>NW_027507791.1:130060987-132608487 GCF_037356315.1 Lithobates pipiens
TTTAATGTAAATAAAAGTTATAACAGTATAAAATGCACTCTCTCAGAAGGTGGGGGCTTGTCACGTCCAGCATGGGAACAGAACTGCCAGTGAATCCCTTGTATGTTGAGCCACGAGCAATGTGTTTAAGCGGGAAACGGAAGCCTCGAGGGAGGATGGGTTACTCGGCGTGGAGGTGATCCGGATCTGTCAAACTGTGTGGAACCATCTACCGCTGTGTTAGGCCAATCGCAATGCATTTTGGAGGCAAGCTTTAGCTGGATTACCAATCACATTAAAATAATCCAATGTGGTCAGAGCATGCCTAAAAAAAAATGTACAAGGTGATAAGAATTATTGATAGTGAGAATGAACTTTTGTAAGAGGTAGATAAGTGTTCTGCATATATAAGTCAAAGATATAAAAAAAAATATATATATATAAAGTAGAATGGATATATCCACTTACAGACCAGACCATTTTGCTGGCTAAAGACCAGACCACTTTTTTTTTTGCTATTCGGCACTGCGTCGCTTTAACTGACAATTGTGCGGCCCTGCGACGTGGCTCCAAAACAAAATTGACATCCTTTTTTTTCCCCCACAAATAGAGCTTTCTTTTGGTGGTATTCGATCACCCCTGCGGTTTTTATTTTTTGCGCTATAAACAAAAATAGAGCGTCAATTTTGAAAAAAACGCATTATTTTTTACTTTTTGTTATAATAAATATCCCCCAAAAATATATTTAAAAAAACATTTTTTTTTCCCTCAGTTTAGGCCGATACATATTTTTGGTAAAAAAAAATTGCAATAAGTGATTATTGATTGGTTTGTGCAAAAGTTATAGCGTTTACAAAATAGGGGATAGTTTTATGGCATTTTTATTAATTTTTATTAATTTTTTTTTTTTTTTTTTTTTTTTACTAGTGATGACGGCGATCAGCGATTTTTATTGTGGCTGCGACATTATGGCGGACACATCGGACATTTTTGACACATTTTTGGGACCATTGCCATTTATACAGCAATCACTGCTATACAAATGCAGTGATTCCTGTGTAAATGACACTGGCAGTGAAGGGGTTAACCAGTGGGTGGCAGTGTAGGGATTAAGTGTTCCTAGGGGGCGTGTTACTAACTTTGGGGGGCTGGGCTTTCATTTAGTGAACACTGATCTCTGCTCCAATCACATGGAGCAGAGATCAGCATCACTAGTTGCTAGGCAGAACGGGGAAATGCTGTTTACAACGGCATTTCTCCGTTCAGCCACCCGGTGAGATGATCGCGGGTATGCACACGGCGATCGAGTCCGCGGGACCCGTGACCTGACTCACGGGGGTCCCGACCGGCAGGCGAGCGCGCCGGTGCATTCACGATGGCAGGGCGCCATTAAAGATTGGATGTACCTGTACGCCAATATGCCTGCCCGTGCCATTCTGCCGACGTACATCCGCGTGCGGTGGTCAGGAAGTGGATATACCTGCATGTAAAATGCATGAAAAATCAAATACAAAAAGGTAATGGAAATTGATGACAATTGATAAACTAATACTGAGAAATAATAAGAAAAAAAATTGTAATAATAAAAAATAGCTAAAGATAAAAATGAAAATAAAAAAATAAAATAAAGAAAGAAAGTGAAATGGAACAAATTGGTGAAAGGGGTTGTAAATGTTCTTTTTTATTTTCTAAATAGTTTCCTTTAAGTTAGTGCATTGTTGGTTCACTTACCTTTTCCTTCGTTTTCCCTTCTAAATGTTTTTTTTCTTTGTCTGAATTTCTCACTTCCTGTTCCTCAGTAAGCTGTTCTGGCTGACTAAACACCGCTCAGATGATGGTGTGAAGTTTACTGAGCAGAAACAGGAAGTGAGAAATTCAGACAAAGGGGAAAAAAAACATTTAGAAGGGAAATCGAAGGAAAAGGTAAGTGAGCCAACAATGCACTAGCTTAAATGAACCTATTTAGAAAATAAAAAACAAAGCTTTAAAACCCCCTTTAAGTATTGAAAATTAAAAACAGATTAGATAATAGCAGTAATAAAATCAATGTGCAAATATATGGTATTCTAATAGATATGGAGTGTGACTCAAAAAACATCCAGTGCCAGGATAGAATACAAAATATGTCTTGGATGTCAGCATATATGAAAATGCAGAGACTATAGGAAAAAGAACAGGGTGAGCCAATTCTTGCAAACAATGAGATTGTATGGTAGTAGAAGGAAGTAGTGGCAGATCATGGACTAGACCATGTGAGAAAGAAGTGTGTGTGTGTAATATATATATATTATTATACAGTATCTCACAAAAGTGAGTACACCCCTCACATTTTTGTAAATATTTATTATATCTCTTCATGTGACAACACTGAAGAAATGACAATTTACTACGATGTAAAATAGTGAGTGTACAGCTTGTATAATAGTGTAAATTTGCTGCCCCCTCAAAATAACTCCATGTACAGCCATTAATGTCCAAAGTCAATGGCTCCCACTGCTGCTCCTGTGTCCTGTGAGGAGAGGAACACAGAGCAGCACCTCTGCAGATGGGCACAGCATTGGATTAGGATAGGACCCAGATAAGTATATAGGGAGGTGAGATGATATTACTAATTGGACATTTTTTACTTTAACGAAGGGAATGCCTTAAAGTGTTACTAAACCCAAAACAGTAAAATCAGTCTGTACATGCAGTAAAGCATGCTTGCTAGGGATGCACCGAATGGGTTTTTTGGTGCCGAAACCGATACCGAAAATGAAAAATACACTAGGCCGAAAACCAAAACCGATACCAAAACAGCACCGATACCGAAAATGACTGTTTTTAAAAAATATTTTTATACAGGAGGTGGTCAGACTGGGGACATGGTACAGGAGGTGGTCAGAGACTGGCGACATGGTACAGGAGGTGGTCAGAGACTGGGGACACGGTACAGGAGGTGGTCAGAGACTGGCGACACGGTACAGGAGGTGGTCAGAGACTGGCGACACGGTACAGGAGGTGGTCAGAGACTGGCGACACGGTACAGGAGGTGGTCAGAGACTGGCGACACGGTACAGGAGGTGGTCAGAGACTGGCGACACGGTACAGGAGGTGGTCAGAGACTGGCGACACGGTACAGGAGGTGGTCAGAGACTGGCGACACGGTACAGGAGGTGGTCAGAGACTGGCGACACGGTACAGGAGATGGTCAGGGACAGAGGACGTGGTACAGGAGGCATCCCCCATTGCAGGCCAGTGTCCCCCATTGCAGGCCAGTGTCCCCCATTGCAGGCCAGTGTCCCCCATTGCAGCCAGTGTGTCCCCCATTGCAGCCAGTGTGTGCCCCATTGCAGCCAGTGTGTGCCCCATTGCAGCCAGTGTGTGCCCCATTGCAGCCTGTGTGTCCCCCATTGCAGCCTGTGTGTCATTTTGCAGCCAGCCTGTGCAGGGAAGAGAGCCGCCTCCGCCGCCTGTTTGATCACAGCGCCGGGAACATCACAGCTTTCAGCCCCGCCCCCACCCAGGCCACGCCCCATTTTCGGCACCATTATCGGCCGTTTTTCTCTTTCGGCAAATTGCCGAAAAGGGCATTTTCAGCCGATATGTTTCGGCGGCCGAAATTTCGGTGCATCACTAATGCTTGCTATACTGTGGAAGCCAAGGGGTTAATCCTCTGCATTGTGTAAAAAAAAAAAAAACTGTTTAAACTTGGCTTCTCTGATCCTTACCTTTTACTGTCCCCAGTCCATCTGCTAATAGAACAGAGCCTTGGAGGCACTCTGCACATGCTCAGTTTGGTGTGTATTGCTAGTTTTTTTTGTTCTTTTCTTGAGAGGATGCATGTGATCAGCACAGGACCAATCAACACTTTACAGACAGAGGGTCAGGGGTCCTGCAGCTGCACAGGAATGAAAACTCCTACAAGCTTTAACCAGTGCCCGGCAGGACACTGATAGAAGTCACAAGACTGCTATAATGCTGATGAGAAAAGGTATTTAGCAGTTTATATTTACTAAAATAATTGCATGTTCATGTTCTGTGGGAGACCAGATATAGTGAATGCAGGGTCCTGGGTTTTAGTAGCTGAATGGGAAAAAAAAAAACAGATTGCTGTACTAACACAAGCAATGTTAGATTATATTTAGACTTAAATCTTAGATTAGTAAACATCTAACCTGATATGCTATTGTGTTCTGACAGGCACCTCCCTCCCTGCCAGAACACACTAGGCTGTCAATTGGATACTGGATTTCCAGCCTGCCAGTTTGGCAGAACCAGACCTTGAAACCGGCTTCTGTCCATCAGGGAGCTGTACATATGAGCCAAATTCTCAGCTGTGTGTACCTGGCATTAGTGCTGTGCTTTGTTTTCCCCATTCATGATTCATTTCCTGCTTTTGAGGGGATATGTACAGGGGAGGCCGGATCTCTTGTCCAGTCTGCCAATCTGGGGATGGAAAGCAGCCAGTTAGGACAGTGTGGGAAAGTAACCGGTACATTGGAGATCCCCGGATGGGTTCAGAGGATCGAACTATTGATGTTATGCTGTGTGGATGGAACTAAGCTATAAAGAGGAATGAACAGCACAGCCAAAGGCCAGTGCTATTAGAGAGATGGAATGCAAATATGATTCTGTATAACACAAATTGGATACAATGTAAATATATAATGGGCACTCAGAGCTTCGAGATTAAACAGACACTATCTATATAAAAACAAGAGTCCAATCATGATGGCGATGATAATAATGATGTATCTTCAACACTTAGGGCTGCAACTTACAGTCTCTATAAAACACAAGCAAAAAGAAAAGGCACCTCTAAGTGTAGAAGTTAAAACTGTTTAATATCCCCAGCGGGATTAAAAGCATTTACAAAATCAGGAGATACAAAAGACACATCATGGTATATTGCAGGTTATTCAGCATCAGAAGGGTTCACAGTGGAAAAAAACTCCCAGGGCTGTTTGTATGTTGTCCCACAGAATCCAGTCAATTCAAACACCGAGTATCCATAGCGCTGGGGACACCGGCAGAAATTACGTAGTCTGAGACCAAAGGAAGAGAAGTCTCGGAAGTGATGTCAGCAATGAGGGACAGCAGCCAGCCTGGACCGCAAACCAGATGTGGTCATAAGAAAGGCGTCCCTTTCATAGTGTGGACCAAGCTGTACCCTAGTCATGTGTAGTGCAAAAAAAAGAAAAAACCCTCTATATGCCAAAAGTGCTACCACACAATACATGCCACCAGTAAAGTAGAGTTACACCCAGAAATGCAACTTCCACTGATCCGGTACCTCCCCCCCTCCGATGTCACATTTGGCACCTTTCGGGGGAGGCAGATACCTGTCTAATACAGGTATTTGCTCCCACTTCTGGCGAAAGAGTGCCGCAGAATCTGTGGTGAAATACGCCATGTCTGGCCTCTCCTCCGCCGCACCCCCCCCCCCCGCTGTCTTCTGGGAGATGCACAAGTCTGAGAAGACAGCAGGGATCATTCAGAACCCGCAGCGCGACTCGCACATGCACTGTAGGAAACCAGGCTGTGAAGCCACAAGACTTCACTTCCTGATTCCCTTACTGAAGATGCTGGCACCTCCACCCAGAGCCAAGGAACGAGACGGCTTTGGTTGAGGACATCGTGGAACTCCCCTTTAAGCAAAATATTCAGATAGTGAAAGTCAACAGAGCAGAAACTAATGTAGTGAAGTATCCATCATTAATGCAAAAAAATGTAGATTGCTATGAACAAAAGTGCAGAATAAAATTTTTCCAATTTCCTGACTTTACAATGTGCTTAATTGTGCTCCCTCCTTTTCACATAGTGAGAAATCATAACATAACAATAAAAACATTACACAAAATAAATAAGAAAGGGGTTTTTGGGACTTTGAGAGAAGCACAAGACACCTGGTAGGAGAAATTGAAAAATTGTTGAACTGCCATATAAACAAAGCATTAAACGTGAGTATTTTTTATCTATATACACAAGGCGATGGCATACAAAAAACAAAAACTCATGTATGTACATGCACGCATCTGAAATCGCATAGTAACCCATGGAAGTAACTAGTATTGAAAAGCTAATGCTTATTGAGTAATGGATACAAATGGGTTATAGGATGGAAATAAATCACAGTTGAGGTCAAGCTATGTGTTGGGACCATGATGAAATTGATAGGATTGATGTGTTTTGTGCCCACTTGCCACTCATCAGAAGAAAACGCCTAGCATATCAGGAAAAAAAAAGGTACCAAACAGGATGTAATATTTTTCCCAGATAGTGAGAAAGAAGGTAGGGCCAAGGGGAAACAAGATGTGTATCTCCCTGGAATACTTACATATAAATAGTTCTAATTAAGCAGTGTTTCAAGTCGGCATCTGCGAGCCAAGTCTATCCCTGGAGCTGTGTGAATTAACCCATGGAGGAAGCGAGCACACCGACACAACCCAGGAGCACCCTCCAAACGTAATAGGCAAAGGTGAAAAAAAAAAATACACAACAAAATCTGAATATTTAATAGGTAACGGTCCCCTGGTGGTCCTAGCAGGACAGTGTATTCGGCCATTGTCCAAAGTTTATCAACAGGGTTCACATTAGAAACTGGCTGAGAGGCCCTAGGCATCAGGGGCTATCATTGACAGACGCTTAGAGGTGTCCACAGCTTGTTCCGCTGAAGCAGTGGAACAATCCAGGTCCAGTGGACAAGTTTCAATAGGAGGCAGGTGTGACAGATCTAGCCGGGACAGGGTCTTTTGGAGAGAACTGGGAAACCATTGTTTCAGCCCTCCATGTCCCTCTTATTTCTAAGTCACCCTGTGCCTATTAGGTGCACAGGGGGACATTTGTGAACCAAGTTTGTGCAGGAGGAAAGAAAAGAGGACTTTATGTAAATAAGGAGGGAACTGTCCCCTTTGTTCATAGTTGTGGACATTTTTCAAGTTGGGCATACCATACATTTCCTACCCCATCCAAGTTTTCAACGCCTAATAAAACAACAAAAACAAGCCAAGGACTGTTTTCTGTGTTGGAATGAATGAAGGAAATGCTGTGTGCCTGGCTGTGTAGCAGTGGGAGATCCTAACTCAGCAGCTCCTACGTGGGTAGTGCTACATACAAACAAAGCAGCTTATCAAACATTTAAACCCCACATCTCAAGAAGTCGAACGGTGCTTTAGAATGATAAATCCCGCCTGGATGGATGTCTCCAGCTCCCTCAGTTGGATGTACCTCAAGCCTGTCACACTACAGAAACGCATACCCCACACAGCCGCTGCAGCGCTTCACATAAACTTGCCTCAGCAACAAAAACACATAGCCAGAAAGAAGCAAGGAAATCCCAATAAATCCATACCAGTAAAAAAGATTTATTAATGGAACTGATGGGTACTCACAAGAAAAACAATATCAAGGATCATATCACAGCTGCTGATTCTCTAGATGGACATGCTGACATCCCCACTGAGCTCTACCCTACATATATTTTGTCCGAAAGGGGAAATTATTTAACACAGTGGCATCTTATAGCTATACAACCAAACTGACACCATCCATATAGGCCAAAAAATGTTTAGTGCAGTCAGCATACTCCAGCAAGGGGGCCCTAGTTAAATGCTCTTTGAGGATTACAAAAGCTCCCTCTGTGGGTCCTGCCAGTTGGCCTGGATGGAAGGAGATGAATAGTGATGGACGAACTTCTGACGGGACGTTTCGTGAACATCGCCAAAAGTTCGCGAACCGCACAGTTCGCGGCAGGCCCCATTGACTTTAATGGTAGACAAACCTTAAAAACCTACAGGTCATATTTTCAGCCACAAAATACTTACTAGATGTGCACACATAGTCCCACCACGTGGACACTGACATAACAAAAGTATTAAGTGAATCTGGGATCGACAACGACAATCATTCTTTTTTTATCTGTAAAATTTTGACAATTCAGGAGTGCATGAAGGCAATGGAGGAGAGGAAAGGTCAGGGCAGGCTATGAAGAGGGTGCAGGAGATGATCACCAGCACCGTGATTGAGAGCACTGACACCAGCACCGTGATCGAGAGCACTGACACCACACCAGCACAGTGATAGAGAGCACTGACACCAGCACCATGATAGAGATCACTGACACCACACCCGCACTGTGATAGAGAGCACTGACACCAGCACAGAGATAGAGAGCACTGACACCACACCAGCACCGTGATAGAGAGCACTGACACCAGCACCATGATAGAGAGCACTGACACCACACCCGCACTGTGATAGAGAGCACTGACACCAACACCGAGTTAGAGAGCACTGACACCACACCAGCACCGTGATAGAGAGCACTGAGACCACACCAGCACCGAGATAGAGAGCACTGACACCACACCAGCACTGTGATAGAGAGCACTGACACCAGCACTGAGACCACACCAGCACTGTTATAGAGAGCACTGAGACCACACCAGCACCGAGATAGAGAGCATTGACACCACACCAGCACCGTGATAGAGAGCACTGACACCACACCAGCACCGTGATAGAGAGCACTGACACCACACCTGCACCGTGATAGAGAGCACTGACACGAGCACCGAGTTAGAGAGCACTGACACCACACCAGCACCGAGATAGAGAGCACTGACACCACACCAGCATCGAGATAGAGAGCTGTCACGTACCTGGTTAGAGAGCCCCAACGCGCAGGGAGCGGCGCCTCGTAAACCACCGGCTCTCGAGCCCCTGGTGATGGAGACAGGGGTTCAGGAGCCCGGAGGACACAAGTGCCTAGCCGGATAGCAGATAGCGGGTACAGCTGGAACAGATGGTAACTGGAACGGCAGGTGCACCTGGCGCTGGATGTCGGTCAAGGACTGCTGGACGGCTGGCACAAGTGGATCGGCAAGGTGGCAGAGTCAACGGGTGCCGGACTTCGGGCAGACAGGCGTAGTCAATCAGGCTGGGTCGGTAACTATCTGGCAGCGGAGGTACAGAAGCGGGAGGCAGAGGCGTAGTCAGTCAGGCTGGGTCGGCAACTATCTGGCAGCGGAGGTACAAAGGCGGAAGGCAGAGGCGTAGTCAATCAGGCAAAAGGTCAAGGGCAGGCGGAATACAGGCAGAGTCCAGGAACAGGTCGGGTATAGTATCAGGAACACAATCACAAACAAACAGCAGAAGTCTCAGGAACGCTGTAGACCGAACAGCGCCGAGGAGCAGGAGCTGTGGCCTTAAATAGTCTATTGGGCACCAGGATTGGTCGTACGGCCCGTTTGCGTACCCCCGCCGGTGGCCGTGGTTACGCTCGTGACCCCGCGCACGTCCGTACGGTGCGAACGCCCGCTTGTGTCGGCGCGCACCTGCGAACGTCTGTTGGGACCTGCGTGCACCCGCGCGTGTTCGTTCGCGTCAACCCGCGTCCGAGGGCGTCGGAGATCCCGTCGTACAGGAACCCTGCAGGTACGTCTCTTCTGTACGATCGGGGTAGTGGAACGACCGTGACATTGCCCCCCCCCAAAGGGCAACCTCCGGATGCCCAACTGCATCATCCTATCAGGATGGGACCTCTTAAAGGCTTGGACTAGTTTTGCAGCATGCAGGTTGGACTCTGGTTCCCACGAGTTCTCCTCAGGGCCGTAGCCCTTCCACTTAACCAAGAACTGGATCTGGTTCCGTCTCTTCCTGCAGTCCAGGATGGACTCGACCTCGTACTCCAGTTCCCCATCAATTGTCACGGGCTCAGGAGGATTGGTATTCCGGTCAACAAAGGGATCAGGAACCGCAGGCTTCAGTAGCGAGACATGAAAGACCGGGTGTATCCTAAATGACTCCGGGAGTTTCAGCTCGACGGCCACGTCATTTAGTTTCCTTACGATGGGAAATGGACCCACAAACCTCGGGCCCAGCTTCTTGGATGGGCAGGCTAGCTTCAAATTTAGTGTAGACAACCAGACCTGGTCCCCGACCTGGAGGTCAAGTTCCCCTCTTCTCCTCTTGTCAAAGGCCTCTTTATAGCATTTCTGGGTCTTCGCCAGGGTCTCTTGAAGAAGCTTGTTATTGTTCAAAAAAAAATTAAGGTCCTCCAGGACTGCAGGTACAGAGCATTCGGGGAGACTACCGGACAAAAAGGACGGATGGAAACCAAAATTTGCAAAAAATGGTGACTGTTTAGTGGCAGAATGAGTAGAATTATTATAAGCAAACTCTGCAAGCGGTAAAAGTGATGCCCAATCATCCTGAGAGAAAGAGGAGAAACAACGCAGGTATTGCTCTAACGTCTGGTTGGTTCGCTCGGTCTGGCCATTGGTTTGAGGGTGATAGGCCGAGGAGAGACGAAGCTCAATCTTCAGGGCTTCACAGAGAGCTTTCCAGAACCTGGACGTAAATTGTACTCCTCTGTCAGAGGTAATGTCAGCAGGAACACCGTGGAGCCTTACTACTTCCTTAATAAGGGCCCTGGCCGTTTCTGTGGCCGACGGGGTCCCCCTCATCGGTACGAAGTGGGCCATCTTGGTAAACCTGTCTACCACTACCAGGATAGAGGAGAAGCCTTCAGAGAGGGGCAGATCCACTATAAAGTCCATAGATATCATCTTCCATGGTCTGTCCGGGATGGGTAAAGGTCTCAACAAGCCCCAAGCCCCTAATTTGCTACCTTTATTCCTGATGCAGGTGGTGCATGCCTCCACATATTCCCTGCAATGCTTCCTCATCTGGGGCCACCAGAACGTGCGCTGGAGCAAGTCCGTGGTCTTGAACACCCCAAAATGACCGGCCAATGGATGGTCGTGACAGGAACTGAGGACCGCCGTGCGGATCGCTTGGGGGACGAAGATTCGGTCCAGATGCCAGAGAAGTCCGTCCTTGGAGGTTAAGGAGATGTCCGGTGGGATGGCTGGATCGCTGGAAGCCTGTTTAATTTGGGATAGGAGGCCTTCCTGGAGCAGAAGGAAGTTTCCTGGAGGCAGGATGGTGTCGGGGGTATGAGGTTCCACAGCTTCGTTGTACATCCGGGAAAGAGCATCAGGCTTCACATTCTTTGACCCGGGCCGGTATGTGATGTGGAACACAAATCTGGAAAAGAAAAGTGCCCACCGGGCCTGCCGAGGTTTCAGTCGCTTGGCTGCTTTCAAATATTCGAGATTTTTATGGTCGGTATAGACCAGGACTGGATGAGAGGCGCCTTCAAGGAGATAGCGCCATTCCTCCAATGCTGCCTTGATCGCTAGGAGCTCCCGGTCACCGACATCGTAGTTGCGCTCGGCTTCTGAGAGTTTGCGGGAGAAGAAAGCCACCGGGTACAGAAGTGACTTAGGTCCCTGTCTCTGGGAAAGTACTGCCCCGACGGCCACTTCCGAAGCATCCACCTCCAGGATATAAGGCAGCGAGGCGTCGGGGTGTTTGAGAATTGAGGCAGAGATAAACAGGTTCTTCAGAGTTTCGAAGGCCTCCTGAGCCCTAGGGGTCCACTGAAATTTCTGGTTCTGTTTGGTCAGCTCAGTGATGGGGGAAATAATGGAAGAAAATCCCCTGATGAATTTCCTGTAAAAGTTCGCGAATCCCACGAAGCGTTGGACCCCTTTCTTGTCCGAGGGAGCGGGCCAGTTTACGATGGCTGAAATCTTCTGTGGGTCCATTTCTATGCCGTTTACGGAGATGATCAAGCCCAGGAATTGGATACTCTGCTGTTCAAAAACGCACTTCTCCGGTTTGGCGTAAAGGCCATGGAGGCGGAGACGGGCTAGGACACTCCTCACATGCTCCCGGTGTTCAGCTAAAGAGGAAGAGAAGATTAAGATGTCATCGAGATATATAACAACAAACAAATCAAGGTACTCTCTAAAGACATCGTTAACAAAGTGTTGAAATGTAGCGGGAGCGTTACAAAGTCCAAAGGGCATAACTCGGTACTCATAATGTCCGAAGCGGGTACGGAAGGCGGTCTTCCATTCGTCGCCTTTGCGAATGCGAATGAGGTTGTACGCGCCCCGTAAGTCCAACTTGGAGAACACCTTGGCCGACCCCAGTCTCTGAAATAATTCGGGCACTAACGGTAGAGGATAACGGTTCTTAATTGTAACTTTGTTGAGTGCTCGGTAGTCCACACAGGGCCGTAAGGAATGGTCCTTCTTCTGAACAAAGAAAATCCCTGCGCCTGCTGGGGAAGTGGATGGTTGTATGAAACCCTTCTTCAGGTTGTCGTCCAGGTAGGTTTTTAAAGCACCCAGCTCGGTTTCAGATAAGGGGAAGATCCTCCCGAACGGGATCTCCGCTCCAGGGAGTAGGTCAATAGGGCAATCGTATTGCCTGTGGGGAGGTAAAGTCTCTGCGCCCTTTTTACTGAATACATCTAGAAACTGGTGGTAGGCTTCGGGCACAACCTGTCGGAGCTCGGTGTCTGTCTCCATGCAGAGCAGAGAAGAAGAGGCAGGGTCCGTGTTGGTGGCTGGGAAGCAGTTTTGATGACAATATGCAGACGGGAACTCTACTTCTCCAGTGAACCAGTTAATCAGAGGGTTGTGGGCCTTCAACCAGGGCATGCCCAGGATCACGGGAAACAGGGGGGATTTGATGATGTCCAGACTCAGGAATTCCTGGTGAGTTCCGGCTATGGTGACAAAAAGCGGGGACGTCTCCTGAGTAACGGGTCCGGATTTAAGGGAGGAGCCGTCGGCCAGAAAGATTGAAAGTCCCTTTACCCTAGGCCGAAGAGGGATGTTATTCTTCAGGGCAAAAGACAGGTCCATGAAGCCGCTGCAAGCTCCAGAGTCTATGATGGCGTCAACGCTGAGAGTCTCTCCGGAAAACTGTAGGAGAAGAGGTACAACCAGGTGAGAGGTGGTGTTGGTGCTGGGCAGAATGGCAGGAGAAGCAGAAGGTGCAAGAAGGCACTTACGTGACTTGGCGGGGCAGGTGCGAACGTAATGTCCAGATTCCCCACAATAAAGGCAAAGGTTGCCAGTTCTCCGGCGTTGGCGCTCCTCGGGCGTCAAGGAAGGGCGAAGTAGACCCAGTTGCATAGGCTCCGAAGAATCCAGAGCAGGTGGAGCAGGAAGGACCGGAGGGTTGGGACTTGGAACCCGCGGCATCATCCAGACTGGGCGAGAAGTGGAAGTTGAGCGCTCTAAACGACGTTCCCTCAAACGCCTGTCAATCTGAATCGAGAGATCGATGAGGGCTTCGAGGGTTTCAGGGGTTCCCACGCGAGCCAATTCATCCTTTAATGCCTCCGAAAGTCCCATGCGGAACTGGTAGCGAAGGGCTGAGTTATTCCACTCTGTGTCGGCACTCCAACGCCTGAACTCAGACACATAGTCCTCTACTGGCCTGCGACCCTGCTGGAGTACATGCAAAGCTGCTTCTGCAGTGGCGGCAAGTTGCGGGTCCTCGTACAGTCGGGACATGGCCAGGAAGAAATCGTTCAAAGAGTCCAAAGAGGGGTCCTTACGTTCGAGGAGACGATGTGCCCAGGTCTGAGGTTCGTCGGTTAATAGAGAAATGACGAACCCCACTTTTGTTGCCTCGAGAGAAAAAGTCCGGGGTTGGAGGGCGAAAAAGAGCTCGCAGGAGTTCCGGAAGGCCCTGAACTTATTCCGGTTACCGGAGAAGCGGTCTGGTGTAGGTACCCTTGGTTCTGGCGGCAACATGACCACTGACGGTGGGCCTGGAGACCCAGAGGCAGCCGGGGCTGCGGCAGATAGGGCCTGGACCTGTTCCTCCAAACGTCCGTAGCCTTCTTGTAGGCTCTTCACGGCCTGGGTGAGGCCGGCTAGATGATGGCAGAGTTCATCCATGGGAGACGCTCCCTGCGAGGGCTCAGACATCCTGGCTGTTCGGTACTGTCACGTACCTGGTTAGAGAGCCCCAACGTGCAGGGAGCGGCGCCTCGTAAACCACCGGCTCTCGAGCCCCTGGTGATGGAGACAGGGGTTCAGGAGCCCGGAGGACACAAGTGCCTAGCCGGATAGCAGATAGCGGGTACAGCTGGAACAGATGGTAACTGGAACGGCAGGTGCACCTGGCGCTGGATGTCGGTCAAGGACTGCTGGACGGCTGGCACAAGTGGATCGGCAAGGTGGCAGAGTCAACGGGTGCCGGACTTCGGGCAGACAGGCGTAGTCAATCAGGCTGGGTCGGTAACTATCTGGCAGCGGAGGTACAGAAGCGGGAGGCAGAGGCGTAGTCAGTCAGGCTGGGTCGGCAACTATCTGGCAGCGGAGGTACAAAGGCGGAAGGCAGAGGCGTAGTCAATCAGGCAAAAGGTCAAGGGCAGGCGGAATACAGGCAGAGTCCAGGAACAGGTCGGGTATAGTATCAGGAACACAATCACAAACAAACAGCAGAAGTCTCAGGAACGCTGTAGACCGAACAGCGCCGAGGAGCAGGAGCTGTGGCCTTAAATAGTCTATTGGGCACCAGGATTGGTCGTACGGCCCGTTTGCGTACCCCCGCCGGTGGCCGTGGTTACGCTCGTGACCCCGCGCACGTCCGTACGGTGCGAACGCCCGCTTGTGTCGGCGCGCACCTGCGAACGTCTGTTGGGACCTGCGTGCACCCGCGCGTGTTCGTTCGCGTCAACCCGCGTCCGAGGGCGTCGGAGATCCCGTCGTACAGGAACCCTGCAGGTACGTCTCTTCTGTACGATCGGGGTAGTGGAACGACCGTGACAAGAGCACTGACACCAGCACTGTGATAGAGAGCACTGACACCAGCACCATGATAGAGAGCACTGAGACCACACCAGCACCGTGATAGAGAGCACTGAGACCACACCAGCACCGAGATAGAGAGCACTGACACCACACCAGCACCGTGATAGAGAGCACTGACACCAGCACGAGATAGAGAGCACTGAGACCACACCAGCACCGAGATAGAGAGCACTGAGACCACACCAGCACCGAGATCGAGAGCACTGACAGTACACCAGCACCGAGACACAGAGAGAGCACTGACACCAGCACCGAGCTAGAGAGCACTGACAGCAGCACTGATACCAGTAACTCGCTGCGGGACCCAAAAATGTGACACCACTCAACCTCTTCAAACAGGAGGGTACGGGCATATAGTACGGTGTTTTTTTTTTGTGCAAGGAAGTGAGCCAAAGGTAGAAAAAAGGTCAGTGTGCTCGATTAAATAAATTGTTTATAGAGTTATGCATATACATGGTCTACTGGTCACATGTGTTGAATTCCTCTGAGATCCATGCCTCATTCATTTTTATAAATGTCAGGTAGTAAACACTGTCGTGAGCTAGGCGAGTGCACTTTTCGGTCATGATCCCCCCTGCTGCGCTGAACGTCCTTTCGGACAGGACACTGGACGAGGGGCAAGCCAACAGTTTCATTGCAAATTGGGCAAGCTCTGGCCAGAGGTCAAGCCTGCCCACCCAGTAGTCCAGGGGTTCATCACTCCTCAGGGCATTCACATCGGCCGTTAACCCGATGTAGTTGGACACCTGTCGGTCTAGGCGTTCCCTGATGCTGGATCCAGATGACACCTGTCGATGGGTCGGCTGAAAGAATTACCTCATATCAGAAGTCACCAACACATCTTCAAACCGCCCTCTTCTTGCAGGCGCTGTTGGATTGGTACCCGCAACTCTTTCTCTGGGAGTGGGAATTCCTCCTCTGCCAGCGCACGCAAAAGCAGAATGCAGCAGTTGTCGAAGCAAGGTCTGTAAGTTCCCCATTCTGACAGCCCTCTGTGACGGTGGTAACATTTTGTGTTTGTACTGGGGGTCTAAGTACGTTGCCACCCAGTACTGGTCCTTGACCCTTATGCTTTTTATATGGGGGTCCCTGTTAAAACACTGGAGCATGAAGGCCCCCATTTGCACTAAACTGCAAGCGGTGTGGTGGCCTGGCTCCTGCTCATCATCCAGGATAATGTCGTCCTCCTCGTTCTCCTCTCCCCATCCACGCACAACAACAGGGATCCCAGAAAGGTTTAAAGCATGCTCTTCTTGCTCCTCCTCATCCACCCCGGCACCATCCTCCTCTGACTCCTCTTCAGACTCCTGTTGATGACTTGTCTCAGATAGAGTAGCCCCCCCTGGGAATTCATCCAGCATTGCGATCTTCCTGCTCCTGCTCCTCCACGGCTTGATCAATGACACGACGCAATGCATGCTCCTTAAAGAAGGCATAAGGTACCATGTCACTGATGGCGCCATGGCTGCGACTGACCAGTTTGGTGATCTCACCAAATGGCCGCAGAAGTCTGCATGCGTTGCGCATGAGCAGCCACTGGCACGGTGAAAAAAACCAAGCTCCCCAGAACCTATTCTGCCGCAGAGTTCGTACAGGTAGTCGTTAACTGCATGTTTCTGCTGGAGCAGCCTATCAAGCATATAGCAGGTTGAGTTCCATCGCATTGGGCAATCGCAAATAAGACGTCTGACCGGCAGATTGTGTCGCCGCTGAATGTCAGCAAGGCGAGCCATGGCCGTGCAAGATCTTCTGAAATGGGCCGAGATTTTCTTTGCCTGCCGCAAGATGTCCTGGACCCCAGGGTATTTGACAACGAATCGCTGCACGACCAAGTTTAAGACGTGTGCCATGCATGGCACGTGCGTAATTTTGCCCTGTTTCAATGCGCTAAGCAGATTGGCACCGTTGTCACACACCACTTTACCAACTGTCAAACTGAGCAGTGTTAGTCACTGATCTGCCTGTGAACGCAAAGCTGAAAGGAGTGCAGGGCCAGTGTGGCTCTTGGCTTCCAGGCACAACAGATGCAGCATAGCATGGCAACGTCTCACCTGGCATGTCGAATAGGTTCTGGGGAGCTTGGGCGGCGCAGTGGAAGAGACGCTAGCAGCGCAAAAAGAAGGAGTCAGCCGAGTAGGAGGAGAAGAAGAGCCAGGCCTGCATGCAATCCGTGGCGGTAAAACCAAATCTACACGGGTGCCACGGGTTACATGCTTGTCAGAAGGTACACCTAGTGGGCAGTAAAAGTGATATACCTTCCCTGCCCGTGTTTGCTAAACCACGTGTCTGTGGTCAGATGTATCTTGGCACTGACACTGTGTGCCAGAGATACATTCACTTGCTGCTGAACATGGCCGCATAGCTCTGGGATGCCCTTCTGTGAGAAATACTTCCTTCCTGGGACCTTCCATTGTGGTGTTCCAATGGCCACGAATTTTCGAAAGGCCTCCGAGTCCACCAGTTTATATGGCAGTAGTTGACGGGCTATCAGTTCTGACAAGCCAGCCGTCAACCGTTGGGCAAGAGGGTTATCCGGCGTCATCATTTTTTTACACTCGAACATTTGGCCCACGGAAGCCTGCCTTTTTCCAGAAAAACGTGAGGATGGCATGATGGAAGGTGGAGTGGAGGACAATTGTGAGGAGAGAGGAGAAGGAGAAGTAGAAAACGAGGCTGGACGGTGAGAGCCTGGAGTGTGGCTTTGTGGGTTCCGTTGCTCCCACTGGGCTCGGTGATGGCAGCTCATGTGCCTTCTTAAGGCGGTCGTCCCTAGGTGAGTGTTGGGCTTACCGCGACTTATGCGTTGACCGCAAAGATTGCAGATGGCAACACTATTGTCAGCTGCAGACACCTTAAAAAAATCCCACACTGCGGAGCCATGTGCCGGAGTCCTGGGAGCGCTACATGTGACTGTACATGGTTGATGCCTCGCTCCTGGGTACTGTCATCAGACTGCTGAGTGGCGGTTGTTGCTACCTCCTCTTCCTGATCCAATGCCAAGAGTGGCTGCGCATCGGCAATGTCTTGTGATGGATCGGAAAATAATTCCTGTGACTCAAGCGGAAGGTATATGGTGGTGGTGGTGGTGGTGGTAGTGTCTTTGGGGGTGCACACAGCAGAGAGTGAAGAGGGTGCAGAAGAGCAAGGCTGAGTGAGGCACTCAACCAAGTCTGGTGCATCCTTTGACGTAATCGCACGCACCTTCTGCAGATTTGCCACTTTGGCTCAAGTCTGTTGCTCCTGCCCTACCCCTACCACCCCTGTGGAAGGGCCTGCCTCTTCCTCTGCCTGTCATTTTTTTAATGACCCTGTGAAAAAAGTCTCTTGAGAAGAGCAGTATGTATGTGGAAGAAGGTATATAACACCCCGCTTCAATCTGTCGTTTTTGGGGGCCACTGGTCTATCACACCAGTTCTAATACTTTTTTTTTTATTGCGTTTGTCACTCTTTGTAGTATCGCTGCAGAACCACTCAGCAGTCACAATGCTGCACAGTGGAAATGCACTATACTATGCTTTCTATATGTGCAAGTATTTTATACGTGTATTACACACCTATATACTGCACACCAAATAGTACACCTATACCAGTCCTTAAAAGGACCTTTGTGGACCTAGTAGCTAGTGATTTGCAGACTGTCCCTCAGTCCCTACACTGATAAAAGACAGCTGCAGAATCGGTCAGCAGTCAAGTGTAATATTCTTTCTATATTTGAAAGAAAGTAGATTATACGTGTACAACCCTATATAGTGTACACCTATACCAGTCCTTAAAAGGACCTTTGTGGACCTAGTAGCTAGTGATTTGCAGACTGTCCCTCAGTCCCTACACTGATAAAAGACAGCTGCAGAATCGGCAGCAATCAGCAGCACAGCAGTCAGCAGCAGTGCACCACAACCCTATATATTGTACACCTATACCAGTCCTTAAAAGGACCTTTGTAGACCTAGTAGCTAGTGATTTGCAGACTGTCCCTCAGTCCCTATACTGATAAAAGACAGCTGCAGAATCGGGCAGCAGTCAAGTATAATATTCTTTCTATATTTGAAAGAAAGTAGATTATACGTGTACAACCCTATATACTGTACACCTATACCAGTCCTTAAAAGGACCTTTGTGGACCTAGTAGCTAGTGATTTGCAGACTGTCCCTCAGTCCCTACACTGACGAAAGACAGCTGCAGAATCGGGCAGCAGTGCACTCAGCAATCACCAGCACCCTATATACTGTACATCTATACCAGTCCTTAAAAAGACCTCTGTGGACCTAATAGTAATAGCTAGTGATTAAACTGACTGTCCCTGCTCCACACAGTGTCCTGTCCCTACACGGACAAAAGACAGCTGCAGAATCAGTCAGCAGTGCACTCAGCAATCACCAGCACAGCAGTGCACCAGAACCCTATATACTGTACACCTATACCAGTCCTTAAAAGGACTTTTGTGGACCTAATAGCTAGCGATTTGTGTCACTACAGTCTGTCCCTGCTCCACACAGCAACCTTTCCCTACACTGACAAAAGACAGAATGTAAAATGACCGCCAGATCAGGTCTATTTATAAGGTAGGGGGAATGTCCAATTGTCCATGTGCTGAAATGTCTCAATTGGCTGTCCTGTACCCCATGATGGATGTGTCATCATGGGTCAAAGTTCTTTCACAATGTAAACGCATATGTCCGCCGGGCGAACAGCGCCAGAAGTCCGCCGGTTTGGCGAATCGCAAACACGCAAAATTTGCCGCGAACCGCAAGGCCATCTCTAGAGATGACTTGCCTTTCTGCTGAGTAGTGTCAACACATCAAATGAGTGAGAGGAGTTGCGACTTGAGCTAATTTAGGGATAAAGCGTTGGTAGTAATCTACAAGTTCCAGCAAGGAACAGAGTTTTTTCAGCGTTTTAGGTGCAACCCAGTCTGAAACTTGCTCAGACTGTTATCCAATTTGATTGGCTAGACCAGGGGTGTCCAAACTTTTTTCAAAGAGGGCCAGATTTGATGAAGTGAACATGCTCGAGGGCCGACCATTTTGTCTGACATTCTTTAAACCATTAAAATTCGATCTAAGTGTGTTCATCCGAGCACTAATACACAGCCCAACAAGAATTATCTTGCCTTTGTGCTGTGTGTGGTGAACAGATGAGCTCGGGTGTGTTATTTGGATATACTATATTTAATCGGCTTATACCACGCACCTTAACTAAAAAGGAAGTCTCAGGAAAAAAATAAAAATAAAAAAATCTTACATTTTAAAGACATGTGAAGCAAAATAAGGGTCAGTGCCCATCTGCAGCCCCCAGCGTATTGCCATGAATGCAGCCCCCAGCGTATTGCCATGAATGCAGCCCCCAGCGTATTGCCATGAATGCAGCCCCCAGCGTATTGCCATGAATGCAGCCCCCAGCGTATTGCCATGAATGCAGCCCCCAATGAATGCAGCCCCCACATTGCCAGGAATGCAGCCCCCACATTGCCAGGAATGCAGCCCCCACATTGCCAGGAATGCAGCCCCCACATTGCCAGGAATGCAGCCCCCACATTGCCAGGAATGCAACCCCCACATTGCCAGGAATGCAGCCCCCACATTGCCAGTCCCCACATTGCCATGAATGCAGCCCCCATATTGCCATGAATGCAGCCCCCATATTGCCACACATTGCCATGAATGCAGCCCCCATATTGCCATGAATGCAGCCCCCATATTGCCATGAATGCAGCCCACACATTTTCATGAATGCAGACTCACCATTACCATCAGTGCAGCCTGATTCATGTCCTCTGCAGCCTTGGAGGAGACAGGGAGGGGGGCGGGATGAGCGCCGACAGACATACAGGAGAAACTCCTGTTTCTATCGACGGCCTCTTTAATTGAATGTCCCGCCTCCTGTGATGGACAAAACGGTTGTCCAATGGCAGCGCAGGACGGGACTTCCTTTTACACAGGACGCTGTCCTGTATCCAAGGCACTCGTTCCGCCCCCTCCATGGCAGCCAGCACATCTATCTTTTGTGGCCTCCGGCGATCGGGGATTCGTTGGGGGCCACAAAAGATATATATGGGAACATGACCAGACGGGCCGTCCGAAACCGGAATGCGGCCCGCGATTGGCCCGCGGGCCGGACTTTGGACATGCCTGGGCTAGACAGATGAGGAATGAGTCCACATTATCTGTTTTTTAGCGGATCGGATTGGATGCTGGCAGGTATAAACAGGCACATATCTATTTACACCCACCTCTGTATAAAGGACAATGGAGGGTCCGATTGGGTCCACCTGTTAGTTTTTCACTTTTTTCTTGATCAATGTTTTTATTAAAGTCTTAGTAGAGACGTTACAGAAGAGGAACAGAGTTAGCCATACATTAGATCATTGTAAACAGGTTCACATGAACGTGTATTATTGGCAAAACCATAATAGCAAACATGTGGGAACAATATAGTCTATCCCGAGAGTTAAGCAGAAGGTGGGGTCATTGTCTGGCGCCCTCAGACACCCCATTTGGGGACACGCTGTGTCATGGGGGAGGACAACTCACCCTACCTGAGATTTTGGGAAGTTTATTAGGATGACTAAGTGCATATAAATGTGTGCGGTAAAGTGAAGGCAAACAAATGTCCAAGTATGGACTAAACTTGCATTAGAAACATTAGAATAGCCAGCGTTTGTTTGGCTGCCGTTGTGACCTGCAAGAGAAGTTTGAACTGACGTTGGGATAGGTTTGACGGTTTGAAATTTAAAAGTGCTATAGTTGGTCAGGTTGCATAGTTGTATCAAAGAGGGTGGAGAATATGTTAAACAGGTTGGACCAAAAAGTTTGTGCAATTGGGCATGACCACCAAATATGGTGGAAGTTCCCTTGTGCGGAACAACCTCTAAAGCAGGTGGAGGCATAGTGAGGAACATATTTGGCTATCCTGGCTAGGACCAAGTAACAACAGACCAGGACTTTCTAATTGGTTTCCAAGGCCGCAATGTTTTGGGAGGAGGATTTTATGCCCTTCCATATGTGGTGCCAGTCCACATCTTCTCATGTGATTTCCAAATCTCTTTCCCATTTAGAGGTGTAGAAAGGGACAGGAGAGGGTCCTATGTTAAGAAATTGGGTGTAGAGGGTTGAGATCATGCCTCTTCTGTGTGGGTCGCTATTGCAGGCTTGTTCAAAGAAGGACATGGAGCGGAAGAAAGAATCTCTGGGAACTAAAGATGTGAAGAAATGCTTTATCTGGAGGTATCGGAAGATTTCAGAGGTTGGAATATCGTTTGATTCCCTCAGGGTCAGAAAGGGCTTTATGCCATTAGAAGTTGTATGGGCTCGGATGAGGTTACTGGAGGACCATTTGTGAAAGGAGGATGGTGAGGTCCAGGCTTGGTAGAATGAAGGGGAGCATGGAAGGAGAAGGAAGGAGAAGCATGGAGTTTTGAGGAGAGTGAAGGGAGTGCTTGAACTTAAGACAGTCCCAGAGAGAGAGCGAGTGGCGTATAACCGTGTTATATATTGTGCAGTGATCGGATAGGTAAAGCCAGAGGAGGTTTGTGACAGAGAGGGGGTTGTATTTGTTGGATTCCAGGGCCACCCAAAGGTGTATTTCAGTGGTGGAGTGGTACTTAGGCAGTTGGGCAAGTTGAGCAGCATAGTAGTACTTTGTGAAGTGTGGAAGGCCTAGGCCCCCCTGATCTTCAGTAGGTAGAGGGTAGATTGTGGAATACGGGGTCTATTGGTGTGCCAGATATAGGAAGATGTTTATCTCTGTAATATGTGGAGATGGTAGCCTGGAACTGGGATGGGTAAAACTCAGAATAGATATAATATTTTAGGGAGAATCGTCATTTAAACTGCAGGTATTCTACCCATCCAGGCGAGTGGGAGTTGAGACCGTTTGGTGAGTAGGCAGGTGAGGTGAGAAAGCATTGGGGGATAATTGGCTAAGTAAAGGTCTGATGGGTTAGCTGTGAGCTTAATTTCTAGATACGTGATGTCGCGGATAGACCAGGGGAAGGGGAGGGAGGTTTGTAGATGCGTCATGTCGGCAGTAGGGATGGAGATGTTTAGGGCTTTGGACTTTGTTGGATTGACTTGTAGGCCTAAGATTTGGCCAAAATATTTCAGGAGTTTAAGTAGCTTAGTGGAAATGACATGAAGAGTAGGACATCATCTGCAAACAGACACAATTTTTGATGATGGCCACCGACTTCCAGTCCTTTAATATTATGGCTATCGTGAATTAACTGGGCTAGGGGTTCAATGACTAGGGCAAAAAGGAGTGGTGAGAGGGGACAACCCTGCCATGTGCCTCTTTTGATCTTAAAGGTCTCCAACTTGTGACCCATATAGCGGACAAAGGCCATGGGGTCAGCATACAGTGCCGATATCTAGGATGGGAAATGGGAGCCAAAACCCCATTGTTTAAGTATAAATTGTAAGTAGGGCCAGGAGACTGTATCGAATGCCTTCCTGATGTCCAGAAGCAAGAGGCATAGGGGAATGTTGTGTTTGCGTGCTAAATGTGTCAAGAGAATTGCACGGCGGATGTTGTCCCCTGTAGAGTCAGGGTGAAGCCTACTCGGTCTCTATGCATTAATAAACCAATGGTGTGGTTGAGTCTAGTAGCTAGGATTTTGGCCAGCATTTTGATATCTAGGTTGAGAAGGGAAATGGGTCGGTAGTTTGACCAAGATGAGTCATCTGTTTGGGGTTTTGGTTGGGAGCATAGAGATGGCAGCTGGGGAGGAGGTCCATAAACTGTTTAAAATAGGTGGCTGAGAACCCATCAGGGTCAGGGCATTTATGAGTTTTCCTCGATTTTATGGTAAAACCTCGATTTTGATTGGTTTCTCAATATTTTCACGCTGTAGAGATGAGAGAGAGGATAAAGTCGTAGTTGAGAGAAGGGATTCAGCTCGAGTGCAATCAAAATTATCATTGCTCGAGTAAAGGATGGCGAGGTGTGTTTACTAAATACTTTGAGGATTTTGATCGGATTACTAGTATAAACATTCGGGGATAGCTTTAGTCGGATTGGTTTAATGGCATGGTCGAGACGTCGGAGGGATAGAGCTAGGAAAGTATCAGGTTTGTTGGCTTTGGTGTAATATTTGTGGCGTAGGGCTTTTTCTGCAGCTTCCGGCCAGAGAATAGGTCGAGTTCAAGCCTAGCTTTGTCTAAAGCTTGGTGCTTCAACGCTGAGGGATCCGCCTGAAATTTCATGTGGGCATTGTTAAAAGATGTTTCCAAATTCTGCTGAGTAAGGCGTTTTTCTTTGTTCAGGCAGGACTAAAGGCAAATCCAAATCTAAGGGGAAGATCTGAAATGAGGGGAAGCTCTGCTGATTTTATCATCCAATCGTGCAAGCTAAAATGCTGTTTTTTTATTTTCCTTGCATGTCCCCCTCATATCTACAGTGTCTGCACTTCCAAGTGCAGAGTGGATTTGCCCTTAGTAAATAAACCCCTAGGTTTCCATAAGTACGGCTTCCACCAACCTCAATACTACGGTCATGTCTCTGCTCCCCGTGTGCTCTTTCTCTTTCAAAAACCTCAGCCTGTGAGGACATTGCAGCATCATCGCAGTCTGGTTATTTTGGATAGGAAGGAGCACACGAGGGGAAGAGCCAACTGCAGTGCTGGAGTCCATAGTAAAGCAGGAACAAAAAATAGATATGCCCTTGGGACTTTACATGAGGTGGGCACCATTTGGCTAAAAGTCATTATAACAGTAATTGAAGTATAAAGTATATTCGTTTATTCAAGTAAAAATCATGCCTACATTAATATCATCAGCAATGGCCAATAGTAGAATTACATTAGGGGTGCAACGGATCAAAAAACTAATGGAACGGATCGTTCCTCGGATTAGAGTCACGGATTGGATCATTTTTCAGATCAGCAAATAATTAAATTTGCAAAAACCTGTGAAAATTCCACCACCATATAGTCCCCACTGTAATATCCACAATCTCCCCCACTGTAGTATTGGCTGAGTATGGCTGGGTACGGCTGAGCATGGCTGGGTATTGCAGAGTATGACTGGGTATTGCAGAGTATTGGCTGGGTATGGCAGAGTATGGCTGGGTATGGCAGAGTATGTCTGGGTATGGCAGAATATGGCAGAGTATTGGCTGGGTAGGGCAGAGTATTAACTGGGTGTGGCAGAGTATTGCAGAGTATTGGCAGAGTATTGGCAGGGTATTGGCAGGGTATGGCAGAGTATTGCAGAGTATTGGCTGCATATTGGCAGGGTATTGCAGAGTATTGGCAGGGTATGACCGAGTATTGCAGAGTATTGGCAGGGTATTGCTGCGTTTTGGCAGGGTATGGCAGAGTATTTGCAGGGTATGACAGAGTATTGCAGAGTATTGGCAGGGTATTGCTGGGTATTGGCAGGGTACTGCAGAGTATTGGCAGGGTATGGAGGGATGGCTGTCACAGAGCAGCGCTGTGGGCACCACAGATCCAGCCCACAGCACTGCTTCCATCCGATCTCTCCCCTCCACTGTACAGATCAGTACAGAGAGAGGAGAGAGTTTGTTTACAAGTGATCGCTCCGTCATTTGACAGAGCGATCACATTGTAAACGGCCTGGGTGTAGAAAGATGGCTGACGCTTCAGAGCTAGGCCGAAGCAGCGGCCTTTCCTAAGGCCGAAACCGCGGAGCGTTCCACGGAGTGCGGCGTGTGCCAATCCGAGCAGGGTGACCCGTTTGGATCATGGATCGGTGACGATCCTTTGCACCCCTAAATTACATGCATATGAATTGAACAATAGGTACATAAATGAGTAACAGACATGTAACATATGGGTATCTAGTGTACCCTAGGAGTAAAAAACATGTAATAAACGGGCATCTAGTGTACCCGACGCATTTCGCGAGACACAGCTCATTCTTCAGGGGTTGATGCAGAGGGTAACACACGTCTATTCCTTTGGCTCTCACCACTTGCTGGCAATTCTTTGCCATTTTCCTTTCTCTCTTCAGTGTTTTATGTCCTTACGATCTTTGGCTCAGGCTCTCTATTCATACAGAGACATATACATATCATTAGTACTTAATGTATTATTATACTTATTTATGCCTACAGCTTTTATTATATATGGACCTAGTGTAATTCTTGGGGATACACTCTCACATGCGCACCATGCCTGTCCTCTGGTTTGCCCCACCGGGGTCCCGTCTGGCACCGCCTCCTCAGCTCCCGGGTAAGACACAAACCACTCTATTAATATTTTACCATCTACCCATTGATACTCTTCCATCTTAGGTACATCCATACATGCATTAACCCCTGAAGAGCGAAGTTGGGTCTTGAGAAACACGCTGGGTACACTAGATGCCCACATATTACATATTTTTTACTCCTAGAGTACACTAAATGCCCATATATTACATGTCTGTTACTCATTTATGTACCTATTGTTCAATTCATATGTATGTTATTCTACTATTGGCCATTGCTGATGATATTAATGTATGCATGATTTTTTGATTGAATAAACGTATGTACTTTATACTTCAATTACTGTTATGATGCTTTTTGGCCAAATGGTGCCTACCTCATTTAAAGTCCCAAGGGCGAATCTCTTTTTGTTGCCTATTACAGGGATGGAGGTGGGTTACCGGTGACACCAGACCTTTTCCTATTTCTTAATAGTAAAGCAGGAAGTACAGAGGTAAAGGTATTTTTAGGTGGAGCTCACAGGTGGCTTTATATGCTTATAAGAGGAAAGAAAGATCATAAAGCCAAACTGCACAAGTAAATGAAAACTATTTAATCAAAAGATATTAAAAATATTGTGCCTGGAGATCAGCTTTAATAATGCAAAGAGCACCAGACAAATTAAACGAGGCAATATTGCTCCTATGGGTGACTTCACATTACATATCATCATTACTGCTCTTTGTACTTGGTCAGGATGATTACTTTTTTCTGATCTTCTACCACCTTGTTTGGTGCTAGAAATAAAAGGGCAGGCTTTATAGGCCATGATTCTTAACATCCACTTATCTTTAAAGAAACCGCTGACAGCTACAAACTCTCAGGCGTCCATTTCACACTAGACAGTCAATTAGCACAGTTTTCTGAGGAGTAACATGTTTGCCCACATAATGAATACTTGAAGACAATCACTAAAAGCATACTAAGCGAAAACCCCTTTCCATCACTTGGACCAGACGATGTGTCAGCTTCATATGCAAACTGCTGAGTGACAGGTCATTTGGATAGAGAAAGGCTTTCATCATAAAAGAGAAGAGATTGGGTTAAAGAGGAAGTAAACCCTGATGGGTTTACTTCCTCTTTCATTCCCTGCAAAGGCAAAGCATAATGGACTACTATGCATCGCATAGTAGCCCATTATGTGTCACTTACCTGACACAGGAGCCAGCGATGTCACCGCTGTCCCCTGTAGTCCGGCGCATCCATCTTTTCGGTGGGGTCTCGCAGCTCCGCCGCTGTCATTCGGCGGAGCCGCGATGACGTCACTCCCGCGCATGCGCACGGGAGCCGCCACGCGCGGCAGCTCCATTTTTGGAAATGCCTCGCTCGGTGCGCCTGCGCGCCGCTGTCTACGGCACATGCGCCGTAGACAGCGGTGCCTGTCTTCGGGCAAATATCTCCTAAACCATATAGGTTTAGGAGATATTTCTTGGACCTACAGGTAAGCCTTAATCTAGGCTTACCTGTAGGTCAAAGTGGTTTGTAAGGGTTTACAACCACTTTAAATTACATCAGTATTACTTGAAATTCTTATTAAAATAAGATGAAGCGGATGGAGGTTGTCGGGTGGGAAATGATTCCTGAACTTTTGTCAGAGGTAAAAAGAAAAAAAACATAACATGTTTTATTCCCACCTTTATTTTTGATATTTATTGTGGCTAACCGATTTACTATGGAAAATGCTCCAAAATGCTTTACGCCATTATAAAGAAAGATGCAAGCTTAACCCTTGGCTTGCAGAAACCTTATATCTTATCATAAAAATAAAAAATCTGTATGTCTATTTATTCATCTGTGTCCAACAGATCAAGATCTATTTGCAGGAAAGTATTACTCTCTACTAGTCTTTTTCAACCAGTATTCTGTGGACCACCCCTAGGGTTCCTGCAGAGGTTACTTGGGCTTCCTTGAATAATAGACAACTTCTAATGCCGCATACACACGACTGGACTTTTCGACGGACTAGGTCCGACGGTCTTCCCGACAGACTTTCGGCCGAGGTCCGACTGACTTTCTGAATGAAACGGACTTGGCCACACATGACCGGACTAAGTCTGGTCGAAAGTCAACCTTTCTGCGCATAGTACTATTCTATGCCAAGAAATTGATAACCATCCACTGGAAGTCTCAGTCCTCACCCACTATAACCTTTTGGATCACTACCATTAATCATGCAATACCATTATATAAGTTGACGTATGAGTCCAGAGGATACCTCCTTGAAAGACTAACGGCAGCCTCTTGATCATTAATTGGGTCCAATTAAGCAGAATGGACATGTGACCCTTAGGTTGTCACATACGCACTAAATGTATACCAGTTTACCAGATTATGTAATGGTTTGAGTGATGTTTACTCTATATGTAGTTTGTTTTTTTCTGTATTGTTTGTTGTGTATGAAAATAAATAAAATTCTACTTTAAAAAAAAAAAGTCTGTTCGAAAGTCAGTTAGTTTTGAATGTAATGACGTAAACGGGACTAAACAAGGAAGTTCAATAGCCAGTAGTCAATAGCTGTCCTTGCTTTGTATTTGGTCCGTCGGACTAGCACACAGACGAACGGTTTTCCCGGTTTTTAGTCCGTCGGACTTGAGTCCGTCTGATAGATTTGAAATGTTTTATTTCTAGGTCCGTCTGACTTTTGGGGAAAAAAAGTCAGCTGGAGCCCACACACGATCGAATTGTCCGACGGATTCCGGTCCGCCAGACCATGTCTGCTGGAAAGCCCGATCGTGGGTACGCGGCATTACTCTCATATAAAGTGATATCAATGATCTTTCTTAGCTTTCTGTAGTGTGAGCATTTTCACATCCCACTGACCACCAATGTAAGAGGAATTCTTCTCATGATCACTAACGCAAGGGTGATTCTCCACACCGACCACCAATGCTAGGAGCATTCTTCCCACTGATCAACAATGTAAGGGGCATTCTTCCAACTAACCAGCAATGTAAGGGGCATTCCTCCTACTGACCACCACTGTAAGGAGCATTCTTACTACTGACCACCAATGTAAGATGAATTCTTCCCAATAACCACCAACGTAAGGGGTATTTTTCCCTCTGACCACCAAAGTAAGAGTAATTCTTCCCATTTGCCACCAATACAAAGAACATTTTTCTCACAAATGTAAAGAGACATTCTTTCTACTTACCACCAATGTAGGGAGCATTCCTCTCACTGACCACCAATATAAGGAGCATTCTCCCTACTGACCTCCAAAGTAAGAGGAATTCTTCCCATTCACCACCAATACTAAGACATTTTTTCTCACAAATGTAAGGGACATTCTTCCCATTGACCCCCAATGTAAAGAGTATTATTTCCACTGACCAACAGCGTATTGGGCCCTCCACTAACCACCTATGTAAGGCTGCCATTTTTTACCCTGATCACTACAATTTTCACACTCCGCTTTTCTTTTCTGACAACTTATATTTGTTTAATTTCATGATTATGACTGGAAAAAATTAAAGTTTGGAGGCGCTTTGGATGTCAAATATGCTAAGTAGGTCACAAGCCTTATTCTTTTATTTATTGTTATATCTGCAAAGCACTGTTCATGCCAAGGCTAGGTTCACATTACTGCACAAAATTGTGTGTTTCCAACATGCAGGCAAACACGCTGCTGCTCTTTAGCCGACACATGGGGGTGCCATTAATTCTTAATGGCATTCCCACGCATTGGCAAATGCAGCACGGCAGCACTATGCAGCTCGGTACACCGCAATTTAAAAAAAGGGTTGGGGACTTCTCTCCCTGCATTTCTGTGATCAGGGCAAGCCCATTGAAATGATTGGGCTGTCCTACATGCAGAATGTGGCCGCAGCTATCTGAATAGAGCCTAAAATCCATGTACTGTAGATAATAATAATAATTATTAGGAGCTGTTCCCTGAGACCTAAGGGTTATTTCAAGGCTTCCACTGTGTTAAATGTTCGAGACGGGTGAAACACTGCTGTGTTTCAGAAAACTGGCCACCCGATGTATCCTGGCAAACCAACACTGCTGGGACTGATGATCCCTGTAGTCTCCCTCAATTATCACTGTTCACCCTCTCTATGTTAATTGCAATCAGCCAATCATGTACCTACAGAAATTCTTTTTTTCTGATTTCCCAATACACAGGTTCACCTTACCTTCAATGAACAGCCTCTATTCCTATAGTAAACCAACTTCATCTTGTCTGAGATTTATATATATATATATATATATATATATATATATATATATATATATAAAACGATATCTATATATATATATATGTATTACATATACACAGTAAAAAGAGAAAGGCAGAGAAGAAAAATAAATAAATAAGTACAATTTTATATATATATATATATATATATATATATATATATATATATATATATATATATATATATATATATATATATATAATACTCACACACAAATTTTATGTATATGGGTTAGGTTTGACCAAGTGAAATATTGGAAGCTAAAAATATTATATATATATATATATATATATATATATGAATCTATAATGAAAATACCATACACAAGCTGTCTGCCCCTTCCTCTCCTGTTGTCTTGCACCATGTGATGTATGAAATATATATACCAATACATCTGTGTATTCTATATTCAACTGCTGACTTTATGTATCTGCCAGTCGTTACTATAGAAACAGCCTAGAAACTGTGTCAAGTGGATTTTTTGTAATGTAATTTTAGGCTTAAAAATCCAGATAGCGACTCTTTTTTTGAATGTCATTAATCTATACATTTAAATTCACAATTTAACTCTCTGTTGATAAGAAGATTTTTCAGCGTTCCATGTTCAGAATGTAGAATGGGGCGGGCAGGTACTCATTGTTTATGACATTGCCTAAATATTACAAATAAGAACAATATTCTTGTGGTTGGTTGTCAAATAAAAAAAAGAAAATGATCATTTTTTATTTTTCTGTGATGTCTACGGAAAAGTCCACGGTTTCAGTCACCAGCACGCCACTGGGAACCGACCTATACCTCAGTATTCCAGGGGGTCAGCTTGGCTTAACCCATTGAGTGCCGGAGGGACAATGACTCACTCCAGACAATGGCTTTGCAGACCCCCCAAGGAAAGGCAGCGAGGGGGTTAAGTGGAGGCTGAACGTTTCTATTCCTGTCTGAGTTGTGAATTTGCAGGGTCTCATTCATGCCAATGACATCAGCTGCCTCCCCATGGCAACTAGAGGCAGTAGTAAAATTCCCAGGCAACCTTTTGAGTCAGATGATGCCAAAAAAGAGCAGGTTGGATAAGAGTCGTTAAAGAAAGCGGATTTTTTTTTATTTGGCTAACGACGGCCAGGGACGCGCCTCTGGAGTGGATGGACAGATGCGTGGTGCTGTGTCCTTTAAGGAAAATATTTGAGGCTGTGTCTACTTTGTTCCCAGTAGAGGGAAGGTGGATTGACCTTCGCTGATTGCCTGGAGAGAAGTAACTCAGCAGGTGTTCTGGCTCAGGATGAGGAGCCATCTCTGGATTGCACTCCTGAGCTCTGCCTTCACATCACTTGTTTGTGGTGTAAGAATGGGGAGCCTGCAGCCTGTGTAGGGCTTCCAGCACCTCATGGTTCATTGCAGTCTTCTGGGACACAGGTACAGTGCACTGGATGGATGGCCTTTTCTTTTCATTTCTAGAATGATTCAATGCAATAAAGATGATAACAGCATGCCAGACCTAAACACAATCATCTTTATTAGAGCAGGTTATGTATTCATTATATATCAAGATTTTTCCTTTATAGGGTGTGTAGTTATCAAATGATTTACATACTACTGACTTATTACATGTCGTTGTCTACATGGTAAATGCTACTATATTTGTCAGTGCTACGGAAACCATGAAAAGTTCTTTAATTCTAAAGTGTTCTGCTATGAATCACAAGGGTTATGGAAACTGGAGGTTACCCAGAGCAACCATTCCCATGCTGTATTTTATTTGGCATGGGGCATGTCGTGGGTTGCTCAGCTTTTGGTAGTTTTCAGCTTTTACAAAACCGTCTAGTGGTTGCAAGGCCCCAAAAAAGTAATGGGCCATTGTCTCAGGTGATCGGTACCGGTAACGGGACGGAAATAATATATATGTGTTGTGAAGAGCTGTGTGCTTGTGCCTCCTTTTTGTATTGATAAGATGGTAACATTTTTATTTCTGTTTTACTATTCCAATGGCTTCTCACGGAGACCAACTTTCCTGCATGGATGTGCGCACTGCCCCCGTAGGGGTTGCAAGTGACAGGGTTCTCCACTGCTGCACAGCCAGGCACATAACATTTTCAGCTTACATCCAGAGTCAGTGAGCATTCCTTGAGCTTTGGTTTTATGTTTTAATTGAATTGAATTGAATTATGGGATGCCCAACTTAACAGTAACAAAACCAGGGACAACTTCCTCCCTATTTACAGCTCCTCTTGTACAACCCCGGTTTCTTCTTCTGTGGTATCTAACAGTCTCTGTTAGTTGAGCAACAGCCCATTACAGGCAGTTCTCAGTCCCTTTTTAGAATGTAGCAAAATGTGGTATGAACTGCATCCTGGAGTACCTCCACTCCCCTGTAGACACTGGACCCAGCTCTACCACTTGAAGGAAATGCTAGCCCACCTGGCTGCTTCTCTTCAACAGCCTACCCAACTGACTCTCTGGAGATCCCTCAGGGCAAGGTAGGGAAGATTTAGTCACACCACTATGTTTCAGGGGGACCTGATCCATGTGGCAGTCTTCACTCTTGTGGGTCCCTGCACCATGCTGTAGTACTTGCACTGTCTTCCTTTCTTCCACTGTCTCTCAGTAAAGCCTCCTCCAACTTCTTCTTCTGTGGTAGGATCCTTCCAGGCCAGCCACCTGAGCCCCGGCCCAAGGTAGCGCCCCTTCCTGGGACGGGTCCCTTGAGGGCCACCAACAGTCTCCTTTAGCTTCCACCCAACTTGCTGGCATGGCTCATCCATATTTAAGGGTCGGCTTAGTTCATTGCCAGGCCCAGGGATTGGTCAAGCTCCCTTAAACATTTACGACAGCCCTCCTAGCCTCCACCCACTAACTTCTAGAAGTTTCCAGGGGGAGATACCAGAGAGCTGCCTGTATGAGTCATCCAGTCCTGAACTTTAGTAACCCTGACCCAATTACAGACTCGCAGGGTTTAAAGTGGTTGTAAACCCTTACAAACCACTTTGACCTACAGGTAAGCCTAGATTAAGGCTTACCTGTAGGTCCAAGAAATATCTCCTAAACCTATACGGTTTAGGAGATATTTGCCCAAAGACAGGCACCGCTGTCTACGGCGCATGCGCCGTAGACAGTGGCGCGCAGGCGCACTGAGCGCGGCATTTCCAACAATGGAGCTGCCGCGCGTGTCAGCTCCCGTGCGCATGCGCGGGAGTGACGTCATTGTGGCTTCGCCGAATGACAGCGGCGGAGCTGCGAGACCCCACCGAGAAGATGGATGCGCTGGACTACAGGGGACAGCGGTGACTTCGCTGGCTCCTGTGTCAGGTAAGTGACACATAATGGGCTACTATGCGATGCATAGTAGTCCATTATGCTTTGCCTTTGCAGGGAATGAAAGAAGAAGTAAACTCATCAGGGTTTACTTCCTCTTTAAGCATAAGCCAGAATATGCTTTTACCTACTCGGACACTGGTAGCACACTAGAGGGTGCTACAGATGTATAGTAGTTGTCTTTATGGTATATATGGTTGTACCATAAGGTTCTTGTTTACAACCATTAGCCTCTTTATTAGGTATGACCGCTTGTTTAAAGCGGAGGTCCACCCTAAAGTGGAGCTTCCGCTCATTGGAACCCTCCCCCCCTCTGGCGCCACAATTGGCACCTTTCAGGGGGGAGGGGGGTACAGATACCTGTACAGTACAGGTATCTGCACCCACTTCCGGCATAGATATCTGCAGAAGGTACGCCCCTTTCCGAAGGTCCCCCGCTGTCTGCTGGGAAACACACGGATCCCAGAGACAGCGAGGACCATCCTTATTGCGCAGCACGACTCGCACATGCTCAGTAGGGAACTGGGAAATGAAGCCGCAAGGCTCCACTTCCTGATTCCCACACCCAAGATGGCGGCGGCAGCACCCGAGAGACGATCGAGAGATCGGCTTCGGGTGCCGACATCGCGGGCGCGCTGGGCGGGTAAGTGTCATTATTTTAAAAGTCAGCAGCTGCAGTATTTGTAGCTGCTGGATTTAAAAAAAAAAAAAAAAACGGCGGACTCCCGCTTTTAAGTAAAACTAAAGGCTAACTTTTATTTTTATTTTTTTCCATTTTAGATAACGGAGGGAGTATGATTCCTTTTTCAGGTTTATTTTTGCCACCTGTGCCCCAGTTGGGAGATTTCTCTTCACTGCCTGTCCCAGAGCAAATATAGGAAATGAGAGAAAAGTTAGGGTATCCCTGGTTGTCACCAGAACTAGAGTCCCCATTGGAAAATATCCCCACTATTTCTGTTCTGGGGTCCACCCAAAATTTGGGATTTTCTTTCACTTGATTGATAACGTTAAACATGACAAAGAGAGAGGGAGGCTCTCTAGTACAGACAGCAATAAAAATCTGCCAAAATAATAAAAAACATTTTCATAAAAAAAAAAACAGAAAACTAAAAAACAAAACAAAAATAAAATGTTTTGCTTTCAGTTACAGTGCCTTTAAAAAAGTATTCATACCCCTTGACATTTTCCAAGTTTTGTCATGTTGCAACCAAAAACATAAATGTATTTTATGTGATCGACCAACACAAAATGGCGTGTGTGTGTGTGTGTGTGGGTTTTTTTTTTTTTTTTTTACACCTTTAAAGTGTTTCTAAACGATCACCTTGTAAAACCACCCTTTCAGTTTAACTACTTTCCGCCCACGCTATAGCTGAAAGAAGGCTACAGCATGGGCCTTAATTGCAATTGCTGTCTGCCCGATCCTGAGGGGCACCCATTGTGATCTATGAGACTTGGCTGATCACAGATCCAACTAAGTGGTAGATCCCGGCCCCTTATCAAGTGATCAGCTGTCAGCCAATGACGGCTGATCACGTGATGTAAACAGAAGCTCAGTAATCTGTATTTTTTTTTCCCTCACGCTATCAAAAGCAGATCACCGGCTTCTGTCAGAAGCACATTGGTCTCTCACACAGAAAGCCACGGCTGCATTTTCTGTACCCACCAGTGTCAGCTGCTAGTCCCCACCTGTGCCACCTACCAATGCCACCCATCAGTGTTGCCAGTCAATGTCCATCAGTGTCTCAATCAGTGTCGCCTACCAGTGCCACCTTATCAGTGCCGCCTATCAGTGCAGCCTCATCAGCACACATCAGTGAAGAAGAAAAATTACCCATTTTCAAAATTGTATAACAAACTATGAAACTGTTTTGTTTTTTGTTGTTGTTTTTTTTTCACAATTTTCAGTCTTGTTTTTTGTTTTATTTAGCAAAAAAATAAAAAAGGCAGCAGCAATTAAATACCACCAAAAGAAAGCTCTATCTGTGTGATTAAAAAATTATAAAAATGTAATTTGGGTACACTGTAGCACGACCGCGCAATTATCATTCAAAAGTGACAGCGCTGAAAGCAGTGGCGTAACTAGAACCTTCAGGGCCCCGAAGCAAGAAACCATGAAGGGCCCCCCTGACAGGGCCCTTTACTCCGAATTTGGTGGCGGAACAACAGAACCCGGTTGCAAGTGGGTGGCTACATGTAAAGGAACCAATTTCTCCATTTGCCGCCGCTTCTCCACCTCTCCCTTCCACAGGCATTCAGTGGCTGCAAGAGGAAAATGGAGAGATGGGTTCCTCTATGTCGGTGTTTCTCAAGCTTTTTCCAGTCAGGGCACCCTTTAAGTACATCCCTATGTGAATGGGGCTGCACTGCAACCACCCTGCAACTGTGTGCATTGCATGCAGTTGCAGCATAGTGAGGATGCATTTAAGGGGTTGTAAACCCTTGTGTTTTTTCACCTTAATCCATCCTATGCATTAAGGTGAAAAAACACCTGGCAGTCATCGGAACCCCAGCCCCCACCTTTTTACTTACCTGAGCCCTGGAACTTCACCAGGTGGAGATGCGCTCTTCCTTTGCCCGGGGTTCTCGGCTCCTGATTGGATAGATTGATAGCAGCTCAACCATTGGCTCCCACTGCTGTTAATAAAATCCAATGAGGCGGGCGTCGGGGGCGCCTGCAAGGTAACCCCCCCCCCCGGGAGAGCGCTTCTCCTAGGGGGTTGTCTGATAAGAGGAGGAGCCACGAGAGCCACCGAGGGACCCCAGAATACAAGGTTCGGGGCCACTCTGTGCAAAACGAGCTGCACAGTGAGGGTAAGTATAACATGTTTGTTATAAAAAAAAAAAAAAAAAAAAAAAAAAAAAGCAAAACCTTTACAATCACATTAAGGGATTAAAACAGGTGGTCAGGAGGCAACATATTGCCCCTTTACCAGCTGTCAAATGCCTCTGAAAAGCGATCTGAGCACAGATCGCTTTTCAGAGTAATAGCATTTTTTTTGCTGCTACTTTGAACAAGCAAGAAAAAAAAACAGTTCTGATTGTACACATATGGAGTAGGGCTGGGGAAAAAAATCGATTTGAATCTTGATTTGAGTTGAGAGGTCAAATCGATTAAAATTTTCAGCAAATAGTTTTTTTTTTTTAGATATTTATTTTTTCACCAGGATCAGTGCTGACACCGCACCGGTCCTGAGGAACTGCGTGCAGGAGTTTTTAGGTGAGGCTGTGGCTTCGGCCTAGCCCGCGAGGCCGGACCTGCGGACTAGGACGAAGCCACGGCCTCACCTAAAAACTCCTGCCCGCAGCTCCTCAGGACTGGCGCGGTGTCCATAAAAAAAAAAAAAACTGGATTCGATTTGTGAATTGAGTTTTTTTTTTTTTTTAAATGACAACATTTTTTTTTTTTTTTTTTTAGAAAATCGCCCAGCTCTAATATGGGAAGGGGGGGGGGGCAGGATTAAACGCAGATACATAAAATGTGCATAAATACATCTAAACAGCGGTGGCTGGTGCTCAAAATTTTTGGGGGGCACAAAAATTTATATAAACCAAATCATCAAATGCAGCCACTGTGCCGTCAAACGCTGCCACTGTACCCTCAAACGCTGCCACCGCGCCCAACAAACGCTGCCACCGCGCCCAACAAACGCTGCCACCGCGCCCAACAAACGCTGCCACCGCGCCGTCAAACGCTGCCACCGCGCCGTCAAACGCTGCTATTGTGCCCATTTAACGCTGCCATTGTGCCATTAAAGACTGCCACTGTGCCCATTTAACGCAGCCACTGTGCCATCAAACACTGCCACTGTGCCATCAAACACTGCCACTGTGCCATCAAACACTGCCACTGTGCCATCAAACACTGCCACTGTGCCATCAAACACTGCCACTGTGCCATCAACTGCAGCCACTGTGCCCATTTAACGCTGCCACTGTGCCCTCAAACGCTATCACTGTGCCATCAATTGCAACCACTGTGCCAAACGCTGCCACTGTGCTCTCAAATGCTACAACTGTGCCATTAAACGCTGTGCCATTAAACGTGTGCCCCCCCTGCCCGCTCGCCATCTACACACATGCACATACACATACACGCACACATGCACATGCACATGCACACACATGCACACACATACACGCATACACACACACAAATACACACACAAATACACACACAAATATACACACACACACATACACACACACATACACACACACATACACACACACACATACACACACACACATACACACACACACATACACACACACATACACACACACACATACACACACACATGCACACACATAAAGTCTGTTCAAAAACGGCAGTGCTTTATCTTACCTCTTCCTGCCGGGTACTGCACTGTAGGGGGAGACAAAGAGCACACACTACTTTCACTTTAGTTACAAGCAGTGTGATGACTCCGAGCTCCCCGCACAGTGCCGATTACACTTCTGCTGAAGATCGGGGAGCTCGGTCACAGCCGCCCGCTCCTTCAGATATACAGGGGGGCCCTCAAGGCCCCCCTGCAGCACGGGGCCCGGTCGCCTTGGCGATCGCAGCGACCCCTATAATTCCACCACTGGCTGAAAGCTGAACATTGGTCTGGGCAGGAAGGGGGTTTAAATGCCCAGTAAGCAAATGATTAAAATTGAAATGAAAGGAAAAACATTTGTGTATAGATGCAGTATAAAAAACATTAATACCTCCCCCCCCCCCCTTTATTTTTTATTTTTTAATAAGTGATCACATTCCCTCTGTTTTCAGCTGCATAAGAGCTGCAGGGGGAGGAGAAACAGTAGCACACTGATCTTTCCAGCCTTTCAGAGGGGGCATGTCAGGACAATCATTGGAGGAGAGCAGGCAGAGTTTCCAGCATAGCTAGAGAACTGACAATGGTGTGTTCTCCTGTTTAATGTACAAGAGAAAACCTAGTGCTCAAGGCACGGTGACCCCTCTGGATTTTAAAAGGCAGACCAGGTATTAATATAAAAAAAAATGTATTACTTGAAATCGCACAATAAAATTGCATTAGCAAAGGGGTATACTAATCAAGAATATATGTATGTTAGGCAATGTTAGCAGAAAAGAAATTGGATACAACCATTGGTATAAATCTAAGCTACCCTGTGTGCATTAATGGGCTAGCGAGAATTCATGCTACAAAATGATGTCTGACATGTTTCGGACCGTGTAGTCCTTCCTCAGAGGCTTAATGCCATTTGGAGAATCTAAACGTATTCTACAATATAAGAAATATTGGTACCGTTTAATACGTAGCATACTGTACATTTAAAGATATTTTCTCCTAATTTTAACTGCATGCTTGCGCATATATATATATATATATATGTATATATATATATATATATATATATATATCTATCTATATCGGTGCAATAGCATCAGAAATTGCACTTACATGGGAGAGCTGCTTGCTGATTAAAACCAGGGAAAGATGGATGTTTGCTGGGTACTTCTGGACCAGTGGGTACATTCAAGGGAGGGGTCTGGAGGTGTGCGGTCAGAGATCGGACCACAAGTGAAAACCATGCAGGAGGACAGGCATATGTAAAATATGTCCTGTTTAGTGTGGTCAGTTTTTAATAGGGAAGCAGAGGGACTGACAGGAACACCAGGCATTTCATGCAAAGCAAGCAATAAAAAAAACAGGAAACTTTTTTGGTACAGCAGGCACATTTCAGGAATATGAAATGTTGGGGTAACAAACCCTTTTAATTTGTTCCCTACATTAAGGTTAAAAACACCCCAATACCTTTCTATGTGACCCCCCACCCCATCACTTATCTGCGGTCCCTTGCCACTGACGTTGGATCTGCGATGATCGGCGTGGTTCCCTGAACTTTTGGGTTGTGGAAGAGGGCACAGAGGCCTGTTGCCATCAGTCAAATTGCTGTGAGAATGAGGGAGCAGGAACATTTACAGCATGGATCAAGTTCCAGATGGGAGCACGGGTGTCTCCATAGCAGCTGGCTAGCTAAAGGAAACACCTGCAAACAGGCAATTGGTTGAAACTGTGGGCCTCCTCTTCTGAAAAGAGGTTTATTGCTACTTTTAAGAATAGGCAGGATGGGTGAAAAAAGTATGCAGTCAGGTGCAGTGCAACTATCCAGTGGCCACTGTGCAGAGAGGGCGGAGGACAAGGGGCTAACCGAGACCCTCTGAGGCATCAGTAGGTCTCTTTAGGGAAGCAGCTGTCTGACTGGACGTTGCTGCCCTGGTTGACCTGGCAGCCATCCTTGAGGTGGGCAGTGCTTACAAAAAGCACTGTCCCCTTGGGTTGTCGCACATTCAGAATGTGAGCAGCTTAGGGTCAGTCAAAGTAGCATATGGTTAGGTTCCTGTGGAGGATGGGCAAGAACAGTGACTGTCTCTGTGAACCATTAGTAGTCTACCTGTGTTGGGCCCACTTTTGGCTGCCTCCCATGCTGGATGCTCTCAGGCATCTCCAGTGTGTTACATACTCTGTCTGGTTCCTTCTAAAGCCCCATACACACTATCAGTTTTTCTGCTGAGTTTTTCCTTCAGATTTACCAAAACCATATAATATGAGGTCAAACCTTAGGAGTTTCAATGTGTATGCAATCAGGCAGGCCCTTGTACTACATGGTTTTGGTAAACCTGAAGGAAAAACTCAATAGAAAAACTGATAGTGTGTATGGGGCTTTAGTGTTCCAGTCTGGTGTGGCTATCTCTGTAAAGTTCACTGTTCTCTCTTGACATTTCTATATTAATATACCTTGTTGCATCAACCAGTCTGTGTGAGTTTCCTTCGCCTGTGGACAGTGAGCCTTGGTCATACCTACACTTGGAGTAAGTTGGCAGGATATGCCTCAACAACTGCCACAGATTGGAGTACAGGAGCCCAATTGGTGCCACTGGGGGCAGTCTTAGCTCAGGTGCCAAAATTTAACGGGTCTAATATATCACTGGTGGAGTAATAGGAGAGACTGGAGAGATTGCAGCCTGCCTTTATCAGGTGCTGTTAGATTGATTGCAGAACTAGCGATTAACTCGCTAGATTATGATGCCTGCCAAGCAGTCATGATACTCCCAGAGGAGTCAGCCTTGAGCAAATCGTGGAATGGTTAGAGGGCCTGTTTGGGGAGAATATAACCTTGTCCGAACTGAGACAAGAATTTTTCACCTGCAGGCAATTGGAGGGCAAAAGCCTCAGACAAATCACTGTAGCCCTCCAAAAATTATGGAAACAGTTGGAGAAGGACTTGTGGGGGTGTGCCATCATTGGCGCCCCAGATAAGCTGCTACAGGACCAGTTCATTGGAGGGGTAAATGCCAGCACCATCCAGAGGGCATTGCAAGAACGAGTGAGAGCTCAAATCTCTCTCACGTTTAATGATATAATGGTGGAAGCGGTGGCCGGGGAACAGGAGGATATGGAAGTCATGCTTGCCTTGGCAAAGAAAACCTCTGTACTTAAGGGAGGAGGCCATGGCTCCTTCTCTGCTCTCAGTCTCGGCGAGCATCCGAGAACTAATGCAGGACGTGGCAAGAAACATCTCCAATTAAACAAGAGTTGGCCCAGCTCATAAAGAGCGGAAAGCCATTGCAAAAGGATTTGAATGAGGACCAGAGATGCTGGTGATATGGATGCTATGGCCACCTCAAAACAGTGTGTGGCTGCTCCTGAGAGTAGAAACACTCCTCTCCAGCCATTAAACTAGAGGTTCCTGGGGTGGAGGGATGGCCCAGGGAATGGCTCATCAATGTCCTCCCAAGCAAGAATCCATGGTCAGCCCAAGCCCTGTAGTCATCGAGCTAGTAAAGGCCAGCTGGTCCCCTGCTTAACTGACACTGGATCTGAACATACCATCATGGAATACGACTATTACATCCAATGGTTTTGGACTCCAGGACCTGTTAGACCCCTCATGGTTGTTCCAGAGAGTGGCCAACTACTTGCCGATTGTAGTGGAGGGGGGTTCCCTGGGATAACATACAAATATTTGACCAGATAGTGGTGCAAGTGCTGGTCATGGTCACCCATAGCCTGGTGGCTCTCTTGACACCTATCGTTATTGCCATTAACATTTTGAAAAACGTGGACCTATCCCATGTTCTGTCAAACGGAGTTGTGGTCTGCAGGCAGCCTGGCTTAATGTGATTCAGGCTCCGAGACTGAGTAAGCGTGGCCTGTACCCCTCTAAAGCAGAAACTGTTGCTAGCCCATCTCCAGGAAGTTGTCTGGTCACTGCCTGTGGAGTCTCACAAGAAATTACAGGGAGCCATGGCCATGGTGGAGCCCCACAGGGATGTTGAAATTCCAGGAAAGTGGTTGGTGTTCCGTACCTTTTTATCCTGGTCCATTAAGGTAAGATGCTAGTGCAGCTGATCAACATGGGGGCCACCCGTGTACAACTTCCGAACCACAGGATCCTCACAGACCTCTACATGGTACCAAAGCCATCTGTGCCCCACTGCAGACCGCCATGGCTTTCCTAAATGTTTAGTAGTACTAATAGCTGCTGGACCAGTTGGCCATCCCCTTCCAGGAGTATTTCCTTTCCCAATAGCATCTGTTTCACCAGCTGTAGGAGAAACATCTGTTATGCCGTGTACACACGTAGCCGACTTCCCGCCGGACTGTCCGCCGGACTTTCCGAATGAGCTACTTGCCCACACACGGCACTTTTTCAGCAGACTAATACGGCGTACTAAGTCCGCCAGACTATCCGCCGTACTTTTGAAATGAACGGACTCGCCCACACACACGGAGGAAAGTCCGCTCATTTTGAGCGCGTCTCCAGGTAGCCGGGGCCAGCGAAAGAGGCGTCGCTGGCCCCGTCACCTGGTATGGACTTAAAGGGGAACCCCTACACCGATAAATCGGCGTGGGGGTCCCCCCCTAGGTCCACATTAGACCCTTATCCGAGCACGCTACCCGGCGTGCCCTCAATATGGGGGGGTGCCTTGGGGAAGGGGGGGCCGTGCGGCCCCCACCCTAAAGCACCTTGTCCCCATGTTGATGAAGACAAGGGCCTCTTTCCGACAACCCTGGCCGTTGGTTGTCGGGGTCTGCGGGCGGGGGGCTTATCGGAATCCGGGAGCCCCCTTTAATAAGGGGGCCCCCGGATACCGACCCTCCACCCTATGTGAATGAGTATGGGGTACAATGTACCCCTACCCATTCACCTGTAAAAAAAAGTTAAAAAAAAAAACACAACACACAAGGGTTAAAATAGTTTATTGCACAGCTCCGGGGGTCTTCTGTCCGTCTTCGGGGGTCTTCTCGCCGGACTCCTCCGCTATCTTCTGCTAGCTCTTTTGCTAGCGGAGGAACCCGGCTTTCTTCTTCGCCGCTGCCCTTTTCTTCCAACTTCGCGGGTCTTGTCCCCCTCTTCGGTTCTTCTTGCCGGGCCACCGCGCCTTCTTCTAGCTCCATTACAGGCGGTGGCCTGGTCTTCTGTCGCCGCTGTTGCCGTCTTCTGTTCTTCTCTTCATCTCTTCAGATGTTGCCTTGTCGCTGCCTCCGCTCACAATAGCAGGGACGCGGCGCGCGGCGACTTATATAGGGACATCACCGGATGAGGTCACAGTCCCAGCATCCTCCATGTTGAGGGCACGCGGCCTGGTACGGCTCAGGAGGGGGGGGGGGGCGCTCGCTCATCCCCACCCCCTTTCCTGGCCGGCCGGGTAGTGTGCTCGGATAAGGGTCTAATGTGGACCTAGGGGGGACCCCTTTAAGTCCATACCAGGTGACGGGGCCAGCGACGCCTCCATCGCTGGCCCCAGCTACCTAGAGACACGCTCAAATTTTCTCCGGGCGGGAAAAGTCCATTCATTTCACACACGTGCCCGGATTGTCCGCCGAAATGCGAGTCCGGCGGACATATTGGAGTGCAAAAATACTTTCTAAGTCCGCCGGACTTTTGGGTAAAAAAAAGTCCGCCGGAGCCTACACACGGGGGGATTGTCCAGCGGACTTGAGTCTGACGGACTTTTCCACTGGATTGTTTGATCGTGTGTACGAGGCATTAGTCTGTGCAGCTATTCCTGAAGATTATGGCTGTACCAAGGGCATAGACCTGCCTTTTTTCAACCAGGGTACCAGGCACCCTGAGGTGCCTTCGGGTTTCTTCAAAAAATGCTTAAATATTTCCCAAATTCTGAACTTGGGCCCTCCTGCACTGACTGTGATGAGGGGACTTTGATACAGGTCAATTTTCACTTCAGTGAAATCTGTTTTAGGCATAGTTTGGCACTGTACAATGAATGTGTTGTAAACTTTCAATACACATAACCTTGGAATTTTGCTCCTACACAGATAACCCTACATATTGCCATCCTGTCTAACAGCCTAACCAGAAATAAGATTTCCTTTTTCTTTTCTGTAATTTCTTCTAATATTTTGTATTGTTTTCTTTTTTCTGTAAACATTTTGTAAAATGTATGCGCAGAGGTATATTGGAAGACAAAAAAATCTCCTCCTAACATTTGGTGTCCTATGTACCCAAATGTAAAGCTGTTTAGTTTTTTAGGTTAGAATGGGGTGTCTTGAGATTGTGCACAATTTTAAAGGGTGCCTTGACTCAAAAAAAGGTTCAGAAACACTGTCATGGACCACATCCGAAAAAAATAAAAAAATAAATATAATTAGGGCTGTTACTGATTACAATTTTCGTGTTCGATCAATTTTTTTATTTTTTATTGATTAATCTACTAATTTCGATTAATTATAATGCACATGCAGATCCAACTACTTTTAGCTGATCTCCTTGCATTGCAACTCTGCATTAGTCAGTGGTAAATGTATATATTCACTATATGCAAGCACCCGACACTAGTTGGTTTCCACAATCCATGACTTAACTTCACAGTTCACACAAATACGGTTTAAATTCAAACTGTAGCACTGACGTAAGTATTTTTAATTTTTTTTTCCACAGCGTGACAATCCCTCCACCTCCGGTCTAACTAATCACTCTCACCTTATGGCATGGACCCCTGTGCAAACAGGTGGTCATGCAAGTGGGTATCAAAAGGGTTAACATGGACCATAAACTTCTCTCACGTCTCCTTAGATCTCAGCAAGGACGCCAGGTCATGGGTAGAAAGAAAAGATCAAAGTGCTCACCGCTTAAGTATAAGATTACATTTTTGTGTTCAAACACAAACTACTCACATAAAGATATTAAAAACGCAGCATGTAAAGCCGACAATCGTGTTAGTTCCATATTGCAGCAGCGGGTGACATCATGCGTAACTCCTTCCTGTACGCGTTATGTTCAATCAGAACTTTGACGGCACCGGATTCCTCCCTCCTTCCCTTCGTTAGCAGATGGAGGCACTTGGGGAAGGAGTCTAGTGACATCATGTCTGTGACATCACCAGATCTCCGACGGAACTCCCTGAAGACCCAGAAGGGGGCGGAGAGGTGAGTACAGATCAAAAGAATTTTGATCGATCAAAAAAATTGATTAATCGAGGAATTAATCTTTAATTTCCACAGCCCTAAAATATATGCGTGTGTATATTATTTTTTCCATGTCTGACAAAAGTGAGTACACCCCCCTCACATTTTTCTAAATATTTTTTATATCTTTCATGTGACAACACCGAAGAAATTACACTTTGCTACAATGTAAAGTACTAAGTGTACATCATGTATAACAGTGTCACTTTGCTGTCCCCTCGAAATTACTCAACACACAGCCATTAATGTCTAAACTGCTGGCAACAAAAGTGAGTACACCCCTCATTCAGGTGTGAATGGGGAGCAGGTGTGTTAAATTTGGTGTTATTGCCCTCACTCTCTCTTACTGGTCACTGGAAATCCATCATGGCACCTCCACGGTAAAGAACTCTCTGAGGATCTGAAAAAAATTATTGTTGCTGTACATAAAGATGGCATAGGCTATCAGAAGATTACCAAGACCCTGAAACTGAGCTGCAGCACGGTGGTCAAAACCATATAGTGGTTTTACAAGGACAGGTTCCACTCAGAACAGGCCTCGCCGTGGTCGATCAAAGAAGTTGAGTGCACGTGCTCAGCGTCATATACAGAGGTTGTCTTTAGGAAATAGACTTGTGAGTGTGCATTGCTGCAGAGGTTGAAGGGGTGGGGGAGTCAGCCTGTCAGTGCTCAGACCATACGCTGCACACTGCATCATATTGGTCTGCGTGGCTGTCGTCCCAGAAGGAAGCCTCTTCTAAAGATGATGCACAAGAAAGCCCACAAATAGTTTAAAGACAAGCAGACTAAGGACACGGATTACTGGAGCCATGTCCTGTGGTCTGATGAGACCAAGCTAAAGCTTCTTCTAAAGATGATGCACATGAAAGACCAAGATAAACTTATTTGGTTCAGATGGTGTCAAGCAGGTGTGGCGGCAACAAGATGAGAGTACAAAGACATGTGTCTTGCCTACAGTCAAACATGGTGGTGGGTGTGTCATGGTCTGGGGCTGCATGAGTGCTGCCGGCACTGGGGAGCTACAGGTCATTGAGGGAACCCTGAATGCCAACATGTACTGTGACATACTGAATCAGAGCATGATCCCCTCCCTTTGGAGACTGGGCTGCAGGGCAGTATTTCAAAATAATGACCCCAAACACCCCTCCAAGATGACCACTGCCTTGCTAAAGAAGCTGAGGGTAAAGGTGATGGACTGGCCAAGCATGTCTCCAGACCTAAACCCTATTGAGCATTTGTGGGGCATCCTCAAACGGAATGTGGAGGAGCGCAAGGTCTCTAACATCCACCAGCTTTGTGATGTGGTCATGGAGGAGTGGAAGAGGACTCCAGTGGCAACCTGTGATGCTCTGGTGAACTCCATGTTCAAGAGGGTTAAAGCAGTTCTGGAAAATAATGGTGGTCACACATAATATTGACACTTTGGGCCCAATTTTGACATTTTCACTTGGGGGTGCACTCACTTTTGTCGCCAGCAGTTCAGACAATAACAGCTGTGTTTTGAGTTATTTTGAGGGGACAGCAAATTTACACTGTTATACGAGCTGTACACTCAATACAAGCTGTACATATATATAAATGGGATATGCCCCCTATTGGGGACAGGTATCGGCATATCCCACCTGCCCTCTGCCAGGAGGTCAAGGACTTAATCTGCAGCATGCTACAGAGTAGAGTGATCAAGGAGAGCCGTGGACCATATCAGATTTCCTGGTGTGTAAAAGTATGGCAGCCTGCGCTTCTGTGTTGACTACCACAAACTCAACACCTGTACCCACCAAGCTGCCTACCCGCTGCCCAAGGTAGAGGAGTTGCTTATAGTTATAGGCCAGGCCTGTTACTTTATCACCTTGGACTTGGCTAGAGGGCACTGGCAGGTGCCAGCGAGGGAACAGGACTGGGGGCAGACAGTTTTCATTACCCTGCTGGAAATATACGAGTTGAGGCATATGCCTTTTGGACTGAGTAACGCACCCAGCACCTTTTGGAGACTCGTGGAATGTTTCCTGGGAGACTACAACATTGAAACTGTGCCAGCCTACCTAGACTACTGTATATCATAATTTAAAAAGAAAAAAAAATTTGACTTCAGATACCTTTTTAACCTATCATATGAACAGTCAACTTCGGGAAAACTATATATATATATATATATATATATATATATATATATATATATATATATCGTCCCCCCCCCCCATAGTTACACTCTGTACCCCCTCCCCACCCCCGTCAACCCGGACAGGAATTTGTCTGCCAAAGATGAGGTAAGGGCATGGGTGGCTATTTCACTGTAATTTCCCTTTCACCCCAGCATACTGAAGAATGGGTAGAGATGCATCATTTTTACCTCGCTACCAGTAATGTTGGTATGCTGTATTTCTGGCTAGGCTTGTATAACAAAGGGAAAAAAATAAAAATAATTAAGCATTCAGGAGACATTGCCCACCCCTTAGAACAGTATACAAGTTTCACGAGATGGTGTTGGCAGCGGTGGCTGTTTCTCTTGTCTTTTTTGTAGCCGCGTGTAAATAGTTTAACAGTATACTGTATCACCATTTGTAGCTACACAGTAAAAGCATGTGACTCAAAAATTGAGGCACTAAGACCTCCAATAGTGTGTGCAGTCTTGTTCCGCTCTTCCAGGGGTGAGCAGGTGGTCAATAAGGCAGTGGTCAGGGATCTGGGAAAGCAATATCAATCGGCTGCGTCGGTGACCCCCGAACACCCCATTGTATTCAGACCATTAAACTGGACAGCATAGGTAATCGTGGAGGCCAGAGGGAGGTAGGCAGAGCAGAGTAATGGGATTGTCAGCCGGGTGTTGAGCCGGGGTAGCAGTCATGCTGTCTAGTGTCCCTCAAAAAAGTGCCCATAGGTGAGAGTTACCTGTCCCGGGTGTACCCTAGAGCAGCAGTGGGACGTCTGTTTCCCCATCCTGGACTTATTTGGATTGGATTGGATTCCGGGTCCATTGGGAGTGCCTCAAAAAGGTCAGATGGCTGAAACGCTGCAGAGCCTGAAACAGTCGGAGGGGTCATCAGAGCTGGTTAGAGGGAAGGCTTCTCTGTTGTGTGGATGTCGCAGCTCAGGACTCCCGTTGGATTTCCGGTGAGGGTGTCCGAGAGTGTCTCCGCTTTCTCTGTGGCCAGGATTGAGAGGTCTGCCTGGGTGCCCCCAAATCTGTGCACCCTGCCGGCCAGGGGCAAGAACATCGGCCAATTCTGGACTGGGACGAGGTTAGCACCCATGAACGCAAATAGTGCTGGCAGGTCTCCCAATGAGTGCAGTGTAAAGGAGTTCTGGTCTCTGCGGAAGGTGGCCGAGAGGAGGAATCCCCATCTGTATGGGATGTTTGACAGACAGGCCACGTCCAGGGAGAAGCATAGCCTGCCATTGCAAGGTGGCTCTGTAGATATCCGGGAGTGTTTTTATGAATGCCACATCAACGTTCAGTTCCCCGAACTCCCAAGCTTTCCTGAGGACTGTCTCCTTGTGTGTATCTGTGCAGCCTACAGATCACGTCTCTTGGTCCAGCGGGGTCCCAGCATGCTGTGAGTTCTGTCAAATTCCACCTGGTTAGGGTGGGCATCTCCGGAGACCCTCTGGAAAATCATGGTGACTGTTTCTGCTAGGTCCTCAGGAACCGTCGCCTCAGGTAGGCGTCTAATCCTCCAGATGATTTCTTCTGCTCTTATCTTCCACGTCCTCAAGATGGAGCTGTAGGTATACTGCAGCATCTACATGGGCATTTTGTAGGGACTCAAAGCTTGTCTGAAAGAACCCAAAGGCAATACAGAAGAAGTACTATGTGTAAATATAGGCAGGGACTACACCAAACATATACTGTTGCCGATTGACTGCTAAGGGTTCAGAGCTATTTGCCTATTTATATGTCCTAATCAGTAAACCTAAAGGTGAATGTCTTTTCCAGTAGCTTCTGGAAGATCTTGGGTTGTGTATGTTGCTGTCTTCATACAACAGACTTAAAGCGGAGGTCCACCCTAAAGTGGAGCTTCCGCTCATTGGAACAACCCCCCCCCGCCGGCACCACAATTGGCACCTTTCAGGGGGGAGGGGGGTGCAGGTACCTGTACAGTACAGGTATCTGCACCCACTTCCGGCGTAGATTCTGCAGAAGCTACGCCCCTTTCCGCAGAATCTATGCCCCTTTCCGCTGCCTGCTGGGAAATGCACGGATCCCAGAGACAGCGGGGACCATCCTTACTGTGCAGCGCGACTCGCGCATGCGCAGTAGGGAACTGGGAAATGAAGCCGAAAGGCTCCACTTCCTGATTCCCATACCCAAGATGGCGGCGGGAGCACCCGAGAGAAAATCGAGAGATCGGCTTCGGGTGCCGACATCGCGGGCGCGCTGGGCGGGTAAGTGTCATTATTTTAAAAGTCAGCAGCTGCAGTATTTGTAGCTGCTGGCTTTTAAAAAATAAAAATAATGGCGGACTCCCACTTTAAGTTTTTCCTGATAGAGGACTTGGCTACAGCCATAGATAAGTATGAAATCTGTTGGAGATATGGAAGTACACAACGTTGGATTACATAAGGGATTTGGAAGTCTTTATTTTTTTATTATTTGTCTTTAGTGAACACTGCCGATCAACAACACCAAAATGCCAAGAAACATGCCTAAGAAACTATCCCAAGATGTTAAAGAATGGAAAACAAAAAAGTGCGTGAAAACCATTCCCCAGAAACAGGGTGTCCCAATGGATTTAACAAAAACCTACTTGTCGGCGTATTCTTCAAACATTCCGGTGACTTCAATGAACTTGTCACGGAGCTCAGGTGCAGGCTCAAGGCTGTTGATGACCCAGGCTTCACCTTTTAGTAAGTCAATGACAAACATGCATGATGGGATTTCATTCTTTACAGCCCTCATTGGCTAGATGAAAATCCTAGTCAATGACTGGCTAGGCTGCGAAGGTCAGATCAGGATGACCACATCACAGTCTGTACCATTAATAACAATTCATTAAAGGCAGTTCCTCTAGTCTTATGCCGCATACACATGATCAGAATTCTCGTCAGAAAAGCCTTGGATGTTTTTTCCGATGGAATTCCGCTCAAGCTTGTGTTGCCTACACATGGTCACACCAAATTCCGACCATCAAGAATGCGGTGACGTACAACACTACGACAAGCCGCGAGAATTAAGTTCAATGCTTCCGAGCATACATCAAATTATTTCCGAGCATCGGAAAAATTGAGAACATACTGTCAATATTTTGCTGGCCGAAATTCCGCCAGCAAAAGTCCGATGGAGCCTATACACAGTCACATTTTCAGATGAAAAGCTCTCATCGGTCTTTTGCTGGCCGAATTTCTGATCGTATGTACACGGCATTAGGCTAACCATACATCAAATTTCTGCTGAATTGGGCAAAATTCATTCCATGGGTGGCCCTGTCAGTCAGGGGGGAAATTCTTGGCTGAACAGCTGCATCCAATCAAGTGGAGGCACAGTTAACCTAGGTCCATACGTGTGCCGCTGCATAATCATACATTTTTGGTGTTTTTGTAGAGTATATTTCTGCACACATGCTTTGTGCAATTGTTTGCAGGTGTAGGAGACTGGTTGTAAAGCACAAAACTCTTAAAACTTGCCATTAACACATGTACAGGTATTTTCATGACCTACTATTGAAGTCTATTGGGCTAAAAAAGGCAATATGATGCACCAAAAGAAGCACTTGCATCTTTTCAACATTGCACTTCTCCATGTTGCATTACTGTGAACAGGCATCATAGAAAATGTGATTTCCATTGTCCTGCATCACTGTGTGATGACAGAAGCAGAAGAAAGGTGTGAGGTGCAGTAGGTGCCCTCTGACAGCCACGGATACCAGCAATCAGAATATGATAGTTGGCACCACAGGTTCATCCAACCATGCTGTTTAGCCTTGATGGGGAAATCCAACTGATTTATCCTGTTTAGCCCATGGGGCTGAACAAGAGAAATGTTAACATGTATGGCCTCTCAGGGTTATTTTAAATTATAAATGATAGAAAAATCAATATACAAATGGTGCTGGGATGTTGACTTTGAATAGCATTAGCAGTCTAATCAATTTACTGAAGGCAGAGTTTTTTTGTTAAAAATACGCTTTGTGTGTTGCTTTTTGAACTCTTTGCTTGTAATCCTGTTTTTCTGCTGCTATGACAACAACCTTTTTTCTTTCTTTTTTTTCATTCAAGGCTTTATTTTATTTGTCCTTCTAACAAATTATTCTAGCTACAATAAGTGTTGAAGGAACGACTGCATATGCACTCTGTCCTCTGGTAATCTTATGCCGCGTACACACGATCAAACAAGCGGGTGGAAAAGTCCGGCAAACTCAAGTCCGCCGGACAATCCCCCCGTGTGTAGCCTCCGGCATACTTTTTTGACCCGAAAGTACGGCGGACTTAGAATGCCGTGTTACACTCCAATCTTCCCGCCGGACTCGCATTTCGGCGGACAATCCGGCCGTGTGTATGCCACTCCGCCGTACTTTTGAAATGAGCGGACTTTTCCCGCCCGGAGAAAAGTCCGCTCATTTCGATGCGGGTCTCCAGGTAGGCGGGGCCCGCGAAGGAGCGAAGGAGACGCCGCCGGCCCCGCCACCTGGTATGGACTTAAAGGGGAACCCCAACGCCGAATAAAATCGGCGTGGGGGTCCCCCCAAAGTCCACAACAGACCCTTGTCCGAGCATGCTACCCGGCCGGCCAGGAAAGGAGGGGCGAGCGCGCGCCACCCCCTCCTGAGCCGTACCAGGCCGCGTGCCCTCAACATGGGGGGTGCCTTGGGAAAGGGGGGGCCACGCGGCCCCCCCAACCCCAAAGCACCTTGTCCCCATGTTGATGAGGACAAGGGCCTCTTTCCGACAACCCTGGCCGTTGGTTGTCGGGGTCTGCGGGCGGGGGGCTTATCGAAATCCGGGAGCCCCCTTTAATAAGGGGGCCCCCGGATACCGGCCCCCCACCCTATGTGAATGAGTATGGCCCCTACCCATTCACCTGTAAAATAAAAGTACAAAAAAAACACAACACACGAGATAAAATACTTTATTGCACAGCTCTGGGGGTCTTCCGTCTTCGGGGGTCTTCTCGCCGGACTCCTCCGCTATCTTCTTGTAGCTCTTTTGCTAGCAGAGGAGTCCGGCTTTCTTCCTCGCCGCCGGCCTCTTCTTCCGACTTCGGGGGTCTTGTCCCCCTCTTCGGTTCTTCTGCCGGGCCACCGCGCCTTCTTATAGCTCTTTTACAGGCGGTGGCCCGGTCTTCTGTCGCCGCCGCCTTCCGTTCTTCTTCTCTTCTTCTCTTCTTCTCTTCTTCTTCTCTTCTCCTCTTCTCCTCTTCTTCTCGCACGCGGCGACTTATATAGGGACAAGGGGCGGGGTCTTCGGTGGATGTCACATGGGTTGATGTCACATGGGTTGATGTCACATGGCGACAGTCCCAGCATCCTCCGGGACTGTGACATCGTAAGGGGGCGGGGTCACAATGTGACATGAACCCATGTGACATCCACCGAAGACCCCGTCCCTTGTCCCTATATATGTCGCCGCGTGCCCGTTCCCTGTCATTGTGAGCGGAGGACTCGGCGAGGCAACATCTGAAGAAGAAGAAGAAGAGAAGAACGGAAGGCGGCGGCGACGACGGCGACAGAAGAAGCCTGTAAAAGAGCTATAAGAAGGCGCGGTGGCCCGGCAGAAGAACCGAAGAGGGGGACAAGACCCCCGAAGTCGGAAGAAGAGGCCGGCAGCGAGGAAGAAAGCCGGACTCCTCCGCTAGCAAAAGAGCTACAAGAAGATAGCGGAGGAGTCCGGCGAGAAGACCCCCGGAGCTGTGCAATAAAGTATTTTATCTCGTGTGTTGTGTTTTTTTTGTACTTTTATTTTACAGGTGAATGGGTAGGGGTACATTGTACCCCATACTCATTCACATAGGGTGGGGGGCCGGTATCCGGGGGCCCCCTTATTAAAGGGGGCTCCCGGATTCTGATAAGCCCCCCGCCCGCAGACCCCGACAACCAACGGCCAGGGTTGTCGGGAAGAGGCCCTTGTCCTCATCAACATGGGGACAAGGTGCTTTGGGGTGGGGGGGCCGTGCGGCCCCCCCTTCCCCAAGGCACCCCCCATGTTGAGGGCACGCGGCCTGGTACGGCTCAGGAGGGGGGGGTGCTCGCTCGCCCCCCCTTTCCTGGCCGGCCGGGTAGCTTGCTCGGACAAGGGTCTGTTGTGGACTTGGGGGGGACCCCCACGCCGATTTTTTTTTTTTTTTTTTTTTTTTTTCTTCCCAGCGTTGGGGTTCCCCTTTAAGTCCATACCAGGCGGCAGGGCCGGCGGTGTCTCCTTTGCGGGCCCCGCCTACCTGGAGACGCGCTCGAAATGAGCGGACTTTCCTCCGCGTGTGTGGGCGAGTCCGTTCATTTCAAAAGTAGGGCGGATAGTACGGCGGACTTAGTCGCCGTATTAGTCCGCTGAAAAAGTGCCGTGTGTGGGCAAGTAGCCCGTTCGGAAAGTCCGACGGACAGTCTGGCGGTAAGTCCGCCAGACTAAGTACGTCGGACAGACGGCTACGTGTGTACGCGGCTTTATTGTTAAACCTGGGTTCACACTTGTGCGATGTAAGACATTACATGTGATCCGCACCTGTACAGCGGTGCCGATCACATGCGATGTGTGTGCAGTGCGAGTTCAGCCATACAGTTGTATAGCTGAACTCGCATTGGATTCATATAAAAAAGGTGCAGGGACTCCCCCCCCCACTGTAATCTGATCACATGGCTGAGAAAACCAATGCGATCCGACTCCTGTCCGAATCGACAGTTCCCACTGCGATCTTTGAACCAATCATGGGGTGTCATAAACCTTGTATTGAGACCCGCAGCATGGGTTTGCAGAAGGCAGTGTGAACTGCCTGTTTTAATTGTATGCACGTTCATATCCGCTTCCTATAATCCTAGCCATAGCAGAGCATAAAATTTTTATTTTTGCTCTTGCAGCCAAACTGGGATAACACCTACTTTATATTTTTACATGTCCCTATTCACATGGCATACATGAAAACAAATGGCAAAATTGTAGCTTACTTTTTTTAGATGCTGTATTTTGGGCCCTCCAACAAGGAACAATTCTAGGTAGTTCTCTTTGTTTATGAGGGGGCTGAGCAGCTGTGTTTGCCATAATTAACCATGTATGTACTGTGCAGACAGATCTTTATTATCAATTGTAACTAGATTCAAACACTAATGCCCTGTACACACGGTCGGAAATTCAGACGGAAAAGGTCCGATCGGATTATATTGTCGGAAAATCCCATCGTGTGTGGGCTCTATCGGACCTCAAATTTTCCGACAACATAATCCGATCTGACTTTTTCCGATCGTTTGTAGAGAATTCCGATCAAAGTGCCACGCATGCTCAGATAAAATTACGAGACCAAAGCTAAAGCTACTAGCTGCAACATAGTCCCGTCGCAATGAATGAACGTCACCACTTTCCCAACGATAGGATTTTCCGACAACTTTGTCCAACCATCTGTATGCAACACCAGTTTCGGACAAAATCCTTCTGAAAAAATCCGACGGATTTTATTGCCGGAATGTCCCACCATGTGTACAGGGGCTGAGGGGTTGATTTACAAAAACTGGAGAGTGCAAAACCTGCTGCAGCTGTGAATAGAAACCAATCAGCTTCCGGGTGTTTGTTATTTTTTGTTTGTTGTCGAAGCTTAATTGAACAAGCTGACTACTATGCACAACTGCACCAGTTTTAGTAAATCAACCCCTGTCAGTCCATCCTAATGAAGGTTTAGAAGTGGTAGAGGCTTGTATATTATTGAGGATAGACTTTAGATAGGGCCACTCTAACATTGTTCAAAAAACATTGCAATCAGCCATAATTCCTCCTCCTAAAAGGTAAGAAATATTTTTTAGGTATATATTTTTTTAGGTATGCTGTGTGAATGGGAATATATAACAATCATCTAGTGCATTTTTGTTTTTAAATTTGACTGCAAAAGTGCATTTTTGTTTTTAAATTTGACTGCAAAAGGGTAAATCTACCTTTTAAACTGGAAGGGGCAGGGTCAGAACTCTGCTGGACAAGTATATTGAAAGCATATATGCTGATGAGGATGGAACATGCTGAGTAGAGAAGAAAGGCGAGAGGTAGCCCCACCAGCCTGTAGGTAGGTGTAGTTCTCACTCTATCCGGCATGTGATGCCTTTTCACTGTACGGATGCTGCAGAGGCTCAGAGGAATCTGTAGGCTCCATGGAATCTGTAGGCTCCTTAGTCCTCCAAAAGGAAAGCAGTTGTCCGAATGAATGCTGTAATCCTCAGTGACCTTCAACAGTCATCTTAGGTGGAACAACCCTTCTAAATAGGGGGCCCTTATGGAGAGAGATAGTGTAAGCGAAAGTTTCCTGCATGAGAAATGATAGCATAGGGATACGGCTGCATATCCATCAAGTCACCAGACCTTCTGTCGCAACCCTCTGTATGGTTATAATCTTTTGGATGTTAGAACAGCAACCCAAGCACAGACTAAGGGCAGCTTCACTTGGGCTAAAGTACAGCTAACCCATGATATTCATGCAGACTTCAATTATATCCTGCAGTTTTGGTCCACTTTTAGTAAGTACACCAAAAGTCCTGCATGCAGGAGTCACCAAAACCACAGGACATAATACAGTGCCTTTAAAAAAGAATTCATAACCATTGACATTTTCAACATTTTATCATGTTACAGCCAAAAACGTAAATTTATTACCAACAGTTTAGGCAGCTCTTTACAACTTGAGGGTAGACAGTATAAATAAAATACCCTTTAATACAGTAGGAATCAGAGGGCCCTGTTTGTTAGAAATGTATTTTATTGGGATTTTATGTGATAGACCAACACAAGTGGCATATAATTGTGAAGTAGAAGGAAAATGATAAATTGTTTTTAAAACGTCTTACAAATATGTGAAAAGTGTGAGGTGCATTTGTAGTCGGCCCCCCGAGTCAATACTTTGTAGAACCGCCTTTCACTACAATTACAGCTACAAGTCTTTTTGGGTATGTCTCTACCAGCTTTCCACATCTAGAGAGTGACATTTTTGCCCAATCTTCTTAGCAAAATAGCTCGAGCTCTGTCAGATTGGATGGAGAGCATCTGTGAACAGCAACTTTCACGTCTTGCCACCGATTCTCAATTGGATTTAATTATATGAGAGATGAACCATAAAGGAAAGCATCAAACTTTCCAACATAATTTCTGCCGACATCCCAAAAACGTGTAAATAGAAAGATCCCCTAACAAGGAGATCACAGTACCCCCCCCCCCCCCCCGGTACAGCGGGACTTTTAAGGCAGACCAAAATATGAGTAAAAAACTATATTACAAATTTATTCACAAAAATAATACACAAAATCGTTTTACAGGACAATATAAAAACCCATACATCTATCAATGCGTGGAATCATACAGGAGATCTTTCTACTTACTCAATTGGATTTACGTATGGACTTTGACTGGACCATTCTCTTTTTTTTTTTTTTTTTTTTTTTATTCTTTATTTAAATTTTTCATTTAAGTTGCGTACAAAACATAATCAGGTATTAAAAGAAAACCATAGAACCAATATACATTCATGCCTTTCAATTTTTCACATTATCCTGGTTTTCTTTCTTTACTTCTCGAGTTCTTCTAAAATATCTCCCTCCCACCCCTCTTCCCACCCCTACCGACCCATTACCTCGTTAAAGATCATAGATTGTCTAAAGATTTTCCAGTATTTCCATTTCACATTGAATCTCTTTCTTTCTCTTTCTTCCTCCATTCCTAGCCCTTCAATGCTGTACATTTCCTCATCTTTTCCTAACCATTCCTTTACTTTGGGTGCTTCTATTTCTTTCCATTTTTTCGGAATCAGACTTTTTGCCTGGACCATTCTAACACATGAATATGCATTGATCTAAACTGTAGCTCTGGCTGTATGTTTAGAGTCGTTGTCCTGCTGGAAGGTGAACCTCGGCCCCAGTCTCTTTTGCAGACTTGAACAGGTTTTCTTCTAACATTACCCTGTATTTGACTCTATCCATCTTCACATGAACTCTGACCAGTTTTCCAGTCCCTGCTGAAAAAAAAAACATCCTAACATGATGCTGCCACCACCATGTTTAATGGTGGGGATGGTTTGTTCAGGGTGATGTGCAGTGTTAGTTTTCCGCCACACATAGTTTTTTGCTTTTAGACCAAAAGGTAACATTTTGGTCTCATCTGACCAGAGCACCTTCTTCCACATGTTTGCTGTGTCCCCCATATGGCTTCTCACAAACTGCAAATGGCAATTCTTATGGCTTTCTTTCAACAATAGCTTTCTTCTTGCCACTCTTCCATAAAGGCCAGATTTGTGGAGTGGAGGACTAATAGCTGTCCTGTTGGACAGATTCTCCCACCTGAGCTGTGGATCTCTGCAGCTCCTCCAGTGTTACCATGGGCCTCTTGACTGCCTCTCTGATTTAATGTTCTCCTTGACCGGCCTGTCAGTTTAGGTGGATGGCCATGTCTTGGTAGGTTTGTAGTTGTGCCATATTCTTTCCATTTTCAGATGATGGATTGGACAGTGCTCCATGAGATGTTCATGATGCTGTTTGTTCACTAAATTTCTCTAACAAATCTCTGAGGGCTTCAAAGTACAGCTGTATTTTATGCTGAGATTAAATGACACACACAGGTGGAATTTATTTACTAATTAGTGGCCATTTATCATGACTGCTTAGGCACAGTGGGCCTAGGTCCCAATTAATATAAACCAATGGGATCAAATCCCCCGCCACCCTTGCCCTTTTACCCCATTAAATAAAACACTTACAACCATTCGGTTGGAAAGGCCAAGGCCACAGTTTTATTAAATACCAAAATGTAGCATGTAAACACATTTAACCAGTGCCAGTTACAGTCGTACTGTGAGCACTCGACTCCAAAAGGGGGAAGTGGGGCCTGTCCTTACCATAAGTGCTGGACAGACAGCCCACTAACAATTTTTCATCAAGGACATAGCACATTACAGCAACTTTAAATGCTGGCAAGGTCAAGAAACCGCCGCAAGCTGTGACATACCAGAAAAAAGGGACAGGAGGGTGGGCAGCTCTTCCATCCGATTCTTCAGAAAGACCCAGAATTCCCCTGTGGCACACGTTCCCTGAGCTCAGGCCCATCCTCCATGTTTCCGCCAATCATTTCCCCTGTCCGGCACCTGACCATGCCCCCATCAGGCTCTCTTTCCCTAGGGAGGAAGCTCAAGAGGCCTTCATTTTCCTTCCTCTTCACAATTATCTGCCACTTTGTGTTGATCTATCACATAAAATCCCAATAAAATGTTTGGTTTTGGTTGTAACATGACAAAATGTGGAAAGAAGGCAAATGTATATCGTGCAGAGTGACGGTCAGTGTAGGGCTGGTCAATCACATCCCAATGTAGCAATACTAGATATAGAATGGCCTAGTGCTAACAGCACAGACGATACCCCTGGGAATATTTGAATGAGATAGAGCAGTCCGTAATTAAAGTGTAGAAAAGTAATTCATTAATAGTAAGTCTTTAATACATTGCATGTATTAAAGACATACTATTAATAAATTACTTTGCTACACTTTATTTACAGACTGGTCTATCTCATTCAAACATCCCCAGGGGCATCGGCTGTGCTGTTAGCACTAGGCCATTCTATTTCTAGAAATGTGGAAAGAAGTGGTATGAACTCATTTTTAAGGCACTGTAGAAGTCTATGTGAAAGTGCAGTCAACCCACATGAAAACTGTGGGTTAGCTGCACTTCAGCCAAAGTGTGAAGACACCCTTAGTCTGTGCTTGGGTTGCAATACTAGATGGCATCTAAAACATTATAAATCATAATCACATGTATTTAACCGCTTGCGGACCAACCGCTGCAGTTTTACTGCTGCAGGTTGGCTCCATTGAGTGAAATCATGTTATTGACGTGATCTCGCTAAGCTTGGATAGCAGGCGGCGCGTGCCCGCCGTGATATCTGTGAGTCCGGCCGCGGCTCCCGCTTATTCGATGTCCACAGGGATACCCACGATTGACTCGCGGAGAGGAAAAACAGGGAAATGCTGATTTAAACAAGCATCTCCCCATTCTGCCTAGTGACTCTGTCACTGATCACAGCTCTCTGTAATCGGGAGCAGTGATCAGTGTTGTCACACACAGCCCCCACCCCCCACAGTTAGAATCACTCCCTAGCACACACTTAACCCCTACAGCGCCACCTAGTGGTTAACCCCTTCACTGCCATTCACATCTACATAGTAATCAATGCATTTTTAATTGCACTGATTGCTGCATAAATGTGAATGGTCCCAAAATAGCACCAAAAGTGTCCGATGTGTCCGCCATAATGTCGCAGTCACGATAAAAATCGCTGATCGCTGCCATTACTAGTAAAAAAAAAAAGAAAAAATTTATAAAAATGCCATAAAACTATCCTCTGTTTCGTAGACGCTATAACTTTTGCACAAACCATTCAATAAATGCTTATTGTGATTTATTTTTATTTTTAATTTTTTCCAAAAATATGTAGAAGAATACGTATTGGCCTAAACTGAGGGGGAAAAAAATGTTTTAGATATTTTTTGGGGATATTTATGTAGCGGCGACACTTTTAACAAGGTGTCCGCTATGTACAAATTTAGTTTTTTCCTCAGAACAGTAAAGGGGTTATGAGGGTTGATTGTGCAGGTTTAACTTTGGCCTCAGTTTGGCTGGGCTGTGTTAGGGTTCTGCCTGGTCACGTGTACAGTTAGGTGCACATGACAGGACCAGAACCAGGCCTGTTTGGATGCTTTGGGTATCAGCATTCCTCTGAACCAGTGGGTGAGTCTGGCCCCGCTGAGGAGTCTGGGGAAGGTTACTTAAGAGGCTGAAGTCACGTGTTTGAGGTTCGTTCGTGAGTCCAGAGCTGCTGGTTCCTGACGCTGGACTGGGGTAGCCCCCGCGAGGGGTCCTGATCACGGGAGCGTGTGCTGCTCCACAACATGGTCACTTTGACTAGCCCCTTAGACCCGCATGGCCTGGGGTAAGGATCCATCTGTTCCTGAGTCTTGGAACCGGCTGGTCTGAGGCGCAGTAACTCAGGGAGGATTCAAGGCGTCCAGGTGTGCTCTCAACTTGGAGGGGCACCGCAGCCCATGTAAGCGATCGGGGGAGGACTCTTCGGAGGAGGGCCAACAAGCTGGCATCCCAAGAAGTGCCTGGTTGCTGGGTTGTCAAGGACACTAACGGATCCATGCTTTTCCAGTACTGCCAAGGAGACAGAGAACGTTCCAGGTACTGAGGAAAAGGTTCCTGTTCACTTTTGGTTGCAAATTTGTTCAAGGTTAGAGACTTTGCAAGTTCCGGACTAAGGTGCTGACTGTCATAATCTCTGGCTAGAGATTTGTTCAGCTTTGAAAGGCCCAGCTACGAATGGCTACTCTCTGGGTTGTATTAGAGACTTTCTAGTGACTAGCAGTTCAATGTGCCTGAATTTCTTCACCCTTGCCCTCTGTTCTCATACAAGACTGTGTTTGTTGGATGTTACCCCTGCAAATAAAAACCTTTCTAAAGGACTTTTATGGTGTCAGCATCCAAAGTCGTTGGGTACTAACCCTGGGACCCCTAGACATGGAAGAACAAGCCAAGCGGAGGTAACCAGTAAGCCCAAAAGTCAAGGCCGCCCCATTGGGGGTTATGGCCTCTACATTTATTATAGCAAAAAGTAAAAAAAAAACTCAGAGGTTATCAAATACCACCAAAAGAAAGCTCAATTTGTGGGGGAAAGGACGACGTCAATTTTGTTTGGGAGCCACGTTGCACGACTGCGCAATTGTCAGTTAAAGTAACGCAGTGCCGAATCGCAAAAAGTGCTCTGGTCTTTGGCCAGCTAAATGCTCTGGGGCTGAAGTGGTTAATCAACAAATTGGGAGCTGTTTACCTGTCGGAGGAACAAAATATCAGTAAACAAAGTGCAGTAGGGCAGTGTGAAGCTGCCCTTATATTAACACATTTATTAACATCTATAGGTATGTACAGTGGTGTGAAAAAGTGTTTGCCCCCTTCCTCATTTCCTGTTCCTTTGCATGTTTGTCACACTTAAGTGTTTCGGAACATCAAACCAATTTAAACAATAGTCAAGGACAACACAAGTAAACACAAAATGCAATTTGTAAATGAAGGTGTTTATTATTAAAGGTGAAAAAAAATCCAAACCATCATGGCCCTGTGTGAAAAAGTGATTGCCCCCTTGTTAAAACATACTATAACTGTGGTTGTCCACACCTGAGTTCAATTTCTCTAGCCACACCCAGGCCTGATTATTGCCACACCTGTTCACAATCAAGGCATCACTTAAATAGGAGCTGCTTGACACAGTAAGGTCCACCAGAAGATCCTTAAAAGCTACACATCATGCCGAGACCCAAAGAAATTCAGGAACAATTGAGAAAGAAAGTAATTGAGATCTATCAGTCTGGAAAGAGTTGTAAAGCCATTTCCAAAGCTTTGGGAATCCAGCGAACCACAGTGAGAGCCATTATCCACAAATAGCGAAGACATGGAACAGTGGTGAACCTTCCCAGGAGTGGCCGGCCGCCCAAAATTACCCCAAGAGCGCAGCGACGACTCATCCAAGAGGTCACAAAAGACCCCACAACAACGTCCAAGGAACTGTAGGCCTCACTTGCCTCAGTTAAGGTCAGCGTTCATGCCTCCACCATCAGGAAAAGACTGGGCAAAAATGGCCTGCATGGCAGAGTTCCAAGGAGAAAACCACTGCTGAGCAAAAAGAACATCAAAGCTCGTCTCAATTTCTCCACAACACATCTTGATGATCCCCAAGACTTTTGGGACAACATTCTGTGGACCGATGAGACAAAAGTGGAACTCTTTGGAAGGTGTGTGTCCAAGTATATCTGGCGTAGAAGGAACACTGCATTTCATAAAAAGAACATTATACCAACAGTAAAATATGGTGGTATTAGTGTGATGGTCTGGGGCTGTTTTGCTGCTTCAGGACCTGGAAGACTTGCTGTGATAAAAGGAACTATGAATTCTGCTGTCTACCAAGAGATCCTGAAGGAGAATGTCCGACCATCTGTTCGTGTACTCAAGCTGAAACGAACTTGGGTTGTGCAGTAGGAGAATGATCCTAAACACACCAGCAAGTCCACCACCGAATGGCTGAAGAAAAACAAAATGAAGACTTTGGAGTGGCCTAGCCAAAGTCCTGACCTGAATCCTATTGAGATGTTGTGGTATGACCTTAAAAAGGCCGTTCATGCTCGAAAACCCTCTAATGTAACTGAATTAGGACAATTCTGCAAAGATGAGTGGGCCAAAATTCCTCCAGGATGCTGTAAAAGCCTCATTGCACGTTATCACAAACGCTTGGTTGCAGTTGTTGCTGCTAAGGGTGGCCCAACCAGTTATTAGGTTTAGGGGGCAATCACTTTTTCACACAGGGCCATGATTGTTTGGATTTTTTTTCACCTTTAATAATAAACACCTTCATTTACAAATTGCATTTTGTGTTTACTTGTGTTGTCCTTGACTATTGTTTAAATTGGTTTGATGTTCCGAAACACTTAAGTGTGACAAACATGCAAAGGAACAGGAAATGAGGAAGGGGGCAAACACTTTTTCACACCACTGTAATGTATTATAAACAGTTCATAGAAAGTCTCTAACACTAAACTTGCATATAGGCTCTGATACTGGAATAGTTTTTGTTATTGGCTTTTTCACAGTTTGGTGCTTGGACATTTCTCTGTGTTGCTGATATGTTGCTTTCATGGAAACAAAATCTACCAAAGGAAAATTTCAGTTGATGCACTTAGTAATAATTATAACAGTACCATAAATTAAAAGTTTTGGGCCATTGTCTTAAATGTTTTTTCAAACAAATATAAGCACTTTAATGTCAAAGCCCCTTTCATCTACAGTATATACCAAATGCAGAAGATGTTAAGACCATAAGGAAACCTCTGAAATGAGAGCGAGAGACAGAACTCAAGTCAAACCAAGTTTATTTCTTGCTGGACCTTTGTCTCAACATCACCTTCTTCAAATGCAAGGATAACTTCTACAGACTGAAACATGGCTGTGCAATACTGTATGATCAGAGTTGCACACACTAGCTGACCTGTACCTGATGGCCCTCATTCAAGTTACTGGTTCTGGTATGTGAATGATACAGGGGTCAAGATAACATTTTGGGGGTTTATTCACACATGACCATTTTTGTGCTTTGTGTTAATGCATGTTGTCATGCGCAGTGGCATCACTAGGGTTGGTGTCACCCGGTGCGGAAAAGAAATGGTGTCCCCCTCCACTAAATAAAGACCCTCCTCCCGAAGTATAGACCACCCTCCATCAATATAGACCCCCCTCCCTCAGTATAAACCTCCCCCATCAGTACAGACCCCTTCAGTGCAGACACCCCTACCTCGGTACAGACACCCCCACCTTGGTGCAGACCCCCCAGTGTAGACCCCAACATTAGACACCCCCCTCAGTACAGACCCCCCTCAGTACAGACACCTCCAGAAGTACAGAAACCCCCCCCTTACCTCATAACAGCAGACAATCTCACACACACACACACACACACACACACACACACACAGCAGTGCGTGTCCCTCAAGCTCGGCTTCTCCTCCTCTGTGGATGTAAAGCTGCGGTGTGGGACAGTGCAGCAGGTGTTGTTAGAGGTGGCACTACCCACAGGTGTCACCCCTCTGGCAGGTTTCACCTGGGTGTGGCCCGCACCCGCCTAGCAACGCCATTGGTAATGCGTAAATGGCTCTGAAAACCTTCATCAGGGATTGATTTAACACAATGTGAATAGACTAGAAGTGAACTGGTCCTTTTTCAATGTTCTTTCTTCCAGTGTGATTACTAGCTCAGACATTGTCAGCAGTCCATTGACAGCCTGCTTAGACCCCTTTCACACTATGCAGCGTCAGCGGTAAAACGCTATTTTTAGCGACGCTTTACCGCCAGTTTTGCAACGCTATTCGGCCACTAGCTGGACGCTTTTACACCCCCCTCCCCACTAGCGGTCGATAAAGGGGTAAGAGCACTGCAAAACCCTGCTGCAGCAGCAAATGCCGGCGGTATAGCCGCATTGCCCCATTGATTTCAATGGGCAGGAGCGTTGTATACACCGCTCCTTCACCACTAAAAAGATGCTGTTAGCAGGTCCCCCCTTTTTTTTTTTTTACCGTCCTGCCAGCGCACCGCTCCAGTGTGAAACCCTCTGGGCTTTCACACTGGAGACACAGCAGTGGCTTTTTCAGGGGGCTTTGCAACCGTTATTTTTAGCGCTGTGGAGCCTGCAAAGCGCCCCAGCGTGAAAAGGGTCTTGGAGATTAGTGCTATCTGATTCTAGACCCCAACAACACACCATTCTATCATCATGGTGCAAATTGGTACAATCTTAGATAATTGGTTTCTGGGGTCCGGTACACGGCTAGGCTCCCAAAAAGTCTCACACATGTGGTATCCCCGTACTCAGGAGAAGCAGAAGAATGTATTTTGGGGTGTAATTCCACATATGTCCATGGCATGTTTGAGCAATATTTCATTTAGTGACAACCAGGAAACTGTCAAGTATTTGCCAGACCATTGTTCCTAATTTTTACTGACAGTGTACTGACTGGAATGGTACCAGCTGATTGGAGAAAAACCAATGTAGCACCAAAGGGCCCAAAATACATCCCTGGGAATTAGACCAGTTAGCCTAACATCAATAGTATGTAAACTCTTGGGGGGATGATAAGGGACTATATAGAAGATTTTAGTAATGAGAACAGTATCATTAGCAGTAATCAGCATGGATTCATGAAGAATCGTTCTTGCCAAATCAATCTATTAACCTTCTATGAGGAGATGAGTTTCCATCTAGATAAAGGAAGGCCCGTAGACGTGGTGTATCTGGATTTTGCAAAAGCATTTGACACAGTTCCCCATAAACGTTTACTGTACAAAATAAGGTCCGTTGGCATGGACCATAGGGTGAGTACATGGATTGAAAACTGGCTACAAGGGCAAGTTCATAGGGTGGTGATAAATGGAGAGTACTCGGAATGGTCAGGGGTGGGTAATGGGGTCCCCCAGGGTTCTGTGCTGGGACCAATCCTGTTTAATTTGTACATAAACAACCTGGAGGATGGGGTAAACAGTTCAATCTCTCTATTTGCATACGATACTAAGCTAAGCAGGGCAATAACTTCTCTGCTGGATGTGGAAACCTTGCAAAAAGATCTGAACAAATTAATGGGGTGGGCAACTACATAGCAAATGTAGACAAATTTAAAAAAATACATTTGTGTGACAAAAATATGAATGCAACCTATACACTTGGGGGGGGGGGGGGGGGGGAACCTCTAGGGCAGGGATATGCAATTAGCGGACCTCCAGCTGTTGGAGAACTACAAGTCCCACGATAGCATAGCAAGACTCTGACAGCCACAAGCATGACACCCATAGGCAAAGCATGATGGGAATTGTAGTTTTGCAACAGCTGGAGGTCCGCTAATTGCATATCCCTGCTCTAGGGGAATCTAGGTTGGAAACGGACCTGGGGTCCTAGTAGATAGGCTCAGCAATGGCATGCAATGCCAAGCTGCTGCTAACAAAGCAAACAGAATATTGGCATGCATTAAAAAGGGGATTAATTCCAGAGATAAAACGATAATTCTCCCACTCTACAAGACTCTGGTCAGGCCGCACCTAGAGTATGCTGTCCAGTTCTGGGCACCAGTCCTAAGGAAGGATGTACCGGAAATGGAGCGAGTACAAAGAAGGGCAACAAAGCTAATAAAGGGTCTGAAGGATATTATTTATGAGGAAAGGTTGCGAGCACTGAACTTATTCTCTCTGAAGAAGAGATGCTTGAGAGGGGATATCAACTGTACACGAAAGGCCGCGCTTATGGGACAGGTCACAGTCACACAGGGATATATGTGAATGCCTATATCTCCCCCTGACTCTATTGATAATGTGTTACTAATTGCAGTATTTTATGAGGTATAGCAGTGTAGAAAATACATATATAAAAGTTGGACCTATTTATATTAGTCACTATGAGGTTGCTGCCTCCCTAAGAACACAATCTGAAACCCAGGTTATGTTTAAAAGTAAAATGGTAATAATGGGCTAATGGCGCTACCTCAAACCTATTGTTTTGTGTTTATATCCAACTAATTCTTTCTATTATTCCAAATTCAACCATGTGCCACTACAAGTCAGTTATATACCTTACCCTAAAAAAGGTGAGCACGCACAGTTCTTCACTAACGTGATCAAACACTCAGTCAAAATCCCTAAAAAGCACCCACACTACATGTAAAATCCAAGGATCCCAAACAATATTCAAAATAATTTTGTGATAATAATTTTTGTGATCCCAAAATATATTAGTATACTACACAGCCGACTACCTCACACAGTGTGCAAGACCCCTATTCGGGGAAAAGTTTACACTTATAGTCGCACTGCGTTTGTGCAGTTCCTGTGCAATAGCTATCACTGTGCACAATTTATATTACCACTATAATACCCCGTGAGTGGAAAAAATATATATTACAATGAAAGAACAAAAACCACCGAGACCATGAAAAATACAAAAAATAAGACAATAAAAAATATAAAAATAGAAAAATTAGAAGCAGCAAAAAAAATAGTAAATGTGCGGGGTGATTCCTAACCCCCTTACGAATGTGAAAAATACAAAAAACCTAAAAAAAGTGTAAATAAAAATCCAAAAAATATTAATAGATTTATGTATCTATATATATAAAGTCCACAAAAAGTCTCTTATGTGCTTTCAACCATGCGACTATTCTTTTTCAAATAACAGGAAGGTGACTTTTGTGATTAGGCCTGCTTATTGGTGACTTCCGTGCTCGTTCCCCCTCAAGGGTCCCCACTCACCGAATCCACGCACCCCCTAGGGGGTATGTTGCCTGTAATCTGTGCTCCACTAGGTTGAGGATTCTTCTAATTAGCTCTGTCTTCAGCTGGTCTTTCCCAGGGTTTATTGGAAATGATGAGAGAAGGAGGCTTTGTTATCCGCCAGTGGGTCCTCAAGAAAGAAAAAATCTGCTCATGGTGTAGTATTCTCAATAACTGACCACTTGAGAGAAAGGGAAACGGGCTACAAAAAAGGTTCTTCAAAAATAGGCTTTCCCAAAAGAAAAGCTTCTGCAATGATTTATATACCTTATTAATATGTATATAGCAGAGGACTAATGATCACTCAAAATATGTTTTATTACAAAAATGTTATATAATTACAAAAAAGAGAGAGACAGATTTCGCATATACTAAAAAATTAGTTTTCAATGCTTAGTGCAAGGAAACGCTTTTTTACAAAAATGTCCCTTTAAACCAGAAATGCGATCTACAGCAATAGCACTATAAGCCTGTAAATTTAGTATATATATATATATATGTGTCTCAGAAAAGTATAACAAAAAATGGCAAAAACAAAAATAAAAATAAAATAAGAACCCGAACAGCAGAAAAATATTAAAAAATAAAAAGTAAAAAATAAAATATATCTTAAAAACAACAGTCCTTTTTAGTGCAAACCAGCGCTATACACAGTTGTATGGAGCCTAAGTACCCAATTCTCTGGGGGGTCCCGTTTGTTTAGGCACTACAGGCTTCCCATATACTGGATGCAAAACTACTTATCTTAATGAAGCAGTATTCCTCCTATGGGCGGAGGTTTGAAAGGAATTTTTAGCACCAGCCCGGTTCGCCCATCCGCAAGGGTAATCCCCTATTCGAACGGCGTGCGCTCCAACTGCGCTCCACCGGGTCAGGCGCACCGGAAGTGACGTGGTGTACGTAATGACGCTGGACGCGTTTCGTCATAGACGTCCTCATCGCTGCTGAGGACGTCTATGACGAAACGCGTCCAGCGTCATTACGTACACCACGTCACTTCCGGTGCGCCTGACCCGGTGGAGCGCAGTTGGAGCGTACGCCGTTCGAATAGGGGATTACCCTTGCGGATGGGCGAACCGGGCTGGTGCTAAAAATTCCTTTCAAACCTCCGCCCATAGGAGGAATACTGCTTCATTAAGATAAGTAGTTTTGCATCCAGTATATGGGAAGCCTGTAGTGCCTAAACAAACGGGACCCCCCAGAGAATTGGGTACTTAGGCTCCATACAACTGTGTATAGCGCTGGTTTGCACTAAAAAGGACTGTTGTTTTTAAGATATATTTTATTTTTTACTTTTTATTTTTTAATATTTTTCTGCTGTTCGGGTTCTTATTTTATTTTTATTTTTGTTTTTGCCATTTTTTGTTATACTTTTCTGAGACACATATATATATATATACTAAATTTACAGGCTTATAGTGCTATTGCTGTAGATCGCATTTCTGGTTTAAAGGGACATTTTTGTAAAAAAGCGTTTCCTTGCACTAAGCATTGTAAACTAATTTTTTAGTATATGCGAAATCTGTCTCTCTCTTTTTTGTAATTATATAACATTTTTGTAATAAAACATATTTTGAGTGATCATTAGTCCTCTGCTATATACATATTAATAAGGTATATAAATCATTGCAGAAGCTTTTCTTTTGGGAAAGCCTATTTTTGAAGAACCTTTTTTGTAGCCCGTTTCCCTTTCTCTCAAGTGGTCAGTTATTGAGAATACTACACCATGAGCAGATTTTTTCTTTCTTGAGGACCCACTGGCGGATAACAAAGCCTCCTTCTCTCATCATTTCCAATAAACCCTGGGAAAGACCAGCTGAAGACAGAGCTAATTAGAAGAATCCTCAACCTAGTGGAGCACAGATTACAGGCAACATACCCCCTAGGGGGTGCGTGGATTCGGTGAGTGGGGACCCTTGAGGGGGAACGAGCACGGAAGTCACCAATAAGCAGGCCTAATCACAAAAGTCACCTTCCTGTTATTTGAAAAAGAATAGTCGCATGGTTGAAAGCACATAAGAGACTTTTTGTGGACTTTATATATATAGATACATAAATCTATTGATATTTTTTGGATTTTTATTTACACTTTTTTTAGGTTTTTTGTATTTTTCACATTCGTAAGGGGGTTAGGAATCACCCCGCACATTTACTATTTTTTTTGCTGCTTCTAATTTTTCTATTTTTATATTTTTTATTGTCTTATTTTTTGTATTTTTCATGGTCTCGGTGGTTTTTGTTCTTTCATTGTAATATATATTTTTTCCACTCACGGGGTATTATAGTGGTAATATAAATTGTGCACAGTGATAGCTATTGCACAGGAACTGCACAAACGCAGTGCGACTATAAGTGTAAACTTTTCCCCGAATAGGGGTCTTGCACACTGTGTGAGGTAGTCGGCTGTGTAGTATACTAATATATTTTGGGATCACAAAAATTATTATCACAAAATTATTTTGAATATTGTTTGGGATCCTTGGATTTTACATGTAGTGTGGGTGCTTTTTAGGGATTTTGACTGAGTGTTTGATCACGTTAGTGAAGAACTGTGCGTGCTCACCTTTTTTAGGGTAAGGTATATAACTGACTTGTAGTGGCACATGGTTGAATTTGGAATAATAGAAAGAATTAGTTGGATATAAACACAAAACAATAGGTTTGAGGTAGCGCCATTAGCCCATTATTACCATTTTACTTGAGAGGGGATATGATTTAAATGTACAAATACCATACTGATGACCCCACAATAGGGATAAAACCTTTTCTCAGAAGGGAGTTTAACAAGACTCATGGCTATTTATTAAAATTAGAAGCAAAGAGGTTTAACCTTAAAGAGGAAGTAAACCCTGATGAGTTTACTTCTTCTTTCATTCCCTGCAAAGGCAAAGCATAATGGACTACTATGCATCTCATAGTAGCCCATTATGTGTCACTTACCTGACACAGGAGCCAGCAAAGTCACCACTGTCCCCTGTAGTCCGCCGCATCCATCTTCTCGGTGGGTCTCGCAGCTCCGCCGCTGTCATTCGGCAAAGCCGCGATGATGTCACTCCCGCGCATGCGCACGGGAGCCGAGACGCGCGGCATCTTCGTTATCGAGGATGCCGCGATCAGTGCGCCTGCGCGCCGCTGTCTACGGCGCATGCGCCGTAGACAGCGGTGCCCGTCTTCGGGCAAATATCTCATAAACCGTATAGGTTTGGGAGATATTTCTTGGACCTACAGGTAAGCCTTAATCTAGGCTTACCTGTAGGTCAAAGTGGTTTGTAAGGGTTTACAACCACTTTAAACTATGTAGAGGGTTCTTTACTGTAAGAGTGACAAGGATGTGGTATTCCTTTCCACAGGCGGTGGTCTCAGCGAGGGGCATCGATAGTTTCAAGAAACTATTAGATAAGCAGCTGAACAACCACAACATACAGGGATATACAATGTAATACTGACATATAATCACACACATAGGTTTTTAATTTTCCCGGAACTTGTTGCGAAATATAAAATATTCCATGGACTCAACATGCCTATCAACAAATAGCTTGGGGTGTCTACTTTCCAAAAAGAGGTACTTGGGGGTTTTGAACTGTCCTGGCATTTTATACACAACATTAGAAGATTATGTCACACATCATCCACTCCTCTAACCACTTGAAGACAAAGCCCTTTCTGACACTTTTTTTGTTTACTTGAAAAAATATTTTATTTTTGCAAGAAGATTACTTTGAACCCCCAAACATTATTTATTTATATATATATATATATATATATATATATATATATATATATATATATATATATATATATATATATATATATATAAATTTTTTTTTTTTTTTTAAAGGCTCTACAGATTAAAATGGTGAGTGTTGCAATTTATTTTTTTATTTTATTTTTAAACTGTTCCTTTAATTTTTTTATTTTTTTTTTATTTCAGGGAATGTAAATATCCCCTATGATAGCAATAGGTAGTGACCGGTAAACATTTAAAAAAAAAATTGGGGTCTATTAGACCCTAGATCTCTCCCCTGCCCTCAAAGCAGTTAAAATGCTTTCCCAATTTCCCAATGGCTCTGTTTATATCCGACGAAACCTAAGTAATGAAATTGTCGTAGCTTACAGTTTCTTAGGCCATAGAGATGAATGGAGCCATTCTGGTCTCCGATCAACTCTATGTTCAGCTGGCAGAACCACCCGCTGCATTCTTGGGTTCCCTGTTGGGACAGGAGAGCCAGAGAAAACCATTGAAGACGGTGGGGGGTTCCTTCCCTCCCACTGCTTGTAAATGCAGTCTAGATGCTAATTAGCTGCTAATATTGCTTTTACATGAAAGCTGACTGCTGGCTGAATAGAATGATACCAACATGATACCTAAACCTGCAGGCATCTTTCTGGTCACTCAAAGTCCAGCAATATATCAGTTAGTTGCTGGTCCTTGTTGGGCATATATTGTAATGTTCTTTTTTTCAAGCAGCCTGTGGGCTGAACGAAAAAAAGTTTGGTGGGTATACCCACCATCAGAGTATCGCCCTTCACCCACTTCTAATGATGCACCATTTTTTTTATTTATTTAACTGTGGTGGTGAAATCACCTTCTACAGCGCTGGAGTTGCTGATTTACATATATCATGAGAGCAAACGCTGTTGCTGTCAAGATAAATCGATCAGTGCTTCAGCTGAATGTTCCTGCTAAGCAAATGCTGGTTAACAATAAGACAAAGTAACATTACATTATAACAGTAAGGCATACCATACCTTCAAAGCAAATACAATAAAACATAGGAAAAAAATAAAACTTTTTTTAATGCAATCTGTGCCTAAAAAATATACGCCGAAGCACGGGGGGCAATCCGCCCCTAAAATTAGGAGCAAATCGCTCCTCCACCCCTGCCCCCATGCTTCGGCATATATGCTGTTTTTTTTAACTGTGGTGGTGAAATCACCTCTTGCAGCATTGGGGTCACGGCTTTATGTATCGTGGGAGCAAGCGCTGTTTCTGTCAGAATAAATCCCTGCTGCAGCTGAATGTTGTACCTGCTAAGCAAATGATGGTTAACAATAAAACAAAGTAACATTACAGTATAACAGTAAGACATAACATACCTGCTAATCAAATACAATAAAACATAGTTAAAAAAAAAAAAACATTACAGTTCTAAAATACAGGAACAATAGAGCGGACAATAGAGAGCGAACATGAGAGAGAACAATAAAGAGAGAAGAAAAATAAAACCACAACTATTGTTGGCTTTTTTTTTTTTTTATTTTTTTTTTTTTTTATTATTTTTGCACTTTATATAAATTTGTAAATGATCCAGATTAGGGTCTCTCAAAATGTGATGGCCATCTCATCTTTCGAGACCCTGTGTTAGTGTGCCCTAGGACTGTGTAGTGCTGTACCCTACGCTAATTAATACTCCACTAGTATGTGGTAGCGTTCGAAACAGTCACCAAATCAAAGACCAGGTTGGTCAGGACAGGAGGGACAATAAAAGCATGTGTCATGCCTATATCTGCGCTTTCTACAGACATATCTTTGGCGTTTTTCTTTGGGTAGGGGTACCTTGGAGGACATGTGGAAAATGCCTCCCATGCAGCTGGCTTACTGCATTTGGATTGGGAAGTTAGGCCACACCATCATCTGTAAACAGAAGGGCTGTAATCTCTTCCTGAAATTTAAGGAAGGGTCCAGTTTGTCCTGAAGCTTTGTATAGCACATAAGCATTCAGCAGAGCCAATTGGAATAAGTATACAGACACTTTTTTTTATACCAGGGTCTGGCCTTATGGGCAATTGGGTACGGCTCCAACAACTGGTCGTTGAGGTCCACCCCTTCCATATTAAGTGTGTATTCGTGGACACAGAGGGGTTTCTCCAAAACACCAGTCGCCATGGACCGTCATGTCTGCGTGAAGGGAGGACAGAACAAAAACATTATTATCCCTCCACTTCACAGTGAGCTTGCTAGGAAGATACTGTTTGAATGACAAGTGGCTATAAAACTTAATTGGGGACTCATCAACTCCGAGAACTTGATCGGGAGTAAACAAGGCTGCAAACTGCTGGTTGAAGTGGTTTATGAGGGGTTGAATTTTGTATAGTTGATCGTATCCAGGGTCACCCCCGAGGACAACAGAGCTCATTGTCCTTTTAAATGCATGAACCGCAAGATCTGGTCATGGAAGCAGAGAACACGGCCATATGGTAAATTGGGTAAGTGGACCAATATGACCACAACTCACTTTTTTTAGTTATACCCATGAGGAGTGATAGGCCCAGGAAGGTCTTAAATTTGGAGACACTAATAGGTTTCCAATCTCTGGCAAGGGTCAAATGGGGATTAGCGTTGATGAATTGACCAGCATACAAATTGCTTTGGTCCACAATAGATTATTATTATTATTATTCAGGATTTATATAGAGCAACAGTTTACGCAGTGCTTTACAACATGAGGGCAGACAGTACACTTACAATACAAATCAATACAGGAGGGACTAGAGGGCCCTGCTCATTAGATCTTACAATCTAGAAGGGAGGGTCAAGTTGAAAAAAAAAGTAATAACTGTGTGGGATGAGCTGATGGAGAAAATGAAAATACAGTTGTTAGGTGTGGGTAGGATAGGCTTCTCTGAAGAGAAGGGTTTTCAGGGATCACTTAAAAGCTAATAAAGTAGGAGATAGGCAGACAGATTGGGGTAGGGCATTCCATAGGATTGGAGAGGCTTTGGAAAAGTCCTGGAGGCGAGCATGGGAGGAGGTGATGAGGGAGCTAGAGAGCAGGAGGTCTTGAGAGGAACGAAGAGAACGAGTAGGTTGGTATTTAGAGACTAAGCTAGTGATGTAGCTGGGGGCGAAATTGTGGATGGCTTTGTACGTAGTTGTTAGTATTTTGAATTTAATTATTTGGCCGAGCGGAAGCCAGTGGAGGGATTGACAGAGAGGAGTAGCAGACACAGAGAGATTGGTAAGGTGAATGAGTCTGGCAGCAGCATTCATGATGGATTGAAGAGGTGATAGACTATGTAGAGGTAAGCCAATGAGAAGGGAGTTGCAGTAGTCGAGGCGAGAGATGACAGCGAGTGAATTAAGAGCTTTGTTGTGTCATTGGTTAGAAAGGGGCCTATTTTGGAGATGTTGCGGAGGTTGAGGCGGCAGGATTTGGACAGTGATTGGATGTGTTGCTTGAAGGAGAGGTCAGAGTCCAGGACTACACCTAGAACCTTGGCATGTGGGGATAGGCTTATGGTTGTGCCATCAATTTTGACAGTGAGATCAGGAAAAATTACAAGTTCGGTTTTAGATAGATTGAGTTTGTGGAAGTGGTGTGACATCCAGACTGATATATCTGATAGTAAATTAGTGATACGTGAGGGGGAGAGAAATAGATTTGGGTGTCGTCAGCGTAAAGGTGGTAATGGAAGCCATGGGAGGCTATCAGTTGACCCAGGCAGGAGGTGTAGATTGAAAATAGGAGTGGTCCAAGAACAGAACCTTGGGGGACCCCAACAGAGAAAAGAAGAGGAGGAAGTAGAGTTGTAAGGAACGGTAAAGGTGCGGTTGGATACGTAGGAAGAGAACCAGGGAAGAGAACAGTCATGGAGACCAAAGGTGTGGAGTTTTTTGAGGAAGAGGGGGTGGTCAACAGTATCAAAGGCAGCAGAGAGGTCCAGGAGTAGGAGTACTGAATAATGTCGATTGGTTTTGGCCAATAGATCTATAGAGATCTTCTGTGATAAACAGCGAATAAAAAAAGTGACGTAAGTGACGTAAAATAAACTGTTTCCACCTGAATTCCGGGTTGGCCAGTGAATGGAGGAAGTACGGGTGCTGCAGAAGTGGTGGGCTCCAAATTCAGATTGGCAAATGCAGCAGGTAGGGCACTATGGGCTCAATATGCCTATCTTTGTCTTCTTGGTGGCTGCGGCACACTAGTGCTAGCCACCTCACCAGCTTGAACTGCACTTATCAGACTCGCTACATCACCAAGTGATACTGTAGTGCAGGTTTGACTACCACCAGGATGTACTAGGCCGCTGGTGCTTGCCAGTTCACTAGAATGATGAGCGGTACTAGTACTGGCTTTCTGCTCCATACAAGAGCCCTGCAGTTCTTGCACCTCAACAACAGCAGAAGAACGAGGTTGGGTACGCCTGGCCTTGGCAGGGAGCACTACTCCGTCACCAGAGCTATCTGTCAGGGTGCTGTTGCTGTCTACCGGTTTGTATTCTGAGCCTGAATCTGACAGATGGGTGAGTTCCTCTTCATTCTCATCTGTCTTGCTCAGAAACGTGTAGGCCTCTTCACTAGTGTACCTTCGATTTGACATTTTGGTCTCTAAATTTACTGGTGCACTCGTGAGACTCACAGGAAAAAAGAGCACTGACTGTCAACGACTGCTTCAAATGCTACCAAAAAAACTGTTAGCGTTCGCAGGGATCAGGCCTGACTCTGCGAAAGCTGCAGTTATGTGTTTAGTGTTTTGTAAGTGACAGTGATCTATTGATACTGCACTTGTGTGTGCTGGGCTGGGCGGAGGGGCTAAACGCAGGTGCTGGCAGGTATCTGGGCTGATCCCGCTAACACTGTGTTTTTGGCAACCCTAAACTACTGGGGACGCTAGTATAGATCCGTTCAGAAACTATACTACTAAGGGAGGTGTATGGTGCCTGCTTGGATGTTAGCACTACTGACACTACTCTGCCGCTGCCTGGGGCGACGCAGACCCTGACTGATGTGAAAACCTACCTGATATTACCCGACGGGTGATCAGGGGGTTAAACCTTTAGGTAATATACGGCAGGTGCCCTGACCCCAAAAAAATAAAAACTAACTGACCATCGACCCTAATACAGCGATCACTGGTGACGGGGGGTGATCAAGGTGTTAAACCTTTATTGGGGGGTTAGGGGGTCCCTAGACCTATCTGGGGCTAATACTAAGTACCCTAAGGCTGATTAGTGTCACAAATGACACCAGTACAGTGATCAATAAAATATGAATACTGCACTTGGTGACACAGTGACAGGGAGTGAAGGGGTTAACTGGGGGGTGCAACAAATGTGCCTATATTTACTGTGTCAGTGTAGTGAGAGAAAGCAGGGTGAAACGCAGCAGTATGTTATCAAAACTCTGGTTTGAATATGACTTCTGGGAATATACTACAATTTTTTACCATACATATCTGTTGTAGATAATGTACAAGTAAGACAAAACATAGTCCTTCATTCTGAAAGCCACATCTTTTGTTTAGGCTAGTAAACTGATGCTATAACGAAATGTGAAGAATGCATCTATAATATATTATTTCCTGACTGATTTACCCTTTTTTTTTTTTTTTAGCAAAAATCACATTCACAGTTAGAATTTGGTAAAGATAAACCTTCCATACTTTTCTTTTACCTATTAGGAAATCAAACAAACATTCTTGAAAACAAATTCTACTGGCGTATGGCTAGCTTTAGATAGTGTGTAATGACATAATGATCTTGGGGTCAGCTGTTTTAAAGTATATCTAAAGCCAAAACTATTTTAGTATTGGATCAAGTAGGGAATAATAAATGGCTTTTATTTTGTTTGTCTGTTTGTGGCCTGTTGAAGGGATTTTTCTTCACTTTCTGTCCTGGAGAATCAACAGGAAGTGAGAAGAAATCTTCCCTAAAGCAAAGGGAATTCTACCAATTGTCACTGGAACAGATATCCATATTAGAATATTTCTCCTCTTTTGGTGACCATTTTAAACTTTTAGATTTTTCATTACATTTTGTTGGTGACAATGGTCGCCAGGCTTTATACTGTAGAGGGAGTGCATCTCCCCAGCAGACACAGACCGCAATAGAAAACTGTGTTAAGATATTCTAACTCTACTCAAAGCTAAAATTAAAAAAGGTTTGGCTTTTGTTGCACTATAATTGCTAAATAACAGAGGTCATAATGCCGGTAGACATTAAATGATATAATCTTTACAAACGTGGTAATTTAAGAGAGGTTTTATTGGCATTCCCAAGTTAATATATAATAGTTTCAGGATGTTTTCCTACCAGAATATATTTAGAATGAAGGTTGTATTGCAGCTTGTTTTTAACTTACAACTGATATCATCTCTGGTAACCTATAGAAGAAAAAATGTAACTCATTTGGATGCCTCCTTAACCTTTAATACAGAACCAAAGGCTGCATGGTTATATTCCACACATTATTGTGTAATTTCATTATCTTGAATTCTCTTGAGTGTTTGTGGCTTATGCACTAAAACATACAATATATGTATAAGTAAGATAATTTGCCCCAAAAAAGGTCTGGTTCCCCATTAAGAAACAGCAGACCAAAAGCCCCTCTATATACAAAATAACATTCCCCAATAAAGATCAGAACATGATGTTCATATTTGCATGGAAGTACAATTGAATGAATGCTGATTATTCCGAGAATTACCGTATTTATGTTTTGAGGATTGTGTTTTTTTTTTTTTTTTTTATGTACTAACAGTTAAGCTTCATACACACAATTGGAGAACTTGATGAAAAATACCACTTTTGAAGCGTTCGCGTATATGAGCGTATCATTTTTTATTTTTTTGGGTGGGGGAGTGGCTCTTGGGTGGGAGTTCCCACACTTTTTTTCCCCAGGACTTGACCCCTGGTCTTGAGTCATTTCAATTTGTTATTAGACCTTTCATATTATGCAATTGTAACCTTTTTGTTTTAGATTTTTGCAGCTTTAAAGTTCGACTCCAGTTTTATTAAAAAGAAAAAAACAAAACAAAAAAACCCCACAATCTTCTCTCTTCTCCCGATATACTATACATAACGCATAACTGTTTAGCAAACAAGCCTAAAATTGCCCTATCATGTTGTTTCTCAAATTGGGGAAGGGGAAGATGTGTTTTTATATCACAATCTGGGTAAGCTTATGCCGCGTACACACAACAGTTTTTTGCGCCAAAATAAACTGACGTTTTTTTCTGACGGAGTGCTGCTGAAACGGACTTGCCTACACACGATCACACCAAAGTCTGATTGTTTAGAACACGGTGATGTACAACACGTACTACGGGACTAAAAAAGGAAGTTCAATAGCCATTAGCCAATAGGAGCCCTTGCGTTGTTTTTGGTCCGTCGGAACAGCATACAGACGAACGATTTCCTGATAGGGATTGATTCCATCGGAAAGATTTAAACATGTTCTATTTCTAGATCCATCAGAATTTTCGAAAGAAAAAGTCAGATGAAGCCCACACGCGATCGGAATATCCGATGAAATTATTCCGTCAGACCTTTTCTTCGTCCGACCGTGTGTACATGGCATTAGAGTTTTAATAAGCAGCGAGGCATCATCTGCATCCACTTTTAACTTGAGAAGTGTCAAAATGTATAGCGGCAAAAATGAAACGCTTTTTTTTGTGAAGGTTGCAATTTAACTTACTACTTCATCTTTTAACAAGCTTTCTCTTGTCTCGTTCCATCTTGCGGCTATGTATATATGTACTGTGTGCATATTTTTTATAGATCTAACTTGTCTAATGTTAGTAATATCACTGTGTATAAATTGGCTTCTTAACTAAGCTGGGACTGCCTAGATTCTTAGATTTTAGGAGCCTGTAAAGCATTGCACCCACAATCAGCAGATCGCAGGTATAATGCTAGGGTCTTGCAATCTATGTAGCTGTCTCCCTGTACCTTTTGATACAGCCAGGCAGATTCTGAATGACTGGAAGATCAATGAACTAGAATGTTCATCAGCACTCTGGTAGTTCATTGAGAACTATAAGCCATAAGCTGCAAAGGATGTTGGTTCCTGTAGTTCATTTATTCACAGAACTTTGTGAATGACATGGCCTTGTGGGTGGAACTCCACAGGGTCGTACACTTTTTGAATAGTGACAGTGGGTGTGGAGAGAAGATCCATGGCTGGCTGTCATGGGGGGGGGGGGGGGGGGGAGAGAGGGTAATCGGGGGAGAGCAGGCAGATCCTTTGTTGAAGCACCTTTTTTTTAATTTACTGCACTGTCTTTTTGGGTATGAGTTCTTATAGCATGGTACATCTTGACTTGGCAATATTTGCCCACTCTATTTTGCAAAAACACTCCAAATCTGTCAGATTGCAAGGGCATCTTCTGTGCATAGCCCTCTTCAGATCACCCCACAGATTTTCAATGGGATTCAGGTCTGAGCTCTAGATGGGCCATTACAAAACTTAAATTTTCTTCTGGTGAAGTAATTCCTTTGTTGATTTGGATGTATGCTTTAGGTCGCTGTCATGCTGAAAGATGAAGTTACTTTTTGTTCAGCTATCTAGCAGAAGCCTGAAGGTTTTGTGCCAATATTGACTGGTATTTGGAACTGTTCATAATTCCTTCTACCTTGACTAAGTACCCTGTTCCAGCTGAAAAAAAACAGTCCCAAAGCATGATGCTGCCATCACCATGCTTCACTGTGGGTATGGTGTTCTTTTGGTGATGTGCAGTGTTGTTTTTGTGCCAAACATATCTTTGGGAATTATGGCCAAAAAGTTTAACCTTGGTTTCATCAGACCATAACACATTTTCCCACATGCTTTTGGTAACTTCAAATGTGTTTTTGCTAAATTTATCCAGGCTTGAATGTTTGTCTTCAGAAATTTTGGAGGGTTGTTCTGTTATTGGTAACGTCACTGTTGTCCCATATTTTTTCCACTTGATGATAACTGTCTTCACTATCTTCCATAGTATATCTAATGCATCAGAAATTCTTTTGTACCCTTCTCCTAACTGATACGTTTTAACAATGAGATCCCTCTGATTCTTTGGAAGCACTCTGCGGACCATAGCTTTTTCTGTAGGATGCGACTAAGAAAATGTCAGGAAAGACCTACTAGAACAGCTAAACTTTTAATCCAAGGCACTTTAAATGATGACAATGCCTGACATTTTTCAAATCAAAAAATCTACAGTTGCTACTGTGTAAACAGGTTAAAATGTATAGTTATTAGTGCGATTGTGGGTGACTATGGCTGGGGTAAGGATTAGCTGTTGCAGGATCAATTCCTGGACTTTTAGTCCTAGCCAGCCCATCTGTGGTAAGAAAAAAGGGTAAAGGCTGAGGTTCCAGCATGCTTAGTTCTTCTTCTTGTACTGGTTTGGTTCTGTTAATGGAATCGAGACTGCTGCTGAAGAAACAGAGACCTCCAGGGACATCCTAGTTGTGGATAATACCATAATGAACTTTCACCTGACAGAGGTATGCCTGGGCAGCCACAATATGGCAGAGTTAGGGGAAAAAAACTTTCATATTGAAATGTTATGCCAGGTTTGGTCTATTCAACTACATTAGCCATACCTTTGGACTCCATTCCTCACCCACTGCCTTTCACGGAATGTGGGAAAGATGGTAGTGGTAATATTGTTGTACCTACTCATTGACTGCCCACTTTGGGTCATTTTTGCAAGGGTTGGAGTGAAATTTAGTCAGTGTCTGAAATGCAGTTGTAGTAAAATTTCTTATACACACTCTTTAGGTGTTGGATATAAATTTATGGAAACTGTTATTCGTTCCTTTTTGTAATGCATCACATTACGGTATGCGTTTCTGAAATAATGACTGTTTACATGCTAATGCTGGATCTTTATATTGTCCTTTGAAATATTTAATAAAAATTATTGGAAAAGAAATGTCATACACTTCATCAGTAAAGTACATTAGCCGTTATCAGCCTGGTCTGAGGTTATTCAAAGGGGTGCATGTTGATTCTGGCAAATCTAAAGGACCAGAGTCTAAAAAGCACAACCGGGTATGAATTAACACCACTACAACGGGTTAGCTCAACAAGATAAAGAAGAGGAATGTTGTTGCTAAGAGTAACCAACTACAAGTTCAAGATGCATGCAAACAAGAACCCCAACACCAAATCCCTGCACAGCACAAACTCTACGATGAGTACGTACCCACAACATGGCTTCACAATGGTCAGCTGGTCAGAATGAACTAACAGAACACACTGAAATACAGGAAGGCCTGAGAAGAACAAGCCGAAATTCAGAAACAAGCAGACAAGAACACACTTAAAATCAAATACGTACTATAAATAGCACACACTGAAACCCAGATGCGAACTGACTACACGCACTGAAAAACAGATACAAACCCACAAGCACAAATTGAAGAGCAGTAACAATCTGAAAAGCACCAGGCTGAAAAGTGCAAATTATCCCTTACCAAACTTCTACTAACACAAGATTAGCAGAAGGAGCCCAAAGGGTGGCACACTGGCTATTGAACGTCCTCTTTATAGTGCCGTTGTACGTGTTGTATGTCAGCGCGTTCCTGACAATCGGAATTTCCGACAACATTTGTGTATGTAAGACAAGCTTGAGCCAAAATCCATCGGAAAAAAATCCCAGGATTTCATTTTTGGAATGTCCAATCGTGTGTACGCAGCAATATTGTTAATATGCATGAACACAGATCAAAAGACAAGTGAAGTAGAAGAGATGGCTAAAAGTGTAAAATTACACATTAACAAACAGCCAAATGACATGCAAATAACAATAACACCATTAGAGCCTACAATACTAGATGTGTTAAGAGCGATACAACAATGCCAGAGCTCCATAGGTAACCTGACTGGTCAAGTGCAGGAGCTCAAAGAAGAATACATTTTTTTTGTGCCAAGATGCACAGAAAATAAGGGAGAGAACGTCTGTTTTGGAAAACCGTGTCAAAGAATTGGAGGATTCAACACAGCCATTGGGCAAAGATATATTAAAGAAGCAATTAAAAAAACCTGATTCTAATGCTCATAAGTTGGAAGACCTCAAATATCGTTTTCGACGTAACATAAGGCTGGTGGATCTCCCAAAGCAATCTGAGGGAGCAAACCTAACAGCAATTGCGGAAACATGTCTTTGGGAGACGATTGGAAAAGAATATGTTTCTATGTCTTTCTCGTTTGAAAGAGCACATTGAGTACCAAGTAGACCACTACCTGCAGGAACCCCTCCACGGCCATTCCTAATACAACTTCTAAATCAATGAGACAAAGACCATATTCTTAGAAGAGCCAGAGGAAGCTCCCTGGCTAATAGGAGATTTCAATAATTAACTTGATCCTTTATTAGATAGATTTAGCCTGGATACAACTCTATGAATTTCTGTATGCACTCTTTTTCTGGATATAGCCAGGAGATGGGCCTTATGGATGTTTTGGAGAATGCTACATCCTAAAGAGAGTATTTTCCTGCATCTCTAGCACCCATGCTACTTTATTTAGAATAGACATGGCATTGGCTAGATCTATGATGTTACCTGTCATATGCAGCTAGAGGATTGTCCAATCATTCTCCATTGGTTCTTAAGTTGACTTTAAAGCATTTGTTTATCCAAAAAAACATAATACAGATCCTGTTCCCCTAAAGCATGGTATACAGCACAGTACTTGTGCTGTGTCATTTGGACCCCCTATCGCCTGAAATACCTGGCTGATCCTGCCTAGCTATGCTCTTCCTTCTCTCTGCAAAAAGACCACGATAATCATGGCTGCTGAGCCCCTGATACCATGGTCTATTTGTGGGACTCCATCAACCACAGATTGCTCTTCTGTGTTTTGTTTCCTGTGTTCTTCTCCCCCTCCTCCTCCCTCCCCTCTGTGCTTGTACAATGTACCTGCCCCCCCCCCCCTTCCACTCCTGCTGCTCTGTGTGCTCTCATATCTTTTTATTACATCATCCCATCCTCTCTGCACCATTATCAGAAGTTTTCCTGTGCCTGTGTTCTATAAAAATACTGCACGATTCTACCTGTATGAGCTCCGCTCCCGCCACTCAGCTGATTGTAGGGGGATCTGTACTGTGTGTTTCCTCTCTCCAGCTCCTCCCCGGCTGACGTCAGCGGGAGGGCTCGGCCCCGCCCAATGAAGCTATAAGCTGGGGAAGAGCAGTCGGCTGAGCGCTCGGAGCGGAGCTCGTACAGGTAGAATCGTGCAACTTTTTTACAGAACTCAGGCACAGGAAAACTTCTGATAATGGTGCAGAAAGGATTGGATGATGTAATAGAAGTGGGTTAACAACCACTTTAAATTTAACTCATACCAGTAATTTATGGAAAGTCAACCCTTATTATTTTGACCTTTTTCCTTTTAAAACAGAAAATAAAGCTTGATATTTTGACTTATGGCACTATTAATACGTCTACTGTAGCTTCACAGATATATTAAGATTCATTAAAGACTTGTATGAGAGGTCTGTTTTATTTCACAAATTTCAAGAATAAAAAAAAAAAAATCTAGGGACTGGGAAGATTCAGTGACTGAAGATGTCCTAAAGGGTGAACAATACATAGTGAACCCTACTAAAGAAACACAGCAGATATAGATACTAAAAGCAATATATTCCGGTATATCCCGTAAAAAATAAGCAAAATATTCCGGTATATCTCGTAAAAAAAAAAAAAGCAAAGCAGAAACTTCTTTTCCTTCAGCAACCCTATTTTGAGGATGGGGAAAACACGGGTCATCTTTTGTCTGCAATTGTAAAATCCCAAAAACCAATGTCACAAGTAGTGGAATTACAAATTGCGCAAACAACTTTGGAGATTTCATCAGCTATTCTTGAGTTCTATAAATACTTGTATAGTAGCAAAGTATCCTATAAGGAGACCGACTTGAAACTTTTATTGAATTCCATTACTTTAGTAGAAATATCGGAGGGTGATGGGGAGATGCTGGATCACCCCGTCACTAGAAAAACTCCAATTAGCTTCTGCTAATTTGCCTAATAATAAAGCCCCCGGAGCAGATGGGTTACCAGGTGAGGTTTTATAAGGTTTTTGAAGAAGACTTGTCGCCTGAATTGTTGGAGGTCTTTAATACAGCATTTGAAAGTGGTTATTTGCCATCTTCTATGAATGAATGTGTTGTGTAAAACCTGATTTAAAATTCCTAGTAACCCTGAATCATATCACCCACTTTTATTATTTACCTCAGCCGTGAAGATATTGGCAAAAGTATTAGCCACTAGATTGAGGAAAGTAATTTGTAAGAGTGCATAAGGATAGATCCATGGCAGTGAATATAAGGCGTTTATTTCTTAACCACTTCACACAAATCACGGTACCCGTACGTCGGTACGTTGTAGTCTCCGCAGCTTACCGTACCGCCTCTCCCATGCTTGGCTGGCTGCCGGGTAAGGAAAAGATCGCCCCTGCTCGGCTCCATAGCATGGGAAGGTGGAAGCCATGTCAAATGTCACTTATGCTCATAGGTCTTAAAGGAGAAGTTTATTTTAAATTTTTTGCATTTTTAGTGTAAATATGAGATCTGAGGTCTTTTTGACCTTTTATTATTTTTATCATTTTATTACAAGGGATTCCTTATAATAGGAACGAAAGTTATCCCAATTTTTTTTTTTTTTTAAACTGTGTCCAAAAAAATAAAAATAAAAGTAAAATAGAAGAAAAAGAATATATATATATATATATATATATATATATACATTTTTTCTTTTTTTTTTTAAAGTGTCCCCATCCTGACAAGCTCGTGCACAGAAACGAACGCACACGTGAGTAGCCCCCCACATATGAAAACGACACATCAAACCACACATGTGAGGTATCACCGCAATCATTAGAGCAAGAGCAATAATTCTAACCCTAGACTTCCTCTGTAACTCAAAACTGGTAACCTGTAGGAATTTTAAACCTTGCCTATGGAGATTTTTAAATGTAAAAGTTTTGTCGCCATTCCAGGAACGAGCAGAATTTTGAAGCGTGACATGTTGGGTATCAGTTTACTCGGCGTAACATTATCCTTCACACTAAAAAAGGAAAAAAAAATTTGGCTAACTTTACTGTTGTCTTATTTTTTCATTCAATAACCGCCATTTTATTCTCTAGGGTCTTAGAAAAAAAAATATATTTCCTGGACCTCCATATGTCAGCCTACTATGGGTCAGCTCCACCCCCTCTGACCCCTCCAGGACCACCTTTTTTCTAGCCTATAAAGGGCGGCCGTCGGACAAGCTCAACGTTCTTTTTTCATCCTCTCCGGATTCCTTTAAAAAAAAAAATGTGTGTGTGTGTGTGTGTGTGTGTGTGTGTGTGTGTGTATATATATGCGAGTGAAGAATATGGGTCGAATTGATGTCCTGCTCGGGGTCAGCCTCTCCCCGCACAGAAGATCCTCCCCAAGGAGGTAGGTTCCCATGGTGCAGGGACATATGCTACAGTTTAAAGAACTGTGTTGTTTGTGGCAGCTGTGAAGCAGGCAGGTTTTTGTGGCTATTTTTTATCACAGTGAAAGCTCTGCTTGCATTCAAGTAGATTGTTACCTTTCTTTCCTGGGGTCTAGTGGTCTGCTGGGCTTTGCGGCGTGCCCCTCGTGTGCCTCAGAGCGGCGCAGAGTAGGGTTGGTTGATGTCATGATGGCTTCCCTTCTCGTTTGGTTGCCTAGCAACCACCTGGACGCTCTGCACTGACTCACGCCGCTGCCTAGACTTAAGGGGCGTTTCTCCCACTCTCTGGGCTTCTCTGCAGTCCCTCTCAGCGCTCCAGCTTGGCAAGTACTGCTCTGTCTAAAGGTAGGAACTCTGCTGTTGCATGCTTGTTCCTGTTTCTGAATACCGCTCTGTGCACTGTGCATTGAGCCTCCCTTCCCTTCCAGGTCTATCGGCCTGCCTGTGTCTCCTGCCTGTTTGCACTGAAGAACCCATGGAAATGTTTTTACCTATGCTTTTTCTTTATATATTAATACAATTTTTTTATAAATTTTTTTTTTTTGGGTTCTTGCGTATGTGTTTTTTGTATACATATGTGAAGAGATTTTATTTTTATAGATTTTTTTTTTTAAAAAAGAGCACCTCTTCTGTCTTTTTACAGAGAGAAAAGCCCAGTGCGAGCTAAATACCCCCAGAGAGGGTCTAAGTCTGCTGCGCTGCCTCGGAAAAACAAGAGAAAATCGCGACATGTCAAATTGGATGCAGCTACTAGTTCCTCCACGATCTCGGTATGCCAGATCTCCTTCTTCAGAGCCTCATTGCAGTTGCTCATACCTAAGCCAAGAAGGGTTAAGCCATCGAAAAGCCTCTAAAAAGACCAGATCCAATCACAAGCACAGGGGGCAGTCTTCCTCCTCATCCAGGTCCTCCTTTCCAAGTCTATTGGAAGAAGCGACCTGTTGGGCCTGTGGGGCTGAAGCCCTTCCAGGAAAGTTGGTGTGCGCTTCTTGTCTTAAAGAAGCTGCGCGAGATAACGCATCTGAAGCTCGTCAGGTGAAGTCCTGTATTAAATGCGCAGTCAGGAAAGGGCTAAGTGGAGCATCCAAGAAGATCGCCCATCCAGCATCTTCTTCGGCAGATTCGGATCTGGAGGAAGGTGGAGAGTCCGACTCCAATTACTCAGTGACCCCCGAATCACGCACCTTTGATTTTGTGTTGGTTCCCACCTTGGTGGAGGCAGTCAAGGATGCTTTACAGTGGCAGGAGGAGACTACTCCTCCAAAAAACAAACGGAAATACTATCCAGAGTTGGAAAATATCCTTGCCTTCTTTTCCCCTCATTTTTGAGATCCAAAAAATACTGGAGGATGAATGGGCTAGGCCAGAGAGAAAGTTTAACGTCAATAACAGATTTTCGAAGTTGTATCCATTCAGTTTGAAGGATGTGGAGCTGTGGGACACTACCCCCAGGGTGGATGCTTCACTCCAGCGTTTGGCCCGCCATATCACTCTGCCGTTAGAGCAGGGATATGCAATCCAGCTGTTGCAGAACTTCAAGTCCCACGAGGCATAGCAAGACTGACAGCCACAAGCATGACACCCAGAGGCAGAGTCATGATGGGACTTATAGTTTTGCAACATCTGGAGGTCCGCTAATTGCATATCCCTGCGCTAGAGGATTCAGTCTTTTAGAGATCCTATGGATCAGAGAGTGGATATGGATTTAAAGTGATTATATTCAGTGGCGGGGGCGGCGTGCAGGCCGACGTTGGCCCTCACCTCTGTCACAGCAGCTCTCAAAACTTGGGTGTCAGAATTGGATGGTTGTTCTTTGGAGGAGCTTGGAGCTGGCGGTTCCTCGCCTCTGCAATTCGTTAAGACAGCTGTTGATTTTCTGGCAGATGCGGCCATTGACCAGGTCAGAATGACAGCAAAAATCATGGCCCACTCCGTGACAGCCGGAAGAGCATTGTGGTTAAGACACTGGGTGGCAGACAATTCTTCTTCAAAACCAAGCCTATGTTCGGTGCCATTTGATGGTAAACTGCTTTTCGGTAAACCCTTGGAGTCAGTGATCCAATGTGTATCCGGAGGTAAATCGGGCTTAATTCCATAAGAAAAGAGAAGCCGGCGGCAGCCCTTTTGCCCGGCAAGAAGGTCCAGGGAGAATTTCAAGGACGCAGAATTTCCAGGCAATGGAGACCAGCTGGTTCATCCTTTCCGAAGGCGGACAAGTGCAAACCTGGCCAAGCCCTGAAGGCTGCCGATGAGACCTTTTGAAGGTTTCTCCACCCAAGAAAGAGTTTGAGAGAGTTTGGGCGGACGAAATTCAGGACGCATGGGTGTTGGCCATAATTCGAGACGGCTATCGTCTCGAGTTTGGGTCAAGACCTCCACAGTCTGTGTTTATGGAAACCAGAGTTCCGACTTCTTGAGAGAAGAGGCACTGTTTGCAAGATTATATAAACGGATTGCTGACAGCAAGAGCCATCATCCCCGGGGCCAAGGCAAGAATGGGGTCTAGGAGTCTATTCCCCATTGTTCCTGGTGACGAAAGCTTCGGGAGGTTTCAAACCAATGTTAGACCTGAAGGCTCTAAATTCGTATATGAGGGTCCCGCCTTTCAAAATGGAGTCATTGGAGACGATGCGTGGAGAAAGGAGATTGGATGGCCTCCATCGACTTGGCGGTCGTCTATTTACATGTTCCCATCCATCCAGCTCATCATCGTTTCCTCGGGTTTGCGGTGGAAGGCTCTCATTACCAGTTTCTGTGCCTCCCATTTGGCCTTTACACAGCACCCAGAACCTTTTCAAAAGTGCTCTCAGCCATCATCGCGACCCTCAGAATCGGAGACATTCAAGTTTTTCATTATTTGGATGATCTATCTCAACTAGCCTCTTCAGAACATCTTCTCCTTCAACATGTGGCCCTCACCTGTGAAACACTGGCTCGGTTTGGCTGGCTAGTCAACCATCGGAAGAGCCAAATGCGGCCAACCCAGGTTTTAGAATACCTGGGGGTGAAGATCGACACGACGGGGTCGAGTCTCTCTCCCTCAGAGGAAAATTAGGGACATTCAGATCCAGACCAGGCGAGTAATGACCAGTTCATTCCTTGCAGCAAGAAAATGCATGCGCTATATCGAAATATTATCAGCCATGATCCCGGTAGTCCCATGGGCCAGGTAGAGTGCAATTTCCTTCTCCAATGGGATTGTCACTCCCTAATACAGAGGATACACATTCCGATGTTGATAAGTCAATCCCTGCTTTGGTGGACAGTCTCACGCAACCTTGCCCGGGGTGTATCCCTTCAACCTCCGGAGCCGGTGGTACTCACTACCAATGCCAGTCTCCTCGGTTGGGGAGCCCACTGCCTGGGCCAGCAGGCTCGGGGTCAGTTGTCCCCCAACATCCCGCAAACCTCAAATTTCCTAGAATTGGAGGCCATCCACCGCGCTCTTCTAGCCTTCCAGACGCTCTTGAAAGATCAAGCTGTCAAAATATTGTCTGACAACAAGACCGCAGTCGCATACGTGTCCCGTCAGGGGGGCACCAGGAGCCGAGTCTTACTTCAAGTCGCATGCCAGATATTCCAGTGGGCAGAGAGGAAACTTGTTTTCCTGACGGCAACCTATCTCCCGGGGCCCGAGAATACCTTAACAGACCATTTGAGTCTGAGCTTTTTGGATCCTGGCGAATGTGCCTTGAATCCGAAATTCCTGCGAAGGATCTTCAGAGTCTGGGGGTTGCCTGTAATAGACCTCATGGCATGGGGGGGGAACGCTCAGCTTCCTTGCTTCTTCTCCAGAACATACCATCCACAAGCTTACGGCCAAGATGCTATGTCCAAACCATGGGACTTCCCCCCTGGTGTATGTATTCCCTCCGCTTCCTTTAATCCTCAAGACCTTATTGAAGATTCACAGGGAGAGGTTTACAGCCATAGCAATTCTACCATTTTGGCCCAGAAGGCAATGGTTCCCGCTGGTGTGGAGAATGAAGATATGTCAACCAATCCTTTGTCGGGATCTCCTGCTCCAGAATGTAATATGTCATCCAAACGCCAGGAGGCTGAGGCTAATGGTGTGGAAGTTGAGAGGAGATCTCTGAAGGATTTAGGCCTCTCAGAGCGAGTGTTGAGCACCTTGTTGCAGTTTCGTAAAAAAATCTACAAACTCGACCTTTCACCGAGTATGGAAGGCTTTCCGAAGCGTCGCTGCGGAAAAAGGGCTGGGAGCCCAAATCTCCTTCAGTCTCGAACATCTTGGAATTTCTCCAGCAGGGACTGGATATTGGCCTGGCTTATAATTCCCTGAAGGTCCAGATTTCTGCCCTTTCAGAGATGACGAATTCCAGGTGGGCATTGGATCCGGTCGGGGTTCGTTTCCTGAAGGCAGCCATTAAAATCGGACCTCCCCTAAAGTCTTACTTTCCCAAATGGGACCTGACTCTAGTCTTAAAAGCCTTGTTGGCTCCTCCATTTGACCCACCATCATCCTGTTCTTTCATTTAACATTGAGGACAGTGTTCCTGATGGCCATAGCCTCCGCTACATGGGCGGCACAGTGGTGTAGTGGTTAGCACTCTCGCCTAGCACTAAGAAGGGTCGCTGGTTCAAATCCCAACCATGACACTACCTGCCTGGAGTTTGCATGTTCTCCCTGTGCCTGCGTGGGTTTCCTCCGGGTACTCCGGTTTCCTCCCACAATCCAAAGACATGCAGATAGGTTAATTTGCTTCTGTATAAAATTGGCCCTGGTATAGGAATGGGGACCTTGGATTGTGGGCTCCTTGAGGGTAGGGATGTGTGATGTGAGTGTGCAATGTACAGGGATAGTGGCGATTGTAGACACTCACTCAGGTTGAACTGGATGGACTGGTGTCTTTATTCAACCTTACTAACTATGAGACACTATGAGGAGAGTTTCCGAATTATGCCCCTTTTCATCCAAAGAGCCCTTTTGTGTTATTTTCCCAAGAGGAATTTGGCCTCACTACTTAAGCGGTGTGGCAAGTGGGGGAAAGTATGGAGTAAATTGCCTTTGACAATAATAGGTAGAGCCAATTTGATAAAGATGATTTGGATGCCACAATTATTATATTTGCTACATAACTGCCCCATATGGCTACCACGGAAATTCTTTAAACAAATAGATACTCTGTTTAGAGATCTTGAATGGAGATATAAACATCCCCAGATCAGCTTGGAAACGTTGCAGCTGCTTAAGGAAGAAGGAAATTTGACTGTGCCTAATGCCAGGCTTTATTATCTGACATCTCAACTTCAGCAATTAAATGGATGGAAGACTATAGATCGTGAGGCTCCTATACAACAAATTATATTTTCCCAATTGTCGATAGATCTACTAGTGCAGTTAATCGTTTCTTACCATTTTTTTTTTTTTTTTTTTTTTTTTTAACAAATGTAGATATTCTACATTCTGTTTTGTACATAGGACTTGGACCACTGTTCTAAAATAAACTCATTATGAGGGTTATACACAATACATGCCCATATGGAATAATCTACAACTACCTGAAGTGGCGAAACTTAAAAATTTTGAGTTCGGGAAAAAGGCAGGTATTCTGCTGCTTAGCCAACTCTATGACAATGATGATCTGCAATCATTTGATAAATTGTCAGAGAAATATAATTTGTCTAATAAGTTATTTTTTTTAATACCTACAGCTACGGCATGCCTTGCAGACCCAAGCAAAGACCTTTATATTAAATCATAATCCTTCATCAATTTTAGCTATGGCAGTTACTACTAGACGTGCTAAACAGGGACTAATGGGAAAGCTATATTCTTCTATTAAAACCAGAACCCACTCACAGGAAGATAGCTTTGGATAGTGGCCAAGAGACACAGTGATAAGGAAAAGGAATGGGACACTCCTTGAAAAATGTATTTAAGGTATCCTTATCCTCTGCACAGTGTTTGACTCAACCATTTATTATCCATAGTGCTCACTATACTCCTTTAAAACTCTATTCCTGGGGTAAAGCAGTCACATCTAACTGCCCAAGATGCATAAATGGTACTGGTACACTTATACATATGTTGCGGCGATGCCCCAAGTTGCACCACTACTGGGAGTCCATATTTGATACTTTTGTACTTGTGCGCCACACAAGTACAGCCTTACCCAAAAATAGCATTGTTAGGGGTTATGCCGGAAGATACTCTCTCAGTTGAAGTGCAAGCGATGTGGCTGACAACTATGTACATGGCACGCAAACTTATATTGCAAAAAATGTATATCAAACTCTCCACCAATGACAGATCAATGGATTAAAGCAATTCATCTTAATTTAAGAAAAGAGGAACTGACCTATAAACATAGGAGATGTCCTAAGAAATTTGAAAAGATCTGACATTGGTGGTTAGTGTCTAATCTGGCTGAGAAATCAGATGAGCATATTGATAGGGGACCTTAGGTAAGAAATCTAATCCTGGAGTGAAATTAATATATATAAAATAGGTACCACCTAGAAATAATGCTAAGGAGGGAATCGAAATGGATAGAGACAAATGTCGGGTGGGGTAATGTGATGGTAATGTCATACACGTTTATCTTTCGTTGTAAAATGTGAAAAAACCTAATAAAAATGATTTGATTGAAAAAAAAAAAACACAACCGGGTATGAAGTAACACTACAAAGGGTTAACTCAGCAAGGTAAAGAAGAGGAACGTAGCTGCTAAGAGTAACCAACTACAAGTTCAAGACACAAGCAACCAATTGTTAGGCATAGTATTGGTAATATTACGGATCCTACGGTAGCAAGGGGGTCACTGTCTGGCTCCCTCGCTACCATTCGGTTTCCAGTAGCAACTGGATCTGAACCCCCATTATGGAGATCTATGGCATGGTTATAATGTATGGAAAGTAAAGGTGCTAGTAAGTACATGCATGAGGTCCATGTTAGATGCAAGGCAGGACCCCATTCTGTCACTGGGAGTGAGGTAACAGCGGTACACTGGACTGGTGGAGTGGGTGCAGGCTCTGCATATTCCTCCTAATGCAACTTACATCAAGATAAAGTACAGTGTATAGTCACATGGGACAAGAGACTTTACAGAGGACTTTGTATGTTATTTTACTGCACATACAGTGCCTTGAAATTTTCCACATTTTGTCATGTTACAACCAAAAATGTACATGTATTTTATTGGGATTTTATAACATAGACCAACACAAAGTGGTACATAATTGTGAAGTGGAAGAAAAATGATAAAAGGTTTTCATTTTTTTATTTTTTTTATTTTTTTTTTTACAAATAAATATCTGAAAAGTGTGACATGCATTTGTATGCAGCCCCATTTACTCTGATACCCCTAAATAAAATCTAGTAGAAACAATTGCCTTCAGAAGTCACCTATGTCATTTTAATCTCCGTATAAATACAGCTGTTCTGTGAATAACCAGCATCATGAAGGCCAAGGAACACACCAAACAGGTCAGAGATAAAGTTGTGGAGAAATTTAAAGCAGGGCTAGGTTATAAAAAAAATATCACAAGCTTTGAACATCTCACCGAGCACTGTTCAATCCATCACTCGAAAATGGAAAGAATATGGCACAACTGCAACCCTAACAAGACTTGGCCATCCGCCTAAACGGACAGAAGAAGAGCATTAATCAGAGAAGCAGCCAAGAGGCCCATGGTAACTCTGGAGGAGCTGCAGAGATTCACAGCTCAGGTGGGAGAATCTGTCCAAAAGGACAACTATTAGTTGTGCACGCCACAAATCTGGCCTTTATGGAAGAGTGGCAAGAAGAAAGCCATTGTTGAAAGAAAACCATAAGAAGTCCCATTTGCAGTTTGCGAGAAGCCATGTTGGGGACACAGCAAACGTGGCAGAAGGTGCTCTGGTCAGATGAGACCAAAATTTAACTTTTTGGCCTAATAGCAAAAGGCTATGTATGTGTGGTGGAAAATGAACACTCCACATCACCCTGAACATACCATCCCCACTGTGAAACATGGTGGTGACCGCATCATGTTGTGGGAATGCTTTTCTTCAGCAGGGACAGGGCTGATCAGAGTTGATGGGAAGATGGATGGAGCCAAAAAAAGGGCAATCTTATAAGAAAACCTGTTAGAGTCTGCAACAGACTTGAGACTGGGGCGGAGGTTCACCTTCCAGCAGGACAACGACCCTAAACATACAGCCAGAGCTACAATGGAACAGTTTAGATCAAAGCATATTCATGTGTTAGAAAGGTCCAGACCTAAATCCAATTGAGAATCTGTGGCAAGACTTGAAAATTGCTTTTCACAGACACGCTTCATCCAATCTGACAGAGCTTGAGCTATTTTGCAGAGAAGAATGGGCAAAATTGTCACTCTCTAGATGTGCAAAGCTGGTAGAGACATCCCCAAAAAGACTTGCAGCTGTAATTGCAGCGAAAGGTGGTTCTATAAAGTATTGACTCGGGGGGGCTAAATGCATGCCGCACTTTTCACATATTTATTTGTAAAACCATTTATCATTTTCCTTCCACTTCATATTTATGTGCCACTTTGTGTTGGTCTATCATATAAAATCCCAATAAAATACATTTACCTTCTTTGGTTGTAACATGAAAAAAATGTGAAAATTTCAAGGGGTGTGAATACTTTTTAAAGGCACTGTAGTAAAGGCTGTTCTCTAAGTTGGAGAACTGCCCTAATGTTAGATTTTTCACATGACTGCAGTCTTTGCCTGGTCCTGGGGAATGATAAGTGCGCTCTGCATTAAAGGTATCACCGTGTGCAGGGCTATTGATCCTGTTCATTGCCTAGAGTAGGCCAAAAACCCCTGGGGGCATACAAAGTGTAGTTGGCAAGGATATGCTGCACGGTACTGAACTGGAGTAGAGTGGCATTCTTCTAACTAGGGCACCTGTTTCATCGACCACTGTCTAAGTGGGGATTTCTAATCACTTTTCAGAGTTCGTCTCTCAGTTCCTCTTGTGTTTTTTGATATGAAGTGTAAAGTAAAGACAAACCCTCCCTCAAATCAGATATAGACCACAAAAATAATGAATGGGAGTTTTAATCATTCCCTACTCTATCCAAAACAAAAAAAAGGGACTTTACATATACTTTCATTTAATTTATCAATCGATATCGGTTTTGCTGGGCGTGAGAACTTTGAAGTCTATGAGCCATTTCTAAAGGGAGCTGACATTCCCTGGATTGTCATTGTTCCTTTAAGAAAAAGCCATCACTGATGGAGGTGCTTGCTTGCAGTACTGGTATGCATGCTCAGTAATACAAGTGTACTGGTCCATACACCTTTTTAGATACTCAACATTGCTCAAAAGTTCGTGTTAAACATCATATTCTTAGCTTATGTCTATGCTTTGATTCAATCCAAATGGAATATGATTTGCATAATGTTTGTAGTAGTATATGGTGATTTACTTTAATGTTCATGGTATAGGCAGCTGAGTTACTAATACCATTTACTGTATGAATTACATTTCATGATCACCATTATTTTAACCAGTTTTTTAAATGTTTTCTACATTCTGTCTCAAAAATAGAATACCGACCTTTGACAGTAAATCTTTGCCAATTATCAGCACAGCAGTTTAAATGTAAACATTCTCATAATTGTATCCAGCTTGGCAAAGTTATTGGCTGATTCAACAGCATTTCACAACTTACTGGGCCTCCACCCCTGAGAAATGCTGGCCAAAATTCATATTTTGCATATTCTACTGTCTCAAATCCACGCAGAAAAAATTTATCTGTTAGCCAGACAACAGGGGATTGGGTGAAAGTGCTCAGTCTTTGAAGTAAACACATTCTGAATTCAAGCGGCTAGATACACAGCTGAAAAAAAGATGCCTACTGTTTTACCTGCTAAAGGGTTTGTAATTTGGCCTGCCATTTTGATGGTACTCTTCTAGTCATGGGGATCTCTTAGCATACTTCTCCCTGGACAGATGATTTATTTTTCAATCAGCAGGCTGAATGTGGGCAGGTGATATAAGGCAGAATTGTTGAACAGATGCTAAAACAAACTGGACAAAAAAGGGCTCCCTGCAAAGAAGACTAATCACCATGGGCATCCGCAGAACTTTTTCCAAGGGGGGGGGGGCATCATTTTAAGGCCACTCATGCTCCGCCCCTTTTCGACAATCTCATGAAAATCGTTCTACTGGAAATACATATGTGTTATATAAGAGATAATTCATCTTCACTTTGTATTGGAAGTTACTCTGGCGGCTGTGTTCCATACCCATATAGCCTAGAGAATGTACATCTTTTTACATTGCAATACATCTGTTGTGGCCATATTTTGATTTCATACTGTCACTCTATAGGCCGTTTTCATCAAGATAAAAATATGGCAAAAACAGATGTATTGCAATGTAAAAAGAAGTACATTCTCTAGGCTATATGGGCATGGTACGCAGCCACCTGAGTAACCTTGTGGACGCCCATGCTTTAAAAAAACCAGGCCTGGACAAAATTTCATACCAGCCGCACAGCATTATTATACCAGCCCAACAGCATAAGGGAAAACCATACATTTTACTAGTTAATAGTGGTAAGTGATCAATCAAGGGGGACCCCAGGAACTCAGAACGTGGGGGGGGGGGGGCACCCTCTGCAGAAAGAATATTTAAAGGTAAGGGGGGTGGGTTACTAATATAAGGAGGAAACCCTTTATATCAATGCCCCTTACATTATCATATTCACTCCCCCCTTACATCAGTGACCCCCCCCCCCCCCCCCGACTGGCCTGGCGGTGCTTTCACTGACCTCCTCTCAGGTGCACTGTGCAGGGCTCAGTCAGTCGGCTCCAGCTTGGTGGCTCTGGTTTTATCCTATAGTCTCCTGTCCACAGTCCACACAAGTCTGACTTTTCCCATGACCCCCATCCCGGCGGTGCTCCCACTCTTGACTCCTCTCCAGACTCCCTCAGAGACTGCAGACATGCTACAGGAGATGGACAGAGACTGCAGACTTGATGCAAGAGCTCAATGCAGCCTCACTGTGCCCCCCAAATGCAGCCTCACTGTGTCCATCAAATGCAGCTTTACTGTGCCCATCATTGCAGCCCCTCCTGTGCCCCATGTCCCAGTCTGCAGTCCCTGTCTGTGGGAAGGTGTGTTGTTGATGCTTGGTACGGTACCTTGCATGCCAGCAGGATATCCATGATGGGCAGCAGCAGGCAGGGTCTGTTCTCGTTTTGGATGGGGCCGGTGCTCCTTCCAGAGGATCTGTTTGCTGTGAGATGGAGTGGTCCCTGGCCACCTGGACCTTCAGCCTGTCCTCTGGTCCTGGGGAAGTGGAGAGCACTGGGTGGGAGTTGGAGAGAAGGGGGAGCGTACTAGAGAGTAAAGAGTACTGGTGGGGTTGGAGAACACATGGGTGGGGGCAAACAGCCAGGGGGAGTGGAGATCACAGGGGTGGGGATCAGAGAGCACTGGAGGGGGAACTTGAGAGCACTGTTGGGGCCAATAAGAACAGGGGTAGCGAGCACGGTAGGCTGAGAGCACTGGGGGGCTAAGAGTGTGGAGCGGTGAAGAGCACTGGGGGGCAGAAAAACAGGGGTGGAGAGCACGGGGGCTGGAGAGTACTGGGGGGTACAAAGAGCAGGGGGTAGTGGAGAGCACCAGTGGGGGCCAGAAAGAACAGGGGGGGAAAGCACGGGGGGACTGGAAAGCACTATGGGGGGTGGAGAGCACTGGCAGGGTTGGAGAGCACATGGGTGGGGGCAAAATGCAGGGTTGGAGAGCACCAGGGGGGCAGAAAGGACAGGGGTGGGGAGAATGGGGGGCTGGAGAGCACTGGGTGGGGGCTGGAGAGTGATGGGGAGAGCTGAAGAGCACTGGGGGGGGGGGGAAGAACAGGAGGGAGAGCACGGGGGGAGCACTGGGGGGAGTGGAGAGCACTGGGGGGGAGAATGGGAGGAGAGCACTGGGGGGAGTGGAGAGCTCAGAGGGGGAGAAAGAACAAGGGGGAGAGCACTGGAGGGAGTGGAGAGCACTGGGGGGAAAGAACAGGGGGGAGAGCACTGGAGGGAGTGGAGAGCACTGGGGGGAGAGCACTGGGGAGGAGAACGGTGGGAGAGCACGGAGGGGAGAGCACTGTGGGGAGTGGAGAGCACTGTGGGGAGTGGAGAGCACTGGGGGGGAACAGGGGGGGGAAGAGCACTGGGGGGGGAGAGCACTGGGATGGTGGCTAGAGAAGGATGGGGAGAGCTGGAGAGCAGGGGGGGCAGGAGAGTGTGGTGGTGGAGGAGAGCACGGGGGGGGGGGGGGGGGTAGGAGAGTGTGGTGCGTTGAAGAGCACTGGGGGAGCAGAAAAACGGGTGGAGAGCACGGGGGCTGGAGAGTACTGGGGGGGTACAAAGAGCAGGGGGTGTGGAGAACACCAGTGGGGGCCAGAAAGAACAGGGATGGAAAGCACTGGGCACTGGAGAGCACTATGGGGGGTGGAGAGCACTGGTAGGGTTGGAGAGCACATGGGTGGGGGCAGAATGCAGGGGGAGTGGAGAGTACAGGGGTGGGGAGTGGAGAGTGCTGGGGGGAGCCAAAAAACAGGGGTGGGGAGCACTGGGGGGGGGGCTGGAGAGCACCAGGGGGGCAGAAAGAACAGGGGTGGGGAGTATGGGGGGCTGGAGAGCACTGGGGTGGGGGCTGGAGAGTGATGGGGAGAGCTGAAGGGGGGAGAAAGAACAGGGGGGAGAGCACTGGAGGGTGTGGAGAGCACTGGGGGGGGGAAGAACGGGGGGAGAACAGGGAGGAGAGCATGGAGGGGAGAGGACTGGGGGGAGTGGAGAGCACTGTGGGGGGGGGGGGAATGGGGGGAGCACTGGGGGGGGAGTGGAGAGCACTGGGCGGGGGGGAACAGGGGGGGAGAGCACTGAGGGGTGAGAGCACTGGGGGGGACGGGGGGAGCACTGGGATGGTGGCTAGAGAAGGATGGGGAGAGCTGGAGAGTTGGGGGGGCAGAAAAGAACAGGGGAGGAGAAAACTGTGAGGGGGCAGGAGAGTGTGGTGGTGGAGGAGAGCACTGGGGGGCAGGAGAGTGTGGTGATGGTGGAGGAGAGCACTGGGGGGGGGCAGGAGAGTGCTGTGGTGGAGGAGAGCACTGGGGGGGGCAGGAGAGTGTGGTAGTGGAGGAGAGCATGGGGGGGCAGGAGAGTGTGGTGGTGGAGGAGAGCACTGAGGGGGGGCAGGAGAGTGTGGCGGTGGAGGAGAGCAATGGGGGGGCAGGAGAGTGTGGTGGTGGAGGAGAGCAATGGGGGGGCAGGAGAGTGTGGTGGTGGAGGAGAGCAATGGGGGGGGGGAGCAGGAGAGTGTGGTGGAGGAGAGCACTGGGGGGGGCAGGAAGCACAAGGTTAACTGGGGACAGTAGGAGAATTGGCAGGGCCCCCCCCCCATCCTCCTATCCAGGCACTGTGGCACATAGGGTGGGCTGTACCTGCAGCATCTCCTTCTCTTGATCATAGTGCTGGATAGCTCTGTGTACTGCGGTCGCTCTGTAACATGGCCTTGCCCCCCAGGACCGTCTCGTGTGATAGGGGGAACGTTGATTCTCTTTACTATCACACAAGCTGGTCTGAGGGGGCAGGACTGTGTTACAGAGCGGCCACATTACACAGAGCCATCCAGCGCTCTGATCTATAGGAGTCAGAGAGGGCGGAGGATGCAGCCGCCAGTGGACAAAAAAATGAAAGAAAAAAAAAGTGAAAAAAAAAGTGAAAAAAAAAATGCAGCATGGCGGCGGCTACGGCAGACACCTTGGGGATTCCGGGGGGGGGGGGGCACTTGACCCCCCTTGCCCCCTGCTGCGGATGCCCATGCTAATCACCACTGAGGTCAAACGCATTCTCTATAGATATTTCTCCATTTTGCATGGACAAAGTGGTAGTAAACATTTGGGTGGCCCTCATGTTATAACATTCTGTTCCAATAGCTATTCTGTTAACATTAAACAGCTAGTCAATTGTCAAACTAAGTTTGTGGTGCACTTAGTGACATGTATTTCAAGCCATGTCCAGAATGTTGGAAGGACAACAAGACGCCTGTAGTGGTGCCCCGTGGGGTCGATGCGTGTACTAGCATCCACACATTTCACCCTGCTGGTCAAACATCCATTTTGGCACACTTTCCCAACAATGAACAGTCTCTTGTTTTTTGTTGTGTTTTTTTATTGGGGGATAATGAATATTTCTGAAATAAATTAATGTTGGTTGAGTCTAGATTTGACAGTCTCTTCCTCTGCACATCTCACCCAGTACACTACTTGAGATCACTTGCTTCACTTCACTGTCCAAATCTAGGTTTCTGTCTCCGTTAGCATATGGCTAGGCCTCACTCTGAATAAGTCCTAACCTTTTCCTAGTAGCCTATTACAGGCAGGGGCCTGTAGACCCCTTTGTGATAGCAAATCCTGCCAGCTCTTGTGGCTGCAATGACTTGACTCCAAAACAACACCACAGTTTCTCCCTCTGGCTCCACATCCAACTCCTGGCACTGTGCTTTTCACTCACTGACCCCGGCATGGATCTCAACCGATTGACTTTCCTGGTAGTGCTCCCAACTGTCCTCTTTCCTGCTCCTGTTCCAGGACACCTCTTAATGACTTTTAGAGAGAGGCTCCCTCCCAGCTCCTGAGCTCCAGGTCTGAGTTCAACCCCCCCCCAAAAAAGTGGGTTCCCCTCGACCATGACAGTCTAACACTCCATCATTCAGTTCTTCCACCCAACCACTCCTCCCACAGCAGGCTGACTATGGGTATATATAGGAGGCCTGCCCCCTGCCAATCCTAGTTGGGGATTGGTTAGTGCTCCCACATACACCCCATGTCACTCAAGCTCTCTGCCCTAAAAACCAGAAGAGGCAACCAAGAGCTGAAGCACATGTCAGTCACCTGCTGCTACACTAAACCACTCCCCTGCTCCCAGATCAAAACAAATAGGCCTAGCTCACAGCATATGCCTGCCCAAATTTACCTGCGCTGACACTACAAAACAAATCCACTACTCTAGCACCTACCTACCTAAGGTAGAGAGTGCTACATGTCTATAAAAAGATAGAGGGGGACAGAGCGGGATTATTGCGGTGCTGGTCACTTATTTTGAAAGAAGATTCCCAAATAGGGGGTGCAAAAACACATAGTATGTTTTATAAAAATAGAAAAACTTTTTATTTATTAATTAATTAAACATAATTCTTTAAAATACAGAACAAGTATTCGAGGTAACAAATTAATCACTTTGATGATTCAGAATTAAATATCCACATTCAATCAATTAATTTAATTGAAGTTGCACTTGGCTATTCTGATGGAGTCCCAACATGTTTCGCCTAAACAAAGGCTTCTTCAGGGAAGCCAGTAATTGACGTGGAGTGGTTACAACAAATGAAAAATTCACTGTAGACAAAGCAAGACAAAACTGTAAGCTAAGGCCGCGTACACACGCGCGGACTGTTGGCCCAACTTTGTCCGTCCAACAGTTTGAGTGAACAGTCCGCTCAAACTTAGCATGGACGGACATGGCCACACACGACGAACGAACAGTTTGCTGAAACCGTGCGCGATGACGTGAACGGCACGTACGACGGGACGCAAAATACGACGTCCTATACACTGCATTATAACTTTCGGCTTGAAAATCCTTTCTGAGCATGCGCGGAACTTAGTTTGACGAACAAGCCTACACACGGGCGGACTGTTCGTTGAAACAAGGTTTCAGCGGACAGTTTTTCGGAATTTCCGTAAAACCTTGTCCGTCCAACTGTCCGCTGAAACTGTCCGCTGAAAGCCCACACACGAGCGGACTGTCCGCCCAAACACTGTTCAGCGGACAAGGTTGGGCCAACAGTCCGCGCGTGTGTACGCGGCCTAAGTCTCGAAACTTAGTGCAGCCCAAACCCTCCATATTGACAATGGATTAGAAAATTAAGACAAAACTTGATATTAAAAATAGGATGAATTTAGAAAAGCTTTTATATAATTGATGTATGTATATATACCTACCCCTAACCAAGGGCTCTGTCACGGTGGTCGATTAGAAAAGCCTTTGAGACATGGAAGGCGGACCAATTAGAAAGTCCCCAAATGGTGGCTGCAGGTGATAAATAAAATGGCCAATTGCCCACTAATATAAAAATATATAGGGTCCATTTGGCCCCAAGTACGGGCTACATAGCTAGAGAAAGGTATTGTTTAAGTTTATTAGAGGTTATTGAATACCTACCTGAGTAAATGAATCTTTAATCGGTGTCAGACATAGGACTCAGTGCCCAAATAAGGGATGAAAAGTTCCCTATTGGCGATAGAGTTAGAGTGCAACAACCTAAATATATTAATAAAAAGGGTCACATTAACAAAATCAAGTGTATAAAAATGGATTTAAATTATTGAATTTACAAGCAAGGACTAAGTTGGTGCCTGTGTCATAATATAGATGTAGCACTATGCTCTATTTGCTTCAATAGATATCAAAAAGGCTTACCTAATGCCAACAGAAATTAAGAGTACAAATGCTCCACACTGATCCAGTCAGGTACGCAGTACAGCTGGAAAGTCTATCAATGGGTCAGGTGTATTACAAGGTCTTGTAACAGATTCAGACCGATCCTATTAGGTGTAAATGAATAAATAGGGTTTAAAGCATAAACTTTCAAAGTATGGGGAAGAAGGTATGGAAGGTGTGAAGCAGTCCAATCCAAGACCCTTAACTAACCTTAGATAGAGCTATCCAGGCGACGGCGTCCTGCAGAGCCAGCACAGGCTCGCAGCGTGGGCGTTCTATTTTTCCCCCATTCACTCTGCGTCACGTCACGCACGCCAAGTGAAAGCGGACTAAAGAGCAGCGCTGCGCATGCGCACCGTCTATGTGACAGGATGAGAGATCACTTCTCCAACATATTTACCAACAAAAACATAAATTTAGCCAAACATTTCCGTCATCTCCATGGGTACAATACATTCAGGGTTCAAATTATTGAAAGAGTAGATTGTCCTGCCTGTGGTGGTGATCGCTTTTCACTCCTTTTGTAAAAAAGAAGTCTTCTGAATTTTAAAATTTTATACCCGGGTCCCCAAAACTTTGACTGGGATATCACTCATTATAAATGACTCCCTTTCACACTAATTTCAAATTTATTTTACCATTGTTTGTACCTTTTCCCCTTCCCCCTCCTTCCTCCCTACCCCTTTTCCCTTTCCTCCCGCCCCCTCCTTCTTTCTTCCCTTTTCCCTCTTTCTGTACCCTTCTACCTTCACTTCCCCTCCCCTTCCTGTCCGTACTCCCTCTCTGCTCTTTCCCCTCATCATTCCTTCTATCCATCCTCTTTTTCTCCCCCCCCCTTTTCTTTTTTTTCTCTCTCCTCTCCCTTTCCTCTTTTATTTTGCTGTTCTTCCCCTTTTTCTCCTAATAATTTATTTAGTACATCCATATACATGCATATATACATAGTCCTTCACTCTGGCTTTTTTCAACTTTCGCTACTAATTTTACCATTCATGATTTATTATTGAATTATTTTATCCCATTTTGGTTTTGTTTTCATTTTTTCATTTCAGATTTTTTTTATTCCTTAAAGCTATAAATTGGTTCCTTTTTGGGGGGTTGGGGGGGGGGGTGTTTGCAGGGTTTTTGCCAATTTTAACCACATGAGGAAGATGCTTCTATGTTTGGAGCACCACTTATTAACTCTTAAGTCCTTTTTTCGTGATCGGTATCACATCCAGCTTTGTTACCCGACACTCATTACTCCCACATTTGTGATAGCAGCTGATAATGCTTATATTCCCCCCCGCTTCCATGGATTCTTCTCCTCCATGAATAAGACCCGTGAGCGGGGTGAATTGCATTGGTAGAGTAGCCTAGATGCAGTCCAGCCTGAGGCTGCTTCTACTAAAGAGATACTGCTGGGCCTTGTGGGATTTCTGGCATCTGTGAAACCATTACTTTTCTTTATGAAAGCCTCAGCCTGCACTCCTCACTGTGAGTCGCTGAATGAGGAACGATTAGAACCTGTAACGGAATCCTCATTATTTGGTGTTGATTCACAGTGAATACACCTATTCTAGTTATGTGGATCTCTTGGCATACTTCTCCCTGGACAAATCATGCTGATGCAGGTGATGTAAGGCAGAATTGTTGAAATTATTTTAAAATTAACTGGAAAAAAAGGGCTCCCTGCAAAGATGACAGTTAATACTTACCTTTCTGGTGTCCCTGATCTCCACTTTACAGAAGAAAAACCATGACCTGGAGAATCTGACTTCTGGAAGTGTTGGATTATATGGGGGGAGGAATGTTTTCAGTACAGCAAAGATCAGCGAGGTAGGCAGTGGGAGCAGTATTACAGGGAGTTTTTAATTTATTTATTTTTAGCACCAGAAAAGGAACTAGGTATGTCAACTGTTTGGCTGTGCAGTGTGGAAAATGTGCGCAAATCACAAATTTGGCTGTATACAATTACATAACCATTCCCCCTCAGTGTGTGTGCAGGAGATTATATAACATGTATACAATTTAAAAACCTTTGTGGGTAAAACCATAAGCATATACCTTCATGCCCATAAGTATTGGAATAGCTCCACTTTTTTTTTTTTCCAAAAAGTCCCAAATTTCCATTAAATAAGTTGAAACTAACAAGAAAATGGAAACGTCCATTCTGTATCCAACAGTCTATAGAGCAGACAATGTACTTTTGCATTATGACTTTCAACATTCTTGTAAATAATAAAACAAATGAATATAGCATGGAGATAATTATTGGTAATAAAATATATAGTAGCACAAACATTTTAAGCCAGTAACTGCAACTTAAGTGCTTTCTGTTGCTCCGAATAAGACTTCAAAACATTTGTCCCACTCTTCCTAAAGCTGAAGTTTATCTGAAATTTTTTATTTATTTTTTCTTAGATTTATTTACATTATTTACCTGTAATGATTACACTGCTTGTAACACCATCTGTGATTGTGGAAGATCTGTGACTGATTAGCCTCTCACCCAAGCACAGGGTACAGGCAGTGTAATCTGTGAATTAACTCAATGGAGGAGAGCGCAGGAGGGGGCGAGTGCCCATCGGATCATCAATTTAATCCATGGGGGGGCCCTGCGTGCACCACCCAGCTCGACAAACTTGGATCAGATGTTTGGAGGAGCTAGGCAAAAACATTGATGGTCAATCAGTGACTGCCGCCAATTGGGTATTGACAGCTATGGCACCAGCAGCCAGAATACAATAGCCAGCAGGGTAGATTAATTGGATTGCATTGTTTGGCGTGAATAGAGAAGTCTATGCGTGTACGGCCAGCTTAACCATGCAGTATATCGGCGAAAGGAAGTTAAGAACAATTTCTTTTACACAAATATAGTTTTAGACACTGGTTGTAGTCTGAATGTGAATGAGAATGGAAATTTTACAGCTCATAACAATGTTTCTTAGTGCTATACTTGCTATTAATTTAGCAGACTGTGTACATAACCATGTGTATCCAGCAGCTGTCGGGTGGTAAATAAAATGGGTGTACCATCAATAGGACAGTGACGTAAAGGCAAACATAATTTGTAGCAGCTAAATATGCATGTGAGGCGTGTTTGTAATATGAATGTGTCATACTAGATGCAGAGTTTGAGGAAACAAATTATTTATTTTGTATTTGCATGCTATCTATTTCTGACATTAGGTTGGGAATGAACAGGGGAATAACTGTGCACTTTAAAATACACAGTTGTCTGTGTATACATACTGTACTGTGGGACACAAAGTGTAGAAGGCACATAATATCCTTCTTCGTTACACCCTGAATGATAGCCCAGGTAAAGTAAGGGTCCTTTCACACGGGGCGGATCAGTTCTGATCCGCCCCGTGGATGTCCGTTTGCTCAGCGGGGATCACTCCGCCGATCCCCGCTGAGCAGGGAGATGACAGCTCCGTCTCTGCACACTGTGCAGGGACGGACCTGTCACAGCGCCGCTCTCCCCTATGGGAGATCGGATGACGACGGACCGCAGTGCCCGTCGTCACCCGATCCGATCCGCAGACGGATGGAAAAATAGCTTTTTCCTCCGTTACACTTTTTCGGATCGGAGCGGGTCGGATGTCAGCGGACATGTCACCGTTGACATCCGACGCTCCATAGAGCTCTATGGAGCACCCGTTCAGGTCCGCCTAAAAAAACTGACAGGCGGGCCTGAACGGGACGTCAGTGTGAAAGAGGCCTTAGTTTTCTGTTGTAGAACTATGGCCTCCCATTACCAACAAACATATATGCTGCAGCATTTAATTATAATTGCATCTGCACTTGCAGAGGAACTGCAGTCTGCTCACATAATTTGTAATAAAAACATCTTTACCATTCTGAAGCTTCCCTCCAACCACTTTGCATATTATTTTATATATACTGTGATTCTGTACTTGCTAAATATGTTGCAAAAATCTCCCTCCACTGAGTCTGGCTGCATCCATTTTAACTGTGGGCAGCTGAAGCTGTTGCCTGTTCACTTCCTGGATTTACACTGACACAGAGGCACACCTCCAGCTCTGCAGCTCTCATTGGCCCTCTTATGACTCATCTTGGCAAACTCTCATAAGAGTGAGAACTGTGCATGATGTCAGCTTAGACTTTTTAGCAGACAAGAAACAGGAAGTGGACTAAATAAGGTATTTACTGGCAGACAAAAAAAAATGTCCTTTAAGTTTTCTCTTAGGCCCCTTTCATACTGGGGCACTTTGCAGGCGCTACAGCACTAAAAATGGCGCCTGCAAAGCGCCCTAAAACAGCCACTGCTGTCTCTCCAATGTGAAAGCCCCATGGGTTTTCACACTGGAGCCATGTGCTGGCAAGACGCCAAAAAAGTCCTGCTAGCAGCATCTAAGGAGCAGTGTATACACCGCTCCTTCACCGCTCCTGCCCATTGAAATCAATGGGGCAGCGTGGTTATACTGCCAGCATAGTGGTGCTTTGCGGGCGGTTTAAATCCTTTTTCGGCTGCTAGTGGGGCAGTTTTAACCCCCGCTGAATAGCACCGATAAACTACGGTAAAGCGGCGCTAAAAATAGCGGCATTTTACCGCTCCCGCCCCAGTGTGAAAGAGGCCTAACATGTCCCTGCAAAGTCCTATAAATACCCGCTGATCCTAACAATGAAGTCCAGTTAATGCAGCTTCCCAATATAGTGTGGCAACAATGCTGCACTGCTGCTGAATTCAGAGCAAAGTTGCCACACTCATGTAGGATTTGGTTGCAGAGGGTATGGCCATAAGTGGATTCACTGCTGATTTTCCAGCCTGTAGCGTGTCAATCAGAATTGGGCCACACCTAGTTCTGCACACTGCTTTCTGGATTGACCGCTCTTGTTTTAGACAGTCATACAGGAGACTTTAGCTGTACTTTTTAATCGCAGTGACATAATGCATAAAGTCCCCCTCCACCAATAATTAATCTCCCATCCACCCCCTTCTTAACTATCCTGCCTGTTTTTTTTGACCTTGTCATGTAAGTTATACACACTTAAGTTTGCTGTCTGAATTTGGTTGGTTGTGATATCAAAACTGGCCAATAAATTGACCGTTTCAAAAGATTTTTTTTGAAAATGTTATTGACGTGGAATCCAAATTAGGAAAAATATGTCAATTTTATGAAATCTGAAAGTGATCAGATTTTTTCCACCATGTTTGATTGAGGCAATTTCAGTCCCTTTTGCTTTGTAGACAATTTAAACCTCCATTTTAAGTCTTTTAAGTGCTTGCAGGGTTCAAAAAAAATTTAAATTGAAGGTTGCAATTGCTAAATGTACAGTAAGCTATATGCTGGTGATGTATGGTGTAAACCACTATTCTCCTTTTTTTAAATGAGATTTTCTGCCAAAAAGTATTAAACTCTAAGGGCTCCTGCGTAACATTTCTCAATCTTCACCTATTATTCAATTTTGCTTGAGAAGCTTCCATTACCTTATATGGGCTCTGTTCTCATTTACATGTTGTAAGGGCTATGCAGTGCATTGGAAAAAGTGCTGCTCACTGCATCTTTCATATGGTTTCCCGCAAAATATGCATTACAGAGCAAGCAGGACTTCCAACTATCCAAAATCCTTAACTTAAGCAGACACAATCTGGCATATACAATCTGGCCACTAAATCTTTTATTCTGCAATTTGTGATCAGCTATGTACTTGTATTGTCCTATTGCACTTGTCTATACACTGTGTAGTCACTGGGAAGGCCAACATATAGTAGTAATCCAAAATTTCCAAGAAGACCAGTAAAATGTGCCAAAAGACATGCTTTAAGGCAGTGGTTCTCAACCTCAGTCCTCAAGTACCCCCAAGTCCCCTTAGATAAATTGGCTCTTATCAATACCATGTCATTGATATTTATTTATATAGTTAGTCAGGTTGAAAAAGGAGCTTTAAAGGATTTAAAGGAGCTATGCAAAGTAAAGGAAAACCTGAAAACGTGGACCATTGGGGGTACTTGAGGACTGAGGTTGAGAACCACTGCTTTACCGTATAGCACTCTGTATATACAACTGTTGGGGTCAGGTCGGGATTTCACATGGTTTGTGCTGAGGTGTTCTATTTATTGTATAATAAAAATCTACTGAATAAAGCTTATGGTGTTGCCTTAAATAGTCCTAAACATAGAAAAAAAAATTAAATTAATTAAAAATAACAAAAATATAGATTCAAAAACTGCCAGGATACAAAAAAACATAATCACGAAAAACGAATTATGTGAGAGTTTACCTAACTATTTTTTTCCTTCTGTATTTGGATTTGTACTGAATGCCTTTTTCATTTCTTTCTGTGACAGGTTGGCTATGATGGCCTTCCCTTAAGTGTTTACGTTTTTTGGCCAGGTAGACTTTGTAAAACGTCCTTACACAATTCCAATTATACAAGTCTGGGTCTTGCTGGTTTGGTGACATTTCTTTGAGTTGAAAGGGTACTCGTTGAGAGCCTTATACCTTATACCTTCATGTAGTTATTTTATTTTATTTTTATTCTAGTCTAGAACCATTCTGGGAAAGTTTTGTGTTTATTTATAAAACTACTCTCAGGTATCCTATGTTGAGATTGAGTCATTTTAGATTCCCCTGGGGAGATATTTAAGAAGGAAGAAATAATGGTGAGTTGCAATACTTAGAAGACAAGTTAACAAACCAGCTTAACAGTTCACCTCAAAAGAAAAAGTGACGCCACCCTATTAATGCTTAAAGCAATTTTGATGTGAAATTTTTTTCTCAAATCAACACCACTTTCTCTAATTGTCTGTAATACCTGTCATAGGACTGTAATTTGTACATCTAAAAAGTGTTCCTTACTACTGTCTGGAGCCCCTTTTACTTTTTCCTGTTGGCATTGTCATTCTGCTTATGGTGTCATAGGTTGGAGGTGTGTGCAGGCTGTCAATCAAAGCCAGGTTCCCATGTGTCTTCTCTGCAGGTTGCCTGAAATTTTGTGAGGTTCTCCTTGTAGGGGGAAGATGGTGAAAGGATGACGCATACTGTATGTCAGTGGTCGTCAACCCTGTCCTCAGAGCCCACTAACAGGCCGGGTTTGCAAGATAATTGAAATACATAACAAGTGATATAATTTGCGATTCAGTGATTACAGTATTCTAGTCTGCATTTCCCCAAGGTAATACATAAAACCTGGCCTGTTAGTGGGCCCTGAGCACAGGGTTGATGACCACTGCTGTATGTGACATTGTTGGGGAAGTGGCCACATGCAAAAGGAAAGGGAAAGTTTTTACTTTCTCACCAAAACGTAAAAATTTACATATTTCATTCCGGCGTAAATTGGGGCAAGGGTTGGGTGTGCGTTTGCATTGCAGATAGCGCTACAGGTTGCTCAGAGGATAAACTGTTATGAAAGTATGCTCAACTAGAAATGCTTTAAATGTATGTATTTAAGGGGGGGCGTGGCCTGCAGCGGCATGGAGTAGGACGCTCTTTCTGTGAGCTCCGGCTGCCCTTTATCCGTTCTTCTATCCTTGCGGACCCCATCGGATCCTTTACCCGGAGAACGGCGCTATCTCCACCGGGAGCACCGTGTGCCCGAATGTCGCCGCCGAAAAAGTCCCAGGGAGCCCTAGCGAAGCTGGGAAGGTTCCGTGCTGATGCCCCGGACCTCGTGGAGGAAGATGGCGTCGCTCCGGGCCCGGCTGCTGACAATCCTCCGTCGGGCGACACGGCACGCATCCTCGAGGCTGTGACCCTCTGCCGCACTTCTCTCACCTCCAGGATTGAGGAGGTGAAGGTCGACATCTCCCTCATTCGCCAGGACCTGCACAAGCTGCGCGAGAGGGTCGGGGAGACGGAGCGCAGGCTGGGCCAGGTGGAGGATGACATCCCCCCCCTCCAAATATCCACCGAAAGAATGCAGCACCAGCTATCCACTGTCCTAGCTAAGCAGGACGAGCTCGAGAACAGGATGAGACGCTCCAACCTTCGTTTTGTGGGGCTGCCTGAGAAGGCAGAAGGCAATGACCCCCCAGCATTCCTAGAGCGTCTACTGATCGCCAATTTTGGTCGGGAGGCCTTCTCACTTACCTTTGCGGTCGAACGTGCCCACCGCCTGGCCTCTAGACCCCCGCCTCCTGGTGCTCCACCACGCACTTTCATCGCGAAGATGCTTAATTACCGCGACCGGGACGCGGTTCTACGCCTCACCAGGGAGAAAGGTAACATCCCATATGAAGATAAGCGTATAGCGGTGTTCCCAGACTTCTCTGCGGAGATCCAGAAGAAGAGGGCTCAATTCACGGAAGTCAAGCGCCAGCTCCGCACCCGCCATCTGGTATACGCTATGATGTTCCCTGCACGGCTCCGTGTAGTGCGGGATGGCAAAGCTCACTTTTTTGAGGATCCCTCGGCTGCCCTTTCCTGGCTGGAACAACGCCCTGATGATGCCCCTGCTTGACTGATGGCCTCCGGGTGTCTTGGCCCTGTCTGCAATGTCTCCTTATGATGGCCGGCTTCATCCCATGCAGTGAGTAACTTTGCACTTCTGCCACCTTCCCCTGTTTTGCTGGCCCCCTCCCTCTCCTTGATCCCTGGTTGCCTCTCTCGTGTGCCTCTGATCAACATCTGCATGCCCCTGCTTCAGCCGCATGTTCTCCCTTTTTGTTTTGCTAAACATGGGTCCCACCGTTCCTTAGACATTTTGGCAGCCGGGAAAATGGGCACTGGTATTGACTGAGACTTTCCCATGCCGTGTCCCCCTACCCAGCTGCACAGCACAGTTGACTCTTGTTCGCCCCTTCCCCCATTTGGGAGTGTGTCTGGCCATTCTCGCCCTGCGGATCTGGATTTTCCTCCTGCGGTCCGGGATGGCTGGGCGCGGTACCTCCTGTCACTCCAAAGTGTGTTTCCCTGGCCGGCCTCAGTTTCCATGTGGCTACTGGACTACTGTGTGTTTTGCCTGCCTTGCCGGTCCAGTGTAGGCGCTGTTCTGCTCTACTCTACCAGTTTTAGTTTCTGTTTAATGTTTATGCACCATGCTCTTTTTATGTTTGTATTCTCTAATCCATGTCTGCTAATTGTCCTTTTGTTTGCCCCTGTGCCTTCACCGCTGCGGGGGTTGTCCCTGACCCTGGTATTTGCTAGACGGGCAGCCCCTGCGCAGGGTGGTGGTGGCGCGTCCGCCTTAGCCGCTTTCCCTTGCCGGGGCTCCCCGATGGGGGTCGCTGGGTCTTTATGGCCACCATATGTCTCCTTATTTCTGAATTGCACCTTCCAGTTGTTATGGCTTCCCTTAAGGTAGTCACGTGGAACGTGCGTGGCCTGCGGGAAAAGTCAAAGAGGGTTGCGGTGCTCTCCCATCTTAAACAGATGAGGGCTGATATCATGGTACTTACCGAGACACATATCACGGGTCAGTTACAGCTATCCCTTAAAAAACCTTGGGTGGGGTGGATGTACCATGCCCCCTTTACTAGTAATTCCAGCGGGGTAGCTGTCCTTGTAGCCAAGTCTGTTCAGTTTTGCCTTCATGATTTATGCTCTGACAGGCGGGGTCGCTATTTATTTCTGCACATCACGGCAGGGGGTCTTGAATTTTTGCTCTTAGCTTTTTACATTCCCCCACCCTTCCAGTTTGAGGTCCTCCAGCACGGTGTTAATTTTATGTTGCGGCACCCAACGTTGCCGTCGCTATGGTTGGGTGATTTTAACTCCGTGGTGTCCCCTGCCTTGGATAGACTCACCCGTTCCCAAGCCCCCTCCTCTCCCCCGGTTGGGACCAGGTTCGGCAACTTTTTAGCCGAGTTTGCTCTGACGGACGTTTGGAGGTATAAACACCCCTCCCGCAGGGAGTATTCCTGTTTCACGCCAGCGCATGATGCAATGTCCAGGATAGACCTGATTCTGTGTTCCCCTACCCTGCTTCCGTGTCTTTTGGATGCGGAGATTGGGACTCGGGTCTTGTCTGATCATTCGCCGTGCTGGGCTCGGCTTCGCCTGCCCTCCACACCGGCTTCCCGCTTGTGGAGATTGAACCCGTTCTGGCTGACGGCTCTCCCTGATTTGGAGGCTGTCCAGAGGGAATGGGTTCATTATTTTCAGACAAATGCGGACTCTGCACCATTCGGGCTGGTTTGGGAGGCTTTTAAATTGCATGCCCGTATGTTTATGTCCACACGCATTAACCAGTTCAAGAAATCCTCGGGGCTCGCTATCCAGCAGGCTGAGGAGCTGCTGGTGGAGCTGGAAGGCGCATTTTTGGCGCATCCCACCCCCTCCAACTCCTCTAAGCTAAGACTACAGTCTAGGCTTACTGACCAATTACACCTGGATAGAGCGGGGAGAAAGATTTTTTTTTTTACCAAACAAAAAGTCTATGAATATGGGGAGAGGGCAGGGGGTCTACTGGCTTATTTGGCTTGCCTGGACCATGGCCCCCCGGTTGTGGTCCAGCTCGTGTCTGCGGCGGGAATCACGCTGTCGGATCCACAGGAGGTAGCCCAGGAGTTTCGGCGTTTTTTTGCCGACCTGTATACTTCTGAGGCCTCTGGCTCCTTGGACGACTTGCGTGCCCTGCTGCAGACGGTGGATTTCCCTGTCCTCTCCGAATCGCAGGTGGAGCTTTTGGAGGCTCCCATTACCGAGGACTGTATAGCGGAGGCTATAGCATGTTTGCCACCTTCTAAGGCCCCGGGGTCAGACGGCCTCCCCAGGGAGTTTTATAATCAATTTCAGGAGACCCTACTCCCTAAGCTCTGCCGGCTATACGCTCATATTTTTGAAACCGGTGTACTCCCCCATTCCATGAGTGAGGCGCTGCTTGTCCTCATCCCTAAGCCTGGCAAGGACCCTCTCTACCCTGACTCCTACCGCCCCATTTCGCTCCTGCAGCTGGACGTGAAGATTTTGGCCAAAATCCTCGCCCTCAGGCTTAATAAGGTGATACTCCATCTCATACACACTGATCAGACCGGCTTTATGCCCCGCAAAAACACGGCCTTCAACTTACGCAGACTGTTTATGAATTTACAGGCTTCCCATGACAACGTGGGTACTAGGGTGGTTGTTAGTCTGGATGCCGCAAAGGCGTTTGATTCGGTGGAGTGGGGGTACCTGTGGGAGTGCCTACACAGCTATGGCTTTGGCCCTAAATTTGTGCGCTGGATACAGCTTCTCTATCAGGCCCCCACTGCCCGAATTCTCGTCAATGGTCAGATCTCTAGTCCCTTCCCTTTGAAGAGGGGCACCCGTCAGGGATGCCCCATTTCACCCATGCTGTACGCGCTGGCGGTGGAGCCCTTGGCTCTGGCCATCAGAGCACACCCGGATATCCACGGTCTCCGCAAGGGTCAACTATCGGAGGTACTTAGCCTCTATGCGGATGACATGCTGCTATATCTGGAGGATGCCGGCCCCTCCTTGGCGGCGGTTTTGGAGGTGGTTGGTCGTTTTGGGGTTTTTTCGGGTCTTCGCATTAATTGGTCAAAATCACAAATTCTCCCTATCGACCCCACCGCCCCCACGTGTACGCAAGCCTCCTTGCCTCTCGAGCGCACGGACCGCATTAAGTACCTCGGCATTCACTGCTCTCGTTCCCTCACAGACTACATTAATCTCAACCTCGAGCCCCTTTTCCACCTGTTGAAACGGAAGACCCAGGTTTGGTCCAGGCTCCCTCTCGGGGTCATGGGCCGCTTGGGTCTTTTCAAAATGATTCTCCTCCCCAAACTCCTGTACGTCTTTTGGTATGCCCCAATCCGTATACCGTCGCGATTATTCCGTGTTATGGAATCGATCCTTAACTCCTTTGTCTGGGGCTCTTCCAGGCACAAGCTGGCCTGGCAGACCCTCAAATGTCCGGTCCGTCTTGGCGGCGCTGCGCTCCCCGACCTAGAGACGTATTACCTGGCCTCTCAACTCTCTCATTTTTATTATTTGAACAGGCATGACAAGCTGAGATACTCCCTCCTGGTGTGTACCTCGGTGGCGGATATCATTGCGCACCCCTTTCAAATACTTTTTTGTAAACATAGAGCTAGCCCTGTTACGAACTGCCAGCGTGTCATGATTGCGCACCACTGCCGATTGTGGGGTGTGGCGCGGTCTAGGTCCGGGGCACCCCCCCTGCATGCACATACGCCTCTCTGGGATAACCTCGATATCCCGGAGCTGTTGGGAATTCCGGATTATAAACTGTGGATATGTAAAGGGGTTATCTATGTCTCTCACTTCTACACACCTCAGGGTATTAAGACCTTCCAGGCACTTAAAGATGAGTTTGGCCTCCCGAATCAGGTGTTTTTCCGTTACCTTCAGGTCCGCCACGCCCTGCAGGCTCAATTTGGGAATTCGCCTCCGATTCTGGAGTGTACCCCCCTGGCGGGCCTAGTTATTGGCAATGACTCTTATAAGCTTACGTCCACTATTTATGCACACCTCCTTGCTCCTCGGGTTACGGCCCACGCATATAGTCTCAAACCTAAATGGGAGGTTGATGTTGGCCCTCTGGAGGATGAGCAATGGGGTGAGATACTATCGGTATCGGTGGAGGTGTCCCCCAAAATGTCGGATAGGTTGACGCACTTATACGTACTTCACCGGGCCTACATCACCCCTGGGCGGTTATCTAAGTACAGACAAGGATTTGACCCTGCATGTCCCCGCTGTGGTGATCAGGCCAGTACATTTTATCATCTCATTTGGACTTGCCCTCCCATCCGGAGGTATTGGGCTCAGATAATCCAGTTCCTACATGACCATATGGGGTCCCCCCTCACGCTCTGCCCAAGACAATGTATACTCGGTCTCCTTCCCCTTCAAGATGAAAGTAAATATCTTAGAATATTCTTACAAGAGACCCTCTTTGCTGCCAGGATGCAGATAGCCAGAATGTGGCTCAGACCTGATCCCCCAACGCTCCAGCAGTGGATGAGAGCTGTTAACCAAACTCTACCCTATAAGAGACTCATTTATGCCAACCGAGGTTGCCCTATGAAATTTCATAAGATTTGGGATGAGTGGATGAATAGTCCTCATTGCTGCACGGGATAAATATTGTGTGTGATTGGTGGCAGTATTTCCCCTTGATATATTCGCCTTGAGACCCTGTTACATGTATATGTGTATTAACTATGGTCATGCTATTACGTACACTGTATTTTCCAGGCTATCCTGCTTGACATGGACTGTGTGTGTTTTTTTTCTGTTTTTCCATGGTGCTTGGTGCTTGTTGCGCCTTTCCCCCCCCCCCACTTATGTTTGAGTATTGCTCTGTAGTCCTTTCTTTATATGTATGCTCAATAAACTTTACTCTGGTTAAAAAAAAAAAAAAAAAAAAATGTATGTATTTAAAAGATGTTTTTAGAGAAGGCTAAAAAACTCATGGCATATTATTTTTGCTGTCTGTATTCCACTGGAGAGAACTCCCTTTGTTTCGTGCCTCAGATATATAACCGGAAGTGAGTGGGAATTTTTTTACAGTAATGGGGAATTCCCTCTTAGTTGTCACCATAACAGGTGCCCTCATTGGAAGATCTAAGCTGGCCATACACTACTCAAATTTCAGTCAATTCCAGCTAACTGTTTTAAAATTATCGGCCAAACTGTACCTGCAGTACTGGTTGGCAGAATACAATAGCCTGACCAGAGGAATTGATCTATCCGCGCTGTTAGCATTGATGGAGGAATCTGTTGGATTTCTTTGCGTATGGCCAGTTTTATCTTTAACTCCTGTTCTGATGACAAATTAAAGCTTTGGGCTTCATCTAAATCTAACATTGTGGTCAACGTGACAATTATTGAGAGTTGACCTACAGTGCTTTGAAAAAGTATTCACACCCCTTGAAAGTGGCACATAATTGTGAAGTGGAAAGAAAATGATAAATGGTTTTCAACATTTTTTACAAATATGTGAAAAGTGTGGGGTGCAGTTGTATTCACACCCCCCCCCCCCCCGAGTCAATACTTTGTAGAACCACCTTTCACTGCAATTACAGCTGCAAGTCTTTTTGGGGATGTCTCTACCAGCTTTGCACATCTAGAGAGTGAATTTTTTGCCCATTCTTCCGTGCAAAATAGCTCAGGCTCTGTCAGATTGGATGGAGAGTGTCTGTGAACAGCAATTTTCAAGTCTTGCCACAGATTCTCAAATGGATTTAGATCTGGACTTTGGGCAAGGTGAACCTCCACCGGACCACCCCAGTCTAAAGTCTTTTGCAGACTCTAACAGGTTTTCCTCTAAGATTGCCCTGTATTTGGCTCCATTCATCTTCCCATCAGCTCTGACCAGCTTCCCTGTCCCTGCTGAAGAAAAGCATCCCCACAATATGCGGCCACCACCATGTTTCACTGTGGGGATGGTGTGTTCAGGGTGATGGACAGTGTTCATTTTCCCCCACACATAGTGTTTTGATTTTAGGCCAAAAAGTTAAATTTTGGTCTCTTCTGACCAGAGCACCTTCTTCACCATGTTTGTTGTGTCTCCCACATGGCTTCTCGCAAACTGCAAATGTGACTTATGGCTTTCTTCCTGCCACTCTTCCATAAAGGCCAGATTTGTGGAGTGCATGACTTATGGATGTCCTGTGGACAGATTCTCCCACCTGAGCTGTGGATCTCTGTAGCTCCTCCAGAGTTACCATGGGCCTCTTGGCTGCTTCTCTGATTAATGATCTTTGTCTGGCCTGTCCGTTTAGGTGGATGGCCATGTCTTGGTAGGTTTACAGTTCCATTTTTCCATTTTCAAATGATGGATTGAACAGTGTTCTGTGAGAGATTCAAAGCTTGGGATATTTTTTTATAACCTTACACTGATTTAAACCTCTCCACAACTTTATACCTGACCTGTCTGGTGTGTTCCTTGGCCTTCATGATGCTGTTTGTTCACTGAGGTTCTCCAACAAACCTCTGAGGGCTTTAAAGAACAGCTGTATTTATACTGAGATTAAATTACACACAGGTGGACTCTATTTACTAATTAGGTGACTTCTGAAGGCAATTGTTTTCACTAGATTTTAGTTAGGGTTATTGGAGTTAAGGGGACTGAATACAAATGCACGCCACATTTTTCACATATTTATTTGTAAAAAAAAAATTGAAAACCATTTATCATTTTCCTTCCACTTCACAAATATGTGCCATTTTGTGTTGGTGTATCACATAAAATCCCAATAAAATACATTTAAATTTTTGGTTGTAACATGACAAAATGTGGAAAATGTCAAGGGGTATGAATACTTTTTCAAGCCACTGTACCTAGCTGTGACACAGTTGGCAATAAATAGGAGAAATAGGAGTTGCTGTGATTTCTCCTTTGGGGACAGTCCCTATGTTCCTTTCTTAGAAGTGGTGGGAATGCTCTGTAGTACAGCCTGATCGCACCAGGCATCTAAATCACATTTCACGCCTTCCCAGGGAGAAAATTCCTGTCTGAGGCAAGGTCTTGTGTGATGAGCAGTCTCACTGAGGTCTCACCCAATTGTGGTCAGCTATGGCAAAATTCTGTTCAACCAGTAGTCCAGCCTCTCTGTTCAGCCAGCAAAGCAGTCTATTTTTCTCACCCCACCTCCATTAAGACTGTCACCAGTCTTCCTCTCAGCAGCCTGCGGACCCTCCCCTCTTTTTCTTTTTTGCACCAGCCAATCACAGTCCAGGATCGACCCAGACCAGGCCAGGATGACTGCCCCCCTGTACTGGAGACACTCCACAGACGAGCATTGCGTTTCTGCATATATGAATATTCAGTTTAACCCTGTCCACACTGCAGAATGATAATACAGCAATAACAAAGTTCCATAGTAGTTATCAGCTACAGTCCAGGTTACAAAAGCAAAACATTTTACTTTCAGTTAAACTTTAACCAGTTCCCGACCGGTGCATGCCGATGTACGTTGGCAGAATGGTACGGGCAGGCATATTGGCGTACAGGTACGTCCATTTTTATATGCCACCCTGCACGCACCCGTGCGGGTCCCGACCGTGCACGCATGCCATTCGGGACCCCCATGAGTCCAGTCGCGGGTCCCGCGGACTCTATTGCCACGGGGATACCCGCGATCGTCTCATATCTCCCCGTTATGCCTAGCAACAAGTGACGCTGATCTCTGCTCCATGTGATTGGAGCAGAGATCAGTGTTCACTAACACAAGGCCCAGCCCCCCACAGTTAATAACATGCCCCTAGGAACACTTAACCCCTACACTGCCACCCCCTGGTTAACCCCTTTACTGCCAGTGTCATTTACACAGGAATCGATGCATTTGTATAGCACTGATTGCTGTATAAATGACAATGGTCCCAAAAATGTGTCAAAAATGTCCGATGTGTCCGCCATTACTAGTAAAAAAAAATGATTAATAAAAATGCCATAAAACTATCCCCTATTTTGTAAATGCTATAACTTTTGCGCAAACCAATCAGTAATCGCTTATTGCGTTTTTTTTTTTGTTTTACCAAAAATATGTAGAATACACATCAGCGTAAACTGAGGGAAAAAAAATGTTTTTTTTTTTTTTTATATATTTTTGGGGGATATTTATTATAACAAAAAGTTAAAAATAATGCGGTTTTTTTTCAAAATTGTCGCTCTATTTTTGTTTATAGCGCAAAAAAAAAAAATGCAGGGGTGATCAAATACCACCAAAAGAAAGCTCTATTTGTGGGAAAAAAAGGACATCAGTTTTGTTTGGGAGCCACATCGCAGGACTGCGAAATTGTCAGTTAAAGCGACGCAGTGCCGAATCGCAAAAAGTGGTCTGGTCTTAAGCCAGCAAAAGGGTTCGGTCTGAAAGTGGTTAATAATGTAGAGCATAAACTATTTCCTCCAATGAACAGGCAACCTGGGTAAGAGTAATTACTGCTACACAGTGGTCACTGCTGCTCTTCCGCCTTGTGCAGGGTGACTGGTTTTGTATAAACTCCTTTCTGTGGTTTACTGCAGGCAGCCTGTCCTAGGAGGACCTGCTGGGCCCCTCCCACAGCTCTGCACAGCCTACGGTATGTACATACAGTGATGATGTCACTGTTACATTTGCAAGGCAATATCTGAGTTTGCAAAGGCATTTTATGCACAAAAAATGGATTTATATCCTTTGTGGCTAATTAGGAATATATTTAAATGGATTTTTTGTGGCTGGAGTTCAACTTTTATAATTTCCTTTTTAAAATCATAACGAAATACACAATGTACATATTGTAACTAGACTGGGTATTTAGAAAATGCTGCAGGTTTTACATTTATATCAGAACAATGGTACTGACCTGAAGACATTTCTCAAATACCAGAACTTCAGTGTGAGCAAGAGAAAGTTTAAACTTTGCACTTATGTGTCACTATAGGAAAACTGTTATTCCGGCAAATTCACTTACCAGTGTCATGCTAAAGTAAATCTAAAGCCCAAACTAGTATTGCACTGAGTAAGTGAGGGCGAGATCCTCTGTTAGATTTTATTGCTCTGTGTAATCCCCATTGGGGCGATTCATCCCCTCTATTTGTCCTAGCAACCACTGTCATGGTGATGGCGAGGGGGGGGCGGGGGGTTAAAATTTAATGGCTGTCACCAAAATGGGAGCAAAGGGAAAAATCTTCCAATGGGGAAGTTTTGTTTTTAAATACATTGTAATAGGCCATGACTTGGTACCGTGTTTTCAATTATACTTTGTTGCCCTTGGTACCATAGAAGGCATGTTAGAAATGCTGCATGGTCAGGTAATAGCTTGGCCTCTTCTATGTAGTCTGGAATGTCCCTAGCTACATAATTATGGTTAATATAGCTAGAAAAAGAATGATGTCCATCAAGTTCATAATCTAGCAGCTGCTGCTTTATCCAGAAGAATACAAAGGTGATGTCAGGAACAGACAGACATTCCATTTGGAAGGACGTAGAGAGGAGACGTTGCTGGATCTGGTGGCAGAGGAGATTTCGAGTTTTCCTCCTGTGAAGTCTGGAGATCATATGACCATCACATTGCCGTCACCTCCCTCCCTGATAGAATAAAGAAATACAAAGAAGATTCTAGTAGTCATGGAGGAGAGATGTACCTGGCTGGCGTTCCTGCGGTTCTTCGTGTGCCTTCATTGGTTGGGGATTGTGAGCTGCTCACCCATTTACTCCAGATGACACCCATAGGAGAATCACAGGCCCAATTGACTCACTGCCATTGGTATGTGTGTCCATCACATCTGGAAAGCGTACCCTACCGTGCATGTATTTTTCCTTTGGGATCTGATTGACCTACTCATATCCATACCAAGGCTTCTAGGAAGGGAGATTATCAAGGACTCCTTCACGGGCCCATGTACTGTTACACTTTGTTGCAGCACCTACGGGGTCCCTTTTGGGGGACTTCGGATTTTGTATTATCTTTTTGGGACATTTTTTTGTTTCACACATCATCATGTATATTTTTTACTTTTTGACCATTTTGTGGTCATGCATATGGTAAAATCTTTAAAGCGCTACACATATTGTTTCACACAGAAGAATACAAAACCAATGCTGGGAGACTTTCAACACGGAAGAACAGCAGAGCCAGCAGTACGGAGTGGAGTGTCCTTCAGGGATTAGGTAAGTATTTCAGATAAAGCTGCTTTTTTTATTTGTGAAGTGCATTGGGCACTATGTTTTACATTTAGGGCTTATTCGCATGGGTGATCAGGAGCAGTAAAAGCAGGCAGTTAAGCGGTGGTTTTACCTCCCACCTAAAAAATAGCTTGCAGCCACTCAGGGCTGTACACATGCCATGGCGCTGATGCTTTGCTTTTCCAGGTCCAGAAAAAATTAAACCGCATCTTAGGCTGGATTCACACCTATGCATTTTTAGTGTTTTTTGCAGTAAAAACCATGTTAAATGGACTGTTGTACAAATCTGCAAAAAAGCACAAAAAATACATAGGTGTGAATCCAGCCTTACATTTTGTAGTCAGTATCACCACCGAAAAAACGAAAGAAAGAAACTAACTGCACTCTTATATACCGTAATAAATTGCATATCATAAATCACCATAGTGAATAAACAAATCTTCATTTGAATTATAAAAAATAAATAAAAAAATCTTCATTTGAATTATATAAAATACATAAAAATTGTGAAGTCCATGTATTAATCCCACAGGTGAATAAACGTCCTCAGTAAGGATGAGCTCAGGTGTGTTCACACACTCCACGTGCAAAGCCTGCCAGGAAGCAGCGGCGTGGCGCTGCACTAATCACAGGCAGTGAGACATTGCCCGATCTCTGCAGCTGCACATCGGGGCAATGTCTCACTGCCTGTGATTAGCGTAGCGCTGCGCCAACTTCCTGGCGGGCTCTGCACATGGAGTATGGGAACACGCCTGAGCTCATCTTTAGTCCTCAGTGAGTATAGGAAAGGCTCCTCTCCACCCGCATGCAGACACACATTGCACTCAATTAGAAATGGACGAAATTCAGTCATGGGAATGAATCCAAACCGCTGCTGTTATCCATTCAATATTTCTATAGATAGCGTATTTAAAACTCCAGTTTTGCCATATAGCGAAGGAGAGGAAAAAAAATCCTTTCATGGTGCAGTAATTCAAATCATTTATTTAAAAATAAGGTTGTATTGCACTTACCTAAAAAAAAGATAAGGATCCGCATATATTGTATAGGGATCGCCGGTTAGCACTCCACCTGTGTTCCAGCTGACCGTAAATAAGGTATCTCAAACACGACCCTGTACCACTACCAACCCATTCATGTAAATGGGGCAGCGACAACTGACCTGCAATCATGTGTAACTCCCGCAGTGGGGCGGCATTTTCAGGTTAAAACAAGCAGTGACATCACCAAATCACTGCCTGTCCAAATGCCTCTGAAAAGTGATCCACTCCAGATCAGTTTTTGGAGTGACGGCATGAGCTGCCACATATCAGAATGAGCTCTTAGCCCTTGTACACATGGTCGGACATTCTGACAACCAAATCCGTCGGATTTTATCCGATGGATTTTGTCTGAAACTGTTGCATACACACGGTCGGACAAAGTTGTCGGAAAATCCGATCGTTCTGAACGTGATGACGTAATTTCGTTACGACAGGACTTCCATCAGGCTAGTAGCCAATAGCTTTGGTGGAGGAATTTGATCTGAGCATGCGTGGCACTTTGTCTGATCGGACAACAATTCTCTACACATGATCGGACAAGGTCCGATCGGATCATGTTGTCGGAAAATTTTATAGCCAAGCTTGAAAACTTGGTCCGTCAGATATTCCGACGGAAGCAGTCCCATGGAGACCACACACAGTCGGATTATCTGACAACACGGTCCGGTCAGACATTTTCCATCGGAATGTCCAACCGTGTGTACAAGGGCTTAGGGATTAAAAGTGGAGCTCTGCTTTATGAAGGCCTGGGTTAAGTTTTAGGTAAGTTCTGCAGTCAGTACTATGCATGTCCCAGTGTTTGGTCCTCTTACAGAATAGAGTAGTAAGCACAGCTACATTAATAGCGCTGTGTGGTTTCCACATATTAGCCCTTGTACACACAGCCGGACATTCAGACAACAAAATCCGTCTGTTTTTTTCCAACGGATTTTGTCCGAAACTGGTGTTGCATACACACGGTAGGACAAAGTTGTTGGAAAATCAGATGGTTCAGAACGTGATGACGATAGTTCGTTACGACGGGACTACGTTCAGGCTAGTAGCCAATAGCTTTGGTCTCGTAATTTGATCTGAGCATGCGTGGCACTTTGTCCGATCAGAATTCTCTACAAATGATCGGACAAAGTCGGATCGGATCATGTTGATGGAAAATTTTATATCCAGCTCTCAAACTTTGTTGGTCGGACATTCCGATGGAAAAAGTTTGATGGAGCCCACACACGGTCGGAATTTCCTACTGTGTGTACAAGGGCTTACAGTTACAATGTATGCAGCAAAGATCTAGTGAGATCTAAAATTGCAAGTGGCTTTTAAAATGATCACTTTGTGGCCTGGAAGGCGTGAAGGCCGGGAAAGCGAAGGGCTGTTCACTTTACCTTTAAGAAGAGACATTTAGCAGTTGTCTCCCCTGAGGGTGTGAAGTTATTTGACGTTCCTCTTACTCAGAGACAGGCTGGAGCTTGCAGCCAAGTTCAACAATCTACAGATTACACTTTGTAGCCGCTCAACGAATGCTCTGAAACCTCGTATTTCAGGTAAGCAAAATGACAGGGTCTGGTGAGACCACACTCAAGGGGCAAGGCGGAGCAGACACAGGTCAGGGTGGTCTCACCTGGGCATCGGTCTATGCTGTAATGGGTAACATTCTATGAGCTAAAATCTGAATATAGATAGGTGCATGCACAACACAACCTTGAATCCTATTATTTACAGCAGGCTGGTTTAGTATTTGATTTATGTACATTAACAAGTGCAATTTAATGGTATATTGATAATTGTAAGCATTTAACACACAGGCATTTTTAACATTTTGTTTATGAACAAGGTGCTACTTTTAACTCTTACATTGGGATTCCATTTCTAATGTCACAGTAAATGCTCTCATCATTGTTACCCTCAAACTGCTGGGGAACTACTAGTCTCAGCATGCCCTTTGCTGGTACCGCAGACTTGCAGCAATTCTTTGGCAGCTGAGAGGTTGTTCAACCCCAATACACAGATCTAGCTAGGCCTGGCATATAAATGCTGGGAACATTAGATTATTATTGTTATTATTATAATACACAATTTATATAGTGCCAACAGTTTACACAGTGCTTTACAATGTATAGGGGGACAACACAATTACAGTACAGGTCAATACAAAAGGTACAGGAGGGCCCTGCTCGTAGAGCTTACATTCTAAAGGGAGGGGGGTGGTGGTACACAAGGTAATAACTACATGCAGAGAATGATTTGATGGGGGTGGCTCAGGGACAGTTGGGTGGGTGTGGGATAGGCTTCACTGAATAAATGAGTTTTCAGGGATCTCTTAAAGGGACAGGGTAGGGGCTGATCAGATATACCGGGGCAGGGAGTTCCAGAGTATGGGAGTGGCTCTGGAGAAGTCCTGAAGCCGAGCATGAGAGGAGATAACAAAGGAGCTTGAGAGCAGGATGTCCTGGGAGGAGTGGAGGGGATGATTTGGGCGATATCTGCAGATGAGGTTGGTGATGTAGATGGGGGTGATGTTGTGGATGGCTTTGTATGTTATGGTTAGTATTTAGAATTTTACATGGTCGGGTAGGGGAAGCCAGTGAAGGGATTGGCAGAGAGGAGGAGCAGTCACAGATTGATTAGTGAGTTGTATTAGTCTAGCAGCAGTATTCATAATAGACTGAAGGGGGGATAGCCTGCTTAAGGGTAAGCCATTAAGGAGAGAGTTGCAGTAGTGAAGGTGGGAAATAATCAAGGAATGAATGAGTTGTTTTGTGGTGTCATTAGCCAGGAAGGGTCGAATTCTGGAGATATTGCGGAGGTTAAAGCGGGATTCCACCCTAAAGTGGAACCTCCGCTGATCGGAACCCCCCCCCCCCTCCGGTGTCACAATTGACACCTTTCAGGGGGGAGGGGGGTGGAGATACCTGTCAAAGACAGGTATTTTCACCCACTTCCAGGCATAGACTCCCACGGGAGTCTACGCCATTTCCTGCCCTGCCGCGCTGTCTGCTGGGACACACACGGGTCCCAGTGACAGCGCGGACCATTCCCATTGCGCGGCGCGGCTCGCGCATGCGCAGTAGGGAACCAGGAAGTGAAGCCGATTCGCTTTACTTCCTGATTCCCTCACCTCGAATGGCGGCGGCAGCAGCCGAGGCCCGAGCGGTCGATCGGCCTCGGCTGCCGGCATCGCTGGAACCCGGGACAGGTGAGTTTCCATTTATTAAAAGTCAGCAGCTGTAGTATTTATAGCTGCTGGCTTTTAATATTTTTTTTTTTGGGCGGAATCCCTCTTTAAGGCAGCAAGATTTAGCCAGTGATTGGATGTGGGGGCTGAAGGAGAGGTCGGAGTCAAGGATTACACCCAGGACCCTGGCATGTGACAATGGTTGTGTTGTTGTTGTTGTTATTAATGGTGAAGTCGGGGGCTGGGTGACCGTGAAGGAGGAAATATAACCAGCTCAGTTTTAGAAAGATTTTGAGGAAGTGGTGTGACATCCATATCGATATGTCATTCAATGGTGAGATGTATGGGTTGTCCTGCCGCCATGGATCGTAACCTTCTGTGCCTTGTACTGCCCTGAACAAAATTGAATTGAATTCACTGAGTCTCGGTTCACACTGGTGCAATCCGGGAACCAGTGTGATTCCTGTGCGGATTACTGCATCGCATTTCACTTGCAGGCAGTTCATACTGCTCTCTGCGAACCACTGCAGGTATCAATAGAAAGTTAATGACACCCCCAAAATACAGCAGATGCAATCCAATTCTAGTGCGGACCAAAAAGAGTCCTGCACCATTTTGGCGTGAATGCGATGCGATTTCAGCCATACAAACTGCATGGCTGAAATTTCATCAGACATCGCATATAATCTGCAGAGCAATGCGGTGCGAATCACATGCGATGTCTGGCCTCACATTAGTGTGAATCCAGCCTAAAGGTCTTCTTTCTGGTTAATACTAATGGAAATTAAAGACAATGCACACCTTTTTTATTGTAGTCATCAAAGAGAAATGATATAAAGTGTGTAAGGTTTGTTAAGATTTTACATAAGGCATTATATCAAATTCCACTCAACTCCAAATTTTATACCAATGCACATACAGAGTCATATTTTTAAAGCAGAGGGTAATCATTTCCAGAGACTATACAATTGCATAGATATAACAGGGTTGATTTATTAAAGGCAAATAGGATGTTCACTTTGCAAGCGATTTTTTTCCTTTAAGTCTCAGTTTACACTAGATGCGGTGCGAATTCACAGCTAATTTACTGCGGATTCCACACCGCATCAAAATTGCAACCCCTTATGCCAGTGGTCATCAACCTTGTCCTTGGGGACCACTAACAGGCCAGGTTTTATGTATTACCTTGTGGAGATGCAGACCAGAACACTGCAATCACTGAGCAGAAAATGGTATCACCTGTGATGTATTTCAGTTATTTTGCAAACCTGGCCTGTTTGTGGTCCCTGAGGACAGGGGTGATGACCACTGCCTTATACGAACCAATTGCGGAGTGTATGTTAATGACACCCCGAAAATGGTTTTGGCAAGGCAATTTATAGTATCTGATCGCAATGGGTGTGAACACCCATGCAATCTGATTCTGGTGCAGACAAAAAGAGTCCTGCACAAGTTTGGTGCGAATGTGGTGCGATTTGAGCCATACAAATCCATGGCTCAAATCACACCCCAGAGACACCACATATAATTCGCACAGGAATGCGCTGTGATTCCTGTGTAAATTGCATGCGGTGTCCTTCAATGCATCAGCGTGAACCTGGGCTAAGGAAATTTCCCTTAGCTTTGTGAATGTGATGAACATTTACTTTACAAAAAATAACCAATCACAGTGTTTTTGCTTGCTTGGTGATGGAAGTCAGAGTAAATAAACCCATATGGCTCTTACATTAAACATGACATGTTTCCAAAGAGTGGGTAAATACAAGAGGCTTATAATTTTCTAAGATGCTTTAAGCTGCCCGTGCAGGCAAACTATGGTAAATGGCAACCTATTTTAGCACTATTATTGATGTAATTTACTCAGAATTTACACTGAATGTATTTTTGCTTGAGAAGAAGAGAGTAAAGTGATTGGGCAGCCGTGCATTAAGGGTGCATGGGTGCTGTCCCCTCTCTCCTGCCACCCCCTCTATGACCAATAGATAGATTCATGCTGGCCGATCGCAGGTCACTCAGCTGTGTTAGAAAAGCAAATTAATATTCTCGTTCCTAACACTAAACTGCCTCTCTGCCAGTCAGGTGCTCGCATTTGTTACCCATCACCTGATTGGCTGAAATGACAGGCACTGTGATAGGACACCAGGCGTCCAATCATATCAGAGGACAGGTGGAGAGGGCGGAAGAGGACCTCGAGGAGCTGTCACCCTTAGACAGGTCAGTGCAGACGGGCAGGCCGGCGGGGGGCACACTAGCAGCATTTGATATGGCACAGTGGCGGCATTTGATATGGCACAGTGGCTGCATTTGATGGGGCACAGTGGCTGCATTTGATGGGGCACAGTGGCTGCGATTGATGGGCACAGTGGCTGCGATTTATGGTACAGTGGGGCTGCAATTGATGTTTATTTTTTTCTGAATTTAGCAATTTGTTTCCGCACCCCAAAAATTGAGCAACAGCCGCCACTGACAGAGCGTCTCCCTGCACCTGCATGACTCCTTGGCTCTCTACTCTCCCCAGCTGACAGCTACAGCGGTAGAGGGTCCGAGAACCCCCGCTGACATCAGCCGGGAGGAGAGTGAGCCAAATGGTCATGTGAGCGCCGGGAGATGCTCTGATATAAGGTAGAAATCTGCATCTTTTTTTATATAGCACAGACACTGGGACACATATTGTTATTTAACAGAGTGGATGGCATGATTATACATAGTTATTATTGCAGCAGGAGGAGAGCAGAGTGGCACTGTCACAAGCTGACCATCAGGGAGGTGGGAGGTGTCAGAGGAGAGCTGTGGATGACTGAGGCACATAAACTGACCACGGTGTCGGGGCCCAGCAGCCATGATAAACTGTGGACAGTTTATGGGGGGGGGGGGGCAGGATCAGCCAGGTTTTTAGGTTACACAAGAGGCCAAATGAAACAGCAAAAGCACTGTGCCGTATAACATGCTTTAAGGGAACAGGATCCTTCTTTTTTTTTTTTTTTTTTTTTTATTTCTCTCTTTTAAGGGTAACAAATGCTTTAACTCTCCCTTCTTCCAGACGTAGAGTGCCCCATTGTCCTCTGTAATGACCTGAAAGTAAATACCTCTACAGCAAGTTCACTATTGGGACCATTTATGCATTTATACATGGTGATCATATCCTCTCGAGAGAATAAATTTAGTTCCTCTAATCTTTCCTCATAGGTGAGCGCCTCCATGCCTCTTATCAGTTTGGTTGCTATTCTCTGCACTTTCTCCAGTTCCCCGATATCCTTTTTATGAACAGGTGTCCAAAACAGAACTGCATATTCCTGAACATTTGTACAGGGGCAAAATTATATCTGTTTGTAGACCCTACCTCTCAATACAAAACCATATTTTGCCGCTTGTCCTTGTGTGCTATTATTAAAGTGGTAGTAAACTGCTGAAAAAAAAATTGGGCCCCTGGCAGTTTAAGCCATAATGGGCTAGTATGCCAAATACTAGCACATTATTATAGACTTGCCTGAAAACAAAGCCCTCCAGTGGTGCTCTATCATCGCTGTAGGCACTTCTATCTTCACTCTGTCTTCCTTCTGGTTTTGAGATTTTCGGTGATATCAATGGCCGAGCTGTAATTTTTTTTGGGCATTTAAATCTTTTATTGCAATTTTATTCATATACATGACAAAATTATATAAGAAAAATACTTATCCACATCATTAATTTATATATGTCCCCTGATAGAAAATCCCTCCCCCCCCGGACCTGTTTTCCTTGTTAACTTAGCCTATATCTATCATGACATGTGAAGTACCTAATCCACAGTCGGTTAAGCCACCCGTTACACATAATATCCAAACCCTCCAAACCCCCTCACAAATGACATGACAAGATTTTTGGAGTAAATGGCCTTGACGGCCTTTTATTAACAATTACTTTAAACTTAAACAAATAACATTTAAAATAAATCTTAACCCAGTTTATGTCCTCTTGGGGTATTCGAGGGTAACGCATCACTGGTCACTGCGACAAACTTCTTTTAACTTTAGGCCTCCAGTCGCAAGCCCCCCGGACCCGGAGACGGTACTCAACTTTCGCAGTGACCTACCTTTTACCCCTTCCAGGTTAACCCCTCATTAACCGGAAGGTACCTGATAACCCCATCCACAGATGGGTACCACCATGTTAATCCCATACCACAAATGGGTACCAACCATGTTAACCCCATACCACAGATGGGTACCAACCATGTTAACACCATACTACAAGATGGGTACCAACCATGTTAACCCCATACCACAGATGCGTACCAACCATGTTAACCCCATACCACAGATGGGTACCAACCATGTTAACCCCATACCACAGATGGGTACCAACCATGTTATATATGCATATAACATCCATATTCTCCTCCTCCAAAGACCCAACCACTGCCACAGGCTGTCCTTACCGCCCCTACTATAATGAACCATACTCGGGAGGGTGGGTGGGAATCTTCTCCACCGCCGCTCACTGCTGATGTCACTCCCCCTCCTTCCTCCTAGCTTCCTAACCTAAGTGCCTCCCCTGCTCCGGCCACTCCCCTTTTCTTAAAGGGGACACATTTTTCTTTCCCAATAACATGACTGTGCTGTCCACACCTGTCATGCCGTCCCTGCGCTAATTCTTTTCTCTCCTTCTGCTCCGGGACTCTCTTTCCCTGTGAATACATTTCAGACGTTTTTAAATATATTCCATTTCATCCAGACAGCTCTATAAACTTTGCTGCGTCCCCGCTCAGCACAGCAGAGGTACTCCATATTGCTTATATATTGCACTCTCTGTAACCACTCTTTTATGGTTGATTTCCTAGGCCGTTTTTTAGGAATAAGCCCCTTTGCAGCGTTGAGCAGAAACGGAACCAAGGTTTTCCCATATTGTTTCAAGGTTTTAGTTGTCCCGTGAAACAAGCAGTTCCAAGAGTGTTGTGGAATCTTTTCCACTCTTAACTCTTATCTATATATAGTAGTATTTCCTGCCAGTATTCTTTTATCCGCGGACAATCCCACCATATATGCATCATTGTTCCTAATTGATTACAATTCCTCCAACACTGTGGGGGGGTTATTTGGATGGAATTTATTCTAACAAGGGTCAAGTGCCAGCGCACCATACACTTATAATTTGCCTCTATCAAAGTTATATCTGATGCATAGTTGTGTATTGCGCCTATCATTGTATTTCTTCTAGTTTTGTTCCCATATCGTGCTCCCATTTTTCTATAAAGGGTGGGGTCCCCTGGCTTTCCAAGTCTGCTAGAATTGCATATATTTGGGATGTTCCGTGTTTTACTGGTATTTTTTTGTTACAAAGCTTTTCGATTGGGGTTAATCCTTTCTCGTCTCTAATTGGTTGGGAAATTGTGCTAACCCAATGCTTTAGTTGTAAATATTCCCAGTCATTTAAATAATGCCACCCATGAATCCTAATTAGGTCCTGTCTTGTCATAATTTTCCCATGAGTTGTGATGACATCAATCTCACACATATGCGTGGAAGTCACTGTGTACGGCACACGGCTCTGAAGGAACGGCACGGGCATGCTGCTCCTTCAGAGCACGTGCGCTGGTGATGTCACCGCCTGCTTCTCAAGAAAATACTTCCTAAACAGTGCAAGTTTAGGAGATATTTAGTGTACCTATAGGCCTTATTATAGGCTTACCTATAGGTAAAAATTTATCGTAACACCTAGATCCTTCTCCACCATTGTTAGAGACACATTCTTCCCACAGACCACCAACCTGAGAAATTTTTGCCATTCACCTCTGATGAATTCGTTTTAGCATGGGCTTGCTGAGACTGGAAAATTAAAAATTATTCTAGGAGTTTCTCAGGGGTGAAAAGATTGAGAGAGGCTTGGTCAGAGAAAATACATTTTAGAACTGAAAAAACTTATATTGTTTTTGAAAAGATAGAAGAAGTAGAGAAATTAGAGGAAGTAGAGAAAGTAGAAGTAGAGAAAATCTGAAAAATATATCTCCATCTCTGTCCACTAGACCATGGAGTTCAGACGCTCAGACAGACCTAGAGTGCTACCATGGCCAAGTCTATTGTTTAATTACATACAGCAAATAATTACATAGATTTTTTTCTGACTATATCTTGTACAAATAAGAAGGTTAGAGAGGGCTCTGATTCTAAAGAGATTTGCTACATTATGTAAGCCAGGAAGTAGTTCTGGAGATTGCCTGTAATATTTGCAGTTATATTTTCTAAGTGTAAAAGTCACAAGTTAACTGCTACTGTTAAAAATGATGTAATTCTATTTACAAGGAAGACCATTTTGCGAAAGTAAACTGTGTGAACACTGTAATTTTAATGATTTAATTAAACAAAATCCCAACAAGAGAAAACATTCATTAGAAAGATTAAATAAAATTTGCTTTGTGCCGGGAAACCTGTATGTGTTCCCTAAATGCAAATGTTTGCCCAAAATTCTTAAATCTTCATTGCACCTGTGTGCTGTGCTGATGGCCAGCAATCTACTTTGTCTGCATTTGGTGAGTACTAAAACTCTAGAGAATGGTTATTTTTAAGGCTGTCTAAGCTGAGCCCATCTCATTCCAGCTTTAAGTGCGTGTAGTGTATTTTCAGGTCATTAACTTACACTGGAGATCTTCATCTATTCACAACAAATTATTTCTTAGTTAATGATACAAGATCTGAACCCACTGCTAAATTTGTATTACGATTTAACACGTTAACCCATGGATAAGCCTGATTTCTGTGTGAAGAGCAGCCTTGCTGTGTGCTTCCAGCACAGTGACCACGCTGTCGTAGATGGCTCTCTGTCTCTAGTCATGATCGAGAGCTAGCAAGACCGGCTCCCGGCCGTGTAACCATTGGGACAGACGATCACAGTAGTCACGTAATCCCAGAAGTCCATCCCACCCCTGAGCATAAAGACCCACTTAAAGGCATTTGAACCTTCAGTATCCATTAAAAACTATCTGGTGACCCTGCCATGAAGGTCTTTCTACAGGCACTTCCTGTTATGGGGTGATCATGCTTTGTCTCTGTGTCCCGATTGTTCAACTTGAGAGTTGTCATCTTGTTACACCCTCTTCGAATGAGGACTACAAGCATCCGCACAGGCATGTTCCACTTTCACCATGATGAAACCCAAACTATGCAGTCATTGGAGTGAGTGTTAGGAAGTGGGTGCAAAAAGGCACCAGCGTTGATGATTAAAGCTTTGTTGTTTTTTTTATATATAAAAATAACAAACATGTTATACTTACCTGCCCTGTACAATGATTTTGCACAGAGAAGCCCAGATCCTTTTCTTCTGGGGTCCCCTACTGGCATTCCTGGCTCCTCCTTTTAATCTGGTGCCCCAGGAAAAGCCTGGGGGGGGGGGGGGGTGAGCTGCAGTAGAGAAGGTTTAACCTTAAGGCTTTAGAACCACTTTACCAAAAGGATGTAATAAAGTCAAATACATTCCAAAAAATGGCAATTGTTTGATGCACAACGCCTTAGCAATCTAAAATGGCATTTAGTTGGGGATACAGTGTACTTAAATCCACTTTGTTACATAATTGCTAGCAAAATATGCCTGAACGTAACATTGTTGAAAAGCAGTGGATTAAAGGGCCTATCCCATTTTCTTATCTGAACTTATCTGAAGCTGTCTGAAAAAAAAACCAGGCAGGAGATAAGCACCAGCCTTCAGTACTTTGCACTACTATTTTTGTTAGATATATGTGTAATGATTTTCCATTATCTCACGTGCACTGCTGACAGCAGCGTGTTACTGTGCCTAGTGACCGAAAGAAAACCAATATGTAGAATTCACCACAAGCAAACTTTTATAGAACAGATTAATTCAAGTAAATCACTTCAATACATCTGCTGAGCCAAAAATATGTAACACCATAGGCGTGTGCCGGGTGTGCCTGGGCACACCCTAATCACCGTGAGAGGCACCGACTCCCCCTGAACGGGGCTCCTAAAAAAAAAATTTGTAAAAAATAAAACAAAATACTGACACTGTCCATTGCCCTATTGACACCAACTTCTGCTCTACTGCCACTGTCCACTCCTCTACTAACACTGCCCATGTTTTTAATACATTTGGTGTGCACACCCTAATGCACCTATGTGTAACACCAACCAGTATGTTTGGGGAAATAAAACTTTTTTTGCAATCCTAATATTTTTTAGGCAGTTTAGGGGCATTTTTTTACTCGCATTGTTACACAATACCTTAACCAGTGTTTTTAAAGCAAAGAGGCTTAGAAGCCTAACCTAGTAAACTTTGGACTCTGTATGAAATGTGGGGTCATTATATGACATTTTAATTTAGATAATTTAATTTAGATGATGTTTTGTGGCATCCCTTAAATTAGCATGTCCTACTTACAATGTTAAAGCAGAATTCCAGGTAGGGATATTTTTCATAGTTTCAGTCCATTGCCAGTGGGCAGAGTCAGGGGCATGATGCTAATGATTGTTTAAGCTCAGTGTAAGGGGTCATTCCTTCCACTGACTGCCGATGTAAGAGCCAATTTCCTTATCACCCTTGATGGACTAATCTTAGCAGGTGCTCCCAGGGACTTGAAAATGATTTCAAGGTTTCTTCTGGGGTAAAAAGGTTGAAAGGCTGTTTTAGAAGCTGGAAATGCAGTAGCTAATGGAGATCACTGTAGTAGCAGTGCCTACTACAGTGATCTCCATTAGCTTCTGCATTTCCTGCTGCATTGTGATTGCAGGAGGTCAGTTGCTCAGCAAGGGTGCAATTTTTGGAGGTCAATTTGCACTTTTTGCAATGCATGCAAAGTATTCTTCGATTGGATGAGGTGGAGATGTGGGGCGGTGACATCCTCTTTGTCCAGTCAGAGAGTACTTTGCATTTATTGAGAAAATGCAAAGCATTCTCTGAATGATGTCCATGCCCAGGGAATGACCTGTGTTTGCAATGTAGCAGAGCAGCTGGATTCTATGTGCACAGGGCTCAGTAGCTAACTTTCTAATCCAAATGAAACTGGCTCCATGAAATTTATGTTCAGTACATAGGACACAGCAGCTGTGACTGACATACCCCAGCCCTATCCCCATAGTCCAAGGGGCATGTCTATTATGATTAATAAATCTTGTAGGTGGCTGGGCGTCATACAAATAGAAAGTGCCCCTGCTGCAATGTCCTTCTATGAAAATTCAGAGGCACATTGCAGAAATAAGCAGCACAATTTTCCACCAAGCACCAATGAAGTCAATGGGACGTAAAGTGATGAGGCTGATGTTTTCAAACAATTTAGCTATGATAAAGCCCGGGTGTACGCAAAGCCATTGCAGTTTACTATCTGGGATTACAAACACAGACTTGTTAATTACACAAAACTTGTTATCAATGAAAATTCACAAATCATATACAGGGTTAATTATTAATATGATGAATTGAGCAATGCTGTGCAGTGACCCATAAGGCTTCATGCACACTGCAACTAACTTAAATGCCTTTTGTATTGTTTTGATTTTTTTTTCTGCCTCTAAACACACGTTGGCCTATGTGTCCATGCACACATAGGCATTTACAGGCATTTAGAGGCTGAAAAAAAAATCATCACTTGTGCCTTTGGGCAAAAAAAAAAAAAGCACAGGTGTGCATAAATGCATGTTAATACTAGCCATGCTTATGTGCATGTGCATATTAATGGATTCCAGTAAGTAGAATACATTACTATTCTGACCAATAGAATGCTTCAATGCCAAATGCACGATAAATGTTTGTGATAAACGTGTTTTTTCTCATGTAAGGAGAAAAGGCATCCAAAGGAGCACAGAGTGCGTGAAGCCTAATGTCAGTCATAGATCAGGTTTTTACAGTCTGAACCGCTGAGTACAAAGCTGTAAATTCACCATATTTAAAAAAATGTTCTGCTCTGTTAAACACAGTTAATACATAATGGTGACATTAAGTATTGAGTGGGCTGAGCTGCAAGCAATTAATTTTGTGCCAACACAACCGTATGTTTGTCTGTTACAAAAAAAATATAAAAAGAAAAAGGAAATTCCCTGATTGTGGTGTTTGGAATTTAAAATGTGTCTGTGTTAAAGTGGTTGTAAAGGCAGACATTTTTGATCTTAATGCATTATAGGCCTTAGGATAAAAAGTCGCCTGTGTTCAGCAGCCCCCCTAATACTTACCTGAGCCCTTCTAGATCCAGCGATGTTGCATGAGTCCCTCGGCCATCTGGCACTCTCCCATCTGATTAGCTGAGACACAGCAGCCGCGCCATTGGCTTTAGCTGCTGTCAAAGTCAGTTAGCCAATCAGGAGAGATAGAGGGTGGGGCTGGGCAATGACTCCGTGTCTGAATGGACACACAAAGCTGTGACTCGGCTTGCGTGCCCCCATAGCAAGCTGCCTATTTTTGGGGCACTAAACAGAAGGATGGGGCCAGGAGCACCAAAGAGGGACCTGAGAAGAGTAGGATCTGGGCTGCTCTGTGCAAAACCACTACACAAGGCAAGCAAGTATAACATGTTATTTTTAAAAGAAAAAAACAAGACTTGGGCGGCACAGTGGTGTTAGGGGTTAGCACTCTCACCTAGCAGTAAGAAAGGTTGCTGGTTCAGATCCCAACCACAACACTACCTGCCTGGAGTTTGCATGTTCTTCCTGTGCCTGCGTGGGTTTCTTCTGGGTACTCCAGTTTCCTCCCACACTCCAAAGACATGCAGGTAGGTTGATTGGCTTCTGTCCAAAATTGGTCCTAGTATATGAATGGGGACCTTGGATTGTGGGCTCCTTGAGGGTAGGGACTGATGTGAGTGTGCAATGTACAGGGATAGGGACAATTGTAGACACTCACTCAGGTTGAACTGGATGGACTGGTGTCTTTATTCAACCTTACTATGTAACTATGACTTTAGTATCTCTTTAATTGTACATTAATTAGATTACTATTAATTAGAATCTAAATTTGGGGAAAAAGTCATATTGCAAAAAGTATTATGTGTATAGTAAGGCCTACTAAATATAATTTTTTTCTCCGCTATAGATTTATCAAATGAAATGCAGTGCCATCTGATGATGAAACCTCCCGCCATCAACAAAGTGCCTTGACTGAAAACCTGAATTCACCAGCTGGGAAGTGATTTCTAATCTTAGGAGCAGGTAGTGTGGCAACTCCCAGTTCACAAAGCTAAACGTTGTGTAAATGTGATTTATTGCATGATCCATGCAAGTGGATGATTATTACCATGGCTTTTCTTTGATACATTATTGAGGAGTCCCTAAAAAGCAGAAAGCACATCAGATATCCATATTGCCTGTCACCTAGCAAGACATATTTTTTAAGCAATAGTCAGCAAGGATTCACAAAGAACGAAGCTGTCAGACAAATATGATTTCTTTTTATGAGGAAGTAAGTTAAAACTTAGACATAGGCGTGGCTGTGGATATAGTATACTTGGATTCTGCAAAAGCATTTGAAATACATTCCCACATGCAGCTAATGTGTAAATTAAAGAGGAAGTAAACCCTGATGAGTTTACTTCCTCTTTCATTCCCTGTAAAGGCAAAGCAAAATGGACTACAATGCATCGCATAGTAGTCCATTATGTGTCACTTACCTGACACAGGAGCCAGCGATGTCACCGCTGTCCCCTGTAGTTCCGAGCGCCCATCTTCTTGGTGGGTCTCCGTGGGTCACTCCCGCGCATGTGCACGGGAGCCGAGACTCGCTGGATTGCCGTCATCGACAATGCCACGCTCAGTGCGCCAGCGCGCCGCTGTCTACGGCGCATGCGCCGTAGACAGCGGTGCCCGTCTTTGGGCAAATATCTCCTAAACCGTATAGGTTTGGGAGATATTTCTTGGACCTACAGGTAAGCCTTAATCTAGGCTTATCTGTAGGTCAAAGTGGTTTGTAAGGGTTTACAACCACTTTAAAGTCTACAGGCTTAGAAACTTCAGTTTGTAAATGGATCCAAAACTGGTTAAAAGACCATATTCAGAGAAAAGTGATTGATGCTAGGGGTCAACAACCCGTTGATTGCGGACTACCTGTCGACCGCAGATAGGCGACAGGTAGACCAGGAATGGGTCTGTGCCACCGGCCAACCCCCTACCTTCTCTCTCTGCCCTCAGCCACAAACTGAAAATGACATTCCTCTACTGCAAATCATAACAACCTCTAATGCGGCTGAAAGATAGGTGCATGTAAATACGTGTCTTTTATATCGATGGAGGCTAGAAAGTCTCCCATCCAGAGCGAGGCTACAACCGAGTGGACAGACTCCATCCGAAAGGACTGGATTAGTAGATACTGGTTCAGGGATCTTAGGTCCAAAATGGGCCTGGTGTCCCAGATTGGTTTTTGAACCATAAACCTGTTCGCTCTTTCGGATACAGGAACCTGTACAATCACTCCTTGATGCACTAATGATGTAGTGCCTGAAACAATAAGTCTCTTTTTTGAGGATGCAAGGGAACGCTGAATCTTTAGAAACCTCTGAGGGGGAACCCCCGCAACTCCAGTTTGTAACCGCGGAATATAGTTGAGGTGACCCAGTCGTCCTGAACTATTGCTCTCCAAATGTCCGTAAAGTGCAGCAGCCTCCCCCCCACCCGATAAAGTGGGGGCATCCCCTAAAAAGGAGGGCTTGGTGCTGGGTTTAGAGGAGTTTTGGACCCAGGAATTTTTCTGGCCCTGGCCTTGTAGCTTGCCCCTGGCTCCAGTACCCTGTTGATAGCGGAACTGCCGCCAACAAACCAGAGACCAGCTCAAAGTCTAGTAAAGTATTTAGGTCTGATCCTAGATATGGCCCAGGCAAGGTTTTTTTTGCCTGTAAGGATCTATGTCCTGAAGGATCAGGTGCATCAGATAAGGGGCACAACCCTTCATTCGGCTCTGTATGAGTCTTCTAGGGAGGATGGTGTCCTCCTTCGAGGCAGTGCCCTTTGCCCAGTTCCATTCCAGGCCTTTACAACAAGACATCTTGTTGGCTTGGAACAGAAGAGGACAAGCCCTGGATTATCCAATGTTCTTATCTCCTCGGGCACGCTTAAGCCTAAACTGGTGGTTGCAGGATCAGAACCTGCTAAAGGGAAAATCCTTCCACCCTGCAACTTGGATAGTATTGACTACAGATGCCAGTCTCTCAGGCTGGGGAGCGACCCTAGAGGGGCTCACAGCTCAGGGGAAATGGTCAAGGACAGAACAGATCCTGCTCATCCACATCCTGGAGTTACGGGCAGTACGTCTGGCCCTACGGCCCTGGACAGTGGAGCTTCAGGACTGCCCTATCAGGGTTCAGTCAGACAATGCCACTGCAGTGGCCTATATAAACCACCAAGGCGGTACCAGGAGTTGTTCAGCTCTGAAGATGGGGAACCACATACTAGCATGGGCAGATGAACATGTGCCGATTCTATCGGCAGTCCATATACCGGGAGTAGAGAACTGGAAGGCAGATTATCTGCCCTGGGGAATGGTCCCTACACCGATAGGTGTTCCAGGAAATTTGCCAGTGTTGGGGATGGCCAGAGGTCGACCTACTGGCATCCAGGTTCAACAACAAGCTACAGCAGTTTGTGTCCCGAATAAGAGATCCTCTGGCAAAAGGAACAGATGCTGTGGTATTTCCATGGAGCCAGTACTCCCTGGTTTATGCTTTCACTCGATCCCTTTCCTTCCACATTTGTTGCACAGGATTCGGAAAGGGGGTTCCAGTCACTCTGGTGGCACCAACCTGGCCCAGAATGCCCTGGTTCCAGGAGATTGTGAGACTCGCAATAGACGGGCCATGGACGCTTCCACGTCGCCCTGATCTACTATCTCAAGGTCCTATATTCCACCCCAATTTACACTCTCTAAAGTTGACGGCATGGCTATTGAAGCCAGGGTGTTAAATTACCATGGCATCTTGGGACCAGTGGTGTCTACCCTAGTGAATTCTAGAAACGCTGTCACTGGGAAGATCTATCATAAGCTCTGGAAGACTTACAGTATCTCACAAAAGTACATCCCTCACATTTATGTAAATATTTTATTATATCTTTTCATGTGACAACACTGAAGAAATAACACTTTGCTGCAATGTAAAGTAGTGAGTGTACAGCCTGTATAACACTGTAAATTTGCTGTCCCTTTAAAATAACTCAATGGACAGCCATTAATGTCTAAACCACTGGCAACAAAAGTGAGTATACCTGTAAGTGAAAATGTCCAAATTGTGCCCAACGTGTCAATATTGTGTGTGTGGTCACCATTATTTTCCAGCACTGCCTTAACCCTCTTGGGCATAGAGTTCACCAGAGCTTCACAGGTTGCCATTTGAGTCATCTTCCACTCCTCCATGATGACATCACGGAGCTGGTGGATGTTGGAGACCTTGCGCGCCTCCACCTTCCATTTGAGGATGCCCCACAGATGCCCCACAGATGCTCAATAGAGTTTATGTCTGAAGATATGCTTGGCAAGTCCATCACCTTTACCCTCAGCTTCTTCAGCAAGGCAGGGATTGTCTTGGAGGTGTGTTTGGGCTCATTATCACGTTGGAATACTGCCCTGCGGCCCAGTCTCCAAAGTAATGGGATCATGCTCTGCTTCAGTATGTCACAGTACATACTGACATTCATGGTTCCCTCAATGAACTGCAGCTCCCCAGTAGGGATGAGCTCGCGTTCGAGTCGAACGCATGTTCGACTCAAACACTGACTGTTCACCTGTTCGGCGAATCCAGAACTTTGTGGGCCGTTCACACCATATTCATGTGGCGCTCATGGCCCACAATGCACTGCACCATAGCAGTGCATTGCTGGCTCATGATTGGCCAAACATGCACTGTGACCCCGCATGCTTGGCCAATCACAGCGCCGGCTGCGAGAAGAGCCATAATTGGCCACAGGCAGGATGCCTATGGCCAATTATAGCTCAAGGGAGTTTAGTACATCCCCACGCTATATAAGGCCGCCAGCGCGGCGGCCTTGTGTAGTGTGTTGGCGTGCAGGGAAAGAGCAGGATAGGCAGGGACAGTGTCTTTTTGCTTGTGAACCTAGCGCTGTTACAGTGGGTGTTGTGTGCCTCCTGCACAGTATACACCTGAAGCTACCCGTTATTGCTGGTGTTGTTCTGTTTCTGTAACACCGGCATCTGCAGCATTTACAGTGGGTGTTGTGTGCCTCCTGCACAGTATACACCTGAAGCTACCCCTTATTGCTGGTCGTGTTCTGTTTCTATACCACAGGCATCTGGAGCAGTTACAGTCGGTGTATTGGGCCCTCCTGCACAGTATGCACCTGAAGCTACCCCCAATTACTGGTGTTCTCATCTCCCTCAGGCTCTGTGTCTAGAGGCAACAGTGCTGGTCGTGGACGTGGTACATCGTCATTGGCACGTGGCCATGGGACACGCTTGTCCTTATTTTCGGCAGCTGGACGTGTTGAGCTGCAACATGCCGAAGACTTGATAGAATGCATACACGAAAAACAAACAAAAATATCGCGCTTGGGGCAAGACCTAAAAGCTGCAACTAAAAACCATCAAATATCAATTATGGATCAAATCAGAAAAAATTATATATAAAGTTGTGCTGAATATACGTGAAATATATAGTGTAAAAAGTAATGAAATCCAATATAGATTATATATAAAACATGAATCAAAAAACATACACCATGTAAGAAATTCAATCAAAAAAGTCCTTATACGAAAAAAATCCTGGTTATGACTAAAGTCCCCAAATAATAGAGAACAGTGAAATCAGTCCTTCTCAAAAGTTTGATGTTTTATATATAATCTTTATTGGATTTCATTACTTTTTACACTATAGATTTCACGTATATTCAGCGCAACTTTATATATATATATATATATATATATATATATATATATATATATATATATATATATATATATATATATATATATATATATATATTTTTTTTTTGGTAGAGTGGATGACCAAGCTCTCCTCATCCTCCTCATCCTCTCTCACCCAGGCTCAGGGTACTGGCAAAGCAGCTGCCAACGCGTCCCCTTCCCTTGTCTCAATCGCATCAGGCACTCCTTCCCTAGACCCACCATGTCCTCCAGAGGAGTCCCCCGAACTGTTTTAGCACAGTGTTGGGTACATGCTCCAGGAGGATGCCCAGCGTTTTGAAGGCCCTGATGACGATACCCAGCTAGAGGAAGGCAGTAGCGTGAGCCCAGAGAGAGGGGATGCTCAAGAAGGACAGCAATCTGGCAGTCATGTTCCACCAGCTGCAGCATACTGCCAGGTTTGCTCCAGTGATGAAGAGGGATGGGATGATGAGGTCACTGACTCCATGTGGGTGCCTGATAGGAGAGAGGAGAAGGAGGCACATCTCCAATGAGGCAGGATGCCCTCCGGGGGCCAGCTTAAGGGCAGTACACTGACTGAATCACACCGCAAAGCTCCGCTTGTGCAGGGTGCTGCCTCTGCGCATTATTCCAAAAGTTCTTTGATGTGGGCCTTTTTTGAGACAAGTGCATCAGATCGCACGGCTGCTATTTGCAACGTATGTCTCAAGCGTATCTCGCGTGTCCAAAACATTAGCCGCTTGGGCACCATATGCTTGACCGGACATATGTTGACATGCAGCTTGTTGGCAAGCGTACCTTTAAAGACCCACACCAAAGAACAAAGCGGACCTCTCCTTGCTCCTCATCAGCTGGGATCTCCAACCCCACTATACCCTCAGTCCTCTCTGAAACCTGCACTGAGAGGAATGAAGGTGTAGAATTTGGTGTGTCACAGCCAAGTACTTGCGAGCACTCTGCTAGCAGTACACCGACGTCCGATTGTACCAGACAAATTTCCCTGGCCCAGCTGCTGGAACATCGAAAGAAGTTCACTCCCAGCCATCCACATGCCCAGCGGTTGAATGCTAGCTTGGCTAAATTGCTAGCACTTCAACTGCTGCCTTTTCAGTTGGTAGACACGGGCCCCTTATGTGAGTTTGTGCAATGTGCACTTCCTCAGTGGCAAGTTCCCAAATGGCACTTTTTCTCACGGAAGGCGATTCGGCTCTCTACCGGCATGTGGAAGGCAATGTCCTTGCCTTGCTGGACAGGGCGGTCAGCGGTAAGGTGCATATTACCGCTGACTTGTGGTCCAGCAAGCATGGACAGGGACGTTTCCTGTCTTTACAGCCCATTGGGTCACTCTTCTGGCAGCTGGGAAGGATGCAGGACAAGGTGCAGTAGTGTTGGAGGTTGTTCCGCCACCACGCCTCCAAAATGCTACTACTGGTTGTGACACACCTCTCTCCTCTACCCCCTCCTCTTCTTCCTCCATGGCCTCTGCTTGTGCTTTATCGTCCAAACCAGCGGTCCTCCGTAGGTGTTTTAGGGGCTACGCAAGTACGCAGGCAGAAAGATGCCATGCCTTGCTTGCGCTGGTGTGCATGGGGGACAGGAGCCACACTGAGGCAGATATTTTGTCAGCTCTGCAGGGACAGGCCGAGAGGTGGTTGATGCCACGCCAGCTTAAGCCAGGAATGGTGGTTTTCAACAATGGCACCAACCTCCTCTCCGCCCTCCGACAGGGACAACTAACTTATGTGCCCTGTGTGGCTCACATCCTTAACCTGGTGGTGCAGCGGTTCTTGGGCAGGTACCCGGGCTTACAGGATGTCCTGAGGCAGGCCAGGAAAGTCGGTGTGCATTTCCACAGATCATATAATGCCAGTGCTCGGCTGGCTGAGCTCCAAAAGTAGTTGAACCTGCCCAAGAACCGCCTTATATGGGACATGCCCACCAAGTGGAACTCAACGTTGGCCATGCTGCAGCGGCTGCACACACAGCAGAGGGCCATCAATGAGTACCTGTGCGACTACAGCATCAGGACAGGGTCAGGGGAGCTCGTTTTTTTTTCATCACACGAGCGGGGCATGATCAGGGATGCATGCACTGTCCTGTCACCATTTGAGGAGGCCACGATGATGGTGAGCAGTGACAGTGCTTGCGTCAGTGAGACTGTACTTCTTGTCCACCTGTTGGAGCTTAATCTGCATGGAATAATGGACAGGGCACTTGAGGCAGAACAGAGGCAGGAAGAGGAGGACTTCCTTGCCTCTCAAGGCCCCCTTTATCCAGACAGTATTCCTGCTGTCCCACCCATCACACAGGAAGAGGAGGAGGAGGAGGATTGTGGCATGGAGGTGGAGCCTGGCACTCAGCATCAGCAGCAGCAGTTTTGTAGGGATGATTTACAGTCCCAAGAAACCCGTGGACTTGTACATGGCTGGGAGGAGGTGGCTGTGGATCATGTCGTCCTTAGTGACTGTTAGGTTCCTGGTGATGAGCCTGACCTGATGGAAGAAGATTTCTCTTACAGCTCTTGTTCAGGGACTACTGGAATGGAGACAGTGGCCCCGTGAGCGCAGCGGGGTAGGAGTGTCTGACTGGAAGCAGCGGCTGGTTGCTTCTGGATGCTAGAACTGCAGAGAAGTTGGTAGACAGGCAGGCAGCGATCAGCAGGCAAGGCAGTGACAGCAAGAACCGGGTGCAGCACACTTGAACAGCAGAAGAGTAGTCAGGCGGGCCGGGTCACAATGGATAAGCAGACAGGTAAGTACAGCAGGCAGATAGCAGGTAGTTCGGGTACAGAGCTGCAGACAAACAGCACAGAGTAGATGCAGCAGCCTCCTTTAAATAGGCCCACTGGCGCCAAACCGCGCTAACGCGCACGCGGCGCGTCTTTTCCGGATGAGCTGAGAAAAAGACACGGACCAGTCTGTTGGCATGCAAATTACCATCGGGTTCCCACTAATTACTTTCTGGACCGTACCCCTTCCACTTAACCAAAAACTGTCTCTGACCTTGTCTCCTTCTACAATCGAGGATAGCCTCCACCTCATACTCTTCGCTACCATCGATAAAAACGGGTTGAGGTGGTCTGGAACTTCTACCCGGGAAGGGATCGGGCACCGAGGGCTTCAGCAAGGACACATGAAAGACCGGGTGGATTTTCATTGAATCAGGCAAGACCAACTCATACGACACCTCATTAATCCTTCTCTTTACAGGAAAGGGTCCCAAAAATTTGGGCGCAAGTTTCTTAGAAGGACCGACTAATTTAAGATTGTTTGTGGAAAGCCATACCTGATCTCCGACCTGCAGGTTCAATTCCCCCTCTTCTCTTACAATCAAAGGCCTTCTTGCTGTCTGCTTGAGCTTTGGATACCGCCTCTTGTAACACCCGATTGTTATGACTGAGGAAGGCCACTGTGTCCTGGACTGCTGGAACTGGTGACTCTGGAAGAAAGTCAGGCAGAAAGGTTAAGTGAAACCCGTAATTAGCAAAAAACGGGGACTGCCCAGTGGCTGAGTGACTAGCGTTGTTGTAGGCAAACTCCGCAAGGGGCAGCAGAGATACCCAATCATCCTGGACAAAGGACGTGAAACATCTAATGTACTGCTCCAGGGTCTGATTGGTACGCTCAGTCTGTCCATTGGTCTGGGGGTGGTAGGCAGATGACAGAGCCAGCTCGATCTTCAAACACTCACACAGGGCCCTCCAGAACCGGGAGGTGAATTGGACCCCCCTGTCAGACACGATGTTAGCAGGTACTCCATGCAGTCTGACTATATCCTTTATGAAGACACGGGCCGTCTCTGGAGCAGATGGAGTCCCTTTCAAGGGCAAGAAATGGGCCATCTTAGTCAGTCTATCTACAACCACAAAAATGGCCGTGCAACCTTCAGAGCAGGGAAGCTCGACAATGAAGTCCATCGTGATCATCCTCCAAGGCCGATCAGGTGCAGGAAGAGGCTTCAGAAGTCCCCAGGCCCGATTCCTTGTTGCCTTTCTCCGGATGCACACAGGACAGGAGTTGACATACTACTTGCAGAAATCCTTCAGGCCGGGCCACCAGAAGGTACGCTGTACCAATTCCAAGGTCTTACAGGGCCCGAAGTGTCCTGCTAACGGGTGATCATGGAGGAGGGCTAGAACTTTAATCCGGATGCTTTCAGGCACAAAAACTTGGCTCTCCTTCCATAGAAGACCCCCTCTGGAAATCAGTGTGACCTCTGGTGGTGCAGGTGAATTAGTGGATGCCTCCCTGATCTGCGCCAGCAAGTCTGGTTGCACAAGTAGAAAGGTACTCGCAGGTAGTATAGTGTCTGGAGCAGCAAGGTCTTTGGGGCAATCGTACATACGCGAGAGCACGTCTGGTTTCACATTTTTAGATCCGGGGCGGTAAGTAATGTGGAAACAGAAACGTGAGAAAAACAGGGCCCAACGGGCCGGTCGGGGCTTCAGACGCTTGGCAGTCCTCAGGTATTCGAGAAGAAGGGGGCGCCTCTGGGTGTAGATTTTTAAAAGGCAATTTATTCACAGGTAAAACAAACAGATGATGCACTCACATTTTCCAAGGCATAAAAAGGCATGTAGAATACAAGGGGGGCGGTTTTTTCATCTGATTCGTCCGTCACATAGGATCCGGTCCGCGGGTGTCATGTTGTCCTCTCCTGGCGTTACCACGAGTTTGTTGTTAAAAAATGCCGTGTCGTCACAACCCCGCGACCCGCGTGTCACCGCTAACCAAGCCTCGCTTTGGAAACACATCCTCTGCGTCCACCAAGCCGGCATTTTTTAACAACAAACTCGTGGTAACGCCAGGAGAGGACAACATGACACCCGCGGACCGGATCCTATGTGACGGAAGAATCAGATGAAAAAACCGCCCCCCTTGTATTCTACATGCCTTTTTATGCCTTGGAAAATGTGAGTGCATCATCTGTTTGTTTTACCTGTGAATAAATTGCCTTTTAAAAATCTTCACCCAGAGGCGCCCCCTTCTTCTTCTCTTTTCCTGCAACAGTCTAGGAGCCTGGTTTCAGCTCCCTGTGGTGGCAGCCCTGCATTCCAAAGTCCCACTCAAAGAACGAAAGACACTTTCACGGGACTTGAGAACTAAAAATTCTCATTCATATTATCGTCCAATATAACTTTATACAGACAGCCCTCTGGAGTATATTATTTTCTGATCTTTTGCGCCTCTACTTGTCGTGTACTCAGGTATTCGAGGTTCTTGTGGTCGGTGTAGATCAGCACTGGATGAACTGCACCTTCCAACAAGTACCTCCATTCCTCCAAGGCAGATTTGATAGCGAGTAATTCACGGTCACCGACATCATAATTCTTCTCGGCAGGGGAAAACTTTCGGGAGAAGAACCCTACGGGGTGCATCAAATCGTTGCCGCCTTGCCTCTGGGCACAACTGCCCCCACAGCTACTTCGGAAGCGTCCACTTCAAGAATATATGGTAGGGAAGGATCTGGGTGGCTGAGGATGGGGGCAGAGGTGAACAGTCTTTTGAGTCTCTCAAAGGCCTCCTGGGCTTCCAACCCCAAGTGGAAGCGTACACACTGTTTTGTCAACTGGGTAATGGGGACAATTATGGCAGAAAATCCCTTAATACATTTTCTGTAAAAATTTGCAAAGCCCACAAAACGTTGTACCCCCTTTTTATCCGTAGGTGCAGGCCAGTCCAGAACAGCGGAAACCTTCTGAGGATCCATCTTGATGCCAGCCGGGGAGATCTCAAGCCCGAGGAATTGGATGTTCCATTGCTCAAAGCTACACTTCTCAGCTTTAGCATACAGTCCATGCTGACGGAGCCGAAGTAACACCCTGCCCACGTGACCCCGATGCTGTTCGAGAGACCCCGAAAAAATCAAAATGTCGTCCAAATAGACGATCACAAAAATGTCCAGGAAGTCCTTGAACACGTCATTAATGAGATGCTGGAAGGTGGCAGGAGCATTACAAAGGCCAAAGGGCATGACCAGGTATTCGTAATGCCCGAAACGGGTCCTGAATGCTGTCTTCCACTCTTCCCCAGCCCAAATGCGAACCAGATTGTAAGCCCCCCTTAAGTCCAACTTGGAGAAAATCGTGGATGATCTCAGTTTCTGAAAGAGCTCCGGCATCAGAGGAAGAGGGTAACGGTTCTTGACCGTGATCTTGTTAAGCTCACGATAGTCCACGCAGGGCCGGAGCAACTGGTCTTTCTTGGTCACAAAAAATATTCCAGCGACTGCTGGGGAGGTGGAATGACGAATGAACCCCTTCTCCAAGTTTTCTGTAATATAAACCTTTAAGGCCTCCTGCTCCTTTTCAGACAGGGGGAAGATACGCCCAAACGGGATCTCAGCTCCTGGGAGAAGTTCAATGGGGCAGTCATAGGGGCGGTGAGGTGGAAGTGTGTCTGCTCCTCGCTTGCTGAAAACATCTAAAAATTCATGGTATGGTTCATGCACCAGCTGGCATAAGTCTTGATCAGAATCAAGGCAAAGAAGGGTAGAGGGCACAACAGAATTCACACGAAGGCAGTGCTCTTGGCAGTAGCTGGACTGGAACTTGATCTCCCCTGTAGCCCAGTTGATGCAGGGATTATGGGCCTGAAGCCAGGGGATGCCCAGGATCACAGGAAATAGAGGGGAAGAAATCACATTGAGGGTGAGGAGCTCCTTGTGCTGGGAAGGGGTACAAGCCATCAGGGGTAGCGTCTCTTGGGTTACTTGCCCCGATTTGATGCAGGACCCATCAGCCAAGAACACAGACAGTCCGTGGGTTTTCTTCTGAAGGGGCAAGGCTTGCAGACTGGCAAAGGTGGCATCGACAAAACAACTGCAAGCCCCAGAATCAATGATGGTGCTGGTGGAGACCGTCCTTCCCTGGAACTGCAATGAGAGAGGGAGAGCAAGGTGGGTTGTGCTGGCTGGCAGGGAAACAGGAACAGGAGACACAGAGGAAAGGCACTTACGTGTCTTAACAGGGCAGTTGTTAACATAATGTCCGGACCCCCTGCAGTAAAGACACAAATTCAGCTGGCGACGACGGGCACGTTCCTCTGGAGACAAGGTGGGACGCATCAATCCCAGCTGCATTGGCTCAGGAGTGTCAAGAGCAGGACTGGCAGGGTCCCTTTGCAGAGCAGGCTGAGGACAGAAGGCGGGAATAGGAACCCTTGCAGTCATCCAATTTGAGCGCTGGGGCTGAGTTGAGCGCTCGGCCCGCCGTTCCCGAAGTCGACGGTCAATTTGTATGGCCAAGGTGATCAACTCCTCCAAAGAGTCCGGGATACCGACACGGGCCAGTTTATCTTTCAGTCCCTCAGAGAGGCCCATGCGGAACTGATGTCTTAGAGCAGAGTCATTCCATTGGGTGTCTGCGCTCCAGCGCCGAAAGTCAGTAACATAGTCCTCAGCCGCACGGCGGCCCTGCTGGAGCGCAGACAGAGCGGATTCGGCTGTGGCAGTTCGCTGAGGATGTTCATAAAGCTGTGCCATAGCATCAAAGAATGAAGAAAGGGAATGGGTAATAGCACTGTCGCCCTCCAGGAGATGGTGGGCCCACGTCTGGGGTTCTCCCTGTAGTAGCGATATCACAAACCCCACCTTAGTAGCTTCAAGTGAAAAAGTCCTGGGTTGGAGGGCGAAGTATAGCTGACAGGCATTACGAAAGGCCCGGAACTTGGATTGGTCTCCCGAGAACCTTTCTGGAACAGGTACTCTCGGTTCAGGAGGGAGCATCACCACTGCAGGCTGGGTAGCAGGCTGAGTATGAAGAGGAGGTGATGCTGAGGTGGAAGGACTGGTACCGGAAAGGTATTGAACTTGCTCTTCCAATCTGGTATATCCCTCTTGGAGCGACTTCACAGCCTGTGTAAGGGCCGCTAAGTGGGTGCAGATCTCCTTCATGGCAGAAGCTTCTCCCGCAGGCTCAGTCATGGCTGTTTGTACTGTTAGGTTCCTGGGGATGAGCCTGACCTGATGGAAGAAGACTTCTCTTACCGCTCTGGTTCAGGGACCACTGGAATGGAGACAGTGGCCCCGTGAGCGCAGCGGGGTAGGAGTGTCTGACTGGTTGCTTCTGGATGCTGGAACTGCAGAGAAGTTGGTAGACAGACAGGCAGGCAGCGATCGGCAGGCAAGATAGTGGCAGCAAGAACCGGGTGCAGCACACTTAAACAGCAGAAGAGTAGTCAGGCGGGCCGGGTCACAATGGATAAGCAGACAGGTAAGTACAGCAGGCAGAGAGTAGTGCAGGCAGGCAGAGGTTCGGCAGCAGAGGTACAGTCCAAAGCAAGGTCAGGCAGGCCGGGGTCAGAGCAGGAGAGGTCAGCGAGGTCAGACGGTAGCCGGGTCAGATATCACAACAGCAGGCAGATAGCAGGTAGTTCGGGTACAGAGCTGCAGACAAACAGCACAGAGTAGATGCAGCAGCCTCCTTTAAATAGGCCCACTGGCGCCAAACCGCGCACGCGAACGCCGCGAACGTCGGAACGAAGCGTGCGGGAGAAACCCTGACAGTGACCCAGAGGACTCTGGACCGAATGCCTCATGTAACCTATGCTGCATGGCCTCCCTGATCCTGCAAAGCCCGTGGAAGGATCCTCATATTCTTCGGATCAAGGAGAGGGACCATTACTGGCTGGCCACTCTCCTTGATCCACGGTACAAGGGTAAGGTTGCGGACCTTATCTTGCAGTCGCAGAGGGAGCAGAGGATGAGATCTCTCCAGGAGGCCTTGCAGAAAGGTCTATGCAACGTTCCCAGAGACTGGGAGGTTACAAACTCCTGGTCCAACGTGTTGGTGAGGCTTCGGTCAGTCACAGAAGGAGTGGTGGAGAAGGTGGCCGTCTGACCAATGCATTCAGACAATTTTTTAGTCTGCAGCCCCACGGTATGATCAGTTCCAGCAACCATCCCCAGCATCTGATTCACATGGTGCAGGAATACTTAGGGGCAAGGTCAGACTTGGACACCTTTCGCACCAAAAATCCTCTGGCTTACTGGGTCTTGAGGATGGATCACTGGCCAGAGCTTGCACAGTATGCAATTGAGCTACTGGCCTGTCCTGCATCCAGCGTTCGTTCGGTACGCACCTTCAGTGCTGCTGGAGGCTTTGTAACCAATCATAGGGTGTGCCTGTCCACTGACTCGGTTGATCGACTGATCTTCATAAAGATGAATCAGTCTTGGATCACCACCAGCTACCAAGCACCTGAAGCTAATGTAACCGAATAATTTTTTTTTAATAGTCACATGCCTTCAAGACTGCTTATGCTGATGCTGAGTGACTGTCCTGTTATGCTGACTGACTATCCTCTTCCTCCTCAATGACCCTGCTGATGGCTTGGAAGAACATTTTTGGTTCTGGGTGCCGCCACCAGTGCCTAAGGCCCAATTTTTCAGCCCCTGTTTAACAGGGGTGTGTAATTAAAATTTTTGATGCAATGCTTTGCAGCAGGGCTCATTCATGCACTCCAACTAGAGTATCAGGGAGAGGTTGCAGTGTGGTGGTACAAGTGCCTAAGGCCCAATTTTTCAGCCCCTGTTTAACAGGTGCATGTAATTGCAATTCTTGATATATTTCACAGCAGTTTCAGCGCCCACCGAGATTAACTGTGAGGACTTAGTGTTGTGGCACTAGCACCACCATCACAACCACCAAAGGCCCAATTTTTCTACCACTGTTCAACAATGGCATGTAATTACAATTCTTGATATAATAGTTCACAGCAGGGTGCTCCAGCACCCACCAAGAGTCACTTTGAGGGCTTACAGTTAGGGATGGCCGAATGGTTCGCCCAGCGGTCGTTTCGCGGAGAATTTCGGCTGTTCGCCGTCCGCCCGATCGGCGGACTATTGCCGCCGTTCGCCCGGCGGACTTCCGTGTTTACTGTGTAAAAGAACTTTGACCTATGATAACACATCAATCATGGGGTACAGGACAGCCAGTTGAGACATTACAGCACTTGGACATTCCCCCTAACTTATAAATAGACCCGATCCGGCGGCCATTTTACATTCTTTCTTCTGTCACTATAGGGAGAGGTTGCTGTGTGGAGCAGGGAGAGACTTCAGTGACCCAAATCGCTATCTATTAGGTCCACAGAAGTTCTTTGAAGGACTGGTATCATGGTATAGGTGTTAGGTGTAGTTCAGGATATAGGTTTGAGGCAGTGCTGTGCTAGTGATTGTTGCAGCAGCCTGAGTGTCTTTTGTCAGTGTAGAGAAAGGGACAGGACGCTGTGTGCTGCAGGGACAGTCAGTTTAATCATTAGCTGTTACTATTAGGTCCACAAAAGTGCTATTCAAGTTATTGTTCCAGCAGCCTCTGTTTTGTCAGTTTAAATAGGGACAGGCAGGAAGCTGTGTGTAAAGGCAGTGAGGGACAGTCAGTTTAATCAGTAGCTGTTACTATTAGGTTCTTTTCAGGACTGGTATGGTAATAGGCTTGTACACGTATAATATTCTTTCTTCCAAATATAGAAAGAATATTATACTTGACTGCTGCCCTTCTGCTGCAGTAGTACATGGGGTTGAGTGAGGTACAGTCTGCTATTCCTTAAGGACTGGTATAGGTCCACAATACATAGGGTTGAGGTGCACTACTGCTGCAGTAGTCCTTTATCAGTATAGGGACTGAGGTACAGTCTGCTAATCATTCACAACCTACTTGTTCCACAAAAGTCCTTATAAGGACTGGTAAATTCTAGGGTACTACAGTACATAGGGTTGAGTGAGGTACAGTCTGCTATTCCTTAATGACTGGTATAGGTCCACAATACATAGGCTTGAGGTGCACTACTGCTGACTGCTGCCCTACTGCTGCAGTAGTATCAGTATAGGGAGTTTTGTCACAGGGTCATTTAAAAAATGACAGGCAGAGGAAGAGGCAGGCCCTTCCGCAGGGGTGGTAGGGATAGGGCAGGAGCAACAGGCTTGAGCCAAAGTGGGAAGTTGCAGAAGGTGCATTCAATTACTTTAAAGGACGCACCAGACTTGGTTGAGTGGCTCACTCAGCCTTACTCTTCTGCACCCTCCTCATCCTCTCAATCTGTACCCTCTTCTTCACTCTCTGCTATGTGCACCCCCAAAGACACTACCACCAACAACACCACCACCACCACCACCACCACATACCTTCCGCTTGATACACAGGAATTATTTTCCGATCCATATCAAGACATTTCTGATGCGCAGCCACTCTTGGTATTGGATCAGGAAGAGGAGGTAGCAACAACCGCCACTCAGCAGTCTGACAGCTGTACCCAGATCAGCCCAAGGAGGAGGTTGGTCCCCGGTGTTGCTGCCTACTCCGAGATCTCTACTTATAGCGGTGGGGAAGGTGACGTCGATGATGATGTGTCTAGTGATGTCATGTGGGTGCCCACAAGAGAGGAAGAGGAGGGGAGTTCAGAGGGAGATATGGACCAGCAGATAGGGAGGAGAAGCAGGAATAACTTAAATTGCACAGGAGGGACAAAGCAGACTGCGAATGTATCAGGAGCGAGTCATCGACCATGTACGGTCACATCTGGCGCTCCCAGGACACCGACACATGGCTCCGCAGTGTGGGCTTTTTTAACTTGTCTGCTGCTGACAATAGCGTTGCCATCTGCAATCTTTGCAGTCAACGCATTAGTCGCGGTAAGCCCAACACTCACCTAGGGACGACCGCCTTAAGAAGGCACATGAGCAGCCATCACAGAGCCCAGTAGGAGCAACAGAACACACAAAGCCACACTCCAGGCTCTCACCGTCCAGCCTCGTCTTCTACTTCTCCTTCTCCTCTCTCCTCACAATTGTCCTCCACTCCACCTTCCATCACGCCAAGCTCACGTTTTTCTGCAAAAAGGCAGGCTTCCGTGGGCCTAATGTTTGAGCGTAAAAAAAATGACGACGCCGGATAACCCTCTTGCCCAACGGTTGACGGCTGGCTTGTCAGAACTGATAGCCCGCCAAATACTGCCATATAAACTGGTGGACTCACCTTTTGCAAATTTGTGGCCATTGGAACACCACAATGGAAGGTCCCAGGAAGGAAGTATTTCTCACAGAAGGGCATCCCAGAGCTATATGGCCATGTTCAGTGGAAAGTGAATGTATCTCTGGCACACAGTGTCGGTGCCAAGATACATCTGACCACAGACGTGTGGTCTAGCAAACACGGGCAGGGTAGGTATATCACTTTTACTGCCCACTGGGTGAACCTTCTGACTGCCGTCAAGCATGTAACCCGTGTCACCCGTGTAGATTTGGTTTTACCACCACGGATTGCATGCAGGCCTGGCTCTTCTTCTCCTCCTCCTCCTACTCCATCCTCCTCCCTCTCCTCCTCGGCTGACTCCTCCTTTTCCGCTGCTAGCGTCTCTTCCGCTGCGCCGCCCAAGCTCCCCAGAATCTATTCAACATGCCAGGTGAGACGTTGCCATGCCGTGCTGCGTCTGTTGTGCCTGGAAGCCAAGAGCCACACTGGCCCGGCACTCCTTTCAGCTTTGTGTTCACAGGCAGATCAGTGGCTAACACCGCTCAATTTGACAGTTGGTAAAGTGGTGTGTGACAATGGTGCCAATCTGCTTAGCGCATTGAAACGGGGCAAAATGACGCACGTGCCATGCATGGCACACGTCTTAAACTTGGTCGTGCAGCGATTCGTTGTCAAATACCCTGGGGTCCAGGACATCTTGCGGCAGGCAAGGAAAATCTCGGCCCATTTCAGATGATCTTACACGGCCATGGCTCGCCTTGCTGACATTCAGCGGCAACACAATCTGCCGGTCAGACGTCTTATTTGCGATTGCCCGACACGATGGAACTCAACCTTCTATATGCTTGATAGGCTGCTCCAGCAGAAACGTGCAGTTAACGTCTACCTGTATGAACTCTGCGGCAGAACAGGTTCTGGGGAGCTGGGTTTTTTTTCACTGCGCCAGTGGCTGCTCATGCGCGACGCATGCAGACTTCTGCGGCCATTTGTGGAGATCACCAAACTGGTCAGTCGCAGCCATGGCGCCATCAGTGACATGGTACCTTTATGCCTTCTTTAGGGAGCGTGCATTGCATCGTGTCATTGATCAAGCTGTGGAGAAGCAGGAGCGGGAAGATGAGGAAGTCGCAATGCTGGATGAATTCCCAGGGGGGGCTACTTTATCTGAGACAAGTGAACAACAGGAGTCTGAAGAGGAGTCAGAGTAGGATGGTGCCGGGGTGGATGAGGAGGAGCAAGAAGAGCATGCTTTAAACCTTTCTGGGATCCCTGTTGTGCGTGGATGGGGAGAGGAGAATGAAGAGGATGACATTATCCTGGATGATGAGCAGGAGCCAAGCCACCACACCGCTTCCAGTTTAGTGCAAATAGGGGGCCTTAATGCTCCAGTGTTTTAATAGGGACCCCCGTATAAAAAGCATAAGGGTCAAGGACCAGTACTGGGTGGCAACGTACTTAGACCCCCGGTACAAACACAAAATGGCGGAAATGTTACCGCCGTCACAGAGGGCTGTCAGAATGGAGCACTTCCAGGCCTTGCTTCGAGAAATGCTGCATTCTGCTTTTGCGTGCGCTGGCAGAGGAGCAATTCCCACTTCCAGAGAAGGAGTTGCGGGTACCAATCCAACAGCGCCTGCAAGAAGAGGCCGGTTTGAAGATGTGTTGGTGACTTCGGATATGAGGTCATTCTTTCAGCGGACCCATCGACAGGTGTCATCCGGATCCAGCATCAGGGAACGCCTAGACCGTCAGGTGTCCGACTACATCGGGTTAACGGCCGATGTGGACGCTCTGAGGAGTGATGAACCCCTGGACTACTGGGTGGGCAGGCTTGACCTCTGGCCAGAGCTTGCCCAATTTGCAATCGAACTGTTGGCTTGCCCCTCGTCCAGTGTCCTGTCCGAAAGGACGTTCAGCACAGCAGGGGGGATTGTGACCAATAAGCGTACTCGCCTAGCTCATGACAGTGTTAACTACCTCACATTTCTAAAAATGAATGAGGCATGGATCATGGAGGAATTCAACACATGTGACCAGTAGACCATGTATATGTCTATAAACAATTTTTTTCATCGAGCACACAGACCTTCTTTCTTCATTTGGCTCACTTCCTTGTCCAAAAAAAGCACACCGTACTATATGCCCGTACCCTCCTGTTTGAAGAGGTTGAGCGGTGTCATATTTCTACTGGGGCTGCTTATTATGAGGGGTTCCCACCATCCCTGTGCTGTGCTGACTTCCTTGTGGGGCTTTACCTCTGCTGTGCATATTATGAGGGGCTCCCACCATCCCGGTGCTATGCTCATTATGAGGGGCTCCCACCATCCCTGTGCTGTGCTGACTTCCTCCTGGGGCTGCTTATTATGAGGGGCTCCCACCATCCCTGTGCTATGCTGACATCCTCCTGGGGCTGCTTATTATGAGGGGCTCCCACCATCCCTGTGCTGTGCTGACTTCCTCCTGGGGCTGTACCTCTGCTGTGCATATTATGAGGGGCTCCCACTATCCATGTGCTATGCTCATTATGAGGGGCTCTCACCATCCCTGTGCTGTGTTGACTTCCTCCTGGGGCTGTACCTCTGCTGTGCATATTATGAGGGGCTCCCACCATGCCTGTGCTATGCTCATTATGAGGGGCTCCCACCATCCCTGTGCTATGCTCATTATGAGGGGCTCCCACCATCCCTGTGCTATGCTGACTTCCTCCTGGGGCTGCTTACGGTGCAGGTGTCAGTGCTGTATATCACGGTGCTGGTGTCAGTGCTGTATATCACGGTGCTGGTGTCAGTGCTTTATGTCACGCTGCTTATGTCAGTGCTCTCTCACGGTGCTGTTGTCAGATCACTCTATCATGACCTTCCCTCCCCTCCATTGCCTTCATGCGCTCCACAGTCCTGAATTGTCACAATTTCACATATAAAAAAAGAATGCTTTTAGTTGTCGATCCCAGATTCACCTCATACATGTGTTATGTCATTGGCCATGTGGTGGGACTATGTTTGCACAGCTAGTAATTATTTTGTGCCTGCAAATTTGACCTGTAGGTTTGCAAAGTTTGCCTCCCATTGAAGTCAATGGGGCCCGCCGCGAACGTTACGGTTCGCGAACTATCGGCCGCGTTCACGAAACGTCCCGTCGGAAGTTCGTCCATCACTACTTACAGTGTTAACTTGTGGCAACACCAACACCTTAGGGCCAAATTTCTGCAGAGCATATAGGGCAGGCCCCTACTTTCAAACCTCCAACTTACAAACTTCTACTTGCAAACGGAAGGAGACAACAGGAAGTGATATGAAAAAAGACGGACGGTCAAAAAAAATTATACAGGGGTGATAACCCTTCCGTATGTTTTCCAAAAAGCTTAAAAATAGATTTTTTGACGAGCTACACTTTAAAAATGTACCACTTCAAAATTACAAACAGATTCTACTTAACACAACAAAACCTACACAGTCCCTGTGTTGTTTTCACTACCTGTATACTGCTGTTCTGAGTGGGGGCCCCATGCCTTTCCTTTTTTTAATTTGGGTATGGGGTTCCCCTTAATATCCGTACAAGACCCAAAGAGGCTGGTAATGGGCAGGTGGGGCTACTCATGCATTTTTCTCAATGATTTTCATCTGTATTGCTGAAACCAAACATTACATTAAAACCGCAAGCAGTTTTAAATGACTTTTTTTCGTTAAATGTCATTTTGTGCAGGGACTGTTCTAAACACGGGAAACGCGTGCCACTTCACAGGCATACTTTAGACACCCCCCAGGCATGATATTTAAAGGAATATTTTTTTTTTCACTTTAATCGTCATTAAAATCGGTGCTCCCGAAAAAACTGACGTTTTTTTTTTTAACGTTTTGCATTGATCCATGTCCCCTGGGGAAGGAGCCGGGTCCCCAAACCTTTTTTAGGACAATATCTTGCATATTAGCCTTTAAAATGAGCACTTTTGATTTTGAACGTTTGAGTCGCATAGACTTTAATGGGGTTCTAAAGTTCGTACAAATTTTTGGTCCATTCAAAGGTTCTGGTGCGAACCGAACCGGGGGGGGGGTTTGGCTGATCCCTACTCCCCAGTGCTGGCAGCACTCATGCAGTCATGCACTCTTGACTATAGACAAGACATACTTGTCTTTATACTCCTCACCTGGTTCCTGACACACACGCTTGACACCATCTGAACCAAATACGTTTTATTTTGTCCTCATCAGACCACAGGACATGGTTCCAGTAATCCATATCCTTAGTCTGCTTTTTTTCAGCAAACTGTTTGCAGACTTTCTTGTGCATCATATTTAGAGACTTCCTTCTGGAATGACAGCCATGCAGACTCATTTGATGCAGTGTGGTCTGAGCACTGACAGGCTGATCCCTCACCACTTCAACCTCTGCAGCAATGCTGGCAGCACTCATGCGTCTATTTCTCAAAGACAACCTCTGGATAGGACGCTGAGCACGTGTACTCAACTTCTTTGGTCGACCATGGTGAGGCCTGTTTTGAGTGGAACCTGTTCTGGTTAACTGCTGTATGGTCTTGGCCACCGTGCTGCATCTCAGTTTCAGGGTCTTGACAATCTTCTTGTAGCCTATGCCATCTTTATGTAGAGAAATAATTCTTTTTTTTTAGGTCCTCAGAGAGTTCTTTGCCATGAGGTGCCATGTTGAACTTGACCAGTATGAGAGCGATAACACCAAATTTAACACACCTGCTCCCCATTCACAAATTGAGACCTTGTAACACTGAGTCACATGACACCGGAGAGGGAAAATGGCTAATTGGGCCCAATTTGGATAGTTTCACTTAGGGGTGTACTCACTTTTGTTGCCAGCGGTTTAGACATTAATGGCTGTCCGTTGAGTTATTTTGAGGGGACAGCAAATTTAGACAGTTATACAAGCTGTACACTCACTACTTTACATTGTAGCAAAGTGTCATTTCTTCAGTGTTGTCACATGAAAAGAGATAAAAAATTACATAAATGTGAGAGGTGTATTAACTTTTGTGAGATACTGTATATTGCTTGGTGTGAAGCCAAACAATGGCATCCTCAGAAATGCGTGATTGAACGAATTCTCTAATTTCTACAGTCAGCCCTGTCAGTATTCTTCCAAAGTCCTTTAGCCTTCCATTCACTGGTCTGAACTTTTATGCAGGGGGCAACTCGTTTTGCCCCCCCCCCCCTTTAGGTCACCTATGTGTCCTTGGTGCTGTCTGTGTTACAGAAACAATCATTTGAACCTATCAAAGAAATTCCATTAGACTTGCTGTCACGCAAGCTAGTCTTCCTGATGGCCATCACCTTGGCTAGAAGGGTGTCGGAGTTGGCCCTTTCGTGCAAGGAACCATACTTGATCCTTCACCACAAAAGGGTTGTGTTACAACCTGTTCCATCCGTTTTGCCAAAAATTGTGTCAGCCTTGTTCGGCGGAAGAGACTGCATTTCTTGCACGTTGTCCACGCAGTCAAGGTTTATTTGCCTAGATCTGCAGAGATCCGAGGATCAGACTCCTTTTTTGTTTTACCAAAAGGACCCAAGAAGGGACAGGCAGCTTCCAAAGCTTCCGTTTGCAATTTGGGTCCGTCAATTGGTTATTCAGGCCTATGGTCTGAAACGTAAAGCTCCTCCCTTTAGGGTGAGAGCTCATTCTACCAGGGCTGTAGGAACCTCCTGGGCTTTTTGCCATCAGATCGCAGTCGCTCAGATTTGTAAGGCTGCTACCTGGTCTTCAGTGCAGATGTTCACAAAATGTTATCAAGTGGATGTTCGAGCAGCCGAATATTCGGCTTTTGGCCACAGTGTACTGAGGGCTGCCATATAAGGTCTGATGGCTATTCTTTGGCAGGGTGTGAGTTCCGCCCGTGCTCTGCGCTCACCCCCTTATAACCAGGATATGAGGAGCGGTGGGGGTGGCTGCATATAGAACAATCATTCTCTCCATCTTCCTCCTGCAGTATCAGAATGCCTGCAAGAGAGAGAGGAGAGTAGAGGAGAAGCAGGAGACTGCAGGAGGAAGATGGAGAGAATGATTGTTCTATATGCAACCGCCCCATCACTCCTCATATCCTGCTTGTTACTGCTGCCCCCCCGCTCCCCCCCGGCTCTCTTCACTACCCATACTCTTTGCCTCCCCCATGCTCTCTGCCACCCCCCCCAGTGTACTCCACATCCCCATGCCCTCTGCCACTCCCCAGTGTGCTCCACCTCCCCCATGCCCTCTACCACCCCCCAGTGCTTTCCACCTCCCCCATGCGCTCTGCCACCCCAGAGTGTGCTCCACCTCACCATGCTCTCTGCCACCCCCCAGTGCGCTCCACCTCCCCATGCTCTCTGCCACCCCTCCAGTGCGCTCCACCTCCCCGTGCTCTCTGCCACCCTCCCAGTGAGCTCCACCTCCCCGATGCCCTCTGCCACCCCCCAGTGCGCTCCACCTCCCCCATGCTCTCTGCCACCCCCCCAGTGCGCGCCACCTCCCCATGCTCTCTGCCACCCCTCCAGTGCGCTCCACCTCCCCGTGCTCTCTGCCACCCTCCCAGTGAGCTCCACCTCCCCGATGCCCTCTGCCACCCCGCAGTGTGCTCCACCTCCCCATGCTCTCTGCCACCCCCCCAGTGTGCTCCACCTCCCCTATGCCCTCTGCCACCCCCCCCCCCCCGTGCGCTCCATCTCCACCATGCTCTCTGCCACCCCTCCAGTGCGCTCGACCTCCCCATGCTTTCTGCCACCCCCCCAGTGTGCTCCACCTCCCCTATGCCCTCTGCCACCCCCCCAGTGCGCTCCATCTCCCCCATGCCCTCTGCCACCCCCCCGTGTGCTCCACCTCCCCTATGCCCTCTGCCACCCCCCAGTGCGCTCCATCTCCCCCATGCCCTCTGCCACCCCCCAGTGTGCTCCACCTCCCCATGCTCTCTGCCACCCCCCCCAGTGTGCTCCACCTCCCCTATGCCCTCTGCCACCCCCCCCGTGCGCTCAATCTCCACCATGCTCTCTGCCACCCCTCCAGTGCGCTCCACCTCCCCCATGCTTTCTGCCACCCCCGTGTGCTCCACCTCCCCTATGCTCTCTGCCACCCCAGTGCGCTCCATCTCCCCCATGCCCTCTGCCACCCCCCAGTGCGCTTCACCTCCCCATGCTCTCTGCCACCCCCCCAGTGTGCTCCACCTCCCCTATGCCCTCTGCCACCCCCCCCCCCCCCCCCGTGCGCTCCATCTCCACCATGCTCTCTGCCACCCCTCCAGTGCGCTCCACCTCCCCCATGCTTTCTGCCACCCCCCAGTGTGCTCCACCTCCCCCATGCCCTCTACCACCCCCCAGTGCTTTCCACCTCCCCCATGCGCTCTGCCACCCCCCAGTGTGCTCCACCTCACCATACTCTCTGCCACCCCCCAGTGCGCTCCCCCTCCCCATGCTCTCTGCCACCCCTCCAGTGCGCTCCACCTCCCCGTGCTCTCTGCCACCCTCCCAGTGAGCTCCACCTCCCCGATGCCCTCTGCCACCCCCCAGTGCGCTCCACCTCCCCCATGCTCTCTGCCACCCCCTCAGTGCGCTCCACCTCCCCATGCTCTCTGCCACCCCTCCAGTGCGCTCCACCTCCCCGTGCTCTCTGCCACCCTCCCAGTGAGCTCCACCTCCCCGATGCCCTCTGCCACCCCCCAGTGTGCTCCACCTCCCCATGCTCTCTGCCACCCCCCCAGTGTGCTCCACCTCCCCTATGCCCTCTGCCACCCCCCCCCCGTGCGCTCCATCTCCACCATGCTTTCTGCCACCCCTCCAGTGCGCTCGACCTCCCCATGCTTTCTGCCACCCCCCCAGTGTGCTCGACCTCCCCTATGCCCTCTGCCACCCCCCCAGTGTGCTCCATCTCCCCATGCCCTTTGCCACCCCCGTGTGCTCCACCTCCCCTATGCCCTCTGCCACCCCAGTGCGCTCCATCTCCCCCATGCCCTCTGCCACCCCCCAGTGCGCTCCACCTCCCCATGCTCTCTGCCACCCCCCCAGTGTGCTCCACCTCCCCTATGCCCTCTGCCACCCCCCCGTGCGCTCCATCTCCACCATGCTCTCTGCCACCCCTCCAGTGCGCTCCACCTCCCCCATGCTTTCTGCCACCCCCCAGTGTGCTCCACCTCCCCCATGCCCTTTGCCACCCCCCGTGTGCTCCACCTCCCCTATGCCCTCTGCCACCCCCCCCAGTGTGCTCCACCTCCCCCATGCCCTCTGGCACCCCCCCAGTGCGCTCCACCTCCCCCATGCCCTCTGCCTTCCCCTAGTGTGCTCCACCTCCCCCATGCTCTCTGCCCCCCCCAGTGTGCTCCACATCCCCATGCCCTCTGCCACCCCCCAGTGTGCTCAACCTCCCCCATGCCCTCTGCCTTCCCCTAGTGTGCTCCACCTCCCCCATGCTCTCTGCCCCCCCCCCCCAGTGTGCTCCACATCCCCATGCCCTCTGCCACCCCCCAGTGTGCTCAACCTCCCCCATGCTCTCTGCCACCCCCCAGTGCACTCCACCCCCCCCCAGTGCTTTCCACCTCCCCCATGCTCTCTGCCACCCCCCAGTGCTTTCCACCTCCCCCATGCTCTCTGCCACCCCCCAGTGCACTCCACCCCCCCAGTGCACTCCACCTCCCCCATGCTCTCTGCCACCCCCCAGTGCACTCCACCTCCCCCATGCTCTCTGCCACCCACCCAGGGCACTCCACCTCCCCCATACCCTCTGCCACCCCCCCCCCAGTGCGCTCCACCTCCCCCATGCTCTCTGTCACCCCCCCAGTGCTCTCCACCTCCCCCATGCTCTCTGCCACCCCCCCGGGGCATTCCTTCTCCCCCATGCTCTCTGCCATCCCCACAGTGCGCTCCACCTCCCCCATGCTCTCTACCACCCCCCCAGGGCGCTCCACCTCCCCCATGCTCTCTGCCACCTCCCCATACTCTCTGCCACCCCCCCCCAGTGTTCTCCACATCCCCCATGCTCTCTGCCACCCCCCCAGTGTGCTCCACCTTCCCCATGCTCTCTGCCACCCCCCAGTGCTTTCCACCTCCCCCATGCTCTCTGCCACCCCCCAGTGCACTCCACCTACCCCATGCTCTCTGCCCCCTCCCAGTGCTTTCCACCTCCCCCATGCTCTCTGCCACCCCCCAGTGTGCTCCACCTCCCCCATGTTCTCTGCCACCCCCCAGTGCGATCCACCTCCCCCACAGTACGCTTCACCTCACCCATGCTCTCTGCCACCCCCCAGGGCGCTCCACCTCCCCCCTGCTCTCCGCTACCCCCCAGTACGCTCCACCTCCCCCATGCCCTCTGCCACCCCCCAAGTGCGCTCCACCTCCCCATGCTTTCCACCACCCTCCCTGTGCCCTCCACCTCCCCCCATGCTCTTTGCTGCCTCCCTGCGCTCTCCATCTCCCCCGATGCTCTCCACCACCCTTGTTGTGCTCTCCATCTCCCCCCATGCTCTCTGCTGCCCCCTGTCCTCTCCACATCCCCCATGCCCTCTGCCACCTCCCCGTGCGCTCCACCTCCCCCATGCCCTCTGCCACCCCCCAGTGTGCTCCACCTTCTCCATGCTCTCTGCCACCCCCCAGTCCTTTCCACCTCCCCCGTGCCCTCTGCCACCCCCCCAGTGCGCTCCATCTCCCCCATGCTCTCTGCCACCCCCCAGTGCGCTCCACCTCCCCTGTGCTCTCTGCCACCCCCCAGTGTGCTACACCTCCCCCATGCTCTCTGCCACCCCCCAGTACGCTCCACCTCCCCCATGCCCTCTGCCACCCCTCCAGTGCGCTCCGCCTCCCCCATGCTCTCTGCCACCCCCCCGCCAGTGCTTTCCACCTCCCCATGCTCTCTGCTATCCCCAGTGTTCTCCACCTCCCCATGCTCTCTGCCACCCCCCAGGGCACTTCACCTCCCCCATGCTCCCTGCCATCCCCACAGTGCGCTCCACCTCCCCTGTGCTCTCTGCCACCCCCCCAGTGCGCTCCACCTCCCCCATGCTCTCTGCCACCCCCCAGGGCGCTCCACCTCCCCCATGCTCTCTGCCACCCCCCCCAGTGATTTCCACCTCCCCCATGCTTTATGCCACCCCCCTGTGTGCTCCACATCCCCCATGCCCTCTGCCACCCCCCCAGTGTGCTCCACCTTCCCCATGTTCTCTGCCACCCCCCAGTGCTTTCCACCTCCCCCATGCTCTCTGCCACCCCCCAGTGCACTCCACTCCCCCAGTGCTTTCAACCTCCCCCATGCTCTCTGCCACCCACCAGTGCGCTCCACCTCCCCTCTGCTCTCCGCCACCCCCCAGTGCACTCCACCTCCCCCATGCCCTCTGCCACCCCCCAAGTGCGCTCCACCTCCCCATGCTTTCCACCGTCCTCCCTTTGCCCTCCACCTCCCCCCATGCTCTTTGCTGCCTCCCTGCGCTCTCCATCTCCCCCGATGCTCTCCACCAGCCCCCCCGTGCTCTCCACCTCCCCCCATGCTCTCTGACTCCCCCCATGCTCTCTGCCTCCCCCCATGCTCTCCACCACCCTCCCTGTGCACTCCACCACCCTTATTGTGCTCTCTGCTGCCCCCTGTCCTCTCCACCTCCCCCCATGCTCTCTGCTGCCCCTTGTGCTCTTCTCTTCCTCCCTGTGCTCTCGCCCCACCCCATGTTCTCAAGGTTCTTCCCTGTGCTCTCCATCCCCCCATGCTCTTTCCTGGTCCCACCTCACCCCCACCCCCACACCTCTGCTGCGTTCCCCCCTCCCCACTCTCAGGGGATTTGTCTGGGTGGAGAGTGGGGAAGGGGCCGGTCAACATGTCATGGGCTGCTCAATCCAAAATGCCCGGGCCTATTTTGTGTCCCAGTCCGGGCCTGTCTGGGACATCCCAGTAGGTAATGATTATTGGCCTAACTCTGTGTCCCATGATGTATGAAAAAGAAAATAGGATTTTTATTGTCATACTTACCTGTAAAATCCTTTTCTTTGAGTACATCATGGGACACAGAGGTCCCTCCGCTCTTTTTGAGGATTCAGTGCTTGCTACAAAACTGAATTACTTTCTGTATGGGAGGGGTTATATAGGGGATCACTTCCTGTCTAAAGATCTTTGGTCTACCAGTGTCCGTTCACCTGGAGATGAAGTGTAACCCAGTAGATAATGAATATTAGCCTGACTCTGTGTCCCATGATGTACTCAAAGAAAATGATTTTACAGGTATGATGAAAAAAAATCCTATTTTTTCAACCTATCTACTGTGCATATTACAGTCGCTCTTCTGACTATTTCTAAAAACAAGTGTGTGGATTTTTTTTTTTTGTGGCCTTTTCTTTCTTAATCTTTAATAGAGCGGCCCTATAGGTACAGAATATGTAGCTGGCTATGAAGATACTTTGTGCACCAGTTCAATTATTTGCGTAGCACTTACCTTGAAGGAGCCACTGTTTTGTGTGGTTAAGTGATTAAGCAAAAAATAAATATTTTGCCTCTACTGGGTATTGTGCCCAACAATGCAGTGCTGTTTTGGGCACAATACCCAATGGGGAGAAAATATTTTATTATTAATGGTTTTTTTTTTTTTTTTCTTTTGCACTTAATCAGTATGTCAATTACTTAACAGCAGTAGGATGACACAGTCAACCAATACAGTAGTGAGTGCTGCACTCACCTATTTATAAGATGTCAAATATGTGTCCCCACATGGAAATGATATGAGCAGTTACTCCCATAGATTAACATTCCCTTATTTCCATTAACCTAAGTAGTGGTGCACAGGCACTACACTATATATATTTTTTAAATAGTGACAGCGAGTTCAAGGAGCAGATTCTCTGCTTGCTGTCACTAGGTCCAGTATATAGGGGAGACGCTGCAGTGGGAACCTGTCGCATGCTCCCAAACGGGAATTTATCATTTAAAGGGGTTGTAAACCCTCATGTTTTTTCACCTTAATGCATCCTATGCATTAAGGTGAAAATACTTCTGTCAGTGACCACCCCCCAGCCTCCCCGTTTTACTCACCTGAGTCCTGTGATTCACACGCCGGAGATGTGTTCTTCCCCTCTTACCGCTGTCTTGGCTCTTGATTGGATAGATTGATAACAGCGCAGCCATTGGCTCCCGCTGCTGTCAATCAAATCCAATGACGTGGGTGGCGGGGCTGAGTCCTACATTCGGCGTCTATGGGCACTGAATGCTGGACTTGGAAGCATGCCCGCAAGGTAACCCCCCCCCCCCCGAGATTGCTTCTCCTAGGGGGTTATACGATGTGGGAAGGAGATACCAGCGCCACCGGGGGACCCCAGAAGTTGAGGATCGGGGACAATTTTTATTTTTTTATTTTTCGGTTTTTTAAACAAAGCCTTACAATCACTTTAACCACTTGCCTACTGGGCACTTTCACCTCCTTCCTGCCCAGACCAGCTTTCAGCACTGTCGCACTTTGAATAAGAATTGTGTGGCCATGCAACACTGTACGCATATGACATTTTTATCTTTTTTTTTTTCACACAAATGGACCTTTCTTTTGGTGGTAAATACCACTGGGTTTTTTATTTTTTGCTAAACATGAAGAAAAGGCAGACTTTTTTTTTTTTTTTTTTTTAAGTTTTATTCTCATTTTGCACATAAGTAATTTTTCTTCTTCACTGATATGCACTGATGATGCTACACTGATAGGCGGCATTGATGGGCATTGATAATGTGACACTGATGGGCTGCTCTGATGATCTGCACTGATAGGGAGCACTTATGGGCATTGATAAGGTGGCACTGATGAGGTAGCACTAATAGGTGGCACTGATGAGCTTCACTGATTGGGAGCACTTATGGGCACTAATAAGGCAGCACTATTATGTGGCACTGATCGGCAGCACTGATCGGCAGCACTTATGGGCACTGATAAGGTGGCACTGATGAGGCAGCACTATTATGTGGCACCAATGGGCTGCACTGATGGACACTGATAGGTGGTACTGGCACTGATGAGCTGCACTGATAGGCAGCACGTATGGGCACTAATAAGGTGGCACTGATGAGGCAGCACTATTATGTGGCACTGATAAGGTGGCACTGATCGGCGGCACTGATAAGGTGGCACTGATGAGGCAGCACTATTATGTGGCACCAATGGGCTGCACTGATGGGCACGGATAAGCTGCACTGATCGGTGGCACTGATGAGCTGCTGTCACGTACCTGGATCGTGAGCCTGACGTGTAGAGGAGAGCCTCTCTTGCCGCACCGGCTTGTGGGCCCCTGAGGTTGAGACAGTAGCCACAGAAACACAGTGACACAGGAGTGCCTGGGGTCAGTCCAGTATTGGTATGACTGGGTGCTCGAGGCTGGAGATGCAGCAGGCAGACCGGTAGAGCTGGGTAGACCAAGACTCTGGTGGACTGTAATGCAGCGGAAATAGGAACTGGAGCGACCTGCAGGGCAGGGCTGCAGCAGGCTGGAGAAGTAGATTCAGAGTCCGGTAGGCCGGGTTGGTAACGTTCTGGCGGATCAGGCGCAGCAGCAGGCAGAAGAGAAGTCCAAGAAGCAAGCTGAGGTCAGGGTATCAAGCAGACAAGGTTAGTAAGAGCAAGCCGGGTCCGAGATCAGAAGTCAGCACAGATAATGATTTTCAGGACACACAGAAGCTGCAGACCGAACAGCAAGAAGTCTTGGGTGCATTTACTTTAAATAGCCCCTTTGGTGACAGGCGCACGTGTGTGCGTCCACGCCGACGCGCCATTAATGTGCGCTTCTGCTAAACAATTCCTGCTGCACGGTCCTAGCCTTTCCTGACAGCTGCACTGATGGGCGGCACTGATGGGCTGCACTTATGGACACTGATGGCACTGATGAGGCAGCACTATTATGTGGCACCAATGGGCTGCACTGATGGGCATTTATAGGAAGCACTGATAGTTGGCACTGATGAGCTGCAATAATGGGCACTGATAGCCGCACCCTCCCCCGAAGTGTTAACCCACTTTAGCCAGTATACACTGCTGCACAATATAGGTTAGTAACTTATCTGCTCGACTTCCCCAGCCCATGCAGAGCTTCCTTGAATTTGTACAGTGCTTCCTCCTTCCCTGCAGCACCACCCGCACCCCTTTCCCATCGAGCCTCCTGGGCTGGCCTCTGGATGATGGCACGCCGGCCGATCCATCAAGCTCCACCCTACAGGGAAGTGTGCTGGACTTCAAGGGTAGGAGCGCGCTCATCCTCGGTGCACTGGTACTGCGCGGCAAGAGGCTATGCAGCGCTCACACTCTGCAAGGCAATGTGTGTAGCAGCGATTACATGTCCACTCATATTGGTGTCTGCAATCAATGTAGCGGCCGACGATTGTGTCTAAACTTACTGAATTTGGCCAATATTATGATAGGGGCCTGGGGCTGCAGCTCCAATAGCCCCCATGTTAATCTGACCCTGCCCTATAAATGTTTTTCTTGGATAATATGTATTATCTTCAATAAGTTACTTTCATTATTTTAATTCTCCAAGAGTTCTGCTGACATATTGGTTGATCAGTGCTGTCTTAAAGAAATAAAGTGTAATGGAATGATAGTTTGTAAAATTTTCTGTGAAAGTAGCTATGTGTCATAGCACAGAGTTACAAAGACTGGGATATCTTATACTGCCCATATAGAGGGATATTCACACTTTTTATTGGATTGTACTCGATTTTGTTTTCTTTTGTGTGGAAGTGAAGTCATGTGGAACGGGTAAAACAAGTCTACACAAAATCCTGGATCCGGTCTTCTCCCTGTTAAACAAGAAGGATCTGAGTCACTTCAGATTTAAGTTTATTCTGTGAGGAGTCAGCATTTTATCCAGCCATCAAACTGGGTCATCCACATTTATAGTTAATGCTGAATTCCATAGCCTTCAAGTGAGTCATGGAATGGTGTGACACAGACGTAGAATATCCAGCAGGATGGTACACGTGGGATCAGTAGAGCTGTTAACAGGCCTAATAGGTTTGTGTTATGTGCAGCGTTTATAAAAACCTGTGAATCTGACACCAGTACACATTACTTGTTCCAGTTAATTGTTCTTCATACCTGCTGCAGGTTAATGTGACCCTGTCTGATCTTGAGACACTAATTACTGCAATTTCCACTGAAAACTAAAGGCAGTGGTAGCCTTTCTGATTGAAATGGGTACAGTGGGGAATGTTAACATTTTTATTAAATAACTTCTATAATTCATACACATTTAAAGTAGTTGTATAACGGAATGTTGTTTTTTTTTAAGTCAAAAAGATATTATACTTACTGTACTTTCTCTGTGCAATAGTTTTGCACAGAGCGACCCTGAAACTTCTCTTCTGGGATCCCCCGCCAGCGCTCTCCACTCCTGCAGAGAATACATTAAAGTGGTAGTAAACCACAAAAGATAAAAAAAAAAATGGGGCGCCTGCAGAATGTCATAATGTACTAGTATGCACTGCATACTAGCACATTATGACAGAATTGCCTTAAAACAAAGCCCTCCAGCACTGCATTGTCACCACTGCCAGGGACTCCATCTTCACCTTGTCTTCCTTCTGTATTTGCGGGCTTTGGCCATTTGGCTGAGTTGTGGTGATGTCACGCCGACACATGGAAGTCACGGCCGTGGCACAGCTCTCACTGGACAGCATGCCATACATTAGTAGCAGCTGGTGACCTCACTGGTGCATGCGCACTGCTCGCTCAAAGTAAATATCTCCTAAACGGTGCATGTTTAGGAGATATTTACTGCACCTACAGGTAAGACTTATTATAGGCATGAATCTAAAGGTGGACTTTACTACTGCTTTAGGGTAAAAAAAATAAACTTTTGCCTTTTTAGAACCACTTTATAGTATAAATTAAGCCAACATATTGGTTGTATTTTTTGATAGAGTGGGGAACTATTTAACAGTTTTCCCCTTATAATGGAAAGATTTTCATAGTCCTTTCTCTTGGACATAAAGGAACAGGGACACTTGGGAATAAGACAGGGGTGAAAATATTAACCAGGATTTGAACCATTCCTTAAGGTATCCAAAGCTTAAAAAATGTTTGCCTTTACTTTAAAAACAATGTATAGTGGTTGTGCACTTATTTCTATATTTGTTATGGTCATGATATAATCCGTTTTTAATAAAATCTGTAATAATAATCTTTCATCAAGGAAAATATGGAATGCTGCATGGGAATGTTTTGTTATTTTATAGCAAGCTAGCAGGCGGAGCTCTAGTGTCTTTTTCTAATAAACATATGTCCACCCTTATCAGCTTTTCTAAAAAAAAAAAATCAGTTGTTAGTGGAGCTCAATAACTGAAACTGAAATTTACACACAAGCAGAGCAGTGACAGCCGTGTCTGAGATTTCAATACATTTCCACTCTGTTATTTCTTTAGAAAACCCACAGTGCTCCTAAACTCCTTTGTCACATTTGTCCCAGTATTAAAGTGCCTCTGTCACTAAAACTAAATTAAGAAAAGGCAGTCTGTAAAAGAAGAGTAATAATATATGCCTATAAAAAAAAACCCACTAGGATAGAGCACCTCAAAGGCTACTAATGTGGTATAAAATAAAATTTATTGGGCATCAAAAGTACAAAAAACAGCACAAATGCATAGGCCAGGCCAGTCAGCTAACAGATGGAGGGGGAACCCCAGACCCCAAACAGCCCCTGACCAACCCAAACAACTCCCCCGCTCAGAGAATTCTCCCCCACTCCAATGTCCCAAAAGAGGACCCTATCTTATAGTTTCCCCTCAAAACCTTGTCCTCCCCTCCACCGGCCAGTGGAATCCTCCAAAAACACTTAAGGGGGAGAATAGCCTAAAAAAATATATGCCACTCCTGCTGCTGATGACTTTGATCTTTGCCCTTCGCTCCTTAATCTTCAGCATGCAGCACTTGTTACCTGTGTGTATTCCCATTTGAGCTTGTGGCTCAACTTGAGGACCGCGTTTGGGACACAGAGCTATGACAGGTGCTGAAGATCCCACCGGTTGGAATTCCACTCTTTCAATCAACATTGACTATTTTTAAGCCTTATGCTGCTAACATTAGTAAATAAATAGGAAAGTTTATCATTTACTTTTTTTTTCATTCCTTAAGTTACTTCCTAGCTTCCATGCCTAGGCAAATGATCTCATACATCCAGGAGTCTTCTAGATGGGAGGGGGGCTTTCTCAGCTAACCACACCCTCCTGCATGCATGCCTGATCCAAGGGCAGATAGATTCCAGTAAGTGAAATGCTGCATGAATCATCTGCCCTTACTGAAGTTGGCCACGACCAGAAATGCTAGTGGGTATTTTTCAAAGGTATTTCTCAGTAATATAAAGCATGGAGATGTGGATGGATGGGGGATTTTGCTTGGAATTTTAAAAATGAATTAAATAGCGTTTTTGGTTTGTGGTGCCCGGATGCAGTGTCGTTCCGCTTTGAGGACAGAATTTCTAGTACAGGAATGCTGAGGATTTGCCTAATCTTAAAAAGTGAAAGGACTGAAGTAGAATTACATTTTTTTTTGTTCTTTACGTAAAGGGAGATCTTCTGTCTCAGTGAACACTGAAATGGAAATTAGATAAGAGATTGGAAATTACATGGAAATGAGATAAGCATTAGAGAAAAATGCTTGAAAGCTGTACTTTTAACAAATGGTATTTTCAACTCCAGTGGCGGCCCATGTATTGTGGGCACACAGGCGCTGCCCCCTAATGCCGCCGCTGCCCTCTCTATCGTCCTTTCAGGACGCTGGGCGCTTGAATTATGGAGGTGATGGGGGGGGGGGGGGGGGGTTTGAGGCATGATTAGAGCCAGAGGCTCTAATAGGCTTCAAAAAAGGGGTGGACTTGGGGCACAGAACACTGCGTCCCAATCCCACCCAGTTGTGTGACAATAGCAAATTCATTTTCGCTATTTTCACACTAAATGTTCTCCCTGCCAATCAGGAAGCAGGTGTGAGACCTGTTTCCCGATTGGCCAAAACATCAGGCGATTCTTTTGGATGCCTGAGGTGGAGCAAGGGAGGAAGCCACTGGAGCCAAAGAGGAATCCCACCACCCTGCAGCCGATGCCCGGACCGTAAACCCCCTAGCTGCTGCCCAGACCCTGCACCCGCTAGCCTGGAGCTGCTGCCTGGACCCTGCACCCGCTAGCTTGGAGCCGCTGCCCGCACCCCGTCACGCTGGATGACACATTCATCTGTCTGGATCTATCTATCCTGGTAAGTGCCGGACCAACTGGCAGACGTGATTTGTTAGTGCCACACCGCTAGGGGGGTGGTTGTTTGCCCGCCCCCCCCCCCCAGAACAAAAAACCTACCGGCCGCCACTGTTCAGCTCTGATGCTTGAATTAAGGAAATCCATTTCTACATAGTACATAGGTATTTTTTATGTGGATTCTACTTGGCCTTACCCCAGCACGGAGGCCACACTCAGATACTGAGGCAGCATAACCCTGAGGCAGCAAAGCATCCAGCCATATGCGAATATATACGGTTGTAATATCTGTGTAAAAGTGCGGTCCATCTATAAGAACACCTTGTGGTCTTCCTGATCTATTGGGATAAATTTGGATAAATTTGCTCCACTGGACTCAAAAATACACCAACACATTCACCTACTACCTTGCCCTGGTGTGGGCCTCTAGTCCCTGTGGATGCTCCTATATATGCCAGGGGGATTTCTATAGGGGATGTTTTTGAGAAACTGCTTATGAATATATTTCAAATTTAAGTGAATTCACCTTCATTAATCTCCTGATGAAGCAGTAGTAGTAGTAGGAGACAGTGAAACATGTTGAGTCAAGCTTACCCCTTCTCACTAGGAAATATCATCAAAATAACTACTTGATAGATCTACAGTATATATGAATAATAAAAATATGGATATGCTGATTTATTAGGGGAGGCTTTGATGAATAGGTATCATTCTCTAACTCAAGCATTATGTTTTTTTGACTACTTTTAGATGTATATTACTAATATATATATATATTTTAATGAACTTTCAATACATGAATATTTTTATGAAATTATGATTTGTGTACACAGTGCCTTTAAAAGTCCATGTTTCATCTTTTTCTTGAGAAATATACTTGGTCTTCCATCGATCTTCAATCTCTATTTTTTGTTTTTTGAAGCCCTTGAGTAAAGAAGAGATGTTAAAATGGAATGAGAGCTGAAAAATCATAACAGAATAAAGACTGTTTCAGGGCATATATGTAAAATAGGAAATATTTCATATATATTCAGAGGATCTAGTAGAGAGAGATATTCCTATCAAAAATCCAAGTTCTACCCGACTGCTGCAATCATTACAGAGGCAGATTATCCCATCAGTTCTCCTGCCGTATTCTCCATCATTATGACCTTGTTGAGTCCAGGAAAGACGCGGGTTATTGTGGAAAAATCCTGATACCAGCGTAGCAGGTGATTAATCCTACTAATGTCCAACTCAGATATCCGTTTGGGGCAGAGATTTTAATACGGTTGTTCTCAGTCCTCTCCTAAATCTCATCTACTTAGAGGCCATTCCACAAAGGATCAGTCATGTTTGTCATAAATATTTGTCTTTACCTATAGGTCTTTGTCTTCAATGACTATGCAATGACCTTCCAGCCATGCCACTGATCCTCTAAGACTGCATTGTAGACAGTCATACATCTTCAGGGTTTTTCTACCTGTGTCAGATAGGCCCCACCCTGTAATCAAACTCCCAGCCAGGTACGAAAAAAAAATGATTGTACAAACATGTCAAGTTTCCTCTCTCCTCCCCGTTGTCCCGCGCTCTTTCCCTCCTCTATTCTTGTCTTTTCAAACTGTCCTTACAGTGAGTGGATTATTTCACGTGAGTGATCAGGCATAGGCTACGCTGTCCAGGTAAGAGCTTTACTCCCAGTCTGTGCAGGCTCATATCAGCCTTGTAGGCATTTTATGTTGTATGGGTAAATATTGCTGAACTCTGCAACATATATCCTGTCTGTTCAGTGCAAAGAGCACGGAGAAGAGCTCAAGCTCAGCGCGAGTGGAAATCCCAGAACTTGTGCTAGAGGCAAAGGCTGGTTAATGTGCGCTCTAACACTGACTTCTTTATGTTGTCATTTTATTTAATTTTTTTAACTACTACTCTACATAGTTATTGTTCTAGTCTACATTGTATAAAGTCAATGCAAACTATGTAAATGCAGGACATAAATCCATACAATCTGTGTGATATTGAATGTACAGAGGTCAGGGTGAGGCTCTCCTGCTCAGTATGGGTGGAGGTCCTGTGGTTAGTGTTATGCTGCGTACACACGTTTGGAATTTCGGCCAGCAAAAGACCGATGAGAGCTTTTCGTCGGAAAATGCGACCGCGTGTATGCGCCATTTTTCCGTCCGAATTTCCGCCAGCAAAAGACTGAGAGCAGGTTCTTAATTTTTCCGAGGGAAAGCGTTTCTATCTGAAATTCCGATCGTGTGTATGCAATTCCGATGCGCAAAAACTCACGCATGCTCAGATTCAACTACGAGACTGATGCTATTGGCTACTGATCTTCCTTTTTCTAGTCACGTCGTACGTGTTGTGTTCTTGACAGTCGAAATTTGGTGTGACCGTGTGTATGCAAGACAGCTTGAGCGAAATCCCATCGGAATTCCGTCGTGAAAACCATCAGAGCTTTTTCCGACCCAAATTCCGATCGTGTGTACGCAGCATTAGATGCAAGATTGGCTATTTGTAATAACTGTTTTTTCTTTTCTTGCCTGATATTTTAAAGTGTTTTCCATACATAAGACACTACACTTGTTTTAATGTATGCATCTGTATACGTTTTTTTGAAACCTCTTAAATTGACCAAGTAACATTAACTCCTTGATGACCATAACCGTTTCACACCTTTACTGCATGGTGATCATGTTTCCCAGAGCTACTTTGTCCTGAATAGTTCAATATTGTACAGCATGTACACAGTGAAAGTACCTTTTTTTAGATAAACACCTGTAAAGCGGCATCTTTTTCATGGTCTTAACATCCTCCTGGTGCTGTTGTTAACAAATAGGTAGCTACATTGTAAATTCAGTACTGAGATTTGTAGTCTCATCCATTTGTGACTTTCTTATCATTTTATACTTCTCTTCACCCGAGTTCCTCCCTGTTTCATGCTTCTTGGTACAATGTATAAAATGTGCTTCTAAAGTGGTCATTCATTTTTCTAATGGATGTGGAAGTTCAGATGTGTCAACATTTTGCTAACTTTTGTTTGCATTTGATTTGTTTCCTGCAGTATGTGATTTGAAAAAGCTTGTACAATGTTGGCATTTATATCCACCATAGAAAACCATTGGTTCTAAAGGGGACACTTATAACATCTGAACCCAGGGTTCTTGTATATAGAAGCATTCAAATATGGTTAGGTGCCCTGACAGAGATTAACACAAGAGTTGCCTTGTTGCGACTTACTGAATGTATTAGTGACAGTCTCTAAACCTAAGCACCTAAGACACATGCCCTGGGTCGCCAGGCAACTGCCCTTGGTGTAGGTTTATGAGTGTAATGCCACTGCTCCCCATCTTCTAATAACATCCAGCTTAATTTTACATCAAGGTACATTTAGCAGGCATTTGAGATCAGTTTGAGACACTTCTTAAATCATTCACGTACAAGGGGTACATTTGACCTGCACTTGATCTCCTCCTTAACCTTCACCAAGCTGCCTTTACATTATTGTATTGGGAGAAGAAAATTTTCGATGCAACCAAAAGCTTATTGACACAGACCATAATAATGTGGTATATGTTGGAGACAAGTTTTCCATACAACACAGAAGAGTACATTATATCTGTTGACAGAAATGACAGGTAGAAAGGCCAAGACCATGCAGTAGGTAAGAGGGTAACAAATACTGTCATTTTTTTATGTTCTGAAAACATATTTCTATGCTTTCCTTCACTTAATATGCCCAATATATGACCTTTTTTATAATATCATGTGCTGTTTTATTTTCAAGTACCACATGTTTAAAATTTGTTATATATTCAGAGTATACAATTGGTGGCTAGTGCCGCGTACACACGATCGGAATTTCAGCCAGCAAAAGACCGATGAGAGCTTTTCATTGGAAAATGCGATCGTGTGTATGCTCCATCTGAATTTAGCTGGCCGAATTCCTGCCAGCAAAAATTTGATGACATGTTCTCAATTTTCCCGATGGAAAAACTGTCGGAAATTCCGATCGTGTGTATGCAATTCCAATGCGCAAAAACTCATGCATGCTCAGATTCAACTACGAGATGGAAGCTATTGGCTACTAAGTATTGAACTTCCTTTTTCTAGTCTCGTCGTACGTGTTTTAAGTCATCGCGTTCTTGGGGGTCGGAATTTGGTGTGACGGTGTGTAGGCAAGACAGTTTGAGCGAATTCTGTTGAATTCTGACGGAAAAACCATCAGAGCTTTTTCCAACGAATTTCCAATCGTGTGTATGCGGAGGTCAGCAACCTGTAGATCACGATCAACCAGTAGATCATAGTAAGGTGACTGGTACATCGCGGTCTGGGTTTGCTGACTCGGCATTCCAGAGCATCAAACAGAGTGTAATGCAGAGTGACTACTTGTAAAGTTGGAGCTGTAGTAGAAAGAAAAAGAGCCACATAAGCTGATGCCTCCTCCGTAGTGCTAGCTCCTGTCCCATGCAGAGTGATACTAACTGCACTCCACCTCTTATCCCAGCTAGCCATCTCCAGAGTGGTGCCAGCAGCAGGAAAAAAGATCTTCAGGTCAGTGTGAAGCAATACACTGGGCATAATGGTATAGGGCTGCTTTCACACTGATGCGCTGCAGTTTACCCACACCGCAGGTGCAGGTCAGTGTACCTGTAGCTTTCCTAAGGGTTTTCTGCGCTTAGCCATAGACTTCTATTATATCCTGCAGTTGTAGTGCACCACACCTGCATGAAAGAATAGAAGTCTATGGCAAAGCGCAGAAAGCCCAGGAAAGTTGCAGATGTACTATGTAGCACCTGTAGTACATGTAAACCACAGCACATCAGTGTGAAAGCAGCCTTATAGGGGGCTCAGAACAATAAGGTTTTATTTACAGTTGGGGGGTGGTAAAACCCCATAGTTGAGATGTGTTTTTTATCAACACCACACCCTCTTTCGCTGCAGCGCCCAGGGGAGTGCACATTTCACAGCCGTAGCAGTAGTTATACACCCTGTCATGGTTGGTGGGTGTAGCACCTGCAAAGCGTGACCCATTGAAGTGAATGAGGCCACTCTGCAAGTACCCTGCAACCTTTTGCAGTACAGCAAACAAGAGGTTAAAGCAGGCAGCTTTGTGTTGCTTTCTCACACTCTGCTTTAACTCTTGGACCCCGCAGAAGCATGCAGTTGCAGGGTGCATGCAGAGTGGCCCCATTTACTTGATCAGGTCTTGGTTAGCAGGCAGTAGCACCCACCAAAAGCAACAGGGGGCTTAATTCCTGCTGTGGCATGTGTACACCTTTGGCTGCTGCCTCAGTAGCTAAAGGAGGCAGGGATTGTGGGCAGTAAAACTGCGACCCAACCACAGGGTTTTACTACCCCCCACCTTTACTTGCAAACAAGCTCTAAGGGTGCCGCTGCCAAATGCAGCTAAGAACTCATTCACAAGTGCAGCAGACACTGTTGCTCCTCTGAAAAGTGATCTGAGTGTGTTTGACAGGTGGTGAGGAAGTGATATGTTGCCTCCTCACCACCTGATTTAAACCCTTGATTGCCATGAAATGCACGTGATTGCGATGTGGTAGTGCTGAGGTTTAAATCGGGTGTGAGGAGGTGATACTGTGCCCTGTAACCTTTGAATTCTCCCATGTTGTTCGAGCTGATCTCCACCTCTTTAAGGTTGCTTACCCCTGGCTTTAGAGCATTGCTCTCTCTTAAAGTTTCAAGGTCTTCATTTCTTCTTTAATGAGCGTGCCAGCAGTAGGCTGTGTGGTTGGATCGCCTCCAGGCAGAACCTGAGTTTTCTACACAGTATTTCAATGCTGTATTTTTAGGCTCAGGGATTTGGCACATTGTATTGTATAATTTCAACATTATTAGATATGTGAAAATACAGTTTTCATCATGATGACCTTGTTGTTCATTACCATTACTGGGTTAAGCATTAGATTTAAGTTTTAATGGTAACATTTGGGGTAGGTTCGGGTTAGGGTTCAGTTTGTGTTGGGTCAAGCTGGTTTCAGTTAACACTCTAATGTAACCCAGAAAAAAATACTTCTGAGTTCAGTTAAGCTTTAGCAATAGGTTTAGGCAACTGCTTAGGTTTTCAGGGATTGTGGTTATTTTGTAATTTTGGTATTTTAAGAATGGAAAATAGTTTTTGCTGCAATAATCCAGTTTTTTAAACATGGTTTTTAAATGCTGGCACTAAAAAGACTGGCATCAGAAACTTCACCAGATTTTTTTTTTGTGCCACAAAATAATGTACTGATTGAAGCTCGTGCTGAATGCACTGCATCGCAGGTTCCCAGTGCTAATGCATGCATGCTACACCAGGAATTCCCAACAGCTTAAAAACATTGCTTGCTCCAGGTTGGTATAGTTGAAGAACCCGCATGACTACTTAAGAAGTTTAACCACATTTTCCTCTATTCCTAATTAGTCACCAAGGAGTCATTTTATTTGGCACTGCTACTTGTGTGCAGGAATTAATGGCACAAAGATGGGTGGACTTACATTCATATCTGTAAAGTCAGCCAAGTGAGTGATAAAACAAATGCAATGACTTGGCTGGAGCCAGCAATATATAGTCATGCGCTGCTATGTGTACAGTCCTGCAAATGAGGTGCATTGATTTACATCTCATTGCTGATGAATGTGTTATGTCTGAGAAGTACTATATTGTGTTAAGACAATAAATCCTATTAATTATTGCCTCTTTGCATTTACGGAAGGATCAAAAACTGAAATATATTTCATATGTAGCCTTTTTTTGGGGGGGGGGGGGGGTTATGAGAAATTACTCTCCCCAAACAGTACAGTGTGCTAAACCTGTAGATAAATAAGAGAACCAGAAATTTCTCTGAGACCCCTTTCACACTGGGGAGTTTTTCATGCGTTTTTCAGGCGCTTTAGCGTTAAAAAAAGCGCATGTAAAACGCCTGAAAGAAGCCTCATCTGCAATCCCAATGTGAAAGCCCGAGTGCTTTCACACTGAGACCCCTTTCACACTATGGCATTTTTCAGGCGCTTTAGCATTAAAATAAGAGCCTGTAAAGCGCCTGAAAGAAGTCTCAACTGCAATCCCAATGTGAAAGCCTGAGTGCTTTCACACTGAGGCGCTGCGCTGGCAGGGCGTCAAAAAAAGTCCTGCAAGCAGCTTCTTTGCAGCGCTTTTGGAGCGGTGAATACACCTATAAAAAATGCCTGAAAAGCACTTTTGGCAGCAGCGCTTTGTGGGCGCTTTTAACCCTTTATTTGGCCACTAGCAGGGGTTAAAAGCGCCCCAATAGCACTCGAAAAAACGCTGGTAAAGCGCTGCTAGTTTAAGCGGCGTTTTACGAGTGTTTTCCGGGGCGCTGACATTGTGAAAGGGCTCTTAAAGCACTTGGGCTTTCACATTGGGATAGCAGATGAGGCTTCTTTCAAGCGCTTTACAGGCACTTTTTTTTAACGCTAAAGCGCCTGAAAAATGCCTGAAAAATGTCCCAGTGTGAAAGGGGTCTAAGTGGAAAAGTGGGCTTGATAATAAATTTGATCGTGCCTCCACTCAGTACATGACCTCTGTGAGGACATTCCCTTCCTGGGAAATCAATCGGTATTCTAGTCAAAGTAATTGAGAGTAGAGTAACTACTGCAACGTTCCTATAACATTAACCACAAGTATATAGATGCATACCAGTATGGGAATAACACAACACAAGCTTTATATTTAAAAGGATTAATCAAAGATTCATTCAAAGTACAAACAAGTATTCTCAACATAATGCCCAATAGGAGTCCTGGTTGTGAACATATACCTGGGTATATATACAGTGCCTTGAAAAAGTATTCATACCCCTTGAAATTTTCCACATTTTGTCATGTTACAACCAAAAACGTAAATGTATTTTTTGGGGGGTTTTATGTGATAGACCAACAGAAAGTGGCACATAATTGTGAAGTGGAAGGAATATTTTATAAACTGTTTTCAAAATGTTTGAAAATTAAATATCTGAAAAGTGTAGCATGCATTTGCATTCAGCCCCCTTTATTCTGATACCTCTAACTAAAATCTAGTGGAACTAATTGTATTAAGAAGTCACCTAATTAGTAAATAGAGTCCACCTGTGTTTAATTTAATCTTAGTATAAATGCAGCTGTTCTGCGACGCCCTCAGAGGTTTGTTAGAGAACCTTTAGTGAACAAACAGCATCATTAAGGCCAAGGAACACACCAGATAGGTCAGGGATAAAGTTGTGGAGAAGTTTAAAGCAGGTTAGGTCACAAAAAAAGAATCCCAAGCTTTGAACATCTGATGGAACACTGTTCAATCCATCATCTGAAAATTAAGAGTATGGCACAACTGCAAACCTACCAAGACATGGCCGCCCACCTAAACTGACAAGCCAGGCAAGGAGAGCATTAATCAGAGAAGCAGCCAAGTGGTCCATCGTAACTCTGGAGGTGCTGCAGAGGTCCACATCTCAGGTGGTAGAATCTGTCCACAGGACAACTATTAGCCGTGCACTCCACAAATATGGCCTTTATGGACGAGTGGCAAGAAGAAAGCCCTTGTTGAAAGCCATAAGAAGTCCCATTTTCAGTTTGCAAGAAGCCATGTGGGGGACACAGCAAACATGTGGAAGAAGGTGCTCTGGTCAGATTAGACCAAAATGTAAATTTTTGGCCTAAAAGCAAAACGCTATTTGTGGCGGAAAACAAACTTTGCATAACATTCCCACTGTGAAACATGGTGGTGGCAGCATCATGTTGTGGGGATGCTTTTCTTCAGCAGGGACAAGGAAGCTGGTCAGAGTTGATGGGAAGATGGATGGAGCCGAATACAGGGCAATCTTAGAAGAAAACCTGTTAGAGTCTGCAAAGGACTTGAGACTGGGGCTGAGGTTTGTCTTCCAACAGCATCGCATAGTAGCCCATTATGTGTCACTTACCTGACACAGGATCCAGTGATGTCACCACTGTCCCCTCTTCCACAAATCGTCCATCTTCCTTCCGGGTATGTGAGTGGCTGGAGCAGTGATGACGTCACTCCGGCGCATGCGCCGTCAGTGACGGCATGTTAGCCTTTACTAACGGCATGCTCAGTGCATTTGTGCTGTTGTCTACAGCGCACATGCGCTATAGGCATCCATGCCCGGTTTTTGTGTAGGTTAAGGAGATATTTTTTGCACCTACAGGTAAGCCCTTATCTGGGCTTACCTGTAGGTTAAAGTGATCCCAGAGGGTTTATAACCACTTTAAAGGAAATTAAAAAACAGATTTGCATAGTTAGGTTGAAAAAAACACCAACACAAGTCCATCTAGTTCAATCAATATTGTCTGGATCACCAGGTAATAAACTATGTTATAGAGGGGGACTCATCAGAACAGACTGCTGTCAATGCCAGTGACAGACTGTATCATACGTCTCATTTTTTATTTTGGCTAGAATAGTGAGGCCCGGAACGAACAAAAAGAGAAACAAAATAGTGCAGGGCCGGGCATGACTATGTGGAATAGGGAGACAACAAAGGGTTAAAAAGTGTGAGAGGTCTTAAGGGGGAGGATTTAAGAAATAAAGGAATCTGAGGGGGAGGAGAGTTTATTTAAAGGGGAGGCGGGGACTTCCGGGAACAGTCAGTGAGAGAGACAGAAGGAGGCCGTTTTACACGTGCTGCTCCTCTGTCAGAGCTTTACGGAGGTCGCTTTAATCGCGGCGTGGTGGCGGGCTGCAGCGGCGAGCGGGGGGATAGAGTGGCGTCCAAGCGGCGGTGCGGTATGGGGATCGTGCGGAGGGGGCGGCGCCACGGAGGGAGGGTCGTTTCTGCGCTCGGAGGCCCGGTACACAAGGCATTTCTCGCCCCTGCTCCTCTCCCCCAGCGGCGAGCAGCGCCACTTCGGTGCCCCCCCCCTCTTTAGCGGTCTGTCGACCCCACCGGCGAGGAGCACACGGGGGTTTAGCCCCCAGGAGGTACGGAAAAAATCCTGGTCACTGGGGGAGCGGGGGGGGGGTGGGGCTGTGGGCCGTAGTGGCGCCCGTTCCCTGGCAGCGTGCGTAGGCCGGTGGAGATTGCGTTCCCCCCCTTCCACAGTGCCAGCCAGGGGGGAGAGCCAGCGGGGGAGGTGCTGGGTTACTCTGCGGCTCCACGGGGCCTGTGGGATGCGCAGAATGTAGGAGGACGGCGGGGCGGCCCACCTGGAGATAGGCAAGCGTGGGGCTTGGCTGCGGTGGACGGATACACCGAAAAGGGAGAGGCCCACTGTGCAGCTGGGAGTCTACGGCCCCCAGGCATGCTGCACCTGGGAGGCTGCTTCCACCTATGGGCCCAGCTCATGAGGTGAGGTCGGGGGAGGAACGGTCCAGTTTGGAGGAAGAGGAGCAGCCTTGGGATCTCGCATCGTTGGAGTGGCAGGAGCAGCGGCTGTGGGGCCCTACCCGTCAGCTAGGTAAGATGGTACATTGTCTCACGTCGAGTTTATTGATGCTCTGTGTCAGTTGCTGGAAGTGGGGAAATGGGGGTGCTATGCTGCGGGCACGTACGGATGCAGCGGTTGTCCCCGGGGCGTCGGGCATTTTCGCCTGGCACTTTTGGGACAGTGGGGAAACTGCGCAGTTGTTGGGGGGTTGGTAGGACCTGTTTGGGGGCCCCCGCAGGTAACCCCATGGGTTGCCGGGGGAAAAGAGCAGACAGGGCGTGGGCCCCCCCCCCCTCGGCCTTGACAAGGCCCCCTGCCAGGTGTCCTGGTGGGCAGGCTGGTGCAATGTGAGGGGTGCAAGGGGGGGCCCGGGTAGGTTATGATTGCAGAGGCCACGTAGGGGGTTTCCCTATGCTCCGAGGGGCTGTTGGGAGCCCATTTACGGCAGGGATTCGGATCCAGCGCGGTGGGGGTGAGTATGGGGAGTTCTTCTCTTGCTGCACCTTGGAGATTTTGGGACGTCGTGCCTTGGCTGCAGGCGTTTGCTATGTTGGCGAGCGAGCGGTCAAGGGACAACAGGCACGTTGCTCGGCTCTTGCCGGTTACACTGCGGCCATTGGGGGGGGCACATTAGGTTTCGGAGGGGGTCCGCTGGGCTGAAGTATGGTACTTCCTTTACACAGGAGGGGGGTGGTTCGTCGATCTCTCTGGTGGGATGGCGGGATATCGGCCTATGTGGGCGCTTGGGGTGTTAGGCGTGGGACCCCCCGAGGCAGTTTTTCTTCAAGGGGGTGGGGGGCTGGGGTGACACCCGCCTCGGTATTTCTATGGGAGCTACGGTGGATTGGGGGGTTACGGCTGTCCTAGGCAGGAGGGCATCTGCTGTGGGAGTTCTTATCCCCTGTCCCGGTGTTTTTCAGAGAAGTTGCGTGTGTCGAGGAGTTGCGAACAAGGGGGATGGTGACGGTGGGGAGAAGGGGAAGTATGCAGCCTTTTCCAACATAGGTACCCTGATTGGGGGGGCGGCTAGGCTGTTGGCTGATGGGTGTGTAGAAGATTTCTTGGGCTGCCGTGTTCCCTGGCGGGGGTGCCGTTTATGGTGCAGTATTTACGGTCTGCTCCGAAACAAATCTGGGGGGGTTTTTTCGGTAAAAATGGAGAGGGTGGGGCATGGGGGAGGGCCCTGGTTATGATAATAAAAAAAATAAAATAATAATATGGTGGGATTTGGTATGTTCACCAATGGGGGTGGCCCCTGAGGAGGAATCAAAGGAGGTTCGTCTTATGCCCCAATTCTCGTTTCCCAGCTGGGATTCGGTTACTGTGGCGAGGGACCCCGAAGCTGGTGCGGCGTCTGATTCTTCATTGACGTTGCTGACAGGTGGGTTAGCGCTATGAGACAGGAACATTCGGGGCTTAGCCTGACATCGAGGTAGCTTTTCATTGTTCTTCGGGGATGCTGGGGCAAGGGACCATTACAGGAAAGGAGGTCTGGCCAGGGGTTGCTCCATGCCTTGCAAGCAGTTGCATACGTTAGTCACGGGGGAGTGGGTGGTTGAGAATATGTTGGGCCTGTTTCCGTCATCCGCTATCGGATGCCTTTCTGGGTGTGGGGATACCGACCTCGAAAGGGGGGTGCGATTCTCCTGTCTATGTTACGGCACTTTGCAGGTGGGTTCGGCGTGCCATGGGTGGCAGTTATATATACTGAGGGCTCGAGGGCAGATATTAATTTTCTGGGGCATCAGGGTTGCCCCGGATCCTCGAGTGGAGGTGGTCGGGATTGAGATTCGGGGATGTCGGGTCAGCGGGGTTTGATTGGGGTTATTGCAGTCTTTACTGGGCGGGTTTTACTTTTGCAGGTCGCAGCAGTCCGCGTGCGGGGATTTCTGCCGACGGCTGTCGGTGGCTACAGCTAGGGTGCAGGCCCAGGCCCGATTTATAAGGTTTTTTTCTAAGGAATACAAAGGGGACCGGACTGTTGGGCGCACGTGTTGGAGGAGTATCAGGGGCGATCGATTTGGGCTGGACCGGGGAGTAAGCTGATATTGATTGGTTTGCAGGGTCCAGGCTATGGAGTTGTGGGGGAGACGTGTAGGAACTTGCAGAGTGGGTGGCAGTTTGACACTGTGTGCGGTACAGGTTGTCTACAGCATACCCATGTCCTAACAGGTGGTGGTACGGTTGCTGCACCGTTTCGTATGGGCATTGCATGCAGTTGACCACTGTTATGTATGCTGTACGCCTCCTGGGAAGTGTCCATACTCGGTTTGATTTCCTGTCTCGGTTTTAGTGGGCCGAGTTCGGGAGCTAGCTCCATCTGCAGAGAAGGGGGGGTCCCCGGGGGGTGAGGGGGTCGGCCGGGTGGCTTGCAACGCGGTAAGGAGTGCGTGGATGGTTTTTGTATGGCTTGCTGGGGGCTGTGTTGGTTGGGTCGGAGGTCAGACTGTGGGTGGGGTATTTCCTTCCATGCACATGAAGGTATGGGGGGGCGGTGTCCGCCGTTAGGCGGCAAATGGCTGGTTTGGCTTTGTTAATCCACTCTCGGGGGGCCAGATGGACGTCACGGATGGAGTGTTGGGAGCCACACGCGTTTACAGGGCTTCAGTGGTGTCACAAGCATGCGGACCCTTGGCTGCCATTTGCTTTGCGTTCTTTGGGACATGGGGGCCATTGGGGTTCCATGTGTTCCTTGACTTAAGGGATACATTTTTATAGAGCTGTTTTACATAGCGTTTTTTGGCGCCATTCGAGTGGGGGGGGGGGGGGGTGTTGGTGGGCCCCTGCAGGCGGAGTAGAGGGGGGTTTTTTACAGCTCTAGAGGTGGATATCGGGGAGGGTAGTGGTTACGTTGTGCAGGTCTAGGTCAGACCGGAGGGAAAGGGATGAGTGTGCAGCTGTTTACGTTGCCTGGTTCCCAGGTTTGCCCTGGGAGGGTGGTGATGGACTCAGTGAGTGTTCAGTTTGTAGGGGGGTGGGCCATTCTAGTTGCGCAAGGGGGGTTCCGGTGTATCCACGGTCCAGTCGTGGTAGTTTATCGGAAAAGCCTTAGGGCGGTGGGGTTGGACTGTATGGGCGACCACAGGGGTTGGGCTGAATGAGGTGGCGGTAATGAGGATTGCACGGTGAGAAGGTAGGTATTTCCGCACTGGGTTTGCCTACATATTGTTACACACTTGGGAGTGGGCGTGGTACGGGGTTGGAGGTAGCTATCTAATAGTTGGCTTTGCTTTAGTTGTGGAATGTGTTCCATGTTGGTGTTACCCTGGTTTTGTCCATTTCTGTCCTTTCAGATGAAGTGCAAATCTGCCTTGTCTGGATATAGGGGCATCTCTCTGTCTGTGGGTGCTACATTTGTTTGTCGTGCTGTCCTTTCAGATGAAGTGCACATACGCCTTGTCTAGATGTGGGGGCATCCCTATGTCTGTTGGTGCTACCCTTTTTTGTCGTACTGCCCTTTCAGATGCAGTGCACATACGCCTGGTCTGGTTATGGCGGCATCCCTATGTCTGTTGGTGCTACCCCTTTGTTTGTCGTTCTGTCCTTTCAGATGAAGTGCGCATACGCCTTGTCTGGATATGGCGGCATCCCTAGGTCTGTTGGTGCTACCCGTTGTTTGTCGTTCTGTCCTTTCAGATAACGTGCACATACGCCTTGTCTGGTCGTGGGGGCATCCCCGTGTCTTTGGTGATACCCTTGTTTGTTGTTCTGTCCTTTCAGATGAAGTACGCATACGCCTTGTCTGGATATTGAGGCATCCCTGGGTTGTTGGGGGGCCAGGGGGCGGAGGATAGATCAGATGGCAGGCGGCTGGGTGTTTCTCGGGTGGAGGTGTGTATCCACTGGATGGGGACCCCTGGGATGGTGTGGAACAGGGTGGTACCGGAGGTGCAACATTAAGCTTGGCTCGGTCAGGCAACTGGGCGTTCTGGTTCTCCGGGTGGGAGAGGATGTTTAGGGGTCAGTCTCATCGGGGGGGTAAGCTCGACTGTTACGTCAGAAGGTGGCACTCCGGTCACCTTTTCCCTGCCGGGTTCATGGGTGGTCCAACATTGTTGCCCGGACTACAAGATTTGGGCATTATCAGTGGCACCGTATAATAAAGCCTGTATGTGGTGTAAAAGGTTGTGGGTGAGTGGTTTCATGTAAGGGGTTTTGGGCTGTTATACACATGGAGTTGGAGCCTAAGGTGGGTATGTTTTCCGGGGGGCGAGGGGATTCACCTCTCAGCTGGGGGTATTGATCGGTGGGCGCTGGGTCTTTGGGAGGAGATTCAGCGGGCCCTGCGGGTGTGGAGGGGCCCTTAAGGGTAAGGGGTTATCCTTGCGGGCTGTGGCGGTGTCTTTGGTCTTTGATGGTGGCAAAATCATAAGTGATGGAAGTGGTGGGGGGCTCATCAGTAGTATGTGCCCCTCTGGTTTATTCCAGTGGAACGGTGTCTGCTGGAATACGGTAATGGTTGCACTGCGGGAAGGGGGTTGTCTCCAAACTGATCATTCGGCTGGAGGCCTGTTATGGTGAAAAAGGTCCCGCAGTGTAGTGGTGGAAAGTGTTAAGTTTGGGGTACCATCATTGACCAATAGACTGTGATTTAAAAAGTTGTCGTTACAAAGGTTATATGATAAAATTGGAAAATATTTAATATTTGGTTAATAATAAAAAGGCTGCTATGGCCATTTATACTCCAAACTCCTGTGTGGTCTCATTATTTTATGGGGGGTAAAAGAAAAGGGGATTGGGGTAGTATGTGTGGTCCAAGGACAGTAAAAGAAGGTTGGGGATATCTAGACTACACTAGTCATGCGCTTTAATGACTACAACTCACAGAAGCAGGATGGCACTACAGTAAGGCTTCTGTTCCTGTTGGAGGCCAAAAACTTGGCCAAGTATATTTTATTTCTTCCAGACAGTACAACTAAAATTAAAGGCAGATGATAGCAATTGGGTATGGCATGCTGTAGATATTACTGATTAATTTCTCTTTAGTACTCTAAATAGTAGCTGTAGGGTTGTTAAAGAGGTTACTGGGGGTATCTTGAGTTTTGGCTGATTGATTTTCTACTTAATGGTGCCCTCATAATTGTGGGGCCAACACTGATTGGCAGAGCCAGCTGCAGGACACCAATGATATTTTTAGATGTCTGTAAGCCTGGCATTTTCACCCACAAGACCTGAAATTATTTCAAGGGTTCCTCTGGGGGTTAGAAGGGTTGAGAAAAGCTGGTATAAAGCATTCACTGGGATAAAACCTTGTGTGTAGATGCTCCTCATGATATCTATCGATGTTCACGCAGCACATTTATTTGACTGATGTTCCACTGACAGAACATGTTGAAAGAATTGTGGTATGGAATGTTTCCCTCTTTAATAATGCAGTCGGGGAATGGCAGCCCTGCAGTCATACCATTTTTGTCAAAACAAACAGTGCAAGTTGGAAAATGTTCACTTCAGTATCACTGAAAGAAGCCTGTCCTTTCAACTTCTGGAGGCCAATATTGGCTGCTTGGGTCCTTAGTAATACAAGGGTTTGAGCATGCAGGTGTCTTTGCTCCATCTGTCTGCTGTTTTCTTCTGCAAAAAAATGAAGGTTAAAGCATATGTTAACCCCCCCCCCCCCCCCAAAAAAAAGGAAAAAGGATCCTGCTCCTTTTAAAGCATGTTGTATAACACAGTGCTTGCCCTGTGTCATTTGGACTCCGTAACACTTAAAAAAAAAAATCCTGCCAGTTTCTCCACACCCTATGTAAACGGACCACAATAATCATGGCTGCTGAGCCCTGACACTGTGGTCAGTTTGCGTGCCTCCATCAGCCGCAGCCCTGCTGTCTCTCCTCTCTGCTCATGTCCTCCTCCCCCCTCCCTCCCTGCCTGTCATCTCCTGTGTCAGGGCCCCCCCTGCCCCTCTGCTGTTGCTGTAATCACATAATTTACTGTATATAATCTACTCTGTTTTATAAGGATATATCCCCCTGTGTGTGCTGTATAAAAAAATAAGTCATGTATACCTTATCTGGGAGTGCTGATCAGCAGTCATGTGACACGCTGGCTCTTTCCAGTTCTTGCTTCCTCTCCTCCTCACCTCCAGACTGACGTCAATGGGGGAATCTCAGCCCCTCACACTGCATCTGTGAGACGGGGAGAGCAGAGATGTGACGCATCACATGACCGCTGATCAGCGCTCACAGATGAGGTATATAAGAATTTTTTTTTTATACAGCACACACAGGGGGACATATCATTAGAAGACAGCGAATTTTATAAAGTAAATCATGTAGGTTAACAAACCCTTTAAGTGATTGAGGGGTGGTAATTTAGGCTTAAGGAAGAATTATCCTTTGACAGTATTTGCGGTAACAGAATTTTCACTATGTAACCTTTTGTTTCAAGTTGTCACAATACATGTATATAAAATTTGAGTTGTTCGGCTAACACAAGCACACCTATAAATGCCTTAAAGTGGGGTGCCCCCTAAAAAAATAATTTAAAAGTCTTTTAATAATCAGACATTTACCTGTCCCAGGGTCCAGCGATGCAGGGGAATGAAGCCCCCCCCTCGTTCTCTGCACCGCTCGCGGCACCGCCATTCTTACTGTGGGCGCGAGCGGCACTGGGCGCTGTGATACGCCGCACAGTCATCTGGAACACGTGACAGGTCCCAGATGACTGTGCGGTGCGAGGGGAAGTGATGTCACCAGCCCGGGCATTGAAGAAGGCAGACTACGAGGGACCCCCTAGCAACAGGCATTTAGAGGCGAGTAAAAAAAAAATGTTTTTTTCCAATTATTATTATTATTATTATTTTTTTTTTTATGAATTTTAAGCAATTTTTTGGTGGCAACACCACTTTAATACCTTAAAGCAGAACTTCAGTCATTTTTGCAACTTCCTATCTATTACATCTTCTGCCCTTGTTGTTTTAACTTTGGATAGTCAAACTTTTTTTTTCTGCCAGTAAATACCTTAAATAGCCCACTTCCTGTTTCTTGTCTGGTCATTAGCCTAGGCTTATGACATCACCCACAGCTCTCTCTCTCACTCTTGTGAGAGTTTGCCAGTAGGGATGAGCTTCGTGTTCGACTCGAACATCGGCTGTTCGGCCGTTCGGCGAATTCCGAACGTTATGGGCCGTTCGCGCCAAATTCGCGTGACGCTCACGGCCCACAATGCACTGCGTCATCGCAGTGCATTGCTGGCTCATGATTGGCCAAGCATGCACTGTGACCCCGCATGCTTGGCCAATAACAGCGCCAGCAGCGAGGAGAGCCATGATTGGCCACAGGCAGGATGCCTGTGGCCAATCATAGCTCAGGCTGTGTAGTACACGCCCCACACTATATAAGGCCGCCAGCGCGGCGGCCTAGTGTAGTGTGTTGGCGTCTGAAGAAGTTACACACCGATCGTTTTCGGACGATTTTCGATCTTGCTGTTGTGTAGTGGTTGTTGTCTGTGTGCCCTGACCGCAGTATACACCGCTATATTCACCTCACCTATATAGCTAGTGATCTATCTTTTATAATAGAGCTTGCAGTCAGTAGTGTTAGGAGCTTGTGCGTGCTGTCTGCGTGCTCTGTACCCAGTACACACCGCTATATCCACCTACATAGCTCTTCTCTATTTGAGCCCACTTGCCATCTGCAGGAGTTATTGTAAGTTGTGTGTGCCTCCAGCACAGCACAGTATACATCTGTATATACCCCTTTATCTCTGGTGTTCTATAAAAAAAAAGGCATCTGCAGGAGTTAGTGGGTTTTTTGTGCCTCCAGCACAATATACACCTGTATCTACCCTTTATTGCTGTTCTCTAATAGAGGCATCTGCAGGGCTTAGTGGGTGTTGTGTGACTCCATTACACTGCTGTTTTACCCAACTCCCTGGCAGTCATTTTCCACAAGCTGCAGCATACTGCCAGGTTTGCTACAGCGATGAAGAGGGAGGGGATGATGAGGGCACTGACTCCACGTGGGTGCCTGGTAGGAGAGAGGAGGAGGAGGAGGCACATGTCCAACGAGGCAGGATGCCCTCCGGGGGCCAGCTTAGGGGCAGCACACCGACTGAATCACACCGCAGAGCTCCGCCTGTGCAGGGCACTGCCTCTGCGCGTTATTCTAAAAGTTCTTTGGTGTGGGCCTTTTTTGAGACGAGTGCATCAGATCGCACCGCTGCTATTTGCAACATATGTCTCAAGCGTATCTCGCGTGGCCAAAACATCAGCCGCTTGGGCACCACATGCTTGACCAGACATATGTTGACCTGCCATGCAGCTTGTTGGCAAGCGTACCTCAAAGACCCACACCAAAGAACAAAGCGGACCTCTCCTTGCTCCTCATCAGCTGGCATCTCCAACCCCACTAGACCTTCAGTCCTCTCTGAAACCTGCTCTGAGAGGAATGAAGGTGTAGAATTAGGTGTGTCACAGCCAAGTGCTTCCGGGAACTCTGCTAGCGGTACACCCACGTCCGATTATAGCAGGCAAATGTCCCTGCCCCAGCTGCTGGACCGGCGAAAGAAGTTCACTCCCAGCCATCCACATGCCCAGCGGTTAAATGCTAGCTTGGCTAAATTGCTAGCACTTCAACTGCTGCCTTTTCAGTTGGTAGACTCGGCCCCCTTCCGTGAGTTTGTACAATGTGCGGTTCCTCAGTGGCAGGTCCCCAAACGCCACTTTTCCTCATGGAAGGCGATTCCGGCTCTCTACCGGCATGTGGAAGGCAATGTCCTTGCCTCGCTGGACAGGGCGGTCAGCGGTAAGGTGCATATTACCGCTGACTCATGGTCCAGCAGGCATGGACAGGGACAATATCTGTCTTTCACGGCCCATTGGGTCACTCTTCTGGCAGCTGGGAAGGATGCAGGACAAGGTGCAGTAGTGTTGGAGGTTGTTCCGCTACCACGCCTCCAAAATGCTACTATTGGTTGTGACACACCTCTCTCCTCCACCCCCTCTTCTTCTTCTTCCTTCATGGCCTCTTCCAGTGCTCTGTCCTCAGAACCAGCGGTGCTTCGTAGGCGTTCCAGGGGCTACGCAAGTACGCAGGCAAAACGATGCCATGCCGTGCTTGCGCTGGTTTGTTTGGGGGACAGGAGCCACACTGGGGCGGATGTTTTGTCAGCTCTGCAGGGGCAGGCCGAGAGGTGGTTGACGCCACGCCAGCTTAAGCCAGGAATGGTGGTTTGTGACAATGGCACCAACCTCCTCTCCGCCCTCCGACAGGGACAACTGACCCATGTGCCCTGTGTAGCTCACGTCCTTAACCTGGTGGTGCAGCGGTTCTTGGGCAGGTACACCGGCTTACAGGATGTACTGAAGCAGGCCAGGAAAGTCTGTGTGCATTTCCGCCGATCATTTAATGCCTGTGCTCGGCTGGCTGAGCTCCAAAAGGAGTTGAACCTGCCCAAGAACCGCCTTATATGTGACATGCCCACCAGGTGGAACTCAACGTTGGCCATGCTGCAGCGGCTGCACACGCAGCAGAGGGCCATCAATGAGTACCTGTGCGATTACGGCACCAGGACAGGGTCAGGGGAGCTCGGTTTTTTCTCACCACGCCAGTGGGGCATGATCAGGGATGCATGCACTGTCCTGTCACCGTTTGAGGAGGCCACAAGGATGGTGAGCAGTGACAGTGCATGCATCAGTGACACTGTACCTCTTGTCCACCTCTTGGAGCATACGCTGCGTGGAATAATGGACAGGGCACTTGAGGCAGAACAGAGGCAGGAAGAGGAGGACTTCCTTGCCTCTCAAGGCCCCCTTTATCCAGACAGTGTTCCTGCTGTGCCACCCATCACACAGGAAGAGGATGAGGAGGAGGAAGAGGAGGAGGAGGAGGATGATTGTGTCAGCATGGAGGTGGAGGCTGGCACTCAGCATCAGCAGCAGCAGCAGTCTTGTAGGGATGATTTACAGTCCCAAGAAACACGTGGACTTGTACGTGGCTGGGAGGAGGTAGCTGCGGATCATGTTGCCCTTAGTGACCCAGAGGACTCCGGAACGAATGCCTCAGCTAACCTACGCTGCATGGCCTCCCTGATCCTGCAAAGCCTGCGGAAGGATCCTCGTATTCTTCGGATCAAGGAGAGGGACCATTACTGGCTGGCCACTCTCTTTGATCCACGGTACAAGGGTAAGGTTGCCGACCTTATCTTGCCATCGCAGAGGGAGCAGAGGATGAGACCTCTCCGGGAGGCCTTGCAGAAAGGTCTGTGCAACGTGTTCCCAGAGACTGGGAGGTTACAAACTCCTGGTCCTGGACAACGTGTTGCTGAGGCATCGGTCAGAAGGAGCGGTGGAAAAGGTGGCCGTCTGACTGATGCTTTCAGACAATTTAGCGTCTGATTTACATGGTGCAGGAATACCTAGGGGCAAGGTCAGACTTGGACACCTTTCCCACCGAAAATCCTCTGGCTTACTGGGTCTTGAGGATGGATCACTGGCCAGAGCTTGCACAGTATGCAATTGAGCTACTGGCCTGTCCTGCATCCAGCGTTCTTTCGGAACGCACCTTCAGTGCTGCTGGTGGCTTTGTTACCGATCACAGGGTGCGCCTGTCCACCGAATCAGTTGATCGACTGACCTTCATCAAGATGAATCAGTCTTGGATCACCCACAGCTACCAAGCACCTGAAGCTGATGTAACCGAATAATTTTTTTTGAAATATCACATCCCTTCAAGACTGCCTATGCTGATGCTGAGTGACTGTCCTGTTATGTTGATTGTCTATCCTCTTCCTCCTCCGCTGATATGTTGGAAGAACATTTCTGGTTCTGGGTGATGCCATTAGCCCAATTTTTCTGCCCTTGTTTAACAGGGGCGTTTAAGTACAATTTTTGATGCAATGCTTTGCAGCAGGGCTAATTCCTGCAATAAAACTAGAGTATATGGGAGAGGTTGCAGTGTCGTGGCACCAGCACCAGTGCCTAAGGCCCAATTTTTCTGCCCCTGTTTAACAGGGACATGTTATTACAATTCTTGATATAATATTTCACAGGAGGGCCCGTTCCTGTGCCCACCCAGAGTAACTGTGAGGACTTATAGTGTTGTGGCACCAGCACCACAACCACCAAAGGTCAATTTTTCTACCACTGTTCAACAATGGCATGTAATTACAATTCTTGATATAATCGTTCACAGGAGGGCGCACCAGCGCCCAGCAAGAGTCACTTTGAGGGCTTACAATGTTGTGGCAAAACCAACACCTTGTTCCGCCATTTCTGCAGAGCATATAGGGCAGGCCCCTACTTTCAAACATCCAACTTACAAACATCTCCTACTTGCAAACGGAAGGAGACAACAGCAAGTGAGATGAAAAAAGATGGACGACAAAACAAATTATACAGGGGTGATAACCCTTCCCTATGTTTTCCAAAAAGCTTAAAAATAGTTTTTTTGACTGGAGCTACACTTTAAAAATGTACCAGTTGAAAATTACAAACAGATTCAACTTAACACAACAAACCTACACAGTCCCTGTCTTGTTTGCACCGCCTGTATACTGCTGTTCTGAGTATATAGGGCCTGGGGGCCACACGCATTTCCTTTTTTTAATATGGGTACAGGGTTCCCCTTGATATGCGTACAAGACCCAAAGGGGCTGGTAATGGGCAGGGAGGGCTACCCATGCCATTTTTCTCAATGGTTTTCAACCATATTGCAGGAACCAGATATAACATTAAAACCGCAAGCAGTTTTCAATGATGTTATTTCTGTTTAATGTCATTTTGTGCAGGGACTGTTCTAAACACGGGAAATACGTGGCACTTCACAGGCATACTACAGACACCCCCCAGGCACCATATTTAAAGGAATATTTCACTTTTTTTTTCACTTTAATCATCATTAAAATCAGTGCTCCCGCCAAAACGGCCATTTTTAAAAACATTTTAGGCATTGACCCATGTCCCCTGAGGCAGGAGGCAGGTCCCCAAATCCTTTTTAGGACAGTATCTTGCATATTAGCCGTTAAAATTAGCACTTTTAATTTCGAACGTTCGAGTCCCATACACGTCAATGGGGTTCTAAAGTTCGTTCGAATTTGGGGTCTGTTCGAAAGTTCTGGCGCGAACCAAACCGGGGAGTGTTCGGCTCATCCCTATTTGCCAGAAAGGGAGGGGGGGATGAGTCACAAAAGGGCCAATGAAAACTGCAGAGCTGGGGGTGTACCTGGAGCTTCAGCTGCCCACAGTTAAAATGATTGCAGCCAGACTCCGTGGAGAGAGATTTCTGCAGCATATTTGGCAAGTACAGAATCGTAGTATATAGAAAATATGGCTGGAGGGAAGCTTCAGAATGGCAAAGATGTTTTTTATTTCATATTATATGAGCAGACTGCAGCTCCTCTTTAACACCATTTTATGAAGCTGTATTATTCAGGCATTTAAAGTAGAACTAAAGGAAAATCTTTTTCTTTTTTTCATTTTGGAAAGAGCAAGGGAAGGTCATAACCTGTCTTTTTTTTTTTGCAATCTGTGTCCCATTGAAGAGATTTTCCATCACTTCCTGTCCCGTAGCCAAAGCAGAAAGTGTGAGGAAATGTCTTCAGTGTGAGGGAATCCCTAGTTGTCACCAGAACTAGTATCCTCATGGAGGATTTCCCCTTTATTACTATTCGGGGACAACCCAAAATGTAGGATTTCCTTTTACTTTCACTTTGAGGGATAATGGTAAAAATGACAAATTTCCCTAATGGAGGAACAGACCACACTAAAAAAACTGACGGCTGTTCTGGTTCCTCTCTACTCCATCCAAAAACAAACACAACCAGCACTACTTGTATCCTTTGGGGAGATAGGGATATACTGTTTTAAAAGTTTAACAAAAATAGGGAAGAGCATTAATGGATATTTGCTGTTCAACTCCAGACAAGCAGCCACATACAAAATGAAAATAAATATATAGAGAAATGATTTGGCCTACCAAACAATCAGAAGCTCTGTGCAGTTAGCTTTGTGATCCAAGCCTAAGACCGCATTGACATCTTAGGGCAGGAAGTGTTTCAGGACTACACAACACATCCCCTCTCCCTTACCTTTCTTACATAGTGGATAGGTGTTCTGTAGTTCAGAGCTGAACTGGGTAGGACTGAAAGGGGTACTTGGGATAACACTGCAAATCGCACAAGACACAGGAGAGCATTGGATTTCTGCCAGGATCAACAGATATTTTGTAGATAAAAAGCTAAAACAAAACTTGTTCAATTGTTTATTTATCAGATTAAAGCTGGGTATATACCTTTTTTTAATTTTTTTTTATTTTTTTCAGTCAACCAGCAAGTTGAATAAAAAAAAAAACCTCACAGATCCCTTCATCACCACAAGCGATGTGGATGCAGGGATCTCTCCTGCTAAACTATTGCTTCAATCAGTGGTTGAATGTTGGTTTTCCAGTTGGACTGTTGGCTGTGTTCTGTTGAGGGGGTTTAGCAGAGCAAGGTTCATCCAGTTCCTGTTGAACTGGCCGATTTTCTATTCCTGTGTACCCTGCTTAGCCACTTTAGGACCAGGCTTTTTCTGGTACTTTTTGTTTAGAAGTTTTAAATCCATATTTTGTGCTAGAAAATTACTTATAATCCCCAAACATTATGCATTTTTTTTTTAAGTAGTGACCCTAGGGAATAAAATGGCAATCATTTGCAAAGCACTTTTTTTGGAGAAAAAAAATAACTTTAAGAAATAGAAAAATGAAACACAATAGTTTTTTTTTGTATGATGTGAATGATGAGGTTACGAGTAAATGGATACCTAGCATGTCACGCTTTAAAGTTGCGCATGCTCATGGAATGGAACAAACTACGCTACTTTAAAGCATCACCTATGGAGATTTTTAACACCTTTACATGTTACCTGTTTAAAGTTAGAGGAGGCCTAGTGCTAGAATTATTGCTCTCGCTCTAACGTTCGCAGCTTCGAATGTGCAGTTCGAATACCGTTTACATATGCGTGCTTGACCTACATATGCATTCACAATAACTGAGGGATGGGGCCTTTTTGATTTTTTTGATTTTTTTATTATTTTCTTATTTTTACACTGTCCGTTAAATTTTTTTTTTCTTGTGATTACATTACTTGTAATAAGAATAATAGAGAAACATCCTTTGTAATAGAAATCAGTATGACTGGTCCTGTTTATGAAAAGATCTGGGGTCAAAAAAAAAAAAACAGATCTCCTTCTTTTTACCTTTTTTAAAAGCAAAAGTTCAAGAATTTTTTATTTTTTTTTGATCTTTCACTTACATTTTTTTTTCCCAGCCGTCTGGACTGGAAGTGATGTCATAACATCACTCCGGTTCTCTAAGGCCATAGTCAATCAAAGACTGTTAACTCTTTAATTGCCTGTGGGAGCAGATGGCCACACCGTCAGATTGTTTCTCAGGTGAACTGGTGGTAATGGTAAGCCCAAGAAACACCACTTTGTTAACCAGCCCAGCGGCTCATGTCATGATGTTGCTCCAGTCCTCTAAGGCCATAGTCGATCAAAGAGTGTTAACTCTTTAGTTGTCTATGGGAGCAGATGGCCACACTGTTGGCTCATTTCTCTGATTAACTGGCGGGCAATGGTAAGCCCAGGAAGCGCCAGCGAGCATTGGGTGTGTGTGTGTGGGGGGGGGGGGGGGGGGCAGTGCCATTTCGGAAACCAGCCCAGCTGATCATGAGCTGCTTGCACCATTTCATGAGAAAACTGTCTGCCTGCTGCAAAAAACAGTACAGTAAAACCTTGGGTTACAAGGATTATTTGTTCCAGAAACATGCTTGTAATCCGAAGCACTCTTATATCAAAGCAAATTTTCCCAAAATAAATAATGGAAACTCAAATGATTCCTTCTACAACCATTTATTCAGAAGTCCTTCAGTTTATAGTTCATATAAAAAAAGATTATAGCAATGTAGCTGTCCATCCACAAATGGCAGCTTCCACAAGGAGATTAAAAGCAAAATCCAGCAGGAGCTACAGAGTATAAAAAAAGAGAGCCGCCTCTAATTGCAGCAATGCGGTTACATTTATAAATGAAGGTACAACATTTAGAAACTCACATGGTTGATGATTAAAAGAGGCACATCTAAGTATGCAGGCATTCGGGATAAAGCTGTCCACATAGACCATCCCCTGCACCACTGGCTCTCGCCGATGTCGATCTGCAGTAGACTGATCTGAAAGAGTGTCTTGATGTGGACAGCTTTACCCCGGATTCCTGCATGTCAGTTGCTAAATGTTGTACCTTCATTAAATGTAACCATATTGCTACACTTAGAGACACCTTTATCTTTTATACTCAGTTGTGATATGACGCTACTTGTATATCAAGACATTGCTTGTATATCAAGTCAAAATTTAAAAATGTTGCTTGTCTTGCAAAACGCACTCAAACCAAGTTACTCTCAAACCAAGGTTTTACTGTATTGGGGTTATGGCTGATATCTTTAGCCATAATCCTGGTAAACCACTTGTAAACCACAACGTATATATACGTGTTGCGGTCGGCAAGTGGCAAATAGAAGTTTATTAGGGTTAATGTGCACTTTAAAATATTTTTAAATATAAAATATATTTAGGGTCCATTCACACAGGTATGTGTTCACAGCAACACGTGAGGGTGCCATTTTTAAGATGAGTGGCACCTCAACACGTCACTGCATGTTGGGTAACATGTGTTTTACCCAACATAACCGCAACACCATAATCTTGATGGGCCCTAATTTGTATTTACTAAAAAAAAATTGCTGTATGATCAGGTTCAACTGGTAATTTAAAGCTAAAGATAAGAACCAATATGGCTTTATTATTTTGTTATATGAATACTTAGCATTTCTTAAAGCTGAATTCTTGAACACCATTCATACAACCTGTTTAGAAAGAAAATAGGAAAGCAGTTTCACTTAATATACCTCCTAAAATTATTTCTGGCAGAGTAATTAAACATCTATCTAAATTGTAATTATAATATAATTATAGTAACAGAGAGAGCAGCACTGCCAGCAATCACTTGATATGTGTCATCTTGGAATGATAACATAGCGTACACATATTCATCAAAGTGGCATTATTTCAAAAAGTTCTCTAAGGACAGTTAGGAAATGGGAGGTGATGTCTTGGCCCTGAGCTCAGAATGGTTCTTGTAATGGTTAAAAATACAACTGGCTCAGCTGTCAGAATTTCAGGAGACCATTTAACCATTTAAGAAAATGTATACTGATTTTATTATGGTAACAAAAATTTAAAATGAAGCACCATAACTCTGCTTAGAGGTCCAGATACAACTTTATTCCAAAAAAAATCAGACGGACAATCCAAAAAAGTAATTGGCAGCCAAGCCAGCTGCTGACAGGACCTGCGCTTGTAGTCGCACTCAATGAAATGACATTAAAGGTCCAGTTGACGTCTAGTCCATTCACATTGTTGTCAATCCCCAAAGCACTGATAGAGGGGGGTGTTTTTGGACTCTTGAAACATATTGGATTCCTTTTGAATTGTCCTCCTGGTTTTTATTAGAATAGAGTCGTATCTCAACTTCTTAGCAGTGGTGTGATGCTCTAGACATCCAGTCGTCTAGCCATTTTTTTAGCATTTGGCACTTGTCAATCCTTACGCTTGCCCTTTTTTTGCTGCTTTCAACACATCAACTTCATGTTTACTTGTTGCCTAATGTATACCAGCCACATTCAGGTGTCATTGTCACAAGATGATCAGTGTTGTTCACTGGTCATACTGTTATGGCTGATCAGTGTATATTACTTCAATGAAAGAAATGCCACTTCTCCGAAAGCATCCAATGTAATTTTCTGTTTATAGCAGACATCACTAAATGGGGGAGTCCGGACCACGTCAATGCTCCGCCCGGCCCGTCCCGTCCCCGCCATTCAGGATCTGTTTCTTTTTTCTTTAGCCGACGTTGCCTGCTGGCTCTATTATCTTCACAGAGCTGACATGGGAAGAGCAGCACAGCGATGCACGGAGGGCGGGGGCTGGTCCAGTTAACAGTTTGGCCCGAGCATAAGTCCGTGCTGCAAATTCAAAAGCCATTGGAACACCGTTAAAGTCTATGGGACATTAACAGGAAAAATCAAGTGTTCATTTTAAAGGCTTATATGCAAGTTATTGTCATAAAAACTGTTTGGGGACCTGGGTCCTGCCCCAGGGGACATGTATCAATGCAAAACATGTTTTTTAAAAACTTCAATTTTTTTGAGAGCATTAATTTTTTTTTTTATGCTTAAAGTGAAACAATAAAAATGTATTTTCCTTTAAATATCGTGCCTGGGGGGTTTCTATAGTATGCCTGTAAAGTGACGCATTTTCTCCGTGTTTAGAACAGTACCATAACAAAATGGCATTTCTAAAGGAAAATTTGTCATTTAAAACTGATCGTGGTATAATGAATTGTAGGGGCCTCGGCAATATAGATAAAAATCATTGAAAAAAAGAGCATGTCCATTACCAGGCCCTTTTGGGTCTGGTATGAATATTAAGGGGAACCCCGAACCAAAATTTTAAAAAAATTACGTGAGGGTCCCCCTAAAATCCATACAAGGTGCTTCGGGTCCCATAGACTTTAACGGTGTTTGTGTGTTCTGCCAAATTTTTTGCCTGGTCGGTATGTTCTGGTGCAAACTAAACTGGGGGGTGTTCGGCCCATCCCTAGTAACTGATTGGTTGCTAGAACCGCCCTGCATTCTAACAACTAATCAGTTAACTGGGGTAGGTCCTGCCCTCAGTTCATCTCTTTGCTGCACTTCCTTTGTCAGTTGCTGTGCCTTCGATGTCAGCTGCTGTGCCCTGTGTAAGGTAAGATAGGGAAGAGGGCACTGTTATAAAGGACAGAGGCAGAAAGGGGAAAGGATCAGAAACTGTAAGGAATGAGGGGTGATATAAAAGAGAGGCAGGGCAGGAATGTGAAGGGAGTGATTTGAAGGGGGACTGTGGATTGTGGTGTGAAGGGGGTGCTATAAAGGGGATGAGGACAGGAATGTGAAGGGGGGACTGTGGCTTGTGGTGTGAAGTGGGTGCTATAAAGATGGTGATGACAGGAATGTGAAGGGGGACTGCGGATTGTGGTGTGAAGGGGGTGCTATAAAGGGGATGAGGACAGGAATGTGAAGGAGGTGAGGACAGTTATGTGAAGGGGATGCTATAATGGGGGTGAGGGCAGTTATGTGAAGGGGGTGAGGGCAGTTATGTGAAGGGGGTTCTATAAAGGGGGTGAGCACAGGAATGTGAAGGGGGGCTGGGGACTGCAATGTGAAGGAGGGTGACCTGAAGGGGGCTGGGAACTGCAATTTGAAGTAGGGGGTGATATAAAGGGGATTGCCGACAATAATGTGAAGGGGGGGGACTGTAATGTGAAGGAGGGGATAATGTGCAAGGGGACTGAGAATACTGATGTAATAAAAATAATTATGATGTGAAGGATATAAAGGCTAGCTTCACATTATTGTGTACTGTATGTAGGCGGACACTTTATTGCAGTGGGCTGCCTTATAAGCAGAAACACCTAACCAAGCTGCACGGTACTGTGGCATCATGCAGTGTGGCACTCGCAAAAATGTACCACATGTGCCATTGAGAGTCAAACTTATGATTTGGACCATGGCAGGAATAACATTTTAATGACTGGACCTTCATGAATTTTAATTCAATATCCCTGGTCTATAGTTATGAAAAAATATGTAGTAGATTCCAAGTCTGATTGTATTTGGGAAACAGGACAGAAGCAAAATGCAACACATTTCCTTGAAGTTTTGCTTCTGGTTCAGCTATGGGTTAAGTGTTCTAAAAATGCAAGTTCTTTTTTATAGGATGAACATGTTTGCCATTTATGACCTAACTACAACAATCATCATGTTTTATAAAGTGTATTAATCAAAAAGAATTTTGTGACAGTTGTAATTAATGTAATTGGATGTCATCCCTATTTCAGTATGAGTGGCTTGGCTTACAGGCAAAGGATGCAACAAAGGAAAGTGTTCCTAGTCACTCTATTCAGAGTGTAACAAGTTTAGTAACACTACAAGTGTAACATTTGGTAAGGCTAAAAAAATGCAGTTTGTTCAGGCTGAGCTGCATTTACCTGCCTGATATTTTTGGTAATATTCAGAGGCTTTTCCACCAAGTGAATGCAAGTAAACTAGTCCTGGAAGACCAATGGGCATTATTTAGAAATTACAATGTTTAATTATTTTAAGTAGAACTCTAGTCAGACAAGTTAAAATACAGTTGTATTCTCTTTTTTTTTTTTTTTTTTTTTTTTTTTGTGGTGCATTGTGATGGTGACATTTCTCCAATGATTTAGTGTGTGTGTGTTTGTGTGTGTGTGTGTGTATGTATATATATGTGTGTATATATATTCATATATATATATATATATATATATATATATATATATATATATATATATATATATATATATATATATATATATATACACACACACACACACAGTTTGCCATAATAGTGAGTACACCCCTCACATTTTTGTAAATATTTTATTCTATCTTTTCATGTGACAACACTGAAGAAATTACACTTTGCTACAATGTAAAGTAGTGAGTGTGCAGTGTAAATTTGCTGTCCCCTAAAAATAACAACACACAGCCATTAATGTTTAAACCGCTGGCAACAATAGTGAGTACACCCCGAAGTGAAAATGTCCAAAGTGTCAATATTTTGTGTGACCACCATTATTTTCCAGCACTGCCTTAACCCTCTTGGGCATGGAGTTCACCAGAGCTTCACAGGTTGTCACTGGAGTCCTCTTCCACTCCTCCATGATGACATCACGGAGCTGGTGGATGTTAGAGACCTTGTGCTCCTCCACCTTCCATTTTAAGGATGCCCCACAGAAGCTCAATAGGGTTTAGGTCAGGAGACATGCTTGGCCGTGTCCATCACCTTTACCCTCAGCTTCTTTAGCAAGGCAGTGGTTGTCTTGGAGGTGTATTTGGGGCCGTTATGTTGGAATACTGCCCTGCAGCCCAGTCTCCGGAGGTAGGGGATATTGCTCTGCTTCAGTATGTCACAGTACATGTTCGCATTCAGGGTTCCCTTAATGAACTGTAGCTCCTCGGTTCCGGCAGCAGTCATGCAGCCCCAGACCATGACACTCCCACCACCATGCTTTATTGTAATCAAGACACACTTGTATTTGTACTCCTAACCTAGTTGCCGCCACACACCCACTTGACACCATCTGAACCTAATAAGGTTATCTTGGTCTCATCAGACCACTGGACTTGGTTCCAGTAATCCATGTCCTTAGTCTGCTTGTCTTCAGCAAGCTGTTTGCGGGCTCTCTTGTGCATCATCTTTAGAAGAGGCTTCCTTCTGGGACAACAGCCACGGAGGCCAATTTGATGCTGTATGCGACATATGGTCTGAAGACTGACAGGCTGACCCCCCCACCCCTTCAACCTCTGCAGCAATGCTGGCAGCACTCATACGTCTATTTCCCAAAGACAACCTCTGGATATGATGCTGAGCACGTGCACTCAAGCTCTTTGGTCGACCACGGCGAGGCCTGCTATGAGTGGAACCTGTCCTGTTAAACCGCTGTATGGTCTTAGCCAGCATGCTGCAGCTCAGATTCAGGGTCTTGGCAATCTTCTTATAGCCTAGGCCATCTTTATGTAGAGCAACAAATCTTTTTTTCAGATCCTCCGAGTTCTTTGCCATGAGGTGCCATGTTGAACTTCAAGTGACCAGTAAGAAAGCGATAACCCTAAATTCACACTTGAGACCTTGTAACACTAACGAGTCACATGACACCAGGGAGGGAAAATGGCTAATTGGGTCCAATTTGGACTTTTTTACTTAGGGGTGTACTTATGTTTGTTGCTAGCAGTTTAGACATTAATGGCTGTGTGTTGTTATTTTGAGGGGACAGAAAATTTACACTGGTATACAAGCTATACACTCACTACTTTATATTGTAGCAAAGTGTTTTTCTTCAGTGTTGTCACATGAAAAGATATAATAAAATACTCACAAAAATGTGAGGGGTGTACTCACTTTTGTGAGATACTGTATACAGTGCCTTGAAAAAGTATTCATACCCCTTGAAATGTTCCACATTTTTTTCATATTACAACCAAAAACATAAATGTATTTTATTGGGGTTTTATGTGATAAACCAACACAAAATGGCACACAATTGTGAAGAAGGAAAATGATAAATTGTTTTAATTTTTTATTTTTTTTTTACAAATATCTGAAAATTTGGCATTCATTTGTATTCAGTCCCATTTACTCTGATGCCCCTAACTAAAATCTATTGGAACCAATTGCCTTCAGACGTCACCTAATTAGTAAATAGAGTCCACTTGTGTGTAATTTAATCTTAGTATAAATACAGCTGTTCTGTGAAGCCCTCAGAGGTTTGTTGGAGAAACTTAGTGAACAAACGGCATCATGAAGGCCAAGGAACACACCAGACAGGTCAAGGATTTTGAGAAGTTTAAAATGGGGTTAGGTTATAAAAAAATATCCCAAGCTTTGAACATCTCACTGAGCACTGTTCAATCCAAAAATGGAAAGGGTATGGCACAAATGCAAACAGGCTGGGCAAGAAGAGCATTAATCAGAGGAACAGCCAAGAGGTCCATGGTAACTCTGGATGAGGAGAAGAGATCCACAGCTCAGGTGGGAGAATCTGTCCACCTGACAACTATTATTTGTGCACTCCACAAATCTGGCCTTTATGGAAAAGTGGCAAGAAGAAATCCATAAGGAGTCCCGTTTTGCAGTTTGCGAGAAGCCATGTGTGGCGGGGGGGGGGGGGGGGGGCGGACACAGCAAACATGTGGAAAAAAAGTCAGATGAGACCAAAATGTAACTTTTTGGCATAAAAGCAAAACGCTATGTGTGGCGGAAAACTAACATGACACATCACCCTAAACACACCATCTCCACTGTGAAACGTGGTGGTGGCAGCATCATGTGGGGATGCTTTTCTTCAGCATGGACAGGGAAGCTGGTCAGAGATGATGGGAAGATGGAAGGAGCCAAATACAGGGCAATCTTGGAAGAAAACCTAATGCATAGAAGAAAACCTTAGTCTGCAAAAGACTTGACTGGGGTGGAGGTTCACCTTCCAGCAGGACAATGACCCTAAACATACAGCCAGAGCTACAATGGAATGGTTTAGATCAAAGCACACTCATGTGTTCGAATTGTTCGAAAGTCCAGACCTAAATCCAATTGAGAATCTGTGACAAGACTTAAAAATTGCTGTCCACAGACTATTTTGCAAAGAAGAAGCAAAAATGTGACACTCTAGATGTATAAAGCTGGTAGAGACATACACAAAAAGACTTGCAGCTGTAACTGTAGTGAAAGGTGGTAAGTATTGAAACAAAGTATTGACTCCAGGGGGCCTGAATACAAACGCATGCCACACTTTTCACATATTTATTTGTAAATTTGCAAACCATTTTATCGATTTCCTTCCACTTCACAATTATGTGCCACTTTATGTTGGTCTATAAAATACATAAAATCATACTCATATAATATAATCATATATTAAACATATATATGTTTAATATATGATTATATCATACATATAATCATATATTAAACATAAAATCCCAATAAAATACATTTATGTTTTTGGTTGTAACATGACAAAATTTGGAAAATTTCAAGGGGCATGACTACCTCTTCAAGGCATTGTGTGTGTGTGTGTGTGTGTGTGTGTGTGTGTGTGTGTGTGTGTGTGTGTGTATATGTATGTACATTCATTTGTGACATTTTTAGAGATGGAGATGATAGAGATAATATACACACACATTATATATATATATATATATATATGTGTGTGTGTGTATATTATCTCCATCATCTACATCTCTATCGTCTCTATCATCTCTAAAAATGTCATATATTGCAGCTTGCCAGTCCTTGAATAGGGTTGGCTGCATTCGTTTTCATATTTCAAGTTTTTTTTTCCCCTTTCTTTTCACTTATCCTGCAAAAAACTAACTTTTTTTCCCTTTGTGGCTACTCTCACTCCTCCTCCTGTATCTATGGAAGGAGCCATGGTTGGCACCCAGGCTGGACTTCAAACATGTCTGCCTTGGTTTCTCTCTATAGCATGGTGGGTTGGTGGGACTAATACTCTACATAAGGATAGGAACATTTGTGCAGTTTTCTGAAAATGGGGGGAAAATCGGGGAAAAATACAATAAAACAAATGCAGCCCGACATCTAAGGAATGGTAATACGATGTAATATATCTTTGAATTTGAGCTTGGATATGCTTTAAGTATTGATATAGTCTTGCATCTATGAAGAGAGAAGAAAAAATGTAAAAAAAAAAAAGTCCCTGCTACATTTGTAAGAAAACCATACAAATCATGCAAATCTAGGACTGTCAGTGGAAATTTAGGACACTTAGTAACAATGCATTCACCATATAAAGAAAATGAGCATGTGTGACTTTTCTGGGACAGGATAAAGAGACGCATGCTTCATATCTTGCTTGCTCTTTAGGGCCGGTTCACACTGCGGCGCGAGGCGAGGCGACACGGCTCGCCTCGCCTCGCTCCCGCAAGTCGTCCCCATTGAGTACAATGGAACCGTTCTGAGAGGAGCGACTCGAGTCGCTCCGACTCAGAAAAAAGGTTCCTGTACTACTTCGGGGCGACTTCGGGGGCGACTTGCATTGACTTCTATGCAGAAGTCCTCTGCAAGTCGCCGCTGACCCCCCCTGCAAGTCGCGGCGAGGAAGTCGGAGACGCCTCGCCGCGGCTCGCAGTGTGAACCGGCCCTTACCTGACATTGCTATTAGTCACAATAAAAATAATGGAAGATGTTAATTAGAGGTCATGATTAACCATTTAAGGCAGTAACGTGGTATCTAGATCATCATAATGAAAATACAAGCTGGCTGATTTGGGTCACATTATAGAAAGACTGTATAGGTAGACTTTGCAATCCTAGAATAAGGCAGCTCTATAGCAATAATCTGTATAATGACTTGTACCTTTATTGCTGCTGTCTGTAGTAAATGACCACAGAGTTCTGTCCGGTCTTATCTACCAGAAGGTTTTCCCTAATAGTGTACAGTGCATACATTCCGTGTGGGTTCTGCCAACAATACATCTCCCTGGTTATTGCAGTTAAAGCATTACATAGTCTGACCTTCTCAAGGTCATCATTAAAGATGATAAAGTCGCTTCCTCTTTTCGCATGTACTTTTCTGTTGCTATGGTGATGCATGGTCGTAAATGCTAAGCCAATGCCATGTCTTTGTGCTGTTAAAACCTAGAAATAGACATATGCATAAAATACTTCCTTTGTCCGTGTTCTTCGGTACTTATTAGAATTACTAACACCAGATTTAAAGGGCATGTCCACCTTTGGTGGTTTGACTAAGTCAGATTTATTTGTTTTTTCTGAACATAAATTAACAGGGATGATATGTAAGGGAATAACCACTAATGGACAGGGACTTGGGTAATGTATAGATAGTTGGGAGCACTTCATGATATAAACAAGCGGAGCCCACCCAGACTCCATCTGCCACTAATCCAATAGCAATGCCTCATAGGTATTGCTATTGGATGGGAGGTAAATGTTACTGGTAGGTAACTAAATTATTACTAGCCTATGGTGCTTGTGCCCCTGCAGTGGTAGTCCAGGAGTGGCAGAAGAACTAACTTTGGGGAAATTCCCTTTCATTTTAATATGGCACATTGGTCATTTTACCCATTACACTTTTTTTTTTGTTCACACCTTCCTCCTGAGCTGTGCTTTTTGGCTGGGACTGGAGGGATTTTTATACTAGTCAGAAGGCCGGCCATTGTATAGCACTTTGGCACCTGAATCGCTTTTCCTTTTATCCCCATTCCCTTTTTTTATGTTTTGTATATTTTGCTTGGCTCTATGCTCTTTAACTCGCTCCCGATTAGTAGGGTGTAGGTCTTCAGACTTGCGGGCATGTGGCCTTTTGGTTAGGTTCTCCCCCTTCTATGGGGTCTCCCTTTGGGGGAACACCACCTAGCAGATAGGGGACCTTGCTCCAGCAGGTCACCTACAAAATGGGCATTGTGTGGTTTTTGGTCAGGTGGACCAAAAATACCCCAATCCCCATCAGGATTCTTGTGGCCCAGAGGGCCAGGGTCTAGGCACAGGACCAAGTGCACTTTTTTGTGTGCTAATTTTTTTCCTACCTGGTGTTTGAACAAAACAAAAACTATAGGCAAAAAATAACAATAGCAACAATAACAAGCCAAAACGTTGTTTCTGACTCCCCCAGTGGTGACTTTCTTTTTCCCTTCCCACATTTATTGATTTTTTGGATAGCATGGAGAGAGATTAGAGCATCTGTCAGTTTTTTGCTGTCTGTGCCCGTAAGATTCACACTCTATCATCCAAAGTGGAAGTAAAAGAAAATACCAAATTTTGAGTTATCCCCAAAACAGTAATAGAAGGAAAATCTTCCTATAGGGCTACTAGTTCTGGTGACAGCCATCGATCTCCTCACTTTTGAGGGATATTCTCTCACTTCCATGTTGGCAATGGGACAGGAAGTTAAGTGAAGGGAAATGGGATGCAGATCGCAAAAAAAAATAAAAAACTGACAGGGGATATAACCCTCCCTTACAATATCAAAAATGAAAAAAGTTTTGCCTATAGTTCTACTTCAATTAGAGCACCCTTTCACAACAAGGTTTCCTTCTGAGGTCGCTTGGGAATCCTTAAGCGGTGGACAATGGCAAACTTATCTCCTACCTACACTGACCCCCCAATACAAGGAGATACTTCTACAGTGCCATTTTTTGTACGAGTACCGTTATTTTTTTTTTTAGTACTTGCTGATACCAATTACCAATACCTAATGCAACTGTTTTGTTTTCACTTCAGCTGTCAGCAATGGTACAAAGCATTGAAAAGCTATTTACAAATGAAATAAATAGTTTTTTTTAAATTTTGCACTTTTTCAATGTAAAATGTGTATATGTTAATATATATGTGTAAAAATATTCACTAACAAAGCAAACAAAAAAAAGTTTGAATTGTTTATCGTTTATAAAATAGACGTGAAACAAAAAAACAAACAGGAAAATAATTAAATGGAGCAGAATCGGGAGTTAAGCCTGATTAGAGTAAATTAAGGTTTTATAAAGGGTTAAACAGAGGAACATTTGTTCATCCCTTTGATCTGCAGATGAAGAAACAGATTCAAATAAAAAGCAACATTGTTTCTTTTTGAGTGTTTCAGCGGCCGAGCAATGTTGTTAATAAACATTACCGGCTGCTTTTTTTTTGACAGCTCCAATTACCGGACTTCTTTAACATTTCAGCTGTGAACAGGGGAGACTCACAGCTCAAAGAACCGAGCCTGAAAGTATTGGTTTCCGGTATCAGTGCATGTGCATGAGTACCGATACTTGTGCAGATACCGATCCTAGTATTGGTGCAACCCTAGTTATTACCATTTTCTTAATTTCAAAATTACTACTAAAAATGTCGTACAGGGTATCGGTGTAAAACTTAGCTGCCTAGAGTGTGAAATATGCTAGGCATACCATATTATATCATTTTTATACATAATGGTTTCTTTGAGTGAGATAACAAGGTTGAAAAAGGCTGCATTAGAGGTTTGACACAAAAACTGAATGTATCCAAATTGATTGCAACAATAAGTGTATCTAAACATTTTTTTGTTTGGGAGTTTCTACCATTTCTTGCAGAAAAAAAAGCGAAAAAAGGGGGGGGGGGGAATAGATGCACGATAACAAAGAAATGGTACGGCAGTAATATTTTTCCACATAGTGATAACAAAAAACCCCCACTAAATTAACCTGTATCGACGTAATGACTGTATACTGGACTTGCAACGTCAAATGCAAAAAGGTGGTTATAAAAGACTTAACACAAGATCTGCCACATAATCTCCTACTGATTCTTTTAGCTTCAGGGCATGTCCTTCAACTTTGTCTGACAGACAGGATCTGATGTCAGATAGCATAATTACTGCAAACTTGTATTAAACTTAAAGTGTATTTCCACTTTTGCAAATTGCATAACTTAAGCAAAATAGTTAAAATTTGCAGCTTACCTTTTACTGGCTTAAAAAAGGAATTCTAGGTATGGATATTTTTGGGATATTCCTGGGGCAGTAACATCATTCTTTCTACCTTATTATCATATATAGAAAAAGGCAGTGGGGGCGTGGCTTGGCGCGCGGAGGGAATGGCTGCTCAGTGAGGAGCTCCTGGAGACTCACAGCCCGTTAGCGTGTTTCCTGGCCGAACCGGACGCTGAAAATGAGCAAGCAAGCTCGGCACAACCCGGGGACTAGATCGCGGAGACAATCTGCTTCGTCCCAAACCCGCAATATACAGGATTTATTCCTCATGCAGGCCCGCGCTGACCGCTCCACTCCGCGCAAGATGGCGCTGCCACGAGGCGACGAGGAGGAGATGAGCGATGGATCACAAGGTACCGTAGACGACCTGGTTAGTGGGAACAGCAACCCTGCCCACCCTCTCACGCTGGGTGACATGACTGCTATAGCATCGGACATTAAGAATACCCTGTTCTCTGCCATTACTGACCTTAAGGCTGACCTCCTTTCATTGAATGAAAAAATGGCCACCATGGAGAGAGCGGAGGATAGGAGAGATAAGGCGGTGCACAGACTGGAAGCTACAACGGCCTCACATACTGCACACCTTATCTCCATTAACAGGCACCTAGAGGACCTTGATAATAGGGGTCGGCGATGTAACATTCGAGTGAGGGGGGTTCCGGAGGCGGTGGCCCCTGACCAGATATCCTCGGCCCTACGCTCCATTTTCAACAACCTGCTGGAGAACCCGGCTGATACCCCTATCGAATTTGTTCGTGCGCACAGGGCCCTTCGCGCAAGACCATCAGACACGGCCCCACCAAGAGACATCATTTGTTGCCTCCAGAACTTTCCTTTGAAGGAGGAGATTCTCAGCCAAGCAAGGAAAAATGACCGTATTCAATTCAATGATTGTGATTTGGCACTTTTCCAGGACTTGTCACCCATCACTCTGCAAAATAGGAGGGCCTTACGTCCCCTCCTGGAAGTACTGCGAGAGAGAGGCATTGTGTACAAGTGGCGTTTTCCGTTCGCCCTACAGGTCACCTTTAATGGAAGACAACTATTACTCAGGCTCCCGGAAGAGCTTCCAGATTTTTGCGCAGCACTGAATATCCCCTGTGTTCATCTCCCGGATTGGTATGCTGAGTTCCGGAATCCTCCACAAGACGCTAGCCCGGACAGCTCTCCCCACTCTTCCCCGGCCAAACCCCCCATGAAAAAGAGCAGAGGTGGCAGGATGGGTGCTGGAGCGGGGGGACGCCTTCAGTTCCCTGCACGGCAGTCAAGGAGCCGGGACCCTGCTTGAAGGACTGGGGGAATGCTATTCATCTTGCCTGACTTTTCTTTTTCTTTGATTGTTTGAACTGGCAATTGACCAGAGGTTTTTCAGGGACATGATGTGTTTGTTTTTTCCTTTTTTCTTTTTGAGCTAGTAGCACTAAGCAGCATGTCCCGCCACTTAGTGGCTGTTATTTTCCGGCCAGGAAATGTTCTTTTGCCTTGTTTTGCTTCAACTTAGGGCTTGTGAGTCCCCCTTATGGTGACTCCGTGTTTTTGTATTTTTTGTTTCCCATTTTCCCTCTTTTTTGGTATCACTGTGAGCACTTACTCCTTCTGTGGTGTTCCTCCCACGTACCCCACAAATAGGGCATAGCGGTATAGTTGGGGGTTTTTGTTGCATGTACCGCTCCCTGCTCCCTTTTTTTTGTCTCGGCTTGCAGCTCAGAGCTCTGCAGGCAAGATCTCACTTTGATTGATACGCCCTGTGTACAGGACGTTCCCCTACCTTATCCTACCCTCCTTTTTGTCCTTGTTCCTTTCTCTTCTTCTTACTTCTACCCATCTTCTTCCCCTCTTTCCCCTTACTGTCATCTTTTACGGTCTCTCCCTTTTGTTTATCTCCACAGAGTGGGCCGCCCTCGGACGGCTTTGAATTCTTGGTTATGGCGTACTCGTCGCTGGGCCCCAGCCCGACTTTGATATCGCATAATGTTCGTGGTTTGAACACACCTGAAAAGCGCGTCTCAATCCTCCGGGAGTTGAATAAGGTAAAACCCATGTTTGTATATTTGCAGGAGACACACTTCAGATCTGATCAAATTCCTAGGTTATTTAACAAACATTTCCCGTGGGTGTTCCATGCTACTAATCCGCAAGCAAAAACGAAAGGAGTCTCGATTCTCCTTCACAAATCGGCCGGTTTTGAGGTCACTCAGCAGTTGTCGGATCCCGGTGGCAGATATTTGTTTCTAAAGGGCATGTGGGGTTCCACGCCCTTAACACTAGCTAACGTTTACTTCCCCAATAGTGCACATGCATCCTTTTGCAGGCGAGTGGTAAGTGAATTAAAGAGCTTTGCTACAGGGTGCATTTTATTGGGGGGTGACTTCAATGTACCACTTAACCCGATTCAGGACACTTCCACGGGAAAGTCAAGCTTAACTTACCGTACTTTGAAACAGGTGAAAAGGGTATTACATTCTTTGACTTTAATTGACACTTGGCGCACACTCAACCCTACTGGTAGAGACTTTACTTGCTATTCGGCACCTCACGATAAGTATGCTCGTATTGACTACATCTTTATTTCGCAGCGAGACCTGTTGACTGCCCAGAGTTCTAACATCGGGCTCCAGACCATCTCGGACCATGCCCCGGTTTCGGTTTCCCTGACGCATTCTGACTTGAGGCCTAGACCTTGCACCTGGAGACTGAACCCCTCATTGCTGACTGACATTGAGCTACTCCCGACGCTGACGGAGGCCCTTCGTAACTATTTCCGAGAAAATGCCTCAGATGAGCTTTCACCCCTGACTATTTGGGAAGCACATAAATGTGTTATGAGGGGGGAGTTTATCAAAGCGGGGGCAGCCCGCAAACGGAAGGCGGAAGCTCAGGTGGCTACCCTTTCCTCAAGAATTGCTCAGCTTGAGTCCCAACATAAGCGGTCGCGGGCTACTCTAGTGGCACAGGAACTGCTTGAGGCGAGGTCGGAGTTGAAAGATATTCTAGAGACTAAGAGTAAGCGTACCCTTTTTCTAAAACAAAAAATATATTACGAGCATGGCGACAAGGGCGGGAGGCTGTTGGCCAGGGCAGTTAAGGAGGCTGCCCTCGCCAATAACATTCTGGCAATTAAAAAGGCAGACGGTTCGTTGACGAATCGTGTGGATCAGATTGCTGACAGTTTCCACCGGTTTTATAGTGACCTCTACAATATCCCACCTCAGCATAAACCCGGGGAGCTGCTCGGGGAGAGGGGTCATATCATTCGGGATTATCTGACCCGGAGTGGCATGCCTACGCTCTCTCCTGACGACGCTGATTCCCTGGAGGGTCCGGTTACCTCGGAGGAACTACTGGGGGCGATAAAAAGCCTTAAACCGGGTAAGAGTCCTGGCCCTGATGGGCTGACGGCGCACTACTATAAGGCTTTTTCGGATATGTTGGAACAGCCTCTCTTGAGAACCCTCAACTCCTTAAGAGAGCCCCATCAACTTCCGGGGACCTTTTTGGGAGCCTATATTACGGTGCTTCCCAAGCCGGGGAAGGACCCCACGTTGTGCGCCAGCTATCGTCCCATCTCCCTACTTAATTTGGATTTAAAAATTCTATCTAAAATCATCGCAAACCGACTGAGATATTTTCTGCCCCAACTGATCGGCCCGGAGCAGGCAGGGTTCATGCCAGGGAGGGAATCCAGGGATAACGTAACGAAGGCCTTGAATCTAGTTCACCTTTGTCAGAGTGCTCGGTTTGGGGGCCTTCTCCTGTCCACGGACGCGGAGAAGGCCTTCGATAGAGTGGCTTGGGACTTTTTACTTGCCACATGCACTCACGTAGGGCTACGCCCCAGCATGCTTTCCTGGATTTCTTCCCTCTACCAAAATCCAACTGCCCAATTGAAGATTAATGGGACCCTGTCTGATCCAGTGCAGATTCGGAACGGGATGAGGCAGGGGTGCCCCCTCTCCCCGCTTTTGTTTATCCTCACCCTAGAGCCATTCATTCGCACGATTAACAACACACCCTCTATTTCAGGTTTCCCTGTAGGGCAGAGGATTTGTAAAATCGCTGCTTATGCGGATGATTTGCTGTTTTTTCTGACCCACCCACATACTTCGATCCCGAACCTGTTGCAGGCCTTCCTAGTATACGGCTACATTTCAAACCTCAAGATTAATTATACTAAGTCGGAGGCCATGAATCTGACGCTCCCCCCGGAAGTGTTGGCGCAGACACAATCGAATACCTCATTTAAATGGGTGACGGACGCCTTGACATATTTGGGCATCAAGCTTACCCCGCAGTTGAGCAAGATTTTCTCTTTTAATTTTAAGCCCATGTTGAGGCAGATCGAACTAGACCTGACTAGGTGGTCGCGGGGCCTCTTTTCATGGTTTGGAAGGGCCGCACTCATCAAAATGATTACACTCCCACGACTTCTTTACCTATTTCACACTCTGCCCATCGACCTCCCAGTCACCTTTTTTAAACAGCTACAATCCTTACTTTGGAAATTCCTGTGGGCCCAAAAAAGACCGCGAATTAGTCTACATCTGTTGACGAAACCGAAGGCAGCGGGCGGGATGGGGTTCCCGAATTTCAAACTGTATTATTATGCCACTCACCTAGCCAGAATAGTCGACTGGAATTGCCATGCTGACAGCAAAGACTGGATCTCAATAGAAGAGGGGGTGTCTAGATCTCCATTGCGCTTCTCCCCTTGGATCCCGAAGGCCAGCTGCCCTAGGGAACTGTCACAACACCCCCTCATAGGAGCTACATTACGGATTTTCCACAAGCTGACCTCTTACCATGACTTTGCCTCCTCCCCGGGTCCTCCGACACCTCTCCGGGGGAATCCGGATTTTCACCCGGGCATGTCCACGACTGACTTCTCTCACACTGCTGACTCCCCGTTGCTAGCTTCACACCTGGTACGGCGGGGAAAGATTCTTCCCTTTTGAAGACCTTACGGGTAGCCTCCCTCTTACAACATTGTCATTTTGGAAATATAGACAGGTGTGCCATTATCTTCTAGCGCCTGCAAGGAAGGCAGCTGTGCTCAGGGACCCGACACCTTTTGAGAAGATCTGCCTCCAAGGCACCCCCTTGGAGAAGTCAACCTCCTTTATGTACGCATGTCTCCAGCAGCTGGTCCACAGGGAGCCGGATAGATTTAAGGGTGCGTGGGAGAGGGCCCTCAGGACTCATTTCACGGACACACAGTGGCGCAATGCATGCATCCTGGCACACAAAGGCACTATAAGCACCAGGCTACAGGAAAATGCTTACAAATTACTTTCACAATGGTACGCCACCCCGTCTAAAGTTAAGCGTTGGTATCCAGCATCCTCTGACCTCTGCTGGCGCTGTGGGGAGGCGGCGGGAGACATGCTGCATATTTGGTGGAGTTGCCCCCGGATAGCTAGTTTCTGGAGCATGATCTGCGATTTAATTCGCAATATTACTAATACCACACTAACTCTCTCACCGGAGTGTTGTCTCTTGCAAATATCAGACTGGTCGCTGGGCAGATACAACAGATCTTTATCTAAGTACCTGTTGATAGCGGCTAAATCCCTGATTCCTAAATACTGGAAATTAACTACGGTACCCTCAGTCAGAGAGTGGGTACATTCAGTTAACCATATTTTCTCTCTGGAGGAGATGCTCGCTACAGCTAAAGACACGGCGGATAAATTTCACAAGACTTGGTCCCCTTGGGTCCAGTTTAAGTATTCTGACGCCTTTCGGGATTTGAGTACAGGGTGAGTGCGCGGTGATCGAGACTGAATCATGCCCCAAGGCATGGATTCTCATCCCTGGCTGGTGTGACTGAAAGTAGACTCGAAGGGCTGTGGGGTGGCCCAGTCCGTAAGCTCTATTTGCTGCACTATACCTCTTCCCGCTCTTCTAACCTTGCTGTTTCTCTTCCTTTTTTCTTCTTTCGTCTTTCACTTTGCCTCCCTTACCCCTAATTTCCCTTCCCCCATCTACCCCCTTAATTGTTTCGTAATTATTTCTTTTTGATTAAAAGACACTAAAACATCGTAATTTGATCTACAACGAAATAACAGTGAAACGAATATGCTCAGACAGCCTATACAAGATTGACGTTACTTTGTGTTATGTTATGCTTAATTTGTCTCGTCTTTGCATACTGTTACTGGTCATTCTGTGCCCTGTATTGGCTGCTTATTGATGTGCACTCTGATGTCATATTTGTGTCTTTTGAATTTGATAAATAAAAACTTTATTGTAAAAAAAAAAAAAAAGAAAAAGGCAGTGCTACTCCAACTACCCCCTTCTAATCCATACCACCCACAAAATATTAAAGAGGATGTAAACCCTGATGAGTTTACTTCCTCTTTGATTCCCTGCAAAGGTAAAGCATAATGGGCTACTATGCATCGCATAGTAACCCATTATGTGTCACTTACCTGACACAGGAGCCAGCGATGTCACCGCTGTCCCCTTGTGTACGGAGCCTCCATCTTCTTGGTGGGTCTTGCTGCTCCGGCGCTGTCATTCGACAGAGCCGCAATGACGTCACTCCCGTGCATGCGCACGGGAGCCGCCACTCGCAGCATATCGCCGTTGACAGAGGCGCGCTCAGTTCGCCTGCGTGCCTCTGTCTATGGTGCATGTGCCGTAGACATCGGTGCCTGTCTTTTGGCAAATATCTCCTAAACCGTGTAGGTTTAGGAGATATTTCTTGGACCTACAGGTAAGCCTTAAGCTTACCTGTAGGTCAAAGTGGTTTGTAAGGGTTTACAACCACTTTAATGTGCAAAGACAAATTATAAAGTGCTAATGCAAAAAAAATTGCAAATATTTAATCAAGAGCTGGGCAAACATAGCACACACACACACATATGGGGCGGCACAGTGGTGTAGTGGGTAGCACTCTCACCTAGCAGTAAAAAGGGTCGCTGATTTGAATCCCAACCACAGCACTACCTGCCTGGAGTTTGAATGTTCTCCCTGTGCCTGCGTGGGTTTCCTCCGGGTACTCCGGTTTGCTCCCACACTCCAAAAACATGCAGGTAGGTTTAATTGGCTTCTGTCCCAAATTGGCCCTAGTGTATGAATGGGGACCTTGGATTGTGTGCTCCTTAAGGGTAGGGACTGGTGTGAGTGTGCAATGTACAGGGATAGGGACAATTGTAGACACTCACTCAGGTTGAACTGGATGGACTGGAGTCTTTATTCAACCTTACTAACTATGTAACTATATATATATATATATGAGTGTGTGTGTGTATATGTATGAGAGAGTGAGAGTGATAACACCAAATTTAACACACCTGCTCCTTATTCACACCTCAGACCTTGTGACACTAACAAGTCACATGGCACCAGGGAGAGAAAATGGCTAATTGGGCCCAATTTGTGTGTAGAGCTGCACAATTAATCGTTAAAAAATTGTGATTTCGATTCAACCCGATTTCTATTGCAGAGTTTTCAGATTCTTTCATATAACAAGCGGAGACACTTAACTGCTCATGCAGCTGTCAAAAGAAAACATCCAAGCAGTCTGCCAAGTTTTTAACATGAAACATTGTAACTAACTCTTTCTTCTTAGCTCAAAGGGATAAACTTGTGTGTGAAAAAAAAAATCCAGGCAGTCTGCCAAGTGTTAATGTAGGAAGTTTTAACCACTTAAAGTCTAAATCTTTTTTCTGACACTTGTTTTTTATGTTAAAATCCATTTTGTTTGCCAAAAAATTACTTGGAACTCCTAAACATTATATATATTTTAGCAGAGACCCTAGGGAATAAAATGTCAATTGCTGCAATATTTTATATCACACTGTATTAGCCCAGCGGTCTTTCAAACGCAATGAATAATAAAAAAATAAAAAATAAAAATAAAAAAAAACAAGTAAAGTTAGCCCAATTTTTTTTTTTTTTGTTTTAATGTGAAAGATGATGTTACGCCATGAGAATCATGATCTATCTTCTAAGCAAAAAAATTGTGATTCTCATTTTAGCCAGAATCGTGCAGCTCTACTGTGTGTTATTTTGAAGGGACAGCAAATTTACACTGTTATACAAGCTGTACACTCGCTACTTTACATTGTAGCAAAGTGTCATTTCTTCAGTGTTGTCACATGAAAAGATATAATAAAATATTTACAAAAATGAGAGGGGTGCACTCACTTTTGTGAGATACTGTATGTGCTATGTTCGGACAATTCTTTTGATGCAATATTTGCAATTTTTTTGTACTAACACTTTATAGTTGGTCAGTGCACACTAATCTAATTTTGTGGGGGGTGGGTATGGATTAGAAGATGGGGTTTGGAATAGCGCTGCCTTTTGCTATATAGGATTATGATTTGAGGGCTTAACAAAATGACTGAATGTCTAGTTTAGTTTTGGGTTTCTTGGTGAGTGTTGTGGCGCTGTTATACATATTATTTGATTCTCTCTACCTTGTTCAATCAGAGAATACTGTACAGTAATTGGGGAAATGCAATGCATCCTTTGAATGGCGCCCATGCCCAGCAGCCAAACTCCTGTAATCACAATGCAAGCAAGGCAACCGTTCAGATCTAGCAATTCTTCCTAACTCCGCAGCTCTTAAACCTATACAACTTTTGTGATTTCTCAAACTGAAAGCTGTATATAAAGCCAACAATTCAGTTTTTGACCTTGTAGGTAATTCATTTTCAGGTTATAAGGTACTGAACTGGTTCATTAACTTACCTGCTAAACAAGATTCTTGTGTCTCCCATGGGTATAGATCAGATATAATTTCTTTCTTTGGTGCATTCTGCATAGTTTCACAGATATATTGTTGCATGTTAAATTGATTCCCTTTCATGTACTGATCAAGCCACCCTAAGCCCCTGTACACACAGTCGGAGATTTCGACAACCAAATCCGTCGGATTTTGTCTGTCGGATCTTGTCCGAAACTGTTGCATACACACGGTCGGACTAAGTTGTCGAAAAATGCGATCATTCAGAACGTGATGACGTAATTTAGTTACGATGGGACTACGTTCAGGCTAGTAGCCAATAGCTTTGATGTAGGAATTTGATCTGAGCATGCGTGGCACTTGGTCCGATCAAAATTCTCTACACATGATCGGAGTATGTCCGATCGAACCAGTTGGTCGGGAAATATTTCCAACGTTTTGGAAAATTGGGTCCGATGGATATTCCAACGGAATCAGTCCGATGCATACCACATACAGTCGGATTATCCGACGACACGGTCCTATAGGACACATTCCGACTGATTCTCCGACCGTGTGTACAAGGGCTAAGACAATCTTTACTGCTCTGCACAGGTCAGTGCAAGGATCTCCTTTATCATAATCACTGATGATTCTTCTCTTCCATGTACTGGGTCTAGTGAAGATTGAGTGATTTATTCCAGATGTCCCCTTATTTTGAACTTGAGCTGTTTTATTATCCATTTCAAGGTGTTACCATGTATGCTCTCAAATATAATCTCTCCACTGTGGTCTGGAACTGCCCCTGTTCAACCACTTAGTAGCTTTGGCACACTTAAAGAAACTATCATATTAACTCTCATCTTTGAACTTTCTCTTGTACAAAAATCAGTTTAACTTCACTCTCTAAGCGAAGAGTCTGTCCTGCAATTCATATTTTAGGACATCTTTCCTTTGTACCACTTTCTTAAACCACTGACCTCCAGGAATGATTTTTAGCATTTTCTGTGAACACTTGCATTGTATAAAAATAGCAGTTACTTGCAAAAGACGGGTTTTGTGATTTTACAGTCATTTTGTTCATATCTAAAATTTTATTCTCTTCTACATCATACATCTTTACTTTACCTTGCTGTTTCTCTCTTCACATTGGACTGGATCTGTTAATAAATATGCATTCTTCTGGATGGTCCTCTGTCTTTTTTGTTTTGGCTGCTGCTGAGCAGAAGGGAGACAAGTTATCTGGCCAGGCCAAATGCTGCTCCCTGAATCAAATGTCCAGCAAGACCCCACGGTTGCTGGTCAGCAGCCTCTAGAACTGTACAGTACCCAACATTTTTTTATTTTAATTATGGAGACATGGATTTTAATTATCCAGACATAGACTGGGTGGAGGGAACCACACATTCGTCTAAGGCTCACCAGTTCCTAAATGCCTTGCAGGACAATTTTGTGGGTCAGATGGTAGACACACCAACTAGAAATAAAGCGTTACTAGATCTATTGATTACCAACAATACAGACCTGATCATGGATGTGGAACTATGGGGTAATTTAGGAAACGGCGATCACAGGTCAATTGGCTTCTGTATAAATCACACAAATGGCAAACATATGGGGAAAGACGCTGAATTTCAAGAGAGCCAATTTCTCTAAACTATGAACCTTGCTAGAAGGCATAAATTGGCATAAAATCTTAGGAACAAAAAACATGGAGGAGAGATGGGTTTTCTTTAAGAGCATATTAAATAAGGGCCAGTGCATCCCATTGGGTAATAAATTTAAAAGAGCGAACCAAAGTCCTGGATGGCTTAACTCCAATGTAAAAATGCGCTTAAAAGCAAAAGAGAAGGCCTTCAAAAAATACAAGGTTGAGCGATCTTCATCAGCATTCAGACTTTATAAAGAATGCAACAAGAAATTTAAGGGTGCAATTAGGGTGGCTGCAATGTTTATCCTCGTGACACATCACAGGAAGCACCCTCATGGCCAACAGAGGACAGAATTGAACTTGGGAAACTTAACATTAACCACTTGCTTACTGGGCAGATAAACCCCCCTCCTGCTCAGACCAATTTTCAGCTTTTAGCGCTGTCACTCTTTGAACGACATTTGCAAGGTCATACAACACTGTATCCAAATTATATTTTTATCATTTGTTCCCCGCAAATAGAGCTTTCTTTTCGTGGCATTTTGATCACCTCTGGGTTTTTTATTTTTTTATTTAAAAAATTAAAGCCCGAAAATGTTTGAAAAAGAATTTTTCGTTTTTTGTTTGAAAAATAATTTTTCAAACATTTTCGGGCTTTAATTTTTTAAATAAAAAAATAAAAAACCCAGAGGTGATCAAAATGCCACGAAAAGAAAGCTCTATTTGCGGGGAATAAATGATAAAAATGTAATTTGGATACAGTGTTGTATGACCTTGCAAATGTCGTTCAAAGAGTGACAGCAAAAATCACGGAGCTTGAAAAGGAAATGTTAGACAGACCCATATCAGAGGAGGAACTAAACAAGGCACTTATGGATTCAGCTACGGGGAAAAGCCCAGGTCCGGACGGTTTACTTTATATTATTATAAGAAATATAGGAAAATATTGATTCCACATCTTTGTAGATACATGAACGGACTTGGTGTAGATTACGAAATGAGCAAAGAGGCTGTGTCAGCCTCTATAACCATAATTCGGAAGGAGGGGAAGGACGAGACGATATGTTCTAATTATAGGCCTATATCATTGCTCAACGCCGATACAAAGCTTTTTGCTAAAGTGCTGGCGGGGAGAATGAAGGCCTTGATGAGTGCATTAATACACCCAGATCAGGTGGGCTTTATATCAGGACGAGAGGGAAGGGACAATGGAGTGAGAACCGTGCTCCTTCTGTCACAGGTGGATGCAAGGAGAGGCCCCAGTCTGCTTCTGTCGATTGATGCCCAGAAGGCCTTCGACAGGGTAGACTGGGGCTTTATGTTTCAGACAATGGGAGCAATGGGAGTGGGCCCCAAAATGATTAAGAGGATTGGGACATTATATAATCACCCGATTGCTAGAGTAAGGGTAAATGGTAGGCTGTCCTCACCTTTTGAGATGAAAAATGGAACGAGGCAGGGGTGCCCCTTATCACCCATTTTGTTCGTACTGTCCCTGGAACCGCTGCTTTCCACAATTCGTAAGGATCCACAGATTAGGGGATTCGAAATAGGAAAGGAAGAACATAAATTGGCTGCTTTTGCCGACGACCTATTATTTTACATTAGTAAGCCTAGTGTCTCCATGCCCAAATTAATGGACGTGGTAGAACACTATGGCCAACTCTCGAATTTTAAAATTAATCAAGCAAAATCAGAGATACTGAATTTAAATATAGGTAAATGGGAAAAAGGTGAGCTTCAAAAAAAATTCGAGTTTCCATGGCGGAAGGAATTGAACTATCTTGGAATAAAAATAGCGACCTCTATAGAAAAAATGTACAAATTAAATTACATCCCCTTATTGGACGAAGTAAAGAAAGAAAGTAATAGATTAATAAATAAATCACTAACTTGGATGGGTCGTATTAGTGCATTAAAGATGTTTATAGTACCAAAAATCTTGTATAAGTTTCAAATGATCCCATTAGAGGTACCCAAGTATTACTTCAGCAAGATGAAATCCCTATTAATGGGGTTCATCTGGAATAATAAGAAACCTAGAGTACCTTTTACTACACTAATACGAAGCAAGGACAAAGGGGGATTAGCGGTACCGGATATCCAAAAATATTATAAAGCAATTGTGCTCTCGAGAGTAGTTGAGTGGATAAGGGAAAATAATAAGGGGAAGAGATGGGTTAATTTAGAAAATACTTTTAGTAAGGCACAGTTGAATAAGAGTGTGGAATCCACCAAAGTTTAGGACACTGGACCCAAACACAAATGTTTTGACACAAAACGCACTTAAGGTTTGGAATGGGGTTTATAAGAAACTGAATGGACAGTATAATTCCCCACTTATAGAGTTAAAAGAGAATGAATATTTTCCTCCTGGGTTAAAAGTTAATAGCGGGAGTTGGTTAAAAAAGGAAAAGGTTCAGATTAAAGATATCACAAAAAATAGGAAGATTTTGTCACTGCACGAATTAAAACACAAAGGAGAAATAGGGAAAATAGATGAGTGGAGGTATCTCCAGCTGGCCCACTTTGTGGGGAGCCTACCACAGCCATTGAGAATGAGCTATCTCCTTTGGAGAAGGTATGCCTGATAGATAACCCAAAAGGGACCGTCTCGAGGCTGTATGGGCTCCTGACCGAGGGGGAGGGACTGGAGAGTCCACCCTTTATACAGAAATGGGAAAGGGAATTGGGCACACAATGTGATAAAAGCACACAGGGAAAAATTTTCAAACTAACTCATAGATCGGCGGCGGATAGCTTTACAGCTGAAATGAATTACAAATGTATCTCTAGATGGTATGCTACACCAGATAAAATCCATAAATTCCAACCGAGTAAGTCAGGGGATTGTTGGCGAGGGTGTAAAGTGGCAGGGACGATGACTCACTTGTGGTGGAGTTGTCCAAAAATTAATATTTATTGGAAAAAGATCCTAAATTATGTAAAAGAAATCACTAACATTACAATCCTAGAAGATCCTTGGATTGTATTATTCTACGGAACCAAAGGGGAAACAAAAAAGTATCAAGAGTCATTAGTCCCGCATCTTTTAAATGCAGCAAAAAGATTGATACCCAAGAATTGGCAAAAAGAAGAAAGCCCATCAGTCTGGGAATGGATTGATGCAGTAGAAGAAACTTACCGAATGGTTAGGCGTAGGGTTGGCCACGGTGACAAAGATTTGTTGACAGTAGATAAATGGCAAAAATGGGAAAACTTCTAAAAAACGTGGAGCTATGCAGAGCACGTTAGAATATAAGATAGAATGGGAGGCGGTTTTGACCCTTTTACCCGCATAGGATTTAGAGGGGGGGGGGGTGGAGGGAGGGGGGAAGGGAGGGGCGAAAACATGTAAAGAAGGAGAGCGATAGTTTTGACTAACTTGACTATAGAGTAGGCTATAGTTTGAATGTGGGTTTTTTTTTATATTTATTCTTTATTGGCCCTCTGGATATTGAATAAAGGCCTTTGTTTGTAATATTAATAAAAAAAAAAAAAAAGAAGCTACAATGATGTGAAAACAAGGAACATTAAATGAACGTTAAGTTGATTGGGGCCTCGCTGAAGTAGCAAAAAAAGAAGAAAAAAAAAAAAGGAATTTTTCTCCTTCATTGATGTACACTGATGAGGCTGTACTGATGGGCACTGATAGGCTGCACTGATGGGCACCGATATGCTGCATTGATGGGCACCGATGAGACAGCACTGATGAGCACTGATAGGTGGCACTGGTGGGCACTGATAGGTGGCACTGGGCATTGACAGGTGGCACTGATGAGTGGCAGTGATGGGCACTGATCGACACTGGTAGGTCACATTGATAGGCAGCACTGCTAGGTGGCACTGAGACACTGGCACCACTTGTGGACATTGATAGGTGGCACTGATTGCTGGCACTGTTATGCACTGGCGTGCACTGATTGGCACTGTGGGCACTGGTAGGCAGTACTGGTTGGCACAGATGAGGCGGCTTCTCTTCCTCTTTGGGACCGATGTCCCTTGCACAGAAGCTGGTTTGATTGGCCTTTTTTTCAGCGTGAGGAGAACATTTTTTTTATTTTTTTATTGATTTTCCATTTGAATCATGTGATCAGCTGTCATTGGCTGACAGCTGATCACGTGGTGAGGGGCCGGGATCGACCGTACTCCGATCCGTGATCACTCGACTCTCATTGACTCGGTGATCAGATCGTGCGCCGCCCGCTCCTGGAAGCGTGCAAAGAGGAGGACGTCTATTGCCAGCCTTCCGGCAAAGTAGGTCCTTGTTGTAGCTGTCATTCAGCTATAGCGTGGATCTAAAGGGCTTAATAAATCACCAGGACCAGATGGCTTGCACCCGAGGGTACTTGGAGAACTCAGTCAAGTAGTTGCCAGACCATTGTTCTTAATTTTTACTGACAATCCACCGACTGGAATGGTATCAGCGGATTGGACAAAAAACAATGTCGCACGGGGGTTTACACTTACAGCAAATCTGAAAAAAAAACAAGCTTGTTATTAAATTCTAGGCAATTGCAATGATTCCACAAGTTTCACCTGATGCGCTTCATTCTATTGTACATCATCTGGGGTGTGAGGATTGTGTGTAATCGTTGCGGTATATATAGCTGTATCTGCCAATGAGCATTTGCATGAAATCTGATGACAGGGGAACCTGAATATCACTTTTGTGGTGTTCAAATATGGCGCAAGTGTGCGTTCCATGCCTCACCTTCAAACGCCGCTGTAAACGTGTGAGAAAGTGGATATGATGCAGTGCGGCTCAAGCCTCATTCTGAGCCAAGGCTCGTTAGCCCAATGGAAATGTGCGCTATACATCACACTGTCTTTTCTTAGATATCAGAAAAGAGATGCCTTGGAACACCATGCGCTCCATGCCTCATAATGGATAAAAGCCTGAGGGGGCATGTGATGAAGAGACTACTCACATGCCCTTCCAAGAATCAAGGTTAAAGGTTATAGGTACAACCAAACTTAATTGCAGACTTGGAAACCTAAACACATACTGTAAATATGTATACTAATCAGACAAAATCTGGAATAAAATGCATGTACAAAATAACCATGATAAATAAGGTAAATTAAGAGGAATTACAATAGATTAATAAAATTGGACATGACCTAAGGCATTTGACATACACCATCTAGTGGACTTTCAACAAAATTGAAATAAAATACCACAAAATAACTGAACATGACCTAAAGAGTTAAACATACACCATCTAGTGGACATTTGCCAAAATTGATTCACTGAATAAAAAGACCCAAATGGTCCCTTACTAGGATGAAAAATGTTGATACCTATACTATATAAAAAAGTAAAAATAGGAAAATAAATAAATGTCAGACCCGATGGGAGATCAGACACCAACATAACATTCATTGAAAATGAAGAAAAAACCAACCCGATAATAAATAGGAATTAACTATAACGCTAAGGCTATATACACAATTGAACAGATAGGTAGGTCGACATGGAGTGTGGGAACATCAAGACCTATTGATAAAGGCATTGATATCCCACGTTCATACCATGGGGGAAATAGGATTTGAGATTGTATATCCAATAGGGCTCCAATCGTGGAACATAACGATCTAATGCCAAAAACTGGGTACCCATTGGAACTCTATGGTGAAATTGAGCATAGTGTTTGAAACACTGTTTCTTTTTGCCATTTTTTATGTTTGAAATGTGCTAATTAAACCTAGGGGAAAAACTCTGTGTGTGGTCCTGCCCACATAGTGTTTGCCACAAGGGCAAGTTATTAGATAACTACATTTCTTGTAGCGCACGTAATAAATGGCTTAAATGGGTAGGAATGATGAGTAACATTTCATGTAAGATTTTCTTCCTCCCATGAGTATTGTGAGTATTGTATTGCATGTTAATTTTTTTACATGGCTAGTACCCTGTTAAGTTGTGGAAAAAATGTGGGCCTAGAAGGAGAGTTTAATGATATTGGGAGCGATTTTCATCTAGAGCGATGGAGCTATACCTCTATGTATTACATCTGCCTTATTGGGCAATAGTGGTCCTATGACGCAATCCTCCTAAAAGACTCTCCAATGTTTGTTGAAAATGTTTGATTTCACTATTCTGAATTGAAAATGATGTAAAGAGGGGCCATTTGGGGTTTTTGGATTTGTTTTTATGCAGCTAATTGTTCTGGAATAGTTCACCTCTATCTCTAGCTCATGTATTTTATCAATTTCTAAATCTAGATCTAGTGTGGGGGGGGGGGGGTATCCTTTTTATAAGATTTTTTGCTGAACTCTAATTGCGTGTTTCAAAGTCATGAAGTACAGTTGCGTTGCAATCTTAAACACTGGCTACAGGGAACAGAGCGTAACCAATTCTGATGATGGCAACTGTCAACCTGAATGTATGAATTGCCGAGGTGTGGTGTGTATAAACTCCTTGGATATGCAATCTGCCTCAAGTGCTTTCAGTCAGTATACAGAAGCATTGTATCGGCGTTCTAAAAAAAAAAAAAAATGCGTAAAAAATGCCAGTCTCATAACCTGTCATGCAGGTGATGGCCTCACTTCCAGTTATAGTTGTCTTTTGCAATAAGCCATGAGAACTCTGAAACACACCTAAGGCACTACACTGCAGCCTGCATGTTATTAATGGGATATCAAATTAAGACGGTGATGCAGGGTTGCCACCTGTCCAGGATTCACCCGGACAGTCTGAGTTTTAAATCATGTGTGTAGGTTTCAGTCTGTCTGAAACCCAGACACCTTTTTCAGACTGGGCAGTGGCTCCAGAAGTAACTCAGATAGTTACACTATCACTAAACTTTGTTCCCATCTGGGAGCTGCAGGCCACTGTCTGGGGGAAGGTCGAGCATTTCTGGGCGGAGGAGAAGGGGGTGGTGATGTCAGCAAGAGCATTTTGGCAACACCCACTGTACCAGGTGTCCCAGGTGTTTTATAATTCTATAGTGTATACTACGAAAAAAAAACTTGCCCTGTGCTGCTAAAGTGTTCAGGTTTGGCAACCCTACTATGATGTGACATAACTTTGCAGTGTATAACGAGACCAGATGGCAATATCCCCTCCGTGTTATAAATCATTCCCTTAGTCCCTCTATTCTAAAAGAAAAAGAGCTGCAAGCATATATAAAGTACAAACATCTAGGGCAGCCTTTCTCAACCTTTTCAACACAGAGGAACCCTTGAAATAAGTTCTCCAGTTTCGAGGAACCCCTTCTAAAAATTTGAAATCTAAAACTCAATACATTAATGTGATGGCCAGTGAGAGGAATGGTCCTTACACTTGTGGTCATTGGAAAGAATTGCCTCCTTACAGATAGCTAAAAATATCAATGGTGTGAGTGGGAACTTATCTGAGAGGCAGAAATTTCCCAATGCCGAAGGAAGCCCTAGCAACCTAGGAACCCCTAGCAACCAGTGATTCCCTGGTTGAGAATCACTGATCTAGGGAGTGGAAGGAAGAAGGCAAGCTTCAACACTACTTGGAAGCTTTGAACCTTTCCCCATTCAGAATGGTGGGCATTCAGGCATAGGGGAAGGCAATGAAAGCTCTTATATGTGCAAGCATCCCTAGGTGTGTACGCTTTATACCTGATTTCTTTAGTATTGTGGTGTTCACATCTCTGCTAACACTCAATTTGCTTTCAAGAATATTGAATGAGGCTATTTCTGCCTGGGCTTACCTTCTCTGTGTATATCCTTTAATTAAAAGGGTCATTGAGTTTCTTCAGGTGTTGGGGTCTGACTGTCAATAATCAATTCAGTTTGTAAGAATCTCTGATCAGGGGACAGTTATCTATTTTCCTGAAACCCCAAGCCAGCAACCTGTGGACAACCTCCTTTCCACCACTTCTACCTATACAATCTTGAAGTTGTCACTATGCATGGCTATAGGTGAGGCTAGGGATTTTCGGGTGTTAAGTCACAAGGGTCATCTGATCATGCTACTCAACATATGCTACAGCGTGTTGTTCTTTGTATCTTTCTGTACAAACGAATGAAATCCCATCGGATAATGTTGATTTATTGGGCTATATTTTTCCCTTCCTCATTTTTCTTCATTTAAATGGGTACTCAGAAATAGTGAACTTTGGAAATTGTAGTGTAAGCAGCTAATTTATCATATGTTGTCATACTTATATAGGAATGAAAGAGAGGAGAGAGAGTGCACAGAGGAAATGAAAGGAGGTCAGTGAGTTTACCATTCTGCAACTGTTAAGCCGAATGCTCTACAATTATGAATTCTAGACTCTACCAGGTCTGCCAATTAGAGGGTGTTTTGGTGGACAAACATCCTTAATTACTATATCTTCAGGAAGATGTTTTGTAACCATTATAATTGTTCTCTATAAATCTTTTCAGGTATAAATGTAGCACAGCTAAAGGAAGATGTGCAGCAATAGATTTATCAGTGCTAGACAATGGAGACCCCAGGGTGATATCGGATACTGAATCCCATGGCCTTGTATAGGAACACAATAATATTGATAGCAGACTGTTGTTTCTCTGTTTATTAAAGCATACTTGTGTAACTCAGTCCTCCAGGGTCACAATCCACCTAGTTTTCAGTGCCTTCAATTAGCAAGGAAGACAGGAGTAGTACACCATATAAAATGAATGCGTTTTCCTTCGCTTTTCTGGCCTGTACACAGCATATGAGCACTAAAGTTGGACAGAATTGCAACAGAACATAAACAATGAGATGGTGACATATGAAAACACACACTTGTTTGTCTACACCAGATTAAGCTGTGCCATCTGTGTACATTTGCAACAACTCTGTTCTCGTGACAGCAGCTAGATGAAGTATCCGGTGTAAAGTGTTGTGTATATCTTGTTTGCTGTGCTGATTCCATGACAAAGGCACATATGGTTATGACGTATACGGGAAAATTTTTCATTTTTTTTTGCTATATTTTATTTTGCTCTTTAACCACTTGCCTACTGTGCACTTCTACCCCCTTCCTGCCCAGGACAATTTTCAGCTTTCAGCGCTCTCACACTTTGAATGACAATTGCACGGCCATGCAACACTGTACCCAAAATAATTTTTTAGAATTTATTTTTCACACAAATAGAGATTTATATTGGCAGTATTTAATCACCACTGTTTTTTTTTTTTTTTTTTTTTTTTTTTTTTGCTAAACAAACCAAAAAAGATGGAAAATTTTGAAATTTTTTTTTTTTAGCAAACAGGTAATTCTTCTCCTTCACTGATTAGGCTGCATTGATGGGGTGGCACTGATGAGGCTGCAATGATAGGCAGCCCTAATGGACACTGATAGGTGACACATTAGGAGGCACTGATTGGCATCACTAGGGGGAACTGATTGGTAGCACTGGTTAGCATTAATTGGCAGCACTTGTGGGCACTGGTGGGACTGCACAGATAATCAGGACACTGATAATCAGTGCCCTGATTAGAAATGCCGATTTCCCTTTAACCCTTTCACCGCCAGAGCCGTTTTTGCATGTTTTGCACACATTTAAAAAATCGTAGACTTGAAGATTACACAAAACCCACAAACATATATTTTCTGAAAGCAGATACCCTAGAGACTAATATAGTGGTAGTTACAGTTTTTTATGTCACACAATATTACCACAACGTTCTAGGAAACTGAAAATTTTAGTAAAAAAACACACTAACATAAATTTTAGAGCAAACAAACGCTATAAATTACCCAATAATAATAAATCTAAGATGAGGTTGCACCGAGTAAATAGATACCCAACATGCTAAACCTTAAATTTTTGTGTGCCCGTGAAATGGTGTAAGACTTCAGTACCCTATATTTTCTATAGGCAGCGCTTCAAAAGCCCCCTATAGGTAGTAGTGTTACGGAGGAGGTCTTGTGTTCGAATTATTGCTCTCACTCCAGCGTGTGTGGCGATATGTAATGTGTATCTCAATCAACGTTTTCACACATAGGCGCACACATGCACTTATGTTCGTGCGTGTGTATATGTGGGGTGGGGGCCTCAAAATGTTTGGGTGGGTGGATTTTATGTGCTTGAGTGTAACTTAATTTTTTTGCAAAACGGATCACATTGCAAAACATTATTTCCCAGCTGAGCTAGACAGGGACACAGAGAGCTTGACCCGGAAGTGACGTCTGAGATGACGCTTTCCGGGTCACAAGAAGGGGAGGAGAGCGGACGTGTCTATTCTTCTCCTTCCCCTCCAGCCACCGAAACCTGCCATGGTGCTCCTGGCCTGCAGATGGACAAGCGGAGCCCGGTAAGCATGGCGGGGCATGGCGGCAGCAGTGACGCCGATACCAGGGGTGTGTGAGAGCAATCAGGCGGCAGCGCCGCCGCAAAATGCTCTCATCTAACAGGCAGGAGTTCTACCTGTCAGTTTGACACACAGTCCCCATGGCTGCAGCCCCCGGATTGTGTGTAATATCCCCTGCTGTCAGGTCTGTACTATGTACGGACCCAGCGGGAAAATGTTTTTACCGCCTCCCTCGGGTAGGGTTGGATAGGAGAAGGACTTTTGCCTGTCATGCTGTTTTGTTAAAGTTCCAACAGTAAAGTTGTTTCAACCACTTTGAGCCTGGTCTGAAGTTATTCGAGGGGTGCATGTTGGTTCTGTCGTGTTCCAAAGAACCTGGGTCTGTAAAGCACTATGGGATATGAGTAACCTCACTATGAGTGGTTAACTTGGCAAGACCAAGAAGAGAAAAAAGTTGCCACGGATAACCAAAGGGAAGAACAAACTAAAAAGCAACCTGATGTTAGGCACGGTACCTGGTAGGTGTTAGGTCCTCCGGTAGCAAGGGGGTTGGTGCTCTGGCTCCCTCTCCTGCAGTCCATCTCCCATGGCCATTGGGAGCAGACTAGCATTACAGAGATCTTGGGCATGATCACAAGGTAAGGGAAGGAAGGAGTTAATGAGCACACATGAGGCACACATGAGGTCTGTTCTATGTGCTTGGTAGGAGCCCAATCTGTTACTGGGAGTGAGGTAACAGGGCGATGGACTGGTTGAGTGGGCACAGGCTCAGCATGTCCCTCCTAAAGCAAAGCATTCAAGTACAGTGTGTAACAACATAGGACAAACTACTTGTCAGAGGAACTCTGCACTTCAACACTACACACAGTGAGGCTAAACTCTAAGTCAGGGAACTGCCTTAATGTTTGGCTATTTACATGACCGCAGTCCACGACTGGTTCCAGGCATTGATGAGCGTACTTTGCACGAAGAATACCTCCATATTCATTAACGCAGTAGACCCCGGGCACAACTGCATTTTAGCCACACAAGGCCTTACTCAGTTGAGTAAGGCCCTGCGTGGCTGAAATGCGTTAGTGTCCCTGTCAGGCTGTTTTTAGCTGTTTGATATAATAAATGATACATTGTAGTGCTGGCTTGTTGCATCCCTCCAAAGATGCAGTGGAGTGAATGAGTGTAGCCATCCAGGGACAGGAAGTGTGTTAATCATGGGATGACCAGGTGAAAATAAAGGAAAAAAGGGCCTGAAAATGAAAAACTAATGTAGGCACCTTACCTTTTTTGCATTTGGAGTTAGATATGCTTTTATCTATTTAATCTCCTTTTCACTTGCACTCCAATTTTCTTTAAGAATGTTTTAGTAATTGTAACATATAGACTTGCAGTCTGTTGACCTGCAGCATTTCAAGAGGATACAAAAATGTGAAATTGAATGTGTAATGGCAGGGCTGTATTTAGACAGCACATTGTCCTTCGCATGCTTGACTGATGGCTTAGTTCTTCACAATCTCTTCTGTGATTACTACTTGTACATCTAGGGCCCAAGAGTGCACTATCGCAAAAAATTCTAACTGCTGTTTCTATATGAAAATCATATGCCATCATTATATAATGTAGCCTGTAGGTCGCCTTCGAGTATATAAGCAATTCCAAAACCGGTACAAATTATAACTGAAAAAACACTTCTAAAAGAAGAAGATTCCACCCAAAGAGGTGCTCTGTGCTGGTATTTGTACAGTTGCACAGCGATTTCGAGAAGTAGGAGTCATTGGGTATCACCCGTTGTACTGCCTCTAGTCTCAATGTAATCACATGGCTGATTCATCATGGAACGAGGAAATGACTTCTCTCCAACTCATAAAACAATGAAGTCACCTTTCTTTGTCTTTAGGCTTTAGCCTGCAGCATCTGTGGTTTGTGAGTTGCTCAGACACTTAATCCCCAAACATTGGCTGACATCCTAAATTTTCCAATTAATTTATCCATCAAACTTTTACGTTCCCACTACCATTACTGCAATTTCATAGATACGTGTTGGCGTTCACATACATTAACTGTGAAACTATATACATCTAAGAAATTGTTTCTCTATTGTTTGAAAGCATTTAAGTAAATACACTATAAAACTTATTTTGAAAACCGTATAATGGCTCTGTTTAACCATCTGCGTGCGAGACAAAAATTGGTTAGACCCAACCAGTTCTTTCCCTTTGCAATCTGTGGGATGGTTAACACCTCCGCACTGATATCATTAAGTTATAAACAAGCAATTGAATTTATTGCAGCTGCTACTGATCCAGGACAAGTATAGAGAATAAGGGCTACCTCTTGGGTGAAATCTAAGGAGGGAGCTGTGCCTATGGAAATTTTGAAGTGTTCACTTATCCTATGATTGGAACACTGTATAGCTTGACCTTCAAGCCTATTTTAAAAAAATAGTGTTTTTAACTTTTTTATTTTTAACTCGCATCCAATCCACACACAGTGTAAACCCAGCCTAAATGGCTTTATGTGCTTCACGAGGCCAATGTGATGCTTATGTTTTTTAGTTGATTCCCAATATAATCCATATGCAGCAGACAGTGGCAAAGCCTATTTGTTTAATGCTTGGAATATTGAATTATTATTGTGAGAAATGTTGCTATAACCTTCTCCTTGTGTGCTGAGTGCCAGTGGATTTGTTGTTCCCATTGAATGGGAATGAACAACAGTAAAAGTAGATCCACAAACCAGCAAAGCACAAGTTCCAGCTTTCAATGTGTATCTGGTGTGTACGTGGTGTATCTGGATTTTGCAAAGGCATTCAATACAGTTCCCCATAAAGGTTTACTGTACAAACTAAGGTCTGTCAGCATGGACCAAAGGGTGAGCACATGGATTGAAAACTGGCTACAGGGGCGAGTTCGGAGGATAGTGATAAATGGGGAGTACTCGGATTGGGGCGGTGTGGAAAGTGGGGTTCCCCAGGGTTCTGTCCTGGGACCAATCTTGTTTATTCATAAAGGATCTGGAGGATGGTATAAGCAGCTCAATCTCCGTATCTGCAGACAATACTAAGCTAAGCAGGGCAATACTGTAATTTCTCTGCAGGATGTGGAAACCTTGCAAGAAGATCTGAAAAAATGAATGGGGTGGGCAACTACATGGCAAATGAGGTTTAATGTAGAAAAATGTAAAATAATGCATATGGGTGGGGAAAAAACATGAATGCAATCTACTCACATAGGGGAGAACCTCTGGGGGAATCTAGGATGGAAAAGAACCTAGGGGTCCTAGTAGATGACAGGCTCAGCAATGGCATGCGATGCCAAGCTGTTGCAAGCAAAGCCAACAGAATTTTAGCATTCATAAAAAAGGGGATTGAATCCAGAGATAAAACGATAATTCTCCCGCTCTACAAGACTCTGGTCTGGCCGCACCTGGAGTATGCTGTCCAGTTCTGGGCACCAGTCCTCAAAATGTACTGCAACTGGAGAGAGTGCAGAAAAGGGCAACAAAGCTAATAAAGGGACTGGAGGATTTCCTGTACAGGGAAAGGCTGCCAGCACAGAACTTATTCTCTCTGGAGAAGACGCTTGATTTTTTTTTTTTTGATATGATTTCAATGTACAAATACCATACTGGTGAACCCACGATAGGGATAAAACTCTTCTGTGAAAGGGAATTTTAAAAGACACACGGCCATTCACTAGAATTAGAAGAGAAGCGGTTTAATCTTAAACTGCATAAAGGGCTCTTTAATGTAAGAGAGGTAAGGATGTGAAACTCTCTTCCACGGGCAGTGGTTTCAGCAGGGAGCATCAATAATTTTAAAAAACTATTAGATGAGTGGCTATAACATACAGGGATATAGAATGTAACTCTGACATAAAACCACACACGGGTTGGATTTGATGGACTTGTGCTTTTTTTTTTCAACCTCACCAACTATGTAACTATGTAATGTCCAATGTCAGTAACACCAATAAAATTCAATCTGACCAGAAAGATGATCAAGGGGCTTCTAATGAGAGGGTCTCACAGCTTCCAGAGGAGATCTTGGATGATTCAAGGTAGCTCAAACAATAAGAAAACAGGAGTGCAGGATCCTCATTAGCATGACAGTATACATTTATTGAGAGAATAAAATAACACCCTTACAATTAAAATTCTTAAAAATCAGAATGGGTAGTAGGAATTGCCAAGATTAATACAAAGCAAGGCTGTTATGCAGAAATGGCAGCTCCAGATTCTCTGCCTGGCATCACGGAGCCCTCTCTGACAGCTGTCAAGAAGACCCCCAACAAACAGAATTCTGTGCCGTTACCTAATACCTCGTGGTGACCTCTACATGCTTGTGGAAAGAGTGCGCGGTAACATGTTTCAAGAACAGGTCTGAGAATGAAGGGATTCCTTGTAAACATGTTACTGGCCCCCTCTTTGCCCCAGCATGTAGAGGTCATCAAGAGGCATTAGGTAATCGAAAAGAATGCTATTTGTTGGCGGGCTTTTTGACAGCTGTCAGAGCAGGTTCTTGTGTACCATTCCTTAGATGTGGTGGCTAGGTTCATTTTCTTTTTTTATTTTATTTATGCACTTATTTATATTTTCACTTGGTGACCCTGTCGGTAACACTTCCTGGTATGGGGTGACAACACTCACTGTACTGTACTGTACTGTATCTATGGAGAATTAGAGTTGTCCCACTCGCCCTCTTTCCTGGTTTGGACTTCAAACCCTTCTCCTTCTTGTCATCTCCATAACCTAGGGGTAGGTGTTTGCAGTCCACAAAGAACTTGGGGGGGGGGTCTCAATTCGATACTGTTATCATTGCATGCCTGCTATACTGTTGTAAAGTATAGTGAAATATGCTGACCCTAAATAAATAATGCATAATGAGACCTTCTAGCTGGTGGACTTGTTAGGTTATTGCTGGACTTCCATGCCTTGAATATTTTGACCATTAATGTTGAATATTAAGCAATTATTATCACTATAAATATACTTCTATAATGTGGGGTTCATTAAAGTATTAGAATGTTTTTGTGACTCATTGTTTTAACAATGTATTGTTTCATGGTTATAAATTGTGTATGTTTCATTAGTACTCATTATGTCTTAGCAACAAATTACTGGGTTCCGTTTGGAGAATTGGGCGAATATTTTTTTAACTATAACCAACTCATGGTTTGCCTTTTTATAGGATTGTATCATGAGCATAGCCTGCGAGTATCATTAGTACTCACATTTGAAACAATTAAACTCAAGGTCAGTAGGCTGTTATAATGTATTTTCCTGTAAAATGACAGTGCCAGGTCACAAATTATTACAGAAGAATTCTCGGTATGAAAATTTTGACATAGTTACATTGATCCAGCTTGGACCAATGTAACTGCATATACCATGCCTGCGGGATTTGCCTGGAAACTGGTAATCCCTGTAGTAGGCTTAGCTACTACAATGATCTCCACTAGCTTCTGAATGCTATGCCAAGCGACTGCCCTGTTGCACTGTGAATGCAGGGGGTCGCTCACTTGACATGGGTGCCATTCAGAGATCTCTTTGCATTTTCTCAATGAATGCAAATTGTGCTCTAATTGTAAAAGGTGAAGAGGCAGAGTAGTGATGTCACAGTCTCCACCTATGCATAGTTACATGCATCTATGTAAAAATATTCATATCTGGAATTTATTTTTTAGAAATTCTACCTAGCCTTCTTCTTTTTATGTAATGTTAGGAAGAGGGCTGTAAGTAATGACTCTATCGTAAAGTTTTATACTGGCTACAGTAGTTGTCACCAGGGCCACTGTTAGAAATTATTGGGCCCTGTAACTTGTGGCTGTACTGTGTTACAATCTGTAACACAGTACAGCCATAACAAAGTCAGCACCCAACAGCCTCTCTGTATATACCCTGTGTGTGTATATGTGTGTATGTATGTATATGTATATACAGTGGTGTGAAAAAGTGTTTGCCCCCTTCCTCATTTCCTGTTCCTTTGCATGTTTGTCACACTTAAGTGTTTCGGAACATCAAACCAATTTAAACAATAGTCAAGGACAACACAAGTAAACACAAAATGCAATTTGTAAATGAAGGTGTTTATTATTAAAGGTGAAAAAAAATCCACTTTTTCACACCACTGTATATGCAAAGGAACAGGAAATGAGGAAGGGGGCAAACACTTTTTCACACCACTGTATATCCTCTCTGCATATACCCTAGACTCTCTGTGTAAACCCAGCCTCTCTGTATATACACTACCCTCTCTGTATACCCAGCCTCTCTGTATACACTAGCCTTTTTTCTATATACCCAGCCTCTCTGTATACACAGCCTCTCTGTATACAATAGCCACTCTGTATACACTAGCCTTTTTCCTATATACTCAGCCTCTCTGTATACCCAGCCTCTCTGTATACACTAGCCTTTTTTCTATATACCCAGCCTCTCTGTATGTAGTATTGGTGGTAGGTGGCATGGCAAGTGACAATCTGCATCTTGTGGCAGGTAATGTGACAAGCTCTCTGGTGACTCCAATATAAGAGGGAGGCTCTCTGGGGACCCTGATGTAATGGGGGGGGGGGGGGGGCTTTGCTGCTAGGGGCTCTAGCCCTAGATCTTTTGTAGACCTAGCAATGCCCCTGGTGAGGATTATATGCTCTATTATTCATTCACTGTTTCCATTGCACCACCCTCTCCTCCTGCTGTTCCCTGTCAGACGTTTAACCGCCTTACATCTCAGCACCTGAGGATGGGAGCAAGGCGGCGAATCATAGTATCACTCCGGTGGCCGGCACTTATAGAGTAGCGAGGCGGCATGATGTACATGCGCCCAGAAAATAAAGAAATGCTCCCTCCACTGTGCTCACTTCCTGGGCCCCTCAGCCTGATATTACAGGTGTTTCAATTCATTTGTTTTCCTAATTCTCTACACTCAGTACCCGAAAATGACAAAGTGAAAAAAATATTTTTAGAAATGTTTGCAAATGTATGAAAAAAAGAAAAAACTGAATATCAGTTTGGCATAAGTATTCAAACACTTGAAATTTAGCTCAGGTGCCTCCCATTTCTCTTGATCTTTGTACACCTTGACTGGAGTCCACCTGTGGTAAGTTATGTAAATTGATTGGACATGATTTGGAAAGGCATACACCTCTCTATAAAAGGCCTCTCAGCTGACCATGCATGTTATTTCAGAGCAAAAGCCATGAAGTCAAAAGAACTGCCTGCAGAGCTCAGAGACTATTTATTATTTTCATTATTATTATTATTATGTTATTGAAAGGCAAAGATCTGGGGAAGACTATGAAGAATTTCTGCTGCACTAAAGGTTCCCAAGAGCACAGTGGCCTCCATAATTCTTAAATGGAAGAATATATATAATATATATTATATTCTCATATTCATTCAATAAAACTTTTTTTATTCCCATATAGGGTTATGGTTATAATAAAATGTTCTTTACCAAGACTGCTCTTTTGTATACATCTCTCAGTCAGAGTCCCCAAAAAACTCCCCCCGTTTTGTTGCAACCCATAAAAGTAATACTGTGTTTTATATCCCACATATAGTGATTGGCCTCATTGATAGCCCCACCGACCAAACTTTCTCTCTTTTTGAGTTTGCAAAAATAGCACCTGAAGGGCTCTGACTTTGAGGAACAAGAACCTCTAGTCTGATGAAGATTGAACTGCTTGGCCCCAATTCCAAAATTTGTCTGGTGGAAACCAGGCACTGCTCATCACCTGCTCAAAACCATCCCAACAGTGAAGCATTGTGGTGACCGGATCATGCTGTGGGGGGGGGGGTCTTTTTCACCAGCAGGGACTGGGGGCTGATCGGGGTTGAGGGAAAGCTAAATGGAGAAAGGTACAGCAACATCCTTGATGAAAACCTGTTCCACAGCACTCAGGACCTAAGCCTGGGCTGAAGGTTCACCTTCCAACATAACGATCCTAAGCACACAACCAAGACAACGCAGGAGTGGGTTAGAGACAACTCTGTGAATACCCTAAAGTGGCCTAGCCAGAGCCCTGACTTTGAACCCTATGGAATATCCCCAGAGAGACCTGAAAATGGCTGTCCACTGACAGTCCCCATCCAACCTGACTTGAGAGGATTTGCAAAGAATGACAGAATTCATAAATTTAAAAATATCCACAATTCATAAAAGGTACACTCAAGTAATGGATAAATGAACAAATAAATACTCCCATACATTCCCTTAAGTGCTGTTAGACCTTCTTAGATTCTGGTAAGAGGCCCTGATATCCTTCTTGGTGGAGCACACTTTGGTAAACACTGGAGGCACAAGATTTTTCTGGGTATTTCCAGATGCACAAATGAAGCGCCTTTATCTTTCCAGCACTTTACTGCAATTGATTTTCCACTTTCTATGCATTTTATGAACTTTTTGGGAGTATTTATTTATTAATTTGTTTATCCATTATTATATTTCATGAATTGTGGATTTATTAATTGATGAATTCTGATGTGAGTGGTTTTATGCACTTTATTATATAAGATTTACTGTAGACGTGCCATGGAGCAAAGCAAAGTGAGCTCTTCACTATGGCCAGTCTTTACAAGTATTTTACCAGGGACTGTAGCGCACATTTTCAATTTAGGGTCCATTTCCACCAGATGGGTTTTTTCAACACGTGCCAATGCAAAGACCTGTGAAAAAAATGGTATGTGAATGGAAGCCATTCACACTGTCGAATTGGGCTGATATGCAATGATAAAGTAGATCAAGCCCTATTTTTTCAGTAAGATGCAACATGTATAACACATGTCAATGCAATGCCCATCAATGCACAAGCATCACAACAGACCAGCACAAGTTTTTATCCTCTATTATGCCGTAGACTAGGGGTAGGCGATCTCGACGCTCCTGCTGTGAGAAACTGCAAATACCATCATGCTCCAGCCTTTGGTTTGTCAGTCCTGCAATACCTCATTACATATGCAGTTTCCCCACAGCTGGAGTGCTAAGGTTGCCTACTCCTGTCTTATACCCTTTGCATTTTCCAGGAAATAAGCATGTTAAAGATTTAAGACAATGCAACATGCCAATGTACGTTGGTTAACATGTGCTCATCGAACATGTAGTGTGAATGAATCCTTAGTTTTGAGCTAATGGGTTGGATTGAAACACGTTCACATTCCTCTGGGTTTGTTTGGATATCCCAGATCACTTATCTTTTGTCGAATAAAGTACTGTGAAAGATTGCTATCACACTCAAGCTCTTTTCGTATTTATCCTTAAGCTTTGTACACACCACTAGTTTATTTTCGTACTAACAATCGGATGTTAATACAATCTCCCCTGCTGTTCTATTGTGTTCTGACAGGGGGATTGCCCCCCACCAGAACACTCCGGTCAGTGCTCTCAGCCATTGGTTGAGAGTGCTGATCGGGAGCCAGTCCGCAGACCTTTTTCGGTCATGAGCCTTTGACAAAAGATGGCTGACAAGCTGCCATATACACAGGGCCGAACGTTGGCCGGTTTCTATTGAACCGCCTGATGCTAGCTGACATTCGGCCCGTGTACTAGGCTTTAGTTATTAACAATAATTCAAGCAGGATTTTGTTTAGAACTGCTCAGATACATGCTATGTTATGATTTTAGAAAAATGTTTGCTCACCAACTATGCCTGTTTTTGCTTTAGCGTTTCAGTCTGAGATCATGTTTCGAAAAAAGAAAAAGAAACGACCGGAAATCTCTGCTCCTCTGAACTTTCAGCATCGTGTACATACCTCCTTTGATGCCAAGGAAGGGAAGTTTGTTGGCTTACCTCCACAATGGCAAAATGTGCTGGACACCCTTCGACGTCCCAAACCTGTAGTAGACCCTTCCAGGATCACTCCAGTACAGCTAAAGCCTATGAAGGTGAGTTGTGGGAATGGCATTTTCCAACATCGCTTTTCACAGCCTTCATAATTGTCAGATATCTCAAACAGTGTGTACTAGGTTTGTACAGGAGCTAAATTATTATGTTTGATACCTGGAAACCTAAACACATCATTAACTGCTATGCCATGTTTCAGCAAAAGTGAAGCTAACACTCTTAAATCGGCTTAATAAGATCCATCGTTTATAATTTTATCAATGTTTGAGAGGCTATAAGGATCATAAAAGACTTAAATACTCAAAATAGCTTTTACACAGAAAGGAATAGATTGACTTTTTGGGAAAATAATCATACTCGACACTTTTTTTTTTTTTTTTTTTTTTTTAACCACTGAAACCCAGGATGGTATAGTGTTTTTGTACATATTTGTGCATGTATGAATATGGCTGTTTTTTGCTACTTTTCAGTTTCAACAGTTAACACGTGTTGAATTTGAAAAAGACGGGGCCGTCCCAAACCATTGTTCATTTGATCCAGTGTAGAGATTTTGATTTATCTTGATGGGAAAAGCTATAGAAAATGCAGAAATGTTTGTTCAGTATCATTTTTGTCTTCCATAAGAAAAAAACAAACATTTTATATATAAATATATATGTATTATTATTATAATACAGATTTATATAGCGCCAACAGTTTACGCAGCGCTTTACAATGTATGGGGGGGGGGGACAACAACACAATTACAATACAGTTCAATACAAAGGTACGGGAGGGCCCTGCTCGTAGAGCTTACATTCTAAAGGGAGGGGGTGGTAGTACAAAAGTTAATAGCTGCAGAGAATGATTTGATCGGGTGGCTTGGGATCACTAGTTGTTAGGTGGGTGTAGAATAGGCTGAATACATGAGTTTTCAGGGATCTCCTAAAGGTGGACAGACTGGGGCAGGGAGTTCCAGAGGATGGGAGAGGCTCTGGAGAAGTCCTAAAGGTGAGCATGGGAGGAGGTAACAAGGGAGCTAGAGAGCAGGAGGTCTTGGGAGGAGTGAAGGGGACGATTTGGGTGATATCTGCAGATGAGGTTGGTTATGTAGATGGGGGCAATGTTGTGGATGGCTTTATATGTTATGGTTAGCATTTAGAATTTTACATGGTGGGGTAGGGGAAGCCAGTGAAGGGATTGGCAGAGAGGGGCGGCAGTCACGGATTGATTAGTGAGGTGTATTAGTCTAGCAGCAGGATTCATAATAGACTGAAGGGGGGATAACCTGTGTAAGGGTAGGCTATTAAGGAGAGAGTTGCAGTAGTCAAGCTGGGAAATAATAAAGGAGTGAATGAGTTGCTTTGTGGTGTCATTAGTCAGGAAGGGTCGAATTCTGGAGATATTGCGGAGGTTAAGGTGGCAGGATTTAGCCAGTGATTGGATGTGGGGGCTGAAGGAGAGGTCAGTCTCGAGGATTACACCCAGGACCCTGGCATGTGTGGAGGGACCAATGGTTGTGTTGATATTAACGGTGAAGTCACGGGGGGGGGGGGGATCGTGAAGGAGGAAATATAACGAGCTCAGTTTTAGAAAGATTGAGTTTGAGGAAGTGGTGTGACATCCATACTGATATGTCATTCAGTAAGTTTGAGATTCGTGAGGAGATCGAGGGGGTGAGTTAAAGAGTGGAGAGATAGATCTGTGTGTCGTAGACATAGAGGTGGTATTGGAAACCATGGGAGGTTATCAACTGGCTCAGGGAAGAGGTATAGAGCAAGAATAGGAGGGGCCCAAGGATGGAACCTTGGGGTACCCCAACAGAAAGGAAGGGGACCGGAGGAGATGGAGTTGTAAGTGACACTGAAAGTGCCCTGAGATAGGTAGGAGGAGAACCAGAATAAAGCAGAATCATGGAGGCCAAGGGAATGTAATTTGCTGAGGAGGAGCAGGTGGTCAACTGTGTCAAAGGCAGCAGAGAGGTCTAAAAGTATGAGTATGGAGTGGTGGCCATTAGTTTTAGCAGTTAGTAGGTCATTGGTGAGTTTTAGTAGGGCAGTTTCAATAGGATGTTGTGGGTGGAAGCCAGACTGTAGGGGGTCGAGAAGGTTGTTGTCCATGAGGTAGCGACTCATTTGGTCATGGACAAGGCGTTTGGTGAGCTTGGAGGCAAATGGGAGCAGGGAGATGGGTCTTAAGTTATTCAAACAGGTAGGGTCTAGTGAGGGTTTTATTTGAGTATGGGGGTAACCAGCGCATGTTTGAGCGGGCAAGGAAAGGTGCCGGAGGAGAGGGAGAGGTTGAAGATGTGGGTTAGGGAGTTGAGATCTCAACTCCCTACCACCAAAAGAAAGCTCTATTTGTGGGGAAAAAAAGGATGTAAATTTTGTTTTGGTGTAACATCGCACGGCTGCACAATTCTCAGTTAAAACGATGCAGTGACAAAGCGCAAAAAGTGCTCTGGTCAGGAAGGGGGTTAAATCTTCTGGGGCTGAAGCGATTAAGAAAGAACCCTGGGCCAGCCTATAATATCTTTTATCCTAATGAGAGATGGTATACTATAGTTACCAGTAAAGTGTGCCCTTTTAAAAGTAATATTAATAGTGTCCTAAAAGCAAGGCCTTGCACTGTCTTCACTGGCAAAGTCGGAGCTTAAAGAACAAAGATTCCTGACTGCAGCAAAGTGATGATGAACAATGCAAGATAGCAAATCCTGGTTGATGGCAATACTATTTGTAATCCAAGTGAACGTCACCTCTGCACAGTGTTGACAGTGTAGTACTTAGCAAGGCAGTGGGATATGTGGGCATAAACCCCCTTACTAATCCTGATAGACCATCAGCAGCCTTCTGTAAGGACCAACAAACAATTCTTCCTACTGTGGATGGGCAGACACAGTGGTCAGTCTGCTAACGCAGCAAACTGGCTGATTCTGCAGTGTTCAGCGCTGCTGCAGGGCATCCTTCTGCCAGTGACAATGGCTGGACTCGCTGGGGCGGGAGCGGTGGGCTGTGTGCCACGTGATAAGCCGCAATCTTCCTACACAGCGGTGGAGTGGTGCTCACACGATCAGTTTCAGGAAGCAAGAGATCGTGGGCCTGGTCAGTAGATCCCTTTATAGTCTCTCCCACAAGGCTTTTCTCTGTGCTCAGGATATGTCAGTGATTCGGGTCCAGCACTAGGGGGACATAGGAGAAAGCTAGAATAGTAATATGCAAGTCTGAAAAAGTCTGATAACCGTACTCAGCTCCCAGCTAATAAATAAATATATACCGTATTTTCCAGCGTATAAGACGACTTTTTAACCCATTAAAATCTTCTCAAAAGTCGGGGGTCGTCTTATAGGAAACTTCTGCGATCGCCGTGGAGGGAGCTCCAAAATACCGCGGCCGCCGTGACATCCGCCCTGTATGCAAGCTACAAGCTGCAGGCGTCTGGGATGCCGGAAAAAAGACATACAGCGGCAAAACACGCCTCTTTCACCCGTCTGGCCCGCCCTTCTATCCTATTACCATACCTTTTCTCTGACGAGCTTTCGCTCCTGAGGACTGGAGCGAAGAGGAGCAGGCGCGCATGCGCTAGTTCTAAGAGGCAGATGTACGGTAATAGGATACAAGGGCGGGCCAGACAAGTGAAAGGGGCGTGTTTTGCATTAGTCTTGGAGACAGGGAGGGCTGGGCAGGCAGGGAGAGCTTACCAGACTATCATTTGTTTAAAGCAACCAGCAAATCGCTGGTAAGGTGGCTGTTATACCACATACAGTACCAGTAAAATATCTACCGGTATACCTATACATACAGTGCACCAGTATCTACAGTACAGCAGTATCTACAGTACAGTACCAGAGGGGTAGTCTTATACGGAGAGTATATCCCAAACACTACATTTTAACTGGAAAAGTTGGGGGTCGTCTTATACGCCGGCAAATACGGTATATATATTTATATATACAAATATAGATTTATATATATTAGTCAAATCATACCTGATCATCTTCTTTTTTTTTTTATCAGATTTTATTTTTGAAATTTGAGCACCAACAAAAACAACCAAAAAACAATTATACAATTCAGGTCAAATCACTATTCCAAGCAATATCAATATTGAAACTGTTCCTAATCTTAAAAAAAAAATAAAGCCAACCAAAGCTTAATTAAATAAGGGTTACAAACCTTGAGTGCATACTTACAGGTATAGCGGTGTATATCATCTGAGAATCTGACATGTGGATGTGTGCCACCCACCAAGGGCAGATGACTGGACTCTTTGGTGCAAAGAATAATATCGACTGTCTGTTTTATAGATATAGTCGATATATTATAGATAGATAAAAAAATTCACAGGGAGGATATTTGCATTCAATGAAGTGTGTCCCTTATGCTGCTGAATGCTCTTAGTTGAAATCCTCTGACCCCCTTCTTCCTTATACTCCCAACAGATGTAATCTTGTGGTGCTGCAGGGGCTAATATGATCAACTGGACCTGTCACACACTAGTCAAGATTGATAGTTACATAGTAGGCGAGGTTGAAAAAATACATAAGCCCATCAAGTCCAACCTATGTGTGTTTTTATGTCCCGTGATGACTATACCTGCTTCTTTTCACCCCTCCCCCATTTACAGAAGATGTACTATAGCTTCCATCAATAAAAAGCAATCTATGAATGAAGGAGGCAAGCCTTTAATTCATTTGCTTGTCTTCTAGTTGTAGAGCGTGTATAGTATAGTACAGCTTCTGTGACAGAAAGAAGGGGGTGGAAAAGGCAGGAATAATAGGCAATTGTCAAAAGTGCCAGTGACAGGTCCAGCCAATTATGGTAACGCCCACAACACCTTTTAAAGTGGTTGCAAACCCACTAACTAAAGAAAAAAAAAAACCCTGCATGACAAAGGCATTAATGAGCTAGTATACATAGCATACTAGCTCATTATGAATTACTTACCTTAGATTGAAGCCCCCGCAGAGGTCCATATACACCACTCCGGCCGGCGACAACGCTCCTGGAGTTACTTCTGGGTATCACAGGCTCCGGCGCCGTGATTGGCCAGAGCCGCCGGTAACGGCACACTAACATGTAGATACAGGGTATATCTCCTAAACAGGTTTAGGAGATATCCGGTGTAGCTACAGGTAAGCCTTATTATAGGCTTACCTGTAGTAAAAAGTGGTTGTAAAGGGTTTACAACCACTTTAAGATCACATCTATGGTGGTATGGGGGACAGAGAACTTCAGATTTCAGCTAAGAGAGCAACCAGCATCACAAGGGAAACTTTGCATTGAATGTAACTACTGTTACTTTTTTACCTACCCATGGCTCTTATGAATGCATCTTCCCTCAATCTCCAAGAAATGATCACACTTGTTAGGGTGGCATGGGAAAGCTCAAAGCTCATAACTTGCCCCCCTTTTGCATCACATGTCTATTCAATTTAGACCCAACCTTTGTACTCTATTCCTTGATTCACAAGTTTTCCGATTTTGTACATGCTTAGAGGATCCTCAAGTTGTATCATTTTACTGTTTTTAATGTTGAGATATGTACTTATTTTCTGAGCTTGCAGGGGATGGGGATCTGATGGCACATACGGCATAGCTCAGAGAAGAGAGCTGAGTGTAATCTGAGACTAGAGTGGAGGGAATGAACACGCCATAGTGACAAAATATATAAATGCAGCTCTCACAAAGACCCATATTAGGTGACAAAAAACATATAGTCCATATAAACGAAAAAAATGTGTTTCACAACTAAATACAGTCCATATAAAACAAAAAAGGTGCTTCACAACTAATGTGCAAAATCGCAGGGAATGCTTCACATCTGGTGTGAAAAAAGCGCAGAGAAAAAAAAAAATTTCAGACGTACCAAGACACCCCAACATGTGTCCCCACTCACCAAATCACAATGACACCCAGCTTTTCAGTCTGGGAGTCAATACAGGCTTAGAACGATATCCAGAAAATGACACAGGATGGCAGGTTCACTGATGAGATGATAGATGATCCTTCAACGTAAATACTCAGCCATACAAAACAGGTACCCAGAAAGGAAGAAAAAAGGGGGACCAATAGTGAAGTATGCTAATTAAGCATATTTATTGCGCTAAAAGTGTATACTTACAAAAGTAAGCTAAAAACAGGCATTGAAATTGTAAGAAGATGCAGAAAACACCATTAGCGTTCCTACGAGACCGGAGCTCTTCACTATTGGTCCCCCCTTTTTTTTTTCTTCCTTTCTGAGTACCTGTTTTGTATCATCTCATCAGTGAACCTGCCATCCTGTGTCATTTTCTAGATATCTTTCTAAGCCTGTATTGACTCCCAGACTGAAAAGCTGGGTGTCATTGTGATATGGTGAGTGGGGACACGTGGGGGTCTCTTGGTACACCTGGAAAAAAAATTCTGCACTTTTTGCACACCAGATGTGAAGCATTCCCTGCGATTTTGCACATTAGTTGTGAAGCACCTTTTCGTTTTATATGGACTGTAGTTGTGAAACACATTTTTTTTTCGTTTATATGGACTGTTTTTTGTCACCAATTATGGGTCTTTGTTTGTGAGCGCTGTATTTATATATTTTGTCACTATGGTCAAGTGTTTAGCACTTTGTGTATAGCAGCTACATTCATTTTTTGACACCCATTTTTTACACCATCAGCACAAGTTTAAATATTTAGATGATATATTTTCCCAATGAACACACCACCCTCTACTCAGTCTTATTGGTAAAAAAGCACAACTAAAGCTGTCAATCACCTGCAGTGTGCTGGAGATCCCCTCCCCGCCCCCCTCAATCCCTTGGAGTCAGCATAGTCTCTCAGAAAAGACTCCTGCACATAGCAGAGGGGCCAAATTGCAGACAGAAATCACACTCAGTGCATTAGATTGAGGCAAGCAGCTGTCCCAATGCCCCCCCCCCCCCCTGCAGTTCACAAATAGGTGGCAGTTGTGTGGTGAGAGTGTGCTGTATTATGTGCCCTCGTTTTTGTAAATAGTAGACTGTGCATTTATTAATAATAGTTTAAAATAAAATACTTTTTGTTTTTTTAACAGACGGTTGTCCGTGGTAGTACCATCTGCTTGGAAGGATATATCTCAGGGATATTGAATGACATTCAAAAACTTTCTGCAAGCAGTTCCAACACCCTGAGAGGACGAAGCCCTTTGACGAGAAGGAGAGCTCAGTCTTTGGGAGTTCTAAGTGAGGAAAGGCTAAACAATGGACAGTATATTATTACAGAGCAGAACATATCGGACAAGTATGCCAATTATGTCAACTGTAATGGTAACTCTAAGGCTATCAGGCGACAGACTATGTGGCCTGATTACAAACCTTCAGAGGACAGCCCATCCAAACCCAATGGTCCTGTTTGCAAAGCAAAGTCTTTAGATCCTGGAGACTTTCAGGATACAGTGGATCATATTTCCCAGGCCAAAACAACACCTGACATTCTTCACAAGACCATTAGTGGAGGTCATAGCTTTGATGAAACCACACGTACACATACATCAACAAGGAGACAGTTATCCCATGAAACACTCCTAGAAGAAGGACCTGTGCCAAAACCCGCAGAGAACATTTCAAAACTTGAACATCTACAGAGTGGTTTCACATCCTCAGTTGATGGGAAGAGTTCAGAAGAGCCTATTCCAGCACAAAAGATAAAGGTTTGATTGTTTTCCTTACTACTTATACTTCTATTTACATTTTACCTGTAATAAACCTGGGCAATTCAAATTGAGCAAATGATGGAACATTCATCAGCATAGGTTACCTTTACAAAAAACTGAATGTAAAAATAATAGGTCAAAAGTATAGTAAGCTGAATCTATTTACAACTATTGACTTTCCCTGTATGTAAATGGTTAGTTTATCCCCTTCTACTTTCTAAGTCTTCTTCTTGGTTAATGAGGCCAGATTTCACATTAGAGAACCAATGACGAGGCTCTGGAGCAGAACTGGGTGGAGGTACTCTCAATGTTTAGAGGAAAAGCCAAGATTTGCATATCATTTTAGCTGCCACTAGCCCCGGGTCTACAGTTGAGTTTGACATGCTGTTTAAACTAAAATCAATCTCTCTTTATGCATGTTCTCATTGTATCCTTCATTTGAAATACTCAGTATATTTACTTTTAGAGAGTGGGACTCTAAAAGTGAACTTCCTTTATTTGTTCCCTTTTGGTCTGTTAAACTATTAAAAGCATTTTGTTCTTTATTTTGGATACATAAAAAAATATACTTATGCTCTGTACGGATGCTGACTGTTAATAATTACACGGTTCCCAGCTATCTCTGAGGACTAAAGAACACATCTATTTAACTAGATAGACTTGTGTCTTTTCTCAACCTAACTATGTAACACCTCCTCCCTATGGTATAGAGATGGGGAGAGGGGGAAGTGTTCTGTAGTCCCGTTCTATTGTGAAAATGCTGCTTCCCATAGATACAGTAAGATGAGTGGGCGTTGTCATCCTGCTGTTCCCCGCTGCCTGCCTCTAAAGCTCCATACACACTATCAGATTTTCTGCTGATTTTTTCCTTCAGATTTACCAACGCCATATAATATGAGGTCAAACCTTAGGAGTTTCAATTTGTATGCAATCAGGCCGGCCCTTGCACTACATGGTTTTGGTAAATCTGAAGACAAAAAATCAGCAGAAAATCTGATAGTGTGTATGGGGCGTAAAGTGGTTGTAAAGGTTTGTTTTTTATTTTCGAAATAGGTTCTTTTAAGTTAGTGCATTGTTGGTTCACTTACCTTTTCCTTCGATTTCCCTTCTAAATGTTTTTTTTCTTTCTTTTCTTTGTGTGAATTTCTCACTTCCTGTTCCTCCTCAGTAAGCTGTTCAGGCTGACTAAACACCGCTCGGATGATGGTGTGAAGTTTACTGAGGAGAAACAGGCAGTGAGAAATTCAGACAAAGAAAAAAAACCTTTAGAAGGGAAATCAAAGGAAACGGTAAGTGAACCAACAATGCACTAGCTTAAATGAACCTATTTAGAAAAAAATAAAAATTAACAAAAACGAACTGCACTCCTGCGATCCATAGGAGAAATACAGCCAAAATAGCTTTGACTAAAACTCCTCCTTTTAAAATAAAAAAACAAAAAAACAGAACACTAATGTAGCCACCACATCTAAGGACTGGTATGCAGCAATATCTATTAAATTTTTCCTCTTGGGTGTGAGTGCAATGGATTGTACACATTTTTGTGAAATTTCAAGTGTTTGTTTAGGGCAGCTCATTTTGGTCTGCCCTTTGTGCAAAAAAGTAATGAAAGTGCATGACCCTTTTAAAAAAGTGGTGCTGCACCATAACACATAATTACAATGTGATTTGGTGTGCGCGTTAGCAAGATGATGGGGATGCAATTAAGAATTAATGTCGCTACTGTGTGTCTGGAAGAGGGCTGGCCATTTTATATATAACAGGAGCAAAGTGTGCACCTAGCCTTAAGCTTGTTTTCAGTAAATCAGCCCACCTTCTTGCAGCTATCAACAAGAATGTACGCCAAGACTTAAACATTTTATTTGTGTAGACATGTTTTAGGGTTTTCTTACCTACAATAATGGTCACTTGCTGGTGTCTTCAAAAGGACAAAGGTATTTTGCTATGACTTAGAGCAATCATCCTCCAGGGCAATATTTTAGTAAGAAAGTTGTGAATATAAGCCAACATTGGTATACTGTTAAGATAATAAATATTTTGACCACAATATTTAAGTCAGTGTATAGAATTGATATTGATATATTGATTTACTTGTATATAAAAAAAGTAGTTGGCTGCAAAAAAGGGGTGTAGAAGTAGGTACGAGTAAGAAGTGAAAAATCATCCTTGACGATCTTTGCTTCCTCTGATTCGTGTCTGTGTACAGGGACATCTAGTATACAGTGATGGTCGAAATTGTTGGCACCCCAGAAATTTTTCCAGAAAATCAAGTATTTCTCACAGAAAAGTATTGCAGTAACGCATGCTTTGCTATACACATGTTTATTCCCTTTGTGTGTATTGGAACAAAACAAAAAAGGGAGGAAAAAAAAAGCAAATTCGACATAATGTCACACAAAAATCCAAAAATGGGCTGGTCAAATTTCTTGGGACCCTTAACTTAATATTTGGTTGCACACCCTTTGGAAAAAATAACTGAAATCAGTCGCTTCCTATAACCATCAATAAGCTTCTTACACCTCTCACCCGGAATTTTGGACCACTCTTCCTTTGCAAACTGCTCCAAGTCTCTCTTATTGGAAGGGCGCCTTTTCCAAACAGCAATTTTAAGATCTCTCCACAGGTGTTCAATGGGATTTAGATCTGGACTCATTGCTGGCCACTTTAGAACTCTCCAGTGCTTTGTTGCCATCCATTTCTGGGTGATTTTTGACATATGTTTGGGGTCATTGTCCTGCTGGAAGACCCAAGCTCTCGGACGCAAACCCAACTTTCTGACACTGGGCTCTACAGTGCGACCCAAAATCCTTTGGTAATCCTCAGATTTCATGATGCCTTGCACACATTCAAGGCACCCAGTGCCAGAGGCAGCAAAACAACCCCAAAACATCATTGAACTTCCACCATATTTCACTGTAGGTACTGTGTTCTTTTCTTTGTAGGCCTCATTCCATTTTCAGTAAACAGTAGAATGATGTGCTTTACCAAAAAGCTCTATCTTGGTCTCATCTGTCCACAAGACGTTTTCCCAGAAGGATTTTGGCTTACTCAAGTACATTTTGGCAAACTGTAGTCTTGCTTTTTCATGTCTGTGTCGGCAGTGGGGTGCTCCTGGGTCTCCTGCCATAGCGTTTCATTTAATTGAAATGTTGACGGATAGTTCCCGCTGACACTGATGCTCCGTGATCCTGCAGGACAGCTTAAATTTCTTTGAAACTTGTTTGGGGCTGCTTATCCACCATCCGGACTACCCTGGGTTGCAACCTTTCATCAATTTTTCTCTTCCGTCCATGCCCAGAGAGATTAGCTGAGAGGGGATGGAGTACGTCTCAATGCCGTGGGGATGGATTTATGGGCTTTGGGCTTACAGGATGGTATCCAGAGGGTTTTTATGGTGTGGCGGCGGGCACAAGTGTAAGGTGTCACACTTCTGCCGCTGTGGCGATTGGGGTCCTTGACAGGGGTTACAAAAATTAGGTATTTGATAAAATGGTGGTCAGTAAGTCCCAGAGGCGGTGTTTGCAGCTGGGGACAGAATCTAACTTGGAGGTACCACAGATTCCAAAAGTTTGGAAGATGGTGTTGGCAAGGATCTGTGATCATTTAATTTATATTAGAGCTGGAGCATTTAAGGAGGTTTATGTTTAAATATGTTTTTAAAAGTTAATAAAAGAGTTAAAAAAAGGCCAAGCGGCCATTTCAATCCAACACAGTGTCGGTGTCCTTACTGAGGAGAAAAGGGGGGTGTTTACAGGTAAATAATTGAGTTGGGGCAGTAAGTTATCTGAACTACCCTAGTCATGCATTAGAAAAGTCCAAAGTTGAAAATTGGTGAAGATTCCCTTCACCGTGAATAGTGAAATAAAACAGCCTATGCCTGGCCAATCCAAGCTGAGGTGACACCTAAGACCCCTTTCACACTGGAACGTTTTGCAGGCGCTATAGCGCTAAATAGCGCCTGGAAACTGCCCCAAAACAGCTGCTCCATGCACTCCAGTGTGAAAGCCCGAGGCGTGCGCTGGCAGGTCGTCAGAAAAAGTCCTGCCAGCAGCTTCTTTGGAGCGGTGAAGGAGAGGTGAACTCCCCGCTCCCCCAACGCTGCTCCCCATTGGAATCAATGGGGCAGCGCTGCGATACCGCCGGCAAAGTGCCGCTCCACCAGCATTTTGTGGGCGGATTTAACCCCTTTTTGCCAAAAAAAGTTTTATATATTATAAAAAAAAATTAACGTTTAAATTTGCATAAAATAAACAAAAATTATTTTTTCAAAAAATAAAGGAAAAACAAAAATGGTACATCTGTACTATATATATATATATATATATATATATATATATATATATATATATATATTATTATGCATACACACATACCTGATCGTCGTCAATAGATGTTCCTCTGGTGACACACTCTTCCTCATGTTGGTGTGCATGTGTGTCAGACTGGGTCATACTTTTTCTAGTAGAAGGTCAAATGTAGCAATGGACATGCGTGTGAAATTAAAAAAATTGTCAGGGTAGGTATGCAGCTGTACGTACATGTTGGAAAAATATCCTACTGACATTTGCTGTGCAATCAATGGATGGGTCCAATAGCGACAAACTCCGACTCTGGACCTCGCAAGCAATTTTCGGCGTCGTTCTAGCCTCAGCATTTCTTCACATATACTAATTATGGGATCCAAAGCAAAAAAAAAGCACAGAAATAGAGGCAAATACAAGTATATAGCTGCTCTGCTGATGCTACTCACTGTGGTCAAAATGGCTGAAATAGGTAAATAACAATGTTTTTGGAGCTTGGGGAGGGTCTTAATGAGGTTATCTTAATAAACGCTTCTAGACGCAAACGCGGTAAAAAATGCCGCTAAACACGCCATGCAAACCAGGCTTTTCTAAACGCTGGTTTCAAGTTCTTTCAGAGGAGTTTGCCCCAGCGTCCCGTGTACATGGAGCCTTAATGTTCTTCTACAAGAGACACATTTTCACTCTGCCCCGCTCCTTCCTGTTCCAACAGATATTTCAACAGATGGTTCCATAGTACTCACCCAACCCAGAAAGCCAAGGGGGAGTATCTATTGCCTTCCATAAGACACTCCCTATAGAAGTGCTTGTTCATCTCTGACCCTCAGGGAAGGTATGTTTTTGTGAAATTCATGTTATGGGGTACCTAATTTACGGCAGCTAACATTTACCTTCCAATTATTAATCAAGTGCCATCTGCGTTGAAGTATTTGAGGATTCTGTCAGGATTCATGGAGGGTAAGCTCATCTTGGGAGGGGATTTTAACACCCCTCTGGAACCACTTTTGGATTACTCCACCAGATACTCTTATATCTCATTACCCAAACTGAAGGCTTTAAAATGTTCATTCTATGATCTGCATCTTGTAGACGTTTGGAGGGTGTTGTACGCCACGTCCCGTAACTATACCCACTTCTCTCATGTACATCAGACTTATAGGCGCATAGACTACCTAATGAGTGACCACAGCTGTCTGGATTGGTCTCCTTAATGCGACATAGACTCAATGGTCTGGTCTGACCACTCTCCTATACACCTGGCGTTCTCGCTCCCCTCCACTCCGATTTAGGGAGTGGACATGGCGCTTGTTGCTTACGAATTCGGAGAGTGTGATGAAGGTTTCGGACACAATATCGAACTATTTTATTGACCACGCCTCAGATACAACATTGTTGCCCATTCAATGGGAAGCACTAAAAGCAGTTTTACGTGGAACCTTTATCCAATTGGGTACAAGTCTAAAAAAAGGAACATTCAGCTGCCATAATGGCTGCAATTCAAACACTTAGAAACTGAGCACAAACGATCCCTGACAGTGACAACGCAGGCGGACGTTTCCAAGGCATGATCACAACTCAAAGAAATATGAGACCTCCATATGCACATATTGTATGAAGATAAGCTCGCTTTCCACCAATATAAGTTTCGGGACAAATGTGGTAGATCATTGGCTCGCTCCCTACATTCAAATGTATCTTCCACTTTTGTGCCCCATATTCGGGGGGGGGGGGGGGCGCAGAGAGAATTGTTCTCCTCGCTCTCTAAGATGGCTGAGGAATTCAGGGACTTCTATCAATCCCTGTACAATATCCCTGTGACTCGATTGTGAGGTTCCTCTTCTACCGTGGCAGAAGACCAATTATCCTGTGTCTCAGAAACCGTGCTCCCTACTTTGGATGGTGACACCATTGCTGATCTGGAAACCCCTATGGCAGAGGATGAGGTTGCCAAAGCCATGGCGGGTACACCAATTGGAAAAAACTCAGGCCCTGATTGCTTCACTCCTAAGTTTTATAAACTTTTCGCTCCCCTTCTCACGCCCTTCCCAAATAAGATGTTCAACTGTTTGTCAGAGGGCTCAATATTTCTTCCACAAACACTCGAGGCTCACACATCCACCATCCCAAAGCCAAACAAGGACCCTACTCTATGCTCAAACTATAGGCTGATATCTTTGATTGATGTTGATTTGAAAGTCTTTGCTAAAAACCTAGAGAATAAGTTACAACCATTGTTGCCTGGGATAATACACTTAGAGCAGGTCGGCTTTGTGAGTGGCCATGAGGCTATGTACAATACCCTGAAGACCCTTCTTCTAACTAACTATGCCCGGGCCCATGATATTCCATTATACCTCTTAACAGTTGATGCAGTTCCTTTGACTATCCCTGCAACAAATGGCTTGGGAACTAATATAATAGCGAAAATAATGTCCCTTTACTCCTCTCCACCTGCTAGCATTAGACGGAATGGTTCACTATCTTTAGCCTTTTCTCTTTCTAAACAGGACGCAACAGGGATGCCCCTTGTCCCCCCTCCTTTATGTTCTAACTATGGAACATTTGGATATTGCTCTTCGTAACAATTTCTCTATCCAAGGCATAACAGTCAGGCCCACCCATACTAAACTCTCTCTCTTCGCAGATGATCTGCTCCTGTTCGTGATGCACCCACATACATCCTTGCCCTTTGTATCACAGGAGTTCCAGAAATTTGGAGCAGTTAGCAACAAATTGTAAAACCTTAACATATCCTACAAAGTCAGACCTACAAAGTCTATCGACTACTTTCTCCTTCAAAACTGGTTCCACTTCCATCAGGTATCTCGAAATTCAAGTACCAGCGATTGCATCCCAGCTCTTTTCCCAGAACTTTACCCCCCCTACTCCTTAGAACCCAAGCGGATTTATTTACTTGTGTGTCCAAATGGCTCTCATGGCTGGGTAGAGTGAATGCCCTGAAAATGGATGATCTCCCTTGGTTCTTGTATTTGTTTCAAATCATTCCTATACACATACCTAATTTATACTTCAGGAAACTACATCAGTTTTCCAAATTTATTTGGAATGCTGCCCGTCCCTGAATATGATATGAAACATTCTCTTCCAAAGGTTCAGGGGGAGGGGGGGTGGGCTGGAGCATATTAGATTGGTTTCACCACTCTTCAACCAAGCTTTGGGCTTACTTAAAAATCCACATGAACCCAATTGAACACTCTGTTCTCCCATGGACCTTGCCCATGCTCTGGGGGGGGTTCAGGCCTCCTCAATGACCTTACCCGTCAAACAATTCAGATCTGGGATTGCATGCTGTCCATAAAAGGCTTATCGAACCACATGGGGCCTATGACTCCCTTCTTTGGGACCCCGGCCTTTCCACCAGCTATGCATGTAACAAGATTCGGACCATGGTGAAAAGAAGATCAAAGGAGACTTGCCCAAGTCCTTCAAGCAGACACCACTTTAAGGACAGATACCCCGGCTGGTTCGACTTCCCAACACCCCATGCAGTGGCTTCAGAGACAACAGACTACTTCTTAGATCCGGACTTTCCATCCATTCCAGACATCCCTGCTGAACCAACAGGATTGGAAGAACTGCTAATGCAGACGGAACCTCCCATGCAGGCGGAACCTCCAACACATGTGGTATCTCAAATTTACTCCCCCTTACTCAATATCTCCTCTCCTGACCTTTACGGTGCCCTGGGAGGCAGAATTGCATCATTCTGACTCTCAAAAATGTTTTATCCTGACGCACAAACTATCCCTAGCCACTAAGACCCAGGAAAAAGGATTTAAACTGGTAATGAGATGGTACAGATGCCCATCGACTTTAAACAGTTTCAACTCGGCAGTAGCAGCTACCTGTTGGCGGTATCTTGGCTCCTGGGGTACCATGCTCCACATATGGTGGGAATGCCCCCCTGTGCAGGGGTATTGGTAACAGATCTTCAAACTATACTGCAAACTGATGGCGACTTCTATTCATCCTTCATCTGAGGTAGCTCTCTTAACTATGCTCCCTGTTAAATTCAAATCCATCGGGGGGAGTGGCCGGATGCGGAAGGTGTGGGAGGTGTGGAGACGGCGAGGTGATGTGAGGTGAATGACCCGCCGGCGGACTCTCTCCCTGTGCTCCGACGTCTAGTGTACCCTGGCTGGGAAGGCAGAGCGGCGAAGCGGCCCTATGCGAACGCTTGAGGAGCTCCGGAGAACTCATTGAGGTCGGAGACTTCCGAAGGTACCTGCGTATACCCGGAAACAGCCGGAGATTGCCGAGGCACGCCGAAGGCCGCCGAGAGAAGCCGAGGACTGTCTGAGAGTAGTGCAAAGACCGCGAGAGTACACCGAGACGCGGCACGGACGGCGGCGAGTTGAATATCGCTTTGAGAGACGCCCCAGCAGCTGAGCCCGGAGGAAGCTAGAAGGCTCCCGAGGTATGTGAAGTGGAGATGGGGGAGACCTGACAGAAAGCAGAGCGCTGAGCAGCTGGGACCAGGATTGGAGCAAGCACTTATTTTCCCTCCTGGTAGGAAAACTTTTGCTCTTATCTGTGGAAATAAGCTGTCTACTTGAGGAAACTCTTAAAGGATAACCCAGGCTGGCTAATATTTTTGTAACCCTGACTGGGAGGTACAATGACTGTGTGAATATCAGTGTTTTGATACACGGGCAAAAAGAATCCTGAAAGGACAGCTGCTTAAAGGTTAAATGTTATAAATGCTCCGCAGGCGCGGTATAATAACAAGACATTTGACGCATGCTCTCGCTGAAGGAAAACTGGTCTATATACACTCGGTTGACCCAGCACAGGGATTTACCCCCCCCCCCCCCCTCTTGTTATTTTTTAGCTGCTTTGAGCTATTATTCTATTACTACCCCCCACTTATTTTTTTTTTTTTTTTTTTTTTCCTCTTGGCCGTGCTGCTCCTTTTTTTTTTTTTTTTCTTTGAGGTCAGGCCTAGACTCTTTATACCAATCCTGAGCAATAAAGATGTCAAGGAGGAGAGGAGAGGATCAGGCACTGGAGGAGAATGAAGGGATACAACACGTCCGCTCCTCAAAAGAAAAAAATGCTCAGGTTGCGCGATCAGCTGCAGCAAAATTAGAACGGTATACCCCTACACCGGGTCAGTCTCCAATAAAGGGAGAGCAAACGGAACAACAAGCCCAGCCTACTCAAGTAAAAACACAACAGGGGGGATCAGTGGATAGAAAAAGCCAAGGTCCTTCAGGCTCAAAAATTGTAGCAGTACCCAGCTCAAAGAATGTAAGCAAACATCAAGGGACAACCCAAAATGAGACCGAAGTGGGTACTAAAGGTAATCCCCCTACTGTAGAGGAACCAACATTAAGAGAGGTCCTTCAAGCTGTTAATGCATGTAAAAACTCGCTGGGAGATCTATGTGGCCAATTTAAAAGTATGAAGGAGGAGTTACTATTGATTAGACAGGACATACATAACGCAGCGGAAAGAACGGCAGCATTAGAAATAAGGATAAGTCAAATGGAAGATGTTTTACACCCACTACATCAAGAGGTTAACAGTCTGAGAAAACAACTAACCAGCCAAACCGCCAGAATGGATGAAGTAGAAAATAGACTTCGAAGAGACAATATTAGGGTGCTGGGACTGCCTGAGAGATGCGAAGGCTCTGACCCTATAAAATTTTTAGAGACATGGTTCATAGAACTATTTGGCAGAGAAAAATTTTCACCTTTTTTCTCAATAGAAAGGGCTCATCGGGTTCCTTTTAAAGCCCCGCCTCCTGGGGGTCGTCCTAGACCAATGATTTTGAAATTTTTTAATTATAATGATAAAGTGACGTTGATGCGTAAGGCTAGGGATATGGGGAGTGTTATGTATGATGGTGTATGATTATTCACCAGAACTGCAGAGGCGTAGGGCCGATTTCTTAGAAGTTAAACGTACCTTAAGAACCCATAAGATTACATATGCCCTTTTATACCCAGCACGCTTGCGAATAGTGACACTGGGGGGAATACGGGTGTTCGACGCCCCGGGAGATGTAACCTTATGGCTGGAGGCTAACAAGGAGTCATTACAGATGCATTAAGGGGGTGGGGGAGGGGAATTATGGTCTTTTTTTTTGAATATTTTTTTTTTTTTTTTCTGGAGTACAGGGAGAGAGTTGAGGGAGATTTAAATGAGGTATGAAACAATGATAGTAGGGGAGATAGGGACTAAGGTTTCACTTTTTCTTCTTTATGCCTGTTTTATTTTACTTGCGGTGTTTGTCTCCCCTAGGGTGGAAGTAGAGTGTAATAAGAGTGGGGAAGTGAAGGGAGGGAGGGATGGAAGGGAGGAGTGTGAATGGGCCATGTATACCCCCTTAAGGGAGTACCTAGATAGGTGGTGGTGGGTTGGGGGGATAGGGAGGGAGGGGGTGGGTTGGGGGGATAGGGAGGGAGGGGGGGGGGTTGGGAGGGGTTGGAAAAGGAGAGATGGTAGAAGGGGTCAAAAAATTTTGAATACAGAGGATCACAGAAGGTTGAAAGCTGCATATTGTATATTCTGCACACAAACAGTAGCTCAATTGGAAGCTACTATTATAAAGATGACACACCTGCAGGGATTTTGTAAACTAGGTGGATATGGGGGGAGCACGGGTAGAATGAGATATTATAGGATATTTTTCACAAAATTTGAAGTTCCACCTCCTTTTTGTTTATTTATTTTAATTTTTTTCCGTTATATGCTGAATAATGCTGGATAAGGTACTTAATGTTGCCTCTTGGAATATAAGAGGCTTGGGGAGTCCGACTAAACGAGCAGCAGTTTTTTCGATGCTGGATAGACATGCGATCGGTCTGGCCTGTCTGCAGGAGACACATTTAACAAAATCAACTATCCCCCAATTTAAAAATAGGAGGTATCAAAATCAATACCACTCCACCCACACATCCTACTCGAGGGGAGTGTGTGTGATGATAGGAACAGGGGTGAGATTCGTCTGCAGACAGGCCAGTTTAGACGAACTGGGCCGTTATATTTTTTTATATTGTGTTTTGGAGGATAGGCCATGTGTTCTGGCGTGTGTCTATGTGCCACCCCCGTTTAAGATGGAGGTGGTGTATAGACTAATGGATTTCCTGGCAGACAAGGAGGAGGTACCAGTAATAATTTTGGGGGATTTTAATGAAGTGCTTGATAGAGGGGCTGATAGGTTCCCCAGTAAACTTCAACTAGGAGAAACGGGGTTAACAAGATTAAGTTATTTCCTGAAGGAAGTAGGACTGTTGGATATGTGGAGGGTGAGGAATATGAATGTTAGGCAATATTCTTGTTTTTCAAGTTCTCACTCAACACTATCCAGAATAGATCTAGCCCTGGGAAATGAGGAAGCGCTGCAAGATGTAAGAAATATAGAGTACCTACCTAGGGGAATATCTGACCACTCACTTTTGAAAATAGTACTGAGAACAGGGGAAAAAAGAAAAATACCGGGGGTTGGAGAATAAGTCCATTCTGGCTTGAACTAATGAAGGATGTAGAAGAAATTCCAAAAAGATTAAAAGAGTTTTTAGTATTCAATATAGACACTGCCCCAACTAATACAACATGGGATACATTAAAAGCATATACTAGAGGTCGGCAATTATTAAAAGGGAAGAAAATAAGCAATTATTTCAGAAGCAACGCTATTTTGGGGAGGGAGAGAGTGTTGGGAGAACATTAGCCCAGCTAGTAAAAACTAACTCCCCCTCAGCTATAATCCCAGCGATTAAGTCCATGAATGGGACAGTTCTTACAAGCGAAAAGGAGATTGTAGAAGCCTTCAGGGTTTTCTATGAGGAACTATACAGAACTCGAGGCCAGAGGAACGAAGAAGGTATGGGCGCATTTTTGGAAAAAGTGAAACTTCCAACCCTCACTCAAGAGGAGAGGGATGATCTGGAAGCCCCTATAACCCTTAGCGAGATACAGCAGGCAGTGACTGGTATGGCTAACCAAAAGTCCCCTGGGCCAGACGGCCTACCGGTGGAACTATACAAGAAATATAGTGAAATTTTACTCCCAGAACTACTTAGGACTTTGAAAGGGGCAAAGGTAGAGGGGAAACTGCCCGCATCTATGATGGAGGCGACCATTATTGTAATACCTAAAGAAGGAAAAGATCCTCAAGAGGTAGCTTCGTACAGGCCGATATCACTTTTATGTTCTGATGCAAAAATTTTAGCGAAGGTATTGTCGAATAGGCTAAATAAAGTTATTAATAGGCTGATACACATAGATCAGACAGGTTTTATTGCCGGACGATCAACCAGTATGAATATAAGAAGGGCATTTTTAAACATTCAGACCCCTCCGATGAACGCGGGCTCGAGGGCCATCCTATCTTTGGACATGACAAAGGCTTTTGATAGTCTAGAATGGGGATATTTATGGCGTGTCCTGGAGGGGTGCGGGGTCGGCCCCGCGTTCATCGGATGGATTAAAATGATGTACAGTGACCCCAGTGCAAAAGTAAGAATAAATAAAGAACAATCTGAAAGAATAGAGATGAGCAGAGGGACAAGGCAGGGGGTGCCCTCTTTCCCCTCTGCTCTTCGCTATTGCAATGGAGCCATTGGCGATCGCTATTAGGTCAGACCCTGAGATATCTGGTTTTCAAAAGGGAAGAGGACAGAGAGGAGAGAATCGCACTTTATGCAGATGATGTTCTTCTCTTTTTAGGGGACACTGGTCAATCTCTGGCAAAGGCAATTAAACTTGTAGAGGACTTTGGAGGTTTTACAGGTTTGACAATAAACTGGGGGAAGTCAGAGCTGCTCCAAGTAGATACCCCAGCCGCAGTGACTGCGACTGGGATACCGCAACTAGAAATGGTAGACTCAATGAAATACCTAGGTATATACTTAACAGTAAACTTAGAGCAATATGTTGATAAAAATATGCTTCCGTTATTGGGTAAATTCAAGCGAAGCTGTGACGCCTGGAGTCGACTTCCCTTGTCGGTAGCGGGTCGTTGTAGCCTGATAAAAATGATATGGTTGCCACAATTGTTGTATGTTCTGCACAATGCCCCGGTGTGGATAGGGAAAAAATGGTTTAAAAAGTTTGAAACTCTCTTTCGGGAGTTAATTTGGAAAAAGGGACAAATGAGAATTCGACTCCAGGCGTTACAGCAGCCAATGGATAGGGGGGGATTAGCCGTGCCCAACCCTAGGAATTATTATTTAGCAGCGCAACTGCAACATCTGGTGGGATGTAACCAGGAGGGGGAGGGTAACCCAAAAAGGGCCCCATAATAAATATGCTGAGTAAAGTATGGAGAACGGTAAAAAAGATGTTGGGATGTACAGGTTGGTCAGAATATACACCCTTGTGGGATAATAAGAACTTGCAGGAAATATTGTCAATTGGGAGAATTAATACATGGGAGAAGAAAGGAATAGTCAGGTTGGGTCAAATCTACAATGGTAGAATTTTGAAAACATTTACGGATCTAAAAAAGGAATATGACCTACCGCAACAGACATTCTTTCAATACCTTCAGCTCCGGCATGCTCTGAAAGCGCAGTTTGGTCCACAGATCCCTGAGTGGGATAAGATATCCTTACCCCAGGAGATAATTAAAGTAGATACATCTAGGGGAGTTATATCTACCCTTTATGGGTTATTAGGTAGGGGTCTCAAAATAGAACCTGGCTTAGCCAAGCAAAAGAAGAAGTGGGAAGAGGACATAGGAGAGATCACGGAGGAACAGTGGAAGAGAATACTGGAACTGGGGCCTCTATTATCGGTTTCTCCATCACAGAAAGTGTCACATCTGATGCTGATATACAGGGCCTACTATACTCCCAAGAGACTGTTCTTGTTTGGAAGGAGGACGGACGCCAACTGTCCTAGATGCCGAGGCTATGGGGACCTTCTACATATGATGTGGAGGTGCCCAAAGCTGTTTCGATACTGGGAAGGAATAGCAGAAATTATAAATAAAATATTTGGGATTAACTTGGACCTAGATCCTAAAACCTGTATACTAGGATACAGGAAAATGCCGGGCGAACAGAAAAGTACTACGCTTGCAGTTACACGCTGCTTATTTCAAGCGCGGAAACTGATAGCACAGAAATGGCATTCCGAGAGTGCACCTCTTGTGAGTGAGTGGACCCAGGTTATCAACGATTTAATATGGAAGGAGAAAACTGTATATATACGTAGAGGAAACCTTATAGGGTTTGAGAAAATCTGGAGGCCGTGGCTGAATGAAATAGGGTATCCATCTGATCAACAATAGTAGTAGAAAGAAAAGAAGGGAGGAAGAAGAGGAAAGAAGGAAAAGAAGAAGAAAAAGGGTAAATGAAGTACAAAGCAGCTTGAAAACCATGAAATACAGGTTTAAAAACTAGCCTAGAGATAACAAAGATAAATCTAGAGAAGAGGGATACTAGGAGAGGGAGGGAGAGGGGGAGGATGGGGTAAGGGAGGAGGGATGGGTTGGGAGAAGAGGGGGGGGGGGTAATGGAATGTGGGATAAATTGATACTATAGGAAGTGTGAATATGTATAGTGGACAAGTTTAATTGTTGTGTATATAAGTTGTTTGTTATAATATTTTGTACAATGGAAAAAAAAAAAAAAAAAGAAAAATTCAAATCCATCAAAAAAGATGTATTACAATATTTTCTGGCGGGGGCCAGAGTAGTGATTCCCCGTCACTGGAGATCAACAACCATGCCTTCCTTGGGGGATTGGGCTACTGAAGTGGACCACATAAGGGACCTTGAACATCTGTATGGTAAAGACAAACAGTTTTCTCTCACTTGGACTTCATGGTCCGTGTTCCGATACTCTTCTGAGTTTATCTCCTGGGCTGAGAGTGGCCTATATGATGTCGCCTTGACACTATGATGGAGTGCTTCTTGTCCCCTATCTTTCTATACCCTCTTTTCTGCCCCTATTCCCTCTTCTTTTTTTATATTTAAATACACCCTTAGGAATCCATCAAGCAAATGTATCATGACTTTGACTTGCCTATTGTTACTGATTCGATGTGTGACCCCCTACGACATATTTTTCATAAAGACAGGTTTTCTAAATAACCTGTCCTGGTGCATTATGTACGTGGCGCCTATGATTCCCTTCTCTGAAATGATGATGATGATGAAGGTTACTTTAACTTGTAATGTTTTCAGGGGTTGCTATCACAGAAGGTCTCCTGATGGGCCTCATAAACATGTTTTCACTCCATTTATATGCAACCTAGACATGTTTTTGTTCCGACGCATACGATACCTATTGTTGGTTTACCTTACCACTGTTTAATGTCTAAAAAATTCTGTCTCTCTTGCTTCTCTATATGAATAAAATAAGATAGAATTAAAAACGCTCAGATAACGCTACATGAGCCACAAGCCGCTTGGGTCACTTCCGGTTTGCGCCTATTGCTCCAATCCCAACGCATATCATCACATCATGTGACTTTCCCCTAATGAAGTCACGTGATGTGACAATACGTGGTGGGATTGGAGCAATAGGCACAAACCATAAGTGACACAAGCGGACAAGCTCGTGGAGTGTTAATTGAGCGTTTTTAATTAAAAGTGAGTGTATTACCTTTATGCTAGTCTAATAAATGTTAGTTCATACGGTATTATACTATCTGGGATCTTTCTTCCATTAATACCATCCTGAGTGAACCAATTTGAAAGGAGGCTGTACCCATTCCAAGGAGTATTGGAGAGGTGGCTTTGTGCATTGTAAAGAGTTACTGGTGTATCCACTCTAAGAGGGACAGTTTGAAGACCCCCTGGTCTCTGAAGCATCAGACCCAAGTTATGCTGTAGAATAAAAAAGCTGAGCTGCAAAAAGTTTTGATCGATCAAATCAAAACATGCAAAATATAAAAAAGTCCATATTAAATCACTTCAGCTTCTTGATGTCACCACAGTGTAATCCAACACAAACAAGAGAGTGCCCAACCACTGTAATGTAGACCTGCTTACCAGATGGCAAGCATAAAGGGCAGGTGGCTATAACCCAGCCACGACCTTTAGTTTACCGATGTCAACACCGGTATCAGTATCTGCAGATCGCTCCCTCTTTCCCACTATGGAGTCCGTCTTTACTCAGGTGGATACCCAAAAAGAAAGAAGACTAACCATAGTGCAATATTGCCTAAATATATATTTATTAAAATTAAGTATTACACTTAAATCTATGAGGAAATTGATATGCGTTAAAAAACAAACGGAGCCCGTCCTCCTGGTACAATCGCATGGTGATGTGAGTACGTGCCTTCCTCCAGATGCGTTTTGTCATACGCGACGTTGTTATGCTGTAACCTTAGGTAACCTTACTGCTGTAACAGTATGGTGAGGTGCTAGTACACACTTGGGTGTCACCTCAGCTTGGATTGGCCAGACATCGGCCGTTTTATTTGACTATTCACGGTGAAGGGAATTATCACCAATTTTCAGCTTTGGACTTTTCTAATTCATTCCCTTGTATTGATGTATTAGTCTCTTTGGGACGGTTATATATAGTTTGTTGGCCACCCAAATTAGAGTGGTTCTTTGGACGTTTATTTGTTGCATTTATTACACTTTATGGCACTGTTTTGCACGTTGCACTTTAGCCTTTATGTGTCACTGTTTTTGATATATTTTTTTAAGATTTATTTGTATATGCACTTTATCACAGATTACTCTGTTTACCTATTAGTATTTTACACCGATACTTCATTATTGTATGTATGTTTGCATTTTCATTTTATTTTAGTTTATTCCCAGTAAATAGAGAGCTCACAGAGCAGCATTACTTCTACCCATTTATCTCATTATCTGCTGACTATGTGTCTGTTGCAGTAGGCCTCTGGTTCCATTTAGTAGTTGAGAGCGCGGGCATACCACCTTTTAACATATGTATGTTGCTGTTTGTCATAATACTATGTTTTTCAATAAAAACCTTTTTTCTGATAAAAAAATAAATTTGGTTCATTCATCTGGGCACTTTCCAGTCAAAATTTGTGTAAAAATATGCTGAAATGCATGGAAAACAAATATTAAATGTATTTTCCTCTAGTCAACATTTACTACTGTTCTCCTATGTAAGCTTGACAAAGTGTCTTTCGGTGAAAAAAACGTATCAGGACATTACAGCAAATAACTTTTGCGGAATTTTTTCATGCATGGCATTTCACAGAACTTGACCTAAAGAAAAATGTTGCTTTTGCACTGTAAAGACCTATCCTAAGGGAAGACATTCTATTGGGCCTCACCTCTTCCAGTATAGACAGGCAGGCAGGTGTCTACATTAATCTAGTTCAGGCAGGTAAGAAGAACCCTCATCAGCATCTCGATTAGAAGTAGCTGGTACAGAACAAACTGTGCCATGTCAGGTCAGCCTTTGTACAAGCCTGCAAAGTAGCAACTCCAGCTGTGTTATGAATCCAACACCAGACAGATAAGGCCTCATGGCTTCAAAATGTCCTTCATGACACTTATTTACATTATTTATGACCTTGGACATTGCACGCTTGTTGAATAAATAACAATTTGTCAAAAATTGTGTTGCTGTACAATATCAGAGTTTTTTTGACTTGCTGGTATTTATGTATGTCCTGACTGATAATTAGTGCTGGAAACCCACTTAACGTGATTATTTTTTATTATTTTTTTCTATTTTTCTTTTTAATTAGAGAATGCAGTAAACAATAGAAGTGACTGCAACTTTTGGCCAGTAAGACAAAATAAAAATGACCGTAAACCATTTGTTAGTATTGTTTGAAAACAGACTGATGGTACTAGGTCTAAGAATAAGCCATAATAAGTACCGTATTTATTGGCGTATAACACGCACCCCAAGTTTAGGAGGTAATTTTAAGGAAAAAAACTTTTAGGAGGCAAGTTTAAGGAAAAAACTTACATTTAAATGCCCATCAATGCAGCCTTATCAGTGTCCATCTGCAGCCTTGCCCAGTGCCTTTGCTGCCTTGCCCAGTGCCTTTGCTGTCTCTTTGCTGCCTTGCCCAGTCTCTTTGCTGCCTTGCCCAGTCTCTTTGCTGCCTTGCCCAGTCTCTTTGCTGCCTTGCCCAGTCTCTTTGCTGCCTTGCCCAGTCTCTTTGCTGCCTTGCCCAGTCTCTTTGCTGCCTTGCCCAGTCTCTTTGCTGCCTTGCCCAGTCTCTTTGTTGCCTTGCCCAGTCTCTTTGTTGCCTTGCCCAGTCTCTTGGTTGCCTTGCCCAGTCTCTTGGTTGCCTTGCCCAGTCTCTTGGTTGCCTTGCCCAGTCTCTTGGTTGCCTTGCCCAGTCTCTTGGTTGCCTTGCCCAGTCTCTTGGTTGCCTTGCCCAGTCTCTTTGCTGCCTTGCCCAGTCTCTTTGCTGCCTTGCCCAGTCTCTTTGCTGCTCATTTAAATTAAAATAATAATAATAAATGAAATTAAATTTAGCGCCGATCCCCCGCTGACTGAATGGAGGGGAGCGAGCAGATGCCGAGATACACAAAGCCGAAGTATACTCGGCATTACTCGGCTTCTCTCGCAGTCCCGCCCCCACCTCCACTGATTGCGAGAAGAGCGCCGCTGACATACAGAAAGCTGAGTGTACTTCGGCTAGACTCGTCTCTGCTCGCAATCAAAAGCGGGACTGCAAGAGGAGCCGAGACTAGCCGAAGTACACTTGGCTTTCTGTATGTCAGTGGCGCTCACTCCTCTCGCAATCAGTGGAGGTGGGCGGGACTGCAAGAGGAGCCACGTAAAGCCATGTATACTTCGGCTTTGTGTATCTTGGCTCCGCTTGCTCCTTTCCCCACAATCAGGCGGTCGGGTCAAGAACTAGCATGTGAAAGATGGGGGATGGAGGCCCCAGCCAATATAGTATGAAGTTAAGTTTTGACTTGAGTGGAAATTAATACATTAGTTGGGGGATCATCGGTTAGCAGTATGGATTTATACCATTGCGTGCATTGAAAACATCATAGTATTGACCAGTTTTAGTCCATAGGGTTCAAAACTGAGTTGGCCTACCCTTTGCAGCTTTACCAGCTTCAACTCTTTTGGGAAGGCTGTCCAAAAGGTTTAGGAGTGTCTATGGGAATGTTTGACCATTCTTCCAGAAGCACATTTGTAAGGTCAGGCACTGATGTTGGACAAGAAGGTCTGGCTTGCAGACTCCACTCAAATTCATCCCAAAGGTGCTCTATCAGGTTGTCAGGACTGTACAGGCAAGCCAAGTTCCTCCGCGCCAAACTCACTCATCCATGTCTTTATGGACCTTGCTTTGTGCACTGGTCCAAATCATTTGGTGGATGGGGATTATGTTGTGGGGTTGTTTTTAAGGGGTTGGGCTTGACATCTTAAAGTAAAGGGAAGCATACCAAGACATTTTGGAAAATGTCATGCTCCCAATTTTGTAGGAACGGTTTGGTGATGGCCCCTTCCTGTTCCAACATGACTGCTCACCAGTGCACAAAGCAAGGTCCATAAAAACATGAATAAATTAGTTTGGGGTGGATGAACTTGACTGGCCTGCACAGAGTTTTGACCTCAACCCAACAGAACACATTTAGGATGAAGATGGCGATCCCTTATTTGCATTGAAGGGAACTCCTTAAGGAGTCAACATAGCAAGACACTTTGGACAATTTAATGCTCCCAAATTTGTGGAAACGGTTTGGGGATGGTCCCTTTCTGTTCCAACATAACTGTACATCAGTGCACAAAGCAAGGTCCAAGGTTGTATATGTGTGTGTGCTATGTTAGGTACCTGACTGCCAATATTACATCTTTGACAAGCAAGTCGCAAAAAAACAAATGAATGAAAAAGTCAAAATTCACTTTAGCTGTTCTATATCAGTGGCATTAAAGAACTGAAATAAAAGCATCAACATAGGTGCCAGACAGCTAGCTTTTTCAGAAACCATGGTCAGTAGTGGCGTCCTGTGCATTTTTTTTTCATAAAAGGTCTCCTTTCATAGTTGTAAGCTAGTAACCTGCCAAAACAAAATATACCATATCTACTGACAAACTATTTGCTCTGGAAGAGTATTTCATCAGAGGAATCAACCTGTAAATACCACTAGATTTGTTTTATATTAAATGTTTTAGAATGATAAACCACTAAAAGATGCTTTTTTTTTTTTTTCAGAATGAAGGCTTTCAGAGGCCCATATTGACAGCTCGGGGGGTTTTGACTAAAGCGGCTTCTCTTCCACCGGACCATTTATCTCCAGACTTTTCTAGGGTCATTTCAGGGACACCATCAGAGCGGATCTCCCCTCTCCGACCTAGTAGACCTTCTCCAGCAGGTTCTCCTCGCAGCCGTCCCATCCAGACCAGCTCCTCCAACCTCCATTTGTGTCAGGACTCCTTCAACAAGAACTCATTAGCTAATCAGGACACTACAGTAGTGACTCATGAACAATTCAAAACAGCACTTCGCATGGTGGTAGACAAGGGAGATCCACGTTTGCTATTGGAGGATTATGTGAAAATCGGCGAAGGGTCTACCGGAGTGGTTTGCATTGCTAGGGAAAAGCACAGTGGGCGTCAAGTAGCTGTTAAAATGATGGATCTTAGAAAACAGCAACGTAGAGAACTACTGTTTAATGAGGTGAGTTTTTCAACTGCAATGTGGGTACGTGGTGGATTCAGGCATTTTATATGTATTAAACATCTGTGTGGTACTTAAAGAATGCTTTAGAATTTAGTATTTCTATTCTTGTTTAGTGTTCAAGTTCCATCATACCATATTTCACAATTTATAACAGTTACACTTAGGGACAGCAGCCAGAGCTCTGCAAGGGCAAAGGATTTCTAGAGGCTCAAGTGACATTCTGTGACAAACCACATACTGGCAGGTGTGCACCCTGATTAAAAAAGCCTGCTCTAAAAACACTCCTCCTACATACCATTTAGATAGGTGGCCATCTTGTAATCAGGCAATTAGATGTATGCCAAAGCAAATATTACTGTTGCATACTTTGTATCTTCTCAAAATATTAATCCTAATATTACCAAACACATGAAAAACACTTTTTTGGACACCCACAATTATACTGCATAGGTGCATTCTCTAAACCGTTCAAATTAGCCTATAAATTGTCAGGGCAGAGATTTGGTGCCATCTTCTTCTTGCTGGCCTTTAATGTTAAGTTCATATTTCAAGTTGCCTTGCTGCACTTTGCCAAAAGAAATGTATATATCCATATTTGATGATACAGTACTTTCCTCACTACATGATTGGAATATCGTAATAACCTACTATGATGTAAACCCATCTCATGAATAGATCTCTTTTCTGAATATATTTGTTTACATCTAATAGATTTCTTCCTCAGTTTCAACATTTCTTGGCCTCTGCTCAGTCTCTACGTTTTCAACTTGGAGGAACTCTTGAATAACTTTCCAGGTCCAGGGAACCCTTAAAAACAAATACTATATCTACAGCTCATGGGACATTCGTGTGATGGTCACTGGGAAGAATACTCCTTAAATATGTGGTCAATTGAAATGAGAGAGAGAGAGACAGAAATTGCTCATCGCCCAAGGAACCCCTAGCAACCTATGGAGAAAACCTGGTTGAGAAAGGCTTCTCTAAAGGCTTTAAAGTTGTTCTATAAATTGCAGTCATGTGACCATCAGACACAAAGTTTTTGTCTTGTCGAGCTGTTGAAGTACTTGGGTCTACACATTTCAACTTTTCACCTATTAACTCATTTAGCTTGGGCTGCAGTTGGCACCCTGCAACAACATTGGTAAAATATAATAGGCTCAATCCACAAAGCTAAAATATAAAAAAGACATTTATTTTCAGATGAGTTCAATGAAATTTGAAAATCACAGTCAGCTTGCTGAAAAGCAAAGTGTGTTTAATAAATTGACCAACATTATTTATTTTATTTCCTTTTATTGGGAAACCTTGCCAAATTTACCAGAAGGATTTGTTTAATTTTATGTAGACTGAATTAAGTAAATTAACACATTTTAATTCTGTATTTAAATATTCAAGGTCTCCTCATTGTGTTTATCATACGGTACAACTGCTATGTTATTATGGATATGTTTTTGGTCTGGAGTTGGAGCCATCATTTTGTTCCTTGTGTGGCACACAGGTTGTAATCATGAGGGACTACCAGCATTCCAGTGTCGTGGAAATGTATAAGAGCTATCTTGTAGGAGAAGAACTATGGGTCATGATGGAGTATGTGCAAGGTGGTGCTCTGACAGACATTGTGTCACAGACGAGGTATGTGAAAGCTCATACATTTGCTGTAAGGGCATTGAGAGTGTTTGAAATCTGTCTGAACAAAGACCTGCATGGGAGCTTTTATCTGGAAATTAAGGATAGATGTTTTTCTGGCTAAATAAAATGAGAGAAAAGAGGGCAGGAAAAGAGTCGTTAGCCTTGGTGACCAATCCAATTGTATTTTTTCACCCGATAAGCAATGTATGTTACCTGTGACATTCTAAACGTTATAATAAGTTATCCATTGTAATATATAATCCACTTGTACATTTAAACAAGGTCTTACACCTTTGTTCTCTATTCTAGGCTGAATGAGGAGCAAATTGCTACTGTCTGTAAGTCTGTGTTGCAAGCTCTTGAGTACCTGCACTCTCAGGGGGTCATACACCGAGACATCAAGAGTGACTCCATCCTTCTTACACTGGATGGACGGGTGAGTAGCCATTGCGTTTTTCAGCTTTAGGATTACATTATAAATGTTATAACTGTAACACAATATTAATAACAAGAATATATTTAGAAGTTATTTAAGAAACAGATGTTTTAGGTAAGCAGTGAGATAAATTGCATGGGACACAGAATTACACCCAGGATTTTCAGTAATTCTTTGCCATTTTTGTATGCAGTATACTGGAAATTATTATCATACAATTGAACTTTCTGTGTAAATTAGCGAAGTAAATTCCTGTGTTTTTGTAACAAAAGAATTAGTTTTACAGTTTTCCTTTAGAAAGGAGCCAAAGCCTGTGTACAAAATCCCATCCACTGCCTGCGTGTTGCAGAGGAGGACCCTCTCAAAAGGCTTTTTTGAAACATTTAAAAGCAGGCTGCCTTTAGTGCTGTCAGGAGGTGTTACTCTTCATCAAGCCTTAACACAAGTCACCTAATGCATTCTTTCATGCTTTTATTACCATTGACTACTCAAGTCCTGATGGGGGGGGATTCCCCAAAAACGCATTGGCTGTATTTGATACTTTTAAACATTAAATGTTCCAAAAAGTCCTAGAACTGTAACAGACTTTTGTACCAGGCTCTTCTCAGTACTCATCCAAAAATGTACCATCTGGCAAGCACTTCCTTTGTCGCTATCAGAGAGGTAGCAGCCTAGGACCAGAACAGGGTCCACCTATGCTATATTTCAATCATGGATCTGCATCTTTGAAGAAAAAAATCACATTAGGGTAGATTCATCAGAACCTATTTTCATTTCCGTTTGTCCAGCGTTATCACACATGCATCAGTCACATTGAGTCACACTTATAGTTCCCTATTGAATGGACAGCTCTAGCTTTGACTCAGTAGGGAGTGTGTTGGTCCCCTGCAAGGAGACCACTGATTCCACACAGCAAGTGTCCTTCTGTATTTACCTGATTTCAACTGAAAGCTCAATTGGGCTTTGAACTTCAGGAATGATCTAAATTACATACTTAGGCAGATTATGCAAGTATGCATATCTCATACCTGATGGGTTTCTGTGGAAGCTGAAAACCACTGTAGGTAGTAAGCACTACTAGCAATGGCTGCAGTCTTCAGGTCCAATGTGTGCTCTGCTCGAGTGGCTTCTTCTCTGCACACAGAACACAGGGGGTCACTTGCTCAGCCCCGCTGCATTTATAGAACACTTTGGTTTCTTTCATTAAATACAACTAATTCTTTGAACAAGTTGAAAATTGTGACTAGGGATAAACTTTCTGTTCGTGTCGAACATGAGTTCGACTCGAACATCGACTGTTCGCCCATTTGAAAACTAAACATTGGCCATTCGCGCCAAATTCAAGCTGCGCGTAACGGCCCATAATCCACTGGGGAAACGCAGTGCATTGCTGTATGATGATTGCACCATGACCTGCATGCTTTGGCCAATCACAGCGCCCTCAGCTAAGAGAGCGATAATTGGCCAAAGGTAGGGTGCCTTTCGCAAAACATGGCTCAGGGGGACTAAGTCCACGACCCACACTATATAAGGCCACCTGCACGTCGGCCCTCGTGTAATGTGTTGTTGGCGTGGATGGAGAGACAGTCTCATTTAGATTCAGCGCAGATAAGTATAACACAAATAAAAGCAAACACCTAAATTGCAAGCTGACACTTAAGGTAAATTCAAAATAATCCCTCACATTAACAGAAAAAATATAATAGTGCAGCGCAATAACATATAAACTAATAGACTATAATGCTAATAATGATACTGATATTCAAATACAATCAGCCAAACATAACATTTCAATCACTGGAATAAATCAAAAGACAGCTTCCTCAAGTGAATCTGGCAGACAGAACAATATAGCGGTAATTGAGGTCCCTCCACCACAAGTAGTCAAGCCACTCACCTCCTATATTCAACCTGAGACAGGTCACAGAGCCTTATACCCACTCCTGGGGTGATTATATTATATTGATAAAGCCGTTGATCTCTCACAGTAGGCAATCGTATAAACAGAGGAAGAAGACCATCTAGTGCTCTCTGTATAAACTATTATAATTAGCCAAGTAAAATAATAAAAGATCCTCACAATGGTTTCACTCATAAACAAGTGCTGGTTTTACAAAGGTATAAGGTTGTTTCAAACCTAAAAGATGCAACCATTGTGAGTGGATCTTTTATTATTTTACTTGGCTAATTAAAATAGTTTTATATAGAGAGTACTAGATTGCAGATTTCTTCTCTGAACCAGCCGTGCACCGTAGGCACTGAAGGGGCTACACAAGCACTCAGGCAAAAAGATGTCATGCGGTGCTTGAGTTGGTCTGCTTAGGGGACAGGAGCCAGACTGGGGCAGAGAATCTGTTAGCTCTGCAGGGGCAGGCTCAGAGGTGGTTGACGCCACGCCAGCTTCAGCCAGGAATCGTTGTATGCGACAATGGCACCAACCTCTTCTCCGCCCTCTGACAGGGACACTTGACCTATGTTCCCTGTTTGGCTCACATGCTGAATTTGGTGGTGGCATGCAGTGGTTCTTGAGCAGGTACCCGGGCTTACAGGATCTCCTGAGGCAGGCCAGGAAAGTCTGTGGTCATTTCCGCCGGTCATATAATGCCAGTGCTCGGCTAGCTGACATTCAAAGAGAATGAAACCTGCCCAAGAACCGCCTCATTTGTGACATGCCCACCAGGTGGAACTCAACATTGGCAATGCTGCAGTGGCTACATAAGCAGTAGAGGGCCATAAATGAGTACCTGTGTGAGTATGGCAACAGGACAGGGTCAGGGGAGCTTGGTTTTTGCCATGTCAGTGGCTACTGATCAAGGATGCATGCACTGTCCTGTTACTATTTGAGGAGGCCATGAGGATGGTGAGCAGTGACAGTGCATGCATCAGTGATACTGTCCCTCTTGTTTTCCCGTTGGAGCACATGCATTCGTGGAATAATGGACAGGGCACTTGAGGCAGAGCAGCGGGAGGAAGAGAAGGACTTCCTTACCTCTCAAGGCCCCCTTTATCCAGATACTAAGGAGGTGGATTGTGTCAGCATGGCTGACCAACGGCTGACCAATGCCTTCAGAAATTCTTCAGTCCTCAGCGCCCAGATCTGATCGGTTCCAGCAACCATCGCCAGCATCTGAATTACATGGTGCATGAATATATAGGGGCAAGATCAGACTTGGAGACTTTTCCAACAGAGCATTGGGTTACTGGGTCTTGAGGAAGGACCACTGGCCAGAGCTTGCTCAATATGCATTTGAGCTACTGACCTGTCCTGCATCCAGCGTTCTTTCTGAACTCACATTCAGTGCTGCTGGAGGTTTTGTAACCGATCAGAGTGCACCTGTCCACAGACTCTGTTGATCGGCTCACATTCATAAAAATTAATCAGTCTTGGATCACCAGCTACCAAGCAACTGATGCTGATGTAACTGATTCATTTTTCTATGGATGTGGGATCCCTTGAAGACTGCATATGCTGAGTGACTATCCTATTATGCTGAGTGACTATCCTATTCCTCCTCAATCTTAGTGATGATAGCTTCAAGGCATATTTTCGGTTCAGGGCACCACAAACACTGCCTAAGGCCCAATTTTTCTGCCCCTGTTTAACAAAGACACGTAATTACAATTTATGATCTAATATTTCACAGCAGGGCCTGTTCATGTGCTCAACAAAAGTATCTATGAGGCTTTACGGTGTTGTGCCACCACCACCGCCTAAGGCCCAACTTTTATGCCCATTTTAACAATATATAATATTTCACAGCAGGGCCTGTTCCAGCACCCACCAAGAGTAACTGTGTGGGCTTACAGTATTCTGGTACCACCAACACCTAAGACCCAATTTTACAGTGAGTGTAAAGGGCAGGCCGTATAGTATATACAGGCGGTCCCCTATTTTCAAACATCCGACTTACAAACGACTCCTACTTACAAACGGAGGGAGACAACAGGAAGTGAGAGGAAATCTATCCCTAGGAAGGGAAATTCTTTCCTGTAAGAGTTAATATGGGAAAAAGGTTTCTCCACTGATGCTTTATCACCAATTGTTTCAACAACCCAAAATTTTCAGAATCCAATTCTCATTGGGACAGAAAGTGAGGTGAATTCTTCTGAACAAGGGCACAGACAGCAAAACAAATGTTACACGGGTGATAACCCTTCCCTATGTTATCCAAAAAGCTTAAAAATAGATTTTTTGGCTGGAGCTACACTTACAAAAGGTACCTGTTCCAAATTACAAACCGATTCAACTTGAGAACAAACCTACAGTTTCTATCTTGTTTGTAACCCAGGGACCGCCTGTATACTGCTGCTGTTCAGAGTATATAGGGCCTGGGGGCCCCATGGCTTTTTTTTTATTTGGGTGCCGGGTTCACCTTAACCACTTCACCCCTGCAAGATTTCCCCCCTTCCTGACCAGAGCACTTTGCGATTCCGCACTGCATTGCTTTAACTGACAATTGCGTGGTCGAGTGACGTGGCTCCCAAACAAAATTTATGTCCTTTTTTTCCCACAAATAGAGCTTTCTTTTATTGATATTTGATCACCCCTGCTGTTTTTATTTTTTGCGCTATAAACAACATTTTTTTTGAAAAAACTAATTTTGGGGAGTGTTTCTAACTGTGGAGGAGTGTGGCTACATGTGACATGTCACTGATCTCTGCTTACAATCACAGGCAGAGCGGGGAGATGCTTGTTTACATTCGCATCTCCCCGTTCTTCCTCCCTGTGAGACAATCGCGGGTATCTCCTCTGCGATCGAGTCCGCTGGACCTACGACCCAACACACAACGGAGGTCCCTGCCAGCACGTGATGGCACGGCGACAAATTTAAAGGGACGTACAGGTACGCCCATTTGCCCAGCTGTGCCATTCTGCCAACGTACATTGGCGTGCGCCGGTCGGGAATCGGTTAATATCCGTACCAAACCCAAAGGGCCTGGTAATGGGCTGGGGGGGGGGGGGCGCAACATTACGTTACAGCCGCAAACCGTTTTAAATGACTTTTATTGCTTTAGAAATTTCATTTTGTGCAGGGACTGTTCTAAACAAGGGAAAAATGTGCCACTTTACAGACATATTATAGACACCCCCAGGCACAATATTTAAAGGAAGATTTCACTTTTATTGTTGTTAAGCATTACTAAAATCACTGCCCCCGAAAAAAACTCTTGTTTTTAAAACTTTTTTTTGCATTGATTCATGTCCCTTGGGGCAGGACCCAGGTCACCAAACACTTTTTATGACAACAACTTGCATATTAGCCTTTAAAATTAGCACTTTAGATTTTTTGCATTCGAGTCCCATAGACTTTAACGGGGTTTGTGTGTTCGCACAAATTTTTGGTCCGTTTTGCATTTTCTGCCGCAAACCGAACCGGGGGTGTTTGGCTCATCCCTAATTGTGATGTCAGTGCCCCTATGACTACACTGAATACCACAGTGATCTCTCTGCTTCCCCAGCAAACCATTAGGTATGAGATATCTTGTCAAGCTGGACCAATGTACATGTGTAATACAGATCATTACAGGAGTTCAAATGTAACACATTTTCCGTTTTTGAAAAACACAAGAAAATTTTTTGTAGCACAGTCAATAATGAGGAAATGTTTTCTTGTTTCTAGGTGAAGCTTTCTGACTTTGGGTTCTGTGCTCAAATTAGCAAAGATGTTCCTAAGAGGAAGTCATTGGTGGGTACTCCATATTGGATGGCACCAGAGGTCATATTGAGGACTGCATATGGCACAGAGGTAAATTCATATAAGGCTTAACTGTCTTGGGATGTTTATTTAGATTTAGACATCTTAGAAATGGAAGTAGTACCAATTGTTTGTAGGATTAGTAGGTTGATGTTGGTGAAACAGAAGATATTTTAGGGATAATGTAAAGGGCATCTTAATGGAACAATGCTGTTTTTGCTTTGCACTAAGTTGCCTTGCTTTTATTTATTTTCTTCATACAAATCAATCTAGATGCATGTGTGTTATCTACCAACTACAAGTCTTCTGGGTTTGACTTGCTTCTGTATACACTAGCCCTTAATTCCCTCTGTGGCTCCTTAGGTGGATATCTGGTCTTTGGGAATCATGGTAATCGAGATGGTTGACGGCGAACCTCCCTATTTCAGTGACTCTCCTGTGCAGGCCATGAAAAGGTTGCGGGACAGCCCACCTCCAAAACTGAGGAACTCTCACAAAGTGAGTGACATCATTTGATTGTATCCGAAATATTTATAGATCAGAAATATTAAGAATTATTTTAAAATTAATACTTGTATGTGTACAATCTTGTTGTTTTTCAGGCAAAGGGTTATGTTTACCTACACAAGGGGAGGAAAAATTTAAATATGTAATTAGGAGAATTGTAAACTCCCTCCCAGGTGGTCAGATGTTATATTGTACAGGTTTAAAGAGTAACTCCACTTTTGAGAAAAAAAATAAATCAATGTACATTAGGATAGGATTTAAGAAACCTTGTTGCAGATTCCTACCTGTTTCTTCTTTGAAGGAATAGCTATTTGATTGACCATGTCCTTTGCATACTGATTCTGAATAGGAGGGCTGGTTCATTATAATCATCTGATGTACTCTGCGTTCTGATGAGTGTTTGCATCTCTTTAGAAGTAATAACCTTTAGGAAGTATCCCCCCAAAATGTTTGTTGCAGAGGATGCCTAAAACCAACTTAAATCTTAGTGCGGAGTTCTGGGAAAATCCGTGCGCCAATTACACAAGCAAGAAATTAAATTTTTGAAGACGTTCTGTACACCAACGGTGTACAAAAGGCCTATAGGTTGCCATATAGCCATTGAATTTTACAGAAAATGACAATGCTTCAGATTGAAATGGAAAGGTATACAATATGGCTATTATAGCACGTGTTTATGCTTTATTATTTTTTTATTTTCAGTATTTTTTTCCTCAAAAGTGGAGTTATTCTTTAAGTCACCTCTGACTTGGGTCCAGTTTTTGCTCATGCAAATATACATTTAGTGCATATGTATGTAAAATCCATGTGTATCACGTTTCTAGGCAGTAGGGTCACAAAATGAATAATAGATAATGGAAATGTTTACAAAATAGCTTACAGTTGGATTGGCATTAGTCAGGTTTAGTCAAGTTAGTCAGGTTGAAAAAAGACACAAGACCATCAAAAAAACAAACAAATAGAAGCACTCCATAAACACAATCCTATATCCACATTTGATTCAGAGGAAGGCAAAAAAAAAAAAAAAAATCGGAGCATGGTCCAAATAGAAGATTCATTCTCATCCTATGTACTTTTTTCCCATTATTAGCAGTAAAATGATTTAACTGACCTTTAAAGTTTCGTTATCTTGCTCAACCTACTCCTTATTCACAGCTATATTTTACAGTAGGGGTATATTGTACATAATATCCACAGTGGAAGTAGATGCTGTGTGTAAGACCAGGGGAAAGGGTCTTTTTTTATTTATTTTTTTAACTGCTATGTTGTTAATGTGATACACCTTGAGCGATTTTATTTTTTTTTTTTAATCAGTCCTGCCCCCTGTCTTCTGCAACATCTTATACTCCACTGATCCCAAGACTGCACCACTCCTCTTAGTAACATTCTCTTAGTCTATCCATCATTTGTATAGCTATTAGCAAACAAGAAGGAGATGGTATATTTGTACTGTGTACTGTATAGTACGGCTATGTTAGGTTCCATCATATATTTTATTTTTGTGCACACATTTGCCTTGTGATCATTATAATTTAATATACTTTCATGTCTTCGGTGATCAGAAAGGATTTTTTCCGCCCACAGGAAAAAATTGGACCATGCTTCATAGTGTTTTTTTGCCTTCTTCTGAATCAACGTGTTTATAGGGTCCTGTATATGGAGGTTTACTATTTATTTATTTTTTCTAGTAGTTGACTTGGATGTCTATTTTCTAACTATATATGTAACTAATTAGCAATAGTCATTTCATATACAGTAGGTGTTCATGCAACCTTGATTTTGACCTTGGTTATATTAGCATGCTCTGGTTATATCTGCATTATTTAAGGCAGATTTGAACTAGTGCTTTTGTGTAGTGATGTGGGTGGGGGTATAACATTGTAGGGTTGGCTTGTTACTTCAATTGTTGCTTTGCTATTTAGTATTTTCCACTAGAACTTTTTTCATATTCAGTGCAGGCAATTTTCTGGGTGTGTACAATACAAACTAAAATTCACGCTAATGGAATAATAAACAAAAATAGTGAAAAAATAATAATGAAATAATGCAACAAAATATCTAAAAAATATGAAGACCACAGCAGCTGTTACAAAGGTGCTAAAAACCTTAAAGGATAAATATACAGATTTTCAGCAGTGCTAGTGGAATATCAGTGCTAACACATAATAAAAATAAACACAATTTAAGCACAAATTGCAATGATCTAATACTAAATAGTGATACAATGAAATAAAGTGCCAAGTGCTTCCAACGGCAATTCAAGGTTGAAAGGAAACTCAGACCACACTCCCCTCTTATGACCTCACTCACCAGAGTGTATGGACCCTAAGCTTTGCAGTCCAGGGGTTAAAATGCTTTTCATGTGGACCGAGGAAGATGGTGCATATTTTAAAAAGAGAGGGAAAAAAAGTATACAGTGAAGTACTGCCAGCACTGAATTACTGCGCATTTACAAAAACACCACTCACGAGACCGCTTAAAAAAACAGGCATCAGTGTGTTCCCGGGTTCGTATCTGCATCGTGCGTCGTGCGTTCCACGGGTCCCCTTTGATCTAATAAAAATACAATTGAAGTCAGGTGAGCAGCCTAGAGTGACAACGCTGCTTCTCCATATATACAGTGCAGTGAGTGAGCATTGTCGTCTTGGATCAAAAAGTGTGTTCCTGGCAGGATCACTAGGTGAAAGTAAATTAATAGAGCGGTCTTATCTAACCAGTTGCCGCCCACCCATCGTCAATGGACGGAGGGATGGTGCGGCTCTCATATGACCCTGTCATATGATGTCCAACCAGAACGGCTGCTCTTGTGCAGCCGCGGGGGTGCGCCATGTTGCTAGGACACAACGCAACCCCAATCACTGTAAGGAGCCAATGCCGCGGACACAGCTGATCGCATGTGTAAAGAGCCGTGACCACGGCTCTTTTACCATGCAATCGGCTGTGTCCAATCACAGCCTCTCACATGTAAACAAGGAAGTGCCATGAATCGACTCTCATCGCCACACATTCTGTCAGTGTGAGGTGATGAGGAGTGACAATCAGTGCCATCTCCTTTGCAAGGGATACCTGGGCTGGTAATCGGTAGACATGTGCAGAGTAAAATATTTCGTTTCGGAATTTCGTTTACGTCTGAAAACTTAATTTATTTAGTTACTCCCGAAATTCGTTTTTATTTATTTCGTTTTTCGTTCAAAAATTGCATTCGTCCGAAAATCCACATGAATCACGGTCGAATCTGTCTTTGAAGGCTTATGGTGTCTGTCGAATGTATAAAGAAGATTCGACGGAGCTAGTATATAGCATACTTTAGAACCCTATTAAAGTCTATGGGACTCCAACGTTCAAAATCTAAAGTGCTAATTTTAAAGGCTAATTTGCAAGTTACTGTCCTAAAAAGTGTTTGGGGACCCGGGTCCTGCCCCAGGGGACATGGATCAATGCAAAAAAAAGTTTTAAAAACGGCCGTTTTTTCGGGAGCAGTGATTTTAATAATGATTAAAGTGAAACAATAAAAGTGTAATATTCCTTTAAATTTCGTAGGGGGGGGGTTGTCTATAGTATGCCTGTAAAGGGGCGCATGTTTCCCGTGCTTAGAATTGTCCCTGCACAAAGTGTCATTTATGCAGGAAAAAAAGTCCTTTAAAATCACTCGCAGCTATTATGAATTGTCGGCTCCCGTAATACAGAGAACACTCATTGAAAGTCATTGATAAAAAAATAAAAAAATAAATAAAAAAAAAAGCATGAGGGTCCCCCAAATTCAATTACCAGGCCCTTCAGGTCTGGTATGGATATTAAGGGGAACCCTGCCTCAAATTTAAGAAAAAATTTGACGTGGGGTTCCCCCTAAATATCCATAACCAGACCCTTCAGGTCTGGTATGGATATTAAGGGGAACCCCGCGTCAAATTTTAAAAAAAATTGACGTGGGGTTCCCCCTAAAAATCCATACCAGACCCTTTATCCGAGCACGCAACCTGGCAGGCCGCAGGAAAAGAGGGGGGGACGAGAGAGCAGCCCCCCCTCCCTCCTGAACCGTACCAGGCCACATGCCCTCAACATTGGGAGGATGCTTTGGGGGTCTGTGACCCCTCAAAGCACCTTGTCCCCATGTTGATGAGGACAAGGGCCTCATCCCCACAACCCTGGCCGGTGGTTGTGGAGGTCTGCGGGCGGGGGGCTTATCAGAATCTGGAAGCCCCCTTTAACAAGGGGACCCCCAGATCCCGGCCCCCCCCCTGTTTGAAATGGTAAGGGGGTACAAAAGTACCCCTACCATTTCACAAAGAAAGTGTAAAAAATGTTTAAATAAAACAAACACACTTTTGAAAAATTCCTTTATTAAAAATAAAAAAATAAAAAAAAGATTCCAGCGGCGGTAATCCACTCTTGCTATCCAGCGACGGACGGTCATATCTCCAGCGATGTCTCATGTCATCCAGCGCAGCTCAGCATCCTTCTTCTGTCTCCGTGTAGGAGACATTGCAGGCATTCCGGCGGCTGACGTTTGTTATATACGGAGGGCGGGGCCACCCGTCACCTGACCCCGCCCCCCTCTGACGCAAGGGGAAACCCGGGGTTCCCTGTGACGTAGGGGTGACCCGCACCCCTCTGATGTAAGACAGGCAGGTTTCCGTTACATCAGAGGGGTGCGGGGTCACCTATACGTCACGGGGAACCCCGGGTTTCCCCTTGCGTCAGAGGGGGGCGGGGTCAGGTGACGGGTGGCCCCGCCCTCCGTATATAACAAACGTCAGCCGCCGGAATGCCTGCAATGTCTCCTACACGGAGACAGAAGAAGGATGCTGAGCTGCGCTGGATGACATGAGACATCGCTGGAGATATGACCGTCCGTCGCTGGATAGCAAGAGTGGATTACCGCCGCTGGAATCTTTTTTTTATTTTTTTATTTTTAATAAAGGAATTTTTCAAAAGTGTGTTTGTTTTATTTAAACATTTTTTACACTTTCTTTGTGAAATGGTAGGGGTACTTTTGTACCCCCTTACCATTTCAAACAGGGGGGGGGCCGGGATCTGGGGGTCCCCTTGTTAAAGGGGGCTTCCAGATTCTGATAAGCCCCCCACCCGCAGACCTCCACAACCACCGGCCAGGGTTGTGGGGATGAGGCCCTTGTCCTCATCAACATGGGGACAAGGTGCTTTGAGGGGTCACAGACCCCCAAAGCATCCTCCCAATGTTGAGGGCATGTGGCCTGGTACGGTTCAGGAGGGAGGGGGGGCCGCTCTCTCGTCCCCCCCTCTTTTCCTGCGGCCTGCCAGGTTGCGTGCTCGGATAAAGGGTCTGGTATGGATTTTTAGGGGGAACCCCACGTCAATTTTTTTTTAAATTTGACGCGGGGTTCCCCTTAATATCCATACCAGACCTGAAGGGTCTGGTTATGGATATTTAGGGGGAACCCCACGTCAAATTTTTTCTTAAATTTGAGGCAGGGTTCCCCTTAATATCCATACCAGACCTGAAGGGCCTGGTAATTGAATTTGGGGGACCCCCACGCTTTTTTTATTTATTTATTTATTTATTTTTTTATCAATGACTTTCAATGAGTGTTCTCTGTATTACGGGAGCCGACAATTCATTATAGCTGCGAGTGATTTTAAAGGACTTTTTTTCCTGCATAAATGACACTTTGTGCAGGGACAATTCTAAGCACGGGAAACATGCGCCCCTTTACAGGCATACTATAGACAACCCCCCCCCCCCTACGAAATTTAAAGGAATATTACACTTTTATTGTTTCACTTTAATCATTATTAAAATCACTGCTCCCGAAAAAACGGCCGTTTTTAAAACTTTTTTTTTGCATTGATACATGTCCCCTGGGGCAGGACCCGGGTCCCCAAACACTTTTTAGGACAGTATCTTGCAGAATCTTTTCTCTCTGTCAAATCTTTTTTCTCTGTCGAATATTTTCTCTATATAATCTTGGACTAATAGAGGTAAGGTTAGGCACATTCGAACACAGGTTCTATAGACACAGATTGTTGTCAGAGTCATGTCGAATCTCCTATTCTATATCGAACTGTTGTAACAATGAAAACGAAAATAAAGCATTTATTTATGTCGGATCTTTCGTTTTTCGGATTTTGTGCTTTCGTTATCGTTTGTCAAAACGAAAACGAAAATAGCTGAAATTCGGACGAAAATGTATTCGGACGAAAACGAATGCACATGTCTAGTAATCGGGGCCCTGATTGTGAGTGCTCTGATTACGTCCATCAGTGCTGCCCATCAGCGCCTCCCATTAGTGCCGCCTATCCGTGCCACCCATCAGTGTCCACAGCTGCCACCTATCAGTACCCATCAGTGTGGCATATTAGTGCCTCCTCATCAGTGCCACCTAACCAATGCCTATAAGTGCTGCCTCATCAGGGTACATCAGTGAAAGAGAAAAATTACTTACAAAGTTTACTGACAGAAACTAAAGCCGCGTACACACGTAGCGGTATGTTCGACGTACTTAGTCTGGTGGACTTCCCGCCAGACTGTCCGTCGGACTTTCCGAACGGGCTACTTGCCCACACACGGCACTTTTTTAGCGGACTAATACGGCGTACTAAGTCCGCCATACTATCCGCCCTACTTTTGAAATGAACGGACTCGCCCACACACGCAGAGGAAAGTCCGCTCATTTCGAGCGCGTCTCCAGGTAGGCGGGGCCCGCGAAGGAGACGTCGCTGGCCCTGCCGCCTGGTACGGACTTAAAGGGGAACCCCAACGCCGAAAAAAATCGTCGCGGGGGTCCCCCCCAAGTCCACAACAGACCCTTGTCCGAGCACGCTACCCGGCCGGCCAGGAAAGGGGGGGCGAGCGAGCGGCCCCCCTCCTGAGCCATACCAGGCCGCGTGCCCTCAACATGGGGGGTGCCTTGGGGAAGGGGGGGCCGCGTGGCCCCCCCACCCCAAAGCACCTTGTCCCCATGTTGATGAGGACAAGGGCCTCTTCCCGACAACCCTGGCCGTTGGTTGTCGGGGTCTGCGGGCGGGGGGCTTATCGGAATCCGGGAGCCCCCTTTAATAAGGGGGCCCCCGGATACCGGCCCCCCACCCTATGTGAATGAGTATGGGGTACAATGTACCCCTACCCATTCGCCTGTAAAATAAAAGTACAAAAAAAACACAACACACGAGATAAAATACTTTATTGCACAGCTCCGGGGGTCTTCCGTCTTCGGGGGTCTTCTCGCCGGACTCCTCCGCTATCTTCTTGTAGCTCTTTTGCTAGCGGAGGAGTCCAGCTTTCTTCCTCGCCGCCGGCCTCTTCTTCTGACTTCGGGGGTCTTGTCCCCCTCTTCGGTTCTTCTGCTGGGCCACCGCGCCTTCTTATAGCTCTTTTACAGGCGGTGGCCCGGTCTTCTGTCGCCGCCGCCGCCTTCCGTTCTTCTTCTTCTTCTCCAGGAGATGTTGACTCGACGATCCCCCCCGGCCGCAATGCCAGGGACGCACTGCGCTGCCACTTATATAGGGACAAGGGGCGGTGTCACATGAGTTTATGTCACATGGGTTGGTGTCACATGGTGACCCCGCCCCCTTACGATGTCACAGTCTCGGAGGATGCTGGGACTGTCGCCATGTGACATCAACCCATGTGACCAACCCACATGGAGACGGAAGACCCCCGGAGCTGTGCAATAAAGTATTTTATCTCGTGTGTTGTGTTTTTTTTGTACTTTTATTTTACAGGTGAATGGGTAGGGGTACATTGTACCCCATACTCATTCACATAGGGTGGGGGCCGGTATCCGGGGGCCCCCTTATTAAAGGGGGCTCCCGGATTCCGATAAGCCCCCCGCCCGCAGACCCCGACAACCAACGGCCAGGGTTGTCGGGAAGAGGCCCTTGTCCTCATCAACATGGGGACAAGGTGTTTTGGGGTGGGGGGGCCGCGCGGCCCCCCTTCCCCAAGGCACCCCCCATGTTGAGGGCACGTGGCCTGGTACGGCTCAGGAGGGGGGCGCTCGCTCGTCCCCCCTTTCCTGGCCGGCCGGGTAGTGTGCTCGGACAAGGGTCTGATGTGGACCTGGGGGGACCCCCACGCCGATTTTTTCGGCGTTGGGGTTCCCCTTTAAGTCCATACCAGGTGACGGGGCCAGCGACGTCTCCTTCGCTGGCCCCGTCTACCTGGAGACGCACTCAAAATGAGCAGACTTTTCTCCGTGCGGGAAAAGTCAGCTCATTTCAAAAGTACGGCGGACTGGCATACACACGGCCGGATTGTCCGCCGAAATGCGAGTCCGGTGGGAAGATTGGAGTGCAACACGGCATTCTAAGTCTGCCGTACTTTCGGGTCAAAAAAGTATGCCGGAGGCTACGCACGGGGGGATTGTTTGGCGGACTTGAGTTTGCCGGACTTTTCCACCGGATTGTTTGATCGTGTGTACGCGGCATAAGAAACACTATTTTATTTTTTTTCAACATTTTCAGTCTTTTTTTTTTTTTTTTGTAAAGAATTAAAATCCCAGCAGTCATTAAATACCACCAAAAGAAGGCTCTATTTGTGTGAAGAAAAAGAAAAAAAAAATTGGGTACAGTGTTGCATGACCGCACAATTGTCATTCAAAGTGTAATAGCGCTGAATGCTGAAAAATGGCCTGGGCAGGAAGGGGGTGAAGGTGTCCTGTATTAAGGTGTCTCAGGACTGGTATAAAGTAATGTATTACAATTTTGTTCCTGGATATCAAGTGGGGGTCAGCAACTAGTGGATCGCGGAGAGATGACCCACCATCCCAGAGCATCAGAGTGCAATGCAGAGGGACTACATATAAAGTTGAAGCTGTAGTAGGGTGTAAGAGCCGTATATGCCGATGTCTCCTCTGTAGTGCTAGTTCATGGCCCATATGGAGTAATAATAACTGCACTCCAACTCTTATCCCAGCTAGCCATCTCCAGAGTGGTGCCAGCAGCAGGAAAGAGGAGATCTTCAGGTCAGTGTGAAGCAATACACCGGGCATAATAGTATAGGGCTGCTTTCATACTGATATGCTGAGGTTCACCCACACCGCGGGTGCAGAGCAGAAAACGTGAAGCTTTCATGTGGGTTTGCTGTGCTAACCATAGACTTCTATTATATCCTGCATTCAGAAAGTACACCAAACCCACAGGATATAATAGAAGTCTATGGCAAAGCGCAGCTAAACCAGGAAAGTTGCAGATGCACTCCGCTGCACCTGCAGTGCAGGTAAACCGCAGAACATCAGTGTGAAAGCAGCCTTATAGCAAGCTCAGAACAGTAAGGGTTCATATATATTTGCAGTTTGGGGGTTGGTAAATCTCCATAGTTAAGATGTGTTTTTATCACCCCCAACCACACACCCTTTAACTGCAGTTGCCAGGGGTGTATACATGTCATATCTGCAGCAGGAGTTATATGCCCTGTGTTGGTTGATGGGTGTAGTATCTGCCAAGCATGATCCATTCAAGTGAATGAGGCCACTCTGCAAGTGCCCTGCAACCTTGTGCAGTACAGCAAACAAGGGGTTAAAGCAGGCAGCGTTGTGTTTTCTCACCACCTGCTTTAACCCCTTGGACCCCGCAGAAGCATGCAGTTGCAGGGCACTTGCAGAATGGCCCCATTTACTTAAATGGGTTGCAATTGACAGGCAGCAGCCCCACCAAAAGCAACAGGGAGCTTAATTCCTGCTGTGGCGTGTGTACATATTTGGCTGCTGCCTCATCAGCTAAAGGAGGTAGTAAAACCAAGAGTCAACTGCAGGGTTTTACCACTCTCCATCTTTACATGTGAACGAGCATTAAGGGTGCCGCTGCTGAATGAAATGCACTGCTGCTCTTCTAAAAAGCGATCTGAGTGTGTTTGACAGGTGGTGGGGAGGAGATATGTTGCCTCCTCGCCACCTGATTTAAACCCCTTGACTGCCAAGCAATGCACGCAATTGTGACACATTATTAATACAATTAGAGGTTTAAATCAGGTGTGAGGAGGCGGCACCGTGCCCGGTGATCTTTAACTTCTCCCATGTTTTTCAGGTAGATCTCCACCTCTTTAAGTTTGCCTACCCCTGGTTTAAACTATATGGTAACTAAAGGCAAAGCTTTTTTGGGGGGGGGGGGGGGGGGGGGGGTTGGATAGAGTGGAGAGGGACTAGAACATGTGTTGGGTTTTTATTGTTTTCTGTGCCCTTATTAGGAAGTATCACCCTTTCTACACTGAGTGTAAAAACACACATTTTGAGTTGTCATCTAAACAGGAATGAAGGGGAACTCATCCAGTGGGGACACTAGTTCTGGTGACAGCCAGGCACTCCCTCACTTTGCAGGGATGTCCTCTCACTTCCTGTTTAGCGTATGGTAAAGGAAGTGAAGTAAAATCTCCTTACTGGGACACGGATGTCAAAAAAGAAACCGGTGTTTTAACCATTCTTTATTCTATCCAAAATGCCTTTAGTTCCACTTTAAGCAGGAAAATGTATCCTAAAGTGAAGGTAATAAGCTTCAGGAGCAGTGGATGAGATCCTTTTTAAGCACTAATTGCTCCTACTATTCTCCTAGGCTTCACCTGTTCTCCGAGATTTCCTGGATCGGATGCTGACACGGGAGGCCGCAGAACGAGCCACAGCCAAGGAACTTCTAGACCACTTCTTCCTCCTTCAGGCCGGCCTACCAGAGTGTCTGGTGCCCCTGATCCAGCAATACCATAAGAGGAACTCTACCTGCTAGTCTTGGGAAGTCAAAAGTCTGCTTCGTTTTTTAATGTATTACACTGTCTTTGCCTTCTACACAATGAAGGGACTTAGTGACTAGTAAAAGCTGACTCCCCAGTGTGCAGAGACAGGAGCAAGACTTCCAAAGTGTAAATGCAGCCACGTAAATAACGATTATATTGCGGAATGATGATGGATAAGCTGCTTGGACTTCCAAGACTGGAGAACACAAGTCCCCCCTCCGTTCAACAGGGTTAAATGTGATTGTTTACAATTGTTACTAGCCATTTCACTGCTGGAATGGGCAAACTTTATTGCTGACAGAAAATGGTAAAGCATTTATTTTTACACTGGAAAACGAGAGACATACAATGGACGAGAGCAGAGGCACCTTATTTTCTTATACACAAACAGCATCTGGCTACTATTGTGCTGCCGCACTTCCTCAGATAACCAGCAGAGGGGGATGGTTACACAGACATATACACTATGACAATCACTAATAACACCTTTGGGATGTGCAGTGTGCTGTTTACTTCAGCATTTTTAGACAATCCAAAATAAGATAAAGCTGAGCTGTTGACAGACTTTTATACAAGAGCAACAAACATGTTAGCTGCAAACATTTTCCACAGAAAGCCACGTTTGATTCCATTTAATCACTATGGTGACAGCTGTCAATTCATAAGAGGCTAGTTTTAAAAGAGATTTTCTCCATATTTATAGCATTAAACAGCTGAACAATATAAAAATGCGTAGCTGTGAAGACACATCTCTGACAGTGGGCCTGATTCATCAAGCCGCATAAGCATTTTAGGTATGCAAAAGTAGCCCCTCAAGCAATAATAAATTATATAACTGCTTGAGAGACAACTTTAGCACACCATAGGTGCAAATGTAGCTTGATGAATCAAAGCCAGTAACCATTATCCTATTTGTGACAATTATGCTGCAGCACATATAACACAATATGAATCTGTTGCACTTTTCCTTATGATGTCTGCTCCTATTGTGGAGCTATAATGTGTGTGGTCTGTTTTGGTAAACATCCATGTGGCATTTAGGATTTAGAAGTAGACAAATGTATTCAAGTCTGTGGTGGTCCAGTGCACTGGTATTTCACACTAATACTTGAAAACATTGTACAAAGTTGAGTTTTTTTTATAATCTGTTCCACATGTTTAGGCTTGTCTAATAAAGCAGAACCAGTATGCAGCCATTCATCATAACCACAAATTTTTCATTTATTTGATGCTTTCAACCAGCCTTTCTCAACCTTTTTACCCTAGTGCAGTGATGGTGAACCTTGGCACCCCAGATGTTTTGGAACTACATTTCCTATGATGGTCATGCACTCTGCAGTGTAGATGAGCATCATGGGAAGTGTAGTTCCAAAACATCTGAGGTGCCAAAGTTCACCACCCCTGCCCTAGTGAAATCCTTGAAATAATTTTCAGAACCCCAGCTAATAACCAATTGATTGGGGGTTGATCAGAAAAATGCCCTTTACATTGGTGGCCAGTTGGAAGAATGTCCCTTATGTTGGTGGTCCATAGGAAGAAAATCCCTTATGTTGTTGGAGAGTTGGAAGAATGTCCCTTACAATGGTGGCCAGTTGGAAGAATGTCCCTTACAATGGTGGCCAGTTGTAAGAATGTCCCTTACAATGGTGGCCAGTTGAAAGAATGTCCCTTACATTGGTGGCCAGCTGGAAGAATGCTTCTTACATTGTTGGTCAATTGGAAGAATGTATTTTACATGAGTGGCTAGTTGGAAGAATGTCTTTTGCATTGGTGGCCAGTTGGAAGAATATTGCTTATATTGGTGGCCAATGCAATTTTTTTTCCTTATTATGGTTGCCAATTACATTGGTGGCCAGTTGGAAGAATGTCTTTTACCTTGATGGCCAGTTGAAAGAATGTCCTCTACATTGGTGGCTACTTGAATGAATATTTTACATTGATAGGTAGCTGGAAGAATGCCTCTTACAATGGTGGTCAGAGGGAAGAATCTTCCTTACACTGGTGGCCAGTTGGAAAATATACTTTATCTTGGTGGCCAGTTGAAAGAATGTCCCTTAAATTGGTGGCCGGTTAAAAGAATGCCCCACTTACAGATAGCGAAAAAGATCTGTGGTGTCGTGCTGCTGGCTTTGCCAAGGAGAGTTCACTCCGGAACGATGCAAGCAGATCAGATGCTATCAGAAGGTCAATCACATCTTAAGAAATGCCTAGCAACCACTGGTTTCCACAGAACCCTGGCTGAGAATGGCTGCTTTAACCTGATAAGTAGGATTTCACTAGGTACCATGGGTTACTATACATTGTTGCCTTTTGTGTTGCTTTAAGTAAGCCACTGTTTGCATAACTGCCTGGCAGACTGCAGTGATGTATTGAATCTGAATTATTACACACAATCTGTTTTATCAGTGTTTATATGAGTAACATAAAATATTGTCAGAATTTATAATATTTATAAATTAAAAATGACACGGTTCATGTTATTTTAGCATCGCATTGTATAAAAAATCAAAATTCATTAGTGATACTGCATCCCTGCTCATAAATCTTTATAAGTTGCCTGTTCTCACTTTTAAAGTGGGAATGTCACTTCCAACTACAATTCATACCTAACATTACAGTTTAAAGGCAAAGGTCACCTTTGGGGAAAAATAGACGAATGACTGCACACTCCGGAAGGATGCCAACATCTTTATTGTAGTGAGCAACAATTAATAGCATATACAGCACAGCGGGCACCAGGGGATAAAAATGTTAACGTGTTTCACGCAGATAACAGCACTTAACCATAACACAAAGAAAGCCAAAAGAAAATGTCCTCTATGGAAGTTCACCTTTGTAATAAAATGTACTATGCATTCAAGGTCAGTGCTTAAAACTGATGCCTAGTTGAAATGCTATACCTGTATGCCAAGCTTGACTTCCCCGCCTCTTAGCAGAAAAATTTGCATTGGGAGTGATCCATCCTGTCCTGCCCAAGATCTTGGAGCCCTTGTAGGTTAGGTGTGCCCACAACAACACAGGAAAGAGCTCTCTCTCTAAGACCTACTAGATGTGGCATTTAACTAAGAACTAAGTAAGCTAAGAACCAGGTTTTACAGTACATTGTACAGTATTACAAAGGTGTAATTCATTTTTATGAGCAGGAACCACAAGGTGTCTACAAATAATTGTATTATTAGCCATTATTCTTTCATTGTTGCCAGCTTTGAATTGCACTCTGGGGTTCAAAATTCCTCCAATGACGAACCCTACATGGAGCTTACATGTCCCCCTTCCCTCAGTTTTAATTATTAGATTCTTTTAGATGCTCCAAATGCTTGCTAAACTAGTTGGCATCTTACAGACAGAGGATGGAGTCTGCATACAATTGGTAGGGACTGGTGTAAATGGTTCTATGCATTCTGTAAAGTGCTGGTTAATATATTGGTGCTGAATACGAATGGGGAAATAGTCACGTTTTCTAATGTGTGCCCTTAGAGCCCTCTTCATCCTGGACACATGCTGAGGTTCAGAGCTGGGTTATGCTGCACTGTCATTTGTTTGTAGAATGATGGGGGTGACCTGAATGCACAAAAGTTACATTTGGCTAATAAAAAAGGTAAATAAGGTACTTGCTTTTGTATCTGTAATTTATCAACTTTTATTGGGCGTGCCAGGTTTCCTTTTTGTTATCAAATATTTGTATTCATGACCAGGCAATTATACATACTGTATATATTGTACAGTATGTGTGCAGAGAATCAAAGTGATCTGATATTTTTTGTGGTCTAATACTTCTCTAAATGTAGAAATAAAATCAATCCATTTTGCACTACTTTAAAAACTGCATATGCCAAATCTATTTCCTATAGACTGTGAAAGAACAGAACTTCTTCTCTCAGATGCCTAAGGGCCGGTTCACACAGCGAGGCGATGCGAGGCGACACGGCTCGCCTCGCCTCGCTCCCGCAAGTCGCCCCCGTTCTGTACAATGGAACCATTCTGAGAGGAGCGACTCGAGTCGCTCCGACTCAGAAAAAAGGTTCCTGTACTACTTCTGGGCGACTTCGGGGGCGACTTGCATTGACTTCTATACAGAAGTCCTCTGCAAGTCGCCGCTGAGGTCCCCGCAGGTCGCGGCGAGGCAAGTCGGAGACGCCTCGCCTCGCCGCGCTGTGTGAACCGGCCCTAAGGGTGTAGTTGTAAGAAAAATTGCATAGAAATTTGTCTAGTGAAAATGCATGTACATGCATTCTGTGCAAATGGGGCAAAAGCAAACAAAAACAACAAAAAACAAATGTTATTTGACACTTCCCTCGATTGTTCTAAATAGAAAATTCCACACTTGGCCACCAGATGGCGCTAAAGTGCCACAGGAATTTCATTGCAAAATTGCCACCATCTAGTGGGCGAATCGGGTATTTTCCATTTTAAATCATGAAAAAACATTAGGGGCAGCACATGGACCTCTATCATCCAATCATTTGCAAGCAAACGTACATTCACAAGTGAGAGGAAAATTCCTTTGCAAGGTGAACATCCTATTTGCCATTTGTAAATCAACCCCAATGCTGTAAAAGACTGGGAACTGAGTTCAGATTTCTTGTTCCTAAGGTATGGGTTGATCCTTTACAGATACAAATAATTCAGAATTTTTAATCCTAACAGCCGGTTTGAAAGTGTTTTTTTAAATATTTTTCCTACACCCTTCCCGCTGCTATATACTGTGTGTGTGTGTGTGTGTGTGTGTGTGTGTGTGTGTGTATGTATGATATAGATAGATATATATATATATATATATATATATATATATATATATATATATATATATATATATATATATATATATATATATATATTTTTTACAATTTTGTGAGCAGCACCATCTGCTGGTGATATTAAGTTTAGATGATGGATCCTCCAATAAGACAATGGGTCAATTTACTAAACTTTACAGCACGTGATAATGTTGTCACTTGATTCATTTGCATAAAGTATTGCATGCGTTAAAAAAGACCAATTCACCAAAAAAAAAAAATAACGATTATGCAGCATTTACTGCAAAATGAAAAATGTACCGTTGAATATGGTTCAGTCCAATTCACAAATGGACCAGAGAGTAAACAAAAATGCAATATTTACCCCCAGGGTTTTGCTGGTGGTATCACATGCGGTATTTGGCAAAAAAACTGTGTGGGGGAGACCCCTATGCTGCTTTTTGATAAATAGCTGGTTGCTAAGGAGTAGACCAGGAAGGTGGCTGCCACATCCTTAACAATGGATGTTTCATCAGCTGTCAGCGGGCTTCCCCACTGACAGTTGAATGTAATAACAATGCCAACAATTAAAAATGATGAAAAAAAACCCCAGAGTGGGGTCCCCCCCCCAATGCATACCAGGCCCATCGGGTCTGGTATGGATTTTAAGAGGAATCCCATGTCATTCAAAAAAAATGGCACCCCCCAAATCCATACCAGACTCTTATCCGAGCATGCAGCCCAGCAGGTCATGAAAGGGGTGGAGGGCAAGCTTTGATTTGGGGCAGGGGGGCTCTTTGCTTGGTTCCCCTTAAAATCCATACCAGAAAAAAAAAATCCATACCAGACCCGGAGGTCCGCTCCTTAGCAACCCGCTCAGTGCGGTAATTTACCACTAAATCGAAGCAATACTGCATTCGGTATTTAATGCAAAATTCTTAGTGAATTGCACTTTCACAAATGGTTTACCGCAAGTGTTCTTTTACCACGTTTTTTTTGCCCGTTATTTAACTCTCAGTGAATTGACCCCAATGGCACAGTTGTGTGAAAAAGTATTTTCCCCTTCCAGATTTTTGATTTTTTGCATATTTCTTACACTTAAATGATTCAGATCATCAAACAAATGTTAATATTACACAAAGATAACCCAATGAAATCCAAGATGCAGTTTTTAAATTATTATTTAATTAAGGGAAAAAAAAGCTGTTCAAACCTGCCTGACCCTATACGAAAGGGTTATTGCCCCCTCCCATGCTGAATCATGAATGAACTGTGATTAACCACAATTTTTTGGAAAGCTGCGTTAAATTTCACTTCTCACACCCAGGCCTGATTAATGCCAGACCTGTTGAAACAAGAAATCACATCAGTCTAGTAAGGGTTTCAAAGCCATTTCTATGGCTTTGGAACTCCAGTGAACCATGGAGGAGGCATTATCCACAAATGGAGATAACTTGGAACAGTGGTGAACCTTCCCAGGGGTGACTGGCCTACAAAAAATTACTCCAAGAGCATGACAATGACTCATCCAGGAGGTCATAAAAGAACCCAGAACAACATCTAAAGAACTGCAGGCCTCACTTGCCTCAGGTAAGATCAGTGTTCATGATCCAACAATAAGAAAAAAACTGGGCAAAAATGACATCCATGGGAGAGTTCCAAGGTCAAAGCCACTGTTGACCAAAAAGAGCACAAAGGCTCATCTCACATTTACCAAAAACATCTTATCCCCAAGACTTTTAGGCAAATATTCTGTGGACTGATGAGACAAAAATGTAAGGTGTGCCTTCCGTTTTACATCTGACATAAAACGAATACAACATTTCATAACAAGAACATCATACCAACAGTCAGACAAGGAGGTGCTAGCGTGATGGTCTGGGGCTGCTTTGCAGCTTCAGGACCTGGACGACTTACCATAATTGATGGAACCATGAATTTTGAGCTCTACCAGAAAATCCTAAAGGAGAATGTCCGGCCATCATTTCGTAACCTCAAGCTCAAGTGCACTTGGGTTATGCAGCAGGACAATAATCCGAAACACAACAGCAAGTCCGCCTCCAAATGGTTCAAACAAAGCAAAATTTAGGTTTTAGAGTGGCCTAGTCAAAGCCCGGACTTAAATCCATTTGAGATGCTGTATCACAACCTTACACAGGCCGTTCATGCTGGAAAACTCTCCAATGTGGCTGAATTAAAACAATTCTGCAAAAGAAGAGTCGGCCAAAATTGCTCCACAGCAATGTAAAAGACTCATTGCCAGTTATCACAAACACTTGATTGCAGTTGTTGCCGCCAAGGGTGGCACAACCAGTTATTAGGTTTAGGGGACAATTACTTTTCACACAACTGTATACCAATAATTGATGTCCAGAATGGCCTTTTTCTTTAAGAGAAAGAAACCCCATCCTGTCTTCTGTTGCTATATGACAAATGTTAAAAATATATATAAAAACAAAACGCCTAACAACTTTTTACTACCTTTTGATTTCAGAAATTAAAAAATCTGAGGACTTTATTCCCTGACAGTTGAAACCATGTCCTGCTATGTCCTACATTTTGGACAAATAATCTTTTCTTTTAAAATAAATTAGATGAATGTATAATTCATACAGTAGACTGGGACTCTTCTGGAGATCATTGATCTCTCTGCGTATGGGTGCTAATCAGAAGATTGTGGGTGGGCAAATTGGGTCATTTTTATCAATGTCTTCTCATCTACTTCTTTGTGTATTTTAAATGGAAAGGAAGAGAGAATCGTGATATTCCTAAAGCTATAGAAGAATGTGGTCTGCACACTACAAATCCCACAGTCCACAGACCATCTCAGGAATGAGCAAGAGAGGGTGGCTACATTCTTACATAGAGTAGGCTTTATTTAGACTTTATTATTAAAGAGGAAGCAAAGCCTTATAAATGAAAATAAAAAAACAACCCCTGCAAGACAAAGGCATAATGAGCTAGTATGCACAGCATACTAGCTCATTATGAATTACTTATCTGAGATCGAAGCCCCCGAAGCGGTCCTCATTCATCTCCTCCGATGCTGTCATTTATCCCGGAGTGACTGCCGGACATCGTGGCTCCACTGTGACTGGCCGGAGCTGTGATGACGTCACTCCCGTGCATGTGCGCTGGTGCCATCACTAACAGCATGATCGCCATTAGCAACGGCATGCTCAGTGCACCTGTGCGCCGTTGTCTACGGCGCATGCGCCGTAAACAGCGGTGCCACTATTTCTGCAAATATCTCCTAAACCTTTTAGTTTTGCTTGCACCTACAGGTAATCCTTAATCTAGGCTTACCTGTAGCTTAAAGTGGTTGTAAAGGGTTTACAACCACTTTAAATACAGTAGGACCATGTAGAACGAATGTAGCCACCCTCTAACAGAAAGTCAGATCACAGTACCAAAAATAAAAATAGGAATTTGGAGGAGGCTGAGAGCAATATTTGGCACTTTTTTGATTTAAGATTACATACTTGAATCTATTTTTTTTAAACCAGAGCTAAAGCTGCGTACACACGATCAGATTATCAGACAAATTTTCATCGACTTGAAGTCAGAGACACACCCAACTTGGATCCCCACCAATACCAGGCACTGTGTTTGGTAGGAATCTTGAGGGGGAACTCCACGCCAAATTTTAAATAAAAAAAACGGCATGGGTTCCCCTCCAAAAGCATACCAGGTCCTTCGGTCTGGTATGGATTTTAAGGGGAGACCCCGGAGCTGCCTAATAAATTGCTTTAAAAACCTGTCTTGTGTGTTTTTTTTTTTTTTATTGACACTTTTTTCCCTCAGGTGCATGGGTAGGGGTACGATGTACCCCATACTCATTCACATAGGGTGGGGGGCCCCCCTTATTAAAGGGGGCTCCTGAATTCCGATAAGCTCCCCCGACCACAGAGCCCGACAACTAACGGCCAGGGTTGTCGGGAAGAGGCCCTTGTCCTCATCAACATGGAGACAAGGTGCTTTGGGGTGGGGGGGCTGACCAGCCGCGCTGCGTTCTCTGATAAGGGTCTGGTATAGATTTTAGGGGGACTCCCATGCTGAGACAGCATAGGCGGCTCGCCAAGTCGGATCCCCATTCATTGAAGTCGGACACGTCTCTCATGTCGCAGGGCAAAGTCGGATCCAAAGTAGGACGAGTGTGGTATTGCGCCAGTGTGAACCCGGCCTCAGGCAGTGATTTGCTAAAACTGGAGAGTGGACAATCTGGTGCAGCTGTGCATGGTAGCCAATCAGCTGCTTTCTTCAGCTTGTTTAATTAAGCTTTGAGGAGAAAAAAAAAACCTGGAAACTGATTGGTGTCTATGCAGAGCTACACCAGATTTTGCAAAATGTCAAAGTGGAACTTCATCCAAAAGGGGAAGTTCCACTCTTCCTTCCCTCCCCCTTTTTTTGCCACATTTGGATTAACTTTTTTTTATGGGGGGAGGTACCTAGCTTTGACAGGTACCCGCTCCCACTCGTTCTCCTCCCCTTCTCTCTGCCCATAGCCTTCTGTGACATGTCATAGGTCCCAGAGGGCTGTGGGACCATTTGCAATGCGGCTCACGCATGCGCAGCTGCCTGTGAAGCTGCACAGTTAAAGGATAAGTTCACCTTTTCGAACATGTTACATGTTCCACCTTTATTTAGGGTAACATGTTCCAGCAGCTGCAGCCTCTCCCAAGTGACAGCGGGCAGGCATCTTCTCCAGGTGACTGTTTGAAAAAAACCGTGGCCTGCCCAGCCACATAATTAATTAAGCCTGGGTTCACACTGATGCAATGCAGAAACCAGTGCGATTGCAGCGCTACTTCCCATATCTCTCTCGCCCTCTGCGAACTGCTGTGACTGTGATTACATTGTTAATGACACCTCCGGAATGGTTCACAGATCGCAGTGCGAACTATGAACTCGCACAGGAGATGGATCACACAGGTGATAACACCCATGCAAACCGATTTCAGTGCGGGGGGGTCCCTGTACTTCGCATCTCACAGACATTGCATGTAATTGGCACCTGCAGTGCGGGTGCGAATCACATGCAATGTCTAAGATCCCGCTAGTGTGAGCCTGGGCTCACAGTCCTCTGTGAATGGGAAACTAAACATCTCGACAGCCTTTGTGGCTGTCAGCTTGTGGTATTACTGAACTACCAGGGCACTGTTGAGCACTTTGGTAGTTTTCTCTTTTCCTGTTGGTGTTGTATTTGCCTACCTGTATGAGCAGACAGATGCACTGAGAAGTCTGCAGGAGTCTTGCATACAAACTGTACACAATTGTCGGCCAACAAACACGCAGGTAGTGACGTACTATGTGGTATTTCAGCTCTTGAGCGCCACCCTTCAGGCACTGTCATGTTTGGTGAGCACTGATTCTGAGCGTGCGTATTTGGACTTTTGTATGACGGGCATGTGTACACACGATAGGAAAATCTGACAACAGACTGTTGTCCGCCAAATATTTACTAGCCTGCCATCCAACATTTGTCTGATGGAGCGTACTAACGGTCGGATTTTAGGCAATAAGTCTGATCGTGTGTACGAGGCTTAAGGAGGAAGTAAACCCTGATGGGTTTTACTTCCTCTTTTGCTCCCTGCAAATTAAAAGCATAATGGGCTACTAGCCCATTATGTGACGCTTGCCTGCAAACTAATGCATCGCTGTCCCCTGTGCCGGCTGAGTCCATCTTCGTCCCTCTTCCTTCCTGGGGCCGTGGACTCCGGCTCTCTGACTGCCCGTAGCCGCTTCAAGTCACTCCCGCGTATGCGTGTGGGAGCCGTCCATAACGGCACACGCTGGGGGGAGAAACTGCATGGAGGTCCGTTTCTTCACAGCGTATGTGCCGAACTACAAGTGAAATATCTCCTAAACTCGTTTAGGAGATATTTCCACTACCTATAGGTAAGCCTTATTCTAGGCTTACCTATAGGTGAAGTCACTAGGGAGGGTTTACAACCACTTTAACACTGTTTGAAAAAAAAACTAAAAAAACCTTAAAGCCAGACACTTTCTCCTGCCAAACATCTAAAATGTAAAAAATATGAAAAACATTTTTTTTTTAGGCATGCTGTGTGAATGGAAACACATAACAAACCTATAGTTGAAGTGGAAATACACTATAAATCTCCAGCTTTACTGTCTCGCTGGGCCTTATTAGAAAGCATAAGGCTCCTGCGTTGCTGCTGCCAAATGTTATTATTTCCATAGCAAGCACTTTGAACAGAAATGTTTTCTTAATAAAGCTTTGATGGTCTGTCAAGGCCCCTGGTCCTATCTGATTTGAATGTTTAGAATCTGCCTGTCCCCAGTTCCTATTTCCTGAGCCAGACCTTTGCTTGGATGAAGACATTCTCCAGAAATGATTTGTCTTCTATAAACCTCTGCAGCCTTCAGACACAGACAGGAAGTCCATGAAAGATTAGGAGATTTCATCCACATTCCACTGCCGCTAGAAAACTTCCAGCTGGATCCAAACCTCTATAATAGAATGTGGTCCTTTACAAAGACAGCATTTCCCAATGATGGCGCTGCCCGCTGTGATTATTATTAAGGCCTCATGTACACTGGAGGTTATAATGTTATAGCAATGCCAGTAGCGTTGCAGAGAGTCTTTCAACGTATTTCAGTGTTTTTTTTTTTTAAATCAATAAAATAAAAAACGTTAAACGCAGGTGAGTCGCGTTTTTGAGCGTTTAGCAACGTTAGAGTATTTTACAGCTAAAAAACTCTTCTCGGAATGCACTTGTTTTGGGATTTTTTTACAGCCCAAAAACACCCCTGTCAAAAACCGTTGATAACAGCCTATGTGTGCATGGACACAAAAGATAACATGGGGCGTTTATTGACCGTAGAAAAAAAACATCTGACGCCAAAAACAGCTGTAAAAACTGCCAGTGTGCATGAGGCCTAAAAGTAATTAATGTACAGGTGACCTATAGAGAATCTGGAATGTTACAAGGAACACACTAAAGTAATAGACTGACTGATATAAATATGGACTATATTTTTAAAAGTACTGGAACGCCTGCCTTTGAATGCATATGAACTTTAATGGCATCCCAGTCTTAGTCCATAGGGTTCAATATTGATTTGGCTCTCCCTTTGCAACTATAACAGCTTCAACACTTCTAGGAAGGCTCTTCACAAGGATTAAGAGTGTGTCTATGGGAATGTTTGACCATTCTTCCAAAAAGCGCCTTTTGTGAGGTCAGGCACTGATGTTGGGTAATAAGGCCTGTCTCGCAGTCTTCCCTCTAATTCAGCCCAAAGGTGTTCTTTTGGGATGAGGTCAGGACTCTGTACAGGCCAGTCAAGTTTCTCAACCCCAAACTCGCTCATCCATGTCTTTATGGACCTTGCTTTGTGCACTGATGCACATTCATGTTGGAACAGGAAGGGGCCACCCCCAAACTGTTCTCACAAATTTGGGATCATGAAATTGTCCAAAATGTCTTGGTATGCTGATGCCTTAACAGTTCCCTTCACTGAAACTAAAGCCCCATACACACAGGGCCGGTGCTACCACTAGGCAAACTAGGCAACCGCCTAGGGTGCACTGCTGCCTAGGGGTGCCTGTGCCACTGCTTTCCCTCCACGTCTGCAGGCTGCAGCATGAAACTAACTCAGACTCAGGCAGCGGCTCCGTCCGACCAGTGGTGCAATTAGAGGCGCAGTGCAGCACTGGAGCCAGAGCTAGAGGAAGCAGAGCCAATGCTTCCTGTATAGGGCCACCTCCTGTCACATGGGCAGGGTAAAGGGGGTGGGGCCAATGAGGTTTCGCCTAGGGTGTCAAAAATCCTTGCACCAGCCCTGCATACACACTATTAGTTTTTCTGCTGATTTGTGTCTTCAAATTTACCGAAACCATGTAGTACAAGGGCCTGCCTGATTGCATACAAATTGAAACTCCTAAGGTTTGACCTCATATTATATGGTTTTGGTAAATCTGAAGACAAAAATCGGCAGAAAATCTGATAGTGTGTTTGGGGCTTAAGGGGACAAGCCTAATCCCTGCAAAACAACCCCACACCATAGTCCCCCCTTCACTAAATTATGTGGACCAGTGCACAAAGCAAGGTCCTCAACTCAGTAGAACACCTTTGGGATGAATTGGAGCAGAGACTACGAGCCAGACCTTCTTGTTCCCATCAGTGCCTGACCTCACAAATGTGCTTCTGGAAGAATGGTCAAACATTCCCATAGACACCCTCCTAAACCTTGTGAACAGCCTTCCCAGAAGAGTTGAAGAGGTTAGAGCTGCAAAGGGTGGGCCAACTCAATATTGAACCCTATGGAATAAGACTGGGTTGTCATTAAATTTGTGCGTGTAAAGGCAGGTGTCCCAATACTTTTGACAATATAGTGTATTATCTGAGTGAAAATGATATTACTCATTGACTTGCTCCAAGCTTCATCACATGTGTCAAATTTGTTGAAACAGACAGACTAAAACCACTGTTGGGAAAATCTCACCACTGTAAACTATAAGGGGTTATTTATATTTGGGAGGGGGTGGGGGGGGGGGGGGGCGGCATGTAAAAACAGGGTATTAAACTGTGTTTTACCACTCCCTTAAGCTGCAAAGGCCAGGGGAAGGTTTATAGCAATGTGGCTGGGGCAAAAATTACTCCCATTTACAGGCTTAAAACAGATGTTGAGGAGGTGACATGTCATCACCGGTCAAATGCCTCTGAAAATGGATTCACCGTGGACAAGCCTAACCATAGATATATTATAAGAAGTTCCCAGAGAGTCAAACCAGTAATGTCCACCTAGAGCTGAAAGATTCGTTTTTGGTGGAGGGAAATTTATTTATTTTTTAAATAGTTATACCTCTAATTAGTTACTCCTTTTACAAAGCAGTGGTTCTCAACCATTGTAAAACCAACGCACGCTAACTAAAAAAAAAAAAAGAAATCTCTTTTGCCCCAACAGTAAAAAAAAAATAAGCTGGCACATTGTCCTGTCACTCCCAGCAGCGAGGTTAAGGACACCAACTGGCCACACAAGCAGGGATCTACTTCAGTGCTTTATCTGGTTGGTTTACAACAAGGAAGATTGGGGATTGGCAGGATCAACCCATTAAGTGAATTCAAAATAAAAAAAAATACAAAATAACTAAGGGCCGGTTCACACAGGGGGCGACACGAGGCGACACGACTTGCTGTGCCGCGATCTGACAAGTCGCCCCCGTTCTGTACAATGGAACCGTTCTAAGAGGAGCGACTCGAGTCGCTCCGTCTTAGAAAAAAGGTTCCTGTACTACTTTTGGGCGACCTCGGGTCGACTTGCATTGACTTCTATACAGAAGTCATTTGCAAGTCGCCGCTGAGGTCGCGGCAGGTCGCGGCGAGGCAAGTCGTGTCGCCTCGCATCGCCCCCAGTGTGAACCGGCCCTTAGTGATGGGGTTACCACCACTCCAGGTAGGTCTGCTGAAACAAAAAAGGTTTTTCCTCCAGGAGATGAAGAGCCCCAGGTTCCGGCTAATGCATATAGCAAATCAAGGTGAGTAGAAAATTCTGGACAGCCGCACTCCAAATGAAATTTCTTGTGCCTTTATTAGAGCATCAGGATCGCACTATACATGTCACAGCAAAGTAATACAGAACCAAAAACTCTGACGCGTTTCCCACTAAACGTAGTGCTTACTCGTGCTATGAGTAAGTACTACATTTAGTGTGAAACGCGTCAGCTGTTTTTGGTTCTGTATTACTTTGCTGTGACATGTATAGTGCGATCCTGATGCTCTAATAAAGGCATGAGAAATTTCATTTGGAGTGCGGCTGTCCAGAATTTTCTACTCACCTTCATTTACAAAATAACTAAACTAGACTAAACTCACATACATGAAAACATTTGTAGGGGTAACATATTTTATTAATGAAGAAAGGGAGGGCAAAGAGAGAAATTCAGGGAAGCATTCAATGCGGGCACACAGAAAAAAGATTTGTAGGCTCCAACAGTCTCTAAGCAGCTAAGCAGGCAAGAGCCACGAAGAAGGCTGTGACCCAATGGGGGAAATGTTCTAAAACTGGTCACTCAGAAAGGTAACCAATCAGCTTCTAAGTTAAGCTTGTTCAATTAAGCTTTGGCATTAAAGTCTGGAAGCTGATTGGTTTTAATGCAGAGTTGCACCAGATTTAGCACTCCCTAGTTTTAGTAAATAACCCACAACGGCTATAAAGAACAGACATTTCAGATCTGAAGAATACGATCGGCCTTCTACTGAACAGAAGAAAGCGACATCACAATCATTTCCAAAGATGTAATAGTGATCCTCATAAACACTACAATATGGGTTAAGGGGGTAATAAATAAAAATAAAAATAGAATGGTCAAAAAACATATAAAACTCTTGGCTACGTTTATTTTTGAACAATTTACTATTCGTGACAACTGACACACTTGTTTGTATTATTGTGATTATTTTCTTCTAGTACATCTGCACCACTATAATATAGTGTACCTCTTCATATCATATATTTCATTGTTAACAAATTTAGTGTATATTATATATTTTTAACAAACATCACTTTGGTGCATTACATATCTATCTATACACATTTCTGTATTACCATATGCATTATAACAGTCACCTTTTCACCAAAAAGAAAAAAAAGTGGAATTTGACCAAAAAGAATGTTAGTGGAATTTCCGCAGAACTAAGTTACATACATTGGACCCTAATGTACCTTAAGGGAACCTTCTGTATGGCTGAGTAATAAGAGAGTTGTATGGTTCGCTTTATGAGTTGGAGCAGGTCTCACGTGGCCAGTCTGACTGTATATTATATTGGCATTGTAGCCTGGCATTAAAATTACAGATTAATTACCAACTCCGGACAAGGCAGAAAACAGAATATACACCATACAAAGAGATATCTGCTTTTCAATAAAAACAGTGAGGTGGATTTGCTAAAACTGGAGAGTACAAAATCTAGGTGTAGCTGTGCATGGTAGCCAATCAGCTTTTTCAATTAAGCTTTGACAAAAAAAAAAAAAAAAGCTGGAAGCTGATTGGTTTTTATGCAGAGTTCTACCAGATTTTGCACTCATTTTCCCCAGAGCTTAGTGAATGTGGTGAAGTTTTGCTGATTTCCATCATACAATCATGTGCAAACAAAATGCTGTTTTTTTTTTAATATATTTTATTTTCCTTGTACCTGATTGGGCATTCTTTACAAAGTAAAGTTTCACTGCATTCACTAAGCTCTGGGGAAAATGAGTGCAACTGCACGTGCAAAGTGCCTTTAGAAAAACCGCCCCTCACAGTGAAACAATGGGTTTGATTTACTAAAGGCAAATCCACTTTGCACTACAAGTGCAATGGAAGTGCAATAGTAGTAATAGAGGCAGACTAGGAAGATAAATAGATACTCCCTTGATTAATAATTTAAATAAGAACAGCGTGACACCAACACACCCTATATTCTTGTATTAATGGAAGTGCAGTGGCTGTAGATCTGAGGGGAAGACCTGAATTGAGGGGAAGCTCTGCTGATTTTATTATCCAATTATGTGCAAGCTAAAATGCTCTTTTTTATTGCCTTTGCATGTCCCCCTCAAATCTACAGCGACTGCACTTCCAAGTGAACTTGTAGTGCAAAGTGGATTTTCCCTTAGTAAATAACCCCCAATGCTCCAGTACAACTTCTGGTTTGTATTTGCAACAAATCCAAAGCAAGTCTGAATGTGCTTTAGACATAGGATTTTGATTAAAGTAGTAAGGTCTGGTTCACCTCTGTGTGGTGTGTCTAACGGGAGTTTTAGGTGCGTTAACATTTAAACTCTAAATAACATGGATTTTGTTGAAAGCGCATTAAAAGATGCAGCAAACAAGATTTTTTTTTAACACATCAGACCTAAAGTGCACAGCTGTCAGTCACATAGTGAATGTGACTATATAATTTGATGAAACGATCACTTTGCTAAGCGAACAATTCTGCACCTTTTGTAAATCAACTAATATTTGTTTGTCTAAAGTATGTCATGCAAACATAACCTGCGTTTTTCTCTTTTGCATTAACATCACCTCTCTGCAAGAAATCTGGTGTTCAGGGAACACTGACTGCCCAGCCAAGTGAATATGTAGGCCCGATATCTCTGTCATATATATAGGGTAGACTTGGAACTGTATTGGAAGAAGAACAAGATGGAAGAAGTCCTACAACACGGAATCCTGTGACAAATAGTTGATCATTCTCACCCAATAACACAAGTGGAAGCTTCCTGGAATCTACCTGATTGGATTACATAAAACACACAGCAGAGATGTAAGGTTTCCTGGATATTTGCCTTCAAAATTGGGCCCAAATGTAATACATTGTAATTTTATTTGAAAGAAGCAATTTAAGTTACATGGATGTGGTGAGCCTAAGGAAGAAATTTGGGATCCATAAAAAACAAACAAACCTTCATACTCACCTCTATGCTTCAGCTGTCCCACATTGTCTCTAAAGCCGAGTACACACGATCGGAATTATGGTCGGAAAAAGCTCTGATGGTTTTCTCGAAGGAATTCGCTCAAGCTGTCTTGCCTACACATGGTCACACCAAATTCCGACCATCAACGCGGTGATGTACAACATGTACGGCGGGACTAGAAAAAGGAAGTTCAATACCCAGTAGCCAATAGCTTCCATATGAGCATGCGTGAGTTTTTGCGCGTACTTGCGTAATTGCATACACACAATTTGAATTTCCGTCAGAAAAATTGAGAACATGCTCTCAAATTTTTGCTGGCAGGAATTCAGCCAGCTAAATTCTGCTGGAGCATACACACGGTCGCATTTTCCAATGAAAAGCTCCCATCGGTCTTGCTGGCCGAAATTCTGATCATGTGTACGTGGCATAAGACAGAGAAGGAGTGATCACATGACTGCTGATCACTCAGTTCTCGGTCTGCTCAGAGGAGAGAGTGGTGATTGTTAGTCACCGTTCTTTGTTCTGTTCCTCCAGCACTCACCAGAGCGCCAGGCAGGAGCGAGCATGGGCATGGCTGCCTTTAGCTCTCAGCCACACGCCAGAGCCAGTTGTCAATCATGCAGCTGGGTGGATCCCAAAAATATGGTCAGGATCCTTCAAGAGCCTGGAGCGACTCTGTAACATCAGCTGATAGCAGGCAACAGCTCCCTATAAGCTGACTCTGAGTCACAGGAGAGCAAAAGTGCATTCGTGTGACCCACAAGAGAAGGCCATACTTCTCTTTTTAACTGTGCAATCAATAGAAAATATTTTCCTATAAGAATTGCATTTAGGAAGATATCCCAAAACGAAAAACGTTCTAAGTGTACAATTCACTGAAGAGCTGCAATCAACAATGTCTGTAGCAGATATGCAGCATAAGAACAGGCAGTGTGATTATATAAAACAAAGAAATGTAAACAGTTTGTATTTTAGAAATCGCTACAGAAAACAAATTGAAAATATAATATTATTACTGTACAAAGTTTACTTAGCAGCCATTTCAGCTTTTTACACATACTAATCCTACACAAGGGCCCATTCACGATTTTGTATTAACACAATGCACAGTAACATAAATTTTGCGCAATGTGTTGCCGCTCCCAATGCACTTTGCTGTGTCCTTGCAGCACAGCATAAAGAAAATGCACAATCCTGTGCTGCCAAAGATGCTACATGCACTTTTTTTGGTTGTGTTACACAGCACATTCAAATAAATGGGCGGCCATAACACATTACACATTACTGCACAGTCCAACACACAATAGTGTGAATGGGCCCTAAAGCCCCATACACACTATCAGATTTTCTGCTGATTTTTTCCTTCAGATTTACTAAAACCATATAATATGAGGCCAAACCTTAGGAGTTTCATTTTGTATGCAATCAGGCAGGCCCTTGCACTACATGGTTTTGGTAAGTATGAAGACAAAAATCAGCAGAAAATCTAATAGTGTGTATGGGGCTTTAGAGTAGATACAAGGTCTATGCCATTAACAGTAATAACCAGAAAGACCTCAACTCTGTGTCTTTTTGATTTAGGGGCCAAATTATAAAAGAGAGCGGATATCATTATATTCCACAAGGTTACTTCACACCACAGCCTACATTTTACAGTCCATTCATAAAATGCAGACCATTATATGGAGCCAGCAGTGTCCTATGAAATTCTGACTGCTTAATGCAGCAAAAACTTGATAAAAGGAGATCCAGTTAAATTACTTTGACAGGTCACATGACCAGGCTCTCCCTTCCATTGTTTTACTCGTTAATTTTAATAACCCTCCTCTAACGCCAGAATTCCAGAACTTGCAGAACCTTAAGTACAATTCTAAGGCACACATCTGTGCTTTAGAAAATGTGCCAGGCCTTTTCTTGTAAGCAGCACTATAGCCTGTGGTAGGGACATACCTCTGCTTTTTAAACGGAGCCCGTACTTTCACTTTGATACTGGGGTCAGACTTCTCTGACTTTGGCATAAGCCCCTCTATGTGGCCCTTGTCCAATAAGAGCATAGTTAATGGCCAATGAAGTACTCTAATGCCACGTACACAGGACTGGACTTTTCGTCAGCAAAGGTCTGACGGAACTAATCCGTTGGACAATTCGATCATGTGTGGGCTTCATCGGACCTTTGCTGTCCAAAAACCTGAGGGACTTTAGAAATAGAACATTTCAAATCCGCCGGACCCAGTTCCTATGGAGAAATTTGCTCGTCTGTATGCTAGTCCAACGGACGAAAACCAACGCTAGGGCAGCCATTGGCTACTGGCTATGAACTTCCTTATTCTAGTCCGGTCGTACGTCATCACGTTCAAATCCGTCGGACTTTGGTGCGATTGTGTGTGGCCAAGTCCGTTCATTCGGAAAGTCTGTTGGAACTGCGGGAAGACCGTTGGACCGTGTCTACCGGAAAGTCCGGTCGTGTGTACGCAGCATTACTGGATGGGGAAGGTGGCTGGAGGTAAGGATTCAACACAAAGTCAAGGAACTTGGGTCCCTAATATCAAATGAAAGCGAAATCAGAGAGGGGACACAAGAGAGACTTTTTGGCTAATATAGCCATTAAACACCTTGCGATGCCACTATCAGGTAGGACTTTTGATTTCAGCTATTAAATATGTCTGACAGGTCTTCTTCAGAGCCCAACTATGATAACAGTGAGTAACTGTACACCATTCCTCTTTGTGCTATACTGTTAAATAAGGCCTTGTGTTTACAGAAGGCATGAGGTTTCTAATGCCCTACAAGTATAAGGGTGTCTGTTTTATGTCTCCCCATTATTCTCTGCTGTGTGGGTAGGAATGAGTCAGGTTACTCTGGATCCGAGTTCATTAAAGATCCTGGTTCACTTTAATGGCTTGCTGATCAGTGCACAGCGATATACGTCGGCACAATGGCATGGCTGCGCAAATGGGTGTACAGGTACGTCCCTTTTAAAAAGTGGCATTGTGGGCTTGTGCGTGCCCCCCACGTGCTCCGTGACCTCGATGTCCGCCGGTGTCCTGCGATCGTGTCATGGAGCGGCAGAATGGGAAGATGCCTATGTAAACAAAGCATTTCTCTGTTCTGCCTAGTGACAAGACAGATACCTACTGCTCCCTGTCATTGGGAGGAGTGATCGCTGTCATGTCCTTGGTAGCCCACCCCACCCCACAGTTAGAATCACTCCCTAGGACACACTTAACCCCTTGATCGCCCCCTAGAGTCTAACCCCATTCCCTGCCAGTGCCATTTATACAGTAATCACTGCATTTTTATAGCACTGATCACTGTATAAATGACAATGGTCCCAAAAGCCTCAAAAGTGTCCGATGTGTTGTTCGGCATAATGTCGCAGTCATGATAAAAAACGCAGATCGCCGCCATTACTAATAAAAAAAATAATAATAATAAAAACGCCATAAATCCCCTATTTTGTAGACACTATAACTTTTGTGTAAACCAATCAATATATGCTTATTGCAATTTTTTTTACCAAAAATATGTAAAAGAATACATATCGGCCTAAACTGAAGAAAAAAAAAAATTATATATTTTTTGGGGATATATATTATAGCAAAAAGTAAAAAATATTGCATTTTTTTTCAAAATTGCCGCTTTTTTTTGTTTATAGCGCAAACAATAAAAACTGCAGAGGTGATCAAATACCACCAAAAGAAAGCTCTATTTATGGGGGAAAAAAGGACGTCAATTTTGTTTGGGTACAACGTGGCATGACCGCGCAATTGTCAGTTAAAGCGACGCAGTGCCGTATCGCAAAAAGTGCTCTGGTCAGGAAGGGGGTAAATTCTTCTGGGGTTGAAGTGGTTAAAAAGGACCAATACTAAGGGGTCTATGTGTGCACAAAATTTGCCATGTGGGCATATTCACCATTCACACAGGCACAATGAATTATCATCATATTGTTTGTAATAGAATTATCTCCTGTGTTCTTCAGCTCCATTTACTGCCCATATTTTTTTTATTGAGGGATTTCAGAAAAATATTGCATTATTACCCATAGATGGAGCTAACAATCATAGGAGATCAGCCTATTACACACAATACAATATCTTGTTGTGCCTGTGTGAATGCTGAAGACATCTGCACAGTAAATATTCTATACATAGACCCCATAGTGTTAACATAAAGCTACGATAACAGTATTCCTGGGATGAAAGAACCAAAAAGAGGTAGTTCATAGAGTGCCTGAAATCCTCACCTTTCTTGGAGAAAATGATGGTGCACGCTCTTTTCAGTGCTTGTCATGAGATTTAAAACCTAATGATTTGCCACTGCAGGGTGCCTGGAGCAGCATTTTCTCCCAAAAAGATAAGTATTAAACATAGCTTTATATTACCATAGCTTTATAGTAATAAAATGTATAAACTGGCATATCTATCTATCTATCTATATATATATATATATATATATATATATATATATATATATATATATATATATATATATATATATATATACAGATGGATAAATAGATAGATATACACATACACTATATTACCAGAAGTATTAGGACGCCTGCCTTTACACACACATGAACTTTAACGGCATCCCAGTCTTATGCTGGCCATACACTATACGAAAAATCGGGCAAACCCAATTTCGAAAAAAAAAAACGAACGTTCGGCCGCAAGCGCAAACGATGCTGCCATCATGCAATGACCGATAAATCGTTCAGTGGACATAAATAAATTAATTTTATGTTCGTTTTTTTATATCTAGTGCAGACAGGTCGGACGGGAAACACATTAACCTTTCAATTTATCGCCCATTCGGCAGAAAATCTCCAAACTTGTCCTTCGTTTTTTCGGCTCAAAAACTTTCAAATCATTATCAATTTTATGCCCATTAACTGCCCGAAAAAAACGAACGAGCTGTCTAATGGCCGAATTTCGGCTGATTTTTCATATAGTGTATGGCCAGCATAAGTCCGTAGGGTTCAGTATTGAGTTGGCTCACCCTTTTCCGCTCAAACAGCTTCAACTCTTCTGGGAAGGCCGTCCACAAGGTTTAGGCGTGTGTCTATAGGAATGTTTGACCACTGTTCCAGAAGAGCATTTGTGAGGTCAGGCACTGATGTTGGACGAGAAGGCCTGGCTCACAGCCTCCGCTCTAATTCATCCCAAATGTGTTCTATCGGGTTGAGGTCAGGACTCTGTGCAGGCCAGTCAATTTCCTCCCAGCCCAAACTCGCTCATCCATGTCTTTATGGACCTTGCTTTGTGCGCTGGTCCAAAATATTTGGTTTTTGATGAATCAGCTAATAGCCATAAACAAATCAAGACTGGCACTGCTCTGTGTACTGTGGGTAAAGGTATGCCTATAGTGTATTGGGTGGAGGAATTAGACTGACAGAAATGTTATTCACTAGCTGTCAGCTTTGTCAAGTATATCGCAGTTTAGAATTTTCAGTACTGTTATAGGTTTTTATGTCTGCTTTCAAAACCTAAAATCTGCATGCTGTTGGCAGGATTATAGACGGAAAGGGTTGGAACTGATGATAGAATTTAACTCACAGCTGATCAGAAGGGGGGATTGGGGGGATTAAATTTGTGAGATAATAAACATGATACAAAATCCATATGTGCTGATATACTGTATATTATAATCCCACATGTCCTGTAAATACCTTCTATATTCACAGCTCATGTCATTTATCTGATGACCCATGACAGATCCTTTCCCTAGCAGCATCATCACAATGACTGCCTTCTATCTATAAAGACCCCGTTCGGACTTGAGTATTTTTTCAGAAACGCTCATCAAGCAAAATCCTATTCATTTCATCGGCCCCCGATCACATTTGAGCGTTGTGTTGCCTGTGCATGAGCTACTTTTCAGGCAGATTTTAGCGTTTTTGTCCCCCGTAGACAAAATAGAAAACGCCTAAACATTGAGAAATTTGCATTTTTTTCAGGTGTTTTTAGCTCAAACAGCTTCTCTCCCCTTTTCTAGCATCACCCCACACCTTACACAGGTTTCTATTGGCCACAGCAAAAACACCTAAATGAAAAATGCCTGTAATATTTGCAAATCTGCACAAAAAAATGCTCAAAAATGCCTGGGAAAAAAAAGAGAAAAAACACATGAAAAAGCTCAGCTCAAGTGTGACTGTAGCCTAAGGCTTAACGTACACGGGGCGTTTTTACAACCTATCTTGAACGATTTAACTTGCCAGATGGTGACCCACGTTTAAAACGTCCGTTTTGCTGTGTTTTTCTGCGTTTTGCTTTAGAAGCATTTTGAAAAAAAATATTTTTTTTGTACGCCTGTAAACGAAACGCGGCTAAACGCGAGTCAGCAGTCAATATCATTTTTTCTGCTACACTTTGATATTTTATTAAAAAAAAAAAAAAAAAAAAAAAAAATTATAAGGTCATCCAAGCCCGTGATTGGATGACCAATGGACCAATGACCAATTGGATAATCACACTTTTCATTCCACCTATTGCTTGAGTAAACTGAACATACTTAGCATCTATGGAAAGGGGTGGGGAGTCAGATCGGACTCATCTGGGGGAACACAACATGGATTGTCTGTTGTTACCAATATCCAAACAGGAAATTTTATAAAATCACCCCTCCCCCTCCATCCAAGAATGGACTCCTCAGCTTATCTCCATCCAATCTAACCTAAATGTTCCCGTATTGCACAACCATCTAAAGTCAATAGGTCCCCTTTAGTCTGCCAGGTCTTTTGAGTACAAAGGCATAGAGGATGCATGCTCTGTGGTAGAACATTGTCTTGGAGCACTGGGGTTATCGGTTTGAATCCTAAACAAGACACCAGCTGCATGGAGTTTGCATGTTCTTCTTGTGCTTGCATGGTTTTCTCCTACACTCCATGGACATGCTGGTAGGTTAGTTGGCTTCTGTCTCAACTGCCCCCTGTATGTGTATGTATGCATGTGAGATAGGGATTTAAAGCTGGCCATGCATGGTGCACATTTTGGCTGGAATTTGATGGATTTGCTCCATTAGCAGTCCTGCCGGAATCTGATTGAAAAATTGAAGGAAATGATGAAAAATTGTCAGCTGAAAAGCACCTTCATCCAATCAGATGCAGGCACTGTTTGGGTATTTTGGCAGCTGTCAGAAAAAAATAGCCCCAGTGGGAGATTCCTCATAGGCTGAATGAAAAATATCTGTGTATGACCAGCTTTAGATTGTAAGCTTCTTGCAAGACTGATGTGACTGTATAATATGTAATACACTGGCTATATGAATGCCTGTAATAAAGAAATGAGGTACTCTTCAGGACCGCGCATTTCATTTCATTTAGCCTGACACCCAAATACATAGTCTGAGGAACTTAACCCATCTTGTGAGCTCAGAGTATAAAACCTTAGAGCAGTGATTCTCAACCAGGGTTCCTTCAGACGTTGGTAGGGGTTCTTCAGCATTGGGCTATTTCTGCCTCTCAGATAAGTTCCTACTGACGCCATTGATCTTTTTAGCTATCTGTAAGGAGGTAATTCTTCCCAATGACCACAAGTGTAAGGACCATTCTTCCCACTGACCATCACACTAATGTTCTAATTTTTAGCAGTGGTTCCCCGAGACTGGAGAACTATTTCAAGGGTTCCTCTGTGTTAAAAAGGTTGAGAAAGGCTGCCCTAGATGTTTAGGGGAGAACTTGTCACCTATATATTGAAACTTATGAAATCAGCTTTGGCATCCATGGTTTAATTCTAAATATTGCATCTTCATAGAATTCAACTACAATCGGCTACTCGCTAATTTTGTAGTTTTATTAAATGATGCATTTAGGAAATCAGCCAAGTATTTGCCCAAATTCTAGTAAATTCTAGTAAAATAATATTAGTTTTTACAAAGATAATTGCAAAATGACTAAGAAGCCTATTATTTATACACCAACCTATATTCTAGGACAAAACACATTGTTCATCAGTCATATTAAGGTGATGTGTAGATAATTACCATCCCCCCTGACAGTCCCTGCTGAGAGATCCGTCTACACAGGAGCTCCATGAATAAGCCCTGGATGATGAAAGAAACATCATGAAGCGTGTAATGTCCCAGCATCTGCCTGTCAACTGACATATTAATGTCCTTGTCACTTATCATCTACTGGCATCATGGCAGGACCAGTACTGTATCTCCAATGGCAGCTCTTATTCTCTGGCAGTCCTCCTGGTATTGGTACACTTCTTCCACTCAGTTCATCAGCAGTGCCAGTGCAGCCAATGAGTATTATGGCTGTACAACAAAAGACCGGGGCCCCACAATGCAAACACACTTCTCATTGGATGAGAGAACCCCCCCCCCCCCCTATCTGTGTTTGGTGACCCTCCATCAGTAGAGGCTGCCAATCACAAATCACTATAGGGCCAAAGGGAGGCTGTAGTATGTCCATCACAAGTCTCTATAGAGCCACAGGGAGGCTGTAGTATGTCCATTACAAGTCACTATAGGGCCACAGGGAGGCTGTAGTATGTCCATTACAAGTCACTATAGGGCCACAGGGAGGCTGTAGTATGTCCATTACAAGTCACTATAGGGCCACAGGGAGGCTGTAGTATGTCCATTACAAGTCACTATAGGGCCACAGGGAGGCTGTAGTATGTCTATCACAGGTGGCTTCAGCATGCCCATCAGAGGTCACTATGGGGCCACAGGGAGGTAGTGTGCCCTTCACAAGATACAGGGGGACTGCAGTGTGATTATCAAAAGTCATTATTGGTCCACAAGAAAGCTGTAGTGTGTCCATCACAACTTCACAAGTTCCAATGAGGCTGTACTGTGCCCATCAAAAGTTCCAATGAGGCTGTACTGTGCCCATCAAAAGTTCCAATGAGGCTGTACTGTGCCCATCAAAAGTTCCAATGAGGCTGTAGTTTGCCCATCACAAGTTCCAATGAGGCTGTAGTTTGCCCATCATAGGTCACCATGGGGCCACAGGAAGGTTGCAAATTGCTTATTTCAAGTTACAAGGAGGCTGTAGTCTAACCATCAAAGGGAGGCTGTAGTGTGCCCGTCACAAGTTTCATGGAGGCTGTAGTGTTCTCAGTACAAGTTAAATAGAGGCTGTCCTGTTCTCAGTAAAAGTTATAAGGAGGCTGTAGTATGTCCATCATAAGGTCCCCATGGGGCCACAGCAAGGTTGCAATCTGTCCATCACAAGTTTGGTGGAGGCTGTAGTGTTCTCAGTACAAGTTAAATAGAGGCTATAGTCTAACCATCAAAGGGAGGTTGTAGTGTTCTCATTACAAGTTATAAGGAGGCTATAGTATGTCCATCATAGGGTCCCCATGGGGCCACAGAGAGGTTACAATCTGTCCATCACAAGTTTCATGGAGGTTGTAGTGTTCTCATTACAAGTTATAAGGAGGCTGTAGTATGTCCATCATAGGGTCCCCATTGGGCCACAGAGAGGTTGCAATCTGTCCATCACAAGTTTCATGGAGGCTGTAGTCGGTCCATCACAGGTCCCCATGGGGCCAAAGTAAAAGTGCAATCACAGAGCCCCATAGGGTCACAGGGCCAGGGTCTGCCTGTTACTAGGAAGGATGAGTAGGCTGCGGCTGCAGATGCTGTCCCTCCTCATGGTCAGGGTGTGGTCGGGCAGTGGTTGGCAGAAGTCGGGTGAGGTGACCCGGCGGAGGAGGCGGCTGCAGGGTGCGGTAGGTGAGCCCCCGCGGACCGGTCCGTCCCAGCTATGAGCTCTCTGTATCCCGGGCTCGGGAACACGGAGCTCCTCGTGCTGCCTCCAGCCGTCCTGTGTACCGGGGGGTGCGGAGGAGCAGCTGCTGGAGGAGCGGAGGAAGATGACATCCCGGTCCTCCCGGCGGTGTGAGAAGGGTCGGGCGAAGCGCTCCAGCATCTGTCGGGAGCGCGGCTTGGGGGTGCGGGGCTCGTCTCCTCCCCTGCGGGGCTCAGGGCTGTGTGCGCTCAGCGCTCTCTCACACTCCCAATGTCCGGAGACCCGGGCGGCATCCAGAGCGGTCACCCCGGCCCGGTTAGTGACGTCCAGCCGGAGTCCGAATCTCTTGTAGGAGCGGAGGAGGAAGATGAGCTCGGCGCTGTGCCCGCAGGAGGCGGCATACATGAGGGCGCGGTTCCCTGCCCGGTCCGCGATCTCCGGATCCGCGCTGTGCTGGACCAATAACTTCACGGCGTCCAGGTGCCCCAATTCACATGCCAGGCTGAGCGCCGTCCTCCCCGCCTCGTCCTGCCCGTTCACATCGGCGCCTTTATCCAGCAACAGGCGGACGAAGCGGCTCCGGAGCTCGGCTTCCCGCAGACAGGCGGCGTGCATCAGAGGGGTCCGCGCCTGCTCCCCCGCGGGGGTGTTCACTATCCTCCGATCCAATGCGTCCAGCACGAAGCGGGCCAGGTGTACCTTCCCCCCGTACATGGCATCCAGGAAGGTCTGAGTGCCCGAGCTACGCCGGAGATCCCGGGGCCGGAGCATGCTGAGCGAGGTGTGTGCCACATCTCCGGGAACACCGCCATATATACCGCCCTGGTCTCCATGGTGACGCCAGCCGTGATGCTGCTGGCCGGGGAGACTCCCTCCGGTGTCAGAGGGGGGGACACCACCGGGAGGGAGGGGGACAATGACAGCACGGATCAACCGAGGACTGCCACCGATCTGCTCATACACTGACCCCTAGGAGTGCGTTATATGTCTGGCAGGAGTCTTTATTTGTCAATTCTTTGGGAGTCATATAGGGGGGTTTGGTGAAATATATGGGGGTCTAAAAGGGGGGAATCTGTGCCACACAGGGTGCCTAGGGTGTGCCCATGTCAGTGTGCTTACCTATAATATACACCGTTTAGCTCCTCTCCCTCTCTGCTTTCCTTTCTCTGTCTTCGCTTTATTTCCATCCTTCTCTCTGTCTTCTCTTTTCTCTCCTCTCTATCTTCTCCCTTTTCTTTCTTCTCTCTTCTCATCTCATCCCCCCTCTTCCATCCTCATTTCTCTGTCTTCTCTTTATTTCCATCCTCCTTTCTCTGTCTTCTCTTTATTTCCATATTCCTCTCTGTCTTCTCTCTCTTTCCATCCTCCTTTCTCTGTCTTCTCTTTATTTCCATCCTCCTTTCTCTGTCTTCTCTTTATTTCCATCCTCCTTTCTCTGTCTTCTCTTTATTTCCATCCTCCTTTCTCTGTCTTCTCTTTATTTCCATCCTCCTTTCTCTGTCTTCTCTTTATTTCCATCCTTCTCTCTGCCTTCTCTTTTCTCTCCTCTCTATCTTCTCCCTTTTCTTTCTTCACTCTTCTCATCACATCCCCCCTCTTCTCTCTGTCCTCTTTGTCTCTTCTCCCTTACTCCTCTCTTCTCACCCTCCTCTCTCTTTCACCATTTCTCCTGTCCTTTTTCCTCTTTTTTTTCTTTTCTTTCTTCTCACTCCTGTCTTCTCCCTCTTTCTCTCTCTTCTTTCTCTTCTCTTCTTTATCTCTCTTCTGTCTCCTCCTTGTTCTCTTCTCCCTCTCTCTGTTTTCTCCTCACTTTTTCTCTCATGTCTCTCTTCCCTCCATATGTATTCATTTCTCTTCTACCTCTTTCTCTACTCTCCCCTTTCCCTCTCTTTTCTCCCACTCTGCTCTCTCTCTCTCCCTTCCTTTTTTCCTCTTCTTTTCTTTTCTTTTCTCTTCTCCCTCCCCATATCTCTCCTGTCTCTCTTCCCTCCATAGTTCTTTTTTCTTCTCTCCTCTCTCTTCTCCCACTCTGTTCTCTCTCTCTCTTCCTTCCATCTCTTTTCTATTCTTCTTTTCCCTTCTCGCCTCCTCTCTTTTCCCTCTCTCTTCTCTCTCTCTCACCCCTCCTTGGTTTTTCTTTGCTTCTTTTTTCTCCTCTTCTCTCCTCTCCTCTTTCCCTCCCTCTTCTCTCCCACTTCTCTCTCTTCTTTCTCTCTTCCCTCCATCTTTCTTCTTTTCTCTTCCTCCTCTCTTTTTTCCTCTCTCTCTCTTCTCTCCCTCTAGCTTTTCTCCAGGGATGGACCTCTGGATCGGTCTGCACACAGGTTTGTTCCTAACTTTTCTTGCTCTCACATTTATTGGAATGCAGACTTTCAGCCCGTTTGGCAGGAGCATAATATATAAGCGGGCTTTTCTTCAGTTACTATATATGATAGTCAATTAGAAGTCGGCACAGGCAGGATCTAATAAAAATATGATGGCTTTATTAACATATAGGGTTAAAATCCAAACATCAGATCCACTTACACATTTCAGCCAAGCAGCCTTAAAGCGGAGTTCCATCCAAAAGTGGAAGTTCCGCTTATCTGAGCCCTCCCACCTTAGGTACCACATTTGGCACTTTTTATGGTGGTGGGGGAGTGGGTACCTGTTTTTGACAGGTACCCCATCCCTACTTCCGAGAGATCTCTCAGAAGTTTGGCCCCCTCCTTCTTCCGTCGCCACCGGCCATTTAGAGAGTGCAGTGCGCTTCGTGCATGCGCAGTAGGGAACCAGCTGGGAAGCTGAAAGGCTTCACTGCCAGTTTCCCTTGCCACGAATGGCAGTGGGAGCACCCAAGAACCGATGGAAATATCAGCTGGGATTCCGACACCTCTGGATTCCAGGGCAGGTAAGTGTCCTAATATTAAAAGTCAGCAATTACAGTGTGTGTAGCTGCTGACTTTTATTTTATTTGCTGAGGGGGGCCGGTGTCCTATCTTATAGTGTCCCCCATCGGATAATGTCCGCTGTGTACTGCGCATGCGCAGTACACAGCACACACACATTCCAAAAATAGCCAAAGATGAACGGCGCCTACGCCGTGAGTCCAGGTTCTAGCCCCACCATCCAAGTGGACATAGAGTTGGAATATAAAAGAGCCGAGTGTAGCGAGGCTGAGCCCGAAGCGTGGCGAGCGAAGCGAGTCCGCGAGGGGCCCTCTAATATCGCCAGCCCTATGTCCACTTGGATGGTGGGGCTACCACCTCCACTCACGGCGCAGGCGCCGTTCATCTTTGGAGATTTTCTGAAGCTTCCTCTGCTCCGTGCTGCGCATGATGCCAGGACACTATCTGGCAGAACACCAGAACTCCGCTTTAAGTGGGTCTGATTCATTTGGACTTTAAAGCAATATTAAAGCTTTCTTTTTTCTATTAAAATAACAAACAATGGTTTTGCACAGGGTCTTCTGGGGTCCCCCACTGGCACTCCAGGCTCCTCCTCTTCAGCAAGTGCTAAAAGTTGCTTTCCGTGGGGCACCGCATGTGCTCGCTTCCGAGCCTCTATTTCTGCGTCTATTGACACAGAGTAGGCGGCTCGCTCAGCACAGCATTTGATTGACATTTTGATTAGGAGGGAGACAGCAATTAGAGCCGCTGCTCTCATGCACATTGCTGGACCTGATTTGGCTCAGGTAAGAAAATGAGGGTTGGGGGAGAATCTGCAGTACAGAAGGTTTCTCATTTTAATGCATAAAAATGCATTAAGATGAAAAACTTTAAAGTGATTGTAAAGTCTCGTTTTTCTTTCTAGAAAAATAATAACTACGTTAGACTTACCTGCTCTATGCAGTTGGTTTTGCACAGAGCAGCTTGGATCCTCCTCTTCTCGGGTCCCTCTTCCACTTTCTTGGCCCCTCCCTCCTGTTGAGTGCCTCCACAGCAAGCAGCTTGCTATGGGGGCACCCAAGCAGAGCTGCAGCTCAGTGTGTTCATTTAGACATGGAGCCCCTGTTTGGCCCCATCTCCTCTCTCCAGATAGGCTAACTGGCTTTGACAGCAGTGGGAGCCAATGGCATCGCTGCTGTGTCTCAGCCAATCAGGAGAGAGAGAGTCCCAGATGGCCGAGGCACTCGTGGACGTCGCTGGATAGAGATGGGGCTCAGGTAGGTATTAGGGGGGCTGCTGCATGCATAAGGCTTTTTATCTTGATGCATTCTATGCAAAAACCTTCTGCCTTTACAACCACTTTAAGGCTTTTGAACCGCTTTAACCCTAATTACAGCCTTCTTATTTTTATTGGATCACGTGTTGACTTTGCTGGACTTTCACTGTGTGAACCTTACATACAGGGGAGGTTGATCTGGGCATGGGGACATCTTGTTACCTGCATTGGAGGCTGGGTTGAGTACAATGGATCTCTTTGGCTTGACTATATATGATGATAGCTTCCTTTGCTGACAATGTAAAAAAGGAAGTCAGGAATAGTTCTATGACCCCAGTAATGTTGTTTATCTAGTATGGTCATGTTCATATATGGTCAATGACATCACGTGGTAGACTCCATTACTTTGTTCCATGTTAGCGGTGTGACTGACATGGATCTGCATCATTGGATGATGTGATTGATGATATAATGTAGATTGTGGGGCTATTTTTATTTTTTTTAAATAAAGGACTTGCCAAAAACAGTTTATGTGAGACACTGAGACGTCTTCTCAGTGTCTCTGTCTCCACCCCACCCCCGCTGCTACTTTTAAAAAATAAACACCCTAAATTTGTCACTGGTAGCCCTTCTATTAGAGGCTGGCATTCCACACTATCCAAGTTCTTTGTAAAAACGAGAGCTCTAAATACCTCTTTAGAGCTGTCTTCAGGCCGGTCACGTGACTTGTGGCCGCTTTACAGCTCCAAGACATTGCTCCTGCAGGAGGTCACGTGATCTCCCGGGTTGACGTCAGAGGGAGATCTTTTGAAAAAGGAAATTTTTTACATTCTGGTCCTATAGACTTCAATGGGGTTCATTATTTGGTTCTGAATTTTTGCGATGTTCGAAAGTTCTGGTGTGAACCGAACTGGGGGTCATTTGGCCTATTCCTTCTCAGTACACAGTGATTAGTGGGCACAATGGCTGCCCAAAGAGTGTTTTTCCCATCAGCATTTGTAAACGACACTGGGAAAATAACAGTCAACCAATCCACCATTTATAAACATATTGGGGTTGATTTACTAAAGGCAAATCCACTCTGCAATACAAGTGCTACACGCTGTGCTACAAGTACAGCTGTAGATCTGAGGGGAAGATGTGAAATGAGGGGAATATCTGCTGATTTTATCATCCAATCATGTGCAAGCTAAAAGGCTTTTATTTATTTTCCTTGCAAGTCCCCCTCAGATCTAAAGCAATTGCACTTTCAAGTGCACTTGTAGTGCAAAGTGGATTTGCCTTTAGTAAATAACCACCACAGTATTTTGCTTAAAAACAGGTTAAAGAGTTTGTGTATTTTTGATGTTACCTTTTAGACCCCTTTCACACCACACCGCAACTTGCGTCGGCATTAAAACGCTGCTATTTTTAGCGGCGTTTTACCGCCGGATTTGCGGCGCATTTCGGCCGCTAGCGGGGCGCTTTTACCCCCCGCTAGCGGCCGCGAAAGGGTTAAAACCGCCGGCAATACGCCGCAATAGCGGCGTTTTGCCGGTGGCATTACAGCGCTGCCCCATTGATTTCAATGGGCAGCAGCGGTGGAGGAGCGGTAAACACACCGCTCCTTCACCGCTCCAAAGAAGCTGCTGGCAGGACTTTTTTCTGACGTCCTGCCAGCGCACCGCTGTAGTATGAAAGCCCTCGGGGCTTTCACACTACACACAATGGTGCAGCTTCTTTAGGGCGTTTTGCAGGCGCTATTTCTAACGCTATAGCGCCTGCAAAACGCCCTGGTGTGAAAGGGGTCTTAGGGTGCATGAAAAGACCCTCCCCAAGGTGAACCGTATTTTAAAATGTACACTTTTGCAATGGTACATGTTACCAATGAAAGTGCCCAGCTACCTATGCCCTTTTTTTTTAAAAAAAGCTTACAAAACGGCCTTGTAAAAGGCCAGAAAAAAATATAATTCAGCTCCCATAGGTTCCACTGGTGTTCAGTTCTATGTTCACGTTAAGTAGACACTTTTTTTCTGGATTAATCAAACCTCCTGTGAACTGAATTTTGCCATATCCGCTCACCCCTAGCTGTTATTAATGCTTGCTGAGTCCTGCTCTGTGCTGCAAGAGCTTACACAGCAGCTTCAATACAACAGTGTTTGTAAGCTTCATTGATTAACCTCTTGCCGACCGCACTATAACCGAATGACAACTACAGCGCGGTCACACATTTTTGGGAGGGCGTATAATGACTTCCTTCCAGAACCTTGCCTCACCGCACGTCCCCAGGCACACATTGGGTGGGCTCATAGCAGCTGTGTCCGATCACAGATTGAGGAACAGGGCCAATTACAGCAGCCCTTTACCATGTGATGAGCTGTGTCCAATCACAGCTCATCACATGTAAACAGATGCTGGTTATTGGCATTTACTTTCCCCAGCGTTGTCACTGTCTGAGGACTGTGTTCACACCTATGTGAATTGGATCATCGGTGCCCTAATTATCAGTGCAGCCCCATCAGAACCAATCAGTTCAGCATATCAGTGCCACCTCATCAATTCAGAAACTCAAAAATTCAGAAATTCTGATATTGGGAAATCCGAAAATAAGAAAGGAAAATCCAAAAATTAGAATGAACGAAAATCCAAAAATTCTAAATAATAACTAACTAACTAATAATAACTAACTGTTAAATTATAGTTATTGGAATTTCCTTTCAAATTTATCTGACGTTACGAATTATCCCAAATAACGAATGCCGCATCTAAACAAATGTAACGAAACTAAATAATAATAAATAATAATATGTTTTTATTTTTATTATTATTGTTATTCATTATTATTAATTCGTTACGTTCCATTTGTTTAGATATGGCATTTGTTATTATGGATAATTTGTAACTTTGGATAAATTCATATTTGTTACATTCACTAACAGCAAAATTTTAAAGGAAAATCCAATACCTATATTTTAATAGTTCAGTTATTATTAGTTAGTTATTATTTCAGATTTTCGAGTTTTCGGGATTTTTCATTTTTTTGGGTTTTCATTCTTATTTTTGGATTTCTAAATTTTCAAATTTCGAATTTCCGAAATTTCGAATTTTTGGATTTATGAATTTCAAATTTCCGAATTAATGAATTTTTGCATTTTGGATTCCCAAATTTGCGAAATTTAGAATCTTCGAATTTCTGAATATTCCGAAAAATTTGGAAACTCAAAATTTAGGAAATTCGGATATTTCCGAATGAACAAATTTGTCTAAATTCATTAAAAAACTAATTTGGAACTAAACAAATTGCACATATCTACTCTCCAGTGCCCATCAGTGCAACTTCATCAATGCCCATCAGTGCAGCCTCATTAGTGCAGCCTCATCAGTGCCCATCAGTGCAGCCTTATTACTGCACATCAGTGAAGAGGAACATTTTTAAAAGGTTTTTTTTCAAAAAATGTTATCTTCTTTTGTTTGTTTAGCCACAAAAAACAGTGGTGATTAAGTGCCCCCCAAAAAAAGGCTCCATCTGCCTGATAAAAATGTCATACATGTACAGTGTATAACTGCGCACATGTTGTTCAAAGTGTGACAGCGCTGAAATCTCAAAATTGGCCTGGGAAGGAAGGGAGCGAAAGTGCCCAGGGGTTAATTTTGTAACAATAATATTGTTACATTGTATTTAGACATTTAGGCTATTTATTTTATTTGTAGATCAAAGGAATCTCATTTGTTGTTCACATAATGTTGCTCAGTAAAATCAAGTTATTAATAAAAATTATTCCCAATTAAAACGTAAATTAACTGCTCCTAAGTGACATCCGGGGACATTTTTTTTATTGGCAAATCGTAAACTATTTTATAAGCATTTTTTCCTCAAATTATATATGCAGTGTATCTGGTATTTATTTATGGAATGATTGTATGATATATACGTTATTTCTCACATTTAGTCCACAAAATAAAAAAAGATACTTAGAATTTTTTGAGATATGACTACTAAATGTTATTAAGATAAGACAGAGAAAAAATAGAGTGCAGGGCCCAGCAGCGCGCTACATAAACAATGCAGGGCTCAGCTATGCCCATCTATGCAGCCTCGCCAGTGCCCAGCAATGCAGCCTCACCAGCGGCAAGCAATGCAGCCTGACCAGTGCCCATCAAGGCAGCCTGGTTCTCCCTGGGTGCCACACACAATGCAGCCTCACCAGCGCCAAGCAATACAGCCTGATCAGTGCCTATCTATGCAGCCTTACCAGTGCCCAGCAATGCAGCTGCACCGGCACCAAATAATACAGCCTGACCAGTGCCCATCAATGCAGCCTTACCAGTGCCCAGCAATGCAGCCTCCCCAATGCCCAGCAATGCAGGGCTCAGGAGTACGCTACATAAAGAATGCAGAGCTAGCAGTGTGCTACATAAGCAATGCAGTGCTCAGCAGTGCCCATTTATGCAGTCTTACCAGTGCCCAGCAATGCAACCTCACCAGCACCAAGCAATACAGCCTGACCAGTGCCCATCAATGCAGCCTGGTTCTCCCCGGTGCCACACACAATGCAGCCTCACCAGTGCCCATCAATGCAGCCTCACCAGCACCAAGCAATACAGCCTGACCAATACTCATCAATGAAGCCTCCCCGGGCTCAGGAGTGCGCTACATAAAGAATGCAGGGCTCAGCAGTGCGCTACGTAAGGAATGCAGTGCTCAGCAGTGCCCATTTAAGCAGCCTCACCAGTGCCCATTTATGCAGCCTCACCAATGCCGATCTATTCAGCTTCACCAGTGCCCATCCAATGCAGCCTCCCCAGTGCCCATCTATGCAGCTGCCCCAGGTGCCACACACAATGCAGCCTCACCAGTGCCCATCTATGCAGCCTCACCAGTGCCCATCTTTGCAGCCTCACCAGTGCCCATCTTTGCAGCCTCACCAGAGCCAAGCAATATAGCCTGACCAGTGCCCATCAACGCAGCCTCACCAGTGCCCATCAATGCAGCCTTACCAGTGCCTATCAATGCAGCCTCACCAGTGCCCATCTATGCAGCCTCACCAGTGCCCAGCAATGCAATGCAGCCTTACCAGTGCCCAGCAATGCAGCCTCACCAATGCCTATCAATGCAGCTTTACCAGTGACCAGCAATGCAGCCTCACCAGTGCCTAGCAATGCAGCTTTACCAGTGTCCAACAATGCAGCCTCACTAACAGGGCAGCCATCAGAAATTTTTGGGCCCTTTACACAGCTTTAGGCCTGGGCCCCCCTCCCTGAGCCTGACCACCAACATTCCCCAGGGCTTGCCTACGGGCCAGCCTACTGAATCCACACACAGCCACCTCACCTGTATGCACTCAGTCCCCCCACAATCCTGTATATATGTCAGCCCCCTCACACCTGTATATATGTCAGCCCCCCCCCCACACACCTGTATATATGTCAGCCCCCCAACACACCTGTATATGTCAGCGCCCCCCCCCACAGACCTGTATATATGTCAGCTCCTCACCCCCCACAGACCTGTATATATGTCAGTGCCCCCCACACACCTGGATATATGTCCGCCTCCCACACACCTGTATATATGTCAGCTCCCCACATACACACCTGTATATATGCCAGCTACTCACATACACACACACACCTATATATATATATATATATATATATATATATATATATATATATATATATATATATATATAAAAGAAGGCCAGTATGGTGGCCTGAATTTATGGGAGGAGCCCGGAGGGGTATTTAATCAGCCCGTTCGGCTGTGTTCCTTGTCGGTTCCTGTGCGCGATATCTGTTACGTCAGAGATCTAGGGGCGACTATTCGAGACTATATGTTAAGTGAGTTCAGTGTTCGTGAGTTCCCGTGCTCGTTAGTCCCGTCTACGTGAGTCGGTGTTACGAGTCTGTCTTCGTCCGTGAGTTGAGCGTTCTTGTATTGTCGTTGTCCGAGTTTTGCAATACTCGAGTCACCGTTGTCGTACAACGCATCTGGTCCGGCTGTCGCAGGTAGGGCTTCGGCTCCCATTTCTCATTTCATGTATTTTTACTATGTCACTAAACTGCGATATCCTGAACTCACGAACCGCTCACAAACATTTCACAAAAACGTGTTCCGATCATGTCGCACACATTCGTTACCAAACATTGGTTGCTCCTTAGCTTCACGAATGATTCGTTGTCACTCGTTCGTGACAAATCGGTCTATGCCACATCAGGCTTTCATTTCGCAAAACATTTCATCCATTCGAACAAATCCCTAGGCATTGCTAAACATTTCGATTCGTTCAAATCATTTCTAAAAGTCAGGTGGTTGCTTACCATGTCAGAACGTTCTAATCAGTCCGGATCATTTCAAATCAATTCCGAAAGCTCGCAAATCATTTCTAATCATTTCATTCATTTCTGTCACGTACCGCGCTCCTAATTCGAATCTAGTCGCATTTCCGATGCACCGTTTCGCTCCGGTGTGCCCCAGTTTTCGGCCTCATTTCAGTACATGCTCCAGAGACAGAGTCACTCGCAGGTTCAGGTTAAGTCTCTGATTCTTGTCTTTGCCATGGCATATCATTTCTTGTCACGTATTACTCTCCGATACGAATCCAGTCGCATTTCAGGAATGCACCGATTCGCTCCGGTGTGCCCAGTTGTTTGGCCTCATTTCTGTACATGCTCCAGAGATGGATTCTTTGTCAAATCATCGGTCCAGTCGCTGATTCTTGTCTCTGTCATGGCATATCATTTCTGGTTACTTATTACGCTCCGATTCGAATCCTGTTGCATTTACAGATGCACCGATTCGTTCCGGTGTTCCCAGTTGTTTGGCCTCATTTCTGTACATGCTTCAGAGACGGATTCTTGGTCAAATCATTGGTCCAGTTGCTGATTCTTGTCTCTGTCATGGCATATCATTTCTGGTCACTTATTACGCTCTGATTTGAATCCTGACGCATTAACAGATGCACCGATTCGTTCCGGTGTGCCCAGTTGTTTGGCCTCATTTCGGTACATGCTCCAGAGACAGGATTCATTCCTCAATCATGGGCTTACTCTCTGATTCTTGTCTTTGTCATGGGTATCATTTCATTTTTCACCTATATGAATGTAGTCACGCCTATGCACTAAATTCGCCTCGGCGAGCCCCAGGACAAGCCTCATTTCAGTACATGCTCCAGAGTCTGTTTCGTGTTCAGTCGCAAGATTACGGCATGGCAATCCGGGCTTCTGTCATGGCAGAATCACTCATTTCATTGTCACGTACTGCATCCGTACTGGATCGAATCCAGTTGTTTTGCAATGTTCGATTCATTCCGGGGGCCTTGCTCATTGGCCTCATTTCACTAAATTGCCTCATTTCAGTACATGCTCCAGAGTCCGGTTCGTTGTCAGTTGCGTCTGCAACACGACCGAGTCGCGCCTCTATCATGGCAGATGTTTCATTTAAAGGCAACATTTCATTATTTGTTTGTTTGTCTCATTTCATTTCATTTCATTTCAAAACTCACCACCCCCATTGAAGTCACTGTTTTAGCTAGTTGTCTGTGACAGGTATGGAACTCTCAATAAGTTTTGCCTTCATATTCGTAGGTCAGTCGAGTTTCAGTAGGTCCACCCTGCACCTGTTTGGACGGTGCCTCCTTAGGTAAGAGGAAAAAAAAAGGGGGGGGCACGTAAGCAGGAGTGCCCACTTCACTAGGTAAGTATACCATTAGGGATCACTAGTGAGTCTTGTAATCCATGCCACCCTATTAGGTTCCGCTCAGAGAGATTCCAACCCCGAGGACAAGTTGGCTCACCCAGGCTTGGACTACTCTACCATGTCCCAAGCTGGCAGTGAGGATCTCACGGCCCGTTGTCCCCCTCTCCAGTCTCAGAGAATGGCAGCTCGGTTCATGGCACATACCAGGATACTTCTACGTATCCTTCAGCACAAACCTGCTCAGTACTCCGGACAATCGTTCCGTATCGGGGCAACCTCAACAGCCTCCCGCCAAGGGGTCCCGGACCATGTAATCAGGAAACTGGGCAGATGGAAGTCCACCTGCTTTGCCCGCTATATTCCCAATCCACAGGTAGAGATGGCCCAGGCCTTTATCAAACTCACTCAGTGACTAAGTTAAGTCAATAAAGAACAATCCCTACCTGAATGTTTTTGCCCCCTTATTTTGGTATACCGTACGTTAGACCAAGGCACACTTTCAGGTCCATTTCAAGTGGTAAGTTTGTGTTAACCCTGTATGTTATCCTTATCCGTATCAGCCATAGGGCTCTAAACCATAAATAAGAAGGCCAGTATGGGGGCCTAAATTTATGGGAGGAGCCCGGAGGGGTATTTAATCAGCCCGTTCGGCTGCGTTCCTTGTCGGTTCCTGTGCGCGATACCCACCTTCCCATCCCCTTTTTAGGGCATTTCTCAAGGTATTATACTCCTCACAAGAATACTCATTTCACTTAATTTCATGTTCATTTCATTTAATTCTCATTTCTTATCTAGGGTATGCCCCCTTATTTTGGTATACCGTACGTTAAACCAAGGCACACTTTCAGGTCCATTTCAAGTGGTAAGTTTGTGTTAACCCTGTCATCCTTATTCGCATCAGCCATAGGGCTCTAAACCATAAATATATCTTTATGGTTCAGAGCCCTCTGACCGATATGGATAAGGATGACAAACAAGGTTAACATAAACTCGCTTACTTGAAATGGACCTGAAAGTGTGCCCTGGTCTAACGTACGGTATACCAAAATAAGGGGGCAAAACATTCAGGTAGGGATTGTGCTTTATTGTTTTTAGTTTTGTTACTGGGTGAGTTTGACAAAGGCCTGGGCCATCTCCACTTGTGGATTGAGTATGTAACGGGCAAAACAGGTGGACTTCCATCTGCCCAACTTCTTGATGACATGGTCCGGGACCCCTTGGCGGCAGGCTGTTGAGACTGCTCCGATACGGAATGAATGTCCGGAGTAGTGAGTAAGATTGAGCTGAAGGATACGCAGGAGTATCCTGACATGTTCCATAAACCGGGCAGCGTTTAGAGGTTTAGTATGAAATGGCAGAAGCGGGCTCGTTTCTGGTTGATCGGCCAGAAGGGTCAACAGGCGGGTGAGAGTGGCGACCGGGCACCAGCGGTTGTTGGTCTTATAGAAATGTATGTCCGTACCAGAGCCAAGCTGCTGCGTTTTGGAGACTGCTAAGTGTAACATGAAATGGTCTTCGTAACGGACCAGGTGGCGTTTGCACAGCATGCGTGCTGTGGGGCTGTTACAAGTAAACTCGCTTGGCCGTAAGAAGCCGTAGAAGGGCAGATGTATGGCTGCTTGTAAGATGACACTAGGGCGGAGACCGAAAGGTGACGTGGCCAGGATATCCGACATGTTTCTAAAAATATCTCCTGTGTTAGGCAGCCGTCTGGTGTTGGCCACTGGCTGGCGCTTCTGGACGCCGCGCATGATAGCCCGAACGGCGTGGTAAGAAAATAAGGAAGGTTCGGTAGGGTCCTGGAGGGACGTGAAATGTTGTACACCGGCCAGGTATAGCCGGATCGTATTATAGGATAATGCCATCTCCGAGTGGCAGTAGGAAATGAAGGCCAGGACTTGCTTGACACGGGACATCTCTGTGCTGTGACGTGTCATGAAGTGGTTAAAGGCCCTCCAGGCCGTTTGGTAGGCCTTGAGGGTATTACGTGAGAGGGAGAGATCGATGAGCTGGGTTGCCGCTAGGAGGTGTGGGGCTAGTCCAGGGTCAGCTGAGACCAGTCCGGGATAGCTGCTGATGTTGGTCCGGCTCCAGGCACCTGATCAAAAAATGAGACAAAGTTAAAGCGGGAGAGGGCATCCGCTGCCCGATTGAATTTACCGGGGATAAAGGAACAGTGGATGTTGAACTGAAATAATAACAAGAGCTGAACCAGCCGACGTAGGAAGGACATCATCGCTAGAGACCTGGACCTGCCTTTATTAATGACCTCTGCAGTGGCTAAATTGTCTGTTGAAAAGGCCACAGTTTGACCCGACCAACTGCGGCCCCAAGTGTGTGCTGCAGCTACGATGGGGTATAATTCAAACAGGAAGGATGTTTTGGAGAAGCCAGGTATCGCCAGTATCTGGGGAGGCCAGAGAGCTGCGAGCCAGAGGTGGCCAAAAATTGCCGCAAAGCCTGTGGAGGCCGCCGCGTCGGTCACCACCTGGGGTGAAAGGGAAGATACGGAGGGAATGAACAGGGACACGCCATTCCAAGACGATAGGAATTCCTCCCACATAGCGAGGTCCGCTATCGCCGAGGGATCAAGGCTGAGGACTTGCTCCGGGTCCTGTGTGAGGGACAGTAAGACCAATGGACGTGACACAAAGGTGCGACCCTGAGGGATGATGCGCATGGCGAAATTCAACATACCGAGTAGGGACTGCAGCTGTCTCTTGGTGCAAGTTCTGGCGCGGGTGAAGTCCCTCAGGACCGCCCTGATGCGGGCCAGTTTATCCGGGGGGAGGCTGGCCTGCATGGTGTTGGTGTCTAGGTTAACCCCGAGAAAGGTGATGGACTGCGTTGGACCATCCACCTTGTGCTCGGCAATGGGGACGATGAGGTTTCTGAAAACCACCCTTAACTTATCCAGATCTCCTGGCGGTGAGCCGGGTGGCTCGATCAGCAGGAAGTCATCCAGATAGTGTATGACTCCCCGACACCGGGCTACATGCAGCAAGATCCACGTGAGTGACTGCGCAAAAGTGTCAAAGAGCCAGGGGCTGCTTTTGGACCCGAATGTCAGTTTGGTGGCAAAATAGTACAGCTCCCTCCACTTGATGCCATGCCAGCACCAGAGAGATGGATGGATGGGAAGGAGCTTGAAAGCATCCGAGATGTCGGCCTTGGAGAGCCAGGTGCCCGTGCCTGTTTTGAGAATGGCCTGGATGGCCGTGTCTACGGATGCATACTTAAGAGAGAACTACTCGGAGGGGATGAGGGAATTAAGACTGGGGACAGACGAGGAATGAGGCGCTGACAAATTGTACACCAATCTGAGTTTATTTGAGAACATGCCCTTGACAAGTCCAATAGGGCTGACTCTCCAGGTGTTGAATGGGGGCTGGGTGAAAGGGCCTATGATAAAGTCCTGGTCTAATTCTGTCTGTAGGAGTTGATCAATGGCTCGTTCATCAATGGCTGCTGACCGCAGGTTCCGGCATTCGTGCGTGAGGTGAGGGAGAGAGATAAGTCCAGTGTGAAAGCCTTGAGTGAAGCCCTGAACAAGGTAGAAGGACAGTGAGGGAGTGGGATGAGCTGTAAGGTAGATGCTGAGCCATGAGACGTCGACCCGGCTCAGTCAAGATTTCTTAAGCTGTTTGACTTCGCACATAAGCCTGGGATGAGCCCTATGACACTGCGTGCATATGTGGAGCAGCCTGCATTGACTAAAATTACATGACCCGCAATTGTAGTTGTTGCAGATTGCTGCACCTCCCACGGTCTTGACCGGGCACCCAAATTTATCTATCTGCGGCAGGCGTGCCGGCGCCTGTTGGCCCTGAGCAGTACCTGAAGCAGAAGGATTGTCTGAGGGCCGGGCTGCCACTGAGTTAGCGCACCAGGTAGCGGTATGGGTAGCCGACTGGCAAATTGCACAGAGGGGAGACCGTAGACCCGCGAAGTGGCGGCAAAATAGCTCGGTATCCATGACGCTCCAGTCAGTAGGCGTCTGGAATTGGAGGAGCCTGGCGGCCGCTTTAGCAGGGAAGGAGCGGTGGTAGTCATAAAATGAAAAACCGCCGTATTTGTAACCTAGATCTACTATTGCATGGAGGTAACGATCCAGCTCCTCCCTCCTGTTGGGGGAGGCTGAGCAGACGACATCCCTCAACATGCCGAAGGCCAACGTAAATTCGGTGACCGAAAGCTTTCTGTCCAGCCTGGGGTCTTTGGCCTTGAGGACCACTGACACATCCCCCCATGTATAAGCCTTGTTCTCCGCAAGCTCGTGGATGGAGATGAGTAGAGAAGCCAGATTGACATCCTTGCCCTCTAGGATGTCCTTTCTGATGCTGGCCGATACCAGATGAGAAGGGTACACAACTGACGTACACCCGGTGATACCTGTGAGTGGGCTAGTCACTGCCTGGGCTGCTGGTACTGGAGGAGAAACGGGCGGGCGGGTCTCGAGGAGGGTCGCGCGATTCTGGACCTCTGACATTGAGGTCACCAGGGAAGATACCAGGGTATGCAGTTGCGAAATTGAGGAGGCGATAGAACCCAGGGAGGCCTGCTGGGTACTAGCTTCTGCCACAGCTGGGGGAGGAAAGAGGAGCTTGAAAAGCTCGGCCTTTCTGGCTGTTGCCGGAAAGGGTACACCTCTGCGCCTCAGCTCAGTTGTCAGTCTGGGAATGGTCCATGCTCTGGGGGACCACTGGCTGCCACTCTCTGAGACTGGAGATGGAGATAATGGGGCTGTGAGATCCTCACTGCCGGCCCAGGACATGGTGGCGTAATCCAGGCCTAGGCGAGCCTACTTGTCCTCGGGTTTGGGTTTTCTTCTAAGCGGAACCTACATAAGGGTGACATGGATTACAAGACTCGTTGGTGACTCCTGAAGAAATACATACTTGATGAGAAGGACGCTTCCGCTCATGTGCGTTTCCTTCATAGATGTTTTTTTTTTCTCTTACCTAAGGAGGCACCGTCCAACCAGGTACAGGGTGGACCTACTGAAACTCGACTGACCTGAGAACATGAAGGTGAAGTTTGTTTGAGAGTTCAATACCTAAACAGAGATGGCTAGCTAAATAGTGACTTCATGGAGGTGAGATTTTGAAATGAAAATGAAATGAAATGAAATGAAATGAGACAAACAAACAAATGAAACGTTGCCTTTTGAATGAAACGCCTACCATGACAGAGATGCGATTTGGTCGTGTTGCAGATGCAACTGACAGCGAAACGAACTCTTGAGCATGTATTGAAATTGAGGCAATCTTAGTGAAATGAGGCCGATGAGCAAGGCCCCCCGGCCGGAATCAAAACATTGAAGAAACAACTGGATTCAAACCGGGAAGCGGTACGTGACAGTGAAATGAGTGAATCTGCCATGACAGAGGTCCGGATCGCTATGCCGCAATCTCGCGACCGAGCACGAAACGGGTTCTGGAGCATGTACTGAAATGAGGCCTGTCCTAGGGCACGCCGAGACAAATTTGGTACACAGGTGTGCCTATTCATACCGGAGCGTGATAGGTGAGATGAAATGATACCCATGACAAAGACAAAAATCAGAGGGTGAGCCCATGAAATGAAAAAATGAATCCTGTCTTTGGAGCATGTACTGAAATGAGGCGTAAACAGCTGGGCACACCGGAACAAATCGGTGCATCAATAAATGCAACAGGATTCGAATCGGAGCGTGATAAGTGACAGAAATGACATGCCATGACAGAGACAAGAATCAGCGACTGGACTGAAGGTTATAACAAAGAATCCGTCTCTGGAGCATGTACTGAAATGAGGCGTAAACAGTTGGGCACACCGGAACGAATCGGTGCATCAATGAATGCGACAGGATTCGAATCAGAGCGTAATAAGTGACAGAAATGATAAAGACTGGAATCAGGGACTGTGCCTGAACCTGCGAGTGACTCCGTCTCTGGAGCATGTACAGAAATGAGGCTGAAAACTGGGGCACTTCGAAACGAATCGGTGCATCGGGGATGCGACAAGATTCGAACCGGAGCGCGGTAAGTGACAGAAATGAGCGAATGATTCGAAATGATATGGAAATGATTTGAAATGATTCGGAAATGACATGAAATGATTTGAAATGATTCAAAATGACATGACATGATTGAAATGATTTGAAATTACATGAAATGATTGAAATGATTCAAACGAAAAATGATTGAAATGATTGAAATGATATGAAATGATTCAAAATGATTTTGGAATGACCCGACAAGGTTTGAAATGACTCGTAACGATTTGAAACGATTCGAAATGAATTTGAAATGGTCCGGACTGCTTGACTTTGACATGACGAGCAGTCGGATGTGATTTCGAAATGATTCGAACGATTCGAATATTTAAGAAGCGATTGGGGAGTCGTTCGACTAGAAATGAAAAGCCTACGAAATGAAGTGCCTGATGTGGCATGATCGATATGTCACGAATAGGTGATAACGACTTCTCTTCGAAAAGAGAAGGAGTAGTGACATGAGGTAACAAGTAGGGGTGACATGATTTAAAAACGTTCGTGAAATGTAAAGTGAGAGGTTCGTGAGTTCAGGATATCGTGTTTAAGTGACATAGAAAAACATGAAATTAAAAATGGGTGCCGAAGCCCTACCTGCGACAGCCGGCCCAGATGCGTTGTATGACAACGGCAACTTCTTTGAGTATGCGACACTCGGACGGGGAAAACACACGAACGCTTACGAAGACAAGACGACTGACAACACGGACACGATCGGGACTAACAAACACGGGAACTCACGAACACAACTCACTGCGTATGGTCTCGAACAGTCGGCCCTTGATCTCTGACGTATCAGATATCGCGCACAGGAACCGACAAGGAAGACAGGCGAACGGGGTGGTTATATACCCCTCCGGGCTCCTCCCATAATTCCAGGCCACCATACTGGCCTTCTTATATATATATATATATATATATATATATATATATATATATATATATATATATATATATATATATATGCCAGCCACTCGCATACACAAACCTGTATATATGCTGGCCCCTCACATACACAAACCCATAAACGCACAAGGCCCTGTACACAAGCAGCCCTCTCCCTTTCCCTCAGAGCCCCTACTTGTAAAGAAGATCTTCCTACCCAGTGGGACAAGGCCATTTGGTGCCCAGGGCGAAGATGGCAAACTGCGCCCCCCCCCCCCCCCGTTTTTAAGAAGAATCAATGTTGTTTCAAAACAAGCATATACTTAAAACAATACAAATTCAATTAGGTTTAATGCGATAGAAACAGAGTTTACTCACACTCAACTTGTAAAATGCAGTATGAGGTGGTTAATGTATTGCCACTGGTTTCTGATGCATTAGCGACCAGTGCCAGTTAATTAACTCCTTTGTGCTGCATTAGTGGCACCAGTGTAACACTGACACTGGTGCCATTTATGCAGCACAAAGGGGTTCATTTACTGGCACTGGTCTGATGGGCATATTTTATTTTAAGAGGAACACTGATGGGCATATTTTGTTGTGTCTATCAGAGTGCTCCTTAACATAAAATATGCCCATCAGCGTGATCCTTAACATAAAATAAGCTTGCATGCTGATGGGCACATTTTATGTTAAGGGGCACTCCGATGGACACAACAAAATATGCCCATCTGCGTGCCCCTTTACATAAAATGCACCCATCAGTGTTGCTCTTAAAATAAAATATGACCATCAGAGTGCCCCTTAACATAAAATATGCCCATCAGAGTGCCCTTTGCATAAAATATGACCATCAGCATGCTACTTATTTTATGTTATCCATGTGCCCCTTAGCATAAAATGTGCCCATTAGTGTTGCTCTTAAAATAAAATATGCCCATAAGAACAAATAAGTAGCATGCTGATGGGCACATTTTATGCTAAGGGACACTCTGATGGGTACATTTTATTTTAATGCAAAATATGACCATCAGAGTGCCCCTTTACAAATTATGCCCATCAGTGTGCAGCTTAGGAAACATGTGCCCCACATACCTTGAGCTCAGCAGTAGTCAGTACAAGCTGCAGTGGGTCGGAAAGCTGCGAGATATATCTTGTAAGTGAGAGTTGGGAAAGGAGTTGGGAGCCGCGAGTAGCAGGGGAATGGGGCGGAGCGCACGCATGATGTCACACCCGGCCAGGCACTCTTGTGACAGAAAACCGGGAGCCGCGAGTAGCAGGGGCAGGGCAGAGCATGCACGTGACATCTCACCCGACCAGGCGCTCTTGTGACAGAAGACTGGGAGTGAGAGCCGTGGTCAGGAGGCGGGGCGCACAATACGCAACATCACTGGTTGCTGGGAAACCCGCAGTCCCAGCAAGCCAGTGACTGCTACTATTAATCGGTGTATACTGCGCTGTGACAAGGACTTTGATTAATCCGCCAACACAGCTTCTAGTCAAAAGCATGAAAAACAAAAAAATAAAATTTTGTTTAGCGCTATATCAAAGTGTCAGGAAAAATGTGTCAACATACATATATCTGAAACCATCTAAATAAATAGATATCAAATGCTACTGCATGAGCACAAAAAATGTGAAATCAAACATTTAAACAAAAAATAAATATATGTGAAAAAGAATATGCGTGAAGAAAATTAGATATAATCATTAGCAACCTCCTTATCAGAAAGTGCAAATACTAAATGAGTCCCACAAAGTATAACATCCGGTGTCAAATTGCAAGAAAAAATTCAGGAAAAGCTTCAAGAAAAACTTCCAAGGTGTGTTCTTCATGCATACAACACCACCACCACCGTGAGACTGGAGGCTTACCGGAGGACTTGGACTTAGCTAGGCATATGCCCCCCAAGTCATGTAGGCTTATAGCTGGAAATCAACCCAACAGGTATAAATAGTCTGCAAATTCGGCTCACACCACAGCATCAATTTGGCGATAATTCGTGGGGGGCCTCCCATGGAGGTGGAGCTCGTTGGCGGCGTGAGATTGATTTATATCGCTGGACATTTTTATGTTAATTTTAATTTTCTTTTTTATTTTATTCATTTTTATTTCTTTTTTTAATAGTGTCTCCTGTCTTTTTTACTATTTTTGACAGTTTTTTGTGAAATGGCTGGGGTAGGGGTACAATTTACCTGTTAACAATTCACATGGGGGGGGCGGGATCTGGGGGTCTCCTTGTTAAAGGGGGCTTCAAGATTCTGATAAGACGCCCCCCCGCCCACAGACCCCCACAACTAATGGGCAAGGGTTGTGGGGATGAGAACCTTGTCCCCATCAACATTCTCCCCATGTTGAGGGCATGTAGTCTGGAATGGCTCAGGAAGGGGGGCCCGCTCTCTCGCCCCCCTTTTTCCTGCGGCTTGCCAGGTTGCGTGCTTAGATAAGGGTCTAGTATGGATTTTTTGGGGGGGGGCCCTATGCCATTTTTTTTATTTTGGGTTCCTCTTTAAATCCATACCAGACCTGAAGGTTCTGAAAACCCATGCCCATTAGATAGCAAGGACAAAAGGCATCATTTCTCTACATGGTTATGAGACACATTTTTTGAGCAGGAACAGTTTCATGTGAGTTTATTTACGCTTTGTCCCAATGTTCTAAGCCATGCTAGAACCAGTAAGTCTAGAGCACTTTCTGCATAAAAGAGGTGGCCCTAGCAAAGTTGATTTCTTTAGGTGCCAAAGGTTGTATATCTTCAGAGATGGTGAGTCAGCTCTGGCATTGAAACATCTGCTTTGCCATAAATCTCATAATAAATAAGTGTTGCACTGTCACATACAATTCCACAATAGCAAAAGATCAAACAAATAGTGGCGGCGTCATCATGACTGCCTGGAGTACTGGCAGCGATGTTTTAAATGCTCTTAATGCCCTTTTGTTTGTGAATACCTTTGCTTTTTTTAATGCATTGGTATACAGTACTCCATTATGAGATATTATTATTCTTTCCTTGGTATGTACATTATCTATGGGGGTGAGATTGGATTTAGTGAAGGATTTTGAAATCATCCTGTGGCATATTATCTCTATGAGGGGCATCTGAGGCATTGTTGGCTGAGAGGCTAAGCAGCTTGGAGCCATCCATTCATGCATGTGGGTTTCTGTATCATCTAAATGCAATTTTAGACCTTGTAATGTGAGGTCTAAACTTCTGGTAAGCGGCCTCTTTTTTTCACACGGTGGCTGGTGCACTTTTGGGTTTATCAAGAACTCAAGGTGGACTTTTTTCAGTTAACACTTGGACTTTATTATTATTTGTTTAATTTTCGTTTTTGCTAATGTGGAATTTTATGGAACAGCGCAACACTTATTTCTTATGAGTTGTTTGGATGTTTGTGTGTAATATCAGTGAGTGCTACTGTCATTATCATATTATTTTTCATATACACATTGGGGTTGATTTACTAAAACTGGAGAGTGCAAAATCTGGTGTAGCTGTGCATGGTACCCAATTAGCTTCTAACTTCAGTTTGTTCAATTAAGCTTTGACAAAAAAAATACTGGAAGCTGATTTCTATGTAGTGTTGCACCAGATTTTGCATGCTTTGGGGTTTCTCTAGCGCATTATATAAATATATTCACTTGCCATAAATCTGCCAGGACACACTATGGTCAATGTTTGATTGCAACAGTAGACGAATGGCACAATGTTTTTAAATAGTTTGATCAGAATTATGTTCCCCTTGGGGGCCCCTGTAGAGCCTAAAACTGGGCCATGTTTGACTTCTCTTACACATTTTTTTTTTAGACTTGAAAGGATAAAAGGATTCTGGAAATGATGCGGTTAAACTGCCTGAATGACTAATAGTACTGAATTGTTTATAAGCAGTGAGGCAGGAGAGGATGTATGAAAGAATTTCAGATTTTCAGGGTCCAATGATGCCTGTGTAGGAAGTTAACTATGTCTATGACAGCGTACGTCAAGTACATACAAAGTAATTGCAGATCCCACTCCTGTGAATCACATATTTCCTGATTTCTCATGGGACCTGATAAAAGCAGCTTATCTCTGAATATTCAAGTAGTAACTAGATTATGTTAAAAAGAACATTGGCCATCAAATATATTTAAGTGATTGCATCCTTTAATCTATCATTAATCTACTATCTATACCATATGTATTACGCCAGGTAGATATTTTCTGCCATTCACCAAGTGCAGGGATTCTTTCAATAGTTGTAAAAAGCAAACAGAGAGAAACAAGTATGTGGGAACAAAAGGAGCAATTTCTTTGTTGGTGAAACTCTCAATTTTGATTAACGAGCTCCTTAGATAAAATTTGCAAATATACAAAAAAAAAATTTCTCTTTGGGAAAGGTATTTTACTACAGTAAAACCTTAAATTGTGAGCATAATTCGTTCTGGAAACATGCTTGTAATCCAAAGCACTTGTATATCAAAGTGAATTTCCCCATAAGAAATAATGGAAACTCAGAAGGAGGATTGGAAGCAAAATCCAGCAGGAGCTACAGAGTATAAAAAAGAAGAGAGGCACCCCAGAGGCAGGCCATACATGGGTCAAAATTCTAAATTTATCTAAGAATTTTCGTTCGAATGACATACCATTAGTGGGCTGCAGCAACAGCTGATTTTCGTGCGGCCATCAAATTTGAGTAATCGGGCATGTTGGAAATTTTTTGAAAAAGCAAATGATTTTCTAATCAATGATAGGAGAATCGTGTGAGAAATGTAATCAAAAAATAAATGCACATGTGCAAGAAAAGAAAATTCCCGGAAAGAAAAGAAGACTCCCAGCCACGAAAATTATTTTCTGTAGCAACAGAAGGTGAAATTGAAGGCTTGGTTGGTCAAATCTCGAACTCAATGGTAGCACCATCAGATCATAAAACGCACAAAATTTCTGATTTACAAAAGAAAATTCTTTTGAAATTCGACCACGTATGGCCAGCTTTAGTGTAGCAATATGGTTACATTTAATGAAGGTACAACATTTAGTAACTCATATGGTTGATGATTAAAACAGGCACATCTAAGTATGCATCTGGGGGTAAAGCTGTCCACATAGACCATCCCCAACACTGCCGGCTCTCACCGATGTCAATCTGCATATGTGACCGAGAAGACTACCCTGCAGTAGAGCGATCTGAAAGCGAGGCTTGAAGCACTCGTGGAGCACAGCGTGGAAGGGATGATGTAGATGGCGGTGAGGAGGATGATGAATTTGGAGGATATTACCTAGTTACATAGTAGGTGAGGTTGAAAAAAGACACAAGTCCATCAAGTACAACCTATGTGTGTGATTATAAGTCAGTATTACATTGTATAGCCCTGTATGTTGCGGTCCTTCAGGTGCTTATCTAATATTTATTTTAAATGATCGATGCCCCCCCCCCCCCCCCCCTCCGCTGAGATCACCACCTATTGAAGAGAATTCCACATCCTGGTTGCTCTTACAGTAAATAACCCTCTACGTCGTTTATGGTTAAGCCTCTTTTCTTTTCTTCTCATTTTAAAGAGTGGCCATGTGTCTTGTTAAACTCCCTTCCGCAATTTTTTTTAATCCCTATTGTGGGGTCACCAGTATGGTATTTGTAAATTGAAATCATATCCCCTCTCAAGCGTCTCTTCTCCAGAGAAAACAAGTTCAGTGCTCGCAACCTTTCTTCATAACATCCTCCAGAGCCTTTATTAGCTTTGTTACCCTTCTTTGTACTCGCTCCATTTCCAGTACATCCTTCCTGAGGACTGGTGCCCAGAACTGGACAGCATACTCTAGGTGCAGCCGGACCAGAGTCTTATATAGTGGGAGAATAATCACTTTATCCCTGGAATGAATCCCTTTATTATGATTCTGTTTGCTTTCCTAGCAGCAGCTTGGCATTGCATACCATTGCTGAGCCTATCATCTACTAGGATCCACAGGTCCTTTTCCATCCTAGATTCCCCCAGAGCTGCCACCCAAATGCGTTATTTTAAATTTTTCTACATTAAACCTCATTTGCCATGTAGTTGCCCAACCCATTAATTTGTTCAGATCTTCTTGCAAGGTTTTCACATCCTGCGGAGAAGTTATTGCCCTGCTTCGCTTAGTATCGTTTGCAAATACAGAAATGTAACTGTTTACCCCATCCTCCAGGTCTTTTATGAATAAAATTAAATAGGATTGGTCCCAGCACAGAACCTTGTGGGACCCCAGTACCCATCCCTGACCATTCAGAGTATTTCCCATTTATCACCACCCTCTGAATACTCCCTTGTAGCCAGTTTTCAGTGCATGTACCTTAATTGTTTATGGGGAACTGTGCTTTTGCAGAGTCCAGATATACCATGTCTACGGGCCTTCCTTTATCAAGATGGCAACTCACTTCCTCATAGAATGTTAACAGATTGGTTTGGCAAGAACAATTCTTCATGAATTCATGTTGATTACTGCTAATGATACCATTTTCATTACTAAAATCTTGTATTTAGTCCCTTATCATCCCCACCAAAGCTTGCATACTATTGATGTTAGGCTAACTGGTCTGTAATTCCCAGGGATGTATTTTGAGCCCTTTTTAAATATTCGTGTTACATTGGCTTTTCTCCAATCCGCTGGTACCATTCCAGTCAGTAAAATTTAGGAATAATAGTCTGGCAGTTACTAAACTATGTTAAGTTTCCCAAGTCTAATTCTAATTCTGTCCTTTGTTAGCCGTGAGGGTGCTTCCTGTGACTTATCATGAGGATAAGCACTACAGTTTTGGTTACTAAAGCCTGCCTATTCCCTCGTGAAGACTGAGGAGAAGAATAAATTCAATACCTTCGCCATCTCCCCATCCAGGGCCGCTGTTAGAAATCACGGGGGCCCCCTACAACCTACCTGACAGGGCCCCCGGGAAATCAAATCGCTAAAATGCCATGGTCACAATGGTATGCTTTGCAGCCATTGCAGAAATAAGAGCCTTGCTACTGCTGCCTCATGACACCTGTTGTTTTTATTTTTTAATTTTACATTTTTACATTGTGAGACCGCATTGCAGCTGTAAGCCAAGTATTTGGCTTCAAGGTGCAGAGCAGCCCCATTGAACTCAATGGGAAGTTTGACAGGTGGTTGCTGCCTGTCAAATTCTGCCGCCTGCAGTACAAATGCCTCAGCTCTGAAGTAAAGCATTGCAGCCATGGCATGTATACAGCTGGCTTATGTCGAAGGGGCTTGATCAAAAAAGGGCTGCTGACCATCTCCATGACTGGAGTGTTCTGGTGGGGGGTCCCCTTGTCAGAACCCAATAGAATAGCAGGGTAGATCACTGTACTAACATTCGATTGTTAGTACAGAGGCTCTGACCTGAGGTGCCAGGGTTTTTTTTTCTTTCTGCCTGTGGGGTTTAGCAAAAGTAAACTAGCAGTGTATATGAGACATTAGGCCATGGAGGTTACCTGCATGTGTGACAAGTGCACAAGTAATGGGCAATTTGCAGTGCATTTTGGAAATGCGCTGCACATGCGCATAGAACTTGTGGTGCACAATAATTGTTAATGTCACCCCAAATGCAATGAGAAGACATGCGTTTTGTCATGTGGCAACGCTGCATGCCTTAAAAGTTTCTGAAGCCTCTATGATGTGTTTGTCACATATATGGCAGCCCATTCAAGTGAATGGGTTACCCTATGTGTGAAAAACAAGGAAAAAAAAAGAAAATGTGAGCAGAAATGTTTGTTACTGCTATATGAAGTATAAAGGGACCTTAGGGATGGTATATAGAAATGGCTGGGCAGAGATGCCGGGCAGCTGGAGAGAGAGATGTGTCCATTGGCTTCAGCTCAGCACTGCATTGACAGCTATTTGCAGTTCTAGGCTGGCTTCATATTCACCCTCCCTCCAAAATCCTAAAGTTTTGTGACTTTGTTCCAGCAGCAACCCACCCCCTCCAGCAGAAGCACTGCTCCATCCAAACCCTTGAGTTCAGTGAGCACAGAGCAGTGAGAGCAGTTCTGGAGGGGGATGAGAGGTCAGCACTCAGGGAGGTGGTGAAGCAAGCTTCCTGCTCATGCTGACCAGAGATAACATTGAACAGGGGAGTTTCAGGACCCGGCAGAGACACGGGCAGGCTGAGACTGCAGCTGTCTTCTGCTCCAGATCGGGACACTTTACCAATTGGCAGTATGCAGAACTGAGCTGCCGGAGGGAGAAAGCTGGCAGCGCTGCAAGGAGATCCACATCCACAAATGCCAGAAGGCAGTTCAGCTAGCTCTCTTGCTCTGCAGGTTCCCGGGCCCCTCTTCTGACGTAACAGAGCTCGGGCCCCCTACAGGAAGACTGGCTGAACTGCCCTATCAGTGGCCCTGTCCCCATCCTTTGTAAGCAGAGGTCCTTCCTTATTCTTTAAATATACAATGGTGAACCACAAAAGAGAAATACTAAATTCTCAAAAATGTTGCCAACATCCCAATATCGATTATAGAAAAAACCCTAGAAAGGGACAACAGTACCCCCCGGTACAGTGGGACTTTAGAGGCAGACAAAACCTATGTCATAAAATATTATTTATTTAGAAAAAGTGATTAAAAAAGCATGTATAAAAACATAATGATAATCTTTACAAAACATCTTGTGCAAAACACATAATACATTCTTTCCAAATTCTTTCCAAATTCAAATATGAATATAATTTCATCCATTAGCCTGATATGTTTCAGGAAAACTTCCTTTCTTCAGAGGCGTATTTTAGGAGAGAATGTATAGCTATATTCTGAAAAAAATAAGAACAGTTTTAAACAAATACATTTTTTCAAGGTAAAGCCAACATTATTACATCTGAGCAGGTCCAATATACATACCAATGTTGATTTATGTAGAGAAATGTGTACAAAAGGTGATGGGCCCTGCCCAAGCACAGAACAGCCCTCACAAGGGTCCCCCAGGAGACGACCACCACACCACAGCCATGGGTAGACCCTAAGAACAATGATAAAGTAACTTATTAGTTGATTTTGTATACTAAAATTGCCCACTGGAAAGACTGAAAAATTGCCCCTCCCATATAATGGGGTCTGCCTCTAAATGCATTACAAAAATCTCCATTAACATGCCACATAACAGGACCGACTTTTTATAAAAAAAGGTCTCTTCCCATATCATTGTAATTGGTTATAAGGTAAAGGTCCCTTACAGGGGAACAGACAGGAGAGAAAGCACACAAAACCACTTTTCTCTCCTTTTCCTTCCAAAACACATGCATTAAAGTTCAGAGAGTTCAAATTCGTTGAATTTCGTACTTACTTTACTAAAGATATAGGTAGCAAGTGGCCTCTAGCAGGCATAAGTTGCACTGAGCAGGATGCCATCTGCGGACTTAAAAAGCCGCCGGCGCCTGCAGTGCTGCTCATCCCGCTGGGAAGGTATGTTGATTATTAAAGGCAGCGACATCGCGTATGATAACGCGATGACGTCATTACATCACAACTTCACGACTGAGACGGCAGAACAGAGCACGTATAGGGAGGCAACAGACTATACCAAAAGTGGAAATGCCTCCCGAGTCATCTCCATGGCAACCATTAAACAAAAGGAAAAGAATGATAGCAATGCCAAAAACAATTAGATAAAAGAAAAAACTCTAAATATATGGCAGTGGTCATATGGAAGCCCACATGGGGAACCTTCAGGGCAAGATCTGCATGGCGCCACCCCACCGCTAAAACAGCGGAGAGGCGCCATGCAGAAAAAGCCCACTGGTGCAATATAGTCGCAATTGCACAACTGAACCGAGGTAAACCAGGGGCCGATCAGGCAGGCAATATATACGGAGGCCCGCCCCACCCCTCCCCCCACCATCAAAAAAGAAGGCGGGAGAGAAGAGGTCCCCGTGCGCCAGAGGGGGATGAACTGAGCCACAGACGGGGTTTTCTTTGGCAGCAATAATCTTAAATTGAAAAATTGATAGGTTGTGTACAACCAGCAATTATAATTATATGGACATGATTAGATATACATAATGAGGTCAAATTTGGAAAGATAATTATGATACATGAATATCAGGAAAAATATAAATACAAACATAACTTATATAAACAAATATAAAAAATTTCATGTAGTATGAAGGTACAGATTACAGTGATCTCATCAATCATATCTGATCAGTTTACACCGTGTATTGTACAGTGATGTAGGAACAACAAGAATATCTCAGGAATATATTAGCACATCAAGAATTCTTAAGCCAAGTAAATTTACAATTATGGCCCAGAGCCCTCTGACCGATACGGATAAGGATGACAAACAAGGTTAACACAAACTTGCTTACTTGAACCGGACCTGAAAGTGTGCCCTGGCCTAACGTAGGGTATACCAAAATAAGGGGGCATACCCTTGATAGAGAAATGAGTAATAAATGAAATGAAAATGAAATGGAGTGAAATGAGTACTCGCCCGAGGAGTATAATGCTTGAGAAATGCCCTGACAGGGGATGGGTGGGTGGGTATCGCGCACCGGAACCGACGAGGGAGCCAGGCGAACGGGCTGGTTATATACTCCACCGGGCTCCACCCATAATTCCAGGCCACCATACTGGCCTTTCCATTTATGGCCCAGAGCCCTCTGACCGATACGGATAAGGATGACAAACAAGGTTAACACAAACTTGCTTACTTGAACCGGACCTGAAAGTGTGCCCTGGCCTAACGTAGGGTATACCAAAATAAGGGGGCAAAAACATACAGGTAGGGAATGCCTTTATTGATTCGAGTTTGTTACTGGGTGAGCTTGACAAAGGCCTGGGCCATCTCTACTTGCGGATTGGGTATGTAACGGGCGAAACAGGTGGACTTCCATCTACCCAACTTTTTGATAACGTGGACCGGGACCCCTTGGCGGGAGGCAGTTGAAGCCGCTCCGATCCGAAATGAATGTCCGGAGTAGTGAGCCGGATTGAGATGAAGGATGCCCAGGAGTATCCTGACATGCTCCATGAACTGGGCTGCGTTCAGTGGCTTACCGTGGAATGGCAGAAGCGGGCCAGTTCCTGGTTGATCGGCCAGAAGGGTCAACAAGCGGGTGAGCATGGCGACCGGGCACCAGCGGTTGTTAGTTTTATAAAAATGTATGTCCGTACCTGGGCCAAGCTGCTGCGTCTTGGATACTGCTATATGTAGGATGAAATGGTCTCCGTGCCTGACCAGGTGGTGCTTGCATAGCGTGCGAGCTGAGGGGCTACTGGAGGTAAACTCGCCTGGCCGCAAGAAGCCGTAGAAGGCCAGGTGTATGGCTGCTTGTATAATGATACTAGTGTGGAGTCCGAAAGGTGCAGTGGCCAGAATATCAGACATGTTTCTGAAAACGTCTCCTGTGATAGGCAGGCGTTTGAGGGAGGCCGTAGGCTGGCGTTTCTGGATGCCACGCATGACGGCCCGAATGGCGTGAAAAGTGAACAAGGAGGGTTCGGCAGGGTCCTGGAGGGACGTAAAATGTTGTACCCCGGCCAGGTATAGCCGGATCGTGTTAAAGGATAACGCCAAGTCCGAGTGGCAATGGGCAATGAAGGCCAGGACTTGCTTGACCCGGGAGGTCTCTGTGGAGTGAGATGTTAAGAAACGGTTAAAGGCCCTCCAGGCTGTTTGGTAGGCCTTGCGGGTATTGTCTGCGAGGGAGTGATTGATGAGTTGAGTCGCGGCTACTAGGTGAGGGGTTAATCCAGGGTCAGTTGAGACCAGTCCGGGATAACTGCTGACGTTGGTCCGGCTCCGGGCACCTGATCAAAAAAGGAAACTAAGTTAAAGCGGGAGAGGGCGTCCGCTGCCCGATTACATTTACCGGGGATAAAGGCACAATGAACATTAAATTGAAACAATAACGAGAGCTGGACCAGTCGCCGCAGGAAGGACATAATCTCCAGAGACTTAGACCTGCCTTTGTTAATGATTTCCGCAGTGGCGAGATTGTCCGTTGAAAAGGTCACTGTTTGACCGGACCAACTGCGGCCCCACGTGTGGGCAGCGGCTACGATGGGGTACAACTCGAATAGGGAGGACGTCTCGGTGAAGCCCGGAATTGCCAGTATCTGAGGAGGCCAAGGGGCTGCGAGCCAGAGGTGGCCAAAAATTGCCGCAAAACCCGTGGAGGCCGCTGCGTCGGTCACGACCTGCGGTGACGAGGAGGACACGGAGGGAATGAACAGGGACACACCATTCCAGGACGTCAGGAATTCCTCCCACATGGCAAGATCTGCTATAGCTGCGGGGTCCAGGCTGAGGATGTGCTCCGGGTCTTGTGAATGAGACAGTAGGACTAACAGGCGTGATACGAAAGCGCGACCTTGAGGGATGATGCGCATAGCAAAATTAAGCATACCGAGAAGGGACTGTAGCTGCCTCTTGGTGCAAGTTCTGGTGCGGGTGAAGTCCCTCATGACCGACCTGATGCGGCTTAGTTTATCCGGGGGGAGGCTGGCCTGCATAGTGCTGGTGTTTAAGCTGACCCCGAGGAAGGTGATTGCCTGCGCAGGGCCCTCCACCTTGTGCTCAGCAAAAGGGACGTCAAGGTTATTGAAGACCACCCTTAGTTTATCCAGATCCCCTGGAAGGGAGCCAGGTGACTCGACCAGCAGGAAGTCATCCAAATAGTGTATGACTCCCTGGCACTGGGCTACGTGCAGCAAGATCCATTCGAGAGCCTGCGCAAACGAGTCGAAGAGCCAGGGGCTACTCTTGGACCCGAAGGTTAGCTTAGTGGCAAAATAGTAGAGCTCCCTCCATTTGATGCCATGCCAGCACCAGAGAGATGGATGGATAGGAAGGAGCTTGAAGGCGTCCGAGATGTCGGCCTTGGAGAGCCATGTTCCTGTGCCTGACTTGAGAATGGCCTGGATGGCCATGTCTACGGATGCGTATTTAAGGGAGAACTCCTCAGAGGGGATAAGAGAATTAAGACTGGGGACAGAGGAAGAATAAGGCGCTGACAAATCGTAGACCAACCTAAGTTTATTGGAGAACTTGCCCTTGACAAGCCCAATAGGGCTGACTCGCCAGGTGTTAAATGGGGGCTTCGTGAAAGGGCCTATGATGAAATCCCGGTCTAGCTCTGCCCGTAATAGCTGGTCGATGGCTTGTACGTCCGTGGCTGCTGACCGCAGGTTCTGGCACTCGTGTGTAAGGTGAGGGAGAGAGATAAGTCCTGTATGAAAGCCCTGAGTAAAGCCCTGAACTAGGTAGGTGGCAAGTGAGGGGGTGGGATGATTGGCGAGGTAGACACTGAGCCACGACACGTTGACCCGGCTTAGTCAAGATTTTCTAGCCTGCTTGACCTCGCACATGAGCCTGGGATGAGCTCTATGACATCGTGAGCATACATGGAGCAGCCTGCACTGGCTGAAATTGCACGACCCACTGTTGTAGTTGTTACAGATGGCCGCGCCTCCCAAGGTCTTGACCGGGCGCCCCAGTTTATCCGTCTGCGGCAGGCGTACCGGCGCCGGTAGGGCCTGGGCGGTACCTGAGGTCGATGGACCGTCTACGGGCGGGGTTGCCACTGAGCTGGCACACCAAGTTGCGGTGTGAGTAGCCGACTGGCAAATGGCACAAAGGGGAGACCGCAGCCCTGCGAAGTGTCGGCAGAATAACTCGGTGTCCATGACACTCCAATCCGTAGGTATCTGAAATTGGGAAAGCCTGGCGGCCGCCTTAGCAGAGAAGGAGCGGTGATAGTCATAAAATGAAAAACCGTCGTATTTATACCCCAGGTCAACTACCACGTGGAGGTAACGATCCAGTTCCTCCCTCCTGCCGGGGGAGGCCGAGCAGATGACATCCCTCAGCATGCCGAAGGCCAAGGTGAACTCGGTGACAGAAAGCTTCCTGTCCAGCCTGGGGTCTTTGGCTTTGAGGACCACCGACACGTCCCCCCAAGTGTAAGCTTTGTTTTCTGCCAGCTCATGAATGGATATCAGGAGTGAAGCCAGATTGACGTCCTTGCCCTCTAGGATGTCCTTCCTGACGTTGGCTGAAATTAAATGAGAAGGGTACACTACTGGTGTACACCCGGGGGTACCTGCGCTGGTGTTCTCCACTGCTTGTGAAGCTGGTATAGGAGGAGAAACGACTGGGCGGGTCTCGAGGAGGGCCACCCGACTCTGAACCTCTGACATTGAGGTCGTCAGGGATGACACCAGCGTGTGAAGCTGCGTGATGGAAGCAGCGATAGAGCCCAGGGAGGCCTGCTGGACACTATCCTCGACCGCGGCTGGGGGAGGAAAAAGGAGCCCGAAAAGCTCGGCCTTTCTGGCTGTAGCTGGGAAGGGTACACCCCTACGCCTCAACTCGGCTGTCAGCCTGGGAATGGTCCATGATCTGAAGGACCTTTGGCTGCCGCTCTCTGAGACGAGAGACGGAGACAACGGAGCCGTGTAGTCCTCGCTGCCAGCCTGGGACATGGTGGCAAAATCCAGGCTTGGTGAGCCTATTAATCCTTGGGTCCGGGTTTTTCTCCTATACGGAACCTAAGAGGGTGACATGGATTACAAGACTCGTAGGAGACTCCTGAGCAAACATTTTTTTTTTTTTTTTTTTTAGAGAAGGATACTACCGCTTGTGAGCATTTCCCTCCCAGAAGATTCTCTTACCTAAGGAGGCACCGTCCGACCCGGTGCAGGTTGGACCTACTGAAAACTCGACTGATCTGAGGAGATGAAGGTGAGTTTGTATGAGACTCCTATACCTGCAGAGAGATGTCTAGCTAAATAGTGGAGGTAAGACTGGAAATGTGATGAAAGACATAACTGAAACGAGCTACATAAACAAAACGAGCAGACAACCGAATTTAGAATAACGTGCATATGGCGACAGAGACGTGACTTGGTTGCGCCGCAGATGCAAAATTTCCTTTCCCTTCCCTTTCCCCATTTTTTTTTTTTTTTTTTTTATTTCCAACGCAAATTGTACATAGAACGTGGGGCTCAAGCGAAGGTGGACCCTGCCACGTGGAGCTCAGGCAGGGGGGTGAACCCCGCCACGTGGAGCTCAGGCAGGGGGGGGGGGGTCTGCCACGTGGAGCTCAGGCGGAGGTGGAGCCCGCCACGTGGAGCTCAGGCAGGGGGGGGGGGGCCTGCCACGTGGAGCTCAGGCGGAGGTGGAGCCCGCCACGTGGAGCTCAGGCAGGGGGGGGGGGGGGCCTGCCACGTGGAGCTCAGGCGGAGCCCGCCACGAGGAGCTCAGGCAGGGGGGGGGGGGAAGGGGACCCCGCCGCGTGGAGCTCAGGCGGGGGGTGAACCCCGCCGCGTGGAGCTCAGGCAGGGGGGGGGGGGAAGGGGACCCCGCCGCGTGGAGCTCAGGCAGGGGGGGGGGAACCTGCCACGTGGAGCTCAGGCAAAAAAGGGGGGGGGTACTGAAATGAGGCGTAGCAGCTGGGCGCACCAGAACGAATCGATGCATAAGGAATGCGATGGGATTCGAATTGGAGCGTAATAAGTGACAGAAATGATATGCCATGACAAAGACTAGAATCAAGGACCATGCTTGAACCTGCGAGTGACTTAGTCTCTGGAGCATGTACAGAAATGAGGCCGAACCTTGGGGCACTTCGAAGCGAATCGGTGCGTTAGAGATGCGACGGGATTCGAATCGGAGCGCGGTAAGTGACAGAAATGACAACATGGTTAGAAATGGCAGAAATGAAATGATTTGACATAACCGACTGACATGATTGAAATGACTGCAATGATTGACATGGAAAGAAATGACCTGACGGACATAGTACAAACGGTATGAAAATGATTTTTTTTTTTTTTTTTTTTGTTTGAACAACCTAAGATTGACATTGCCCGGACTGCTCAATTTAGCGTGACAAGCAGACAGCTGTGATTTCGAAACGGTTCGATCGATTCGAACACGATGAAATGAGTCGTTCGGTTTAGCAATGACGTGCTACGAAACGAAGTGCCTGTTGGCACGAACGACAAGTACCGAAAAGGTGACAACGACTTCTTCGAAGAAGGGGTAGTGACATGAGGTATCGAATACAAGTGTCGCAGTTAAGACGTTCGTGTAATCTAGAGTGAGTGGTTCGTGAGTTCAGGAATCTAGTTTACGTGACTTAATAACACATGAACGAAAAGGGTGCCGAAGCCCTACCTGCGACAGCCGGCCCAGACGTGTTGTACGACAACGGAAAATTTCGATTTAGAGTATAGCGACTCAGACGGCAACCAGACGGACGCTGACGAACGACAAGGCTTTGTCGACACGAGGCGGACGAAAACGTAGGAACTCACGAACCCGGCTCACTGTAAAGTCTTGTGGATAGTCGGCCCTTGATTTCTGACGCATCAGATATCGCGCACCGGAACCGACGAGGGAGCCAGGCGAACGGGCTGGTTATATACTCCACCGGGCTCCACCCATAATTCCAGGCCACCATACTGGCCTTTCCATATATCATAATATCATAATCAACAATTATTCCTTTTCACATCCCCCGACACAAATCCGTCCAAAAACAGACAAAAACTGTGTTAGGTCCTGGAAATAAAGTTGCATTAAGTTCAGCAATCCAACGGACCTCCTTCTGGAGCAAGATCTTGTTCCAGTCACCACCTCTATTGTCCGGGTGGACCCGATCGAGAATGGTGAAATGAACGTGGGGAATTTTTCCCGCATGATGATCTCGCACATGTCACCCAGAGGGAGGTCCGGGTTTGCATATTTCATGCTGGTGATAAGTCGTGCCACTCTCTTGTAAAATTCTAATTTAGTTTTATCAATGTAAAAATGCAAAATGTACCAGTATACTCACTTTTGACCAAATGGTCTCTTAGTGAGTGTGCCTGTCTGAAGGTAATGGCGGGTGTCGTTGATACATGTGGTTTTAAATTAGGATCAATTTGTAGCAGATACCAATGTTTCTGTAAAATTCTCTTGATGGTTTTGTGTTGTTTGCTATAGGTGGTTATTAATCTGGTGATTGGTTTTGAACTATCAGGTATTTTTTTGGAGAAAAGTACTTAGTTGTTCATGTGCCAGTTTAAAAGCCTTTTTCAGGCATGTGGATGAATAACCTTGATCTATCAATCTTTTCCTTAGTAAATTTGCTTTAGACAGGACCCGATCACCTCCGCCGCTACTGACGGCTCTGGTAAGTGGCAGAGGGTGTGGGAGAGCGGCGAGAGGGGGGGTGGCACCTCTCCCACCGCCGATAACGGCGCCTGAAGAGATGGATATCTTGGTTGTGGCAGCAGCTGCTGCCGTTACCAAGATATCCCTCTTCAAAAAATGGACGTACATCGCCGTGCGCCGGTCGTAAAGTGGTTAAGCAAGCTTCTATTGGATTGTCTAAAATAACTTGTCACAAAACGTCCCACACTCCGCTTGAGTGCCTTCGTCATATACCGATTCCTCCCAGTCTGAACATATATATCAGATATTCCAACCACTGAGAACCAAGAACAAGGCAGCACTAGTTTTGGCAGCTGAACATGAACTGTTTATTTGAACACAGGCACACAGAGATAGTCAAAGTTCTCAACTTCAGCTGGAGAAGTTTCTTGTAATTCCACAGATGCTTTCTAGCAGGAAATTCCATGTCCCTGTCAGTGTTGTGGGAGAAAGACCGACTGGTTCTTCTCTCAAGAAGGCTAAAGCCGCTGTTGGTGCTGGGCAGAGCTCAGCGATGTTCTTCCCTGATGCTAGCTCTTCTGCTGGAGGCTCACTCAGTTGTTCTTCCTCAGCAGAAAAGTCAAGTAAATCTCAAGTCTCTGGAATTGCTGAAAATCCAGGGCACGGGTTGGCTGCACTTGAGCCCAGTGCCAATACTTTGGCAGGTGACGCCTAATCCATAACATCTTCCGGTGAACGGTCAATTAAATCCATACATTCTGTTGTCTGGGGCTGAAGAAATGAGCCGACTGCTCCATCTCCCGTACCCTCATCCAGCTGCTGAACAGACGCATTCCTCCATCCAAGATCATCCCATGCAGGAACAGGATCATCAAGGTCAGTCAGCACTCACTGCATCCGCCAAAAGACCTCTGCATCCATAGTTGCAGGCGGAGATGCATAAAGCACTGTTACTCTGCCATATTGCAGACTCTTCAGCTGTCAGATGGAATTTCCTGATAGTCCCAGGCAAAGGGAGCCCAGACCTGCTGCTGAGCAGAATCTAGCAGGCGTCTGTAGGCTATCTCCATCTCTCATTCCTGATTGGCTAGAAACTCCAAATCTTCCAGTGCCCAAGGAACTTCTGAGACATTCAGCATCTGTTCTCTGTATTCCAAGATTTATTCCAAACACCACTCCAAATTGCTCCCAAAGTCAGGGTCCTCAGACAGCCACTCTAATAACAGCCCCAGGCTGCCATAGCCAAAGCCTTCTGTTGCGGTGTCGTCCGCTGTCCATGGGCACACTTGGGCTACATACCAGTGGAGGGCTCTGTAGCTCTCGTCCAACTGCATCCCCACCTGGACCAGCCTGGTTAACTCAGCTTCATTCCTTGTGCTTCTCTCCCCAAAAACACCATTCACACTTCGTACTATGACCAGTACCTTTCCTGGAAGGAGAGAGTTTTTCGCTGCTCACGGGCTAGCGCTTTCTTTCAGAGTTTCCAGCAGACAGAATCATACCATCCCAGCAGGACCTGCTCTGACACTGGTCCCCTGTGCTGTATCTGCATCTCTTGCAACCTCCTTCCGAATTCCTCTTCTTTGGTGGCTGGTGGCTGGTATCTGTACCTCTCCTCTCCTGCTATCCAGACCTTGTATCCAAGTGGAGGTTTGGATGTCCCAGACTGCAGGAAGCGTCCAACTGCTTGCCACCAATGCCACAAAATGTCCCACACTCTGCTTGAGTGCTTTTGTCATATACTGATTTCTCCCAGTCTGAATATAGACATAAGATATTCCAACCGCTGCACTGAATACTAGCACATTATATTAAACTTCCCCTAAAACAAATCTCTTCTAGCCAAGGCTGCTGATAGTAATTGGGCCTCGTACAGACTACCTGACAGCCCCCCCCCCCCCCAAGAATATATTAAAGCTATATTTTGCTAAAAATACAATTAAATCATTATTAGCAGACAGAAATACAACATAGCTTCCCGAATTACTGCTAAATACAAAATATAAAACAGAGTTATTAAGTAAAAATGAAGATGAGATTAAAAAAATCTACAGGCTGGGCAGTTGGAGTTCCGGGATCAGAGAGACAGAGGGAGAGAAACAAAGTTACAGAGATAACAAACTCAGGAGCAGAGCTAACATTGGAGCCAGCACTGGGAGGGAGGCCCACACTGGGAGGGAAATTAGTGAGGGTCTACTGTCTCTTTCTCAGCAGATAAAAGCTGGCAGCAGGAAGAGGGGGAGAGACCAGCTTTCAACTTCTGGAGTATCACATACCTGCTGCTGGAGGCCAATGGAGAGAGAGGGCTTCCCTTGTGGCTAATGCCCTGTACACACAACTGGTTTTCCCGTCGGAATAAACTCTGAAGGTTTTTTTCTGACGGAGTTCCAATGGAATTCCGCTGAAATTGTCCTGCGTACATACAATCACACCAAAGTCCGATCATCAAGAATGCATTGACGTACAGCACGTACGATGTGGTGTTAGTAGAAGTTTGGTTAGAGACGATTTGCGCTTTTCAGACTCCTGCATTTTCAGATTGTTTTACTGCTTTTCATGCTTGTGGGTTTCTATCTGGTCTTCAGTGCATGCAGTAATTTCGTATCTGTTTTTTAGTGCATTCTTGTCCGCTCGTTGCTGATTTCCAGCTCGCTCTTCACAGGCCTTGCTGTTCTTCAGTGCGTTCTGTTAAGTTCGTTCTGACCAGCCTACCGTTTTGAAACCATGTTTCGGTTACATACTCGTCGTACAGTTTGTGCTGTGGGGGGTCTTGGTATTGGGGTTTATACTTTGACCCAAGCCCAGTCCAAGAACAGGGTGAGGAGGAGCTCATGGCCAAGAATTGGTTACTCCAGCGTGACCAATTCTCGCACATGCCTCTGCTGTGTGAGATCCAGGAGAATAATCCTGATGATTTCAGGAACTTTCTCCGGGACCCGTTTTTCTGTTGGCTTTGCTCCCCCCTTATATCAGCAGGCAGGATACCTGCATGAGGCAAGCCATCACTCTGGAGCAGCCACCTTGCAGTACTTGGCGACTGGGAGAAGTCTACAGGACCTTAAGTTCTCTACAGGCATCTCCCCCCAGGCTCTGGGGATAATTATTCCAGGGACCTGTTCTGCCATCATTCAGGTCCTGCAGAAGGACTATATTAAGGTAAGTTTTATCCTTTAACATCACATTATATGTATTTAATGTTTGATAATGTTGTATTGTATTTCTTTCATCATTCCCTAATTACCATATGCAATATGTAATATGCTGTGAAAGTCCCCTTTATTCTCATGCATGCTGTAAGCTTTTTAATACCCCTTTTTTGGCCTGCATGCATATTTGCCTTCACTAACCTCCCCAGCATGCTATCCTGGGCACATATACACCTATATCCTAGTCCCTTAACAATGTATTTTGTCAGCTCCATTGTAGTGCTTTACCTAGAGGCTTTTTTATTTTTGGCTTCCAAAGTCACCTACCCCCTCCCCCCCCCCCCTAAAATGTTATCAATGGGCCATCAGAGGGGGTGAGGAATTTGATAAGTGGGCCTTATATATTTGTCTTTAAATACTCCTTAAGATAAATGTTATACTGATGTTGTGCAAGAATGTTTTTTGTGTAATCTGCTTGCAATGTTATGTGCAAAAGTACTTATATATTTTATTGTTTGACTCCACAGTTTCCTCCAATACCACAGGAATGGCAGACTGTGGCCTCCCATTTTGCAGACCGTTGGGACTTTCCTAACTGTGGAGGGGCTATAGATGGGAAGAACGTCCACATAGTGCCACCACCCCATTCGGGGTCTTAGTATTACAACTACAAGGGGTTTAATAGTGTAGTGTTAATGGCGGTGGTGTCGGCACAATATGAGTTCCTCTATGTGGACGTGGGGAAGAATGGCCGGATGGAGGATGGAGGAGTCTTCACCCAGACCAGCTTTTACCAGCGTCTCCAGACTGGTGGCCTGGCATTGCCACCTGATGCGGATAACGTGGAAGGACTCCCTTTCCTCTTTATTGCTCATGAAGCCTCTGGACGAGCACTTGATGAGGCATTTCCCCCCGGAGAGAAGGGTTTTTAACTACCGGCTGGCCAGAGCGAGAAGAGTTGTTGAAAATACCTTTGGGATAATGGCTAGCCAGTTCCGCCTGTTTCTGACAGCAATCCATATGGCGGACTACAAAATCAACCATATCATCCTATCCTGCTGCATACTGCACAATTTTTTAAGAAAAAAATGCCAAAATGATATAGCCTCAGCTGGGCTTGAGGCCGGACTTATTACAGAGAATAATTTGGAATACCCCGTGCTTGGACTACAGATATGTGAATAAGTATATAAGCTGCTCCCCTCAATAGTGCAAAGGAACTTGACTTTGTGAGTTGTGGGTTGTGAAATGGTAAAGGGGGCGCTACAATCAAATAGTAACAATAAAGTGCAAACATATACATAATACAATACAATACAATACATACTGCAATATACATTAGATATATATAAGTATTCAGCTCAAAAAAAAGTGAACATATAAAACAAATAAACAAATTGTCCATAGAAAATAGTGAAACTGGAATAGGTGTAAATCCTGTATCCCGTCACCGCTTTGGAAAAATGGACAACCACAGCACCCAGGGAAATTATGGTAAGTAGGTAAGGTCAGGTGAAGCTTTAGCAGGTTTAGGGAACTGCCAACCTTGATAGAGAAACTTCTGCTTAGGTGTACCAGTGATATTGTTTCAATCCACGTTTACGCAAGAAAAAATATAGAGAGAACCGGACCATGGCATAATAATGTTTTACTTAAAATAACATAAAAACAAAAACAGCCAAATGGCCTCTTACTTTAAAAGTGCCATAACGTTGGCACTAGAGGGAATGAACGGATCAGACTGGGTGAATTGGAACCTAGCTGTGCTGCTTCCGCTGCTTAAATTGGCATTCATTCCACCCCCTGGATCTCGGGAACCAAGCGTTTGGACCAAAAGCGATGTGACCGGAATGTGCCTCGACGTACGTTTCGTCGTAAATGACGGGGCTGGATACTGGCCGTCCTGGCTTGGCCCCCCAAAAGCGCCCGTGAAGTTCGGGAGAAATTTGTAAATTATTTTATGGGTAAGGGGGCCATTGCTATGCCAGCCAATGTCTAAAAAATGTTTAAATAAAAAAAATATTATCTGATAAAATCTTGATTTTTCTTTATTGCCTGTGTTTGTTTTTGGCTGTATCCTAGGTTCTCCTAGTGCACTTGTAGTGCCAAGTGGATTTCCCTTTAGTAAATAAGACCCATTGTCACTGTAAACACAAATTTCCTTAAAAACTGGTATTGAGCATTGAAAGAAGAAGCCACACATTGTTGATTGCGCTTTTTTTTTTTGTAAATAGGCATGTTTAATAACATAACATACAATACGTAGGAAAGCAGAAGGCAATATCAGACATTCAGACATTCTAGCGTCCGAATTGTCTTGATATTGCCTTCATCAGATGAGGTGATGTCACCCCTTTAAAAGACAAATTTTGAAGATGCACACAAATTGGGGATTTCACTCCTCATCCCATGCCAAATGTCAACATGTTCTATCTCCCATCATGGGGGATCAGTGGACATGTTTTGGGCGGCAACCCCTTCCTCTCACCTACTTCATTTGGGAGGAAGGGGTTGCACCCACCAAACACATTGAAATCCCCTGATGGCAGATGTTGACACACTGGGGGTTATTTACGAAAGGCAAATCCACTTTGCACTAGATGTGCAAACTACAAGTGCATAGTGCACTTGAAACTGCACTGAAAGTGCACTTGGAAGTAAAATATCACATTAACCACTTGCCGACCGCCGCACGCCGATGTACGTCGGCAGAATGGCACGGGCAGGCATAAGCACGTACATGTACGTGATTTGCCTCCCGCGGGTCGGGGGCCCGATCGGGCCCCCGCCCGGTGCCTGCGGCGGTCGGTTTTCGTTCGGGAGCGATCCCGGACGAGGGGACGGCCATTCATTCATGGCCACCCCCTCGCGATCGCTCCCGACGAATGGAAATCCCCGGTGACATCACTTCCTCTCCTGTAATGTAAACACAGGAGAGGAAGTGATGTATTCTCTCCTCCGTGTCGGTATTTTTCGTTCCGACACGGAGGAGAGCGGATCAGTGAGTTGCACCAACACATCCCACACACAGTAGAACATGCCAGGCACACTCACACCCCCCCTTTACCCCCCGATCACCCCCCCAATTACCCCTGCCCCCCAGTCACAGTGACACCAATGTCATTTTTTTTTTTTTTTTTTTTTTTTTGCATTGGTGTCATTTGTGACTGTAATAACTGTTAGGGCAGTTAGGGTTAGCCCCCTTTAGTTCTAATGTACCCCCCTAACCCCCCCAATAAAGGTTTAACCCCGTGATCACCCCCCGTCGCCAGTGTCACTAAGGCTGGGTTCACATTGCAGCGGTTTATGAGAACGAATGTGATTCGCACCGCACTGCAGTGCAAATCACATCCGATCTCTGTGCGATTCGAGTTCAGCCATTCGCCGCACCCGCCGCACCCGCCACACCCGCCGCACCCGCCGCAAATTCGCACGGGACCCTTTTTTTGGCCCGCAGCAGAATCGGATCGCATGGGTGTTCACACCATGCGATCCGAGTTTGCAGATCGCACTGCGATATGCGAACTGATCTGGGGGTGTCAGTAACATTTCACTGACACTCCCAGCAGTTCGCATAGGGCAGTGTGAACTGCCGCCGGGAGGCATGCGATGCGGGAACCCGCCGCGGATTCGCGGCGTTTCCGCATCGCTCCAGTGTGAACCCAGCCTAATAAGCGATCATTTTTCTGATCGCCGTATTAGTGTCACAGGTGACGCTAGTTAGGCAGGTAGGTATTTAGGTTCGCCGCAGCTTTTTATAGCGCTAGGGACCCCCATATACTACCGCATAAAGCCCCCTGATTGCCCCCTAGTTAACCCTTTCACCAGTGATCACCATATAACTGTTACAGGTGACGCTGGTTGGTTAGTTATTTTTTTATAGTTTCAGGGCACCCGCCATTTATTACCTAATAAAGGTTTAACCCCCTGATCACCCGGCAGGTGTCATTTGTGACTAATAACTGTTAGGGCAGTTAGGGTTAGCCCCCTTTAGTTCTAAGGTACCCCCCTAACCCCCCCAATAAAGGTTTAACCCCGTGATCACCCCCCGTCGCCAGTGTCACTAAGGCTGGGTTCACATTGCAGCGGTTTATGAGAACGGATGTGATTCGCACCGCACTGCAGTGCAAATCACATCCGATCTCTGTGCGATTCGAGTTCAGCTATACAGATAGTATGGCTGAATTCGTGTCGCACCCGCCGCACCCGCCGCAAACTCGCACGGGACCCTTTTTTTGGTCCGCAGCAGAATCGGATCGCATGGGTGTTCACACCATGCGATCCAAGTTTGCAGATCGCACTGCGATATGCGAACTGATCTGGGGGTGTCATTAACATTTCACTGACACTCCCAGCAGTTCGCATAGGGCAGTGTGAACTGCCGCCGGGAGGCATGCGATGCGGGAACCCGCCGCGCATTCGTGGCGTTCCCGCATCGCTCCAGTGTGAACCCAGCCTAATAAGCGATCGTTTTTCTGATCGCTGTATTAGTGTCACAGGTGACGCTAGTTAGGCAGGTAGGTATTTAGGTTCGCCGCAGCTTTTTATAGCGCCAGGGACCCCCATATACTACCGCATAAAGCCCCCTGATTGCCCCCTAGTTAACCCTTTCACCAGTGATCACCATATAACTGTTACAGGTGACGCTGGTTGGTTAGTTATTTTTTTATAGTTTCAGGGCACCCGCCATTTATTACCTAGTCTCACTAGTGTACCCCTAAATTTAGGGGTGTCTACTTTCTAAAATGGGGTCATTTGGGGGGGGGGGTTTGTGCCATCTTGGCATTTTATGGCCTTCAAAACTGTAACGCCCTTAGAAAGCCTGAAGGCGGTGCTTGGTTTTTGGGGCCCCGTACGCGGCTAGGCTCCCAAAAAGTCCCACATATGTGGTATCCCCGTACTCAGGAGAAGCAGCAGAATTTATTTTGGGGTGTCATTTCACATATGCCCATGGCATGCGTGAGCAATATATCATTTAGTGACAACTTTGTGAAAAAAAAAAAAAGTTTGTAATTTTCCCGCAACTTGTGGCAAAATATAAAATATTCCATGGACTCAACATGCCTCTCAGCAAATAGCTTGGGGTGTCTACTTTCTAAAATGGGGTCATTTGTGGGGGTTTTGTGCCATCTTGGCATTTTATGGCCTTCAAAACTGTAATAGGTAGTGAGAAGTGAACTCAAAAAATTACGCCCTTAGAAAGCCTGAAGGCGATGCTTGGTTTTCGGGGCCCCGTACGCGGCTAGGCTCCCAAAAAGTCCCACATATGTGGTATCCCCGTACTCAGGAGAAGCAGCAGAATTTATTTTGGGGTGTCATTTCACATATGCCCATGGCATGCATGAGCAATATATCATTTAGTGACAACTTTGTGAAAAAAAAAAAAAAAAAAAAAAAGTTTGTAATTTTCCCGCAACTTGTGGCAAAATATAAAATATTCCATGGACTCAACATGCCTCTCAGCAAATAGCTTGGGGTGTCTACTTTCTAAAATGGGGTCATTTGTGGGGGTTTTGTGCCATCTTGGCATTTTATGGCCTTCAAAACTGTAATAGGTAGTGAGGCGTGAAATCAAAAATTTACGCCCTTAGAAAGCCTGAAGGCGGTGCTTGGTTTTCGGGGCCCTGTACGCGGCTAGGCTCCCAAAAAGTCCCACATATGTGGTATCCCCGTACTCAGGAGAAGCAGCAGAATTTATTTTGGGGTGTCATTTCACATACGCCCATAGCATGTGTGAGCAATATATCATTTAGTGACAACTTTGTGTAAAAAAAAAAAAAAAATTTTTTTTTTGTCATTATTCAATCGCTTGAGGCAAAAAAATAAAATATTCAATGGGCTCAACATGCCTCTTATCAATTTCCTTAGGGGGTCTACTTTCCAAAATGGGGTCATTTGGGGGGGTTTTGTACTGCCCTGTCATTTTAGCACCTCAAGAAATGAGATAGGCAGTCGTAAACTAAAAGCTGCGTAAATTCCAGAAAACGTACCTTAGTTTGTAGATGTGACAACTTTTGCGCAAACCAATAAATATACAATTATTGACTTTTTTTTTACCAAAGACATGTGGCTGAATACATTTTGTCCTAAATGTATGACTAAAATTGAGTTTATTGGATTTTTCTAATAACAAAAAGTAGAAAATATCATTTTTTTTCAAAATTTGCGGTCTTTTTACGTTTATATCGCAAAAAATAAAAATCGCAGAGGCAATCAAATACCATCAAAAGAAAGCTCTATTTGTGGGAAGAAAAGGACGCAAATTTTGTTTGGGTACAACATTGCATGACCGCGCAATTACCAGTTAAAGCAGCGCAGTGCCAAAGTGTAAAAAGACCTCTGGTCATTTACCAGCAAAATGGTCCGGTCTGAAAGTGGTTAAAAGATCACAGAATTAGCAGCGTGAGGAATGTGCTTGCTCTGATATGAACGCTAGTTTTACCACACAGATCGCTTCCGTCTCGTACTTGCTTCAGAGCATGCGTCATTTTTGGTCCGTCGGAACAGCATATAGATGAGCGGTTTTCATGATAGGAATTGGTTCCATCAAAAGTATTTAGAACATGTTCTATTTCTAGGACCATTGAAATTCAGCTGCAGGCCATTCCATTTTTAACCGTCTTCCTTCCTGGTTCATGGACTCCAGCTGTGTGATTGGCCGGAGCCACAATGACGTCACTCCCTTGCATGTGCGCAGGAGCCGCATTGTATGGCACAGGGTTTTGAAGGAATGGCCCGGGTGGCTGTTACTTCAGAGCACAATAACCAGCGATGTCACTTACTGCATGTACAGTAAATATCTCCTAAATAGAGTACGCTCAGGAGATATTTACATTACCTATAGGTAAACTTTATTATAGGCTTATCTATAGGTAAAAGTCAGAGATGGGAGTTTACTCTCACTTTAATGAAAATGTTTATGTAGTTGGTGAATGTTTGAATTTGGTTTGGGATTATTTTTTATTAAAATATATAAAACAAATGACATGTGGATATTAAACATGATGTTAATATTAGGTGCTAGTATTTGTTTGTATTACATTAAGCCTCATACTGTGTTGATGTCATGTTTTTCTGGTGATTGTAGGAGAAGCATGTCACAATTTTCAGTTAAAAAAAACTGATATCTGTCAAGCAAAACATCAGATCTGACAATGCCTTCATATATAAACTGATATACTGCCCAAGCTAAATAATAATTATTTTGCTTCTCAAAATACAATCAAATTCCTCAATCAGCCCCTTAGCCTTTTCTGTTATCACTTTGTGCTGTTGGCTCAAAGTTTGTAAAAACAAAAAACAAAAAAAATGTATACACCCCTAGATGGATACAGAATTGATCCGATGCTGCATCTGTTCCCTACCGACTCTTAGCCCTTGTACACACGGTTGGACAGTCCGATCACCAAATCCGTCGGATAATTTCCGACGGATTTAGTCTGGAAACTGGTGTTGCATACACGTGGTCGGACAAATTTGACGGAATTTCCAGTCGACGAGAACACGGTGACGTAAACCGCATACGACGGGAATAGAAAAGGGAAGTTCAGCACCACGTGCGGCACCCTTTGGGCTCCTTCTGCTGATCTCGTGTTTATCATGTGTTAGTCAAAGTTTGTTCGATTCGCGCTTTTAAGATTTGTGCTTCAGATCGTTACTGCTCTTCAGTTTGTGCTTGTGGGTGCGTATCTGCTCATCAGTGCGTGTAGTCAGTTCGCATTTGTTGGTCATTGTGAACTATGTCTTGGTATTGTACGCTTTGATATTCAGTGCTTATTGTCAGCTTGTTTCTGGTTTTCAGTTCGTTCTTTCAGGCCTTGCTGTTTATCGGTGCTTTCTGTTAGTCTGTTCTGACCAGCCTACCGTTTTGAAGCCATGTTTCGTGTACATACTCGTCATAGAGTTTGTGCTGTGCAGGGGCTTTGTGTTGGGCTTTTAGCTTTGACACAAGCCCAGTCCATGAACAGGGCGAGGAGGAGTTCATGGAGCAAGAATTGGTTGCTCCAGCGTGATCAATTCATGCAGAGTGGCAGAGGTTTTTTTTTGCTTTGTGAGATCCGGGGGAATAATCCTGATGATTTCAGGAATTATCTCCGGATGACGTAGCCCGTTTTTCACCACCTGCTGGCTTTGCTGTCCCCTTATATCAGCAGGCATGATACCTGCATGCGGCAAGCCATCACTCCGGAGCAGAGGCTCATCGCCACGTTGCGGTACTACAGGGAGAATTCTTGAGGACCTCAAGTTCTCAACAGGCATCTCCCCCCAGGCTCTGGGGATAATTATTCCAGGGACCTGTTCTGCCATCATTCAGGTCCTGCAGAAGGACTATATTAAAGTAAGTTTTATCCGTTAACATCACATTCTATGTATTTAATGTTTGCTAATGTATTGTATTTCTTTCCTCATTCCCTAATTACCATGATTGCAATATGCTGTAATTGATATGCTGTGCACCTTTGTCCTCATGCATGCTGGAAGCTTTTACAGTTCCTTTTTTGTCCTTCATGCATATTTGCCTTCACTAACCTCCCCAGCATGCTCTTCTGAGCCTATAAACCTATAGCCTAGTCACTTAGCAATGTATTTTGTCAGCTCCATAGTATTGCATTCCCCTAAACACCCCCTAAAATGTGTACAAATGTTATGTGTCTGCTTAAATTCATGCAGAGTGCCAGAGGGTTTTTTTTGGTGGGCCAAACTCATTAGGAACCCCCTCCCCCCAACTGCTAGGTCAGCTGATAGCAATCCTCTATCTGCTGACTTTGCCAAACCCAATACACACTATACATATAAATCTGACCACACTCTTTGGTGGTCAGATTTATGGATGAATTTACCAAAGCATGTAGTGCAAGAGTCTGTCTCAATATTTTCAGATGCTACTGTTTTAAGTTTTTTTTTTCCTATTATTATCTTGATAGGTAATAGCAGAATGTAAAAATGTGCTTCCATTTGTTCATTATTTTTAATTTTTTTTTGTATTATGACACTTCTTACCTGTCCGGTGGGCTGCCAATAGTGTAAGTCTAGTGTAAGTGTGAGGGTCTGGCCACAGTATCACACATTATTTATGTATTCAGCTCTCAATGAAGTGGAGAGGGTTATCTGTCCAAAACACCCTCCCCCCTAATTTTTTGCAATGGGCCATCAGATGGGGAGGGGGGGTGAGGAATCTGATAAAGGGAGCTTATACTTTTGGCTTTAAATACTCATTTTCAAAAATGTTATACTGATCTTGGCCAAAAATGTTTGTTTCTAATCATCTGCTTGCAATGTTGATGTGCAAAATTACTAATTTTTTTTTTCTTGTTTGACTCCACAGTTTCCTTCAACGCCACAGGAATGGCAGACTGTGGCCTCCCACTTTGCCACCCGTTGGGACTTTCCCAATTGTGGAGGTGCAATTGATGGGAAACACGTCTGCATCATCCCACCCCCCAACTCGGGGTCCTACTATTATAATTACCAGGGGCATAATAGTACAGTGCCTTGTGAAAGTATTCGGCCCCCTTGAACTTTTCAACCTTTTGCCACATTTCAGGCTTCAAACATAAAGATATAAAATTTTTATTTTTTGTGAAGAATCACCAACAAGTGGGACACAATTGTGAAGTGGAACGAAATCTATTGGATTTTTGAAACTTTTTTAACTAATAAAAAAATGAAAAGTGGGGTGTGCAAAATTATTCGGCCCCCTTGCGTTAATACTTTGTAGAGCCACCTTTTGCTGCGATTACAGCTGCAAGTCGCTTGGGGTATGTCTCTATCAGTTTTGCACATCGAGAGACTGAAATTCTTGCCCATTCTTCCTTGCAAAACAGCTCAAGCTCAGTGAGGTTGGATGGAGAGCGTTTGTGAACAGCAGTTTTCAGCTCTTTCCACAGATTCTCGTTTGGATTCAGGTCTGGACTTTGACTTGGCCATTCTAACACCTGGATACGTTTATTTGTGAACCATTCCTTTGTAGATTTTGCTGTATGTTTGGGATCATTGTCTTGTTGGAAGATAAATCTCCGTCCCAGTTTAAGGTCTTTTGTAGACTCCAACAGGTTTTCATCCAGAATGGTCCTGTATTTGGCTGCATCCATCTTCCCCTCAATTTTAACCATCTTCCCTGTCCCTGCTGAAGAAAAGCAGGCCCAAACCATGATGCTGCCACCACCATGTTTGACAGTGGGAATGGTGTGTTGAGGGTGATGAGCTGTGTTGCTTTTACGCCAAACATATCGTTTTGCATTGTGGGCAAAAAGTTTGATTTTGGTTTCATCTGACCAGAGCACCTTCTTCCACATGTTTGGTGTGTCTCCCAGGTGGCTTGTGGCAAACTTTAGACAAGACTTTTTATGGATATCTTTGAGAAATGGCTTTCTTCTTGCCACTCTTCCATAAAGGCCATATTTGTGCAGTGTACGACTGATTGTTGTCATATGGACAGACTCTCCCACCTCAGCTGTAGTTCTCTGCAGTTCATCCAGAGTGATCATGGGCCTCTTTGCTGCATCTCTGATCAGTCTTCTCCTTGTCTGAGCTGAAAGTTTAGAGGGACGGCCAGGTCTTGGTAGATTTGCAGTGGTCTGATACTCCTTCCATTTCAAAATGATCGCTTGCACAGTGCTCCTTGGGATGTTTAAAGCTTGGGAAATCTTTTTGTATCCAAATCCGGCTTTAAACTTCTCCACAACAGTATTACGGATCTGCCTGGTGTGTTTCTTGGTCTTCATGATGCTCTCTGCGCTTTCAACAGAACCCTGAGACTATCACAGAGCAGGTGCATTTATACAGAGACTTGATTACACACAGGTGGATTCTATTTATCACCATCAGTCATTTAGGACAACATTGGATCATTCAGAGATCCTCGCTGAACTTCTGGAGTGAGTTTGCTGCACTGAAAGTAAAGGGGCCGAATAATTTTGCACGCACCACTTTTCAGTTTTTTATTGGCTAAAAAAGTTTAAATGATCCAATAGATTTCGTTCCACTTCACAATTGTGTCCCACTTGTTGGTGATTCTTCACAAAAAATTAAAATTTTATATCTTTATATTTGAAGCCTGAAATGTGGCAAAAGGTTGAAAAGTTCAAGGGGGCGAATACTTTCGCAAGGCATTGTATTGTGATGCTGGCGGTGGTGTCAGCGACATATGACTTCCTGTATGTGGACATGGGGAAAAATGGACGGATGTCGGATGGTGGAGTGTTCGCGCAGACGGAGTTCTACTGGCGTCTCCAGAGTGGCAGTCTGGGCTTGCCACCTCCAGAGGAGAATGTGGAAGGACTCCCCTTCATTTTCATCGCGGATGAGGCTTTTGCTCTGGCAAACCATCTGATACGACCTTTCCCGATGAGGACCCTCACTCCAGACTAGAGGATCTTTAATTTTCAGCTGGCCAGAGCCAGAAGAGTTGTGGAGAACACTTTTGGGATAATGGCCAGCCGGTTCCACCTATTTTTGACTCCAATCCACATGGCGGAATTTAAACTCAATCATGTACTTTCATGCTGCATTCTGCACAGTTTTTTGAAGAAACACTCACCAAACTATGTGGCCTCAGTTGGGCCTGATGCAGACTTGCCTGAACATACCAACCTGACGGCCCTTGAAGCAGGCCGTCCTGGCTTCCCCTCCCAAAGCGCCCGCGAGGTCAGAACAAGATATATAGAGTACTTTTTGGGTAGGGGGGCCATTGATATGCCAGACAATGTCTGAGAGGAATTTTTTTAATACATTTTTCTTTCAAACTCCAATAATCTTTGTTTTCATTTACTGCTTGGCTTTGTTTTAGGTGTCTTCTAGGTTTTTTGGGGTTTTTTTGGGGCCTTTTTCTACAACAGTGTAAACCCAATTACTGTGCGAGATGAGGTGACAGTCTCTTCTTCAGATAATATTATTATGTTGTGGGTCTGCTACACACACACCTTGTTTTTGTTGTTAATGTATGTAGTGCATTACTGACAAAAATATTGCTCATTTTCAGCACCATGGCAGAAATATGTGGGGTCATGAAAATGGCGTGACTGGGGAAATGTAAAAAGCACTGTGGGTGTTATTTACTAAAGGCAAATCCACTATGCACTACAAGTGTACTGCAAAAGTGCACCTGAAACTGCACTTGGAGTGCAAAGTGGATTTGCCTTTAGTAAATAACACCCATTGTCACAGAAAACAACAACTTTACTACAAATACTGCTTTTTCGCATTGAAAAGGGAAGCCACACATTGTTGATAATTAAACTTTTTACTCAAAGCACATTCACAGTGCGTTTAGAAAAGGATTTTATAACAAACCAACATATTTGGTGTATATAAAACATTATTTTTGGTACCAATTATATAACTTGTTGTTTTTGTGTAAACAGGCATGTATCAAAACATAACATACAGAACATAGGAACTTACAAATTTCAACTTTGAAAAGACAATATCAGACATGAGTATGTACAAACTGTGTTGATATTGCCTTCATCACATGGGGTGTCACCCCTGTAAAAGCCAAATTTGGAAGATGCACACAAATTGTGAATCCAACTGGGCATTTTCCTCCCGATCCCATGCCTAATGTTAACATGTGCTATCTCCCATCATAGGGGATCAATGTGCGTGTTTTGGGGGTGCAACCCCTTCATCTCACCCACTTTAGTAGCAAGGAAGGGGTTGCACCCACAAAACGCGAACATTGATCCCCCATGATTGGAGATAGCATATGTTGACACACTGTGTGCATCTTCCAAATGTGGCTTTTATTAAAATATAAAAGTGTTTTTGAAAAATAAAAATGTATGCTAGTGACAGAAGTACAATTAAATCACACTTGTTTATTAATAAAAATAAAAAGGTAAATAGAAAAAGCATAGTCAAGCATAGCCAGAGTCCAGTAACCAGATCGGGTAGTCAGCCACGCCAGAAGTCAGGGATCCAAGTAGAGCACAGCAAGCAGGATAAGGAGCCAATAGGGATGTCAGCAAGCCAGTCTTTAAACAAATCGCAGGAGATGGTTTCTGGTGCTGTGACCAGGGCGAAGGCAGAGGTGAAGCGAGCTGGAAGGCTTTAAGTAGGCAGGTCAGACTAGCATCATCAGGAACAGCTGGTAACTGTGGAGAGAGAAGAGAACTGGCAATTAGCCGACAGCTGAGCGGCCAGCCCAGAGAAGGAAGGGCTAAGCCAGCCCTGACAGCTAGCTAGTTTTGGGTATTTCAGATTCTCCCTAAAACATCAATGATGTTCTTCATTTTTTGTTGAACATCATTGATGTTTTTCTTGAGATTAAAATGCGATTCTTCGATTAGCTTACCTGAAGCTGTGATCTCCGAAACTCACCTGTTGTGGTTCCAATTTCACCAATCTCTACAATCTCTCCTTCCTCCTCCTCCTCTGCTTCCGGTGTTGGTATTTCCCCTTCTTTGGGAGGTGTGGGGTCCCTGGTGTCCTCAGACTTCCCGAGTCTTCTCTACCCTATGAGAATGTAAAGAAGGAATACTTAGCACACAGATATTTGAGGGCAGAAATAGGAATATGAAACATTGCTTGGAAGTGTTGTACAATTGTGTTTTTTGGCAGAGTTCAAAGCTGAAAACATTTTTTTTACACTTTCTTTCTAAAGCTGGAATACTTACCTGTTTTGTGAACAAATGTAGTCAAGTGCAACTTGCCAAAACATCGTATTTGGAGTGGGCTAACGAACAATGTTTATTACGAACGATTGAACCCATGAACAGGAAAGTGGCCATTTTAAACTGTACAACATTAAATCAAAGCACAAGGAGCAGTATGCAAGCAATAATAATAATATGAACACACAACTACTTACTTTTTTGAAGAACTGGTTTGATCCTTCTGTACTGATCGTGCTCCCTCAGTTTCAGGTCTGACCAGCGTTTCCTCAGTTGATCCTTGGATCGTCCTACACCAAAATTCTTCTGAAGACTCTTCACAACTTTAGTCATGATCTTGGCCTTTCTGATATTTGGGTTTGGGTAAGGTCTATACTTCCCATCATAGTCGTTCCTCTTCAATATGTCCACCATCTCCAACATCTCTCCAAAAGATATATTTGAGGCCTTAAATCTTCTCCTCCGGGATCGGGACATTTCTGCCTCTGAGCTTTCCTCGTCCTCCTCCTCGTTAGTGGAATTATTAGTGTGCACCTGCTGTGTCTTCGCCATGTGCTCTCCCCACTAAGCCCGAAAGAGAAGGGGCGGGGAATAGACTAGAAAGAATGTCAGTGGCGGGCGGAGTTTCACAATTGCGCACTGTATATAAACGCAACACGCGTGCATCGTACGTACGATCTGTGAGCGGAGGAAGGAGCTGAAGCACCGATCGTTAGAACGAATGTACAGTTGGAACTTGGTACATCACTAGCCTATACTGCTTCTAGATTGAGGCTTATATTGGGACAAGATTAGGAGAGTTTAGCCTGACATTATTAGGGTTTGTCTTGTGTTGTGTCTTGTAGAGAAGATGGATCCCTTCAAGGAACCACATTTTCTGGAGCTAATCATTGATATGCTCAGGGAGCTGCCCTGCCTGTGGCAGACAAACAACCCCCTTTATAAGGACCTAAGAAAGAGGAAGGCAGCGATGGAGAAACTGCTCGGTTTGGTGAAGATCATGCTCCCCATATAACCTATGTGATGGCCAAAATTGGTGCCCTGAGGAATACATACAGTGGTGTGAAAAAGTGTTTGCCCCCTTCCTCATTTCCTGTTCCTTTGCATGTTTGTCACACTTAAGTGTTTCGGAACATCAAACCAATTTAAACAATAGTCAAGGACAACACAAGTAAACACAAAATGCAATTTGTAAATGAAGGTGTTTATTATTAAAGGTGAAAAAAAATCCAAACCATCATGGCCCTGTGTGAAAAAGTGATTGCCCCCTAAACCTAATAACTGGTTGGGCCACCCTTAGCTAGCAACAACTGCAACCAAGCGTTTGCGATAACGTGCAATGAGGCTTTTACAGCGTCCTGGAGGAATTTTGGCCCACTCATCTTTGCAGAATTGTCCTAATTCAGTTACATTAGAGGGTTATCGAGCATGAATGGCCTTTTTAAAGTCATACCACAACATCTCAATAGGATTCAGGTCAGGACTTTGGCTAGGCCACTCCAAAGTCTTCATTTTGTTTTTCTTCAGCCATTCGGTGGTGGACTTGCTGGTGTGTTTAGGATCATTGTCCTGCTGCAGAACCCAAGTTCGTTTCAGCTTGAGTACACGAACAGATGGTCGGACATTCTCCTTCAGGATCTCTTGGTAGACAGCAGAATTCATAGTTCCTTTTATCACGGCAAGTCTTCCAGGTCCTGAAGCAGCAAAACAGCCCCAGACCATCACACTACCACCACCATATTTTACTGTTGGTATAATGTTCTTTTTATGAAATGCAGTGTTCCTTCTACGCCAGATATACTTGGACACACACCTTCCAAAGAGTTCCACTTTTGTCTCATCGGTCCACAGAATGTTGTCCCAAAAGTCTTGGGGATCATCAAGATGTGTTGTGGAGAAATTGAGACGAGCTTTGATGTTCTTTTTGGTCAGCAGTGGTTTTCTCCTTGGAACTCTGCCATGCAGGCCATTTTTGCCCAGTCTTTTCCTGATGGTGGAGGCATGAACGCTGACCTTAACTGAGGCAAGTGAGGCCTGCAGTTCCTTGGACGTTGTTGTGGGGTCTTTTGTGACCTCTTGGATGAGTTGTCGCTGCGCTCTTGGGGTAATTTTGGGCGGCCGGCCACTCCTGGGAAGGTTCACCACTGTTCCATGTCTTCGCCATTTGTGGATAATGGCTCTCACTGTGGTTCGCTGGATTCCCAAAGCTTTGGAAATGGCTTTATAACCCTTTCCAGACTGATAGATCTCAATTACTTTCTTTCTCAATTGTTCCTGAATTTCTTTGGGTCTCGGCATGATGTGTAGCTTTTAAGGATCTTCTGGTGGACCTTACTGTGTCAAGCAGCTCCTATTTAAGTGATGCCTTGATTGTGAACAGGTGTGGCAATAATCAGGCCTGGGTGTGGCTAGAGAAATTGAACTCAGGTGTGGACAACCACAGTTATAGTATGTTTTAACAAGGGGGGCAATCACTTTTTCACACAGGGCCATGATGGTTTGGATTTTTTTTCACCTTTAATAATAAACACCTTCATTTACAAATTGCATTTTGTGTTTACTTGTGTTGTCCTTGACTATTGTTTAAATTGGTTTGATTTTCTGAAACACTTAAGTGTGACAAACATGCAAAGGAACAGGAAATGAGGAAGGGGGCAAACACTTTTTCACACCACTGTATCTGAGGGAGCGCAAGAAGTTCCAGGAGTCCATGAGATCAGGAGATCCAGGTGACATTTATGTCCCCAGGATGTTGTACTATGAGAGGCTGCATTTTATGGCAGACCAGAGGGAACCCAGGCCAGCACTCTACAGTCTTCCTTCAAGGCTTTCTTCACCCCCAGCTGAGGCTTCCAATGTCCAACCTGGGCCTTCCAGGCAGCAACATGTGGAGGGGCCCAGCTTGAGACAGGTATAGCATTGTTCAACATATTTCTTGTCGCACAATAATTGATGTCTGCCCTGGGGGCCAAAGGCTTCGCCAAATTGACCAGTTTCTCCAGCATTGCATTCCTGTTTATTTGTTTATGACACCGAAATAAAGGTTTTTTTTGGTTCAAGAAATACTTGCCTATGTGTTTTACTTCAAAAAGGACAGTTTATTTGTGAGCAGGCAGGTACATTTCAAAAATACAAAGTCAAATTAATAACAAGGGGCACCAACACCAAACAACCTCCTAGAGATTCAAAAATAAAACAATAAAATAAAAAGTTATTAATGGTGTTGTGGTAAGTTGACACACAAAACACACCAAAAAAATTACAAAGATGAGCAAAATGTCAAAAAAGGAGATCTTGATTAAAAAAAACAAACACAAAATTTAAACAAAAAAAATAAATCTGACGAATTAAAATATTGTATTCATGAAATCAGGAAAAAGAATAAAGAAATATGTTTTGGAGAAGTGTGTGTGAATATGAGCAGCAAAACTACTTCATTCTTGTAGCATTATAAAGAAAAATTGGATTTTTATATACAGCTTACCTGTAAAATCCTTTTCTTGAGAGTACATCACGGGACACAGGAGCTTCATTACATAGTGGGTTATATAGGCACCTCTGGTGATTGGACACTGGTTAACCCCAATTAAGGAGAATTCCTCCCCTATATAACCCCTCCCATATGAGAGGCACCTCAGTTTTGTAGCAAAGCAATAAGAAACCACGTAAAACCCAAGAGGGGCGGGAGCCCTGTGTCCCGTGATGTACTCTCAAGAAAATGATTTTACAGGTAAGCTGTATATAAAAATCCCATTTTCTTCATCATACATCATAGGACACAGGAGCTTCATTACATAGTGGGATGTCCCAAAGCAATGCTCAGATTGAGGGGAGGGAGACACAGATCATAATTATAGACCGCCAGGGACCTGAGGACCTAAACTGCAGCCTGCAGTACACTGCGCCCGAAGGCGATATCCTCTTGCCCTCTGACATCCACCTGATAGAATCTGGTGAATGTGTGGACTGATGACCAAGTTGCAGCCTTACAGATCTGAGCCAGGGAAGCCTGGTGATGCACTGCCCAAGAAGCACTTACAGCCCTAGTAGAGTGCGCTTTCACTTGAAAAGGAGGAATCTTCCCCTTTGCACTATAGGCCTGAGAAATAACCTGTCTAATCCACCTTGAGAGAGTGGATTTTGACGCCGCCTGGCCCTTCCTAGGGCCTTCCGGCAAAATAAACAAGCAATCAGTTTTCCTTATCTGAGCAGTTGCCCGAAGATATATACTGATTGCTCTAACCAGATCCAAAGTGTGCAAAGATTCTTCTTTTGCGGACTGTGGGTCCGGAAAAAAGGATGGTAGGATTACGTCTTGATTCAAATGGAATCCCCAAACCACCTTAGGTAGAAAGGACCTGTTGGGACGCATGACCACCCGGTCCTTATGAATAATTAGATACGGCTCTTTGCTGGAAAGAGCTGCTAGCTCTGATACTCTTCTAGCTGTAGATATGGCTACCAAGAAGACCAATTTTTTAGTCAGGAGAACTAATGAAGCCAGATGCAAAGGTTCAAATGGTTGCCCCTGCAAAGCCGAGAGAACCAAATTCAGATCCCATGGGCATACCGGAGGGATCTGGCCCCCCGGATGAAAGCCCGCACCAGGGAATCCGATGCAAGTGGCTTCTGAAAAAATACTGACAGGGCCGAAATCTGCACCTTGATAGTGCTTATGGCCAAATTCATTTCTAGGCCTGACTGGAGAAAGGCCAAGATCCTGCTAATGACATACTTTCTAGGATGCCATTTCCTGAGTTCACACCAGGAAACATATGCCGTCCAGATTTTGTAATAAATAAGCCTGGAGGCCGGCTTTCTGGCATTGACCAGAGTAGAAAGGACTGGCCCCGAAAGGCCACGGTCTCTCAGAATGTGGGTCTCAGCAGCCAAACCGTCAAATTCAGACTGCGTAAAGCAGGATGGTAAATTGGACCCTGTGAGAGCAGATCTGGCTGGAGAGGGAGGATTAATGGCCTGCCTACTGCCAACTTCATGATCTCTGAGTACCACGGTCGCCTGGGCCAAGCCGGGGCCACCAAAAGGACCGATTTTGTCTCCCTCTTGACTCTTCCCAGGAACCGCGACAGAAGCGGGCTCGGGGGGAAGGCATAGATCAGATCAATCATGAAACATACTTCTCTACTTCCTCGCTGGGAAGGAGCCCAAGCATCTGCTTAACCTGTTCCTTGAGGAACTGGCACAACCCCACGGCTGCGACTGTAGGTTGCACTACAGCGCTAGCCATGGAAAAGGAGGCTTTTAATAAGGTTTCTAGCTTCTTATCAGTTGGATCTTTAAATACCTGCGCATTATCCAAGGGACAAGTCAGGTTTTTATTCACGCAAGAAACAGCCGCATCAACAGATGGGACCCCCCACTTCTTGGTGAAACTTTCCTCCAGAGGATAATGCATAGAAAACCTTTTAGGAGGAGCAAACAGTTTATCGGGATGTCCCCAATCCTCATACAACAATTCATCCATTAAGGGATGAATTGGAAAGGAATAGGCAGTCTGTGGGGCTTTCCTGACTCCCAGGGAAGAAACAGAGGACGTAGCGACTTCAGCAGCAGGCATTCTGAATGTGGTACGCACCAATTCAGTATACTACTGCATCTGTTTTCTGAGCGCCTGGGAGGAGGGGACTCTCTCCTCTTCCTCTGAATCATCCGACTGCTCCTGATCCCTGTCCCAAGACAGGGATCTCTCCTCATTTTCAGAAGAATCATCTGAGAGAGGAATTTCAGCAGAGGGAGGGGGTCTACCCCTTTTCCTGCTATCTTTCAGGGAAGCAGAAATAAAATTCATTATTCTCCCTTCAAAACCCTCCAATGTAGCCCTAAGGGAGTCCTCAGTGACATAAACTGGGGATGGGACATTAGGAGAGGCTGCAAAACCTGACAGGGGCACTGACTCGTCTTGAGAGGCTGGCTCCAGTCTTGCAGGGGGGATGGTAACTTACAGGCACCTTTAGAACCCCTGGACCTAGGCGGTGATTTACCAGTGCCTTTGCTACCTCCCCCTGAGACCCTCTTACGAGGAGACATAGTCCTAAGCTACAAAGCAGAAGTACTAGTACAAGTGCAATCACTGTTGTGCTTAAAGTCTCACAATAAATATATATGCTTAAACTGCACAACCTGATGCTGAGTAGGTGTCTAAGGTTTGCCTGGATCCAATCCCCTCGGATGCTTACTGCCCACAGCTCCTGTGTCTCACACTTACAGCTCCCTGACGCTCTGGGCTTTTTAAATCTGCCGCCTGGTGCCTGCGCAGTACAGCGCCGTGCACAATGATGTGCACGGCTCACAACCACACTCCCCCCTCCTCCATTAGGCCGGGAACGCGCCCGGCGCACATGCACGCGCGCGCGCGTGCACGAGGACCGCGGGATCCAGGGGGGGAAAGGAGAACTCCACCGGAGCTGCGTGGGACCCCCAGACTACGTGTTACCTTGTTGTGGCAGGGACTGCAGTGGAGACGTGAGACAGCTGGAGAACCAGGCTTCACTGAGCGTGTGTACTGAAAGGCATGTAAGTATGCATCAGCTGCTCTTACTCCCTCTAGTGGTGGAAACCAGGTAAGACATACAACTACTCAAAATGAAGAAATCCATCATATAATTACATATATAGGATTAACTTCCCTTACCTGTCCTCGCTGCAGGAATTGCTGAAACAGACAAATTCCAGGCTTCACCCATCACGGCGGGCAGTGTTAGCCAACCTTCAGGTTTATCTGGGGCTCTTTCTCGGAAGAGCCTCCTACCTGGACCATGTAAAAGACTCTGCCAGAAACTTTCGTGCGCTCTGTGTAAACAGTACACCAAGTCTGGTTTTCCCAGAGCTCAGTCTTCCAATAGGAGAGGACTTACAGGCCAAACCTCGCTTCTTCGGCTGACGAGGCCCGGGTACCATACCATCTTGGGAGTCAAGGGACCTGCACAGAGTTAAAGTTTTACGTGACCAACCACCATAGACACTGACGAAAAAACTGAGGTGCCTCCCATATGGGAGGGGTTATATAGGGGAGGAATTCTCCTTAATTGGGGTTAACCAGTGTTCAATCACCAGAGGTGCCTATATAACCCACTATGTAATGAAGCTCCTGTGTCCCGTGATGTATGATCAAGAAAAGAGAATGCGCTGCATTAAACAATTTTTAACATTGTAGCGTGACGAATGTGCTATATCGATTACGAAACGCTAGTTTTACCTGACCGAGCGTTTCCGTCTCAGAATTTATTCTGAGCATGCATGGCACTTTGTTCGTAGAACTAGGCTACAGATGATCGGAATTGACGCGCATCGGATCATGTTGGCGGAAAATTTTATATCAAGCTCTCAAACTTTGTTAGTTGGATATTCCGACGGAAAAAGTCAGATGGAGCCCACACATGGTCGGATTTTCCGACAATACGGTCGGATCGGACAAGGGCTTAGGCTGGATTGACACCTGTGCAGTTTTAGTGCTTTTTGCATTTTGCAGATTTGCACTACAGTCAATTTAACATTGTTCTCTATGGAACACGTTCTGTAGTGCAAATCAGCAAAATGCAAAAAGCACTAAAAATGCATTGGTGTGAATCCAGCCTAAGACTGAGAACTAAGCGATAAAAGATGGCTGATTGCTTGGTTCTCAGCCTTCAGTGAGCAGAGAGCCTGTGACTGTCAGTCACCAGCTATCCACTCTGTCCCTCTAGTGCTCACTGGAGTGTTTGGCTGGGGAGGGGGCAAGAGCGGCTGGCTGGGGCTCTCAGCACCTTGCTGAGAGCCTGAGCCAGCTGCCAGTCCAGGCCTCTGGGCAGATCCCACCATATGGTCAGGACATTTTCAGAGGCTGGACTGGCTCTGTGACATCAGCTGAGTGAGGGCTTTAGCCCACTGTCGACTGAAATGGGGTCACAGGAGTGCAGAAGGAACTGCAGTCCTGTAATCTTCAGGAGAAGTATAGCCAAAATAGCATTGGCTATACTTCTCCTTTAAGGCGGTATTAAACCCAAAACCAAAATTTTAATATATCGCAGCTTACCAATCAGTAGATGTGCGTCTAGGCTTTTTTTTCCTTCTGTTTTCTTCTAGTGATCTGGCCAGTAACACACCTCCTGTATTCGAGAGACACAACTCTGGATGAAGGAGAAAAGGGGGCAGATTTGAACAGCAGCATTGTCAGCCACGGGGGGAGGGGGAGTCGAAGATGTACTAGCGTATTTAAATAAATTAACAAATTGAGGCCAAACTTCCGCTCACACGTTATAATCAGTTACATCAAACTGTTTTTTTCCTTTTTGGATAAAGGTTTTACATAAATAAAAGCAGAAAAATACAGGCAGGTTGACATTGATCACACAATGACAGTTATTGAGGACTCCAAATGTAGTTACACTCTTCAGGTTAAAGAATTTGTAGCCAAATCCCGGGCCTCTCCAGGCCTAATGGTGACCTCCAGAGTTAGGGACAGCTGACATGCTTCTGTGTAGAGTGTAGAGTGGGTTTATGAGGCATGGTGGGTGCAATGTAAGCTAGATTAATGGGCGCCAGACACTTCTTGAATGCAAAGAGATTTATGGTCTCTTAAACAGACCTGTGGGAGGGAGGGTAAGGCCAGGACATCCTTTAGTAGTTGCAATGTTAATTTAGCAGACTCCGAGACTTCTATAGGCAGACAGCCATGCAGGGAAAGGCATCCAGCAAGACACCACATCTGCATGAGTAGGACTGCTGTCTCCTATGGCAACAATCTTAAAACAGTTTCTAACAAAGGTTGTAATGAACTTATTCACTTCTTCTACAATCTCCTATTGTAGATCTTCACTCAGCTGAGCTCCTAATCTTTCACTAGACTTGCTGATCCACTGCCACTGGATCCCCTGAGCTCTTCCAATCTTTTCATTCAGTATCTTTCTCAAGTGTCACTCCCTCGTCCCTGCTGGGTCCCTAGCTTGGCACTCACAGATACTCCTCAAGCGTCACCCCACTAGCCTGCTTGGTCCTTGACTCGCCACACAATATTGCTCTGCAAGCATCACCTCCACTGGCTGGGTCCCTGGCTTGACATCTGCTGAAGTTTCCCAATTCTTCACAGTCCCTGGTTGATGAGAATACTGCTCAGGTACTTGCTTAAGCTAATCACAGTGGTCCCTGATAACAAGGTGGATGGTCCCTTAGTGGCGACCGCTTCTCCTCTACCTCTGATCACGACAGGTTCTCCGGCTGGTTGGACTGCAAGCCACAATCCCAACCCGACACTGCTCTCTTGCTTCTGGATAATGCCCTCAGACAGCCTAGCAGCCAGAAGTCCCCAGGATAGACCTCTGCAGCAGCCCGGGGCAGCACAACACACATACACCCAGACCCCCAATCACCTGACCTCACATAAATAAATCCAATAAATAAAGCAGGCGAAGGGACCCAAGAAAATCCCTGCCCATTGACTGAGACACCCCATCTATTCCTAATCTGTCCTTGCAATGCCCTTGTCTTATCTAATGCCACCAGCCACTAATGCCACATCATTTTGGCCACAATTTATACTGCTACATATCTTTGGTAAAAATAACCCAAATTAGTGGATATTATTTGGTCTTTGTGAAAGTAATGCCGCGTACACACGTAGCGGACTATCCGGCGGACTTAGTCCGGTGGACTTGCCGCCGGACTGTTCGCCGGACTTTCCGAATGGGCTACTTACCCACACACGGCACTTTTTCAGTGGACTAATATGGTGTACTAAGTCCGCCGGACTATCCGCCGTACTTTTGAAAACATCGGCGTGGGGGTCCCCCCCAGGTCCACATCAGACCCTTGTCCAAGCACGCTACCCGGCCGGCCAGGAAAGGGGGGACGAGCGAGCGGTCCCCCCTCCTGAGCCGTACCAGGCCTCGTGCCCTCAACATGGGGGGTGCCTTGGGGAAGGGGGGGCCGCGCGGCCCCCCACCCCAAAACACCTTGTCCCCATGTTGATGAGGACAAGGGCCTCTTCCCGACAACCCTGGCCGTTGGTTGTCGGGGTCTGTGGGAGGGGGGCTTATCGGAATCCGGAATAACTCCAACTCCTCTGCCGAGTGAATCCTCTGGGACTGTGACACCATAATGGGCGGGGACATCATCCGGTGATGTCCCTATATAAGTCGCCGCATGTCGCATCCGTGCCATTGTGAGCGGAGGATGCGACGAGGCAACATCTGAAGAGAAGAACAGAAGAACAGAAGGCGGCAGCGATGACAGCGGCGACATCGGCGACAGAAGACCAGGTAGAGCCTGGCTTTCTTCCTCACCGCCGCCCTCTTCTTCCGACTTCGGGGGTCTTGTCCCCCTCTTCGGTTCTTCTTGCCGGGCCACCGCACCTTCTTCTAGCTCTTTTACAGGCAAGAAGAACCGAAGAGGGGGACAAGACCCCCAAAGTCGGAAGAAGAGGGCGGCGGCGAGGAAGAAAGCCGGGCTCCTCCGCTAGTAAAAGAGCTAGCAGAAGATAGCGGAGGAGTCCGGCGAGAAGACCCCCGAAGACAGAAGACCCCCGGAGCTGTGCAATAAACTATTTAACCCTTGTGTGTTGTGCTTTTTTTACTTTTTTTTTACAGGTGAATGGGTAGGGGTACATTGTACCCCATACTCATTCACATAGGGTGGGGGGACGGTATCCGGGGGCCCCCTTATTAAAGGGGTCTCCCGGATTCCGATAAGCCCCCCGCCCGCAGACCCCGACAACCAATGGCCAGGGTTGTCGGGAAGAGGCCCTTGTCCTCATCAACATGGGGACAAGGTGCTTTGGGGTGGGGGGCCGCACGGCCCCCCCTTCCCCAAGGCACCCCCCCATTTTGAGGGCACACGGCCTGGTACGGCTCAGGAGGGGGGGGGCGCTTGCTCCTCCCCCCTTTCCTGGCCGGCCGGGTAGTGTGCTCGAACAAGGGTCTGATATGGACCTGGGGGGACCCCCACGCCGATTTCTTCGGCGTTGGGGTTCCCCTTTAAGTCCATACCAGGTGACGGGGCCAGCGACGCCTCCTTCGCTGGCCCCGTCTACCTGGAGACGCGCTTAAAATGAGCGGACTTTTCTCCGCGCGGGAAAAGTCCGCTCATTTCAAAAGTAAGGCGGACTGGCATACCAACGGCCGGATTGTCCGCCGAAATGCAAGTCCGGCGGGAAGATTGGAGTGCAAAAATACTTTCTAAGTCTGCCGTACTTTCGGGTAAAAAAAGTCCGCCGGAGGCTACACACGGGGAGATTGTACGGCGGACTTGAGTTTGCCGGACTTTTCCACCTGATTGTTTGATCGTGTGTACGCGGCATTAGCGAGTCTACAAGCTGTGGTGCGAATCATACAAAATCTAATTTCTTGTGACCCGAAGTACAAATACCCCCCAAATTACCCCTTTTTTGAAAGTAGACAATCCAATGTATTTAGTAAGAGGCATGGTGAGGTTTTTGATGTTGAAATTTTTTCCCACAATTCTTTGCAAAATGAAGATTGTTTTATTTTATTTTTTTCCACAAAATTGTCATTGTAATAGATTATTTCTCTCACATGGCATGTGTATACCACAAATAATGCCCCAAAATACATTCTGCTACTCTTCCTGAGTATAACGATACCACATGTGTGGGACTTATCTACAGCCTAGCCACATAGAGAGGCCCAACATGCAGGAAGCACGTGTTTCATAGTTTCATAGTTAGTAAGGTTGAATAAAGACACCAGTCCATCCAGTTCAACCTGAGTGAGTGTCTACAATTGTCCCTATCCCTGTACATTGCACACTCACATCAGCCCCTACCCTCAAGGAGCCCACATTTCAAGGCCCCCATTCATATACTAGGGCCAATTTTGGACAGAAGCCAATTAACCTACCTGCATGTCTTTGGAGTGTGGGAGGAAACCGGAGTACCCGGAGGAAACACACACAGGGAGAACATGCAAACTCCAGGCAGCTGGTTTTGTGGTTGGGATTTGAACCAGCGACCCTTCTTACTGCTAGGTGAGAGTGGTAACCACTACACCACTGGGCGGTTCTAGGAGCATAAATTACACATCTAACTTATTGACTACCTATTACGCTTTTGAAGGCCCTGGAGGGCCAGGACAATGACACGTGACACTCATGTGGCACTGATGATACATGACACTGATAACAGATGGCACGTGACACTGACAGGTGGCACAGATGACAGATGACACTAATATGTGGCACTGATGACACGTGACACTGATGATAGATGGCACTATGTGGAGCACCAGGACAATGACACGTGACACTCATGTGGCACTGATGACAGATGGCACTGATACATGGCACTGATGACACGTGGCACAGGAAAAACATCAGGGCCAGATTGATATCCTGCAAAAGGTACAGGGATTGGAAAGGGGTAAAGTAATTTTTTCTGATGAATCTGGAAAAAAAACCTTAGAGAAGAAAAGGTGAACGCTACCATCAGTCCTGTGTGTCATGCCAACAGTAAAGCATCCTGAGACCGTTCATGTGTGGGGTTGCTTCTCAGTCAAGGGAGTGGGCTCACTCACAAATTTGCCTAAAAACACATAAAGAAAGGTACAAAAGCATTCTCCGAGAACAACTTCTCCCAAACATCCAAGAACAATTTGGCGATTAACAATGCTTTGTCCAGCATGATGAAGCACCTTGCCATAAGGCCTCAAGAGGCAGGCGAACAGAAAAACAAAACACAAATTCTGACAAACTTCAAGCATTGATTATGCAAGAATGGGCTGCCATCAGTCAGTGTGTTAAGTTAATGCAAAGAGTCACTATTTGCAGTGTTGACCCTTTTTTTTTATTTTTTATAAAATTTTATTGAAAAAGGGTGCATTACAGAATGATATAACCAACAAGTACAAAGGGATTTTTGTATAATGTACAAGTCAGATAAAATATCAAAGCAGGTCACACATTGGTGTATAAGCACCAGTATCTTAAACCGAAAATGGAGAGTAACCCTCTCCCTGTCAAAACAGAAGAACATGAGGAAGCTGTGACTGGATGGATCTGATGATAATAAGGCACTAATCTAACCTCGGAAAGAGAACAGGATATGCTACAATTCAAAAGGAAAGCTGTGAAGGGGGGGAGGGGGGGAAAGGGGGGAGAGCCCAGTTCTATTGTAGGTAGTTATCCAGTAGTAGAGAGGGTCATAATCGGCAATGGTCCACTGTAGACAAAGGTGAGTTTATCGAGGTGAACTCGATCTTGAGGAGTAAGCTGCACCACAATAAAAGAGTCCCATCTTTTGCGGAAGCGCTGTGAGGCTTTCTGGTGGGCCAGATTGGTGTTGAGTTTGTCACGAATAGGGATGAGCCGAACACCCCCCTGTTCGGTGCGCACCAGAACTTTCGAACGGACCCCAAATTCGTACGAACGTTAGAACCCCATTGAATTCTATGGGACTCGAACGTTCGAAATTAAGTGTTAATTTTAACGGCTAATATGCAAGATACTGTCCTAAAAAGGGTTTGGGGACCTGGCTCCTGCCCCAGGGGACATGGGTCACTGCAAAAAAAACTTTTAAAAACTTCAGTTTTGGCGGGAGCACTGATTTTAATGACGATTAAAATGAAAAAAAAAAAAGTTAAATATTCCTTTAACCACTTGCTTACTGGGCACTTAAACCCCCCTCAGTCCCAGACCAATTTTCAGCTTTCAGCGCTGATGCACTTTGAATGACAATTGCGCGGTCATACAACACTGTACCCAAATGAAATTTTTATCATTTTTTTCCCACAAATAGAGCTTTCTTTTGGTGGTATTTAGTTACAGCTCGGAGTTTTATTTTTTGCTAAACAAACAAAAAAAGATGCAAAAAAATAAAAATAAAAAATCATGTTTTAATAGTTTGTTATACAATTTTGCAAACGGGTCATTTTTCTCCTTCATTGAAGTGCGCTGATTAGGCGGCACTGATGGCTGCATTGGTGGGCACTGATGGGCTGCATTGGTGGGCACTGATGGGCTGCATTGGTGGGCACTGATAGGCTGCATTGGTGGGCACTGATAGGCTGCACTGGTGGGCACTGATAGGCATAGTTAAGGCGGCACTAATAGGCACAGATAAGGCGGCACCGATCGGCACAGATAAGGCGGCACTGATGGGCAAAGATGGGCACAGATAAGATGGCATGGATGGGTGGCACGGATAAGTGGCACGGATGGGCACTGATAGGTACCACTGATAGATGGGACTGATGGGCACTGATAGGTGGCACTGATAGGTGGCTCTGATAGGTGGCACTGCTGGGCACTGATGGGCGGCACTGCTGGGCACTGATGGGCGGCACTGCTGGGCACTGATGGGCGGCACTGGGGTGCAGCACCTTTGCGGCAGATTGTGGGCACTGTGGGTGGCACTGTTGGTGGCACTGCTGGATGGCACTGTGGGTGGCATTGTGGGTGGCACTGTGGGTGGCGCTGGGGGCACTATGGGCACTGCTGGGTGGCACTGATGGGGGGCACTTACTTTCATTCAGGATGGCACTGCGGTGGGCAGGTGGGCACTGGCAGGGGGCAGGTGGTCAGCTGTATTGCTGGCCGTGATCGGGACTGATGTCCCGATCACGGCCGCCGGTGATCGGCTTTTTTTTTCTCTCCTCGCGCTGTCAGCGCGAGGAGGAATAATAGCCGATTACCGGCTCCGTTCTGTCACATGATCAGCTGTCATTGGCTGACAGCTGATCACGTGATAAGGGGTCGGGATCGACCCCTTACACGGATCGGTGATCAGGCGAGTCTCATGGACTCGCCGATCACAGAGCGCGCCGCGCGCGCCCCTCAGGGGGCGCGCAGGCCGCTCGTAACCGGGACGACGTCAATAGACGTAGTCCTGGAAATGTAGGTCCGCGCTAATGCCGTCATTTGGCAATAGCGCGGATCTCAAGTGGTTAAATATGGTGCCTGGGGGTGTCTGTAGTATGCCTGTGAAGTGCCACGTGTTTCCAGTGTTTAGAACAGTCCCTGCACAAAATGACATTTAACGGAAATAACGTCATTTAAAGCTGCTTGCGGTTTTAATGTTATATCTGGTTCCTGCAATATGGTTGAAAATCATTGAGAAAAATGGCATGGGTAGCCCTCCCTGCCCATTACCAGCCTATTTGGGTCTTGTACGCATATTAAGGGGAACCCCATACCCATATTAAAAAAAGGAAATACGTGTGGCCCCCAGGCCCTATATACTCAGAACAGCAGTATACAGGCGGTGCAAACAAGACAGGGACTGTGTAGGTTTGTTGTGTTAAGTTGAATCTGTTTGTAATTTTCAACTGGTACATTTTTAAAGTGTAGCTCCAGTCAAAAAAACGATTTTTAAGCTTTTTGGAAAACAGGAAGGGTTATCACCCCTGTATAATTTGTTTTGCCGTCCGTCTTTTTCAGAGCACGCAGACAGCACGCACAATCTCCTAACACTGACTGAGAGCTCTATTTAAAACGAGCAAAATATTTAGCTATATAGGTGGATATAGCGGTGTATACTGCGTTCAGAGCACGCAGACAGCATGCACAATCTCCTAACACTGACTGAGAGCTCTATTTAAAACGAGCAAGATATTTAGCTAGATAGGTGGATATAGCGGTGTATACTGCGTTCAGAGCACGCAGACAGCATGCACAATCTCCTAACACTGACTGAGAGCTCTATTTAACCACTTTCAGACCGGACCATTTTGCTGGTAAATGACCAGAGGTCTTTTTACAATTTGGCACTGCGCTGCTTTAACTGGTAATTGCGCGGTCATGCAATGTTGTACCCAAACAAAATTTGCGTCCTTTTCTTCCCACAAATAGAGCTTTCTTTTGATGGTATTTGATTGCCTCTGCGATTTTAATTTTTTGCGATATAAATGGAAAAAGACCGCAAATTTTGAAAAAAAATGATATTTTCTACTTTTTGTTATTAGAAAAATCCAATAAATTCAATTTTAGTCATACATTTAGGCCAAAATGTATTCAGCCACATGTCTTTGGTAAAAAAAAAGTCAATAACTGTATATTTATTGGTTTGCGCAAAAGTTGTCACATCTACAAACTAAGGTACGTTTTCTGGAATTTACGCAGCTTTTAGTTTACGACTGCCTATCTCAGTTCTTGAGGTGCTAAAATGGCAGGGCAGTACAAAACCCCCCCAAATGACCCCATTTTGGAAAGTAGACCCCCTAAGGAAATTGATAAGTGGCATGTTGAGCCCATCGAATATTTTATTTTTTTGCCTCAAGCGATTGAATAATGACAAAAAAATAATTTTTTTTTTTTTTTACACAAAGTTGTCACTAAATGATATATTGCTCACACATGCTATGGGCATATGTGAAATGACACCCCAAAATAAATTCTGCTGCTTCTCCTGAGTACGGGGATACCACACGTGTGGGATTTTTTGGGAGCCTAGCCGCGTACGGGGCCCCGAAAGCCAAGAACCGCCTTCAGGTTTTCTAAGGGCGTAAATATTTGACTTCACTCCTCACTACCTATTACAGTTTTGAAGGCCATAAAATGCCAAGATGGCACAAAACCCCCACAAATGACCCCATTTTAGAAAGTAGACACCCCAAGCTATTTGCTGAGAGGCATTTTGAGTCCATGGAATATTTTATATTTTGCCACAAGTTGCGGGAAAATTACAAACTTTAATTTTTTTTAATTTTTTTTTCACAAAGTTGTCACTAAATGATATATTGCTCACACATGCTATGGGCATATGTGAAATGACACCCCAAAATAAATTCTGCTGCTTCTCCTGAGTACGGGGATACCACATATGTGGGACTTTTTGGGAGCCTAGCCACGTACGGGGCCCCGAAAACCAAGAACCGCCTTCAGGTTTTCTAAGGGCGTAAATATTTGACTTCACTCCTCACTACCTATTACAGTTTTGAAGGCCATAAAATGCCAAGATGGCACAAAACCCCCACAAATGACCCCATTTTAGAAAGTAGACACCCCAAGCTATTTGCTGAGAGGCATGTTGAGTCCATGGAATATTTTATATTTTGCCACAAGTTGCGGGAAAATTACAAACTTTTTTTTTTTTTTTTTCACAAAGTTGTCACTAAATGATATATTGCTCACGCATGCCATGGGCATATGTGAAATGACACCCCAAAATAAATTCTGCTGCTTCTCCTGAGTACGGGGATACCACATATGTGGGACTTTTTGGGAGCCTAGCCGCGTACGGGGCCCCGAAAACCAAGCACCGCCTTCAGGCTTTCTAAGGGCGTTACAGTTTTGAAGGCCATAAAATGCCAAGATGGCACAAACCCCCCCCAAATGACCCCATTTTGGAAAGTAGACACCCCTAAATTTAGGGGTACACTAGTGAGACTAGGTAATAAATGGCGGGTGCCCTGAAACTATAAAAAAAATAACTAACCAACCAGCGTCACCTGTAACAGTTATATGGTGATCACTGGTGAAAGGGTTAACTAGGGGGCAATCAGGGGGCTTTATGCGGTAGTATATGGGGGTCCCTGGCGCTATAAAAAGCTGCGGCGAACCTAAATACCTACCTGCCTAACTAGCGTCACCTGTGACACTAATACAGTGATCAGAAAAACGATCGCTTATTAGGCTGGGTTCACACTGGAGCGATGTGGGAACGCCACGAATGCGCGGTGGGTTCCCGCATCACATGCCTTCCGGCAGCAGTTCACACTGCCCTATGCGAACTGCTGGGAGTGTCAGTGAAATGTTAATGACACCCCCAGATCAGTTCGCATATCGCAGTGCGATCTGCAAACTCGGATCGCATGGTGTGAACACCCATGCGATCCGATTCTGCTGCGGACCAAAAAAAGGGTCCCGTGCGAATTTGCGGCGGGTGCGGCGGGTGCGACACGAATTCAGCCATACTATCTGTATGGCTGAACTCGAATCGCACAGAGATCGGATGTGATTTGCACTGCAGTGCGGTGCGAATCACATCCGTTCTCATAAACCGCTGCAATGTGAACCCAGCCTTAGTGACACTGGCGACGGGGGGTGATCACGGGGTTAAACCTTTATTGGGGGGGTTAGGGGGGTACCTTAGAACTAAAGGAGGCTAACCCTAACTGCCCTAACAGTTATTACAGTCACAAATGACACCCGCCGGGTGATCAGGGGGTTAAACCTTTATTAGGTAATAAATGGCGGGTGCCCTGAAACTATAAAAAAATAACTAACCAACCAGCGTCACCTGTAACAGTTATATGGTGATCACTGGTGAAAGGGTTAACTAGGGGGCAATCAGGGGGCTTTATGCGGTAGTATATGGGGGTCCCTGGCGCTATAAAAAGTTGCGGCGAACCTAAATACCTACCTGCCTAACTAGCGTCACCTGTGACACTAATACAGCGATCAGAAAAATTATCGCTTATTAGGCTGGGTTCACACTGGAGCGATGCGGGAACGCCACGAATCCGCGGCGGGTTCCCGCATCGCATGCCTCCCGGCGGCAGTTCACACTGCCCTATGCGAACTGCTGGGAGTGTCAGTGAAATAATGACACCCCCAGATCAGTTCGCATATCGCAGTGCGATCTGCAAACTCGGATCGCATGGTGTGAACACCCATGCGATCCGATTCTGCTGCGGACCAAAAAAAGGGTCCCGTGCGAGTTTGCGGCGGGTGCGGCGGGTGCGACACGAATTCAGCCATACTATCTGTATGGCTGAACTCGAATCGCACAGAGATCGGATGTGATTTGCACTGCAGTGCGGTGCGAATCACATCCGTTCTCAAACCGCTGCAATGTGAACCCAGCCTTAGTGACACTGGCGACGGGGGGGTGATCACGGGGTTAAACCTTTATTGGGGGGGTTAGGGGGGTACATTAGAACTAAAGGGGGCTAACCCTAACTGCCCTAACAGTTATTACAGTCACAAATGACACCAATGCAAAAAAAAAAAAAAAAAAAAAAAAAAAGCAATTGGTGTCACTGTGACTGGGGGGGCAGGGGTAATTGGGGGGGTGATCGGGGGGTAAAGGGGGGGTGTGAGTGTGCCTGGCATGTTCTACTGTATGTGTGGTGTGTTGGTGCAACTCACCGAACCTCTCTCCTCGGTGCCGGAACGAAAAATACCGACACGGAGGAGAGAATACATCACTTCCTCTCCTGTGTTTACATTACAGGAGAGGAAGTGATGTCACGGAGGATTTCCATTCGTCGAGAGCGATCGCGAGGGGGTGGCCATGAATGAATGGCCGCCCCCTCATCCCGGATCGCTCTCGAAGGAATGCCGACCGCCGCAGGCACCGGGGGGGGGGCCCGATCGGGCCCCCCACCCGCGGGCAGGCAGGGACTTATATATACGCCCATATGCCTGCCCGTGCCATTCTGCCGACGTATATCGTCGTGCGGCGGTCGGCAAGTGGTTAAAATGAGCAAGATATTTAGCTAGATAGGTGGATATAGCGGTGTATACTGCGTTCAGAGCACGCAGACAGCATGCTCAATCTCCTAACACTGACTGAGAGCTCTATTTAAAATGAGCAAGATATTTAGCTAGATAGGTGGATATAGCGGTGTATACTGCGTTCAGAGCACGCAGACAGCACGCACAATCTCCTAACACTGACTGACAGCTCTATTATAAAAGATAGATATATCGCTAGATATATAGGTGAATATAGCGGTGTATACTGCGGTCAGGGCACGCAGACAACAACCACTACAGAAGAGCAAGAACGAAAAATCGGCCGATAACGATCGGTGTATACTGTGTTGAAGGTACACAGAACACCCATTAACTGCTACAGATGCCAACACACTACACAAGGCCGCCGCGCTGGCGTCCTTATATAGTGTGGGGCGTGTACTACACAGCCTGAGCTATGATTGGCCACAGGCATCCTGCCTGTGGCCAATCATGGCTCTCCTCGCTGCCGGCGCTGTGATTGGCAAAGCATGCGGGGTCACAGTGCATGCTTGGCCAATCATGAGCCAGCAATGCACTGCGCCATCGCAGTGCATTGTGGGCCATGAGCGCCACACGAATTTGGTGCGAACGGCCCATAACGTTTGGAATTCGCCGAACGGGCGAACAGCCGATGTTCGAGTCGAACGTATGTTCGACTCGAACACGAAGCTCATCCCTAGTCACGAAATAGAAGCTGCAGGAGATCTCTGTTAACCTGGGAGATGGAGGGTTTGGAAGCAGATGTCCAATTGGCTAGTATGGCCCTTCTTGCTAACAGGAGGCAGATCAAGGCCCAGTCTTTGCCTGGTGGGCTTGGAACTGTGGACCAAGGAAGTAGTGTAGGGTCCCAGTGCCCTAAGATAAGGAGTAGCGGGTCTTTGGGAAGCTTTAGCAACGTAATCTGAAATATATATGCCAGGATTTGGTCCCAAAAAGCAGAGATAAAGGTGCAAGTCCAGTAGCGGTGCGTGAGAGAAGGCTTAGGTTGGTGGCACAATGGGCGCAATGAGGATGAGGCTGAACGTGCTTGGGAGGCTGGGAGAAAGGGGATATGTGCTCGGTGAGCGATTTTCAGCTGAGTTTCCTTCCAAGATTCATTGGGAACCAAGTTGTATACAGAGTTGAGGCCTTGCAGGATCTTGTCCACTATATCTTCATCTGGAAAGTCTTTTGTCCAATTCGACACTGAGGATGAATCCAGAGAGGGAGTTGTTTTTAAAAGTAGGGGTTTATAGATGTCGAAGATTTTGTAGAGTCCTTTTGTATGAGTGTCTCAAGGAATGATGATGTAAATCTCATGGATTCGTCTCTGCAGGTTTTTTGAAGAAAACGAATACATTGACCATAGTGGAAAGCAGAAGCGTCTGTGAGAGAAAATTTGGCAGCTAGGGAACTGAATGGTGCTACTCGACCAGATTCCGGATCACAAAGGGAGAAGAAGGTATCGAGACCCTTTTGTCGCCACAGATCATAGGGCTGTTGTTCCAGACCCAGGGAGAAACTCGGGTTACTTTGTATCGGGAGGAATCTGGAAATGAAAGGAGAGAGTCAGAGACTTTTCCTCACCTCCCTCCAGGCAATAGCGGTGTCCCTTAACAGAAGATTATGCTGATGCGGTGTTGGTAGAGATTTCCATTTACAGTGAAGAAGGGCTGTAAGGGAGTAGGGGTGGACCATTGCAGTCTCCAGCTGATAGTTGGAAAATTGGGATTTTTGGGTTATCCAATCCAGGCTCACCTGCAAAAGACAAGCTAGGTTATACAATCTAAGGTTTGGAAGACTAATACCACCTTCGGTCCTGGGAAGATGAAGTTTTGAAAAGGCTATGCGTGGTCGTTTGTTTCGCCATATAAATTTTGATATTGCAGAGTTCAAAGTTTTGGAATCTTTGTGTCTGATAAGTAAAGGTATCGTTTGGAGGGGGTACAACAGTCGTGCGAAACTGACCATTTTTACCAAGTGGCATCTTCCCAGGAGCGAGAGGGGCAGATCCATCCAGTTTTCTAGTTCCAGGGTAATTTTGGCAAAGGGGGGGGGGGGTAATTCAGATGGTAAAGAGAGGAAGGGAGTTTCCCTATCTTGATTCCTAGGTAGGTAATATGTGACTTTGCTATCGTGAAGATGGATTTTTGAGCCCAAGCCGGAGATGGGAGGGGGCCAAGGGGCAATATCTCGCTTTTGGAGTAGTTTCTGCGTAATCCTGAACATTTTCTGAATTGATCAAAGGTGTATTTTATTATGGGCATGTCTGCGGATGGATTGGCGGAGAAGATGAGGACGTCGTCTGCAAAAAGAGACGTCCTCAATTCCTGCTCCCCTATTTTTATGCCATGGATCGGGGCCACTGTTAGTAGATATCTGGAGAGTGGTTCCAGAGCTAAATTGAAGAGGAGTGAGGATAGAGGGCAGCCCTGTCTCGTGCCTTTATGTAAACGAAACTCGTTGGAGAGGAGGCCGGCCGCTACTAATCTAGCTGCTGGTGAGGTGTACATGGAATTTATGAGGTGGAGAAAGGGGCCAGCGAATCCCATTTTACTCAGAACCATGGCAAGCCATTCGAAACTCATGTTGTCAAAAGCCTTTTCGGCATCAAGAGTAATAATAGCAAAGTCGCCATTTGGGTTGCATCTGGCGTGTTCTAGAGCCATCATCACCTTTCTGATGTTGATCGTTGCCGTTCTGCTCTTCACAAAGCCTGACTGGGCAGGATGGATCAGAGAAGGGATGATGTTGGCTAGTCTCGTGGCTACTATTTTGGAAAGAATTTTGACATCGAGATTTAGAAGTGAGATGGGCCTGTATGAGCCAGGTTCTTGAGGATCCTTCCCCTTCTTTTCTAGTAGTTTAACTATTGCCTGGTTGCCCGTGGGTAGATAGGGGCCACCTGACCATATGTGTTGGTAAACATTTTTAAGAGTGGGTGCTAGGAGCGAGTTTAGGGATTTGTAGAATTCGCCTGTTAGGCCATCTGGGCCGGGTGCTTTAGAGGAGGCTAGATTATGGATCGTGTAGGTTATTTCCGTAAGAGAGATGGGGACATTAAGAGAGTCTAGTTGAGAGGAGGATATTTGGGTCAGTGTCACTTTGTCTAGGAAGTCGTGGGCCGTGGGCTTGTCAATGGGGTCGGCAGCATACAGTGCAGAATAATAGCGCAGCATGGCCGAATGTATGCCGTTTTGCGTGGTCGTAATAGAGCCATCCGGCTCCCGGATAGAGGGGATCATAGTTGGGAGGTAGGGTCCCTTGCATAGTCGGGCTAGAAGTTTGCCAGCCTTATTCCCAAATTTGTGGAGAGTGGCATCAAGGTATGCTGTCTTGATTGATTCCAGGGTGTCGGCCCAGGTGTCAAAAGACTGTTTGTCTATTTGCCAAGCAGTCTGGTTTTCAGGTGAGTCATGAGTGTAGAGTGCTCGTTGAGCCTGATGAAGTCTGGAACTGGAGGTGTTGTAATTGAGGTGTGCGTTTTTTTTGAAGGACGATGCATAAGAAATGATGCGTCCCCAAAGAAAAGCTTTCCCCGCATCCCAGAACAGATTTGGGTGATCAGCGTGGGCCGCATTCATTTGTGTGTAGAGCCGCCATTCTTTTGTGATGTAGGTTTGGAAATTCGCGTTGTGTTGGAGGAAGGAGGGGAAACGACAGATTTTGGGATTGGGGTGGATGTCAGGGGTCTCTAGGGACACAGAAATGGGAGCATGATCGGAGATAGCAATATCGTGAATCTCCGCTTCTGGGATTAGGGGAGTAAATCGTGTGAGCAGAATATGTAGTCAATCCTGGTGAAAACATTGTGTGGGTGTGAATAAAAGGAGAATTCCCTATCAGTCGGGTGATGCAACCGCCATACGTCATGGAGACGAAGGGATTCCATTGTTGTTGCTAGCATTGTGGCGCTAATGGGAGTCAGGGGTGGGATAAGACGCAGTTGCAGGGATTTGTCATCCAGCGGGTGAATCACGGAATGAAAATCACCCCCAACGACCTGGAGAAGTTGAGGATAGCGCAGGAGCCAAGTGGTTAGCGTGTTGAAGAACTGCTTCGTGGGGCTGTTAGGGGCATAAATGTTAGATATTGCTATTTCCTTTTTCCCTATGAGGACACGAATAGAGAGAAGTCTGCCCTGGTTATCCGTGTCCGTGGATAGGAGTGTACATGGGAGATGTTTGTGAATGAGTATAAGGACTCCTGCTTTACGGCCTAGGGCCTCTGAGCCCGCCACCGTAACAACCCAGAGTTTCCTCATCCGAGCAAAGTCGGGTGAGGAGAGGTGGGTCTCCTGAAGTAATGCTATATATGCCTTAAGCCGTTTGAGATGACGAAGGACCTTCATTCTTTTAAAGGGGTAGCGAAGGCCCTTCACATTCCATGAGACTATCCGCAGCATGGTGAGGTTACAACGGGGGTATGGGTTGCAAGTAGTAGAGCTATTATGGTGTGGGCGCTTGGGAATAGCAGGTAGCCGTGATCTACACTGGAGCATGCCTGATGGGCCCTAGGTGGGGGGGGGGGGGGTGGCAGGTAAAGTCACATTGGTAGAGGGCTCACTGGGGAGAAGGAGAGGAACGGGGGGAAGGGAAGGACTGGAATGGTAACCAAAGGTAGAACATGCAGAAGTAAACATAAATATTAACCAACTTTGCTTTTTTCCGCATGGGGATCACTGTGAAGACCAGCTCCCATAACCAGCCCCGCATCTGACGTGAGGGCTTCCGCCCCTCAGAGAGGGGAAAGGGAATAACAGCAGTGCAGGCGGGAGATCAGAGCGTGCGAACAGGTCTGCACAGAGATACCTAGGGGAATAGGACATGTGTATGTGTATGAAGAGGCAAAACCTTCAAAAATCATTGAACACATAATACCGTACTAGGCAAAATAGCCATAGAACTAACAAACATGAAAAATAAAAAACAGAAAATACCAAAAGAAGAAGGCATCCCCATAGCTGTTTAACTGATAACTAGGGATGAGCTTCGTGTTCGAGTCGAGCGTGCGTTCGACTCGAACATTGGCTGTTCGTCCGTTCGGCGAAGTCCGAACATTTTGGTCCGTTCGCGCCAAATTCGTGTGGCGCTCACGGCCCACAATGCACTGCGATGGCGCAGTGCATTGCTGGCTCATGATTGGCCAAGCATGCACTGTGACCCCGCATGCTTGGCCAATCGCAGCGCCAGCAGCGAGGAGAGCCATGATTGGCCACAGGCAAGATGCCTGTGGCCAATCATAGCTCAGGCTGTGTAGTGCATGCCCCACACTATATAAGGCCGCCAGCGCGGCGGCCTTGTGTAGTGTGTTGGCGTCTGAAGCAGTGCGTGTTCTGTGTACCTTCAACACAGTACACACCGATCGTTTTCGGCCGATTTTCGATCTTGCTGTTGTGTAGTGGTTATTGTCTGCGTGCCCTGACCGCAGTATACACCGCTATATTCACCTCACCTATATAGCTAGTGATCTATCTTTTATAATAGAGCTTGCAGTCAGTAGTGTTAGGAGATAGTGCGTGCTGTCTGCGTGCTCTGTACCCAGTAGTGTTAGGAGATAGTGCGTGCTGTCTGCGTGCTCTGTACCCAGTACATACCGCTATATCCACCTACATAGCTGTTCTCTATTTGAGCCCACTTGCCATCTGCAGGAGTTATTGGAAGTTGTGTGTGCCTCCAGCACAGCACAGTATACATCTGTATATACCCCTTTATCTCTGGTGTTCTATAATAAAGGCATCTGCAGGAGTTAGTGGGTGTTGTGTGCCTCTAGCACAATATACACTACCCAACTGCTTTTTTACCCAACTCCCTTCAGGCCATTACCATGTCTGGAAGGCCAGCAAGGAGAGGCAGACAGGCGCGAGCCGATAAAAGAGGGCAAGCAGGCTCTGTGTCTAGAGACAACAGTGCTGGTCGTGGACGCGGTGCATTGTCATCAGCACGTGGCCATGGGACACGCTTGTCCTTCTTTTCGGCAGCTGGACATGTTGAACCGCAACATGCCAACGACTTGGTAGAGTGGATGACCAAGCCCTCTTCATCCTCCTCATCCTCTCTCACCCAGTCTCAGGGTACTAGCAAAGCAGCTGCCAACGCATCGTCTTCCCTCCTCTCAATGTCATCATCAGTGACTCCTTCCCTAGACCCACCACGTCCTCCTGAGGAGTCTCCTGAACTCTTTGAGCACAGTGTTGGGTACATGCTCCAGGAGGATGCCCAGTGTTTTGTGGGCTATGACACTCAGCCAGAGGAAGGCAGTAGCGTGAGCGCAGAGAGAGGGGATGCTCAAGAAGGACAGCAATCTGGCAGTCATGTTCCACAAGCTGCAGCATACTGCCAGGTTTGCTACAACGATGAAGAGGGAGGGGATGATGAGGGCACTGACTCCACGTGGGTGCCTGGAAGGAGAGAGGAGGAGGAGGAAGAGGAGGAGGCACATGTCCAACGAGGCAGGATGCCCTCCGGGGGCCAGCTTAGGGGCAGCACACCGACTGAATCACACCGCAGAGCTCCGCCTGTGCAGAGCGCTGCCTCTGCGCGTTATTCTAAAAGTTCTTTGGTGTGGGCCTTTTTTGAGACGAGTGCATCAGATCGCACCGCTGCTATTTGCAACATATGTCTCAAGCGTATCTCACGTGGCCAAAACATCAGCCGCTTGGGCACCACATGCTTGACCAGACATATGTTGACCTGACATGCAGCTCGTTGGCAAGCGTACCTCAAAGACCCACACCAAAGAACAAAGCAGACCTCTCCTTGCTCCTCATCAGCTGGCATCTCCAACCCCACTAGACCTTCAGTCCTCTCTGAAACCTGCTCTGAGAGGAATGAAGGTGTAGAACTAGGTGTGTCACAGCCAAGTGCTTCCGGGAACTCTGCTAGCAGTACACCCACGTCCGATTATAGCAGGCAAATGTCCCTGCCCCAGCTGCTGGACCGGCGAAAGAAGTTCACTCCCAGCCATCCACATGTCCAGCGGTTGCTAGCTTGGCTAAATTGCTAGCACTTCAACTGCTGCCTTTTCAGTTGGTAGACTCGGCCCCCTTCCGTGAGTTTGTACAATGTGCGGTTCCTCAGTGGCAGGTCCCCAAACGCCATTTTTCCTCACGGAAGGCGATTCCGGCTCTCTACCGGCATGTGGAAGGCAATGTCCTTGCCTCGCTGGACAGGGCGGTCAGCGGTAAGGTGCATATTACCGCTGACTCATGGTCCAGCAGGCATGGACAGGGACGTTACCTGTCTTTCACGGCCCATTGAGTCACTCTTCTGGCAGCTGGGAAGGATGCAGGACAAGGTGCAGTAGTGTTGGAGGTTGTTCCGCCACCACGCCTCCAAAATGCTACTATTGGTTGTGACACACCTCTCTCCTCCACCCCCTCCTCTTCTTCTTCCTCCATGGCCTCTTCCAGTGCTCTGTCCTCAGAACCAGCGGTGCTCCGTAGGCGTTCCAGGGGCTACGCAAGTACGCAGGCAAAACAATGCCATGCCGTGCTTGCGCTGGTTTGTTTGGGGGACAGGAGCCACACTGGGGCGGATGTTTTGTCAGCTCTGCAGGGGCAGGCCGAGAGGTGGTTGACGCCACGCCAGCTTAAGCCAGGAATGGTGGTCTACGACAATGGCACCAACCTCCTCTCCGCCCTCCGACAGGGACAACTGACCCATGTGCCCTGTGTAGCTCACGTCCTTAACCTGGTGGTGCAGCGGTTCTTGGGCAGGTACCCCGGCTTACAGGATGTCCTGAAGCAGGCCAGGAAAGTCTGTGTGCATTTCCGCCGATCATTTAATGCCTGTGCTCGGCTGGCTGACCTCCAAAAGGAGTTGAACCTGCCCAAGAACCGCCTTATATGTGACATGCCCACCAGATGGAACTCAACATTGGCCATGCTGCAGCGGCTGCACACGCAGCAGAGGGCCATCAATGAGTACCTGTGTGACTACGGCACCAGGACAGGGTCAGGGGAGCTCGGTTTTTTCTCACCACGCCAGTGGGGCATGATCAGGGATGCATGCACTGTCCTGTCACCGTTTGAGGAGGCCACAAGGATGGTGAGCAGTGACAGTGCATGCATCAGTGACACTGTACCTCTTGTCCACCTCTTGGAGCATACGCTGCGTGGAATAATGGACAGGGCACTTGAGGCAGAACAGAGGCAGGAAGAGGAGGACTTCCTTGCCTCTCAAGGCTCCCTTTATCCAGACAGTGTTCCTGCTGTGCCACCCATCACACAGGAAGAGGATGAGGAGGAGGAAGAGGAGGAGGAGGATGATTGTGTCAGCATGGAGGTGGAGGCTGGCACTCAGCATCAGCAGCAGCAGCAGCAGTCTTGTAGGGATGATTTACAGTCCCAAGAAACACGTGGACTTGTACGTGGCTGGGAGGAGGTAGCTGCGGATCATATTGTCCTTAGTGACCCAGAGGACTCCGGACCAAATGCCTCAGCTAACCTACGCTGCATGGCCTCCCTGATCCTGCAAAGCCTGCGGAAGGATCCTCGTATTCTTCGGATCAAGGAGAGGGACCATTACTGGCTGGCCACTCTCCTTGATCCACGGTACAAGGGTAAGGTTGCCGACCTTATCTTGCCATCGCAGAGGGAGCAGAGGATGAGACATCTCCGGGAGGCCTTGCAGAAAGGTCTGTGCAACGCGTTCCCAGAGACTGGGAGGTTACAAACTCCTGGTCCTGGACAACGTGTTGCTGAGGCATCGGTCAGAAGGAGCGGTGGAGAAGGTGGCCGTCTGACCGATGCTTTCAGACAATTTTTTAGTCCGCAGCCCCAAGGTATGATCGGTTCCAGCACCCATCGCCAGCGTCTGATTTACATGGTGCAGGAACACCTAGGGGCAAGGTCAGACTTGGACACCTTTCCCACCGAAAATCCTCTGGCTTACTGGGTCTTGAGGATGGATCACTGGCCAGAGCTTGCACAGTAGGCAATTGAGCTACTGGCCTGTCCTGCATCCAGCGTTCTTTCGGAACGCACCTTCAGTGCTGCTGGTGGCTTTGTTACCGATCACAGGGTGCGCCTGTCCACCGAATCAGTTGATCGACTGACCTTCATCAAGATGAATCAGTCTTGGATCACCCACAGCTACCAAGCACCTGAAGCTGATGTAACAGAATAATTTTTTTTTTAAATATCACATCCCTTCAAGATTGCCTATGCTGATGCTGAGTGACTGTCCTGTTATGTTGATTGTCTATCCTCTTCCTCCTCCGCTGATATGTTGGAAGAACATTTCTGGTTCTGGTTGATGCCATCAGCCCAATTTTTCTGCCCCTGTTTAACAGGGGCGTTTAAGTACAATTTTTGATGCAATGCTTTGCAGCAGGGCTAATTCCTGCAATCAAACAAGAGTATATGGGAGAGGTTGCAGTGTGGTGGCACCAGCACCAGTGCCTAAGGCCCAATTTTTCTGCCCCTGTTTAACAGGGGCGTTTAATTACAATTTTTGATGCAATGCTTTGCAGCAGGGCTAATTCCTGCATTAAAACTAGAGTATATGGCAGAGGTTGCAGTGTGGTGGCACCAGCACCAGTGCCTAAGGCCCAATTTTTCTGCCCCTGTTTAACAGGGGCGTTTAATTACAATTTTTGATGCAATGCTTTGCAGCAGGTCTAATTCCTGCAATAAAACTAGAGTATATGGCAGAGGTTGCAGTGTGGTGGCACCAGCACCAGTGCCTAAGGCCCAATTTTTCTGCCCCTGTTTAACAAGGGCGTTTAATTACATTTTTTGATGCAATGCTTTGCAGCAGGGCTAATTCCTGCAATAAAACTAGAGTATATGGAAGAGGTTGCAGTGTGGTGGCACCAGCAGCAGTGCCTAAGGCCAAATTTTTCTGCCCCTGTTTAACAGGGACATGTAATTACAATTCTTGATATAATATTTCACAGGAGGGCCCCTTCCTGGGCCCACCCAGAGTAACGGTGAGGACTTATAGTGTTGTGGCACCAGCACCACAACCACCAAAGGTCAATTTTTCTACCACTGTTCAACAATGGCATGTAATTACAATTCTTGATATAATCGTTCACAGCAGGGCGCTCCAGCGCCCACCAAGAGTCACTTTGAGGGCTTACAATGTTGTGGCAAAACCAACACCTTGTTCCGCCATTTCTGCAGAGCATATAGGGCAGGCCCCTACTTTCAAACATCCAATTTACAAACATCTCCTACTTGCAAACGGAAGGAGACAACAGCAAGTGAGATGAAAAAAGATGGACGACAAAACAAATTATACAGGGGTGATAACCCTTCCCTATGTTTTCCAAAAAGCTTAAAAATAGTTTTTTTGACTGGAGCTACACTTTAAAAATGTACCAGTTGAAAATTACAAACAGATTCAACTTAACACAACAAACCTACACAGTCCCTGTCTTGTTTGCACCGCCTGTATACTGCTGTTCTGAGTATATAGGGCCTGGGGGCCACACGCATTTCCTTTTTTTAATATGGGTACAGGGTTCCCCTTAATATGCGTACAAGACCCAAATAGGCTGGTAATGGGCAGGGAGGGCTACCCATGCCATTTTTCTCAATGATTTTCAACCATATTGCAGGAACCAGATATAACATTAAAACCGCAAGCAGTTTTAAATGGTGTTATTTCCGTTTAATGTCATTTTGTGCAGGGACTCTTCTAAACACGGGAAACACGTGGCACTTCACAGGCATACTACAGACACCCCCCAGGCACCATATTTAAAGGAATATTTCACTTTTTTTTTCACTTTTATCGTCATTAAAATCAGTGCTCCCGCCAAAACGGCCATTTTTAAAAACATTTTAGGCATTGACCCATGTCCCCTGGGGTAGGAGCCAGGTCCCCAAACCCTTTTTAGGACAGTATCTTGCATATTAGCCGTTAAAATTAGCACTTTTCATTTCGAACGTTCGAGTCCCATAGACTTCAATGGGGTTCTAACGTTCGTACGAATTTGGGGTCCGTTCGAAAGTTCTGGTGCGAACCGAACCAGGGGGTGTTCGGCTCATCCCTACTGATAACGGATACTACCTGAGAGGCGTGGATGGTCCAGGAGGGAAAGTCCAAGTTCAGTTCCCCTTGCCCAGGTAGGAAGGGTGGCCAGACATGGCCGCATAGAAGAAGAGATTGTGCATTGAGACAACGGTGGCATCGTCGCCCCTCAACGTGCGGTTAAGCTGTGCTGTGTTGGACCTGAAGCCCTAAAGCGTTTGGGAGAGTCTTTCCGCAGGCTCCTTTGATCCAGGGCTCGGTTGATTGGGGGGGCTTTGGGTGTGGGGCTGAGGTGAGAGCCCGAGCATGATGATTTAATGAGTTAAAGGCTCCCACATGGTGTGCACGTTCTACGGTGCATGGGCCTCCCAGACCCAGTGCTTCAGGGATGCGACGGGCACATGTAGGCCGAAGCCGGGGCCTCGATTTGCGGCGGTGGCCCCGTACGATCGCGGCCCGGTTTTTTCGACAAACCGGTCCATCCCATGACCGGAGCCATGGAGAAGGTGGCTGGTAATAGTTGGGGCGAAAAACGCCGAATTTATAGGCCGGTTTGGAGGGCGGTTTGCGGGAGCTGTGAGGAGAGACAGCTACTCCATGCCGGAACCGGAAGTATGACCCTTCTTTTTCAAGACCTCTGCAATGCGCCCCGGCATGTTGTCAAATCAACTTCTTGGCCGCTCTGAAGCCTTCTTCATAAATGCAGTGGAAATGTTTTTTATGGGATTAGGTTAATTTTCATGGCAAATAGGGACTTTGCAATTAATTGCAATTAATCTGATCTCTCTTCATAACATTCTGGAGTATATGCAAATTGCCATCATAAAAACGAAGTCAGCAGAAAAAATCTATATTTGTGTAATTCTCAAAACTTTTTGCCATGGCTGTCCTTTCCCCCAATGTGACCATACCCATAAAAATAAAATAAAAGAATGATGGTCCTATAGAAAAAGCCCATAGAGGGGAAAGGAGAGGGGAAAAATTGAACTTTGTGATACCAAAACCGCATTAACAAATATATGAATGTTTGACTAAAATTACAACATTTTTATTGAGAGAACATTAAAAATAATCCCTGAAGAACAGGGACAAGATAACACAGCAAAAAAAAACAATGATATACAGTACATACAGTATATTAAAATACTGAAGCTCTATATGGTACAAATTGGGGTAGAAGCACACATAAGAATAATAGTCACAAATACACAATGAACCAGAGCCCAACGTGTTTTGACTATTTAAGTCTTCCTCCAGGAGTTGCCATCTAAGTTTGAGGATCTCTGGAATACTTATATTCACTATATGTCATCATGATCATCACCCACATAAATAGTATAATTTATATATCAAACTTACATTTGAAATGCAGTAAACAGAAAACCATCAATTCTACAAATGCTAACTGTCTCCAGGAGAAAAGCCCCCTGTGGGAACATATTATTTTAATAAGGATGGTCCTAAAGATGGTCCTATATCTGCTTGTAGGCAATGCCTACTCACCCTGCGTGTGGGGGTACATTCCTCACATGTGCATGCTCATCAATGCCCATGACCAGGTGGGGCCACGTTCATGTGAAAGTCAAACATTATGGCGGTATCCTGGCTTAAAGATAAGCCATACACTGTGTGCAGTAATGTGGTGTACAGAGTTCCTCTGTAAACCGTGCTGTACTGTGTTGCTACACACCTTCCTCATTGTATGTTGCATTTAGGAGGGTCACCCCTGAGCCGTGGGGAACTGGCCACTAGGGAGGGAGGCACAACACCAACCCCCTCACTACGGCCCCCCTCAGGACTTGTCACCTACGCCAGGTACCACGCTTATTGACTGGCTGCTGTACATCCCCACCAGTCTTTGGTTACCGTGGTAATAACTCCAACTCCTCTGCCGAGTGAACCCTTCATAGTGGCCTTGTATTTGACTCTGTGTCCTGCTCTTTAACTGGGTACCTCACTGCCTGGCTGTGAACTGACCTTGGCTTGTATCTCGATTCTGCCTCCACCTTATCTTCCTGTACCTTGCTGTCCAGCTGTTGGTGACCTTGGCCTGTGTTCTAATGCTCTCCCTGCCTTCTATACTTAGTACTTTTATTGCACAGCTTTTGACAACCTCTGGTTTGTGCTTTGACTTAGCTCATGTCCCCTGATCATTCCTACTTATGGTATGTGATGTTACACAGTTGTCTGCGTCTCACATCCAACAGCTGACCCTGCCAGCAACATCAGCCTTTGTACCACTCTGAATCCTCACATCTCATGCTATCTCTAACATGGGTGTTGGATAAGAGGTGCAAGAGAAGCCTGCTCTTCAGCTCGATCTGCATCAGGTACAGTACGTGACAGGGCGTATGGAATTTTCAACAATTTTCTTTGAGATATTGGAGAATGTATCCATGCTTAGATTTTTCACAATTGCACTATGGCTTTTAGCTATGCCTCTGCAATTTGTATAGATGGTATAGGAATAATCCTATGTTTAGAAGCAGCAAATTACTTATTTTTTGGCTGCATCCAGAATGACCTGTTTTGATCTCTGTTAAAAGAGGCATGCGATTACTTGGATATAATATATCTAATTTACCTTGTCTCGGACAACATTACAAGCAATCACAATGGACTCAAATCACAGTAATTCTGTGCACCACTTTGTCAGCACTTTAAAGGCGGATTAGAACTGGAGCTTTTGCTAAGGTGGCAATGACAAGGGAGCAAACACTTTGGAAAGTAAAATGAGCACTTCTTAGCTAGTCTGTAGGAGGTAATGTGCAGAAATAGGTCTCCCATTTGCTCTGTGATTTTAGATATAGCCCTGTCCCCTCCTTTATAGAAGAGGCGTTGGGGAGTGGAAAACTCTTAGAAACCTATCATTCTTGCCTATATTTTGCTTTCCACTGACAGCAATTCCGCTATTAATGTGTCACATCAGCAGACATACCCAGCGTGCAGATGGTGGTTGTTCAGACAGATCAGAGAATAGTGATGACTTGACATCACATTATCGTCCTTGAGCTGTAACTAAACAATCACTTATGCTTGTTCAGAAAGTGATGCTCTCCTTCAGGACCTAATTTTCCCATGTGGCTGTAAGTTCTTCTATACAAACTCTGGAGATTTCATCTTTTGGGAGACAGGACAAGCTAACACTGGAAGAAAACAACAGACCTGAGCAAGGTTATTAGGAAACAAGAACACAAACAATTCTTTATTAACCTTTTCCAGACCAGTAGACTGCCTGGTGGAAGTCATAACTAGTTTGACTTTGCGAAACTCTATCTCCATCTTAATTGATGAAATTAAATTATGTGTATTTTTGTAAGCTTATTACATACATTGCTCCGATCACTTTATCTATTACAGTTATATCTGTAAGTGATTAAAACATCTGAACATTTTGGGTGAAAATTATATTTAGAGTTACATTTTGGACATATTCAAGCCACCAAACCCATTTTTTCTGTGTCTAACCCCCAGGACATATCTTCTCCCTCTGCTTGCTATAGACAGATGAGTCTTTATTGAGGGTAATGCCCTGTACACACGACTGGTTTTCCCATCTGAATAAACCCTGAAGGTTTTTCCGACGGAGTTCCAACTAAATTTTGCTGAAACTGTCTTGTGTACACACTGTCACACCAAAGTCCGGCCGTTAAGAACGCAGTGACGTACAGCACATACGACGGGACTGCACCACCCTTTGGGCTCCTTCTGCTAATCTTGTGTTAGTAGAAGTTTGGTTAGAGATGATTCGCGCTTTTCAGACTCCAGCTTTTTCAGATCGTTTTACTGCTGTTCAGTTTGTGCTTGTGGGTTTGTATCTGGTTTTCAGTGCGTTTTTGTCCTCTCATTGCTGATTTTCAGCTCGCTCTTCACAGGCCTTGCTGTTCTTCAGTGCGTTCTGTTAAGTTCATTCTGACTAGCCAATCATTTTGAAGCCATGTTGCGGTTACATACTCGTCGTACAGTTCATGCTGTGGGGGGGCTTGGTGTTGAGGTTTATACTTTGACCCAAGTCCAGTCCATGAACAGGGAGAAGAAGAGTTTATGGACCAAGAATTGGTTACTCCAGCATGACCAATTCTCCCATATGCCTCAGCTGCGTGAGATCCAGGAGAATAATCCTGATGATTTTAGGAACTTTCTCTGGATGACAAACCCTGTTTTTCACCATTTGTTGGCTTTGCTGACCCCTTATATCAGCAGACAGGATACCTGCATGAGGCAAGCCATCACTCCGGAGCAGAGGCTAGTCGCCACCTTGCAGTACTTGGCGACCGGGAGAAGTCTGCAGGACCTCAAGTTCTCTACGGACATCTCCCCCCAGGCATTATTCCAGAGACCTGCTCTGCTATTATTCAGGTCCTACAGAAGGACTATATTAGGGTAAGTTTTATCCGTTAACATCACATTGTATGTATTTAATGTTTGCTAATGTATTGTATTTCTTTCATCATTCTCTAATTACCATGATTGTAATCTGCATGTCCCCCTTGTCCTCATGCATGCGGTAAGCTTTTAATGTCCTTTTTTGGCCTACATGCATATTTACCTTCACTAACCTCCCCAGCATGCTATCCTGGACCCATATACACCTATAGCCTAGTCCCTTAATAATGTATTTTGTCAGCTCCATTGTAGTGCCTTACCCAAAACATCCCCTAAAATGTGTACAAATGTTATGTGTGTCCTTAAAGCGGGAGTAAACCCAGTTTAAAAAAACACTTACATTCCTGGCATGCCGGAAATGCTAACGTTCACATTGGTTGTGCTCTCAACCAAACTTTCAAACCATCCAATGGCTGGTGTCATAACTGATCACATATGCAGTATTATGGCAGTTGAAGAATTATTAGAGGCCAAGATGGCGGCTTCCTTGACTGAAAACGGGTTTACTTCCACTTTAAATTCAGGCAGAGTGCTGGAGGCTGTTTTATTTTTGGCTCCCAAAGTCACCTCAAACCCCTCCCCCCCCTAAAATGTTATCAATGGGCCATCATAGGGGGTGAGGAATCTGATAAGTAGGCCTTATATTTTTGTCTTTAAATACTCCTTAAAATAAATGTTATACTGATGTTGTGCAAGAATGCTTTTTGTGGAATCTGCTTGCAATGTTATGTGCAAAACTACTTATATATTTTTTTCTTGTTTGACTCCACAGTTTCCTTCAATGCCACAGGAATGGCAGACTGTGGCCTCCCATTTTGCTGACCATTGGGACTTTCCTTACTGTGGAGGAGCTATAGATGGGAAGCACGTCCACATTGTGCCACCACCCCATTCAGAGTCTTACTATTATAACTATAAGGGGTTTAATAGTGTAGTGTTAATGGCGGAGGTGTCGGCACAATATGAGTTCCTCTATGTGGACGTGGGGAAGAATGGCCAGATGTTGGATGGAGGAGTCTTTGCCCAGACTGAATTTTACCACCGTCTCCAGACTGGTGGCCTGGCATTGCCACCTGATGCGGATAACGTGGAAGGACTCCCCTTCGTCTTTATTGCAGATGAAGCCTTCGGTCAGGGCGAGCACCTGATGAGGCCATTCCCCTAAAAGACCCTTACCCCGGAGAGGAGGTTATTTAACTACCGGCTGGCCAGAGCGGGAAGAGTTGTTGAAAATACCTTCGGGATAATAGCCAGCCGGTTCTGCCTGTTTCTGACAGCAATCCATATTAAAAAATCAACCATATCATTCTATCCTACTGCATACTGCACAATTATTTCAGAAAAAATGCCCAAAATTATATTGTCTCAGTTGGGCTTGAGGCCGGACTTATTACTGAGAATCCCCTGATAGGCCTGGATACTGGCCGTCCTGGCTTGGCCCCCCAAAGGGCCTGTGAAGTTTAGGAGAAATATGTAAATTATTTTATGGGTGGGGGGCCATTGCTATGCCGGACAATGTCTAAAAAAAATGTAATAAAAAAAAAATCTGATAAAATCTTGATTTTTCTTTATTGCTTGTGTTTGTTTTTGGCTGTCTCCTAGGTTTTCCTAGTGCACTTGTAGTGCCAAGTCAATTTTCCTTTAGTAAATAAGGCCCATTGTCACTGTAAACACAAATTCCCTTAAAAAACTGGTATTGAGCATTGAAAGAAGAAGCCACACATTGTTGATTAGCACATTTTTTACTGTGTGCACATTCACACGTGCGTTATTAAATTTTTGTTGACATTTTTTTATTTTTTATTTTTTTTTGAAAAACGTGTTGTTTTTTTTGTTATAAATAAGCATGTTTAATAACATAACATACAAAACTCGGGTACTTACAAAGTTCAACGTAGAAAAATAGAAGGCAATATCATACATTCTAGTGTCCAAAGTATCTTGATATTGCCTTGATCAGATGGGATGATGTCACCCCTGTAAAAGCCAAATTCCCTGACCCCATGCCTAATGTCAACATGTTCTATCTCCCATCATGGGGGATCAATGGGTGTGTTTTGGGGGGGCAACCCCTTCCTCTCACCTACTTCATTTGGGAGGAAGGGGTTGCACCCACCAGACGCATACATTGATAATCCCTGATGGCAGATAGCACATATTGACACACTGTGTGCAAAATTTGGCTTTTAAAGACATCAACAATTGAGAAAATGCCTGTATTTTGAAGATCTTTTAAATTCTCCCCAACACATCAATCATGTTCATTTGTTGCTCCAGAAAATTTTGTTTATTTCTTATGATGTTTATTTCACAATTCCATGTCATGATGTCCTGGATTAGTAGTTGTGCACTTGACTTGTGAATTTTTGAGCTTGCTCTTCCACAACCAGCAAATCACCAACATTTTTTGGGAAAAATATGTCTTATAAATATGTTTTTTTTTTCCACCTCAGTAAAAAAATTTTTTTCCAGAGACTAAATTCAGCTTGCCGCTCATTAATGTCTCATACATAATTTCACATCATCGTGGCTTATTTAATTATGTAAATTTTTGCAAAAAATTCCTTATAATCACATAAAAATGTCATATTATTTAGTAAAGTGCAAACAAGTAAAATAAGTGAGCTTTCTCATAGTGTATGCCATAGCTATATTTATTCCCCTGACAACCCCTAACTAAATTTACATTTTTCTCCCCCACCTCCCCCCCCTCCTTTCCCGCAGGATCCACACATACACATGATTACAATGTAATTTCCTCACTCCTCTCGCCAGTTCTATACCAGTAGCGTTCGCGAGTTAACTAACAGGTTCCTGGAGAGGCCAGCAGGGAGGAAAAGACAAAAATATAAAAATAACAAAGAGAGAAGAAAAAAAAAAAATATAAAAAAAAGGAGAGGAACACCAGACATTCATAGGGAAAAACAATTTTCCATCTAGAAGCTGCGGCCAGCCCACCTATAGTAGAATACCCAACTTCCTCAGGCTAGACCCCCATAAACTCCTAAACTTCTTGTTGTTACCCTGTCTAGTGAAGAAGACCCTTTCATTGGCAATTGTCGTTTTTATATTTATCATCCAAGTTTCAACTGATGGACCTAGGTGTGAATGCCATTGTTGAGCGATTAATTTCCTTGCTTGAAAGAGACATCTAATCACTGGTGTTTTAATGGCGTTGGGGATTGTACAGTCCTCAGGAATAGTCAAAAGACAAGTCCTGACTGTTGCTTTCAGTGCTAAATTAAAGACTCTGTTAATCTGATCTATAACCTGCGTCCAATACCTAAATAACTTCGGACACCTCCAGAACATATGAATAAAATCACCAGTCCTGTCACATCTCGGGCAATGGTCATTGTTTCTCCATCCTAGTTTGAACATTTTCTTAGGGGTATGATACACCCGATAGAAAAAAAAAAGGTGGGAAGCTTTCTGGGAAGGGGAGATCGAGACTCTGGTGCCATAGTCAATTATCCGATCCCAATCAGAATTAGACAGAGGGCCTACATCATACTCCCATTTTTTCCTACTTTTAAGCAAGGCTTCGTGATCAAACGTTTTATCCCCTAATCTAGCATACATATAAGAGATCAGTCCCTTAAGAGTATCCTGAAACATGATCTGTGACAACACAGGCATCTGAGTCCATTGGACCTTTTGAGGTCCAAATTGTGACTGGGCTGCGTGCCTAACCTGAAGATATTTATAAAAGGCACGGTTCGATAATGAGAACTCCAATTTTAAGCTATTGAATGATTTAATTTCTGAACCCTGGAATATTTGAATTAGCTGGTTTATACCTTGGTTCGCCCATTCCCTACATCTTTCGACTTTGGCTATTTCGGCCAAGTTTCTATTATTCCATAAAGGGGCCAATACGGATACCCCCTGGAATCCTAGTATAGCCTTGACTGTCTTCCAGAGTTTAACAGTCTGGTTGACTGTCGGGCAACTTATACCGAACGAGTTTGCCTCAAGGGCCTCAATAAGTGTATTATGAGGGCATCCTAGCATTAGTAGGCTATGGCATGGCAAGCCTTCTCTTGGTATTCCTGCTCCTGCTAAATACTGCATCTGTGCCGCCAAATAGTAGAGCCTAGGGTGTGGAACCGCCATCCCCCCATCCTCCAACGGTAGCTGCAACGTCCGTAGACTAATCCTAGGCGGCCCCTTTTTCCATATAAAATCTCTATACAGAGATTCTATTTTCTTAAACCACTGCACGCCAACCCATACCGGCGAGTTATGGATAAAATATAATATTTGAGGGAGCCAAACCATCTTAACCAGGTTGCAGCGTCCTACCATCGATATGGGGAGGCGGCTCCAAATATCTGCCTTGTCTTTAAGTTTCAACAACAAAGGGGCTAAATTATCTTCCAGATACCCATTTACATCCCTAGCCATCCAAACCCCCAAGTACTTAAATTTATCTACCACCTTCAAGTTAAAGGTATCTTGTATTACATTAATGGCCCCCAAATCTATCGGGAGTAGTGCCAATTTATCCCAATTAATGGTCAATCCAGATACTTGGCCAAATTCCCTAATCATTTTCATAACCGCCTTCAGCGAAGCTTGAGCCTATCCCAAAAAAAGCAAAATATCATCAGCAAATAATGCGATCTTTTCCTCCATCTGACCTCTCCTAAATCCCTGAATATCTGGATTAGCCCTAATAGCTATAGCCAATGGTTCCATTGCCAGGACAAAAAGCAAGGGGGAAAGGGGACAGCCCTGCCTTGTTCCTCGCTCTAGTTGAAACACATCAGAATACTCGTTATTCATTTTTATTTTTGCGCTTGGATTAGTATAGAGCATTTTTACCCATTTAATAAAAATTGGACCAAACCCAAATCTAGTAAGTACTTCAAACAAGTATTCCCACTCAAGACAATCAAAAGCCTTGGCTGTGTCCAAGGCTAGTAATGCCCTGGGGCCTCCATCATCTACAGGGATCTGGAGATTCAACTGGGCTCTACGTATATTTATACTGGTAGACCTGTTCGGGATAAATCCCGACTGGTCAGGATGGATGAGCGTGTGAATAAACTTTTTTAAACGTGTTGCCAGTATTTTCGCAAGGATCTTTACATCGGTGCAAAGCAGCGAGATCGGACGATACGAGGCAGGGTCCATAGGGTCTTTTCCCTCCTTAGGGAGAACCACTATATTAGCTTCCAACATTGAGGGAGGCAGCGCCCCCGCCTCCAAAGCCCGGGTCAATGCCCCCAGCAGCTCTGGAAGCAGGACCTTGCCATATTTCTTATAAACCTCGATAGGAAACCCATCAGGTCCTGGTGATTTTAGATTGGGCATCTCCGCCACCGCTTTACAAAGTTCATCAATTGTTATTGGGGCCTCCATTGCCATCAAATCTTCTACTGATAATGTTGGTATACTTATATTTCCTAAAAATTTAACCGCCGTTCCCCCCTCTCCCCCCCTCTGAGATTTATATAGAGAACGATAATAATGTTGAAATATATTTTTAATCATAATAGGATCAGAGGTAATCTCCCCCTGTGGGGTCCTTACCGCTAGTACCGTTGAAGGGGCAGTATTTGTTTTAACCAATAAGGACAATAAGCAACCCACTCTTTCACCCTCCCCAAAATTCACCTGTCTCTGAAGTATACATCTATTATCTATCTTTCTCCTGATAGTCATCGTATAATCCTGCTGCTTTTCTATCCATACCTTCTGAGTAGATGGAGTTGGGCTAATAATGTACTGCTGTTCTGCCCCTAGCACTGCCTTCCTGGCCTGCTCTTCCTGGTTCCTCATCTTAGCTTTATTTCCAGCGATTTGCTGGATAAGGAGTTCCCTTAGGAAAGCTTTTAGTGAGTCCCAAATTGCTCCCGCTGATGCAGTACCCGCATTAATATAAGTAAAGTATTTCAGTTCAATTATTAAACGCTCTGGATTGTCCAGCATCTCCAACCATGAGGGATCAATTTTCCATTGTCCAGGGTGTTGCTTATTCCCAGGGGTCAAGTCCTGGGAAAAAAAGTGTGGGAACTCCCACCCAAGATCCATTCCCCCACCAAAAAAAAAAAAAAAAAAAAAGGTACGCTCATATGCATATATACTTCACAGAAAATACAGCACAACATTTATTGTAAAGTGCCAGTTTACAAAAACAAAATAACGTGTCAAACAAAACAATCAACACAATGGGTGATGATCTTTCCCTCGCAGGGAATTTCTACCACAAATACACCCTGTTCCAAATTCTGTTACACAGCCCATTAGAAAATATCCCACAAACAGGAATAAGTATTGGCAGAGTATTGAAGAGTATTGGCAGGGTATTGCAGAGTATTGGCAGGGTATGTATTGAAGAGTATTGGCAGGGTATTGCAGAGTATTGGCAGGGTATGTATTGAAGAGTATTGGCAGAGTATTGCAGAGTATTGGCAGGGTATGTATTGAAGAGTATTGGCAGAGTATTGCAGAGCATCGGCAGGGTATGTATTGGCAAGGTATTGCAGAGTATTGATAGGGTATTGCAGAGTATTGGCAGGGTATGTATTGCAGAGTATTGGCAGGGTATTGCAGAGTATTGATAGGGTATTGCAGAGTATTGGCAGGGTATTGCAGACTATTGGCAGGGTATTGCAGAGTATTGGCAGGGTATTGCAGAGTATTGGCAGGGTATGTATTGGCAGGGTATTGCAGAGTATTGATAGGGTATTGCAGAGTATTGGCAGGGTATTGCAGAGTATTGGCACAGTATTTCAGAGTATTGATAGGTTATTGCAGAGTATTGGCAGGTTATTGCAAGTATTGGCAGGGTATGTATTGTAGAGTATTGGCAGAGTATTGCAGAGTATTGGCAGGGTATTGCAGAGTATTGGCAGGGTATGTATTGAAGAGTATTGGCAGAGTATTGCAGAGCATCGGCAGGGTATGTATTGGCAAGGTATTGCAGAGTATTGATAGGGTATTGCAGAGTATTGGCAGGGTATGTATTGCAGAGTATTGGCAGGGTATTGCAGAGTATTGATAGGGTATGTATTGCAGAGTATTGGCAGGGTATTGCAGAGTATTGGCAGGGTATTGCAGAGTATTGGCAGGGTATGTATTGGCAGGGTATTGCAGAGTATTGGCAGGGTATTGCAGAGTATTGGCAGGGTATGTATTGGCAGGGTATTGCAGAGTATTGGCAGGGTATTGCAGAGTATTGGCAGGGTATGTATTGGCAGGGTATTGCAGAGTATTGATAGGGTATTGCAGAGTATTGGCAGGGTATTGCAGAGTATTGGCACAGTATTTCAGAGTATTGATAGGTTATTGCAGAGTATTGGCAGGTTATTGCAAGTATTGGCAGGGTATGTATTGTAGAGTATTGGCAGAGTATTGCAGAGTATTGGCAGGGTATTGCAGAGTATTGGCAGGGTATGTATTGAAGAGTATTGGCAGAGTATTGCAGAGCATCGGCAGGGTATGTATTGGCAAGGTATTGCCGAGTATTGATAGGGTATTGCAGAGTATTGGCAGGGTATGTATTGCAGAGTATTGGCAGGGTATTGCAGAGTATTGATAGGGTATGTATTGCAGAGTATTGGCAGGGTATTGCAGAGTATTGGCAGGGTATTGCAGAGTATTGGCAGGGTATGTATTGGCAGGGTATTGCAGAGTATTGATAGGGTATTGCAGAGTATTGGCAGGGTATTGCAGAGTATTGGCACAGTATTTCAGAGTATTGATAGGTTATTGCAGAGTATTGGCAGGTTATTGCAAGTATTGGCAGGGTATGTATTGTAGAGTATTGGCAGAGTATTGCAGAGTATTGGCAAGGTATTGCAGAGTATTGATAGGGTATTGCAGAGTATTGGCAGGGTATGTATTGCAGAGTATTGATAGGGTATGTATTGTAGAGTATTGATAGGGTATTGCAGAGTATTGGCAGGGTATTGCAGACTATTGGCAGGGTATGTATTGCAGAGTATTGATAGGGTATGTATTGCAGAGTATTGGCAGGGTATGTATTGCAGAGTATTGATAGGGTATGTATTGCAGAGTATTGATAGGGTATTGCAGAGTATTGATAGGGTATTGCAGAGTATTGGCAGGGTATTGCAGAGTATTGGCAGGGTATTGCAGAGTATTGATAGGGTATTTATTGCAGAGTATTGCAGAGTATTGATAGGGTATGTATTGCAGAGTATTGGCAGGGTATTGCAGAGTATTGATAGGGTATGTATTGCAGAGTATTGGCAGGGTATGTATTGCAGAGCATTGGCGGGGTATTGCAGAGTATTGGCAGGGTATTGCAGAGTATTGGCAGGGTATTGCAGAGTATTGACAGGGTATTGTAGAGTATTGGCAGGGTATTGCAGAGTATTGATACTGATAGGGTATTGCAGAGTATTGGCAGGGTATCGCAGAGTATTGATAGGGTATTGCAGAGTATTAATAGGGTATTTATTGCAGAGTATTGCAGAGTATTGATAGGGTATGTATTGCAGAGTATTGGCAGGGTATTGCAGAGTATTGATAGGGTATGTATTGCAGAGTATTGGCAGGGTATGTATTGCAGAGCATTGGCGGGGTATTGCAGAGTATTGGCAGGGTATTGCAGAGTATTGGCAGGGTATTGCAGAGTATTGACAGGGTATTGTAGAGTATTGGCAGGGTATTGCAGAGTATTGATACTGATAGGGTATTGCAGAGTATTGGCAGGGTATCGCAGAGTATTGATAGGGTATTGCAGAGTATTGATAGGGTATTGCAGAGTATTGATAGGGTATTGCAGAGTATTGGCAGGGTATTGCAGAGTATTGATAGGGTATTGCAGAGTATTGGCAGGGTATTGCAGAGTATTGATAGGGTATTGATAGGGTATTGCAGAGTATTCGCAGAGTATTGCAGAGTATTGATACTGATAGGGTATTGCAGAGTATTGATGAGTATTGGCAGGGTATTGCAGAGTATTGATAGGGTATTGCAGAGTATTGGCAGGGTATTGCAGAGTATTGATAGGGTATTGCAGAGTATTGATAGGGTATTGCAGAGTATTGATAGGGTATTGCAGAGTATTGATAGGGTATCGCAGAGTATTGATAGGGTATTGCAGAGTATTGGCAGGGTATTGCAGAGTATTGGCAAGGTATTGCAGAGTATTGATACTGATAGGGTATTGCAGAGTATTCGCAGAGTATTGCAGAGTATTGATACTGATAGGGTATTGCAGGGTATTGCAGAGTATTGGCAGGGTATTGCAGAGTATTCGCAGAGTATTGCAGAGTATTGATACTGATAGGGTATTGCAGGGTATTGCAGAGTATTCGCAGAGTATTGCAGAGTATTGATACTGATAGGGTATTGCAGGGTATTGCAGAGTATTGATAGGGTATTGCAGAGTATTGATAGGGTATTGCAGAGTATTCGCAGAGTATTGCAGAGTATTGATACTGATAGGGTATTGCAGAGTATTGATGAGTATTGGCAGGGTATTGCAGAGTATTGATGAGTATTGGCAGGGTATTGCAGAGTATTGATGAGTATTGGCAGGGTATTGCAGAGTATTGATGAGTATTGGCAGGGTATTGCAGAGTGCAACTTACACACTAGTGACTAACCTGGTAGAGAAGGAGAAGTAAACTGGAAAAGTGCAGCGTGTGGCCCCAGGAGGCCAGGACTGACTGGCACTGGGTAGAGGGGAGGAGGGGGGGGGACAGTCCGGAACTCCGGATCCAAGCAGGCGCGCAGCGTGTGTCAGCCTGCCCACTGACTCGCGCCAGTGCGTGCCCACGTGCACGGCCGAAGTCATGTGACCGGTTGCTAGATGCGGAGCGGCCCCTGCCTAGCAACCAGTCACTCGGCGGCTGAGGAGCGGCGGCGAACTACGCGCAGCCCCTCAGCCCTCAGGCAGCTAATGGGAACGGCGTTCCCGCTGTGGGAATAGTACGGGAACGCCGTTCCCATGCGTTCCCGCAGGACTCGAGCCCTGCTTATTCCCCACAATAAGCGTCAATATGAAAGGGGAATGGTCTGAAATCCCCCTTGGGGATAATGTACTGCCTCCACCAAAGCCAAAGCTTGGTTATTCACCAGGGCCATATCTAATATAGATAAAGTAAGAAAAGACGTTGAAAAGCAGGAATATTGTCGCTCTAACGGGTACCGGGTACGCCACGAGTCGCATAATCCCACTTCCTGCAGAAAGCGAGACAATCTCGTCTCGTTCCCTGCCGTTGTTGTAACAGCCGTTGGGAATCTATCTAAGGACTTATTCAAAACTTCATTAAAATCCCCCACTGCTATTATAGGGATATCTTATTTACCTATTGTAAACAATATTAACTCGTGTAAAATCTCCAGTTTAAATGGAGGTGGAACATATATATTTGCTATCACATATGGGTTATTTTCAATACAACAATATAAAAAAATGTAACGACCTTTTGCGTCTATACGACTATTATAGCAAGAGAACAAAACCTCCCTATCAATCAAAATGCTCACCCCTCTTGCATATGATCTCCCAAACCCCGGACATTCCATGACATTACCTTAATTCGTTTTGGCGGCATTACGTACTAACAACCTATGTAATGAGCAGGTTCCAACAAAAAACAAAAAGAAAGGAAAGAAAGAAAGAAAAAAAGAGAAGGAGAAAAGAAAAAAGACCTTCTCCTTCCCCCATAATTACATTCGTGTCATTCCCAAATACATAAATTTGATAATTGTCCCCCCAATTGTGGTACCTCCTCTCACCTCCTCCCAAAAGGTAAATCCTTGATCGTGTGTATACATATATTAGTGCTCTATTTCTCACCCTTCCCACCTTACCCCTCCCTTTCCCTGAACTTAGAACCACCCCCCTCCCCACCCTCCCATCTCGCCCTGCAGGGCTCCCCCCTAGGGGTTGACCCATGACCTTCCTACACCTCTTGCCCACACTGTCTCCACTCAGTGCACCAATCAACAACCAAACCCAAAAAGAGGGGCACAAATGCACCCCTCTACACTCACCCATAAGTATCCTATTATCTTCCACCCCTCAAAATACAGCCCCCCCCCTCTTTTTTATACATACGGTGAACGTGCAAGTAAGTATTAATATCTCATACCCTATCTTTACCCCCTCATCCACCCTTATCCACCACACAGCAAATTACGAACAATAAAGTTATTAAATCATAAGAACCAGCCCAATTACATAGATCTATAACTCTTTTTTGTTTTCTTCTAACCATTGGGATGCTTCCCTCGGTGTATTAAAAAAAAACGTCCTACCTAGTGCTATTACCCTCAACCGAGCTAGATAGAGAAGAGCATAATCTAACTTATACTTGATCATACTGCGCTTAACTGGAATGAATTCAGCTCTACGTTTCTGGAGATCTGGGGAGAAATCAGGATATAAGGAGACCCTAGCCCCCTCACATCTGATGTCACCTTTCTCCCTAGCTTCCCGGAGTAGGGACACTTTGTTCTGGTAGTTGAGCATCTTAATCAGTATGGGCCTGGGATGGTCCCCCATGCGGCGTACCTTAGCTGGAGTTCGATGTGCACGTTCAATTGCAAATAGGGGACTGAGAGCGGTGGCCCCAAAAAGATTCCGAAACCACCCCTCTAGATAACCTATTAAATTAGCGCCCTCACATTGCTCGGGGAGGCCTAACACCCTGATATTATTTCTTCGGCTCCTATTTTCCATCTTGTCCAATTTAGCTGTTTGGCTATCAACCATATTTTTAAGAAATGCGACTTCTTGCTTCACTGGACTCAGCTCGTCCTCAATCACACCTACGCGTTCCTCAAGATCGGAGGTCCTTACAATAGTCCTATTTAATTCTTGTCTCATAGATAGTAGTTCCTCTTTAATGGATCTCAGCTGGCTATCAAAGCTAGATATTGAGACTTTACATTCTTTGATCGCATTTAGTATGTCCCTTAATGTAGGCTCCCCCTCCAGCGTAACTGGTGTAGGTGTATTGTTACTGGCTAACGTATCGGCCACTTCTATATTTGCGTTGACCATTACAGTTTTTCCTCCCCCTGATCCCTTAGTACCTCCAGATTTAGAGACCAGTGGGGTGAGAGAGTTACTCGCAGAATGACCTTGGCTCTTTCTGTCTCCAGACGAGTTTTTTGAATCTTTACTCTGTAAAATATTCTGTTGGCTACTTGTCTTAGGGGGTGAAGTAAGTCCCGAGTGTGCATATCGTTCTAATTTTGCAGCCATATCGATTGGCTTTATCCTTAGCCGAACGAGTAATCTGAGACCCCTCCAAGGGAGGCTGCTCTTCAGGAGATCTCTTCCTGAACATAATTAGCTTTAGATAAGAACCACGATTTTTACCATTAGGGCTTCAGCAGACCACCGTATCGTTCCCACCCAGAATTTCCGGGGGGTAACCTGCTCCTAAGAGAGTAGGGGCAAAAAGTAACAAGCTAAGGGATATCTCCCCAAGCTAAACACTTCCTGGCACTATTTGATCGCAGTGTAAACAGCATATAAGTGCCTATATAGAACGCCCCGTATGTAGTCCAAACTTGAATTTAAACAAGCCAAACAGGAAAAAATGATAATACGGAGCTACAAACAAGTGTGCAAAGGAGTAATCATTTCGTAAGAAATGGGTAAATAATCTCCCGACAATTTAACCCCTGACATGGTATCTCAAACAGCAAAAAAAAAAAAATGTTTGAGATCGTTATAAGCAAGCCAGCATTGTAAACTCAGAGCAATCAGGCAAGATGGAACAATCCAGCAAAAAGAGATTAATAGCAATCTGTCAGCATTGAAATCTATACCCACGGTCTGTTTAATGTCACTCTCCTGCGTATTATTTAATCTATTTAATTCAGAGCAACAAGTCCCATCCAAGTATAGCAAACTCAGGATCACAACAGTTCAGGGGATTTTTCCTTTCTTTTCCTTCCTCTTCCCTCTAAACAGTCCTCAGCTCGGCATAGAACTATAGCACCAGCCGACAGATCAAAAAAAAAAGGATATTACCTGTATATCCTGAGGCTTAACAGCGTGAGGAGACCTCCTCACATAATAAGAGCAGCAAGCAGCGTGCCTGGAGCGCTCGAGATCTCGCGTTGCCCTCTGCGAGACTCACAGCTTCCTCTACTCTGGTACCTTACCACGATCTAGCAGATCCCGGAGCCAGGCAAGCGCGGAACACAGCCCGTCGAGCGACGCCCGCTCGGGTAAGGGGGGGGCCACCCTGAAGCAAGACAAGAGGCTGCTCCTCGGATCTCCAGCAGCCCGGGTGGTGAGGAGGCAAATCCGCTGATCAAATCAGGCAGAGTGGAGAGGGGGAGAGCTGCACCATGCTCTCACTCCTCACTCATTCACACTCCCACTCACTCACTCACGTCCGGTCACGCCCCCCCTTGATATTATAAATATGTAGGCATACATATATTACCTGAAGCTGGGGTGTCAGACACTCACCTGTTGTGACAAGTTTGCCAAGTTCCCCCACCTCTCCTTCCTCCAGATCCTTGGGGTGTGTTTTTTGGAGTTCCCCTTCTTTCTCAGGTGGTGGGTTCCTGGTGTCCTCTGTTGAGAGTTGTCCTCAGAGTCTTTAGTCCCCTATGAGAAGGAAAAAAAAGGTATACTTTAGCACACCCAACACATCGTATTTAATGAGCGAACAATGTTTCCTACGACCGATTACCGTGCCCACTAACCTGAAACTTGCCATTTTAAAATGTCCTACAGTAAAGAAAATCACATGGCGCAGCATGCAAGTAATAATAAAGAATCGTAACACATGACAAATTCTTACTTTTTCTAAGCACTCTCTTGATACTCCTCTACTGATCCTGTTCCCTCAGCTTCAGGTCTGACCAGCGCTTCCTTATCTGCTCCTTTGATCATTGTACCCCAAAATTGGTGTGCAGACTCTTCGCAATTTTCGTCATAATTTTGGCCTTTCTCAGGTGTACGGTCTATCCTCCTTAAGATGTCCACCATCTCCACTATCTCAAGAAAGGACCTATTTGTAGCCTTAAATCGTCGCCTCCGGGATCGGGACGTTTCAGCCTCCGGCTTTCCTCCTCCTCGTTACTCCAATCACACACCTGCTGTGTCTCCGCCATGTCGCTCCTACTACATGCCTAAGAGATGGGTCCTGTACTGCTTCAAGACTGAGGCCTATATTGGGATAAGATTATGAGAGTTTAGGCTGACATTAGTGTTTTTGTCTTGTGTATTGTCTTTACAGAAAATATGAATCACTTTAAGGACACAGAATTTATGGCCAGTTTCATTGACAAGTACAGGGAGATGCGGAATTTGTGGGAGGTGAAACACAGTTTATATAAACAAGCTAGGAAGTTAATGCTGGAGAAACTTCTGGAATTTGTGAAGACACGGGTCCCAGATGCAACCATCCAGTTCTTGGAAAAGAAAACTGGGATCTTGATGAACATGTATAAGAAGGAGCATAATAAGATACAGAAATCACTCCGATCAGGAGCATCAGCAGAGAATGTGTATGTCCCCAGGCTGTGGTACTTCAACAAACTGCGGTTTCTGCTTTGCATCAATTTTGCATTTTTAAAGGCACTTCTCCTTATTTAGTTTTTGGGGTTGCCCAAGTTGGTGACATTGACATATATCCCTTAGGGTGGGTCCCTGGCCCCCATACCCATTTTAAGGCCAATTACTAGAAGATAAGCCAGCCAAGTGAGGACTAGCAAAATTAACAAGTCAGTTCCCATAGACTGCAATAGTATTTGTTGTCTAACTTTTACCTATGTTAGGCTCTTTGTCTGCCCCCCGGATCCAGGGGGGTGTTTGTCCCATATTTAATTTTGTAGCATGCTGGATGATGTGCTTACTTTTGGATGGGTGGTGGCTTATTTTGTGCTAGCTGCATTTGGGTTGGTCTGGGCATTCTCAGGGACTTTGATTATTGTTTATTCTTTTTGGGTGTGAACAGCACTTGGATGTTTCTGGGCATGCACAGTGAGTGTGTTGTGTGTGTGTTAAAAATTACAGAGCGGTAAGTATTAAATTTTCCATTTTAGAGCAGTGGTTCTCACCCTCAGTCCTCAAGTACCCCCGACAGGACATGTTTTGGAAATTTATCTTAGCTAAAATAGCTGCCCAAAATACAAAGCCATTGACTGTGATTTAAAGCACCTGAGTTAAATGAAGGAAACCTGCAAACATGGCCTGTTTGGGGTACAGGGGGACAGGGTTGAGAACCACTGATTTAGAGCACTGAGCTAAAATCGAGTTCCAGACAATCCTATTCTAATTATAGGCATTTGAAGGAAACCAAGTGAGTGTTAGAACCCCTGCTTGTTTTTTTTAAAGCGGAGGTCCACCCTAAAGTGGACCTTCCGCTCATTGGAACCCTCCCCCCCTCCGGTGCCACAATCGGCACCTTTCAGGGGGGAGGGGGGTGCAGTTACCTGGATAATCCAGGTAACTGCACCCACTTCCGGGATAGCTCTCTGCGGAAAGGGGCGTAACTTACGCCCCTTTCCGCAAGTGCCCGCCCCTTCCCGCAAGTGCCCCGCTGCCTGCTGGGAAACACACAGATCCCAGAGGCAGCGGGGAGCGTCCTTATTGCGCAGCGCGATTCGCGCATGCGCAGTAGGGAACCGGGAAATGAAGCCGAAAGGCTCCATTTCCTGATTTCCATACCCAAGATGGCGGCGGCAGGACCCGACAGACGACCTAGAGATCGGCTTCGGGTGCCGACATCGCGGGCGCGCTGGACAGGTAAGTGTCACTATTTTAAAAGTCAGCAGCTGCAGTATTTGTAGCTGCTGGCTTTTAAAAAAAAAAAAAACGCGGAGTCCCGGTGGACTTCCGCTTTAAGTTGGGCTTTGTGTCCCTTTTCTGAAAATTGGCTTCACTTCCTGTGACAAAGGCGGCCGAAAGCCGACAAGAACAGCCGAAGGCAGCTGAGAGCCGCCGAGAACGGGCGAGAGCCGCCGAGAAGAGCCGAAGGCGGTCGAAAGCCGCTGAGAAGGGCCGAAGCCGCCCAGAGGCTCAAAATGGTGGAGGATCGATGTATAACACGCACCCGCGATTTTCCCCTGATTTTAAGGGGAAAAAAGTGTGTGTTATATGCTGATAATTACGGTAATAGGAAGACGCACTAGAACAAATAATTCAAATTATAGGAATCAAACAGGCTCTTACACTAAATCTAATTTTTTAAAGATCTAACTGATTGCAGTTTATGGTCACCTTTAAAGATCAAGATCGGAAAATATAAATTTATTGGATTTAGAAACACTTCTCTGTTTTTTGTAATGTATTGAAAGATTTGGGTAAAAATAGAAAAAAACAAATTTCAAAGATATATTAGAAGTGATAGGAACGAGATTAGCATCAAAAGGGTTAATTCATTGAGAACACCTACTAATTGCCTAACAAGAACACATCCAATGAGATGAAATGAACCAAATGTATTGGGCGTGCGCTATTAGCAATGAGAAAACCGCAGTTACCCTATCACCAGTTGCAGTTTACATATTTATTATCGTGTTGCGCCCGTTTGCACGTTCAATCAATGATTTTTCCAGTGCAACAATTAAGGTGTGAATCGGAGCAGCGCATTCGTCTGAGTAAATCACCCCCAGTGTGTAGACATGTGCAGGAACACAACATGAGGTATAGCTGACGCGTTTCGGGCACACCCCCTTCCTCAGAGCTAGCCTAGCTCTGAGGAAGGGGGTGTGCCCCGAAACGTGTCAGCTATACCTTGTGTTGTGTTCCTGCACATGTCTACGCACTGTGTGTTTTTTTTGTCTCAAATGAGATTTGTGCTTTGTGAGTACCCACTTTTTATGGATTTTTATTAATTAAATTGTCATTGGCAATGCACTAGGTGTGTGCACCATCCATTTTGTCTTTTTTGTAGTTTCCATCGGATTACCCCATCTGAGGAAGGCAGCATCCACCCAGTCTTGGAATACCTTTGTCCATATTACCCTTCACTTCAGAAGACCCCTTAGCGCTGGAAGTGACTGTGTATTTTGTGTATTAGATGTACTACACTATCTGAACTATATACGCTGAACTGTATTATATATACTACACGGACTGCACTATATACTCTGAACTGTATTATATATACTACACAGACTGCACTATATACTCTGCATTGTATTATATATACACTACACTGACTGCATTATATACTCTGAACTGTAATATATATATATATATATACTACACTGACTGCACCATATACTCTGAACTGTATTATATATACTACACTGACTGCACTATATACTCTGAACTGTATTATATATACTACATTAACTGAACTATATACTCAGCACTGTATTATATATATTACACTGACTGACTGCACACTACTCTAACTACCCTGCCTAATCTCTATTCAGTCACTATATATGGCCACCGCGTAAGTAGCAGCCTTATAGTGTGGTGCGTGGACTTAGCCCCTGAGCCATGATTTATTTTGGCCAATCATGGCTTTCACAGCTAATCGCGCTTTGATTGGTCAAAGCATACAGGTCAGGTGCATTCTTTGGCCAATCAGCAGCTGTCAATGCACTGCGACCTCGCAGTGCAATATGGGGGGCTACGTGGCGGGCAAACTTCCCACGAGCGACCCATATGTTTGTTTGTTCTATGAACAAACACTCGACGTTCGAGTCGAACTTAGGTTCAACTTGAACATCGGGACCATCCCTATTTGGCACCATACACTACCTCAATAAAGTTTTATCATTTGTTTCAAATCTTTAACCTGAAAAATAGATTCTCACATTCACAAAAAGTTAAGAGAAAGTAAACCCAAACACACAAATGTAATATATTGAAGCTTACCAACTCTTAAATGTGGTGGCTGCATTTCACTCATTCATTGCATTTCATTTGGAAATCAAGGTCCCAGAGTCTGGAGGAAAAGTGGAGAGGCACAGAATCCAAGTTGCATGAGGTCCAGTGTAAAGTTTCCACAGTCATTCCACAGTCATTTTCTGATGTTGGTCCACTGTTTTATCAAGTCCAAAGTCAGTGCAGCCCTCTACCAGGAAATTCTAATGCATTTCATGCTTCCCTCTGCTGACCAGCTTTATGGAAATGCTGATTTAATTTTCCTGCAAAAAATACCAATACCCGGTTTAACGATCATGGTATCACTGGGCTTAATTGGCCAGAAAACTCGCCTGACCTAAACCCAATAGAGAATCTGTGGGGTATTGTCAAGAGGAAGATGAGGGACACCAGACCCAACAATACCGATGAGCTAAACGCCACTATCAAAGAAACCTGGGCTTCCATCACACCTCAGAAGTGCCACAGGCTGATTCCCTCTATACCACGCAGCATTGATGCAGTAATTCATGCAAAAGGAGCCCTGACCAAGTACTGAGTGCATACTATACTGTACATGGACATACTTTTCAGTAAGCCAACAATTCTGTATTAAAAATCCTTCTTTTTTAAATTTTCTGAGATACTGAATTTTGGGTTGTCACCAGGGCTTTTTTTCTCAGAGAATAATTGCAGGAACTCACCCTTCCCAGCAAACTCTCCACCCTCAACCCTCCAGTATTCCTTGAAAAAAGGCATAAAGCATTGCCAAATAATCTGCACATTGAACAAGAGGCATAGAGTAGTGCTCTTAGTATTGCATAACACACAGGGCTTAAGAGTGCGTTTTGTGCCGTTCTGAGGTATTTTTATCACACAGGGAACCAAACAATATAAGCACAATGAGCAGTACTTAGATATTCCCTCCCAAAGTAACCATCTATTGCTTACCTCTGTACCCCCTGCCCACAGCTCCCCTCTTCTCTCACAGTCCACAGCCCTCCTCTTCTCCCACAGTCCACAGCTCCCCTCTTCTCCCACAGCTCCCCTCTTCTCTCACAGTCCACAGCTCCCCTCTTATCCCACAGTCCATAGCTCCCCTCTTCTCTCACAGTCCACAGCCCTCCTCTTCTCCCACAGTCCACAGTTCCCCTCTTCTCCCACAGCTCCCAACTTCTCTTACAGTCCACAGCTCCCCTCTTCTCCCACAGTCCACAGCTCCCCTCTTCTCCCACAGTCCACAGCGCCCATCTTCTCTCACAGTCCACAGCTCCCCTCTTCTCTCACAGTCCACAGCTCCCCTCTTCACCACAGTCCACATCTCCCCTCTTCTCCCACAGTCTACAGCTCTCCTCTTCTCTCATAGCTCCCCTCTTCTCCCACAGTTCACAGCTCCCCTCTTCTCCCACAGCTCCTCTCTTCTCCCACAGTCCACAGCTCCCCTCTTCTCTTACAGTCCACAGCTCCCCTCTTCTCCCACAGTTCCCCTCTTCTCACAGTCCACAGCTCCTCTCTTTTTCCACAGTCCACAGCTCCCCTCTTCTCTCACAGTCCACAGCTCCCCTCTTCTCCCACAGCTCCCCTCTTCTCCCACAGTTCCCCTCTTCTCACAGTCCACAGCTCTTCTCTTCTCCCACAGTCCACAGCTCCCCTCTTTTCTCACAGTCCACAGCTCCCCTCTTCTCCCACAGTTCCCCTCTTCTCACAGTCCATAGCTCCCCTCTTCTCCCACAGTCCACAGTCCCCCTCTTCTCCCACAGCTCCCCTCTTCTCTCACAGTCCACAGCTCCCCTATTCTCTCACAGTCCACAGCTTCCATGTTTGCCAAGTCAGAGCACAGTTCTATACCACTGTCCACAAATTAACTCCCCCCCCCATCCAGAGCTTATGCCCATAGCTGTGGATGTTGGACAGCTTACACAATCTGCCCCTCCCTACACAGCTCTCAATTTGCCCCCATTTTCCTTCACAGCTCTTACCTGTTTTGGCAAAGCCCCTCACCTCCCCAGCTGGCATGTCTGCATTACAGCTTCAAACCTCTCCACTGTTGCATCTCTGCATAAGCACCCGCTCTCCCCTAACAGCTCTCTCCCACCTGTTTACAGCTTCAAAGGACAGCAAGCATGTGTGTGCAGGCTTTTTCTTTTCAACACTGTGCAGTCTCCGCCTACTAGACCTAGTAGCACGCAGCGAGATTATGCTTCACTTGGTTCTGTGCTGATAAGGCCTGACAGGCAGCGGCGGGGGGACTGGAGCCGCCTGCCGGTGCACCACAGGGATGGAAATAAAATGCAGGTATTTGTGGCATCGGGACTCGGGGTACCAACCAACAAATTCCCAGCCCTGCACAAGCCCTAGGTGCCCGCCAATAACACACAGAAGACGGTAGAAGAAGTGAGTAGTGCAAAAACTTCCTTTACTGTCTTCTGTGTTTAGTGACAGGTTGGAGAGAAAGGACAGGGCAGCCAGTGGTGGCGGAACACCGTTCCGCCGCATTCCGGCTGAAAAAAGCTCTGGTTTTCACTAACTGTAAGCCAAAATCATTAAAATTAAAAGAAAGAAATGTTTGATCTGTATAACTCTGTTTGTAACACATCTATATAAAATATATGAGTTTCACTTTTTGAATTGAATTACTGGAATAAATGAACTTTTTGATGACATTCTAATTTTATGAGATGCACCCGTACAATCTTGCAAACTTGTGACCAGGAAAGCTTTTTCACATGGTGAGAGCTTGCCTTGCCCATGGACTCATTGGAATTAGTTATTTTCTAGCACTCTTGTGCTAGATTAATGTCCAGTAATGGCTTAAAAGGACATAACTGTGGCCACTGTGTTAGTGTTCCCTTGATAAAGAAATCACCAAGTGTTGTCAATGGCAATATCAGCAGGAAAACACTGAATAAGAAAAAAGGCGAATGGATGCCATTGCCTTGGGAGGTAAGAACTCTTTCCTTATGGCATCATTGTCAGTGTGAACTTTACTGTCAGTACAGCCGACTCAGTTATAAATCACAGTTGTTTTCTCCGCCCATGGATTCTGGATCTGGGAACTTGAGTATTATAATCTTTGCTATGTGACCAGGGACCTTCCAGTTCAATATGGTTGATGACTCCTTTTCAGCTATCTCCTTTTTCCTATTGTAAAAATAGAAACATGTATTTACTACTAAAAGCTACTTTTATTGAAGGCAGGGAGATGTACTTCTGTTTGCAAATGTGTTTATCATAAGAAGGAGGAAGTTATATCATATCCTGACCTACTGATGTCCAGCTATCTGTTACTGCTGTGTTTATATGAAAAGTCCATAAGAACCCTTAACAGGCCTCTTGCACACAGTTGATGTTTACAACTCCAATTCCAAAAAAGTTGGGCCGCTGTGTAAAATCTTCATAAAAACAGAATGCAATGATTTAAAAATCTCATAAACCCATAATTTATTCACAATAGAAAATAGAAAACATAACAAATATTTAAACTGAGAAAATGTACAATTTAAGAAGAAAAAAGAGGTAATTTGGAAATTGATGGCAGCAACACATCTCAAAAAAGTTGGGACAGGGCCATGTTTACCACAGTGTAGCACCCCCTCTTCTTTTAACAACACTGTCAATTTCTGGGAACTGAGCAGACCAGTTGCTGGAGTTTTGGAAGAGGAATGTTGTCCCATTCTTGCCTGAAATAGGATTCTAACAGCTCAACAGTCCTGGGTCTTCTTTGTCGTACTTTTTGTTTCAAGATACACCAAATATTTTCAAGGTCTGGACTGCAGGCAGGCCATTTAAGCACCCAAACTCTTTTACTACAAAGCCATGCTGTTGTCATAGATGCAGTATTAGCATTGTCCCACTGAGATATGCAAGGTCTTCCCTGAAAAGACATCACCTGGATGGGGGTATATGCTGCTCTAAAGCCTGAATATATCTTTCAGCATTGATGGTGCCTTTCCCGATGTGCAAGCTGACCATTCCATACACACAATTGCACCCCCATATCATCAGAGATACAGGTTTTTGAACTGAACACTGATAACAAGCCAGAAGGTCTCTTTCCTCTTTGGTGCAGAGGATATGGCGCCCATGGTTGCCAAAAAGAGTGTAAAATGTTGATTGGTTTGACCAATTAACGTTTTTTTACTTTACAACAGACCATTTTAAATTAGTTTTGTCCCAGAGAAGATGACAATGTTTCTGGATCATGTTCAGATATGGCTTCTTCTTTGCATGATAGAGCTTTAACTTGCATTTTTGGATGGTATTGTAAATGGTGTTCTCAGACAGTAATTGTTTGTAGTATTCCTGAGCCCATGCAGCGATCTCCGTCCATCACAGAATCATGCCTGTTTTTATTGCAGTGCCGTCTGAGTCTTTTGATCTTATGTACTGTAGATCAGGGGTGTCCAAACTTTTTTCAAAGAGGGCCAGATTTGATGAAGTGAACATGTGCGAGGGCCGACCATTTTGCCTGACATTCTTTGAACCATTAAAATTCAGTCTAAGTGTGTTCGTTCGAACACTAATACATGGCCCAACAAGAATTCTCTTGCCTTTGTGGCTGTGTGTGTTGAAGAGATGAGCTCGAACTTAAAATTTTAAATAAAAAACTGTGAAGCAAAATAAGGGTCAGTGCCCACCTGCGCGCCCAACATTGCTGGGAATGCAGCCCCCACCATTGCCAGGAATGCAGCCACCATTAGCCAGGAATGCAGCCACCATTAGCCAGGAATGCAGCCACCATTAGCCAGGAATGCACCTACCATTAGCCAGGAATGCACCCACCATTAGCCAGGAATGCACCCACTACTGCCAGGAATGCAGCCACCATTAGCCAGGAATGCACCCACCATTAGCCAGGAATGCACCCACCATTAGTCAGGAATGCACCCACCATTAGCCAGGATTTCACTCACTATTAGCCAGGATTTCACTCACTATTAGCCAGGATTTCACTAACTATTAGCCAGGAATGCAGCCACCATTAGCCAGGATTTCACTCACTATTAGCCAGGAATGCACCCACCATTGCCAGGAATGCAGCCACCATTAGCCAGGAATGCACCCACCATTAGCCAGGATTTCACTCACTATTAGCCAGGAATGCAGCCACCATTAGCCAGGAATGTACTCACCATTGCCATCAGTGCAGCCTTGGAGGGGACATGGAGGGGGCAGGACGAGCGCCAAAGAACAGGAGAATCTCCTGTTTAGACAGCGGCCTCTTTAAGAGAAAGTCCTGCCTCCTTTGATGGACAGAACAGTCGTCCAATGGCGGAGACGGGACTTCCTATTACAGAGGCTGCCGTGTAAACAGGAAATACTCCTGTGTGCACGGCGCTCGTACCTCCTCCCATCTCCGAGGCAGCCAGACTCAGACTATATATCTTTTGTGGCCCCGGCGCTGGGAGATCGTTGGGGACCACAAAAGATATATATGTTTAGATAACCAGGCGGGCCGTTCAAAACCGGACTTTGGACATGCCTGCTGTAGATGATGACATATTTAAAGTCTTTGGGCTGCGGGCCGTGAGTCCGGTTTAGTTTTTTTTTTGGGGTGGGTGGGAGAACCTCCTGGTATAGTAAGGGGGGATAGGAAAGCCCCCCTCTCTCTCACCCCCTCTCTCTCACTCCCAATAACTGATGTTTATGCAGCTGTGTGCATTGTTTCATAAATAACAATGAACCTATGTTCAGATCAGTAAAACGTGTTCTTTTTACTCCCATGTACAAGAGGCTTTACACAAAGCAGAGAATAGGCAATGAACTGACTGTGTGTATGTCGGGAGAGTGGATATAAAAACTTGACTCAGATGACAGAAGGCAGATAGTCAGCTATCACTTTTTATTAGGAGCAGTACATTATCCAGAGGTGTAACTAGAACCTTCAGAGCCCCTGTGCAAAAATCCATGATGGGCCACCCTGCCCCCCTTCCATCCAAGGCCCGGGCTTCCAATTTTGGGAGGGTGTCCATGGATATCCTCCCAAAACCAATTACAGCGGTCCTTAAGGCTGCATTCACACCTGAGCGTAGCTTTTTCAAGCGTTTTTTGCGGCGTTTTTTACCGCGATTTGCGGCGTTTTTTACCGCGATTGCGGCGTTTTTTACCGCGATTCGCAGCATTTTTACCGCGATTCGCTGCGTTTTTTGCCACGTTTTGTCGCGAATTTGTGCAGGGCAAAAGGTCACCAATGTTAAGCATTGAGCAGATACAGCGTCAAAACGCCCATAGAAACGCTCGTTGTCGCGCTAAACGCTCGAATCGAGCGTTTCCATTAGTTTCTATAGGAATGAAAACGCCCAAATCAGCCCGATTCGCGCGAAAAAGGGTCCGGAACTTGTTTGAGCTTCAGGCGTAGGGCTTCAGGCGACTTGGAGTGGAGATGTGAGACATCTCCATTGAGAATAATGTATTTTTTCCCCTCCAGCGTTTTGTAGCTTCAGGCGTAGGGCTACAAAACGCTCAGGTGTGAATAGGGTCTTACCGTGTAAACAGACTTGCCGGTTATCCGCAGCCCTTTCCTCCCACAATGTGTCTGTGTTAGGAAAGTACTGCCGTTAACTGTTCAGAATGTTAGTAAATTGTTTTACACTGATAATTAGTGCCCCAATCATCAGTGCCATCTATCAGTGCCCATTAATGCCACCTATTAGTGCCCATCAATTCCGCCTACAAGTGTTACCTATCAGTGCTCATTAATCTCACCTATTAGTGCACATTTCTGCCTATCAGCACCACCTATCAGTGCTCATTAATGCTGCCTAACAGCGTCCATCAGTGCCACCTATCAGTACTCTTCAATGCTGCCCATCAGGGCCCATCAATACTGCCTGAGTTCTGCCTATCAGTGTTCCTTAGTGCCCATCAGTGCCACCTACCAGTGCCCATCAATGCCACCTATCAGTGCAGCCTATCAGTGCACATTAGTGCCTCCTATCCGTGCTGCCTATCAATGCTCATCAATGCGGCCTATCTGTGCCCATTAGTGCCTCCTATCAGTGCCCATTAATGGCACTTATCAGTGCCCATCAATGCCTCCTATCTGTGTCCATCAGTGCCTCCTATCAGTGCCCATTGGTGCCTCCTATCAGTGCAAATCGGTGCCTTTTATCAGTGCCTCCTATCAGTGCCCATAAATGTCTCCTATGAGTGCCTTCTATCACTGCCCATCAGTGCTCATCAATGGATCCTAACAGTGCCCATCAATGCCTCCTATTAGTGCTCATCAGTGCCTCCTATCAGTGCCCATAAATGCCTCCGATTAGTGCCCATCAGTGCCTTCTATCAGTGCCTCCTATCAGTGCCCATAAATGCCTCCTATCAATGCCCATCAGTGCCTTCTATCAGTGCCGATCAGTGCCTTCTGTCAGTGCCCATTAGTGCCTTCTATCAGTGCCCATTAGTGCCTTCTATCAGTGCTCAATAGTGCATGCTCATTAGTGTCTTCTATCAGTTTCCATAAATGCCTCCTATCAGTGCCTTCTATCAGTGCTCATCAGTGAATCCTAACAGTGCCTCCTATCAGTGCTCATCAGTGCCTCCTATTAGTGCCCATAATGCCTCCTATCAGTGCTCATCAGTGAATCCTAACAGTGCTTCCTATCAGTGCTCATCAGTGCCTCCTATTAGTGCCCATAATGCCTCCTATCAGTGCTCATCAGTGCCCATTAGCACCTTCTATCCGTATCCATTAGTGCCTTCTATTAGTGCCTTTGTTCTATCAGTGCTCATCAGTGAATCCTATCAGTGCTCATCGGTGCTGCCTGCCTTCTCAGAAAAGCACGGCTCTGAGCAGAGAGCGTGTCTCTCATGGAACAGCAGCACACTGGCATTGGCAGTTCTATCTCCCCCTCTGTCCGTCCTCTCTCGCACGGGATGACAGAGGACACAGCTGAACTGCTCCCCCTTCTCTCTCCTCCCCTCTCCTGTGTGCTCTGCAGGAAATGTGAGCTTGTTTACGTCAAACTTGACTGCCCACAGAGCACACAGGAGACTGAAGGTACTGATGGGCACTGAGAGAAGACACTAATGGGCACTGATAGAAGGCACTAATAGAAGGCACCAATGGGCAGCCGTGTGAATAGCAACCCCGCTGGGCCCTTCGGCAGTTCGGAATGCCAAGGCCCCGTCGCAAGTGTGGCAAATGCAACTGTTGCGACCCTGGTAATTCCGCTACTGACATTATCCAAAGACATGCAGGTAGGTTAATTGGCTTCTGTCCAAAATTGGCCCTAGTATATGAATGGGGACCTTGGATTGTGGGCTCCTTGAGGGTAGGGACCGATGTGAGTGTGCAATGTACAGGGATAGGGACAATTGTAGACACTCACTCAGGTTGAACTGGATGGACTGGTGTTTTTATTTAACCTTACTAACTATGAAACTATGAAACTATTATCATTCTATTATGGCAAGTTGAAATATTTCAAATTGATTTGTATTTCATCCAACTCAGCAAACACCTGTTAAAAAAAACATATTTGCTCCTGGATTCCGATCACATTGAAAGATATTTTCTGTTTTATTTGTGTATTTAACAAATCTCCACCTCAACCCTTTAAATGACAAATGTTTTTTGTAGGATTCTGAAGTTTAAAATTACACCAAACTCAGATTTAAAAAAAAAAAAATCGCCTATTCAAGTCTGTGTTCTTAAAGTTATTTTAAACCCCAAAGCAACACATTTTTTAAGTAGGTATGAAACTTTTCAGTCCCAGGGAGTGTAAGAGGACAAGGGGCCACATAATGAGACTGAAAGAGAAGTGGTTTAACCTTAAGCTGTGTAGGGGGTTTTTCATCCTCAGCGTGGTAAGGATGTGGAACTCTCTTCCACAATCGGTGGTGTCGGCAGGAATTATGGATCATTTTAAAAGACTCTTGGGTGTGCATCTTAGATAAAACAATATACAGCGATATGGGAAATGATTTTCTACACACACACACCAACACATGTTGAACTGGATAGACTGTTGTCTTTATTCAACTTTACCAACTATTTAAATATGTAAACATGCAGCTTACTAATTCTTAAGTGTGGTGGCTGCATTAGTTTTCTTTGGGATGGGACAAACTATTTACCACTGACAGGGGTGCTTACAAGTGTAAGCTTTAATTCATTTATGTAAACCTTCATCCCAAAAAGGATGAAGGTTTTCATTCAGAGTGGAGACACCCTAAGACAGGAAAGTGTGTTACTGACTGGATCACCAGGTGAAATAAAAGGTAAAAAGCTTAAAAAAGAAAACAAACACAGCCACTGATAAGCTGCAACATTTTTTAGTTTGAGTTTAACCACTTCAGCCCCAGAAGGATTTGCCCCCTTAATGACCAGAGCATTTTTTGCAATACGCCACTGCGTCGCTTTAACTAACAATTGCGCAGTCGTGCTGCGTTATAACCAAACAAAATTGACATCCTTTCTGCCTCACAAATAGAGCTTTCTTTTGGTGGTATTTGATCACTTCTGTGTTTTGTTTTATTGCGCTATAAACAAAAAAAGACTGACAATTTTGAAAAAAAAAATAAAGTTTTTCTTTCTGCTATATTACATATCCCAAAAATATATCTAAAAAAACAAATTTAGTCATCAGTTTAGGCTGATATATATTCTCCTACATATTTTTGGTAAAAATCTCAATAGGCGTATATTTAAATAGGTAAATATCTGTGCTCACTATAAAAATAGCATCAAACAGCAGCTGAACACCATAACCCAGACACTGGGCACAAAACAGAATAAGAGAAAAAGAAGAAGTGCAGCGCTTATGCCATAAATTGGGTATGAATTTTCGCAATACCTTTAAAGTGCAAATGTACAAAAAAATCTAAGTGACATTAATAAAAATATTTCAATCACTGAAAATACTGTGTGCCAATTAATAAACTAGCATATATCAAACAGGACTTATGACTGAACAAAACCAAATATAATATAAAAATTACTACAATAAAATGCAAAAGTATGGTGAAAAATATTGTTAAAAAAAGTCAGTAAAGCCGCGTACACATGGGCGGATTGTATGGCCTACTTAGTCCGTCATACAATCCGACGGACAGTCCGTCCTACTTTCGAATGAACGGACTTGACCACACACGGATGCACAAACAGTCCGTCGAAAGCTTGCACGATGACGTGTACAGCACGTACGACGGGACTAGAAATAGGAAGTCCAAGACACAGCAATGCACCCTTCGGCCGTGTAAATCCTTTCTGAGCATGCGCCATTCTTAGTCCGTCGAACTAGCCTACTCACGAGCGGATTGTGCGCTGAAACCAAAGTATGATGGACAGAATTACGGAAATTCCAAAATACTTAGTACGCCAGACTGCACGCTGAAAAAGTCCGCTGAAGCCCACACACGAGCGGACTGTCCGCTGAAATGTGTTTCGGCAGACTAAGTAGGCCATACAGTCCGCCCGTGTGTACGCGGCCTAAAAGTGACTGAATGATCTTCATATAAATGATGTGACTTTATATAAGTGCTTGACCTCGTGAGACCCGTCACCTCTCGTAAGATGGAAGGCTTACCGGATCGCTAGTGACCCCCCCATAGTCAGGGAGGTCAGAAAGCGTGAATTGGATCACAGATCCCCACCATGGAACTCCAGATCTCCTCGGGCTTCTCAGATCTCCCGGGTGTCTCTTGTCAGTAAACTCTATGTCTCAGGTGGTCAATCATGGCAAGTATCCCAAATGTTCAAAGTGCAAATCATCCAAAAAAATGTGATACTCCAAATAGTGTAATACTGTCTCATCAAAGGATTTATTGGAGTAAATAGATAAGGCCGCGTACACACGCGCGGACTGTTCGCCCAACTTTGTCCGTCCAACAGTTTCGGCAAACAGTCCGCTCAAACTTAGCATGGACGGACATGGCCACACACGACGGACGAACAGTTTGCTGAAACCGTGCGCGATGACGTGAACGGCACGTACGACGGGACGAAAAATACGACGTCCTATACACTGCATTATAGCTTTCGGCGTGAAAATCCTTTCTGAGCATGCGCGCAACTTTGTTTGACGAACAAGCCTACACACGGGCGGACTGTTCGCTCAAACAAGGTTTCAGCGGACAGTTTTTCGGAAATTCCGAAAAACCTTGTCCGTCCAACTGTCCGCTGAAACTGTCCGCTGAAAGCCCACACACGAGCGGACTGTCCGCCCAAACACTGTTCAGCGGACAAAGTTGGGCGAACAGTCCGCCCGTGTGTACGCGGCCTTACAGTGCTGTTTTAAGGACTCCCACGAGTCTCTAGCATAAAAACGAGTTAAAAACAAAGGATTGCTACAAAGTAAAAAATACCGATTCAGTATTTACAACGCCTTGCATAGAGTGGCGCACTGACGCACCTTGCAGAGTGGTGCACTGCATCTGGGGAGTTTATTTAATTTGCTTAACCAGTTCCCGACCGCCGCACGACGATGTACGTCGACAGCATGGCACGGGCAGGCATATTGGCGTACATGTACGTCCCTGCCTTCCCCCGGGTCGGGGGCCCGATCGGGCCCCCGCCCGGTGCCTGCGGCGGTCGGTATTCGTTCGGGACCGATCCGGGATGAGGGGGCGGCCATTCATTCATGGCCACCCCCTCACGATCGCTCCCGACGAATAGAAAGTCTTCGTGACATCACTTCCTCTCCTGTAATGTAAACACAGGAGAGGAAATGATGTAATCTCTCCTCGTGTCGGTCTTTTTCGTTCCGGCACGGAGGAGAGAGGATCGGTGAGTTGCACCAACACACTACACTAACAGTAGAACACGCCAGGCACACTTTTCACCCCCCCGATCACCCCCCAATCACCCCCTAATCACCCCTGCCCCCCCCAGTCACAGTGACACCAAGTGCATTTTTTTTTTTTTTTTGCATTGGTGTCATTTGTGACTGTAATAACTGTTAGGGCAGTTAGGGTTAGCCCCCTTTAGCTCTAGGGTGCCCCCCTAACCCCCCCAATAAAGGTTTAACCCCGTGATCACCCCCCGTCGCCAGTGTCACTAATAAGCGATTTTTTTCTGATCGCTGTATTAGTGTCACAGGTGACGCTAGTTAGGCAGGTAAGTATTTGGGTTCGCCGCAGCTTTTTATAGCGTCAGGGACCCCCATATACTACCGCATAGCCCCCTGATTGCCCCCCAGTTAACCCTTTCACCAGTGATCACCATATAACTGTTACAGGTGACGCTGGTTGGTTAGTTATTTTTTTTTTGTTTCAGGGCACCCGCCATTTATTACCTAATAAAGGTTTAACCCCCTGATCACCCGGCGGGTGATATAAGTTTGAGGGTCAGATAAGGCCTGCGTCGCCCCAGCGTCAGGTTAGTGCCAGTACCGCTAACACCCACGCGCAAAGCATACACCTCCCTTAGTAATATAGTATCTGATCAGATCTATATTAGCATTGCCTGCATTTTAGGTTTCCCAAAACGCATTGTTAGCGGGATCAGCCCAGATACCCGCTAGCACCTGCGTTTAGCCCCTCCGCCAAGCCCAGCCCAGCCCACCCAAGTGCAGTATCGATCGATCACTGTCACTTACAAAACACAACACACATAACTGCAGCATTCGCAGAGTCAGGCTTGATCCCTGCGATCGCTAACAGTTTTTTTTGTAGCGTTTTGAAACAGTCGCTGACAGGCTAGGTGCTTTTTTACCTGTGAGTCTCACTAGTGTACCCCTAAATTTAGAGCCCAAAATGGCAAAGCGAAGGTACACTAGTGAAGAGGCCTACACGTTTCTGAGCATGACAGATAGTGAAGAGGACGTCACTCATCTGTCAGATTCAGGCTCAGAATACGATCCTGTAGAGGACAGCGGCTCCATGACAGATAGCTCTGACGACGGAGATGAGGCCGCTGCTAAGAACAGGTGTGCCCAATCCCGTATGTATTCTGTTGTTGAGGTGCAGGAACCGCAGGTCACTCGTTTGGAGCAGAGACGTACTAGAGCCGCTCATCCTTCTGGTGAACTGGCAAGCACCAGCGGCCTAGTACACCCTGGACCTACATCCAGCACTGCAGTAACACGTGGTGACGTGGCGAGTCCCATAAGTGCAGTTCAAGCTGGCGAGGTGGCAAGCACAAGTAGTGTCCCGCTGCCACCAAGAAGACAAAGACAGGCCCGTCGTACCCATAGTGCCCTTCCTGCAGAATTCGCCAATCCTATTTGGGTGCCCACCACTTCTGCAGAACCCGTACTTCCCCCATTCACTGGCCAACCTGGCATTAACGTGGAAACAGTTGATTTTACGACACTTGACTTTTACTCACTGTTTTTCACCGAAGATCTCTTTAGATCTATTGTGGACCAAACCAATTTGTACGCTGCTCAACACATCGCCACTATTCCCCAGTCCGCCCTTGCCAGACAATGGAAACCAGTTACGGTTTCCGAATTTAAAATCTTTCTGGGCCTCTCCCTCAACATGGGCATAACCAAAAAGAGTGAGTTGCGGTCATATTGGTCCATTGACCCAATTCACCATATGCGCGTGTTCTCTGCTTCCATGTCCAGGGCACGATACGAGATGATTTTGCGGTTCATGCACTTCAGCGACAATGAACTCTGTCGTCCTCGTGGAGACCCTGAGTACGATCGGCTCTACAAAATTCGGCCCCTCATAAACCACTTCAACCAACGTTTTGCAGCCTTGTTTACTCCCGATCAAGTTGTCCGCGTTGATGAGTCCCTGATTAAGTTTTCTGGTCGCTTGTCATTCAAACAATACGTCCCCAACAAGCGTTCCAGATACGGGGTCAAGATGCATAAGCTCTGTGACAGGGCCACAGGCTATACACGTAGTTTCATGGTTTATGAGGGAAGAGATAGTCACGTAGAGCCGGAGAACTGCCCTGACTACATAGGAAGCGCTGGCAAGATAGTGTGGGACATGGTGTCACCCTTATTCGGAAAGGGGTACCACTTGTACGTGGACAATTATTACACAAGCGTGCCACTGTTTAGTCACTTGTTTGATCAGCAGATTGGAGCATGTGGCACCGTGCGACCTAATCGCCGGGGCTTTCCCCAGCGGCTTGTAGAGTCCCGTCTTAGGCTGGGGGAGAGAGCCTGCTTGCGCAGTAATAACTTGCTCGCTATGAAGTGGAGGGATAATAAGAATGTTTTCGTTCTTACCTCCCTTCATGCAGACACGACGGTCCAAATTCCTACGGCGACTGGTATTGTGGAGAAACCCCTCTGTGTCCACAAATATAACCTTAACATGGGAGGGGTGGACCTCAATGACCAGTTGTTGGCGCCGTATCTAGTTGCCCGTAAGTCCAGACGCTGGTACAAAAAAGTGTCTGTTTATTTATTCCAATTGGCTATACTGAATGCTTATGTACTACACAAAGCTTCAGGACGGACTGGATCCTTCCTCAAATTCCAGGAGGATATCGTCAGAGCCCTTCTGTATCCAGGCGGTGCTCCACCTCACCTTCCCCTACCAGATGCAGTAAGCCGGCTGCATGAGAGGCATTATTCTTATGTCATCCCGAGTACCCCTACCCAACGAGCCCCCCAAAGAAAATGTCGTGTCTGCAGAAAGCGCGGATTTAGGCGTGACACCCGTTCTTATTGTCCCCGCTGTCCTGACCAGCCTGGTCTTTGTCAGGGTGAGTGTTTTGAACGCTACCATTCACTAGTTGAGTATTAGCGTAGGGTACAGCATTGCACAGGCTAGGCACACGTTCACAGGGTCTCCCAAGATGCCATCGCATTTTGAGAGACCCAAACCGCTGGAACCGTTACAACAGAAAAAGTGTTAAAAAAAAAAAAAAGTAAAAAAAAAAAAAGTAAAAAAAATAAAAAACCAAAAAAAATATAAAATAAAAAAACCAAAAATAGTTGTTGTTTTATTGTTCTCTCTCTCTCTATTCTCTCTCTATTGTTCTGCTCCTTTGTACTGTATTCTATTCTGCAATGTTTTATTGTTAACCATTTTTTGTTTTCAGGTACGCCATTCAGCTGTAGCGTGGATTTATTTATCTTGACAGCAACAGCGTTTGCTCCCACGATATGTAAAGCCACGACTCCAGCGCTGTCGGAGGTGATTTCACCACCACAGTTAAAAAAGAGCATATATGCCGAAGCATGGGGGCATAAGGGGTGGAGGAGCGATTTTGCTCCTAATGCCGCGTACATACAGTCAAAATTCCGACGGAGGGCTTGCCCGTGGAAAAGTTTGAATGTATGTACGCGGCATAACTTTTTTGCGGGAGGATGCCCCCATGCTTCGGCATATATATATTTTAGGCACAGATTGTGTTAAATGTGTTATTTTTTGCGATTTTTTTTGTATTTGCTTTGCAGGTATGGTAAGTCCTACTGTTATACTGTAATGTTACTTTGTTTTATTGTTAACCATCATTTGCTTAGCAGGTACGCCATTCTGCTGCAGAGCGGATTTATTTATCTTGACAGCAACAGCGTTTGCTCCCATGATACATAAAGCCGCGACTCCAGCACTGTCTGGGGTGATTTCACCACCACAGTTAAAAAAGAGCATATATGCCGAAGCATGGGGGCATACGGGGTGGAGGAGCGATCTGCTCCTACCTTTTGCGGGAGGATGCCCCCATGCTTCGGCATATATAAATGGTGCATGTATGCCCACCATTAGAAAGTGGGTGGATGAAGGGTGGTATCTAATGGTGGGCATACCCACCGATCAGTATTTTTTTTTCGTTCAGCCCACAGGCTGCATGAAAAAAAAATTACAATATATGCCCAACCAGTTCCAGCAACATACTGGTATGTTGCGGGACTTTGAGTGCTTATACCAGAATGATGCCTGCAGGTTTAGGTATCATCTTGGTATCATTCTTTTCAGCCAGCGGTCGGCTTTTATGTAAAAGCAATCCTAGCGGCTAATTAGCCTCTAGACTACTTTTACAAGCAGTGGGAGGGAATGTCCCCCCCCCGCACCATCTTCCATGGTTTTCTCAGGCTCTCCTGTCCCAACAGGGAACCTGAGAATGCAGCCGGTGGTTCCGACAGCTGACCATAGAGCTGATCAGAGATCAGAATGGCTCCAATCATCTCTATGGCCTAAGACACCGGAAGCTACGAGCATTTCATGACTTAGATTTTGCGGGATGTATACAGCGCCATTGGGAAATTGGGAAAGCATTTTATCACACCGATCTTGGTGTGGTCAGATGCTTTGAGGACAGAGGAGAGATCTAGGGTCTGATAGACCCTAATTTTTTTTAAAAAGAGTACCTGTCACTACCTATTGCAATCATAGGGGATATTTACATTCCCTGAGATAACAATAAAAATCATAAAAAAATATATATAAATGAAAGGAACAGTTTAAAAAAAAAAAAAAAAAGCAAAATAAATAATAAAAAAAAATTTAAAAAAACACCCCTGTCCCCCCCTGCTAAGGCGCAACGCGGAACGCAAGCGTTGGTCTGGTGGCATATGTAAACAGCAATTGCACCATGCATGTGAGGTATCACCACGAAGGTCAGATCGAGGGTACTAATTTTAGCAGTAGACCTCCTCCGTAAATCTAAAGTGGTCACCTGTAAAGGCATTTAAAGGCTTTTAAAAATGTACGTAGTTTGTCGTTGCTGCATGTTTCTGCGCAAATTTAAAGCATGTCATGTTTGGTATCCATGTACTCGGCCTAAGATCATATTTTTTATTTCATCAAACATTTGGGCAATATAGTGATTTTTAGTGCATTAAAATAAAAAAAAGTGTGTTTTTTTCCCCAAAAAATGCGTTTGAAAAATCGCTGCGCAAATACCGTGTGAAAAAAAAAAATGAAACACCCACCATTTTAATCGGTAGGGCTTTTGCTTTAAAAAAACACTTCATGTTTGGGGGTTCAAAGTAATTTTCTTGCAAAAAAAAATATTTTTTCATGTAAACAAAAAGTGTCAGAAAGGGCTTTTTCTTCAAGTGGTTAGAAGAGTGGGTGATGTGTGACATAAGCTTCTAAATGTTGTGCATAAAATGCCAGGACAGTTCAAAACCTCCCCAAATGACCCCATTTTAGAAAGTAGACACCCCAAGCTATTTGCTGAGAGGCAGGTCGAGTCCATGGAATATTTTATATTTTGACAAAAGTTGTGGAAAAAATACATTATTATTTTATTTTTATTTTTTTGCACAAAGTTGTCATTAAATGATATATTGCTCAAACATGCCATGGTTATATGTAAAATTACACCCCAAAATACATTCTGTTGCTTCTCCTGAGTACGGGGATACCACAAGTGTGAGACCTTTTGGGAGCCTAACCGCGTACGGTACCCCAAAATCCAAGCACCACCTTCAGGATTTCTAAGGGTGTAAATTTTAGATTTCATTCCTCACTGCCTATCACAGTTTCGGAGGCCATGGAATGCCCAGATAGCACAAAATCCCCCCAAGTGACCCCATTTTGGAAAGGAGACACCCCAAGCTATTTGCCGAGAGGTATGGTTAGTATTTTGCAGACCTTCATTTTTGTCACAAAGTTTTGAAAATTGAAAAAAAGAAAAAAAATATACATTATTTTTTTTTTTCTTCATTTTCAAAAACAAATGAGAGCTGCAAAATACTCACCATGCCTCTCGGCAAATAGCTACTTTCCAAAATGGGGTCATTTTGGGGGGTTTTGTGCTATTTTGGCATTTTATGGCCTTCAAAACTGTGATAGGTAGTGAGGTGTAAAATCAAAAATTTACACCCTTAGAAATCCTGAAGGCGGTTCTTGGTTTTCGGGGCCCCGTACGCGACTAGGCTCCCACAAAGTCCCACACATGTGGTATCCCCGTACTCAGGAGAAGCAGCAGAATTTATTTTGAGGTGTCATTTCACATATGTCCCTGGCATGTGTGAGCAATATATCATTTAGTGACAACTTTGTGAAAAAAAAATAAAAAAAAATAAAAGTTTGTAATTTTCCCGCAACTTGTGGCAAAATATAAAATATTCCATGGACTCAACATGCCTCTCAGCAAATAGCTTGGGGTGTCTACTTTCTAAAATGGGGTCATTTGTGGGGGTTTTGTGCCATCTTGGCATTTTATGGCCTTCAAAACTGTAATAGGTAGTGAGGCGTGAAATCAAAAATGTACGCCCTTAGAAAGCCTGAAGGCGGTTCTTGGCTTTCGGGGCCCCGTACGCAGCTAGGCTCCCAAAAAATCCCACACATGTGGTATCCCCGTACTCAGGAGAAGCAGCAGAATTTATTTTGGGGTGTCATTTTACATATGCCCATGGCATGCGTGAGCAATATATCATTTAGTGACAACTTTGTGAAAAAAAAAAAAAAAAAAAAAAGTTTGTAATTTTCCCGCAACTTGCGGCAAAATATAAAATATTCCATGGACTCAACATGCCTCTCAGCAAATAGCTTGGGGTGTCTACTTTCTAAAATGGGGTCATTTGTGGGGGTTTTGTGCCATCTTGGCATTTTATGGCCTTCAAAACTGTAATAGGTAGTGAGGCGTGAAATCAAAAATGTACGCCCTTAGAAAGCCTGAAGGCGGTTCTTGGCTTTTGGGGCCCCGTACGCAGCTAGGCTCCCAAAAAGTCCCACATATGTAGTATCCCCGTACTCAGGAGAAGCAGCAGAATTTATTTTGGGGTGTCATTTCACATATGCCCATGGCATGCGTGAGCAATATATCATTTAGTGACAACTTTGTGAAAAAAAAAAAAAAAAAAAAAAAAGTTTGTAATATTCCCGCAACTTGCGGCAAAATATAAAATATTCCATGGACTCAACATGCCTCTCAGCAAATAGCTTGGGGTGTCTACTTTCTAAAATGGGGTCATTTGTGGGGGTTTTGTGCCATCTTGGCATTTTATGGCCTTCAAAACTGTAATAGGTAGTGAGGCGTGAAATTAAAAATTTACGCCCTTAGAAAGCCTGAAGGCGGTGCTTGGTTTCGGGGCCCCGTACGCGGCTAGGCTCCCAAAAAATCCCACACATGTGGTATCCCCGTACTCAGGAGAAGCAGCAGAATTTATTTTGGGGTGTAATTTCACATATGCCCATAGCATGTGTGAGCAATATATCATTTAGTGACAACTTTGTGAAAAATTTATAAAGTTTGTAATTTTCCCGCAACTTGTGGCAAAATATAAAATATTCCATGGACTCAACATGCCTCTCAGCAAATAGCTTGGGGTGTCTACTTTCTAAAATGGGGTCATTTGTGGGGGTTTTGTGCCATCTTGGCATTTTATGGCTTTCAAAACTGTGATAGGTAGTGAGGAGTAAAATGACATATGTATGCCCTTAGAAATCCTGAAGGCGGTGCTTGGCTTTCGGGGCCCCGTACGCGGCTAGGCTTCCAAAAAGTCGACCACATGTGGTATCCCGGTACTCAGGAGAAGCAGCAGAATGTATTTTGGGGTAAAATTCCACATATAACCATGGCATGTGTGAGCAATATATCATTTAGTGACAACTTTGTGTAAAAAAAAAAAAAAATTTTTTTTTTGTCATTATTCAATCGCTTGCGGTAAAAAAATAAAATATTCAATGGGCTCAACATGCCTCTTATCAATTTCCTTAGGGTGTCTACTTTCCAAAATGGGGTCATTTGGGGGGGTTTTGTACTGCCCTGCCATTTTAGCACCTCAAGAAATGAGATAGGCAGTCATAAACTAAAAGCTGCGTAAATTCCAGAAAATGTACCTTAGTTTGTAGATGTGACAACTTTTGCGCAAACCAATAAATATACAGTTATTGACTTTTTTTTTACCAAAGACATGTGGCTGAATACATTTTGGCCTAAATGTATGACTAAAATTGAGTTTATTGGATTTTTCTAATAACAAAAAGTAGAAAATATCATTTTTTTTCAAAATTTGCGGTCTTTTTACGTTTATATCGCAAAAAATAAAAATCGCAGAGTCAGTCAAATACCTTTAAAAGAAAGCTCTATTTGTGGGAAGAAAAGGACGCAAATTTCGTTTGGGTACAACATTGCATGACCGCGCAATTACCAGTTAAAGCAGCGCAGTGCCAAAGTGTAAAAAGACCTCTGGTCATTTACCAGCAAAATGGTCCGGTCTGAAAGTGGTTAAATAACATTTTTTAAACAATATCACACCGTTGAGTTTCTCTCTCATATACCCTCGAGATACTGCATTGGAAAGCCGGGATCCAGTAACCAACATAGAACCCTGGGGTGGTTCAAACGCGTGTTTTGACTAAGCATAATGGCTGAGTGACACACCTTAAGGTGAGCACACATTACCTAGGGGGTCACGGGATTGCACCAATGCATGATCTGCAGCACTAATGGATATAGGAGCAAGCCAATAATAGCACAACTTCATATACACTTGCATATGCACTTCAATATGTTCTGTTAACGGGATTTTCATACACTACTATTTACAGGATTTTTTTATTAGAACTGTTTCAATAAGAACTGTGTGGCACAGAAGCACTTTTGGAATTTATTTATGCATATGCACTTTCAGCATGTCTTTTCAATAAGATTGTCACATTATTATTTATTATTTGTTTGCCACAGAAGCACTTTTTCTGGAAATTACTTATAAGGGGATTTTTTATACCCCTATTGGACAGTACCAGTAACACAGATCACTCAGAGTCACAGGAGCACTTTATTATAATTTTTGATGTGTTTACACAGTGTTATTTTTAGTTACATATATATATTTATATTTCATATATTTTTATATTTGCATGTGTTTGTAGGTGTATATGAATTTGATAGACTATGATACAGGCTTACATGGTGTAGCACGCTTTAGTGTAGCATAGAATTGATTGTTTTTGCCATTTGCACGAATTTATGAGACGTGTTTAATGCATGCAGCTGAGTAGTGGTGTCCATCAGGCATAAGGTTCATTGAGGCTCGCAGGATTTTGATTTATTTTTTCAGTTTAAAATCCTTACTCATTGTTTGAGCTGTCATTATCAGGTCACGATAGATTTGTGTTGGGAACCCATCATGTCAGGTGTTTATGGTTTTAACTGCCTATAGAAAAGACAAATACAAAATAGCAATAACATACACTCACTGGCCACTTTATTAGGTACACTTTGCTAGTACCGTGTTGTATCATATTTTGCCTTCAGAACTGCCCTAATTCTTCATGGCATAAATTCAACAAGGTGTTAGAAACATTCATCAGGGATTTTGGTCCATATTGACATGATAGCATCAAACAGTTGCTGCAGATTTGTCGCCTGCACATCCATGATGCAAATCTTCAGTTCCACCACATCCCAAAGATGCTCTATTAGATTGAGATCTGATGACTGTGGAGGCCATTGGAGTACAATAAACTCATTATCATGTTTAACAAACCAGTGGTGAGATGATTTGAGCTTTGTGACATTATCCTGCTGGAAGTAGCCATCAGAAGATGGGTACACTGTAATCATAAAAGGGACATGGTCAGCAACAATACTCAGGTAAGCTGTGGCATTTAAACAATGCTCAAATTGTACTAAGGGTCCCAAAGTATGCCAAGAAAATATCCCCCACACCATTACACCACCATCACGAGCCTGAATCATTGATAGAAGGCAAGATGGATTTATGTTTTCTTGTTGTTTACACCAAATTCTGACCCTACCATCTGAATGTCACAGCTGAAATCGAGACTCTTAAGACCAGAGAATTTTTGTCCACACAACAGGCATGCACTGGATATTTTCTCTCTTTCAGGACCATTCTCTGTAAACCCTAGAGATGGTTGTGCGTGAAAATCACAGAAGATGAGCGGTTTTTGAATTACTCAGACCAGCCCATCTGGCACTAACAACCATTCCACATTCAGTCACTTAAATTCTCTTTCTTCCCTGTTCTGATACTTGGTTTGAACTTCATCAAAGTCGTCTTCACTATGTCTAGATGCTTAAATGCAATGAGATGCTGCCATGTTATTGGCTGATAAGTGTTTTGTGTTACCAAGTAATTGAACAGGTGTACCAAATAAAAGTGGCCAGTGAGGGGGGGCTTGTCCTAACTGCCAAGCCTAATGGCAGCCTAATCACTCTTACAGCAACCCCACGCAATGACATCCACTCAGACACCCCCCCCCCCCCCCCCGCTATCACAGGAGTAGCACTAACCCTGAAGGAGCTGCTGGTTATTTTTGGGCTTACCGTTATCTTCCGTTCTCTTTGTTGCACGTCTAGGGGATGTCCCATGGTAGATGGCCCAGTAACTTGAGACTGACAATAGATCCACTTGAATGGATTTTATTTGAAAAAACTCAAACCATTGAACAGTCTTTCAACTTGGGATCAGAGGGTTGGAAATTAAGTTCAGGTACTCTCAATGTCAAAGTCCAAAAACGTTAAAGAACTTGCTTACTTTGACTGCATTCAAAGAATAGCCATTCGCAGCTGGATAAACACTCAGGGTGGACAGTCCCTCTCTCACAAGGTCTAGCAGCCAACAAGGTGCTTACTCAGGAACAAAGTCTTTGTCACATACGTTGCAGAACATGTAGAGAAACTAAGCGGTAGAATGCTTGTAGGATACCTGGATCTCTCAGCCTGCTTGTCGATATCCACAAGACCGGATTCTCTTGGTTACTTCAGCCCTTCCAGGCTCTTGTTAAGAAAACCAACCCGTAAGTGGTGTTCTTCTAAAGAGTCCTCCCCTGGAATGCTTGAAGTACAATGGGTCTCTCCCAAACTGGAGACGGCACCCAACCACCTCAGAATCCTTCATTAGTTTCCTTGCCTCGGGCTAGCCAGACATTAAAGTTGGGTGGATCCGCACCCCAGGCCATAGCCTTCCTGGGGGCTGGTCAGGAGGACCAGGACCAAGTAATCAGCACAACATACTGGACCGGAACCCCGGACCACGTGAAGTCCGCATCTTAAATACCCTCTTTCCAGAGGGCACAGCGAGAGGGCCACTCCCAGTGACCTGGCTCCGAAAGAAGAGTAATTTAAGCACCTGACCAGACCATAGTTCCACGCCTGCCAAAAGAGACGGTGTCCCTTGTGGCCAGGCTGAACATTTCACAGTCCAGTCAGACTGATGCTGAAGTCCAATTTAGATAAATAAACCCAAACCAATCTCCATATTCTAAGGCACATGTGAGTAAAAAATTGAACATGTCCCCTGCACAATGCCACTAATTGTGGAGTCTATCACTTTGCTTAAGGAATTTCCAGCCTCTGACAAGCCTGCATCAACCCTAGAACCTAAACAAATGCTACAATCGCTATATAAAGACATTCAAGGTAACCTAGACAGAGCAATTGGTCATACACATTCAGAAATATTGCAGATTGCAGAACGCACAGATGATCTGGAGTTAAAAGTGGGAGAAATTGTCACGGCCCACAATGACCTGGTAGACATGTACCATGACCAACCACATGAAATTCAGCATCTTAAAAGACAAAAATGGCAGATCTTGAGGATAGATCTCGAAGCAACAATGTAAAAATTAGGGGCATAACTGAATCTGTGATACAGAAGGAATTTATCGGATACCTGCGATTTTTATTTAAAAAGATGCTGTTGTCAGCCTTTAAACAATACCTTCTTATTGACCGAGCCTGGTAAAACCGAGCTACCTCGCAGCATCAATATCATGTGATGTTATTGCAAGAGTGCATTTTTTTCAAATTAAAGATATGCTAATGTCTACAGCCAGAAAAATCAAAACATTTCCGGAATCATTCTCCCAGTTTGCCATCTTTGCTGAAAACCACAGCGAAATGCAGGGAGTTCAGACCTGTAACAGAAACCCTGAGAACCCAACAGATCAAATACAGATAGGTACACCCTAGAAAACGTCTGGTGACTTACCAAGAAAGGATCATCCCCATAATGACACCAAACGACTCCCTCAAATACCTGGCACACAAGGAAACACACTATCCATCTCCTCTAAAAGGACTGGGAGATGGTTCCTCCTACTTGACTCTGTACTTTGTTTTGTGGATGTTTATACTTTCTAGGGATGAAAAGAGATGAAAATTTGCGCGAACTTTAGAACCCCATTAAAGTCTATGGGACTCGAGCATTCAAAATCAAAAGTGCAAATTTTAAAGGCTAATATACAGGTTATTGTCCTAAAAAGGGTTTGGGGACCCAGCTCCTGCTGCAGGGGACATGCCTCAATGCAAAAAAAACATTTAAAAACAGCCGTTTTTTCAGGTGAATTTTAATGAAGCTTAAAGTGAAAAAAAAGAGAAATATTCCTTTAAATATCGTGCCTGGGGGGTGTCTATAGTATGCCTGTGAAGTGGCACATGTTTCCCGTGTTTAGAACAGTCGCTGCACAAAATGACATTTCTAAGCCCTTGTACACACGGTCGGACATTCTGACAACCAAATCCGTTGGATTTTGTCCAACGGATTTTGTCCGAAACTGTTGCATACACACGGTCGGACAAAGTTGTCGGAAAATCCGATTGTACATAACGTGATGACGTTATTTCATTACGACGGACTATGTTCAGGCTAGTAGCCAATAGCTTTGGTCTAGGAATTTGATCTGAGCATGCGTGGCACTTTCTCCATCGGAGTAGGCTACACATGATCGGAGTATGTCCGATCGGAGCATTTTGTGGGAAAATTTTACAGACAAGTTGGAAAACTTGGTCCGTCAGATACTCCAACAGAAACAGTCCGATGGAGACCACACACAGTCGGATTATCCGACAAAACGGTCCAATAGGACACATTCTGTCGGAATCTCCGACCGTGTGTACAAGGGCTAACGGAAAAAAAGTCACTTAAAACTGCTTGCGGTTTTAATGTAATATCTGGTTCCGGCAATATGGATGAAAATCATTGAGAAAAATGGCATGGGTAGCCCCCCCCTGCCAATTACCAGCCCCTTTGGGTCTTAAGGGGAACCCCTACCCAAATTAAAAAAAGGAAAGGTGTGGGGCCCCCAGGCCCTATATACTCAGAACAGCAGTATACAGACGGTGCAAACAAGACAGGGACTGTGTAGGTTTGTTGATAAGTAGAATCTGTTTGTAATTTTGAACTGGTACTTTTAAAAGTGTAGCTCCAGTCAAAAAATCTAATTTTAAGCTTTTTGGAAAACATAGGGAAGGGTTATCACCCCTGTAACATTTTTTTTCTGTCTGTGCATCTCTTCAGAAGATTTCACCTCCCTTTCTGTCCCAATGACCAATGTTTTTAGAAAATTTGGGGGTTTTAGTAAAACAAGGATTGGGATAAAGCATCAGTGGAGAGGAGACACGTTTTTCCCATATCAACTCTAGGAGAGAATTTCCCTTCCTAGGGGTAGATTTCATCTCACTACCTGTTCTCCTTCCGTTTGCAAGTAGGAGAGGTTTGTAAGTTGGATGTTTGAACGTAGGGGCCTGCCCTATATGCTTTGTAGAAATTTGGGCCTAAGCTAACACCCTTGTTGCCACAAGTTAACACTGTAAGCCCTCAAAGTGACTCTTGGTGGGCGCTGGAGCGACCTGCTGTGAACTATTATATCAAGAATTGTAATTACATGCCATTGTTGAACAGTGGTAGAAAAATTGGGACTTTGGTGTTAGTGGTGGTGCCACAACACTGTAAGTCCTCACAGTTACTCTCTGTGGGTGCTGGAACGGGCCCTACAGTGAAATATTATATCAAGAATTGTAATTACATGCCCCTGTTAAACAGGCCTTAGGCACTGGTGCACTGGTGCCACAACATTGCAACACCTCACAGAAACTCTAGTTGGAGAGCAGGAATGAGCCCTGCTGCAAAGTATTGCATCAAAAATTGTAATTACACGCCCCTGTTAAACAGGGGCATAAAAGTTGGGCCTTAGGCACTGGTGCTGGTGCCACAACACTGCAACCCCTCACAGATACTCTAGTTGGAGCGCAGGAATGAACCCTGCTGCAAAGTAATACATAAAACATTTGAATAAAACGCCCCTGTTAAACAGGGGCATAAAAGTTGGGCTTTAGGCACTGGTGCTGGTGCCACAACACTGCAACCCCTCACAGATACTCTAGTTGGAGCACAGGAATGAGCCCTGCTGCAAAGTAATGCATCAAAATTTTTAATTACACGCCCCTGTTAAACAGGGGCAGAAAGAATGGGCCTTAGGCACTGGTGCCACAACACTGCAACACCTCACAGAAACTCTAGTTGGAGAGCAGAAATTAGCCCTGCTGCAAAGTATTGCATCAAAAATTGTAATTACACTCCCCTGTTAAACAGGGGCATAACAATTGGGCCTTAGGCACTGGTGCTGGTGCCACAACACTGCAACCCCTCACAGATACTCTAGTTGGAGAGCAGGAATGAGCCCTGCTGCAAAGTATTGCATCAAAAATTGTAATTACATGCCCCCGTTAAACAGGGGCAGAAAAATTGGGCCTTAGCCACTGGTGCTGGTGCCATGACACTGCAACCTGTCACAGATACTCTAGTTGGAGCGCAGGAATGAGCCCTGTTGCAAAGTATTGCATCAAAAATTTTAATTACATGACCCTGTTAAACAGGGGCTTAGGCACTGGTGCCATGACAGTGCAACCCCTCACAGATACTCTAGTTTGAGCGCAGGAATGGCATATTTTTGCCTGCATACTTGCTTAGCCCCTTGAACGCCTACGGATCACCGCGGGTTCCGAGGACAAAGCATAGGAAGAGGCCATGGAGGAAGAAGTAGAGGAAGGGGTGGAGGAGAGAGGTGTGTCACAATCACCAGTAGTAGCATTTTGGAGGCGTGGTGGCAGAACAACCTCCAACACTACTGCACCTTGTCCTGCATCCTTCCCAGCTGCCAGAAGAGTCACCCAATGCACCGTTAAAGATAGGTAATGTCCCTGTCCATGCCTACTGGACCATGAGTCAGTGGTAATATGCACCTTACCGCTGACCGCCCTGTCCAGCGAGGCATGGACATTGCCTACCACATGCCGGTAGAGAGCCAGAATCACCTTCCGTGAAAAAAAGTTGCGTTTGGGAACCTGCCACTGAGGAACCACACATTGCACATATTCACGGAAGAGGGCCGAGTCTACCAACTGAAAAGGCAGCAGTTGAAGTGCTAGCAATTTAGCCAAGCTAGCATTCAACCACTGGGCATGTGGATGGCTGGGAGTGAACTTCTTTCGACGGTCCAGCAGCTGGGGCAGGGAAATTTGCCTGGTACAATCGGATGTCGGTGTACCGCTAGCAGATTGCCCACAAGTACTTGGCTGTGACACACCTAATTCCACACCTTCATTCCTCTCAGTGCAGGTTTCAGAGAGGACTGAAGGTATAGTGGGGTTGGAGATCCCAGCTGATGAGGAGCAAGGAGAGGTCCGCTTTGTTCTTTGGTGTGGATCTTTAAGGTACGCTTCCCAACGAACTGCATGGCAGGTCAACATATGTCTGGTCAAGCATGTGGTGCCCAAGCAACTGATGTTTTGGCCACGTGAGATACGCTTGAGACATGTGTTTGAAATAGCAGCAGTGAGATCTGATGCACTCATCTCAAAAAAGGCCAACACCAAAGAACTTTTGGAATAAGGCGCAAAGGCAGCGCCCTGAACAGGCGGACCTCTGCGGTGTGATTCAGTCAGTGTGCTGCCCTTAAGCTTGCCCCTGGAGGGCATCCTGCCTCGTTGGAGATGTGCCTCCTCCTCCTCCTCTCTCCTATCAGGCACCCACGTGGAGTCAGTGACCTCATCATCCCCTCCCTTCTCATCACTGGAGCAAACCTGGCAGTATGCTGAAGCAGGTCTAATGGAAGATAGAATGGGGTTTATCTTAACCAGTTGCCGACCGCCGCACGCCGATGTACGTCGGTAGAATGGCACGGGCAGGCATAAGGACTTACATGTACGTCCCTTGCCTCCCGCGGGTCGGGGGCCCGATCGGGCCCCCGCCCGGTGCCTGCGGCGGTCGGTTTTCATCCGGGAGCGATCCGGGACGAGGGGGCGGCCATTCATTCATGGCCACCCCCTCGCGATCGCTCCCGACGAATAGAAATCCCCGGTGACATCACTTCCTCTCCTGTAATGTAAACACAGGAGAGGAAGTGATGTATTCTCTCCTCCGTGTCGGTATTTTTCGTTCCGACACGGAGGAGAGCGGATCGGTGAGTTGCACCAACACTCTACACACACAGTAGAACATGCCAGGCACACTCACACCCCCCCTTTACCCCCCGATCACCCCCCGATCACCCCCCCAATTACCCCTGCCCCCCAGTCACAGTGACACCAATGTCATTTTTTTTTTTTTTTTTTGCATTGGTGTCATTTGTGACTGTAATAACTGTTAGGGCAGTTAGAGTTAGCCCCCTTTAGTTCTAATGTACCCCCCTAACCCCCCCAATAAAGGTTTAACCCCGTGATCACCCCCCGTCGCCAGTGTCACTAAGGCTGGGTTCACATTGCAGCGGTTTATGAGAACGAATGTGATTCGCACCGCACTGCAGTGCAAATCACATCCGATCTCTGTGCGATTCGAGTTCAGCCATTCGCCGCACCCGCCGCACCCGCCACACCCGCCGCACCCGCCGCAAATTCGCACGGGACCCTTTTTTTGGCCCGCAGCAGAATCGGATCGCATGGGTGTTCACACCATGCGATCCGAGTTTGCAGATCGCACTGCGATATGCGAACTGATCTGGGGGTGTCAGTAACATTTCACTGACACTCCCAGCAGTTCGCATAGGGCAGTGTGAACTGCCGCCGGGAGGCATGCGATGCGGGAACTCGCCGCGGATTCGCGGCGTTTCCGCATCGCTCCAGTGTGAACCCAGCCTAATAAGCGATCATTTTTCTGATCGCCGTATTAGTGTCACAGGTGACGCTAGTTAGGCAGGTAGGTATTTAGGTTCGCCGCAGCTTTTTATAGCGCCAGGGACCCCCATATACTACCGCATAAAGCCCCCTGATTGCCCCCTAGTTAACCCTTTCACCAGTGATCACCATATAACTGTTACAGGTGACGCTGGTTGGTTAGTTATTTTTTTATAGTTTCAGGGCACCCGCCATTTATTACCTAATAAAGGTTTAACCCCCTGATCACCCGGCGGGTGTCATTTGTGACTAATAACTGTTAGGGCAGTTAGGGTTAGCCCCCTTTAGTTCTAAGGTACCCCCCTAACCCCCCCAATAAAGGTTTAACCCCGTGATCACCCCCCGTCGCCAGTGTCACTAAGGCTGGGTTCACATTGCAGCGGTTTATGAGAACGGATGTGATTCGCACCGCACTGCAGTGCAAATCACATCCGATCTCTGTGCGATTCGAGTTCAGCCATTCGCCGCACCCGCCGCACCCGCCGCAAATTCGCACGGGACCCTTTTTTTGGCCCGCAGCAGAATCGGATCGCATGGGTGTTCACACCATGCGATCCGAGTTTGCAGATCGCACTGCGATATGCGAACTGATCTGGGGGTGTCAGTAACATTTCACTGACACTCCCAGCAGTTCGCATAGGGCAGTGTGAACTGCCGCCGGGAGGCATGCGATGCGGGAACCCGCCGCGCATTCGTGGCGTTCCCGCATCGCTCCAGTGTGAACCCAGCCTAATAAGCGATCGTTTTTCTGATCGCTGTATTAGTGTCACAGGTGACGCTAGTTAGGCAGGTAGGTATTTAGGTTCGCTGCAGCTTTTTATAGCGCCAGTGACCCCCATATACTACCGCATAAAGCCCCCTAATTGCCCCCTAGTTAACCCTTTCACCAGTGATCACCATATAACTGTTACAGGTGACGCTGGTTGGTTAGTTATTTTTTTATAGTTTCAGGGCACCCGCCATTTATTACCTAGTCTCACTAGTGTACCCCTAAATTTAGGGGTGTCTACTTTCCAAAATGGGGTCATTTGGGGGGGGTTTGTGCCATCTTGGCATTTTATGGCCTTCAAAACTGTAACGCCCTTAGAAAGCCTGAAGGCGGTGCTTGGTTTTCGGGGCCCCGTACGCGGCTAGGCTCCCAAAAAGTCCCACATATGTGGTATCCCCGTACTCAGGAGAAGCAGCAGAATTTATTTTGGGGTGTCATTTCACATATGCCCATGGCATGCGTGAGCAATATATCATTTAGTGACAACTTTGTGAAAAAAAAAAAAAAAAAGTTTGTAATTTTCCCGCAACTTGTGGCAAAATATAAAATATTCCATGGACTCAACATGCCTCTCAGCAAATAGCTTGGGGTGTCTACTTTCTAAAATGGGGTCATTTGTGGGGGTTTTGTGCCATCTTGGCATTTTATGGCCTTCAAAACTGTAATAGGTAGTGAGAAGTGAACTCAAAAATTTACGCCCTTAGAAAGCCTGAAGGTGGTGCTTGGTTTTCGGGGCCCCGTACGCGGCTAGGCTCCCAAAAAGTCCCACATATGTGGTATCCCCGTACTCAGGAGAAGCAGCAGAATTTATTTTGGGGTGTTATTTCACATATGCCCATGGCATGCATGAGCAATATATCATTTAGTGACAACTTTGTTAAAAAAAAAAAAAAAAAAAAAAGTTTGTAATTTTCCCGCAACTTGTGGCAAAATATAAAATATTCCATGAACTCAACATGCCTCTCAGCAAATAGCTTGGGGTGTCTACTTTCTAAAATGGGGTCATTTGTGGGGGTTTTGTGCCATCTTGGCATTTTATGGCCTTCAAAACTGTAATAGGTAGTGAGAAGTGAACTCAAAAATTTACGCCCTTAGAAAGCCTGAAGGCGGTGCTTGGTTTTCGGGGCCCCGTACGCGGCTAGGCTCCCAAAAAGTCCCACATATGTGGTATCCCCGTACTCAGGAGAAGCAGCAGAATTTATTTTGGGGTGTCATTTCACATACGCCCATAGCATGTGTGAGCAATATATCATTTAGTGACAACTTTGTGTAAAAAAAAAAAAAAAATTTTTTTTTTGTCATTATTCAATCGCTTGAGGAAAAAAAAAAAAATATTCAATGGGCTCAACATGCCTCTTATCAATTTCCTTAGGGGGTCTACTTTCCAAAATGGGGTCATTTGGGGGGGTTTTTCCAAAATGGGGTCATTTGGGGGGGTCATTTGGGGGGGTCATTTGGGGCCATTTTAGCACCTCAAGAAATGAGATAGGCAGTCGTAAACTAAAAGCTGCGTAAATTCCAGAAAACGTACCTTAGTTTGTAGATGTGACAACTTTTGCGCAAACCAATAAATATACAATTATTGACTTTTTTTTTACCAAAGACATGTGGCTGAATACATTTTGGCCTAAATGTATGACTAAAATTCAGTTTATTGGATTTTTCTAATAACAAAAAGTAGAAAATATCATTTTTTTTCAAAATTTGCGGTCTTTTTACGTTTATATCGCAAAAAATAAAAATCGCAGAGGCAATCAAATACCATCAAAAGAAAGCTCTATTTGTGGGAAGAAAAGGACGCAAATTTTGTTTGGGTACAACATTGCATGACCGCGCAATTACCAGTTAAAGCAGCGCAGTGCCAAAGTGTAAAAAGACCTCTGGTCATTTACCAGCAAAATGGTCCAGTCTGAAAGTGGTTAAATAACTAGTTATTGTTTTTTCTGTGGATGTATTTAAGATAGGAGTAATGCTGTTAATTGGATTTTGAATGGATTCGTTGAAGCTTATATGATTGATGGATTAATGAAATAGTTTATTTCTCTGTATGTATGACAACTAAAATAAAGAAATAAAAAAAAAATACTAAAAATAATGAAAACTACAGAAAACTTCCTAGGTATTTACTGAGAATGAGAAATGCTGGAAATAGGTAGAATCAGTGTAGCTTGTGGGCAAAGAATTTTAAAGCCCAACTCCACCCTTGAAATGTATATTTCCCCCTCCTGTTCTCTCACTGCCCTCTATCCCATTCTTCCCAGAATAAAGTTTTCCTTACCTTACTCTGCCCTCGATTCCAAATTCCATTGCAGTACTGGAAAAACGCAGCACGAGTGTTCAATGTGTACATGCGCTGTAGTTTTGCCATGATAAATTGTGCTGCAATTGCCGAAAAACCACATTGCATGAAGTTTGTCACCCAAAACCGCTCCAAATTTAGGTGCCATTGAAAATGACGCACAAACACACGTACTGTGTTTTGCCAGAATTGCAGTGAAATTAGGAATCGCGGGGATTCCTCCCGCAATCCCAAATCACTAGATGTGAACAGGGCCTAAAATCCGTTATCAAGCTAATATGTGCTGCAACTGTGACCTTGATTTAAGCACTTGCCTGCCATGACTTTTATAAACATACCTTGGTAGACAAGTGGTTAAATCATAATAGATGTGAGCCAGGTATGCCTGGAGAATACCAACACAGAGATTATAAATAGGACCTTTCCTCCATCCAAAGAATGATGAATGTTGAATTATCTGCCATTTCGTGCTCACTATCTTTTAGCTCACTCTCTCTGTTTCCTTTTCCTGTTCTTCACACAGAAACTTTCCATTGTGTCTGAAAATCTTTCTGTGGGAAAACAAACATGTCCTGCAAGCTCTTGTTATCATGCTGATGTCAACCCCAGCACAACCTGCACAGTGTAATGCTCCAATCCATCAAATTGCTTGCAGAAACTCAGTTGTGTAAAATACTTAAAAAAAAAAAAAGAAATTAAATTTTCATTTTATTTTACAAAAGAAAATGTAAAGTACATCTATTCAAGGATTTTTTTGGGAAAACCCAAATGGAGAGGGAACGGGATTTTAACGGTGCAATATTTTAAATTCTTCAAGAAAAAATTGCAAAAGATACTAAAAGAAATATATTTATTTTAACAATTTAATAAAAAAGCAACGTTGCTAGATATAGAAAAATGTTACATATAATAACCGGTCCGAGTAACAGTTGGGTTAAGGTGGTTGTAGTCGATTATCCCGACATGTTTCGCAATAGCTTCCTTATGGGGATATACAAGCTAACAATGGAATAACATCAAAACAAAATAATTAATGAACAATAATACAAAACATATTGAAATGAGTAAAGACAATATTAATTAACAAATACCTATCAATATAACCAAAATGCCCAGAGCTTTAAAAGAAAAGGGTGTTTACCCTTATTTCACAACTATTGTTCCAAGCAGGAAAAAAACTTCTCGGTGTCAAAAAAATGTGCAAAAACACTGTATCTGATAGCTGGACATGCAGCAAAAAGGACATAGACGAGGGCCAGTCTGGACAGTGATAAAGGGACAAAAAAATAAATCAAAAAAATACACTAGTTTTTAGAATCTGATAAACCAACTCATTCTACAGTTTAGCATAGTAATTATGAAGTATAAAAGAGGGGCAGAAGGCCTCCAAAATGAACTAAACAGTTTGAACCCTAATGATTGCCAATTGAATCATAAATATCAAACTACAGCCAACCTGTAGAGAGAAAATAGAACATAGTTTAAAAGTGAATTGGTAATTTTGGAAATACTTACTGTTACAAAAAGTAACAATACATCATGTCCTCCACACAAGCCAATAAAAAGATACGAGGTAGCATACAGCCAATTAAGGATAGAGAGAGCACAGCGATGCACATTTGCACCCACAAGCTTTCAGCTTGTTTGGCAGGTGTCTATGAATATATAAAGAAAGATAAGCCTAATAATTACCTCAAAGTTAAGGATTAGGAAAAATAATAAGCCACTTTGTCAGACACTTACTATCGATATCAAAAAATATATGTGCTGTGTCTGGCTCCTCCGTGACTGAACCGAGAGAGATTGTGCCAGACTATTAAGCCTCCGTCCATCGAGTCGGCGTCTGACGTCATCGGCTCGATGTGGACACCTTTGACAGTACTGCGCATGCGCCGGAGAAGGGGGGAAAGGAGCGGAACTACATTTCCCATAAGGCTGTAGTGATGACATTCAGCCTTGCGCACTACACCGATAGCAAATCAATGTGTGCAGGGGAAGTGTGTGACTAGAATGTTATAAGCCGTTACCAACTCAACAACACCAACCAGATGAAAGCACTCACTAAGCGGACCAATCGTCAGCACTGTCAGAATTACGGGCATCCCGGTGGAAAAAAGGACCACCCAGGAATGCCCTTGGGTGTCGGTATGTCCTCTTGTAAATACCGCAATTGTGCAGCCACAGAACAGGTGGCAATGCACATTAGATAGGAGCTGCAAGGAAAAGGTTAGGAGAAAAGGAAAGCACACTACCTATTGCCAATGAACCAAAGCCGCAGACACGGACCAGAGCAGCTACGGAATAGAAACGTCAAGCCATAAAGCTCTGGGCATGAAGGGAGCAAAAAACATAAATATTTGTTTTAATTTATTTTATGAAACATAATACAGTTTAAATTTAAAATCTTTATTATCTCAATCTATATATCACAAAAATGGAAAATAGTAATAAAAAAAAGGGATTTTTTCTCTAATCAACCTATTCAATCTAACCCCAACTCCCTCCCCCCCAAAACCCCCCCAACCCCCCCCCCCACAGACAACACACACATACCCCACCACACAGCAGGCACATCCACAAGAAGCTATACAGGGTACACAAGTATTATACGTATTTAACTTTCAAAAAAATGATCTATAACTCAGGCTCTTATTAAAGCCGGGAAAGCAGGTTGCCTTTAGGTTAAATATCCACCTTGCCTCGATCTGAAGCAACGTTTTATCAACACTGCCTCCTCTCGAGGTCAGTGGAACATGATCCAAGACTTGGAACCGAACAACATCAGGATCAAAAGCATGATAGATACCAACATGTCTGCCAACGGCTGTGACCATCTTTTTGTTGAGTATGGGTTTAATATGGTCCCGCATGCGAACAGAAAAGGGTCTTTTTGTTTTCCCCACGTAAAAACCCCCACAGAGACATTGCACCAAGTAGACAATGCCTAATGTGGAACATATCACGTGAAATTTCGGACTATGCCATTTTCCATTGGGTAACTTAAACTTGGAACAGTTAGCTATATAACGACACATCAGGGTCAGGGAGGAGCCAGGTGTCACGATCATCACTTCCGGTCGTGGCCGAGACCGGAAGTTCCTGTGTTTACTATCTCGCAAGTGTTCTAACATAACTGTAAGTGTGGATATTTTTGTAATAAAGTGTTTTTAATACGTTCTACACATGGGAGCCCCCCCTCTTTGTGTTCTTTATTATCCGGTGCTTATCTGGTGGACCTAATATATTGATGGGCTGACATTACGAGGAGAGGAGAAAGCAGCCAGTGGGATACACACATTACACTGGATTTGGCCATTAATGGTCTTTACTGGAGGTGAGAGGCTGGGGGAAATAGGTGGTGCACAAGCCTAAGCACTGAATGATTGGTGAACTGTCACAGTTTATTTCCGAGCAGCTTGTTTTGGAGCAGTTTTATTTTCCACTGCATGGATTTATTATATGATCACAGCATCTTGGAATTCATATTGCACTGATTGTTCGTATGATTTATGAACCATCTGCACGTTTTGCACTTTTATGAACATTGCTGCTACTTGGACAATGTACTGCACTGATTGTGTGGATATTATTGATTACACCGCACTTTGATTCTGTATTATAGTGTTTATTTATTTATATTGCATCCTGAATTTTGTTTTATATTGCACGTATAACTTTATATTGTTTTATTTTTTGCTTATTTGCACAGTTTTCTCTGCATCAGGGTTATCGTCATTTTTCATGTTATTTTAGTTTTTTGAGGAAATGTGGTAGTGCTGCATATATTTTATACTTATATAACGACACATGTCACAGTGCCCACAAGAATAGGTTCCAAATTCTTTCAATTCACCAATGGTTTCTGAGTTAGAAAAATGACTATGAACCAACCGGTCCTTTAACCACTTGGGATCCGCGCTATTGCCAAATGACGGCATTAGCGCGGATCTACTTTTCCGGGACGACGTCTATTGACGTCGTCCCGGGTACGAGCGGCCTGCGCGCGCCCTGAGGGGCGCGCGCGGCGCGCTCTGTGATCGGCGAGTCCGTGAGACTCGCCTGATCACCGATCCGTGCAAGGGGTCGATCCCGACCCCTTATCACGTGATCAGCTGTCAGCCAATGACAGCTGATCATGTGATAGAACAGAGCCGGTAATCGGCTATTATTCCTCCTCGCGCTGACAGCGCGAGGAGAGAAAAAAAAAGCCGATCACCGGCGGCCGTGATCGGGACATCAGTCCCGATCACGGCCAGCAATACAGCTGACCACCTGCCCCCTGCCAGTGCCCACCTGCCCACCGCAGTGCCATCCTGAATAAAAGTAAGTGCCCCCCAGCAGTGCCACCCAGCAGTGCCCATAGTGCCCACAGTGCCACCCACAGTGCCACCCACAGTGCCATCCAGCAGTGCCACCAACAGTGCCACCCACAGTGCCCACAATGTGCCCACAATGTGCCTCAAAGGTGCTGCACCCCAGTGCCGCCCATCAGTGCCCAGCAGTGCCGCCCATCAGTGCCCAGCAGTGCCACCTATCAGAGCCACCTATCAGTGCCACCTATCAGTGCCCATCAGTCCCATCTATCAGTGGTACCTATCAGTGCCCATCCGTGCCACCCATCCGTGCCACTTATCCGTGCCACCCATCCATGCCATCTTATCTGTGCCCATCTTTGCCCATCAGTGCCGCCTTATCTGTGCCCATCGGTGCCGCCTTATCTGTGCCTATTAGTGCTGCCTTAACTATGCCTATCAGTGCCCACCAGTGCAGCCTATCAGTGCCCACCAATGCAGCCTATCAGTGCCCACCAATGCAGCCCATCAGTGCCCACCAATGCAGCCATCAGTGCCGCCTAATCAGCGCACTTCAATGAAGGAGAAAAATGACCCGTTTGCAAAATTTTATAACAAACTATTAAAACATGATTTTTTTTTTTTTTTTTTGCATCTTTTTTTGTTTGTTTAGCAAAAAATAAAACTCCGAGCTGTAACTAAATACCACCAAAAGAAAGCTCTATTTGTGGGAAAAAAATGATAAAAATTTCATTTGGGTACAGTGTTGTATGCCCGCGCAATTGTCATTCAAAGTGCATCAGCGCTGAAAGCTGAAAATTGGTCTGGGACTGAGGGGGGTTTAAGTGCCCAGTAAGCAAGTGGTTAATGAAGGTGCTCGTCTATAGGTTATCTCTGGACGATTATTAATATATTTGTTTGCAATAGGATCTGCCAGTAAAAGAGGCCAAAATGTATGGAAGTTATCCCTAAAGGTCTTATCCTGATTAGAGTATCTAGTTATTAATCTCACGGTATTACTGTTATCACGTGGTTTGAAAGAAAAGATAAGTGTATTCCTATCTTTCATCTTTACTTGATTATATGCTCTCTTTAAAAAGTTATGACTATATCCACGTGATTTCAGTCTGATATATAGTTCCCTAGCTGCTATCTGAAAATCAGCTTCATGACTGCAATTGCGTTTTAGTCTAAGGTACGGACTGTACGGTATGCTTCGTACCAGTGATGTAGGGTGAAAACTTTCTGCATGCAAAATAGTATTGCCAGCTGTTGGCTTCCTAAAGAGTGAAGAAACCAAAGTGCCATCAGGGTTAATTTTGATCTTTAGATCCAGGAACTCAACTTCTTCTCTACTGTATTTAAGAGTAAAATGGAGATTAAATTCATTAATTGAAATTAATTGAAATTTTTTTTTTAAATCAAGTTCGGTGCCTGACCAAAAGATCAAAATATCGTCTAAATATCTGTACCATGCCAAAACGTTATCAAGAAAAGGAGCCAGATCATCACGTGCAAGTGTCTTTTTCCCATCCCCCCAGGTACAGGTTGGCATACGATGGGGCACATTTAGTCCCCATCGCAACCCCCTGTACCTGGAGGTAGTGGGTTTGGTTAAACTGAAAGACATTATGTCTTAGGACATCGTTCAAAAGTTCGAGCACGAATTCACTGTATTTAGTGCAGGGTGGGCCTCTTTGGTTTAAATATGTTCGTACAACCTCAACCCCTTTCTGATGTGGGATTGCGTTGTACAAACATTCGACATCAATTGATACAAGCCAAGTGTTAGGCGGCAAGGAAATATCTTTAATAGTTTTAAGGAGATCAATCGTATCCTTAATGTAAGAAAAAAGGGAGGTTACATGGGGACGCAAATAATTGTCAATGAGAGAACTTGCATTTTCAGTAAGACTTTGGCAACTGGAAATAATGGGTCGTCCAGGAGGTTCCGTCAGAGATTTGTGTACTTTAGGAAGTGTATAAAATGTTGGTAGTTTAGGATCTTTGGTATTCAAAAAATCCCAAGTGTTTTTGTCGATGATTGCTGATTTATATGCTTTAAAGATTATTTGACGATATTGGGCATCATAATTAGAAATTAGTGTAGTAGAAATAGGGCGATACCAGTATCGATTTTTTTTTAATTTTGTTGCACATATGAATATACTGTGCAATATTCATGATAACTAAGTTTCCACCTTTATCAGCTGGCTTGATCATTATGTCAGAATTGGATTGTAAGGATTGCAGTGCATCTCTTTGTTGTTTAGTGAGATTTGAGGTTCGAACTGGCGTAAAGGGGCATTGTTCAATAGTTTGACAGACCTGTTGAGTGAAAGCCCATATATTCGGATTCAAATTCAAAAGAGGGAAAACATTTGATTTAGGTTTGTAGGAATGTGGAGGGGGAAAAGACACGGCATCTATGGACAAACCCACGGGCTCAATACATCTAGACCAAAGAACAAAAATGTACTATATTGCAGATTGTTGTCAGGTGAAATCACCCTAATGCCCACACGGTCGGACTTTCCGACGGAAAATGTGCGGTTGGATCATGTTGTCAGAAAATCCGATCGTGTGTGGGCTCCATTGGACTTTTTCCGTCGGAATTTCCGACACACAAAGTTTGAGAGCAGGATCTTAAATTTTCCGACAACAAAATCTTATCGTTTAAATTCTGATCGTGTGCAGACAGTTCAGACAGACAAAGTGCCACGCATGCTCAGAATAAATGAAGAGACCACAGCTATTGGATACTAGCCCGTTTATAGTCCTGTCGTATGTGGTTCCATGATACTCACGGGCCTAGGTTCATTTAGCATGTAGGTGCATATTGATTAGGGGTTCCATCTTTTAGGGGGGTTTAGTGAACATAGTGACCTCTGTCCCAGTTCCTTCAACGAGGGCTGCATTTATGTTGTATTAGAAGGGGTTTAGATCAATTAGGTACAGGAGGGCAATACTTTTACATGGGGAGGTGAGGGTGATGGGGGGGGAGGGGTAGGCATTTTGTAGGGGCATAATGTTTTTTGATGCTGTTTTATTCAATTAACCACTTGACCACTGGGCACTTAAACACCCTTAAAAACCAGACCAATTTTCAGCTTTTGGTGCTCTCACATTTTGAATGACAATTACTCAGTCATGCAACACTGTACCCATATAAAATTTGTGTCCTTTTTTTCACACAAATGGAGCTTTCTTTTGGTGGTATTTAATCACCGCTGGGTTTTTTATTTTTTGTGCTATAAAAGAAAAAGGACGAAAATTCTGTAAAAAAATGAATTTTTCTTTGTTTCTGTTATAAAATTTAGCAGATTAGTAATTTTTCTTCATAAATTTTGGCCAAAATTTATACTACTACATATCTTTGGTAAAAATAAGTACAAATTGGTGGATATTATTTGGTCTTTGTGAAAGTTATAGAGTCCACAAGCTATGGTGCCAATATCTGAAAATTTATCACACCTGAAGTACTGGCGGCCTATTTCAATTCTTGAGACCCTAACATGCTGTAAAAGTACAAATACCCCCCAAATTACCCCTTTTTGGAAAGAAGACATTCCAATGTATTTAGTAAGAGGCATGATGAGTTTTTTGAAGTTGTCATTTTTTCCCACAATTCTTTGCAAAATCAAGATTTTTTTTCCTTTTTTTTTTTTTTCAAAAAATTGTCATATTATCAGTTTATTTCTAACACACAGCATATGCATAGCACAAATTACACCCCAAAACACATTCTGCTATTACTCCCGAGTACGGCGATACCACATGTGAGACTTTTACACAGCGTGGCCACATACAGAGGCCCAACATACAGGGAGCACCATCAGGCGTTCTGGAGCACCCAGGACAATTCTGACATTTCTCTCCTACATGTAAAAATCATTGTTTATTTGCTAGAAAATTACATAGAAGCCCAAAACATTATATATATATGTTTTTTAGCAAAGACCCTAGAGAATACAATGGTGGTGGTAAGCAATTTTTTTAACGCGTTTTTTTGGAAAAAAAAAAACAGTTTTGTGCTTAAAAAAAAAAAAAGAAAAGTTAGCCCAATTTTTGCATAATGTGAAAGATGAAGTTATGCTGAGTAAATAGATACCTAACATGTCACTCTTCAAAATTGCACATGCTAGTGGAATGGCGCCAAACGTCGCTACTTAAAAATCCCCATAGGCGATGCTTTAAATTTTTTTACTGGTTATATACATACATAGTTACATAGTTAGTCAGGTTGAAAAAAGACACAAGTCCATCCAGTTCAACCACACAAAAAAAATATATAATAAATATCATACCAGCCCATATACCCAATTCTATACCCATAGTTGATCCAGAGGAAGGCAAAAAACCCCAGCAGAGCACGATCCAATGTGCTAAAGCAGGGGAAAAAATTCCTTCCTGATCCCCCGAGAGGCAATCGGATTTTCCCCGGATCAACCGTACCTATAAATGTTAGTACCCAGTTATATTATATACACAGGAAATAATCCAGGCCTTTATTAACCACTTGCCGACCGCCGCACGACGATATACGTCGACAGAATGGCACGGGCAGGCATATGGGCGTACCCCCGGTGCCTGCGGCGGTCGGTATTCGTTCGGGAGCGATCCGGGATGAGGGGGCGGCCATTCATTCATGGCCACCCCCTCGCGATCGCTCCCGACGAATGGAAATGCTTCGTGACATCACTTCCTCTCCTGTAATGTAAACACAGGCAGAGGAAGTGATGTAATCTCTCCTCCGTGTTGGTTATTTTTCGTTCCGGCACCGAGGAGAGAGGATCGGTGAGTTGCACCAACACGACACTACACAGTAGAACATGCCAGGCACACTCACACCCCCCCTTCACCCCCCCGATCACCCCCCCAATTACCACTGCCCCCCCCAGTCACAGTGACACCAATTGCATTTTTTTTTTTTTTGCATTGGTGTCATTTGTGACTGTAATAACTGTTAGGGCAGTTAGGGTTAGCCCCCTTTAGTTCTAATATACTCCCCTAACCCCCCCCAATAAAGGTTTAACCCCGTGATCACCCCCCGTCGCCAGTGTCACTAAGGCTGGGTTCACATTGCAGCGGTTTATGAGAACGGATGTGATTCGCACCGCACTGCAGTGCAAATCACATCAGATCTCTGTGCGATTCGAGTTCAGCCATACAGATAGTATGGCTGAATTCGCACCGCACCCGCCGCACCCGCCGCAAATTCGCACGGGACCCTTTTTTTGGTCCGCAGCAGAATCGGATCGCATGGGTGTTCACACCATGCGATCCGAGTTTGCAGATCGCACTGCGATATGCGAACTGATCTGGGGGTGTCATTAACATTTCACTGACACTCCCAGCAGTTCGCATAGGGCAGTGTGAACTGCCGCCGGGAGGCATGCGATGCGGGAACCCGCCGCGGATTCGTGGCGTTCCCGCATCGCTCCAGTGTGAACCCAGCCTAATAAGCGATCGTTTTTCTGATCGCTGTATTAGTGTCACAGGTGACGCTAGTTAGGCAGGTAGGTATTTAGGTTCGCCGCAGCTTTTTATAGCGCCAGGGACCCCCATATACTACCGCATAAAGCCCCCTGATTGCCCCCTAGTTAACCCTTTCACCAGTGATCACCATATAACTGTTACAGGTGACGCTGGTTGGTTAGTTATTTTTTTATAGTTTCAAGGCACCCGCCATTTATTACCTAATAAAGGTTTAACCCCCTGATCACCCGGCGGGTGTCATTTGTGACTGTAATAACTGTTAGGGCAGTTAGGGTTAGCCCCCTTTAGTTCTAAGGTACCCCGCTAACCCCCCCAATAAAGGTTTAACCCCGTGATCACCCCCCGTCGCCAGTGTCACTAAGGCTGGGTTCACATTGCAGCGGTTTATGAGAACGGATGTGATTCGCACCGCACTGCAGTGCAAATCACATCCGATCTCTGTGCGATTCGAGTTCAGCCATACAGATAGTATGGCTGAATTTGCGTCGCACCCGCCGCAAACTCGCACGGGACCCTTTTTTTGGTCCGCAGCAGAATCGGATCGCATGGGTGTTCACACCATGCGATCCGAGTTTGCAGATCGCACTGCGATATGCGAACTGATCTGGGGGTGTCATTAACATTTCACTGACACTCCCAGCAGTTCGCATAGGGCAGTGTGAACTGCCGCCGGGAGGCATGCGATGCGGGAACCCGCCGCGGATTCGTGGCGTTCCCGCATCGCTCCAGTGTGAACCCAGCCTAATAAGCGATCGTTTTTCTGATCGCTGTATTAGTGTCACAGGTGACGCTAGTTAGGCAGGTAGGTATTTAGGTTCGCCGCAGCTTTTTATAGCGCCAGGGACCCCCATATACTACCGCATAAAGCCCCCTGATTGCCCCCTAGTTAACCCTTTCACCAGTGATCACCATATAACTGTTACAGGTGACGCTGGTTGGTTAGTTATTTTTTTATAGTTTCAGGGCACCCGCCATTTATTACCTAGTCTCACTAGTGTACCCCTAAATTTAGGGGTGTCTACTTTCCAAAATGGGGTCATTTGGGGGGGGGGTTTGTGCCATCTTGGCATTTTATGGCCTTCAAAACTGTAACGCCCTTAGAAAGCCTGAAGGCGGTGCTTGGTTTTCGGGGCCCCGTACGCGGCTAGGCTCCCAAAAAGTCCCACATATGTGGTATCCCCGTACTCAGGAGAAGCAGCAGAATTTATTTTGGGGTGTCATTTCACATATGCCCATAGCATGTGTGAGCAATATATCATTTAGTGACAACTTTGTGAAAAAATAAATAAATAAATAAAAGTTTGTAATTTTCCCGCAACTTGTGGCAAAATATAAAATATTCCATGGACTCAACATGCCTCTCAGCAAATAGCTTGGGGTGTCTACTTTCTAAAATGGGGTCATTTGTGGGGGTTTTGTGCCATCTTGGCATTTTATGGCCTTCAAATCTGTAATAGGTAGTGAGAAGTGAAATCAAAAATTTACGCCCTTAGAAAGCCTGAAGGCGGTGCTTGGTTTTCGGGGCCCCGTACGCGGCTAGGCTCACATAAAGTCCCACATATGTGGTATCCCCGTACTCAGGAGAAGCAGCAGAATTTATTTTGGGGTGTCATTTCACATATGCCCATAGCATGTGTGAGCAATATATCATTTAGTGACAACTTTGTGTAAAAAAAAAAAAAATTTTTTTTTTTGTCATTATTCAATCGCTTGAGGCAAAAAAATAAAATATTCAATGGGCTCAACATGCCTCTTATCAATTTCCTTAGGGGGTCTACTTTCCAAAATGGGGTCATTTGGGGGGGTTTTGTACTGCCCTGCCATTTTAGCACCTCAAGAAATTAGATAGGCAGTCGTAAACTAAAAGCTGCGTAAATTCCAGAAAACGTACCTTAGTTTGTAGATGTGACAACTTTTGCGCAAACCAATAAATATACAGTTATCGACTTTTTTTTTACCAAAGACATGTGGCTGAATACATTTTGGCCTAAATGTATGACTAAAATTGAGTTTATTGGATTTTTCTAATAACAAAAATTAGAAAATATCATTTTTTTTCAAAATTTGCGGTCTTTTTACGTTTATATCGCAAAAAATAAAAATCGCAGAGTCAGTCAAATACCTTTAAAAGAAAGCTCTATTTGTGGGAAAAAAAGGACGCAAATTTTGCTTGGGTACAACATTGCATGACCGCGCAATTACCAGTTAAAGCAGCGCAGTGCCAAATTGTAAAAAGACCTCTGGTCATTGACCAGCAAAATGGTCCGGTCTGAAAGTGGTTAAAGCAATCCACTGAGCTGGCCATAACCACCTCTGCAGGGAGTCTATTTCACATTTTCACAGCTTTTACTGTGAAGAAACCTTTCCGTATTTGGAGATGAAATCTCTTTTCCTCTAGACGTAAAGAGTGCCCCCTTGTCCTCTTTGTTGACTGTAAAGTGAATAACTCGACACCAAGTTCCCTATATGGACCCCTCATATTTGTACATGTTGATCATATCCCCCCTTAATCTCCTCTTATCAAGAGTGAATAAAATTCAGTTCCTCTAATCTTTCCTCATAGCTGAGTTCCTCCATGCCTCTTATCAGTTTGGTTGCCCTTCTCTGCACTTACTCCAGTTCACCGATATCCTTTTGAGAACTGGTGCCCAAAACTGAACTGCATATTCCAGATGAGGTCTTACTAATGATTTGAACAGGGGCAAAATGATATCTCTCTCTCTGAAGTACATACCTCTCTTAATACAGGAAAGGACTTTGCTTGCTTTGGAAACCGCAGCTTGGCATTGCATGCTATTATTGAGCTTATGATCTACCATAACCCCCAGATCCTTCTCCACTATTGATTCCCCCAGTTGTACTCCCCCTAGTATGTATGATGCATGCATATTCTTAGCCCCCAAGTGCATAACTTTACATTTCTCAACATTAAACCTCATCTGCCACATAGTCGCCCAATTAGACAGAGCATTGAGGTTGGCTTTTAAATTGGAGACATGCTGTAAGGACGTTATTCCACTGCATAGCTTGGTGTCATCTGCAAACACGGAAATGTTACTTTTGATCCCAGACCCAATATCATTTATAAAGATATTAAAAAGTAAGGGTCCCAACACTGAACCTTAGACCATTCAGAGTAAGGCCGCGTACACACGGGTGGATTGTCTGTCCAACTTAGTCCGCTGAACAGTGTTTCAGCAGACAATCCGCTCGTGTGTGGGCTTCAGCGGACTTTTTCAGCGGACAGTCTGACGAACAAAGTCTTACGGAATTTCCGTAAGACAGTCCGTTCAAACTTGGTTTTGTCCGTCCAAACTTGGTTTCAGCGGACAGTCCGCTCGTGTGTAGGCAAGTTGGACGGACTAAGTATGGCGCATGCTCAGAAAGGGTTTACATAGCCGAAGGTTGCATTGCAGTGTATAGGACGTCGTTTTTCTAGTCCCGTCGTACGTGCTGTACACGTCATCACGCACGCTTTCAGCGGACTGTCTGCTCATCGTGTGTGGTCAAGTCCGTTCATGCAAATTTTGAAAGGACTGTCTGTCTGATTGTCTGCCGAACTTAGTTGGGCAGACAATCCGCCCGTGTGTACGCGGCCTAAGAATCATTAACCACTACTCTGTGAATTCTGTCTTTTAGCCAGTTTTCTATCCATTTACAAACTGATATTTCCAAACCTGTAGACTTTACCTTACACATGAGCCGTGTGTGCAGAACTGTATCGAACGCTTTTGCAAAATCCAAATATATCACATCCACCGCCACCCCTCTGTCAAAGGTTTTACTTACCACGTCATAAAAAGAAATGAGGTTTGTCTGACAACTTCTGTCTTTCATGAATCCATGCTGTCTGTTGCTCAAAATATTTTTTTCCTGCAAGAACTCGTCTATGTGGTCTTTTATTAATCCCTCCAGTATCTTCCCAACTATAGAAGTTAAACTAACGGGTCTATAATTACTTGGTAAAGACTTTGTTCCCTTTTTAAATATAGGCACCACATTGGCCCTGCGCCAATCCAGTGGTACTATTCCTGTCATTAATGAGTCCCTAAAAATTAGATACAGTGGCTTCGCAATTACAGTGCTCAATTCTTTTAGGATCCGTGGGTGGATGCCATCAGGTCCAGGTGCTTTATCCACCTTTATTCTGTCCAAATATTTCTGGACCATATCACTTTTGAGCCATTGTGGATTTGGGGCTGCATCAGTACCACCCCCATTATGGACATGAGCTCCCCCATGCTCCTTTGTATACACAGAGCTGAAGAAAGTATTGGTATTGGTTACATGTTTTGAGTTACAGAGGAGGTCTATGGCTAGAATTATTGCTCTTACTCTAACGTTCACGGTGATACCTCACATGTGTGGTTTGAACACCATTTTCATATGTGGGCGGGACTTACCTATGCGTTCGCTTCTGCATGTGAGCACATGGGGACAGAGGCGCTTTAAAAAAATGTTTTTTTTATTGTTCATTTTACTTTATTTATTTTAGTTTGAAATTTTTTTCCCCAAAAATAATTTATTTGATCACTTTTAATTGTAAACATCCCTTGTAATAGGAATATGGGATGACAGGTCCTCTTTACAGTGAGATATGGGGTCAATAAGACCCCACATCTCACCTCTAGGCTGGGAATCCTGAAATAATAAAAAAAAAAAAAAGATTCTGGCTTTGATCGTATTGGCAAGTCGGTAGAAGCACCGGACGGCGGCGAGGGGGGGGGGGGATGTCTATGGCTCGGTATTGCAGGGTATCACCGAGTATGGCTGGGTATCTCAGAGTATGGCATCTCCGAGTATGGCTGGGTATGGCAATTTATGGCAGGGTATTGCAGAGTGTTGGTGGGGTATTTCAGAGTATTGGCAGGGTATTGCAGAGTATTGGCGGGGTATTGCAGAGTATTGGCGGGGTATTGCAGAGTATTGGTGGGTATTGCAGCATATTGGCTGGTACTGCAGAGTATTGGCGGGTATTGCAAAGTATTGGCATGGTATTGCAGAGTATTGGCGGGTATTGGCAGGGTATTGGCGGGTATTGCAGAGTATTGGCAGGTATTGCAGAGTATTGGCGGGGTATTGCAGAGTATTGGCGGGCATTGGAGAGTATTGGCGGGCATTGGAGAGTATTGGCGGGCATTGGAGAGTATTGGCAGGGTATTGGAGAGTATTGGCAGGGTATTGCAGAGTATTGGCTGGTATTGCAGAGTATTGCCAGGGTATTAAGGAGTTAAATTCAGTGAGCAGCGATGTGGGCACTGCAGATGCAGCCCACAGTGCTGCTGAAACCGACCTCTTCCCCCTCCGCTGTACCGATCAGTACAGAGAGGGGAGGGAGGAACCGGCGTCATAACATGACGCCGGTTTGTTTACAAGTGATCACTCCGTCATTTGACGGAGTGATCACGTGGTAAACGGCCGCGATGAGCGGCCGTTTACCATGATCCGTGATGTGCCGGGTCCGGTCACGGATACTCTCGAGTGCGCGCCCCAGGGGGTGCGTGAGAGCAGAATTCTGGGAGACCATTAATTAACGGCCTCTCAGAGTTAAACAACCGCCCTGAAGCCGTTAATCGGCTATGGGCTGGTTGTTAAGTGGTTAAATAAACTTTGAGTAGGTAGCCCTAGAGTGATTAGACGTGCCCTATTTTTATATTTTTGTGTTTTTGTGGCATAGTGTAGGGAGAGGAACCCTGTTTGGCAGCGACGGGGAGCTAGACCCAAGGAAAGGTTCCAGTGTGAGGAAGGACAGAGTAGGGTAGCCATGTGTTGGAGTCAGTGCCGAATTTCAGTACCACTCACTTCCAGCAGATGCAGCCCTGGTAAGACCAACTCAGTCAGTGGTGTGACCCACTGTCCTTTAAGATATACTACTATACAACTACATTAGACTACAACTTCCCAGTATCATCCAGCCCAGCTAAACTGCTCCACCACTCCTGTGCCTTAAGGACCGTGTTAGCATTAGCTGCGACCTGTGTTGTACCTGTGTGGAGTGGATGTTTTACCTGTTACTGAGAGTTGGTGAGAGTTACTGAACCTGCTACTAAGGCTGTTACCACGAGACATACTGCCCCTTTGGTAAAACAAAACTGCTATGTGCTCACATTAGTGATTTGAAGTGAAAGTGTTACTTTTGGAATGGCATTGAACTGAATATAATATTGTAAAACTAACCTGGGCTTTGTATGTGCTGCTTCCTCACATTGGGTACCATATAGCTAGCCCCACCCACAAGCATACAAGTCCTTAGATATGGTGATTAGTGATGAGCTTAGGTGCAGTGTGAACCCAAGTTTGCCAAAAGTTATCTGCCCTACACAGCTGGCCTGCACAAATGGGCAGGGATGCTCATGACTTCCCTATTATGTTCTCATTGACACACCCAGGGGATAAAAATTCTATTATTTTCTGCCACAGAGTCCACCTCACACGGTGGAGCATGTTAGAAGATCCCTGTGGTTGACCACCTGGACAAACGGCTGAGTTTGTACTAGGCTGAACTATACTGTGCTGGTCATTAAAGCAGACCTTCAGTCATTTTTTCATGGCCAAGGAGAGCTGCAGGGCTGCAGAGCTGGTTGTGTGCCTCTGTGTGTCTGTGTGAATGCAGGAAGTGAACAGGTGGCAGCTTCAGCTGCCCACAGTTAAAATGCATGCAGTCAGACTTAGTGTAGGGAGATTTATGCAGCATATTTGTCAAGTACAGAATCACAGTATATATAAAATAATATGCAAAGTGGTTAGCGGAAAGCTTCACAATGGCAAAGATGTTTTTATTACAAACTATTTGAGCAGACTGCAGTTCCTTTTTAATAAGTGATAGCTTCCTACACTCTGTTTTCTTAGATACTGTTATTCTGTATTTTTTTGCCACCTAGTGGCCTTTGGGGGAGTTACACCTAGGCAGCCCTGTACTGCAATAGTTACATTGCCTGTTGTACTTTACCGTTGTGCTTGTTACTAGGGAAGAGCCCACAGTTCAAGTCAAACGTTAGTTCGACTTGAACATCAGGTGTTTGTTTATTCTAAAATAAACTGAACATATGGAGCGTTTGCGCAAAATTCGAGTGCCGCAGAACGCCCCATAATGCAGTGCATTGCTGTATGATGATGAATCACAGCCGCTCTGCTGAGAGAGCCATAATTGGCCAAAGGCAGCGTGCCATCGGCCAATCATGGCTCAGGGGGACTAAGTCCATGCCCCACACTATATAAGGCTGCTTACAGAGTGACCGTGTGGAGTGTTGTTGGCGTGGACGGAGAGTTAGCTTGGGTTAGATTAAGCAGGCAGGTTATTCAGTTAGTGGCAGTGTATTTGAGATTTTATATATATATATATATATATATATATATATATATACTCTGCATTCAGTGTAGCCTATATCTACAGTGCATTTGGTGGTGTACTGTTTTTAGTACGCAATATCTAATACAGTGTGTACAGTTTCTACTACACTTCTGGTGGTGTACACAGTATACAATACAGTGCAGCTGTCCACAGTGTAGGTTATATGTTGCTGGAGGATGCGCAGCGATTTGAAGGCTCCAATATTTGTTCTCAGTTTGAGGGCGGGATTAACATGAGCCTAGAGAGAGGGTTTTGCCACAGAAGGACAAGAAACTGGCAGTCGTGTTTCACAGCAGGGCCCATTCCTGCGAACAACAAGAGTATCTGTGAGGGGTTACAGTTTTGTGGCACCGCCACTACCACCACCCAAGGCCCAAGTTTTCTGCCCCTGTTTAACATGGGCATGTAATTACAACTTTTGATACAATATTTCACAGCAGGGCCCATTCCAGTGCCCAACACATGTATCTGTGAGGGGTTACAGTGTTGTGGCAACTCCACCACCCAAGGCCCAATTTTTCTGCCCCTGTTTATCAGGGGCATGTAATTACAATTCTTGATATAATATTTCACAGCAGGGCCTGCGTCCAACAAGAGTAACTGTGAGGGCTTACAGTGTTCTGGTACCACCAACACATAAGGCCCAATTTTCTGTAGCGTATATAGGGCAGGTATATATACTGCTGTTCCGCATATATATGCCATTTTAAAAAAAAATTTGGGTTCAGAGTTCCCCTTAATATCCATACCAGACCTGAAGGGCCTGGTATAGATTGGGGGGGGGGGGGGAATCCACGCCATCTTTTTTTGGTGTTTTTGGCATTTTTGGCTATATTGCTGGAATCTGACAATACATTACAGCCGGGAGCAGTTTTAAATTAAATTTTTTCCTTTAGAAATGTAATTTTGCTGTGGCACTGTTATAAACATGGGAAATATACGCTATTTACAGGCATACTAAGGACACCCTAGGCATGATATTTAAAGGAATATTTAATTTTTATTTTCTCACTTTAAACATTATTAAAATCACTACTCCCAAAAAAAAATGCCAGTTTTTAAACCTTTTTTTTTTGCATTGATACATAGTTACATAGTTTATACGCATGGTTACATAGTTAGTCAGGTTGAAAAAAGACACAAGTCCATCCAGTTCAACCACAAAAAAAATAAAATAATAATATCATACAATCCCATATACCCAATTCAATACCCACAGTTGATCCAGAGGAAGGTGAAACACCCCAGCAGAGCACGATCCAATTTGCTACAGCAGGGGAAAAAATTATTTCCTGATCCCCATAGAGGCAATCGGATTTTCCCCGGATCAACTTTACCTATAAATGTTAGTACCCAGTTATATTATGTACATTTAGGAAATAATCCAGGCCTTTCTTAAAGCAATCTACTGAGCTGGCCAGAACTACCTCTGCAGGGAGTCTATTCCACATTTCCACACTTCTTACTGTGAAGAAACCTTTCCATATTTGATGTGCCCCTTGACCTCTGTGTTGACTGTAAAGTGAATAACTCAACACCAAGTTCACTATATGGACCCCTTATATATTTGTACATGTTGATCATATCCCCCCTTAATCTCCTCTTATCAAGAGAGAATAAATTCAGTTCCTCTAATCATTCCTCATAGCTGAGCTCCTCCATGCCTCTTATCAGTTTGGTTGCCCTTCTCTGTACTCTCTTTTTCCAGTTCCCCAATATCCTTTTTGAGAACTGGTGCCCAAAACTGAATGGCATATTCCAGATGAGGTCTTACTAATGATTTATACAGGCGCAAAATTATATCTTTCTCTCTGGAGTCCATACCTCTCTTAATACAAGAAAGGACTTTGCTCGCTTTGGAAACCACAGCTTGGCATTGCATGCCATTATTGAGCTTATCATCTCATCCCTACTTGTTACATACACTATGTGACAATAACGGTGTCAGATTCCACAGTAGTGCCACCAAGATGTGACAGTGACTCTCTCAGCCTCGTCCTGCACGAAAATGGAGGACCACAATCTAGATGCCAACAGACAAAGTTATCAACATGGGATTTAGTTAACTTTGCTGTAGTTAACCTTCTGAAAAAAAAAAGTGTTGCGCTAGCCCTTTCAATTGGGCAATCTCAAATTACAAATTTATAATATTAACACCAATAAAATACAGTTGTTCAAATACAGTGCAAAATGTGACATGTGCAGTGGTTTGGACATGAACATTGTGAAGTTCTGCTTTCCCTGAGATCTCATCTCCCTCCAAAGATACATAGCCACCCAAAGACCTGTCTGCCATGGCAAGTGTCCTGCTAGACCCAGCCTCAGTCTGCAGTCAAGCACTTATTTCCTGGCGCCCTGACCTGCAGGTCCCAGACTGGAATGGCGCTGCACTCCAGACAGAGCCAGCAGCATCCCCAGCCTCATCCACCACTTAAGATTCTTGCTCCAGTGTCCTCAGAGCCCTGGCTTCACAACCGTCTGCCTCTAGCTCACTCTCGGCGGTATCCACTTCCACTCAAGAAGGTGCAGAGATCAGGGAGCTCCTCAGGGCTCTCCTAACGAGGGCTGACATTGAGTCCCACCAACATGACATGCAGGAGGTCCGCTCGGAGGTACAGTAGCTCTCTGACTGCATTACAATCTAGGAATCTTCTATGGTGGCTGGGGAGAGGATAGTTACTGTGGAGCAGGAATGAGTACATCAGGCGGAAAACTCAGTGGCTTTACAACTGCACATAGAAGATCTTGAGGACCGGAGCCGCCGTAACAACCTGCGGCTCCGTGGCTGCCCGAAGCTACTGTCTCAGTAGATTTATGGGACTCTGTTCCTATGGAGCCACTTGAGATGGACCAGGTACATAGGGCACTGGGCCCCGAGTCAACTGACCCAGACGGACCTCGAGATGTCATCTGTCGCCTGTATCGGTATACCCACAAGGAGTTCATCCTGCGGAAGGCCTGGATTATGAGAACAGTTTGCTTCGACGTTGCTGCTATCAAGATCTTGCCGGACCTGGATAAAAAGCGACCCTACAGCGTTAAACCCTACTGGGGCTCTAGTTGGACCAGCTGAGACAACTGGGTCACACATTATGACGGGGATTCACCTTTGAAGCTTACATATTTATATTTTTATTATGACTGTTACTGTTTTTTTTTGTGTGAATTTTGTTTAGACCTATGTATGCGTTTTAAACGTTGCAATGTTTTTAAAATGTTGTTTGTATGTGGCACTTAGAGCCAGGTGTGTTTTTGGGTGTATCCCAATTTGGGTGGATTCCCTTAAAAGACCTGCATGTTTAGTGTTACATTGGTTGTGAACAAGCAAGCTATCGCTTGTGAAATGTCTACCATTGCCTGTATCTGTCTGACCCTTTTGACAATAAAGATGACATTGAGATAATTTGGAGTTCCAGTGTGTGACCAATTCCTTGTCTTGTTCATCTTCCACTATGGTGAGTCAAGGTCTGCACCTGTGATCCATCCTGCACCTGATTTTGCCTGGAGCATTGAGCTTCTCTTTGTTCTTTGCTGGGGATTCACCTTTGCCCTGACCGTCCAGAAAGGGACATCCTCTTTCACACTACATTCCACCTATCCCTGTACCAGACTTGCCGCAGCCCTTGCCATTCCGAACCAAGTGTTCTGGGCTCCCGTTCCCACAACCAGGTCTGCCTCCTCACTCGGGCAAATCGCTGCGTGGCCAGCCAGCCTCTACCCAGGAATCATGATCGTTACCCTGTGAATGAGGGAGCCTATCCAGGATTTTCCCACTCTGGTTGGAAATACACTATCTGCTTAGTTTGTCTGCGTGAAACCACATGAGACAGCGTGAGACCACCTGAAACCACATACCAAGTACCAAATGTTATACCTTGTTGAATTGCTTTTTACCTCAATTTTTTCTGTGGACCTTGAACTGCTCAGCCGAAGTCTACCATGCAGAGGAAATCAACCCTGAAACATATTTCATGCTCTCATTTCAAACGGGTTCTTCTACTCTGCACTTTTAGACTCCAGTGGACTTTGTGCCTCAAAGTTTTTTCTCCCCAGACTGCTGATACACTGCATCCTGGACATACCTACATCGGAGACAAGGCTGAATACCATCTAGGGGACCAATACATTACCAATGTTACCTTAAAGGGTGCCCCCCTCTTTTTTTTATATTGCTGCAGTGGTTCCCAGCTGTCAGTCACTATAATGGGTGGTGTTGTCTCTCCCGCTATTACGGGTATACCTGCTTCAATAAATTTTGCCTGTGTGCTGTGCTTGCTTATGGGCCATTATACTTTTTATGCGTTGCTGGGGGAGATGATGCCTCACCGTGGCATGGAACAATCCCTTTTTGGGGTTGGGGCTTTAACTCCCTCAGTACCAATATTTGGATATGACTTGTCACATAATGTGATGTGCTGTTTGGCAACCCATGATTTGCTGGGGTTTTTCGCCTTCCTCTGGCTCAACTTTGGGTGAAGGATTGTGTATATCTGATTGGGGCTGTAGATATATATATATATATATATATATATATATATATGATATATATATATTGGTTTAACAAAATTTACTTGTGTAACCCTTCCTGATGTCTCTTGGTACTCAAATGTTTGCTCAATTCAGGAGAGACTGCTAACTCACATGATTTGCTTACACAAGTGCTGTCTTTTGAGGTGTTTTTGTTATTTTAATATGTTGAACCTTTTGGTTTTTCACTGTTGTATGGTCCGGGCTGGGGCTGGTTGTCTATCCACTGGATCCTTGCCCATTCGTCCCTCTGCACGCACACTGGACTCATCACTGGAATTTTGGATTATTCTGACCAGTGTGTATGAGCTGGGGTACAGAGGTTAGTGATGGACGAACTTCCGACGGGACGTTTTGCGAACGCGGACCGCGAACGCGGCCGGTAGTTCACGAACCGTAACGTTCGCGGCGGGCCCCATTGACTTCAATGGGAGGCGATCTTTGCAAACCTACAGGTCAAATTTGCAGCCACAAAATAATTACTAGCTGTGTAAACATAGTCCCACCACATGGCCAATGACATAACACATGTATGAGGTGAATCTGGGTTCGACAACTACAAGCATTCTTTTTTTATATGTGAAATTGTTGTGACAATTCAGGACTGTGGAGTGCATGAAGGCAATGGAGGAGAGGGAAGGTCAGGGTAGGCAAAGAAGAGGGTGCAGGAGATGATCACCAGCAGCGTGACATACAGCAATGACACCTGCACCGTGATAGAGTGATCTGACACCAGCACCGTGATAGAGAGCACTGACATCAGCAGCGTGACATAAAGCACTGACACCAGCACCGTGATATACAACACTGACACCAGCACCGTGAAAAACAGCACTGACATCAGCAGCGTGACATACAGCAATGACACCTGCACCGTGATAGAGTGATCTGACACCAGCACCGTGATAGAGAGCACTGACATCAGCAGCGTGACATAAAGCACTGACACCAGCACCATGATATACAGCACTGACATCAGCACCGTGATATACAGCACTGACATCAGCAGCGTGACATACAGCAATGACACCTGCACCGTGATAGAGTGATCTGACACCAGCACCGTGATATACAGCACTGACACCTGCACCGTAAGCAGCCCCAGGAGGAAGTCAGCATAGCACAGGGATGGTGGGAGCCCCTCATAATATGCACAGCAGAGGTACAGCCCCAGGAGTAAGTCAGCATAGCACAGGTATGGTGGGAGCCCCTCATAATAAGCAGCCCCAGGAGGAAGTTAGCACAGCACAGGGATGGTGGGAGCCCCTCGTAATAAGCAGCCCCAGGAGGATGTCAGCATAGCACAGGGATGGTGGGAGCCCCTCATAATGAGCATAGCACAGGGATGGTGGGAGCCCCTCATAATATGCACAGCAGAGGTACAGCCCCAGGAGGAAGTCAGCACAGCACAGAGATGGTGGGAGCCCCTCATAATAAGCAGCCCCAGGAGGAAGTCAGCACAGCACAGGGATGGTGGGAGCCCCTCGTAATAAGCAGCCCCAGGAGGATGTCAGCATAGCACAGGGATGGTGGGAGCCCCTCATAATGAGCATAGCACAGGGATGGTGGGAGCCCCTCATAATATGCACAGCAGAGGTACAGCCCCAGGAGGAAGTCAGCACAGCACAGAGATGGTGGGAGCCCCTCATAATAAGCAGCCCCAGGAGGATGTCAGCATAGCACAGGGATGGTGGGAGCCCCTCATAATAAGCAGCCCCAGGAGGAAGTCAGCACAGCACAGGGATGGTGGGAGCCCCTCATAATGAACATAGCACAGGGATGGTGGGAGCCCCTCATAATATGCACAGCAGAGGTACAGCCCCAGGAGGAAGTCAGTACAGCACAGCACAGCACAGGGATGGTGGGATCCCCTCATAATGAGCATAGCACAGGGATGGTGGGAGCCCCTCATAATATGCACAGCAGAGGTACAGCCCCAGGAGGAAGTCAGCACAGCACAGGGATGGTGGGAGCCCCTCATAATAAGCAGCCCCAGGAGGAAGTCAGCACAGCACAGGGATGGTGGGAGCCCCTCATAATAAGCAGCCCCAGTAGAAATATGAAACCGCTCAACCTCTTCAAAACAGGAGGGTACGGGCATATAGTACGGTGTGCTTTTTTTGGACAAGGAAGTGAGCCAAATGAAGAAAGAAGGTCTGTGTGCTCGATTAGAAAAATCGTTTATAGACATATACATGGTCTACTGGTCACATGTGTTTAATTCCTCCGAGATCCATGCCTCATTCATTTTTAGAAATGTGAGGTAGTTAACACTGTCGTGAGCTAGGCGAGTACGCTTATCGGTCATGATCCCCCCTGCTGCGCTGAACGTCCTTTCGGACAGGACACTGGATGAGGGGCAAGCCAACAGTTCGATTGCAAATTGGGCAAGCTCTGGCCAGAGGTCAAGCCTGCCCACCCAGTAGTCCAGGGGTTCATCACTCCTCAGAGCGTCCACATCGGCCGTTAACCCGATGTAGTCGGACACCTGACGGTCTAGGCGTTCCCTGATGCTGGATCCGGATGACACCTGTCGATGGGTCGGCTGAAAGAATGACCTCATATCCGAAGTCACCAACACATCTTCAAACCGGCCTCTTCTTGCAGGCGCTGTAGGATTGGTACCCGCAACTCCTTCTCTGGGAGTGGGAATTGCTCCTCTGCCAGCGCACACAAAAGCAGATTGCATCATTTCTCGAAGCAAGGCCTGGAAGTGCTCCATTCTGACAGCCCTCTGTGATGGCGGTAATATTTCCGCCATTTTGTGTTTGCACCGGGGGTCTAAGTACGTTGCCACCCAGTACTGGTCCTTGACCCTTATGCTTTTTATACGGGGGTCCCTATTAAAACACTGGAGCATGAAGGCCCCCATTTGCACTAAACTGGAAGCGGTGTGGTGGCCTGGCTCCTGCTCATCATCCAGGATATCGTCCTCTTCATTCTCCTCTCCCCATCCACGCACAACAGGGATCCCAGAAAGGTTTAAAGCATGCTCTTCTTGCTCCTCCTCATCCGCCCCGGCACCATCCTCCTCTGACTCCTCTTCAGACTCCTGTTGTTCACTTGTCTCAGATAGAGTAGCCCCCCCTGGGAATTCATCCAGCATTGCGACTTCCTCATCTTCCCGCTCCTGCTCCTCCACAGCTTGATTAATGACACAACGCAATGCACGCTCCATAAAGAAGGCATAAGGTACCATGTCACTGATGGCGCCATGGCTGCGACTGACCAGTTTGGTGATCTCCTCAAATGGGTGCAGAAGTCTGCATGCGTCGCGCATGAGCAGCCACTGGCACGGTGAAAAAACCCCCAGCTCCCCAGAACCTGTTCTGCCGCAGAGTTCATACAGGTAGACGTTAACTGCACGTTTCTGCTGGAGCAGTCTATCAGGCATATAGAAGGTTGAGTTCCATCGCGTTGGGCAATCGCAAATAAGACGACTGACCGGCAGATTGTGTCGCCACTGAATGTCAGCAAGGCGAGCCATGGCCGTGTAAGATCTTCTGAAATGGGCCGAGATTTTCCTTGCCTGCTGCAAGATGTCCTGGACCCCAGGGTATTTGACAACGAATCGCTGCACGACCAAGTTTAAGACGTGTGCCATGCATAGCACATGCGTCATTTTGCCCTGTTTCAATGCGCTAAGCAGATTGGCACCGTTGTCACACACCACTTTACCAACTGTCAAATTGAGCGGTGTTAGCCACTGATCTGCCTGTGAACGCAAAGCTGAAAGCAGTGCGGGCCAGTGTGGCTCTTGGCTTCCAGGCACAACAGACGCAGCACGGCATGGCAACGTCTTACCTGGCATGTCGAATAGGTTCTGGGGAGCTTGGGCGGCGCAGCGGAAGAGACGCTAGCAGCGGAAAAGGAGGAGTCAGCCGAGGAGGAGAGGGAGGAGGATGGAGTAGGAGGAGGAGGAGGAGAAGAAGAGCCAGGCCTGCATGCAATCCGTGGCGGTAAAACCAAATCTACACGGCTGCCACGAGTTACATGCTTGACGGCCGTCAGAAGGTTCACCCAGTGGGCAGTAAAAGTGATATACCTTCCTTGCCCGTGTTTGCTAGACCACGTGTCTGTGGTCAGATGTATCTTGGCACCGACACTGTGTGCCAGAGATACATTCACTTGCCGCTGAACATGGCCATATAGCTCTGGGATGCCCTTCTGTGAGAAATACTTCCTTCCTGGGACCTTCCATTGTGGTGTCCCAATGGCCACAAATTTTCAAAAGGCCTCCGAGTCCACCAGTTTATATGGCAGTAGTTGGCGGGCTATCAGTTCTGACAAGCCAGCCATCAACCGTTGGGCAAGAGGGTTATCCGGCGTCATCATTTTTTTACGCTCGAACATTAGGCCCACGGAAGCATGCCTTTTTGCAGAAAAACGTGAGCTTGGCGTGATGGAAGGTGGAGTGGAGGACAATTGTGAGGAGAGAGGAGAAGGATAAGTAGAAGATGAGGCTGGACGGTGAGAGCCTGGAGTGTGGCTTTGTGTGTTCTGTTGCTCCCACTGGGCTCGGTGATGGCTGCTCATGTGCCTTCTTAAGGCGGTCGTCCCTAGCTGAGTGTTGGGCTTACCGCGACTAATGCATAGACTGCAAAGATTGCAGATGGCAACGCTATTGTCAGCAGCGGACACGTTAAAAAAAAGGCCACACTGCGGAGCCATGTGCCGGCGTCCTGGGAGCGCCAGATGTGACCGTACATGGTCGATGACTCGCTTCTGATACATTAGCAGTCTGCTTTGTCCCTCCTGTGCAATGTAAGTTATTCCTGCTTCTCTTCCCTATCTGCTGGTCCATATCTCTCTCTGAACTCCCCTCCTCTTCCTCTCTTGTGGGCACCCACGAGACATCACTAGACACGTCATCATCGACGTCACCTTCCCCACCGCTATAAGTAGAGATCTCGGAGTAGGCAGCAACACCGGGGACCAACCTCCTCCTTGGGCTGATCTGGGTACTGTCGTCAGACTGCTGAGTGGCTGTTCTTGCTACCTCCTCTTCCTGATCCAATGCCAAGAGTGGCTGCGCATCAGAAATGTCTTGATATGGATCGGAAAATAATTCCTGTGACTCAAGTGGAAGGTATGTGGTGGTGGTGGTGTTGTTGGTGGTAGTGTCTTTGGGGGTGCACATAGCAGAGAGTGAAGAAGAGGGTGCAGATAGAGAGGTTGAGGAGGGTGCAGAAGAGTAAGGCTGAGTGAGCCACTCAACCAAGTCTGGTGCGTCCTTTAAAGTAATTGAACGCACCTTCTGCAACTTCCCACTTTGGCTCAAGCCTGTTTCTCCTGCCCTACCCCTCCTGCGGAAGGGCCTGCCTCTTCCTCTGCCTGTCATTTTTTAAATGACCCTGTGACAAAACTCTCAGTCCCTATACTGATAAAGGACTGCTGCAGAATAGGGCAGCAGTCAGCAGTAGTGCACCTCAACCCTATATATTGTGGACCTATACCAGTCCTTAAGGAATAGCAGACTGTACCTCACTCAACCCTATGTACTGTAGTACCCTATACCTTACCAGTCCTTATAAGGACCTTTGTGGAACTAGTAGGTTGTGAATGATTAGCAGACTGTACCTCAGTCCCTATACTGATAAAGGACTACTGCAGCAGAAGGGGAGCAGTCAAGTATAATATTCTTTCTATATTTGGAAGAAAGAATATTATACGTGTACAAGCCTATTACCATACCAGTCCTGAAAAGAACCTTTGTGGACCTAATAGTAACAGCTACTGATTAAACTGACTGTCCCTCACTGCCACACACAGCTTCCTGCCTGTCCCTATTTAAACTGACAAAACACAGGCTGCTGGAACAATAACTTGAATAGCACTCAAAACTATATCCTGTACTACTTTACCATACCAGTCCTGAAAAGGAATTTTGTGGACCTAATAGTAACAGCTAATGATTAAACTGACTGTCCCTGCTGCACACAGCGTCCTGTCCCTTTCTCTACACTGACAAAAGACAGGCTGCTGCAACAATCACTAGCACAGCAGTGCCTCAAACCTATATCCTGAACTACACCTAACACCTATACCATGATACCAGTCTTTAAAAGAACTTTTGTGGACCTAATAGCTAGCGATTTGGGTCACTGAAGTCTCTCCCTGCTCCACACAGCAACCTCTCCCTATAGTGACATACAAAAGAATGTAAAATGGCCACCGGATCGGGTCTATTTATAAGTTAGGGGGAATGTCCAAGTGTCCATGTGCTGTAATGTCTCAATTGGCTGTCCTGTACCTCATGATGGATGTGTCATCATAGGTCAAAGTTCTTTTACACAGTAAACACGGAAGTCTGCCGGGCGGACATTCGATCGGGCGGACAGGGAAAAGGCGAAATTGGCCGCGAAACAACCGCCGGGCGAACCGTTTGGCCATCCCTAACAGAGGTCTCAAAGTACGGAAGTGGATTGTAACTCCCACCTAAGCCTCTCTCCAGGAGAGGATTATTTGTACGCTCTTACATAGGTGGTATATGCAGATGCTCCTTTATACAGTGTATTCACCGATATTTCTCCTTAGGTTCTGGTGTTACTCCTGTGACATCCCACGTTTACTCTCATTTTTATATATAGGTTGTTGATAGTAAAATGTTCTTCCTGCTGTCGGCAGAAGGGGAGCGGTCTCCTCCCGTACATTCTTAGCCGCTTCCCCACTTAGGCCTGTGCTCACTTAGGTGGTGATTTGTGTGTGTGAGTCCTTTAGCTGCCTGCGGGAGTCGCATGATTTTCCTGAAACCTCCACCCCCCCCCCCCCTCCGCTAGGGTCTTCAACCCCCTTCCCTTTTCTTCTCCAGACTTTCTTTTCTTACCCTGTTCCATCTTATCACCCCTCCTTCCTTCCCCCCCATCCACCCTCCCCCAGTTTTTTCTCCCAAACTAGTTAGTAGATGGGATGGAGTGTCACTTCCCTAAATGCTAAGGGACTTAACATGCTATTCATAGCAGCAAATTCAAAGGGATGTACCCGTACGTCCATTTGCTCAGCCGTGCCATTCTGCCGACGTAAATGTACACAGCTTCCCTTGAACATGTTATAATTAAGGATGAGCCCCTGCGTGTTCGCACACTCCATGTGCAGAGACCGCCAGGAAGTCAGTGCACTAATCACAGGCAGTGAGACATTTCCCGATGTGTGGCTGTTAAGATTGGGAAATGTCTCACTGCCTGTGATTAGCGCAGCGCTGCACCGACTTTCTGGAGGGCTCTGCACGTGGAGTGTGCGAACACGCCGGAGCTTATCCCTAGTTATAATACACAACTTCCCTTGAACATGTTATAATACACAGCTTCCCTTGAACATGTTATAATTCACGTATTCCTTAAACATGTTATAATACACAGCTTTCCTTTGTCACGTGTATAATACACAGCTTCCCTTTGTCATGTTATAATACACAGCTTCCCTTGAACATGTTATAATACACAGCTTCCGTTTGTCATGTTATAATTCATGGATTCCCTTGAACATGTTATAATACACAGCTTCCCTTGAACTTGTTATAATACACAGCTTCCCTTTGTCATGTTATAATACACAGCTTCCCTTTGTCACATTATAATTCACGGCTTCCCTTGAACATGTTATAATACACAGCTTCCCTTGAACATGTTATAATACACAGCTTCCGTTTGTCATGTTATAATTCATGGATTCCCTTGAACATGTTATAATACACAGCTTCCCTTGAACATGTTATAATACACAGCTTCCCTTTGTCATGTTATAATGCACAGCTTCCCTTTGTCATGTTATAATACACAATTTCCCTTTGTCATGTTATAATACACAGCTTCCCTTGAACATGCTATAATACACAGTTTCCCTTAAAACATGTTATAATACACAGCTTCCTTTGTAGCTACATTTTGACTCTAGCAGAAAACGTTTCAGGTTTGCCAAACATCATGCATGCAGGCTGAGCAATCTCAAAGTGAATTTGCTTCACTGTGAATTGTGGTTATTATGTTGTCCTTTGTGGATGAGACACGGCTCCAGGGGCCGATTTGATGTTTTTAGCATTCCCAGTGATTCAAGTACCAGGTGCAGATGGTTAATTAGAGCTGTGTCAATTCCAAAACAGCCGTCTTGCTCCAGTGCGAGGACATTTCTATCAGTCACAGAGTAACATGTTAGTTTGGTAAAGAAAAACACAAAACATTATATATTAGGGCTACACAAACCACCGTGTAATATGCAACATTACAAGCAATAAAAGTTTGACTACAATAAAATCTCAGACAGTGCAGAAGATGCCTGGGCAGACTTCTGGGAACAGTAATGAGCCAATCACACATCAGGAAATGCAATTTCTGGGGTGTTTTATACAAACAGTACACAGAATGCCTTTGCGGTCTTATATTGAAGTGAGAGATGATTTATAATACCATCAAATCCATGGGGATGTAAAAAATATGTTTTTTTCCTTTTTAATTCAATCTTATTTTTATTGAGATATAGAAGCAAGATAGGAGGGGGGAAAAAAAAATACAGAATATTCCAACATATTCGTTTTACATTGTTACATAAACATAAAAAAGAGACCACAGAGAAATCCACTGTACTACAGTGGTGTCGAACTGTCACGAGGTTAAAGTGTTTGTTTTGAGCTTCGGTTTAGGTAGTATGGTAAGAGAGCCTGTAGTCCTACCATGATTAGTCTAAGTTAAAGTGGGTGTGTGTGCACCACTATCCTCTCAGCGGGTGTTGCCCACTCATTACAGGTAGACTAGGGCTATTGTGTTCATTCTGACAACGTTCACTTTGGGGGGGAAGCTCTGTATGTGCCACCATGCTGGTCTAATGAGACTAGAGGTCATAACTTAAGTAATCGGGTATTACTGCAACTTGTATAGGGGAGGGAAGAAAGGGGGAAGAGAGTGAGGAAAGAGGGGTCAGGACAGTAAAGAGCGTAGGGATCAAAAGATATGCATTCCACCCTGATCACGCAGGTGTATTGGTAGAGTCCTCTGTGGCCCATGAGATAAACTCTGAGGAATATCGAAACATCGACCATGAGGTCCAGGTCTTAGAGAATTGTTCCTCCCTACCCGTTTCCTGCGACAACATTCTTTCCAAAGTTTTAATTCGGTCTACTTCAATTGCCCAATCCCCCAGGGAAGGCATGCTCGTTGACTTCCAATGTCTGGGCAACACCGTTCTAGCAGCCGCCAAAAAGTGACGCAGAACGTCTTTCTTGACTGACTTAAGCGGTCCCGGGAGCAGAGATAGCAGAGCCATCTCATGAGAGGGTGCGATGGAGGTCGCCATAAGTTTGCAGTACAAATCAAGGATCTTTTGCCAGAACTTCCTCGCAGGGGGGCATGCCCACCAAATGTGAAGTAAGGTTCCTTTAGATGACAAGCAACGCCAGCAAGTATCCGGAAGTGTCGAGTTGATTCGGTGCAAAGTCGAAGGGCATCTGTACCAGCGGGTCAACAGCTTGAACCCCTTTTCTTGAGAATTGGAGGCTATGGACATTTTGTGGGTCAGTATAAAGCACTTTTGCCAGTCTACAGGCGAGATGGAGTGGCCCAGGTCTTCCTCCCATGCCTGTGTGTATGGGGGAAGGTCAGGATTGTAAGCCCCATGTAAGAGGGAATATAATTGAGAGACTACATGTGTAGGAGGGGTGGCCTGGAGCAGCATGCCTTCCAAGTCTGTAAAGTCAGCGAGTACATTAGGTAACGAAGGGAAAGTGCGAATGAAGGAAATCACCTGTTGTCTCTGCAGCCAGTGCGTAGAGGCATGAGAAGATGGGTCAGAGGGAATGTCATGAGTCAGAGAGGGGTCCGAACGTAGGACTTGGGCAAGTCGCCTGTGGTCCTCCTTACACCAAGGTCCAAAACTCGCTCCCTGTAGGGCCGGTGGGAAAGCCGGAGTTCCAAACAGTGGAGCCATGGGTCCCTGCATAGGGTCTTGGAGGAATTCATTCGGGTCCAGATTTGTATGGTTTGTCGGGTGAGGTCGCTCAGTTGTACCTCTCCTTTCAGGAATTCAGTAGGTGTCCACGGCAATGCACAGAGATCTATTGGGTTAATATGGCTCTCTATCTGTACCCATAATTTGGAGGAGGAATGATGGAACCAGTTAAGTATACGCGTGAGCACAGCTGCTCTATAATATAAGGAGGCACGAATCTTGGGGAGTGATAAGGTCTCGTAGCGTATCCGGGGACGAGCCCCTCCCCAAATAAAGGAGGAGAATAGTTGGCGGAGCTTCCTGAAAAACCAGGAGGGTATGGAAATGGGAATTGTTTGGAACAAATAGAGAAACCGAGGGATTACGTCCATTTTTAGGGCATTTACTCTGCCTAGCCACGATAGGCATTTCTTTGCATAGTTTGAGAGATCCGTCTTGGTTCTAAGCAGCAGGGGTGCATAATTCAAAGAGAATAGATGGGACCTTTCCGTGGGTATTTGAATTCCTAGGTAGCGGATGGAGGTAGAGCCTGTTTTAAATGGGTACCTAGCGGATATCTGGCGGAGGACCTCTTGGGACAGTGAGATGTTCAGGATTTCTGATTTAGTATGGTTTACTTTGAAATTGCTCAGCATGCCAAACCTCGTGAATTCCTGCATTATATGTGGTAAGGATAGGTGGGGTTGGGTTACAAACAATAGCAAGTCATCCGCGAAGAGCGCCAGCTTAGAATGAATGGGGCCTATCGATACACCTGAGACGTTGGGGTTATTGCGTAAGGCTATTGCTAGGTGTTCCATGACAAGGACATATAGAAGGGGAGATAAAGGACAGCCCTGTCGTGTCCCATTTTTAATGGAAAATGTAGGCGACAGTGAGCCATTTACCCGAATTCTAGCGGAAGGGGAGGAGTAAAGGGCCATAATTCGGGATAACATTTTGGGACCCAGGCCTATCTGTTGCAGAGACAACCGAAGGAATTGCCAGTCAACAAGGTCGAATGCCTTTTCTGCATCGACCGTCAAAAGGCATAGAGGGATTTCGTGGGTGCGGGCATAGTCGGTAAGAAGCAGGGTTTTCAGGGTGTTATCCCTTGCCTCGCGGCCACTTACAAAACCCACCTGGTCCAGATGTATAAGGCGGGGGAGTAGCGGTTGCATTCTAGTAGCTAATATTTTGGCATATATTTTCAGATCCACTCCAATTAATGATATGGGCCTATAATTTGCACACAAGGTAGGGTCTTTGTCTGGTTTGGGGATAATGGCGATGTGGGCTTCAAGCGTTTGTGGAGGAAACGCTGAGCCTTCTGATAGAGAGTTAAACACCTTAGCCATAAAGGGGGGTCAGTAGAGGAGCAAATGTTTTGTAGAATTTAGGGGTAAAACCGTCGGGTCCTGGGCTTTTACCTGAAGGAGTGGCCGCTATTGCTCCCACTACCTCGTCTGCTGTGATTACTCTCTCTAGCTCTTCTGCAGTATCGCCATCTAATATAGGGAGCTCAGTTTCCTCGATATAGGACTGGCCATCGGGCGCAGGAGTGTGGGATGGGCTAGACGGGATACCGGTCGGTAGGTTGTACAGTGTCTGATAGAAATCTCTGAATGTTTGTGATATCTTGGAGGGCTCATTAAGCATTTCTCCAGAAGGGGCCCGAATATGAGGTATAAATGTGGAAGGCGTGCTTGGATGGAGGGTGCGGGCCAACGGCCTACCACATTTATCTCGAAATCGGTACTGATGTAAAGCAAGTCTGTCCGCATAAGTACGAGCTGAGGCCCCGTATAGGTCCCTGAGTTGGGATCGGGCCAGTGAAACCTCTGTCAAAGTCACAAGCGTAGGGGCTCGTTTATGCTGGGTCTCAAGGTCCCGAAGCTTTTGTGTTGCTGAGGTTATTGCAGCTGAACGAGTCTTTTTCAAGCGGGTTCCCACCTGAATAAAGAGGCCTCGCAGAACAGCTTTAAGCGCCTCCCATTGGAAGGGTAGCGAGGTGGTGTCTGTGGCATGATCTAGCAAGAAACTAGAAATCGTTTCCGAGACCTTGTGGGAACACTCAGGGTTCGTGAGGAGGGAATCATTCAGCCTCCATGTCCATTCCCTCACAGGTGTGGAAGGGATAGATAATGTCAGATATATAGGCGAGTGGTCAGACCAGACCATTGAGTCTATGTCACATTCAGGTGACCAATCCAAGCAGCTATGGTCAAGAAGGAAGTAGTCGATACGACTATAGGAGTGATGGACCTGTGAGAAATGGGTATAATTCCGATTTGTTGGAAACAGAACCCGCCAGATGTCGATTAGACGGAGGTCGTATATAGCCCGTTTAAAAGCCCTCAACTTAGTAAAGGAGATGGATGAGCGAGAGGTGGACGAGTCTAAAAGCGGGTCTAGGGGGGCATTAAAATCCCCGCCTATAATTAGTTTACTGACAAGTGCTTCATGTATCGCAGAGCAGTCGAGATTTGGTTAGTGTTTGGTAGGTAGAGGTTGGCTATAGTAAATTTGGTGCCCCATAGGGAGAACTTTACGAACACATACCTTCCCTGAGGATCCGACAGCTGGTCTATCAGATCAATCGGGAGCGTTTTGTGGAAGGCAATAGAAACGCCTTTAGTTTTCTGAGAGGGGTTTGTACTGTGGAACCATCTGTTAAAGTACCTGTTGGAGCAGGAAGGGGTGGAGTTTGTGTGAAAATGTGTTTCCTGTAACAGTAATACGTTGACCTGCTGTTTATGCATGTGGTAAAGAATTTGTCCTCTCTTGGATGCAATATTGAGGCCATTTACGGTACATTGTACGAGCAACACGTCAAACGAGGACGAGATAGTACTGTGTGAGCCATAGTGGAATGCGGATAAGAAAATCAGGTTATAGACAGTGGGGGGGGGGGGGGGGGGGTAGGAGAAGGAAAGGGGGAACTTATAAGGTAGCAGAAAGTGTACCAGTAAAAAACTAAAAAGGGAAAAGAAAAGGGAAAAAAAGGGGGAAAGAGGGCTCCCAGGTAAGGAGCCAGGTAAATCTAAGGGGGTCCACGAGAACGGGACACCACGTGAAAGTTCACGTATACGAGCACTATTCGTGCCCGGCCTATTGAGGGTGAAGGGTCGAAGCGGAGAACCTGAGCCATGAGCCCAGTAGCATGACAGGCATGTAAAACTTCACTGAGGCACATTAGTATAACAAGATATTAATACAGAACACACAGCAGATCCTCCACGGAGGGGGAGACGGTCCGCATGGGCAAATAGCTCCACACCAGTCCCGTCTCCCCCCTCCGCAGAGGAGACAACAGTCCGTGAGACACCTCACGGGAAGGGAGCAAACATTGTCAACATATGTTTCCACCTACCCCAACGGGGGGCCAGAGATCCATCAGTGTATAATGACAGAGAGCTCATTAGGGTGAAACTACCTGGTGCGTAAGAAACTGTGAGTATATAACTAAGGAAGCCCACGTGGATAGCAGCAAGGGACCGTGGACCCAACCGGTCCATCAGTCGCCCCTCCACCCACATCCAGGTGGGCCATTACCGCTAAACATGTAGAGAGTAGACCTGTATATTAAAGCAGATTAGGAACTCAACATTTACATAACTAGATCAAGCATGAGCAACCCGCTGTTCCATTGCCTCTCCCGAACCCCAGCCAGTCACAATACACTAGCAAAGAGCAGGGAGAAGGTCCGTGAATTAAGTGCACCAGCTGTACTGAAGTATTTAGTATGCGGTCTACCACCCCATCCCCCATCATGGCATAACCAACAGAGTATATGGAGAAACAAGTGAGATGAAAGGATGGCAGAAACCACAAAAAAAAAGGAATAACATCCCCAAAAAAGAAAAATGCTGCCCATCCAGGAGACAAGGGATAGGTATAATACTGAGATGGCGCTAGTCATACAATGTGCATCGAAATAAGTCCAAAAGGTTTCCTGAAGTTACTTTAATCTTCCGGAGAGGTAGGGTGACGTGGTCCAGGATCAACAGAGTGCGATGCCTACCTCGGATGTCTGCGGCGTTGCGGGAGGGGATCACGTATTTGTACCCTAGTGCGGTCGTCTGGGGGGTCCAGCCAGTTAGGTACATCAGTTGGATCTTGCTCCAAAAAGCGGAAAAAGGCTGGAAGTTGATCTGGATCAGAGAGTACAAATTTATGCTCGGCCCTGGTCACCTTGATGCTGAAAGGGTACCCCCAAGTGTAGGTTGCTCCGGCTTGGCGTATCAGGTCTAGCAGTGGGCGGACCATTCGGCGCATGTGGAGAGTGTTGCGAGAAAGGTCTGGGTATAGGTGGATAGTTGAACCGTCAAAGTCCACAGGGCCCAAACGCCACGCTTTGCGCATAATTTCCTCTTTAAGGGTGAAATAGTGAACCCTGCATAGGACGTCACGTGGGCGGTCACTATGTTCCCTCCTGGGCCCCCCCACTCTGTGCACCCGGTCTATCTCAATAGGGGACATAGTCTCTCTTCCCAGGACTAGGTTGAGGATGGCAGTGACAGATGGTTTCAAGTCTGTACCCGCCGTGGCTTCCGGTATGCCTTGTAGTCGTATATTATTCCTGGGGCCTTCTATTCTCCCCGTCTTCTATGCGCAGTTGATGTTGACGAATACGGTGCAAGTGTTCTTTGGAGGCCCGCTCAAGAAACGTAATGCGGCAGCATGGTCAGATTGAGTATCAGTCAGGGTAGAGATTGCGGTCTGATTGGTAGAGACCTGCTGTTGGATGGCCTGAAGATCCTTGTGGAGTAAGGACTCCATTTTGACTGCCCAGGATTCAAACTCCGCTCGGAAGGCCGCTAGAAGAGTCGAGGCTTCAGACCTAGGTAATTCTCCTGAGGTTGGAGGGGCCACGGCTCCAGGAACTGCACCTGGAAGAGGGACAACAGTGGTGCCGGATCTGGACGCTACACTTGAAAGGACTGAGTGCTGGGTCGGGGGATCATCTGATTCCTCGCCGCTGTCCGTTGTCGGCTGAGTAGGAGGAGGAGGTTTGCTCTTTCCTGGATTATGCGCTGGTGCCATCTTGTCTCTGGGAGTGCGGGGATCAGACTGAGACGTACGGAGCAGGTATCGCTGGATTGTACCCAGTTGGAGATCCACAGACTCAGTAGATCGAGAGCTGTGTGTGGACATGCTGTTTAGGTATGTGCAATGTCTGAGGTATAGCCTGTCCGCTACGGGCGATCACGGGACTCAGCCGGACATTTCCTTAGCCAGACATGGTCGTTCCGTGTCTCTGCGGAGTTGAACGGACGGAGACCCCAGGTGGGCACTATCTGGTTGGGCTGCTTTGGCGGCCGTGTATGTAGAGATCCAGGTTTGTAAGAATGCGGGAGCTCAGGAGTGTGGGTGCATACAGCAGCCTGGGTGAACCAAGATGGCCACCCCTCTGGGTCTCTGGATCTGTATCAGCAGCCCACGTAATAAGGGGGGGTTGGTCCTCAAGGATAGCCCCGTCTAATTCTGAAGGTGCCCAGCCAGGATTTCCAGGGGGTCAGCGAGTTTAGAAAGGGGCCCAGAAGACACGGAGGTGTAGCAAGATGGCCGCCCCTCTAATTCTCTGAAGCCAGAGCCTTGTCAGCAAATGCAGCCAGAGAAAAGTACATGCCCCCTTAACAACCCCTTCAGGGGTCTCTGGTGGTCCGGCTAGAGTGTTCCTGAGGGTGGATGGGGACGGATTGAGCCCAGAGAGAACAGAGAGGCCTCCGGGTGTACCAAGATGGCCGCCGTCACTTACCAGGACCGTTTCGGATGATCCCAGGGCCACTCAGGGAGGACTTCGGGCTCTAGATGGCAGGCTGGGTGTCCCCGGCAACCTGCAGGTTGTAGAAACAGCCGCTGGGCTTTGTAGTGCGCCGGAGCTCGGCCTCCGGGTGGAGCAAGATGGCCGCCGTAGGCCGAAGCCTCGGACTGTCCTGCCGGGCGGCCGGAGCTCCGCGAACAGCGCACCCGCGAACAGCGCACCCGCGCTAGAGGTATGTCCAGCTCCTCCTGGTATGCCCAGGGCCTCCGGTGGGGTCCGTTCCGCTCCGGTGGACGGGAAGGCTCTGGGTGTGCGCTCTAGTAGCGGAGCTCACCCCAGGCACGTCCACTCGGTTCTCCGCTCGGCCACGCCCCCCGTTTTTTTCCTTTTTAACGCCGGAGCAGACCATGCAATGACAACAGGCCAACCCTTCCACTTAGCAGTAACAATTGACTATGAAGTATTCTAAAATCCTTACAATGCATGTAACTGGCCTGAAGAGTAGAGATGGCCTTGTGGTTCGCCCGGCAGTCGATTTGCGGTGAATTTTGCTCGTTCACGATTCGCCAAACCGGCGGACTTCTGCGGCGGCCATATTTGTTTACATTGTGAAGAACTTTGACCCATGACACATCCATCATGTTGTACAGGACAGCCAAGAGACATTTCAGCACATGGACAATTGGACATTCCCCTACCTTATAAATAGAACTGATCTGGCAGCCATTTTACATTCTGTCTTTTGTCAGTGTAGGGAGAGGTTTCTGTGTGGAGCAAGGACAGACTGTAGTGACACAAATCTCTAGTTATTAAGCCCACAAAAGTCCTTTTAAGGACTGGTATAGGTGTACAGTATATAGGGTTCTGGTGCACTGCTGCTGACTGCTGTGCTGCTGATTGCTGAGTGCACTCCTGACTGATTCTGCAGCTGTCTTTTGTCAGTGTAGGGACAGGACGCTGTGTGGAGCAGGGACAGTCAGTTTAATCACTAACTATTACTAGGGATGAGCTTCGTGTTCGAGTCGAACATATGTTCGACTCGAACATCAGCTGTTCGCCCGTTCGGTGAATTCCGAACGTTATGGGTCGTTCGCGCCAAATTCGTGTGGCGCTCACTGCCCACAATGCACTGCGATGGCGCAGTGCATTGCTGGCTCATGATTGGCCAAGCATGCACTGTGACCCCGCATGCTTGGCCAATCACAGCGCCGGCAGCGAGGAGAGCCATGATTGGCCACAGGCAAGATGCCTGTGGCCAATCATAGCTCAGGCTGTGTAGTACACACCCCACACTATATAAGGCCGCCAGCGCGGCGGCCTTGTATAGTGTGTTGGCGTCTGAAGCAGTTAGTGGTTGTTCTGTGTACCTTCAACACAGTATACACCGATCGTTATCGGCCGATTTTTCGTTCTTCCTCGTCTGTAGTGGTTGTTGTCTGCATGCCCTGAACGCAGTATACACCGCTATATTCACCTATATAGCTAGCGATATATCTATCTTTTATAATAGAGCTTGCAGTCAGTGTTAGGAGCTTGTGCGGGCTGTCTGTGTGCTCTGAACCCAGTATACACTGCTATATCCACCTATATAGCAAGCTATCTTGCTCGTTTTAAATAGAGCTTGCAGTCAGTGTTAGGAGCTTGTGCGGGCTGTCTGCGTGCTCTGAACCCAGTATACACTGCTATATCCACCTATATAGCAAGCTATCTTGCTTGTTTTAAATAGAGCTTGCAGTCAGCGGTAGGAGCTTGTGCGTGCTGTCTGCGTGCTCTGAACCCAGTACACACCGCTATATCCACCTATATAGCAAACTATCTTGCTCGTTTTAAACAGAGCTTGCAGTCAGCGGTAGGAGCTTGTGCGTGCTGTCTGCGTGCTCTGAACCCAGTACACACCGCTATATCCACCTATATAGCAAACTATCTTGCTTGTTTTAAATAGAGCTTTCAGTCAGCGGTAGGAGCTTGTGTGTGCTGTCTGCGTGCTCTGAACCCAGTACACACTGCTATATCCACCTATATAGCAAACTATCTTGCTCGTTTTAAATAGAGCTTGCAGTCAGTGGTAGGAGCTTGTGCGTGCTGTCTGCTGCTCTGAACCCAGTACACACCGCTATATCCACCTACATAGCTCTTCTCTATTTGAGCCATCTGCCATCTGCAGGAGTTATTGGAAGTTGTGTGTGCCTCCAGCACAATATACCTTCAGGCCATTACCATGTCTGGAAGGCCAGCAAGGAGAGGCAGACAGGCGCGAGCCGATAAAAGAGGGCAAGCAGGCTCTGTGTCTAGAGACAACAGTGCTGGTCGTGGACGCGGTGCATCGTCATCATCAGCACGTGGCCATGGGACACGCTTGTCCTTCTTTTCGGCAGCTGGACATGTTGAGCCGCAACATGCCAACAACTTGGTAGAGTGGATGACCAAGCCCTCTTCATCCTCCTCATCCTCTCTCACCCAGTCTCAGGGTACTAGCAAAGCAGCTGCCAACGCATCGTCTTCCCTCCTCTCAATGTCATCATCAGTGACTCCTTCCCTAGACCCACCACGTCCTCCTGAGGAGTCTCCTGAACTCTTTGAGCACAGTGTTGGGTACATGCTCCAGGAGGATGCCCAGTGTTTCGTAGGCTCTGATGATGATACTCAGCTAGAGGAAGGCAGTAGCGTGAATGCAGATAGAGGGGATGCTCAAGAAGGACAGTCATGTTCCACAAGCTGCAGCATACTGCCAGGTTTGCTCCAGCGATGAAGAGGGAGGGGATGATGAGGGCACTGACTCCACATGGGTGCCTGGTAGGAGAGAAGAGGAGGAGGAGGAGGAGGAGAAGGCACATGTCCAACAAGGCAGGATGCCCTCCGGGGGCCAGCTTAGGGGTAGCATACCGACTGAATCATACCGCAGAGCTCCGCCTGTGCAGGGCGCTGCCTCTGCACGTTATTCTAAAAGTTCTTTGGTGTGGGCCTTTTTTGAGACGAGTGCATCAGATCGCACCGCTGCTATTTGCAACATATGTCTCAAGCGTATCTTGCGTGGCCAAAACATCAGCCGCTTGGGCACCACATGCTTGACCAGACATATGTTGACCTGACATGCAGCTCGTTGGCAAGCGTACCTCAAAGACCCACACCAAAGAACAAAGCGGACCTCTCCTTGCTCCCCATCAGCTGGCATCTCCAACCCCACTAGACCTTCAGTCCTCTCTGAAACCTGCTCTGAGAGGAATGAAGGTGTAGAATTAGGTGTGTCACAGCCAAGTGCTTCCGGGCACTCTGCTAGCAGTACACCGACGTCCGATTATAGCAGGCAAATGTCCCTGCCCCAGCTGCTGGACCGGCGAAAGAAGTTCACTCCCAGCCATCCACATGCCCAGCGGTTGAATGCTAGCTTGGCTAAATTGCTAGCACTTCAACTGCTGCCTTTTCAGTTGGTAGACTCGGCCCCCTTCCGTGAGTTTGTCCAATGTGCAGTTCCTCAGTGGCAGGTCCCCAAGCGCCACTTTTTCTCACGGAAGGCTCTCTACCGGCATGTGGAAGGCAATGTCCTTGCCTCGGTGGACAGGGCGATCAGTGGTAAGGTGCATATTACCGCTGACTCATGGTCCAGCAGGCATGGACAGGGACGTTACCTGTCTTTCACAGCCCATTGGGTCACACTTCTGGCAGCTGGGAAGGATGAAGGACAAGGTGCAGTAGTGTTGGAGGTTGTTCCGCCACCACGCCTCCAAAATGCTACTATTGGTTGTGACACACCTCTCTCCTCCACCCCCTCCTTCTTCCTCCATGGCCTCTTCCAGTGCTCTGTCCTCAGAACCAGCGGTGCTCCGTAGGCGTTCCAGGGGCTACGCAAGTACGCAGGCAAAACGATGCCATGCCGTGCTTGCGCTGGGGGACAGGAGCCACACTGGGGCGGATGTTTTTTCAGCTCTGCAGGGGCAGGCCGAGAGGTGGTTGACGCCACGCCAGCTTAAGCCAGGAATGGTGGTTTGCGACAATGGCACCAACCTCCTCTCCGCCCTCCGACAGGGACAACTGACCCATGTGCCCTGTGTAGCTCACGTCCTTAACCTGGTGGTGCAGCGGTTCTTGGGCAGGTACCCGGGCTTACAGAATGTCCTGAAGCAGGCCAGGAAAGTCTGTGTGCATTTCCGCCGATCATTTAATGCCTGTGCTCGGCTGGCTGAGCTCCAAAAGGAGTTGAACCTGCCCAAGAACCGCCTTATATGTGACATGCCCACCAGGTGGAACTCAACGTTGGCCATGCTACAGCGTCTACACACGCAGCAGAGGGCCATCAATGAGTACCTGTGTGACTACGGCACCAGGACAGGGTCAGGGGAGCTCGGTTTTTTCTCACCACGCCAGTGGGGCATGATCAGGGATGCATGCACTGTCCTGTCACCATTTGAGGAGGCCACAAGGATGGTGAGCAGTGACAGTGCATGCATCAGTGACACTGTACCTCTTGTCCACCTCTTGGAGCATACGCTGCGTGGAATAATGGACAGGGCACTTGAGGCAGAACAGATTCCTTGCCTCTCAAGGCCCCCTTTATCCAGACTGTGCCACCCATCACACAGGAAGAGGATGAGGAGGAGGAGGAGGATGATTGTGTCAGCATGGAGGTGGAGGCTGGCACTCAGCATCAGCAGCAGCAGTCTTGTAGGGATGATTTACAGTCCCAAGAAACCCGTGGACTTGTACGTGGCTGGGAGGAGGTAGCTGCGGATCATATTGTCCTTAGTGACCCAGAGGACTCCGGACCGAATGCCTCAGCTAACCTACGCTGCATGGCCTCCCTGATCCTGCAAAGCCTGCGGAAGGATCCTCGTATTCTTCGGATCAAGGAGAGGGACCATTACTGGCTGGCCACTCTCCTTGATCCACGGTACAAGGGTAAGGTTGCCGACCTTATCTTGCCATCGCAGAGGGAGCAGAGGATGAGACATCTCCGGGAGGCCTTGCATCAAGGTCTGTGCAACACGTTCCCAGAGACTGGGAGGTTACAAACTCCTGGTCCTGGACAACGTGTTGCTGAGGCATCGGCCAGAAGGAGCGGTGGAGAAGGTGGCCGCCTGACTGATGCTTTCAGACAATTTTTTAGTCCGCAGCCCCAAGGTATGATCGGTTCCAGCAACCATCGCCAGCGTCTGATTTACATGGTGCAGGAATACCTAAGGCCAAGGTCAGACTTGGACACCTTTCCCACCGAAAATCCTCTGGCTTACTGGGTCTTGAGGATGGATCACTGGCCAGAGCTTGCACAGTATGCAATTGAGCTACTGGCCTGTCCTGCATCCAGCGTTCTTTCGGAACGCACCTTCAGTGCTGCTGGTGGCTTTGTTACTGATCATAGGGTGCGCCTGTCCACCGAATCAGTTGATCGACTGACCTTCATCAAGATGAATCAGTCTTGGATCACCCACAGCTACCAAGCACCTGAAGCTGATGTAACCGAATAATTTTTTTTGAAATATCACATCCCTTCAAGACTGCCTATGCTGATGCTGAGTGACTGTCCTGTTATGTTGATTATCTATCCTCTTCCTCCTCCGCTGATATGTTGGAAGAACATTTTTGGTTCTGGGTGATGCCATCAGCCCAATTTTTCTGCCCCTGTTTAACAGGGGCGTTTAATTACAATTTTTGATGCAATGCTTGGCAGCAGGGCTAATTCCTGCACTAAAACTAGAGTATATGGGAGAGGTTGCAGTGTGGTGGCACCAGCTCCAGTGCCTAAGGCCCAATTTTTCTGCCCCTGTTTAACAGGGACATGTAATTACAATTCTTGATATAATATTTCACAGGAGGGCCTGTTCCTGTGCCCACCCAGAGTAACTTATAGTGTGAGGACTTATAGTGTTGTGGCACCAGCACCACAACCACCAAAGGTCAATTTTTCTATCACTGTTCAACAATGGCATGCAATTACAATTCTTGATATAATCGTTCACAGCAGGGCGCTCCAGCGCCCACCAAGAGTCACTTTGAGGGCTTACAATGTTGTGGCAAAACCAACACCTTGTTCCGCCATTTCTGCAGAGCATATAGGGCAGGCCCCTACTTTCAAACATCCATCTTACAAACATCTCCTACTTGCAAACGGAAGGAGACAACAGCAAGTGAGATGAAAAAAGATGGACAACAAAACAAATTATACAGGGGTGATAACCCTTCCCTATGTTTTCCAAAAAGCTTAAAAATATTTTTTTTGACTGGAGATACACTTTAAAAATGTACCAGTTGAAAATTACAAACAGATTCTACTTAACACAACAAACCTACACAGTCCCTGTCTTGTTTGCACCGCCTGTATACTGCTGTTCTGAGTATATAGGGCCTGGGGGCCACACGCATTTCCTTTTTTTAATATGGGTACAGGGTTCCCCTTAATATGCGTACAAGACCCAAAGGGGCTGGTAATGGGCAGGGAGGGCTACCCATGCAATTTTTCTCAATGATTTTCAACCATATATTGCAGGAACCAGATATAACATTAAAACCGCAAGCAGTTTGAAATGATGTTATTTCCGTTAAATGTCATTTTGTGCAGGGACTGTTCTAAACACGGGAAACACGTGGCACTTCACAGGCATACTACAGACACCCCCCAGGCACGATATTTAAAGGAATATACTTTTTTTTGTTCACTTTAATCGTCATTAAAATCAGTGCTCCCGTCAAAAACGGCCATTTTTAAAAACATTTTAGGCATTGACCCATGTCCCCTGGGGCAGGAGCCAGGTCCCCAAACCCTTTTTAGGACCGCATCTTGCATATTAGCCGTTAAAATTAGCACTTTTCATTTCGAACGTTCAAGTCCCATAGACTTCAATGGGGTTCTAAAGTTCGTACGAATTTGGGGTCCGTTCGAAGGTTCTGGTGCGAACCGAACCGGGGGGTGTTCGGCTCATCTCTAGCTATTACTAGACTTGTGCACAATGGAAAATTTCGTTTAGATTCAGTTCGTTGTCATTCGTAAAATACATAATTTCGTTCTGTTATATTCATTATGTTACGTTAATACGTTTTCGGATAATTCGTTATTATTCGTAGAGTGTCGAATTAATTCGTTCGTATTCCTTGAAATTCGATATTTATGTATATAGACATTCGTAGTGATTCGTAGTGATTCGTAGTTTGGAAAGTCGTTTGTTTATTGAATCTTTTAACACACACAATGACAACGTCTCTTCTCCTCGGCTCAAATACAATACAACACCCTTCTAACTCAGTTCTCAGGAATGCACTTTGCCAGTAATCCAACCTCTGACACAAAATTAATTAGCTGATTTGACTATAAGATTTACTTTGAGCTGACCTTTTGTTTCATTAGATCTTTAAAGAATTACCAAATTCATTTGAATTCATTCGTTATATTTCTTTCGTATTCGTTGTTATTCGTTATTTTTTTATTCGGATGCATCCGAATGCATCTGAATGTCCGAAAGATGCAAAATTCGGCCGAATTTAGATTAGTTACGAAACGAATTGCACAAGCCTAGCTATTACTATTAGGTCCACAAATGTCCTTTTAACCACTTCAATACAGTGCACTTACACCCCCTTCCTGACCAGACCAATTTTCAGCTTTCAGCGCTCTCACAGTTTGAATGACAATTACTCAGTCATCCAACACTGTACCCATATGAAACTTGCATCCTTTTTTCCACACAAATAGAGCTTTCTTTTAGTAGTATTTAATCACTAGTGTTTATTTTTTATTTTTTGTGCTATAAATAAAATAAAACGTAAATTTTGTGAAAAAAATGCCTCTTTGTTTCTGTCATAAATTTTTGCTAATTAGTCATTTTTCTTCATAAATTTTGGGCAAAATTTATACTGCTACCTATCTTTGGTAAAAATATCCCACATTAGTGTATATTATTTGGTCTTTGTGAAAGTTATAGAGTCTACAAACTATGGTGCCAATCGCTGAAAATTGATCACATCTGATCAGGCCTTCAGTACATCACGTGTACCTCATTTCTTGAGACACTAACAAGTCAGGAAAGTACAAATACCCCCCAAATGACCCCTTTTTACAAAGTAGACATTCCAAGGTATTAAGTAAGTAGCATGGTGAGTTTTTTTAAGTTGTCATTTTTTCCCCACAATTTTTTGCAAAATGAAGATTTTTTTTTTTTTATTATTATTATTTTTTACAAAATTGTCATATTATCAGGTTATTTCTCACACACGGCATATGCATACAACAAATTACACCCCAAAATACATTCTGCTACTCTTCCCGAGTATGGCGATACCACATGTGTGAGAATTTTACACAGCCTGGCCACATACAGAGCACCAACATTGATGTATTACCTTCAGACGTTCTACGAGCAAAAATGACGCATCTCATTTCTCAACCACCTATTACACTTTTTAAGGCCCTGGAGTACCAGGACAATGGAATTTCCCATAAAATTACCCCATTTTGGAAAGCACACACCCCAACGTATAATCTGTAAGGCATAATGAGTCTTTTGAACGGTTAATTTTTTTCCCAGAAGTTTTTGGAATATGTGGAAAAAAATTAAAATGCATTTTTTTTTTTTTTACACAAAATTGTCAATTTATAAGATATTTCTAACACATAGCATGTATATAGCAAAAATTACACCCCAAAATACATTCTGCTACTCTTCTCGAGTATGGCGATACCACATGTGTAGGACTTTTACACAGCCTGGCCACATAGAGAGGCCGAACGTTGAAGTAGCACGTTCAGGAATTCTAAGAGCATAAATGTGTCATCTCATTTCATTCCTACCTATCACACTTTTGAAGGTCCTGGACCACCAGGACAGTGAAATTACCCACAAAATGACCCCATTTTGGAAAGCAAACACCCCAACGTATATTCTATGAGACATGGGCTGCAAATAGGTACTCGGGTACTCTGATGGGCTGGAGATAGGTACGCGGGTACTCTGATGGCCTGGTGACAGGTACTCGGGTACTCTGATGGCCTGGTGACAGGTACTCGGGTACTCTGATGGCCTGGTGACAGGTACTCGGGTACTCTGATGGCCTGGTGACAGGTACTCGGGTACTCTGATGGCCTGGTGACAGGTACTCGGGTACTCTGATGGCCTGGCGACAGGTACTCGGGTACTCTGATGGCCTGGTGACAGGTACTCGGGTACTCTGATGGCCTGGTGACAGGTACTCGGGTACTCTGATGGCCTGGTGACAGGTACTCGGGTACTCTGAAGGGCGGTGACAGGTACTCATATGGACTGTGACAGGTACTCGGGTACTCAGATGAACTGTGACAGGTACTCGGGTACTCAGATGAACTGTGACAGGTACTCGGGTACTCAGATGAACTGTGACAGGTACTCGGGTACTCTGATGGCCTGGTGACAGGTACTCGGGTACTCTGATGGCCTGGTGACAGGTACTCGGGTACTCTGATGGCCTGGCGACAGGTACTCGGGTACTCTGATGGCCTGGCGACAGGTACTCGGGTACTCTGATGGCCTGGTGACAGGTACTCGGGTACTCTGATGGCCTGGTGACAGGTACTCGGGTACTCTGAAGGGCGGTGACAGGTACTCATATGGACTGTGACAGGTACTCGGGTACTCAGATGAACTGTGACAGGTACTCGGGTACTCTGATGGCCTGGTGACAGGTACTCGGGTACTCAGATGAACTGTGACAGGTACTCGGGTACTCAGATGAACTGTGACAGGTACTCGGGTACTCAGATGAACTGTGACAGGTACTCGGGTACTAAGATGAACTGTGACAGGTACTCGGGTACTAAGATGAACTGTGACAGGTACTCGGGTACTTTGATGGGCTGTGACAGGTACTCGGGTACTAAGATGAACTGTGACAGGTACTCGGGTACTCTGATGGGCCGTGACAGGTACTCGGGTACTCTGATGGGCCGGGACAGGTACTCGGGTACTCGGATGGGCCGGGACAGGTACTCGGGTACTCTGATGGCCTGGGACAGGTACTCGCATAATCTGATGGGCTGGGACAGGTACTCGGGTACTCTGATGGACTGTGACAGGTACTCTGATGGACTGTGATTGACAGGTACTATGAGGGGTGGTGACAGGTCCTCTTTATTGGGGTGGGGCAATCAGTGTGCTTGATGTGTACTGTAGGCAGTAACGAGATGTTACCGCAATCCCCTCCTCATACACGATCGTTGTGTGAGGAAGAGAACCCGGTAACATCTCGTTACTGTGGTTTGTTTACATTTTAGTGATCTGCTGTGAAAGGATCACAGCTGATCACGTGGGTAAACAATCGGCCAATGGCTGTTTACCAGCGTTAGTGACGAGCAGTGTTCCTGGGGAACACTCCGCCACCGACGTGCACGCGCAGCATGATCACGCGCATGCGCCGTGAACAGTCGGGGTGTGACCATCTGTGATCGGCCGTGACTTCATCACGGCTGATGATGTGGTAAACAGCCATAACCAATGGCTGTTCACCCCCTTCGGTGGCGAGCGGTGTCTCCATGACACGCTGCCACCGAAGAAACAGGGATGCGCGCGCACGATCACGCGCATTCCCTGTTTAAATGGGAGGCCGTCATTTGACAGCTGGTGGTCATCAACTAGTTAAGGACTGGTATAGGTGTACAGTATATAGGGTTCTGGTGCACTGCTGCTGACTGCTGTGCTGCTGATTGCTGAGTGCACTGCTGATCGATTCTGCAGCTGTCTTTTGTCAGTGTAGGGACAGGACGCTGTGTGGAGCAAGGACAATCAGTTTAATCACTAGCTATTACTATTAGGTCCGCAAAAGTCCTTTTAAGGACTGGTATAGGTGTACAGTATATAGGGTTCTGGTGCACTGCTGCTGACTGCTGTGTGCACTGCTGACCGATTCTGCAGCTGTCTTTTGGCAGTGTAGAGACAGGACGCTGTGTGGAGCAGGGACAGTCAGTTTAATCACTAGCTATTACTATTAGGTCCACAAAGGTCCTTTTAACCACCTCAATACAGTGCACTTACACCCCCTTCCTGACCAGACCAATTTTCAGCTTTCAGCGCTCTCACAGTTTGAATAGTTGATTCACTAGCTATTACTATTAGGTCCACAAAGGTCTTTTTAAGGACTGGTATAGGTGTACAGTATATAGGGTTGTACACGTATAATATACTTTCTTTCAAATATACAAAGTATATTATGGTGCACTGCTGATTGCTGTGCTGCTGAGTGCTGCCCGATTCTGCAGCTGTCTTTTATCAGTGTAGGGACTGAGGGACAGTTTGGTGTTCTGAGCAGGGACAGTCTGCAAATCACTAGCTACTAGGTCCACAAAAGGTCCTTTTATAGGTTTACAGTATATAGGGTTGTACACATATAATATACTTTCTTTCAAAAATAGAAAGCATATTATAGTGCACTGCATGCGGTGCTGCTGACCGATTCTGCAGCTGTCGTTTCTCAGTGTAGAGAGGGACAGTTTGGTTTTTGGAGCTGGGACAGTCTGCAATTCACTAGCTACTAGCTAGCTACTATTAGGTCCACAAAGGTCCTTTTAATGACTGGTATAGGTGTACTATTTGGTGTGCAGTATATAGTGGTGTAATACACGTATAAAATACTTGCTATAGAAATACTATAGAAAGCATAGTATGGTGCATTTCCACTGTGGAGCATTGGGACTGCTGAGCGGTTCAGCAGCGATACAACAAAGAGTGACAAACGCAATTTAAAAAAAGTATTATAACTGGTGTGATAGACCAGCACCCCCCAAAAACGACAGATTGAAGCGGGGTGTTATATACCTTCTTCCACATGCATACTGCACTTCTCTAGAGACTTTTGTCACAGGGTCATTTAAAAAATGAAAGGCAGAGGAAGAGGCAGGCCTTTCCACAGGGGTGGTAGGGGTAGTGCAGGAGCAACAGACTTGAGCCAAAGTGGCAAATTGCAGAAGGTGCGTGCGATTACGTCAAAGGACGCACCAGACTTGGTTGAGTGGCTCACTCAGCCTTACTCTTCTGCACCCTCCTCATCCTCTCGATCTGCACCCTCTTCTTCACTCTCTGCTGTGCGCACCCCCAAAGACACTACCACCAACACCACCACCACCACCATATACCTTCCGCATGAGTCACATTTCTGATGCGCAGCCACTCTTGGCATTGGATCAGGAAGAGGAGGTAGCAACAACCGCCACTCAGCAGTCTGACGACAGTACCCAGATCAGCCCAAGAAGGAGGTTGGTCCACGGTGTTGCTGCCTACTCCGAGATCTCTAATTATAGCTGTGGGGAAGGTGACGTTGATGATGACGCGTCTAGTGATGTCATGTGGGTGCCCACAAGAGAGGAAGAGGAAGAGGAGGGGAGTTCAGAGGGAGATATGGACCAGCAGATAGGGAGGAGAAGCAGGCAGAACTTAGATTGCACAGGAGGGACAAAGCAGACTGCTAATGAATCAGGAGCGAGTCATCGACCATGTACGGTCACATCTGGCGCTCCCAGGACGCTGGCACATGGCTCCGCAGTGTGGGCTGTTTTTAACGTGTCCACTGCTTACAATAGTGTTGCCATCTGCAGCCTTTGCAGTCAACACATAAGTTGCGGTAAGCCCAACACTCACCTAGGGATGACCGCCTTAAGAAGGCACATGAGCTCCCAGTGGGAGCAACGGTACCCATAAAGCCACACTCCAGGCTCTCACTGTCCAGCTTCATCTTCTACTTCTCCTCACAATTGTCCTCCACTCCACCTTCCATCATGCCATCCTCACGTTTTTCTGGAAAAAGGCAGGCTTCTGTGGGCCAAATGTTCGAGCGTAAAAAAAATGATGACGCCGGATAACCCTCTTGCCCAACGGTTGACGGCTGGCTTGTCAGAACTGATAGCCCGCCAACTACTGCCATATAAACTGGTGGACTCGGAGGCCTTTTGAAAATATGTGGCCATTGGAACACCACAATGGAAGGTCCCAGGAAGGAAGTATTTCTCACAGAAGGGCATCCCAGAGCTATATGGCCATGTTCAGCGGTAGGGATGAGCCGAACACCCCCCGGTTCGGTTCGCACCAGAACTTTCGAACGGACCCCAAATTCGTACGAACGTTAGAACCCCGTTGAAGTCTATGGGACTCGAACGTTCAAAATTAAAAGTGCTAATTTTAATGGCTAATATGAAAGATACTGTCCTAAAAAGGGTTTGGGGACCTGGCTCCTGCCCCAGGGGCCATGGGTCAATGCCTAAAATGTTTTTAAAAATGGCCATTTTGGCGGGAGCACTGATTTTAATGACGATTAAAGTGAAAAAAAAAAAAAGTGAAATATTCCTTTAAATATCGTGCCTGGGGGGTTTCTATAGTATGCCTGTGAAGTGCCACGTGTTTCCCGTGTTTAGAACAGTCCCTGCACAAAATTACATTTAACTGAAATAACGTCATTTAAAACTGCTTGAGGTTTTAAGGTTATATCTGGTTCCTGCAATATGGTTGAAAATCATTGAGAAAAATGGCATGGGTAGCCCTCCCTGCCCATTACCAGCCCCTTTGGGTCTTGTACGGATATTAAGGGGAACCCTGTACACATATTAAAAAAAAGGAAATACGTGTGGCCCCTAGGCCCTATATACTCAGAACAGCAGTATACAGGCGGTGCAAACAAGACACGGACTGTGTAGGTTTGTTGTTTTAAGTAGAATCTGTTTGTAATTTTCAACTGGTACATTTTTAAAGTGTAGCTCCAGTCAAAAAAATCAATTTTTAAGCTTTTTGGAAAACATAGGGAAGGGTTATCACCCCTGTATAATTTGTTTTGCCGTTCGTCTTTTTTCATCTCACTTGCTGTTGTCTCCTTCCGTTTGCAAGTAGGAGATGTTTGTAAGTTGGATGTTTGAAAGTAGGGGCCTGCCCTATATGCTCTGCAGAAATGGCAGAACAAGGTGTTGGTTTTGCCACAACATTGTAAGCCCTCAAAGTGACTCTTGGTGGGCGCTGGAGCGCCCTGCTGTGAACGATTATATCAAGAATTGTAATTACATGCCATTGTTGAACAGTGGTAGAAAAATTGACCTTTGGTGGTTGTGGTGCTGGTGCCACAAAACTATAAGTCCTCACAGTTACTCTGGGTGGGCACAGGAACGGGCCCTCCTGTGAAATATTATATCAAGAATTGTAATTACATGCCCCTGTTAAACAGGGGCTGAAAAATTGGGCTGCTGGCACTGGTGCTGGTGCCACAACACTGCAACCTCTCCCATATACTCTAGTTTTAGTGCAGGAATGAGCCCTGCTGCAAAGCATTGCATCAAAAATTGTAATTAAACGCCCCTGTTAAACAGAAAAATTGGGCTGATGGCATCACCCAGAACCAAAAATGTTCTTCCAACATATCAGCGGAGGAGGAAGAGGATAGACAATCGACATAACAGGACAGTCACTCAGCATCAGCATAGGCAGTCTTTAAGGGATGTGATATTTCAAAAAAAAATATTCGGTTACATCAGCTTCAGGTGCTTGGTAGCTGTGGGTGATCCAAGACTGATTCATCTTGATGAAGGTCAGTCGATCAACTGATTCGGTGGACAGGCACACCCTGTGATCGGTAACAAAGCCACCAGCAGCACTGAAGGTGCGTTCCGAAAGAACGCTGGATGCAGGACAGGCCAGTAGCTCAATTGCATACTGTGCAAGCTCTGGCCAGTGATCCATCCTCAAGACCCAGTAAGCCAGCGGATTTTCGGTGGGAAAGGTGTCCAAGTCTGACCTTGCCCCTAGGTATTCCTGCACCATGTAAATCACACGCTGGCGATGGTTGCTGGAACCGATCATACCTTGGGGCTGCAGACTAAAAAATTGTCTGAAAGCATCGGTCAGACGGCCACCTTCTCCGCCGCTCCTTCTGACCAATGCCTCAGCAACACGTTGTCCAGGACCAGGAGTTTGTAACCTCCCAGTCTCTGGGAACGCGTTGCACAGACCTTGATGCAAGGCCTCCCGGAGATGTCTCATCCTCTGCTCCCTCTGCAACGGCAAGATAAGGTCGGCAACCTTACCCTTGTACCGTGGATCAAGGAGAGTGGCCAGCCAGTAATGGTCCCTCTCCTTGATCCAAAGAATACGAGGATCCTTCCGCAGGCTTTGCAGGATCAGGGAGGCCATGCAGCGTAGGTTAGCTGAGGCATTCGGTCCGGAGTCCTCTGGGTCACTAAGGACAACATGATCCGCAGCTACCTCCTCCCAGCCATGTACAAGTCCACGGGTTTCTTGGGACTGTAAATCATCCCTACAAGACTGCTGCTGCTGCTGAGTGACAGCCTCCACCTCCATGCTGACACAATCATCCTCCTCCTCATCCTCTTCCTGTGTGATGGGTGGCACAGCAGGAACACTGTCTGGATAAAGAGGGCCTTGAGAGGCAAGGAAGTCCTCCTCTTCCTGCCTCTGTTCTGCCTCAAGTTCCCTGTCCATTATTCCACGCAGCTTATGCTCCAAGAGGTGGACAAGAGGTACAGTGTCACTGATGCATGCACTGTCACTGCTCACCATCCTTGTGGCCTCCTCAAACAGTGACAGGACAGTGCATGCATCCCTGATCATGCCCCACTGGCGTGGTGAGAAACAACCGAGCTCCCCTGACCCTGTCCTGGTGCCATATTCGCACAGGTACTCATTGATGGCCCTCTGCTGCGTGTGCAGCCGCTGCAGCTTGGCCAACGATGAGTTCCATCTGGTGGGCATGTCACATATAAGGTTCAACTCCTTTTGGAGCTCAGCCAGCCGAGCACAGGCATTAAATGATTGGCGGAAATGGACACAGACTTTCCTGGCCTGCTTCAGGACATCCTGTAAGCCCGGGTACCTGCCCAAGAACCGCTGCACCACCAGGTTAAGGACGTGAGCCACACAGGGCACATGGGTCAGTTGTCCCTGTCGGAGGGCAGAGAGGAGGTTGGTGCCATTGTCGCAAACCACCATTCCTGGCTTAAGCTGGAGTGGCATCAACCACCTCTCGGCCTGCCCCTGCAGAGCTGAAAAAACATCCGCCCCAGTGTGGCTCCTGTCCCCCAAACAAACCAGCACAAGCATGGCATCGTTTTGCCTGCGTACTTGCGGAAGGGGGCCGAGTCTACCAACTGAAAAGGCAGCAGTTGAAGTGCTAGCAATTTAGCCAAGCTAGCATTCAACCGCTGGGCATGTGGATGGCTGGGAGTGAACTTCTTTCGCCGGTCCAGCAGCTGGGGCAGGGACATTTGCCTGCTATAATCAGACGTAGGTGTACTGCTAGCAGAGTGCCCGGAAGCACTTGGCTGTGACACACCTAATTCTACACCTTCATTCCTCTCAGAGCAGGTTTCAGAGAGGACTGAAGGTCTAGTGGGGTTGGAGATCCCAGCTGATGAGGAGCAAGGAGAGGTCCGCTTTGTTCTTTGGTGTGGGTCTTTGAGGTGCGCTTGCCAACGAGCTGCATGGCAGGTCAACATATGTCTGGTCAAGCATGTGGTGCCCAAGTGGCTGATGTTTTGGCCACGCGAGATACGCTTGAGACATATGTTGCAAATAGCAGCGATGCGATCTGATGCACTCGTCTCAAAAAAGGCCCACACCAAAGAACTTTTAGAATAACGCGCAGAGGCAGCGCCCTGCACAGGCGGAGCTCTGCGGTGTGATTCAGTCGGTGTGCTGCCCCTAAGCTGGCCCCCGGAGGGCATCCTGCCTTGTTGGACATGTGCCTCCTCCTCCTACCAGGCACCCACGTGGAGTCAGTGCCCTCATCACCCCCTCCCTCTTCATCGCTGGAGCAAACCTGGCAGTATGCTGCAGCTTGTGGAACATGACTGCCAGATTGCTGTCCTTCTCGAGCATCCCCTCTCTCTGTGATCACACTACTGCCTTCCTCTAGCTGAGTATCATCATCAGAGCCTACAAAACACTGGGCATCCTCCTGGAGCATGTACCCAACACTGTGCTCAAATGCCGCGTACACACGAGCGGACTTTTCAACATCCAAAGTCCGAAGGACCGAGTCCGTCAGACTATCCGATCGTGTGTGGGCTGCAACGGACTTTTGATTCACCAAAGTCTGACGGACTTTAGAATATGGAACATGCTTCAAATTTTCCCGAAGGAACTCCGCCGGACCCGGTCCCCTTCGAAAACTCCGCTCGTGTGTATGCTACTCCGACGGACTAAAACCGACGCTAGGGCAGCTATTGGCTACTGGCTATGAACTTCCTTATTCGAGTCGGGTCGTACGTCATCACGTTCGAATCCGTCGGAGTTTAGTGTGATTGTGTGTGGCCAAGTCCGTTCGGCCGAAAAGTCTGTCAGAACTCCATCGGAATTCCAGCAGAACTCCGACGGAACTCCTTTGGAAGTCTGTCGGACTTAAGTCCGCTCGTGTGTACGGGGCAAAAGAGTTCAGGAGGCTCCTCAGGAGGACGTGGTGGGTCTAGGGAAGGAGTCACTGATGATGACATTGAGACGAGGGAAGACGATGCGTTGGCAGCTGCTTTGCTAGTACCCTGAGCCTGGGTGAGAGAGGATGAGGAGGATGAAGAGGTCTTGGTCATCCACTCTACCAAGTCATTGGCATGTTGCGTCTCAACATGTCCAGCTGTCGAAAAGAAGGACAAGCGTGTCCCATGGCCACGTGCTGATGATGACAATGTATCGCATCCACGACCAGCACTGTTGTCCCTAGACACAGAGCCTGCTTGCCCTCTTTTATCGGCTCGCACCTGTCTGCCTCTCCTTGCTGGCCTTCCAGACATGGTAATGGCCTGAAGGGAGATGGGAAAACCAGCAATTGGGTAGTGTATATTGTGCTGGAGGCACACACAACATCCACTAACTCCTGCAGATGGCACAATTAGAGAAGAGCTATGTAGGTGGATATAACAGTGTATACTGGGTTCAGGGCACGCAGACAGCACGCACAATCTCCTACAACTGACTGCAAGCTCTATTTAAAAAGAGCAAGGTAGTTAGCTATATCGGTGGATATAGCGGTGTATACTGGGTTCAGAGCACGCAGACAGCACGCACAACCTCCTACAACTGACTGCAAGCTCTATTTAAAACGAGCAAGATAGCTAGCTATATAGGTGGAGATTTTTTTTATTTTTAACTGCTGCCAAAATTACAAAAATTTACAACTCACAATAACATTTACAAAACTTAATTTCTAAACAAAACACAAACTATACTATTACCCATACTTGGTTTACTTAATTGCACCCTTTTTTGAGGGATGTAGCTAAGTCAAGAACCTGATCGTCAAGAAGTTTATCCCATTCATTACGATCCTTTTTCTTTTTCTTTTTCTTCCCAATAATTTTACCACCACACTTATGCACAACATTCTTTCCCCCACCAGAACCTTCAATTACTATTCCATCTGTTTGCGACACACCAGACTCAACCTCCCCTTTCTCTCTATTCTCTAACTCGCCCTCTGACATGGATGAGCAGGTGGACTCTACACCCCTATCAGGAAGGCTACGACACGGGGAGGGAGAGGCCGAAACGGAAGGCTTAAGAGGGCTTCTGCTCCGAGAGGAGCTCCCACGTTCCGGCCTCTGCCTAGCCGACCTCCTTAAAACTCTACTTTCCCTCCTTTCTTTAGGACAGGGTGTCACGCCCCCACCAGAAATACCTTTGCTTTTTCTTGGAAGGGGGGCCGGAGCTACCGGTAAACTTTCAGTAGTCCGACACACCTCACCAGCTACACCAGAAACACAAGGAGCTACTTTAGCCCCGACACCAGCCCCCACAGACTCAACCCCTGTATTAGTTTGTTCACCACCCCCGCTGTCCTGTCCAGTTCCAGAAGGGGCACCCGCATCCCCTGGCCGACCACCTGATGTGGCTGTATCCTTGGGTCGACCACCAGATGCAGCTTCACCCCGAAAAGCTTTGGGACATCTACTAAAAGGATGCCCCATCTGGCCACACAGGTTACAGCAAATCAATTCACACACTTCACTCGAATGTCCAAATTTATTGCACTTAATGCACTTCACCACTGTGCAATCAGCACTTAGGTGAGTCGGGCTACCACATTTAAAACACCTCCGGGGCTGCCCTGGATAAAACACCAGGATCCGGTCGCGACCTAAAAACGCACTACCGGGGACATGTGCCACCGTATTACCAACTCTACGCAACCGGATCCTGGTGTTCCATGCCCCAGTCCAGACTCCCCTTTCATCCAATTTCTTATTCAGAGGGCACTGTAATTGACCGTATCTACTCAGCCAAGTCACAATGTCCTCAGGTGGCAGGCTTTCGTTCCTTACGAGAATCGTAAGGTTCTTAACCTCTTCCTGTCGGCTCAGGGGGATAATCCGGAAGTTCTTCCACGGATCGGTCCCCCTAATCAGCCCAAAGGAGGTAATAAAGATTTCCATTATCACCACATTTGTAAAGCTCAGGTCAAAGTCAAGAGAATTCGACGGGTGAATGACCGCAAAAATCTCACTGACCTTGATACCTAAGCCCAAGACCATGTCTACCACTTGCCCTCTAGTAGGGCACTGACCCTCCCCCTCCCACCTTAACTGAACTACGTTACGCCTCTTACGCTCAGGACCACCTGTACCCCGAGACCACGGGCTAGCACCAGAAAACTGGTCAGCCGGGGGAACCCTAAAGTTGCTGGCACCAAATTGGTCATACAAGTGACCCAGGGGCACAGATGATCCCGCCACACTGGCATAAGAGCGCCTTTCCCCCAAAGCATTTAGAAGATTTGCCTCCGGCGTACCCCTCAAGATTGGTTTAGGAGGGGAAATCCCATCCCAGGAGTCCAACCGGGGGGCACGCTCCTCAGCAACCTGTCCTTCACCCCTTACCACCACATTACCTTGCCGGACCATCTGGGAGCCTTCCATCTGACCACTTAACTGTTGTTCTTGCAAGAGAGCCTCCAGACTGTCTGTTATTCCCACCTCCATGTGGGCCCCACAGGAGTCCACCATTACTTGCCCATGTGCCTGTTGGGAACCTTCTAAACATTTAATATAGCCCATCATAAGGTCACCTTCATCTAATTCTCCCATTGGGCAATCACCCCATGCTGGTGCCTGCCCAAGCTGTAAATTATCAGACATATCCATATTTACATTATTATTGGTATCACAGCTTCCATCTTGCTGGGTTGCTGCGCCGGAAATCCCGGAAGTCCGCGACCGGAAGTTCTCCTCGCGGCTAACCTCCGCTTCCGGCCGTGACGTCACTTCCGGCGCGACCATAGTTACACCCCTACCCTTCCCGCCCTCCGAAACCGCGCCAAAAACTCCCGCCAAACAAACACCAGCTTCCTGTTTGGTAGTCCCACCTCCAATCCCGCGGGAAGACGGCGTTCTACCATCTCCTGGCGCCATTACTTTCTCCCCACCTTTAGCCTTATTGCCAGCCGCCACTGTGTCACTGACAGCAGTAGCTACACCAGCTAGGCTATTACTACCACCCGCACCCACCCCCAGTTCCTTCCCCTTGTCCTGAGCCCGGCCTGCAGCAACGGCAGCCGACAGGACTACTGATGGCATGCCTTGCTTGCAAGCACCGGCCGGATTCATTGGGGGTTTCATAGGTAAGTCCACAAGTTCTTTTTCTGTCTTCTCTGTTAGTCTTTTCAGTTGAATCACAGGGACTTGTTTTGCCCTTTGACTTTGGTTCATTACCGCATCACCGGGACCCACTGTGGCCTGTGGGACAACAGCCCTGCTTGCAGGCTGTGTACCCTTTGGCTCACCGGGACCCTCCGTGGCTTTACTTGAACTGGTAGTCATAGGGCTAGAGTCCATACTTTCCATTACTGCCACCGTCACCGCTTTCTGATCACTCTTTCCCTCTGCTGACAGTCCTTCCTTCAGGGGTTCAGCCGCCTCCCTCTCAGGCTCCATTGTCTGGGATTGACGCAGCTCCCTGCGGTGTCCCACCGCTCGAGACCCTTCTTCACTTGCAGCCTTCATGACTATCTTAATTTTCTCCAAGAAGTCTCTCTCATAAGCTGCATCTTCAATCATTGCTGTCATTAGCTCACCTATTTGGTTGCATTGCTTTTTTAAACTGTCAATTGCGGTCTTGAACTCAGACCTCTTGCCACTTCCAACTTTATCTCTCCGGTTTCTCAGTTCAGATAAAACTCTTATCTTCTCACAAAACATTTTTGAAACTTTAGTCAATAAAGTCTTTACCATGCTTATCCTCTCCACGGCCTTCACCTTGTCCTCTCCTGGCTGAGCTGAGGACCAATCCGGAAAGTCCAACTGGTCCTCCAAAAACAGCCTCTCCTCCTGTGTCAGTTCCTGGAACCTAGGGGCTCCATGCTGTACCGCCGGCCGGGAAGAAGGCCCTGGCCCTGGGCTGGAAGAAGTCATCACGCTGCACTCCTCCTGGAAGTCTGGGAGCTCACACAGAGCATGCAGACAGCACACACAAGCTCCTACAACTGACTGCAAGCTCTATTTAAAACGAGCAAGATAGCTAGCTATATAGGTGGATATAGCGGTGTATACTGCGGTCAGGGCACGCAGACAACAACCACTACAGAAGAGCAAGAATGCAAAATCGGCCGATAACGATCGGTGTATACTGTGTTGAAGGTACACAGAACACCCACTAACTCCTACAGACGCCACCACACTACACAAGTCCGCCGCGCTGGCGGCCTTATATAGTGTGGGGCGTGTACTACACAGCCTTAACTATGATTGGCCACAGGCATCTTGTCTGTGACCAATCATGGCTCTCCTCGCTGCTGGCGCTGTGATTGGCCAAGCATGCGGGGTCACAGTGCATGCTTGGCCAATCATGAGCCAGCAATGCACTGCGAATTTGGCACGAACGGTCCACAACGTTCGGAATTCGCCGAACGGGCGAACAGCCGATGTTTGAGTCGAACACATGTTCGACTCGAACACGAAGCTCATCCCTATTCAGCGGCAAGTGAATGTATCTCTGGCACACAGTGTCTGTGCCAAGATACATCTGACCACAGACACATGGTCTAGCAAACACGGGCAGGGAAGGTATATCACTTTTACTGCCCACTGGGTGAACCTTCTGACGGCCGTCAAGCATGTAACCCGTGGCACGCATGTAGATTTGATTTTACCGCCACGGATTGCATGCAGGTCTGCCTCTTCTTCTCCTCCTCCTACTCCATCCTCCTCCCTCTCCTCCTCGGCTGACTCCTCCTTTTACACTGCTAGCGTCTCTTCCGCTGCGCTGCCCAAGCTCCCCAGAACCTATTCGACATGCCAGGTGAGACGATGCCATGCTGTGCTGCGTCTGTTGTGCCTGGAAACCAAGAGCCAAACTGGCCCTGCACTCCTTTCAGCATTGCGTTCACAGGCAGATCAGTGGCTACCACCGCTCAATTTGACAGTTTGTAAAGTGGTGTGTGACAACGGTGCCAATCTGCTTAGCGCATTGAAACAGGGCAAAATTACGCACGTGCCATGCATGGCACGCGTCTTAAACATGGTCGTGTAGCGATTCGTTGTCAAATACCCTGGGGTCCAGGAAATCTTGTGGCAGGCAAGGAATATCTCGGCCCATTTCAGAAGATCTTACACAGCCATGGCTCGCCTTGCTGACATTCAGTGGCGACACAATCTGCCGGTCAGACGTCTTATTTGCGATTGCCCGACGCGATGGAACTCAACCTTCTATATGCTTGGTAGGCTGCTCCAGCAGAAACGTGCAGTTAACGACTACCTGTATGAACTCTGTAGCAGAACAGGTTCTGAGGAGCTTGCTTTTTTTTTTCACCACACCAGTGGCTGCTCATGCGCGACGCATGCAGACTTCTGTGGCCATTTGATGAGATCACCAAACTGGTCAGTCGCAGCCATGGCACCATCAGTGACATCGTACCTTATGCCTTCTTTATGGAGCATGCATTGCGTCATGTCATTGATCAAGCCGTGGAGGAGCAGGAGCAGGAAGATGAGAAAGTCACAATGCTGGATGAATTCCCAGGGGGGGCTACTCTGAGACAAGTGAACAACAGGAGTCTGAAGAGGAGTCAGAGGAGGATGGTGCCGGGGCGGATGAGGAGGAGCAAGAAGAGCATGCTATAAACCTTTCTGGGATCCCTGTTGTTGTGCGTGTATGGGGAGAGGAGAACGAGGAGGATGACATTATCCTGGATGATGAGCAGGAACCAGTTTAGTGGAAATGGGGGCCTTCATGCTCCAGTGTTTTAACAGGGTCCCCCGTATAAAAAGCATAACGGTCAAAGACCCGTACTGGGTGGCAACGTACTTAGGCCCCTGGTACAAACACAAAATGGCAGAAATGTTACCACCATCACAGAGGGCTGTCAGAACGGAGCACTTACAGACCTTCCTTCGACAACTGCTGCATTCTGCTTTTGCGTGCGCTGACAGAGGAGGAATTCCCACTCCCAGAGAAAGAGTTGCGGGTACCAATCCAACAGCGCCTGCAAGAAGAGGGCGGTTTGAAGATGTGTTGGTGACTTCTGATATGAGGTCATTCTTTCAGCCGACCCATTGACAGGTGTCATCCGGATCCAGCCTCAGGTGTCCGACTACATCGGGTTAACGGCCGATGTGGATGCTCTGAGGAACGATGAACCCCTGGACTACTGGGTGGGCAGGCTTGACCTCTGGCCAGAGCTTGCCCAATTTGCAATCGAACTGTTGGCTTGCCCCTCGTCTAGCGTCCTGTCCGAAAGGACGTTCAGCGCAGCAGGGGGGATCGTGACCAATAAGCGCACTCGCCTAGCTCACGACAGTGTTGACTACCTCACATTTATAAAAATTAATGAGACATGGATCTTGGAGGAATTCAACACACGTGACCAGTAGACCATGTATATGTATAACTCTTTAAACTATTTATTTAATCGAGCACACAGACCTTTTTTCTACCTTTGGCTCACTTCCTTGTACAAAAAAAGCACACCGTACTATATGCCCGTACCCTCCTGTTTGAAGAGGTTGAGCGGTGTCATATTTTTGGGTCCCGCAGTGAGTTGCTGGTATCAGTGCTGCTGTCAGCGCTCTCAATCTCGGTGCTGGTGTCAGTGCTCTCTCTCTATCACAGTGCTGGTGTCAGTGCTCTCTATGTCGGTGCTGGTGTGGTCTCGGTGCTCTCTATGTCGGTGCTGGTGTGGTGTCAGTGCTCTCTATCACAGTGCTAGTGTGGTCTCAGTGCCCTCTATCACGGTGCTGGTGTCAGTGCTCTCTATCTCGGTGCTCGTGTGGTCTCAGTGCTCTCTATCACGGTGCTGGTGTCAGTGCTCTATCCCAGTGCTGGTGTCAGTGCTCTATCCCAGTGCTGGTGTGGTGTCAGTGCTCTCTATCTCGGTGCTGGTGTCAGTGCTCTCTATCTCGGTGCTGGTGTCAGTGCTCAGTCTCTATCACGGTGCTGGTGTCAGTGAGGGAGATAGCAGCGGAGAACCCAATCAGCAAGCAGTGCCAGCACCATGGTTGAGGATCAGCACTGGACTGGCACCTCCGGACCACCGCAGTGGAGCCCTGCATAGGTGGGGGTAAGGGCCGGGCAGAGGGAGGGGGTCAAGCACAGGTTGGCACACTTGGACACTGGCACAGGTCTGCACTGCCCTGAGTGTGGCACTGATCATCTCCTGCACCCCCTTGATAGCCTGCCCTGACCTTGCCTCTCTTCCATGGCCTTCATGCGCTCCTGAATTGTCAAAATTTCACAGATAAAAAAAGAATGCTTGTCGTTGTCGATCCCAGATTCACTTAATACTTTTGTTATGTCAGTGTCCATGTGGTGGGACTATGTGTGCACAGCTAGTAAGTATTTTGTGGCTGAAAATATGACCTGTAAGTTTTTAAGGTTCTCCTGCCATTAAAGTCAATGGGGTCTGCCGCAAACTTTGCGGTTCGCGAACTTTTGCCCGCATTCGCGGTTGGCGTTCGCGAAACGTCCCGTCGGAAGTTCGTCCATCACTACTGAAGAGAATAGCTTGTTTCTCTGAAAAAGTGAAGTTTTGAAAATATTTAATTTTTTATGGTCAGAAATAAAAAAATAAATAAATAAATAAAAAATAACTTTTTCTAAACCCAAGAAATAGTATATATTACATACACTCTCCAACTTTAGAACTTGAGAAAAAGGGACACTTTAGGGAGATGGTGACCTGCGGTCACCATCACCTGGTAACAAACAGCACAAATTTTTTACGGCAAAAATCCTGAAATTTACTGACAGATACACATTTTTTACTGGCATTGAAAAAAAGTACCTAAAAATTACCATTTTCACTGGTAAACAGTGCAAATATCAATATTTAAACATAAACATATAACTAGTACTAATAAAAAGGAGAAGCTCTGCTAATTGTATTAAAAAAACTGTCCGTATGCACCTGAAATAATTACATTATTTGATGAGGCTCAATATACATTTAAATCCAATAAATTAATCCCATTAAATTGATATTAACATATGTATAAATTATCATCTGACAATCCAAAAAATTTATAATCCCATCCGTGTGATATAAAAAATTCTTGAAAATGATGTGTGATAGTTGAAATCCAGAGGTTCTTAAATATTCCAGATAAACGATGAAAACACACCAGTGATTTTATCATAACTAAGGATGGGCTCAGGCGTGTTTGCATGGAACGCGTGCAGAGCTCGCCAGGAAGTCGGCGTAGCGCTGCGCTAATCACAGGAAGTGAGACATTGCCCAATCTCTGCAGCCGCACATCGGGGCAATGTCTCACTGACTGTGATTAGCGCAGCCCTGCGCCGACTTTCTGGCGGGCTCTGCACGTGTTCCATGCGAACACGGCTGAGCTCATGCCTAATCATAACACCTTAAGAAAAACATGCTTACGGGAGGGTAAGCCAAATGCACAACTAACTTTAACCCAGCCCGGGCCTTTGTTTTGCAAAGGAAATCAAACACGATGAAATCTTCCTGGGCTTAGAAGCAGGTAAGCGTTTCATAGTTAGTCATGTTAAATAAAGACACCAGTCCATCCAGAGTGAGTGTCTACAATTGTCCCTATCCATTGCACACTAATGTTGGTCCCTACCCTCAAGGAGCCCACAATCCAAGGTCCCCATTCATATACTAGGGCCAATTTTGGACAGAAGCAAATTAACCTACCTGCATGTCTTTGGATTGTGGGAGGAAACTGGAGTACCCAGAGGAAACCCACACAGGTGCAGGGAGAACATGCAAACTCCAGGCAGGTAGTGTTGTGGTTGGGATTTGAACCATTGACCTGTCTTACTGCTAGGTGAGAGTGCTAACCACTACACCACTGTGCCGCCCTTTGATTCACAAAACATTTCAACCCAAAAGAAAAAAAGTATAGGACATAGGTAATATTGTCAAAATAAACTCGTGTATAAATCAAACAATTGCAGTTACAGGCAAATATGAATATAACATGAATATGAATAGTACTGAGAACACACCAGCACCAAGATAGAAGGCACTGAGACCACATCAGCACTGACATAGGGAGCACTGACATAGAGAGCACTGACACCACACCAGCACCAAGATAGAGAGCACTGACACCACACCAGCACCGTGATAGAGAGCACTGACACCAGCACTGTTATGGAGAGCACTGAGACCACATAGAGAGCCTCCTTACCAAATGACAAGCTCAAAAGTGCAGATATCCCTACAGGTAGATGAATCCTCAACTAGGTGCGCAGGAATCAATGAATGGTCAGTCTACAGTCCCAGCTTTGAAAAAAAGCTCTGTGTATCTTGCAGGTGATGGTAAGTGTCTCTCATCTCCTCAGATCTGACATCAAAAACCAACTTTCTCCATTTACTTGAAGGCAAGGTTACTGTAACCCAGCCAACACAGAGTTCCCCCTTACATCAGAGTCTGCAGGATTCCGCCCTGACTTCATTTGACAGCGGTGGCTATTCATATACAAGCCATGCCTCAGCAGGAGATCCCTCCTCTGTGTCATCTGGCTGGCAGATGCTCCTGATTCCTCCCTGATGCATTGCTGGGCACTGATGAGGCTGCACTTATGGGCAATGACAGGCTGCATTGATGGATGATGATATGCTGCACTGATGGGCAATGATATACTGCATGTATGGGCAATGATATGCTGCACTGATGGGAAATGATATGTTGCACTGATGGGCAATGATATGCTGCACTGATGGGCAATGATACGCTGCATTGATGGGCACTAATATGCTGCACTGATGGGCAATGATACGCTGCACTGATGGGAAATGATATTCTGCACTGGTGGGCACTGATAGGCTGCACTGATATATTGCACTGATGACCACTGATATGCTGCACTGATGGCCACTGATGAGGCGGCACTGATGAGGCAGAACTGATAAGCTGCACTGATGGGTGCTGATGAGGCTGCACTGATGGGCACCAATATGCTTTACGTTAATATTGTTAAAGTTGTTAATATTTATTTTTGGAACTGAATTCTGCATAAAACATTTAACAGTGTAATTTCATGACATAATTTACGAGGGCTTTTTTAGGGGCGGGGCAGGGTAGGGGTTAAAAACAGATTAGAAATTGCTAGTCAGACAATGGCAGCTTGATCCTTCTTTTAAGCTTTTGCATCAGATTTCTCAAACCTTTACAAGCCTGCGCTTTATATGATGACTAAGCCCCTCTCCTTCATGACATGGTCAAAAAGGGGCAGAGCATGGGTGACCTTAAAAGGATGCCCCCCAAAAAAAAAGTCCTGCAGACACCCATGCCTATACCCTCTGTACTCCTAGATAACACCAGACCCCTATGTCCCTTATCAGACCCCCTGTACTCCTAAATAATATCTAGTTCCTTGCAGGGCTGCTATAAATCATGGGGCCCCATACAGCCTACCTGACAGGGCCCCCTTCCCCTGTCCGTAAGTAACTGAGGACATTGATTAATCAGTCCCTTTCTCTATAGCCTCAGCTGCACAGATAAATAAATAGGAAGTGGTCCAATGCTCATTCACACACAAGCATAGTGAACAGTTTATTATGCTTCAGTGATGAATGGACACAGAAGTGATTGCTCACTGTGTTTATTCAGGAAAGGAAGGGGCCAGGAAATTACATATTTACTGGCCCCTTCCCCTGCTCTCCATTACAGCAGTACTGCGGTAAGGGGCACACATGGGGACCGGGACAGCAGATGGAAGGGGGGCATGTTCTAGAACCAATCTAACTGCAGTGCAGCTAGAGGGAGAAAGAAGAGGAGAAGGTGGCAGCACTACAAGGGGAGGCAGAAGAGGATCAGTGTCTGCAATAAGACAGTACAACCGAACATCCTGCTCAACCGGTGCCTTTGCCCCCCTTTTGAAGCAGATCCCCCTATGGTTGATGTTAGACCCCCCTTATTAGTGGAGTCAATGCTCCATGTCTCATCTTCTCTATGGGAGTGAGTTGGTGCAGTGGATCTATTATCTCCTCTGTGTAACAAGATATTCCTTAAAGTACTCCAGTAAATGTTAATAGAATACAAGCGCACTGATTACTTCAAGGTGTTGCAAAGATGTCTGAACCCAGAGTGTCAGGTGGGTTGGAATTTTTACAGAGTAAAGCCCCATACACACTATCAGATTTTCTGCTGATTTTTGTCCTCAGATTTACCAAAACCATGTAGTGCAAGGGCCTGCCTGATTGCATACAAATTGAAACTCCTAAGGTTTGACCTCATATTATATGGTTTTGGTAAATCTGAAGGAAAAAAAAAAATCAACAGAAAATCTGATAGTGTGTATGGGGCTTTATGGTGATGCAGGTGAGCAGGTACATCCAAGCAGTCCTCAAGGGGGTTGTTCTACATTTGGGGGCTCGTCCGGAATTCCATCTGCAGCCAGCCCTAGTCAACTTAGAAAAGAGCCACAATCCACGTGGGAAGCTGCTTCAGTGGCCATGTTTGGAGCAGAAGTCAGGGAGCTAAAATGGAAAGGAGCACTGTTCTAGAGATCTCTGGGAGTGAACACACTGAAAGAGAGATTCAAAAGTGGATGAGAGCTCTGGCCCCAGGACACCAGGCTTATATTGTGGATACAGAAGCTGAGTACAACCTGGACCAAGTCAAGGTACTATTGGAGTGGCAGGAAGAGATACCTGTGTGCTTTCAGGAGGAAGAGGTACGTCTAGCCAAAGGGGTGATTGCTAGAGTGATCCCACTTAAAGTGGGGGGAGAGCATGTTGAGAAGCAACCATTGTCAAGGGCTCAGGAGAAGGGCCCCATATCTGTGGGAGCCAACTCTCAATGGGCAATGCCCCCCCCCTTTCTGCATGGATATGATCTGGCTAGTTGATAGCTTAGTGAAAAACGGTCTGGAAATGCCAAACAGAGCTATCGGAGACTCAGATTTTTCTCAGGGCAGTTACCGACTGCTAGTTTGAAACCTGGATGAGCCAGGCCCTTCAGGCCAAGGAAGAGTGGAGTGTTTCAGAGACTGTAAAATTGCTCGGTGAGAGCCTTCGAGGCTCAACGGATGATGTAATCTGTAATCTGAGGATGGGAAAGAAAATTTGTGTTGCCATAGACTATATAGATGCTCTGTATGCTGTATTCGGGAGAGTTTAAACTACCGCAGACCTGATGGACAAATTCAACTACACTCACCAACAAAAAGGGGAGAGTCTGTGTCAGGAATCCGCCCGTTCTGCACGATCGGGTGCCCGTTCGCGCACGCGCGTTCGTGCCGCGGGTCGTCGTGGGCACGCGCGGCTCCAAGCACGAGCGGGTGCACGTCGTTCAGATGTACGCGCGGCATACGCACGCACGAGTGCGCGTTAGCGCTATTGGCGCCAGTGGCCCTTTTTAAAGGAGCAGCTGCAGTCGTTCTGTGCTGTTCGTCTGCAGCTTGTGCCTGAAGAAACCTGTTGATCTTTCTGCTACCTACCTGATACCTGACCTGGCTCCGTCTGACTCTGCTGACCTCTCCTACCCCGACCCCGGCTTGTTTGACCTCTCTTGGACTGTCTACCTGTTGCCGAACCTCTGCTTGCACCTGACACCTCTGCCAGTTCCTGTTTGCTCCTGCATCTGTACTTTGCATCCTGAAGAGCCGCCATCCCGTCTGCAGTCTTCTCCTAGCTGCATTCCTGCCGCTGCAAGTTCCTGCTCCAGAGGATCCTCTCCTATCCAATACCTGCTGCTGCACCCGGCTGGACTCTCCTACCCCGCTGTGCTCTGGTCTCCCTGTTCCCATTCCAGTGAGACCAGAACCAGAGCCGTAAGAGCGGTCCCCTTCCACTAAGTCAGACTCACCACCTGAAGACCATAACAGTACGAACAGCCAAAAATGTCTGAGTCTGCGGAAGGGGCCTCCGCCATGAAGGAGATCTGCTTGCGGCCCTGACTCAAGCAGTGAAGTCCCTTCAGGATGGTTACTCCAGGCTGGAGGAACGTGTGCAACTTCTATCTACCTCCGGTCCTCCTACCACCGCTCCTCAGCCTCCTCCTGTTCAGCCTGCCATTCAACCAGCCGTGATGACGCTTCCACCTGAACCCAGGGTTCCCATTCCTGAGAGGTTCTCCGGGGACCGCTCCAAGTTCCGGGCCTTCCGTAACGCCTGCCAACTATACTTTGCTCTACAGCCTAGGACTTTTTCTCTGGAGGCTACTAAAGTGGGATTCGTTATCTCTCTTCTGCAAGGAGAGCCCCAGTCCTGGGCCCATCACCTCCTGGAAAATGACAGTCCTCTCACCCAGACCCTTGCTACCTTTCTTGAGGGAATGGCCCAGCTCTACGAGGATCCCCAGCGGTCCGCTACCGCAGAATCTGCACTAACTGCGCTCCAGCAGGGCCGGAGGTCGGCAGAAGACTATGTATCAGACTTTAGACGCTGGAGTGCAGATACCCAGTGGAACGAGTCGGCCCTGAGACATCAATTCCGCTTGGGCCTGTCCGAGGGCCTTAAAGATGAGTTGGCCCGTGTTGGAACCCCGGATTCCTTGGAGGAGTTGATCACTTCGGCCATTCGGATTGATAGGAGGCTCCGTGAGCGTAGGGCGGAACGCTCCACCCAATCCCAAAGACCAGCTTGGATGTCCGCCAGGACCCCTTCTTCAGCACCCTTCTTCATACCATCCTCTCAAGGGAGACCTGCTAGTGCCGCCCAAGCATCTGAAGAACCCATGCAGCTCGGGTTACTCCGGCCTACCCTGTCACCTGAAGAGCGAGCCCACCGCCGGCAGATGAACTTGTGCCTATACTGCGGCGGTCCCGGACATTACGTGATCAACTGCCCTGTTAAGACACGTAAGTGCCTTTCTTCTGTATCTCACAATCCTGTAACTCTGCCTTCCAACTCGTTCCATGTCGCTCTTCTGCTCTCATTCCAGCTGCAGGGAAGAGTGATTCACGTCAGCGCTATCCTTGACTCAGGGGCCTGCGGCTGCTTCATCGACGCTGCCTTCACCAACCTGCACTCCACCCCCCTTCAGAAGAAACCCCATGAACTTTCCATCTTCCTGGCTGATGGCTCGCAAATTAAGTCTGGCCGAGTTACCCAGGAGACTCTTCCGCTACCCACTAACCACTTCCTGCCAACATACTGAACTGCTAACCTTGGACGTTATTTCATCACCACTTTTTCCTGTGATCTTGGGTATTCCTTGGCTTCAGGCACATAATCCCTCTATCGACTGGTCTTCTGGGGAAGTGAGTTTTCTCTCCTCTTACTGCCAGGATCACTGTTTGCCCGGAGCTCCGGTACAGCCCAGAACGCTCCTCTGTCTGGATCCAGATCAGGACTTGTGTCAGTTAGTTCCAGAATCCTACCAAGAGTTTCTGGACGTTTTCAGTAAACGGGGGGCTGATTCTCTCCCCCCACATCGCCCCTACGATTGTCCCATCGAGCTCCTTCCTGGGGCAGAGATCCCATTCGGGCGTGTCTTCCCCTTGTCCGAGAAGGAGCAGGAGGCCCTAAAGGTCTACATCACCGAGAATCTCAAGAAGGGGTTCATCCGCCATTCCACATCTCCTGCCGGTGCCGGAATATTCTTTGTTACAAAAAAGGATCAGACCCTTCGGCCCGGTGTGGACTACCGGGAGTTAAATCGGATCACGATTAAAAACCGTTATCCCTTACCACTGATTCCGGAGCTTTTTCAAAAATTAAGGTCAGCTTCTATTTTTACTAAGTTGGACTTGAGGGGAGCTTACAATCTGGTCAGAATACGAGCAGGCGACGAGTGGAAAACTGCGTTTCGGACTCGTTTTGGGCATTACGAGTACTTAGTAATGCCCTTCGGACTTTGCAATGCCCCGGCCACTTTCCAGCACCTGATTAATGATGTTTTCCGAGATTTCCTGGACATCTTCGTCATTGTTTACCTGGACGATATTCTAATCTTTTCCGGGTCCCTAGAACAGCATCGTGGGCATGTCAGCAGAGTGCTGCTCCGGCTCCGGCAACACGGACTTTACGCTAAGGCCGAGAAATGTAAGTTTGAGCAGCAGAGTATCCAATTTCTCGGCCTAGAAATCTCTCCAGCAGGCATCCAGATGGACCCGCAAAAGGTTTCTGCTGTTCTCGAATGGCCAGCTCCCACTGATAAAAAGGGAATCCAGCGCTTTGTGGGTTTCGCTAATTTTTATAGGAGATTCATAAAGGGGTTCTCGGCCATCATCGCTCCCATTACTCAGCTCACCAAACAAAATATACGCTTTCATTGGGGGCCCGAAGCGCAGGCCGCCTTCCAGAGACTCAAGAATCTGTTCACCTCTGCTCCCGTTCTCAGGCACCCGGATCCATCAAGACCCTTTATCCTGGAGGTGGATGCTTCTGAGGTAGCAGTAGGGGCGGTGGTTTCCCAACGTCAAGGTAAAGATGACCTGATGCACCCTGTGGGGTTCTTTTCTCGCAAACTTTCTCCGGCAGAGAGAAATTATGATGTGGGGGATCGAGAGCTACTCGCCATCAAGTCTGCGTTGGAGGAGTGGAGATACCTACTGGAAGGGGCGGTACACCCCGTACTTATCTACACAGACCATAAGAACCTTGAGTACCTCCGTACCGCCAAACGTCTGAAACCTCGACAGGCCCGTTAGGCCCTCTTCTTCTCCCGGTTCAGCTTTCATATTACCTACCGCCCCGGGTCAAGGAACATAAAGCCAGATGCGCTTTCCCGCATGTTCGATAGCGCCAAGGACATCACACCCCCTGATACCATCCTCCCTGCCAACTCCTTTTTGCTTGTCCAGCCGGACCTCCTGTCCCTGTTAAAGAGAGCTTCCCTCGTGTCCTCCAGTCCTCCAGGAGTTACGCTTATTTCCAGAGAAGGTCTGCTTTGGAAGGACAACCTAATCTTTGTCCCGGAAGACGTCCGGATAAAGGTCTTGGGCCTCCTCCACGATCACCCTCTCACCGGGCACTTCGGTGTCCGCAAGACTCTGGAGCTGGTACAGCGCTCCTTCTGGTGGCCAGGCATGAGGGAGTACTGCAAGAAATATGTGAATTCCTGCCCTGTGTGTAGCCGGAACAAGGTCCCCAGAAACCGGGCCTGGAGTCTGCTTAAACCACTTCCCGTGCCCGACCGCCCCTGGCGGATGATTACGATGGACTTCATTGTGGAACTTCCCCCTTCAGAGAACTGTACAGCCATCTTTGTGATCTGTGACCGTTTGTCCAAAATGGCCCATTTCCTACCCTTGAAGGGAACACCCACTACATCGGAGACGGCTCATATCTTCATCAAGGAGATAGTCAGGCTTCACGGGGTACCTTCCAATATTGTTTCTGATAGAGGGGTGCAATTCACCTCTCGTTTCTGGAGAGCCTTATGTGAAGCCCTGAAAATAGAATTGGCCTTGTCCTCTGCCTACCATCCGCAGACCAACGGACAAACAGAACGCACCAATCAAACCCTCGAACAATACATTAGGTGCTTTTCATCCTTTGTCCAGGACGATTGGGTTTCCCTCTTACCTTTGGCGGAGTTCGCCTATAACAATGCCAGCCACGCTACCACCGGCCAATCCCTGTTTTTTGCTAATTTTGGTTTTAACCTGTCCTTTCTTCCTGATATTCTTTCAGAATCCCACGTTCCAGCGGTACAGGACACCGTATCTTTCCTACAGCGGAACAACCAGATCCTCCAAGAAACCATAACCAAGGCTCAGGCGGATAGCAAGAGAAACTTCGATCGGGGAAGAAGGGGAGAGCTGATTCTTCAAGTCGGGGACCAGGTATGGCTTTCCACTTCTAATTTAAAATTAGCCTGCCCTTCTAAAAAATTGGCACCCAAATTTCTGGGTCCATTTCCAGTTAAAAGGAGGATCAATGAAGTATCCTATGAACTGTCTTTGCCTGTTTCCATGAAAATTCACCCGGTCTTCCATGTAGCTCTGCTTAAGCCTGCTGTACCTGATCCCTTTCCCGGTAGAGGAACAGGTCCTCCTGATCCTGTGTTGATCGACGGCAATGAGGAATATGAAGTGGAGGCCATTCTGGATTTTAGAAGACGTCATGGACAAGGTCAGTTTTTAATTAAATGGAGGGGTTATGGTCCAGAGAATAACTCCTGGGAACCTGCTGCCAACTTACATGCTGATAGACTAATTCAGGCCTTTTTTACTGCACACCCTGAGAAGAGAGCCGTTAGGGGCACCCGGAGGTTGCCCCTTGTGGGGGGGCAATGTCAGGAATCCGCCCGTTCTGCACGATCGGGTGCCCGTTCGCGCACGCGCGTTCGTGCCGCGGGTCGTCGTGGGCACGCGCGTCTCCAAGCACGAGCGGGTGCACGTCGTTCGGATGTACGCGCGGCATACGCACGCGCGAGTGCGTGTTAGCGCTATTGGCGCCAGTGGCCCTTTTTAAAGGAGCAGCTGCAGTCGTTCTGTGCTGTTCGTCTGCAGCTTGTGCCTGAAGAAACCTGTTGATCTTTCTGCTACCTACCTGATACCTGACCTGGCTCCGTCTGACTCTGCTGACCTCTCCTACCCCGACCCCGGCTTGTTTGACCTCTCTTGGACTGTCTACCTGTTGCCGAACCTCTGCTTGCACCTGACACCTCTGCCAGTTCCTGTTTGCTCCTGCATCTGTACTTTGCATCCTGAAGAGCCGCCATCCCGTCTGCAGTCTTCTCCTAGCTGCATTCCTGCCGCTGCAAGTTCCTGCTCCAGAGGATCCTCTCCTATCCAATACCTGCTGCTGCACCCGGCTGGACTCTCCTACCCCGCTGCGCTCTGGTCTCCCTGTTCCCATTCCAGTGAGACCAGAACCAGAGCCGTAAGAGCGGTCCCCTTCCACTAAGTCAGACTCACCACCTGAAGACCATAACAGTCTGTCTGAAACCATATCTTGAGTAGACAGGATGATGCATCAAATTATCCTCAAGAGGGGTATTGATCCAAAGGATGTTGATTAGGCTCGTCTAGACTGAGTCTTGCAAGGAGCTCAGCCAAACCATCCCATTGTATTAAAGCGGTTACCGAAAAGAACCAAGGTGGTCTTTCCTGATACCAACAAGCTAGTAAGTGAACTTGATGGCTCAGGTAGCTCTGGCCCAAACCCAGATGTATCATGCTTTAATGTGAGTGATGGAGATCCAAGCGAAGGTTCAAGAACAAGGGACTCGTCAAGGGGAGCCAAAACTTTCCTGAGGGTGAGAAAATAGATGTTATGGTTGTGGAGAAGTTGGACACTTTCGGGCTAAGTGTCTCAAGTAGGGATCAGCTTCGAGTTGAACCCATGTTGACTCGAACATCGTCGCAGGATTCTGAACATTATGGGGCGTTCGCACTAAATTGGCCCATAATAGAGAGAGAGAGAGAGAGAGAGAGAGAGAGATCTAATTTGAATTCGATAGAGTAGGCAGGTGAGTCAGTTAGCTTCAGTTACAGTGTGTAGAGGATATATATGCATCCCAGGTGTTGTATATATATTTATACACTGTATTCAGTTTAGCTAGATCTGTTCCTGTTATTCTCTTCATAATATACTGCCAGGCAGGGAGCTGCAGTATTTTCACTTAGTGTACTGTGTCCTTTGCACAGTGTGCACCTAAAGCTTACCTGAATACAATTGCCGGTGCTATCATACAAATACAGACAGGGAGCTGCAGTATTTTGTTTTAGTGTCCTTTGCACAGTGTGCGCCTAAAGCTCACCTGAATACAATTGATGGTGTTCTCATACAAATATAGGCAGAGAGCTGCAGCATTTTGTTTTAGTGTCCTCTGCACAGTGTGCACCTAAAGCTTACCTTAATTCAATTGCCGCTGTTCTCATACAAATGAAGGCAGGGAGCTGCAGGATTTTGTTTTAGTGTCCTTTGCACAGTGTGCACCTAAAACTTACCTGAATACATTTGTCTGTGTTCTCATACTAATAATACTACAGGCACGCAGTTGATTCTGCTAGCTGCAGTATAATCAGTATATATACGTCCCAGCTTTGTGCAGCTACATCTCCCTGCAGGCCATTAGTATGTCTGGAAGGCCAACAAGGAGAGGCAGACAGACAGGCACGAGACAATAAAAGTGGGCAAGCAGGCTCTGTGTCTAGAGGCAACAGTGCTGGTCATGGACATGGTGCATCCTCATCAGCATGTGGCCACGGGACGCGCTTGTCCTTTTTTTTGGTTGCTAGCTGTTACATAGTTACATAGTTAGCCAGGTTGAAAAAAGACACAAGTCCATCCAGTTCAACCTTAAAAACAAATAAATAAAATAAAAAATAATCGTACAATCCAGATACCCAATTTTATGCCCACAATTGATCCAGAGGAAGGCGAAAAAAAAACCCAGCAGAGCATGCTCCAATTTACTACAGCAGGGGAAAAAAATTCCTTCCTGATCCCCCAATAGGCGATCGGATTTTCCCTGGATCAACTTTACCTATGTTAGTACCTAGTTATATTATGTACCATCAGGAAAGTATCCAAGCCTTTCTTAAAGCAATCTACTGAACTGGCCAGAACCACCTCTGGTGGGAGTCTATTCCACATTTTCACTGCTCTAACTGTGAAGAAACCTTTCCGTACTTGAAGCTGAAATCTCTTTTCCTCTAGACGTAAAGAGTGCCCCCGTGTCCTCTGGGTTGACCGTACAGAGAACAACTCAACACCAAGTTCACTATATGGACCCCTAATATATTTGAACATGTTAATCATATCCCCCCTTAATCTCCTCTTCTCAAGAGTGAATAAATTTAGTTCCTCTAATCTCTCCTCATAGCTGAGTTCCTCCATGCCTCTTATCAGTTTGGTTGCCCTTCTCTGCACTTTCTCCAGTTCCCCGATATCCTTTTTGAGAACTGGTGCCCAAAACTGAACGGCATATTCCAGGTGAGGTCTTACTAATGATTTGAACAGGGGCAAAATTATATCTCTTTCTCTGGAGTCCATACCTCTCTTAATACAAGAAAGGACTTTGCTCGCTTTGCAAACAGCAGCTTGGCATTGCATGTTGTTATTGAGCTTATGGTCTACCAAAACCCCCAGATCCTTCTCCACTATGGATTCCCCCAGTTGTACTCCCCCTAGCATGTATGATGCATGCATATTCTTAGGCCCCAAGTGCATAACTTTACATTTATCAACATTAAACCTCATCTGCCACATAGTCGCCCAATTAGACAGTGTATTGAGGTCGGCTTGTAAATTGGAGACATCCTGTAAAGACGTTATTCCACTGCATATCTTGGTGTCATCTGCAAAGACAGAAATATTACTTTTGATGCCAGACCCAATATCATTTATAAAGATGTTAAAAAGTAAGGGTCCCAACACTGAACCTTGGGGTACACCACTGATAACCTTAGACCATTCAGAGTAAGAGTCATTAACCACGACTCTTTGAATTCTGTCTTCTAGCCAATTTTCTATCCATTTACAAACTGATATTTCCAAACCTGTAGACTTTACCTTACACATGAGCCGTGTGTGCGGAACTGTATCGAATGCTTTTGCAAAATCCAAGTATACCACGTCCAGCTGTGTTGAACCGCAACATGCCGAAGACTTGGTAGAGTGGATGACCAAGCCGTCCTCATCCTCCCTCACCCAGGCTCTGGGTACTTTGTCTGGCAAAGCAGCTGCCAACACGGCCTCTTCCCTCGGCTCAATGGCATCAGTCACTCCTTCCCTACCCCCACCATGTTCTCCTGAGGAGTCCCCCGAACTGTTTGACCACAGTATTGGGTACATGCTCCAGGAGGATGCCCAGAGTTTTGAAGGCTCTGATGATGGTACCCAGCTACAGGAAGGCAGTAACGTGAGCCAAGAGAGAGGGGTGCCCAAGAAGGACAGCAATCTGGCAGTCATGTTCCTCCAGCTGCAGCAGACTGCCAGGTTTGATCTAGTGATGAGGAGAGAGGGGATGATGAGGTCACTGACTCCACGTGGGTGCCTGATAGGAGAGAGGAGGAGGAGGAAGCACATCTCCAACGAGACAGGATGCCCTCCAGGGGCCAGCACACGGACTGCATCACACCGCAGAGCTCCGCATTTGCAGGGCGCTGCTGTCTCTGAGCGTTATTCCAAAAGTTCTTTGGTGTGGGCCTTTTTTGAGACGAGTGCATCAGCTGCTATTTGCAACATATGTCTCAAGCGTATCTCACGTGGCCAAAACATCAGCCGCTTGGGCACCACATGCTTCACCTGCCATGCAGTTCGTTGGCAAGCGTACCTAAAAGACCCACACCAAAGAACAAAGTGGACCTCTCCTTGCTCCTCATCAGCTGGGATCTCCAACCCCACTATACCTTCAGTCCTCTCTGAAACCTGCACTGAGAGGAATGAAGGTGTAGAATTGGGTGCCACAGCCAAGCACTTGCGGGCAATCTGCTATTGGTACACTGACGTCAGATGGTACCAGGCAAATTTCCCTGCCTCAGCTGCTGCACCACCGAAAGAAGTTCACTCCCAGCCATCCACATGCCCAGCGGTTGAATGCCAGCTTGGCTAAATTGCTAGCACTTCAACTGCTGCCTTTTCAGTTGTTGACTCTGTTGACAGCATGTGGAAGGCAATGTCTTGCTCTCACTGGACAGGGCGGTCAGTGGTAAGGTGCATATTACTGCTGACTCATGGTCCAGCAGGCATGGACAGGGACATTACCTAACTTTCATGGTGCATTGGGTGACTGCTGGCAGCTAGGAAGGATACAGGAGAAGGTGCATTAGTGTTGGAGGTTGTTCCGCCACCATGTCTCCAAAATGCTACTACTGGTGATTCTGACACTTCTCTCCTCCACCCCCTCCTCTTCTTCTTCCTCCATGGCCTCTTCCTGTGCTTTGTCCGCGCAATCAGCGCGGCTCCATAGGCGTTCAAGGGGCTACGCAAGTACGCAGGCAAAAAGATGCCATGCGGTGCTTGCGCTGGTGTGCTTGGGGGACAGGAGCCACACTGGGTCAGAGAATCTGTCAGCTCTGCAGGGGCAGGCTAAGAGGTGGTTGACACCACGCCAGCTTAAGCCAAGAATGGTAGTTTGCGACAATGCCACCAACCTCCTCTCCGCCCTCCAACAGGGGTAACTGACCCATGTTCCGTGTTTGGCTCACGTCCTTAACTTGGTGGTGCAGCGGTCATTGGGCAGGTACCCGGGCTTACAGGATGTCCTGAGGCAGGCCGGGAAAGTCTGTGTTAATTTCTGATGGTCATATAATGCCAGTGCTGGCTGACCTCCAAAAGGAATTCAATCCGCCCAAGAACTGCCTAATCTGTGACATGCCCACCAGGTGGAACTCAACATTAGCCAAGCTGCAGCGGCTGCACACGCAGCAGAGGGCCATCAATGAGTACTTGTGCGACTATGGCACCAGGTCAGGGTCAGGGGAGCTTGTTTCCCCCCCCCCCCCACGCCAGTGGGCCATGATCAGGGATGTATGCACTGTCCTGTCGCCATTTGAGGAGGCCACGAGGATGGTGAGCAGTGACAGTGCATGCATCAGTGACACTGTTCCTCTTGTCCACCTGTTGGAGCACATGCTGTGTGGAATATTGAACAGGGCACTTGAGGCAGAACAGATGGAGGAGGAGTAAAGGCCCCCTTTATCCAGACAGTGTTCCTGCTGGCCCGCCGATCACACAGGAAAAAGAGGAGGATTGTGTCAGCAAGGAGGTGGAGCCTAGCACTCAGCATCAGTGGCAGTCTTTAAGGCATCATTTACAGTCCCAAGAAACTCATGGACTTGTACGTGGCTGGGAGGAGGTGGCTGCGGATCATGTCGTCCTTAGTGACCCAGAGGACTCCCGAGCAAATGCCTCAGCTAACCTACACTGCATGGCCTCCCTGATCCTACGGAAGGATCCTTATATTCATCGGATCAAGGAGAGAGATCATTACTGGCTGGCAACTCTCCTTGATCCAAGTTACAAGGGTAAGGTTGCAGACCTTATCTTGCCGTCGCAGAGGGAACAGAGGATGAAACATCTTTGGGAGGCCTTGCAGAAAGGTTTGTGCAATGTGTTCCCAGAGACTGGGAGTTTACAAATTCCTGGTCCTGGACAACGTGTTGCTGAGGCTTCGGTCAGTCACAAAATGAGCGGTGGAGAAGGTGGCCTTCTGACCGATATGCTCAGACAATTTTTTAGTCCACAGCCCCAAGGTATGATTGGTTCCAGCAACCATCGCCAGCGTCTGATTTACATGGTGTAGGAATACCTAGGGGCAAGATCAGACATGGACACATTTCCCACCGAAAATTCTCTGGGTTACTGGGTCTTGAGGATAAATCACTGGCCAGAGCTTGCACAGTATGCAATTGAGCTACTGGCCTGTCTTGCATCCAGCGTTCTTTCAGAACGCATATTCAGTGCTACTGGAGGCTTTGTAACCGGTCACAGGGTGCGCCTTCCCACTGTCTCGGTTGATTGACTGACCTTCATAAAAATGAATCAGTCTTGGATCACCACCAGCTACCAAGCACCTGATGCTGATGTAACCCAATCATTTTTTTTTTTAAATGTCAGATCCCTTCAAGACTGCCTATGCTGATGCTGAGTGTTTATCCTGTTATGAGTGACTATCCTCTTCCTCCTCAATGATCATGCTGATAGCTTGTAAGAACATTTTTGGTTCTGGGCGCTGCCACAATGCCACCAGTGGCTAAGGCCCAATTTTTCAGCCCCTGTTTAACAGGGGCGTGTAATTACAATTTTTGATGCAATACTTTGCAACAGGGCTCATTCCTGCTCACCAACTAGAGTATCTGTGAGATGTTGCAGTGTTGTGGCACCAGTGCTTAAGGCCCAATTTTTCTGCCCCTGTTCAACAGGGACATGTAATTACAATTCTTGATCTAATATTTCACAGCAGGGCCCATTCCTGCACTCACCAAGAGTAACTGTGAGGGCTTACAGTGTTGTGGCAACACCACCACCACCACCAAAGGCCCAATTTTTCTGTCCCTGTTCAACAGGTGCATGTAATTACAATTCCTGATATAATATTTCACAGCAGGGCCCGTTCCAGCGCCCACCAAGAGTAACTGTAAGGACTTAGTGTTGTGGCACCAGCACCCCCACTACCAAAGGCCCAATTTTTCTACCACTGTTCAACAATGGCATGTAATTACAATTCTTGATATAATCGTTCACAGCAGGGTGTTCCAGCGCCCAACAAGAGTAACTGTGAGGGCTTACAGTGTTGTGGCAACACCAACACCCACATTTCTGCAGAGCATAATTATATATAATTATGCTCTGCAGAAATGTGGGTGTTGGTGTTATATATATATATATATATATATATATATATATATATATATATATATATAGCAGGCCCCTACTTTCAAACATCAAACTTACAAATGACTCCTACTTGCAAACGGAAGGAGACAACAGGAAGTGAGATGAAATCTACCCCTAGGAAGGGAAATTCTCTCCTAGAGTTCATATGGGAAAAACGTGTCTCCTCTCCACTGATGCTTTATCACCAATCCTTATTTCACTAAAAACCCCAAATTTTCAAAAAACATTTGTCATTGGGACAGAAAGTGAGGTGAAATCTTCTGGAGAGGTGCACAGACAACAAAACAAATGTTACAGGGGTGATAACCCTTCCCTATGTTTTCCAAAAAGCTTAAAAATAGATTTTTTTGGCTGGAGCTACACTTTAAAAATGTACCAGTTAATGTACCAAAATTACAAACAGATTATACTTAACAAACCTGTCTTGTTTGCACCGCCTGTATACTGCTGTTCAGAGTATATAGGGCCTGGGGTCCCCACGCCTTTCATTTTTTTAATTTGGGTGTGGGGTTCCCCTTAATATCCATACAAGACCCAAAGGACATGGTAATGGACTGGTGGGGGGTACCCATGCAGTTTGTCTCACTGATTTTCATCCATATTGCCGGGCCCAGACATTACCTTAAAGCCGCAAGCAGTTTTAAATGACTTTTATTCCTTTAAAAATTTAAATTTTGTGCAGAGACTGTTCTAAGCATGGGAAACAAGCGCCACTTTGCAGACATACTATAGACACCCCCAGGTACGATATTTAAAGGAATATTTCACTTTTTTTCAATTTAAACATCATTAAAATCACTGCTCCCAAAAAAAAAAACTTTCGTTTTTAAAACTTTTTTTTGCATTGATACATGTCCCCTGGGGCAGGACCTGGGTCCCCAAATCCTTTTTAGGACAATAACTTGCATATTAGCCTTTAAAATGAGCACTTTTGATTTTGAACGTTCGAGTCCCACAGACTTTAACGGGGTCTAAAGTTCGTGCAAACTTTCGGTCCGTTTGCAGGTTCTGGTGCGAACCGAACCGGAGGGTGTTTGGCTCATCCCTAATCCCAAGACTAGCACCAACCCTCAATTACTCACAGAAGTTCTGAACACCTTACAGAAGTTACTCTTCCCTAAGCAGGAAAATTCAGGGGACCTCAGTGAAGGAGCTAGTTGAGAGTCCCGAGGGAAAACCACGCTCCAAAGTCAAGAAAAGATCTAAGAAGAAAAAAAAAGGCGCAAGCCACCTGTTGCACCTTCACCTTCCTTACCAAGAAAAATTAAAGAAATAAAGCCCTCAGGGAAGGGAAAATAAAGGCAGGAAATCAATGCACATCTTACTGAGTGAGTAGTTAGACCAACTCCACTACTTTCAAAGAGACTTATTAGAGCACAAACTATAAAGGCGCCTGCTGGAAACTTGCCAAAGGAGCTAGTGGGGCCTTCCCCTAAAGTCTCGATACAAGTAGAGGGAATCTATACCCAGCCCCAGGTAATTTTGCTGTACCAAGACTTTTACCACAAGTACTTGAGGCATATCCCTTTCTGCAAACTCGAGGAGTTAGAGATTTGGGGCATAGGGACCCAGAAGTTCCCATACAACGGATACATACCCATCAAGATAACCTTTGATGCTGCCCTGGCTGGAAAGCCAGAGACTTTTGATACGTTGGCTGTTGTCTGCCCCCGATCCCCAGGAGCAGGCCAAAATTCCTTGTTGATAGGAACCAACACCAATCTGGTGAGGAGATTACTCACCCCACTGGCCTTGGAGGGTACTCCAGTAGGGAAGATTCATCCTCAGCTGCGACAGGCATTCCAGCGAAGGAGAAAAAGGCCCCCGGGAAAGGAGTAGGAAGACTGTGGTGATTGGATACCCATGAAAGGGTGTTGTAGCCTGGGGAGAGGGCCTGCCTGAAAGCCACGGTTAAGCTGTTATGGGTCCAGATGGGTCCTTATGTGGTTGTGGAGGCTGATTCCACAGAAGAGGAGTTTGCCCACTAGGGTTTTATTGAAGACTGGGGGCCAAATTTCTGTCAGTGTGAGGAACAAAATTGGTCACCCAATCAGCCTGAAGCCCCAGATGGTGATTGTGAAAGTGAGTGCTGCCATCCCAGTGACGAAGGATGATCTAGTCCAGAAGGGAAATGGAAGAGAAACCACCGTCCACTGCCCAAATCTGTTCAACTAGCCCGATGGGAGAAAATGTTCTCCAAGGATGACTTAGATGTGGGTGTTGCCAGGAGTGCTCAACATCGAATTCGGCTAACTGAAGACAAGCCTTTTCTTGGAAGAGCAAGGCGGATTCCTTTGTGTGATCTAGAGTTCATTCGGGAACAGCTGGCTGAACGGAAGAAGTCAAGGGTCATTAAGGAATCCAGGAGCCCTTATGCTTCCCCGATTGTGGTAGTGAGAAAGAAGAAAGGGTCCCTTCGGATGTGTATTGACTACCGAACCTTGAACCAAAGGACTATCCCAGATCAGTACATAACTCCCAGCATAAAAGAGGCCCTGCAATGCTTATCAGGGGTGAAATGTGTTCAGTGTGCTGGTTCTAAAGAGTGGATACTACCAGATACCCATGCATCTGGATGACCGAGAAAAAACAGCCTTCATCAGTCCTCTAGGGTGTTTTGAGTTTGACCGAATGCCACAAGGACTCACGTGGACTCCTGCCACATTCCAGAGACTGATGGAGAACACTGTGGGTGATATGAACTTGGTAAAAGTGCTAGTGTACGTTGCTGGCAGAACGTTGGAGGAGCATGAAGCTCGGTTGGAGAAAGTTTTCCAACAATTGCACACAGAGGGGCTGAAGCTGTTGCTAGAGAAGTGTCAGTTCTACCAGACTTCGGTCATGTATCTTGGGCATGTAGTCTCAGCTGAGGGAATAGCTACTTACCCCTATAAGTTGGAGGCTGTTACTTCCTGGCCTCGCCGGATCACCGCCACCGAGCTGAGGTCGTTCTTGGGTTCCTGCTCCTACTATAGAAGATTTGTGAAGAACTTCTCACAGATTGCCAGGGCGTTGAATGAGCTTTTACAGAAGCAAACAGAGGGGGGATCAGCAGCAAGGCCCAAAGAAAGGCCACAGGAAGCCATGTAAACCTATTCAAGAACAATGAACGGCGAAGTGTGAAAGGACTATTGAATGACTGAAGGAGACCGTTGTTAAAGCACCAATGTTGGCCTACACTGATACATCCATACCTTATGAATTGCATGTGGATGCCAGCAGAGATGGCCTTGGGGGAATGTTCTATCAGGAGTCAGAGGGGAGACTCTGCCTGGTGGCCACTCTTTCCCAAAGGCCTCACTCCACAAATGCTGGCCAGAAGAGCTGGGTCCATTTACTTCTGGAGGGAGTACTGACTGTGTGCCAAGGAGTACAGCATAAAAACAGAGGGGCCATAGGGACCGAAGCTGTGGAAGTCACCTCTGCGGGAGTGCCAAGATATTACTGTGATCTGGCTCAAGTGCACGGGCAAGAATTGCCTCAGTTGACAAGAGAAGACATGAAAATGGACCAATGTGAAGATCTATTGGGGAGACTTGTGAGGAAATCGTTATCCGCCCAGGACCCTCAGATAAATGTTGAATAGCCCCATTGAGGGAGCAAAAGTAATCCATAGAGAATGGGAACGAATGCGGTTGGAAGATGGAGTCATATATTGGAGAGGCCCCTCTGGGGAACCAGAGGGTGTTCGTCAACTGTTCCTTCCTGAGAAACAATGACTAATAGTGTTGACCGCTCTTCATGATGATTATGGTCACTTAGTTTCCTGACTAAGGTTCTATCTGGGCCTATTTTATTAGCCGTCCATGAGAGCTGAGGTGGAAAGCTACCATCACTCTTGCAACAGGTGCATTCGGAGGCAGACATTACTAGGCAGGGCAGCCCCAATGGGCCACCTTCAGAGCCAGGGACCAATAGAGTTGGTGTGCATTGATTTCTTGTTTGTGATAGATCATTTTACCAGCTATGCTCAAGCTTTCCCCACTAGTTACCAACAGGCCAGTACTGTAGCAAAAACCCTAGTGGAGAAGTTCTTCGTTCAATGCGGGCTGCCTCATCGACTACACTCAAATCAAGGCCAGAATTTTGAGAGCAAGCTGATCAGAAGATTGTGTGAACTCTTTAGTATAAATTAATCCAGGACCACTCCTTACCACCCCCAAGGGGATTCACAACCTGAGCGTTTCAACCATATTCTGCTGAACATGTTGGGAACTCTTCCTTCAGAGAAGAAACAGCATTGCGTGGACCATATAGCTGCAGTGGTCCATGCTTATAATAGTACATCAAATTATTCTACTTGATATTCTCCCTACAGATTAATGTTTGGAAGAGAAGCTTGTTTACCAGTGGATCTGGCCTTTGGAACATCATTGGACCACACCTCTCAGGCCTCCTACTAGGAGTACGTTGACAGACTTCGGAAGAATCTAAAAGCTGCTTATGAGAAAGTAAGGAAGCATCTACCATCAGAGAACAGAGGAAAAAGAAAAACTTTGATCTCAGAGTGAGGATCCAGGATCTACAACCAGAATATCGAGTGTTGTTGCGCAATCTAGGGGTGTCTGGGGATGGGGAACCTAAGCTGGCTGAGCGATGACGCTCCCAACCCTATATTGTTGGCCGGAAGGGAAGACTGCCCCTCTGAAGACTTGGTATCGCCCATATCCGAGGCTGTGTGGGGGTCCCCCATCCTCTTGCTTAGACTTATCAGTCACCTACGCTGAGGCCATGCACACCCATGCCACCTTAAGAGAGTGATGAAGAATAATTAACTCTTGATTGGTTATGGGTTCCCCCTCTTGAAGACAATCTCATCACTCCCAGGACTAGGGAGGCAAACAGTCAGGGGACACCCTTTATGAGGAAGACATCTCCCATTGCAGGAAGTTGAAGCACCAGCTTCTCACCCACTAAGAGGAGATGAGAAGATAGAATTCAGTGAAGTATCCATTGTGTTGGAAACTCCCACTTCCCTTACTGATGAAGCAGAGAGACTGTTCCTGAACCAGAACCAAAATCTGAACTAGAGCCTGAACCAGAACATGAACCCAAACCTGAACCAGAGCCTGAATCAGAACTTGAACAGGAAGCCGGATGTAGTTTTTGGGGAACAGATCGGGGACCGGAGCTGCTTGAAAATATCTACTCTATGTTGAGACGGAAAACATGCCCTCCAAAAAGACTGACGTATGATATATTTGGGGAAAATTCTGACAAACTTATCCCTACCGCTCAACATTCTAGTCAAGCACTTGCCTCCTTTATTGAACCTTTAGTAAAGGATGACCTTGATTATCCCTCTGACACTGAGTGGGCAACCAACTTGTTACTGGCCTGTCACAAAGTTGATATAACTTCGTCTGACAATGTATCTAATTTTCTGTTAGAAGATCCTTCTTTGGATCAGTTGCTGGCTGTTATCGCTCCTGGTTTGTCAAATAATTAACCATACATTTTTTTTATGATACAGTAAAGTGATCCCACAGGTTGTGTTCTGTCTTCAGGGATCAAAGACTTTCAAGTGGGGGAGGATGTAGCAATTTGTAATACAATTGCAAAATACAGCTATTCCCACCATTTCTGTATATATCGTGTTGTCCCTCTAGTGCCCAGCATCACTATCTGACACCATATTTGTGAGCCAAATCAAAGGGATTGTGGGATTGGTAGTTCCTCTGAATGCAAATTTCTCTGCATGACTATACGCCTGGACTACATATCTCAGGGATCTTTGTTACCATCAGGGAGATTGCTGGGTAGAGCTATAAAAGAGATAAAAGACCTGCCCCATGTTCTCTTCCTCCTGGGCCCTATATGTGTGGCGGACCTCTCTGTACATGGAGGGCCTAGCACTGCTTGCCGTTCATCATCAGACATCCATCCAGCACCAACTCGGCAGTCCGACAACCCACGCTACATGCTTCACATCAGGTGATCATCACAGAGGATCCTCTGCAAGGACGTATATCCGGGAGCTGCAATACAGAGGGCTTTGAATCGGCCTGGTTGTTGCTGTGAGGGCTATTGCCCACCTTTGCAAATCTTTCTTTGTCACTTAACTGGGACACTGTTTACAGACAGCTTTACTTTGGGAACACTTTACTGCACTTCTATTTGAACACTGTACATAGACACCTTTAGCTTCAACCATTCCAAAAAATACCATTGCCTTCATACTGCACCTTATTGGATATAGATCATGAGCTCCGACTGTCGGTAAAGACCATCAGGACCCTCATACCATTCTTGCTTTGCTTGATCTCTCGTTAGGATTAAAGGTTAAATAGGCCAGCCTCGGTTTCCCTTTAGAAGTATTGCCAGATTTAATGCTTAACTTTGCTTATCCTTTCAGGTCTTGTTCAAGTGGTACTCCATTGTACATACGTGTATATAATATTCTGTTGTTGCTAAACTGCCTTAACTTGTATTATTTTAGAGGAATTCTGCTGAGCTAGGACTGTTATCCAAAGCTCAGTGGATTTATAAACTCCTCTGTGTAACAAGATCTTCTTTAAATTGCTCCAGTAAACGTTAATAGATTATAAACTCACTGATTTGTTTGACTTATTACTTCAAGGTGGCGCAAACATGTCTGAACCCAGAGTGTCAGGTGGGTTGGACCGTTTACAGGGTCAGTCCTCAAGGGGGTCGTGCTACACTATTCTAACATGGCCACCACACATAATTCTTAAGAGACTACAATAATATGGCCGCCATGGGAAGCCTATAAAAGATAGAGCGGAGTGCCGTCATTTCATATTCCCCTGAGTAAGCCATGTGACCCCGTTGTGCAATGCGTAGGAGAGGGGCTTGATGACGTCATGATGCTTGGGAATAGATGCGAGATTGCGAGACCTGTAAATCCAAATAACGCTGATTGTATTGCATTACTGCCTGCCTGATACATTCCAATGCTGACAATACCTGCTTTGTGGAAGCACTAGAAAAGGGTGTGTGTTTCTGTGGGGTTGTAAAAGTGGTAATGAAGCACTATCTTCTGTCAATCTGTTTCTTTATGCTGAGCAGGCGAAAAAGGAGGAGGTGGTTCAGAGTGTATGTTACCAGAGCTGGGAATCTTTAATGCATTTGAAGGACCCCAGGATTGGACACAGATATTGAAACCATGAAAGTCCACATAAGAGGGACAAACACTTTTTGACTGATGCATTTGATGTAAGGTCATGGGCTCCAGGTGAGAGCACTAATTATGATGGTGCTATAAGTATGATTAAAGAAGAGTAAAGCTTAAATGTGGTGTGTTGAAGGAAGAAGGAGTGAAGAAACACAAGATATATTGGACTTGATTTATTCATATAAATTTTTTTTTTTTTTATGATATTTTTTGTCACCAGAAGGTTGTTTTCATCCAGCCCTGAAGAAGGGGAAACCATGCCACATTTAAAAGGGGTCTTCCTTTATAAAAAAATGTAATAATTATATGTAGCACCGGTACCCCTGAAGAATACCTGCTATGTCTGTAAATTTAGTTTTTTCCCAAGACTATAGTTGAGTTTTGGGGTTAATTGTTCTAAATTGTGCTTTTGGCATCAGTTTGGCTGGGCTGTACTAACTTTATGCCTTGTCATAGGTGTAGGTAGCACCTTTGACAGGCATTGGAACGCAGTCTAGTTGGACGCATTGGATACCAATCTCTCTCTCTGAGCCAATCAGTGGGTGCGTTGTCTCGCTGTGTATTCCGGGAGAGGATACTTAAGGTGCTGAAGTCATGTGGTTCTGGGTCCAGAAGTATGTTCTGACTCCATGGTCCTGGTCCTCCTGACCAGCCCCCAGCGGCCCTCATGGCCTGCGGTGCGGATCCATCTATTTCCGAGTCTCGGAACTGGCTAGTCGGAGGCGCAGTAACTCGAAGGAGGATTCTAAAGTGGTCCGGTGCCGTCTCGGGTTTTGGAGAGGCCCAGCAACTCGTCATGCACCCAGGGGAGGACTCTTCGGAAGAAGGCCACGCACAAGGCTGGCTGCTCGGTAAGAGCCTAGATGCCTGTATGGACACTAATTGAATTCAAATTTCTTACGGTATCGCCAGATCGGCTGCAACATACTGGTACCACAAGAAGGTTCTTATTCCTATTCTTCTGTTACAACTGAGTTCCTGTGAGAGACTTTCTGTGTTTATCTAAAAGTTTGCAATCAAGTCTGTGGCAGAGACTTTGCTAATTTTGAGTCAGGTGTCGGCTGCTAAATCCATAAACCAGGATTTATCCGACAGTGGAAATATCCAGTTGCGAGTGGCTACTCCCTGGATTACCTAGAGAGAGACATTTATTAAGTGTCAGCAGTCTCAAATTGCCTGAGCTTCCATACCTATACCTTCTATTTCCAACTGAGAGACTGTGTTTCTGTTCAACATTTTAAGCAAATAAAAATTCCAAAAGGAATTCAGGTGTCGGTCTCTGCAGTTATTGGGCCATCAACCTCGGGAACCCCTAGACAAGAACGACGAGCTACAAGGTGGAGGAGGTAAACGGTAAGCCCAAGAAAACCAGCCGCCCCTTCGGGGGTCAATGCTACATATAAAAAAAAAATATTATAAAAAATATTAACAAAGTGTGTGCGAGTGTTAGGATATGGAACAGTTAAGCCTTACTTCAGAGGTAAAGAAAAGAATTAAGCCATTCTTCAGAGGTAAAGAAAATAATTCTGCAGAGGCACTGCAGTTGAAGAGGAAATCAGAAGGAACATCTCTATGGTTTCCTGGGTCACTGAGGAAGCAATCCAGTTGTATACTGTTGCCCCATGTGACTTAAATAGCCATCCTGGGGCCGGTAGAGGCTATTTAACCGCTTCCCGACTGGCGCACGACGATGTACGTCGGCAGAATAGTACGGACAGGCAAATTGGCGTACAGGTACGTCCATTTAAAATTGCCACCATGCCATTGCGTGCACGCCACCGGCGGCACACGCACGTGCCGGTCGGACCCCCGTGAGTCCAACCGTGGGTCCTGCGGACTCGATGGCAGCGGGCATACCTGCGATCGTTTCACGGGGAGGTAGAACGGGGAGATGCCGATGTAAACAGCATCATCCCGTTCTGCCTAGAAACAAGTGACACTGATCTCTGCTCCCTCTGATTGGAGCAGAGATCAGTGATTTGTAAATCACAGCCACACCCCCACAGATAGAAACACGCCCCTAGGACACACTTAACCCCTACACTGCCACCTCCAGATTAACCCCTTCACTGCCAGTGTCATTTACACAGGAATCAGTGCATTTGCATAGCACTGATTGCTGCATTAATGACAATGGTCCCAAAAATGTGTCAAAAATGTCCGATGTGTCCGCCATAATGTCTCAGTCACAAAAAAATAAAATAAAATAAAATCGCTGAACGTGGCCATTACTAGTAAAAAAAAAAATTATTAATAAAAATGTCATAAAACTATCCCCTATTTTGTAAACGCTATAACTTTTGCGCCAACCAATCAATAATCGCTCATTGCAATTTTTTTTACCAAAAATATGTAGAAGAATATGTATCGGCCTAAACTGAGGAAAAACTTTTTTATATATATTTTTGGGGATATTTATTATAGCAAAAAGTAAAAAATAATGCGTTTTTTTCAAAATTGTTGTTTTTTTTTGATTATAGCGCAAAAAATAAAAATCGCAGAGGTGATCATATACCACCAAAAGAAAGCTCTATTTGTGGGGAAAAAAAGGATGTCAATTTTGTTTTGGAGCCACGTCGCACGACCACGCAATTGTCAGTTAAAGCGTTGCAGTGCCGAATCGCAAAAAGGGCTCTGGTATTAAGCCAGCAAAATGGTCCGGGGCTTAAGTGGTTAAAGTCCTGACTCCCAGGCTTGGCATGCATTTTGCGAGTTGGCAGAGTAGGTACCCCGCCTGTACCCCCTGACAGTTGTAGCATTAGTGAAAGGTTCATGACGAAGAGGAAAAGTTTTGGGTCACTTCTCTTCTGGACACCTTCCTGGTTGGGCACGAGATGGCCAGGCTGCATTTTGTCCCCTCTCAAAAGACACTGTAAGTCCGTCTGGAATCTGCTTCTTTCGCATTGCTGGAAACTTATTTCACCCGGCTGGGCAGCCTTCCTATTGCGTTTTCTGTGAACTGTTGCTGAATTATTTTATTACAAGTCTTCTATTGCACCTGTCTGTGTGAATTATTGCCTCCGCACTACGATGCACCCCACCTACATATGTTGCGGAACTTATTGTCTTGAAAATGAAATAAAGAATAAAAAAAGTATTACATTTTTTTTACCTATATTAAGATAAATAAAAAGATTAAAAACAATCTGCCACCCTGTTCAAACCACAATTTAAACACTTGTTTAGGACATGTACATGTATGTAAACAGCAATTGCGCCACACACGTGAGGTCTAGGATTTTATTTCATGGCTAACTCCTAATTGTAGTCAGAGTCTTCACCCGGAAATACGATGACCCTAACTACCAAGGCCTGAGTTGTGCCTTGGCCTGGCTGGTCAGTATGCCTAAAAGAGGGCAAAAAGACACAAAGTAGGGGTGATGTGAAAGCTACAAAGAAGGCCCGCAACAACCGTTAGTCCAGAAAATGGGAATGCCCGGATGACTACAGAAAAGGGGGGTTACGTATGTAGCTGCTAACATGGAGGATCTCCAGCGCCCCATGAACCTGATGTAAAGAAGGGACCCCCTGTGCAGGACCTACAAAAGTTGCCCAGGAACCAGATGAATATTCAGAAAAGGGTGTTGGGATACAAGCCTGGTTTGGCAAGTAACCTGGACATGAGAACAAACTGTTTGTAGTGAGAGGATGGAGAAAGAGCAGACCCAAGGAATGTTGGAGGGAAGGCCAACTTACTTTAGCCAGACACCATGACTGTGGTACCGAACTATAACCACAAACCCCTGGCTTACCCATCTATCCAACTGAAAGGGTAGTTGTAAGGGTGGTACGAGAGAACAGCCTAGAGCACTAACTGGGAACTGTGCCAAGGGAAGGAGACAGGAAGTCTGAAACACCACAAAACCTGGCCGGTAACTGGTAGCCGTGCCATCCCCGACTTCCCTCCCTTGATGGTTAGAGAGGGTAAGCTGCAAAAAAATTGACAGACTGACAGGATTTTGTAGGTCCTGAAAACTGGTCACCTGATAGATACTTCATGGAATTGGCAGATGAGGCCAAATTGCCGATGCAATAAGCAGCGAAAGCCAAAGACATGAACCTATGAAACCTTCCCGCCCTTGAAAGAAGCCCTCGGAATAAACTGGATAAGAACCATTTGCCAGATCGACTACCTGAGACCAAGCTTGCCCCCAGTTCTACATACCACTGTAAAGAACTTCCAACATCACCTGTAGGCGTACTGAGAAGAGCCGGAGCCACAACAAACATCTCTGCGCAAGCCAAGCGGGCTAAGATCCCCTCCATCTTGTCTAACAATTGTCGTATAAATGTGAGAGCGCATCAAGTACCGCATGAATCTGGGTTGAAGAATCATGCAAAGAGACGTGCAGTGCTGGCCGATGAAAGCGGTTGGGATGAAGTTAACCACCTAAAAGTACTGCCCCCCCAGCTGAGGCCGGGAAAGGGGTACACCAGTGGTATAACTAAGCTATGAGTGGAACGGTCCCACTCCTTGATGGGGTGCTAGCATGCACCGTAACCCCTATGCGGCGGTGGAGGAATGAATGTGAAAAAGGCAGCTTCGGAAATGCACGACATGCTCTGAACTTAAGGAAACACAAACTAGAGACGTGAGAACAGACAACCAAAACACATGAAACAAACAACACCCCTACGTACTCGACAAGTATGAGGATGTGGGTGCAGAAATTACAAGACCAAAAGCGCGTGAATGTGAACCTAATGATGACACAATCCTAGTGTATGTAATGAGCAAGCCCGAGCAAACCTGCAGCGCCAAGACAGGTAATTAAAAACAAACACTCAGGGCTGAGATACCCACAGACCGTGGTGGGTAGTAGTAAAGATGTAATGGTGAACGTGCACGTATGACGTATGGTATACGGGCGAGAAGATTGTGGGACGACAATCAATTAAAAATGAAACCTCAACCCGTATGGGTCCGTAGACTCCCATACATGATCAAATGGGAACAGGAAACAAATCTCTTGCTCTCTTCCCACGACTGGGACATTTGTATTAGCAATCTACACAAATGCACGAGATCAATCACAGTCAAAGAGACCGCACTAAAATTATTTACCAGATGGTACTATACCCCAGTAAAATTACATTCAATATACCCCACAACACCTCGTACATGCTTCAGAGGCTGTAATTCCCCGGGCTCATTCTCACATATCTTCTGGGATTGTTCCAAAATTACATACATATGGAAACAGTTAGAAAACTTTGCCTCAGTGATCTCAAATAAAAACATAAAACTAACCCTACAGAATTGCCTCCTATATGCCCCTATCCCCTCTCTTTCCACTTACAATATGAGATTGATTCATACAATATGTGTCGCAATTCAATGGCTAATTGCTTTTCATTGGAAATCGCATTCAGTCCCCTTGGATCACCTTAAAATCAGAATTAATAATATTAATCTGATGGAAAAGATATTCCATATCACACAGAATTCCACACATTTATATAGTAAGAAATGGGATCCCTGGTTTAACCACTCTACCTCCTTTTTTAATACTCCCTGAAATTGGGTCTCCTATACATGATTGTCTACGGTTTACTGCACTATTATGGCTCTAGCCCATCACCTTACCAAATGAAAACACAAACTATTGCAATATATATGTACTGTATTTTGTACAAAATTTTGTATCTATGGTGATTTTCTATGTTTGTCTTGATATACATTGCATTTATTATATTATATCTATGCTTACTCTCTGTACTTTCTCTATGTACCAAATAAAAATCGTTTGTAAACAAAAAAAAATGAAACCTCAACCCGTATGGGTCCGTAGACGTGACAGACCCTGGATGTGAGCCCTGGCTTAACAGAAAAGATAAGATAGGAATGCTACAAACAACATGCAACAGAAACAACAGAGACAGGTAACAAAACAAACCCTCAGGGCTAGTGTACCCACAGACTGTGGTGGGTAGACATACAAGTGTAATGAAAAGAGCGTGCATCGTATGACGTATGATATACGGGTGAGAAGATTGTGGGACGACCACCAATTGAAACAAAACCTGGACCATATGGGTCCAAAGTGTGACAGACCCTGGATTGAGCCCTAGCTAGCAGAAATGCTATGAACGAAATGCTAAGACAGAAAAAACAGACACATGCAACAAACAAACCCTTAGAGCTAGTGTACCCACAGACCGTGGTGGGTAGACGTACGAGTGTAATGAAATGAGCGTGCATCTTATGACGTATGTTATACAGGGGAGAGGATTGTGGGACGACAATCAATTGGAACGAAACCTCAGCCCGTATGGATCCGTAGACAAGACAGATCCTGGATGTGAGCCCTAGCTAACAGAAATGCTACGACAGGGAAACGCTACCAAAAGAAAAGGCACGAAATAGAAATTGATATGACAGGAAAAACTATAACAGAAAGGCTACGTATAAAACAAACTCTCTTTTTTTCCGCAACAGAAATGCTTACGACAGAGAAAATGCTGCGACCGGAAAACGCTACGCATGAAATGCTGCGTCAGGAAAAAACTACGAATGAAAGCTGCGACAGGAGTGAACTGCTACGAATGAACCGCTGCGACAGGAAAACGCTACAAATGAAAACGCTGTCACTGACAAACAGTACGAAAGGAAATTGCCGCCACAGGAAAACTCCACTAATTAAATACTGTCACTGGAAAACGCTGCGACAGAACCGCAGATGGCGCATGCCAAGAACTGCCTTGAGCGATCTGCTATGGCGGAAACACCATGATCGAACCACTATGACTGACCCGCTGTGACTGGAACCTGCTGTAACAGCACTGGTTATGACTGGCCATGCAGTAACAGGAACACAGACTGAACGCCTAATGACAGCGCCTGCTGCCAGCACCTGAACAACAGTACCCGTCAGGAACGTTGAGACTGGACACATTATCACCAAACTGAAGATTGACTGACCCCCACTAGACTGAACCAGCTAGACTGGAACATCTTGACTGAACATGTGTGACTGCACCTGCTATGACAGTAACACACCGCCAGCCATGACTGAAACACATGAAGCATGAGCTGATTATTGAGGAGCAGCGCCATCTGTGTCACCCAGAATTCCTGGTATACCAGGATCAAGCTGGCGGTGGCGTCTGTGCTATGTCCTCATCAGTATCAGCCCGCTCCCACCCTATGCCAACGCAACATGTTTCAGGCACTGGGGGAATGGTGGGCAAGTATGGAAAAGGAACCCCCCCCAGTTAGATCCAAGGGACAGTAGCTGCTGACTAGATTTAGAAGGGAGGGGCCCCAGGGCCATTTGCTGCTCTGTCATTACCTGGCCAGTCAATGAGCAGAAACAAGCACGCGGCCAGAACAGTATAGCAGTGTCCTGACCCCTGACCTGTGTACGCTTGGCTCTGATCAGCAGATGGCCAACTGAGAAGGAGCACCATGACAGCCGTGGAGCGTGCACTATCAAGAACCCTCCCCCTGACCACGGCAAACACTGGGAGAAGTGGATGGATGGACGATACACACACACACACACACACACACACACACACACACACACACACACACACACACACACACCCCCCCCCTGCTGGCGTGACTAGGGAAATTGGACGGCCCAACCCCGGCGTGGGCGCCAGATGCCTTCTGCTGAGAGTACATTACCTATATTTCCCCTGTGACAGGATTCAGGACCTACCGATTAGAAGAGGCGCTCTCACTGTCACCTCCCACCCCTCTAATGATTGAGAACCAATTAGAATGTTTCGTAATCATGTGACCATTTCAGCCACAACAGACGCCACGCACAGGCTAGTTGCTTCATTTGCAGAATATGGCTTCAGGAAGCCGATGCAGCTGCACTGTGATGATGACATTGTTGCTGCCATTGTTTAGTATTGTGATAGAGCTCTGCAAGTCTTTAAATTCCTGAAGGAGGTCAGTAAAAGGCGGCCGGGTTCACTTAATGGTGTGTAAGAGATACGTGCCCCTAGAACTGCATCATACAAAAGGTATTGCAAAAGCAACAATGAATACACATTTCTACTCCATGAGATTCATTTCAAATGCTGATTTGCAGATCCTTCATAAGAAAGTGGTTGTAAACCCTCCATATCCCCTGGGAAGTGAAGCACAATGTTTACTCAGAGGGGGGCAATGACAGGGCCCCTTTATAAGCACCCCCTGGTCTCCAATAAAAGGGTAACAACCCCGCTGGAAGATGTGCACTAACTTGTCACAGGTGACCCCACACCATGGAGACCCTGCAGACCAGAAACTGAGGGTGACCCTGCGATCGGGCTGACCCCCCCCCCCCCCAGCTCAGGCCAGCACCTAAGCGGGACGGGTGGCATCCGATGCGGGCCCTCCGGTGGTGCCACCCGCCCGCACCTACCGGCACCATGCCACCTGAACGGACGAGAGTCCAGCAGCCGACCACGCTGCTGCTGCTGCTTGCCGAAAAAACGAAGTGACGAAAGAGCCTTGAACCCGGAAGTGACATGTCTGCAACCCAGAAATGAGCCGACGAAGGCTCTGATGGAGGAGGAGGGATTTAAAGCCCTCAGACTCTTCCTACAAATTCAGGCTAGCCTGCGGCCAGCCTTCCAACTTAAAGCGGTTCTTCACCCTAAAGGGGAAGTTCCGCTAGTATTATCCCTCCCCCCCTCCGGTGCCACAATCGGCACCTTTCGAGGGGGAGGGGGGTGCAGTTACCTGGATAATCCAGGTAACTGCACCCACTTCCGGCCAGACCGCCGCATGGCTCCGCCCACCGCCGCATGGCTCCGCCCCCCCCCCCCCCGTTGTGTTCTGGGAAACACACAGTTCCCAGAGACACAGCGGGGAACCAGCGCAGCGGGACTCGCGCATGCGCAGTAGGGAACCGGGCAGTGAAGCCCTCTTGCTTCACTTCCCGATTCCCTGACAGAGGATGGCGGCGGTGGCTGCAGCGAGACGAGCGAACCTGGGACAGGTAAGTGTGATATTATTAAAAGTCAGCAGCTGCAATATTAGTAGCTGCTGGCTTTTAATATTTTTTAATATATTTTTTTTTTGTGCAGCTCCTCTTTAATAACCTGTAAATGCTTTTAAAGGTTTGCCTATGAACAATTTTGGGTACCGTAGTTTCTCCACTATATAGGCACACATAATTTGGCATGTTTGGCATGTTTCATATCTATTAACTTGAAGCAACTCAATCTTCTATATTTTATCAAAAATTATATTATCTTTTTTTTTTTATAGTTTATTGAAATTAAAATTCTGTATATGTTGGATAACTGCTGTGCAACATAAAACATTGCCACTGTCACCATTTTATTTAACAGGACCTCTGCTTTCAAAAAGTATATCATTGTTTGCAGATATTAATCACTTCCAGACCATAGGATGTCCATGGATGTCCTTGAGTTGAAGTGATTATACCGGGATGATGCCTGCAGATACAGTACAGGCATCAAAATTTGCAGCCAGTGATTCCCCGTAAAGCAGAAATGATTTGAGTGGCTGAACAGCCACTTGATCACTTTTGCTGATGGCAGAAGGGGGTCCTCCCCTCCCGCCGTTGCCTTTCCCCGACTTTTTGGGTTTTGGCCCTTTGTTTACCTTGCCATTAGTGGCAAGAAAAGCAACTGAACAGACCAATCTGTGTCTGATTGGCTGCATTGGAGGCCAGATAAGAGATTTGGACCAAAAATGACGTATGCTCTGAAGCAAGTACAGCTACTGGCTATTGAACTTCCTTTTTCTAGTCTCACCATACGTGTTGTACGTCACCGCATTCTTGACGGTCAGACGTTTGTGTGATCGTGTACTGCGTGGGGGCTGTGCTTTGAATGAATGGTCCGGCAGCCTTCTGGGACAAGTCAAAGGTCTGTGGGCAGGGAGGGGGAGGAGAACTTCTGTTCGGATTGCCTAGGTAATCCAAGCGGAAGTGGCAGAGTCTTCAAAACTAGGTACCTGCTTCCTGTCCTTGCCAAGAAAAATATGTGTCAAATATGGCAGAGGAGGAGAGGAGGAGGAAGAGCGGAACATTCCCTATTGGGTGAAGTTCTGCTTTAACTGCTTGCCGACCACCGCACACAGATCGTCGGCACAATGGCACAGGCAGGCAAATGGGCGTACAAGTACATCCCTTTAAATTTGCCGCCCTTCTGGAGTTTGCCTGCGGGTCCCGGGAACTCGATGTTCTCCAGCGCCCCGCTATTGCGGTGTGCAGAGGTAGAACGGGGAAGTGCCTATGTAAACAGGCCATTTCCCCATTCTGCCTTGTGTCATGACAGAGATCCACTGCTCCCTGTGATCGGCCCATCCCCCCCACAGTTAGAATCACTCCTTAGGAAACACTTAACCCCTTCATCGTCCCTCGAGTGGTTAACCCCTTCCCTGCCAGTGTCATTTACACAGTAATCAGTAATGATGGACAAACTTCCGACGGGACGTTTCGTGAACGCGGCCGATAGTTCGCGAGCCGTAACGTTCGCGGCGGGCCCCATTGACTTCAATGGGAGGCGAACTTTGCAAACCTACAGATCAAATTTGCAGCCACAAAATAATTACTAGCTGTGCAAACATAGTCCCATCACATGGCCAATGACATAACACATGTATTAGGTGAATCTGGGATCGACAACTACAAGCATTCTTTTTTTATATGTGAAATTCTGACAATTCAGGACTGTGGAGTGCATGAAGGCAATGGAGGAGAGGGAAGGTCAGGGTAGGCAAAGAAGAGGGTGCAGGAGATGATCACCAGCAGCGTGACATACAGCAATGACACCTGCACCGTGATAGAGTCATCTGACACCAGCACCGTGATAGAGAGCACTGACATCAGCAGCGTGACATACAGAAATTACACCTGCACCGTGATAGAGTGATCTGACACCAGCACCGTGATAGAGAGCACTGACATCAGCAGCCTGACATAAAGCACTGACACCAGCTCCGTGATATACAGCACTGACACCAGCACCGTGATATACAGCACTGACATCAGCAGCATGACATACAGCAATGACACCTGCACCGTGATAGAGTGATCTGACACCAGCACCGTGATAGAGAGCACTGACATCAGCAGCGTGACATAAAGCACTGACATCAGCACCGTGATATACAGCACTGACACCAGCACCGTGATAGAGAGCACTGACACCTGCACCGTAAGCAACCCCAGGAGGAAGTCAGCATAGCACAGGGATGGTGGGAGCCCCTCATAATGAGCATAGCACAGGGATGGTGGGAGCCCCTCATAATGAGCATAGCACAGGGATGGTGGGAGCCCCTCATAATATGCACAGCAGAGGTACAGCCCCAGGAGGAAGTCAGCACAGCACAGGGATGGTGGGAGCCCCTCATAATAAGCAGCACCAGTAGGATGTCAGCATAGCACAGGGATGGTGGGAGCCCCTCATAATAAGCAGCCCCAGGAGGAAGTCAGCACAGCACAGGGATGGTGGGAGCCCCTCATAATGAGCATAGCACAGGGATGGTGGGAGCCCCTCATAAAGAGCATAGCACAGGGATGGTGGGAGACCCTCATAATATGCACAGCAGAGGTACAGCCCCAGGAGGAAGTCAGCACGGCACAGGGATGGTGGGAGTCCCTCATAATAAGCAGCCCCAGGAGGATGTCAGCATAGCACAGGGATGGTGGGAGCCCCTCATAATAAGCAGCCCCAGGAAGAAGTCAGTACAGCACAGGGATGGTGGGAGCCCCTCATAATAAGCAGCCCCAGGAGGAGGTCAGCACAGCACAGGGATGGTGAACTTTACAAACCTACAGGTCATATTTGCAGCCACAAAATAATTACTAGCTGTGCACACATAGTCCCACCACATGGCCAATGACATAACACATGTATGAGGTGAATCTGGGATCGACAACTACAAGCATTCTTTTTTTAAATGTGAAATTCTGAAAATTCAGGAATCTTGAGACAATGGAGGCGAGGGAAGGTGAGGGTAGGCAAAGAAGAGGGTGCAGGAGATGATCACTAGCACCAGCACCGTGATATAGAGCACTGACACCTGCACCGTGATAGAGTGATCTGACACCAGCACTGTGACATAACACATGTATGAGGTGAATCTGGGATCGACAACTACAAGCATTCTTTTTTTATATGTGAAATTCTGAAAATTCAGGAATCTTGAGAAAATGGAGGCAAGGGAAGGTGAGGGTAGGCAAAGAAGAGGGTGCAGGAGATGATCACCAGCACCGTGATATAGAGCACTGACACCTGCACCGTGATAGAGTGATCTGACACCAGCACCGTGACATAACAGATGTATGAGGTGAATCTGGGATCGACAACTACAAGCATTCTTTTTTTATATGTGCAATTCTGAAAATTCAGGACTTTTGAGACAATGGAGGCGAGGGAAGGTCAGGGTAGGCAAAGAAGAGGGTGCAGGAGATGATGATCATCACCAGCACCATGATATAGAGTACTGACACCTGCACCGTGATAGAGTGATCTGACACCTGCACCGTGATAGAGTGCACTGACACCAGCACCGAGATAGAGAGCACTGACAGCAGCACTGATACCAGCAACTTGCTGCTGGGCCCCAAAAATATGACACCGCTCAACCTCTTCAAACAGGAGGGTACGGGCATATAGTACGGTGTGCTTTTTTTGGACAAGGAAGTGAGCCAAATGAAGAAAGAAGGTCTGTGTGCTCGATTAAAAAAATCGTTTATAGACATATACATGGTCTACTGGTCACATGTGTTGAATTCCTCCGAGATCCATGCCGCATTCATTTTTAGAAATGTGAGGTAGTTAACACTGTCGTGAGCTAGGCGAGTACGCTTATCGGTCACGATCCCCCCTGCTGCGCTGAACGTCCTTTCGGACAGGACACTGGACGAGGGGCAAAGCCAACAGTTCAATTGCAAATTGGGCAAGCTCTGGCCAGAGGTCAAGCCTGCCCACCCAGTAGTCCAGGGGTTCATCACTCCTCAGAGCGTCCACATTGGCCGTTAACCCGATGTAGTCGGACACCTGACGGTCTAGGCGTTCCCTGATGCTGGATCCGGATGACACCTGTCGATGGGTCGGCCGAAAGAATGACCTCATATCAGAAGTCACTAACACATCTTCAAACCGGCCTCTTCTTGCAGGCGCTGTTGGATTGGTACCCGCAACTCCTTCTCTGGGAGTGGGAATTGCTCCTCTGCCAGCGCACGCAAAAGCAGAATGCAGCATTTCTCCAAGCAAGGCCTGGAAGTGCTCCATTATGACAGCCCTCTGTGACGGCGGTAACATTTCCGCCATTTTGTGTTTGTACCGGGGGTCTAAGTACGTTGCCACCCAGTACTGGTCCTTGACCCTTATGCTTTTTATACGGGGGTCCCTATTAAAACACTGGAGCATGAAGGCCCCCATTTGCACTAAACTGGAAGCGGTGTGGTGGCCTGGCTCCTGCTCATCATTCAGGATAATGTCGTCCTCTTCATTCTCCTCTCCCCATCCACGCACAACAACAGGGATCCCAGAAAGGTTTAAAGCATGCTCTTCTTGCTCCTCCTCATCCGCCCCGCCACCATCCTCCTCTGACTCCTCATCAGACTCCTGTTGTTCACTTGTCTCAGATAGATTAGCCCCCCCTGGGAATTCATCCAGCATTGCGACTTCCTCATCTTCCCGCTCCTGCTCCTCCACAGCTTGATCAATGACACGACGCAATGCACGCTCCATAAAGAAGGCATAAGGTACCATGTCACTGATGGCGCCATGGCTGCGACTGACCAGTTTGGTGATTTCCTCAAATGGCCGCAGAAGTCTGCATGCGTCGCGCATGAGCAGCCACTGGCGCGGTGAAAAAAACCCAGCTCCCCAGAACCTGTTCTGCCGCAGAGTTCATACAGGTAGATGTTAACTGCACGTTTCTGCTGGAGCAGCCTATCAAGCATATAGAAGGTTGAGTTCTATCGCGTCGGGCAATCGCAAATAAGACGTCTGACCGGCAGATTGTGTCGCCGATGAATGTCAGCAAGGCGAGCCATGGCCGTGCAAGATCTTCTGAAATGGGCCGAGATTTTCCTTGCCTGCCGCAAGATGTCCTGGACCCCAGGGTATTTGACAACGAATCGCTGCACGACCAAGTTTAAGACGTGTGCCATGCATGGCACATGCGTCATTTTGCCCTGTTTCAATGCGCTAAGCAGATTGACACCGTTGTCACACACCACTTTACCAACTGTCAAATTGAGCGGTGTTAGCCACTGATCTGTCTGTGAATGCAAAGCTGAAAGGAGTGCCGGGCCAGTGTGGCTCTTGGCTTCCAGGCACAACAGACGCAGCACGGCATGGCAACGTCTCACCTGGCATGTCGAATAGGTTCTGGGGAGCTTGGGCGGCGCAGCGGAACAGACGCTAGCAGTGGAAAAGGAGGAGTCAGCCGAGGAGGAGAGGGAGGAGGATGGAGTAGGAGGAGGAGGAGAGGAAGAGCCAGCCCTGCATGCAATCCGTGGCGGTAAAACCAAATCTACACGGGTGCCACGGGTTACATGCTTGACGGCCGTCAGAAGGTTCACCCAGTGGGCAGTAAAAGTGATATACCTTCCCTGCCCGTGTTTGCTAGACCACGTGTCTGTGGTCAGATGTATCTTGGCACCGACACTGTGTGACAGAGATACATTCACTTGCCGCTGAACATGGCCAATTGGCCATATAGCTCTGGGATGCCCTTCTCTGAGAAATACTTCCTTCTTGGGACCTTCCATTGTGGTGTTCCAATGGTCACAAATTTTCGAAAGGCCTCCGAGTCCACCAGTTTATATGGCAGTAGTTGGCGGGCTATCAGTTCTGACAAGCCAGCCGTCAACCGGGCAAGAGGGTTATTCGGCGTCATCATTTTTTTACGCTCAAACATTAGGCCCACGGAAGCCTGCCTTTTTGCAGAAAAACGTGAGCTTGGCGTGATGGAAGGTGGAGTGGAGGACAATTGTGAGGAGAGAGGAGAAGTAGAAGACGAGGCTGGACGGTGAGAGCCTGGAGTGTGGCTTTGTGTGTTCCGTTGCTCCCACTGGGCTCGGTGATGGCTGCTCATGTGCCTTCTTAAGGCGGTCGTCCCTAGGTGAGTGTTGGGCTTACCGTGACTAATGCGTTGACTGCAAAGATTGCAGATGGCAACACTATTTTCAGCAGCGGACACGTTAAAAAAAGCCTACACTGCTTAGCCATGTGCCGGCGTCCTGGGAGCGCCAGATGTGACCGTACATGTTCGATGACTCGCTCCTGATACATTTGCAGTCTGCTTTGTCCCTCCTGTGCAATGTAAGTTATTCCTGCTTCTCCTCCCTATCTGCTGGTCCATATCTCCCTCTGAACTCCCCTCCTCTTCCTCTCTTGTGGGCACCCACGTGACATCACTAGACACGCCATCATCGATGTCACCTTCCCCACAGCTATAAGTAGAGATCTCGGAGTAGGCAGCAACACCGGGGACCAACCTCCTCCTTGGGCTGATCTGGGTACTGTCGTCAGACTGCTGAGTGGCAGTTCTTGCTACCTCCTCTTCCTGATCCAATGCCAAGAGTGGCTGCGCATCAGAAATGTCTTGATATGGATCGGAAAATAATTCCTGTGACTCAACCGGAAGGTATGTGGTGGTGGTGGTGTTGTTGGTGGTAGTGTCTTTGGGGGTGCACATAGCAGAGAGTGAAGAAGAGGGTGCAGATCAAGAGGATGAGGAGGGTGCAGAAGCGTAAGGCTGAGTGAGCCACTCAACCAAGTCTGGTGTGTCCTTTAAAGTAATTGAACGCACCTTCTGCAACTTCCGACTTTGGCTCAAGCCTGTTGCTCCTGCCCTACCCCAACCACCCCTGCGGAAGGGCCTGCCTCTTCCTCTGCCTGTCATTTTTTAAATGATCCTGTGACAAAACTCTCAGTCCCTATACTGATAAAGGACTGCTGCAGAATAGGGCAGCAGTCAGCAGTAGTGTACCTCAACCCTATATATTGTGGACCTATACCAGTCCTTTAGGAATAGCAGACTGTACCTCACTCAACCCTATTTACTGTAGTACACTGTACCTTACCAGTCCTTATAAGGACCTTTGTGCAACTAGTAGGTTGTGATTAGCAGACTATAGCTCAGTCCCTATACTCATAAAGGACTGCTACAGAATAGGGCAGCAGTCAGCAGTAGTGCACCTCAACCCTATATATTGTGGATCTATACCAGTCCTTAAGGTTTAGCAGACTGTACCTCACTCAACCCTATGTACTGTAGTACACTATACCTTACCAGTCCTTATAAGGACCTTTGTGGAACTAGTAGGTTGTGATTAGCAGACTGTACCTCAGTCCCTATACTGATAAAGGACTGCTGCAGAATAGGGCAGCAGTCAGCAGTAGTGCACCTCAACCCTATATATTGTGGACCTATACCAGTCCTTAAGGAATAGCAGACTGTACCTGACTCAACCCTATGTACTGTAGTACACTATACCTTACCAGTCCTTATAAGGACCTTTGTGCAACTAGTAGGTTGTGATTAGCAGACTGTACCTCAGTCCCAATACTCATAAAGGACTACTGCAGCAGAAGGGCAGCAGTCAGCAGTAGTGCACCTCAAACCTATATATTGTGGACCTATACCAGTCCTTAAGGATTAGCAGACTGTACCTCACTCAACCCTATATACTGTAGTACACTATACCTTACCAGTCCTTATAAGGACCTTTGTGGAACTAGTAGGTTGTGATTTGCAGACTGTACCTCAGTCCCTATACTCATAAAGGACTGCTGCAGAATAAGGCAGCAGTCAGCAGTAGTGCACCTCAACCCTATATATTGTGGACCTATGCCAGTCCTTAAGGATTAGCAGACTGTACCTCACTCAACCCTATGTACTGTAGTACACTATACCTTACCAGTCCTTATAAGGACCTTTGTGCAACTAGTAGGTTGTGATTAGCAGACTGTACCTCAGTCCCTATACTGATAAAGGACTTCTGCAGAATAGGGCAGCAGTCAGCAGTAGTGCACCTCAACCCTATATATTGTGGACCTATACCAGTCCTTAAAGCGGAGGTCCACCCTAAAGTGGACCTTCCGCTCATCGGAACCCTCCCCCCCTCCGGCGCCACAATTGGCACCTTTCAGGGGGGAGGGGGGTGCAGATACCTGTACAGTACAGGTATCTGCACCCACTTCCGGGATAGCTCTCTGCGGAAAGGGGCGTAGATTACGCCCCTTTCCGCAAGTGCCTGCCCCTTTCCGCAAGTGGACCGTCCTTATTGCGCAGCGCAACTCGCGCATGCGCAGTAGGGAACCGGGAAATTAAGCCGAAAGGCTCCATTTCCTGATTCCCATACCCAAGATGGCGGCGGCAGGACCCGAGAGACGATCTAGAGATCGGCTTTGGGTGCCGACATCGCGGGCGCGCTGGACAGGTAAGTGTCACTATTTTAAAAGTCAGCAGCTGCAGTATTTGTAGCTGCTGGCTTTTAAAAAAAAAAAAAACGCGGAGTCCCGGCGGTCTCCCGCTTTAAGGAATAGCAGACTGTACCTCACTCAACCCTATGTACTGTAGTACACTATACCTTACCAGTCCTTATAAGGACCTTTGTGCAACTAGTAGGTTGTGATTAGCAGACTGTACCTCAGTCCCTATACTCATAAAGGACTGCTGCAGCAGAAGGGCAGCAGTCAGCAGTAGTGCACCTCAACCCTATATTTTGTGGACCTATACCAGTCCTTAAGGATTAGCAGACTTTACCTCACTCAACCCTATATACTGTAGTACACTATACCTTACCAGTCCTTATAAGGACCTTTGTGGAACTAGTAGGTTGCGATTAGCAGACTGTACCTCAGTCCCTATACTGATAAAGGACTGCTGCAGAATAGGGCAGCAATCAGCAGTAGTGCACCTCAACCCTATATATTGTGGACCTATACCAGTCCTTAAGGATTAGCAGAGTCTACCTCACTCAACCCTATGTACTGTAGTACGCTATACTTTACCAGTCCTTATAAGGACCTTTGTGCAAATAGTAGGCTGTGATTAGCAGACTGTACCTCAGTCCCTATACTCATAAAGGACTACTGCAGCAGAAGGGCAGCAGTCAAGTATAATATTCTTTCTATATTTGGAAGAAAGAATATTATTCGTGTACAAGCATATTACCATACCAGTCCTGAAAAGAACCTTTGTGGACCTAATAGTAACAGCTACTGATTAAACTGATTGTCCCTCACTGACTGCCTCACACAGCTTCCTGCCTGTCCCTATTTAAACTGACAAAACACAGGCTTCTGCAACAAGAACTTGAATAGCACTCAAAACTATATCCCGTACTACTTTACCATACCAGTCCTGAAAAGGACTTTTGTGGACCTAATAGTAACAGCTAATGATTAAACTGACTGTCCCTGCTGCACACAGCGTCCTGTCCCTCTCTCAGCCCTGACAAAAGACAATCTGCAGCAACAATGACTTGAATAGCAGTGCCTCAAATCTATATCCTGAATAGGGATGAGCTTCGAGTTCGAGTCGAACCCATGTTCGACTCGAACATTGCCTGTTCACCTGTTCAGCGAACAGTGAACAATTTGGGCTATTCGCAGCAAATTCGAAAAGCCGGAACACCCTATACAAGTCTATGGGAGAAATCTAAAGTGCTCATTTTAAAGGGTAATATGCAGGTTACTGTCTCAAAAAGTGTTTGGGGACCCGGGTCCTGCCCCAGGGGACATGGATCAATGCAAAAAAAAAGTTTTAAAAACGGCAGTTTTTTCAGGAGCAGTGATTTTAATAATGATTAAAGTGAAACAATAAAAGTGTAATATTCCTTTAAATTTCGTAGCTGGGGGGTATCTATAGTATGCCTGTGAAGGGGCGCATGTTTCTGGTGCTTAGAACTGTCCCTGCACAAATTGTCATTTGTGCAGGAAAAAAAGTCTTTTAAAATCACTTGCGGCTAAATTGTCGGCTCCCCGTAATACAGAGAACACTCAATGAGTGTTCTCTGTATTAGCCGACAATTCATTCATTCATTGATTAAAAAAAAAAAAAAAAGCGTGGGGGTTCCCCTAAATTCAATTACCAGGCCCTTCAGGTCTGACATGGATATTAAGGGGAACCCCGTGTCAAAAAAAAAAAAAAAAATTGACGTGGGGGTCCCCCTAAATATCCATACCAGACCCTTCAGGTCTGATATGGATATTAAGGGGAACCCCGCATCAAATTTAAAAAAAAATTGACGTGGGGGTCCCCCTAAAAATCCATACCAGACCCTTTATCCGAGCACGCAACCTGGCAGGCCGCAGGAAAAGAGGGGGGACGAGAGAGCGGCCCCCCTCCCTCCTGAACCGTACCAGGCCACATACCCTCAACATTGGGAGGATGCTTTGGGGGTCTGTGACCCCTCAAAGCCCCTTGTCCCCATGTTGATGAGGACAAGGGCCTCATCCTCACAACCCTGGCCGGTGGTTGTGAGGGTCTGCGGGCGGGGGGCTTATCAGAATCTGGAAGCCCCCTTTAACAAGGGGACCCCCAGATCCTGGCCCCCCCCCCTGTTTGAAATGGTAAGGGGGTACAAAAGTACCCCTACCATTTCACAAAGAAAGTGTCAAAATGGTTAAATAAGACAAACACACTTTTGAAAAATTCCTTTATTAAAAAAAAATTAAAATAAAAAAAGATTCCAGCGGTGCTAATCCACTCTTGCTATCCAGCGACGTATCTCCGGGGTCCAGCGATGGATGATCATATCCAGCGACGGGGGATCTCTCAGTCCAACGCTGTCCATACATCCTTCTTCTGTCTCCACTGCGGAGACTGCAGAGATCCCAGCGCTGACGTTTCTTATATTAGGAGGGCGGGGCCACCCGTCACCTGACCCCGCCCCTCTGATGCTGGAGAGGGAAGCCAGGGGTTCCCCAGTGACGTGTGGGTGACCCCGCCCCCTCTGATGTAACGCAGGCTTCCGTTACATCAGAGGGGGCGGGGTCACCCACACGTCACTGGGGAACCCCTGGCTCCCTTCACCAGCGTCAGAGGGGGCGGGGCCAGGTGACAAGTGGCCCCGCCCTCCTAATATAAGAAACGTCAGCGCTGGGATCTCCGCAGTGTCTCCGCAATGGAGACAGAAGAAGGATGTATGGACAGCGCTGGACTGAGAGATCCCCCGTCGCTGGATATGGAATCTTTTTTTAATTTTTTTTATTTTTAATAAAGGAATTTTTCAAAAGTGTGTTTGTCTTATTTAACCATTTTGACACTTTCTTTGTGAAATGGTAGGGGTACTTTTGTACCCCCTTACCATTTCAAACAGGGGGGGGCCGGGATCTGGGGGTCCCCTTGTTAAAGGGGGCTTCCAGATTCTGATAAGCCCCCTGCCCGCAGACCCTCACAACCACCGGCCAGGATTGTGAGGATGAGGCCCTTGTCCTCATCAACATGGGGACAAGGTGCTTTGAGGGGTCACAGACCCCCAAAGCATCCTCCCAATGTTGAGGGTATGTGGCCTGGTACGGTTCAGGAGGGAGGGGACCGCTCTCTCGTCCCCCCCTCTTTTCCTGCGGCCTGCCAGGTTGCGTGCTCGGATAAAGGGTCTGGTATGGATATTTAGGGGGACCCCCACGTCAATTTTTTTTTAAATTTGACACGGGGTTCCCCTTAACCACTTTCAGACCGGACCATTTTGCTGGTAAATGACCAGAGGTCTTTTTACACTTTGGCACTGCGCTGCTTTAACTGGTAATTGCGCGGTCATGCAATGTTGTACCCAAACGAAATTTGCGTCCTTTTCTTCCCACAAATAGAGCTTTCTTTTAAAGGTATTTGACTGATTCTGCGATTTTAATTTTTTGCGATATAAACGTAAAAAGACCGCAAATTTTGAAAAAAAATGATATTTTCTACTTTTTGTTATTAGAAAAATCCAATAAACTCAATTTTAGTCATACATTTAGGCCAAAATGTATTCAGCCACATGTCTTTGGTAAAAAAAAAGTCAATAATTGTATATTTATTGGTTTGCGCAAAAGTTGTCACATCTACAAACTAAGGTACATTTTCTGGAATTTACGCAGCTTTTATTTTATGACTGCCTATCTCATTTCTTGAGGTGCTAAAATGGCAGGGCAGTACAAAACCCCCCCAAATGACCCCATTTTGGAAAGTAGACACCCTAAGGAAATTGATAAGAGGCATGTTGAGCCCATTGAATATTTTATTTTTTTGCCGCAAGCGATTGAATAATGACAAAAAAAAAAATTTTTTTTTTTTTTACACAAAGTTGTCACTAAATGATATATTGCTCACACATGCCATGGTTATATGTGGAATTGTACCCCAAAATACATTCTGCTGCTTCTCCTGAGTACGGGGATACCACATGTGGTCGACTTTTTGGAAGCCTAGCCGCGTACGGGGCCCCGAAAGCCAAGCACCGCCTTCAGGATTTCTAAGGGCATACATATGTCATTTTACTCCTCACTACCTATCACAGTTTTGAAGGCCATAAAATGCCAAGATGGCACAAAACCCCCACAAATGACCCCATTTTAGAAAGTAGACACCCCAAGCTATTTGCTGAGAGGCATGTTGAGTCCATGGAATATTTTATATTTTGCCACAAGTTGCGGGAAAATGACAAACTTTATAAATTTTTCACAAAGTTGTCACTAAATGATATATTGCTCACACATGCTATGGGCATATGTGAAATTACACCCCAAAATAAATTCTGCTGCTTCTCCTGAGTACGGGGATACCACATATGTGGGACTTTTTGGGAGCCTAGCCGCGTACGGGGCCCCGAAAACCAAGCACCGCCTTCAGGCTTTCTAAGGGCATACATTTTTAATTTCACGCCTCACTACCTATTACAGTTTTGAAGGCCATAAAATGCCAAGATGGCACAAAACCCCCACAAATGACCCCATTTTAGAAAGTAGACACCCCAAGCTATTTGCTGAGAGGCATGTTGAGTCCATGGAATATTTTATATTTTGCCGCAAGTTGCGGGAAAGTTACAAACCTTTTTTTTTTTATTTTTTTTTTTCACAAAGTTGTCACTAAATGATATATTGCTCACGCATGCCATGGGCATATGTGAAATTACACCCCAAAATAAATTCTGCTGCTTCTCCTGAGTACGGGGATACCACATATGTGGGACTTTTTGGGAGCCTAGCTGCGTACGGGGCCCCAAAAGCCAAGAACCGCCTTCAGGCTTTCTAAGGGCGTAAATCTTTGATTTCACGCCTCACTACCTATTACAGTTTTGAAGGCCATAAAATGCCAAGATGGCACAAAACCCCCACAAATGACCCCATTTTAGAAAGTAGACACCCCAAGCTATTTGCTGAGAGGCATGTTGAGTCCATGGAATATTTTATATTTTGCCGCAAGTTGCGGGAAAATTACAAACTTTTTTTTTTTTTTTTTTTTTTTCACAAAGTTGTCACTAAATGATATATTGCTCACGCATGCCATGGGCATATGTAAAATGACACCCCAAAATAAATTCTGCTGCTTCTCCTGAGTACAGGGATACCACATGTGTGGGATTTTTTGGGAGCCTAGGTGCGTACGGGGCCCCGAAAGCCAAGAACCGCCTTCAGGCTTTCTAAGGGCGTAAATCTTTGATTTCACGCCTCACTACCTATTACAGTTTTGAAGGCCATAAAATGCCAAGATGGCACAAAACCCCCACAAATGACCCCATTTTAGAAAGTAGACACCCCAAGCTATTTGCTGAGAGGCATGTTGAGTCCATGGAATATTTTATATTTTGCCACAAGTTGCGGGAAAATTACAAACTTTTATTTTTTTTTATTTTTTTTTCACAAAGTTGTCACTAAATGATATATTGCTCACACATGCCAGGGACATATGTGAAATGACACCCCAAAATAAATTCTGCTGCTTCTCCTGAGTACGGGGATACCACATGTGTGGGACTTTTTGGGAGCCTAGTCGCGTACGGGGCCCCGAAAACCAAGAACCGCCTTCAGGATTTCTAAGGGGGTAAATTTTTGATTTTACACCTCACTACCTATCACAGTTTTGAAGGCCATAAAATGCCAAAATAGCACAAAACCCCCCAAAATGACCCCATTTTGGAAAGTAGACACCCCAAGCTATTTGCCGAGAGGCATGGTGAGTATTTTGCAGCTCTCATTTGTTTTTGAAAATGAAGAAAAAAAAAAATAATGTATATTTTTTTTCTTTTTTTCAATTTTCAAAACTTTGTGACAAAAATGAAGGTCTGCAAAATACTAACCATACCTCTCGGCAAATAGCTTGGGGTGTCTCATTTCCAAAATGGGGTCACTTGGGGGGATTTTGTGCTATCTGGGCATTCCATGGCCTCCGAAACTGTGATAGGCAGTGAGGAATGAAATCTAAAATTTACACCCTTAGAAATCCTGAAGGTGGTGCTTGGATTTTGGGGTACCGTACGCGGTTAGGCTCCCAAAAGGTCTCACACTTGTGGTATCCCCGTACTCAGGAGAAGCAACAGAATGTATTTTGGGGTGTAATTTTACATATAACCATGGCATGTTTGAGCAATATATCATTTAATGACAACTTTGTGCAAAAAAAATAAAAAAAATAATAATAATGTATTTTTTCCACAACTTTTGTCAAAATATAAAATATTCCATGGACTCGACATGCCTCTCAGCAAATAGCTTGGGATGTCTACTTTCTAAAATGGGGTCATTTGGGGGGGTTTTGAACTGTCCTGGCATTTTATGCACAACATTTAGAAGCTTATGTCACACATCACCCACTCTTCTAACCACTTGAAGAAAAAGCCCTTTCTGACACTTTTTGTTTACATGAAAAAATATTTTTTTTTGCAAGAAAATTACTTTGAACCCCCAAACATGAAGTGTTTTTTTAAAGCAAAAGCCCTACCGATTAAAATGGTGGGTGTTTCATTTTTTTTTTTCACACGGTATTTGCGCAGCGATTTTTCAAACGCATTTTTTGGGGAAAAAACACACTTTTTTTTATTTTAATGCACTAAAAATCACTATATTGCCCAAATGTTTGATGAAATAAAAAATATGATCTTAGGCCGAGTACATGGATACCAAACATGACATGCTTCAAAATTGCGCAGAAACGTGCAGCGGCGACAAACTACGTACATTTTTAAAAGCCTTTAAATGCCTTTACAGGTGACCACTTTAGATTTACGGAGGAGGTCTACTGCTAAAATTAGTACCCTCGATCTGACCTTCGTGGTGATACCTCACATGCATGGTGCAATTGCTGTTTACATATGCCACCAGACCAACGCTTGCGTTCCACGTTGCGCCTTAGCAGGGGGGTACAGGGGTGTTTTTTTTTATTAATTTTTTTTTTATTATTTATTTTGCTTTTTTATTTTATTTTTAAACTGTTCCTTTCATTTATATATATTTTTTTATGATTTTTATTGTTATCTCAGGGAATGTAAATATCCCCTATGATTGCAATAGATAGTGACAGGTACTCTTTTTTTTAAAAATTAGGGTCTATCAGACCCTAGATCTCTCCTCTGTCCTCAAAGCATCTGACCACACCAAGATCGGTGTGATAAAATGCTTTCCCAATTTCCCAATGGCGCTGTTTACATCCCGCAAAATCTAAGTCATGAAATGTTTGTAGCTTCCGGTGTCTTAGGCCATAGAGATGATTGGAGCCATTCTGGTCTCTGATCAGCTCTATGGTCAGCTGGCGGAACCACCGGCTGCATTCTCAGGTTCCCTGTTGGGACAGGAGAGCCTGAGAAAACCATGGAAGATGGTGCGGGGGGGGGGGGACATTCCCTCCCACTGCTTGTAAAAGTAGTCTAGAGGCTAATTAGCCGCTAGGATTACTTTTACATAAAAGCCGACCGCTGGCTGAAAAGAATGATACCAAGATGATACCTAAACCTGCAGGCATCATTCTGGTATAAGCACTCAAAGTCCCGCAACATACCAGTATGTTGCTGGAACTGGTTGGGCATATATTGTAATTTTTTTTTCATGCAGCCTGTGGGCTGAACGAAAAAAAAATATTGATCGGTGGGTATGCCCACCATTAGATACCACCCTTCATCCACCCACTTTCTAATGGTGGGCATACATGCACCATTTATATATGCCGAAGCATGGGGGCATCCTCCCGCAAAAGGTAGGAGCAGATCGCTCCTCCACCCCTTATGCCCCCATGCTTCGGCATATATGCTCTTTTTTAACTGTGGTGGTGAAATCACCCCCGACAGTGCTGGAGTCGCGGCTTTATGTATCATGGGAGCAAACGCTGTTGCTGTCAAGATAAATAAATCCGCTCTGCAGCAGAATGGCGTACCTGCTAAGCAAATGATAGTTAACAATAAAACAAAGTAACATTACAGTATAACAGTAGGACTTACCATACCTGCAAAGCAAATACAAAAAAAATCGCAAAAAATAACACATTTAACACAATCTGTGCCTAAAATATATATATGCCGAAGCATGGGGGCATCCTCCCGCAAAAGGTAGGAGCAGATCGCTCCTCCACCCCTTATGCCCCCATGCTTCGGCATATATGCTCTTTTTTTAACTGTGGTGGTGAAATCACCTCCGACAGCGCTGGAGTCGTGGCTTTACGTATCGTGGGAGCAAACGCTGTTGCTGTCAAGATAAATAAATCCACGCTACAGCTGAATGGCGTACCTGAAAACAAAAAATGGTTAACAATAAAACATTGCAGAATAGAATACAGTACAAAGGAGCAGAACAATAGAGAGAGAATAGAGAGAGAGAGAACAATAAAACGACAACTATTTTTGGTTTTTTTATTTTATATTTTTTTTGGTTTTTTGTTTTTTTTACTTTTTTTTTTTTTTTTTTTAAACACTTTTTTATGTAACTTTAACACTTCTGTTGTAACGGTTCCAGCGGTTTGGGTCTCTCAAAATGCGATGGCATCTTGGGAGACCCTGTGAACGTGTGCCTAGCCTGTGCAATGCTGTACCCTACGCTAATACTCAACTAGTTCATGGTAGCGTTCAAAACATTCACCAATGCAAAGACCAGGATTGTCAGGACAGCGGGGACAACAATAACGGGTGTCACGCCTAAATCCGCGCTTTCTGCAGACACGACATTTTCTTTGGGGGGCTCGTTGGGTAGGGGTACTCGGGAGGACATAAATATAATGCCTCTCATGCAGCCGGCTTACTGCATCTGGTAGGGGAAGGTGAGGTGGAGCACCGTCTGGATACAGAAGGGCTCTGACGATATCCTCCTGGAATTTGAGGAAGGATCCAGTCCGTCCTGAAGCTTTGTGTAGTACATAAGCATTCAGTATAGCCAATTGGAATAAATAAACAGACACTTTTTTGTACCAGCGTCTGGCCTTACGGGCAACTAGATACGGCGCCAACAACTGGTCATTGAGGTCCACCCCTCCCATGTTAAGGTTATATTTGTGGACACAGAGGGGTTTCTCCACAATACCAGTCGCCGTAGGAATTTGGACCGTCGTGTCTGCATGAAGGGAGGTAAGAACGAAAACATTCTTATTATCCCTCCACTTCATAGCGAGCAAATTATTACTGCGCAAGCAGGCTCTCTCCCCCAGCCTAAGAGGGGACTCTACAAGCCGCTGGGGAAAGCCCCGGCGATTAGGTCGCACGGTGCCACATGCTCCAATCTGCTGATCAAACAAGTGACTAAACAGTGGCACGCTTGTGTAATAATTGTCCACGTACAAGTGGTACCCCTTTCCGAATAAGGGTGACACCATGTCCCACACTATCTTGCCAGCGCTTCCTATGTAATCAGGGCAGTTCTCCAGCTCTACGTGACTATCTCTACCCTCATAAACCATGAAACTACGTGTATAGCCTGTGGCCCTGTCACAGAGCTTATACATCTTGACCCCGTATCTGGAACGCTTGTTGGGGACGTATTGTTTGAATGACAAGCGACCAGAAAACTTAATCAGGGACTCATCAACGCAGACAACTTGATGGGGAGTAAACAAGTCTGCAAAACGTTGGTTGAAGTGGTTTATGAGGGGCCGAATTTTGTAGAGCCGATCGTATTCAGGGTCTCCACGAGGACGACAGAGTTCATTGTCGCTGAAGTGCATGAACCGCAAAATCATCTCGTATCGTGCCCTGGACATGGAAGCAGAGAACACGCGCATATGGTGAATTGGGTCAGTGGACCAATATGACCGCAATTCACTCTTTTTGGTTATGCCCATGTTGAGGGAGAGGCCCAGAAAGGTTTTAAATTCGGAAACCGTAACTGGTTTCCATTGTTTGGCAAGGGCGGACTGGGGAATAGTGGCGATGTGTTGAGCAGCGTACAAATTGGTTTGGTCCACAATAGATCTATAGAGATCTTCGGTGAAAAACAGTGAGTAAAAGTCAAGTGTCGTAAAATCAACTGTTTCCACGTTAATGCCAGGTTGGCCAGTGAATGGGGGAAGTACGGGTTCTGCAGAAGATGTGGGCACCCAAATAGGATTGGCGAATTCTGCAGGAAGGGCACTATGGGTACGACGGGCCTGTCTTTGTCTTCTTCTTGGTGGCAGCGGGACACTACTTGTGCTTGCCACCTCGCCAGCTTGAACTGCACTTATGGGACTCGCCACGTCACCACGTGTTACTGCAGTGCTGGATGTACGTCCAGGGTGTACTAGGCCGCTGGTGCTTGCCAGTTCACCAGAAGGTTGAGCGGCTCTAGTACGTCTCTGCTCCATACGAGTGACCTGCGGTTCCTGCACCTCAACAACAGAATACATACGGGATTGGGCACACCTGTTCTTAGCAGCGGCCTCATCTCCGTCGTCAGAGCTATCTGTCATGGAGCCGCTGTCCTCTACAGGATCGTATTCTGAGCCTGAATCTGACAGATGAGTGACGTCCTCTTCACTATCTGTCATGCTCAGAAACGTGTAGGCCTCTTCACTAGTGTACCTTCGCTTTGCCATTTTGGGCTCTAAATTTAGGGGTACACTAGTGAGACTCACAGGTAAAAAAGCACCTAGCCTGTCAGCGACTGTTTCAAAACGCTACAAAAAAAACTGTTAGCGATCGCAGGGATCAAGCCTGACTCTGCGAACGCTGCAGTTATGTGTGTTGTGTTTTGTAAGTGACAGTGATCGATCGATACTGCACTTGGGTGGGCTGGGCTGGGCTTGGCGGAGGGGCTAAACGCAGGTGCTAGCGGGTATCTGGGCTGATCCCGCTAACAATGCGTTTTGGGAAACCTAAAATGAAGGCAACGCTAATATAGATCTGATCAGATACTATATTACTAAAGGGAGGTGTATGCTTTGCGCGTGGGTGTTAGCGGTACTGGCACTAACCTGACGCTGGGGCGACACAGGCCTTATCTGACCCTCAAACTTATATCACCCGCCGGGTGATCAGGGGGTTAAACCTTTATTAGGTAATAAATGGCGGGTGCCCTGAAACAAAAAAAAAATAACTAACCAACCAGCGTCACCTGTAACAGTTATATGGTGATCACTGGTGAAAGGGTTAACTGGGGGGCAATCAGGGGGCTATGCGGTAGTATATGGGGGTCCCTGACGCTATAAAAAGCTGCGGCGAACCTAAATACTTACCTGCCTAACTAGCGTCACCTGTGACACTAATACAGCGATCAGAAAAAAATCGCTTATTAGTGACACTGGCGACGGGGGGTGATCACGGGGTTAAACCTTTATTGGGGGGGTTAGGGGGGCACCCTAGAGCTAAAGGGGGCTAACCCTAACTGCCCTAACAGTTATTACAGTCACAAATGACACCAATGCAAAAAAAAAAAAAAAAAATAATAAAAAATGCACTTGGTGTCACTGTGACTGGGGGGGCAGGGGTGATTGGGGGGGTGATTGGGGGGTGATCAGGGGGGTGAAAAGTGTGCCTGGCGTGTTCTACTGTTAGTGTAGTGTTAGGTGCAACTCACCGATCCTCTCTCCTCCGTGCCGGAACGAAAAAGACCGACACGAGGAGAGATTACATCATTTCCTCTGCCTGTGTTTACAATACAGGAGAGGAAGTGATGTCACCGAGGATTTTCATTCGTCGGGAGCGATCGCGAGGGGGTGGCCATGAATGAATGGCCGTCCCCTCATCCCTGATCTCTCCCGAACGAATGCCGACCGCCGCAGGCACCGGGGGGGGGCCCGATCGGGCCCCCCACCCGCGGGCAGGCAGGGACTTATATATACGCCAATATGCCTGCCCGTGCCATTCTGCCGACGTATATCGTCGTGCGGCGGTCGGCAAGTGGTTAATATCCATGTCAGACCTGAAGGGCCTGGTAATTGAATTTAGGGGAACCCCCACGCTTTTTTAAAAAAAATTTTTTTTATCAATGAATGAATGAATTGTCGGCTAATACAGAGAACACTCATTGAGTGTTCTCTGTATTACGGGGAGCCGACAATTTAGCCGCAAGTGATTTTAAAAGACTTTTTTTCCTGCACAAATGACACTTTGTGCAGGGACAGTTCTAAGCACCAGAAACATGCGCCCCATTCACAGGCATACTATAGATACCCCCCAGCTACGAAATTTAAAGGAATATTACACTTTTATTGTTTCACTTTAATCATTATTAAAATCACTGCTCCTGAAAAAACTGCCGTTTTTAAAACTTTTTTTTTGCATTGATCCATGTCCCCTGGGGCAGGACCCGGGTCCCCAAACACTTTTTAAGACAGTAACCTGCATATTACCCTTTAAAATGAGCACTTTAGATTTCTCCCATAGACTTGTATAGGGTGTTCCGGCTTTTCGAATTTGCTGCGAACAGCCCAAATTGTTCACTGTTCGCTGAACAGGCGAACAGGCAATGTTCGAGTCGAACATGGGTTCGACTCGAACTCGAAGCTCATCCCTATTCAGGATATAGGTTTGAGGCACTGCTATTCAAGTCACTTTAATCATTATAAAAATCAGTGCTCCTGAATAGTGATGGACGAACTTCCGACGGGACGTTTCGCGAAAGCGAAATGCGAACGGACCCAAACGTTCGCGAAACCGAACGTTCGCCGCGGGCCCCATTGACTTCAATGGGAGGCGAACTTTGCAAACCTTCATGTCGAATTTGCGGCCACGTGGTAATTATTAGGGGGTAAAACGTAGTCCCACCATCTGGACAATGACATAATACATGTATGAGGTGAATTTGGGATCGATAACTACAAGCATTTTTATTTTATTTGGGAAATTGTTCTAACAATTCAGGACTATGGAGCTAATGAAGGCAATGGAGGAGAGGGAAGGTCAGGGACCAGGGTAGGCAAAGAAGAGGGTGCAGGAGATGATCACCAGCAGCGTGACATACCGGAATGACACATGCACCGTGATAGAGGCATCTGACAGCAGCACCGTAATACAGAGCACTGACAGCAGCACCGTGACATACAGCGCTGACAGCAGCACCGTGACATACAGCGCTGACAGCAGCACCGTGACATACAGCGCTGACAGCAGCACCGTGACATACAGCGCTGACAGCAGCACCGTGACATACAGCGCTGACAGCAGCACCGTGACATACAGCGCTGACAGCAGCACCGTGACATACAGCGCTGACAGCAGCACCGTGACATACAGCGCTGACAGCAGCACCGTGACATACAGCGCTGACAGCAGCACCGTGACATACAGCGCTGACAGCAGCACCGTGACATACAGCGCTGACAGCAGCACCGTGACATACAGCACTGACAGCAGCACCGTAAGCAGCCCCAGGAGGAAGTCAGCACAGCACAGGGATGGTGTGATCCCCTCATAATAAGAACCCCCAGGAGGAAGTCAGCACAGCACAGGGATAGTGTGATCCCTTCATAATAAGAACCCCCAGGAGGAAGTCAGCACAGCACAGGGATATCATAAGCAGCCCCAGTAGAAATATGACACCGCTCAACCTCTTCAAAGAGGAGGGTAGGGGCATATAGTACGGTGTGCTTTTTTGGGTCAAGGAAGTGAGCCAAATGAATTAAGAAGGTCTGTGTGCTTGATTAAAAAAATAGTTTATAGACATATACATGGTCTACTGGTCACATGTGTTGAATTCCTCCGAGATCCATGCCTCATTCATTTTTAGAAATGTGAGGTAGTTAACACTGTGGTGAGCTAGGCGAGTACGCTTATCGGTCACAATCCCCCCTGCTGCGCTGAACGTCCTTTCGGACAGGACACTGGATGAGGGGCAAGCCAACAGTTCGATTGCAAATTGGGCAAGCTCTGGCCAGAGGTCAAGCCTGCCCACCCAGTAGTCTAGGGGTTCATCACTCCTCAGAGCGTCCACATCGGCCGTTAACCCAATGTAGTCGGACACCTGACGGTCTAGGCGTTCCCTGATGCTGGATCCGGATGACACCTGTCGATGGGTCGGCTGAAAGAATGACCTCATATCCGAAGTCACCAACACATCTTCAAACCGGCCTCTTCTTGCAGGCGCTGTTGGATTGGTACCCGCAAATCCTTCTCTGGGAGTGGGAATTGCTCCTCTGCCAGCGCACGCAAAAGCAGAATGCAGCATTTCTCGAAGCAAGGCCTGGAAGTGCTGCATTCTGACAGCCCTCTGCGACGGCGGTAACATTTCCGCCATTTTGTGTTTGTACCGGGGGTCTAAGTACGTTGCCACCCAGTACTGGTCCTTGACCCTCATGCTTTTTATACGGGGGTCCCTATTAAAACACTGGAGCATGAAGGCCCCCATTTGCACTAAAGTGGAAGCGGTGTGGTGGCCTGGCTCCTGCTCATCATCCAGGATAATGTCGTCCTCTTCATTCTCCTCTCCCCATCCTCGCACAACAGGGATCCCAGAAAGGTTTAAAGCATGCTCTTCTTGCTCCTGCTCATCCGCCCCGGCACCATCCTCCTCTGACTCCTCATCAGACTCCTGTTGTTGACTTGTCTCAGATAGAGTAGCCCCCCCTGGGAATTCATCCAGCATTGCGACTTCCTCATCTTCCCGCTCCTGCTCCTCCACAGCCTGATCAATGACACGACGCAATGCACGCTCCAGAAAGAAGGCATAAGGTACCATGTCACTGATGGCGCCATGGCTGCGACTGACCAGTTTGGTGATCTCCTCAAATGGCCGCAGAAGTCTGCATGTGTCGCGCATGAGCAGCCACTGGCGCGGTGAAAAAAAACCCAGCTCCCCAGAACGGTTTCTTTCGCAGAGTTCATACAGGTAGACGTTAACTGCACGTTTCTGCTGGAGCAGCCTATCAAGCATATAGAAGGTTGAGTTCCATCGCGTCGGGCAATCGCAAATAAGACGTCTGACCGGCAGATGGTGTCGCCGCTGAATGTCAGCAAGGCGAGCCATGGCCGTGTAAGATCTTCTGAAATGGGCCGAGATTTTCCTTGCCTGCCGCAAGATGTCCTGGACCCCAGGGTATTTGACAAGGAATCGCTGCACGACCAAGTTTAAGACGTGTGCCATGCACGGCACGTGCGTGATTTTGCCCTGTTTCAATGCGCTAAGCAGATTGGCACCGTTGTCACACACCACTTTACCAACTGTCAAATTGAGCGGTGTTAGCCACTCATCTGCCTGTGAACGCAAAGCTGAAAGGAGTGCCGGGCCAGTGTGGCTCTTTGCTTCCAGGCACAACAGACGCAGCACGGCATGGCAACGTCTCACCTGGCATGTGGAATAGGTTCTGGGGAGCTTGGGCGGTGCAGTGGAAGAGACGCTAGCAGCGGAAAAGGAGGAGGCAGCTGAGGAGGAGAGGGAGGAGGATGGAGTAGGAGGAGGAGAAGAAGAGTCAGGCCTGCATGCAATCCGTGGCGGTAAAACCAAATCTACACGGGTGCCACGGGTTACATGCTTGACGGCCGTCAGAAGGTTCACCCAGTGGGCAGTAAAACTGATATACCTTCCCTGCCCGTGTTTGCTAGACCACGTGTCTGTGGTCAGATGTATCTTGGCACCGACACTGTGTGCCAGAGATACATTCACTTGCCGCTGAACATGGCCATATAGCTCTGGGATGCCCTTCTCTGAGAAATACTTCCTTCCTGGGACCTTCCATTGTGGTGTTCCAATGGCCACAAATTTGCGAAAGGCCTCCGAGTCCACCAGTTTATATGGCAGTAGTTGGCGGGCTATGAGTTCTGACAAGCCAGCCGCCAACCGTTGGGCAAGAGGGTTATCCGGCGTCATCATTTTTTTACGCTCAAACATTAGGCCCACGGAAGCCTGCCTTTTTGCAGAAAAATGTGAGCTTGGCGTGATGGAAGGTGGAGTGGAGGACAATTGTGAGGAGAGAGGAGAAGGAGAAGTAGAAGACGAGGCTGGACGGTGAGAGCCTGCAGTGTGGCTTTGTGTGTTCCGTTGCTCCCACTGGGCTCGGTGATGGCTGCTCATGTGCCTTCTTAAGGCGGTCGTCCCTAGGTGAGTATTGGGCTTACCGCGACTAACGCGTTGACTGCAAAGATTGCAGATGGCAACGCTATTGTCAGCAGCGGACACGTTAAAAAAAGCCCACACTGCGGAGCCATGTGCCGGTGTCCTGGGAGCGCCAGATGTGACCGTACATGGTCGATGACTCGCTCCTGATACATTTGCAGTCTGCTTTGTCCCTGCTGTGCAATGTAAGTCATTGCTGCTTCTCCTCCCTATCTGCTGGTCCATATCTCCCTCTGAACTCCCCTCCTCTTCCTCTCTTGTGGGCACCCACGTGACATCACTAGACACGTCATCATCAACGTCACCTTCCCCACCGCTATAAGTAGAGATCTCGGAGTAGGCAGCAACACCGGGGACCAACCTCCTCCTTGGGCTGATCTGGGTACTGGCGTCAGACTGCTGAGTAGCGCTTGTTGCTACCTCCTCTTCCTGATCCAATACCAAGAGTGGCTGCGCATCAGAAATGTCCTCTTGATATGGATCGGAAAATAATTCCAGTGACTCAAGCGGAAGGTATGTGGTGGTGGTGGTGGTGGTCGTGTTGTTGGTGGTAGTGTCTTTGGGGGTGCACATAGCAGAGAGTGAAGAAGAGGGTGCAGATCGAGAGGATGAGGAGGGTGCAGAAGAGTAAGGCTGAGCGAGCCACTCAACCAAGTCTGGTGCATCCTTTAAAGTAATTGAACGCACCTTCTGCAACTTCCCACTTTGGCTCAAGCCTGTTGCTCCTGCCCTACCCCTACCACCCCTGCGGAAGGGCCTGCCTCTTCCTCTGCCTGTCATTTTTTAAATGACCCTGTGACAAAACTCTTAGTCCCTATACCGATGAAGGACTGCTGCAGTATAGGGCAGCGGTCAGCAGTGGTGCACGTCAACCCTATCTATTGTGGACCTATAGCGGTCCTTACAGAACAGCAGACTGTACCGCACTCAAGCCTATGTACCGTAGCACCCTATACCAAGTTACCAGTCCTTATAAGAACTTTTGTGGACCAAGCAGGTTGTGTATTAGTGTTTAGCAGACTGTACGTCAGTCCCTATACCGCTGAAGGACTGCTGCAGTATAGGTGAGCGGTCAGCAGTGGTGCACGTCAACCCTATCTATTGTGGACCGATAGCGGTCCTTACAGAACAGCAGACTGTACCGCACTCAAGCCTATGTACCGTAGCACCCTATACCAAGTTACCAGTCCTTATAAGAACTTTTGTGGACCAAGCAGGTTGTGTGTTAGTGTTTAGCAGACTGTACGTCAGTCCCTATACCGCTGAAGGACTGCTGCAGTATAGGGCAGCGGTCAGCAGTGGTGCACGTCAACCCTATCTATTGTGGACCGATAGCGGTCCTTACAGAACAGCAGACTGTACCGCACTCAAGCCTATGTACCGTAGCACCCTATACCAAGTTACCAGTCCTTATAAGAACTTTTGTGGACCAAGCAGGTTGTGTATTAGTGTTTAGCAGACTGTACGTCAGTCCCTATACCGCTGAAGGACTGCTGCAGTATAGGGCAGCGGTCAGCAGTGGTGCACGTCAACCCTATCTATTGTGGACCGATAGCGGTCCTTACAGAACAGCAGACTGTACCGCACTCAAGCCTATGTACCGTAGCACCCTATACCAAGTTACCAGTCCTTATAAGAACTTTTGTGGAACAAGCAGGTTGTGTGTTAGTGATTAGCAGACTGTACGTCAGTCCCTATACCGCTGAAGGACTGCTGCAGTATAGGTGAGCGGTCAGCAGTGGTGCACGTCAACCCTATCTATTGTGGACCGATAGCGGTCCTTACAGAACAGCAGACTGTACCGCACTCAAGCCTATGTACCGTAGCACCCTATACCAAGTTACCAGTCCTTATAAGAACTTTTGTGGAACAAGCAGGTTGTGTGTTAGTGATTAGCAGACTGTACGTCAGTCCCTATACCGCTGAAGGACTGCTGCAGTATAGGTGAGCGGTCAGCAGTGGTGCACGTCAACCCTATCTATTGTGGACCGATAGCGGTCCTTACAGAACAGCAGACTGTACCGCACTCAAGCCTATGTACCGTAGCACCCTATACCAAGTTACCAGTCCTTATAAGAACTTTTGTGGAACAAGCAGGTTGTGTGTTAGTGATTAGCAGACTGTACGTCAGTCCCTATACCGCTGAAGGACTGCTGCAGTATAGGTGAGCGGTCAGCAGTGGTGCACGTCAACCCTATCTATTGTGGACCTATAGCGGTCCTTACAGAACAGCAGACTGTACCGCACTCAAGCCTATGTACCGTAGCACCCTATACCAAGTTACCAGTCCTTATAAGAACTTTTGTGGACCAAGCAGGTTGTGTATTAGTGTTTAGCAGACTGTACGTCAGTCCCTATACCGCTGAAGGACTGCTGCAGTATAGGTGAGCGGTCAGCAGTGGTGCACGTCAACCCTATCTATTGTGGACCGATAGCGGTCCTTACAGAACAGCAGACTGTACCGCACTCAAGCCTATGTACCGTAGCACCCTATACCAAGTTACCAGTCCTTATAAGAACTTTTGTGGACCAAGCAGGTTGTGTATTAGTGTTTAGCAGACTGTACGTCAGTCCCTATACCGCTGAAGGACTGCTGCAGTATAGGGCAGCGGTCAGCAGTGGTGCACGTCAACCCTATCTATTGTGGACCGATAGCGGTCCTTACAGAACAGCAGACTGTACCGCACTCAAGCCTATGTACCGTAGCACCCTATACCAAGTTACCAGTCCTTATAAGAACTTTTGTGGAACAAGCAGGTTGTGTGTTAGTGATTAGCAGACTGTACGTCAGTCCCTATACCGCTGAAGGACTGCTGCAGTATAGGTGAGCGGTCAGCAGTGGTGCACGTCAACCCTATCTATTGTGGACCGATAGCGGTCCTTACAGAACAGCAGACTGTACCGCACTCAAGCCTATGTACCGTAGCACCCTATACCAAGTTACCAGTCCTTATAAGAACTTTTGTGGACCAAGCAGGTTGTGTATTAGTGTTTAGCAGACTGTACGTCAGTCCCTATACCGCTGAAGGACTGCTGCAGTATAGGGCAGCGGTCAGCAGTGGTGCACGTCAACCCTATCTATTGTGGACCGATAGCGGTCCTTACAGAACAGCAGACTGTACCGCACTCAAGCCTATGTACCGTAGCACCCTATACCAAGTTACCAGTCCTTATAAGAACTTTTGTGGACCAAGCAGGTTGTGTATTAGTGTTTAGCAGACTGTACGTCAGTCCCTATACCGCTGAAGGACTGCTGCAGTATAGGGCAGCGGTCAGCAGTGGTGCACGTCAACCCTATCTATTGTGGACCGATAGCGGTCCTTACAGAACAGCAGACTGTACCGCACTCAAGCCTATGTACCGTAGCACCCTATACCAAGTTACCAGTCCTTATAAGAACTTTTGTGGAACAAGCAGGTTGTGTGTTAGTGATTAGCAGACTGTACGTCAGTCCCTATACCGCTGAAGGACTGCTGCAGTATAGGTGAGCGGTCAGCAGTGGTGCACGTCAACCCTATCTATTGTGGACCGATAGCGGTCCTTACAGAACAGCAGACTGTACCGCACTCAAGCCTATGTACCGTAGCACCCTATACCAAGTTACCAGTCCTTATAAGAACTTTTGTGGACCAAGCAGGTTGTGTATTAGTGTTTAGCAGACTGTACGTCAGTCCCTATACCGCTGAAGGACTGCTGCAGTATAGGGCAGCGGTCAGCAGTGGTGCACGTCAACCCTATCTATTGTGGACCGATAGCGGTCCTTACAGAACAGCAGACTGTACCGCACTCAAGCCTATGTACCGTAGCACCCTATACCAAGTTACCAGTCCTTATAAGAACTTTTGTGGAACAAGCAGGTTGTGTGTTAGTGATTAGCAGACTGTACGTCAGTCCCTATACCGCTGAAGGACTGCTGCAGTATAGGGCAGCGGTCAGCAGTGGTGCACGTCAACCCTATCTATTGTGGACCGATAGCGGTCCTTACAGAACAGCAGACTGTACCGCACTCAAGCCTATGTACCGTAGCACCCTATACCAAGTTACCAGTCCTTATAAGAACTTTTGTGGAACAAGTGAGTTGTGAATGTTTAGCAGACTGCAGCAGAAGGGCAGCAGTCAAGTATAATATCCTTTCTATATTTGGAAGAAAGAATATTATACATGTACAAGCCTATTACTGTACCACTGATACCAGTCCTGAAAAGAACCTTTGTGGAACTAATAATAACAGCAAGTCTTTAAAATTACCCTCACTGCCTGACAACACTGCTTCCTTCCTGTCCCTATACAAATTGGCAAAAAAAGAGAACGATTAGTGGTTACTGGAACAGCTCTTTTGTGGACCTTGATAGTAACAGCTAATGATGATGATGATGATGATGAAAGACTAATCTGGCTGTCCCTGTAGCATACACCGTCCTTTCCCTTTCTCTAAACTAACAAAAGACACTCAGGCTGCTGCAAGAATCAGCAGCACAGCAAACCTATCAACACCTAACACCTATACCAGTCCTGAAAAGAACTTTTGTGTACCAAATAGCTAGTGGTTTATCTCTCCCTACTCCACACAGGAACCTGTCCCTATCGTAACAGAAGAAAGAATGTAAAATGGCCACCGGATCGGGTGTATTTATAGGTTAGGGGGAATGTACAAGTGTCCATGTGCTGTCATGTCTCAATTGGCTGTCCTGTATCACATGATAAACGTGTCACCAAAGGTTAAAGTTCTTGTATACATTAAACACGTAAGTCCGCCGCGGCGAACGACGGAAAAAGGCGTTCGAACGTGCGGACCGCGAATGTCGGAAATTCGCCGCGAAACGACCGCCGGGCGAAACGTTCGTCCATCACTACTCCTGAAAAAACTGCCGTTTTTAAAACTTTTTTTTTGCATTGATCCATGTCCCCTGGGGCAGGACCCGGGTCCCCAAACACTTTTTAGGACAGTAACTTGCATATTACCCTTTAAAATTAGCACTTTAGATTGTGAACGTTCGAGTCCCATAGACTTTAATAGGGTTCTAAAGTTCACACGAAGTTTAGGTCTGTTCGCAGGTTCTGGTGCGAACCGAACAGGGGGGTGTTCGGCTCATCCCTAATCCTGAACTACACCTAACACCTATACCATACCAGTCCTTAAAAGAACTTTTGTGGACCTAATAGCTAGCGCTTTGGGTCACTGCAGTCTCTCCCTGCTCCACACAGCAACCTCTCCCTATAGTGACATAAGAAAGAATGTGCAATGGCCACCGGATCAGGTCTATTTATAAGTTAGGGGGAATGTCCAAGTGTCCATGTGCTGTAATGTCTCAATTGGCTGTCCTGTACCACATGATGGATGTGTCATCATAGGTCAAAGTTCTTTTACAGAGTAAAAACACGGAAGTCCGCCCGGCGAACAGCGGCAATAGTCCGGCGATCGGGCAGACCGCGAACAGCCGATATTCGCCGCGAAACGACCGCCGGGCGAACCGTTCGGCCATCCCTAGTAATCAGTGCATCTTTATAGCACTGATGATTGTATAAATGGCAATGGTCCCAAAATTGTGTCACAAGTGTCCGATGTGTCCGCCATTGTGTCGCAGTCACAATAAAAATCGCAGACCACTGCCTACTAATAAAAAAATGAATAATAAAAATGCCATAAAACTATCCCCTATTTTGTAGACGCTATAACTTTTGTGCAAACCAATCAATATATGCTTATTGCATTTTTTTTTTTTTTTACCAAAAATACATAGAAGAATACATATCGGCCTAAACTGAGGAAAAAAGTAGTTTTTATATATATTTTTGGGGGATATTTATTATAGCATGAAGTAAAAAATATTGTGCTTGTTTCAAAATTGTCGCTCTTTTTTTTTTTCATAGCACAAAAAATAAAAACCGCAGGGGTGATCAAATACCACCTACAAAAAGCTCTATTTGTTGAAAAAAAAAGGACGTCAATTTTGTTTGGGTGCCACGTTGCACAACCGTGCAATTGTCAGCTAAAGCGACACAGTACCGAATCGCAAAAAGTGCTCTGGTCAGGAAGGGAGTAAAATCTTCTGGGGCTGCAGTTTTTAATGAATGTATCTGGCTTAAAGTGCCCCTCTCAGTACAGAATACTTGTTTCCCCTGCAGCACACAGTATTTCCTCTTGTGATGTGCAAGCCATCGGAAGGAACCACAACATGCGGAAGGGGAGCAGGCATTCCACACACCCTGGCCACTGGTTCCAGACACTAACTTCTGGTAAGGTAAGTATATTGCCTCTTCTTTTAGCAGGAAGGCTTGGTGTTTAAATGACCCTGTGCTGTCAGGGTCACTTTAACTTTCTTGTAAGAGTAATATGAAACATAGAAGTTGTTCCCAAAAGTTTAAATAAAATGCATCACAGCAATCTAATCTTTAAATACACTTTTTACACTGAAGTATCTAATGGAGTGTTGTAATGGCCCTGCTGTACCATGTCTGGATTACCCAACACTGACTGTATCATTTTAGAGATCTCAGCATGGGATGCATGATCTGATTGTAAATCAAGTATAAAGGAAAGTTTATGGGAGGGCCCTATCAATGAGGAAATCCAAGTGATTGCATCAGATGGCATCAGGTGGGGGGGTGGCCAAACCTATGACAGATCCCCTTAGGCATGTTCTACACTTTACCAAGCAGTGGAAAAAGTACGCTGAGAAAATGAGTCTTGGGACTTGAGCAATGATGTTGTGTTAGTTAAGAAGAACCATTAATATCTCAGAGTTTTACAACAATGAAGCATGGACTCAGAATGTAGATTTGTTATGGAAACTCAATTCTAAACACACATCACAATTCAGATGTTTCTGTTATACAAGAAATACCTTGTTTAAACACCATTTGATTTCAGAACTTTAGATATATATTTTGCAATGAGACATTGGGGGTTATTTACGAAAGTCAAATCCACTTTCCACTGCAAGTGCAGTTGGAAGTGCAGTCTCTCTAAATCTAAGGGGTAGATCTGAAATGAGGGGAAGCTCTGCTGATTTTATCATCCAATCACGTGCAAGCTAAAATGCTGTTTTTTTATTTTCCTTGCATGTCCCCCTCGGATCTACAGCAACATTACTTACAAGTGCACTTGCAGTGCAAAGTGGATCTTCCTTTAGTAAATAACCCCCATTGCTTAGATGTGTGATCTTACAATTGCCATGAAAGAAATAGTAGATAGATTGTAATTTCTAACTTCCATCTAAGTAAGTTATTTGACTGGCTCTAATACTATGGGGCTGATTTACAAGGAATTCATATACTCATTTGCCAAGTGAAAGTGCATGTGCATTTGTTCCGTAAGAATGGGGCAAAATCAAATGCAAATAGGCCATATCTTACTGTTCGAATGTAAATAGCTTTAAAACAGAAAGTACCACATTTGGCCACTAGATGGAGCTAAATATCATACAAATTTCCCCTAATACTAAGCGCCATCTAGTAATTAACCACTTAAAGACCAAGCCTCTTTTTGAGATGTGTTGTTTACAAGTTAAAAACATTTTTTTTGCTAGAAAATTACTTAGAACCCCCAAACATTATACATTTTTTTCTAACACCCTAGAGAATAAAATGGCGGTCGTTGCAATACTTTCTGTCAGACCATATTTGTACTGCGGTCTCACAAGCGCACTTTGTTTTGAAAAAATACACTTATTTGAATATAAAAATAAGTCAACAGTAAAGTTAGCCCAATTTATTTTTTATATTGTGAAAGATAATATGCGGAGTAAATTGATACCTAACATGTCACGCTTAAAAATTGCGCCTGCTTGTGGAAAAATCTCCATAGGCGACATTTAAAAAATTCTACAGGTTGCATATTTTAAGTTACAGAGAAGGTCTAGGGGTAGAATTATGGCTCTTGCTCTACCGATCACGACAATACCACACATGTATTGTTTTAATACCGTTTGCATATGTGGGCGCTACTCACGTATGTGTTTGCTTCTGCAAGCGAGCTCGGCTGGGCATGTTTAAAAAAAAAATCTTATTTATTTTACCTTTTATTTTTTATTTCTACACATCCCTTGTAATAGAAAAAAAGCAAGACAGAACCACTTAAATATGAGATCTGGGGTCAAAAAGACCTCAGATCTCATATTTACACTTATGCCGCGTACACACGTAGCCTACTGTCCGTCGGACTTTCCGAACGGGCTACTTGCCCACACACGGCACTTTTTCAGCGGACTAATACGGCGTACTAAGTCCGCCGTACTATCCGCCCTACTTTTGAAATGAACGGACTCGCCCACACACGCGGATGAAAGTCCACTCATTTTGAGTGCGTCTCCAGATAGGCGGGCCCGTGAAGGAGACGTCGCTGGTCCCGCTAACCTGGTATGGACTTAAAGGGGAACCCCAACGCTGAATCCCCCCCAGGTCCACATCAGACCCTTGTGCGAGCACGCTACCCGGCCGGCCAGGAAAGGGGGGGACGAACGAGTGTCCCCCCCTCCTGATCCGTACCAGGCCGCGTGCCCTCAACATGGGGGGGTGCCTTGGGGAAGGGGGGGCCGCGCGGCCCCCCCACCCCAAAGCACCTTTTCCCCATGTTGTCCCCATGTTGATGAGGACAAGGGCCTCTTCCCGGCCCCCCTTCCCCAAGGCGCCCCCCATGTTGAGGGCACGCGGCCTGGTACGGTGCAGGAGGGGGGGCACTCGCTCGTCCCCCCCTTTCCTGGCCGGCCGGGTAGCGTGCTCAGACAAGGGTCTGATGTGGACCTGGGGGGACCCCCACGCCGATTTTTTCGGCATTGGGGTTCCCCTTTAAGTCCATACCAGGTGGCGGGGCCAGCGACGTCTCCTTCGTGGGCCCCGCCTACCTGGAGACCCGCTCAAAATGAGCAGACTTTTCTCCGGGTGGGAAAAGTCTGTTCATTTCAAAAGTACGGCAGACTGGCATACGCACGGCCGGATTGTCCGCCGAAATGCAAGTCCGGTGGGAAGATTGGAGTGCAAAACTACTTTCTAAGTCCGCCGTACTTTCGGGTAAAAAAAGTCTGCCGGAGGCTACACACGGGGGGATTGTCCGGCGGACTTGAGTTTGCCGGACTTTTCCACCCGATTGTTTGATCGTGTGTACGCGGCATTAAATGCAATAAATAAAAAAATTGTCATTTAAATTTTTTTTATTTCATTTAAAAATAGCCTTTTAAGAGCTGTGGGCAGAAGTGATGTTTTGATGTCGCTTCCTCCCTGCATTGTTATGGAGACGGATGGGGGCCATCTTCCCCTAACTCGTCTCCATGCCCAGCCAGGGTCAAGATCCGATCACCTCCGCCGCTGCCAACTGACCCAGTAAGCGGCGGAGGGCACAGGAACGCGGCGGGAGGGGAGGCCCCTCTCCTGCCACCGATAAAAGTAATCTACGTGGCGAATCCACTGAAGAGACCACTCTTATCAGAAACGGTAAGCCAGCCGAACAAGAGCAGCTAGCTGCTGCCATAACAACGATATCCCCCATCAAAGTAAGGACGTATATCTGCGTGCGGCTGTCCGGAAGTGGTTAATGTGGTACTTTTCATTTAAAATCAATTAATTACATTTAAACAGCATTGGATATAGCCTATTTATGTTTGATTTTGCCCCATTTTTACTGAACAAATTTACTTGCAATTTCACTGGGCAGCTAGCTATGTGAATTTGTTATAAACATACCCATTTAGGCCACAAACCAAAAGAAGCAAGCAGTCAAGGAAAGTCAGAATTGTTTATCGCTATACTTGTATCTGGACATTGACCCTGAGAATATTGAAGCCAAAGCATCAGCATGAAAGGCAAGTAGAATTTTCAAAAACAGGGATCTGCAATGGGAACCTTAACCCCTTCACGCCGACTGTACAGAAATATACGGCCCCACTGCACTTTTTTTTCTATTGATATTTCCGTTTGTGCTGAGAGCGTGCCGCATAGTGTGGTGTCTCAGCCGGAGCACCACACTAATGATCGGGACCTGGAAATCACGATTCCGGGTCACCTGATCGCTGTGATAGTCACTGATTGGCTACCACAGTGATCAGTCGCTGTGAAGCCTACCTCCGTGTCTTCTTTCTCTGTGAATGGAGGAGAGATACTTAGTATGTCTCTCTATCTTTCCTTGCAGAGTAAAAAAAAAGTCTAAAAAAATAAATACATAATAACAGTAATATTAAAACAACCAAAAAAAAAAAACCCAGATCAAGGTTTGATCTAGGTCAGTGCCAGGGTTAGTGTTTGGGTCAAGGTCAGGGTCAAAGGTCAATGCCAGTATATTTTTTTCTTTTTAGTATCAGTGTCAGTTAAGCCACATACACACTATCAGATTTTCTGCTGATTTTTTCCTTCAGATTTACTAAAACCATATAATATGAGGTCAAACCTTAGGAGTTTCAATTTGTATGCAATCAGGCCAGCCCTTGCACTACATGGTTTTGGTAAATCTGAAGACAAAAGCAGAAAATCTGATAGTGTGTATGGGGCTTTAGTGTCAGTTATTACAAGTAGTTACTACAAGTACCAAATAACAACTAACATACACACATGTGATATCGCTGCAATCGTCAGGAGCAAGAGAATTTAATTTGGGTTGTACTTTGGTTGAAAGTTATCGTAGTGGCAAGAATTATACAGCTAAATATACAGCTACATTTAAAAAAAAGGAATTTCTTTACTATTTTGGGCCAGTTTTTCTTTGATAATAATAAAGAAAAAATGGAGATATCCATTACCTTTTACCACCAACAGAAAGCCCAATTAATTTTTTGCCGAAAAAAAATGCAGTATAATCCACCTGGATGCACAAAGTAGTTGTGATATGTACGGTTTTACTAACATATGTCAAAATTGCAAAATTGTGCTTAGGCATTTAAATTTGTTTTACCCTTAGGCGCAAAGGAGTTAATTATCTGTCAAATGACGGATTTGCTTTAAAACTTAAGTTTACAACATTTTTTTTGTTTTGTTAAATCAGCACAAGGGACCGTGCCTAAACTGAATTAGAAGTGTCTCTTGTGCTAGTGGTTGCTCCGTTTGCTTAAGTCTTCAGTCTTCCGTTCTTTTGTATTCCCAAATAGTGGTAATCCTCCAGCGATACAGGTGTTAATATGAGCCGCTGAACCTGTTATAGGCACTTTCCACACCCTTCTTCATTTATAGAATCTGTACTATCGATTCCAGCAATGAAGAGCACTCTATGAATGGAGGAGGTGGACCCTTCATTCATCCATTCAGTCTCCATTCATAGAGCCCCTTTCATTATTGAAAGCTATAATACAGCTTCTATGAATGGAGGAGGGGGCAGAAAGAGTGGATATGCAACTGTAATTGGCACTCTTAACAAATGGCTATGACAGGTCTAGTGGCTCTTATTAACCTCCGCAATACTAGAAGATTACTGCTATGGAGGTTATATGGAGCAGAGGACAGAAAATGTAAACTAATGCCGCGTACAAACGATCGAATTGTCTGGCGGACTTAGTCCGCCAGACCACATTACGCCAGACAATTTGATTGTGTGTGGGCTCCAGCAGACTTTTTCATCGTAAAGACGGGTGGACTTAGAAAGTAGTTTTGACTAAGAATGACGCATGCTCTGAAGCAAGTACGAGAAGGAAGCTATTGGCTACTGGCTATTGAACTTCCTTTTTCTAGACTCGTCGTACGTGCTGTACGTCATTGCGTTAGAAATCGCCGGACTTTCGGAGTGTCCGTGTCCGTTTGTTAGAAAGTCTGACGGATTGTTTGCCGATTGTTTGCCGGACTAAGTCTGCTGGACAATTCGATCGTGTGTACACAGCATTAGAGAGCCACAGTAGAAGGGACATTTCTCATTCAATGTAAGTACCGTTCCTTGTGCTGATTTAAAAATAATAACCAAACTCAAACTTTAAAGCAGATGGAAATCCTGTTAGATAACTTTTAGTTTTCTACAGCATAGTGTATCATAAAAAAAAATCACAAGGTTGTCTGTCCAAAAAAAACATTGTTTCTTTTTTTTTTCCCTTTCTTTAGATACATTTAAAGATGGAGTATTCACAACAAACATATATATTTATTATAAACTTTGACTGAAAATAGTATATTAGTTCATAAGAGTATGCATATGTACATGATTACTAGCCCTTCATCGAAAGAGCAGTACTTCCACCACGCAGTATTTGGTGAGTAAGGTCCTTTTCTTCTACTCATTTGACAAAATAGCTCTTCGGGGGGTATACAAGCTTACGTTGTACTCTAATCTGTCCCCAACACATACATGCACAGAGAAAACTATTTTGAACAACTAAAGATAAATATTAATTGCCTCATACCATTATAAAATCCACCCTACAATCCCAAACTCAAAATAATTTAATCCCCAATTTAGTTAGTTTGTCTTTTCTGCAACGAGTCAGTCAGACATGAATATATCTTTACTTGCTCCATGACCACACATTGAATAGACTTCATTTGTCAGCCAACCCATTCCTATTGTGTAGAGGCCTCTTTGGAACAGACCTTTTCCACCACATCCTTTGCCTTTTCCTCAGGTTTAGAAGGTGATTCTGGTGCTGGAGCATCACTACAAGGTATGTCACCTTTAGATTTCTCAACATCTGCAGAGTCTTTAGATGTAGGTTCACTAGGAGGGTCATTTGGCAAAGTCTTCCCCTCAGCCTCTTTTTCTGGTTTCTCTTCTGTGTTTGCTTCTTTTTTACTGTTTTCTGCAGAAGAATTTACGTTCTCATTTCTTGCAAAGAGAAATTCCCACATGTGTGCACAGGTCATTGGCTCTTTCTTAAGACTTTTGGCCTCTGCTGGAAACAATGGTGCCATACAGTTATGTATCAGTTCTGCCACTTCCCCCTCCATGCTCTTTAGTTTTTCTTGGTATTCTTGTTGAAGGTCTTTCTGTGTCTTTTTAAGATACAAAATAATAATTAGTAATATATGCTGTTTTATATATATGGTCAGTGTTACTAAAATCGCATTGACCTTCAAAAGAGGAAAAAATAGCCCTGTGATCTGTGAACATTTATTATTTAAAGTATATCTAAAGCCTGTGTTCCATTAGGGAGATTTTCCTTAATTTCCTGTCATGTAGATTCAACAGGAATTAAAAGAATATCTTTCCAATGTCATGTAAATCCCAACATAGCCAGATGTCTTGTGAACAAGTTGTAAAATTGGCGACAACTCAAAATGTTGAACTTACCCCCACTTTCATTCCCTGTGACAACAAAAAGAACCTGATAGAACCTTGTAACCACTCACGACTGTAGATTTTTCAAAAAAGGTATTGCCTTTAGTTATATGTTAATATGCATGTGTAGTCAAAAGCTTTTTTTTGGCTCAGGAAAGAGTAGGGAAGGGTTAACACCCCTGTGTACCATTGGGCAAGTTTATCTTCACTTCCTGTTCCAGAGATGCAACAGGAAGTTAAAGGAAATCTCCCAAAGTGAAGGGAATTACGCTCTTAGACAGTTGTCTCCAGAACAGGTATCCCATTGGATAATTTCTCTCCAACTATTGCTTTGGGGGCAACTCTAAAATGTTGGTTTTCCCTAATTTTATTTTTTTCAGTGACAATGGCCACCATTACAAATATAGGAATGAATCTTCACAATGGGAACACAGACAGGAATAAAAACTTGACAGAGGGTCTGATTCTATTTTTTATTTTTTTTTAATCTTTAGCGGAATGGAGTGAATTTGGATTTCTCCACTTTTGCCACAAATTCATTTTTTACACGTTGTTTTACATTTTGTTTTTAAATGGTACTAAAAACTATTTGTGCCTTTACTTAAAATTCTTGGTGCACGCACTGCACAAATATAGTGCATAATCAGTAATGCATTGTACATACAATGCACATACAATACAGAGAAGACAGTAAAAGGAAACCTCGGCTGAAAGAAATATGGGGTCTGTCATTTACAACCTCCTGATGAAAATGATAGTTGTCTGACTGTTGTTTGGGGCATGCCTAGTCAAACCATCTAATTTGCAAGGTCAGTGACTAAACCAGCCATGCGTGGATTGAAATTCAGCCAGTTCAGCAGGGACCAGCTTCATTTCAATCCATGTATGTACAAGCTAATTGTACACAAGTCATTCTATCAATAGACTTGTGTACATCCAGCTTGTTGGAAAATGTTCTCTTGATAAGGACTACTAGCTATAGCGGCCATAAGAAATATTGCTCTCCCATCTAGGTTTTGCAGCTATTTATTTTAACATCATCCAAAATTCCAATGGCAAAGCCATATTTTGAAATTTAAAATAATAATTTTGTAATTCCAAAATGATTTAAAGATGACTTATGGCCAAACTATAAAATCACATATGTGAGGCTGCCCATATCAGTAGGACTGGGTTATCTGTTTGTCTAAGTACCCCCTGGAACATTTTATACCTGCTTGTCCTGCCAGTGGAGACAATGACCCTTTAATAGGGTGACAACACTTTCCTTGTCACCTTTACTGCTGCTGTAGCTGCTTAGCTATTGCCACCATTGATAGCACTATCAATGAACAGCCATGCCTAGATCTGCCCACATCATTTGATTAATCATGCATTGCTCTCTATGAGTCCTGCTCAGCCCCTCTCACCCCTTGCAGTAACGTCTAACAAAATTCACAAGCTTTCCAGCTGCATTTATCATTAATAATAGGCATACTGCCCAACATTTGAACCTCAGAATGAGGTACACTTGAGAAAGGAAGTGTGCACTATGCACGCCGCTGCAAAAATGGGTGTGACCACATTTTTAAGAGTGGGAGGGGCTTATGGGGTGTAGTTAAACAAAACTTGGGCTTCTGCTTTGATTGCTGTGCCACAAGCAGGATTCTCACAGACAGAAACCCCAGAACAATCATTAAAATAAAAAGAATAAAAGCATCCAACAGTGAGTTACACAAGCTCGGTAAATGCTGGGAGTTGTAGTCCCCCTGTCACTTAGGCATGCTGGGAGTTGAATTCCCCCTGTTACTCAGGCCATGCTGGCAGTTGTAGCCACTCTGCAGCTATAGATCTTTTTGGTGATGATGGGCTCCTCCCAGCGTACTTTACTACCCGCACCTGGAGTTCATAGCTTGCAGGGTGAGGATCCATCTCCACACCACGGGGGCCACCACACTACTCTTGGCCCTCCTGGGGGCCCCAGAATCCATGCTCCTCAGTCAGCCATGGAGCACCAAATTCACTGGACCTCTCATGTCACTGGAAGACTGACGATTTATGGCGGGTGGAGTCAGGAGGAGGGGCAGAGTGCCGCTCTCTAGTGCCCGGAGTCAGGAGGAGGGGCCAGGTGGCGCTTTGTGGCAGGCGTAGTCAGGAGGAGGGGCAGGGTGCCACTCTCTGGTGGCCGGTGTCAGGTGGAGGGGCAGGGTGTTTGTGAGGTGGAGTCAGGAGGCTGAAAGCGAATATCGGCCTACCTATCCCTGACATCGCAGGCTGAATTTGACAGCTGCACTTTCTCTCATTGCAGCCGTACCCCTGCCGGCTTGCCCACCAATCCCTGGCTGTGCTAGATGTTGCAGCATACTGCTGCAGGTCCTGCTCTGCATGGAGTAATGCAGGACAAAGCCCCTGTACTCTGGGACCATGGGACTAAGGTGAAAATGCGGGACAGTCCCGCCCAATCCGGGACTGTTGGGAGGTATGCACGAGGTAAACTGTATTTCTTTTCAGACATGCCAGTGAGCTTGTTTATCACTCTATGAAAAAAAACATTACAGGCTATGGACTTTAGGTCAAAGGTCAGCATGACAGCCAGGCAACCAGCATTTTTAAAAGAAAAGTCACCAATGGCAGTCCCTTATTTCCTACAATACAAGATTCTTTTTTTAGCACATTACTATAATTCTGTTCTGCTCTCTGAGGTCTTTCGAAAGACTCAAAGCTCTTTGTTTTTCAAGAGATTATTCATGTTAGAGCAACAAAACAGAGAAAAGATTACAGCGCACATCTTTGGCAGGTACTGAGTCATACTCTGATCATATCTATTAAATCCAGGTGTCACTAGCAGATTGCATTCTGATATCTCTATAAATAAAAAAACGTCATCATAATAGGATGTGTCACAGTCTTCCGCATATTTATGATTCCCTCAATGCTTTAGCAGAGAGGAGAAAATGATTATTATAAATCATACGAGGGCTGACAAAACAAGTATAATCACACAGGAAACTAGATTTCAAGGTTAAATTAACTGCTTCACTGCCAATGGGGTTTCAGATCTAAAGGAAGTCAATTCAGTTATGAAAACATTGTGTTCTGATCTCCAATAATGCTTTAACCACTTCAACTCCAGAAGGTTTACCCCCCTTAATGACCAGGCCATTTTTTGCATTACGGCACTGTGTTATTTTAACTTTGCGCAGTCATGCAACGCTGTACCCAAATAAAATGTATGTAATTTTTTTCCACAAATAGAGTTTTTTTTTTGGTGGTATTTGATCACATCTGCGGTTTTTATTTTTTGTGCTATAAACAAAAAAAGACAAACAAATTTGAAAAAAAAAAAGTACATTCTGCTATAAAACACACCCAAATAAAATGTAGAAAATCGAATTTCTTCATCAATTTAAGCTAATATGTATTCTGCTACATATTTTTGGTAAAAAAAAATCCCAATAAGTGTATATTTGATTGGTTTTCGCTCAAGTTATAGCGTCTACAAACTAAGGGATATTTTTGTGGAATTTTTATAGATTTTTTTTTTTTTACTAGTAATGGTGGAGATCAGTGACTTATAGCGGAACTGCGGCATTGTGGCGGACAAATCGGATACAATGGGAAACTTTTGACACTTTTTTGGGAACCAGGGACACTAATACAGTGATCAATGCTAAATAATATGCACTGATCACTGTACCAATTATCCTGGCAGGTAAGGGATTAACATCAGGAGCAATCAAAGGGTTAAATGTGTGTCATAGGCTTGGTAACTGTGGAGGGGTGCTTGTACGGTAAGAAGACAGAGATCCTTGTTCCTGCTTAGCAGAAACACAAGATCTCTGTCACAAGATTCTCCTGTCACAGAACGGCAATCTGCCTTCTTTATATAGGCAGACCGCCGCTCTCTGTCTGCCTTGGGAATGATCAGCGGCTCCGGCGAACCTGCTGATTGGCTCCCGCTGTGATTAGACACAGCGCACCCCAGACCCTGAAAAAAAATCACATTCAAGTATGTGATTTCACGCTAAGGGGGACGCCCTCCCGCAGTATATGTACGTGGGGGCATTCCTTAAGCGGTTAAAGTAGAATTACAGATTATGCCTAACTAATTGTAAAAATGCTTCCTCCTCCTCATAACACCTATACTAATGAATCTGTGTAAGGCCTCTTTCACACGAACGATCCGTTCAGGTCCGCCTGTCAGTTTTTTAGGGGGACCTGAATGGACTCTCCATAGACCTCTATGGAGCGTCAGATGTCAGCGGTGACATGTCCACTGACATCCGACCTGCTCCGATCCGAAAAAGTGTGACGGGGAAAAACCTACCTTCCATCTGTCTGAGGATCGGGTGGCAACGGACTCTGCGGTCCGTCCTCTTCTGATCCCCCATAGGGGAGAGCGGCGCTCTGACAGGTCCGTCTCTGCCCAGTATGCCGAGACGGACCTGTCATCTTCCTGCTCAGCGGGTATTGACAGAGCGATCCCCCTGCTGAGCAGAGCTGGCTCCGTACACGGACACGCCTGTGTGAAGGAGCCCTTAGAAAGATGTTTATACTTAACAATTTTCAGGCTACTCTGGACTGGTCATGCGATCTCCCCTGTGTCAGCCAGTGCTAGCTGCAGGAGGAGAGACTGCTCAACAACGGCTGGCAATGCTTGGGAATGGGAAAGTCACCTATGGCTTTACTATGGCCCATTAGCTGTCAGCACCCCCTTTGCTCCCTGAAGCCACTGCTAGTTGAAGCAGGGGAGCTGGATTAACTGACCGGGCTGGTGCGGGCTGAAAATTGGTAGTTATTTGTGTGAACAAAATTATAAGAATTTCATAGGGGTACAGTGTTGCATAACCGCCCAATTGTCATTCAAAGTGTGACAGCGCTAAAAGCTGAAAATTGGCCTGGCAAGAAAGGAGTACAAGTGCCCAGTATTGAAGTGGATAAAGTGGTTGTCAAGGTAAAAGGTTTTTTTATCTTAATGCATTCTATGGTGGCTACAGTACAGGCTTCGAGTGCTGGGAGGATGTCCTCCCGTGATCGCGCTGCTCATGTTCCCCTTTCGGACTCAACTGATCACAGAACAGGGTAAAGGCCCAATCACAGGGGGACCTTTACCATGTGATCAGCTGTCAGCCAATGGCAGCTGATCACAGAACTTAACAGAAACCGGTTATCGGCTTTTTTTTCTCCTCACAATCAGCATGAGGAGAAGAGAATAAAGCTGGTAACTGGCTTCTGTTACAGGGACATCAGTCCCTGCCTTCATGCCCATCAGTGCCAGCTATCAGTGCCCATCAGTGCCACCTATCAGTGCCCATCATTGCCTCCTCATCAGTGCCGCCTCATCAGTGCCCATCAGTGCAGCCTCATCAGTGCCGCCTCATCATTGCCACCTCATCAGTGCCTATCAGTACAGCCCATCAGTGCAGCCTCATCAGTGCTGCCTCATCAGTGCCCATCATTGCCCATCAGTGCAGCCCATCAGCACACATCAGTGAAGGTGAAAATTACCTGTTTACAAAATTTTATAACAAATGTTGTTTTGTTTCAAAATTTTTGGTCTTTTTTTTTTCTTTAGCAAAAAATAAAAAACCTAGTGGTGATTAAATACCACCAAAAGAAAGCTCAATTTGTGTGAAAAAATTATAAAAATTTTGTGGTACAGCGTTGCATGACCACACAATTGTCATTCAAAGTGAAAATTGGCCCTGGGCAGGAAGAGGGTTTAAGTGCCCAGTAGGCAATTGGTTAAAGTCACATGATTGGCTTTTCTCCAGTCATGGAGATCTTTCTGTTAAATTAAAAACTCTGGGTTGGATACTTCCATGATTTGTGAAGTGGAGTAGAGTATTTTGGAGTACAAATATTGTTATCCAATATTTATTATAAATCAACCCCATAGTCTAGTAAATGGAATGATAATAAGAATGCAGCTGGTTGTTGTAAGTAGCACAGACACCTTGATATACTAGTACATTACTGGATATTAAAGTCACATGTTCAGTAATCTGCAGTTGTGTATACGATATAGTTGATGTTTCTGCTCTATTAAATTTTGGTTACCTGCTCTCCTTTTTCTCTGATTTTCTGAAGACCCTCATTCTGTTTTTCTTCTAATTTCTGTTGCTGGTTGTTCCATTTATCTGATACCTAAACAAAAGAAAAAAGAAAAACTGAGGTGTTAGAGGTTGATCTTGATTTGCTTGAGTTTTTGACCCCCCCCCCCCCCCCCCCCCAATCCACTTATTCCTCCCGCACTTTATTTTTATTTATTCCTTTGTTTGTCATGTTTTTGTATTTTTATGTTGTACACTGCATGTGGGATGAGTAGGGTTGCAGGTCCTTGGGTGTGCCCTGAAAGTCTTGGGAGGGGGTGGACATGGCCTTCTGGCTTAGTTCACTCTCTCTTATGGGGTCTCCCTTCGGGGGAGCCCTACCTAGTACTTGGGTGGGTCTGTTTCAGCAGACCTTCCAGAGAAAGGGGTCTGTCTGGTCTCAGCCAGATGGACCATCTTTTAAGTACCCTTGTTCCTGTCAGGAGCCTAACGCCCTGGGGGATTCAGGGCAAGGCCCTCTGATTTCAGAGTGCTTGTGTACCCGTTGCGCTTTTTTGTGTTTCACTCTTTATGTGTGTGCACATTTTTTTGGCACTGGGTGAAGTTTTTGAGTGTGGTTCATACGCCATGGGCTTTCAAAAAACCCCCCCAAAAAACAGTGTCCTCTTTTTAAACTCTAATGGGATGTTCTGTTAACACTTATCCTGAGGTAGTGAAGCTACTTTTGTGCCCATCACTCCAATAAGGTTTTTTGTCCTTTTGCCTCAGCAATGCAATCCCCAGTTAAAGTTCCCACTGCACTTCACCTGATCACTACTACACCCTAAGCCAAAGTCACTTCAGCACCCTAGTCAGGTCTCCTCTTCACACACAGCTCAGCTACAACTGCACCCGCAGACACAGTCTTCTCCTCTGCTGAGTACTCCAATAGCACACCTCTTTCTATAGGTGCACTCAGCAGGCTCGCTCCCAAGACATGACCCTGTGAATGGACATTCTTCATTAAGTGTGGCTTGCCCTAGCCCCCGCTCGCCCCTCACTGGCCAATGGCTCCCACTGCTGTGTAAGCCAATAAGAGAGAGTTGCTCTCAAGCACATCGCTGTATCCAGATGGGTTAAGTATAAGGGGGGCTATCTGCACTCAGAAGGTTTTTTACCTTCATGCATAGAATGCGTTAAGATAAAAAAAAACTTCTGCCTTTAGAGACACTTTAAGGTATATTAGTCCACATATGCGGATGATAGAAGTCAGTTACAAATGGGACACATAAGGGAACATCATTGTTATTTTATTTTAAATGTTCTTAATTCAGATATATTAAAATCAATGTAGCACCCTGAAGTTTAGGCAGGGTTGCTCCTTACAAATTTACTTGCCAGGAGTAGTTAGCCTGGTTGATTGCTAGAGATCCATTGATTTCTCCCTAAGTTTGGCCTTGTTGCACTTTTCTCTTCTACCACTAGGTGGCTGGGTACTTGGTGGAAGGGCAACACAAGGTCAGGTTATGGGTATATGGGGTATCTCAGCCAATGGGCAGGGGTTTAATTGAATTCCTTGGCCTGCTGGGAGAGCCTATATATTCAGGTGAGGTCAGGTGATCTGTGTTCTGTGCCACCTAGATGGCTGTTTGGGTGGACGTGTGTTGTGTGCCCCGGGCTGCTAGGCCAGATATTGGGCCTATCCCGGGGGCGTCTGGATGCTAGGCTGTCTGAGGGCCTATCCAGAGTAAGAGGGCAGCACAGGGCTGGGCTTGCAGTCCAACCAAAAATGATGGTTTTGCTGTCCTGTCAGTGGTCAGAGGTAGAAAGGAAGCTGTCACCACTAAGGGACCAACCCCCTTATTACCAGGGACCACAGTGAGTAACTGAAGCAAGTACCGGAGCAGTATTCTCACTGAAGGGGCACGGTGAAGAATCACAAAACTTCAGGTGGTGATCAAGTCAGGGACCCAGCCAGTGGGTCTGGACAGTTGCTACGATTGTTCTTATGGTGTAGGAAATCACTGGCTGTAAAAGAAGATATTTGAATAATGCCTGTAGCTGCAGGCATCATTCAGATATCACCGCTCACTGCAACGTCATATGATGTCGACAAACAATATATTTGGGGGGCACACCCTAAAAGATGCATTAAAAATGGTGCAGAAATCCAATGGTTCAGAGAAGCAGGATCTCCCAATCTATGGATAGTGTAGGACCCACTAATCATGGGGTACTTTGTCGCAGTAAGTGGTCTTAAGCACCAAATAGCAATATGGTGTGACCAAATCCCTATATTTTTTGATAATGTTTTTTGAAAATGTCTAGGTGTTTTAAATAAGCTTTGCTGGAGGTAAATGTATTTTTTGCATATGTGCACTGTCATATGACATTGGGCGGGCGGCAAGCGGTTAAACATATTTCTACTGTTTACAGACAGATATTTTAGTTACTCTAAGTAGCGCGAGGGACACATTTACATATGTCATTTCTACTGTCAGTTTTTCGATGGACCCAGAGAAACTATCTGCAGTTCTACAGTGGCCTCGACCCGTAGCTCTACGTCAGCTACAATGTTTTCTTGGCTTTGCCAATTATTATCGGAAATGTATTGGGAATTTCTCTTCTCTGGTCAAACCCCTGATTGATATGACCAGAAAGGATGGTAACCCACAGAATTGGTCTCCGGATTTCATTAAAGCCTTTGAGTCTCTCAAGGCTGCCTTTGTTTCAGCTCCTGTGCTGGCACATCCTGATCCTACGTTATCCTTCATCCTTGAGGTTAATGCATCCGAGACTGGAGTAGGCGTCCATCTGTCTCAGTGTCCTACCTCTGAGAGCACTATACATCCTTGTGGCTACTTTTCTAAGAAATTGTCTCCTGTGGATAGGGATGGCCGAACGGTTCGCCCGGCGGTCGTTTTGCGGCGAATTTCGGCTGTTTGCCATCCGCCCAATCGGTGGACTATTGCCGCCGTACGTCCGGCGGACTTCCGTGTTTACTGTGTAAAAGAACTTTGACCTATGATGACACATCCATCATGGGGTACAGGACAGCCAATTGAGACATTACAGCACATGGACACTTGGACATTCCCCCTAACTTATAAATACACCCGATCCGGCGGCCATTTTACATTCTTTCTTCTGTCACTATAGGGAGAGGTTGCTGTGTGGAGCAGGGAGAGATTGCAGTGACCCAAATCGCTAGCTATTTGGTCCACAAAAGTTCTTTTCAGGACTGGCATAGGTGTTAGGTGTAGTTCAGGATATAGGTTTGAGGCACTGCTGTGTTACTGATTGTTGCAGCAGCCTGTCTCTTGTCAGTGTAGAGAGAGGGACAGTACGCTGTGTGCTGCAGGGACAGTCAGTTTAATCATTAGCTGTTACTATTAGGTCCACAAAAGTGCTATTCAAGTTATTGTTCCAGCAGCCTCTGTTTTGTCAGTTTAAATAGGGACAGGCAGGAAGCTGTGTGAGGCAGTGAGGGACAGTCAGTTAAATCAGTAGCTGTTACTATTAGGTCCACAAAGGTTCTTTTCAGGACTGGTATGGTAATAGGCTTGTACACGTATAATATTCTTTCTTCCAAATATAGAAAGAATATTATACTTGACTGCTGCCCTTCTGCTGCAGTAGTCCTTTATGAGTATAGGGACTGAGGTACAGTCTGCTAATCATTCACAACCTACTTGTTCTACAAAGGTCCTTATAAGGACTGGTAAGGTCTAGGATGCTACAGTACATAGGATTGAGTGAGGTACAGTCTGCTATTCCTTAAGGACTGGTATAGGTCCACAATACATAGGGTTGAGGTGCACTACTGCTGACTGCTGCCCTATACTGCAGCAGTCCTTTATCAGTATAGGGACTGAGGTACAGTCTGCTAATCATTCACAACCTACTTGTTCCACAAAGGTCCTTATAAGGACTGGTAAGGTCTAGGGTGCTACAGTACATAGGGTTGAGTGAGGTACAGTCTGCTATTCCTTAAGGACTGGTATAGGTCCACAATACATAGGGTTGAGGTGTACTACTGCTGACTGCTGCCCTATACTGCAGCAGTCCTTTATCAGTATAGGGACTGAGGTACAGTCTGCTAATCATTCACAACCTACTTGTTCCACAAAGGTCCTTATAAGGACTGGTAAGGTCTAGGGTACTACAGTACATAGGGTTGAGTGAGGTACAGTCTGCTATTCCTTAAGGACTGGTATAGATCCACAATACATAGGGTTGAGGTGCACTACTGCTGACTGCTGCCCTATACTGCAGCAGTCCTTTATCAGTATAGGGACTGAGGTACAGTCTGCTAATCATTCACAACCTACTTGTTCCACAAAGGTCCTTATAAGGACGGGTATGGTCTAGGGTGCTACAGTACATAGGGTTGAGTGAGGTACAGTCTGCTATTCCTTAAGGACTGGTATAGGTCCACAATACATAGGGTTGAGGTGCACTACTGCTGACTGCTGCCCTATACTGCAGCAGTCCTTTATCAGTATAGGGACTGAGGTACAGTCTGCTAATCATTCACAACCTACTTGTTCCACAAAGGTCCTTATAAGGACTGGTAAGGTCTAGGGTGCTACAGTACATAGGGTTGAGTGAGGTACAGTCTGCTATTCCTTAAGGACTGGTATAGGTCCACAATACATAGGGTTGAGGTGCACTACTGCTGACAGCTGCCCTATACTGCAGCAGTCCTTTATCAGTATAGGGACTGAGGTACAGTCTGCTAATCATTCACAACCTACTTGTTCCACAAAGGTCCTCATAAGGACTGGTAAGGTCTAGGGTACTACAGTACATAGGGTTGAGTGAGGTACAGCATGCTATTCCTTAAGGACTGGTATAGGTCCACAATACATAGGGTTGAAGTGCACTACTGCTGACTGCTGCCCTATACTGCAGCAGTCCTTTATCAGTATAGGGACAGAGGTACAGTCTGCTAATCATTCACAACCTACTTGTTCCACAAAGGTCCTTATAAGGACTGGTAAGGTCTAGGGTGCTACAGTACATAGGATTGAGTGAGGTACAGTCTGCTATTCCTTAAGGACTGGTATAGGTCCACAATACATAGGGTTGAGGTGCACTACTGCTGACTGCTGCCCTATACTGCAGCAGTCCTTTATCAGTATAGGGACTGAGGTACAGTCTGCTAATCATTCACAACCTACTTGTTCCACAAAGGTCCTTATAAGGACTGGTAAGGTCTAGGGTACTACAGTACATAGGGTTGAGTGAGGTACAGTCTGCTATTCCTTAAGGACTGGTATAGGTCCACAATACATAGGGTTGAGGTGCACTACTGCTGACTGCTGCCCTATACTGCAGCAGTCCTTTATCAGTATAGGGACAGAGGTACAGTCTGCTAATCATTCACAACCTACTTGTTCCACAAAGGTCCTTATAAGGACTGGTAAGGTCTAGGGTGCTACAGTACATAGGGTTGAGTGAGGTACAGTCTGCTATTCCTTAAGGACTGGTATAGGTCCACAATACATAGGGTTGAGGTGCACTACTGCTGACTGCTGCCCTATACTGCAGCAGTCCTTTATCAGTATAGGGACTGAGAGTTTTGTCACAGGGTCATTTAAAAAATGACAGGCAGAGGAAGAGGCAGGCCCTTCCGCAGGGGTGGTAGGGGTAGGGCAGGAGCAACAGGCTTGAGCCAAAGTGGGAAGTTGCAGAAGGTGCGTTCAATTACTTTAGGACGCACCAGACTTGGTTGAGTGTCTCACTCAGCCTTACTCTTCTGCACCCTCCTCATACTCTTGATCTGCACCCTCTTCTTCACTCTCTGCTATGTGCACCCCCAAAGACACTACCACCAACAACACCACCACCACCACATACCTTCCGCTTGAGTCCCTAGGAATTATTTTCCGATCCATATAAAGACATTTCTGATGCGCAGCCACTCTTGGTATTGGATCAGGAAGAGGGGGTAGCAACAACCGCTACTCAGCAGTCTGACGACAGTACCCAGATCAGCCCAAGGAGGAGGTTGGTCTCCGGTGTTGCTGCCTACTCCGAGATCTCTACTTATAGTGGTGGGGAAGGTGACGTCGATGATGACGTGTCTAGTGATGTCCCGTGGGTGCTCACAAGAAAGGAAGAGGAGGGGAGTTCAGAGGGAGATATGGACCAGCAGATAGGGAGGAGAAGCAGGAATAACTTACATTGCACAGGAGGGACAAAGCAGACTGCAAATGTATCAGGAGTGAGTCATCGACCATGTACGGTCACATCTGGCGCTCCCAGGACACCGGAACATGGCTCTGCAGTGTGGGCTTTTTTTAACGTGTCCGCTGCTGACAATAGCGTTGCCATCTGCAATCTTTGCAGTCAACGCATTAGTCGCGGTAAGCCCAACACTCACCTAGGGACGACCACCTTAAGAAGGCACATGAGCAGCCATCACCGAGCCCAGTGGGAGCAACGGAACACACAAAGCCACACTCCAGGCTCTCACTGTCCGGCCTCGTCTTCTACTTCTCCTTTTCCTCTCTCCTCACAATTGTCCTCCACTCCACCTTCCATCACGCCAAGCTCACGTTTTTCTGCAAAAAGGCAGGCTTCCGTGGGCCTAATGTTTGAGCGTAAAAAAATGATGACGCCGGATAACCCTCTTGCCCAAAGGTTGACAGCTGGCTTGTCAGAACCGATAGCCCGCCAACTACTGCCATATAAACTGGTGGACTCGGAGGCCTTTCGAAAATTTGTGGCCATTGGAACACCACAATGGAAGGTCCCAGGAAGGAAGTATTTCTCAGAGAAGGGCATCCCAGAGCTATATGGCCATGTTCAGCAGCAAGTGAATGTATCTCTGGCACACAGTGGCGGTGCCAAAATACATCTGACCACAGACACGTGGTCTAGCAAACACGGGCAGGGAAGGTATATCACTCTTACTGCCCACTGGGTGAACCTTCTGACGGCCGTCAAGCATGTAACCCGTGGCACCCGTGTAGATTTGGTTTTACCGCCACGGATTGCATGCAGGCCTGCCTCTTCTTCTCCTCCTCCTCCTACTCCATCCTCCTCCCTCTCCTCCTCGGCTGACTCCTCCTTTTCCGCTGCTAGCGTCTCTTCCGCTGCGCCGCCCAAGCTCCCCAGATTCGACATGCCAGGTGAGACGTTGCGATGCCGTGCTGCGTCTGTTGTGCCTGGAGGCCAAGAGCCACACTGGCCCGGCACTCCTTTCAGCTTTGCGTTCACAGGCAGATCAGTGGCTAACACCGCTCAATTTGACAGTTAGTAAAGTGGTGTGTGACAACGGTGCCAATCTGCTTAGCGCATTGAAACAGGGCAAAATGACGCACGTGCCATGCATGGCACACGTCTTAAACTTGGTCGTGCAGTGATTCGTTGTCAAATACCCTGGGGTCCAGGACATCTTGCGGCAGGCAAGGAAAATCTCGGCCCATTTCAGAAGATCTTACACGGCCATGGCTCGCCTTGCTGACATTCAGCGGCGACACAATCTGCCGGTCAGACATCTTATTTGCGATTGCCCGACGTGATGGAACTCAACCTTCTATATGCTTGATAGGCTGCTCCAGCAGAAACATGCAGTTAACGTCTACCTGTATGAACTCTGCGGCAGAACAGGTTCTGGGGAGCTGGTTTTTTTTTCACCGCGCCAGTGGCTGCTCATGCGCGACGCATGCAGACTTCTGCGGCCATTTGAGGAAATCACCAAACTGGTCAGTCGCAGCCATGGCGCCATCAGTGACATGGTACCTTATGCCTTCTTTATGGAGCGTGCATTGCGTCGTGTCATTGATCAAGCTGTGGAGGAATAGGAGCGGGAAGATGAGGAAGTCGCAATGCTGGATGAATTCCCAGGGGGGCTACTCTATCTGAGACAAGTGAACAACAGGAGTCTGAAGAGGAGTCAGAGGAGGATGGTGGCGGGGCGGATGAGGAGGAGCAAGAAGAGCATGCTTTAAACCTTTCTGGGATCCCTGTTGTTGTGCGTGGATGGGGAGAGGAGAATGAAGAGGATGACATTATCCTGGATGATGAGCAGGAGCCAGGCCACCACACCGCTTCCAGTTTAGTGCAAATTGGGGCCTTCATGCTCCAGTGTTTTAATAGGGACCCCCGTATAAAAAGCATAAGGGTCAAGGACCAGTACTGGGTGGCAACGTACTTAGATCCCCGGTACAAACACAAAATGGCGGAAATGTTACCGCCGTCACAGAGGGCTGTCATAATGGAGCGCTTCCAGGCCTTGCTTGGAGAAATGCTGCATTCTGCTTTTGCGTGCACTGGCATAGGAGCAATTCCCACTCCCAGAGAAGGAGTTGCGGGTACCAATCCAACAGCGCCTGCAAGAAGAGGCCAGTTTGAAGATGTGTTAGTGACTTCTGATATGAGGTCATTCTTTCAGCCGACCCATCGACAGGTGTCATCCGGATCCAGCATCAGGGAACGCCTAGACCGTCAGGTGTCCGACTACATCGGGTTAACGGCCAATGTGGATGCTCTGAGGAGTGATGAACCCCTGGACTATTGGGTGGGCAGGCTTGACCTCTGGCCAGAGCTTGCCCAATTTGCAATCGAACTGTTGGCTTGCCCCTCGTGCGGTGTCCTGTCCGAAAGGACGTTCAGCGCAGCAGGGGGGATCGTGACCGATAAGCGTACTCGCCTAGCTCACGACAGTGTTAACTACCTCACATTTCTAAAAATGAATGAGGCATGGATCTCGGAGGAATTCAACACATGTGACCAGTAGACCATGTATATGTCTATAAACAATTTTTTTAATCGAGCACACAGACCTTCTTTCTTCATTTGGCTCACTTCCTTGTCCAAAAAAAGCACACCGTACTATATGCCCGTACCCTCCTGTTTGAAGAGGTTGAGCGGTGTCATATTTTTGGGGCCCAGCAGCAAGTTGCTGGTATCAGTGCTGCTGTTAGTGCTCTATATCTCGGTGCTGGTGTCAGTGCACTCTATCACGGTGCAGGTGTCAGATCACTCCATCACGGTGCAGGTGTCAGTGCTCTATATCATGGTGCTGGTGATGATCATCATCTCCTGCACCCTCTTCTTTGCCTACCCTGACCTTCCCTCACCTCCATTGTCTCAAGAGTCCTGAATTTTCAGAATTTCACATATAAAAAAAGAATGCTTGTAGTTGTCGATCCCAGATTCACCTCATACATGTGTTATGTCACGGTGCTGGTGTCAGATCACTCTATCACGGTGCAGGTGTCAGTGCTCTATATCACGGTGCTGGTGCTGGTGATCATCTCCTGCACCCTCTTCTTTGCCTACCCTCACCTTCCCTCGCCTCCATTGTCTCAAGATTCCTGAATTTTCAGAATTTCACATATAAAAAAAGAATGCTTGTAGTTGTCGATCCCAGATTCACCTCATACATGTGTTATGTCACAGTGCTGGTGTCAGATCACTCTATCACGGTGCAGGTGTCAGTGCTCTATATCACGGTGCTGGTGCTGGTGATCATCTCCTGCACCCTCTTCTTTGCCTACCCTCACCTTCCCTCGCCTCCATTGTCTCAAGATTCCTGAATTTTCAGAATTTCACATTTAAAAAAAGAATGCTTGTAGTTGTCGATCCCAGATTCACCTCATACATGTGTTATGTCATTGGCCATGTGGTGGGACTATGTGTGCACAGCTAGTAATTATTTTGTGGCTGCAAATATGACCTGTAGGTTTGTAAAGTTCACCATCCCTGTGCTGTGCTGACCTCCTCCTGGAGCTGTACCTCTGCTGTGCATATTATGAGGGGCTCCCACCATCCCTGTGCTATGCTCATTATGTGGGGCCCCCACCATCCCTGTGCTATGCTCATTATGAGGGGCTCCCACCATCCCTGTGCTGTGCTGACTTCTTCCTGGGGCTGCTTATTATCAGGGGCTCTAACCATCCCTGTGCTGTGCTGACTTCTTCCTGGGGCTGCTTATTATCAGGGGCTCCCACCATCCCTGTGCTGTGCTGACTTCCTCCTGGGGCTGTGCCTCTTCTGTGCATATTATGAGGGGCTCCCACCATCCCTGTGCTATGCTCATTATGAGGGGCTCCCACCATCCCTGTGCTATGCTCATTATGAGGGGCTCCCACCATCCCTGTGCTGTGCTGACTTCTTCCTGGGGCTGCTTATTATCAGGGGCTCCCACCATCCCTGTGCTATGCTGACATCCTCCTGGGGCTGCTTATTATGAGGGGCTCCCACCATCCCTGTGCTGTGCTGACTTCCTCCTGGGGCTGTACCTCTGCTGTGCATATTATGAGGGGCTCCCACCATCCCTGTGCTATGCTCATTATGAGGGACTCCCACCATCCCTGTGCTATGCTCATTATGAGGGGCTCCCACCATCCCTGTGCTGTGCTGACTTCCTCCTGGGGCTGCTTATTATGAGGGGCTCCCACCATCCCTGTGCTATGCTGACATCCTACTGGGGCTGCTTATTATGAGGGGCTTCCACCATCCCTGTGCTGTGCTGACTTCCTCCTGGGGCTGTACCTCTGCTGTGCATATTATGAGGGGCTCCCACCATCTCTGTGCTATGCTCATTATGAGGGGCTCCCACCATTCCTGTGCTATGCTCATTATGAGGGGCTTCCACCATCCCTGTGCTATGCTGACTTCCTCCTGGGGCTGCTTACGGTGCAGGTGTCAGTGCTCTCTATCACGGTGCTGGTGTCAGTGCTGTATATCACGGTGCTGGTGTCAGTGCTTTATGTCACGCTGCTGATGTCAGTGCTCTCTATCACGGTGCTGGTGTCAGATCACTCTATCACGGTGCAGGTGTCATTGCTGTATGTCACGCTGCTGATGTCAGTGCTCTCTATCACGGTGCTGCTGTCAGTGCTGTATATCACGGTGCTGGTGTCAGTGCTTTATGTCACGCTGCTGATGTCAGTGCTCTCTATCACGGTGCTGGTGTCAGATCACTCTATCACGGTGCAGGTGTCAGTGCTTTATGTCACGCTGCTGATGTCAGTGCTCTCTATCACGGTACTGCTGTCAGTGCTGTATATCACGGTGCTGGTGTTAGTGCTTTATGTCATGCTGCTGATGTCAGTGTTCTCTATCACGTTGCTGGTTTCAGATTACTCTATCACGGCGCAGGTGTCATTGCTGTATGTCACGCTGCTGATGTCAGTGCTCTCTATCACGGTGCTGGTGTCAGATGACTCTATCACGGTGCAGGTGTCATTGCTGTATGTCATGCTGCTGGTGATCATCTCCTGCACCCTCTTTTTTGCCTACCCTGACCTTCCCTCTCCTCCATTGCCTTCATGCGCTCCACAGTCCTGAATTGTCACAACAATTTCACATATAAAAAAAAGAATGCTTGTAGTTGTCAATCCCAGATTCACCTCATATATGTGTTATGTCATTGGCCATGTGGTGGAACTATGTTTGCACAGCTAGTAATTATTTTGTGGCTGCAAATTTGACCTGTAGGTTTGCAAAGTTCGCCTCCCATTGAAGTCAATGGGGCCCGCCGCGAACGTTACGGTTCGCGAACTATCAGCCGTGTTTGCGGTCCGCGTTCGCGAAACGTCCCGTCGGAAGTTCGTCCATCACTACCTGTGGATCGCAATTACCAGATTGGAGACAGAGAAGTGTCAGCTATCATTTTAGCTCTGAAAGAATGGAGGCATCTCCTCGAAGGTACCACTGTGCCGGTCCTCATTTTGACAGACCATAAGAATCTCACATTCTTGTCTGAGGCAAAATGCTTATCTCCCAGAATGGTGCAATAGGCTCTTTTTTTTTTGTCAAGCTTCAATTACATAGTCTCATTCTTACCCGGTACTTAGAATGTAAGGGCTGATGCATTGTCGTGACAGTTTTCCTCCGCTTCCAAAGATGGAGTCGGTTACTGTTCCTGTGATTGTATTCTGGCCACTGTTCTCACTAGTCTCACTTCACCTTTGGGTGACAGAATTCTTGCCAATCAGATCCATTCTCCTCCCGAAAAACCTGGTGATGGCTGCTTTGTCCCCCAGAATCTCCACACTGCTTTGCTCTGCTTTGCTCCAAACTTACCATTCTCCTAAGGCAGCTGGCCACCCAGGAAAGAATAAACTAATTTGGACTATTTCTCAACAATTCTGGTGGCCTAGTCTCCACTCTGATGTGACCGCCTTCATAGCCGTTTGTTCTGTGAGTGCTCAGTGTAAGACACCACAACACCAGTGGGCCTCCTGCAACCCATATCCAATGGAGAGAGGCCTTGGACCCACCTGTATATGGATTTTATTGTGGAGTTACCCAACTTCCAGGGCAACACAGTTATTCTCATGGTGTTTGACTGGTTCTCAAAAATTTTTCATTGTATTCCACTGGAGAAGTTGCCCACATCCAAAGAACTGGCATCCATTTTCCCTCACTGAAACTGGCACCATGGTTTATTGGGCCTTTCTGTATTCTCGGTAAGATCAACCCAGTGGCTTATGCATTATACCTTTGAATGTATTCCATGTCTCCTTATTAAAACCTTTGGTGTGCAACCGTTTCACAGCCTCATGAGAACCATGAGTATGAGATACAATCTATCATCAACCCGCATTAAGTGAGCGCATACAGTACCTGGTTCATTGGAAAGGGTACGGTCTGGAGGAACATTCTTGGCTCTCATCCTCAGATATACTTGCTCCTGTCCTCCTCCGTGCTTTCCATAGACGTTTTCCCCTCAAATATGGTGGCCCTTGGAGGGGGAGGGGTCATTGAGGAGAGGGTACTGTCAGGGCTGGGCTCTCAGCCCTCCCTTCTCAGTGCTCAGGTTGTTCAGCTGTCCGTTAATTGCCATTGTTCCACAGTGGCTCATCTGGTGATCATTTCCTGCTTGTCAGTCCAGCCTACAGCCAGGCCCTTCTGGCTATTTTAACTGTCTGGTCCATTTCTTCCATGCCTTTGCCTTGGTCAAACATATCTGGAGACTCTCTGCTGTGTTCCTGTTGAAGACTTGCCTGGCTGATGTCCTTTCTGGTTCCTGATCCTGTCTGCTGCCTCCGACTACACTGATCTCTGGCTTCCTGATTACTGGCTTGTTCTGACTACCCACTTTTGCTACCATACCCTGGCTATGTTTTGACTACATTGACTATTTGTACTATTTTTACCATTATATTAAAAGGTGTGATTTTAACTGCATTTTCTGCCTCTGTCTGATTAATGGTTCCTGACAGAGACTGTTGGTAAACTGGATTTACCAATTATTCATTCTTACTGTACATAAGATAAACATATTGTTACATTTCCTAAAAAAGTACACCACTTAACAAAAATATATGGTCTATAAATGAGACTAACCATTATTACAGGTATTTATAAAGCTCTGATAATTAATGCAGCACTTTACATACTGTACATTCATACCAGTCCCCACACTCCAGGAGCTTACAGTCTAAGGTTCCTATCTCATATGCATACATACCCACACACACATTTAGGGCCATCTTAGACAGGAGCCAATCAACCTAACAGCATGTCTTTGGAATGTGGGAGGAAACCCATCCACACGAGCACAGGGAGATCCCCTAAATTACATGTAGGATTTGAATTGAGGACTTCAGTGCTGCAAGGCAGAAGTTCTAATCACTAAGCATACAATGCTAAAATTTACTCCATCCAGACCTGCACCTGCTTCACGTCCTATTTTCTGCCCTCTGACTGCCGAGTGCTAAAAGGTACGGGAGCACTCTAATGGGAAAATGGGATATAGGGGGACAACCTCATGGGGGCCCCTTATATATTGGCAACTCTATTGGGGACACCTGATGTAAGGAGCACACTTAAAATTGACAATAAATATTATTGAAATGTTGCAGAAAGTGCTTATTTTTTGATAGACTGAATGACTTCTTATATACCTCTGTTGGAAGAACATTGTTCTGACTGGACATCTTTTAATTTAAGTTCAATACCTCTGGCCTAGTTAAAATACTAGTACCAAGCTTACTAGACATGCGCATTCTTTTTCGTCCGAATGCATTTTCGTCCGAATTTCAGGTATTTTTCATTTTTGTTTTGACACTGGGTGGCACAGTGGTGTAGTGGTTAGCACTCTCGCCTAGCAGTTAGAAGGGTTGCTGGTTCAAATCCCAACCACGACACTACCTGCTTGGAGTTTGCATGTTCTCCCTGTGCCTGCATGGGTTTCCTCCAGGCACTCTGGTTTCCTCCCACAATCCAAAGACATGCAGGTAGGTTGATTGGCTTCTGTCCAAAATTGGCCCTAGTATATGAATGGGGACCTTGGATTGTGGGCTCCTTGAGGGTAGGGACTGATGTGAGTGTGCAATGTACAGGGATAGGGACAATTGTAGACACTCACTCAGGTTGAACTGGATGGACTGGTGTCTTTATTCAACCTTACAAACTATGAAACTATGAAAGTGCAGAATCCGAAAAATGAAAGATCCAACATAAATAAATGCTTTATTATCGTTTTCGTTGTTACAACAGTTCGATATAGAATAGGAGATTCGACGTGACTCTGGCAATAACAATCTGTGTCTACTGAACCTGTGGTCGAATGTGCCTAACCTTACCTCTATTAGTCCAAGATTATATAGAGAAAATATTCGACAGAGAGAAAATATTCGACATAGAGAGAAAAGAATTGACAGAGAGAAAAGATTCTAAAGTGCTAATTTTAAAGGCTAATATGCAAGTTACTGTTCTAAAAAGTGTCTGTGGATCTGGGTCCTGCCCCAGGGGACATGGATCAATGCAAAAAAAAGTTTTAAAAATGTAATTTTTTTTCAGGAGCAGTGATTTTAATAATGATTAAAGTGAAACAATAAACGTGTAATATTCCTTTAAATTTCGTACCTGGGGGGTGTCTATAGTATGCCTGTGAAGGGGCGCATGTTTTCCGTGCTTAGAACTGTCCCTGCACAAAGTGTCATTTCTGCAGGAAAAAAAGTCTTTTAAAATCACTCGCAGCTATAATGAATTGTCGGCTCCCGTAATACAGAGAACACTCATTGAAAGTCATTGATAAAAAAAAAAAAAAGTGTGGGGTTCCCCCAAATTCAATTACCAGGCCCTTCAGGTCTGGTATGGATATTATCAAATTTAAAAAAAAATTGACGTGGGGTTCCCCCTAAATATCCATACGAGACCCATCAGTCATTTTTTTTTTATTTGACGCAGGGTTCCCCTTAATATCCATACCAGACCTGAAGGGCCTGGTAATTGAATTTTGGGGAACCCCACGCTTTTTTTTTTTATCAATGACTTTCAATGAGTGTTCTTTATATTACGGGAGCCGACAATTCATTATAGCCGCGAGTGATTTTAAAAGACTTTTTTTCCTGCAGAAATGACACTTTGTGCAGGGACAGTTCTAAGCACGGGAAACATGCGCCCCTTCACAGGCATAATATAGACACCCCCCAGGTACGAAATTTAAAGAAATATTACACTTTTATTGTTTCACTAATCATTATTAAAATCACTGCTCCCAAAAAAACGGCCGTTTTTAAAACTTTATTTTTGCATTGATACATGTCCCCTGGGGCAGGACCCAGGTCCCCAATCACTTTTTAGGACAGTAACTTGCATATTAGCCTTTGCAATTAGCACTTTATATTTTGAATGTTGGAGTCCCATAGACTTTAATAGGGTTCTAAAGTTCACATGAAGTATGCTATATACTAGCTCCGTTGAATCTACTTTATACATTCGACAGACACCATAAGCCTTCAAAGAAAGATTCGACCGTAATTCATGTGGATTTTCGGACGAATGCAATTTTTGAACAAAAAACTAAATAAATAAAAACAAATTTTCGGAAGTAACTAAATAAATGTATTTTTCGGACGAAAGCAAAATTCCGAAACAAAATATTTAACTCTGCACGTGTCTAAAGCTTACCCACTCACCCTGAAGTTGCACAGCTCAGTACCAGCAGAGGCAGCACCATCTGTTCTCCTCAGCCAGTTGCTAGCAACAACTTACTCTAAGTAGTGCAGCTATAGCTGTACTCACTGTTCCAGCCATTCAGTTCCCTGAATCTTTTCCACTGTCTGCATGACAAATCTGGTCTCTGCCACTTAAGCCACAACCAGAGTGGCTTAAGTGGCAGTAGGAAGGAGGCATCCTTAAAAAAAAAGTACTGTACCTGGAAAATATGATCTGCAAATGTCTCCCTCACATCAGTTAGTGGCCAGATTTCATCTCTAATAAACAAAAATTAGACCCCCAAAAAATGTGCGCTTAGTGCAAAAGGGTGATGCAGCGCTTATGTATTTCAGACACAAGGAAAATCTAAAAATAACTACTTATAAAGTGCACAAAACCAAATAGCAATAACTCAGTAATAAATTATATATGATCATAACTCATAATGAAAGACTTCATACACAATATACATCAAAATTCAAGATGAAGTGTTTATCCCAAAACGTATAGTCAAAACTTGGACATAATAAAATAGTAAACAACAAAAAACATACAGTCAAGTCTACTTGTGAAGTCTTGAAAATAAGAGAAAATCCACGTGCAATAGTCCCAAACCACCTTGAAATCCTATACCCACAGCTGGTCCAGAGGAAAGCAAAAATAAACAATAAAGCATTATCCAATTTTCTACAGCAAGGGCTAAAAATCCCTCCTTATCCCCCAGGGGGCAATCAGATATTCCTTGGATCAACTATCTCTTGTGTTATTACCTATAAATGTTTGTGTCCAGTTATATTTTATGCATTTAGAAATGCATCCATTTCACTGAGCTGGCCGGAACTAGTTCCTGAGGGAGGCTATTCCACATTTTCAGTTCTATGAAGAAGCCTTTCCTAAAGTGGAAGTTAATCTCTTTTCCTCAAGATGTAAAGAGTCCCCCCTATCCTCGCTAATGACCAGAAAATGAATAATTCTATAGCAAGTTCTCTATATGGACTACTTATATATTTACAGTATACAAAAGCATTCGATACAGTTCCCCACACACGGCTCATGTGTAAGGTAAAGTCTACTGGTTTGGAAATATCAGTTTGTAAATGGATAGAAAATTGGCTAGAAGACAGAATTCAGAGAGTAGTGGTTAATGACTCTTACTCTGAATGGTCTAAGGTTATCAGTGGTGTACCCCAAGGTTCAGTGTTGGGACCCTTACTTTTTAACATCTTTATAAATGATATTGGGTCTGGGATCAAAAGTAATATTTCTGTCTTTGCAGATGACACCAAGATATGCAGTGGAATAACGTCTTTACAGGATGTCTCCAATTTACAAGCCAACCTCAATACACTGTCTAATTGGGCGACTATGTGGCAGATGAGGTTTAATGTTGATAAATGTAAAGTTATGCACTTGGGGCCTAAGAATATGCATGCATCATACATGCTAGGGGGAGTACAACTGGGGGAATCCATAGTGGAGAAGGATCTGGGGGTTTTGGTAGACCATAAGCTCAATAACAACATGCAATGCCAAGCTGCTGTTTGCAAAGCGAGCAAAGTCCTTTCTTGTATTAAGAGAGGTATGGACTCCAGAGAAAGAGATATAATTTTGCCCCTATTCAAATCATTAGTAAGACCTCACCTGGAATATGCTGTTCAGTTTTGGGCACCAGTTCTCAAAAAGGATATCGGGGAACTGGAGAAAGTGCAGAGAAGGGCAACCAAACTGATAAGAGGCATGGAGGAACTCAGCTATGAGGAGAGATTAGAGGAACTAAATTTATTCACTCTTGAGAAGAGGAGATTAAGGGGGGATATGATCAACATGTTCAAATACATTAGGGGTCCATATAGTGAACTTGGTGTTGAGTTGTTCTCTGTACGGTCAACCCAGAGGACATGGGGGCACTCTTTACGTCTAGAGGAAAAGAGATTTCATCTTCAAGTACGGAAAGGTTTCTTCACAGTTAGAGCTGTGAAAATGTGGAATAGACTCCCGCCAGAGGTGGTTCTGGCCAGTTCAGTAGATTGCTTTAAGAAAGGCTTGGATACTTTCCTGATGGTACATAATATAACTAGGTACTAACATAGGTAAAGTTGATCCAGGGAAAATCCGATCGCCTATTGGGGGATCAGGAAGGAATTTTTTTCCCCTGCTGTAGCAAATTGGAGCATGCTCTGCTGGGTTTTTTTTTCGCCTTCCTCTGGATCAATTGTGGGCATAAAATTGGGTATCTGGATTGTACGATTATTTTTTTTTTTTTTTTTATTTATTTGTTTTTAAGGTTGAACTGGATGGACTTGTGTCTTTTTTCAACCTGACTAACTGTGTAACTGTGTAACTGTGTAACTGTGTAACATGTTGATCACTTCCCTCATTAATTGCCTTTTCTTAAGAGAGAATACATTTAGTTCAACTCATTTTTTCCTCATAGCTGAGCTCCTCAATGCCTCTTATAAGTCTGGTTGCTCTTCTCTGCACTTTCTCCAGTTCTTCAATATCCTTTTTGACAACATGTGCCCAAGATTTACCTACTTTAAATTATTGGAGAACCATCAGTGGGACACACATTAAAATGAAGAAGTTAAGATTAAGTTCCTCCTAAAAGGTGCAATTTTGTTTTGTGCATTTTCTCTGTGACTTGATCTTCCCATTATGCACCCCAACTACAAAATATATATTGATTGAGCTTCATGCCATTTTCTTTATTTACCTCTGTGTATGGTATATATTCAGCCGCCATGTTTAAATTTGAAATTCTTGTGTGTTCCTGGACCCTTTTAGCAGGAATGTGTTCACTTCCCATTAACCTTGCTATTAATGTATTTTTGGCTTTGTAGTGCAAACTACTCTCAAAGATTAGCGTAGCATCATACTTTACACTCCTTGGTGTGGTTTGTGGGTTTCACACTTATCTAAATTAATCAAAGAGAATCTGTTGTGAAAAAAAAAACTTGATGTACTGTATATATAAATTGCAGAAATTGAATGGGAGTGCCAGAGCTTTTGCTGGTTGCAACTGGCCATGGACCACAAGATTTAGCCATAAGGGATTGGGAAGCTGTTAAAGCACATGTAGGTGTCTTCACTTACCTGCAGCTGTTTTTCTTTCATGTCATATTCCCTTAAAGTTTTTCAGCTTCGGAATTGTACAGCAGGTCATGTAACCATACTGTAGTTTTAACACATCAAAAACTGAACTAAATTGTCACTACAATTTTCTCCAGTGTTTAGAGGCACTAGAAGTACAAGGATCATAGTGACGGTGGGCAACAGCAAGTTTTAGCTTTCCCCTATATACCTTCAATATAATTTTCATTGGAATGGCAAAACCTCTTAATTTCCCTCACCCCAATTTATCCCTAATTTTATACCTAACGTAAAGTTCCAATCTGGTTTATAACTATTTAGAAATTATGGCAAAAGCTTTTCACCAGGCATTGCCAAGTCCAATACTGTAAGCCTTGTAACATTTGGAATTAGCTCTGGTTTGTAGTTTTAAAAAAAATACAAAAATTCTGTACATTAGAGAGTAAAACTCACCATTTGCAAGACTTGCACCACCTCTTGGATGTGTGAGTTGTTTATTTCCTTTTTTAACCTGTAAACATATAAAAAAATATATATTACTAATTTTGCAATTACTTCTGAATGTTCAAACTCTATTTAACTGCATCAAATCAACTTTAATTTAATGTCATTTCTAGAATTTCTTCCACTGGTTTTTACTGTCTTCCAGCAATATAATAATAGGAAGGAATTCCAGAAAACTAAGACTACAGTATACTTTTATAGATATATAATTTATTATTATATATTTTTTTTAATTGTCCTTCAATATTTTATTTAATTGCAATTCATTTATAATACTTAAATAATATGTATAGTGGTTTTGTCACAATTTCTTTATTTATGGTTGGTGTGACAATAATGAGGTGTGGTGAACTAAACTGTGTGGACTGCAGAGGGTCACACTGAGCAGAAATTAAGGGTACAAAAATCACTGCAGCTGAGGTCCATATTGAAACCTGCCCACTCTGCCCACTGCATTTTAATGCTTAGAAATCTTCATATCTACACTAATTCTGACACTTATAGATGTGCTAGGCTCCTGGGATCCCTACAGTCCTTACTTATTCCTCCTGTTGACCTTCTCCCATTACAGAATATAGTAATGATGTGGAGGTCAACAGAACGAACCAGTGAGAGCTGTGGGTGACCAAAGAGATAAACATTGAAGAAGTGTTAGGCCGCGTACACACGCGGGGACTGTTCGCCCAACTTTGTTTGTCAAACAGTTTGAGCGGACAGTCCGCTCAAAATTAGCATGGACGGACTTGGCCACACACGACGAACGAACAGTCCGCTGAAACTTGCGCGATGACGTGAATGGCACGTATGACGGGACTAGAAATACGACGTCCTATACACTGCAATGCAACCTTCGCCGTGTAAATCCTTTCTGAGCATGCGCGGAACTTAGTTTGACGAACAAGCCTACACACGGGCGGACTGTCCGCTCAAACCAAGTTTCAGCGGATAGTTTTACGGAATTTCCGAAAAACTTTGTTCGTCCGACTGTCCGCTAAAACTGTCCGCTGAAGCCCACACACGAGCGGACTGTCCGCCGAAACACTGTTCAGCGGACAAAGTTGAGCGAACAGTCCCCGCGTGTGTACGCGGCCTAAGTTTCACAGCAACTTTTCACAAGGATTTGAAAATGCCCCTACCATACAAATGTGACATATATTTCACAGAATGGCACACCCAAAAAAGGCTATCAACCCCAAAGGAAAATTCAAGCAGCTGCGGGTTGTGCCACAATGGGGCATTAGAAGAGAAGACCACGTCATCTTCTGGAGCAGCTAACTGGGTTATACGAAATTGTATCGTCATTGACAAAAGTTTCATATTATGCTGTAATAGAGGATTCTGCCCACGCAGGGACTATGCCGTTGTTTAGTTATTCCTGGGATGTAAGGATTGTGGATTCCAAAGCAGTAGCTGCATTATTTTTTTTAGGGAAGGACTACTAGTGGGTGTGGGTAAGTTGTGAAGCACTAATGCCGCGTACACACGAGCGGACTGTATTGCCGCGTACACACGAGCGGACTGTATGGCGTACTTAGTCCGTCGAAACACATTTCAGCGGACAATCCGCTTGTGTGTGGGCTTCAGCTGACTTTTTCAGCGTGCAGTCCGGCGTACTAAGAATTTCGGATTTTTCGAAATTCTGTCCGTCGTACTTTGGTTTCAGCGGACAATCCGCTCGTCAGTATGGCGGACTAGGAATGGCGCATGCCCAGAAAGGATTTACACGGCGGAAGGGTGCTTTGCTGTGTCTTGGACTTCCTATTTCTAGTCCCGTCGTACGTGCTGTACACGTCATCGTGCAAGCTTTCGACGGACTGTTTGTGCATCCGTGTGTGGTCAAGTCCGTTCAGTCGAAAGTACGACGGACTGTCCGTCGGATTGTATGACGAACTAAGTACGCCATACAGTCCGCTCGTGTGTACGCGGCATTTGGCGTACTTAGTCCGTCGAAACACATTTCAGCGGACAATCCGCTCGTGTGTGGGCTTCAGCGGACTTTTTCAGCGTGCAGTCTGGCGTACTAAGTATTTAGTTTTTTTCGAAATTCTGTCCGTCGTACTTTGGTTTCAGCGGACAGTACGGTCGTCAGTATGCTAGTTCGACGGACTAAGAATGGCGCATGCCCAGAAAGGATTTACACGGCGGAAGGGTGCTTTGCTGTGCCTTGGACTTCCTATTTCTAGTCCCGTCGTACGTGCTGTACACGTCATCGCGCAAGCTTTCGACGGACTGTTTGTGCATCCGTGTGTGGTCAAGTCCGTTCAGTCAAAAGTACGACGGACTGTCCGTCGGATTATATGACGAACTAAGTACGCCATACAGTCCGCTCGTGTGTACGCGGCATTTGGCGTACTTAGTCCGTCGAAACACATTTCAGCGGACAATCCGCTCGTGTGTGGGCTTCAGCGGACTTTTTCAGCGTGCAGTCTGGCGTACTAAGTATTTCGGTTTTTTCGAAATTCTGTCCGTCGTACTTTGGTTTCAGCGGACAGTACGGTCGTCAGTATGCTAGTTCGACGGACTAAGAATGGCGCATGCCCAGAAAGGATTTACACGGCAGAAGGGTGCTTTGCTGTGTCTTGGACTTCCTATTTCTAGTCCCGTCATACGTGCTGTACACGTCATCGCGCAAGCTTTCGACGGACTGTTTGTGCATCCGTGTGTGGTCAAGTCCGTTCAGTGGAAAGTACGACGGACTGTCCGTCGGATTGTATGACGAACTAAGTATGCCATACAGTCCGCTCGTGTGTACGCGGCATAAGCCTCCTTCTGACATCGGTAATTGCAAAGTATCTTTTGTTATCTTTTGCAGATTTACCTCACCAGATGAAAGACAATAGTATAGAGGCAAGTTCTTGGAAGCAAAAAAGGAAACGTGGCAAAAAGATCATTTTAAAAATATTTGCTCTACCCATTATAGTTAAACCACATGCAAAGGATAGTCTTAAAGGGGTTGTAAACCCTTGTGTTTTTTCACCTTAATGCATCTTATGCATTAAGGTAAAAAAACACGAGAGTTTACAACCCTATTCGTGTCTGTGGACGCAAATTATGGACTCGGGAGCGTGCCCGCAAGGTAACCCCCCGGGAGTACGCGTCTCCTAGGGGGTTGTCTGTTGCGGGGAGGAGCCGGGAGAGCTGCCGGGGGACCCCAGAAATGCACGATCAGGGCCACTCTGTTCAAAACCTGAGTTGCACAGTGGAGGTAGGTATGATATGTTTGTTATTTAAAAAAAAAAAAAAAAAAAAAAAAAGATCCTTTGGCAATAAGGGGGACTAAACTGTTCTAAAAATAACGTTGGAACTGTTGTTGGACAATACTACCCAAGTATGTAAAACTATTAACAACTTATAGTGGACAACTTGGGATGTGTAGGAAAATTCCCATATCTAGAGGAAAAATTATGGATTTTTCCCAGTTTACACAGAATCCAGAGAAGTGGCCGCATTCCTGGATAGTCTTTAGCAATCACTGTAGGGATGACTGTAAGTCCCATAAATAGAAACTCATATTGTTGGTATGAAGGGAGAATTTTTCCCCTAGTCATCATTAATGGCAAGACCCTGGATACTCGAGTTAGAGAGCAACAGTTCTGCAAATGCAGTGTAGCTGCACCCGCGGTGTGGGTAAAACACAGCACATTAGTGTGAAAGCAGCCTTTTTAGGGGGCTCAGAACAGTAAGGGTTTACTTACATTTGCAGCTTGGGGGGGTGGTTAAAAACCCCAACCGCACTACCTTTAAATGCAGTGGCCAGGGGTGTGCACATGTCACATCCTGTCATGGTTGGTGGGTGTGGCACCTGCCAAGCATGACCTATTCAATTGAATGAGACTGCTCTGCAAATGCCCTGCAACCTTGTGGAGTGCAGCAAACAAGATTTTTATTTTCATTTTTTTTATTACATTTTTCACATTTAATTATTTTTTTACATACTTTGCAAAACACTTTGCAAATCATTCACAATAATACTCAACATTTTCAAGGTTCACATAAATACATAAAAAGAGATTTACATTAGGTACTTAACTGAATCGATCCTTAACATGCGTTTGAATTCAAGAATAATTAAATAAATAAATATATCTACACCACGGCTTATCCTCTTAGTTCTCATAGGCAATCTACATTACAAAAAAGGGAGGGGGCAGTAAATGGGAAGGAGGGGGACATTTTCAAAATCAATATCCCCACTTAACCCGTGTCTATTTATCTTTTACTTTCAAGGAGAGAGAATCTAACCTCTCTACTTCAGTGTTATCCACCTTCATGTTGTGAAAGAGAAAAGGAAAAAAAAAAGGGAGGGGAGTTATCTACCCCCCTATAACCTGCATTACCCCCTTATGAATCCTATTATTTAACTATACTATTTTCTTCTTACCCGTGACTATTTTTCCTCTATTATTTGTCCCCTGATGTTCTCTCTCCATTACCCATGTCCTATGAGGGAGATGGGGATAAGGGAAGAGAGGAGGGAGGGGTAAAAGGAAAATTTGGCCCTTCCCCCCCCCCTTTTTTTCCCTCACTCTCTATATAAATCAAAGGAGGATGGTAGTGGGGATAGAGGGAGAAGAATTCCCCTCTTATACACATTGAAAGTAGCAAACAAGATTTTGAAACAGGCAGCGTGGTATTGCTTTCTCACCTCCAGGTTTAACCCATTGGACCCCCCGCAGAAGCATACAGTTGTGGGGAGCTTGCAGCGTGGTCCCATTTAATTGACTAGGAAGGCTGTAACACCCACCAAAAGCAACAGGGGATTCACCTCTGCAAAGCGATCCAAGTGTGTTTGTCAGGTGGTGAGGAGGTGATATGTTGCCTCCTCACCACCTGATTTAAACCCATGATTGCCAGGCAATGCATACGATTGCAACGCAGTAGTACGGTATTTAGAGGTTTAAGGTGTGAGGTGTGAGGAGGCAACTCTGTGCCCAGTGTTCATTGGCTTCTCCCATGTTGTTCAGATAGATTTCCACCTCTTTAAGTTTGCCTAACTCTGTAATAGAGCATCTAGAGACAAGTAACTCCTTTAAAACAGGGGTCCCCAACCCTGGACTGTGGACTGCTGCCTGTCCATGACCTATTGATGACCTTGCCGCAGAGCGGGAGGTGAGTGGGGTCTGCACAGGGCTAATAGACCACAGTTGCCACTCACCACCTGCTGTGCGGCCATGCCTGTGTGTCCTCTCCCAGCTCCTCGACTCGCCCAGCCAACCATATCATCCTATCAGCTGAACGGGGGCAGGAGGAGCTGGAGTGGAGAGGACACACTGCCAAAGTTGTGTGGCACCAGAGCACAAACATTGGTTCTGCTAAAACCTGAAAATATTTCTGGTAAAAGATGCGATATTGTCAAAGAGTGGTCTCAAGTGTTGATCAGGATATCAGTTAAATCTTTTTTAAAAGTAAAAAATATTATTAACAAGCACTGAGCACAGCCTATGCCCTGCCAAAGGCAGGAGTCCTAAGCAGGGGAAGCAGAGATTAGAATGTGGAGAGAGGAGGGGGGGGGGGGGCAGACTGCAGGGGCACTGTGATGGAAGAGCCTGTGATTGCTAGGGGCACTGTAATATAAAGGGGACAGCATTGTAAAGGAGCATTGTAATCAATACAGTGCCCATTTACAGTGCAGTCCCCTTTATATTACAGTGCAGCCCCCTTTACATCACAGCCCCTTCTACATTACAGTGCCCCCTTTACAGAGCAGTCTCCTTTACATCACAGTGTTCCCTTTACAGAGCAGTCCCTGTTACATTAATGTAAAGGGGCACTGAAATGTAAAGGGGACTGCACTGTAAAGGGGCACTGTAATCTAAAGGGGGGCTGTGCTGTATAGGGGGGCTGAGGACAAACTCCATGAATATCCCATGAACCAAACATCCCCCTGGTCTCTGGGAAAATTGGCTGCCATGAAACCGGTCCCTGATGCCAAAAAGGTTGGGGACCACTGCTTTAGAATAGTGTTGTAAAGTCCTGGTATTTGAAGTGAAGCTTTAATGTGTGAATTCCTGCTTGCCCTGACATTCCATTTTTGTTTGAGAAATGTTCAGAAATAGTAAGACACAAAAATACCTCTCTTGAGCTGCTTTATCCATTGTATTCTTACTCATTGCATCAAGCCTTTCCAGTCGCTTCATTTCCAACTTCTTCTTCATCAGTTTAGTGTCACTGTGAAAAGATATATCAATGACATGTATAAATTCCTCCCAGCCCTCCGTCCTGTATTACATTACATTTGCTGCAATTTTCATAACACAACTGTCCATGCCTGGGCTGCTGACATAAAAATGACTCCAAGATGTTGCTTTATATTTGGGTTTAGGCTGCATTGCTTTCTATCTAAAAGTGAAAATGTTCTGACATAAATGTGCATTTGTTTCTCTAGATCTAATACAAGCATTGTTTTTTTATTTGAAATCGAATATATCCCCTTTCTAAGGTTCCATAACACTTTCATTTAATTTACTTTCAGATACATACACTGATCAGTCATAACTTTATGACCACCCTTTGCCACCAAAACAGACCTGGCCTGTGGAGGCATGGACTTTGGTAGACCTCTGAAGGTATGATGTGTTATCTGGCACCAAGCTGTCAGTAGTAGATCCTTTAAGTCTTGTAAGTTAGGAGGTGAGACCTCCATGCATCGGACAAACATTCCACTGATGCTTGATTGGATTGAGATCTTGAGAATTTGGAGGCCAAATCAACACCTCAAACTCGTTGTTGTGTTCCTCAAACCATTCTTGAACCATTTTTTGCAGTGTGTAAGGGTGCATTATCCTTCTGAATGAGGCTACTGCCGTCAGGGAATACCCTTTCTATAGGACTAAAACTGTCCATACTCTATGTATTTTTGAACAAACATTTGTACAAACATTCTCTATACATTTGATGATATGATGAATGCTGTTCAAAAGTACTTCAAATTCTGCTTGCTTTTAACATTGAATTGTGGAATGAATGGCCTACCCAAGTGAAAACTAAATACACTGTTATAAATTTGTTTCGAGAAACGATTTCCATCCTGCTTCAATTAATTTTACCATCAAAAACAAATGCCAATTTGACCCCACTAATGATTAGAAAATCAAACGAACATTCTTCAAATTGAAAAATTCAAAACAAAATTCTACTAGTGCATGGCCAGCTTTAAATTTCCATGCACAATCATCAGTAACTGAAAAATGGAGAGCTGTTAACATGGCTCAAGGCATAGCGTGAGAGGCCTGGGATTGTTGGAACTCTGTTTGGCCACAAATGTTGTCAATCACCCTACAGACAGTCATTTGATTTGTCAATGAAAGCAGCCTATAGTGGAAAAACTATTCAGTCTGGCTAAACTGTGACAGTACAAAAATACCCTTAGAGCCGGTTCACACAGGGGCGACTCAGATCCGACTTCAGGTCACCCCTAGTCGCGCTACATGTAAAAACCAATGTAAGTGAATGAGAGCTGTCTTAATGCACACTACTGAAGTCGCTCCGACTTCAGAAAAGTTTCCTGTACTACTTCTATCCGACTTGTAGGCAACTGGTACCCATTGATTTCAATGGAGGTCGCCTCCAAGTCGGATCTCCGTCTATACAGAGGCGACTCTGACAGAATTATCAGCTCTCAAAAGAGAACTTCACGCCAAATTTATTAAAATAATTTGGGGGGGGGGGGTTCCCCCTCTGAGAGCATAACAGGCCCTTAGGTCTGGTATGGATTTTAAGGGGAACTCCCTACACTGAAAAAACGGCATGGGGGTCCCCCCCAGATCCATACTAGACCCTTGATTGGTTGTCGGGGTCTGCGATGTCCCTATATAAGTCGCCGCACGCCGCGTGTCCTGTCATTGTGACCGGAGACAGCGACGAGGCAACATCTTCAGAAGAGAAGAAGAGAAGAGAACAGAAGACAGCGACAGCGGCAGCGGCGACAGAAGACCGGGCCACCACTTGTAAAAGAGCTAGAAGAAGGCGCGTGTCCCGGCAAGAAGAACCGAAGAGGGGGACAAGACCCCTGAAGTCCGAAGAAGAGGGCAGCGGCGAAGAAGAAAGCCGGGCTCCTCTGCTAGTAAAAGAGCTAGCAGAAGATAGCGGAGGAGTCCGCCGAGAAGACCCCTGAAGACGGAAGAAGACTCCCGGAGCTGTGCAATGAACTATTTTAACCCTTGTGTGTTGTGTTTTTTTTAAAAAAAAATTTCACAGGTGTAACATTGTTACTTATTAAAGGGGGCTCACGGATTCCGATAAGCCCCCCGCCCGCAGACCCCGACAACCAACGGCCAGGGTTGTCGGGAAGAGGCCCTTGTCCTCATCAACATGGGGACAAGGTGCTTTGGGGTGGGGGGGCCGCGCGGCCCCCCTTCCCCAAGGCACCCCCCCATGTTGAGGGCACGCGGCCTGGTACTGCTCAGGAGGGGGGGGCGCTCGCTTGTCCCCACCCCCTTTCCTGGCCGGCCGGGTAGCGTGCTCGGATAAGGGTCTGGTATGGATCTGGGGGGGACCCCCACTACGTTTTTTCGGCGTAGGGGGTTCCCCTTAAAACCCATACCAGACCTAAGGGCCTGGTATGCTCCTGGAGGGGGAACCCACGCTGTTTTTCTTTTTTTTTTATTTGGCGTGGAGTTCCCCCTTGAGAGCTCATTCTCTGATTGGCCACGGCAAAAGTCGCCTAGCCTAGGGCGACTTAAAGTCATGTTGTAAGTCGCCCCAAGTCGCGTTGAAGTCGTGTCCAAGTTTCCTCCAAAAGTTGTGTTGAAAGTTGTGTTTCCCCTGTGTGAACGGGCTCTTAAACGCAAGCCTGTCACCACATTTTATATCACCATTTTTGTTGTGCTGGAAAGCAGGCATTCAAGGTGGAACAAAGAAAACTGCTATACAACAATTTTCTATGTGGATGTCCTATAATTTTAATATTTTAACCAGTTCCTGCCTGCCCTATAGCAAAATAACAGCCAGGCGGCACTTTCGGTGATATGGGTGGACGCCATATGACATCCTTCCGGGCTGCCCTGCAGTGTGATGGACACAGCCGATGACTGATCAGTGTATTGGCCCACTGCTGGGACCATGTGATCAATGTGACCAATCACAAAAGATCACATGACAATTGTAAACAATTGATGGCTTCCTTTCATTCCATCCATTGTGTACAATTGTGTGGTCAGCTGTGATTGGTCACAATGATCACATGATTCAGACAGGGCCAATCACTGCCCATCAATACCATGTGATTAGCTGTGACCAATCACAACAGATCCCATGACAATTGTAAACAATGGATGGCTTCCTTTCATTCCATCCATTGTGTACAATTGTGTGGTCAGCTGTGATTGGTCACAGTGATCACATGATACAGACAGGGCTAGTCACAGCCCATCTATACCATGTGATTAGCTGTGGCCAATCACAAAACACACTGAATGAATGAATAAACAATCATAATAGGTAAAAACAATTAACAAAATCCTCATAACCGCCACACCCATTATATGCACTGTACTCCTCTGGTGACAGTATGTAACATTTCTTCATTTTCTAAAAAATGTAAAAAAAAATTACAACTTCAAAAACCTCGCCATGCCTCTTACTAAATACCTTGGACTGTCCACTTTCCAAGGGGTCATATGGGGGATGATTGTACTCTCCTGGAGTTTTCGGGTCTCAAGAAATGAAATGAGGCTGTCATTATATGAGAATCGATTTTCAGATATATACCATAGTATACAGACTCTATAACTTTTTGCAGACCAGGGCTCCATGTACACTAGCATTTTTTATAAGCTCAAAAAACACTACAAAAATATAAACTTTATAGTGTTTTTGTGCTGGTGTCTTGTAGTTTTAAAAAGCTTTTAGGAGCAATTAAGAGCATTGGCATTTTATTAGGTTTTTACAGTACATGGAAAAAAAAACTGCTCAAAAAAAGCTGTTAGGAGCGTTTCAGTAGCATTTAGGGATGTTTAGTGTTTTTTTTTTCCGGAAAAACGATCCCAAAAACTTAACAATAACAATTTTTTTCTGCTCCTAGATGCTGAAGCTTAAAAAATGCTAGTAGCCTAAAGAAGTGTACACTAAACACATAGGTTAACACTATTAGCATCTAGGAGCTTTAAAAAAAAAAATAATATACCTAAATAATATACACTGATTTGGGTTATTTTCACCAAAAAATGTACCAGAATGCTTACATTTGTGAAGAAAGATTATTATTGATTTGTACAATTTTATAACAGAAATGTAGCAAAGTTCTGGGCCCCTTTAGGCCTAATGGTGACCTCTAGAGTCAAGGACAGCTGACATCTTCTGTGTAGAGAGGGTTACAAGGCATGGTGGGTGTAATGTAAGATAAACGGTGGGCACCAGCTACTTTTTGAATGCAAAGAGATTTATTGTCTCTTAACCCTTGTACACACGGTCAGACATTCCGACAACAAAATCAGTCGGATTTTGTCCGACGGATTTTGTCCGAAACTGGTGTTGCATACACACAGTCGGACAAAGTTGTGGGAAAATCTGATCGTTCGTAACGTGATGATGTTATTTCGTTACGACGGGACTACGTTCAGGCTAGTAGCCAATAGCTTTGGTCTAGGAATTTGATCTGAGCATGCGTGGCACTTTGTCTAATCGGAATTCTCTACAAACGATGAGACAAAGTCCAATCGGATCATGTTGTCGGAAAGTTTTATAGCCCAGCTCTAAAACTTTGTCGGTCGGATATTCCGATGGAAACAGTCCGATGGAGCCCACACACGGTCCGATTATCTGACAACTTGGTCCGATCAGACATTTTCCGTCGGAATGTTTGACCGTGTGTACAAGGGCTCAAACAGAACTGGGGGAGAGGGGGTTAGGGCCAGGACACCCTTAGGTAGATGCAATGTTAATTGGCAGACTCCGAGACTTCTATAGGCAGACAGCTATACAGGTGAGGGCCTCCAACCGGACACCACTTCTGTATAGGTAGGACACTGTCTCCTATGGCAACAGTCTTGTAGAAGTTACTAACTGTAATTGTAGCCAACTATTTGCAACACGAACAGTTCTTAGCTTACCCTACAATCATTCACTGTGGGTCTTCACCCAACAAGCTCCCAGTCTCTCTCACTAGACCTCAGATCCAATAGCCACTGGATCCCCTGAGCTCTTCCACTCTTCGCACTCAGTATCGTCTTCAAGCTTCACCAACACTTCCCTACTGGGTCTCTGGCTTGTCACTCACAGATACTCTTCTAGCTTCACCCCCACTGACACGCTAGTTCTCTGGCTTGGCACTCACTGGTGCTCCACAAGCTCACCTATGCTGTCCCGCTGGGTCCTTGACTTGGTTTCCCACTTCTTTACCGTCCCTGGCTGGCCAAAAGTCTGCTCTGGTACTGGCCTCAGCTTACTCACAGTGGTCTCCGGTAACAAGTTGCATGGTTCTGTAGTGGCGACAGCTTCCTCTCTAACATCGACCATGACTGGTTCCCCGGCTAGTGCAACCGTAACTTATGGTTGGACTACAAGCCCGCAGTCCCAACCCTATGTTGATCTCCTGCTTCTGGATAGGCCTCAGACAGCTTAGCAGCCAGATGTCCATGGGATAGGCTTAAGGCTTACGGCCTAGCAGCCCGGGGTAACATAACACATGTCCACCCAGATAGCCGTCCAGGTGGATCACCTGCCGTCCAGAACCCCGATCACCTGACTCCACCCAAATAAATAGGCTCTCCCAGCAGGCCAAGTGACCCAAGAAAATCCCTGCCCATTGTCTGAGACAACTCATTCATTCATAAGCTGTCCTTGCTGTGCCCTTGTCTTATCCAATGTCACCAGCTACCAGGCCACCTAGTGACTTCTCTCTCCAATTAGGGGGAAATAAATTGATCTCCTAACAATTGGCCAAGGCAACCATCGCCTGGCAACTAAATTACTAGCAGCCCTGCCTAAACATCAGGGTGCTACAGAGACAAAGATTTTTTTTTTTTTCGTTTATTTACCAAAAAATTTAAAATTCTGCGAAAGCTCTATTTGTGTGAAAAAAAATATAAAAATGTATATTGGGTACAGTGTTGCAATGGCCACGCAATTGTTTTTTAACCACTTGCCGACCGCCGCACGACGATATACGTCGGCAGAATGGCACGGGCAGGCATATGGGCGTATATATAAGTCCCTGCCTGCCCGCGGGTGGGGGGCCCGATCGGGCCCCCCCCCGGTGCCTGCGGCGGTCGGCATTCCTTCGAGAGCGATCCGGGATGAGGGGGCGGCCATTCATTCATGGCCACCCCCTCGCGATCGCTCTCGACGAATGGAAATCCCCCGTGACATCACTTCCTCTCCTGTAATGTAAACACAGGAGAGGAAGTGATGTATTCTCTCCTCTGTGTCGGTATTTTTCGTTCCGACACGGAGGAGAGCGGATCGGTGAGTTGCACCAACACTCTACACACACAGTAGAACATGCCAGGCACACTCACACCCCCCCTTTACCCCCCGATCACCCCCCCAATTACCCCTGCCCCCCAGTCACAGTGACACCAATGTCATTTTTTTTTTTTTTTTTTGCATTGGTGTCATTTGTGACTGTAATAACTGTTAGGGCAGTTAGAGTTAGCCCCCTTTAGTTCTAATGTACCCCCCTAACCCCCCCAATAAAGGTTTAACCCCGTGATCACCCCCCGTCGCCAGTGTCACTAAGGCTGGGTTCACATTGCAGCGGTTTATGAGAACGAATGTGATTCGCACCGCACTGCAGTGCAAATCACATCCGATCTCTGTGCGATTCGAGTTCAGCCATTCGCCGCACCCGCCGCACCCGCCGCAAATTCGCACGGGACCCTTTTTTTGGCCCGCAGCAGAATCGGATCGCATGAGTGTTCACACCATGCGATCCGAGTTTGCAGATCGCACTGCGATATGCGAACTGATCTGGGGGTGTCAGTAACATTTCACTGACACTCCCAGCAGTTCGCATAGGGCAGTGTGAACTGCCGCCGGGAGGCATGCGATGCGGGAACCCGCCGCGGATTCGCGGCGTTTCCGCATCGCTCCAGTGTGAACCCAGCCTAATAAGCGATCATTTTTCTGATCGCCGTATTAGTGTCACAGGTGACGCTAGTTAGGCAGGTAGGTATTTAGGTTCGCCGCAGCTTTTTATAGCGCCAGGGACCCCCATATACTACCGCATAAAGCCCCCTGATTGCCCCCTAGTTAACCCTTTCACCTGTGATCACCATATAACTGTTACAGGTGACGCTGGTTGGTTAGTTATTTTTTTATAGTTTCAGGGCACCCGCCATTTATTACCTAATAAAGGTTTAACCCCCTGATCACCCGGCGGGTGTCATTTGTGACTAATAACTGTTAGGGCAGTTAGGGTTAGCCCCCTTTAGTTCTAAGGTACCCCCCTAACCCCCCCAATAAAGGTTTAACCCCGTGATCACGCCCCGTCGCCAGTGTCACTAAGGCTGGGTTCACATTGCAGCGGTTTGAGAACGGATGTGATTCGCACCGCACTGCAGTGCAAATCACATCCGATCTCTGTGCGATTCGAGTTCAGCCATTCGCCGCACCCGCCGCACCCGCCACACCCGCCGCACCCGCCGCAAATTCGCACGGGACCCTTTTTTTGGCCCGCAGCAGAATCGGATCGCATGGGTGTTCACACCATGCGATCCGAGTTTGCAGATCGCACTGCGATATGCGAACTGATCTGGGGGTGTCAGTAACATTTCACTGACACTCCCAGCAGTTCGCATAGGGCAGTGTGAACTGCCGCCGGGAGGCATGCGATGCGGGAACCCGCCGCGCATTCGTGGCGTTCCCGCATCGCTCCAGTGTGAACCCAGCCTAATAAGCGATCGTTTTTCTGATCGCTGTATTAGTGTCACAGGTGACGCTAGTTAGGCAGGTAGGTATTTAGGTTCGCCGCAGCTTTTTATAGCGCCAGGGACCCCCATATACTACCGCATAAAGCCCCCTGATTGCCCCCTAGTTAACCCTTTCACCAGTGATCACCATATAACTGTTACAGGTGACGCTGGTTGGTTAGTTATTTTTTTATAGTTTCAGGGCACCCGCCATTTATTACCTAGTCTCACTAGTGTACCCCTAAATTTAGGGGTGTCTACTTTCCAAAATGGGGTCATTTGGGGGGGGTTTGTGCCATCTTGGCATTTTATGGCCTTCAAAACTGTAACGCCCTTAGAAAGCCTGAAGGCGGTGCTTGGTTTTCGGGGCCCCGTACGCGGCTAGGCTCCCAAAAAGTCCCACATATGTGGTATCCCCGTACTCAGGAGAAGCAGCAGAATTTATTTTGGGGTGTCATTTCACATATGCCCATGGCATGTGTGAGCAATATATCATTTAGTGACAACTTTGTGAAAAAAAAAAAAAAAAAAAAAAAGTTTGTAATTTTCCCGCAACTTGTGGCAAAATATAAAATATTCCATGAACTCAACATGCCTCTCAGCAAATAGCTTGGGGTGTCTACTTTCTAAAATGGGGTCATTTGTGGGGGTTTTGTGCCATCTTGGCATTTTATGGCCTTCAAAACTGTAATAGGTAGTGAGAAGTGAACTCAAAAATTTACGCCCTTAGAAAGCCTGAAGGCGGTGCTTGGTTTTCGGGGCCCCGTACGCGGCTAGGCTCCCAAAAAGTCCCACATATGTGGTATCCCCGTACTCAGGAGAAGCAGCAGAATTTATTTTGGGGTGTCATTTCACATACGCCCATAGCATGTGTGAGCAATATATCATTTAGTGACAACTTTGTGTAAAAAAAAAAAAAATAATTTTTTTTTGTCATTATTCAATCGCTTGAGGCAAAAAAATAAAATATTCAATGGGCTCAACATGCCTCTTATCAATTTCCTTAGGGGGTCTACTTTCCAAAATGGGGTCATTTGGGGGGGTTTTGTACTGCCCTGCCATTTTAGCACCTCAAGAAATGAGATGGGCAGTCGTAAACTAAAAGCTGCGTAAATTCCAGAAAACGTACCTTAGTTTGTAGATGTGACAACTTTTGCGCAAACCAATAAATATACAATTATTGACTTTTTTTTTACCAAAGACATGTGGCTGAATACATTTTGGCCTAAATGTATGACTAAAATTGAGTTTATTGGATTTTTCTAATAACAAAAAGTAGAAAATATCATTTTTTTTCAAATTTGCGGTCTTTTTACGTTTATATCGCAAAAAATAAAAATCGCAGAGGCAATCAAATACCATCAAAAGAAAGCTCTATTTGTGGGAAGAAAAGGACGCAAATTTTGTTTGGGTACAACATTGCATGACCGCGCAATTACCAGTTAAAGCAGCGCAGTGCCAAAGTGTAAAAAGACCTCTGGTCATTTACCAGCAAAATGGTCCGGTCTGAAAGTGGTTAAAGTGCACTAATAATTGGCCTGAGTAGGAAAGTGCCCAGTACTGAAGCAGTTAAAAAAGGATATGTAGACTTTTTTTTCTCCCATGTATTCCAATAATATTCTATCCTGAAGAGTGCATTTGATAAAAGGTTATAACTAAAACTTAAACTTAACATGAATTAAGGGCATGTTACCCTTTGTCCTGTTTTGACTTCCGTTTATTGTGATTTTCAGAAGTATTTTTCCCACTTTAAACAACTTAGAATGTTCCACCCTCTGATTAAATTTGATATACAGAAAATATAAAGAACTTAGCACAGTTACCGGTATTACAGAGGCATATGAGGATGTCAGCTGTCAAACGATGATGAGAAATCTGCTTATCCATCCTTCTTTTACCACAAATCCCAATCCCTTTGCTTTTAAATGGAAGTACAAGGCAGAATTGTTTTGAAATTCATCAAAACAAAGCTATATCAATGGCTTCAATCTGTCCAACCTCAGAAATTTCCCATTGTTCATAATGATCCTGAATGATTAAATATATATTTTCTTAGATTAAAAACCCTTGTCAATGTAGCACTAATCCCCAAAGGAGCTGCTGGTTAGTTTTGGGCTTACTGTTACCTTCTGTTTTTCTCATTGTACGTCTAGGGGTTCCCGTGGTAGATGGTCCAGTAACTTGAGAGACCGACAACAGATCCACTTGAATGGATTTTTTTTGCAAAACGTAGACAATGAACAGTCTCTTAAATTGGGTTCAGAGGGTTGGAAAGGAAATTCAGGTACTCTTAGTATCAATGTCAAATTGTTGAAGAACTTGCTCACATTGACTGCATCCAGAGAATAGCCATTCGCAACTGGATGATCACTCAGATTGGACAGTCCCTCTCTCACAAGGCCTAGCAGCCAACAAGGTGTTTACTCAAGAACAAGTCTCTGCCACAGACGTTGTTGTAGAACGTACAAGATAATGTCTCTGCCACAGATGTTGTTGTAGAACACGTAGAGAAACTACCCTTGAAAACACTTGTAGGATACCTGGATCTTTTAGCCAGTTTGGCGATATCCACAAGACCGGATTCTCTCGGTTACTTCAGCCCTTCCAGGCTCTTACTAAGAAGCCAACCCATAGGGGGTCTTCTTCTGAAAAGTCCTCCCCTAGAATGCTTGAATGCTTGAAGTTACTGGGTCTCTCCCGAACCGGAGACGGCACCCAACCACCTCAGAATCCTTCCTTTAGTTTCTTCGCCTTGGGCTAGCCAGCCCAGAGACATCAAAGTCGGGTGGATCCGCACCCCTGGCCATAGCCTTCCTGGGGGCTGGTCAGGAGGACCAGGACCATGAAGTCAGTACATCATTCTGGACTGGAACCCCGAACCACGTGACGTCCGCATCTTAAATATCCTCTCCCAGAAAGCACAGTGAGAACGCCACTCCCACTGGGTGGGCTCCGAGAGAGAGTAACTTAAGCACCTAACCAGACCATAGTTCCATGCCTGCCAGAAAAGACAGTGCCCCCTGTGGCCAGGCTGAATGTCTCAGTCCAGTCAAACTGATGCTGAAATCTAATTTAGATAATTGCACCCAAACTAAATTAATAATTACACAGTCAGGTTGAAAAAAAAACAAAAACAATTCCATCCAAAAATGCATAATTAGGAAACCTTCATATCTACTTCAGCTTTTGCCCAGAGAGTAAAGAATGTAAAATAATTTCTTGGCTGCAGTGGCAGCCATGATTTATTTTATTTATTGTTCAGCTGACTCCTGGCATATTAAAGTGACCAGGTGGCTGTGTTGGTGCCCGATCACTTTTACAGTGTGAGTGGCAGGGCTTTTTTTCTCAGAGAGTAGGTGCAGGAACTTGCCCCTTCTGAGTCACCCCTTGTCTCAGCACCCTACCTACCTACGAGCACTGTTACTTGATTCCACTGCCTACCCACCTCCCAGTACTGCCCCTTTTAGAAAATACAGAGATGAGTATCATGTAGTGCTAAGTAATTTGTATGGAACAAGAAAGGCAGTAAAATAAATCGCCTGCAGCTAGCAACAATAGACCCCCAACCACAACAGATCCCCTACACAATAATAAACCTCCCTCCACAACAATTGACCCCTTTCTTACAAAATCCCACCCCGGCAGCTATAGAGCCTCTGCAACTGCAACTGATCTCCCAGCAGCCAGAATCAATGAACCCTCTGGCAGCCAGAAAAATATACCTCTCCCTCAAAAGTAGATCCCTCCCAGCAACAATTGACTCTCTCGCAACATAAGAACCCCCTATTAACAGACCCCCCACGCAAAAAAAATAATTCCAGCAAAAATAGATCCCCCACCAGCCATCATCAATAAGGCCCTCCAGTACTGCTTGCTACGTACTGTACATTTAGTGGTGGAGGTGCCGGACTGCGTTCCCCCACGCTCCCTCTGAAAAAAATCCCTGGTGAGTGGTATGGATATTTCCTAAGGCCATCATTCACAGTTTATTCTAAACTGATGAACTGTAAGGGCATTAAAGTTTTACCTGTTGATAATTTGGGGTACTATAATTTTTTGCCATTTTGCGTACACATGCAGTTTTGGTACATTTGGTACCGATTTACGCTACACTAACTCGTCTTTTATTGTGTCCTAAAATTTGGGGATCAAATTATGTTTCTGTAAAATAAAAATGTGTGTTTTATATTTTTTCTGAAAATACAGATTTGATAAACAGTTGCCAGATAAAAAATTGTGACTACTATATATTATATTTTTATTCTATAGGGCTTCTACTTTCAGAAAATATATATTGTTCTGGGGGTTTTAAATAATATTATAGCCAAAATGTCGATTTTAACATGTGTGCAAAAATGAACAAATTGCTCCAAAAGGGAACTAGTTAACCACTTAAGCCCCGGACCAATTTGCAGCCAAAGGACCAGGCCCCTTTTTGAGATTCGGCACTGTGTCGCTTTAACTGACAATTGCTCGGTCGTGCGATGTGGCACCCAAACAAAATTGACGTCCTTTTTTTTCCCACAAACAGAGATTTCTTTTGGTGGTATTTGTTCACCTCTGCGGTTTTTATTTTTTGTGCTATAAACAAAAACAGAGCGACAATTTTGAAAACAATGCATTATTTTTTAAGTTTTGCTATAATAGATATCCCCAAATATATATTAAAAAACATTTTTTTTCCTCAGTTTAGGCCGATAAGTATTCTACATATTTTTGGTAAAAAAAAAATCGCAATTAACGATTATTGATTGGCTTGCGCAAAAGTTATAGCGTTTACAAAAAATGTTTTTTCTAGTAATGGCGGCGATCAGCGATTTTTATTGGGACTGTGACATTATGGCGCACACATCGGATATTTTTAACACATTTTTGGGACCATTGTCATTTATACAGCAATCAGTGCTATTTAAATGCACTGATTCCTGTGTAAATGACACTGGCAGTGACGGAGTTAACCACTAGGGGGCAGTGTAGGGGTTATGTATGACGTGATGTGTTTTTTTTATTGTAGGGGGCATGGCTTGGCTTGTGATGTCACTGATAAACGGCAACAGACGATCGGTGACAGCCACACAGGGAAGCACGGAGATAGGCTTGTTTACACAGACCTCTCCTCGTTCTTCAGCTCTGTGACCCGATCGCGGGGCACCGCGGTCACAGAGCACAGGACCGGGTTGGGAGCGCGCCGCCGCCATGCTCCCGACCCACGGCTGTCCTTAAGTGGTTAAACAGAACCCTATACCCCCACAGCAGGAATGAACCAGAGCTCCGTTCAAGCCTTTGATTCTCCCATCAACTCTAAAGCAACTCCATAAGAACAAATGGAACTGCTCACTGCATTAAACACATCATATCAATTTATTTATCCTAATTAGTTTCACCCGGCAAGGAGCTTGCCCTAAAGCTTATCCAGAAGTAGGCAAAACAACCTATAAAGCAGGGTTCATTTAGAAATGCATCCAGTTTTTCTTTTCTGGCGAGAACGAATCCTTAACCACCTCAATACAGTGCACTTACTCCCCCTTCCTGACCAGACCAATTTTCAGCTTTCAGCGCTCTCACAGTTTGAATGACAATTACTCAGTCATGCAACACTGTACCCATATGAAACTTGCGTCCTTTTTTCCACACAAATAGAGCTTTCTTTTAGTGGTATTTAATCACAAGTGAGTTTTTTATTTTTTGTGCTATAAATAAAATAAAACGTAAATTTTGTGAAAAAAATGCCTTTTTCTTTGTTTTTGTCATACATTTTTGCTAATTAGTAATTTTTCTTCATACATTTTGGCCAAAATTTATACTGCTACATATCTTTGGTAAAAATAACCCCCATTAGTGTATATTATTTGGTCTTTGTGAAAGTTATAGAGTCTACAAACTATGGTGCCAATCGCTGAAAATTGATCACATCTGATCAGGCCTTCAGTACATCAGGTGTATCTCATTTCTTGAGACACTAACAAGTCAGGAAAGTACAAATACCCCCCAAATGACCCCTTTTTACAAAGTAGACATTCCAAGGTATTAAGTAAGTAGCATGATGAGTTTTTTTAAGTTGTAATTTTTTCCCACAATTCTTTGCAAAATGAAGATTTTTTTTTATTATTATTATTTTTTACAAAATTGTCATATTATCAGGTTATTTCTCACACACAACATATGCATACAACAAATTACACCCCAAAATACATTCTGCTACTCTTCCCGAGTACGGTGATACCACATGTGTGAGACTTTTACACAGCCTGGCCACATACAGAGCACCAACATTGATGTAGTACCTTCAGACGTTCTACGAGCAAAAATGACGCATCTCATTTCTCAACCACCTATTACACTTTTGAAGGCCCTGGAGTACCAGGACAATGGAATTGCCCATAAAATTACCCCATTTTGGAAAGCAAACAACCCAACGTATAATCTGTGAGGCATAATGAGTCTTTTGAATGGTTAATTTTTTTCCAGAAGTTTTTGGAATATGTGGAAAAAAATTAAAACGCATTTTTTTTTACACAAAATTGTCAATTTATGAGATATTTCTAACACATAGCATGTATATAGCAAAAATTACACCCCAAAACACATTCTGCTACTCCTCCTGAGTATGGCGATACCACATGTGTAGGACTTTTACACAGCTGGGCCACATAGAGAGGTCAAACATTGAAGTAGTACGTTCAGGCGTTCTAGGAGCATAAATGACACATCTCATTTCATTCCTACCTATCACACTTTTGAAGGTCCTGGACCACCAGGACAGTGAAATTACCCACAAAATGACCCCATTTTGGAAAGCAAACATCCCAACGTATATTCTATGAGACATGGGCTGCAAATAGGTACGGGGGTACTCTGATGTGCTGGAGATAGGTACTCTGGTACTCTGATGGCCTGGTGACAGGTACTCGGGTACTCTGATGGCCTGGTGACAGGTACTTGGGTACTCTGATGGCCTGGTGACAGGTACTCCGATGGCTTGGTGACTGGTATTTGGGTACTCTGAAGGGCAGTGACAGGTACTCATATGGACTGTGACAGGTACTCGGGTACTGAGATGAACTGTGACAGGTACTCAGATGAACTGTGACAGGTACTCGGGTACTCAGATGAACTGTGACAGGTACTCGGGTACTCAGATGAACTGTGACAGGTACTCGGGTACTCAGATGAACTGTGACAGGTACTTGGGTACTCAGATGGACTGGGACAGGTACTCGGGTACTCTGATGGGCTGTGACAGGTACTCGGGTACTCCGATGGGCTGTGACAGCTACTCGGGTACTCTGATGGGCTGTGATAGGTACTCGGGTACTTTGATGGGCTGTGACAGGTACTCGGGTACACTGTTGAACCGTGACAGATACTTGGGTACCATGATGGACTGTGACAGGTACTCGGGTACCCTGATGGACTGTGACAGATACTCGGGTACTCTGATGGACTGTGACAGGTACTCAGGTACTCTGATGTACCGTGACAGGTACTCGGGTACCCTGATGTGCCGTGACAGGTACTCGGGTACCCTGATGGGCCGTGACAGGTACTCGGGTACCCTGATGGAGCGTGATAGGTACTCGGGTACTCTGATGGGCCGTGACAGGTACTCGGGTACTCTGATGGGCCGTGACAGGTACTCGGGTACTCTGATGTGCTGGGACAGGTACTCGAGTACTCTGATGTGCCGTGACAGGTACTCGGGTACTCTGATGGGCTGGGACAGGTACTCGGGTACTCAGATGGACTGAGACAGGTACTCGGGCACTCTGGCTGTGACAGGTACTCAAATACTCTGATGGACTGTGACAGGTACTCTGATGGACTGTGATTGACAGGTACTATGAGGGGTGATGACAGGTCCTCTTTATTGGGGGGGGGGCAATCAGGGTGATTGGTGTACACTAGGCGGTAACGAGATGTTACCGCAATCTCCTCCTCACACACGATCAGTGTGTGAGGAGGAGAACAACCCGATAACATCTCGTTACCGCGGTTTGTTTACATTTTAGTGATCGGCTGTGAAAGGATCACAGCCGATCACGTGGGTAAACAGCCAGCCAATGGCTGTTTACCAGCGTCGGTGACGAGCAGTGTTCCCGGGGAACACGCCGCCACCGACGTGCACACGCAGCGCGCTCGCGATCACGCGCATGCGCCGTGCACAGCCGGGGTGTGACCATCTGTGATCGGCCGTGACTTCATCACGGCTGATCACGTGGTAAACAACCATAACCAATGGCTGTTCACCCCCTTCGGTGGCGAGCGGTGTCTCCGTGACACGCCGCCACCGAAGAAACAGGGATGCGCGCGCACGATCGCGCGGATTCCCTGTTTAAACGGGAGGCCGTCATATGACGGTCTCCCGCCACAATAGGTGCGCCGCCTGGCCGTCATTTGATGGCCGGCGGTCAGCATCTAGTTAAGGAAGTCTATTACACATTTTCACAGCTCCTACTGTGAAGAATATTTTGGTGCATGCAGTCTTAAACGCTATTCTGAGTAATATTTTAGGTCTAAATATTAAAACAATTAACCATCTATAGCATATGACTTCTTTTCTCAATGTTGCCTAGCCTGGCACAACCTTACATGAGCCCTTCATGGGGACTACATACAGCTGTATTAACACCAGCTGTATTAACACACATTGCACAGATATGCTCCGCTACAATCATTCTTATGCCGCCTACACACAAGTGGACTTTCCGTCAGAAAAGGTCCGACGGTCTTCCCAACAGACTTTCGACTGAGTTACGACGGACTTTGGAACAAAAGGATATGCCCACACACAAACAGACTAAAGTCCGTTCGAAAGTCCGTTCATTTTGAACATGATGACGTACGACGGGACTAGAAAAGGAAGTTCAATAGCCAGTAGCCAATAGCTGCAGACGAATGATTTTCCCGATAGAAATTGAGTCCATCAGACAGATTTTAAACATGTTCTATTTCTAGGTCCGTCTGAATAAAAAAAAAAGGTTTAGACTATCCCACATACGATCTGACTATCCGACGGAACCGTCGGACCTATTCTGCCGGAAAGTCTGGTCGTGTGTACGTGGCATTAGAGACAAACAATCATGTGTAGTTTGTGCAAATGTGAGTGTGTGTGGTTAGGAAGTGGCTTAAAGAAGCTAGAGGAGATCAGCATCCCTGAAATATAAAAAAAAGATGGCAAAACAGTATTTTATAAAAAAAAGAAAAGAAAAAAAGGCAAATATTTATGATACACACTGCTTTAGCACATTAGGTGCATATGTCTAATTTAAATTTATTTGATCATTATGGGCATTCCACCATCAAACTTCAACATTTTAAAGCACAAAACTAATAAACTGGGTATATTATATGCCATGCTTTCCCCAAGTAAACATTGGTCATAATAAAAGGAAATATCTCATTCTTTCTTGACATTATAAGGCCTCTTTTAACAACATGCTCAGAATGTCACAGTAAATCTCCATGAAAACAGGACTGGAACATTACCCGTCTGTAGATTCCTTTAGGACTTTCAGTTCTGTTGCCTGTCTTTCCTGGGCTAGCTCTAATAATTTGCTGAATTGCTGTTAAAATAGTTAAACAAATGTATATCAATACACAGTAATATGCAGCTGAATTTGCAAGAGGAGAATAGGAACTAATAAACGAATAAAAAAATTATAAGTCTTATTCTTGAAATACTGTATGTTTTAGGCTCGTTTCACATTGGGGTGGATGCGGCACCCGACTCGCAGACAGTTCACACTGCTATATGCAACCCGCTGGGATTGTCAATACAAAGTTAATGACACCCCCAGATCAGTTGACATATCGCAGTGCGAACTGTCAATTTGGAACATGAATTGGATCGCATGGGATCGCATGCGGACCAAAAAAAAGAGTCCCGCATGACTTTAGTCCAAATGCAATGCAAATTCAGCCATACAATCTGCATGGCTGAATTCGCATCGCACAGACATCACAGCAGTGTGATGCGAATCACGTGCAATGTCACAAAACGTACTAATGTGAACTGAGCCTTAAAGGGGCATGGACAACGTACCACAACAGGCAATGTTATAGAATTTTCAACAAGATACACATTTAAAGGGTTAGTTGACATAAACTTTTGGTGATGCTGGAAAGTTTAACAATTTCTTTCACTTCTCATGAAGTTTGGTGAAATTTCTGCCCTTCATGGAGCCTGGCCAAAACAGTTGCTGTGGCTAGTATGAAGGTTGGATTTTTTGTTTATTTCACTACCTAGTTCACACCACATGCAGTCCAGTGTGTTAAAAATGCGTGAGTAGGTTATATGGTTTTCAGTGGGATAGTTCACACCAGTGCTTGCAGTTCCAGAAAAAAAAGTAGAACATGCTGCATTTTTCCTCAACTGGACTGTACTGGAATGCTGTAAAACACATCAAAAACGCACTGGAACACACTTAAATGCATCAAAAACTCACTGAAACACAAATGTCCTTATTTAAGGTTAAGAAAAAATGCAATGTATTGCATCAAAGATGCATCAAAAACGCGCATGCAGAAAAGCATCTGGAACATATCCGGACTTTCTATGGTGTGAACTGGCCCTGAAAATCATTTTTTTATATATAATATGCAGAATGTAGTCAGGAGGACCTTAAACAACCCAAAGCTGGCAATGATATCAAACGGTCCAAAGAGAGAAGGAACACAAGAAATATGGTGGCTTCAAAATTGTGGATGCCGCTGCAAAGGGAGGGGCGGAGCTGCTGGGAGAGATGGTTGCTGTTTCGTAGAGCGGATCCAAGGCTGCCTCTGCTACAGCTGGTAATAATGGCTTGAAAGCTTGGAAAAGCTCATATCAGTAATTCACCAGGAAGACGAGGGAGTCGTTGTACACGCTTCTATGCCTATTACATCCGATTGACTACGTCTGCAAAGCTTACAGTGGACGCTTGCACTATCCGGAGCCATATCATCGAGACCTCGGCAGGAGGAGGAGCGAGGGAAGCCCGAGGAAGCCCGAAGAAATCCGAGTCGGCCCGAGGAGATCCGAGCTCGCCCGAGTCATACAGAGACAACCCGTGGAGCGCCGTGGAGCGAGACGCAACCGAGCAGGTGGAGGAGGTCCGGCGTTAGCGGCGGTGTGTGGGCGGAAGCCAACCACCGGCGCTGCCGGCCGTTTGACCGTCCACACGGCGGCGGTCCCGGAGAATCCAGGCGGAGATCGGGAAGGGTCTCAAGGGGGGCTGTGGAGAGCCACGTTTGAGAGGCAGAGAGCAAGAGCCTCGGAGAACCCCAGGACTGATTAGAATGCCAGAAAAATGCGAAGGTAAACTGTTTCCTTTCTTTATGCTTGAGTGACAGCAGAAGTAAAAACAAAACCTACAGCGAGGAACCAGAGACGGTTGTAAGATGTAACAACAGTTTTAAATACTAAACAAGAAGTAAAATAAAGTAAGGACTATGTGAACTGTGAACTGCATTTATATTTAAATCTGAAGCAAACTTAATTTAGATCTGGCTCAAAGATATGCCTAAGGTTTTAAGATATGGCGGCCTAATTAACGTATATAAGATCTAAGCAATCAAACAAGGAAAAAGGTTTGAGTGATATACATATGGAATTTCATGGACTGTTTTATTATGAATATATATATAAAGATACTATCTAGATATGGTTGAGATACAGTTGCTATCTGAAAGATTACCAAAGACTGCCAAAGAGTAAGATAAAGCTATTACTGAAATATACTACAATTTCCTTAAAGGGATCATAACGATTTTTTGCAGAAGATAGAAAAGATAGAAAGGCCAAGGAAAGTTAAAGTTATGGCACCTAAGAAGGGAAATAGAACACCCCAAAGTCAAAAAAATAAAAGGGATAAAAGAGAGGGTGGAAATAAAGGAGCCACAGGGGCTCAAGCTACCCAAACAACGGATATTAAAGAATTTTTTCAACAAATGCATCCACAGACAGAGGCTCAGGATCAATCTCAATCCCCTCAACAACTATTAAAATCATCACATACAATAGGATCACTACAAATATCGCAGGAATTACTAGAAATGGCAGAAGCATCAACATCTTTGGGAATATCAGGAGAGGAAACTACAAATCAGCCTAGGAATAGCTCACCAATTGAGACAACAGGCTTATTAATAGAACAAAAAGAGGGCGATAATGAAAGTTGGGACATAAAAACATATATCCGCTCCCTTCCTACTCGATCGGACATGGATCAATATATACATAGGTTGGAGGACTCCTATAAAGCTGAGATCCAGGAGATTAAAGCTTCCACTCAAAGAACACAGGAAACAATAGGGAAAATGGATAAAAGAATGTTTAATATGGAGCAAGAGATGGCTCAATTAAAAGAAAGAATACAGGAACAAGGAAAAGATCTAATGCAAGCTAGAAATGCTATAGATGAACAGGAAAATAGAAGCAGAAGAAGCAATATAAGGATTAGAGGTTTGAGTGAAAATGTGATTCCAAAAGACTTGATTTCGGTGATGCAGGGGATCTTTCAAGATCTGGGTGGGGACCTATCTTTGGAAGAGCTGATGATTGATCGTGCGCATAGAGTAGCTGGAGCAAGAAGGATAGAGCCTGGAGAGGCCAGAGATGTTATCTGTAGGATGCACTATGCACGAACAAAAGACAAAATAATGATGGCAGCAAGACAAAAAAAAAATATAGAATATGAGGGAAAACAACTGTTATTTTTTCAGGACATCTCCAAATACACCTTGGACAGAAGAAGAGCATTAAAACCCCTGCTGGAACAACTTAGAAAAAGGAACTTGCAGTATAGATGGAAATACCCATTTCAACTGCAGGTTCAATATGAAGGGTTGATAGCTACCTACAGGAACCCAGAAGACTTACCTGAATTTGTAAAAATTCTTGGTCTACCTCTAATAGACTTACCAGACTGGCCAAAATCAAATAGAAAATTAGCAATAAGAACATAAGAACTTGCGGAACTGGGTAGGGGAAGGGAGGGGAAGGGGGGGTGGGGATGGGGAGACCGATCAGGATGTAAGAGTCCTTTTTTTTTTTTTTTATTTTTTTTTTTTTATTATTCACGAAGTAAAAAGGGTCGTAAAAAGGGGAGGGGGGAGAAAAAAGGAATTCACACATATAAATATGCAAACATAGATGTATGTACACGTGTGGTTTTTTTTTTTTTGTTTTTTTTTTTTGTATGGAATTATATACACGAAACGAAAAGGGCAAAGATATTGGGGGAAGGGAGGGAGAAGATACTCACATGAATAAGTACATATATAGATGTATGTATATAAGTTAATTTTTTTTTATTTTTTTGGACGTAATATGGTATACTAACACAGTAAAGATACGAGTGAATATGGGAAAACAGGGTTGGGGTTTTTTTTTTTTTTTTTTTTTTTCTTTTTTTTTTTTTTTTTGGATGTAATATGGTATACTAACACAGTAAAGATACGGTGAATATGGGAAAACAAGGTTGGGTTTTTTTTTTATTTTATTTTTTTTTTTTTGTATTATACACGAAGTAAAAATGGGGAGTGGGGAGGGAAATAGGAATTCACACATATAATTATGCAAACATAGATGTATGTACACGTGTGTTTTTTTTTTTTTGGAATTATACACACGAAATTATAAGGACAAAGATATTGGGGGAAGGGAGGGAGAAGGTACTCACATGTATAAGTACATATATAGATGTATGTATATAAGTTAATTTTTTTTTTTTTGGTATATTAACACAGTAAAGATATGAGTGAATACGGGAAAAAGGGGCTGGGGTTTTGCTTTCTGTTTTTTTTTTTTTTTTTTTTTTTTTTTTTTAAATACAGTAAAGATATAATGAGTGAATATACGATAACAGGGGGAAATTATTGTGTTTTTTTTTTTTTTTCTCCTCTCTTCTCTTTCTCTTCCTTCCTCTCCCTCCCTCCCAATGACCCATCCGTATGTCTCCTTGTATCCTATTTTTCCCGACTATGACGGGGGCTCTGGGGAGGGATGGGGGGGGGGAGAGAGAGGGGAAGGGGAAACCTTTTTTTTTCTCTTTTTCTCTTCTTTTCCTCTTCCCTTTCTGGGGTCACGGAGAAGAAGGGAAAAAACGAAGAAGCTTAATGATATATAGTATGATATGAGCTTTTAACACTAGAAGTAATAATAATAGATGAAGATAAAAAAAATTAGGCAGCAATGGAAAAACTGACGAACAGCCAATCTAAACCAGCGGTTCCGACTGCCCCCCTCTTAATAGGGACCTTACTGGTTAAGTAAGTTAGACTTTTTTTTAAGTCATTATAGAGTAGTGCAAATGTAGGAAAGAGTGAAGTAAGTGGTGAATTGTTTAATAGAAGCGTTAGGATTGAGTGAAAGTAACGTGAAATTTAAATTCTTTTTTTTTTTTTTTTCTTCCACTACCTTGTGAGATCCCTTGAATATTAAGGGATAACTTACCCCCTCTAGAAATTTTAATATGGAGGGGTTAAAAATCTGTTCTTTTAATGCAAGAGGCCTTAACTCTCCCTCAAAAAGAAGTCAAATTTTAAACTTCTTCCATAAACAAAAAGTAAATATAATCCTTTTCCAGGAAACACATTTTCGTTCAGAGCATATTCCGAAATTAACTAATACCGTATATACTCGAGTATAAGCCGAGATTTTCAGCCTCTTTTTTGAGGCTGAAAGTGCCCCCCTCGGCTTATACTCGAGTCATCGCTGTCTGCCCGCTCGATCAGCGTGTCGAGCAGACAGACAGCGGCCATTCTATTCAAAAGCCGCGCCTCCGGCTCCGCCTTCGCCTGTGATAGGCGGAACACTGAATTTCCCAGCAGCCTGTGTTCCGCCTATCACGGACATCGTATCATCCTCGTACTACGGACGAGGATGATACGACGTCTGTGATAGGCGGAACACAGGCTGCTGGGAAATTCAGTGTTCCGCCTATCACAGGCGAAGGCGGCGGCGCAGCTTTTGAATTTTACAATGGCCGCCGACGAAGAGGGCACGGGACGGAGGCAAGGCAAGGCACGGCACGGCACGGGACGGGACGGGACGGGGGCAAGGCAAGGCACGACACGGGACGGATGCAAGGCAAGGCACGGCACGGGACGGAGGCAAGGAGGCAAGGCACGGGACGGAGGCTCGGGACAAAGGTAGGCTGGACACACACACACACACACACACACACACACACACACACACACACACACACACACACACACACACATGGATGGAGACACACACAGGGATGGATGGATGGATGGATGGAGACACACACACACACAGGGATGGATGGATGGATGGATGGAGACACACACACACAGGGATGGATGGATGGATGGATGGAGACACACACACACAGGGATGGATGGATGGATGGACACACACACACACAGGGATGGATGGACGGACACACAGGGATGGACGGACACACAGGGATGGACGGACACACAGGGATGGACGGACACACAGGGATGGACGGACACACACACAGGGATGGACAGGCATGTCTCACCCTCGGCTTATACACGAGTCAATAAGTTTGCCAGTTTTTTTGGGGGTAAATTGGGGGCCTCGGCTTATATTCGGGTCGGCCTATACTCGAGTATATACGGTAAGTATTATGTTAATTGGATCCATGATACATTTCCATATTCCAAGTCAAGAGGGGTATCAATAGCATTTCATAGAGATACGTTATATCAAATAATTCAGGAGCATAAAGGGAAAGATGGAAGATCTTTGGTTGTAAAGTTAAAACTATTTGGCAAGATGTTTACAATCATTAATCTCTATTTACCAAATTATGAACAAATTGAGTCAGGGATAAAAATCTTAAGAAATGTAATGGATAGCGTAGAAGGAATAACAATAATTGGCGGAGACTTAAATTTTATAATGGATATGAAAATATATACTACTAATACTCATCCCCAGAGGAGAAATAAACATCTAAAAGAATTTAAAGAATTACTAGATGAATATCAATTGATTGATATATGGAGAGTACAACACCTAAAAGAAAAAAACTTCACGTATCATTCTAATATTCATGATTCCTATCATAGAATAGACTATTTTTTCCTGAGCCAATCTGGATTATTGATGTCCCCAACAACAGAAATAGGAGGATTTTTATGGTCAGATCATGCACCAATATATATGGAATTAAAAATAATGGAAAATAAAAAAACAAGGGGGAGATGGAGCCTTAACGATAATTTACTTAAAGATAGAAAATGTGAGGACGACATACAGCGAGCGATAAAGGAATTCCAACTAATTCATGATAGAGATAACACCTCAACTCCTATACAATGGGAAACTCTAAAATGTGTACTGAGGGGACTGTTCATCAAGCACGGATGTAGGATAAAAAGGGAAAAAGAACAAAAAAAAGACCAACTATTGGTGGAAATTAGGATATTGGAAGGAAAACATAAACAGAGTTTAAAATCAGAAGATAACATACTTCTAAAAGACAAAAGAATTGAACTGCAAGCCATGCTTGATGAGGAGTCCCTTCGTTCAAGAGATAAGAATAGAACACAATGGTACTATTATGGTAATAAAACGGGAAAACTACTTGCAAGAACACTAAGAGGACAACAATCCACGACATCTATAGTAAAGATCTTAAAGATAAATGGGGAAATAACATATGATCCAACTGAAATTGTAAAAACATTTCAAGAATACTATGATAAACTATATAATATAGAAATACAACAGGAAAATAAAAAAGAGGAAAGGGCAGAAAAAATTAGAAAATATATTAACGAAACAGCGTTACCAAGATTTCCTAAAGAAATAATTGAGAAAATGGAAGAAGAAATCACAACAGAAGAGATCCAACAGGCAATTGCCGAACTGGCCCTGGGAAAGAGCCCAGGACCAGACGGTTATACAACAAGGTTCTATAAACGGTTCCAAGAACTAATCATACCCATACTTAAAAAAACATATAATTCTATAACGAAAATACAGACCTTTGTACCACAGAGTACAGAAGCTCACATTGTATTAATCCCCAAACCAGAAAAAGATCATACATTAAGTAAAAATTACCGCCCTATTTCATTAACAAACATAGATATTAGACTATATTCAAAAATTATTTCTAATAGATTAACCCCTATTTTGCCAGAATATATAAAGCTGGACCAAACGGGTTTTACAAAGGGGCGGGAAACTAGGGATAATGTAATGAAGACCTGTACTCTGTTGGAATATGCCCAGAGAGCCGCCATCCCGGCCTGCTTATTAACCATAGACGCTGAGAAAGCTTTCGATAGGGTGGGATGGCGGTTCTTAGAGGAGGCACTAATACAGTTAGGATTAGGCCCAAAAATGTTAGGCTGGATTATGGCATTATATGGCAATTCAAGAGCCAAGGTAAGAATAAACGGAATACTATCAGAATACATAAAGATATCGAATGGAACCCGCCAAGGTTGCCCCTTATCCCCTTTATTATATATAATAGTGATGGAACATCTAATCAATGCAATTCGGAAAAATAAAGACATACAAGGGATTAAAATTAAGGATAAAGATTATAAATTGGCCGTATACGCGGACGATCTATTATTATATATAACAAATCCAATCATAACAATTCCTAATATAATAAAAGAATTAGATCGATTTGGGGAACTAAGCAATTTTAAGGTAAATTATGAGAAATCAGAAATGATGAACATCACAATAAAAGAAGAATTACAGATACTCTTGCAGGAGGATTTTCCGTTTAGATGGCAAAAAGAGGCAATCAAGTACTTGGGAGTTATGATTCCGAAGGATTTGAAACAAATACAAGAACTAAATCATGATATGATCATACGTAAAATAATAAAACAAATGCAAAAATACGAAAAAATAACATATTCATGGTTGGGTAGAATAAATATAGTAAAAATGGAGATACTGCCAAAGATATTATACATATTCCAAACATTACCTATCGTTCCATCTAGGAAAATAATGATAGATTTAAGGAAAGCTATAAATAGCTTTGTATGGGCAAAAAAAAACTGCCGAATAAAAAGAGAAACACTAACCAGAACAAAAGAAGACGGAGGGCTCGCATTGCCCGATTTTGTAAAATATATGCAAGCTGCATCATTGGTTAGAATTATAAATTGGCAACATGATAAAGAAAAAAAAACAATGGGTAACGTTGGAAGAGACAATTACGGGAATACAACTTCGATTTTTACCTTGGATAAAACCTGAATTAAGAACAAACAAAAAGGAAATGCCAATTTTCCCGAGAGCTACTCTAAAAATTTGGGACGCAATGCTAAAGAAGGGAAAACTATCCTCCAGAACTGGACCATTGACTCCATTGATGTCCAACCCAGAATTTAAGCCAGCTTTGGAAGGGGCAAGATATTTAATTTGGAATAAGATGGAGAATGTAAGACTAGTACAGATTCTGGTGGATGGAAAAATGCCAAGTTTAATTGATCTCGGATTGGAAGTTAAAAATGATTGGTTGCAACATTATCAATTAGAAAAATTTATGGAGCTAAATAAAAATTTAATAATTAGACCATTAACTAAATTTGAACAAATAATATTAAAGGACCAAAACCATAAGAACAAACTATCTAAAATATATGAACTATTGCTACCCACGGGGGACATTAAAAACCTAATAGAAATTAGAAAATGGGAGGAAGAATTGGGAGAGACAATTACAGAAAAAGAATGGAAATTTTTTTTAGGGATAATACATAAAACCTCAACGGCATTAAAACATCAAGAAAGAAATTATAAAGTGGCATTGAGATGGTATTGGAGCCCAGCTGCACTAAAAATAATAAATAAAGGAAACACAGATAAGTGCTGGAGATGTGGGATAGAAAAAGGAACACTGGAACATATTTGGTATAGATGTACAAAAGTGAGAAATTTTTGGTTAAAAATTTTTGAGATATACCAAAAAGTGACGGGAAAAGAATTAATCCCAGACGTAAAGGTAGCATTGTTTTCTCTTACGATAGATACACTGGATAGTATGAAAAATGGGATAATTCAACATATGACAACAGCAGCCAGAACAATAATAGCACGTAAATGGAAAGAAACAACTAGTCCAACAATATCAGAATGGATATGCGAAATGAACGAGATATGTTTTATGGAAAAACAAACAAGAGAAGAAGGCTATGTAAAAAACCAGATACCAATAGTGTGGAAGAAATGGGAAGAATTTCGGTCCTCAAAAGGAATGGTAGAATATTTATAATTTAAAGAAAAGGGGAAGGAGGGAGAGGAGGGGGGAGGGGAGGGAGAAAGGGTGGATTATTGTTTTCTTGTTTTTTTTTTTTTTTTTTTTTTTTTTTGGTTTTTTGTTTTTTGTGATAAATGATGAGTAAAGTGTTTTGTGTTTTGGTAATAATGTTGTATGATGTTGTTGTAAATGGATATGTTTGGTTAATGTTTATTATAAAAATAATAAAGAATGGATTTGAAACAAAATTGTGGATGCCCACAATGGGTTTTTCATTTTTAGTTAAACTGGCCCTTTATAATTCTACCCAATCCTAAAAACATCATATATGGGATTTAAGTGGTAAAAATAAATATTTACACCTGCCATAGCCTACCATAACATTTATAGATGTTATGGCAGCCTAGTCAATTATTATTATTATTTTTTTAAATAGATTCTTTATTTAAAGCAAACAGAAGCTTTGAACCAAGCTCTGGTACAACAAAACAGATTTGGTTCAAATTCACTATACAGTGTTGTCTTTTAACCACATTTTATATGGTATAGATTAATTATCAAATATCTATGGAAGAGCCCAGAGGCCATTATAAAAAAAAAATCTGCATTCTGAGATGGAAAAAATGTAAAAAATTTTTTGCTGAGAATTCTGAGTTTAAAAAAAATATACATTTATTTAAAAATAAATTCTGAGTTTAAAAGTCAAAATTCTGAGATTAAAAGTCAGAATTCTTAAGCCCCATACACACTATCAGATTTTATGCTGGTTTTTGTCTTCATGTAGTGCAAGGGCCGGCCTGATTGCATACAAATTGAAACTCCTAAGGTTTGACCTCATATTATATGGTTTTGGTAAATCTGAAGGAAGAAATCAGCAGAAAATCTGATAGTGTGTATAGGGCTTGAGTTTCAAACTCATAATTCTCAGATGGAAAGTCAAACTTGTGAGTTTAATTTTTTTTTTTTACAGCATTCTGAGATTAAAAGTGAGAATTCTGAGTTTCAGAGTCAGAATTCTGAGATTAAAAGTGAGAATTCTGAGATTAAAAGTGAGAATTCTGAGTTTCAAAGTGAGAATTCTGAGTTTCAAAGTCAGAATTCTGAGATTAAAAGTCAAACTTGTGAGTTAATTTTTTTTACAGCATTCTGAGATTAAAAGTCAGAATTCTGAGTTTCAGAATCAGAATTCTGAGATTAAAAGTGAGAATTCTGAGTTTCAAAGTGAGAATTCTGAGATTCAAAGTGAGAATTCTGAGATTTAAAGTCAGAATTGTTAGTTTCAAAGTCAGAATTCTGAGATTTAAAGTCAGAATTATGAGTTTCAAAGTCAGAATTCTGAGATTTAATGTCAGAATTATGTGTTTCAAAGTCAGAATTCTGAGATTCAAAGTCAGAATTCTGTGATTTAATGTCAGAATTATGAGTTTCAAAGTCAGAATTTTGAGTTTATAAATTCAGTAGTCTCTATTGCGAGGATGTTAGGAACAATGAGCAATAATGTAGTAACACCCACAGACCATCATTCTGCAGACATGCATATGTTCTGCTCTATATATGGATATGTAAATCTATCTTACTTACAGCACATAGTATAGGGAAGCAGGCAGTGCTGGGCTCTCTGGTTCCTCTATTGTATTAATAGTTCCTCAGTTTGCTGTCTTATCCTCCTTGTCTGTCATCTGCTCCAACATGAAGAGCCATGCTGAAAACATGTGTATTGTGTGTGTGTGTGTGGGCACAGCTTCCATATATAACAGAACACAATGGCCAGCACAGCTCTGCACCTCAACTTGCAGGAAACATTGCACTGTTGCCCCTACATGAGGGAATTATGAATGGCTAGAAGGCAGTGGCACAATATGTGTCTATGGCCATAATGGATCGATCATAGCAATTACTTGTCTGGACTAATACAGTTGTTTTTACGGACAATTAACCTCATATATCTTTGATATGTATATCTATATACAGTATATACTTAAATTGTATTTTATTGATATATCCAAAATGATTTCAAGGTATATTAACAAAGGCATAGTGATAAAATTGTTGTATATGCTGACTACTATAAATTAGAGAGTAGGGATTTTTTTTTACACATCTATGTATATATTAGGGTGATGAGGGTGATTAGGGTGACATGGGGGCAGTTCTCAATTTCAGGTGACTGTCCCTGGAAGCTGCATGATAACCATCATGCCTCACAACTGCACTATAAGGTAATCTGTGCATATGTACTACAATGCACACACCGATATCTCCCCTTCACTGATTGGCTGGCTGCCTACCTATCCACCTTTGTCCAGCACTGCGCTGCAGGAGAAGCCAGTCCGGGACAAGTGAGGGGCAGAAGGGACATGTGTCCCGAGTGTCGAATGGAGGGGCTAGAATTTGGTCACTCATCTTGCTTTTCACTCACAGGAATGACTGCGTCACACATTAGAAGGCGCAATGTGTGATGGCTGCTGAAGGGAGGAGTCTGCTTCCTCCTCCCTCCAACCAGCTGTAGATGGAAGAGAGAGGTTGCCCAGTCTTAGCACAGCGCCGCTAGGAAGTGACACAGAGCACAAAGCACACTGCCGTTCCTCCTGTTTCCCTTGTCATGTGACATCACATGACCAGAAAGGGCAAGAAGGAGAAGCTGCCTTTAATCAGAGCAAACACCATGTAAAGAACATATGATCCTTGTGTACTTTGGGGAGGTGGGACAGCTGAGCTTTAGTCCTCTCCTCTCCTCCTCAGACCTTCTCACCCTCTGCCCTCTTTTACGATGGGTTCATATTTGTGCACTGGAGGAACACGTGCTAAATCACATGCTTTCCTGCAAGACACAAAAACACACAGACCTTTTGCAGTCAAGCAAAAGTGCAATTAATTCTGACTGTCATCCCCATGCACCTTGCCAGTGTATGCACTTTTGCGCGGGTTCATCTGCATCAAAACGAAGTATGATGCATTTTGCTGTGGCATGTTTTTTAAATCTGCCTGCACTTTGGTCAAGTCAGCCTGGCTGGAGCTGTAGGCTCTCTGCTTATCTCTGTCACCTCCATAGTTGCCTTAATTGTTTGTGTCAGTAATTGGGGGTGGGGTTCTGTCAGTGTGGGGTGTCAGTAACAGGAAGGTGGGGTCTGGCCTAGTGTTAGGAGTTATGGGAGGGGGTGTTAGTGTGCATGTGGAAGATGTCTGTCAGTAAGTTGGTGGTGGAAGTTGTCAGTCTGTGGGAGTAGGTCTATCAGCCTGAGTTGTTAGTGGCGGGGGGGAAAGGGTGTTAGTCTGGGATGTCAGTGGCTGTGAGTAGGTGCGTTTCCTCACTTTTCAGCGTGGTTTTTGTATTTCAATAAAAGTGTTATTTATTTTTATCTGCATTAGTGATCATTTCTATTGATATATGGAAGGTGGGTCTTCCTGTAAGGACCCATTCACTTTACATGTTTGAACAATAAGTTCACAGAATTCTTTTGGAGAGTCATCTGTACACATGGGCCGAAAGTTGTTAAGTTCCTGCCGATCTTAATGTTGTCAGATGATTTTTAGCCTGTGTGTACCCAGTTTTGGGAAAGGAAGTTACGGGTGAGAGGGAAGAATCGCTATCACTTTGGGATGCAAACAACTCTGTGACTTCCAGGTGGTAACAGATGGTGTTGGGTGTAAAGCAGTTAGATTCATCTTCAGTCAGGATCCCTTCTCTGGAAGTGATATCAGAACTGTAAGGGGGTATGGTTAGGTGATTGGGGGCAATTGGACCTCCTCTTTCTCAAGCCAGAAGTTTTTGATGTCACTGCCAGCCTAGCGATCCTAATTGGAGTCCGAACCTAACTGCTTTCCACCATCTGTTACCGCCAAACTGGCAGCTTTATTGCAGTTCTTCTCTATCACCCGCAGCCTCCTTGCCCAAAGCTGGGTACACACATCCCAAAAATTATCCGAAAATTAGGAACCTGGCGACTTTCGTCCCATGTTTACAGATCACTGTCTGACAGAAGAATTCTCTGAACTTATGGTTCAAACATGTAGAGTGAATGGGCCCTTACAGGAAGATCCTACTTCCATAATATAATAGAAATGACCACTAATGCAGAGATAAACAAATAACACACAGAGTTTATAAAAATACTTTTATTATATTTTAAGGGAACCCGTTAATGCAGTAGCTTTAGTATCTATTTATTTATTGCCAATCAGCAGAGAGGAGATATTTGTGTGTGCATGTACATTGTAGTTCACACACATAGTTTAGCTCCGGGGTCAGCAACCTGTAGATCGCAACAAGGTGACTGATAGATCATCGGTTTGAGCTTCCTGACCCACCATTCCAGAGCATCAGAGTGCAGAGGGACTACTAAAGTAAAGTTGGAGCTGTATTAGAGAGCAAGAGCTGCATAAGCTGATGCCTCCTCTGTAGTGCTAGCTCCTGTGCCATGTGGAGTGATACCAACCACACTCAAACTCTTATCTTGGCTAGTGGTCTCCAGAGTGGTACCAGCAGCAGGAAATCAGAGATCTTCAGGTCAGTGTAAAGCAATACACTGGGTATAAAAGGACTGCTTTCACCATGATGTGCTACGCAAACCCCCAGTGCAGTGCAGTGTACCTGCAGCATTGCTGCAGCTTTGCTGCACTTAGCCATAGACTTCTATTATATCCTGCGGGTTTGGTGTGCTTTCTAAATGCAGGAGTCTTGGGACGCTTCCAGAAAGTGCTCCACACCTGCAATATATTAAAGAAGTCTAGTGCAGCTAGCCCAGGAAAGTTGCAGATACACTGCGCTGCATGAGGGGTGTGGGTAAATCGCTTATAATGCAGAGACCAGGGCTAAATTGTGGGGCATGATGGTTATCATGCAGCTTCCAGGGACATTCTTACCCAGGACAGTGCCCTGAAATTGGCAACTGTCTTCGGGGGAACTGAAGATGTCACACTAATCACAAAAGTAATATCTACTCTCTCATTTATAGTAGTCAGCATATACAATTTAGTGTGCTAAATTTATCAATGTCTTTGTTAATATACTTTAAAACCAGTTTAGATATATGGATAAAATACAGTTTAAGCCCTCGCTAAATCATATTTTAAAATGTTTAATATAATATAAAAAAAAAAAACATGCTCTTGTCTGGATTAGAATCCACAAGTTTACCAATATAAACCTGTTACTCTAACCACTATGCTAGCTCTTATTTTGTGATTAAATGTGTTTATTTTGTTTTTACAACAGAAATACAACAGGAACGGATTGCTATTACAGGTGTATAGGGTTCACATAGCAGAACCAATCGCATAGTACGTAGAATAGATCAATTTAGCAGTCCGTATGAAACAGCAAAAAAACCCACATAATACATTCACACATTCATACTTACACTCACTCATGCCAGCAGCATATACGACCCCATAGCAACAGTAGAAAAGCAGGATTCCTCCTGGCAATGGAAGTTTAATATAAGGCATTCTCTGATTATTTATTTTGTCATCTTGCTGAATAGCATTACTGGATTGCATTAGTGGAGGACTCATTGGGAGAGCTGTGAAGAGAGGACTTCCCCCCAGAAATCCTCCAAGATATCTAGCCATGGTTGCCATATTATGGTGAATTTCTGAGGGCATGCTCTACTCTTATATATCAATTTAAATTTGGGGAGGACCCCATGAACAATGCAAAAGAAGGCGTGGGCTGAAAGGGGGCTCACATCCTTCCAATGCAAGATGGTTTTACATGCATAAAATAACAGTATACGTAACAAAGTCCTGGCGTGTGTACGAGGGACATGGTCATTAAGGATTCCCAAAAGTCCAACTTCCGGAGTGTGAGGTATTGGTAGGTGAAGTGTGTGGTCAAGAAAGGCAAATAAGTCCTTTCAGAAAGCTGAAAGTCCAGAACATGTGACAAAATCAACAACAATCATATCACATCTAGCACATGCAATATCTCGGCCCAGACCCATTCGAACCAGCCTAGCTGGTGTGTAATGCAGGTGGTGTATAAACTTAAATTGTACCAGTGGGTCAGCAGTACTAAATATATCCTGAAAACATATCTTGGTTGCCTCTTCCCAGTCCTCCTCAGAAAGCTCAGGCTTAGTCAACAGCAATTTGCAATGAGAATTCTGGAAAGGTTCTACTCCCATCACCTGGAGGCGACCATAAAAGGTCGTCACCAGCTTGGCAATTTCCAGGAACGACAAGAGGTCTTCAATAGAATATTCCATGAGCTCAGTGGTCAATGACCCAAACTTTACCCGAATGGCGTGTCTTAATAAAAGATATTTGAAGAAGAATTTATTGTTCAGGCCATATTTAAGTCTGAGTGCGTCGAAAGTCCATTACTTTAACCCCTATGCTATTGCCCAATGTATACCATGTAATGGGTTTTATGTTTGATATGAGTTTTATTGTCTGCAACACAACTGTATTAGTCCAGACAAGTAATTGCCATGATAAATCTATTATGACCATAGACATACATTGTCCTGCTGCCTTCTAGCCATTCACAATTCCCTCATGTAGGGGCAAAAGTGCAATTTTTTCTACAAGTTGGGGTGCAGAGCTGTCCTGGCCATTGTGTTCTGTTATCTATGGAAGCTTTGCCCCACTCACACACAATACACACGTTTTCAGAATGGTTCTTTATGTTGGAGCAGACAACAGAGAAGGAGGATAAGACAGCAAACAAGGAACTATTAATACAATAGAGGAACCAGAGAACCCAACACTGCCTGCTTCCCTATACTGTGTGCTGTAACTAAGATAGACTTACATATCCATATACAGAGCAGAAGACATGTATGTCTGCAGAATGATGGTCTGTGGGTGTTACTACATTATTGCTCATTGGTACTAAAATCCTCCTAATAGAGACTACTCCATTTATAAACTCAGAATTCTGACTTTGAATCTCAGAATTCTGACTTTTAAACTCAAAATTCAGACTTTTGAATCTCAGTATTCTGAATTTTAATCTCAGAATTCTGACTTTTAAACGTGCAATTCTGACTTTCAATCTCAGAATTCTGACTTTCAAACCTTTCAAAAAGAAAAGAAAATTATTTTTTTTAAAACTCATAATTCTGTAAAAAAATATTTTTTGTGATGGCCCCAGGGCTCTTCCATAAATATCTGCTGGTCTGTAGGGAGACAACTATGTTTCTTTCCCATTTATAGAAGACTTTCTTGGTAATTTCTTAATTTTTGTAACACAATAGGTGGGAGAAAGAAAACAATATAATATGTATGAGAAATAAATAAACTTCCAGAAATCCTGCTGATCAGGGGGGAACATGATAAGGAGGTAGGGAATTAAACTCGTTGGATCAGGATATTCTGTTATTGCAATCAATGAATGAAAGAATACAAACCCACACACTCTATTTAAAAAGGTGGCAAGAGGTGAAAGACTTTGTGACAAAAATTACTAAGGACATTATTTTTAAAAAACAACAGAAATTGATTAAAGACAGACTAGCCTTTACTGAGAGTTTCGCCTATAGGTGGCACCCTACTAATCAATCTAGCCACCCTAGACTGAATGCTCGTAGCTTTAGAGCTAGAAGCAATGTTTACTCTACTACAGATGAGGACACAGAGCCAGATTCGACATTAATTCCTTCACAGACCACATCCCGGAAAGGGAATTTGCAAGGACATCATAATCCCACTGGTGCACGTAAACGGGATTTTGGAGGGGGTTCTCATACACCCTTCAAGAGACGTCCCCTGGCCACGAATACCACTCTCATATCACACATACCTTCACAAGATCATCAACAGCCACAAGGGGCATCACTGGCCCACAGGGCAAATATTTGGGGGCTACTGCCCTGCAAGCCATTCAAATTTTGAACACACAAACACAAACCCATACTTCACTAGTTCCAAGCACTTCAATCGAAAATAGTGGGAACCTGGCTAATTCCAACAAGTACAGGCCCAAATGTGAGTGATCATATACCGATGGGTAATTCACTTGGCAATGCCACTCCATTTTCTCAATTACAATCCTGTACATGTCAGAGCACTTTAGATGCACATATTGCTCCCTGCACATCTACCTCTACCCTAAATTTTCACATACCCTCCAACACTCCCCTTCCAACATAAGATCTGATCTAGATGTTATTAACCTCACACCACACACTTTAAACAAGGATGAGATCAATGTCCTCCGGCTAGGTCTCAGTTTCTGTCCATCAATGGAAATGGACAAATATTAAGTTATAAAAGATCTTTACCTGTTTTCCCGAAACTTGACATATACATTTTTATTTGATGAGGATCGACAACGATCTTTGCAAGACAAGAATATTTCTGAGAAAGTAAAAAACTACACCATGGAGGACGTTCGAGCCCTTAGAATATAAGTAGACAGCTAGGTGTAGTTTTGGAATTAGCTAACCTATTTTTGCCATGGGAATAAGAACTATAAAGATGTAAAATCTTATGACATTGCCCGTTTCCCAACTGTCCATACATGAACATTACCACCTACTGTAATGTTAATTCAGTAAAAGTGAAAATAAAAATAATAAAAAACAATAATCAAATTTGATTTGAATACCCTAGTAGCTTAGGGTTAGTATTAATATTCCATTCAGGAGTATTGATTTGATGATTGATTTAGATCTTATAATTATGATATTGTTATGTTATTATATACTTTCTTTTCTTCTTTTGGTTTACGGTGATTGCAGAGGGTCGGGGTTGGGGGTCGCTGTCCGACTTGGGGTGGGGACACAGCGTTCTGGCACCATGCGGCCGCTCGCGCCGTGACTGACTGACTGGGTAAAATTGTTCCCGTGCCAGCCACGGCGCTTTGATTGTCTGGGGGGATGCGTTGGATTCCGCTCCCTCGTTTGCCCTGTTCGGCTAGGGTTGCCTGGCTCCCCGAAGTGTATTACACGCTGGGCAATGTGCGTTGCCTAGGATTCCGCTGGCCTGCAGGGAGGGGGAGCGGTCTCCTGTGTCTTTTCGCCGGCCAATCATAGGACGCTTGGCGGATTTTTCGACCTAGCGTGTTGTGCGTTTGTGCGTGACGCGGGCGGCGAATCTGCACAGTGTCCATTCGGCTGACTTGAATGACGTCACGTCGAATGAGATTCGATTGTTGACCACAAGGTGGGGCATGTATTCTTACCAGCAAGCCTTGTGAAAAGCTCGACACAGCTGCCGGATGATGAGATAATTAAAACAGTTTATTAACTAGCATGCTCTGCACTTACTTTGCACAGCTGACCTGGGAAACAAACACTAGGCTGAAACCTTTAGAGGACTGCAGAGGTAAGAGTCTGGCCACATCTTTATTTTTTCCTTTAATACCTGGAGAGAGCCTCCAAGTTTTTAACTTTATTACACCACTGTTACAGATTACTGGCTCTGGTGCAACTATACAGGGAAACTTTTTTGTCCGAATCGGATGTTCCACATGGTTTAAGACAACTACTGATTTATACAGTCTCCTGATTTCAGGCTTACAAATACTAGATGTTTGCAGGAGAGGCCATACTTGGTGTGGTGAGTGCTCCTAAAGCCCCGTACACACTATCAGATTGTCTGCTGAGTTTTTCCTTCAGATTTACCAAAACCATATAATATGAGGTCAAACCTTAGGAGTTTCAATGTGTATGCAATCAGGCAGGCCCTTCTACTACATGGTTTTGGTAAATCTGAAGGAAAAACTCAGCAGACAATCTGATAGTGTGTACGGGGCTTAATATAACATATTTTATTCATATTTTAATTTTTTATTTTTTTTTACTATGATTGCCCTTGTGACCTACTAAATAATTGGTGGCTCTCTTACTCTTAGGATACCGTGGCCAAAAAGCAAAACAAGATAAAATAAAAAACCTTTCTCCTGAACTGGAGGCATTGATGCTTGCGTTTAGGTGCTATCAACCATTTGAACACTGAAACTGCAGCAGTCTTCTATGGGATTGGGAATCAGCCTTTTGGGGTCCCTCTTTTTGAACCTACTCTTTTTTTTATTTTTATTTTTTTTTGTTTCAAATTTCCTTTTTTATTATTCTTTTACAAAAATTGTCCATAATACATACAGATTCATTTACAACAACATACATAAAACCCTCTCAATATATAACACATTTATTAGCATTCTACCCTACACACAGAGAAAAGAAGAAAGAAAGAAAGAAAAAAAAATTTAAACCCCACCCCCCCTCCTCACTCTCTTACTTTTCCCCCTTCCTTACCTATCTCCCCTACCCTCTAATACCCTAATTACCCACTCTAATCCTCTCTCCCCCCCTCCCCTACCTTATAAATATTCCTTCACTCTATTAGAGAACCTAAACTCTTCCCATTGTTTCCATACCATTGGTAATTGATTATTTGTATATCCTTCTTCTCTTATTTGTTTTTCCATAAAGCATATTTCGTTCATTTCACATATCCATTCCCATATTGTTGGGCTCGTTGTTTCTTTCCATTTACGTGCTATTATTGTTCTAGCTGCTGTTGTCATATGTTGTATTATTCCTTTTTTCATCCTGTCCACTGTGTCTGACGTAAGAGAGAATAATGCTATCTTCACATCAGGAGCCAGTTTTTTTCCAGTCACTTTTTGGTATATCTCAAAGATCCTTAACCAAAAATGTTTTACTTTCTTACAACTAAACCAGATATGCTCCATTGTCCCTTTTTCTACCCCACACCTCCAACAATTATCTGTATTGCTCTTATTGATTATTTTTAATGCCACTGGGCTCCAGTACCACCCCATTGTTACTTTATAGTTTCGTTCTTGATGTTTTAACGCCATTGAGGTTTTGTGAATTATTGCTAGAATTTTTTTCCATTCTTCTTCTGCTATTATCTCTCCTAGCTCTTCTTCCCATTTTCTTATTCCTATTAAATCTCTAATATCTCCTGTGGGTAGCAGTGATACATATATTTTAGATAGTTTATTCTTATGATTCTGCTCCTTTAATATTAACTGCTCAAATTTAGTTAACGGTCTATTTATTAAACTTATATTTGTTTCAATAAATGTTTCTAGTTGGTGATAATGTAACCAATGCTTCTTTATTTCTAATCCAAGATCACTTAAACTAGGCATATTTCCATCCACCAGGATCTGGATCAATCTTATATTCTCCATCTTGTTCCATTTCAAGTAGCTAACGCTTTCTATTGCTGGCTTGAATTCCGGGTTGGACATCAATGGAGACAAGGATCCATTCCTGGAGGATAGCTTTCCTTTTTTGAGCACCGCATCCCATATTTTTAAAGTAGCTCTCGCGAATATTGGTAATTCCTTTGCTTTTCCCCTTAATTCAGGTCTCATCCATGGCAGGAATTTTAACTGTATACCTGCGATATCCTCTTCCAGCATTACCCATTGTTTATTTCCACTATCATGTTGCCAATTTATAATTCTATCCAATGATGCCGCTTGCATATATTTTGAAAAATCAGGCAGTGCCAAACCTCCATTTTCTTTTGTTCTAGTTAATGTTTCTCTTTTTATTCGGGAGGTTTTTTTTGTCCATATAAAACTATTTATAGCCTTCCTTAGATCTGTCATTATCCTCTTAGATGGAACGATGGGTAACGTTTGGAAAACATATAAAATTTTTGGTAACAATTCCATTTTTACTATATTTATTCTTCCTAACCATGAGTGTGTTATTTTTTCGTATTTTTGCAGTTGTTTTATTACTTTACGTATAATCACATTATGGTTAAATTCCTGTATCTGCTTCAGATCCTTCGGAATCATAATGCCCAAATATTTAATCATCTCTTTCTGCCATTTAAACGGGAAATCTTTTTGTAAGAGTAGTTGCATTTTATCTTCTAAAGTAATATTTATAATTTCTGATTTGTCGTAATTTACCTTGAAGTTACTTAATTCCCCAAATCTATCAAGTTCATTTATTATATTGGGGATTGTTATAATAGGATTTGTTATATAGAGTAATAAATCATCAGCATATACTGCCATTTTATACTCCTTATCTTTAATTTTAATCCCTTGTATATCTTTATTTTCCCTTATCGCATTAATTAGGTGTTCCATTACTATTACATATAATAGAGGAGATAGGGGGCATCCTTGACGGGTCCCGTTTGATACCTTTATAAAGTCTGAAAGCATCCCGTTTATTCTTACTTTGGCTCTTGAATTGGCATACAATGCCATAATCCTGCCTAGCATCCTAGGGCCCAATCCTATCTGTGATAATGCCTCTTCTAAGAACCGCCATCCCACCCTATCAAAAGCCTTTTCAGCATCTATAGTTAATAAACAGGCTGGGATGGCGGTTCTCTGAACATGCTCCATAAGCGTGCATGTCTTTATTATGTTATCCCTAGTTTCTCGCCCCTTTATAAACCCTGTTTGATCTAACTTTATATATTCCGGCATTCTTGGGGTTAATCTATTAGAAATAATTTTTGAGTATAATCTAATATCAATATTTGTTAATGAAATAGGGCGGAAGTTTTAACTTAATGTATGGTCTTTTTCTGGTTTCGGGATAAGTATAATGTAAGCTTCTGTACTCTGAGGTGCAAAGGTTTGCGTTTTGGTTATGGAGTTATATGTTTTTTCAAGTAAAGGTATAATTAAATTTTGAAATAGTTTATAAAACCTTGCTGTATAGCCGTCTGGTCCTGGGCTTTTTCCCAGGGCCATTTCGGCTATTGCCTGTTGTATCTCTTCCCTAAAGATTTTTTCTTCCATTTCCTCAATTGCTTCTCTAGAGAATCTAGGTAAAGCTGTTTCATCAACATATTTCCGAATCTTTTCTGCCCTTTCCTCTTTTTTATTTTCCTGTTGTATTTCTATATTATATAGTTTATCATAATAGTTTTGGAATGTTTTTATGATTTCAGCTGGGTCATGTGTTACTTCACCATTTGTTTTTAAAATCTTTACTATAGGTGTTGTGGACTGTTGATCTCTCAATGTTTTTGCTAATAGTTTCCCCGGTTTATTTCCGTATTGATACCATTGTGTTTTATTCCTATCCCTTAACCAAAGAGACTCCTCATCAAGCACGGCCTGCAGCTCAATTCTTTTATCTTTTAATAATATCTAGTCCTCTGACTTCATTTTCTGTTTATGTTTACTTTCAAGTCTCCCAATTTCCAACATCAGTTGAATTTTCCTTTGCTCTTTTTCCCTTTTTAATCTGCAACCGTGCTTGATGAACAGTCCCCTTAGTACACATTTCAAAGTTTCCCACTGTATGGGGGGTGATGTATCATCTTTATCATGATTTAACTGAAATTCCCTTATCGCTCGCTGAATATCCTCTAAACATTTTTTATCTTTAAGCAGGTTATCATTCAAACTCCACCTTCCTCTTGTTTTTTTATTTTCCGTTATTTCTAATTCTAGATATATCGGTGCGTGATCTGACCATAAAAATCCTCCTATATTTGTTGTTGGATTCATCAATAGCCCCCTTTGATTCAAGAAAAAATAATCTATCCTATGATAAGAGTCATGAACATTTGAGTAGTATGTGTAATTATTTTCCTTTTGGTGTTGTGCTCTCCATATATCAATCAATTGATGTTTATCTAATAGTTCTTTAAATTCTTTTAGTTGTTTATTTTCCCTTTGAGAATTGATATTAGTGGTGTCCCTTTTTATATCCATTATAAAATGTAAGTCTCCTTACTCTTTTTATCACCCACACTTAATCCTACCCCCCCTTATCCCTAGTTTCCTCCCCTCCCCCCTTTGTCACTTCTCCACTCACTCCCCACTCGCACCCTCTCATTCACTACCCTATAACTAACGACTTCTATAAGTCTAACTTGCTTAACAAGTAAGATCCCTATTAGGAGGGGAAGTATCGGAACTGCTGGTCTAGATTAGCCGTCCGTCAGTTTTTCCCATGCCACTTATGCCGCCTATTTATTCATATCTAGCTCCGTACTTATGACTTCTATTGCCTTTCTGCCCATCCCTTAATTTATATCCCTAAGCCTTACCTTGATCCCCCCGTGAAAAATAAAGGAGGGGGGCCAAGGCATAATCTAGAAACTAATGCCAAGGATGGGGCATGGATGGAAAAAGCTGGGGCGAGGGGGAGAGAAAAAACAAATAAATATAGGGAGAAAAAAAAATGAACTTTCCCTTTAGAACTTATATCTGTGTATTCCCATATGTACATATATTCATATACCTATTATTAAACATGTTTTGTATCCACTACATTTACTCTTTAAATCATACAGAAAAAAAAATAAAAAATAAAAAAATTTAAATAAGTAAATGGTTGCCATATTTCAGTATATCAAAAAACCTTCTCCTCCCTTTTACCCCTAATTGTGAGAAAAAAAAGAAAAAAAAAGAAGATTACCATATTACATTATAACAAAAACCATCTCCTGCCTTTTACCCCTAGTTGTGAGGGGGAAAAAAAAATTTTTTTTAAATAAATAAATAGTTGCCATCTTTCAATATATCAAAAAACCTTCTCCTCCCTTTTACCCCTAATTGTGAGAAAAAAAAAAAGAAAAAGAAAAAAGAAAAAAAGGGATTCTCCCTTTAAATTTATGTCTGTGTATTTCCATCTGTACATATATTCATATGCCTATCATTACTTTTATTAAACGTGCTTTATATCAACTTCATTTACTCTTTAAATAAAAAAAATTAAAAAAAAAAAATTTTGTTGCCATATTTCAGTATATCAAAAAACCTTCTCCTCCCTTTTACCCCTAATTGTGAAAAATAAATAAATAAATAAATAAATAATAAAAAATAAATAAATAAATAAAAATAAAAAAAAATTTTGTTTAAAATTGCCATATTTCATTATATCAAAAATCCCCTCATCCCTTTTCCCCTAGTTGTAAGGGAAAAAAAAATTGCCGTATTTCATTTTATCAAAAATCTCCTCATCCCTTTTCCTCTGATTGTGAAAAAAACAAAACAAAAACCCACCAAACCCCCCCTTGATAACCATAAATCTCCCCCTATCCCCCCATCACTAAATTCCCCCTCCCCCCCTCCGTTTCCTCAAGTCTCTATAAGCCTTTTACTGCTTTTCTATAAGGTTTTGGCCATTCTGGTAAGTCTACTGGTGAAATACCAAGAGCCTTTACAAATTCCGGTAGATCTTCCAGATTCCTGTAAACTACTGCCAGACCTTCATAATAGACTTGTAATTGAAATGGAAATTTCCATCTATATTGTAAGTTCCTTTTTTTAAGTTGCTCCAACAGCGGTTTTAATGCTCTCCTCTTATCCAGAGTGTATTTGGATCGTGCATAATGCAGTTTACAGATAACGTCTCTGGTTTCTCCAGATTTTACCCTTCTCGCTCCAGCTATTCTATACGCTCGATCGATCATCAGATCGTCTATGGATAAATCCACATCCAGTCTTTGGAAGATTACCTGCAAAACGGATACCAAGTCCCTTGAGTTCACGTTTTCATCCAGACCTCTAACTCTTATATTATTTCTTCTGCTTCTGTTTTCCTGTTAGTCTAAAGCCGTTCTAGCTTGTACTAAATCATCTTCCTGTTCATGTAGTCTCTCTTTTAACTGAGACATTTCTTGCTCCATGTTTGTCATTCTTACGTCCAGATTACCTATTATCTCCTGTGTTCTTTGGGTAGATATTTTAATCTCTTGTATTTCATTTTTATAGGTATCCTCCAATCTGTGTATGTACTGATCCATGTCTGTCCTAGTAGGGAGGGAGCGAATATATGTCCTTATGTCCCAATTTTCATTATAACCTTCCCTTTGTTCAGTTAATGATCTCATTATCTCTATTGGTGAGCTATTCCTAGGGTGACTCAGTGTATCCTCTCCTAGTGTCCCCAAAGACGTTGATGTTTCTGTTTCTGTCATTTCCAATATTTCCTGTGATGTTTGTATTGTGTGCCCTATATGTGATGTTTGCTGAGGCGATTGAGATTGACCCTGTATCTCTTTCTGTGGATGCCTTTGCTGAAAAAACTCCTTAATATCAGTAGTTTGAGTGGCTTGAGCCCCTGTGGTGCCTTTACTTATCTCTTCTTTTTTATCCTTTTTATTTTTTAGATTTTGGGGTGTTTTATTACCCTTCTTTGGTGCCATAACTGTCCTGTTAATTTTCTTGTAGGGGTTTCGGCCCTTTTCTATTAAACCGTAAGTGTCCCTTTAAGAAATTACAGAGCTTGTCAGCAGTTGTCTTTAATGGTTATTCAGTATTCATTATATTTTCAATAATAATAATTAAATATAATCCACATTTATGCAAAACAGTCCATAACAATCCAGCCTCTATTTTTATGAATTTTTAGCCTTTTCATTTTTAAATTTGATCGATCAGCCAGGCTCCCTTAGTTAACCCAGTAATTTTAACATCCGACCATCCGGCCAGATTTTAATGCTTTCTTATATTTTATTGCACATTTCCTTTTTTCCTTTATTTTTTTTCCCCCCTTTTTTTTTCTAGTTATTTTCCAGGATCCTTTCTTCTTTTCTTTGTAATATATATATATATATATATTGTGAGGGGGTTCGCTCGGTAGCGGGTGTGTGTGACCCCCTGGATGGGTTCACAACACAAAGTCAGGCACAGCAGACAGCGGTGTAGGTGCAAAAAACAAAAGGTCCGGTTTATTTAGGCTACATGCAGTGATACATATAACAGCCAAACAAAATAAAACAAGAAAATAAATCCTGGTCAGCTTGACCTCTAACTACACACGTAGACTCCCTGTCTAACAACTGGGTGCAGCCTTGTGCTGCCCCAGTCCCTGTCTCTATTGTAGGGGTTTGCCACACAGGCGTTAACTCACCGCACAGAACAGATCTCAGACTCCCCAGTCTATACACACAAAACTGGTTCCAGGATGGAGCATCTCCCTATGCATGCTGGGGTTTTTTGTAGAGGTCTTAATGAGCCCACTTACTTCAGCTGGGCTCATTAACTCTTCCCCTCTAATTGTAAAAGTCTGCATAAAGCCTGAATCTAGGACACACATATTTCCCATCCTGAATACAACCAGGTGATTTTACCTGCGTGCTGCCACAATATGCAGCCTTTTTAACCTTTAGCATCTAAAGTTTTTTTTGTTTTTTGTTCAGCTCGCTGTCCTTAATCCAGTATATTTCACCTCCGTTTACCTTTACCTTCGGGTTCCTCTGGCTTCCCACATCAGCCCTAGAGTCCCCCAAGGATTCCAGTTGTATGCCTGCTGTCCCGGGTTCCCAGCTGCTTTCCCCGAGGTTTTACCTGCTCTCCGCCTGGAACCTCCGGGACCGCCGCCGCGTGGATGGTCAAACGGCTGTCGGCATCGGTCGTCGGCTTCCGCCCTCGCACCGAATCCTTCGCCGGACCTCCTCCACCTCTTCGATTCGGCTGTGTCTCGTTCCTTGGCGGGCTGACTCAGGCTAACTCGGGCTGACTTCGGGCTTCCCTTTTCCACCTTCGAAGGAGCTTCAGTAACGGGTTGCAGGAGAGCACAAACAGCCACAGCAGGTCCGCAGCAAAAGCATATAGGATAGCGCAAGTATTAAAACTCTCCCCTCCGAGCAAAAAGCATGCTTTCTTTTCAAGATTTAAACTGGTAAGCGTCTCTTACTCCATCCAGCTATATTATTCAGGCTAAAGCATGCTACAACATCAGCGTCCGCATTAGGGCAGCAGTAACGGCAGCAGCAGCATTAGGTCCACTCTACGGAGCAGCAGCCATCTCCACCAGCAGCTCCGCCCTCCTGGACTGTGCACTTTGCAAACTTTTGCAAACTCTTTTGAGTGAGTTTTTGTCTCTTTCTTTTTTTACCTCTTGTTACTATTGAAATTTGGCTATTGTGTTTTACATGTCCCCATGGTGACCTATATATATATATATATATATATATATATACGCTGCTGCCCTCCCCCTGGTTTTGACAATGCGATCCCCATTCCTATTATTAATCTGCAATACATCATATGTTGATTTATGTTGTTTAGTACCTATTCTGTTAGGGATGTGATGTTGTATAATATTTTTGTATGATTAATTAATAATAATTTTTTGTTTCTTTGTTAGTTTACTAGTCACACAAATCTCTCGCTCCAGAAGAAGCGTGGTAAAACACACAAAACATGTAGAGCTTTCTCCTTCTCAGTACATCTAATACCACGAGTAGAATAATCATATTTCTGTAGATTATGTATTAAATGTTTACTATCTATTTTTGAAAATGTGAAATGGTGGTATAGTCTGTATATTATGGAGGATATGAGTCCTGCTGTGATTAGATGTTTTTCTAGCAATCTCTGTTGTCTAGTACAATGGAAAAAATAACATGTTCATAATAAAATGTTGATTTTTATCTCTATTCTATGATTGTTACTTTATATATGGTGCCTAAAAAGTCCAGAAGCCCCATTTTGTTGTCTTTTTTTGTAAAATAATAATTGGGACGTGGCACTTATTATACTTTTATGTATCCACAGCACCACTCTGTGTGAGATACATTTTCTAATTAGCAAGGAGGTAGGGAGAGTAATGGAAGTATCCAGAAATGCATAAAGGAAACCAGAGGACAGGGACAGAAAGGAGTATAGACTGTCAATCAATTAGGATTTTAACCAGATTATGATCTCCTGTCAGAAACTACAAACATGGCTAATAACTAAGCATACATTAAACTTAAATCCTGTCTATGTTGAAATGTATGTGCATATTATCTAAATAATTGTACATTTGTAATGTTTCTACTCACTTCTGCAGAATGTTGTTCCCTCTTTTTCCAAATGCTGTCATAAAACTCCTCATAAGCATGCATCAGTTCTTGCTCCATCTTTTCCTTCAGATCCACTATTTTTGGGTCTGGTTTTCCAGGGATTTCTCCAGCACCCCATATGAAACCATAATCATCCTCCAGACTTCTAAAATAATAATCAACTTTTAGAAAATGACTGTGACCTGTTTTGAAACTGTGCCCACACTATGCACATTAAAGTATTTACGTATTAAAAATATTATGCAAGCAGTAAAGAAACATTAAAACAAGCCCTTATTTACCTCTGCAGCTATACCCATTGTAGAAAAATTCACTTTCAAGGTTCACAACACATGCTCTAAAATGACAACTCCAAAGGAAATGTATACAGGTTTAAAACATAATTGATGTCTATATTTATTGTGGTTGAGGCTAAGAAAAATAGATATTTAAAAAATATTTAATGGATACTGTCATATGGGCAGCAACACCTCACTGATTACACTGAGAGCTTCTGTCTTAATGTAAAAATGCAGGGCTGAGCTGTCATTTTGACAGCCTGGTCCAGCAAGAGGTGGCTGAGGTGATGCAGAGCGACAAGAGGCTTCACCCTTTCCCCATATCCCAGCACCCAATGCAGATATTTTTCCTGCCTGTAAACTGGTTTGGTCTCGAGCCTTGACAATTAAATGATTAACCACTTCTGGACTGGCTCATGCCGATATACGTCAGCACTTTGAAGAGGGATATCGTTGTTATGGCATCAGCTAGCTACCATAACCCAGGTATCCTCTTCTTCAGTGAGCGGTCCGGTTTGAGATAAAAGTAGTCTCCGCAGCGGATTTGCCACAAGATCACTTTTATCAGCAGTAGGAGAGGGGAGCCCTCCCTCCCGCCATTCTCCGATGCCCTCTGTGGCTTACCGGAGCCGTTGGTAGTGGCGGAGACAATCAGGTCCTCTCCCTGGCTATAGAGACGAGTGAGGGGAAAATTGCCCCCACCCATCTCCATACCACTGAAGGGAGGAAGCGACATCAAAACGTCACTTCCACCCATAGCTCTTAAAGCAAATTTTTTTTTTAAATGATATTTATTATTTATTATTTTTTAAATGATATTTCTTCTTGTTAAAAATAAAAATAAAAAAATGATATTTATTTTATTTATTTATATTTATTGCAGTCTTTTCGACCCCAGATCTCATATTTAAGAGGTCCTGACATGCTTTTTTTTCTATTACAAGGTATGTTTACATTCCTTGTAATAGGAAGAAAAGTGACACCATTTTTTTTTAAAAAGAACAGTGTAAAAATAAAAAAAATAAAAGGTAAAATAAATAAGAAAAAAATAATTTGTTAAACGTGCCCCATCCAGCTAAGCTTGCGTGCAGAAGCAAACGCATATGTGAGCAGCGCCGGCATATGAAAACGGTGTTTAAACCACACATGTGAGGTATTGCCACGATCGGTAGAGCGAGAGCAATAATTTTAGCCATATACCTCCTCTGTAGCTTAAAACATGCAACCTGTAGAATTTTATAAACGTCGCCTATGGAGATTTATAAGGGTAAAAGTTTGTCGCCATTCCACGTTCGGGCGAAAATTTGAAGTGTGGCATGTTGGGTATCAATTTACTCGGCGTAACATTATCTTTCACAATATAAAAAAAATGGGCTAACTTTATGTTGTCTTATTTTTTAATTCAAAAAAGTGTATTTTTTTTCCCCAAAAAATGTGCTTGTAAGACCGCTGCACCAATATGGTGTGACAGAAAGTATTGCAACAACTGCCATTTTGTTCTATAGGGTGTTAGAAAAAAAAATATATATATATAATGTTTGAGGGTTATTTTTTCACAAAAAAAATGTTTTTAACTTGTAAACATCAAATCTAAGAAAGAGGCTCGGTCCTTAAGTGGCATTCTAATTATTTCAGAAGCCTATTTTAGGATTTCTAAAGCAACAGACACAAGAAACATAAGAAGTGTGAACACCAGTGGCGGTGTGTCCATTAGGGGAGCTCAAGCACCGCCAAATCTCTCCAGCCACCCCCTCTGTGTACTATGGATAGATTTATGCATTGCATGAATCTATACACGCCCGCTGAACCCCCCCCCCCCCCCAATTCAGGAGTCCGGCCCCTTTTTGGGTGCATGAATTACAGTGGCGGGGGGTGCTCTAATAGGCTTCAAAAAGGTGAACTGCGAACGCAAACCATTGTGCACACAGGTTTGTTAGCAAAGCAAATGAATATTTGCTTTGCTAACACAGAACTGCCTCTCAGCCAATCCGGATGTAATACTGGGAACCTGATTGGCTGAAGGCAGAGGTGATCCCATTGGTGCCAAGGGACACAAGAAGAAGACACACACGGAGGAGTCGGAGGACACAGAATCCATCGCCACGCTACCGTCCCACAGCTCGCCGCCTGACATGCCACCACAATGGGGTAAGTGTCGGGCAGACAGCAAGCGGGTGGGGGGGCACAGTTGGCTGCATTTGATAAGGACAGAGGCTGCATATTATGCGCACTGTTGGCTGCATATGATGGACACAGAGTCTGCATATGATGGGCACAGAGTCTGCATATGATGGGCACAGAGTCTGCATATGATGGGCACAGAGTCTGCATATGATGGGCACAGTTTGCTGAATATTATGGGCACAGTTTGCTGAATATTATGGGCACAGGTGGCTGCATATTATGGGCACAGGTGGCTGCATATTATGGGCACGGTTGGCTGCATATGATGGGCACAGGTGGCTGCATTTGCTGGGCAGAGTTGGCTGCATCTGATGGGCACAGTGGCTGCATATGATGGGCACAGTGGCTGCAATTGATGGAACAGTGAGGCTGTAATTTATGTTTTTGTTTCAGTATTTTTCTGAATTTTTCAGTTCGTTTGCACCCCCCTAAAAATTTTGAGCACCAGCCACCCCTGGTGCACACGTACTTCTTTTTTTGACCCTTTCGGCTAGATTTCTTGTTGATCTGTGTGTGTAGATCACTGAAGGCACTGGAGTATTTCTGGAGAATCTCTTCCCGGCGTTTCTGTCCTTTCCGTTCCAGCTCTTTTAGATCCTTCTCCTGCTTCTTCTGAAGCTTCAAAAAGCTCTTCTGTTTCTGAAGTTCATCTTGATTTGTGGTTTCTGGTTCTAGAAGATAGGTGCAAACCTTATTTCATACATTCCTTTTACATTTACTGCTTAATGAATTTTAAAGCAGCAGGTGTCACAATAGCCATGGTTTAAAAATTACTTTAGTTCATTAATAAAATATATGGGCCTATGCAATATGTCCATGGTAACAAATCGACTTTCATATTTTCATCATCAGACAAAAGTTCTTTAAAATTTAAATAGGTATGATAAATTAAACCATCACACTGTGTTTGTGTAATGGTTGGGACATAGGCCGATTGATCAGACAGAGTATTAATAAAAGCAATAATTCAAAACAGGTTGAAAATTAGAAGTAGCGTGCATACACTGCAGAATAATACACAAGCTGCACAAACATGGACTTTTCACAATAATGCTTCTGTGTTTCAATCAGGGTAACTTGGCCGCATATAATAGTCTCTTAAGACTCTAACAACAGAGAGTTTAGCTGAGAATCATGACTTCAATAAAACAGTTCAGGACACAAACAGAAATTTGAATTATCCTTATAAACAGAATTTCTCTCAGTGAAGTCCAGGGTAGCTCTGATAACACAGGCAAACAGCTAGAAGCATCCCAGCTCTGAGGACCCCGGACCACCCCACTGGAAGTAAAGTATTTTGGAAGCAATTGGGGTGGGGCATCCTACAGTAGCTGGGTCTTCTGGAGAAGCTGCATGCTTTTCTGGTACTTTTCTGGTTCTGACAGTGGAGGGCCTCTCACCTGGCAGAAGATTACCTACCTGGGTACCTCTGCCTCATAAAGTGTAGCCTATCTGAGCTGCTGAGAGAGAAAAGCTGAGGAACTAAAGTTTCCTGAGCATATCCAGGAACCCAAGGAGTTGTTGAATGGAGTTAATGGGGCTTGTGCCATCATCTGAACATGGTAAGTAAATGGGCATCTCACTACACTTTTTCTTTTAAAATAATCTTGATATACAGTACAATATACTTTTGTAATGGCCAAAGCAGTGGAGGTGGAGAATGCTTGAGATGCATAGGGATTAAGCGAAAACTAGTGACAACAACGAGGTGGTAAACCCAGGGACAAAATAACCACCAGAAGCCAGAAGTCTGGAACCAAGTTAGAAAAAACTTTTGTCATAGTATCTCAGAAATCTGAGTTAGTAATTTAGAATTCTGACTTATTATCTCAGAGGGATCTGTAATAATAACTCAGAGTTTTGAAATATTATTGTTAAAGGTAGTTTTGCTTAAAGGGTTTGTTAACCTAGAACAAAAATATTGATCCTGTTCTCCTAAAGCACCACACTTTTGCTGTGTAATTTGGCCCCTTCTATCACCTAAACAAACTGCCTGTCCCCCTCTCAACTGACCAGGGTATATAATGGCTGCTGAGCTCTGACACCATGGTCAGTTTATGTTCCTCTATCAGCCGCAACTTTAATGTCCTCCTCTGTCCTCTCTCCACCCATCCTCCCTGCCTGTCTGCTCCTGTGTCAGTGCCCGCCCCCTCCCCTCCTGCTGCTGAAGTTAATTTAAAGTTTTATCCCATCCTGTCTGTTGAATAATCCTATGTACCTGTGTTTTTTTAAATAAGCTGTTCTTTATCATATCTCAGAGTTTCTATAGCCACTCACGTGACCCACCGCCTCTCTTCTCCTCCCCTCTCGTCTGACATCAGCAGGGAATCCTTTGCCCCGCCCGCTGAAGCTGTCAGAGGAGAGGAGAGAGCTGAGAGCTGGCGGAGAGAGGAGAGGAGAGAGCTGGCGGGTCATGTGAGCAGCGATCGGCACCCTGAGATATGGTAAAGAACTGCTTATTTTATTAAAATACAGGCACAGGGGCATATATGGTTATTCAACAGACAGGATGAGATAAGGTAGATAAAGTGGCTTAACAACCACTTTAACCATATGAAAATACTTTCAGAAAAGTTGGTATTGATATAGCAGTAACAGCAGCAATCCAAATACCATGTGATACCAGAGGGTGGCTTAAAATTAGGCTGTGGGATCACTCTACTTTCTGTAACCTCAAAATAAGGTTACTTTAAATCCTTTCAGGGCTGGATTGAACTAGATGCAGGATAGGAGTCAGACAGAGAGACATAAGCAGTGTAGCAATGGTAGGGAAAGTGTGTCTGACAGCTATAACTTTAAATTTTTAAGCAGTTATAATTTAAGCAGGGTTTTATTTTCCTAGTCAATCCAATCAGATGGGAAAACACAGAGCATGTAAAGGAAGAAACCTGCATATATATGGAGCATGAACCATAGATTGTGATATTGCTACTTTGATTTGCATTTATTTGTATTGGTAACATACAATCCTGACATCTGTGCAAAGCAGATTTTAACTGATATACTGTAACGATGAATTATTCCACCATTATGCTAATGACAAATGTATTGTTTTTGATCACCGGGATGACTTGGCATTAGCCTTTACTGTTTGTATGTACATATCTTTCTTTACTCTAGAGATGGCTGAAGATGACAATGCAGCTAGTTCTTTTGAGTATTGAAAAATATGAGGATGATGAATGCGTGATTGGATTTTTCTTCATTGTGTTGTATTTCAAAGTTACCTGCTGTTTCATTCATAGCATCTGATTTTCCAGTTCCCAAAGACCCTAAAATATATAAAAGTATTTAATAAAAAAAACATTCATAGCAAGTTATCCTTGTGTTTTGGTAAACATTAATAACTTGAAAATCAGGGGGTGATGTGGTGAAGTGACTCAGCCCTTGGAGCAATGTCTGAGTTTGAAAAGAGCACTTAAAAAAATAACTTCTGCCACTAAAACAGAACTATATAGTTGGATTAGAGAGATGAAGCTGATGGGAACCCTAACAGGTGGATAACACATTGGACAAGTACACTGATATGTGGAAGCTTTGAAATATTTGCACAACCAACAATAGATGTTGCCTTCATGATGGCAGCCTAAATTGTAAATCGTCTTTCCCCCTGACCCTACTTCCCCTACACCCTTCTCTGTTATGTTCTCCCTGTAAGAATAACCTTTTTTCAGGTGTGGATTTAGAGCGATTGGAAAAGATTCAATAAAACTTCACAAGTTTCAACCACCGGACCCAACACCAGAGTATTGATGCCCTGATGAAGAGGCCCTCTTGGAACCCCCCCAAATGCATAGGATGTTTTTTAAACAACTACTGTGATGAGGAAATATTTTCTGAACTGTCAACAATATCTTGTAGTTCTTTTCTTCAATAAAGCTAAACAGTTAAAATAGGTTATCTGTACACCTCTTGCCAATATTAAGGTCCTGGGGTCAGAAACCATTAGAACACTCGAGCTTGAAGGTTGTGAGTCAGAGTGGCACAGAAAGAGGACGTTTTAGGAGAGGCTACTGGAACTAGATTACTGACAACAGGAATATGGCAAGCCACATTCAACGCACTGGTTGTGAGTATGTTAAGCCAAAACTGACTAATAACAGTGTCCCTCACTTATTACCCCCCCCCCCCCGGCTTCATAGGGTACTGTAGGTGCAACTGCTTGCACAGTGTGAGAGTGCGTACGTTTTTATTGAATACCCAGAATAGCTCCTCAATCCTATAGCCCTCCCATTGGACAAGGCATTTTAGGCTGCCATTAAGAAATCAGAGTTTACTTTCAGGACTACCTATTGAGAATTACTAGTTTGAAGAGGAACGTATGGAATCAGTTATGAACATGAAGGCATGGAGTCCATTTAAATCTGTAGGTTACTGGGTTAATCCATGCCAAAACTGTAAAAGGTTCAGTGAACTGAGGAGCAAATAAAACTAAAAGCACTGAAAGACAAATATATTTATCCAAATTTTGTCATCAGGGAAAAAAGTAGGGAAGGTGCAGACCTCCTCTAACTAGCAGCTCATGTTTGTTGGAAAAGCCAACTGAAGGTCCATTTTTGAAACCACTTACTGTTGAGTGACTCACGGCTTTGCTGAAAGTTTATTCCAAACATCAACTATTGTTTCAGTAAAATAATACTTTCTAAGTTTTGAACTTTCCTTCAGTTAGTTTGAGGTCATGTCCATGTGTAGGCCCTGATGACCAGCTACTTAGAGTGGTATTAGACCCAAAAGCATAAATGTAATATATTGCAGCTTTGGAAATTTTGTATGCAGATTTTGCAGGTACCAATACAAGTTTAAAATGAACAATGATTTATTGACATACAATTAAAAGCTAGTTGACAAAAGTGCCCTAAAACACCACATGATGGTATAACATCAATGTACATAAAAATGTAAGCATGTCTGTTCCAAAAAGTGAAGAATTTCTATAATTTATATAGGATATTCATCATTTGATACCCTAGTGTGTTTTCATAGTTTTTGTTATGAAAAATTTCTTAAAAACAGATAAATGTCACAGCAAATGGTGGAGTACCCCTCCAGTTCTCACTGAGTTTCACAGAATTTATCCACCTCCCCGGAACAGAATGGCATCACATCAATAAATGGCCATACAAAATGTCCAATGCATGTTCGGTAGCCATTGAAAGGGACAAAGCCATTCCCCTGGGTGAACACAGGGGCAAGAGAACAAATAGTAATGGGGAGGAGAGCAGGGAAACACCCCCTCCAAACTTTGTCATCAAAAGAGTGCAGGATAATATTTCCCAATTAAAATGGCCTAAATATCTGGTGAGTAGCATCAATCATATCAGTCAACAAACTCTTGCCAGCAATAAACTAAAGCTTGCCTTAGCAACTAATCATATTGTCATCATAACACCACAATAGTATGAGATTAATGCCCGACTGATCCTGCAGAGTATTGCTCAAGGTAAAGCCAGAACTCAAAATACCTTAATAGTTGATCCTAATGACATCAGACACCATTAGACAAGGGCAGCTATGTAGGTACCCTGCTGGATAATATGAAGATGTCTCAAAATATGGGGCGGTACTCACTCTTCCCTGTCCCTTCCCTGTCCCTGCTGAAGAAAAGCATCCCTACAACATGATGCTGCCATCACCATGTTTCAAGGTGGGGATGGTGTGTTCAGGGTGATGTGCAGCGCTAGTTTTCCACCGCACATAGCATTTTGCTTTTAGGCCAAAAAGTAAAATTTTGGTCTCATCTCACCAGAGCACCTTCTTCTACATGTTTTCTGTGTTTCCCACATTGCTTCTTGCAAACTGCAACCTGGACTTCTTATGGCTTTCTTCTTCCCACTCTTCCATAAAGGCCAGATTTGTGGTGTGTACGACTAATAATTGTCCTGTGGGCAGAATCTCCCACCTGAGCTGTGGATCTCTGCATCTCCTCCAGAGTTACCATGGCCTGCTTCTCTGATTAATGCTCTCCTTGCCTGGTCTGTCAGTTCGGTTGGATGGCCATGTCTTGGTAGGTTTGCAGTTATGCCATACTCTTTTCATTTTCGGATGATGGACTGAACCGTGCTCTGGGAGATGTTCAAAGCTTGGGATTTTTCAGATATTTATTTGTAAAAAAAAATTTGAAAACTATTTGTCATTTTCCTTCCACTTGACAATTATAAGCCACTTTGTGTTGATCTATCATATGAAATCCCAATAAAATTAATTTGCATTTGGTTGTAACATGACAAAATGTGGAAACATTCAAGGGGTATGAATACTTTTTCATGGCACTGTATATACATCTGTTTAACCAATAGGTGCCATACACTGGTCATGTATTATTATATTAGCTTTTAATTGTATCAAATTATTATTTTTAATTTTAAACGTGTTGTCTCCATTGGAACCTGTAAAGTCCACATAAGAAATAAGAACCCCCCCTCCCCATTTTTTTCCTGTCAATTACTGCTGATGGAGGTTTTTTTGCTTAATTTTCAATTGGTGAGCTGGAAAGTAACACACTAAAGCCAAAAACCAGCTACAACTTTTTAAGCAGTTACAGCAACAGTTTTTTTTCCATTTAGGGATAAAGATCTTACACAAAATAATACAAGCTGACCATTGCAAGCACACAGTGTCAGTGTTCTCAACCCTCTAACGCAACTTTTGTTGGACAGCTTGGTTTAGTAAAGGAAGTTAAAATGAACACATTAACTGGCTGGATCAACAGGTACGAATAAAGAAAAAAATACATACAAAAGACATGGTAGGTTGCAATATATTATAATTCACAGAAAAGAATTGTGTTACAAGAGGTTTTCATTTCAACACCCTTTATAATGTGAATGAGGTTGTAAGCCCCATGTAGACCCAGTTTAGCGAAAAATTAAGTCCCGCCTCCTGAAGTTAATTGAACAGCAGTTTTGAAGTCAATGACAGAAGGTACTTCAGATAATTAATTCAGTTGCCTGTAACCAATGCAAGAGTAGAGAGAACGATTTTTGTTTTCTTTCATATACTTGGATAGTGCCTCTCAGACAATAAGAGGGGGTACACAGAATTCCGGGGGGGGGGGGATTCCAGGAAACAGCCCTTAAAAATCCCACTGTAGCTGAAGCAATCTTGGTGATGGAGAAGTTATAGTGATAGTCAAGGCATGAGTGGGAAAAACCTTTGGAATTCAGGAATATGTAGGTAGCTCTCCAGGTCAGTATGTGAGACCACTAACAATACAAGGGTCCTCAACCAGAAGGACTTTGGTATATTCAGAAGTGAAACTGTGTTTGTGAGGATCATCCAAGTTTAATAAAAACAGGAATGGTGGTATTCAAGATGTTACCAAAAATTGTAGTTCCATTAATCTCCAAAACGGTTTGATAAGAGGAACAATCAGGATTCTTATTGACCAAAGCTAAATATATAACATTTCTGGCAGACCAGGTGTCCAGGAAGGTCTCAGCTTAGAAGCTGATGTTGTTATAGCAGTTCAGAACAGAAAAGTGGACTTACTATAGGAATTTGAGCCTGGGGGTCTTCTGAGAAGTGTTGCTAGCTTTCTTCAGTGGGTAGGAGTCAGAAAAGTGTGCAGTACAGACAAAGATCAGGTCAGGGTATGCTGAAAATTGAGAGCCAGGTGAAAGGTCTGCTAAGTCAGATGTTGCTTCTTAGCCTTCTCCTAAAACTGAATATAAATCTTAATGCAGTGTTAAATAAGAAGATCCACGGTAGTAGGGAGATTCCAGCCTGCTAACTCATCCTTGATGCACTCTGATAGGCATCTCCAGAACACTACCATCAAGGCCTCATTGTTCCAATTCATTTCTGAAGCCAGGAAGTAGAAGCATACTGTATACTGTCAAGCAGCAGAGACTGTCTAGAAGCCAGAGGAATAAGCATGGGTGGATAAAATGGTAGAGAACCTTATCTGGTCTTATCAAAAGGAAAATTCCCAGTTAGCAATCTGAACTTGACCTGACATTGGTTCAAGAAGCCTAGGCAGAGCTGCAGATTCCTGGAGTAAGGAGCATGAGATTGCACCCATAGCATTCGTCAGCATAGGTACTGACCTAAAAACATGTGCTGCGTCTGAGGCCTGTAGAGACAGTTGTGGAGTTGTTACAGGAGCCAACAGCTAAGCAAGTTGCTGGAGTGATTCAGAAATGTTGTCCAACTTTGCCTCATTCGTTTGGACACAAAAACAAACCTTGTTGGAAAGTGTCGATGGACTCCATTAATTGAACAAACTCTCACATTTTGAGAATGAAGGTAGGCCCCCTTATCTACCACAGATGTGTTGGGTGATACCTAAGAATACAAAAGTCTGGTGCTGACCAGGGCACCACTCAAGGGGCATTCGGCATTTGAGGCAGACTCCTTAAGTGAACACCAGGTTTGCCTCAATTGAGACAGTTGACGGGCAAAATTAACTGAAGATGAAGCACCAAATCATCAGGTAGGTGTGTAGTCAGAGGCAGGCCAGAGGTCAGGGTTGGCAGCAGGCAGACATAGTAGGTAGACACAAAAAATGCAGGATCATAACCTGGAAGTCAGTCAGAAGGGTAGCAGGACTCAAGGGCGAGGACACCAGGAGCAGGGTATCGGACACAGGATGCAGCAACAAGGTACTAGAAACAGGAACAGGATTTAGAGTGAACACCAGGACTCAGGAACACTAGAAGCCTTCTGCTCAGATATCTTGCCTAAACTGAACACACAAATTATATAATTTATGGAACCTGTCCATAGGTGCACATGGGAGGTACAAGTGAGTGGTACCTACTTAAACAACCAGATAGATAGGGGGTTCCTATGGTACCCTTGAGATCAAGTGAGTAGTACTGACCTAAACCACCAGATGGCATGTGCAAGTCTGTGGAACAATCAAGGTTGAATCCAGTGTGGAGGACCAGCATAGGAAGTAATTTTTCCAGCATGGGCTACTGAACTGGGTAAGTATCAACAGTATCATTCTTGCGAAGGACCTTTCCATAAATGTGCACACATAGATTGCCTGGGTCCACATGTTTATGGGCATTGGGAGAATTGGTGAACGTCTCTGGTATTTATGTATGTAAGTGAAAATAATAGCAACTGACCATCAAAAAAATATAATGCAGCTGATAACTATTCTCTGTGATCATCTAGGACAGTGATAGTGAACCTTGGCACCCCAGATGATTTGGAACTACATTTCCCATGATGCCTACCTACACTGCAGAGTGCATGAGCATCATGGAAAATGTAGTTCTAAAACATCTGGGGTGCCAAGGTTTGCCATCAATGATCTAGGTTATCTGTGAAGGTCTGTTTGTACCCAAAGCCATGGAGTCCTTAGATGAGATGCCCACATTAGTTGTTTGTTTTAGGGCTATTTCCCCTTTATTTTCATGTGGTAATCCTGTAACTAACACACTTCCTGTCCCTGGGTAGAAGTGATAAGAACACAGCAATTTTGTCATGATCATCAGGTATTTTCTTTGCTTGCCAGAAGTGTTCTTTTGTAACCCGTGGGCTCACTAAAATGACTAAACCGACAGCACTAGCAAATAGCTAGCTTTGTATGTTGTCATCACTTACCTATACTCCTAGCTTCTGCTTCTCCTGTTGGCCCAGCTACACAAATTGTGGCCTTCTCAAATTTGTTTCCTGCATATGTACCCCCCCCCCCCCCTCCACTCCACCACATAACAATGACTGAACATCTGTTCTTACTCATTGCTTCTTTTTTTTTTGAGGATTGGATAGTGGGAAAGAGTAGGCCCACCTTCAAGTTTTCTTTTTGGACCTGTAGAGGGGAGATTCATCCCTCTACTGTACTGTTAAACATTGTCACTGAACACAGAAAGGGATGGGAAATTCGGTATTTTAGGGTTGCCCCAAGAACAAAAGATGAAGGGAATTCTTTTATTAGGGACATCTGTTTTGGGGACAACTCTTTAAGACAAGAATTCCCCTAATTTTGGGAGATTTTCTGTTGTGTCTCTGGGACACTAAATGAAGGGACATTTCTTCAAGGGTATGGATACCTTCCAACCAAAGAAAAGAGGGACAACTATTAGCAAAAGGTATGTAGGAAAAGGACACACCCCTGCCACACCTGCTACATGGACAATTAATACACAAAACCAATTGGTATAACCCACAAGTTTTTTTTTTCCATCGCCTTAAAGTCTGGATTTTTGCAGAGCCTCGACTGGCTGAGTGATGTCAGCTAACAAAAGACTTTAGGTGGCTGTCGTCTGAATATGGGTCACAGAGTGCAGAACTAAGTGTACCCCTGTGACCTACAGGAGAAGTAGACCCAAAATAGCTTTGGCTCTACTTCTTGTTTAAAGCAGCCAGTTCAAATGACCAACTCACCAGAACAGATTACAAATGTACATGTAACGTTTTTTCTGATGCAGTGCACCACAACATATAGTAGTGTGTTACCATGTGTTGTGGTGAAATGTAATATATGTTTTGGAGCTGCATCGCCTTAATGAGCTGGAGTGTCATTTATAATGAATGGTGCCATTCAAAATTAATAGCACCGCAAGGCGCTAATGTGTGTTAATGTGCATTGTAGTATAAATCACACATCATTGCACATGTTACCCAATGTAAAAGAATATTTGGGGCCTTGCAAGTATATGGTTCTTAAAAAAGTTAACTGCTTTTAATTCAATTAATGAAAATATATGAAACAAGATGCGGTTAATTACAGAGCAGGCCACTAATGTGCAATAAACCATACTAGCCAATCAGAGATTGTCTTTCATCTGTAAACAGTAGTCTGAATAATGAATGTTGATGCACTTTGGGCTCAAGGGCTTTGCGTTAGACAACATATTTAAAATGATTTACCTTGAGGACCATTCTGTATTAATTTAACAGATGCTCTTCCAGAGCCACCAATGCCATTTGATTGAGGACTGTTGGATTTCTGTGTGACAGATAAAACAGGAAGAATGTGATTACACTGACTAAGCCAGAACATAGTGATACATCTAACGCCCATTATCGTAAACATATGAGAATGTTGTTAACATTGCCTGTAGTCCAGAAAGTTTCCATTTAGAAATTATGCTTTCCACACACAAGTTCATAAACTGATAACCAAAAGTGGCCTAAAAATACCAATATGTACCACATCTTTCTTTAGAAATGATGCTAAAATACCAAAAAGATCTACAAATATTAGGACTTTTCAGGTGCTACTTTCAATTAAAATATATACAGCGGGCTCTGTTAAAAATTAAGATTTATTTTATTTGTTAGCATAACATTCCTTTTTTTTTTTTTATTAATTATAAAAGGCCAACAAGACCATGTAGGTACATGTATGTACAGTAGGTATGTGATCAACTTTTTGGCATGATCATATCACAAATACAATATCAACAACAATGACATTTTCCACAAAAACTAGTACCACTTAAGGTAATAAAAGCAGATAAAAAGGCTCTGGGAAAATGATTTGGGATAGCTCCAGGCAGGAGGGACCTTGTGACACAAAATGCACAAGGTAAATCTTTATGAAAGCATCAAACTCATGGGTTCCGTAGATAAATAACCGATCGACTAGAGATATAAATACACATCCGCATCTCTTTTTGCCCTTCTGCTGAATAGGAGATACCTCTATGTGCATGTATATTTAGGTACCTCTAGTCGGATGGTCAATTATCTGTGGAACCCATGTGTTTGAAGCTCCATGCTCCCTGGGCTTAGAAAAATGCCAGTTCCCTTGGCAACAAAAGACACTCAAATAGAGCATTTTTGTACACATTTTTAGGAATCTTTAGCATTTTTTTTTCTGCCAGAAAATGGCAATCAAAAACCAGAAGGGCTCTTTTTTTTGCCTCTATACACTGAGCTTAAAATACGCCTCTAAGCCCCTGTACACACGGTCGGAGATTTCCACAACCAAATCCGTCGGATTTTGTCCGTCAGATTTAGTCTGACGGATTGTGTCCGAAACTGTTGCATACACACGGTCGGACTAAGTTGTCGAAAAATCCGATCTTTCAGAACGTGATGACGTAATTTCGTTACGATGGGACTAGATTCAGGCTAGTAGCCAATAGCTTTGATGTAGGAATTTGATCTGAGCATGCGTGGCACTTGGTCCGATCAAAATTCTCTACACATGATCGGATTACGTCCGACCGGCCCAGTTGGTCGGGAAATATTTCCAACATGTTGGAAAATTGGGTCTGATGGAGATTCGGACGGAATCAGTCCGATGCATACCACACACAGTCGGATTATCTGACGACACGGTCCGATAAGACGCATTCCGACGGATTCTCCGACCGTGTGTACGCAGCATAAGTCCTCGTTCACATTGAATGTGGCTTTAAAATCATGCGCCTTCATCTGAAATCACACAATTTTAAAGCTGCATGTCAGTGCGACTTCAGATGCTACTTGGAAAATATCTGTGTGGCTTCATGCACAGATGTTTATACACGTCACACCTGAAATTGGCAAAAGTAGTGCAGGAACTACTTTTTCAAATCGATGTGACACCACAAATTCAGTGTCAAAACAATGTGAACAGTGCCATTGCCGACAATAGAGTGCGACTTGTCATGCGATTTAAAAATGGAGGGGAAATACTGGGCTGTGAGTAAAACATATTGAATGAAAAGAGCAGCAAACATTACCGAAAGACTAACGGTTAGTGACAAAATGGAAAAAAGAAAGATATGTTGTGCTAAAATACTAGTGTACATAAATCATGGAGATCTCGCAATATCCACAATAAATGACAAAATTCAATACATAAATACATGATTATAAAACAATATGTGATAAATGAAATATGTTTTGTGCAAACTATAAAAGAGTGAATAGTGCAAAAAATATACTTTCAGTGAATAGTCCTATTACAGATGAAAGTGAATAGTCCAAAAAAGTTAATTATATTCAGTGAATGATCCTATTACAGATCATAGATGAAAAAAAGAACAAGGTGCCCATTAGCATCAACAAAATAACACACGTGTGTGTATGGAAGAAAATGAAGTAAAGTCTTTGAAAAAAGTGACAAATTCCTCGTGATCAACCAACAACACTGGAAAGTGCTCTAAGTGAAGTGATGGTATTCTATCCACATCCACATCTATAGGAGTGAGGCTTACCGGAATTCACAGACTTGGGAAGGCATACGCCTCGCTTCACTCTATATTGTGTTGACACACTCACAGAGGATGGGCAGCGGACAGGGAATCTTTATCAATACTCCACATGTTCAAGCGTATTCATATGTGATAAACCATGGTTAAAAAGAACTTGCATAGTGCAATAACGTTTAAAAGGTATTTTAATCGTACTATCAATACTGTCAGGATCCCCAAGAAACTTTGCAAAAGATTTACAGAAAAACTGCATACATTGAGGAATAATGTCAAACTTATATGAATTGGATTGGTGACTGATCATAGACACCACATCCCTTACAATACCAAGAATCTACATTGCACCTAACCTTCCCTAAAAAAGTTGCTAAACTCCGATAGGAGAAAAAACGTCTTTAAGCTTATAGGGTGCATGAGGCCTAAATGGGACTTTCCTGGTGTCGGACATTTATCACACATTATTTTTCATATAAAACTATATTTTTTCCATATTCGTATACAATCTTGACCATTAAAATTTACATAGTATCAAATCAGTATCACATCAGTTACTAAAATTTGATTAAAGTAGCCTTGAAAATTATATATACACACAGATATATGTATATATATTATACACGCACTGATCAGCCATTATGACTTTATGACCACTGACCGATAGAGTGAATAACATTGATTATTTGGTTATAATGGCATCTGAATGTGGGTGGGATATATTAGGCAATAGGCAGCAAGTGAACATGTTGTCTCTGAAGTTAATGTGTTGAAAGTAGAAAATGGGCATCACACTTTGATGCGTATGGGGCTGTGTAGCCGCAGACCAGTCAGGATGTCCATGCTAACATGCACCCACAGCCAAAAGCACCTACAATGGGCATGTGATCATCAAAACTGGGCCACGGAGCAACGGAAGAAGGTGGCCTGATGAATCTCTTTTTCTTTTACATTATATGAATGGCAGGGTGCATGTGTATCACTTAAGCTGGGGAAGCAGTGGCACCAGGATGCAGTATGGGAAGAAAGGAAGGCAATGTGATGCTTTGGACAAAATTCTTCTGGAAAACCTTGGTCTTGTCATCTATGTAGAACATTTCGAACATGTCGAACATCTGTGGGAAGTGCTAGAAAAACATGTCTGATCCATGGAGGCCCCACCTCGCAACTTACAGAACTTAAAAGACCTGCTACTGACGGCTTGGTGCCAGTTCCCACAGAATAACTTCAGAGGTTTAGTGGCATCCATGCCCTGAGGGATGGGGGATATTAGGTGGATGGTCACAAATGGCTGATCAGTGTGTGTGTGTGTGTGTATATATATATATATATATATATATATATAATATAGATAGATCGTTTCAGGGCTCAATTCCTACGGGAAAGCATGCGCATGGGAACGGAGTTCCTGTACTTTTTCCACAACAGGAACTCAGTTCCCGTTAGTAGCCACGTCCTGCAAGACTTTGAAGCATGCGAGTTGTGTGGCAGGTGCTACACCAGCAGCCGCCGACACAGGTCGCAATAGTAAGTGCCGTACACCAGGGGTGGACTGACCATTCAGGCATTGCCAGTAGGGGGCCCCATGACAGCTTCCTCGTCGATCTACCTGTCATTTACAGCTAGCTGATGGGTAGATCAGGTCCCTGCTGCTAAGAGATTGTATTTAGTTAGACCTCTCCTAATGCGCTCCTCCCGCCGGCCCCTCCTGATTTTCTGTCTCCTCATCTACCCCCCCCCCCCCCCTCAGTCTCCTGCATACTTTCTCTGTGTGTCCCGCTGAATCCCCCCTCCTCTATCTTCAGTGCCATATGATGAGAGAACCCAGAGGAGGAGCACAGCTATTCTGCTCACAGGACATGCAGGGAGAGAGGGAGGAACATCAGTTTGGGGTGGTAAGCTGAGCACAATACCTGGCAAAGTTTAATGCCAGGAGGGAAGTTTATGTTTAAATATGTGAAGGGTTGGAATAGCAGCGAGTGTGTGTTGGAGCCCTGCAGAGTTTGCAGCCCCCCAAGTTAACATATATCTCCTAAGCAGGAACATATCACTATCTCCCTAAGCATTCTGTCCAGATAATGTGCAGTTAGACCTTTCCCTTTAACTCCGTGTTATTCAAACTCTGTTCAATGAAAAGTGTAAACTCACCACATAAACACTATATATACAAAATAACATTCCCCAATAAAGATCAGAACATGATGTTCACATTTGCATGGATATGTTTATTGAGGATAGATTTTTTTTTTGTACTAACAGTTAAGCTTCATACACACAATACGAAAATTGGATGAAAAATACCACTTTTGAAGCGTTCGTGCATATGAGTGTATCATTTTTTATTTGATTTTTTTGGTGGAGAGTGGATCTTGGGTGGCAGTTCCCGCACTTTTTTCCCCAGGACTTGACCCCTGTATAGTTTCCTGCATATGAACGCATGCAAGGTGATACATAGCATCCATCAATCACCTGGTCTTTCATAATGTCACTGTATATATATATATATATATATATATACTAGAATACGCAACAGAGGATAATCCATCAAGTGATTATAAATTTTTTTTTTTTGTTAAAATAATAAAAATTTTATACTAAGCTGCTCTTTGAAATGGTTTTGCACAGAGCAGCCCCATTCCTCCCCTTCTCGGCTTTCATACGCTGGGGAGATAAGAGTTAAGATAACAGTTGTGTGTACTACTGTTTCAGTTTTTTTTTGGATCCAGGCTACCCACTGGTGATATAAATATGGGGGAAGCCTGGGTTTGGTGTCCTTTGGTTCGCACTGAGCAGGGCTACTGCACCTTGCAGTCCATCGGAGGCACTGGAAATATGGAGATCAGCCTGGACTTGGGGAACACCAAGAATGGACTATTACCTTTGGGAGGTATGCCTGGGCAGCCAGCTAGGGATACATAGTAACCTTTTAATGCAAATTATCACATTGAACTGTAACGCTAGAAGACTTTTAAGTAAAGTTGCATCAACTGTTCTGAGCTTGGGGTGAAGTTATTTAAAGGGTGCATGTTGGTTTTACTAATTATATTAGGATGACAGATGCTTCTAATTTTATGTTTCATTGTAACCTTACCAAATCAGCAGGTGATCCTTTGTTGTTCATCTTTATTGATGACTTCTCATGTGCTTTGAATGCCTTTATAGGATTGGATAGTGCATGAGTGAGCTCTGCAAACAAATGTGGAAAACAAATACTGGTTAGCTTCAGAGCATCTCTGGCCTGAAATCCATACTAGCCAAATAAAGGTACCATATGAACACTGTACAAAGCAGATCATTTCCCAGCTTGAATTACAAGGTCATACAGAATGCGTGACAAAATAAAACTTGTTTGGAGAGTTTGCAGAAAAAATGGTAGAACATTGGTACTGGTAATACCTGCCCATGCATCTGGTATGTAGTCTTTCACTTCCACGTACACAAACAAAGAAGGCATGGTAAGTGGCATATTACTTTCACTCCGAAGGCACATGTGGTGATAACCTGTTAACAAATAGATTTTTTACTTACACCATTATTGCATTAATAAATAACACAGCAAATTTATTTTCTACCAAACAGCATAGTTCTTTCACCTCCAACTAAACTATCTCCTGGAAGGTGCAAGCTGCATCTTGGGAACAATTTATTTCAATGTATTGTAACTTTTTCAGATTTTTAGATTGGTTATCTCAGTATTGTTATACCCAAAAATTATCTGCCACAGCCAATCATATAACAGCAACTGGTTTGGCCACATCTTGAGTATGTCGTCCAGTTTTGGTCACCAATCCTCAGGAAGGATGTCCTTGAATTGGAAACAGTCCAAAGAAGGGCGACAAAGCTAATAAGGGGGTGGCGGACCTCAGTAATGCGCAACAACTAAAAACATTAAACTTCTTCTCCCAGGAGAAAAGACGCTTAGGAGTGGATCGAAAAACACAATATAAAAATCATTAAATAGGGAATCTAGCATTGGGAGGAAACTTTTTAAACTACGGTCTCGGCCACACGGTCACTTAATGAAGTTGGACAAAAAGAAGTTCAATCCTAAATTGCATAGGGGGTTCTTTACTTTTACATCCGTGAGGATGTGTAACTCCCTCCCACATTTGGTGGTGTCAGTGGGGAGTTTAGATAAATTCAAAAATCACTTAGCCCTTGTACACACGGTCGGACATTCCTACAACAAAATCCGTTGGATTTTGTCCGAAACTTGTGTTGCATACACATGGTCGGACAAAGTTGACGGAAAATCCGATCGTACGTAAAGTGATGTTATTATTCCTTTACAACGGGACTACGTTCAGGCTAGTAGCCAATAGTTTTGGTCTAGGAATTTGATCTGAGCATGCGTGGCACTTTGTCCGATCGGAATTCTCTACACACGATCGGAACTGACGCGATCGGATCATGTTGTCGGAAAGTTTTATAGCCCAGCTCTAAAACTTTGTCTGTCGGATATTCCAACGGAAACAGTCTGATGGAGCCCACACACAGTCGGATTATCCGACAACACGGTCCGATCGGACATTTTCCGTCAGAATGTCCGACCGTGTGTACAAGGGCTTAGACATTTTTCTCATTGAACACAATGTACATTGAAAATGGTAGTAACATAAACACACATACACATTCAGGTTGACCTGAATTTACTGGTGTTTTTTATTCAACCTTACAAACTATATATGTAACTAAATGTCCAATGAAAAAGCTTTCAAAGATACAGATCCAACACTGGATCACACATCTGATCAGATGCAATGATTTAATAAACCCTCTCACCTGCTATGGACATATTTATTTTCACTTTTTCACTGGCCCTGGCACCATCCCCATCCTATACTGGCAAACCAACCCTATTTCTGCACATAATAGCGATAACTATGTTGGTAAATGGGAAACCATTGGACAGCAGCTGTGGTGGCCTGTGGTTGGGGAGCTCATCAGAATCTGAAAGCACCCTTTAACAATAAGGGGCCACCCAGATACCGCCCCCCAGCCATGTGACTGAGTATGGTGTACATAATACCCTGCTGAATCAAACCCAGGACAATTCAGCTCATCACTACTCCCTATATAACTTTTCACATAGCAACCCAGGGTTAGAGTGAAGGAGAATACTATAGAGCATTTTTTTTTAGACCAGGGTCATAGGGCACCCTGGGGTGCCTTCAGATTTCTTCAGGGGCACCTTTGCAAAATGCCTTAAAATTGCCCATAAATTGTATACAAGTGAGTAGGTGGATCAAACCTGCCTTTAGTTACACAAAGCCATAGGATTTCATTGTGCACCATTACAACCCTCTAGCCACCAGAATCCTAACAACCAATGATGTTATTAATGAGGACGTCAGGCCCCTGCACAGAATCCTTCTTTGCCCTTTCCTTGACCCTCTCTGTCCATCAGCACTGGGATCACATTAGCTTATGGGGGGGGGAGAGGTGAATTTGCTTTGGGAGAATAGTTCACCTCAAAAGTGTTTTGTCCTACATGTGTCGACATGTGCCTACATGTGTTGATGTTGCTACATTGTGTAAAACCAGTGGCGGAACTACCGCCATAGTGACCCACACAGGCTCTATGGGGCCCGCAGTCGAGTGGGGCCTGGTAATAGTTGCCAATAGATATCACCTTTTTCCACAATTTTTCACCGCCGCTAGAGGTCCACGGCCGGCAGAGATAATGTCATTTTCCAGAAGACCAGACAAATTAGAAAGAGATAGAGCTCCGGCACTGGGATGTAAGGAAGCACTTCGCTAGCTGGGGACAGTGACACCTGAGATGTAAGGAAGCACTCCACTGGGGACACCTGAGATGTAAGGAAGCACTCCACTGAGGACACCTGAGATGGGAGGAGGCACTCCGCTGGAGACACCTAAGATGTAAGGAGGCACTCCGCTGGGGACACCTGAGATGTAAGGAAGCACTCCCCTGGGGACACCTGAGATGTAAGGAAGCACTCCACTGGAGACACCTGAGATGTAAGGAAGCACTCCGCTGGGGACACCTGATGGCCACTGGTGGCAGTCGACGTAGCAAGTGACATGCTCAGAGCTCCCACTGATTCTGAATCTGCATTATGGTGAGTTGAACTAATTCATTTTCTATTACAATGTAATAATAGAAATAATGCGCTTCAATCACCCTGACACAATAACAACCATGGTGCCAGGATGATTGAAGCTCTAACACCAGGTGTTTGGCGTATCTTTATCTGCTTATTGTTAAACTTTCTGGAATACACATATTTCTATTGTGGTGTAGGATCTGGGCCTGCTGTCCCTCCATTCCTCTTTTTTCCTTCCTTTCTCTCTCTCTCTTTCTTCCTTTGTTTCTCCCTTCATCCCTTCTTCATCTCAGGCTCTAACCATTATAATAAGACTACCCACAGACAAAAAAAGTGTCCCTATAATTTTTTTACAATGTTGGCAACTATGCCCGGTGGGGATGAGTAATGTAAGTTTACTGTTAAGCCTCCCGGGCCCCACGAGTCCGGCCGTGTCTCGACACATGCAGCAGGAGGCAGGAGCAGAAAGCAGAGTGGGCGGGGCAGAACGCTCGAGCGCGCTTGTGAAGGGACATCGTTTTCGGCACATGAGGGTCTCTGGAGTCTGGACAGGAGGTAGGAAGGGAACGAGAGACAGACTGTCATCTGTTTTGCACAGTGCCTGGAAAAGCACCTTGTCCCCGTGCAGATGGGGACAAGCGCCTCTTTCCCACAAGCCCTGGGGCGTTAGTTGTGGGGGTGCAAAACTTGAAAAAAAACGTACACTATAATGTACCGATGGTAACCTGTAGATTTTATTGGCAAATTTTTGTTTTGTTGTTCGAAATTAATATAAGCTGTTGCCTGGGTACTGTGCCATATGAGTGTGGTAATCTGTTGTTCAAAGGCATTAGTTAATTTTTTTGTGGGGGGGGGGCTGTTTGCAGGGGGGGCATACAACATTTTGCTATGGGGCGCTGTGATTTCTAGTGACGTCCCTAGGTAAAACTTTTAGTTTAATGTTTTATATTTTAGAATGGAGTGCCTAGAGATGCAGCATTTTAAAGGGTGCATTGACTCTGCATCTGATAGGTGACAACTCTGCATCTGATAGGGTTGTTGACATTACATCCAAGATAGCAATGCCCTGCAGCAGTCTCAGGGCTTTTGAATATCTATGAATGGGAGGCTTGAACAGGTAAGCAACATGCATTAACTGGTTGCCGACCGCCGGCTGTCAAATGACGGGCAGGCAGCGCGGCTCTTGACGGCCTCCCATTTAAACAGGGAATGCACGTGATCATGCATGCGCATCTCTGTTCCTTCGGTGGCGGCGCGTCACGGAGACACCGCTTGCCACCGAGGGGGGTGAACAGCCATTGGGCATGGCTGTTTACCACGTGATCAGCCGTGATGAAGTCACGGGCGATCACAGGTGGTTCCACCCCCACTGTGCATGGCGCGTGCACGTCGGTGGTGGCATGTTCCCAGGAACACCGCTCATCACCGACGCTGGTAAACAGCCATTGGCCGGCTGTTTACCCACCTGATCGGCTGTGATAGTTAGATAGCACAGCCAATCACTAAATGTAAACAAACCACGGTAACGAGATGTTACCGGTCTCTCCTCCTCCCACACCGATTGTGTGTGAGGAGGAGATTGCGGTGACATCTCGTTACCGCTTACAGTGTACACCAATCACACTGATTGACCAGCCCATCTGAGTACCCGAGTACCTGTCACAGTCCATCAGAGTACCTGAGTACCTATCCCAGTCCATCAGAGTACCCGAGTACCTGTCCCAGTCCATCTGAGTACCCGAGTACCTGTCCCAGTCCATCAGAGTACCCGAGTACCTGTCCCAGTCCATCAGAGTACCCGAGTACCTGTCCCAGCCCATCAGAGTACCCGAGTACCTGTCGCAGCCCATCAGAGTACCTGAGTACCTGTCACAGCCCATCAGAGTACCCGAGTACCTGTCCCAGTCCATCAGAGTACCCAAGTACCTGTCCCAGTCCGTCTGAGTATCCGGGTACCTGTCACAGTTCATCTGAGTATCTGTCAAAGTCCATATGAGTACCTGAGTACCTGTCACAGTTCATCTGAGTACCCGTCACAGTCCATATGAGTACCTGAGTTCCTATCACCGCCCTTCAGAGTACACGAATACCAGTCACCAGGCCATCAGAGTACCTGTCACCAGGCCATCAGAGTACCCCAGTACCTGTCACCAGGCCATCGGAGTACCCAAGTACCTGTCACCAGCCCATTGGAGTACCCGAGTACCTGTCACCAGTCCATCAGAGTACCCGAGTATCTATCTGCAGCCCATCAGAGTACCCGAGTACCTATTTGCAGCCCATGCCTCATAGAATATACATTGGGGTGTTTGCTTTCCAAAATGGGGTCATTTTGTGGGTAATTTGACTGTCCTGGTGCTCAAGAACCTTCAAAAGTGTGATAGGTAGGAATGAAATGAGGTGTAATTTATGCTCCTAGCTCGCCTGAAGGTTCTACTTCAATGTTCGGCCTCTCTATGTGGCCAGGCTGTGTAAAAGTCCTCCACATGTGGTATCGCCATACTCGGGAAGAGTAGCAGAATGTATTTTGGGGTGTAATTTTTGCTATATACATGCTATGTGTTAGAAATATCTTATAAATTGACAACTTTGTTAAAAATAAAAAATAAAACACTAGTGATTAAATACCACTAAAAGAAAGCTCTATTTGTGTGGAAAAGGGGACACAAGTTTCATATGGGTACAGTGTTACATGACTAAGTAGTTGTCATTCAAAACGCTGAAAGCTGAAAATTGGTCTGGACAGGGAGAGGGTGTAAGTGCCCTGTATTGAGGTGGTTAAAACTGTTAAATGCAGATATTACCTCCTGGATTGTAAACTCTAATAAGCAGAGCCCTCTGATTCCTCCTGTATTGATTTGTATTGTAACTGTAACTGTATTGTAATGGTGCTATATAAATCCTGTATAATAATAATAATAATAATAATATAATCTTATGGGATGATTGTTGTTAAAATGGTTGACAGGCTCTATTAAAAAAAAAAATCCAGCTGTTGCAAATGTTTGCAAAATCAGCCTAGCTGGCTGTCCTGCTCTGCTTTTGTGGGGTCACACGGAGGCTTAGTTCACATACGTGGGTGGGGGAAAACTAAAACCATATGGTTGAGCTGCATTTTTACTCACCCCTCAACCGCTCCTCCGAAGCTGCAAAGGCAGTATATACCCCATCCTGCAGGGGTATATACTGCCACAGGTTCAGTGTTTTGCATTGCAGTGTGGCAAAATTCTGCCCACTGTAAATGATTCCCCTTTAAGTGAATGGTGCTGCACCGCAACTGCAATGTACATGGTTGTAGAGCAGTGGTATGGGCTTCTAGGAGTTAAAATAAGTGGCATCTCCTCCTCACCACCTGTCAAACTCCCTCTCAAGAGTGATCCACCATTTTCACATTTTGCTAAATAAGAGTTAAACTGACTTGCACTAATTATGCACCTGACTCTGATAGCAACTTTCATTGTAAATCACCTTCAGTACAAATTAATAAAACCTGTTTGAAAGTCAAGGACCGGTGCCAAAAAATCCATGAATTTAAACTGTACTTTTAAATATATTTCTGAATTTTGTAAGCCTATTTGGATATATAGCCATAAGCATTTGGAATACCTGATCTGATCACATTAATTGGAATGATTCGATGACCAATGAACTTCCCTCCTTCCTCAAATGCAGCAACTCTTAGAGAAGCTATCTCCGGCATAAGAATCTGGAAACAGCAAGAACACAAAGGTGACATAGTTAGTAAGGCTGAACACCAGCCCATCCAGTTCAACCTAAGTGAGTGTCTACAATTATCCCTATTTATTTAAGGTACCCATATAGTGCTGTCAATTTACACAGCGCTCCACACATACATTGCATGCTAACATTGGTCCCTACCCTCAAGGAGCGAACAATCCAAGGTCCCCAACTCACATTTGTATACTAGGGCCAATTTTGAACAGAAGCCAATTAACCTAACAGAATGTCTTTGGAGTGTGGGAGGAAACCCACGCAGGCACAGGGAGAACATGCAAACTCCAGGCAGGTAGCGTCGTGGTTGGGATTCAAACCTGTGACCCATTTTACTGCTAGGTGAGAGTGCGAACCACTACACCACTGTGCTGCCCTGACGTAGCTCCCTTCCTATAAAAGATGGTGTCACAAGTATATTGAAGACACAAGGGCACATTATGAAATTTCTTGTTTATTTTAATTGAATTCTTCATATCGTCAGTACCTTTTAGTGATCATTGATGCTACTTATGGAGTCTTCTCAATAAGTAACTGTCTAGAATATTTTTGCAGAAGCAATATATTGCAGTTCCCTTAACATCTGCCAATACAAGCCACTCAGAAAATTCTGCTAGCTGATGGAAAGCATAAAACCCTTCACCGTGACCCTAACCTCCAAAATAGTTGAAAAGTGTTTTTCTCATGATGTTAAAACATGTTTGGCCAACTATATACAGGTCAGCAGAATGTCCTCACCATCCACTGTGTTGTAAACGGATTATTTTTAAAACTTTTTTATTGGGTCGCAGCCTTTAGTTCCTATGATTTTATTTCCAGACTCCTATTGTGCTGCTCCCATCAAATCATTTTATTTAATTGAATTAAAATTTTAGAAGCTGCAACAAGGCAGATAGAACCCGCCTCATTTCCTGACAAGGGGCCATCCAGCATCATCTTGTTCCTCAGCCTCACTGTCCCTGGCTTTCTTCTTTTTATTTATTGGGTTTCAGTTCTTTCAATCACAGAAGCTTAGCATCACATGTGGGGGTTAGCACCCTAAAAAACAAAAGTATTTCCCTTGCTACCACTCAGTGACTCAATGCCAGACAAATGATTAATTATTGCTGCTATGCTTTCCCACATCAATACAACACATATTTTTTTTTATAAAGTGCAGCATAATAACCTAAATGAATTAATCTATGTAAAAGTGCACCAATTAAATACCAATATACAGAATCTCACAAAAGTAAGTACACCCCTTATATTTTTGTAAATATTTTATTACATCTTTTCATGTGACAAGACTGAAGAAATTACACTTTGCTACAATGTAAAGTAGTAAAAAAAAGAAAAAGGAGTTTTTTTGGAGGGTATGAGAACACAAAACTTTAAGGTGAAATAGGTGGTATATGTATATATTCTGTCCCTAGATTCACCCTTCAAATAAATTAATTAAATTAACACACAAGCCAACTGTGAATCAGGGGGAAGAGTTAATTGTTTGTAGTGCACTGGGGGTGTGGAGTCTGAAGGGGGAAGGAAGGGGTTATAAATAGATTGGGGAAGAAAAGAGGGGTGGGTACAAAGAGAACTAGGATGGGGGCTTTTTGCAGCCATCTCTAGACCCCTTAATTAAATAGTTTATAACACTTTAGGTTTTATGGTTAAAAAGGGGCGTGGTTATGCTTTTTTTTGTGTTTGATTGGCTTCGAAGATGGGGGTGATGTATATATATATATATATATATATATATATATATATAAAAGCTAAAGTTCCTTAAAATTTTCTAAAGGGGAGGGAGGGTTTTTTTGTTTTGTTTTTTATTGGGTGAAGGGGGTAATCTATCTCCTCTTTCTCTTAAAAATGTGGTTGGGGAACCTTAGAATTGCATGTACAGTATATTTTGGGGGATGGGAATATTATGTGATTTATATACTTTAGTATTTTAATGTATACGTGATTTTTGAAGGTCATGTTATATAATCGTGTATGTTGTGATCTTTGAATGTCATGTTATGAAATTAAGTGTTTTCTTTTCTATAAATTCAATAAAAATATTTTAAACACACTGTAAAGTAGTGAGGGTATAGCTTGTATAACAGTGTAAACGTGCTGTCCCCTCAAACGCAAGCTACATGAAACGGAAGTGGTGTTTTTCGGTGGCAAACGCATTTCACAGTCTCCACTGTTTTATCAGATCTACTAGTAGATTGCGTCATCTGATCGGCCACTGAAAAATGTCACTTCCGATCCGTGTAGCTTGCGTTCCACGCTGACTTGCACTTCGGGTTCTGTGTTCCGGTTGTCGTTCTCCATAGAGAACTGCAGCATACTGGCTTTCCAACCTCCTGGGCATTCACAGAGGCCTCAACGCCATTTCACCACCACTTCATCCTCCAGCGGCATACCATCCATATATACTGTGACCAGGCCAGCCTCTTACCACACAGAGAGCAGCTCGGACCGCAGAGTGACCCTGACCCCTGCACCCTTTACTCATGTGCCTGATATCATTTCCTTTTTGTGAGTAGCCATTTGGCTTGTGTTGTCTTATTAAATGAATACTTTAATACTGCACTGAGTCTGGTGCACCTTGTCTTTGTCCTATTCTGGAAAATAATGGTGGCCACACAAAATATGGACACTTTGGGCCCAATTTGGACATTTTCACTTAGGAGTGTACTCACTTTTGTTGCCAGCGGTTTAGACATTAATGGCTGTGTGTTGATTTATTTTGAGGGGACAGCACATTTACACTGTTATACAAGCTGTACACTCACTACTTTACATTGCAGTAAAGTGTAATTTCTTCAGTGTTGCCACATGAAAAGAAATAATAAAATATTTAAAAAAATATGAGGGGTATACTCACTTTTGTGAGATACTGTATATGATTTGCAATTTATAAAAAATATGTATTTACAGTACTCTGCTGGTCCCCCCCAACAGCCATGGTATTCCTGCTTTGCACAGAGAAACTCACAGAACCAGAAATCAGCACATTGGGTCTAAAATATATTATGTAATGAAAATAGAAAAAATGTATTTCAAACTTTTCATAGCATGTTCATGAGAGGGGAAAGGAGAGTTTAAAAGATTAATAATTAACCAGGAAAGCAGTTTAAACTTTCAACCTCTTTTTCCACTGCAAATAATTAAATAGCTTTTTTCACAATGAAGGAACAGCAGCACATTAATAAAATCATCTGTATGTTCACTCCCTCTGTAAGCATGTATGTATTGTTAAGCAGTTAAGGACCAGGCCTTTTTTTTGCTGACATTTGTTGTTTACAAGTTTAAATTTTATTTTTTGCTAGAAAATTACTTAGAATCCCAAGCATTATATATACAGTGTATATATATATATTTTTTTAGCAGAGACCCTAGAGAATAAAATGGCGGTCATTGCAATTTTTTATGTCACACTGTATTTGCACAGCAGTGTTTCAAATGCAATTTTTTGGGAAAAAATACACTTTCATGAATTAAAAAAAAAAACAGTAACGTTAGCCCAATTTTTTTGTATGATGTGAAAGATGATGTTACGCCGAGCAAATAGATACCTAATATGTCATATGGTACCACTCCTGCTGTCTATAAAAGTGATAGTGTGGTGAATCCATCGCTGGGACCACTTTTATGTGAACGAGAATCGGCCACTGGTTAAAAAATACTACTGCTGCCATAACCACGATAAATAACATCAAAGTAATGATGTATATATATACAGCGGGCCATCCAGAAGTGGATTGAAAGCATTAGGAAAAGCAATAGAGCTTTTACTACCTGAGAGTGCTGATCTTCCCTCTCCATTTCTAAAAGTTGCTGTACAAGGGGTTGTAGGAAAGCTTATATCAAGCCAGAGTGTGTATTTGCACCATTTATAGGTAAAAATATTTTTAAGTATTTAACATGGAAAGTTTGGAGTGATATTGTTATTTGGTATCCTAAGTTATTAAAAATGCAAGTTGTATGGGCACTTTAGGTTTCTTATTCAGGCATTATATAATTCTGTAAAATTTTTTTGAAAGCTTGCAGTGTGGGAAATCCAAAAACAAACACACTTACTCACCTATATCGGTCCCATGCTGGTTGTAAGAGTGAGAACTGATCGACTGCATGACCACTGATTACTCAGTTCTTGATCTTTACTGAGCAGACAGGAGTGATTGACAGTCAATGGAGCGCTCAATGGATACTCAATGGAGCTCTGGGCTGTGGAGGAGGTAGCAGCAACTGGCTCAGGCTCACAGTGGAATGCTTACAGGCTGAGCCAGCTGCCAATCAGTCATCTGGGTGGATCCTGACCTTAAAGTTGGGATCCTTCCAGAGATTGGAGTGGCACTTTGATGTCAGCTGACAGCAGACATTAGCCTGCTGTCAGTCGAATCTGAGTCACAGAAGTGCAGAAATAAGTGCACTCATGTGGGCAAAAAATCTTTGGCTATACTTCAATTAAGTTGCCAATTAATGGTATCATTTAAAGTCCAAACTGTCTGCATTAATTGATAGCTAACATGGTACAAAGCTCTACTACTATTATTTTGTAAGCAATACATAACTGTGGTAATTGGTATTTTTATATACAAAGCCATACAAAAGGCCTTTATATATTTTCTGGCTCCAGTCCAAAAATTCATTGGTTGGAGGACCCACATCATTCGTACCATAACATTGTGCCTCATGGACAGTTGCACATGCAGTCCAGTGTCTTTTTCTTTCTGCATCAAAAACACATTGGATAGTAAGCTATATGGTTTTCAATGGCATAGTTCACACCAGTGTGGTCAGTTTCAGTGCATTCCAGTTCCAGAAAAAAAAAGTAGAATATGCTGCATTTTTTCTGAACTGAACGCAGTAAAACTAATCAAAAACACACCTCAATGCATCGAAACACAATGAAATAAACAAGTCCTTATTTAAGGTGAAGAAAAAAAAAGAGGGAGAAAATCACTGGAACACATAAAAAATGCACAAAAACACATCAAAAACGCGCAAGCAGAAAAGCATCCGGAACGCATCCAGACTGGGTTTCTATGGTATGAACTGTACCTCAAGCTACAGTCCATAGAGAAGCTGCCTTCTATAGCTTTAAACTAAAGGCAATATGATTGGCCACAAAAGAAAGTCAGAACAGAAACTCCACCATGAGAAGTAACTGAGCAAACAGCTACAGTCGGGCATGCAGCTGGGAAAGCGAATAGAGTTCTGGGGTGCAGAGATCACCAACAGCAGGAAGGAAGTCTTCATTCCCTATCTTTAGTTAGACCTCATTTAGAATGCTGTGTCCAGTTCTGGAGACCTCACTAAAGCTGGCCATAGATGGATAGAATACTTATAATTGACAGGACATTCGTTTGTCATTGTAAAGATTTTGTTTGCTTCTAATGCCACGTAAACATGACCGGACTTTCCGGCAGACTAGGTCCGATGGTCTTTTCAGTGGAGTTCTGACGGACTTTCCGAATGAACGGACTTGGCCACACACAATCACAAGTGATGACGTACGACCAGACTAGAATAAGGAAATTCATAGCCAGTAGCCAATAGCTGCCCTAGTGTCGGTTTTCATCCGTCAGACTAGCATACAGACTAATGGAATTTTCGACCGGACTCGAGTCCGTCAGAAAGATTTGAAACATGTTCTAAATCTAAATTCTGTCTGATTTTAGACAGCAAAGGTCTGATGAAGCCCACACACGATCGAATTGTCCGAATGTCCGGCAGATTTGTTCCGTTGCACCTTTGCTGTCAAAAAGTCCGGTTGTGTGTACACTTGATTGTGGAATGAATAGACTTTACCAAACTAATGCCACATTTCTATCCTTCTCCTTTGAATTTTCTTGTCACTGAGTAGAAAATGCATGTCAATTTGATAATCTTGTTTTCCGAAGAACTTCCGTTCGAAATACTACCCATCCATGGCCAGCTTTACAAAAAAATACTGATAAGACAGAATAGTACAGAAACAAGCAATAAAAATGGTGGGTCTGATGTATGAAACATATCAAGAGAGACTGCAGGAAATTAGCAAAACTAACCTTAGAAAATATGATATTTACTGAAAAAGTAGTTGATGTTTGTAATAGGCTTCCAGCAGAGGTAGTGAGTCGGGAATAGCTTGGGTTTGGTCAAAACTTGGGTTTGGATCAAATCCAGAAGGAAGCTCTTCACTTCCACCATTGCATGTAAACAAAGGGGCAGAGATGCTAATGACATCATTGATTTAATACTGTATGTTCATACAGCCATATTAGAACCACAATATTGACCCAATATAGAAATGTAGCAAAGGGGCAGTGATACTAATAACATTGGCAGGGATACTAGTAACATTATTAACTTAATATAGCCTGCATATACCAAGCCATTCCCTGGGTTTGTTTGACCCCAAGTTCGGACCAAATCTGAGCTTATCCCTAGTTATGAGTCAGTAAACCATAAGGTCTTTTTCTGACGTCACTTTTCTATGTCAAATGCAGGATATCAGTGGTAAGTAACTATGTTTGTAACTTGTAATTTGTTGTTTAATTTGTTTGCACTTTTTTCTAAATTTGCCATTTTGCAATGATCCTTAAAGAGGTATAAAAGGGAAATGATTTTGCCTGAAGAAGTCACGTGACGGTGACGAATGCGCAAGGAAGGAAGTGAGAGAGACACTAGGAAGGACATTGGAACGCACCGTTCGTTACTCTGCTTGTTGCTCTATTACTGCAGTTTTTATTCACTCAGAATGTGAGTACCCTGTCACTATACTTAAATAATATTCAATTGGTTGAAACTACTACACTATGGGACATTATCTCTTTATCTTGTGAGGCATACCTATCCCAGGAACAGGAGCCAGTTACCCACCTATACTATTAAGGCTGTAACCTCACAGCCGTGAGGCATACCTATCCCAGGAACAGGAGCCAGTTACCCACCTATACTATTAAGGCTGTAACCTCACAGCCGTGAGGTAAGGGCACATCCATCCACGTATTGAATAAATAGAAGGATTAAGTCACTGCACATGTATGCCTGCATGGATCACTGAAGTTCAAAGCTAGTGCTTCCCCTTAGAACACAGCACGTCCACAGGACTGAATATCCCAGACTGATTACCAGCACCTTATTTTTATGTGTTTATCATTTCACTTGTGTTGTAACGTTTTTTTGCTGCTAGCACTATTTGCACTTTAGAATCACCGCATGGAACATGCATTTTGTTATATTGGATTGATTGTTATCTGTATTTTTTTCACTTGGCACTTTATAAACACCGCATGGAACATGCATTTTGTTATATTGGATTGATTGATATCTGTGTTTTTTCCACTTGGCATGTCACATGGGATTGTGCTTATGTGATTATTCTCACTGTACACTTTTAGTCATATATTTTGGACTATCACCATAAGTTATATACTCATTTATTGTCAGCATATTTTATTGCAGTTTTGTACAGCACCCACGATTTGTATGTCTATTGTTTCAGGCATTCATGCATTACTGGGAGTTTTTATTTGTATGGCACTCTATCAGAATCTATATTTGATTGCCACTCTCTAACATTTATTTTAGTTTAGCACGTACCGAACAAGGATTTGTGCACACCCAGACACATATAATTTTACACTAGCACTTTTTGACCTTTACCCTTTTATCCTTTACCTGCATACTCATCTGTTCCCCTTCCCCCTCCCTGCCCTTTCTTCCCCTTCCCCTTTTTCTTTTCTCCTTCCCTCTCTTTCTCCCCCTTCCCCCCCCCCCCTTTCCCCTCCTTGCTTGTATTCCCCCATTTGCGCAACACTAAAACCACTTAATCGATATTGCCCAGGGAGCAGGTGAAGCTCCCTTCAGTGTTTGCAGCATCCCTCTATTCCCCTTGTCAAGGTGGTTGGCGCAGAGGTACTTTATACACTAATAGTTACTACTAGTTACCTTATTAAAGGCAGCAATCTGGCACAACTGAATTTCATGCATAACAAAAAACACATTGCAGAAATTGTACCTTTTCAAACACAAATGGCTCTTCTTTCCATATAGGGTTAATAGAGTTGGCAGTTGAACTTAATTTTGTTTTGTATTTCCGCTTGGGATCCCCAGGTAATCCAAACAGCTCAACCTCTACGTAGATCTTCACACACTTATCACTGAGAAACTGCCCCGAGATTATCTGTATTCCAAAAGAAACAAAGGGTTAGCAGCTCTAGCCTTATTCCCACTAAAGCTGGCCATGCACTAATAGAACATTAGTTTGATTTTCTTATAGCTAGTGGGCTCAAATCTATGTCCGTTGATGAGTGACAGGAGAATTCAAAGGATGCACCAATGGAATTTGAATTAGACCAAATGAAAAAAAGAGTCCAAACTAATTTATTGGTAGACACTAGCGATCGCCAAACTATGGCCCTCCAGCTGTTGCGGAACTACACGTTGCATGAGGCATTGTAAAACTCTGACATTCACATACTTGACTAGGCATGATGGGAATTGTAGATCCTGAACAACTGGAGGGCCATAGTTTGGAGACCCCTGGTTTAAACTAAAGAGCAGCCAACACATTTTGGAGATCAGAAGAAACTCCCCTTCATTAGAGCTACAGTTAAAACAGATACATGGATAGTTAAAATAGGAACATGGCTCCCCAAATCCTCACTGACTGTGGAAACTTCACACTGGACCTCTATTGCGACTTGGATTCTGTGACTCTCCACTCTTTCTCAAGACTCTGAGACCTTAATTTCCAAATGATAAGGACAATGTTCGACAGCCTATGATGATTTGGGGAGCTATGTCATCTGCTGGTGTTGGTCCACTGTGTTTTATCAGGTCCAAAATCAGAGCAGCCCTCTACCAGAAAATTCTAGAGCACTTCATGCTTCCCTCTGCTGACCAGCTTTATGGAGATGCTGATTTCATTTTCCAGCAGGACTTGGCACCTACCCACACTGCCAAAAGTACCAATACCTAGTTTAATAATCATGTGCTTGATTGGCCAGCAAACTCTTCTGACCTAAACTCCATAGAGAATCTGTAGGGTATTGTTAAGAGCAAGATGAGAGACACCAGACCCAACAATGCAGATGAACTCAAAGCCACTATCAAAGAAACATGGATTTCCATAACACCTTAGCAGTGCCACAGACAGATCGCCTCCAAGCCATGGTGAATGATACAGAAATTCATGCAAAAAGAGCCCTGACCAAGTATTGAGTGCATACTATACTGTACATGGACATACTTTTTCAGTAAGCCAACATTTCTGTATTCAAAATCCTTTTTTTTTTTTATTGGCCTCATGTAATATTCTATTTTTTGGGTTTTCACTAGCTGTAAGTCATAATCGTCAAAATTAAAAGAAAGAAATGCTTGACATATACCACTCTGTATGAGTTTCATTTTGTTAATTGAATTACTGAAATAAAACTTTTTGATGATATTAAAATTGTATGAGATGCACCTGTACGTACCATAGTTTGTAGATGCTGTAATCATCACACAAACCAATTAATATACACTTACATAGTTACATAGTTAGTAAGATTGAATAAAGACACCAGTCCATCCAGTTCAACCTGAGTGAGTGTCTACAATTGTCCCTATCCCTGTACATTGCACACTCACATTGGTCCCTACTAGGGGTGCAACGGATCAAAAACTCACGGATCGGATCATTCCTCGGATCAGAGTCACGGATCGGATCATTTTTCAGATCAGAAAATAATTGAATTTGCAAAAACCTGTGAAAATTCCACCACCATATAGTCTCCACTGTAATATCCACAATCTCCCCCACTGTAATATCCACACCCCCCCCCCACTGTAATATACATCCCCCTCCCCACTGTAATCCCCCAATGTAATGGCAGGGTATTGGCAGAATATTGGCAGGGTATTGGCAGAGTATTGGCAGGGTATTGCAGAGTATTGGCAGGGTATTGGCGAGTATTGGCAGGGTATTGGCAGAGTATTGGCAGGGTATTGCAGAGTATTGGCAGGGTATTGCAGAGTATTAGCAGGGAATTGCAGGAATGGCTGTGACTGTACATGTCACAGAGCAGCGCTGTGGGCTCTACAGATGTAGCCCACAACGCTGCTGCCATCCGATTTCTCCCCTCCACTGTACAGATCAGTACAGAGAGGGGAGAGACGGAGCAATCACATTGTAAACGCAGACGGGTGCACCAAGATGGCCGCCCCTCTGGAACTAGGCCGAAGCCGTGACCTTTCCTAAGGCCGAGACCGCGAAGCGCTCCACGGATCGTGGCGCGTGCCGATCTGAGCGGGGTGACCCGTTCGGATCACGGATCGGTGCCGATCGGTTGCACCCCTAGACCCTACCCTCAAGGAGCCCACAATCCAAGGTCCCCATTCATATACTAGGGCCAATTTTGGACAGAAGCCAATTAACCTACCTGCATTTCTTTGGATTTTTATTGGGAGTTTTATTACCAAAGACATGTAGCAGAATACAGTTGGCCTAAATCTATGAAGAAATGTGATTTTATTGGCTATGTTGGAAATAGGCTGGACTTGATGGACTTGCGCCTTTTTTCGACCTCACTTACTATATAACTTAACTATGTTCTATAACAGAAAGTAGAAAATATCCTTTCTTTTTTTTTTTTTAATGTTTCATCTTTTTTTGTTTATACAGCAAAAAATAAAAAACCCAGTGGTGATCAAATTCCACCAAAAAAAAGCTTTTTTAAGTGAAAAAATTATATAACTTTTATTTGCATACAGTGTTTCATATGTTGAAATTGCTGAATAGCAAAAATGGCCTGGTCATGAAGGGAGAAAAACCTTCCGGAGGTCAAGTGGTTAAGTGGCGAGCAATCTTGTCTTGCATTACTGGTTTTGTAGGTCCCTTCTTGACCATGAAAGTGTTTTGGATTTTTTTTATGCTCCACTCATGTGTGTGTGTGAGGTTTCTTTGGGTAATTCAGATTATTCTTACAACCCAAAAACATACTTTCTTGATCATACATCACGGGACACAGGAGCTTCATTACATAGTGGGTTATATAGGCACCTCTGGTGATTGGACACTGGTTGACCCTAATTGAGGAGAATTCCTCCCCTATATAACCCCTCCCATTTGGGAGGCACCTCAGTTTTTTCGCCAGTGTCTGGGTGATGGTCACGTAAAACTTGCGAGGGGCGAAGGGCTACAACAAACCGGATCCATACCTCGGGCCGATATTTGACTCCCAAGATGGTATGGTACCCGGGCCTCGTCTGCCGAAGAAGCGAGGTTTTGCCTGTAAGTCCTCTCCATTGGAAGACTGGGCTCTGGGAAAACCAGACTTAGTGTACTGTTTATACAGAGCGCACGAAAGTTTCTGGCAGAGCTTTTTACATGGCCCAGGTGGGAGGTTCTTCCCGTAAGAGCCCCAGATATACCTGAAGGTTGGCTAACAATACCCGCCGTGATGGGTGAAGGCTGGAATTGGTCTGGTTCAGCAATTCCTGCGGCGGGGACAGGTAAGGGAAGTCATCCTGTATATTTAAATATATGAATGGATTTCTTCATTGTGAGTAGTTGTATGTCTTACCTGGTTTCCACCACTAGAGGGAGTAAGAGCAGCCTGATGCATACTTACATGCCTTTCAATACACACGCTCAGTGAAAGCCTGGTTTCTCCAGCTAACTCACGTCTCCATTGCAGTCCCTGCCACAGATGAAGGTAAACAGGGGTCCCACGCAGTTCAGGGGTCCCACGCTGCTCCGTTTTGGGTTCTCCTCCCCCCCGGATTCCGCGGTCCTCGTGCACGTGCGCGGGCGCGTGCATGCGTGCCGGGCGCGCTCCCGGCCTAATGGAGGAGGGGGGGTGTGGTTGCGAGCCGTGCACGTCAGTGTGCACGGCGCTGTACTGCGCAGGCGCCAGGCGGCAGTTTTAAAAGCCCAGAGCGTCAGGGGACTGTAACTGGAGACACAGGAGCTGTGGGCAGTAAGCATCCGTGGGGATTGGATCCAGGCAAACCTTAAGACACCTACTCAGCATCAGGTTGTGCAGTTTAAGCATATATTTATTTATTGTGAGACTTTAAGCGCAACAGTGATCGCACTTGTACTAGTACCTCTGCTTTGTAGCCTAGTACTATGTCTCCTCGTAAGAGGGTCTCAGGTGGAGGTAATAAGAGCACTGGCAAGTCACCGCCTAGGTCCAGGGGTTCCAAAAGTGCCTGTAAATTACCATCCCCCTCTGCAAGACTGGAGCCAGCCTCTCAAGATGAGTCGGTGCCCCTGTCAGGTTTTGCAGCCTCTCCTAATGTCGCAGCCCCGGTTTATGTCACTGAGGACTCCCTTAGGGCTACATTGGAGGGTTTTGAAGGAAGAATCATGAATTTTATTTCTGCTTCCCTAAAAGATAGCAGGAAAAGGGGTAGATCCCCTCCCTCTGCTGAAATCCCTCTCTCGGATGGTTCTTCTGAAAATGAGGAGGGATCCCTATCTTTGGATAGGGATCATGAGCAGTCGGATGAGTCAGAGGAAGAGGAGATAGTCCCCTCCTCCCAGGCACTCAGAAAGCAGGTGCAGTATTATACTGAATTGGTGCGTACCACATTCAGAATGCCTGCTGCTGAAGTCGCTACGTCCTCTGTTTCTTCCCTGGGAGTCAGGAAAGCCCCTCAGACTGCTTATTCCTTCCCAATTCATCCTTTAATGGATAAGTTGATGTATGAGGATTGGGGACATCCCGATAAACTGTTTACTCCTCCCAAGAGGTTTTCCATGCATTATCCTGTGGAGGAAAGTTTCACCAAGGAGTGGGGGGTCCCATCTGTCGATGCGGCTGTTTCTTGTGTGAATAAAAACCTAACTTGTCCTTTGGATAATGCGCAGGTATTCAAGGATCCAACTGATAAAAGGCTGGAAACCTTATTAAAAGCCTCCTTTTCCATGGCCGGCGCTGTGGTGCAACCTACAGTCGCAGCCGTGGGGTTGTGTCAGTTCCTCAAGGAACAGGTTAAACAGATGTTTGGGCTCCTTCCCAGTGAGGAAGTAGAAAATTATGCAGAATTGCCTCACATCCTGTGTTTCATAATTAATGCGATTTTGGATTCTGTCCAACAAGCATCACGTTTGTCCCTCATGTTGGTACACATGCGTAGGGCCCTATGGCTAAAGAATTGGGCTGCTGAGCTGTCATGCAAAAAGCATTTGACTGGGTTCCCGTTTGAAGGGGAGCGTTTGTTTGGGGAAGAATTAGATAAATTCGTCCAAAATATTTCAGGAGGTAAGTCTACTCTCCTTCCAGTCAAAAAGAGCAAGCGTCCTTCATTTAGGCGTGCTCTCTCTCCCGAAGCATCAAGCTCTAAACAGTGGCGACGGCCTTCTCAGTCCTCCTCTGCTAGAAAGGCTCAAGGCCGAGCCCAGGGACAGAAAAAGACTTGGGGGCGAAAGCCTGCCAAGCAGAGCCCCAAAACTTCCTTGTGAAGGGGCGCCCCCGCTCGGCAGAGTGGGGGGGAAGGCTCCTGCAGTTTGCAGGCGCCTGGCGGGAAGAGATTCAGGACAAGTGGGTGATCTCTTCAGTATCTCTGGGCTACAAGCTAGAGTTTCAGGAGATTCCACCTTCTCGTTTCCTAAGGTCAAGGATCCCCAGGGATTCAGTAAAGCAAAAAAGCTATTCCTGGCCTTAGATCAATTACTATCCCAGGGTGTGATAGTAGAAGTGAGCCCGAAAGATCAGGGTTCAGGGTTTTATTCAAATCTCTTCACCGTTCCAAAACCAAATGGAAGTGTCAGACCTATCCTGGATCTGAAAGACCTAAACCGGTTTTTACACATCCAGACCTTCGGAATGCAGTCAATCCGCACTGTGGTCTCCTCCCTGCAAGGGGGAGAATTCATGGCATTAATAGATATCAAGGATGCATATCTCCATGTGCCAATTTTTCCCGCACACCAGAAATTTCTAAGGTTCGCGGTAGAGCGGCGCCATTTTCAATTTGTGGCCTTGCCGTTCGGGCTTGCTACAGCCCCTCGAGTCTTCACAAAGATTCTGGACCCTCTCTTAGCAATCTTAAGAGTTCAGGGTATAGCCGTCATGGCTTATCTAGACGACTTGCTTCTCGTGGAGAGAACTGCAGCGTCCCTAAGTCGCAGCGTCACCAAAACGCTAGAACATCTAGAACGCCTAGGTTGGATTATAAACCTAGAAAAGTCGTCCCTACAACCGACTACCAGGTTGGAATACCTAGGTATGATTATCGACACCGCTCAGGGCAGGGTGTTTCTTCCAAGGCTAAAGGCCTTGGCCATTGGAGATCTGGTGCGCCTGATTCTGGGCAGAAGATCTTCCTCCATTCGGTTGTGCATGAGACTATTGGGGAAGATGGTCGCCTCCTTCGAGGCCGTCCCATTCGCCCAGTTCCACTCAAGGCCTCTGCAAGGATGCATCCTTGCGGCTTGGAACAGGAAGCCCCAATCCCTGGATCTTCCTATGCGTTTATCCCCCGGGACACGCAAAAGTCTTGTCTGGTGGTTACAAACCAGGAATTTGCTGAAAGGCAAAACTTTTCTTCCTCTCTCATGGAAGATTATCACGACAGATGCCAGCCTGACAGGCTGGGGAGCTGTATTGGAGGGAACATGCTCGCAGGGGAAATGGTCTGCGACCGAAAGTCTACTGCCCATAAATATCTTGGAGATTCGGGCAGTTTACATGGCACTCATAGAGTGGTCTTACAGACTGCGAGGTTTCCCGGTTCGGGTTCAGTCCGACAATGCCACCGCAGTGGCTTATATCAATCACCAGGGCGGTACCAGAAGTCTGGTGGCCCAAAAGGAGGTGAATCGCATACTTGTCTGGGCAGAAAAGCATGTTCCGTGTCTTTCTGCAGTCTTCATCCCAGGAGTGGAGAATTGGAAGGCGGATTTTCTCAGCCGCCAGCAGTTGTGCCCAGGAGAATGGGCTCTGCACCCCGACGTGTTTCAGAACATATGTCACAAGTGGGGCACTCCAGACGTAGATCTGTTTGCATCCAGGTTCAACAGGAAACTGGACAAGTTTGTGCAAGGACAAGAGATGCACTTGCTCAGGGGTCAAATGCTCTGACGGTTCCCTGGAATCAGTACAATCTGATCTATGCCTTCCCCCTGAGCCCGCTACTGTCGCGGTTCCTGGGAAGGGTCAAGAGGGAGACGAAGTCGGTCCTTTTGGTGGCCTCGGCTTGGCCCAGGCGACCATGGTATGCAGAAATCATGAAGTTGGCAGTAGGCAGGCCATGGACCCTCCCTCTCCGGCCAGATCTGCTTTACGCAGTCTGAATTTGACGGTTTGGCTGCTGAGACCCGCATTCTGAGAGACCGTGGCCTTTCGGGGCCAGTCCTTTCTACTCTGGTCAATGCCAGAAAGCCGGCCTCCAGGCGTATTTATTACAAAATCTGGAGGACATATGTTTCCTGGTGTGAACTCAGGAAGTGGCATCCTAGAAAGTATGTCATTAACAGAATCTTGGACTTTCTCCAGTCAGGCCTAGAAATGAATTTGGCCATAAGCACTATCAAAGTGCAGATTTCGGCCCTGTCGGTATTTTTTCAAAAACCGCTTGCATCACATTCCCTGGTACGGGCTTTTATCCAGGGGGCTATGCGGACAAAACCGCCAGTTAAACCTCCGGTATGCCCATGGGATCTGAATTTGGTTCTCTCGGCCTTACAGGGGCAACCATTTGAACCTTTGCATCTGGCTTCTTTAGCTCTCCTGACTAAAAAGCTGGTCTTCTTAGTAGCCATATCCACAGCTAGAAGAGTATCAGAGTTGGCAGCTCTTTCCAGTAAAGAGCCGTATTTAATTATCCATAAGGACCGGGTGGTTATGCGTCCCAACAGGTCCTTTCTACCTAAGGTTGTTTCAGGTTTCCATTTGAATCAGGATGTAATCCTACCATCCTTTTTTCTGGACCCTCAGTCCACAGAGGAAGAGTCTTTACACACTTTGGATGTGGTTAGAGCAATCAGTGTTTATCTTCAAGCAACTTCTCAGATAAGGAAAACTGATTGTTTATTTATTCTGCCGGAAGGCCCTAGAAAGGGTCAGGCAGCGTCAAAGTCCACTCTCTCAAGGTGGATCAGACAAGTTATTTCTCAGGCCTATGGCTTAAAGGGGAAGATTCCTCCTTTTCAGGTGAAAGCGCACTCTACTAGGGCTGTCAGTGCTTCTTGGGCAGTGCATCACCAGGCCTCCCTGGCTCAGATCTGTAAGGCTGCGACTTGGTCATCAGTCCACACATTCACCAGATTCTATCAGGTGGATGTCAGAGGGCAAGAGGATATCGCCTTTGGGCGCAGTGTACTGCAGGCTGCAGTTTAGGTCCTCAGGTCCCTGGCGGTCTATGTTTATGATCTGTGTCTCCCTCCCCTCAATCTGAGCATTGCTATGGGACATCCCACTATGTAATGAAGCTCCTGTGTCCCGTGATGTATGATCAAGAAAATTGAATTTTTATATACAGCTTACCTGTAAAATCCTTTTCTTGAGAGTACATCACGGGACACAGGGCTCCCGCCCCTCTTGGGTTTTACGTGGTTTCTTATTGCTTTGCTACAAAACTGAGGTGCCTCCCAAATGGGAGGGGTTATATAGGGGAGGAATTCTCCTTAATTAGGGTCAACCAGTGTCCAATCACCGGAGGTGCCTATATAACCCACTATGTAATGAAGCTCCTGTGTCCCGTGATGTACTCTCAAGAAAAGGATTTTACAGGTAAGCTGTATATAAAAATCCCATTGTTAGGTTAGTTGGCCTTTGCCCTAGTGTGTGTGTCTTTATGACCATGGCAGCGACATTATCTCATTTGGGAAAGGACCTAACACAAATGGTCTTTTATGCTCTAGAACAGGGGCCTCCAAACTTCCTGAAGAAAGGGCCAGTTTATTACCCTTCAAACTTTATGAGGGTTGGACTGTGGCATCAGTGAGAGTAAACATTGCCAAATTTGATATTAGGAGGAGTAAACACTGCCCCATCATTGGTATCATTGAGAGGAATAGTGCCCCATTGTTGGTGTCAGTGGGAGAAATGGTGCCCCATTGTTGATGTCAGTTGGCAGAATAATAAGCTTATAAAACCACAACCTACAAACACCACACTAGAAATAAAAGGGGAGACCAAGTGTAAAACCAATATTATAACGATAATATACAATCTTAGAAGAGTTTGTTTTGTTCAACAAACTATTGTAAATATGACTAGAGAGCACACTATAGAAAATAATTTGTGTTTTCTGTTGAGCACATAGTTGATTGACTCAGTGAGGTGTAGTTGAAACCCTTCTCTTTATTGTATACAGAGAAAGACTGCACTATATAGATCAATACATTTTACCATAAATGGTGCTTTTTATTTCAAAATACATTAGGAAGCTATTGTTTACTATTAGGGATGAGCCGAACACCCCCACGGTTCGGTTCGCAGCAGAACATGCGAGCAGGCAAAAAATTTGTTCGAACACCGTTAAAGTCTATGGGACACAAACAAGAATAATCAAAAGTGCTAATTTTAAAGGCATTAATGCATAGCTAGGGGACATGTATAAATGCAAAAAAAAGTTTTAAAAATGGCAGTTTTTTCGGGAGCAGTGATTTTAATAATGCTTAAAGTGAAACAATAAAAGTGAAATATTCCTTTAAATTTCCTACGGGGGGGAGTGGGGGTGTCTATAGTACACCTGTAAAGTGGCACATGTGTCCCGTGTTTACAACATGCTCTGCACAAAATTACATTTCTAAAGCAAAAGAAGTCATTTAAAAGTACTTGCGGCTATAATGAATTGACAATCCCGGCAATACACATAAAAGTCATTGAAAAAACACGGCATGGGATTCCCCCACAGTCCATTACCAGGTCCTTTGGGTGTAGTATGAATATTAAGAGGAACCCTCGAACCAAAATGAAAAAAAATGGCGTGGGAGTCCCCTTCAAAAGACCTCCAGGTCTGGATTTTAAGGGAAACCCTGCGCCCAAATGAAAAAAAAATGGCACGGGGTCCCATTGGGAAGTCCCCATGCATCAGAGGGGGACAGGGTCATCCGGGAACTTCACGGTGTGGCCCGCCCTCAGTTATAAAAGAACTGTCAAAGCGAAGACACATGAGGCGGGTCGGTCACGTTTTTTTTTATTTTTCGGACCTTCGGCGGAGCAAGAGAAGAAGATTTTGTGGGACATTTTTTTTTTTTTTAATAAAGGACTTGTCCCAAGCCGTGTCATGTCATTTTAACCATTTTCACACTTTTTTTGTGAAATGGTAGGGGTACAATTGTACCCTGTTACCATTTCACACATGGGGAGGCCAGGGATCTGGGGGTCACCTCATTAAAGCAGGCTTCCAGATTCCAATAAGCCCCCCACCACAGACCCCCACAACCACTGGGCAAGGGTTGTGGGGATGAGGCCCTTATCCCCATCAACATTGGGAAACGGTGCTTTGGGGGGCTACCCCAAATCACTCTCCCCATGTTGAGGGCATGTGGCCTGGTACGGTTCAGGAGGTGGGGTGCACTCTTGTTCCCCCTCTTTTCCAGTGGCCTGCCAGGTTGTGTGCTCGGATAAGGGTCTGGTATGGATTTTGGGACTTTTTTTTGCATTGATGCATGTCCCATGGGGCAGGATACAGGTCCGAAACACTTTTTATGACAATACCATGCATATAAGCCTTAAAAATTAGCACTTTTGATTTCTCCCTTAGACTTTTAAAGGGTGTTCCGCGGCCTTCGAATTTGCCATGAACACCCCAAATTGTTTGCTATTCAGCGAACACCTGATGTTCGGGTTGAACTTACATTCGACTCGAACATATTAAAGTGATTGTAAAGTCAGAATTTTTATCTTAATGCATTCTCTGAATTAACCACTTGCCGACCGCCGCACGACGATGTACGTCCATTTTTTAAGACTATACTTCAGTTTTCATTGGTTTAGACTGCAGGAAACATACTTAGAATTACAAGCATCACGTAAAATAATCTTCAAATTTATTTATTTGTTTTTTAAAAGTTTTCTTTTAAATGTTTTATTTAATGGCTTGCACCAGATAACACTGAGATAATACATGGACTGCATACAGTTGTATAGTGCACATTTTAGGTCAGTGCAAGACAGTAAACAATAGAAGCTGACAAAAACCTAGAAGAGGTAACAGTGTTCATATAAAAACAAAACTGCATCAATCAAAAAGAAACAATACATCAAGCAAAATAAGACTATGTAAACTGGCACATCGAGTTGGGAGAAGTTCCACTAGTAATCACTGAGCAAAGCCCTGAGCAAAGTTCAGCGCGTAAAAAGTGTCTAACAATGACTAAATAAAAGTATGCAGAAACCATATGTATCCACATTAGCCTGGATTTGTGTGCACCAAAAGATGATTTTTTAACAAGGATTATGCAGGTAAAGAAATGAACAAGAAGAAAGAAAATAAAAATAAAATAAAGGAGGAGGGGGTATGGGGTTCATGGAGTATCTTTACAAACATCCCTATCCTGCTTGTACTAGATAGGAGAGTCAGTACTGAGGAAAAACAAACATTGCCAAGTTGCTAAACTTATCCCATCTTTTCACCAGTTTATGGGATAAGAGTGTGTAATAAATCCAGAATAAAATCAGGTAGGAAACCAAAATAGTAGTAGGACAGTAGTATGTTAATTTTAAATAAAGTTGGAGTCTGAGTATAACACCTACTGTAATTGAGAGCGTGTTGGCCACAACTACATCAATCCGATCAACTGTGAATGGGTCAAACTGCTTGTCTGCTCGTCGCATGAATTCGTGTTTCAGGATGTATCCACTGCCACCATTGAACTCAAAGACTGCCATGTTTTGTTGCATAGCTAAATCTGAAAACAGTTGAAACAATTATTAGCAAAACAATGGGGGTTATTTATGAAAGGCAAATCCACTTTGAACTACAAGTGCAAAGTGCACCTGAAATTGCACTGAAAGTGCACTTGGAAGTGCAGTCCCTGTAAATCTAATGCCGCGTACACATGAGCGGACTGTATGGCGTACTTAGTCCATCATACAATCCGACGGACAGTCCGTCATACTTTCGACTGAACGGACTTGACCACACACGGATACCCAAACAGTCCGTCGAAAGCTTGCGCGATGACGTGTACAGCACGTACGACGGGACTAGAAATGGGAAGTCCAATACACAGCAAAGCACCCTTCCGCCGTGTAAATCCTTTCTGGGCATGCGCCATTCTTAGTCCGTTGAACTAGCCTACTGACGAGCGGATTGTCCGCTGAAACCAAAGTACGACGGACAGAATTTCGAAAAATCCGAAATACTTAGTACGCCAGACTGCACGCTGAAAAAGTCAGCTGAAGCCCACACACGAGCGGACTGTCCGCTGAAATGTGTTTTGACGGACTAAGTACGCCATACAGTCCGCCCGTGTGTACGCGGCATAAGGGGTAGATCTGAATTGAGGGGAAGTTCTGCTGATTTTATTATCCAATCATGTGCAAGCTAAAATGCTGTTTTTTATTTTCCTTGTATGTCCCCCTCGGATCTACAGTGATTGCACTTCCAAGTGCACTTTCAGTGCAATTTCAAGTGCACTTTGCCCAAAGCGGATTTGCCTTTAGTAAATAACCCTCAATATCTGATTTCAAACATGCAGGGCCATTGGATCAACAATGCAGACCATATGCAAGTAGCTTTTCTTTATATGCATCTGAAACTACTACTGCATACTGTATCAGCAGTGTGGTGTGTTTAGAAATAGGGATGCACTGATACCATTTTTTTTACAACGAGTATGAGTACCAATACCTTTTTATTAGTACTCGCCAATACCATTTACTGATACCTGCTTTACACTTAAGCTGTCAGCAACGGTACAAAGTATTGAAAAGTGACTTCATTAAATACTTTTTTTTTTTTTTTTTACATTTTATACTTTTTTCAATGTGAAACGTGTAAATATATGTTAAAGATCTAAAAACATGAAAGAACAAAGCAAACAAAAAAAAATCGAATTAATAATTAGCAGGAAAATAAAAACTGACTTCATCTGCAGATCAAAGTTTATCCCTTTGATCTGTAGAAGAATAAATAGAAATAAAACAATGTTTCCTTTTATCTGTTTCAGCGACTGAGCAATGTCGTTGATAAACATTGCCCGTCTGCTTTTTTTTTTTGACAGCACCAATTGCTGGAACTTCGTTTACACTTTAACTGTCAACCGGGGGAACCCCACTGACAGTTCAATGAGTCATTGGTTGTTAAGGAAGCGGCCAGCCCTGCTCCTTAACCAATAATTGCTGGCTTTTTTAGCTGTCAGCGGGGGAGTCCTATTGACAGTTGAAAGAACTGAGCTTGAAAGTCAGTATCAAGTATCAAGCATACTCTCAGGACCTGATATATAGAGCAGTGGTATACCCATACAACTTCATTAAAAAAATTCAAAAGTTTAAATTGATTACATTAACAAAAATTCCAGGGGGAGAGCACAGTCTCCCAACCAGCTCTCCTCCAACAACAGAGCTCTCTCTGCTTATTGCTTAACTCTGTTGAGAAAAGCGGACTTCACCAAAATCTTATGAATGGATCTTAAATGCAAGTCTTTGTGTGAATACCCCAGTAGATATCTGTCCTCTAAAACAAACTGATCTGTGTGCTGGTGTACACAGGCATATGTGTTTAGCTTTCTGCTTGAGTTTGAGAAGAAGATCAGATAAGGTAAAATTAATTTTCTTAAAGAATAATTCCACTTTTCTTTTTAGGGTGAAACATGGAACATGATGACATTATATAGCTCCTCACCCTTAAACCACCCCCTTCACATGAATAATGTGGGGATTCTCTCTACAGCATTCTGTATATTTTGGACTTTGGCATGACTATGAGTGGCTCCATCAACATGGCCATGTCATCCATCCACAGGGCTCTGTGAGTGACTACGAGTTCTATCTGTCGCAGCATCAGAGGGATTCATAGTTCTCAATGTAGTTCACAAGTGTAGTGATGTCACCGCACCTGGAGTTCACTGATTACTTCTTCCAGCTCCATAACCAAAGAGCTGTACTTTGATAAGGGCCTGGGGTTAGAGGAATAGTCTGCAGGAGCCTCTGAATTGCACCTGTGATGCACTGATTGTGGTTGCAATGCTTTGCTGGGTTCAAAGCAAAACATTTATAAATGCACTTTTTTTTTTTGCAGCATGGCTGCATTTATTTTGATTTTTCTTACATAAATTGGAAAATACCTTTTTTGTACCTTTACACATAACTTACCCATAGTTTGAAAGTTCAGGGCCACCATTTGGCAACCCACATTCCAAAACATTTGTGGCATATAATTAGATGAATCCATTCTGGTCCCTTTTGGATAAATACGACTCATCTGTCTTTTATTGTATCTGGGTGAATTGTATAGGAACAGGCTTTTTAAGATAGTATGAGTCCAAGGGGAGAGAAACATCCATATTTTTGTGTGTGAAAGCACAACCTCTCACATGGCAGTTATAATGTCCAAAGTGCATTAAACTAATCATATTCTAGTTTACAGAAGTCAGATTAGTGAAAAGTTGAATATGATTGCCTGCAATGGCCTACTGCATTTTTCAAGTTGCTGTTTGTCCTACTGAGTAAGCTTTAATGTGTTTTATTACATCTTATCGTTATTGCTTGGGTGCGGCTTGATCAAATTTTGCTTGAAATGCTGTTGTCTTGCAGTTGTTTGGAGATGTATTTGCATATATTGTATTACATAACCTGAATCTTGTCCAGAATTAATATAATCTATAAAGTAAATTTTACAATAAACATAAAGCTTTGTGCATGCATATTCTTGTGCCATCTAAAAAGTGATATGCTATTCTTTTTTAAATAGGCTGCTTTATTGGTAATGATTATATATTTTTTTTATTTCAGTTTGAGGGAAATGAGCATTAAATAATTATTTGTCAGCAAAGAATCATGGCATGTATGAGTTGAACATCATGTTGTTAATTTAGTGCACCCATTTATTTACCAGTTTTATATGTTTAGGGTAGTGATGGGCTTGGCTGTGTTCGGATCGAACCAGCCAGGAAGCTGGCACCGCACACCGCCAATCATAGGCAGCGTTGCGTATGTGCAGCAACCAGTTGGGAAATGCCTCTCTGCCCATGATTGGCGGTGTGTAGTGGCGGCTTCCTGGCAGGTTCGATTTGAACACGCCCGAGTCCATCACTAGTCTAGGGTTAGGTGTGCATTTATGCTATACATGTTTTCATTTCAATGATTGCCTTTCTTCCACCAGCAAATGCTTATTCTTGGTTAAATGTAATCTACTCTATCAGAAAAGTAATTTATAAAATGACTTGTAATTTTTCTACAGACAATATACAGTGCCTTGAAAAAGTATTCATACCCCTTGAAATTTTGCCATGTTACAACCAAAAACGTAAATGTGTTTTATTGGGATTTTTTGTGATAGACCACACAGTGGCTCATAATTGTGAAGTGGAAAGAAAATAAATGGTTTTCAACATTTTTTACAAGTAAATATCTGAAAAGTGTGGTGTGCATTTGTATTCAGCCCCATTTACTCTGATACCCCTAACTAAAATCTAGTGGAACCAATTGCCTTCAGAAGTCACCTAATTAGTAAATAGAGTGCAATTGTGTTTAATTTAATCTCAGTGTAAATACAGCTGTTCTGTTATCAGAGATTTGTTAGAGAACCTTAGTAAACAAACAGCATCACAAGAGCCAAGGAACACACCAGACAGGTCAGGGATAAAGTTGTGGAGAAGTTTAAAGCAGGGTTAGATTATTAAAAAAAAATATTCCAAGCTTTGAACATCTGATGGAGCACTGTTCAATCCATCATTTGAAAATGGAAAGAGTATGGCACAAATGCAATCCCACCAAGACATGGCCGTCCACCTAAACTGACAGGACGGGCAAGGAAAACATTAATCAGAGAAGCGGCCAAAAGGCCCATGGTAACTCTGGAGGAGCTACAGAGATCCACAGCTCAGGTGGGAGAATCTGTCCAAAAGGACAACTATTAGTCATGCACTTCACAAATCTGGCCTTTATGGAAGAGTGGGAAAAAAGAAAGCCATAAGAAATCCCATTTGCAGTTTGTGAGAAGCCATGTGGGGGACACAGCAAACATGTGGAAGAAGGTGCTCTGGTCAGATGAGACCAAAATTTAACTTCTGTCCTAAAAGCAAAATGCTATGTTTTGAAGAAAACTAACTGTCATGGATCTGCCAAAGATGGATACAGCCAAATACAGGGCAGCCTTAAAACCTGTTCACCTTCCAGCAGGACAACGACCCTAAACATACAGTCAGAGCTACAATAGAATAGATTAGAACAAAGCATATTCATATGTTAGAATGGCCCAATCAAAGTCCAGACATAAATCCAATTGAAAATCTGTAGCAAGACTTGAAAATTGCTGTTCACAGATGCTCTCCATCCACTCTGTAAAATAGCTCAAGCTTTGTCAAAGAAGAATGGGCAAAAATGTCACTCTCTAGATGTGCAAAGCTGGTAGAGACATCCCCAAAAAGAATTGCAGTTGCAATTGCAGTGAAAGGAGGTTCTACAAGGTATTGAGGGGGATTGAATACAAATGCACACCACACTTTTCAGATATTTATTTGTAAAAAAAAATTGAAAACCGTTTATCAGTTTCCTTCCATTTCACAATTAAGTGCCACTTTGTGTTGGTCTATCACATAAGATTCCAATAAAATACATTTAGGTTTTTGGCTGTAACATGACAAAATGTGGAAAATTTCAAGGGGTATGAATACTTTTTCAAGAAGCTCATCTTATCTTAAAATAAAATTTTCTCTGGAAGTTAATTTAAACTCGTATTGCATTAAAAGGCTGTGTGTCTCTTGTTCCCTTTCCTCAAGGTTGTTGCATCTTGCTCAATGGTTCAAGCCGTTTATTAGGTCTATTCTATAAAAAATACTGTATGTGTCATTCCTATAATTCCTTTTTGACCTTGGTTTTTTATTAGAAACTTTCTAATTTAGTATAGCCATATGTAAAAAAATGTGTCTTTATAAAAGTGCTCACAGATAAAGCATATGCATTGCCAGTGTAGAAAAATGTTGTTCAAAGCTCTTAAGATTCAAAAGACAATGGTCAATCAATCAGTTTAGACCACTTACATATTTATAGATTGTGATCCTATCCCTCCTTAACCACTTACCGACCACCTACCACATATTTACTGCAGCAGGGCGGCTCTATTGTGCAAAATCACATACTTGTACGTGATTTTGTGCAATAGCAACTGGGGGCACAATCGCGCCGGAGGCATGATTGCGCGCTGATTGGACACAGGTGGAGCCAATCAGAGGACCTGGTGGACGCTCCCCACAGTGATAGAATGGTGGTCTACCGATGTAAACACAGCAGACCACTGTTTGGCCAGGAAGGGACAGTGTGATCTTGTGTTCCTGCCAATCAAGAACACGGATCGCTGTGCTCATGCAGTGAGCCCCCCCCCCCCACAGTAAATAAGCACAAACAGGGAACACACTTAACCCTTTGATCGCCCCTGATGTTAACTGCTTACCTGCCAGTGTCATTTATACAGTGTCCGTGCATATTTTTAGCACTGATCACTGTAATAATGTCACTGGTTCCCAAAAAAGTGTCAAAAGTGTCAGTTAGGTGTCCGATCTGTCTGCCGCAATGTCGCAGTCCCGCTAAAAATTACTGATCACCATCATTAGAAGTAAAAAAAAATGCCATAAATATATCCCCTATTTTGTAGATGCTATAACTTTTGCGCAAACCAATCGATATACGCTTATTGAGATTTTTTACCAGAAAGTAAAAAATATAGTTTTTTTTTTTTTTTCAAAATTGTCACTCTTTTTAAAAATAATTATTTTAAAATAAAAACCACAGAGGTGATAAAATACCACCAAAAGAAAGCTCTATTTGTGAGAAAAAAAGGACATCAGTTTTATTTGGGTACAGCATCATGCAGTTTTTCAGTTAAATTAACGCAGTGCCATATCGCAAAAAATTGCCTGGTCAGAAAGGGGGTGAAACCTTACAGGACTAAAGTGGTTAATTGCCTCTTCTCAAGAGAGAATACATTCAATTACATTCATCTTTACTCATATGTGAGCTCCTCCATGACTCCTATCAGTTTGGTTTTACCTTCTCCTGTTCGCCGATATCCTTTTTTGTGAAATGGTGCCCAAAACTAGACTGCATATCCCAGATTAGGTCTTAAAGCGGAGTTCCACCCAAAAATGGAACTTCAGCTTTAAGGGAAGGTGACCCCCTGACATGCCACATTTGCAATTTTTTTGGGGGTGGGGGGGTAGCGGAAACCCTTTTAGAATGTTCCAGCTCCCACTTATTCCTGAGGCACCGCGGCGCCGGAAAGAAGATCACCTCTCCCCCCTTCCTCTCGGCAATCATCTGGGACATGTCACAGGTCCCAGACGATTTTCCCAGGCAGTCACAGCGCACCGTGTGGCTCGCGCATGTGCTGTGTGTGCCTGGCTGTGAAGCCACAGCCGGGCGCCCACAGTGACAATGCGGGCACCGCAGAGAGGAGGGGGAGACGAGTGGGGCTTCATTCCCCTGCCTCGCTGGACCCTGGGATAGGTTATGCCGGCCATACACGGTTCAAATTTCGAAAGAATTTTCTTTCGAAAATCGTATCTAAGAATTTTCGTATGAATTTCGCACCATTAGTGGGCTGCAGCAACAGCCGATTTTCGTTCAGAAATAAAATTTGAGGAATCGGACATGTTGGAAATTTTTAGAAAAACGAACGATTTTCTAATCAATGATGGGAGAATCGTGCGAGAAACGTAATAAGAAAAGAAAATGTACGGAGATAAAAGAAAATGTACGGAGATAAAAGAAAATTTACGGAGAGAAAAGAAGATTCCCAGCCAAGAAAATTCTTTTCTGTAGCAACATGAGGTGAAATTGAAGGCTAGGTTGGCCGAATTTCGAAAATCAATGGTGGCATCATCGGATCACAAAAAAAACGAATTTTCTGATTTTGAAAAGAAAATTCATTCGAAATTCGACCGTGTATGGCCTGCATAAGTGTCCAACTATTTAAAGTCAGCAGCTGCAGTATTTGTTTTTTCTTTTTACACGGAACTCCGCTTTAATGATTTGTACAGTGGCACAATGATGCCTCTCTCTATCTCTCTGGGGGTCTATATCTCTTCTAATACTCTTTCTGTTTTAGAAAAGGATTTTGATTGCTTCAGAAACTGCAGCTTGGCATTGCATGCTATTATTTAGCCTGAGATCTACAAAAACACCAATATCCTTCTCCACCATTGACTCCCCCACCTGTTCTCTTCCTAGTATGTATGATGCATATACTACAGAAAATGCCATAAAAAAGCTAGTTAAGACTCAACTTCAAGGTACCCCTATGTATAAAATCGTATATATGTCTAGCTCAGGGCTCAAAATTTCAAATCCTGAGCTACTAGCCAGGTGTTAAGAGTTACTCGCCAACAGTTGCCCTACCCAACCCCTAACTTGCCCCGCCCCTAATTCTCTCCCTAAATATGCCCTTAAAAATTATCTCATGAAATGACACTGTTAAGTGTTTTATGTAGAATTAAAGTGTTACTAAACCCAGTAATATGAAAATATTTCCTATGCCCCCCACAGTGCCCACAGCTTACAAATCTTCATTTTACATTAAAATACTGCCACTATATACCTTTTTTGCTGATCTGTATACCACGGCCACATGATAAACTGCACAGTTTGTCCAGTGCTGAGTTTTGAGGTAGGAGGAGATTTCCACTACAGCCTGTAAACACGCCCACATGTGTGATGTCAATATCATATGACCTGAATAGTTCAACTGAAACAGGAAATGTTCTCTCCAGTAATAGAGACTAAACTGAGCATGTGCAGGATGGCTACCCTCACTGTATTATATGGCCTTGCCAAGATACACAGTGCAAGAGGAAAGGATCTGCCCATATAGTGTCAAAGAGCCTTTTTAAACAATGCAGAGGATTAACCCCTTAAGTTCCACAGTGAGTATAACAAACATGCTATTCAGTATATACAGACAGATTTTACTGTTGTGGGTTTAACAACACTTTAGTAAGAAAAATAAATAATAACAACCACAACCTTACAATACAATACAAAACAATAATAACATAAAGCAAATTTCATTGATCTGACTGATAAATAAAATAAGGATAACATATGATTGGCTACTATAGGCACTGTTTGTCAGGTTTGGGTAGTAGAGTGGCAGGTTTTGGAAGTATAGGGGCAGGTTTGGGTAGTATAGGGCGGTATAGTGGCAGGTTGAGGTACAGTGGTGTGAAAAAGTGTTTGCCCCCTTCCTCATTTCCTGTTCCTTTGCATGTTTGTCACACTTAAGTGTTTCGGAACATCAAACCAATTTAAACAATAGTCAAGGACAACACAAGTAAACACAAAATGCAATTTGTAAATGAAGGTGTTTATTATTAAAGGTGAAAAAAAATCCAAACCATCATGGCCCTGTGTGAAAAAGTGATTGCCCCCCTTGTTAAAACATACTATAACTGTGGTTGTCCACACCTGAGTTTAATTTCTCTAGCCACACCCAGGCCTGATTATTGCCACACCTGTTCACAATCAAGGCATCACTTAAATAGGAGCTGCTTGACACAGTAAGGTCCACCAGAAGATCCTTAAAAGCTACACATCATGCCGAGACCCAAAGAAATTCAGGAACAATTGAGAAAGAAAGTAATTGAGATCTATCAGTCTGGAAAGGGTTATAAAGCCATTTCCAAAGCTTTGGGAATCCAGCGAACCACAGTGAGAGCCATTATCCACAAATGGCGAAGACATGGAACAGTGGTGAACCTTCCCAGGAGTGGCCGGCCGCCCAAAATTACCCCAAGAGCGCAGCGACGACTCATCCAAGAGGTCACAAAAGACCCCACAACAACGTCCAAGGAACTGCAGGCCTCACTTGCCTCAGTTAAGGTCAGCGTTCATGCCTCCACCATCAGGAAAAGACTGGGCAAAAATGGCCTGCATGGCAGAGTTCCAAGGAGAAAACCACTGCTGAGCAAAAACAACATCAAAGCTCGTCTCAATTTCTCCACAACACATCTTGATGATCCCCAAGACTTTTTGGACAACATTCTGTGGACCGATGAGACAAAAGTGGAACTCTTTGGAAGGTGTGTGTCCAAGTATATCTGGCGTAGAAGGAACACTGCATTTCATAAAAAGAACATTATACCAACATTAAAATATGGTGGTGGTAGTGTGATGGTCTGGGGCTGTTTTGCTGCTTCAGGACCTGGAAGACTTGCCGTGATAAAAGGAACTATGAATTCTGCTGTCTACCAAGAGATCCTGAAGGAGAATGTCCGACCATCTGTTCGTGTACTCAAGCTGAAACGAACTTGGGTTCTGCAGCAGGACAATGATCCTAAACACACCAGCAAGTCCACCACCGAATGGCTGAAGAAAAACAAAATGAAGACTTTGGAGTGGCCTAGCCAAAGTCCTGACCTGAATCCTATTGAGATGTTGTGGTATGACCTTAAAAAGGCCGTTCATGCTCGAAAACCCTCTAATGTAACTGAATTAGGACAATTCTGCAAAGATGAGTGGGCCAAAATTCCTCCAGGACGCTGTAAAAGCCTCATTGCACGTTATCGCAAATGCTTGGTTGCAGTTGTTGCTGCTAAGGGTGGCCCAACCAGTTATTAGGTTTAGGGGGCAATCACTTTTTCACACAGGGCCATGATGGTTTGGATTTTTTTTCACCTTTAATAATAAACACCTTCATTTACAAATTGCATTTTGTGTTTACTTGTGTTGTCCTTGACTATTGTTTAAATTGGTTTGATGTTCTGAAACACTTAAGTGTGACAAACATGCAAAGGAATAGGAAATGAGGAAGGGGGCAAACACTTTTTCACACCACTGTAGTATAGGATAGTATGTAACACTTAATTTATGCCTCAATTCCATGTAAAAACAATAATCTCTCTTAGGCCGCGTACACACGGGCAGACTGTCTGTCCAACTTAGTCCGCTGAAACACATTTCAGCGGACAGTCCGCTCGTGTGTGGGCTTCAGCGGACTTTTTCAGCGGACTGTCTGGCGGACTAAGTCTTTCGGAATTTCCGTAATATTGTCCGTCCAACTTTGGTTTCAGCGGACAGTCCGCTCGTGAGTAGACAAGTTGGACGGACTAAGTATGGTGCATGCTCAGAAAGGATTTACACGGCGAAAGGTTGCATTGCTGTGTATTGGACTTCCTATTTCTAGTCCCGTCGTACGTGCTGTACACGTCATCACGCAAGCTTTCAACGGACTGTCTGTTCATCGTGTGTGGTCAAGTCCGTTCATTCAAAAGTAGGACGGACTGTCTGTCGGATTGTCTGACGGACTTAGTTGGCCAGACAGTCCGCCCGTGTGTACGCGGCTTTAGATTTCTGTGATTACTGACATCAACTTTTGTATTCTCCACTTTTTAGTTTTATAAATGGCTCCTTAGAAAAAAACACTTTAAATTATTCAGGAGCCCTCCTCTCTTAGACTGTCAACAATTGATTTGCGCAGCGCAATGTGGCTGCTCACTGACACTTCAGTGTACACTTATCAGTCCCTGTTCTCCCCAGCCAGGCATCCCCACTCTGCCCCTCACAATCCCGCCAATTATTACCTCTTCTTATGACGCATGAATGTCTCATGCTTTCTTGTAAATGAAAAGAATGTACATGGTCACTGGCGTTGTTGGCCCCTGTTCTCCCCAGCCAGCCAGCTCCCCTCTGCCCCACTCAGTCCCGCCTCCCATTTCCTCTTCTTGTGACGCATGCATGATGCAGTTAGAAGAGAAAGTATACACCCACTGACCACCCTATGTTTGCCAAAGCAGGGGGATTGTGGTCATGTGAAAGAGAGAAATACTACACAAAAAAGTTAAACAGTGATAGCTTTTGGGGTACACAGAGAGGTTTAGTGATTGCTTATGGTTGTGGTGGCCCATTCAAGGTTTAAAAGCACTTTAACCTGACCATAACACATACTGTAACCCTCAGCCTAACATAACACTTAACCTAACCTTAACCTAACATTCAACACCCCCACCCCCAACATCTAACTCTTAACCTATGCCTTAACACTTAATTCTTACCCCCTAAAACTCACTAACACTTCCAGTACTTTCTAACAGTAACTCTAAAACTTAAACTTTACATCCTCCCTGCTATGCCAGGGGCGGCCATCCATTGTGGGCACATGGGTGCCGCCCTTCTATCCATGTTTTTTTTAAGCACCTGATTAGAGCCAGAGGCTCTAATAGGCTTCAACATAGGATGGGCTCAGGACGCAGAAAATTGTGTCTGGAACCCACCTAGTCGTGTTGCAACAGCGCTGTTTCAAAACTCATCTTCCTCCTAGACAATCGGGAAGTGGGTCTGATACCTTTTCCCCAATTGGCTGAAAGGACAGGCAATCCTATTGGACGCCTAGGAGGAGGCGAGGAGACGCAGGGCGGAAACGAGGAAGAGAAGAGTCGCTGGCCAATGCCTGGATGCCCAGTCCCCGCTGATGCCTGGATGCCCGATCGCCATCGCTGCTCCTCTGATGCCCACCACCTAGATGGGGTAAGTGCTGGTGGACCGTGGGGAAGGGGGAATGGAGCGGTTTAAGTTTGCCGTGGAGGGGGATTTAGTTGTTTGCCGCCCCCCCAAACAAAAAAACACCAGCAGCCACTGCTGCAATCCCTAACAGAGATCTAAAGTAGCCTCTAAACTAAGCCTTAAACTTTATTTAACCAGTTCCCGACCAGCGCACGCCGATGTACGTCGGCAGAATGGCACGGGCAGGCATATTGGCGTACAGGTACGTCCAATCTTCAATGCCGCCCTTCAATGCCTCGTGTCAGTCTGGGACCCTCGTGAGTCCGGTCGTGGGTACCGCGGACTCGATCGCCGCGGGCATACCCGCGATCGTCTCACGGGACGCTGAATGGAGAAGTGCTGTTGTAAACAGCATTTCTCCATTCTGCCTAGCAACTAGTGACGCTGATCTCTGCTCCATGTGATTGGAGCAGAGATCAGTGTTCACTAAATGAAAGCCCAACCCCCCATAGTTAGTAACACACCCCTAGGAACACTTAACCCCTACACTGCCACTCCCTGGTTAACCCCTTCACTGCCAGTGTCATTTACACAGGAATCACTGCATTTATATAGCAGTGATTGCTGTATAACTGACAATGGTCCCAAAAATATGTCAAAAATGTCCAATGTGTCCGCCATAATGTCGCAGTCACAATAAAAATCGCAGATTGCCGCCATTACTAGTAAAAAAATTGTCGCTCTATTTTTATAATTAGGGATGAGCTGAACACCCCCCGGTTCGGTTCGCACCAGAACTTTCGAACGGACCGAAAATGTATTATTTATTATTTATTTATATTTAAGATATTGAAGCGGAACAACTATGATGGGAAGTATGGACCTTACCCAAACCCAAATATCAGAAAGGCCAAGATCATGACTAAAGTTGTGAAGAGTCTTCAGTAGGGATGAGCCGAACACCCCCCGGTTTGGTTCGCACCAAAACTTTCAAACGGACCGAAAATTTGTGCGAACTTTAGAACCCCATTGAAGTCTATGGGACCCAAAAGTTCTAATTTTAATAGTTAATAGGCAAGATATTGTCCTAAAAAGGGTTTGGGGACCCAGCTCCTGCCCCAGGGGACATGGGTCAATGCCAATTTTTTTTTTTAAAACTGCAGTTTTTTCGGGAGCACTGATTTTAATGATGATTAACGTGAAAAAAAGTGAAATATTCCTTTAAATATCGTGCCTGGGGGGCATCTATAGTATGCTTGTGAAGTGGCACGTGTTTCCCGTGTTTAGAACAGTCCCTGCACAAAATTACATTTAACGGAAAAAAAGTAACTTAAAACTGCTTGCGATTTTAATGTCATGTCTGGTTCCAGCAATACGGATGAAAATCATTGAAAAAAAAATGCCATGGGTAGCCCCCCCCCTGCCCATTACCAGCCTCTTTGGGTCTTGTATGGATATTAAGGGGAACCCCGTACCTAAATTAATAAAAAGGAAAGGCACGGGGCCCCCAGGCCTTATATACTCAGAACAGCTGGAGGCACACAACACCCACTTTAACTCCTGCAGATGCCTGTATTAGAGAACACCAGCAATAAAGGGTAGCTACAGGTGTATACTGTGCTGGAGGTACACAGCACCCACTTTAACTCCTGCAGATGCCTGTATTAGAGAACACCAGCAATAAAGGGTAGCTACATGTGTGTACTTTGCTGGAGACACACAACACCCACTTTAACTCCTGCAGATGCCTGTATTAGAGAACACCAGCAATAAAGGGTAGATACAGGTGTATACTGTGCTGGAGGCACACAACACCCACTTTAACTCCTGCAGATGCCTGAGAAAGAACACACTGTCCCTGCCTATCCTTCTCTCCCTGCATGCCGGAACACACTACACAAGGCCACCATGCTGGCGGCCTTATATAGTGTGGGGCATGTACTAAACCCCCTAAGCTATAATTGGCCACAGGTATCCTGCCTGTGGCCAATTATGGCTCTCCTTGCTGCCGGCGCTGTGATTGGCCAAGCATGCGGGGTCACAGTGCATGCTTGGCCAATCATGAGACAGCAATGCACTGTGATGGTGCAATGCATTGTGGGCTGTGAGCGCCACACGAATTTGGCGCGAACGGCCCATAATGTTCAGTATTCACCGAACGGGCAAACAGCCAGTGTTCGAGACGAACATGCGTTCGACTCGAACACCAAGCTCATCCCTACTTATAATATATGCAAGAAAAATATTTCCAAGATAATTAGCCGGAAATTACATTTCTGGTCACGCATGCACAGACTTCCTGTCTATGAATTTATATTTATATCTACGAATAAATGCATTATAATAAGACTGGAGCAGCCACAAAAGGATACTCAACAAATTGCACTGGAAACTTGGTCAGCAGATCATAGGCTTTGGTCTCCACAAATGACGAAATCACATAACTTTGATTCTTTTCTACATAAATAAAAGAGAGAAACATTAATAGTTTAGTAAAAGTAATATTACCAAGAAGAAACCAAACTGCAAAGGTGGATTTTTTTTTTTCTCTAAAAAGTCCCAGTGTTGGCTGGGTTAGAGTCTAGAGAGGGTAGTGATATTACTTTCTGTGTTATGTAACAGTGCTCGGGCCTACTGACCCATCGCTAGACCCAAGCACTCTCACCTGGGAGGAGTGCCACATGTTTCCCCATACACAGAATAGCTTGGTATTTTACACCAGTTGAGATAGAGGACGGAGTGACGGGCAAGTGCTAGATGAAAATAAGTTGGTTGCTTGAAGGTGCTTTTTGAAAGTACCTCAAGGGGCAAAGTGACAGTGTATCATTTAGGTAAGTAAATGTAAAGGAGATTGTACAGGCTAATTGTAAAGTGAGTGGCCAGTTTACTCTCCTTTTATTAGCCATTTATTCCTTGGCTTCATTCTGATAATAATCCTGTACTTAAAGCGGAGGTCAGCCCATCCCTTTAAAAATTAAAAGTCAGCAGCTACACATACTGTAGCTGCTGACTTTTAACATTAGGACACTTACCTGTCCTGGAGTACAGTGATGTCAACACCACAGCTGATGTTTCCATCAGCTCTCGGGTGCTGCCGCCGCCACTGCCAGTAAGAGGACCTGGCAGTTTAGCCTTTCGGCTTCACGGTCGGGTCCCTACTACACATGCGGGAAGCATGCTGTGCTCTCTCACTGGCCCGGCAGAAGGGGAGGGAGGTGGAGGGAGGAGGAGGGGGGCATACTTTGCCGCGGCCTGGTTTCCCAGGAGTGGAGACAGGATATCTGTATAAATTCTGTATAGAACTGTATTCCATTCTGTATGTCTGTATTGCACACTGCAATCATTGTGCACTTGGCACTAATAATGTTTTGATTACATATTCATATTCTTTTAGACTCTGATAAGAAATGAACCTGCCTATATAATGTCTCTTGTTACCTTAAAAGTATAATTGTAATATTAATGTGATGTAAGTATGGTTATGGTTAAAACTTGAAATGTGTCAAATAAACAGAAGAGTTATTTGGAAAGACAATGAGTGTATCCTTTTGTGTTTGTTTTTATGAATTTGGAACCACTGCTCAATATGAGCATATGAGTTGTCTATCTATACAATTTTCAAGACATGTAGTAAGTAATGAGGGGTTTTCTACATAAATTCTCTTACGTGTAGAAACTTCGAATGTGTCAAATTTCACTGGCTGGACATAGTTGACCAGGCTTGACATCTCCTCATAAGCTGTAGCTTCCTGCCCAGCAGTACCCTGTGTGAAGGAGAGGGAATACCATAAAACATTATAAATAAATTATAAATAGATTTTCTCCTCTATACACGAAAGCCTAACTAATTAATACTTCTGTAAGGGATATGGTGAAATGTACCTAGTGATATTTAATATATATTACATGGCTATATGTGCTGGTCTTCGGCCAGCAAAAACTCAAAATTTAAAAAGACAAGTGCACAGTCCTGCAATGTAGACGCTCACATATAAAGCAGTCTGTATCTCCCAGCACAATTACTAAAAGGCCCTAAGAAACTTTCCTCCACTTCACAGTTCTTATGTGCTTTCTTTCTGCAGAAAGAGAGTGGAATCAGCAAAAAAGGCAGAATGTTAGTCAGGATTGTGTGAGCAATGTCCTTGGGGGGGAAACCATGGACACTGATAGGAATGTGGAAGTTGACCAGTGAGCAATACCTGTGGAAGAGGATGTGGACAATGGTCAGTATACAATGATCGTGGCTTCAGTGTGGGTACTACATATGTAACATCTCTGGAAGAGGTGTGGAGCACTGGAAATAAACAAACTTTGCACTGAAGTGTAACTAAATTCACTTCTAACAGCAAACTCCACCAGTGGTCAATGGCTAAATTTAGTGTATGCCTCTGCCATATCCAGCTGCAATTCATTTTCAGGTCTGTTCAGCCTTTGCCTAAGCCTGGTGGTTGATTGCTCCTGCCTGCTGCTAGAATATTGCAGCAATAATGTTGGTGGATCAATTCTTGGGTTATGAATAATTATCTGACCCTAGTAATCATTGGAAAGCTGGCCCAGAAGATGTGGCTGGGAAGAAGATAAATATTTGGGATGATCAGAACTGTGTCAGAAACCAAAAATTGGACTGAGACAGAAGTGCAGTTAAAATAACACTTGTTTAATAATAGTAATAGTAAAAGGTAAACATAGTTAAATCATAGCCAGAGTTCGGTAACCGGAACGGATAGTCAGACAAGCCAAAACGTCAGGGAGCTAGAGATCACCGTACTTCAGGACAGGCCAGGAAATCAGGAAACCGTAAAATCAGCATAGTGGAACAGCTAGCAGGATCAGGAACCAGAAGGGACATTAGCCAAGCAAGTCTTGAAAAGTTACACAGAAGAGAGTCTCTGGATGTGTTGACCAAGGTGAAGGCAGAGAGGAACTGAACAGCTTAAATAACCAGCAGGACTGAAGAACAGGATATCATCATCAGGTGAGTCACTGTGGAATAGATTGGATCTGGCAAGTAACCAACATCTGAGCGGCCTGCTCTGAGAAGGAAGGGCTGAGCCCAACCCTGATAGTACCTCCTCCTCAACAACCCCTCCCCCTTAGAGGACCACCAGGTTTGAGGGGAAACACGGAGGAGGACAGGGGCATGTACGTACAAGGATGAGACCCAAGAGCATTCCTACGGACAGTACCCTTTCTAATGCACCAGGTACTGTATGCACCAACGGAACTTACTGGAGTCAACAATGGACTGTACATCATACTCCTTGTGGTTCTCAACCTGTACTGGGTGAGGACATGGCACTGAAGTTTTAAAGTGGTTTCAGGCCAAAGGTTTTAATAAGAAGACATGGAATATATTTAAGATACATTATATCAGAAGGAAGGTCTAAAGCATAAGCCACTGGGTTAATCCTGTGGAGAATACAGAAAGGCCCAATAAATGGAGGTGCCAACTTCAGTGAGGGAACAGGGAGTCGGAGGTTGCGAGATGACAGCCAGACCCTGTCCCCAACCTGGTAGGAAGGTGCAAGCAGGCGCCTGCTGTCAGCATGGTGTCTGTACCTATCATTGGCATGTCGCAAAAGCCTCCTGGACTTGTGCCCAAATGGAAAGAAGACCACGGAGATGCTCCTCTAATGCAGGGATGCTCTGCGGAACAAAATGAGTCAGGCAACATGGAAGGTTGGAAACCATAGTTTTCCATAAATAGGGACAGTCGGGAAGCAGAATTCAAGGCACTATTGTGTGCAAAATCTGTTATCATGGTCAGAAATATAGCAACGTAGAAACTGCTCCAAGGACTGGTTGGCTCGTTCTGGGGCCACATTAGACTGCGGGTGATAGGCAGAGGTGAAAGAAAGCTGAATTCCCAACTGTGCACAAAAGGCTTGTCAGAACCAGGACACAAACTGACTACCCCTGTCCGAGACAATCACCTTGGGTAGCTCATGTAAGCAAAAGATCTCCCTAGCAAAAATAGAAGCCAGTTTCTTAGCTGTGGGCGACTTCTTAAGTGAAAAAAAAAATGAGACATCTTCGAGAACTGATCAACCACCATAAGGATAACTGTGTTACCCTGAGAGTTGGTTAACTCCACAATAAAATCCATGGACAGGTGGGTCCAAGGCCTCTCTCCACTGGGTATGGGTTGTAGGAGGCCCACTGGAAGGTGTCGTGGTGTCTTACTCTGAGCACACATGGAACAAGCAGCTACGAAGGTGGCTACATCAGCATGTAGACTAGGCCACCAAAAGGCCCAAAAGAGTTTATTCTTCTCAGGTTGGCCAGCAGCCTTGGAAAAATGGTAAGTCTGGAGCACGGCAGTACGGAGACTCTCAGGGATAAAGCAGCAGTCAAACGGTTTTCCAGGAGGAGCATGGACCTAAGCGGCAAGAATTTTGTCACCCAAAGGAGAAGTGGGACTGGTGTGAACCGTAGCCAGAATACAATCAGGAGGAATCACAGGAACCGATTCCATCTTGGAAGTGGAGGAAAATTGTTGTGACAAAGCGTCAGCCCTCACATTCTCAGTACGGGGTAATTAAAACTTGACAAGAAAAGAGCCCATCGCGCCCTTCTGGGAGAGAGGTATTTAGCCTCAGACAAGAATGTGAGATTCTTAGGTCAGTAAGAAGGAGAACCGGCACAGGGGTACCTTTGAGGAGATGTCTCAATTTTTTAAGGGGCTAAAATGATCGCTAACAACTCTGTTGCCAATCCCGTTCTTGCATTCCACAGGTGACAATTTTTTGGAAAAGTAGCCACAAGGATGCATAGCGCTCTCATAGGTAGAGACAGACTCCGGTTTCAGAAGCATCAACCTCAAGGATAAAGTGTAACATAGGATCAGGATGTACCAACACAGGAGCAGAAACAAAAGCAGCCTTGAGACTCTCAAAGGCCTTAACCACTTTCAGACAGAACCACTTTGCAGGCCAATGACCAGACCACTTTTTGCAATTCGGCACTGCGTTGCTTTAACTGACAATTGCGCGGTCATGCGACGTGGCTCTCCAACAAAATTGACATCCTTTTTTTCCCACAAATAGAGCTTTCTTTTGGTGGTATTTGATCACCCCTGTGGTTTTTATTTTTTGCGCTATAATCAAAAAAAGAGCGTACATTTTGAAAAAAACACATTATTTTTTACTTTTTGCTATAATAAATATCCCCCAAAAATATATAAAAAAAACATTTTTTTTCCTCAGCTTAGGCCGATACGTATTCTTCTACATATTTTTGGTAAAAAAAAAACGCAATAAGTGTTTATTGATTGGTTTGCGCAAAATTTATAGCGTTTACAAAATAGGGGATAGTTTTATGGCATTTTTATTAATATTTTTTTTTTACTAGTAATGGCGGCGATCAGCGATTTTTATTGTGACTGCGACATTATGGCGGACACATCGGATATTTTTGACACATTTTTGGGACCATTGACATTTATACAGCAATCAGTGCTATACAAATGCATTGATTCCTGTGTAAATGACACTGGCAGTGAAGGGGTTAACCAGGACGGTGGCAGTGTAGGAGTTAAGTGTTCCTAGGGGCGTGTTACTAACTCTGGGGGGCTGGGCTATGTCTTAGTGAACACTGATCTCTGCTCCAATCACAGGAAGCAGAGATCAGTGTCACTTGTTGCTAGGCAGAAAGGGGAGATGCTGTTTACAACGGCATCTCCCCGTTCTCCTTCCCCGTGAGACAATCGCGGGTATCCCTGCGGCGATCGAGTCTGCGGGACCCGCGACCGGACTCACGGGGGTCCCGACCGGCAATGCGCGCTGCCGGCGGTGCGCACGCGATGGCAGGGCGGCAAATTCAACTGGACGTACCTGTACAGCAGTTTGCTTGCCCCTGACATTCTGCCGATGTACATCGTTGTGCGCCGGTCGGGAACTGGTTAATGGACTCCGGAGACCAACTCTGTGGGTTACCTTCCTTTCTGGTCATATCAGTCAGGGGCTTGACCAGAGACGAGAAATTATGAACAAACTTTCGATAATAATTGGCAAAGCCGAGAAAATGATGCAGAGGACGTATACCCACGGGTCGGGCCACTGTAGGACTGCTGAAAGTTTCTCTGGGTCCATCTAAAAACCGGCAGTGGAAATGACATAACTCAGGAATTTAACCTGTTCACGATGTAACTCTCACTTCTCCAATTTACAATAGAGATTGCTCTCTCTCAGCTTCTGAAGCAAGCAACAGACATCTGTGTGGTGGCTCTCTAGAGACTTGGAAAAAATTAGGATATTGTTGAGATAAACCACCACACAAAGCTGCAATCGGAAAACATTGTTGATAAATTCCTGGAAGACTGCAGGAGCTTTGCAAAGGCCAAATGCCATTACCAGGTACTCATAACGGCCTGTTCTGGTATTAAACGCAGTTTTCCATTCGTTGCCCTCCTTTATCCTCTTGAGATCAAGGGCGGATCCAGGGGGGGACAATTGCCCCCTCCGAGAATGTGAGTGGGCGGGCAGGGGTCGCCGTGGGTGAGAGAGCCGGCGGGTGGCTCCACAGCTGATAGCACGGGCGGCTCTGTTGAGAGACAGCGGGTGGCTCGGCTCGGCTCACTGACAGTGTGTGAGTGGCTGCTGGCCAATCAGGGAGCCGGCAGGTGGGGGAGAAAAGAGATGACATCATCTCTCACCGCCAGGCACCCGCCCTGCATCCCTGCTGTTCCGCCCTCACTGTGCAGTGTGCAGGCAGCCGCGGCAGCAGAGAGATTACTTTATCTCTCTGCTGCTTGATTGGTAATCTGCTGCCTGGGACAGAGCAAGAGACAATCTGCATTGTGTGGCATGGGACATGGCAAGTGACAATCCACATTGTGTGGCATGGGACGTGGCAAGTGACAATCTGCATCTGGTGAAAGGTGACGTGGCAAGTGACAATCTGCAACGTGTGGCATGGGACGTGGTGAGTGACAATCTGCATATGGTGACAGGTGACGTGGCAAGTGACAATCTGCAACATGTGGCAAGTGACAATCTGCATTTGGTGACAGGTGACGTGGCAAGTGACAATCTGCATCTGGTGACAGGTGACGTGGCAAGTGACAATCTGCAACATGTGGCATGGGACGTGGCAAGTGACAATCTCCAACGTGTGGCATGGGACGTGGTGAGTGACAATATGCATCTGGTGACGTATCAAGTGACAATGTGCATCTGGTGACGTGACAAGTGAAAATCTGCATCTGGTGACAGGCGACGTGGCAAGTGACAATCCGCAATGTGTGGCAGGTGACAGCGGCAGGTGACACACTCGGGGCTCCCACTGATTCAGCACTATGGTTAGTTGAACCATTTAATTTTTTATAACAATGTAATAATAGTAATGTGCTTCAATCATCCTGACACCACAACAACCATGGCGCTGTGATGATTGAATCGCTAACACCAGCAATTTCCCTGATAAATTTACCCCCACAAAACATATTTTCTGTCAGTGCCCCTCCCGAGACTAGGCTCTGGATCCGCCCCTGCTTGAGATTGTATGCTCCTCTCAAATCCAGCTTTGTGAAAACCGTTGCTCCCTTGAGGCGGTCAAATAACTCCGCAATCAACTGAATTGGATAAGTATTCTTAATCGTGAATGATTGAGACCCCTATAATCAATACAAGGTCTCAGTTCACCACTCTTCATCTTCACAAAGAAGCCAGCACCAGCAGGAGACAAGGACTTGCGGATTAATCCTCGAGAAAGTGCATCTGCAACATACTCCTCCATGGCCTCCAAGACTGAGAAATGGTAAACCTGGCCCTGAGGGGTTATGACACCAGGTTGAAGGTCAACTGAGTAATCATATGGCCGGTGTGTAGGCAAATTACCGGCTTGACCCTTGTCAAAGACATTGATAAAATTGCGGTACTCCTCTGGCAGGGTGGAGAGTGAAGAGTTGCATAGGATCTTAGCCACATTCTAGAAACATGCCTTGCTGCATTGTGGTGACCAGGAGAACCTCCGCATTAAGCCAATCAAAAGAGGGGTTATGCCTCTGTAACCCAGAATAACCAATAACCAGTGAAAACTTAGGTGAAGAAATAACTTAGAATTGGATTATCTCATGGTGAAGAGCCTCCATGGCCATGGACAAAGGAACAGTTTCATGAGTCACATTTACCAAGCTGTAAAGGTCCCCCATCAAGAGCACCAATGGCAAGTGGAGTGGCACGAAGCTGCAGCGGAATTGAGTGCTTAGATACAAAGGCAGCATAAATGAACAGACCTGCACCTCAAGAGTCGGATAGAACCTGTATCTCGACGGACAAGTCAGACCAAGAAAGGATAACCAAGACCAGAGGCTTATCCTTCTGGATAACTGGGGATGAAACAATGCCACTTAAAGCGGGATTCCACCCTAAAGTGGAACCTCCGCTGATCGGAACCCCCCCCCCCTCCGGTGTCACAATTGACACCTTTCAGGGGGGAGGGGGGTGGAGATACCTGTCAAAGACAGGTATTTTCACCCACTTCCGGGCATAGACTCCCACGGGAGTCTACGCCATTTCCTGCCCTGCCGCGCTGTCTGCTGGGACACACACGGGTCCCAGTGACAGCGCGGAGATTTCCTATTGCGCGGCGCGGCTCGCGCATGCGCAGTAGGGAACCGGGAAGTGAAGCCAAATCGCTTCACTTCCTGATTCTCTCACCTAGAATGGCGGCGGCAGCAGCCGAGGCCCGAGCGGTCGATCGGCCTCGGCTGCCGGCATCGCTGGAACCCGGGACAGGTGAGTGTCCATTTATTAAAAGTCAGCAGCTGTAGTATTTATAGCTGCTGGCTTTTAATATTTTTTTTTTTGGCGGAATCCCTCTTTAAGGTCTGTCTGCTACAGGATCTCAAGGTTCAGGCATTCAAAAAGTGACCTGCCTGGCCACAATAAAGGTGCAATCTCTCCCTCCTCCTAACGGTTCTCTCATCTGCAGAAAGACAAGTGAAGCCTGCTAGGCCTTAGCAGGTGCAATGTGCTGGGAGCCTCAAAAATACTACCCGTGGAAGCTGGGCTGGAGAAGGAAACCTTGATTGAAGAGTGTTGCAGGGCAGCTGGACAGGACCACCTTTACCTTTTGAATAGGACATTTTGCCCAAAGGTCTAGGTACTGAAGTGTTTGAGGGTTAGATGCTGGAAGGTGCTGCTTAGGTCAGTAACTCCTTGCATTGGGTCTTGGGTTAACCGGTTTCCCCTTCACTTCCAGCATTATTTTGAGGCTGCGATCATGGGGCCAAATGCTGCTGAAATAGAATCTTTCGAGGAATTTGTCCTCTAAGTCCCCCGTGCCTTTTTGAGTATCCTACATCCACATCCCTCCTTCCTGCATTTGTTCAAAATCTTCAACCCCCCCACCGACCCAGACTGAGCCTGTATTTGTCTATGTGCTTCTGGGACAGGAACACAGGCTGGGCAACCTCTGGACAGGAAAGGGAGACTCATTCAATTCCAGCAGCCCATGGAAATAAACACGGGGGCTGCTTGTCTGTAATTTCCAAGCCTGGTTCATGCTGCTGTTGTCTTAGCAACCAACCTAAGATTGTTTATTTCATTTGTACTTTGTGGATTGTCCAATTGGGAGCATATGAATGAGTTGCTTTAGTGTATGTTTTTCTGTTTTTTCTTCCTGTGAAGAGACTGTATTTTTGCAGGGGAGAATAAATGCCAGTAAGTGTGCATTTTTGGCTGGCAGGCAGAGGGTTTATTGTCACAGCAGAAGGAGCTCAGTGTCTGGCAGAAGAAGTTGGCGGGAGAAGTTGGTGCCACAGAGAATGGACGGGGCTACATGCAACAGGTTGTGTGGGTGTAGCCTGCTGAGGGATAGCACACATGGAGCAAGGTGGCATGTTACTGTTTCTTTGGGTACAGCACTGTGCCAGGATGTGGAAGAGTGGACCTTGTTGAGGTATTCAACTGACTGGCTGGCCAATACTCAGGAGGACTATATGACTGATACCAGGGTGGACTGGAATTCAGGGTTCCTGCACCAAGGCACTGGAATTCTCCAGAACAGCTGCAGAGAGGCATGAAGCTCGCAATACCTCCACCAAAGTGGAATGTTGTGCTGGGGTGTCTTCAGGGCTAGGACTGAGGACAACAGGCTATTCAAGTAGCCAAAGAACTGTGACCGGTCAGCATTGTTTCTGCTTTTACCAGGCTCTTATTACAACTGCTGGCTTTTGGTTTCTATGAATGTTGAGGAACTGAACTGTTGCCTAAGATAGGTGGCAACTTGCTTCACATGTGCAAGTAATGGAACGAAGATAGTGGGTGAGACCAACTGGGGAAGTGCACACCGCTGGATCGTGGGACAGATGAGTGGCTGTTTTTTAAGTCAGCAGCTTGTAGCTGCTAACTTTAATTTTTTTCACAGGAGACTGGAACGCCGCTTTAAGAAGAAGAATCTTCACACGCGTGGGCTCATGCGCATTTAGGTTTTTATTTATTTGATTTGATTTTTGATGTATATTTACATCAAAAATCTATAACGATTTTAAAGATTTCTGCACTTCAAGGGGCAATGTATAGCACTATGCTGTGTACATTACCCTTTTTTACCCCTAACTAACCACTTGTAATGCAGGATACTCAGCTTCTGGGAGCAAGAGCTTTTTGTGCAGATTTTTCTTGCCTATAGGAAAAACACAAATATTTAAGGGGGGAGGAGGTGTAAGTAGCACCCCTGCCCTGGGCTGGCTAAATGTCGTGCATGGCTTCTCTGCTGTATCCTGCTGCTGAGCTGCAATTCATTTTCAGGTCTGTGGTCTCTTCCAGCATTCCCTAAGCCTGGTCACTGATTGCACCGGCATGCAATTCACCGGAAGAAAATTATAGCAATAGCATGGACCAATCACTGGATTATGAATAGTTATCTGACCATAGACAATCCCTGCGCCTGGAGAGAAGATAAATATTTGGGAGGACCTGATTCATTGCATAAATTCTGCAGTGGCTATTTTTCTTTAAAGCATAACTCCATGTTTACTTACCAAAATTATATAAAACAATTGCTTTTTCAAAATCAACCCATGTCATATGTGCAATGCGCCCCCATATATATTTCTCCAAATCATATAGAAGGTGTAGAGCCTACACACAGTTTTCAGAGTAGGTTACATAGCTACATAGTAGGTGAGGTTGAAAAAAGACACAAGTCTATCAAGTCCAACCTATGTGTGTGATTAAATGTCAGTATTACATTGTATATCCCTGTATGTTGTGGTCATTCAGGTGCTTATCTAATCGTTTTTTGAAACTATCGATGCTCCCTGCTGAGACCACCGCCTGTGGAAGGGAAGTCCACATCCTTGTCGCTCTTACAGTAAAGAACCCTCTACGTAGTTTAAGGTTAAACCTCTTTTCTTCTAATTTTAATGAGTTGCCACGTGTCTTGTTAAACTCCCTTAAGCCCCGTACACACTATCAGATTTTCTGCTGATTTTTGTCTTCAGATTTACCAAAACTATGTAGTGCAAGGGTCTGCCTGATTGCATACAAATTGAAACTCCTAAGGTTTGGCCTCATATTATATGGTTTTGGTAAATCTGAAGGAAAAAAAAATCAGCAGAAAATCTGATAGTATGTATGGGGCTTTAGTAGCTGAACTGATTTCACTTTTGTACTCTTTATTCTATGAAGGTACCTCTAAATTTCTCTGCAAGGTTTAACCTGACTAACTGGAATAGTTGTACCAGTTTAATTCTACTGACATAAGGTACTGGAATTGAGATTCGTGATTACCTATTCTATAAGTGGTTTCCTACAATGATAATGTTGGTAACTGTAATCCCAAGTCAAAATTCTGCATGTAAATGGTGATTCATGTGAATCTAGACAGCACAGTGGTTCCCTCTCCAAATCCCTGCCATGCAATTTTAAAGATGCCAGAATAGATTGTATGATGATATATTGAGAGCTCACTTCATCAGACTGGATCTGTTTCTCCTCTTCATCCATATTCTCTGCCACCTCTTCCCCTGTCTTCTCTCCACCTGCTTCTTCCACTGTTTCGTTTTCTACAAGAAAATGTAAAAAGCAACTGATAAATTACCTGGATTATCAGAAAATATTAAAACATTACAACCAATGGATTACCACTGATAAGTGTCACCACCAGCCTGCGTATACCTGTATTTTCGCTGGATTGTGCATTTGTATGATCTGATTCACCACTCTGTGCTTTTTTCTCGGCTGAAGAAAAAGCCTGGTTCTTTTTATTTTTAATCAAGATTTTTCCCATCAGGTCATTAGGGCTTGGCACTGGACATCCTGGTTTTAGCTATTGAAAAAATGAAAAAAAAAATAGCTATTGAAAAAATTCTTATTTAATGTTTTTTTACTGATTCTATTTATAGTGTCCTGAAAAAAAAGAATTCATACCTCTTGAAATTTTCCACATTTTGTCATGTTACAACCAAAAACTTAAATGTATTATATTGGCATTTTATGTGATAGACCAACACAAAGTGGCACATAATTGTCAAGTTGAAGGAAAATTATAAATGGTTTTCCAAAATATTTACAAATAAACATGTGACTGGGCCATTCTAACACATGAATATGCTTTGATCGAAACCATTCCATTGTAACTCTGGCTGTATGTTTAGGGTCGTTGTCCTGCTGGAAGTTGAACCTCCGCCCCAGTCTCAAGTCTTTTGCAGACTCTAAGTTTGTCCCGTATTTGGCTCCATCCATCTTCACATCAACTCTGACCAGCTTCCCTGTCCCTGCTGAACAAAAGCATCCCCACAACATGATGCTGCCACCACCATGTTTCACAGTGGGAATGGTGTGTTTAGGGTGATGTGGGGTGTTCGTTTTCCAATACACATTTTGCTTTTAGGCCAAAAAGTCAAATTTTGGTCTCATTTGACCAGAGCACCATCTTCCACATCTTTGCTGTGTCCCCCACATGGGTTCTCGCAAACTGCAAACGGAACTTCTTTTAGCTTTCTTTCAACAATGGCTTTCTTCTTGCCACTCTTCCATAAGGGCCAAATTTGTGGAGTGCATGACTAATAGTTGTCTTGTGGACAGATTTTCCCACCTGAGCTGTGGATGTCTGTGGTTCCTCCAGAATTACCATGGGCCTCTTGGCTGCTTCTATGATTAATGTTCTCCTTGCCTAGCCTGTCAGTTTAGGTGGACGGTCATGTCTTGGTAGGTTTGCAGTTGTGCCATACTCTTTCCATTTTCGGATGAAAGATTGAACAGTGCACTGTGAGATGTTCAATGCTTGGGATATTTTTTTTTTATAACCTAACCCTGCTTTAAACTTCTCAGCAACTTTATCCCTGACCTGTCTGGTGTGTTCCTTGGCCTTCATGATGATGTTTGTTCACTAAGGTTCTCTAACAAACCCCTGAGGGCTTCACAAAACAGTGGTATTTATACTGAGATTAAATTACACACAGTAGGACTCTATTTACTAATTAAGTGACTTCTGTAGGAAGTTTTAGTTAGGGGTATCAGAGTAAAGGGGACTGAATACAAATGCACTCCACACTTTTCAGATATTTATTTGTAAAAATAAAATCACAATTATAGGCCAATACAAAGTGGCACATCACATAAAATCCCAATAAAATACATATACAGTACGTTTTTGGTTGTAACATGACACAATATGGAAATTTCAAGGGGTGTGAATACTTTTTCAAGGCACTATAGAAGAGGATCTCTGCTTGAAACTCTTTAAAGTGATTGTAAAGGCATTTTTTTTCTATAAAAATAACAAACAGGCCATACTTACCTGCTCTGTTGCAGTGGATTTGCACAGAGCAGCCCAGATCCTCCTGGGTGCCTCTTCTGTGCTCCTGGCCCCTCCCTCCTGTTGAGTGCCCCCACAGCAAGCAGGTTGCTATGGGGGCACCCAAGCCAAGCTGCAGCTCCGTGTGTCCATTCAGACACAGAGCTGTGGTTCAGCCCTGCCTTGGCTAACTGACTTTGATTGATAGCAGCGGGAGCCAATGGCACCGCTCCTGTGTCTAAGCCAATCAGGAGGGAGAATCCCGGACAGTTGAGACAGTCATGGACATTGCTGGAGATGGGGCTCAGGTAAGTATTAGGAGGGGGGCTGCTGCACACAGAAAGCTTTTTATCTTAATGCATATATTGCATTAGGATAAAAAACCTTATGACTTTACAACCCCTTTAACTTACTCTACCAAAATATAATTATCCATTTTGAGTGAAGCTCTTCTGCTAAATCATATCTAAACAGAAAATGAAATCAAAACATATAGAAACTGGCAAGGTGTATTTTTTGTTCTTAGGTTATGATATACTCAGGGGTGGACTGACAACTCATGGGGCCCCCGGGCAATAGGAGATTTTGGGGCCCCCAGGCAATCAGAGATTATGAGGCCACACAGTAGACACAAACACACACACACAGTATACAATCACACAGTATACACAGACATGTTTCTATTGGCTGGGACGGTACTGGAGAGGTGGGGCAGCTATGATCTCAGGATTTTTAGACCGAAAAGATGTCGGTAAGGGACATTTCAGAGACATATGTAAAAAAAAAATGGAGGCTGGCAACCCTGATGGGGCCCCCTAGTGGCATGGGGCCCTTGGGCAGTGCCCGAGTGGCCCAATGGTCAGTCCACCCCTGGATATACTGTAATGGCTAAGTCCACCTTTTGCACATAAAATAGTAAAAGTACCCGTATTTGCGGCAAAAAAGTGCATTTGTATTTTGTTTTTTTTTGTTGCAAATAAGCCTGCAAAGCAATGCAATCATGATCAGTAGATCACGGCTGTAATGCCGGACTCCCGCGGACTCTTCCACTAGTTCTATGTCTATTTTAAGGTATGTACTTTGAGTTAGAGAGCCTGAGGAGGCAGAGCTTTAGGAAGTGTCAATGGACTAACAGTGTGGTAATCACAGCACTTGTGTTCCATTGATAAGTACAAGTTTGTCTGTCATAGTGGAAAACAGGACTTGTAGTTCATCCATTCACAGATATCTTTGCACGTGGAGCCCTGCACATTAGCACAAAACTCAAGAGCATCAGTTGCTGCCAGGCAGAAGAGCCTCTGCACTCGATCAGGGAATGGGCAGTTTGAGGGAAAGGGGGTCTATTTGCAACCAGCAAGGGGGCCTATTTGCAAAGCTGGCTATAGATGGATAGAAAATCGGCCAGTTCAGCTGAATTTCAGTCAATCTGTGGCTGCTTCTGCTCTAATGATCAGCTTCTCTCAAACGGGAACGTTGGAAAATTTTCATTCATTTCATTCAGCGCTGATCATTGTATTTTGGCAGCAGAGGAGTCTCCACTGTCAGAATGCAATAGCAGAGCGGCAAGGATTCCTCCATCTACCTCGCTTGTGTGGATGGGAGAATCCATTTTGTTTATTTGTGGTCAGCCCTCTGGCTGATAAAAAAAAAAAAGAAAAAGATCCATTTATAGCCAGAAAGATGGCAAGATAAAACATGATCTAAAAGGTAGCGTCAACCTTTAAGCATGCTGTTGGACCAGCATTGATATAGATCGAGCAGTAGGTAAAATTTTATACTCACAGGAAACTTCTCCAGTGCTTCTGTCAGTAACATTTCACCAAATATTGTCCTGCAGTACTCAGCCATTTTTGCCTGTTGCTTTGCACTAAAATATATTTAAAATATGTTACTATTTTATAATATTAAATACAAAGCTAATAATAAAAAAAAGGTCTAAAATTGCGGCACACAATAGATTTTATAATCCTTACATGTATCTTAAACTACAATAACTGCAGTTGAGGTCCACGTCTATACCCACATCACTGTGCCTTTACTTATCCGTGGGGGCTCTATAATTGTTTATTTTACTGTTTTTGTCATATGTATTTTTGCAACAATTACTTTCTTGCTTTTTGCTGTAATTTATGTATATATCTTTGTATATTTTGTAATAAACGATTTTTTATCAATGTTCTACTGTATATCTGGGTACCGTGATAGTCCTAATCACTACAGGTGATTGAGGGCAATTTTTGGAGTAGCCCTTGTCCAATCCCTCCTCTTCCTTACAGTAACTGCAGAAAAATGATCAAGATTTGGTGACTGAAGCCCATCATCATACATTTGGTTCATAATGCCTAAAATGCATCTAGAATGTTTCTGGATTTTTCAGCCTTTCCCCTGGACTGTATACTTATGTGGTCCCTTTTAAAATCATGCATTAATAGATTATACTGTATATATTATGTATATTGTATATATAATTTAATTTATATACAAGAACATGTGTTACCTAGCAGTGGATTGGTTATCTTTACTGGTGACTTAAATGTATGTATAGCTCACATTTTTTTTTCTAGCTTTGGATTTCTGTGTGATTGTTATTGCAGTCAGTGTCCTCGCTAGGGAGATTCAGCCTCTTTTGTTGTCCTAGTGGTCATTGTCACCAGAAGTGAAAATGATGGGAAATTCCAAATTCTACAGCTGTTACTAGAATAGGACTAGAAATCTTCCACTGGGGCACTTTGTGTTTGTGATACACCATAAGCAGGCTGAAGGCAAGGAAGTGAAAGATAAAAACAGAGTTGCATGCTATACTGTATATACTGTATTGATGTAGTTTAAATGAATTTCATGTATTTCTGTTAATGCAGACACTTGTATGCTGCACACTTGTGCAGAATTGTAATTCTTTCATTGGGTATCTATGTGTTTATTTGCCCATACTAGCTTGGGGATTTAGTTGGAGAGTCTTTATTTCGACCATACATATGGCAATTATGTGTAAATTTTGTGTACATTTTGGATGTTTTTTTTTTTAAAGCTATCACATGGACTTTATTAGGCTTTGGAATCTGCCTCCCACAAAGTAAAGCAATGAAACCATCTCTATCAGCAGTCTCAAACTGGTGGCCCTCCAGCTGTTGCGGAAACTACAAATCCCATCATGCCTTTGTCTGTGGCAGTCATTCTTGTAACTGTCACCCTTGCAATGGCTCATGGGACTTGTAGTTTCACAACAGCTGGAGGGCCGCCAGTTTGAGACTCATGATCTATATCATTATAAATGTGACGATACTTACGAGTCCACGTGGTTCTCAAAAGACAGGACCACTGGATAAGAAGACGTCTTGAAAGCAGATTCTGCTATAGCTTCAATGACATCCTAAGACAACAAGACAATATTTTATTTGGTATTTGGGTCAATAACTTGTGGAAAATATATGTGTTGCCCTCTCCACATCCCATCAACTATTTGAGGGTGAACATGAGTTTTGCCAATGTAAGCCCTCTGCTTTTATTTACCTTATCTCTGCTTTTTCTGGAAAAAACCAAGAGACATACAGTGGATGGTACTTCTGGGTAAATGGAGGCACGTGGCTCTTTTCAAAAATGATAGCACTGGTGTTAGGTGATTTGCTGTTCAGGTATCAAGTGCTCTCACATGAGAGCGCAAATAGAGTTCTTAGTTCCATGTAAGCTCCAGGTCTATACAAGGCATTCTATGATTGGATGAGGTGCCGAGAAGGAGTGGTGACAACACAATCTATACATCATCCAATCAGAGAACACCTTGCATTCACTGAAAAAATACAAGGTGTTCTATGAATGGCAGCAGTTCCAAGTAAGTGACTTCCTGTGGTCAGTGTGCAGAGGGGGAGCTCCTTGCATAGAACCCAACTAGGACCTGAAAGATCATGGCTATTGCTGTAGTAGATGAAATAGATACATGTATCTTATCACAGAATGGTACTGTGGATACAGAAACAATAACAATGTGCCACGTCCTAATTGTAAAGTGAATTTAAATAAGAAAGGGACTATGGACTTTTTAGGCATGATAACAGGAGAATTTTATAACAAAACATATTTTATTCAAACATATATAAATTCCATATCATTAAATCCACAAAAAATTGTTACAGCCATCTACAGACGTTACAGCTACTGTGAGACAACCCTGATACAATTGGAAATTAGGAAGATATGTAGTGAACATTCCATAATAAAGTCAAAATCCAAGAGTCTGGTATAGAGACAGAATTGCGGTACATCAAAGATAATTCAGTTGTAGTAATGTAGTGTGTAGAAAAAAGTGCAGCCCTAAAATATATGAAGAAAGTTGTTGGGCACAACTTACAAAAAAGTGCAAATTAGTGACCATATAATGTGAACAATTTTACCATAAATCACATACAAAACAAAAAAATGCGAAATACTGCAAAAAAAATTGCATAAATCGCATATAAAGTCCATAAAAGTACCACACCTTGAGTCTCACAATCAGCATAAAATTTAGGGACAAATAGTTCACCATTTGGAAGTATAAACTGAGTGCCCGTATGGATCCAGGGACAAAATGCGCATTTGCCACATCTATTAATCCCATAGGGACGATGTCTAGATAGGGGCTTGTTAGAAAAGTGACTGGAAGTGAGCTTATCATGTAAATATCTAGACCCTGGATCCGTACGGGCACTCAGTTTATACTTCCAAATGGTGAACTCTTTGTCCCTAAATTTTATGCTGATTGTGAGACTCAAGGTGTGGTATACCTGATGTCTTGCAAATGTAACGCCTTCTATGCTGGTAAAACTATCAGATATTTTCGATCTCGTATCAAAGATCATGTTTATTATTCTTCGGGCGGAAAAATGATTACCTCAGTGAGCAGACATCTTGATTTATACCATAAATTTGATATCTCTGTAATTTCTTTCATTGCCCTTGCTGTGGTCCCTCAAGACCCACGAGGGGGTAATTGGGACAAACAGATCCTCAGGAGAGAGACTATCTGGATAGAGTGACTTAATGCCACTCATGCTCCCGGTATAAATGAGGTTCAGTCATACAAACCTTTTCTCTAACACATCTGGTTTTGATTATTGCCCATTAACATCCTTTTGAGTGGTCATTTATTACTAAAATACTATTCTGTGTTTAGAGTGATTTTTATCTGTCTGGATCTAATGTCCTCTAATCCTCGCTGTCCATTGTGTCCATATTACTATATTTATACTGGTAAATAATATGTTTCTGCAATGGTGTCAGGATGTTATCACGGTGACCGTCCATTGTAGGAATCCATCATTGTCATTTTTTTGATTATGATTATTGAATACCCATTATCATTTAGATTCGCATGAGGGCTTACTGATGACCAGTCTGAGCACTAGGTGGCCGCCTAGCGTCACGTTTTGCAATATTATTGCGGACATGGCACAGGTATCGGGCGCCAGATGGAGCTCTTTTATGCTGCCCTGCCAACCTTTCCCTGTCACTTACCGTGCCCTACTTTCCACTGCAGGGTTGTGTTGTTTTCCATCTTTACACGCAGGCTCGACTGATCTGAATGACATCACATTGGCTACGCCGATTTGCTGACCACGGACAGGATGTGCGTACATCACCAGATGCTATCTACACTGTTGGTGTTACCCTCCAACGCTGTTAATTGCTACAGGGGTTTTGATCTGGGTATGGCTATTTTCTCCTATAATAATTGGCGTTTCAATTTTAGTATCTCATGCCTGATGGCTCTATGCTTGTGAAATCTACATTCTTGTTATATCTTTCTAGGCTGTCGATTAGATATTCATCTTGGTTGGCAGTACTTATTGTTCACTTCAATTTTATGACCCATGGCTGGGCTGGTTTTTCAATTCAGTGATTACTCCCTGTATGTGAGGCTCTCTGCGTAGGGCTATGTGCATTCTATACAGCATACTTTTTTCTGCTTGGATTTTAATATGGTGAGTTTTGTTATTGCCCTGATGCTGGATTTAAATCTGTACTACTTATCTGCTTTAGATCTATTGATTAATACCTTTTTGTTATCTTTTCTATATCACTTTTTAGGTAGTTTCTACCTTTTTGGCTCCAGCCCAACATAGTATTATCTTTTAGAATTACATCTCCCCCGTATTCAGTGCTTTGTTTGGTGTATAGTTCTGTCTTGATGTGTCTTTTGTCCTCCCAATTGGGGTCCAAACACATATTGATTTTACCTCATGGTCTAGTAAGTGCATTTAAATTATATATTAATGTGATATGGCCCCTGGTATTTACAGATAATGGGAATGGCTTTATACTATTCGAGTTTTTGTCATTGATACCCTTCTATATGTAGGTTGTCCAAACACATACAAATTTGGATATCTTCCTCTATATATATAAAATTACCTTTGCTATCATGTTACGCATGCCCTCATAGTGCCACAAGACTGATCCCTCTTGCCTATTGTGTACCGACTGGGCCTGGCCACTCACGGTACAGTTGTAATACAATGTATGAGTATATATTTCATTTTTTGTATATTTTATATGTATATTGTTATTATTATTTTTTCTTTTTCTTTTGCACTTTTTGTTAGCCAGTAACTGGGAGCTCCAGAAGGAGCATGACCACATGCGAAACATGTCGGACCTATTACTACAACTGAATTATCTTTGATGTACCACAATTCTGTCTCTATACCAGACTCTTGGATTTTGACTTTATTATGGAATATTCACTACATATCTTCCTAATTTCCAATTGTATCAGGGTTGTGTCACAATAGTGGTAACGTCTGTAGATGGCTGTAACTTTTTTTGTGGTTTTTAATGATATGGAATTTTTATATGTTTGAATAAAATATTTTTTGTTATAAAATTCTCCTGTTATCGTGCCTAAAAATTCCATAGTGCCTTTCTTATTTAAATTCACTATTGCTGTAGTAGTGTGGCCTACTACAGTGATTTCCAGAGTCCCTAGTGGCCCATAAGATACAAGATATGCATACCTACATTGTACCAATCTGGACCATTGTAGGTATGCAAAATAACGAATTCCTGGAGTTCAACTTTAGGCTGCTTAGTTTATCTTCAACTGAGGTTTGTGCAACACACTGAAATAAGAATATAGTGGGCACCTCCCAGGATCACTAGATGTATAGTTCCTGAATTTGTGCTGTGTACCTTTGTCTCTCTACTTCCTGTCCTATTACACCATTCCAAATTGCAAGGCAGAATTCAATCAAATTGATGGCTCTAAAAAGCGTCATGATCATTTTTATTCTATGTCAAGCATTCTGGTTATGAGAGACAACAGGAAGCCTGCATTGAATACATTTAGAAATTCCTTTCCTAAATCACATCCGGGGCTTCTCAGATCACAAGAAATACTTGAGTGGATAGGTGCGCTACAATAACGGCTGGATGAAATGAATGTGCTAAGCAGGTATGCAACCAGAAACTGGATCCCAAGAAGTTTTTCATAAAAAATGGTTTAGCAAATTCCAAAACCTGGGAAAAAGGATCAAATAAGCTGCTCACACTGAAGGCGAAAACAGGAGTCTTTGGTCATGTACCAAGTGTGACGAAGATAAGTGCCATGAGATGATTGCCATGTAGAAAACATGAACGGCGGAACTTCAAATGCCAAATGTTTTTAGTTAAAATCCAGTGTATAAAGCCAATATGTTTTGGTGGTCAGGAGAAAAACCCCCTTCATCTGGTCGATAAGTCACATGGAAACAATAGAGTTCAATATAGAATACTGTATGCATCACAATATAGTAATATAATAGAAGTAATCATGAATCCATGATACAAGAACACACATATCAATACGAGAACTATAATAACTGCAGTAATAATGGGAAATAATAACTATTTTCATCATACTTATTACTGTGTCTTGAAAAAGTATTCATACCCCTTAAAATTTTCTACAAATGTTCTACAAAGTATTGACTTAGTGGGGGGGTGGGGGGGGGGTAATACATTTATCATTTTTCTTCCACTTCACAACTATGTCTCACTTATGTGTTGGTCTATCACATAAAATCCCAATAAAATACATTTACACTTTTGGTTATAACATGGCAAAATGTGGCAAAAAGAAATTAAATATTTAGGGATTAAACTGACTGCATCAATAGAAAAAATATACCAAATAAACTATATCCCCCTTCTAGAAGAATTGAGAGAAGAAATAAGGAGAATGAGAACAAAGCCCCTGTCATGGTTAGGAAGAATTAATGCCTTAAAAATGATTATTCAACCTAAAATCCTTTATAAATTTCAGCTATTACCAATATATATCCCCCCCCCCTATATTTTAAAATGATAAATTCTTTAATTTCTAAATTTATCTGGAACAACAAGAAACCTAGAATCCCACTGAAGACTTTGCAAAAGGGAAAAGATGAGGGGGGTCTGAATGTCCCAGACTTTAGAAAATATTACGAAGCAGCAGTGTTAACACGGGTGGTGGAATGGGAAAAATTAGAAAGTAAAAAGAGATGGGGAAAAATAGAACACAGTTTATCAGGCACAAATCTAGGTAGAGAAATCTGGACTCCTTTAAAATATAGATCACTAGGGAAGACAACACCTTTGGTCAAAAAAAATGTGTTTAGAGTATGGGAGGGAATACACAAACATAACAAGTGGAAATATAATTCCCCTTTAATTTATTTAAAAGATAATGATTTTTTTGCACCCGGTAAAAGTACAATAGGAGGGAAATGGATAAAACAAGATAATATGCAATTACGACACATAATTAAAGAGGGGAAATTGAAAACACTAGCAATATTACAGAAAGAAAATGATTGGATGGAGTTGAATGAGTGGCGATACCTGCAGCTTAGACATTTCGTCTCAAGACTACCACAACCGCTTAGAGATGGAGAAAATTTTACTGCCTTGGAGTGGATATGTGAGGGGAAATCCCCAAGGGCAGGCATTGCCCAGTTTTATAGACGGGAATGTGAAGCGGAGGTACCAACCTTCATTAAAAAATGGGAAGAAGAGATAGGAGCACGGGGTGAAAACCAAAATATAGAAAAAATATTGAAGATGGTGCACAGATCCACAGAAAATAGTAAAACGATAGAAACAAATTATAAAATTTTAGTAAGATGGTATAGGACCCCAGATATAATGGCAAAGTACCAGGAGGGACAATCTGGGAAATGTTGGAGGAATTGTGGACAAACGGGAAGTTTGGCCCATATATGGTGGGACTGTCCCAAGATTAAAGAGTATTGGAGAGAAATAATAAGATATATAGAAGTAATAGCTAAAATACAGTTACCTGAGAACCCATGGGCATGCCTATTCCATGCAGTAGATACCCCAATTAAGGAGTATAGGAATTCCCTTACAAGCTCATTAATAAACGTGGCAAAAAGTCTGATTCCGAAAAAATGGAAAGAATAGAAGCACCCAAAGTAAAGGAATGGTTAGGAAAAGTTGAGGAAATGTACAGCATTGAAGGGCTGGGAATGGAGGAAGAAAGAGAAAGAAAGAGATCCCATGTGAAATGGAAATACTGGAAAATCTTTAGACAATCTATGATCTTTAACGAGGTAATGGGTCGGTAGGGGTGGGGAGAGGGGTGGGAGGGAGATATTTTAGAAGAACTCGAGAAGTAAAGAAAGAAAACCAGGATAATGTGAAAAATTGAAAGGCATGAATGTATATTGGTCCTATGTTTTTTTTTTTTTTAATACTTGATTATGTTTTGTACGCAACTTAAAGAGGAGCTGCACAAAAAAAAAAATATTAAAAGCCAGCAGCTACTAATATTGCAGCTGCTGACTTTTAATAATATCACACTTACCTGTCCCAGGTTCCAGCGATGTCGGCGGCAGATGACGAGCGATCGCTCGTCTCGCTGCAGCCACCGCCGCCATCCTCTGTCAGGGAATCGGGAAGTGAAGCAAGAGGGCTTCACTGCCCGGTTCCCTACTGCGCATGCGCGAGTCGCGCTGCGCTGGTTCCCCGCTGTGTCTCTGGGAACTGTGTGTTTCCCAGAACACAACGGGGGGGGGGGGGGCGGAGCCATGCGGCGGTGGGCGGAGCCATGCGGCGGTCTGGCCGGAAGTGGTCGGCACCTTTCGGGGGGGAGGGGGGTGCAGTTACCTGGATAATCCAGGTAACTGCACCCCCCTCCCCCCCGAAAGGTGCCGATTGTGGCACCGGAGGGGGGGAGGGATAATACTAGCGGAACTTCCCCTTTAGGGTGAAGAACCGCTTTAAATGAAAAATTTAAATAAAGAATAAAAAAAATAAAAAAATAACATGGCAAAATGTGAAAAATGTCAAGAGGTATGAATACTTATTCTTATGTGGCGTATACAATCAACAAAGGTGGTATCTTCTATCCCCCCCCCCCCCCAAAAAAAGGAATTGGCTTTGGCTTTACAAACTGCATTAAAAACATTTGATTTAAATGTATGGCTTCTCAATTTCTTGCATAGTACTCCTTATCTTCGTTACACTTGGCACTGAGCTAGAAAGCTGAGTTGCCTGTAAGCATCTAAGTGCCCGTTTACACCAGAGTGGTGTGAGAAAGGCATGTTCAATGCCCATTTCCTGCACCATGCTCAAAAAACACTGAGTTTGCAATTGGCTGTGTGTGCCAATGTACTGTAAACTACGTTGAAAACACAGATTGCAAATGCAGTGCATTTGTGGGTAATAAATCGCATGGTACTGCAGTAACATGCAATTTTGTGCAGAAATTTTTTTAAAAGTAGTACATGCACAGCTTTCTTTATATCCTGGCGCAGATGAATGGGCTACAAAATCTCACCACATGGGAACGTGCAAAAATCGCATGGAAACGTGTTTCGTGTTCCTGTCCAATTCTGCTGTGAACTTTCCCTCAAGGTTTCGTTTTCAGTTTTCACTTGTAAACTAGGTAAACTAGTTTTCACTAGCTAATAATTTTTAAAGTTGAAGTCCAACTGAACTTTTAGTTGGATCAGTTAAATACATTTCTAGATCCATCAAAACAAAAGGTTTGCAAAGTACAGCCAGCACTTGCAGAGTGGGACACTAGCACTCTTTGGGGACACAGTGCAGACGTCTGACACAGCCCCTTCTGTATCATACCTATAGCTCTGCAATCCGCAAAACCCATGTTCCCTGTTGATTAAAACACTGGATCTGACACAGTGGGGAGCATGTTTGACCTCTACAAACATATCACTGGTTCCACAAAGAGAGCAAAGTTTCCACCCTGCAGCACACTGGCAGGGAACAGGCTTCTTTTGTGGCTGCTTTTTAAAGAAAATAAACTAATGTCGAGTATACACAATCGGAATTCTCGTCAGAAAAAGCTCTGATGGTTTTCCAGATGGAATTCCGACGGAATTCGGCTCAAGCTGTCTTGCCCACACGGTCACGCCAAATTCCGATCATTAATAACACGGTGACGTACAACACGTACAACAGGACTAGAAAAAGAAAGTTCAATAGCCAGTAGCCATTAGCTTCTATCTCGTAGTTGAATCTGAGCAGACGTGATTTTTGGCGTGTCGGAATTGCATACCCACGATTGGAAGTTTTTCCATCAGGAAAATTGAGAACGTGCTATCAATTTTTGGCTGGCGGAAATTCGGAGCATTCACACGGTCGCATTTTCCGATGAAAAGCTCTCAACGGTCTTTTTCTGGCCGGAATTCCAATCGTGTGTACGTGGCATTAGATTTGCACACTTTTTCCTTTTTTGCTTTGATACACCTGGAATATATTTAACCATTTTAAACTGAAAATTCAATTGGGCTTTAAATAACATTCTAATAAAGTTATAAAATACAATTGTGTAATTTTATAAGAAGTGTCGCTGATTCCATTAATTAAAAATGAGATTTATTGTAAACAGCTAATGGCTGGTATTGGGGGGGGTTCTTTGTGCACTTTAATTAACAACAGCTGGATGCCACACCTGTATTTTGTTTAATAGAGAAAGATGTTGCAGGCATTTTCTTTTTTACAATGTATCTCACAGAGCGGAAGTACATTATGTTACTGTAATGAATGGTAAGCTGTCTGGTCCTGTCATAAGGGGAATTAATTATGCAAACACAAGGCAGTGTGACAGAATACAGAGCATAGCCAGTAAAAAGTCACAGAAAATTTTCTAATGGGTATTTTGACTGTCAGATGGAAGGCAGGATAAGGCCTGTACATTATCAATCCCGGGATGAAGTCAGATGGAAACTTTATAAGTTGAATATGGCAGCATGTAAGACTTCATGAAAAAATATATTAATCACCCTGTCTAGGTAGAACAGGAATGTTTCATCTTAAAAAACAACTGAAAAGGGGAGAATATTAAGCAAAAAAAAAAGAAAAGAAGGGGAACACATTGGTTAGAGAATTACTTTTAGTCGCTAATGAATCCTTTGTTAAAAACCATAGATCGACCTTTACTGCTGTTGTCCTTCCAAAAATGCTTGTGATCTGTCCAACTTGGTCATCAGAAGTAATAGACCCAGACTAACCATACAAACCAATCATGTGGAATCAGAATACTATTACTATACTTGATCTAAGTCAGTGACTCAGACTGTACTAAAGCTATTAGATCAGTATGACAGTTAGGTAATTGCCATTTTGAAAAGTAGTGGCCAGCAATGGCAGTCTATAAAACCTAAGAAGGAAGTGGTATAACATTACCAAGTCTGAATAAACTTCCCACTTCAAACTGTCTCAGCGCACCCTAGAAATTAAAGCAGGCAATTATTTAGTCATATAATTGGGTGGTTATTGGGCAATGTATGCTGTGTGTTCAAAGGATCTAATGCATAAGGAGGCTATGATCAAAAGAAAAAAAATATAGTCACCTACAAGCACTAGCTGTCATCTGTCATACCTATAACATAAAAAACTCTTCATCACTCCGCCATTGTAGAAAGAGGATAGTGTCTCACCTTAAAGAGGATCTCAGTTGTCATGGTGAAGCCGTGAGTAATGATTGGCTCTTCATCTGGTGGTTTTCCCTTCCAGCAGTCAAGTTCCACACATCGGCAGCCTGAGAGCAGGGTTTGTCTATACATTTCAGGTGAAGAAACCCCTGAAAACTGACCGGCTGAAGATTGAGAAAAAATTATATTTAATAGTATGTAGTAGAAAAGGAACCTCCATAAATATACTGCAATCCTCAAAATTTAGTTATATATTGATTCCTTTCAGGCAAATTATCATTGAGAAATATGTTAAAGGGATAAAGAATTATTTATGTTTTGGCTATTTATTGGGTTGAATCAAACAAGTTTCCTCTGTTCATGAAACCTCTACAGGCGATTAATCTGTTTAAAACAGTAAAAGTTTGGTGAGTATCACAGTCAAAGCTTTATAAATACTGCATATCCCATGGTATCCAAATTTGAATGACTAACAATTTGACTGACTCATTAATTGTTTTTGAAAAAAGCACTTCTATGGCAAGGTTATATCATGTAGGCACTAAGCAGAAGTAAATAATAAGGTTTTATATCCATCAGAAACAAGTAAGAACTCTACCCACAAACCAGAAACATAATTAGGAAAACAATAAGACCTATGTTGCTATTTATATAAGCTACATATTTTTGGAGGTGTTAAGGTGTCATGAAATAAGATATGTGGGTATACCTGTGAGGTAAGTGTTGTGTGAAGAGTTGATAAAGTAGTGAGTAAATGGCTGGTTCATGTCCTGGTGTACTGGTACTTTGTCCAATGACACAATGCTGTTCTCAGAGCCACACAGGAACCAGACCATACCTTCTGGAGACAGCTGCCCTAGAAGGAAGACAACAGTCACTGATGGGAAGAAAAATGTAACAATGTAAATGTAAAACATGTTTTTTTTTTATCTTAATGCATTCTATGCATTATGATAAAAAATCTTTTTGTGCAGCAGCCCCCCTAATACTTACCTGAGCCCATCTCCATCCAGTGATGTTGCAGGAGAGACAAGGCTGGCCAGGACTTTCCCTCCTCATTGGCTGAGACAGCAGCACAGCGCCATTGGCTCTCGCTGCTGTCAATCAAAGTCAGTGAGCCAATGAGAAAAGAGGGGGCGGGGTCAAACTGGGGCTTGGTGTCTCAATGGACACACAGAGCGGTGCCCCCACAGCAAGCTGCTTGCTGTGGGGGCACTCAATGGGAGGGAGGGGCCAGGAGCGCCAGCAAGGGACCCAAGAAGATGAGGGTTAGGGCTGCTCTGTGCAAAACCACTGCACAGTGCAGGTAAGTATAACCTGTTTGTTATTTTTTAACTAAGAAAAATAGACTTTTGTATCACTTTAAGGCCTTAATTACACAACAGCAGTGCATGTGTTCATAGGACATTTGATCTTTTTAAATGGTATGCTTCATGCTATGTATATATGTATGTTTTGGTGCATCCAGGTTACTTGCATTTAAAAAAATAAAATAGATTTAAATTTAAAATAGAAGTCTGTACATACAGGGGCAGATTAGATACTCTGGATGTATCCAAATGCATTGTAAATGCATGTAAGTGCCTGCAAACAAATGTACAGTACCTCCCGCCGATATTTTGTTTCCAGCGCAATGGGATCATGCTGGAAATCACCGCTGAGAGGCTGTGCTTCTCGCACCCTGCAGGAGATGCCGAGCATCCATATGAATCCATTGGGGGCGAGCGGGAGGAGCGACAGAGCGACGGGGCTCGCAGGTGTCAATCTCGCCACTAACAGCGGAAAGATTGACACAATATCGCTGGCACCCGGTAAACACAAGTATATTTAAATGCAGGAGAAAGTGATCAACAAAGTATAAAGTTTGTTTGTACTTCTCAGGCCATTTTGCCTTTAAAGCTAAACTCCAGAAATGATCCGTATTGGATACTTACAATGGTCCATCTTGGTACAATGTAGGTATGCATATCACATGCCTCATGGGCTGCTGGTGAAACTGAAAATCACTGTGCTAGTTGACACTAGTTGGTACAATGATAGCCACAATATTCCATCGATTACTGCTCTGCAAACTGATTGTGGGGGGGTTGCTCAGCCATTCTGTTGCATTCTGCTGCCATTCATAGAATACAAGGTGTTCTCTGATTGGACAAGGTGGATGTAATGACGTCACTACACTTGCTCTCCACCTCATCCAATCTATGGATAAACTCTGCAAGTCAAGTACTTCATTCCTAATATGAGCACAAGATGAGAAGGTTATATACCAGTTTTGTGTTACCAGATTAGGATGTTAGATTAGGGATTCCCCTTCAAAGGCCTTTAAAAATGTTTAATGATTTAAAAATGAATAATACGTATCAAACCAAGGTACATGTCCTACTCACAGCTGATTTCATTTGAAAATGTCTGCAATAAACATTTTAGCTTTCTTTAGAACAACGTGGCTAAAGCACAGAAAACAATAACATTTTATAAACTACAGATATGCTTTGTACAGATTTGAAAATGTATTATTGTTAACAATACTTGTTTTCTACTTTTTTATATATATTATACTACATTATAACTGCTAAAATTGTTGTTGAAAGATTGTGTACAAATCTCACCTCTCTGCTTGTTGATGGCACTAGGTTCATATTTCTCTATGAGAGTTTGCACTTGCTCTTGCTTAGCAGGCGGAAACAACAATTCATTTAATCTTGAATCTCTTTGCTTCTGGTTAATGAATTTGGTAAGATGATCTTTTGTCATATAAGGCTTGGCTTTGGCGTGGCTAAAAATGCAAAATGTAAGTTTATGTTTATAAGTTTAAGTGATATTTTTGTATCTGTTTTTTATTATATGAATGCCTTCTTTTTTTATACAAATAAACATCTATTACATGACAAATGATTCCCAGAGCATTATGGACTATTCATAATAACGCACAGCAGTAGCAGACTACCTCATAGCTGTCTTTATCTGGTCAAAACTTTAGACTGACCCTTCTGATAAGTCATTCTGTGCTTTGTGTAAACTTCAGCATGATCTACTTGAACTGCTACACTGATGGGCTATTTACAATAAACTGCTAAGCAGTCTCTGGGAGGCACATGTACAAGAGACTAATATCCAACTTGCCTTCTAATAAAATGCAAAATACAGTATTATATATAATAATATACATATAATGTAATCATTTTTTGAACAAAAATTTTTTTTTCAATTACTTTTAATATCTGACCCATAATACATAAAGAAAATCATATTTTCACATGGAATGCATTTTTGGCACCACATTGTAAGAAAATTATAAAAAAACATTTTAGCAAGGTTATAAACTGACTGTGGATCTAAACAGCAACAGAAAATCTGCATTCTAATTGAAAAAGAAAATGTATTTGTTCTCTATTATTGTTATTATTATTACTACTACTATTACAATGACTATAGCATTAATTTTTTTTAATTTTTGGTTTGTTGCTTTTGTTGCCACCAGTAACCATGACCCAACTCTACCCTAATAAGTGCACCCCCTGAGCAAAAAAGGTGTACATCCTGCTCTAAAACCATCTCCATGGTTTCTTATATCAGATTTCTTGTATTTTTGTGGTAACTGTCGGTGTGCACAAAAGGGGAACCTTGTAAAATGCAGTTGACATTTGTACAATATAGAATCCTATTCAAAGAAACAACTTGACTGGAAGAAAAATCTGCAGATTAATAGACATCCTCTAAGCCAGGACAAAGTAAAAGCCTCTTAAAAGCTCACCCTTAACCCACTTACACTTGCCTTTGTAATGGTCCATTGAAATCCTCTCCAAATACTGCAAATTGCATGTGACCTCCTCCCAGGATACAGTGGTTGGGCTTGGGCAACTAATCACCAGGCCTGAACACTGTGCTGTGAGGGGAAGGATGATATAATCAATCCCACAAGGACCTTACTCAAGGCTTGACTCCCATCTCTGGTGGGAATCGATGATGACTATAAATGGGTTGGGGGTGGATTTCAAAAGTGACATAGGCTCTTTAACATCAATATGGAAAAAGATACATCAAGATTCTGTAAATTGAAATACACATTTGTAGTGCAATAATAAAAATAATTTAATTTCACCGAATTGAAAGACTTACTAGGAGGTGAAGATTTCATCAATCTCTGGCCGAGGGCAGAGCTGCATGAGGAATGTTCTGTAGACGGATTCTGGAAAATCTTCAGGATTGATGGCATCATTCTAAAAACATAATAGTAAATAAAAATGTAAAAGATTCTTTAAAGAGTGTTAATTGTTCTCTAGTCTTATTTGTGAAGTACAAATTTATCATGCACAGTTGTGCAAATTTCATCTGCCATTCTTGCTATAATGGGCGTAGTTCAGACTACCATGCATGTTTTTGGCCTAGCTGGGCAGATTAATACATTCATTCAAAATACCATATTAAAAAGTACAAACTTAAAAATCTGCAAAACAGAGCAATAGGTGAGTTAGGCTTCCACAAAATACGATTCTACAGTACATGCCAAATTATATGGTTCAGTTCATATGGACCTTAGAAAAATGCTCAAAAATCTGGTACTTAAACAGCAGAATACTCAGTTTTGTGTGTGGAGGTACAGTGTTGTGGAATCATTACCCCTTGGAGGTATCATCCCACAAATTAAACATACAAAAGTACAGGAAATAAGTAGGACTTGTACCTCCTTGAGTATAATACAGACAAGGACAGGCTGTTTATATATATAAATCTAAAATGTATTTAAAATATCACAAATATTAAAAGAAGTTAAAACATATCCATAGTTTAGCCATCCAAAGTAATTTGTTTTCTGGCTTTAGGATCCATTTATAGAGCCAAATATAAACAAATTACTTTGGATGGATAACCTATGGATATGTTTTTAACTTCTTTTAATATTTGTGATATCTCCAATAAAATATTAGATTTTTATATATAAACAATCTGTCCTTGTCTGTATTTGACTGGGTTCACACTAGAAAATGCAGCGGCTCACAGCAGGAGTCCGGTATGTCTCCATTCACCATTTCAGGTCCAATTTCCAAGTGTGAACCCAGCCTTATACTCAAGGAGGTACATGTAACATATAACCTGTACTTTTGTATGTATTAAACAGCAGAATGCTAATGCAGCATTTAAACACACATCTTGGAGTACTGATACTAGTCATTGAGGTCCATTATATCTGGACACATTGGCTGAGATACCGAATGAGCCTGCAGCTGGTGTTGAGGGTAAAATCTGCAATTGTACCCCCCCCCACAGTTTTCTAAAAATTGGGGGAGCAGAGATGCACCCAGGGGTCAAGTCCTGGGGAAAAAAGTGTGGGAACTCCCACCCAAGATCTACTCCCCCACCAAAAAAATAAAAAAATGATACGCTCATATGCACAAATGCTTCAAAAGTGGTATTTTTCATCCAATTTTCGTATTGTGTTTATGAAGCTTAAGCCCTTGTACACACGGTCGGACATTTCAACAACCAAATCCGTCGGATTTTGTCAGACGGATTTTGTCTGACGGATTGTGTCCGAAACTGTTGCATACACACGGTCGGACAAAGTTGTCGGAAAATCCAATTTTACATAACATGATGACGTTATTTCATTACGACGGGACTACGTTCAGGCTAGTAGCCAATAGCTTTGGTCTAGGAATTTGATCTGAGCATGCGTGGCACCTTGTCCGTCGGAGTAGGCTACACATGATCGGAGTATGTCCGATCGGACCAGTTTGTCGGAAAATATTTCCAGCAAGTTGGAAAATTTGGTCCGACGGATATTCCGACTGAAACAGTCCGATACATACCACACACAGTCGGATTATCCGACAAAACGGTCCGATAGGACACATTCCGACAGATTCTCCGACCGTGTGTACAAGGGCTAACTGTTAGTACATAAAAAATAAAAAAAACAATTCTCAATAAACATAAATACGGTAATTCTCTGAATAATCAGCATTCATTCAATTGTGCTTCCATGCAAATGTGAACATCATGTTCTGATCTTTATTGGGGAATTTTATTTTGTATATAGAGTGTTTATTGCAAGTTCATCTTATTCAAATAGCTTTGGAACATAGATGCAGTTATGACCATTGAAATAAAATAATATGCAGTATTTACCTTTTATTTTTAATGTTTATGCCGACTTCCGGGCTCTCCTCCCGTGGGAGTAGGTGTGTTTATCGGCTTCGCAATGGTCCCTGGGAACTTTTTTAGCTATTTCCCAGGAATCCGTGGGGGACACAGTAATGCCGAAATTGCCATTTTGAAAGTGGGCAGGCAGCTCTATCTGCCATTACCACTATAGCACATGAGGCAAGAGGAAAGAAAACAAAGAGGACACACAATGAGCATGTGCTAGATGGAGCGGTGGATGCTGGGAGCTCAGCATCATCGCATCCAGGAAGTAAATGCCTGTGGGCTTCAAACTCCCACAGTGAAAATGGAAACCGCCGGACTGCTTTTTTAAAAGTTTTCCTTAGCAATGAAATCGTCACGCCGGGGGTTAAAAAGACGCCGATCGTGGCTGCAAAGACACCGTAGGAATCGCCCACCAGTGACACAGGTAAAAAAAAAAAAAAAAACGGCAGTGGAATCCCGCTTTAAACTTTTCATTGAACAGAGTTTGGATAACACAGGGTTAAACGGAAAGGTCATAAATGAACTGCACCTTATCTGGACAGAATGCTTGGGGAGATAGTGATGTGTTCCTGCTTAGGAGATGTATGTTAGCTTGGGGGGCTACAAACTCTGCAGGGCTCCAACACACACTCGCTGCTATTCCAACCCTTCACATATTTCCACATAAACTTCCCTCCTGGCATTAAACTTTGCCAGGTATTGTGCTCAGCTTACCACCCCAAACTGATGTTCCCCCCTCAGCTCACCTCTCTCCCTGCATGTCCTGTGAGCAGAATACCTGTGCTCCTCTTCTGGGTTCTCTCATCATATGGCACTGAACATAGAGGAGGGGGGATTCAGCGGGACACACAGAGCAAGTATGCAGGACAAGGGGGGGAGGATGAGGAGGCAGAAAATCAGGAGGGGCCGGCGGGGAGGAGAGCATCACGAGAGGTCTGACTAAATACAATCTCTTAGCAGCAGGGACCTGATCTACCCATCAGCTAGCTGCGATTGACAGGTAGATTGAAGCGGAAGCTGTCATGGGGCCCCCTACTGGCAATGCCTGAATGGTCAGGTGTGTGGCACTTACTATTGCGAGCTGTGTCGGTGGCTGCTGGTGTAGCACCTGCCACACAGCTCGCATACTTCAAAGTCTTGCAGGACATGGCTGCTAATGGGAACTGAGTTCCTGTTGTGGAAAAAGTACAGGAACTCTGTTCCGTGAGTTCCCACAGGACTTGAGCCCTGGATGCACCTGTAATTTAAAAAAATGCCCACTTTGGTGCAGGTCTTATACACAAGTTTTGCTCTGCCAGCAAAACTCTGACCCCTGAATAAAAAAATCAGGCACATATGCTAAATTAATTAGAAGACATTTTAAGGGATTTTAATGTATTTCCTGAGATTTGTCTATGTTAGTATATGATATCATGAAAAATTGTGAAATAATTATCAACTATTAAAACAAAGCTGAATAAACAAATGGAACGGTAGATGACCAGTCTTTAACAGGGTACAGCTGATCTTTGATTTATGTTACCTGTGGCCATTCATGACATCATTGTGCTATGTAGACTATATTAGGTAAAATACTATATATCTCTAAGGGCCAGTTCACACCATAGAAATGCAGTGCAGATGCGTTTCAGATGCTTTTCTGCATGCGTGTTTTTGACACATTTTTCATGCGTTCCAGTGCATTTTTGGGACCATAAATCATACAGTGAACAGTGCTATAAAAGTGCACTAATTACTGTATAAATGTCACTAGCAGGGAAGGGGTTAACACTAGGTGGCAGTCAAGGGGTTAACTGTGCTCCTTAGTGTGTGTTCTAACTATGGGGGGATGGGACTGTCTAGGAGGAGAGAGAGATCAGTGTTCATACTTAGTATGAACACACAATCTGTCTCTACTCCTCTGAAAGAACCGGAATTTGTGTGTTTACACACACAAATGCTAGTTCTCGCTCTGTCACAAGCATCGGCTCCGGGCACACGCTGTAGGTGCGCGTGCCTCTAGTGGCCAAAAGACAAAGCGACGTAAGGTAATGTCGATTTGCCCAGCAGAGCCAACCTGCCGCAGTAAAACTGCGGCGGCTGTCCGGAAGTGTTTAAAGACCAATTGTACTCATTATTTTTTTTTTTACGTACAGAGGGGGAACAGTTAAGTTGGTCATATATTTTACAATTTTCTTATTCAATTTTCTTTAGATTTACCTTCAATAATCTAGTGCGGCAGCAAGGGCCTGCCTGATTGCACACAAATTGAAAATGTTTAGGTTTGACCTATGTAGCGGTGTAATTGCCACTAATAACAGACAATCCACCAATTCACCCCGCTGCCAGACTCCCATACATCAATTGCAGAGACAATGAACAGTATTTTGCTGTTTTTTTTATTTTTTATTGGGGGATACAACTTGGTTGGGGAAAAGGGTATATGGGATGCCCATAGAATAATTCAATTGCCATCATATTTTAAAGATTGTAAAAGTTAGCACTAGGGATGAGCTTCGGGTTTCGAACATTGGCTGTTCGCCCGTTTGGTGAATTCCAAACGTTATGGGCAGTTTGGGCCAAATTCGAGTGGCACTCACGGTCCATAATTCACTGCGGCATCACAGTGCATTGCTGGCTGATGATTGGCCAAGCATGCACTATGACCCGCATGCTTGGCCAATCAGAGTGCCATCTGTACAATTACAATTATGGCTCAGGGGGTTTAGTACACCCCCCACACTATATAAGGCCACCTGTGTGGCGGCCTTGCGTAGTGTGTTGCATCGGCGGAGAGAGAGATAGACGGAGAGACAGTGTCTTTGAATTTCATTTGAAGCTGTTGCAATTACAGTCAGTGTATTGTGCCACCTGCACAGTGTACACCTAAAGCTACCCCAAATGCTGGTGTTCTTCTGCTCCTATACCACAGGCAGCTGTAGCAATTACAGACGGTGTATTGTGCCAGCTGCACATTGTACGCCTAAAGCTACCCCAATTGCTGGTGTTCTGCTGCTCCTATACCACAGGCAGGCAGCTGCAGCAATTACAGTCGGTGTATTGTGCCACCTGCACAGTGTACAGCTAAAGCTACCCCAGTTGCTGGTGTTCTGCTGGTCCTATATCACAGGCAGCTGCAGTAATTACAGTTGGTGTACTGTGTCATGTGCACAGTGTGCACAGTGTGCACTTAAAGCTACCCCAATTGCTGGTGTTCTGCTGATCCTATACCGCAGGAAGCTGCAGTAATTACAGTCGGTGTACTGTGTCATCTGCACGGTGTACAGCTAAAGCTACCCCAATTGCTGGTGTTCTGCTGGTCCTATACCACAAGCAGCTGTAGCAATTACAGTCAGTGTATTGTGCCACCTGCAAAGTGTACAGCTAAAGCTACCCCAATCGCTGGTGTTCTGCTGATGCTATCTGCAGGCAGCTGCAGTAATTACAGTCGGTGTACTGTGTCATCTGCACGGTGTACAGCTAAAGCTACCCCAATTGCTGGTGTTCTGCTGGTCCTATACTACAAGCAGCTGTAGCAATTACAGTCGGTGTATTGTGCCACCTACACCAACTGTAATTACTTCAGCTGCCTGCCTGTGGTATAGGATCTGAAGAACACCAGCAATTGGGGTAGCTTTAGGTACACACTGTGCAGATGATACAATAAACCGACTATAATTACTGCAGCTGCCTACGGATAGGATCAGCAGAACACCAGCAATTACAGTCGGTGTATTGTGCCAGCTGCACATTGTACACCTAAAGCTACCCCAATTGCTGGTGTTCTGCTGCTCCTATACCACAGGCAGGCAGCTGCAGCAATTACAGTCGGTGTATTGTGCCACCTGCACAGTGTACAGCTAAAGCTACCCCAGTTGCTGGTGTTCTGCTGGTCCTATATCACAGGTAGCTGCAGTAATTACAGTTGGTGTATTGTGTCATCTGCACAGTGTACGCCTAAAGCTACCCCAATTGCTGGTGTTCTGCTGATCCTATACCGCAGGCAGCTGCAGTAATTACAGTCGGTGTACTTTGTCATCTGCACAGTGTACAGCTAAAGCTACCCCAATTACTGGTGTTCTGCTGGTCCTATACTACAAGCAGCTGTAGCAATTACAGTCAGTGTATTGTGCCACCTGCAAAGTGTACAGCTAAAGCTACCCCAATTGCTGGTGTTCTGCTGATCCTATCCGCAGGCAGCTGCAGTAAATATAGTCGGTGTATTGTGTCATCTGCACAGTGTGTACCTAAAGCTACCCCAATTGCTGGTGTTCTTCAGATCCTATACCACAGGCAGGCAGCTGCAGTAATTACAGTTGGTCTACTGTTTCATGTGCACAGTGTGCACTTAAAGCTACCCCAATTGCTGGTGTTCTGCTGATCCTATACCGAAGGCAGCTGCAGTAATTACAGTCGGTGTACTTAGTTATCTGCACAGTGTGCACTTAAAGCTACCCAATTGCTGGTGATCTGCTGATCCTATACCGCAGGCAGCTGCAGTAATTACAGTCGGTGTACTGTGTTATCTGCACAGTGTGCACCTAAAGCTACCCCAATTGCTGGTGTTTTTCAGATCCTATACCACAGGCAGGCAGCTGCAGTAATTACAGTCAGTGTAGTGTGTCATCTGCACAGTGTGCACCTAAAGCTCCCCAATTGCTGGTGTTCTCATAGTAATAATACTACAGGCAGGCAGTTGATTCTGCTAGCTGCAGTATAATCAGTATATACGTCCCAGCTTTGTGCAGCTACATCTCCCTGCAGGTCATTAATATGTCTGGAAGGCCAACAAGGAGAGGCAGACAGTCACGAGCCAATAAAAGAGGGCAAGCAGGCTCTGTGTCTAGAGGCAACAGTGCTGGTCGTGGACACGGTGCATCCTCATCAGCACGTGGCCATGGGACACACGTGTCCTTATTTTTGGCAGCTGGACGTTGAGCTGCAACATGCTGAAGACTTGGTAGAGTGGATGACCAAGCCCTCCTCATCCTCCTCATCCTCTCTTACCCAGGCTCAGGGTACTGGCAAAGCAGCTGCCAACGCAGCCTCTTCCCTCATCTCAATGGCATCAGTCACTCCTTCTCTAGCGCCACCATGTCCTCCTGAGGAGTCCCCCGAACTGTTTGAGTACAGTGTTGGCTACATTCTCCATGAAGGATGATGATACCCAGCTAGAGGAAGGCAGTAACGTGAGCCCAGAGAGAGGGCATGCCCAAGAAGGACAGCAATCTGGCAGTCATGTTCCCCCAGATACAGCATACTGCCAGGCTTGCTCCAGTGATGAGGAGGGATGGAGATGATGAGATCACTGACTCCACGTGGGTGCCTGATAAGGGAGAGGAGGAGGAGGCACATCTCCAACGAACCAGGATGCCCTCCAGGGGCCAGCTTAAGGGTAGCACACCGACTGCATCACACCTCAGAGCTCCGGAGGCCTCTGTGCGTCATTCCAAAAGTTCTTTGGTGTGGGCCTTTTTTGAGACGAGTGCATTAGATTGCACCGCTGCTATTTGCAACATATGTCTCAAGCATATCTCACATGGCCAATACATCATTCGCTTAGGCACCACATGCTTGACCAGACATATGTCGACCTGCCATGCAGTTCGTTGGCAAGCGTACCTAAAAGACCCACACCAAAGAATAAAGCGGACCTTTCCTTGCTCCTCATCAGCTGGGATCCCCAACCCCACTATACCTTCAGTCCTCTCTGAAACCTACACTGAGAGGAATGAAGGTGTAGAATTAGGTGTATCACAGCCAAGTACTTGTGAGTAATCTGCTATCGGTACACCGACGTCTGATTGTACCAGGCAAATTTCCCTGCCCCAGCTGCTGCACCGTCAAAAGTTCACTCCCAACCATCCACATGCCCAGCGGTTGAATGCTAGCTTGGCTAAATTGCTAGCACTTAAACTGCTGCCTTTTCAGTTGGTAGACTCTGCCCCCTTTCCGTGAGTTTGTGTAATGTGCGGTTCCTCAGTGGTAGGTTCCCAAACGCCACTTTTTCTCATGGAAGGCAATTCCGGCTCTCTACCGACATGTGGAATGCAATGTACATGCCTCGATGGACAGGGCGGTCAGTGGTAAGGTGTATATTACTGCCGACTCATGGTCCATCTTTCACGGCGCATTGGGTGACTCTTCTGGCAGCTGGGAAGGATGCAGGATAAGGTGCAATAGTGTTGGAGGTTGTTCCACCACCACACCTCCAAAATGCTACTAATGGTGATTGTGACACACCTCTCTTCTCCACCCCCTCCTCTTCTTCCTCCTTCATGGCCTCTTCCTGTACTTTGTATTTGGAACCAGCAGTGCTCCATAGGCATTCAAGGGGCTACGCAAGTACGCAGACAAAAAGATGCCATGCCGTGCTTGCACTGGTGTACTTGGGGGACAGGAGCCACACTGAGGCAGGTATTCTGTCAGCTCTGTAGGGGCAGGCTGATAGGTGGTCAACGCCATGCCAGCTTAAGCCAGGAATGGTGGTTTGCGACAATGGCACCAACCTCCTCTCTACCCTCCAACAGGGACAACTGACCCATGTGCCCTGTGTGGCTCACGTCCTTAACTTGGTGGTGCAGCGGTTCTTGGGCTTACAGGATGTCCTGAGGCAGGCCAGGAAAGTCTGTGTGCATTTCCGCTGGTCATATAATGCCGGTGCTCGACTGGCTGACCTCCAAAAGGAATTGAACCTGCCCAAGAACCACCTAATCTGTGACATGCCCACCAGGTGGAACTCAACGTTGGCCATGCTGCAGCGGCTGCACACGCAGCAGAGGGCCATAAATGAGTACCTGTGCGACTACGGCACCAGGACAGGGTCAGGGGAGCTTGTTTTTTTCCCCATGCCAGTGGGCTATGATCAGGAATGCATGCACTGTCCTGTCACCATTTGAGGAGGCCACAAGGATGGTGAGCAGTGACAGTGCATGCATGAGTGACACTGTCCCTCTTGTCCACCTGTTGGAGCACATGCTGCGTGGAATAATGGACAGGACACTTGAGGCAGAACAGAGGCAGGAAGAGAAGGACATCCTTGCCTCTCAAGGCCCCCTTTATCGAGACAGTGCTCCTGCTGGCCAGCCTATCACACAGGAAGAGGAGGAGGAGGAGGAGGAGGAGAACTGTGTCAACATGAAGGTGGAGCCTGGCACGTAGCATCAGCAGCAGTCTTTTAGGGATCATTTACAGTCCCAAGAAACCCGTGGACTTGTACGTGGCTGGGAGGAGGTGGCTGCAGATCATGTCATCCTTAGTGGCCCAGAGGACTCCAGACCGAATGCCTCAGCTAACCTATGCTGCATTGCCTCCCTGATCCTGCAAAGCCTGCAGAAGGATCCTTGTATTCAGTGGATCAAGGAGAGGGATCATTACTGGTTGGCAACTCTCCTTGATCCATGTTACAAGGGTAAGATTGCAGACCTTATCTTGCCATCGCAGAGAATGAAACATCTTCCGGAGGCCTTGCAGAAAGTTCTGTGCAAAGCGTTCCCAGAGACTGGGAGGTTACAAATTACTGGTCCTGGACAACGTGTTGCTGAGGCTTCGGTCAGTCACAGAAGGAGCAGTGGAAAAGGTGGCCTTCTGATCGATGCGTTTAGACAATTTTTTAGTCCGCAGCCCCAAGGTATGATCAGTTCCAGCAACCATCGCCAGCGTCTGATTTACATGGTGCAGGAATACCTAGGGGCAAGATCAGACTTGGACATCTTTCCCACCGAAAATCCTGTGGCTTACTGGGTCTTGAGGATGGATCACTGGCCAGAGCTTGCACAGTATGCAAATGAGCTACTGGCCTGTCCTGCATCCAGCGTTCTTTCGGAATGCACATTCAGTGCTGCTGGTGGCTTTGTAACTGATCACAGGATGCGCCTGTCCACTGACTTGGTTGATCGACTGACCTTCATAAAAATTAATCAGTCTTGGATCACCATCAGCTATCAAGCACCTGAAGCTGATGTAACCAAATAATTTTTTTTGAAATGTCAGATCCCTTCAAGACTGCCTATGCTGATGCTGAGTGACTATCCTGTTATGCTGAGTGACTATCCTCTTCCTCCTCAATGATCCTGCTGATTGTTTGGAAGAACATTTTTGGTTCTGGGCGCCGCCACCAGTGGCTAAGGCCCAATTTTTCTGCCCCTGTTCAACAGACGCATGTAATTACAATTCTTGATATAATATTTCACAGCAGAGCCCATTCCAGCGCCCACCAAGAGTAACTGTGAGGACTTACAGTGGTATGGTATCAGCACCACCACCACCAAAAGCCCAATTTTTCTACCACTGTTCAACAATGGCATGTAATTACCATTCTTGATATAATAGTTCCTAGCAGGGCGTTCCAGGGCCCACCAAGAGTCACTTTGAGGGCTTACAGTGTTGTGGCAACAGCAACACCTTAGGCCCAAATTTCTGCAGAGCATATAGGGCAGGACCCTACTTTTAAACATCCAACTTACAAACCTCCCCTATTTGCAAACGGAAGGAGACAACAGGAAGTGAGATGAAATCTCCTCTCCACTGATGCTGTATCCCAATCCTTGTTTTACTAAAAACCCCAAATTTTCAAAAAACATTGGTCATTGGGACAGAAAGTGAGGTGAAATCTTCTGAAGAGGTGCACAGAGAGAAAAAAATGTTACAGGGGTGATAACTCTTCCCTATGTTTCCCAAAAAGCTTAAAAATCGATTTTTTGACTGGCGCTACACCTTAAAAATGTACCAGTTCAAAATTACAAACAGATTCTACTTAACAACAAACCTACACAGTACCCGTCTTGTTTGCACCACCTGTATACTGCTGTGAGTATATAGGGCCTGGGGGCCCCACACCTTTTTTTAAATTTGGGTATGGGGTTCCCCTCAATAGCCGTACAAGACCCAAATGGCTGGTAATGGGCAGGGGGGGCTACCCATGCTATTTTTCTCAATGATTTTCATCCATATTGCCGGGACAAAACATTACATTAAAAGCTCAAGCAGTTTTAAATGACTTTTTTCCCTTAGAAATTTCATTTTGTGCAGGGACTGCACAACACGGAAAACACTTGCCACTTCACAGACACCCCCCAGGCATGATATTTAAAGTAATATTTCACTTTAAGCGTCATTAAAAACAGTGCTCCCGAAAAAACGTCTGTCTTTAAAACTTTTTTTGCATTTATACATGTCCCCTGGGGCAGGAGCCGGGTCCCCAAACCCTTTTTAGGACACTTGGATATTAGCCTTTAAAATTAGCACTTTCGATTTCGAACGTTCGAGTCCCATAAACTTTAATGGGGTTCTAAAGTTCACACAAATTTTCGGTTCATTCACAGGTTCTGGTGCGAACCGAACCGGGGGTTGTTCGGCTCATATATAGTTAGAACCAGAAGAGATGATGTGCATTTGTAATTGCTATGATCTTCCTCCTGAATTACCATGAATTACCATGCAGACTGTTGCTCCTCCTCTGCTCAACTCCTGCAGAGTATTACTTCCAAGAATTCCGCATTCTTTACCGTGTAAAGGATGAGGACATCACTCTTGACCATGTAAGAGTAATGTTCTCAGAACTTCTCTCCTCCTGCACAAAGCTTATCCTGTAGTTCTCCTCCCGCACAAAATGTATCTTGCCGTAAAGTAATGTCACATCTTCTTCTAGACCCACTCTGAATAATTCTTCAAGTCAGCTCTGTTTGCTCACTGCTACTAGGCCAGAGGCCTGCAGCACCTCTCCCCCCGGAGGCCTAGTAGTTTAAAAGCATTTGATGGATGGTGTACTGTTCCCAGCCAGCCCAACTTGCAAATCCTGTGCCTTCAGGCCACATCGATTTGACACATCCACAGTCTCTCCTCTGATCCAGGATCACCGTGTAAATGATGAAGACTTTGCTAATGACCGTGTAGAGGCACATGCAGCCCTCTACTGTGTTAACATTCACCGACTTCTCTCTGCCACGAGTCCTTGATGAAGAACTTGACCAGCCCATACATTCCGATAGCTTCACCTGCCCTTCCAGGAGTTCTTTATCAACGACTGCGCGATGATAAAGACACTGCCAATGACCGTGTAGAGGTAAAGTTCCCTCACAGATTCTCCCTGGGCCTCCTCCTGCAATCGGTAGACCCCCCCCCCCCAGATGGGGGTGCCCTCCTGCTGCTGTCTAGTGTGTCATCCTCTATTTCACTCAGCCGACAATCCTCCTCCCAGTGGCATGTTACCTCAGCTTATATAGTAGGCCTGCCCCCTACCAATACCAGATGGGGATTGGTCAGGGCTCTCACACAAGCTGCCTGCCACTCCAGTCCTAGGCCCTGCCCCTCTTCCAGAACATTCTCCCTGGATGCAGGGGAGGTGCCTCAGAACTAGAGCACAGGTGCCCACACCCACTGCTACTCTGACAACTCTCAGCCCCCAGATCAAAACTTACAGGCCTAGCTAGCACCTACCTATTGGTAGAGGGTGTTATATTCACCCCGCACCAAAATCACAGCTGTCCTCAGCTGTGGAAAACAAATTTCCAAAACAATACCTCCTGGGCCCAGGAGTAAAGTCATCCCATATGATTTGGTTGGATGGGGAAAGGGTGACAACTTGGACAGGGGTTTTGCCTAAATTTGCCTGTGCTGACAGTCTAACCAGTAAAAAATCTATTACTAGGACCTATCTATTGGTAGAGGGTGCTACATTTAATATTATATGGTTTTGATAAATCTAAAGGAAAGGGGACAGAGACAACAAAAGCACATTCTTTATTAGGGTGGAGTAGGAGTTGAAATGTCTTAGTGACACTCTCTGCTTTAATTTCTTATCCTGGTGTCACTGGGTTAGGAAGTAATGTAAAATCTCCCCAATGAGGGAACAGACATCAATGAAATATGAAAGGAGGTCTAACTTATCCATGCTATTGTAAAATCAAGAAAAGGTTTTGTCTGCTGTTGGCTTTAATTATGGCACAAAATTATATGCAAACAAAAAGTAATTCTATAGGTAATTGCAACATCTTTAACCGCTTGTGGACCAGCCACCGGCAGGTTGGTTCCGCTGCGCGAAATCACGTTATACTACGTGATCTCGCAGGGCTTGCATAGCAGGTGCGCCGCAAGCTACGTGAGTCGGATCATGGATCCCACGGACTCGATGTCCACGGGGATACCTGCGATCATCTCACGGAGGAGAAGAATGGGGAGATGCTAATGTAAACAAGCATCTCCCTGTTCTGCCTAGTGCCACTGCCACTGATCATAGCTCCCTGTGATCGGGATCATGGTCAGTGATGTGTCACACACAGCCCCCCCCCCCCACAGGTAGAATCACTCCCTAGGACACACTTAAGACCTACAATGCCACCTAGTGACAATGCCACCTAGTGTTAACCCCTTCAATGCCAGTCACATTTACACAGTAATCAATGCAATTTTAATCCCATAGATCGCTGTATAAATGTGAATGGTCCCAGAAATGTGCCAAAATTGTCCGATCTGTCCGCCATAATGTTGCAGTCATGATAAAAATTGCAGATCGCTGCCATTACTAGTAAAAAAAAAAATATTAATAAAAAATGCCATAAAACTATCCCTTATTTTTGTAGACACGATAACTTTTGCGCACACCAATCAATAAATGCTTATTGGCCTAAATTGAGGAAAAAAAAATTTTTTGTATATTTTTGGGGGATATTTATTATAGCAAAAAGTAAAAAATATTGTTTTTCAAAACTGTCGCTTTTTTTTGTTTATAGCGCAAAAAATAAAAACCGCAGGTGATCAAATGCCACCAAAAGAAAGCTCTATTTGTGGGAAAGAAAGGATGTCATATTTGTTTGGGAGCCACGCCGCAGGACCGCTCAATTGTCAGTTAAAGCGACGCAGTGCCGAATCGCAAAAAGTGCTCTGGTCTTTGGCCAGCCAAATCCTCCGGGGCTGAAGTGGTTAAGTATAAAAAAGAGGTATGGGTGGTGCTGCCAAATATTGGTTTACTAAATAGTATTTGCTAACTGCGATTTATTTTACCAAAAATATGTAGAAGAATACCTATTGGCCTAAACTGAGGAAAAAAAATTGTTTTTTTTGTATATTTTTTGGGGATATTTATTATAGAAAAAAGTAAAAAATATTGCTTTTCAAAATTGTCGCTTTTTTTTGTTTATAGCGCAAAAAATAAAAACCGCAGAGGTGATCAAATGCCACCAAAAGAAAGCTCTATTTGTGCGAAAGAAAGCATGTCATATTTGTTCGTTTGGGAGCCATGTCGCACGACCGCTCAATTGTCAGGTAAAGCGACGCAGTGCCGAATCGCAAAAAGTGCTCTGGTCTTTGGCCAGCCAAATCCTCCGGGGCTGAAGTGGTTAAGTATAAAAAAGAGGTATAGGTGGTGCTGCCAAATATTGGTTTATTAAATAGTATTTGGCAGCGCCACTCATACCTCTCTTTTATACTCAATTTGTATGCAATCTGGCAGGCCCTTGCACTACATGGTTTTGGGAAATCTGGGGACAAAAATCAGCAGAAAATCTAATAGTGTGTATGGGGCTTTACCCATATATACTTTACCCATGGGTGGGGGAATAGGGGTAAGGCAGCAGCCAGATTATAGATTCATAGCATGGAATTAATACCCAGTCTCCAATTGTGACATCTTTATCAGTATTTCAGATCATCTTATGTTATGTTTAACCACTTAGGGCCGTAAGAATTTGCCTCCTTAATGACCAGGCAATTTTTTGCGATATACGGCACAGTGTCGCTTTAACTGACAATTGCGCGGTCATGCAACGCTATACCCAAACAAAATTTATGTCCTTTTTTTCCACAAATAGAGCTTTCTTTTGGTGGTATTTGATCACCTCTGCAGTTTTATTTTTGTGCTATAAACAAAAAAAGAGCAAACAAAAAGCAACAATTTTGAAAAAAAAAAGCAATATTTTTTAAGTTTTGGTATAATAAATATCCTACAAAAAAGTGGTTTGGTTTGCGCAAAAGCTATAGCGTCTACAAAATAGGGGATATATTTATGGATATATTTATGGCATTTTTATTATTTTTTTAACTAGAAATGGCAGTGATCTGTGATTTTTAGCAGGACTATGACATTTTGGCAGACAGATCGGATGCTTTTGACCCTTTTTTGGGACCATTGACATTTATACAGCGATCAGAGCTAAAAATACCACAATTACTGTTTAAATGTTACTGGCAGGGAAGGGGTTAACACTAGGGGGCAATCAAGGGGTTAACTGTGTTATCTAGGGAGTGTTTCTAACTGTGAGAGGATGGGACTGCCTGAGGAGGAGACCGATCGCTGTTCCTAAACAGTAGGAACAGAAGATCTGTCTTTCCTCTCTGACAGAATGGAGGTCTGTCTATTTACTTTGACAAATTTCCATTCTGTCTCTGTCAGGATAGATCACGGGTGGCCGGCAGGCATCGTGCCCATCGGCCACGCGCATTGGCTCCGGCATCGTGCCACCTACAGCTCTTAAAGTACCCAAATTACAGCTACGGTGATTTGCCCAGGGGAGCCAACCTGCCGCAGTATAACTGCGACGACTTCCTTAAGGGGTTAAATACATTACATAAACAGACACCATACTGTATATGAAGGCTTTATATAGAATTATATATATATAACAGGTAAGCACAGACATTAATATGATACTCACTTTCCCTTTCGACAAATGACAAGACTGTAATGCTTGTTCCACTCTCTTCCTGTCTGCAGGAAACATCTGGAAAATACTGTCCAAGAGAAAGACAGAGGAACCATGATTTGAAGATAATTGTCTGTTTTAGAGTAAATTATTTCTTTACTAGCAGAAAGAGCTGGTTAATTTAACTCTGCAAGAAGTGAAAAAATGTATCCCTGTTACAGATGTACAATAACCCTGTTCAATGCATCTTCTCGAAATTGGATGATTTATGATGGAAGCAAAGGGGTTGATTTACTAAAACTAGAGTGTGCAAAATTTGGTGTAACTCAGATTTTGCACTCTCCATCTTTAGTAAATCAACTCCAGTAGTATGTCTATGCTGGCCAAAGCAACCGACCAGACCCCAGCTCTTATTTTCCCATCACTGAGTTGAGTAAAGTGATATTACTGAAACAGATTTTTCAGCAAAAATGAATAATTTCCCTTCTCCAAAATGTCATCAAAATAAACCTCACATCATGCCCTGCAGTCTTCTTAGGCAAAAATCTCCCACAAAGTTTATATCACACAGCTTTGTTATTTCTAACAGAATTAATTAGTAACTGTGTCAATACTAATGCTGCCATGGTTTGTTAAATACGCTTAGTTAAATAAGCAAAAGGTCAGTGTAATGCCACATACACACGACTAGGGATGAGCTTCGTGTTCGAGTCGAACGTATGTTCGACTCGAACATCGGCTGTTCGCCCGTTCAGGGAATTCCGAACGCTATGGGCCGTTCGCGCCAAATTCGTGTGGCGCTCACGGCCCACAATGCACTGCAGTGGCGCAGTGCATTGCTGGCTCATGATTGGCCAAGCATGCACTGTGACCCTGCATGCTTGGCCAATCACAGCGCCGGCAGCGAGGAGAGCCATGATTGGCCACAGGCAGAATGCCTGTGGCCAATCATAGCTCAGGCTGTGCAGTACACGTCCCACACTATATAAGGCCGCCAGCGCGGCGGCCTTGTGTAGTGTGTTGGCGTCTGTAGCAGTTAGTGGGTGTTCTGTGTACCGTCAACACAGTATACACCGATCGTTATCGGCCGATTTTTCGTTCTTGCTCTTCTGTAGTGGTTGTTGTCTGCGTGCACTGACCGCAGTATACACCGCTATATTCACCTATATAGCTAGCGATATATCTATCTTTTATAATAGAGCTTTCAGTCAGTGTTAGGAGATTGTGCGTGCTGTCTGCGTGCTCTGAACCTAGTATACACCGCTATATACACCTATATAGCTAACTATCTTGCTCGTTTTAAATAGAGCTTTCAGTCAGTGTTAGGAGATTGTGCTTGCTGTCTGCGTGCTCTGAACGCAGTATACACCGCTATATCCACCTATATAGCTAACTTTCTTGCTCGTTTTAAATAGAGCTTTCAGTCAGTGTTAGGAGATTGTGCATGCTGTCTGCGTGCTCTGAACGCAGTATACACCGCTATATCCACCTATATAGCTAACTATCTTGCTCGTTTTAAATAGAGCTTTCAGTCAGTGTTAGGACATTGTGCGTGCTGTCTGCGTGCTCTGAACGCAGTATACACCGCTATATACACCTATATAGCTAACTATGTTGCTCGTTTTAAATAGAGCTTTCAGTCAGTGTTAGGAGATTGTGCGTGCTGTCTGCGTGCTCTGAACGCAGTATACACCGCTATATCCACCTATATAGCAAACTATCTTTTTTAACTTTAAATTCTCTTTATTTGTTTTTATTCTATCATACAAATTTTCATACTACAAAACCACAATATAGACATAAAACAGTAGAATTAAATTAAACAATTATCTTCCATACTTTCTACCTTAATTTATGCCATGATTTCTTATATACTTGCATATTACACCCCTTTACCTCCCATCCCCCCCCCCCACCTCAACATTTCTTTCATACCAGGTTAGTCACTATCTCCTTTGTTCTACCTCCAAGTGTTTCACTCCACAGTGCTTAACTGAACTTATCCTTTTCCTCTTCTACTGTTATTGGTCAAGCGGATACCCTATTTCATTCAGCCAAGGTCTCCATATTTTCTCGAACCCTCTGAGATTTCTCCTATGTATATATACGGTCTTCTCCCTCCACACTAGATCATTAATGACCTGGGTCCATTCAACCAGAAGAGGTGCCCTCTCGGACTGCCATTTCTGTGCTATCAATTTACGTGCTTGAAATAAGCAGTGTATAACTGCAAGTGTAGTATTCTTCTGTTCCCCCAAGCTTCCCCTATGTCCTAATATACAAGTTTTAGGGTCCAGATCCAACTTAGTCCCAAATATCCTATTTATAGTTTCAACTATTCCTTCCCAATACTGAAACAGCTTTGGGCACCTCCACATCATGTGTATGAGATCTCCAAAGCCTTGAAATCTAGGGCAATTGGCGTCTGTCCTGTTTCCAAACGAGTACAACCTCTTGGGGGTGAAATAAGCCCTATATACCAACATCAAGTGTGATACTTTTTGTGATGGAGAAAACGATATCACATATGTGTGCTCTGAACCCAGTATACACCGCTATATCCACCTATATAGCTAACTAACTACTTCTACCACTGTTCAACAATGGCATGTAAGAGTCACATTGAGGGCTTACAATGTTGTGGCAAAACCAACACCTTGTTCCATCATTTCTGGAGAGCATATAGGGCAGGCCCCTACTTTCAAACATCCAACTTACAAACATCTCCTACTTGCAAACGGAAGGAGACAACAGCAAGTGAGATGAAAAAAGACGGATGGCAAAACAAATTATACAGGGGTGATAACCCTTCCCTATGTTTTCCAAAAAGCTTAAAAAATTTTTTTTTGACTGGAGCTACACTTTAAAAATGTACCAGTTGAAAATTACAAACAGATTCAACTTACCGTATATACTCGAGTATAAGCCGAGATTTTCAGCCTCTTTTTTGAGGCTGAAAGTGCCCCCCTCGGCTTATACTCGAGTCATCGCTGTCTGCCCGCTCGATCAGCGTGTCGAGCAGACAGACAGCGGCCATTCTATAATTTAAAAGCCGCGCCTCTGGCTCCGCCTTCGCCTGTGATAGGCGGAACACTGAATTTCCCAGCAGCCTGTGTTCCGCCTATCACGGGCATCGTCTCATCCTCGTACTACGGACGAGGATGAGACGATGCCCGTGATAGGCGGAACACAGGCTGCTGGGAAATTGAGTGTTCCGCCTATCACGGACATCCGATAGGCGGAACAGCAGTCAGTGGGAAATTGAGTGTTCCGCCTATCACCGACGGAGGCGCGGCTTTTGAATCCTAGAATGGCCGCCGACGAAGAGCTGAAGGACGGAGGCTCGGCTCGGGACGGGACGGGCCGGGACGGGACGCAGGCTGGACGGGACGCAGGCTGGACGGGACGCAGGCTGGACGGGACGCAGGCTGGACGGACACAGGCAGGCTGGACACAGGTAGGCTGCACGGACACACACACACACACACACACACACACACACACACACACACACACGGATGCATGGACACACACACACACACACACACGGATGCATGGACACACACACACACACACACGGATGCATGGACACACACACAGGGATGGATGGACCCACAGGGATGGACGGACACACAGGGATGGACAGGCATGTCTCACCCTCGGCTTATACACGAGTCAATAATTTTTTCCAGTTTTTTGGGGGTAAATTGGGGGCCTCGGCTTATATTCGGGTCGGCCTATACTCGAGTATATACGGTAACACAACAAACCTACACAGTCCCTGTCTTGTTTGCACCGCCTGTATACTGCTGTTCTGAGTATATAGGGCCTGGGGGCCACACGTATTTCCTTTTTTTAATATGGGTACGGGGTTCCCCTTAATATGCGTACAAGACCCAAAGGGGCTGGTAATGGGCAGGGAGGGCTACCCATGCCATTTTTCTCAATGATTTTCAACCATATTGCAGGAACCAGATATAACATTAAAACCGCAAGCAGTTTTAAATGACGTTATTTCCGTTAAATGTCATTTTGTGCAGGGACTGTTCTAAACACGGGAAACACGTGGCACTTCACAGGCATACTACAGACACCCCCCAAGCACGATATTTAAAGGAATATTTAACTTTTTTTTTTTTACTTTAATCGTCATTAAAATCAGTGCTCCCGCCAAAACAGACATTTTTAAAAACATTTTAGGCATTGACCCATGTCCCCTGGGGCAGGAGCCAGGTCCCCAAACCCTTTTTAGGACAGCATCTTGCATATTAGACATTAAAATTAGCACTTTCAATTTCGAACGTTTGAGTCCCATAGACTTCAATGGGGTTCTATAGTTCGTACGAATTTGGGGTCCGTTCGAAAGTTCTGGTGCGAACCGAACTGGGGGGGTGTTCGGCTCATCCCTACACACGACCAGACTTTCCGGCAGACACGGTCCGACGGTCTTCCCGACGGACTTTCGGCGGAGTTCTGACAGACTTTCCGAATGAACGGACTTGGCCACACATAATCACACCAAAGTCTGACGAATTTGAACGTGATGACATACGACCGGACTAGAATAAGGAAGTTCATAGCCAGTAGCCAATAGCTGCCCTAGCGTTGATTTTCGTCCATCGGACTAGCATACAGATGAGAGGATTTCTCCATAAGAACTGGGTCTCGTAGAGTTCCTGCGGAAAAATTTGAAACATGTTCTATTTCTAAAGTCCATCAGATTTTTGGACAGCAAAGGTCTCATGGAGCCCACACACGATCAAATTGTCTGATGGATTTGCTCTGTCGGACCTTTGCTGTCGAAAAGTCCTGTCATGTGTACGCGGCATAAGTGTTAGCTCCATTACAGTTGGTGTAACATTGGAGTTAGTTTGCATTAGGGTTCCTCAATATCTGAAGTCATGCTACCAGATAACAGGCCTAGGACACTTGAAAAGAGCTTTTCCATCCCTCAGGGTTCATTTAAAGTCTATTCTCCCCAAACAACAAAAAGATAAAAAAATTAAAAATAAATAAAATGCGAACAGTTCTAACTCTAATGCATTTTATTAAAATGGCAAAATTCCCAATGCCTAGTTTCATTTGTTCCTATCCTGTGTGTGTCAGACCTAGAGAATACTTGTATACTGTGTATCACTTCAGTGTACAGTCACCTTTTTTGATTATTGAGAACACACAGAAATCACAATTCTTTCTTTACTATACAGAACGCTATAAGATAATTGTTGTTACGCAACAATGCTACTTTGCAGACTTCACATAGTAAGCCAGCCCACTGCTTTCTATCCGGGTGTTATGTGTCACTTACTTTCGCACAGGAATCTTTCCCTCTGCATTTAGCTGAAGTGTAAGCCTTACATGTCTACACAAAAAAAAAAAAAAAATAGATCACAAAAAGTTTAAAAATACACAAACCATTTAAAATATTTAGTACAAGTTAATAAATGTATTTTATTGGTTACATATGAATTAGTCAGAATAGGAATTGTGGGAAAACATTAAAAATCATTGCTGTCTGCACTTGAAGCTCAGGTGGTCAATTGATGGTGGATAGGCATGCAGGTATCACCATCACAGATAGAAATGGTTCATGGAGCACTGTTCCTTTAAGGAGTGAACTGATGTGATGATGAACAGAATAAAGTGAATAAACAAAATTTCTACCAAAGTGTTCAAACAGAATATGTGTGTGTGTGAACAAATATGATAACTTGGTAATGCAAATAACAAATTATCATAACAAGTACATTATTCAAAATGTCAACGTGCAAAAAATATTGAAAAAAAAATTCAGTGTATAAAAGTGAGGTTGAATTGAAAAATTTCAAATCCATAAAAAATCCATACACTTAATAAAGGGTCTCCATTTTATGGATTAAAAATTTTGTTTATTCACTTTATTCTGTTCATCATCATATCAATTCACCATGTAAAGGAACAGCGCACCATGAACCATTTCTATTACTTTATCCCTTCCAAGATTTGAGTTGCCGCAGTTCCATACCAGACTAGGGCAGAGATATATTTTTATGTATATCACCCTTAAGATGTCAGTCTTCAGAACCCTGCAGAGTTCTCTATATACTGGCAATGTAGGCTCTGCCAATCAGCGAGGCTGATGTGATTGAAGGGCAGGTTGGATAGGAACTAAGTGCCTCCTCATTGCCTTATTTCAAGGAAAAACAATGACAGGACAGGTTTTCTGCCCAGTTATTATTCATCCCCAGCGTTCTCAAAAGCAGGTGTATATCTAATACAAATAGCAGTTTGTAGGTATGGAGGTAGTAGTTAATTTTAAGATAAATAGGGGTACATGACCTCCAGGCCCTTGTGTAAATTCTACTTTACCCTTACTTCAAAGTAGTATATCCAGCCATCTCCAACAATCACCTTCAACCACCTTCCTTCTGAGATTATTCCTACATTTCTCTGTGGTTCAAGCTCTCTTTTTACTTTTCCCTGCCTTTCATTAACAGCAGAGATACAGATCTGAGACGGAACAGTCCAGCATGTAATAAAGATTAAAGCAAAGACTAGTCTTTTTAGGCCTATCTTAAAAAAATGCATTAATTCACTCTCAGATACTATGCAACTGTTAGAATACTGTTAGTGTCTAGCCAGATCAAGTCATCTCCTAAAGGCAAAAAGAAAAGTGCTATCTTTATCTTATTTTATTATTTATTAATTCCTTGAGTGAGTCACATGTGAAACATGTGTGTGCAAGAGCTTCAGCAGTAGGAGAGATGTTTCCATACCATCCATGTTTCCATACCATCTTCCCAGAAAATTTTTAAGCAGGTTAAATTAGTTAGTTGGGTGGGGAGGGTTCTTTGGTCTTTTGGGAAGTTCTTCTGGCTCTAGCCTACTAATCCTGTGAAATTAATATGGGACAGTGGCTCGGTACATGAAGTCCCCCAAGAGAGGCCCACTGACGAAGCTAAGGAATATCATAAGTAGAGCCCAGGGTTAGAAAGCTGAGAGTAAACTTGAGGTCCAAGGCCTGCATCAGGTCTTGTGCCCGTAAGGGAAGGAGACGGAGAACAACACCCACGAGAAACAGAAGGATATTTCACATTACTAGCTGGATGTAACGTCATCAGAATCTGGGATTCGCCCAAAAGACACTGGAAGAATTCAAAGGGGTGTAATGCAAGTAACCAGCACATATAGTCTACCAAAGGGTATGGGATATGAAGACATTGGTATGGAGTTGGAGAAGTCTGGAGACAAAAGTAGTTACTATGGGTAACAGAAGTTTAACAAGCAGCCTGTCTATAGCGTGTACCTGATATGGGTGGAATGGCCTTTAGAAGCAAGGGAGATGTTGATGGCACTCCTTCCGGTAGCGGTCTGACTCCGTTAGCTTTGGGAGTGGATCTTTGGGAGTGGATTTGCACTGTAGAGGCTTCCATGCTTCCATCAAGGCTACAATTTCCAGCTGTCTAAACGGCCCCCAATGGATCATACATCACAGAGATTCAGGCGGCAGTGTTGTGCCTTTGATGGACGTGCCATCCACTGAGCATTATGCAAGTTTATTTTTTACTGGAAACTTGCCATTTTATAATAAATTAATGCTGCACTAGGACTGGCCTGGCACTTCTCTCTTTTTTCTCCTTTCTTTCTATTTTGCAGTCCTCGGGTCCCCAGCCTGTGCCTGAAACAACCTCGTCATAATCTGCAGCTGTCACACCAGAGACTCATTCTAAGGGCTCACCCCCCTGAACATTTTTTTAAAAATTTACTTTGTAACTCTCAGAACTTTTATTCATACTTACATATATACACACATATATATTTTTATGATGCCGCTTTCCTATCACTAACGAGACCCCAGAGTGTGTGCGATATTAACCACTCTTTTTAACTATTAGGCATTTCAGCACTGAGTTTCACACAAGTTTTTATGTGTGTTTTTGTATTTTTTTGAATTATCAATCAGCTGCTGCAACTGAAGGGCTCTAATGAGAAACGTTGCAGGGTCTGTATCACTTTAGACTTGATTTCCCTTTGAGAGTATCTGACCAAAAATTACATTTCTGTTGTAGGGGATACTCAAAATCTGATTTGTATCTTATTGTAGACTTCTGGGAAAATCAGTAAGTCAATCACACAAGCAAGAAATTAAATTTCTGGTGTTCTTTACACCATCTATGTACAGAACGCTTCCAGGTAGCCATATTGCATTGCATTTTCAGAAAATTACAGAGCTGCATATTGAAAAGGAAAGGTCATTTTAATTAACATTCAATTACAATGACTTGTGTCACAATTGTATATTCTATTTTATATTTTTTTATATGCTAATGTTTTTTTTTTAATGAAAGTGGAGTTTCCCTTTAAGGCTAGTGTCTCTTTTCTGTTGTAATTGTCCAAAAAAAGTAGAGAGGCAGGAAGTGGGCAGAGAGTGAAGTATGAGACCCTGCACAGCTGCTGTCTTTTTTCAGTGATGTTTGGTCATACATTTACATTGCAGAAGTGCTGGTGAGAAGTGCAGAATGTTTCATAATGAAAAGTCAAAGGGAACCAACACTTACATTTTCTCATAAAAGGCGTAGCGTGAAGCATTGCTTAGAAGGGGGTTTTTAACTATTGCCAGAATGTCAGTGGCCCAGTCCTGCAAAAGAAACATGAATTACACAAAATAAATATGCAATTTGTGAATATAGATAAAGCATACCATGATTTACTATCACAATCCCAAAACTAGTGATTACAATCTTAGCAAAAAACACTGTTTGTATTAATAAATATTTTATAATTTATAATATAAATAATAATTTATAATTTGAATTATTTTACTGACTTCTAAATGGCAAAGTGAGGTGGATATGTAACATAATGTTCTTTTCTGTAACGTCATCCAGTCACTAGTTTTATAGTCACGGACCTCACGGTCAGTGCTGCCACATGCCTGGTTGTTGGAGATCCCTCTAAACATCCATAGACCATACGTGTTTACAAATCCACAATCCTTATATTTAATGTTATTGCATCAGATCAGCTTAGAGTTTCATCCTGATTGTTTACTACAGGTTACTTTATTTTGTGTCAGCATTGCTTTCTGCTATTTATTGGATAGGCCTGCCAATGGAGCCTAACCAGGCCTGTCTTTGGGGTATCCTCTAAAACTTTTTTAGGTCCCAACAATCCCATAACTTGATTTGTTGCTGATTGATTGTTCCAGAAAGTTATTACAGGGAAGTTATTTTCAGTATTCTTCTCCACACCAACTAACATTGGCATTTGTCCCAGTTTCACAGAAAAGGGGCGATTAATGCCCTTGCATGTTTAAAGATGTAAATTCCAGGGGGCATATGCTTTATTACACCCCAGTGCTCCATTTTATATATAACACGTCCAACAGCCCACAAAGAGAGTAAATCAGCTCAGCCCACATTGCCAGAGGCTCTGGGCCATGTGTCTCACAAGATGGCAGCAGTAGTATCTGCAACTGAAGATAAAATGGAATTTTTAAATATATATAGAAATATTTAAAGGAAGCCTCAAAACCTCTGGATGAGGCCATACTACCTCCACAGAATTAGTTGCTGAATTCCAAGGCCTAAGAGGCCTTAAGACTACTTTACAAAAGCCCTGAATAAGGTCTCCAAATAAATGTATATGCAACTCAACGAAATTCGAAATGATGGCACCCACACATCAGATTTGGAAATGAACCATAATGATATCACCACATACGTGGAAGGACATGAAAAGGAAGTTGAGAGATTGAGCTAAACAAACTTGCTGTTTCAGCTTGAAGAGCTTGTGGGCAAAATCCCTGTGGATCATCTTGAATTTTATAACATTCATAGGGCTTTAATAACAAAAAACCCAGAGGGACCCTCTTGTGACACATTTGTTTGTTTCCATTATGTTTGCACTAATTGACAATTATTGCAAGCAGAAAAAGACAGCAAAGTCCTGGAATTTCAAGGCTACAGTTATCAGTTGTTTGAAGACCTCTCTCCAGCAACAATTTTCAAATGGCAAGAGTTCAAGTTTATCCTGTAGATCCTAGTCTCATCAAATATGCTACTTGTAAGGTTTTATGTTTAAAGTTCTATTCCTCTACAGACTAATTCCTTACAACATTTACGGGCTGTGCGCTCGAAGATAGACTACGCTTCACCAAGGTCATTTAGCCTACCTATTTTGCAATTACCTGTATTATACAAGTGCTTTCCAGCTCAAGTCTTGCTTCCTATTTACTCTTGGTCCCACCATTGAAGCTTTATCATTTTGGTGGATATCGGTGGCCTTCCCCCCATCTCCTGTTGCTGGAAGACTGCTGAAGTGCAATGGGCCCAGGTACAAATTAAATGTAACACAAATGTATAGAAAACCTTCACACTTGCCCCCTCACCCCATTAAATAAACACACTTACAACCATTAGGTTGGAAAGGACAAGGCCACAGCTTTATTAAAATCCAACACATAACATGTGAACGCTTTTAAACCGGTGCCAGTCACAGTTGTACTGTGAGCACGCAATTCCAAAAGGGGGCCTGTCCTTACCATAAGTGCTGGACAGGCTGCCTACTTCCAATTTCCATCAAGGGCATAGCCCATTACAGCCACTGTTAAGCTGGCAAGGTCAAGAAACTACCACCCGCCTGTCAGTGTCTAATTGACAGGTGCCCCACCGCAGCCAGCACCTGTTCCACACCATGCTGAAGGCCAAGGTTAAAGATAACCAAACCAATATCATTAAGGTGAACGCCATCCGATCTCACCAGATCATCATTAGCACCCTCCAAATCCTTGTGCCGAATCACAAACCCCAGATCTGCCGAAAAAACTTGGCGACCTGGGCGTTAACCTTGTGACGGAAGCGTTCCATGCAGGGGCCCAGTATCTCCTGGGATCATAGCAAGCGAGGCACGATTTCAGAACAGATGAGAACCAAGTCGGTATAGGCTGCATAACACTGGGCGATGTGTCGCTTGATAGGGGAGATTAAGTCAACGAAACATCTATAACCCATGTCATTCCCTCCAGCATGAAGAATCAAGATGATAGGGCCGGAAGAACCTGGGGCCAGTGTAACCCACGGTGTCCAAGCCAGCGGATCCTGGCGAGATCATAGGTGAAACCCAAATTCTTCCCGTAGCTCCGTACTTCCAACCAACGAGCATCCCAATAGAGGAAGGAATCTCCAACTATCCAGATTAGAGCCGGGTAACAACTGTTGCATGGAGGTAGAGCTGAAGAAGGGCGACCAGCAGCAGATCCAGGTGGAACATCTCGTGCAGAAACGACCGTGGTAGGGGCGGGCAGGGGCCCATGATGTCCATCTCCTAGAGGAATAGTGGCACCTGGCGAGGCAGGAGGGTGATGATGGAAGGAGAGGTCCAGGGGCGGGGGTCCGACCACCGATCCTGAGGAGCCTGGGTGGCCAAAGACAGCAGTCAAGCATCCACAACTGTAGACTCCAGACAGAGTACTCGTGGCAGGTCCAGCTGACATCCTGGGACTGGAGTAGGAATCTCCCGCCCTGCTGGATGCAGGGAGACGAGCCATGCAGCAGACCGAGGCTGGGCTATAGTGGCAGGCAGCCCATGGGAATCTGCCGCCTAGCCAAGCGCAGGGAGGTGCGGGTATGCAGGGATCCACAATGAGGGAAGGGCAGCCGGAGCAGCTCGGCCATCTCCCGCCCAGCTGGGCACAGGGAGATGCTGATGTACAGGAGTCAGCTGGAAGGGGTAGGTGGCAGGTACAGAGTGGCCGTCTCTCGCTCAGCCGGGCGCAGGGAGAACTGGGCAGTCACAAGATAGAAACAATGGGTGGGCAGCGTGGGATGCATTGTGATTGCCCACCCAGCCGGGTGCATGGAGAAGCGGAGCAGACAGCACAGACTGGGCAGAGTGGACTAGCACATTCAAATCTCCCACCCTGCTAGGCGCAGGGAGAGAATGAGCACAATGCATTGTGCACTGGGGGCAACAATAACTCAAAAGAAGATTCAGTGTCAGTTTCCACATTCTTTGGGCCATCTTCCACGGGAATCCCTAGACGGAGAAGCAAACAAGGAGGTAACGGTAAGCCCAAATAAAACCAGCAGCACCTTTGGGGGTCAGTGCTACATAGGGTTAACTGTCTCTGTTGTCATGAAACGTTTGTCTTTAGTCTTATGTTTGCACCATTTTCTAATGGAATATGACTCCAAATGACTATGTATGTATCTCTATTTTATTCTGACTTGAATTGAGTAAAAACATATTAACCACTTCCCACCTGGCCAATGCATATATACGGCCGGGTGGGAGCCGTCTACTCCTGATAGGACGTTCAGGAACGTCATTCAGGAGTAGCGGGATCGCGCGCGCGCGTGCCCGCGCGCGTGCCCGCGCAGCGGCGCGATCCCGATGTGCTCGTGTCACCCGGACACGGCACATCTCAGATCGGCAGGAGGGCTCTGTGATTGGCCCTCCTGATCACATGACGGCCGTGTCCAATCACGGCCGTCATGTGATGTAAACAAACAGCCGGTTGCTAGGCAATCGGCTCTCCTCTCCTCACATGGAAGTCACCGCTGAGGAGAGGAGAGCAGAACGCTGCAGCCGGCTGATGATCAGTGAGTATGGGCTGCTTTTTACAGCTTTTTACTCACTGATCATCAGTGTAGTGTAAACACACAACACACCACACAGTACAAACACAGTCCCCACATATGTCCCCAAAACACACATGTCCCCAAAACATACATGTCCCCAAATAATAAAAACACATGTCCCTAATAATAAAAACATGTCCCCCACATATGTCCCACTAAAATCACATGTCCCAATGATTATCTGCACACATATGTACGTGATCACCTGCACACATATGTACATGATCATTTGCGTACATATGTCCGTGATCACACAAACCAATTATTATACACTTAACGGAATTTTTTTTACCAAAAACATGTAGCAGAATACATTTTGGCTTAAATTTATGACAAAATTTGATTTTATTGGATTTCTTTTCAAATAGAAAAAAGAAAATATTGTTTTTTTTCCAAATTTCCGCTTTTTTTGCGCTTATATCGCAAAAAAAAAAAAACGGAGTCGTGAATAAATACCACCAAAATAAAGCTCTATTTGTGCGAACAAAATGATAACAATTTCATTTGGGTAAAGTGTAGCATGACCGCGCAATTGTCACTGAAAGCGCTAGAGCGCTGAAAGCTGAAAATTGGGCTGGGAAGGAAGGGGGTGAAAGTGCCCTGTATTGTAGTGGTTAAAAAATAAGAAGTGAATTCCCACTCAGAATAGAAAAAAAAGTCAGAAGAATATGTTAATCAGGCACGATTCATGAGTCAAAATAGCCAATTTTTGTAAAATTATTAAATAGTTCTGGGTTACAGTATTTAAAAAGCTTCTAGGTTTGCTAGGCTAGTGTTTGGTATTGCAAATGTAAAGCTGGCCATACATAGAGCGAATTTTAGCTGGTTCCTGATAAACTGGCTGAAATTGCTCAGTGGGCGGCCCTGTCAGCACCCAGCTCTCAGAATACAATAGGCACAACAGCAAATTCATTTATCCACACTGTATAGCATGGATGAAGGAATCTTTACACAGAAATATAAAACATGAATATATGGCTTGTTTATACCATTTGAAAAGCCCAATGTTTTGCTAGCTGGCCTAAGTAGAGAGTGGCAAGATAGTGGGTCACTGTCTGTCACATGTATTATTTTTTTTTTCCACATTAGGTTTGAAAAGGCAACCATCAATGTGTCGGATGCAGCATCAACTGTGGCTGTCATTATGTGATATATAGAGGGCGCTATAAAGTGACTAATTAATTTAGAAGCAACAATAGAAATCTGAATAATCATGCACATGTGAACAGTGTAAAAAAAAAAACAACGAAAAGGTTAATGACACAATAGACTCAAACTATCGTAACAAAGAAAATATTAGATGTAGTCTCAAATAGACAGTTCATAGTAGTCTGAAAAAAATGAAAATTCTTCTGTGTAAAACATTCTTGCAACAAAGTAGTGGGAAATCCTTCACCAACAACACCATAAATGATGACCAACGTGTGCTAAGTAATGGATCTGCTTACCAAATAGATTAGACTTCTTTACTTAAAAAGAAAGTCAAATACCGCTTTGGCAGGGTAATGCCTGCTCGCATATGTGGACTGTGAGATGTGAAAAAAAACTTCCTCCCCAGAGTTTAAACATGGGCTATATGGAAAACACAATAGAGATCCATAGCGTAATTTATTAAAAGAGTAAAACATACAAGAAAAGCCAAAAGGCTGCTTACATTTATGAGTGCCCAAACTCAGCACTGGGGCTGCTAGCTCGTCTGTGCTGTGAAAGTGTATGGACGTCTGACTTCTACCTCCGTGGTCGGCGTGCGATCCACCAGCCAGATGAGACAACCAAAGGGACCAGATATGACATAGGATAACGTGACCAGGCAGCAGTCCGACGTACATTTTGTAATAACGTCTTCAGGAAGCTTGCCTGGCCACTAAGGAAACAAGATATTTATAGTGGTTTCTCCACAATAGGGGTGTGATTAATTCGTTTGAGAAGGGAAAATTTATTAGTGCAGCCGCTGTGCCGGTTTACATTGCTTCTTAGCCTGTAACCGATCAATGCACAAACTAAGTATCAAACTTGACAATGCGATGGTGGCCATGTCAATGAGACCGAAGTTATGTATGTAGGAAATATATATAAATGCTTTTTGACAACAATAATGGAACATATAACAAAGTATTTATGCATCAACAAAGATACAAACATACCAGAATATATGGCTTGTTTATAACATTTGAAAAGCCCAATGTTTTGCTAGCTGGCATAAGCAGAGAGTGGCAAGATAGTGTGCAGGGCGTGGCCTAACTCCGGACGAAGATGGATGCCTAATCCCTGAGCTCCAGCACCCGGGAGAACAATCTACCTCAATCAGGGCTAATCCAAAGTCATCCACGCCAGGGATCAGCGGATCGGAGCTCCCCATCGCCTCAGGCACTGATGGAGCATCAGCAGCAGCCGCCAGTTAGCATCCCGGCGATGTTCCGCACATCGCACGGTTAAGGCCCCAAAGCCGCGGCCTCGCCTAAGACGTCCATGCCGCCCGGCGGCTCCACGACGATCGCGGACACCGCGAATGGAGCCAACGGTCCACAGAGACAAGAATCTCTCCAGCCCCAATCGTTCAGCCTAGCAGACCTTCAGGCCAACCTTCAAGCTATGTCTATGGACATAAAAGCCTCCTTTTCCGCTGCCATCAATGAAATAAGAGCTGACATACAAGGCATAGCAGCAAGAACTGGAGCAATGGAGCAGGCCTCAGCCCATCAGGCAGAAGCAATAAGGCAAGTACAAAAAAACGCTGACATACATCTAAATCACATTATAGATATGCACCGCCGCATTGAAGATTTGGACAATAGGGGGAGGAGACACAATATTAGAATCAGAGGTGTCCCAGAAATGACTGATCAAAACCCAGTAGAGCAGACTGCTGCTGCACTATTTAATGACATCCTTGACAGACCCCCTGACTCCCCTATTGAATTTGAAAGGATCCACAGAGCTCTGCGGCCCAGAGGTAGAGATGATGATCCACCTAGAGACATAATTTGTTGCCTGGTCAATTTCCCTTTGAAGGAAGCGATTCTTAAAAAAGCGAGGGAAAAAGGCAGAATCATCTTTAATGGAAATGACATTAAACTGTACCAAGACCTATCAAATATCACGTTACAGCAACGCAAAGCCTTACGCCCGATCACAGAACAGCTGCGCACCAGAGGCATTCCATACAGGTGGAAATTCCCCTTTTGCCTATCTGCCACGTGGAGAGGCCACACAGCGCTGTTGCGCACACCAGAAGACCTACAGTCATTTACCGAAGCTCTGGATCTCCCCAGAATTGAAGAACCGGACTGGTATAGCTCCTTCACACCGAGCGAATCGTGGATAGCGATTTCCAACAACCTCACTCCAAGAACCCAAAGAAATAGAGACCGTCGCCGCAGATCTCCGTCTCCGCACTACAACAGAAGAAATGCTTTCCAAAGAAGCCCCGGAATCTCCCCACCCAGACGCAGAGACCGCATAGATCACCGAGATCACCGAGAACAAATGGACACTTGATCTCATACCCTCCATGATAAGTCAAACCTTTAGAAGTTCTCATAAAATGTGACTTTGCCTACTCTGCGCTTCTAATACCCTATACAGTTTTCTTTCTTCCTCCGCTCTGTTCTCACCTTTTTTTCTGTTCACCTTTTTCCCCTCTGTTTTCTATCTTATAACTCCCTCCCTCCTGCAAAGAAGGACATTTCAAGGAAAACATGGTAAGAGATTTTGTGAGAGGAATGAAGGGCTGGAGAGGGGTCGCGAAAGAGTATGAGGGATACATTTCCTCTATGCCTACCTGCTTTGATCCATACAGACCTGATTTATGTATAGATAATCTCACAAAGTTAGCCCATTAGCACCCCCCACCCCCCCCAGTGTTGACATTTTGAGGCACTATAGTAATGAGCATCTTCTTTACTGTAACATAGTTTTTAAACATCCCTGATCAACCAAGTTGTAGATCACTTAATCATTCTTTAAAGATATGGTGCAACGCCAAGGGAGGAGGGGGGGAAGGGGAGAATAGAGTGGGGAAGAGTAAAAAGTTAGAATTTTAATATTCTTCAAGCTACTTCAATGTTTTAACAGATAGTCTTGTTGTTGCTTTGATCGTAATTACAATTTGGGGTCAAAGTCACAAAATGCCACTTTTCTGGCTTTCTAAAGTTAACATACTTATTGTTTAGGACACAGCCTACTTGCTAGGCCTTTACATAATATAGAATGTTCGTATGTGTGTGTTCTCAATACTATAGATATGTCTATCTAGGTAATAGAAATGAGTATAAGATGATCAAGATACATGCATTGTTGATGCGGGTTAAAATAGTTTAAAGTTCAGAATTCTTGTAGAGTTGTTATTTATGGCGATACGACTGAGGGAGATCTCCTCCCCCTCAGAAGGTCGACGGTATATATTTTAGTAGTCGGATTGCAACCAATCTTTCACCCTCCTATATTCCGCTAGGAGAGACACATTGTTGGTATACGGTTCTTAGTATAAGGTACACCTGACACTAACCTCTCATAGGTTAGACAAAATGCCTTTTACCAATGGTTAATCAACCACTCCACTAGATTTCTGCAGACACTCGAAATACTTTATTGTCTCTTTCAAGCTATATGTCTTGGTACACCCTCACTGTTTCTGCCCTGTCGTGGCTCTTTGTTTATACATTAAGGGCTAAAATATAGTAACCCACCCATGAAACTTCCTAATGGATAATAGGCCTAATACCACCTACTACCCTGGCCCAGTCTATCAATAAGACGCCCTAATCTAATTAAGCACTATCTCAATTGACTTCTCCCGAGTGCAGGAAGTTATTCCAAAGCAAGAAGAGAAATCTTACAAAGAAAAAAGAAAGAAAGAAACTAATAAGAGAGAAGAGGGAAAACTTCCTTCTTCTTAGTATACCGCTAATCATTTAAGCACTCACAAGCATCCATTGACCCCTGAGTGGTCCCCGTTCTCACACAAAGGGCAACCACCTTTGCTCTTTGAACAAACCGGATCCCTAATAGGGTAGACTAGCAGGTCTATTTCTACCCCCGGTCTAATCCCCTTCACTCATCCCTCCCCCCCACCCCTTTCACCCTCTACCCCCCCCCCCCCCCCCCCCGTTCTTTTTTTTTTTTTAAACAATCCCATTCACCTAGAAGTATACACCCAAACTCTAAAGATGACTAACTGTAAACAAAATACTACCCCACTAATGATCAAACTTCTCTCGATTAATGCCAAAGGACTTAACATACCTGAAAAAAGGACCAAATTACTCAACGAAGAAACACACTTCAAAACCGAAAAATTCCCGAAACTACAAGACAAAAGATTCCCATATGCCTACCATGCCACAAACCCCGAAGGGAAAACAAAAGGGGTCTCAATTTTGATCTCCAAACAGACAACATTCCAACTCCAAGACTCTATGACTGATCCTGGAGGCAGATTTATATTTTTAAAAGGTAAACTTGGCCATCACCCCATCACTATTGCAAATATATATGCTCCAAACTCTAAACAGGTAGCCTTTTTCCGTAAAATCAAAGACCTACTAACGACATTCGCGTCTGGTATTCTCATCCTAGGGGGAGACTTTAACATCCCGCTAAACCCCGCAATAGACACCTCGAGTGGAGCATCGAGTCTTCCATATAGAGCATTAAAACAAATTAAAATTCAGCTACAAAACCTTATGCTACACGACTCCTGGAGAACTCTCAATCCCCAAGCCAAGGACTTCACATTCTTTTCCAGCGTTCATCAAAAATATTCAAGAATAGACTACTTCTTTATGACACAATCAGACCTATCCCTCTTGACTAACAGTACTATCGAACCAATGACCATTTCAGACCATCACCCAATCACCATGACTCTAACCTTCCCTGAAAAAAACACTAGCACAAAAACATGGAGACTGAACACCTCCATATTGAAAGATCCCAAAGATATTTCAGAGTTTAACGAAACACTAAAAGATTACTTCGCACGTAATGATAACGGAGAAACCTCATCAATCACACAGTGGGAGGCACACAAATGTGTTATTAGAGGAGAATTTATAAAAAAAACTAGCCAAAATAAAGAGAGAAAAACAATCCAAAATAAATTCATTGATAGCGCTTATCCATAATCTTGAAACAACACATAAAAGAACTATTGCAATCTCAACATTTGAGGAGCTTACAAACGCGAGGAAACTACTCGCAGATGAACTAAATATCAAAACCAAAAGGCAATATATCTTAAGACACAAGATATACTATGAGCAAGGAAACAAGAGTGGGAGACTGCTCGCTAAAGCAGTACAAAACAAAAAAATCTCAGCAACAATCCACCAAATAATGGACAAACAAGGCAAATTACAATCCTCGAATGTGGAGATTGCAAAACAATTCGAATTATATTATCAGTCTCTTTATAATATCCCTTCCAATCCCAAGAGTCCGCTAAATTCAGACCTAAGAGCCAACCTTATCCAAGAATTTCTAAGTAAATATAGCCCACCCCGAATATCAGACGATACTGCCCAGAAACTTGAAGAACCGATCTCTGGCACGGAGTTAGACAAAGCTATAAAAGAAATGAAAATAGGGAAAGCCCCAGGCCCTGATGGATTACCCCTACAATATTACAAGACTTTCATCGACATACTAAAACCTCAATTTCTGAAATCATTTCAATCTCTACACTCCGAGAAACAGCCCCCCAAACAACTACTAGAAGCCCATATAACTGTAATACCCAAAGAAGGCAAGGACATCACCCAGGTCACAAACTATAGGCCGATTTCCTTAATTAACGTCGATGTAAAACTGTATGCGAAAATTCTAGCAAACAGAATACTACCTTTACTAACATTCCTAATTACCCTAGACCAAGTGGGCTTTATTCCTGGCAGAGAGGGAAGAGATAACACAACCAAAGCCTTAAACATTAGTCACTGGTTAACTTCAAAACAAAAACAAGGATTCTTTCTCTCCCTCGATGCAGAGAAGGCGTTCGATAGGGTGGCATGGGATTTCATAGACGCAGTATTGAACAATATAGGAATACTACCCCAAATGAGATCTTACATTAATGTACTATATTCCAATCCGACTGCACGAGTTCGTGTAAACAACCACCTATCGAACGCCTTCAATCTACGTAATGGCACCCGACAAGGATGCCCACTCTCCCCACTCCTGTTTGTCCTCACTCTAGAACCACTATTAAATAGAATCAGAGCAAATAATGACATTAAGGGAATAGAAATCCATAATAACACCTACAAAGTTGCAGCATTCGCTGATGATATGCTGCTCTTCCTATCGGAACCTCACACATCCTTGCCTAACCTTCTCAAAGACCTGGAACATTTCCATCTTCTCTCCAATCTAAAAATCAACCACTCCAAATCTAACGCTCTTAATATCACTTTGCAGCCAAGCTCTGTAGAACTCTGTAAGAATAATCACCCATTTATCTGGGCTGAAAAGAGCACCACATATTTGGGCATCGAAATCCCCTCGGATTTAAAAAAACTATACCAATTAAACTATATACCCATTCTAAAAGAAACACGAGACGATTTGAGAAGATGGAACGCCCTAAACATCTCGTGGTTTGGCAGGGCCTCGCTAATAAAAATGACAATCTTACCCAGATACCTATACGTCATGCAAACTATCCCCATCAGAGTGCCACTATCCTTTTTTACAGCCTTTCGTAAAGCGTGCTCCATGTTTATATGGAGGGGCAAAAACCCCAGAATAAAGTATGCCAGACTAAACCTCCCTAAACACAAGGGTGGTATAGCTCTCCCTGATCTTAGGAAATACCACCAAGCAACACTCTTATCCCGTATAGTTGACTGGAATATCCATCAAGCTGTTAAGGACTGGGTGACGCTAGAGCAATCTCAGTTCACCTCCCCAATTAAGTCACTCCCGTGGATCCACCCTAAACACCACCCTAATCACATCAAAACGCACCCCCTAGTTGGACCCACGTTAGAAATTTTTCACAACACATTCAAATCCAAAATTCCCACCCCTTGGTATAGCCCTCTCACACCTCTGAGAAATAACCCTGACTTCCCACCAGGACTAGACAGAAACTTTCTTTCACTCAATTGGCCACATAAAGAAATCCTCGCCAAACACTTCTTCAAAAATGGAAAAATACTCTCTAGAGAAGACCTCCATGACATTATAACACCCTTCCAAATACCCCATTGGAACTATATTCAAATTAGACACTTCTTGACCAACAGACAGACAACACATCTTTGGACGAAACCCCTAACGACTGTTGAAGACCTTTGCATGAAGAAAGACCCACATAGACATATTATATCAATCATTTATAACTCACTATTTGAGGGGGCACCTGATTTCTCCATCAAAACATGTGAACATTGGGAAAGAGACCTTGATATCTCAATATCCGAAAAACAATGGGAAAAATTATATACTTACGCACACAAAGGGTCTCTAAATGTAGCTACCCAGGAATGTAGCTATAAAATCTTGTCCAGATGGTATAGGACCCCCTCTATTATACACAAGTTCTCCCCCACATCCTCAGAAAAATGCTGGACATGCAAACGAGAAGAGGGCTCGATGCTCCATGTGTGGTGGTCCTGCCCCTTAATCCAGACCTTCTGGATGGAGGTCCACGAAACAATTAACAAAATCTCCTCAGAACACTTGATCTTTAACGCGGCACAATACCTCCTTCACTTGAATGACATCCCCAAGAAAATTTATCTGAAATCACTGCCAATGTTTATGGTCAACGCGGCACGTCATTGTATCCCCGTCCACTGGCGCTCCGAGGCCATTCCAACGAAGAAGGAATGGTTTCGGAGAATCAACAACATAGAGCAGATTGAAGAACTTATAAGTATATCTCAGGAAAAAATTACTAAATTCTTTGCAACCTGGCATGCATGGATAGAATATAAAAGCACTCAGGAATATAAATCAATTGTAAACCACTAGAAAATTACTTCTATAAGAGATAAACTCAGACAGAACTGAAACACAGTTTGTAATTATAAGTACTTTTCTCACTGTACTGTTTCCCCCCTCCCCCCCCCCCACTCTTTTTTTTTTTTTTTTTTTTTCCTTTTTTTTTTTTCTTCTCTTTCCCCATTCTCCCCTTACACCCTTTACCCTTCCCCTCCCCCCACCCCCTATACCTCCCCCCCCCTACAATGGGTACAGTTAGCCAAATTACCAGTTGTCCTTCAGCTTTATGATGGAATATTATGCTGATTTGTTCATATATATATATTGTACTATCTACATGAATATTTTTTTTTTTATATAACTGTACTCTACTATTATCACATGTATAATATGCGACAGTATTTGTATGACTACTATGTTATATTTCATGCTCTGGTTCACTCAATAAAACTTGTGAAACAAAAAAAAAAAAAAAAAGATAGTGGGTCTCTGTCTGTCACATGTATTTCTTTATTTTTTCCACATTAGGTTGGGAAAGGCAACCATCACTGTGTCAGATGCAGCATGAGTTGTGACATCAACTGTGGCTGTCATTGCACCTTTATTTTAGGAAATGCAAATCGTGGAAAAGAGAAGTTTGCCTGAAATCAAGTAAGAGGGTATGTCTGCTGCTTCCTTGGAGGATGCATTTGAAATAAAACAAAGGAAACCAATCCTCTGTGGTGTAGAGGCTCCCTCATTTTTTTGGCCAAGAAAGGTCGACCGCCATTGCAAAGGACAGCTTTGCTGTGAGGTAACGGGAGGGGGACTAAAAAGGGCTCACATAAAATGAGAGACCTAACTTTGGGCCAGCAACACAAGTGACAAGTTCTAATGACTGAGAAATATTGACTTTGAAGCTTCTTAGACATGTGACTCTATGAAGCTCAGTAACTGTATTTTGAGTTAAAAGAATGAATATATCTGTAGCAAATGTGTGGTGCTCAGAAGTTAAGCAACTGAATTTGTGCTTCTTAGGATACAAGGACACATCAAAAATCCCTAGCAAGTTATGGAAATAAAGGTTTTATACCATCAATAAACGTGTATTTCTTGTTCCTCTCCTATTACAAGATAAATTACTTTATAAACAGACATGGCCAAAAAAGACTAATGTAAATTAAGCTTTAGCTTACAACTAGGTATGGGCTGAACATACTTGGGTTTGGGGCAGGTTGGCAGAACATTACTAAACTTCGGGTGGCAAATCTACAACACAGCTCCACAACATTATGGCACTCACATCCAGAGCCGCTGCAAGGATTTTTGTCTACTCAGGTGAAGGCGCACCCCCCCCCCCCCCCCCCGAATCATCCTCCCATCACCCCCAATGCAGTGCAGTGTCAGAGAATGGAAAATAGGTATTTTAAACACTTGAGTAGCAGAGCCATTTTTTTACATTTTTGTGTTTACATGTTAGATGTTTTAAAAATAATTTTAGGCCTTAAGATTACTTAAAACTCCCAAAACACTGTAATGAATAAAATGCTGATAATTACTTTTTTATGTTACACAATATTAGTGCAACGTTTAATGAAATGCTATATTTTAGTAAGAAATAGACTAAAGTAAATTTTTTGCTTCATAAATGCAATTTATTACCCAATTTTTGTTAAAATGTAAAAGATGAGGTTGTGCAGAGTAAATAGATACCTAACATGTCAAACCATAAAATTGCATGCACCTGTGAAACGGTGAAAAACTTCAGTACCCAATATTTTTTCATAGGAAATACCACAGGTCATGAATTTAGAGTTACGCAGGAGTTCTAGTGCTAAATTTACTAATCTCACTCCAAGTAAAATATAGCATGTGTAGGGCAATCATCATTTTCCTATGTAGGTGCCAACACAACATGTGTGTGGGGGGGAGGGCCCTAAAACTTTTTTGTTTTGTTTTTTAATGTGTGTCTTTAAATGTTTAAAATGTTGCTATCACATAGGGGGGCTATTAGTCCCTCATGTTATAGCATATAGGTAACAGGTTGTCTTTATGAGATATTTGGGGTCTATTAGATCTTGTATGTCTCCTTTGTAGTGCACTGCAACTGATAGAACACAAATCATGTTCCATCAACCGCTTCCCCGGGCACTGGTTGACTGCTCATGACAAGGACGTGACGTCATATAGTCCCTTCCTGGTCTGTGCACAGGAGAGAAGTTTATCAGACCGAGGTCCGCTGAGCTGCCGCCGCCCTTCCCAGCGACACCCACCATGACTGCACCAGGCCTGCAGGTGGGATAGCGGAGCTCGGTGCTCATGGGGGGGGGGGGGGTCACGCAGAGAGGCAGATAGATAGGTGGCTTCACAGCCAAAGGGCTAATAAACATGTATCTTGCAAAAGAAAAAAAGTTAAAAATGTCTTTGGCTGTGAGCGATGATTTTATTATTGCTTAAAGTGAAAAATGCTAAATTTCCTTAACTACTTCAGCTCTGGAAGGTTTTTCCCCTCTTCATGACCAGGCACTGTGCTAGTTTAACTGACAGTTGTGCAGTCATACCAACATTGTACGCAAATTAAGTTTATATCATTTTTTTCGTAGGTATAGCTCTGTCATTGATGCAGCAGGAGTCAGTTATCGTGGAGGTGTTCACTCTCCTTCAGGAGATTGCAATTTAGCGGGTGATACTTTGGTCTGGCCATTTGATCTAAGTATCCAGTATACAGTATACTATCTTTTGCAATATTCAGCGATACGTTTGGTACTTTATCTGTGGTTAAAGACGCACTCAATTGTGAAGGGTATATACAAAGTGACTCTCAGCCATGAACATTTCCACAGCATCTTTTGCTTGCTTACCAGCAAGCTGAAAAATGTTTATACTAAGAGCTTTTCAAATCCTACGCACGAATCGCTCCCGAAGAAGCGTTAAACTAGCGTGGAACATGTCGAGCTATCTTGCTAATTAAAAATACGGACCCACATACCTGACACCACTCTCTGGGACTCTGAATATTTTTCTACTACTGGAGACCAAACCAATGGCTTTGTATTGTTAACTATTGTATTATATACTTTAGTGGAGAATATCAGTGGTCAGGCAATATGGGTCAAGCAACACTATGTTTTATTCAAATAATTGCTGTACCTATGTGACTGTTTTATGTGTATGAAATTTTTGATAATAAATAATAAAATATTTCTAATACTTTTTAGATTTAATACTCATGTGCTGTAAAAAGTCCACCCAATATTAGTCTTTTTTCCTTATGTAACCCATATCGGGATGTTGGCACATTAATACTGGTGTGTTCGTAGTGTCACCCTACGATACATACTATCTCCTCTAGACACTTCCTCATTCTCATTACAGGGTACCTGTCCAATCAGCTGTTTCCTAGAGCTTAAACAACCAAATTGCATACTGAAATAATTTTATCTAAAGTCACACCTGTAAAGAAGAAATTACAGTGGCCTAAAAAAGTATTCATATGCCTTGCAATTTTCTACATTTTGTCATGTTACAACCAAAAAACATAAATGTATTTTATTGGAATTTGATGTGATAGATAAGTGGCACATAATTGTGAAGTGGAAGGAAAATTATAAATATATTTATTTTTTTACACTTTTTTACAAGTACATATCTGAAAAGTGTGGCGTGCAATTGTATTCGGCCCCCCTCAGTCAGTACTTTGTAGAACCACCTTTCCCTGCAATTACAACTGCAAGTCTTTTGTGTATGTCTCTGCCAGCTTTGCACATCTAGAGAGTGAAATTTTTGCCTATTCTTCTTTGCAAAATAGCTTAAACTCTGTCAGATTGGATGGAGAGCTTCAGTGAACAGCAATTTTTTTCAAGTCTTGCTGCAGATTCTCAATTATATTTAGGTCTACACTTGGACTGGGCCATTCTAACACATGAATATGCTTTCATCTAAGCCATTTCATTGTAGCTCTGGCTGTATGTTTAGGGTCATCGTCCTGCTGGAAGGTGAACTTCTGCCCCAGGCTCAAGTGTTTTGCAGACTCTAATGCCGCATACACACAATCGGATTATCCGGCGGACTTGGTGACATCACCCAGTGACCCCGCTCCTTGCCCCTATATAAGTCACCGCACAACACGTTTCCAGCATTACGGCTGAGGCATAACAGGTTTTCTTCTAAGATTGTACTGTATTTGGCTCCATCCATCTTCCCATCAACTTTCATCAGCTTCCCTGTCCCTGCTGAAGAAAAGCATTCCTACAAGATGTTGCCGCCACCACCATGTTTCACGATGGAGATGGTGTGTTCAGGGTGATGTGCAGTATTAGTTTTCCACCACACATAGTATTTTGCTTTTAGGTCAAAATTTCAATTTCATACCTCCCAACATTTGCAATAGGAATGAGGGACACCTACCAACAAACGTATGTAGGCATGGGACACGCCCCCTGCCACACGCCCTTAAAGGAGAGTTAACCCAAGAAAATGGTTAATTAAATCCACAAGGGCTTTTTTTACCACTACTATTCCTTTATATTGGCTTTTAAAATGTACAAATGCAGCAATTTAGAATTTGGAAGAAAGGTTTAGCACTGGGAAACACTTTTTGAAAGATAAAAATTGCATTTTTTATACAGCTATATGGATCAGACCAAAATGAGGGACAAATGAGGGGGGAAGAGGGACAGAGGGACATTGCTTCAATTTAGGGACAGTCCCTCGAAATCAGGGACAGTTGGGAGATATGCAATTTTGGTCTCATCTGACCACTGACCAGAGCATCTTCTTCCACGTGTTTGCTGTGTCCCCCACTTGGCTTCTGGCAAACTGCAAAAGGGGACTTCTTATGACTTTCTTTCAACCATGGGCCTCTTGCTACTTTTCTGATTAATGCTCTCCTTGCCCGGCCTGTCAGTTTAGGTGGACGACCATGTCTTGGTAGGTCTGCAGTTATGCCATACGATGGACGATGGATTGAACAGTGCTCCTTGACAGTGGTTTTCAACCCTGTCCTCAAGTACCCCCAACAGGCCATGTTTTGTGAATTTTTCTTAAATATAAAATAGCTGCCCAAAATACCAACCATTGATTGAAAGCACCTGTGCAAGATAAAGGAAAACCTGCAAACATGGCATGTTGGGGGTACTTGGTTGAGAACCACTGCTCCATGAGATGTTCAAAGCTTGAGATATTTTTTTATAACCTAACCCTGCTTTAAAATTCTCCACAACTTTATCGCTGACCTGTCTGGTGTGTTCCTTGGACTTCATGATGTTGTTTGTTCACTAAGGTTCTCTAACAAACCTTCACAGAACAGGGCTTCACAGAACAGTTGTATTTACACAGAGATTAAATTACACACAAGTGGACTCTATTTACTAATTAGATGACTTCTGGAGGCTATTGGTTGCACTAGATTATAGTTAGGGGTATCAGAGTAAAGTGGGCTGAATAGAAATGCACACCACACTTTTCAGATATTCCTTTGTAAAAAAAATTTAAACCATGTATCATTTTTCTTCCACTTCACAATTATGTGCCACTTTGTGTTGGTCTATCACATAAAATCCCAATAAAATACATTTAAGTTTTTTGTTGTAACATGACAAAATGTGGAAAATTTCAAGGGCTATTTCAAGGCACTGTACTGTAAGTACTTACCTGTCCTGTCACACACACTGTTAAACATCATCCGGATCACTATAACTGGTCCCTTAAGCCCAAAACTGACACTTCCAGGAGTGTCTATGTACAGTGCATAATCCATCACAGTTCTCACTGGTCCTTCCTGCTAACCTCACATTACTGATTTCAAGTACGTTTTACTTATTCTCGGTGTCAACAGGGAGAACATGTTATGCTTTGACTTCTAACAGGTGTCTCCATTCCTTTATTGTGATCATCACCGTATACACTGTATGTCATTTGGCATACTTTGTTAGAATTATTCCAGCCCCACTGATAATTTGGATATATATATCTTTTGTGGCCCCCAATGAATCCCCAACCACTGCTGGGGCCACAAAAGATATATACCCATATTTATCAGTGCCTCAGAGGGGACAGGGAGGGGGCAGGATGAGTCCCGACAGATTACATACAGGAGAAGTCCTGTTTCCTGGGCAGCCATTGGACGACTGTTCTGTCTATCATCGGAGGCGGGACTTTGTATCAAAGAGGCCGTCGAGTAACTAGGAGATTCTCCTGTATGTAATCTCGTCCTGCCGCCCTCCCTGTCTCCTCCAAGGCTGCAGATGGGCATCGATCAGGCTGTACTGATGGTAATGGTGAGGCTGTATTTATGGCAATGGTGAGGCTGCATTCATGGCAATGATGAGGCGGCATTCATGGCAATGATGAGGCAGCAGATGGGCACTGATTAGGCTGCATTGATGGGCACTGACCCTTATTTTGCTTCAAAGTTCTTTATTTAAAATGTATGTTTTTTCCTGAAACTTCCCTCTTAACCACTTCAATACAGGGCACTTTCGCCCCCTTCCTTCCCAGCCCAATTTTCAGCTTTCATCGCTCTAGCGCTTTCAGTGACAATTGCGCGGTCATGCTACACTGTACCCAAATGAAATTTTTATCATTTTGTTCGCACAAATAGAGCTTTATTTTGGTGGTATTTATTCACGACTCCATTTTTTATTTTTTGCGATATAAGCGCAAAAAAAGCAGAAATTTGGAAAAAAAACAATAGTTTATTTTTTCTATTTTAAAAGAAATCCAATAAAATCAAATTTTTTCATAAATTTAAGCCAAAATGTATTCTGCTACATGTTTTTGGTAAAAAAAATTCCGTTAAGTGTATAATAATTGGTTTGTGTGATCACGGACATATGTACGCAAATGATCATGCACATATGTGTGCAGGTGATCACGTACATATGTGTGCAGATAATCATTGGGACATGTGATTTTAGTGGGACATATGTGGGGGACATGTTTTTATTATTAGGGACATGTGTATTTATTATTTGGGGACATGTATGTTTTGGGGACATGTGTGGGGACATTGTGTTTATACTGTGTGGTGTGTTTACACTGTGTGGTGATTTGTGTTTACACTAGACTGGTGATCAGTGAGTAAAAAGCTGTAAAAAACAGCTCATACTCACTGATCATCAGCCGGCTGCATCGATCTGCTCTCCTCTCCTCAGCGATGACTTCTGTGTGAGGAGAGGAGGAGCCGATTGCCTAGCAACCGGCTGTTTGTTTACATCACATGACGGCCGTGATTGGACAGGGCCATCATGTGATCAGGAGGGCCAATCACAGAGCCCTCCTGCCGATCTGAGATGCGCCGTGTCTGGGTGACACGGGCGCATCGGGTTCGCGCCGCTGCGTGGGCACGCACGCGCGCGATCCCGCTCCTTCTGATGGACGTTCCTGAACGTCCTATCAGAAGTAGATGGCTCCCACCCGGCCGTATATGTGCATTGGCCGGGTGGGAAGTGGTTAAAGTGAAGGTGTGTGTTATACACATGTGCGTGTTATATGCTGTTAATAAGATATATGCAAATAACACGCTCAAGCTCATCCTCAGTCCTGAGCGGGGGCCACAAAAGATATATATATATCCAAATAACATGCCTGAGCTCATCTTTGCACTACACATAGCCACAAAGGCAAGAGAATCCTTGTTGGGCAGTGTATTAGTGCTCAGACGAACACACTTAGACCAAATTTTAATGGTTCAACGCATGTCAGGCAAAATGGTCGGCCCTCACGCATGTTCACTTCATCAAATCTGGCCCTCTTTGAAAAAAGTTTGGATACCCCTGTCATAAAGGGTAAATACTTACCAATGCATCTGCCTACATTGTTCAACACTGCTCATTTGCAAAAGACTGGTCCCCTGAGGTCTACTGAATAACAGTCAGGCTATTTGACCTCATGTCTCTGTAGGATAGTCAGTTTAGAGGAAGAAACCAGTAAGGGTTGAGGAGGACCATATAGACCAGGGGTCTCAAACCGGTGGCCCTCCAGTTGTTGCAAAACTACAAGTCCCATGAGGCATTGCAGGGCTCACAGTTACAAGCATGACTCCCACAGGCAGAGGCATGCTGGGACTTGGAGTTCCGCAACAGCTGGAGGGCTGTCAGTTTGAGACCCCTGATATAGACCAACTGCACTTCAGGGAATACATTTTTTGCAACAGAGCAATGTTGAGCAGTACAGATGGAAGGAAAGTGTACACTATAGGTGTACTGTACTCTTCTTCCAGGTATGTGCTTAAATTAAAAAAGTTTTAATGTGACAGGGCCTCCTTAAAGAAACCTTTTATAATTCAAATACCTGGGTTGCCATGAATATTCTCCATCTAAAAATGTGTGTTAAAGGGGCTGTAAACCCTTGTTTCTTTTTTTTTTCTTTTTTTTTTTTTTTAATTAACAAACATGTCATACTTACCTCCACTGTGCAGTTAATTTTGCACAGAACCTCCTCTTCTGGGGTCCCACGGCGGTGCTGGTGGCTCCTACCCACATTGAGTGTCCACGCTGGAGAAGCACTCTCCTTGGTGGACACAGTGCACTCCAGAGTCCCGCATCTGTGTCCATTTACGCAGGATGTAGGACTCGGGCCCCGCCCCCTGGTGCCGCGCCATTTGATTTGATTGACAGCAGTGGAAGCCAAAGGCTGCGCTGCTATCAATCTATCCAATCGGGACACGAGACACCAGCTAAGGATGGTGTGTTTGTTCCCAGGCGGAGGATGACAGCGTCCAGGTAAGTAAAACATCGGGGCTGGGGGGCTACAGCACTAAAAAAGATTTTTCACCTTAATGCATAGAATACATTAAGGTGAAAAAACATGAGGGTATACCTTCTTATTCAATGGTCCCATTGAAAGCATGCAGCAAGTAAAATTGTAACTCCTGATCTGCATACATGTTCTGGGTCAAAGACTCAAAGATTAAAAAACAGGAGATCAGCATGAGTGTCTGTCTGGCAACTAGCAATTTATGCAGGAGACTAGCAATGGCAGTAATTGTATTTCTCTAAGTTTTAACACATTATCACCTATACCTCTATCGCCTCTATTAGGTATACAATTTGTATATAGTACCTTGCCCACATTCTCCTTGTAGGACACAAAGTTATGGAAGGTAAGATCCACCATATCTGGCCCAGTGACAATGCACAAAGTTTTGGCCAAGAAGTTGTTTTCAGGAAAGTCCAGGTTGAAGACTTCCCGCAATTTCTGGGTCTGTAAAAGAAAAAAAGGTCAATGTTTAAATCTTACTGTATGTTTAAAATATGTATATTTAGTTAATATTCAGAAGCTAATGAGATAAACACTCTATGACCATAACTCCCAACTGTCCCTGATTTCAAAGGGACTGTCCCTGATTTGGAGGGACTGTCCCTGATTTGGAACAAAGTCCCTCTTTCCTACTCATTTGTTCCTCATTTTGGTCTGATCTATATAGTTGTATCTAATATGTCATTTTTATCTTTAAAAAAGTGTAACATTGCTAATTTGTAAATTTCAAAATCCAATATGAAGGAATAGTAGTGGTAAAAAAAAAAGCACTTATGGGTTCAACTAATCATTTTTTTTTTGTATAATTCTCTTTTAAGGCGGCATGGCAAGGAGTGTGCCTTATGCCTACATATTTTTGCTAATAGTTGTCCCTCGTTTCCATCTCAAAAAGTGGGCAGGTATGGCTGTGACATACATTTTCATATGCATACATTGTAGTGTAGCCAAGTCCCGGGCCTCTCCAGGCATAATGGTGACCTCCAGAGTTAGGGACAGCTGACATCCTTCTATGTAGAGTGGGTTATGGCCATGGTGGGTGTAATGCATAATAGATTCATGGGCACCAGACACTTCGTGAATGCAAAGAGAGTTAGGGCCAGGACACCCTTTAGTAGTTGCAATGTTAATTAGCAGACTCCAAGACTTTCATGCAGGGAAAGGCACCCAGCCGGGCACCACATATGCATGTGTAGATGCACTGTCTCCTATGGCAACAATCTTGAACAATTTCTAGCAAAGGTTGCAATGAAGTCTTTCATTTCCTATACAATCTCCTCTTTAGATCTTCACTAAACTGAACTCCCAGTCTATCACCTAGACCTGTTAATCCACTGCCACTGGATTTACTGAGCTCTACCAATCTTCTCACTGAGTATCTTCCTCAAGCCTCACCCTAGCGTCCCTAATGGTTCCCTAGCTTGGCACTCACCGATACTCTTCAAGCGTCACCCCACTAGTCTGCTCGATCCCTGGCTTGGCACACAAGACTGCTCTGCAAGCGTCACCTTCACTGGCTGGATCCCTGGCTTGACACCTGCTGAAGTTTCCCAATTCTTCACCATCCCCATTTGGCAAGAATACTGCTCTGGTACTTCCTTCAACTACTGACGGTGATCCCTGGTAATATGATGGATGGTCCCTTAGTGGCGACAGCTTCCCCTCTACCTCCAACCACAATAGGTTCTCTAGGTCACTTTTGGTTGGACTGCAGGCCACAGTCCCAACCCTACTCTGCTCTCTTGCTTCTGGATAGGCCCTCAGGCAGCCTAGCAGCCAGATGTCTCTGGGATAGGCCTCAGGCTCTGGCCTAGCAACCCGGGGCAATACAACACACGTCGTCTCAGACAGCCGTCCAGGTGGCACAGAACACAGATCACCTGACCTCACCCAAATAAATAGGCTCTCCCAGCAGGCCAAGGTACCCAAGAAGATCCCTGTCCATTGGCTGAGATACCCCATCTATTTTGAATCTGTCCTTGCAATGCCACTGTCTTATCTAGTGCTACCAGATACCCTGCCATCTAGGGCAGTGGTCATCAATAGGGATGAGCCGAACACCCCCCGGTTCGGTTCGCACCAGAACTTTCGAACGGACCCCAAATTCGAACGAACTTTAGAACCCCATTGAAGTCTATGGGACTCGAACGTTCGAAATGAAAAGTGCTAATTTTAACGGCTAATATGCAAGATACTGTCCTAAAAAGGGTTTGGGGACCTGGCTCCTGCCCCAGGGGACATGGGTCAATGCCTAAAATGTTTTTAAAAATGGCCCTTTTGGCGGGAGCACTGATTTTAATGACGATTAAAGTGAAAAAAAGTGAAATATTCCTTTAAATATGGTGCCTGGGGGGTGTCTGTAGTATGCCTGTGAAGTGCCACGTCTTTCCCGTGTTTAGAACAGTCCCTGCACAAAATGACATTAAACGGAAATAACACCATTTAAAACTGCTTGTGGTTTTTAATGTTATATCTGGTTCCTGCAATATGGTTGAAAATCATTGAGAAAAATGGCATGGGTAGCCCTCCCTGCCCATTACCAGCCTATTTGGGTCTTGTACGCATATTAAGGGGAACCCTGTACCCATATTAAAAAAAGGAAATGCGTGTGGCCCCCAGGCCCTATATACTCAGAACAGCAGTATACAGGCGGTGCAAACAAGACAGGGACTGTGTAGGTTTGTTGTGTTAAGTTGAATCTGTTTGTAATTTTCAACTGGTACATTTTTAAAGTGTAGCTCCAGTCAAAAAAACTATTTTTAAGCTTTTTGGAAAACATAGGGAAGGGTTATCACCCCTGTATAATTTGTTTTGTCGTCCATCTTTTTTCATCTCACTTGCTGTTGTCTCCTTCCGTTTGCAAGTAGGAGATGTTTGTAAATTGGATGTTTGAAAGTAGGGGCCTGCCCTATATGCTCTGCAGAAATGGCGGAACAAGGTGTTGGTTTTGCCACAACATTGTAAGCCCTCAAAGTGACTCTTGGTGGGCGCTGGAGCGCCCTGCTGTGAATGATTATATCAAGAATTGTAATTACATGCCATTGTTGAACAGTGGTAGAAAAATTGACCTTTGGTGGTTGTGGTGCTGGTGCCACAACACTATAAGTCCTCACCGTTACTCTGGGTGGGCACAGGAAGGGGCCCTCCTGTGAAATATTATATCAAGAATTGTAATTACATGTCCCTGTTAAACAGGGGCAGAAAAATTTGGCCTTAGGCACTGCTGCTGGTGCCACCACACTGCAACCTCTTCCATATACTCTAGTTTTATTGCAGGAATTAGCCCTGCTGCAAAGCATTGCATCAAAAATTGTACTTAAACGCCCCTGTTAAACAGGGGCAGAAAAATTTGGCCTTAGGCACTGCTGCTGGTGCCACCACACTGCAACCTCTTCCATATACTCTAGTTTTATTGCAGGAATTAGCCCTGCTGCAAAGCATTGCATCAAAAATTGTACTTAAACGCCCCTGTTAAACAGGGGCAGAAAAATTGGGCCTTAGGCACTGGTGCTGGTGCCACCACACTGCAACCTCTCCCATATACTCTAGTTTTATTGCAGGAATTAGCCCTGCTGCAAAGCATTGCATCAAAAATTGTAATTAAACGCCCCTGTTAAACAGGGGCAGAAAAATTGGGCCTTAGGCACTGGTGCTGGTGCCACCACACTGCAACCTCTCCCATATACTCTTGTTTGATTGCAGGAATTAGCCCTGCTGCAAAGCATTGCATCAAAAATTGTACTTAAACGCCCCTGTTAAATAGGGGCAGAAAAATTGGGCTGATGGCATCAACCAGAACCAGAAATGTTCTTCCAACATATCAGCGGAGGAGGAAGAGGATAGACAATCAACATAACAGGACAGTCACTCAGCATCAGCATAGGCAGTCTTGAAGGGATGTGATATTTCAAAAAAAATTATTCTGTTACATCAGCTTCAGGTGCTTGGTAGCTGTGGGTGATCCAAGACTGATTCATCTTGATGAAGGTCAGTCGATCAACTGATTCGGTCGCACCCTGTGATCGGTAACAAAGCCACCAGCAGCACTGAAGGTGCGTTCCGAAAGAACGCTGGATGCAGGACAGGCCAGTAGCTCAATTGCACTGTGCAAGCTCTGGCCAGTGATCCATCCTCAAGACCCAGTAAGCCAGAGGATTTTCGGTGGGAAAGGTGTCCAAGTCTGACCTTGCCCCTAGGTATTCCTGCACCATGTAAATCAGACGCTGGCGATGGGTGCTGGAACTGATCATACCTTGGGGCTGCGGACTAAAAAATTGTCTGAAAGCATCAGTCAGACGGCCACCTTCTCCACCGCTCCTTCTGACCGATGCCTCAGCAACACGTTGTCCAGGACCAGGAGTTTGTAACCTCCCAGTCTCTGGGAATGCGTTGCACAGACATTTCTGCAAGGCCTCCCGGAGATGTCTCATCCTCTGCTCCCTCTGCGATGGCAAGATAAGGTCGGCAACCTTACCCTTGTACAGTGGATCAAGGAGAGTGGCCAGCCAGTAATGGTCCCTCTCCTTGATCTGAAGAATACAAGGATCCTTCCGCAGGCTTTGCAGGATCAGGGAGGCCATGCAGCGTAGGTTAGCTGAGGCATTCGGTCCGGAGTCCTCTGGGTCACTAAGGACAACATGATCTGCAGCTACCTCCTCCCAGCCACGTACAAGTCCACGTGTTTCTTGGGACTGTAAATCATCCCTACAAGACTGCTGCTGCTGCTGCTGATGCTGAGTGCCAGCCTCCACCTCTGTGCTGACACAATCATCCTTCTCCTCCTCTTCCTCCTCCTCATCCTCTTCCTGTGTGATGGGTGGCACAGCAGGAACACTGTCTGGATAAAGGGGGCCTTGAGAGGCAAGGAAGTCCTCCTCTTCCTGCCTCTGTTCTGCCTCAAGTGCCCTGTCCATTATTCCACGCAGCGTATGCTCCAAGAGGTGGACAAGAGGTACAGTGTCACTGATGCATGCACTGTCACTGCTCACCATCCTTGTGGCCTCCTCAAACGGTGACAGGACAGTGCATGCATCCCTGATCATGCCCCACTGGCGTGGTGAGAAAAAACCGAGCTCCCCTGACCCTGTCCTGGTGCCGTAGTCGCACAGGTACTCATTGATGGCCCTCTGCTGCGTGTGCAGCCGCTGCAGCATGGCCAATGTTGAGTTCCATCTGGTGGGCATGTCACATATAAGGCGGTTCTTGGGCAGGTTCAACTCCTTTTGGAGCTCAGCCAGCCGAGCAAAGGCATTAAATGATCGGCGGAAATGCACACAGACTTTCCTGGCCTGCTTCAGGACATCCTGTAAGCCGGGGTACCTGCCCAAGAACCGCTGCACCACCAGGTTAAGGACGTGAGCTACACAGGGCACATGGGTCAGTTGTCCCTGTCGGAGGGCGGAGAGGAGGTTGGTGACATTGTCGCAAACCACCATTCCTGGCTTAAGCTGGCGTGGCGTCAACCACCTCTCGGCCTGCCCCTGCAGAGCTGACAAAACATCCGCCCCAGCGTGGCTCCTGTCCCCCAAACAAACCAGCGCAAGCACGGCATGGCATAGTTTTGCCTGCGTACTTGCGTAGCCCCTGGAACGCCTACGGAGCACCGCTGGTTCTGAGGACAGAGCACTGGAAGAGGCCATGGAGGAAGAAGAAGAGGAGGGGGTGGAGGAGAGAGGTGTGTCACAACCAATAGTAGCATTTTGGAGGCGTGGTGGCGGAACAACCTCCAACACTACTGCACCTTGTCTTGCATCCTTCCCAGCTGCCAGAAGAGTGACCCAATGGGCCGTGAAAGACAGGTAACGTCCCTGTCCATGCCTGCTGGACCATGAGTCAGCGGTAATATGCACCTTACCGCTGACCGCCCTGTCCAGCGAGGCAAGGACATTGCCTTCCACATGCCGGTAGAGAGCCGGAATCGCCTTCCGTGAGAAAAAGTGGCGTTTGGGGACCTGCCACTGAGGAACCGCACATTGTAAAAAAACTCACGGAAGGGGGCCGAGTCTACCAACTGGAAAGGCAGCAGTTGAAGTGCTAGCAATTTAGCCAAGCTAGCATTCAACCGCTGGGCATGTGGATGGCTGGGAGTGAACTTCTTTCGCCGGTCCAGCAGCTGGGGCAGGGACATTTGCCTGCTATAATCGGACGTGGGTGTACCGCTAGCAGAGTTCCCGGAAGCACTTGGCTGTGACACACCTAATTCTACACCTTCATTCCTCTCAGAGCAGGTTTCAGAGAGGACTGAAGGTCTAGTGGGGTTGGAGATGCCAGCTGATGAGGAGCAAGGAGAGGTCTGCTTAGTTCTTTGGTGTGGGTCTTTGAGGTACGCTTGCCAACGAGCTGCATGGCAGGTCAACATATGTCTGGTCAAGCATGTGGTGCCCAAGCGGCTGATGTTTTGGCCACGTGAGATACGCTTGAGACATATGTTGCAAATAGCAGCGGTGCGATCTGATGCACTCGTCTCAAAAAAGGCCCACACCAAAGAACTTTTAGAATAACGTGCAGAGGCAGCGCTCTGCACAGGCGGAGCTCTACGGTGTGATTCAGTCGGTGAGCTGCCCCTAAGCTGGCCCCCGGAGGGCATCCTGCCTCGTTGGACATGTGCCTCCTCCTCCTCCTCCTCCTCTCTCCTTCCAGGCACCCACGTGGAGTCAGTGCCCTCATCATCCCCTCCCTCTTCATCGCTGTAGCAAACCTGGCAGCTTGTGGAACATGACTGCCAAATTGCTGTCCTTCTTGAGCATCCCCTCTCTCTGCGCTCACGCTACTGCCTTCCTCTAGCTGAGTGTCATCATCAGAGCCCACAAAACACTGGGCATCCTCCTGGAGCATGTACCCAACACTGTGCTCAAAGAGTTCAGGAGACTCCTCAGGAGGACCTGGTGGGTCTAGGGAAGGAGTCACTGATGATGACATTGAGAGGAGGGAAGACGATGCGTTGGCAGCTGCTTTGCTAGTACCCTGAGACTGGGTGAGAGAGGATGAGGAGAATGAAGAGGGCTTGGTCATCCACTCTACCAAGTCGTTGGCATGTTGCGGCTCAACATGTCCAGCTGCCGAAAAGAAGGACAAGCGTGTCCCATGGCCACGTGCTGATGACAATGCACCGCGTCCACGACCAGCACTGTTGTCTCTAGACACAGAGCCTGCTTGCCCTCTTTTATCGGCTCGCGCCTGTCTGCCTCTCCTTGCTGGCCTTCCAGACATGGTAATGGCCTGAAGGGAGTTGGGTAAAAAAGCAGTTGGGTAGTGTATATTGTGCTAGAGGCACACAACACCCACTAACTCCTGCAGATGCCTTTATTATAGAACACCAGAGATAAAGGGGTATATATAGATGTATACTGTGCTGTGCTGGAGGCACACACAACTTCCAATAACTCCTGCAGATGGCAAGTGGTCTCAAATAGAGAAGAGCTATGTAGGTGGATATAGCGGTATGTACTGGGTACAGAGCACGCAGACAGCACGCACTATCTCTTAACACTACTGACTGCAAGCTCTATTATAAAAGATAGATCACTAGCTATATAGGTGAGGTGAATATAGCGGTGTATACTGCGGTCAGGGCACGCAGACAACAACCACTACACAACAGCAAGATCGAAAATCGTCCGAAAACGATCGGTGTGTACTGTGTTGAAGGTACACAGAACACCCACTAACTCCTGCAGATGCCTTTATTATAGAACACCAGAGATAAAGTGGTATATACAGATGTATACTGTACTGTGCTGGAAGCACACAAAACTTCCAATAACTCCTACAGATGGCAAGTGGGCTCAAATAGAGAACAGCTATGTAGGTGGATATAGCGGTATGTACTGGGTACAGAGCACGCAGACAGCACGCACTATCTCCTAACACTACTGACTGCAAGCTCTATTATAAAAGATAGATCACTAGCTATATAGGTGAGGTGAATATAGCGGTGTATACTGCGGTCAGGGCACGCAGACAATAACCACTACACAACAGCAAGATCGAAAATCGGGCGAAAACGATCAGTGTGTACTGTGTTGAAGGTACACAGAACACCCACTTCTTCAGACGCCAACACACTACACAAGGCCGCCGCACTGGCGGCCTTATATAGTGTGGGGCGTGCACTACACAGCCTGAGCTATGATTGGCCACAGGCATCATGCCTGTGGCCAATCATGGCTCTCCTCGCTGCTGGCGCTGCGATTGGCCAAGCATGCGGGGTCACAGTGCATGCTTGGCCAATCATGAGCCAGCAATGCACTGCGCCATCGCAGTGCATTGTGGGCCGTGAACGCCACACGAATTTGGCGCGAACGGACCAAAATGTTCGGACTTCGCCGAACGGACGAACAGCCAATGTTCGAGTCGAACGTATGTTCGACTCGAACACGAAGCTCATCCCTAGTCATCAACCCTGTCCTCAGGGCCCACTAACAGGCTAGGTTTTATGTATTACCTTGGTAAGAGGCAGACTAGAATACTGCAATCACTGAGCAGCAAATTATATCACCTGTGATGTATTTCCGTTATCTTGCAAACCTGGCCTGTTAGTGGGCTCTGAGGACAGGGTTGATGACCACTGATCTAGGGTCAGAAGAGAGAAGTGCAGCAATTCCAGAATTAGGGTGAAATCAATTGATCTCCTATCAATTGGCCAAGGCAACTATACCTGGTAGGTAAATTTACTAGGAACTGTGCCTAAACATCAGGGTGCTACATCGATATACAGTATAATTGTAATACCATAATGGCGATGTGGTACATTCAAAGATCACTTTGGCCAAGCCAATATTTAAATGTTTTGGGTAAATGTTGGCAGAAAGAATCATCCATTGGATTCTTATGTGTTTTCAACCTCCCAGCAGAAGTATGGTAAACAATGTTTGGTCTTCAGCACAAGGACATTTACAGGTAGAAAAAAAGCACTGATGGGGAAATTTCAGTATAAAAAGGTATATAATGCAGAGAAAGCTGGCTTTGTTATTTAAAAGTGGAATTAAACTCTGCATAGAAAAAAAAAGGCTACCAGAAGATGTTTGCCATAATGTGCTAGTATGCACAACATATTAGCACATTAGGGCAGACTTACCTGCCAAATGATCCCCTCCAGCACTGCACTGCCAGCGCTTCCGTGGGTCACAAGCACTTCCATCTTTTCCCAGTCTTCCTTCTGGGTTAAGACTCTTTGACTGCTTGATTGACCTGGCTGTGATGATGTCACTCCAGCGCATGCACGTGGGAGTCACACCAAAATGGCGCAGAGAGGTGCCATAAATGGCAAACCACATGCTGTACTAAGAATCTCCACCACCAACTCCCAAAAGGTTTGCAGAGGGGTACAGGCACACACCATGTGGAGAAAAGTACACTACAACACATAAGTGTGAAGGTCTCTTCAAGAAAATAAATAGGGCATGTTAAAAAAAAAAAAAAACAATATTCACTACACTGGACATTATTTTACCAGAGTTCACCAAATGTAGAATGCAGTAGTGATGTGATGCCAGTGAATGTTTATCCTGAATAATGTGTATTGTACAATAGTGGCATTGTTAACTGAATGAGCACTGGTCCTAAGGTGACCAGACACTATTCAATCTGATTCTACAATGTTCTTTAAGCTCTCCACACACACACTATAATCTGATTGTCCAATCTCTTTTTTTTTTTTATCTTTATTTAAAGCGGTAGTAAACCCGCTGATGTTTTTTTTTCTGACCTGCAAGGGAAAAGTCATAATGAGCTAGTATGCACCGCATACTAGCTCATTATGAAATACTTACCTTAGAACGAGGCCCCAACATCTCGCCCGAACCATGCCGAGGGAGCTGACATGTTCCCTCGGTGTGTCTTCCGGGTATCGCGGCTCCGGCGCTGTGAGTGTCCAGAGCCGCGATATCGTCACTCCCGCGCATCTGTGCGGGAGATCTCTTTCCGGCAGGGTCCGGCGTCTGCCGGACTTTCAGCCGAGAAGCCCCTGTGCGCATGCACCGTTGCAGTCAGCAGTGCATTGCGAAGGGAATATCTCCTAAACCATACAGGTTTAGGAGATATTTTTTTTACCTACAGGTAAGGCCTTATTATAGGCTTACCTGTAGGTTAAACTTCTAAAAAAGACTATACAACCGCTTTAACAAAACATTTTTTACAATTTTTCTCATCCGACATTTACAGATTCGTTCTCTGCTTCACAATATTATCAGGTTACATTTTATTTTACATAACTAACTATTACCAATCCTTTATTATCTCAATTCCATTTATTGATCTTTTATTAATTCTGTAACCCTCTTACTTATCTATCCCATTCATACTTATTCACCCCACCCCCTTTCACACAAAAAAAAAGAGAAACCCCTCCCCCCAATCTTACCCCCATCCCCTCTCTTATACCTCTCTCCTTTAACTTTATCAGGGTTATCTTCTTAACCACTTCCCACCCGGCCAATGCATATATACGGCCGGGTGGGAGCCGTCTACTCCTGATAGGACGTTCAGGAACGTCCTTCAGGAGTAGCGGGATCGCGCGCGCGCGTGCCCGCGCGCGTGCCCGCGCAGCGGCGCGATCCCGATGTGCTCGTGTCACCCGGACACGGCACATCTCAGATCGGCAGGAGGGCTCTGTGATTGGCCCTCCTGATCACATGATGGCCGTGTCCAATCACGGCCGTCATGTGATGTAAACAAACAGCCGATTGCTAGGCAATCGGCTCTCCTCTCCTCACACGGAAGTCACCGCTGAGGAGAGGAGAGCAGAACGCTGCAGCCGGCTGATGATCAGTGAGTATGGGCTTCTTTTTACAGCTTTTTACTCACTGATCATCAGTGTAGTGTAAACACACAACACACCACACAGTACAAACACAGTCCCCACATATGTCCCCAAAACACACATGTCCCCAAAACATACATGTCCCCAAATAATAAAAACACATGTCCCTAATAATAAAAACATGTCCCCCACATATGTCCCACTAAAATCACATGTCCCAATGATTATCTGCACACATATGTACGTGATCACCTGCACACATATGTACATGATCATTTGCGTACATATGTCCGTGATCACACAAACCAATTATTATACACTTAACGGAATTTTTTTTACCAAAAACATGTAGCAGAATACATTTTGGCTTAAATTTATGACAAAATTTGATTTTATTGGATTTCTTTTTAAATAGAAAAAGAAAATATTGTTTTTTTTCCAAATTTCCGCTATTTTTGCGCTTATATCGCAAAAAAAAAAAAAACGGAGTCGTGAATAAATAACACCAAAATAAAGCTCTATTTGTGCGAACAAAATGATAACAATTTCATTTGGGTACAGTGTAGCATGACTGCGCAATTGTCACTGAAAGCGCTAGAGCGCTGAAAGCTGAAAATTGGGCTGGGAAGGAAGGGGGTGAAAGTGCCCTGTATTGTAGTGGTTAAATTATCGCTAATAGTGATGATGTTATTTTGTATTCTTCCCATTTTTGCCACGCTGTCATTACTTGCCCCCTCAGACCTGTTTCAATTAACAATCTTTCCTCCAGAAAACGCATCTCGTCCATCTCTATTATCCACTCATCTATTGAGGGGGCTATCTCCTTTTTCCATTTTCTTGCTATAATCGTTCTTGCTGCTGTTAAAAAGTGTTTTAATATCCCTTTTTTTATACTTTTCACTGATCCTGGAATCATAGACAAAATAGAAATCAATACATCCGGCTGTATATTAATCCCCGTCATGTCCCGGTATATTTGATATATTTTCTTCCAAAACCTCTGGATCTTAGGGCAAAAATACCAGATATGTGACATTGTACCTATCTCCCCTTGGCATCTCCAACAGGTATCGTCATTCTCTGGATTAATTCTATGCATATCTACTGGACATCAATACCACCTCACTAATAATTTATCATTTCTTTCTTGGTGCTTACTAGAAACCGAGATCTTATCTTTAGGGATAACTATCCCTAGTTTTTTTTCCCATTTTTTTATATAGCTCAGCTCTAACTCATTATTATTCGATATTAAATATTTATATACATTGGATAGATTATGTATTGGTTTCTGTTCTTGCAAAAATAATAGTTCCAGTGCTGTCGGTGCTCTATTTAGTGTCCCCATTTTCTTAAGGGCAATGATATATTCTTGAAGTTGCCTGTATTGCATCCATTTCTTTTCATGTTTCCTGCCCAGGGCTTCCAACTGGGGAAGTTTACCATCCTCTGTTGTCTGTATAATCCTTGTATCCTCCTCTCGCTGCCATTTCAGGAAAGTCATGGCCTCTCTAGTTGGTGGAAATTCAGGATTGCTAAAGAGGGGTGTCATTGGGCCCACATAAGTGGATCCTATTTCCCGCTTCATCAAATCATCCCATACCTTCAGTGTCAAAGTAACCAGAAATGGAATCTTTTCCTTTGGGGCCCTGTTCTCTCTCTTTATCCATAGCAGCGATTTCAATTTTATACCCACAATTTACTCCTCAAGTTTCACCCACTGTTTACAATGCCTATTGTGAAACCAGTCCACGATCCTGGCTACCAACACTGCTCTTAGGTAAAGCGACAAGTCTGGGAGGGCCATACCCCCATCCTTTTTTAACCTAGTTAGGACTTCCCTATTTATCCTAGTGGTTTTACCTGCCCATATAAAGTTCCCAATAGCTTTGTGTAGAAAATTCAAGATATTTTTTAAAGGAAAAATCGGAATTGTCTGAAAAAAAATCAAGTATTTTTGGGAGTATATCCATTTTTATAATATTTATACGGCCTGTCCATGAAAAACACCCCCCATCATACTGTTGAAACATCTTAACAATTTTATGCTTTATTGGTAGGTAATTATAATCTTGGAGTTTCTCCAATTCTCCAGGTATATATATATATATATATATATATATATATATATATATATATATATATATATATATATATACCAAGATATTTAATTACATTATGCTGCCATTTAAAGGAAAAGTTATTTTTTAGGTGTTCAACAGTATTAGCGGGGAACATAATATTCAAGGCTTCAGATTTGTTTAACCTTAAAATTACTTAATTCAGTGAAACGTTTTAACTCCCTAATTCAATTTGGTATTGTTACTATTGGGTTTGTGATATATATTTTAGCAGATCATCTGCATATGCTGATATTTTATATTCTTCAGCTTTTACCTTAATTCCTTGTATGTCCTTGTTGTTCCGAATCGCTGTCATCAGGTGTTCCATGGCTAAAACATATAATATTGGGGACAGGGGGTATCCCTGCCGAGTTCCGTTTGCTATGGTGACGTCCAATCTCTTTTAGATTTATCATCAACTATGTACTACAACAATATGTCTGATTTGATACAGACTGAATGGATTGTTTAGGTATGTCCTCATATTAAATAGTTTTAGTACATTTAAAGGAGATTGTACAATCTGATTGTATGGTGACCTTAAAGGAGATTGTACTTATTTACCTCAAAGGTGACTTACATTGGGTTGTATAGTATATAGCCAGCTTTATAAAATAGATAGCATAGGATAAAGAAGGTTCTTTGTCTAATCTTTTAAATTACCTGTGATCTAATTATAATAAATTAATTCACATTTAGTTCACATTTTTGAATAGAAATCAATAACTGATAATCTTTGGTTTAGAAATACTTATCCATTTCATTAATTTTTTATAAATTTGGCTAATCTGTGGTCTGTTTTTTTTTTAACTCAATTTTGCATACACTCTGCCAATTAGATTTAATAAATTACATTTAGGCTCCAGTCACATCATGCACTTTCGGATCTATATTCTTCACGCCCCTAATCCATACGCCCAGCCCCTAATCTACATGCAGGGAACCAGACGTATTGATTTCAACAAGGTTTTTTTTTTCGTAGCACGTGATTAGAGCTTGAGGCTCTAATTGGCTTCAAAAAAAGTCTGGGCAGAGAGCACTGCTTCCTGAGCCCACCCAGTTGTGTGACAATAGCAAATTAATATTAGCTATTGTCTTCCTGATTCTTCTCCCAGCCAATCAGGAAGCTGGTATTAGAACTTAGCAGCAGCCCTACCGCAGATCCTTGTCATCTCCCCCCTGAGGCCTCTGTTCATCTGTCTCATGGGGGGGTTAATCACTGCCTTCACGTCTATCTCCCGTGCGGGATCATCATCTTCCCGTCTGTCTCCCGCGGGGGGTCGGAGACAGGAGGATGGCGTTGGTTTTCCACCCCCCCAAATATTGAGCACCAGCCGCCACTGCTGCCCGCGATCTCAAATCACACTGCAATTGCAAAAAAATGCATGTTCAGTTGCCATTCATTTTCAATGGCACCTAAAACGCAGTGTGGTTTTGCAGTGGTTATTGTGGCAAACCGCAACACGTGAAGCTTCTCACCCAGGATTTATTGCCTGATAAGCCCTGCAAAGCCACACCGTGTTTTAGGTGCCATTGAAAATGAATGGCTCCCGAACATACATTTTGCGATTGCAATTCGATTTGTGATCACAGGCAGAATCACAGCGATTCTGCCTGAGATCCCAAATGTGAATGGAGCCTTACATAATACCAACTGATTTGTAAAGACGTATAACATAATCATTTATATATTTTTTTTAAATAAAAATGAATGTAAAAAGAAAAACGATTGTTCAAATAAAATATACCTGAACATTCTACATTGTTTAATTTAAATACTGATGTTAAAGATAACGAGCATGACACCATCCAGACTTCGAGGTGTAAGATTTACAGCAGGTTATTCCAGAGACTTCCTCTGCCTGTCATGGTATGGTTATGCAATTCACAGCTACAGAACATATGTAGCTTATATTTCCTATGCTCTTTATTAAACAATCATCCTTTGCACTGAAAAGCATAAGATAGATGGATTATCATACTAGAAATAAAGCGGATCTACCAAGCATTATTTTAAAAAATATGCCATTAATACTGCAGCCTGAATATAAACTAAGCTACAGTGTTCCAAATACAGCATATTCATCCTCTATGTCTTTTTTGTGCCGGTCAGCAGATACACCCACAAATGATATCATAGAAATATACAAACACAGAAGAGTGATGGCAGAAAAATTGGTCCATTGAGTCTGTCCCATTTTTTATATATACTGTATATACACAGTACTGTACAAAATTTTTAAGCAACTGTAAAGTAAGAATGCTTTCAATATTATATATTCTATTGTTTAGTATTATCAATTTACAAAATGCAAAGTGAGGGAACAGAAGAAAAATCTAAATCAAATGAATATTTGTAGTCACTACTTCAAACCAGCATTAATTATTCTAGGTATACTTGCACATAGTTTTTGAAGGAACTCAGTAGAGTCCGTTGTCACCCGATCCGATGACGGATGGAAAAGTAGGTTTTTCCTACTGGTGGGCTGCCTGCCAGGGCTCCTGGTTGGGGGTGGTATTCAATGCCTCGGCACCCCGTTACCACACCATTAACCGACTGATCTCCTTTAGTAAGTATATACCTTGGTGTTGTTTTGGGTTTTATCCCACCCCATTGTATTACTATTTTAATTATTGATTATGTCCCCATTATCATTTTTACTTTAGACTACCAGGTGCATGCTCCTGACGAGTGGCGTATCAGCCACGAAACGCGTAGAGCTATTCAATGCCGTGTTTTTATCTATATACATCCAGATATTCAAGTCATGATACTACTATTACCCCCAACAGGCTCAGTGAGGCCTGAGGTCTTGTAAATATCATTGTGTAATAATTATTTTATTCAACCCTGCCTCGGTGGAACTATGGAATTTTATTTGAATTTTATTCATGATAATTTTGTATAACGTATTTGCTGTTTTGCCATTTTGTATAACTTTCAATTATTTGACACCAGTTGTCATACTCTGAGATAATTGTATTACTATGGATATTTTTTGTCATTGTATTCTGATACTAACAGTATATGTATATTTATAAGCTATTTATGTGAATAAAATTCCCTTGTTCAGCCATAATTATCCTATTGCTATACTGTGCTTCATATAAAGTCCCAACTTCCTTGCTCCTCCTGTCTCTGAAAAGTCCCTTACCGACATCCTTTTGGTCTAAAAATCCTGAGATTATAGCTGCCCCACCTCCCCAGTACCTTCTCAGCCAATAGAAACATGTCTGTGTATACTGTGTGATTGTATACTGTGTGTTTGTATAGTGTGTGGCCCCATAATCTCTGATTGCCTGGGGGGCCCATAATCTCCTATTGCCCGGGGGCCCCATGAGTTGTCAGTCCGTCCCTGTCTATATATAATAAGATCCTGAAGTCTCTGCCCATATGTTTTATCCCTCAGACCTTTTACAATTTTTGTTGCCTGTTTCTGGACTATCGTATCAATATTTTTTTGTCAGTGAGGTCTCCAGAACTGGACACATTATTCTAAATGAGGTCTTACTAAAGATCTGTATAGGGGAATCAGGATCTGCTTCCTTTTTCTGGCTTCTCCTTCCTCCTGCTCCTTAGTGAGTGCAATATATCCCCTTTTTCAGCTTTGCTTGATTTTGGTAAAAACATTTCCCCAATCTATAAGCAGTCTTGGAGCAGTGTGTTCAGCAACCATAAAAGATTTATCAGAGGAATCACCGTTTATCAAAAGCATGAGACGACTCCCATTTTAATACCAAATGTTTTAACTGCCAAATGGCACTGAAGACCCTGAGTGATGTAAGAACTCGGTATGGTGCAAGGTGACCAAAAGGCCGGTGGCTGTCCAGTTAACCAATGGATAACCCATCTACACTATTTGTTATATGAACAAAAATGTTAATCAGGACATTAAAAAAGGAATAAAATGTAAAAGAGAACTGTGCATGCATATATTTAAATCATATGTTACCCCAACATTTCATATTCATGATATGTGCCTGTTGTACCATGTACTTATGTTAAAAAGTATTCTGCTACCTTGTATATCATCTTTTATGTGAAATATCTGGTAAAACTGTCAGTCCCCTTGCTTTCCTATTTCAAACTGACTACGCTAGGCTTGCAAGCACATGCTTCCCAGCATAGTCAGTTTTCCGGCTGTGGCATAGTGATATACATTCTCACTTGTACCTTTATATCTGTCCATTTGAGGGCATTGTGTTATGTTTACTCAATCATTTTTATTTATTTTATGTAGAGAAGCTAAGGATCAAAGAACGGTCAAACATGTTTTAACATGTGAGAATGTGAGAATATATATGTGCATACACGATATTACCAAATGTATTAGGACACCTGCCTTTACATACATGAACTTTAATGACCAAACTTTCTCAACTTGACTTTTTTATGAACAGAAAGTTAAAGGGGTTGTAAACCCTTGTGTATTTTCACTTTAATGCATCCTATGCATTAAGGTGAAAAACCACCTGGCAGTGCCCAGCTCCCCAACCCCGCCATTTTACTTATGCCCCTTATTTCTATGGGTGGAGATGTGCTCACCCTCTCTCCACGGGGTCCCGACTCTTGATTGGATAGATTGATAGATTGATAGCAGTGAAGCCATTGGCTCCCACTGCGGTCAATCAAAATCCAATGACGTGGGCGCAGGGGGGTGGAGCCAAGTCCAGCATTGGTGTCTATGGATGCAAATGCTGGACTCGGGAGTGCACCCGCAAGGTAACCCGCCCAGGACAGCGCTTCTCTTAGGGGGGTTATCTGATACGGGGAGGAGTCACGAGAGCAGCCGGGTGGACCCCAGAAGACGAGGTTCTGGGCCACTTTGTGCAAAACGAGCTGCACAGTAGAGGTAAATATGATATGTTTTTTATTTAAAAAAAAAAAAAATCGATTCTTTGCAATCACTTTAAGCAAGTACGTTTATCAGTTTACTTATACTTAGTGTCAACAGGAGGAACATTATATGTTTTGACGTTAAACAGGTGTCTCAATTCACACCTTAGCACCTTATACACTACGTATATTGTCAAAAGCATTGTGACGCCTGTCTACATGCACATGAACTTTAATGGGATCCTAGTCTTAGTCCGTAGGGTTCAATATTGAGTTGGCTCACCCTTTGCAGCTATAACAGCTCCAACTCTTCTGGGACAGCTGTCCACAGGGTTTAGGAGTGTGTCTATGGGAATGTTTGATCATTCTTCCAGAAGGGCATTTGTGAGGTCAGGCACCGATGTTGGACTAGATGGCCTGACTCGCAGTCTCTGCTCTAATGAATTCCAAAGGTTTATCGGCTTGAACTCAGGACTCTGTGCAGGCCAGTCAAGTTCCTGCACCCCAAACTCGCTCATCCATGTCTTTATGGACCTTGTTTTGTGCACTGATCCAAATTGGCACAGTGGTGTAGTTGATAACACTTTCACCTACCAGCAAAAAGGGTCGCTGGTTTGAATCCCAACCATAACACCATCTGCCTGGAGTTTGCAAGTTCTCCTTGTGCCTGTGTGGGTTACCTTCGGTTACTCCGGTTTCCTCCCACACTTTAAAGACATGCTGAAAAGTTAATTGGCTCCAGTCTCCAGGCCCTAGTATGTGTATGAATTTGTGTTAGGGACCTTAGATTGTAAGCTCCTTGAGTGTAGGGACTGATATGAATGTACAATGTATATGTAAAGCGCTATGTAAATTGATGGCGCTATAGAAGTAACTAAAATAATAATAATAATAATAATAAATCATTTGGTGGAGGGGGATTATAGTGTGGTGTTTGTTTTTCAGGGGTTGGGCTTGGCCCCGTAGTTTTAGTGAAGGGAACTCTTGAGGCATAAGCATACCAAGACATTTTGCACAATTTCATGCTCCCAACTTTGTGGGAACAGTTTGGGGATGGCCTCTTCCTGTTAATGACTGCACACCAGTGCACGAAGCAAGGCTAATAAAGACATGGATGAGCAAGTTTGGGGTAGAACTTAACTGGCCTGCACAGAGTCCTGACCTGAACCCAATAGAACACCTTTGGGATGAATTAGAGCGAAGACTGCAAGCCAGGTCTTCTCATCTAACATCAGTGCCTAACAATGAATGCTCAAACATTCACATAGACACACTCCTAAACCTTATGGACAGGACTGCCCAGAAAAGTTGAAGCTGTTATAGCTGCAAAGGGTGGGCCAACTCAATATTGAACCCTACGGACTAAGACTGGGATGCCATTAAAGTTCATGTGCGTGTAAAGGTGTCCCAATACTTTTGACAATATAGTGTATATCCTGGTCTCATATCTGGTTGCCTGGAAGTTGGAATACACACTTGATTATGCGTCAGATATAACACTTTATTGGAGGGAACTCTTGCATCTTCATATTAGTTTCCAGCTACTGATACAAGTGGAACATATATCTTTCCTGGTCCTCCGCAAGGATAATATTAAGGGACTTTCTGCACATTCCTTCTGTTCATAGCCAATATCACAGTCACCGGGATCCGCCTGTACACAATTTACAAGTTCAAGGATGAATGAGAATGTTGACAGGGTGGTTTGGGGTCTATGATGGATTTTATAATTGTCTATGTAGCACAACCACCTTGGGGACTGCTTGGATTTATCTGCTCATCTGCACCACCATGACCCTGGGAACATTTCAACCCACCTGACATTTTGGGTTCAGACATCTTTGCAGCACCTTAAAGTAATAAGTCAAACCGCTCAATAAATTTATATTCTATTAAAGTTTACTGGACAACTCAAGGAAGATCTTTGTTACACAGAGGAATTAATACATAGATCAGCTGAACTTTGGATAACAGTCCTTAATCAGTAGAGAAATTCCTCCATAATAATACAATTTGGAAATAACAGTATATTGTACACACATATGTACAATGAAGTACCCCTTGCATATGACCTGAAAGGATAAGCGAGAGTTAAGCATTAATCCTGGCAAGACTGGGAAGCCCAGACCAGCCTATTCAACTTTTAATCCTAATGAGAGATCAATTAAAAAATAACGATACAAGGGACCTTTAAGTAGTAATGACAGTAATGTCCCCGTTGCAGGCCTGATAGTCTTCACCGGCAGTCGGAGCTCGTTAACTATATCCAATAAGGTGCATCAACAAGGAAATAGTATTTCTTGGAAAGAGTTGATGCGACAGGTGTATATGTACAGTGTTCAAATAGAGATGTAGTAAAGTGTTTCCCCGGATAAAGCTGTCTATGCACAGGGACCCAGTGAAGCGACAAAGGAAGGTTTGCAAAGGTGGGCAATTGCCCTCTCACCAACGACCAGGCCGATTTAATGCCTTCTGAACAGGGGTTTCTAGAGAGACGTCCTTGTAGCACATCCGTTTGCAACGATCATCTGCTGCAAAGCCCAAAGTGCGGGTTATTGGACTATCAGGGTGGTGCTGGATAGATGTCTGATAAACAGCAAGCAGTGATGGGCCCTTCTCGACTGGGTTGTAATGTCATACAACACGTGGTAGGCCGCAACCAGGGCCGCCATCAGGGGGTAAAGCCAACTGTAAGGGGCCAGAGGGGCCTGCCCGGGGCAGAAGAAGGCAGGAAAGGAAAGGGAGCCATGCTGTGCATTACAGAAACAATCTCACAGAGTGTGCTCTCTGTGGCATCGAGCTCAGACATCAAGCTCTTTACTGCCACCTCTGGCTACTATGTGCATGTGCACCGCTCGTGTACTGGGCTTTTCTGTGTCAGTAACTTGTCAGCTTTGTGAAAACGAACTGGGATCAGGTAGGAAGGAATTCTTTACAAGAATGGGCTGTGAATGAAATGGAGGGGGGCTGTTTGTGTACAGGGGAGGGGCCAGAGCCTTGTGTGTTTACAGATTTGTGTATGTGTGGGGCTGACATATATATACAGGTGTGTGTGGGGGGCTGGCATATATACAGGCAGTGGCCCATTAAGGGCGCACAGGCGCCACCCCCTATCTCCAGTCACCCTCCTCCATGTATCATGGATAGATTCATGCCTTGCATTGCATAAATCTATCCATGGCTGCTGTAGCCACACCATATTCAGGCATCCAGCCCCTTTTCTGGCACCGGGAGCTTTAATTTACAACGGCGGGCGTGTATTTTTAAAGCACCCTAAAAAAAGGTGAACTGTGAGAGCATTGCGCTCGCAGTTCACCAAGTTGTGTTATAACAGCGAATTAATATTTGCTTTTCTAACACTGAACAGCCTCTCTGCCAATCAGGATTTGCAGGTGTGTTACCTGACACCTGATTGGCTAAAACAACAGGCGCTGTGATTGGATGCCTATCAGGAGGAGGAGAGGAGACACATGGAGGACACAGCTCACTGCCGTCAACCAGCTGCCCCACCAAGATAGGGTAAGTGCCGGGCAGACAGCGAGCGGACGGTGGGTCACATTGTTAACTTTAAAATGGGCACAGTGGTGGCATTTTATGGGCACAGTGGCAGACTTTGATGGTGCAGTGGCAGCGCTGCATTTGATGGACACAGTGGCTGCGTTTAATGGCAGAGTGGCTGCATTTGATGGGCACAGTGGCTGCATTTGATATGGGGCACAGTGGCTGCATTTGATATGGGGCACAGTGGCTGCATTTGATGGGCACAGTGGCTGTGTTTGATGGGCACAATGGCTGCGTTTGATGGGCACAGTGAGGCTGCAATTTATGTTTTTTTGCAGATTTTTTCAGTTTGTTTGCCCCCCCAAACATTTTTGAGCACCAGCCACCACTGTATACAGGTGTGTGTGTGTATGTGTCGGGGGCTGGCATTTATACAGATATATGGGGGGGCTGAAATATATACAGGGGTGTGGGGGGACTGGCATATATACAGGTGTGATGAGGGGGGCTGACATATATACAGGTGTGAGGGGGCTGACATATATACAGATGTGATGAGGGGGCTAGCATATATACAGGTATGAGGGGGGCTGACGTATATACAGGTGTGTTGGGGGGGGGGGGGGGAACTGACATATATACAGGTGTGAGGGGGGCTGATATATATATATATATATATATATATATATATATATATATATATATATATATATATAGGTGTGTGGGGGGGGCTAGCATATATACAGGTGTGTGGGGGTCTGGGCTGACATATATACAGGAGTGAGGGGTGCTGGCATATATACAGGCATGTGGGGGGGTGACGTATATACAGGTGCGATGAAGGCTGACATATATACAGGATTGAGGGGGGTTGAGTGCGTACAGGTGTGGTGGCCAGTGTGCGGATTCGGTAGGATGGCCCGTGGGCAAGCCCTGGGGAACATTGGTGGTCAGGCTGGGGCAGGGGGGGGGCAGGCCTAAAGCTGTCTAAGGGGCCCAAAAATTTCTGATGGCTGCCCTCACCCTCTCTGAACAGAGAGGTCCGTCACACACCAGGCCCAGGAGGAAGAGAGCGTGGGGCGGGTCTCTGGCTTCTTTTACAGCTCCTCCCAGCATTCTCTCCTAGTCCGGGTACATAGTCATATGGAGCACTTTCCATTCTGAGGAACTATTAATCCTACAACCCCTTTGGTTTGGCTAACAGATATGATGTCAGTTAGTAACTCTGGGCACTAAAGGAATGATACAGTACATAGAAATTACGGGGAATCACTATGCTTTGCAATTGTAGTCCACATTGCTACATCTATATATTACATGTACAATAAAGTTGTTTTGCATTGGCCTAGATTTTTGGGATACATTTTATAGAGACCCTGTTCTGCTATGGTTTGTTTTTGAGCCCATAACTAGTTTCTTTGTTTTTTTAATTGTCCAACATGTCTGCCCTTTTTGAGTATCTATGGAGTTGATTTATTAAAAGTGGAGGGTGAAAAATCTGGAGCAGCTGTGCATGGTAACCAATCAGCTTCTATCTTTTCAGCTTCTTCAATTAAGTTTTGACAAAAAATAAATAAATAAATAAACAATTTAATGGTTTGGGTACAACATGCTATTTAGCACAAATACAGAAATGCAGGAGTTTGAATAGCACATAGAACTGTAAATATGATGATCTACCAGTAGGTGTCCTCATTGCATTATCAGTGTTGCATACTTTGTTGAATGTGAACAAAACATGTACTGTATTTTTATTCTCAAATATTCATATCCGCATTAACTATTTCCAGAACTGAAGCTTTCATTTAGTATTAATGTTCCTTGTAACATAATTATGGAATGTTTATGGAACTGCAGGAAATGGGTTAAAATAGCTTTCACGTGTCAGATGTTTATTTCCACAAGAAATATAGTATGACAAATAATTTTCAAACAGATGAGCTGAGAAGCTTTAGGAAACGTTTAAACTGTATGTACAATGTAAAGGGTAAAATGTCCACTCATACCTGATATATTTGTACTGGACGGACTCCTTGCTGGGGCCCAGCAATGAGATCCAGGGATGGGCCGAACAACCCCCTGTTCAGTTCACACCAGAACTTTCAAACATTGTGGAAGTTCGAAAGCGAATAACCAGTGGCGTTGGGAGGGGGAGCTGGAACCCCAAACGGGTCTCTGAAAAGCCCCAGGTCTCAGACATGCACCATTTCCATGTTAGCCCCAAGCGGCGCTGGCGTCACCGAGTGGGGACCGATCTTATCCCAAGCGCCACCAAGTGTGGCCGATTAACAAAGCAGGTCCTGCCTGCTGGAACCTGCACTGCCTATGATTAGCGCCCCACTGGTCCAATGCCAGGACCGCAGGACGTGTGACATCCATCATAGGTGCTGCAGGCTCCAGAAGGCAGGAATTACAATGCAGCTTCCGCACCACATCACTGTGAGATCCCTGTGCGTCTCTCCTCTCCTCTCCTCCTCTGGCTGTCTGCCTGCCTGCCTGCTGTGATTATGATGGGTGCACCGCACACCGCGGCTGAGCTGAGCTGCTGCAGGACACATGAAGTCTGTCTCCTGGTCAGGTAGGTCAGTGTATGTATGTCAGGTAGGTCAGTGCATGTCAGGTAGGTAGGTTAGTGTATGCATGTCAGGTAGGTAGGTCAGTCTATGCATGTCACTACCATCAGTGTATGTCAGGTAGGTAGGTCAGTGTAATGGTCAGTGTGTCAGGCAGGTGAGTTTAGCCGTCAGCAATGATGGGCACTGTTAAGCCAGGCAGCAAAAAGCAAGTGAGCTTACCCCAGCCACACAATCACACCGACCAGCCAAAAAACCCTGCTCCACTAACCCTATAGAGGTACTCTTGATGAAAGCAAAAATTGGCCTTGCTGTAAAAAATTTTAATGATATGCACCTGTCAAACAGGTGCGGAAAAATTGTTCTTTGGGTGTTCAGGGTGCCTTCACACCATAGTACTATAGAGGTACTCTTGATGAAAGCAAGAAGTGGCCTTGCTGTCAAAAATTGCAATGATATGCACCTATCAATCGGGTGCAGGAAAATTGTTATTTGGGAGTCAGTGGCACCTTCACACCGTAACCTTATAGAGGTACTCTTGATGAAAGCAAGAATTGGCCTTGCTGTCAAAAAATTGCAATGATATGCATCTGTCAAGCAGGTGCGTAAAAATTGGTCTTTGGGTGTTAATTGTGCCCATGAGACCTACACCAAAAACATTCTTACAGATTAAATCAACACCCACCACACAACAGCTTAGAAGTCCTGCAGAGATTCCACATCCCAAAAACACTTAGTCGGCGACATCGGTATCGGGGTCTCATAGCTGTTGGTAATCCAGCACGGTCCACGGAGTCTGTGGACAGACACGTTCTATGATCAGTAACAAGACCTATAGCAGTACTGAGTGCATGTTCGGAAAGAATGTTGGTTGCAGGGCAGCGCAGCAGCTCAATAGCATACTGGGCAAGTTCTGGCCAGTGGTCTATTGTCATGACCCAGTAAGCCAGTGGATTGTCGACTGGAAAGCTCTCCATCTCTGTTTTCACCCCTAGATAATCATCCACCATGTGATGCAGACGCTGCCGATGGGATGTGGAAGCTAAGGTCCCTGGTCGGCAAGGGCTAAAAAAATGCAGAAATGCATCACTTAGGCGGCTGCCTTCTCCACCGCTCCTTTCTTGACCAACAGAACCCTCAAAACTAAGTTTTCCACAACAATGTAACCTGCCAGAATTGGGAAAAACTCCTCTTTAAGGTGTCCTCAAAAGATTTAATCTTCTGTACTCTCTGTGGGGACAGGATGAGTTCTGAGACTTTCCCCTTATAACGGTGATCAAGGAGGGTAGCCAACCAATAGCGATTCTTTTCCTCTACGCCACATTTTCTTGGGTCCTTTTGCAGGCTTTGAAACATGAGGGAGCCCATGCACTGAAAATTTGTGGAGGCATGAGAAGCAGATTCCTTGGGGTCACTGAGGATGAAAAACCATCTATTACTGTTTGACCTATGTCTTCCTCTGCTTCAATGCCTTAGAAACTACCAGAATCCTCCTCCTCCTCTCTCTTCTCTTGTGTGTTCTGTGGCATAGGAACAATGGTGTCTGCATAAAGTGGGCTCTGAGAGGAAAGGAAGTGCTCCTCTTTGTCCCGCTGCTCTGCCTCAAGTGCCCTGTCCAGAATGCCATGCAGAGTCTGCTCCAGCAGGGATTTAATCACTGATGCATGCATTGTCACAGCTAACCATCTTTGTTGCCTCCTCAAATGATGACAATACAGTGCATGCATCCTTTATGAGCAGCCATTGGCATGGGGGAAAAAAAGCCGAGCCAGCCAGAGCCTGTTGTTGCGCCATACTCACAAAGATACTCGTTGACGGCCCTCTACTGCATGTGCAGCCCCTGCAGCATTGCCAAAGTCAAGTTCCACCTGGTGGGCATGTCACAAATCAGGTGGTTTACAGCCAGGTTGAATTCCTGCTGAATTTCAGCCAACCGAGCACTGGCTGTGTATGACCGCCTAACATGGCGACAGACTTTTCTGGCCTGCTTTAGTAGATCTTCCAACCCTAGGAAATGCTGCGCCACCAAATTGAGGACATGTGCCAGGCATGGTGCGTGTGTCAACTTTCCCTGTCTAAGGGCGGACAGGAGGTGCCAGGTCACCTAGAGCCCAGGTGACAGATGCACACCGTAGGGTTTAGGGGTGCACCGCAAGGTTGTGTACCCTATGGCTGACTGCTGCAGACGGGGGACAGATCCCACTGGGGTTAGAGCGTAAGATTCCCTGGGGCGCGGAGTCTAAGAGCCAGCAGGTGTTCACCAGAGCCTCGCGTGGTGAGGATGGACTTGGCTGCAACTGGCTCCAGGTCGCGACCCCCAGCTCACACCCACAGTAGGCAACATGAGGATAGGGATGGTGAGGGACAAAGCCAAGGTCAGGGCCAAAAGCAGACAAGAATAGTCGGGTACACGCCAAAAGGTCAGGATCACAGGCAAACAGGGATAGTCAAGACACGCCAAAGTCGGTAACGGAAAACAGTAGCAGAGCACACGGCAGGAAACAGGAAGCTAACACACAAAGGTTGATCAGCAGGATAGGCTAGCAGTGCACAGGTTAATATAGAGTTGTCTGATAGGAGCTAGGGTGGAGCCATGCCAGAGGATGGATTATAAAAGCAGTCAGGTGAGGCTCGGCTGGTCTCTAGAAATGAACACATGCAGACAGGTAAGTAGACGAACTCTATTGCATAACCATGACAGGAGGTTTGTGCCATTATCACACAACGCCATTCCTGACTCCAGCTGGCCTGGAAACCACCTTTGGACCTGTCCCGCCAGAGTTACAAGACTCTCTGCTCTGGTGTGGTTCCTGTCCCCTAGACACACCAGCTGAAGCACTGCATGTCACCTTTTAGCCTGACTCATTGAATAGCCCTTTGAACACTTAGTGGGTACTTGAGGTTCATAGGAAAATTAAGCAGGGGAGGGTATGGAGGAGGAGTAGGACAGGAGGGGGTAGAACAGACAAATCTGGCATCATCATCAACTGTATGGAGATGTGGGGGTACAACAAGCTGCACCACTGAGCCTTGTCCTGCAAGCAGAGTTAACCAGTGTAATCCGAAATAAATAGATTGTCCCTGCCCATGCTTGCTGGACCACGTGTCAACAGTAATGTGGACTTTGCTGCTGACTGCCCAACGATGCCACAACATTGCCTTCCACATGATGGTAGAGAGCTGGAAGGGCCTTAAGTGAAAAGAAATAGTGACTGGGAACCTGCCATTGTGGTACAGCACATTCTGCCAATTCACAGAAGGGGGCAGAATCCACCAGGCAGAAAGGCAGAAGTTGTAGAGCCAGCAGTTTGACAAGCTTGCATTTAGATGCTGGGCATGTGGGTGGCAGGGACTGAATTTTTTTTCCCGCTGCAGCCGATGGGTCAGAGAAATTTGACGGCAATAGTCTACAGCTGGTGGTGTGCTGCAAGGACCTGGGATACCCTGCGCTATACCATCATGCCTATCAGTGGAGGCTGCTGAGAGGTCATGAGGTATAACAGGGACAGACTGAGGGAAGTAACAAGGAGCGACAGATTTGTGCTGCTTTTAGGTGCTCTTGGCAACGGGCTGAGTGGTGAGAGGTTAAATGCCTTGTCAGCATGTGGTATCCAAATGATTGGTGTTTTTGCCATGCTTTATGTGCTTGAGACAAAGTTTGCAAATAGCAACAGTGTGAAGATGTACTAAAAAAGGCCCAGACAGCTGAGCTGTGGGAAGTGGGCTGGGAGATAACAGGTCCACAATGTGATGGAATAGGGTGGCTGCTCTCTACTCTTCCATGATGGCTGCCTCATTAGGGTTGTGCCTCACCCTCACTTTCCTCCTCTGCTCTATCAAGTCAAGTTAGTGACCTCATCATCATCATCATCTCCTCCATCCTCATTACCACTGAAGACAACTTGGCAATACGCTGCGGCTGGGGGAACATGAATGCCAATTTGTGTACCAGTGTATCCCCCTCTCTGTAGGCTCATTTTCCTGCCTTCTTCAACCTCAGAACCAACATCCGAATTGAGTAATGGCTGTGCATCATCAAGGAGCATGTGGCTGATGCTGTGTTCGATTTATTCCTCCATGCCTTAAGCTGGGGCTATGGCAGGAATAGCTGTGGACAAGGAGGCAGGTTTTGCGACTATGGCAGCTGCAGGGGACTGTGCACTAGTCTTGGCTTGTAAAAAAAACTAATTATCAAAATCCAATTGTCATTGGGACAGAAAGTGAGGTGCAATATTCTGAATAGGGGCACAGACAGAAAAACAAATGCTACAGGTGTGATGATAATTTTTTGGCTGGAGCTACACTTACAAAATGTACCTGTTTTAAATTACAAACAGAGTCAGCTTAAGAACAAACCTACAGTCCCTGTCTTTCTTGGGACCACCTGTATACTGCTGTTCAGAGTATATAGGGCCTGGGGGCCCCAAGCCTTTTCTTTTTTAATTTGGGTGCAGGGTTACATTACAGCTGCAAGCAGTTTTAAATGACTTTTATTCCTTTAGAAATGTAATTTTGTGCAGGGACTGTTCTAAACACGGGAAACACACGGCACTTTACAGGCATACTATAGACACCCTAGGTACGATATTTAAAGGAATATTTCACTTTTATTTTTTTCACTTTAAGCATCATTAAAATCATTGCTCCTGAAAAAACTGCAGTTTTTTTTGCATTGATACATGTCCCCTGGGGCAGGACCGGGGTCCCCAAATCCTTTTTAGGACAATAACTTGCATATTTGCCTTTAAAATTCGCACTTTTGATTTCTCACGTTCGAGTCCCATAGACTTTAATGGTGTTCGAGAGTTTGGATGAACTTTCAGTCTGTTTGCATGTTATGGATGCGAACCGAACCGGGGGATGATCGACTCATCCCTAGCCAGGTACAATAGTCTAGTGATCATAAGATACATTGCCCTCTGGTACATTTCCTTGTCTATGGCTCCTAGGAAATGTACTAAGGGGGGTCATTGGGACAGGTACCTGGGCCAGGCAAGAAATATATTGCATGACTTCAGTCCAATAACGATTATGTTTTGGGCACCTCCAGATCATGTGTATAAAGTCGCCTAGTTGTGCTTTACATTTTGGGCATAGAAGAGAATCTCTTATCCCCCAATCATACAGTCTCTCGGGCATCCGATAAGCCCTGTGTAGTATAAATAGCTGTGACAGCCTAGGTGATTGTGAGATAGAAACGACTGGGATCAATTCCAAGACCATATCCCACTGTCCCCGTCAATGTCCCCAATGTCAGCCACCCATTTTTCTCTACACTTCAAAGAAGTCAGATATTGGATATAGAACAATAGATTTGAATATATTTTAGATATTAAACCCTTCTTTGCATTCATTTGAAGGATCTCTAGCAGCAGAGAAGAGGTAGTCACTGACAGAGAAAGTGTGTTTTTTTTTGTGTCTGCAGAGCATGCCTGAGTTGGAGGTATTCGTAAAAACATTTTGGTGGCAGTGAAAATTCAGCGCTAATCTGTGCAAAAGATTTTAGTATATTACCCATGTATATCTGTGGGAAGAACCAAATCCCTTTTTGTCACCGTCAGTGGCGAAACTACCAGGGTCGCAACAGTCGCACTTGCGACTGGGCCCATGTGTTCTGCCACTGTGGAGGGGCCCCCAGACAAACATGAAAGACTTCCGGTCCGGCGCCTGATGTAATGACCGCAAGGATGGTGAGCTCTATCACCGCCAGTAATGACTTCTGGTACTTGTTCCAGTGACTGGCTCCCGGCGTGTGTGAGAAGTTTCAGGTCTCCCATGCTACGATTACCCTGTATAGCAGTATTTCTCCCTCTTCCTGCCTCACATACAGACTAAAACCCCCTTCCCCCTCGGCTTGGCTGTCACAGACAGAAGGAGGGGGAGAGGGGGGAGAAAGCACACAGCACTCAACAGGACAGGACATGCTGATAAGGTTCCTACTGACTCTGAATGCTTGGTACTTGCAGGGAAGGAAGGAGGGGGGAGAGCTAGTTGTGAAAGGAGGATGCTTGCTGGGTGCATTGTGAAGTTTGCACTAGATGGTTACAGTGCAATGTGCAGTATGCAATGGATGGGTACTGCTGTGCAACAAGCAGCATGCACTGGATGTGTGCTGTGTGACAGGCAGTGCACTTTGGATCAGTGCAGTGTGCAGTGAGTGGTATATTGCAATATGTAGTGAGCACTGAATGTGCGATGTGCACTGTGCACTCGATGGGTGCCATGTAATGTGCAGTGCACACTGGATTTGTGCAGTGGATATGCCATGTGCACTGAATGGGTGCACTGCGCACTAGTGGGGCAATGTGCAGTGTGCTTGGATTTGTTCAAGTTGTGAGAAGCATACTTGCAGTGATTTGGGGGGATAAGATGATGCTGTATGTGCAAGGGGGCACTTTTGGAGCAGACAGAACTTGTGCTAGAAGGGGGGGTTCAATAAATAATATGACCCCCCCCCCCCCAGCACCAGTTCTCTCTGCTCCTAAAACGCCCCCTTGCACATACAGCATTCTCTTATCCCCCCCCAAATCACTGTAAGTATCCTTTTCTGACAACTTTTTCCCTCCCCCCATCAAAGAGAGGCTGTCTGCTATTGAGATGATCATAGTTTCTGGGATTCCGGGCACCTCGCTAGAGATTTGGGGTAATCACTCCAGGACTCAAGGCCAGTTCACACCACGAATCACAAAGGAACGCACTCTGCATTTTTAAGCGATACACATGCCTTCCAGGTGCTGTGTGCGATTTCAGCCTTTTCATTTGAATAGGCTAAAATTGTGTTGGTCTGCACCAAGAGCTGTGCATGTGCTACTTTACAAAACGCACTGCAACTGGATTGCATGGTACTGCTGGTCATACAATCTGGTGCAGGCAAACACTGCATTTGCAACCGGCATTTGGGGAGTCATTAAGTTGACAACCACTGCAGATCGCTTTGGCAGTGCATTTTGAAGTGTGGGAAACGCACCCAAAACGCATGTTTCCCTCAAGGCATTCTGGTGTGAATAGACCCTTAGTCCAGACACACAGGATTTCATTTGTATCTCAGGAAGGTCACACCAAAACCGGGACAGTTTAGAAGTATGGATTTGTATTAGAAGTAGAGAGGATTTGTGTTTTGGGGGGTTTGTACTGGAAAGGGGGATTTGAGTAGTAGGATTTGTGACAGAACTGAGGAGAATACTTATGCTGGCATGGAGGGAAAGAATTTTAATGCTGGGGGAGTTTGACCCAGGATGGTGGGAAAGGGTTGTACTGGAAGGGAGGACCTGGGGGACAGGATCTGTGCTAGAAATTGCGAGAGGATTTTTGCAGAGAGGGTGATTGGGTGGGGGTGGATTTGTAGAGACGTCCTACACGTTGCACCCCATCACAAATACAGGTGTAATGTGAAAGAGGTTAGAATGTGAAGTGAGGGTGGGTTGCATTGTGGAGGGAAGAGGGGTGGCAGGGCTTTAAAAATCAAAATGCACCTTCGCCTGTGTAGCCAAAAATTCTTGCATTGGCTCAGCTGGTACTGATAACCGCTGCCCAACTTGCACTTGCGACCCTGGTGTTCTGCCACAGTGGGGGTGGGCCCAAGATGGCAGGAAAGGGGCCACTGTGGGACCGTAATAAAGGGCCCCGGGACGAGAGGTGGGGGGGGCCCTTCACGATTTCTTGCATCGGGGCCCTGAAGGTTGTAGTTACGCCTCTGGTCACCGTGTAGAAAACACTTGGAGTTTATTTAATCCTTGGGAATCCAGGGTTATTCCACACGGGCGTAAACCCCAAAGGGCCCTCAGCAAACAGGGCCTCCCGAAAAGCCTTCCAAAACTTGTTAAGGAGGACAGCTGTTGGGGAGGATGGGGGCACACTCGGCAAATCCATTTCCATATGAGAACTGGCCTTTAGTTCCTGGTTGATCTGAGACTAAATGTACTATGAGGTCATCGTTACTATCCCGGTCCCAGACAGCGAATTGCTGCATTTGGGAAGCCAAGAAGTACATTTTAGGGTGGGGAACCGCCAAACCCCCTTTGTCCTTCCCATGCTGTAATAGATACAAACTAATCCAAGCCCTCCCACGTTTCCAGATGAGATTATGCATCTGTTTGTCCACCCTCTGGAACCACTTATTGGAAATCCACATAGGGGAATTGTGAAAGATGTACAAAAGTTGTGAAGCCCATACCATTTTGATCAGATTCACTCTTCCTACTACTGAGAGTGGGAGTTTACATTAACAAAGGCATTTTTCCCATTGTCTATCTAGCAATGGGCCCAAATTTAGCTGGTGGTAACTAGAGGGGTCCGGGGACACTATCACACCCAAATATCTAAAAGAGTGGGTAATGGCTATCTGTCCGGTGCTCGTTGCAAAGGTGCATGTAAATGGGTCAACATGCATAAGAATTGGACAAGAGAGGGGGATGACGTAGGAACGCTCCGACGGAAGGGAGGGGTTACGAGGAGGCTGAGCAGGAGAAGGCGTGCGGCGTGTGGAAGAGAAATGCAGAGCGGAATAATGCTGGAAGGTGAGAGGCTCCAGTAATGAAAGACACCGCCGCAAGACGCCGCTCCGGAACCTGTCTACCCTACCGGCCATAAATAACAGCTGCCACCTCGCCTCCTCTCTGCCGCCCTCCCCCCCAACCTCTCGGGATTTCGAAGATAAAAGGAGAGCATGATCACGGAGAGCAACAGATAAGCTAAGTACTATATCCCGGTGCAAGTCATAGCTGTCTTAAATGATCGTATGTCTAAACTGCCAGGGGAACAGAAAGGACTGTAATAACAATGATGGGACAACATGAATGATGAGGTGTTTCTCTTTCTGGGATAGACAATTCAGACCAGCTTTGCGCTGGTTGCTGGAACTATACATAAACAAATATAAGATATAAAGATACCAGGCTGCATTGTGTTAGAAAAATTTGTATGAACACTATAAATGCGCTGAAGTGGTCAGCAGGATATTAGACTTTTCCCTTCACCTCTCTGATGCAACATAACAGCAGTTTTTCTTTGTAAGCTGGGACGCACTAAGGGATGAACTAAGGAAGATAAACGAGTATAAGAGATAAGATAAGTGATACTTATGTCTGCAAAACTCATCTGTCTTAAATAAGAATATGTTTAAACTATCATGGTCATTAAAACTGGAGTAAAAGTAAAGAGATAGTATGAATGATGACATACTTTTACCCTGGGATATATAATTCAGATTAATACTATACTCGTCGCTGAGATTCTCTGCAAAAAAAAAAAAAAAAAAAAAAGGAAAAAAAAAAAAAAATTATAAGATACCAGGTGGGAGTGAGGGAAATGCCCAGAGAAATAGCCTGAAATATTACTAACCAGACTGAAAGCGGCCAGTGAGGATGAAACAAGCATTATATAAGACACTCAAGATGGAATGAACGAATAACTCCTTAGCTGCCTGCTTTCAGAAAATCAATCCGGATCCTTAAATGTAATGATAGATGGTTAATATAAGGTAACCCCCTGGAAAAGAACCCCACGGCACTCCTGCTTAGCTACTCAAAAATCGCATATTTTCTAAACGCATGAGCAGTGATGTAACTCGGTGGAGTAATATATTCATAGCATGTAGGAAACTGCATGAAGGACAGTACACGCATGGAAAGCGATCCCATTTTGCAGCTGCATACTTTCCTGGGAGCCCAGCAGAATTCTCAAGAGTAAACATAACCTTACATAGTACGCACGTCCCTATAGAATTCGATGACCAGCTAATATAGAGGTAAAATATCAGGAGAGGCACAATAAGGGGAGAAACCCCATATTTAACGCATAACGAAATTATGACATGCGACTTACAGGTGTCTATTAAAGATATAGGGACGGAAGACGTCATTGCTCAATAGATAAAGCTAACTGTGGTGCCACTGGTTTTTTCTCTCTACTTTCTGTCTTTTTTTTTTTTTTTTTTTTTTTTTTTGTTACCCCTTTCTTCTCCCTCTTTCTCCCGGACCCCCTTTCCCTGTGTTGGAGGGGGGGAGGAAGAAAGAGAGGAGATAATAAGAATAAATGCTTGGACTGAAAGTACCTGCCCTTGATCGACCATAAAGAAGGGGGAGAAACACTTATAGCAGACTGACAAACTTAGGGCGGAAAATCGCTCAGCCATAACCAAGGGATCCTACCCTGGTAGATACTGTAAGGGGCTGATTGGAGGGAATTCTCAGAAGAAAAAGCACCAGCCATAGAAGGAGAACGTGAGAAGACCAGCAAACTGGGGCGACGACCACGGGAAGCAAAAAAAACCAAAATGAGCAGAGCCTCAAAGCAAAATACTAAGGGGGGCCTTAAAACCCCAAAAAATCCCAACACGGAAAGCACCATAAAACAATATATGACCCAAGGAGCTAGCCCAAGAGGAGGAGGGAAGGAAAAGATACCCACAAACCATGGAGGAAAAAGGGGAGTGGAAAAAACAGCAGGGGAGACCCCGGATCAGTCTAGAGACGAACTGACAACGGAAAGCGAATTAGAACTAAGTAAAAATGAGGATCAGAGGATGGAAGACCTGGGAATAACAAAAGGGTTCATGAGGGAGATGCTCCAAAAACTGGAGAACTCTATAAGATCAGATATTAGTCTCCTAAGAAGTGACCTTGGTCATATGCTAGCGAGAGTTGAAGCTGTAGAAGAAAGAACTGAGAATCAAGAACAGAAGTTAAAGAAAGTACAGACGCAAGTTAAATCAATTTCTCAGAACCAGAGAAGAATTCTCTACCGACTCGAAGACCAAGAAAATAGAAATAGAAGACTAAATCTGAGAATAAGAAATGTCCCAGAGAACAAGAAAGAAGATTTAAGGGAGGTTCTGAAAGATATATTTCGCCCCATACTAGACAATGCAGAGGGGGTACTCCCTTTGTTAGAGAGGGTGCATCGGGTTGGGAGGATAGGATCGGAAGAAACAGGAAGGGGAAGATTCCGCGATATTATCGTAAGGTTTGAACACTATGAAGATAAAGAGGAGATCTGGAGGAAATTAAGGGGAAACCCCCCATTAAAGTATGCGGAAACAGAAATACAAATCTTCCCGGACCTAGCATTTGAGACCCTAGCCAGAAGACGTCTCCTGAAACCTCTCTTGGAACAGATGAGAGTACGAAACATTAGATACAGATGGGGCTTCCCGGCTTGCCTGTTGGCATTTAAAGATGGAATAACAGCTAAATTAAGTTTCCCTGAAGAGTTAAGAGAATTTTGTGAAAAACTGGAGATTCCAACTCCAAGTTTACCCGGCTGGACAGACGAGTCAGAGGAATCACCTTAAAATGCCACCCAACTTAAATGATAAATTAGAAGTGGAAGAGACTGGGATCATGGGGGAGACGGGGGGGGGGGGGAGGGGTGGAGAGGTAGGGGGATGTATGTGGTCGGACCGGTTGGGTGGGGCAGTCCCATTCCCATCCCTATGAGGAGATATACCAAAGTAGGGAGGGAAAGGAGGCAACTGGCGAACCCCACCTCGGAGCACTAAGACTTAGAAATGGCCAGAGATTTGAGGCCAATTGATAAGTCGAGGGCCGCAGGATGGCCAAAACAGGGGGGGGGGAGGGGGATGGGGAGATGGGCGGGAGAGGGGGGTATGGGGGAGAGGGGGAAGGGGAGGGAGGAAGGAGAAGAAGATGTCAGTAGTGAAACCCTGAGGGAAAAAAGGAGGGAAGGAAAAGAAAAACGAAAACATGGTCAGGACAGAGAATATGGATAAAAGGAAACTGGAATTAAACTTCCTATCTTATAATGTTAGGGGGCTCAACACAGCAAAAAAGAGGCATAAAATCCTGGTAGAATTAAAACAACTAGAGGCAGATGTGATCTTTCTCCAGGAGACACATATAACACATACGTCAAGGAGTAGGCTTTACTCTAAAGACCACCCGAAATGGTACTATGGGGATACGATCTCAAAAAGGGCAAGAGGAGTAGCAATAGGATTCGGTAAGGATATTCGATTCACTGTAGAAGGCAGAGTAGCAGACCCAGAAGGAAGATATCTATTTTTGAAAGGAAAATTAGGAAATATTAGGTATACACTGGCTAACATTTACTCTCCAAATAAAAACCCTATAAATTTCTTGAGGGGAATACTGGCCAAAATACAAGAATTTAAAAGTGGCCATGTAGTTATAATGGGAGATCTGAATCTCTGTCTAGACCCCATACTTGACAGTACGTCCCGGGTACTGGGAGGGAATAGCACTCAATTAAAAAGGTTAATTCAAAATTTGAATAAAAACCAACTAGTTGATGTATGGAGGGCACAACACCCCAAAATAAGGGACTACACATTTTTCTCCCCAGTACACGGGTCGTACTCAAGGATTGATTATATTCTTGTGGAACACAGAGCCCTAGAGATGGTACTAGAAACAAGTATAGAAATAACAACACAGTCAGATCACGCGCCTTTAAAAATGAAAATGCAGATTCCCGGACAAAGTAAATGTTTCTCTAGGTGGCGACTAAATGACACGTTGATTCTTGATAAGGAGGGGGGGAAAGTAGTGAGTAAGGAATTAGAGAAGTACTTTCTGATGAATGAGACCGAAGGAATCTCTGGGCAGGTCCTGTGGGATGCCCATAAGGCGTATATTCGGGGGATCTTGATTGCACGAGGCTCGCAGAAAAAAAAAGAACGTATAGAGAGGGGTAATAAACTCAGAGAGGAAATCCTCAAAATTGAACAACAACATAAAAGGGGGCTTACAGATAAAAAGCTATATCAAAAATTAACGTCCAGGAGAGAAGAACTACGTGGGTTAATGGAACAAGAAACTAAAAAATTTTTTAATCAACTCAATAAAGTGAGGTATCAAGAAGAAAACAAACCTACTAAATATCTAGCCAGGACGCTCCAAAAGAAAAAAGCCACGAACTACATAGAGAAAATTCAAACAGAAACCGGGGACATGGTATACGCTTCAAAAGAAATAGCCGAATCATTCAAAACATACTACGGGAAATTATATGCGGTAAAAAACAACTTGATAGATAAAGAAGGTAAACTAAAAGAAACTGTTAAATATTTAAATAAGGCGAGACTCCCCAGGATCAGTGAAATTGATAAAGAATACTTAGAAAACCCCATAACGGAAGCAGAAATAAACGAGGTATTAGCGGAATCAGCTCCTGGGAAAAGCCCGGGACCAGACGGTCTGACAATTAGTTACTACAAGAGGTTTAAGAATATACTAGTACCGAAACTCTGTAAATATATGAACGGGATTGGGACAGAGTACGCCATGAGTAAAGAGGCGCTATCTGCCTCAATAACGATCATACGGAAAGAAGGAAAAGACGAGACCAAGTGCGCAAGTTACAGACCAATATCACTCCTTAATGAGGATACTAAACTATTTGCTAAGGTGTTAGCAAATAGAATGAAAAAAGTAATGAATATACTAGTACATCCAGATCAGACTGGGTTTATCCCCGGGAGAGAGGGAAAGGACAATGGAGTGAGAACTTTATTGATTCTATCTCAAAGGAAGAAGACGGAACCCCCGGCGCTACTATTATCAATAGATGCCCAAAAGGCCTTTGATAGAGTCGATTGGGGATTCATGTTTCAGACAATGGACAAAATGGGCATAGGCCCTAGGATGGCCAGATGGATTAAAACGATGTATGACCACCCGACAGCGACTGTAAACATCAACGGGTTGCCCTCCTCTTCCTTTGAGATGGAAAATGGGACCAGACAGGGATGCCCACTATCACCTCTTCTTTTTGTGCTTTCGTTGGAACCCCTACTCGCGACAATCAGAAACAACCCGGAAATAAGCGGAATTAAGGCTGAGCAAGAGGAACATAAACTTGCAGCATATGCAGACGACGTGTTGTTTTATATAAGTAACCCAGTAGATTCTCTGCCCAAGATAACAAAGGCCCTGGATGAGTACGGGAAATTATCAAACTTCAAAATTAACCAAACAAAATCTGAAATCCTTAATATAAATGTAGGTGCGACGGAAGTACAACTAATCCAAGAACAAAGTAAATTTAAATGGACAAAAGAGCTGAAATACCTGGGGGTAAAATTGGCAAACACTCTGGATAAGATATACCGTCTAAATTATATCCCTTTATTGAATGAAATAAAAACTGAACTCAGAAGAGCAAGTAATAGATCGATCTCGTGGATAGGTCGAATAAACGTGTATAAAATGTTTATTCTTCCAAAAATTGTATATAAATTCCAGATGTTGCCAGTTGAAATCCCATCCAGCTATTTCCAAAAATTAAAAGCAATAATGAGCAAATTTATATGGAATAACAAAAAACCTAGGATCTCCTATGGAGTATTAAAACAAGAAAAAGGGAGGGGAGGATTAGCGGTCCCTGATTTACAATATTATTATCAGGCGGTGGTCTTATCAAGAATTGTAGAATGGGTAAAAGGGAAAAAAAAAGAGGAAAAAAGATGGGTTAATTTAGAATATACATACAGTAAAGCACAATTAAATAAGATAATATGGAATCCCCCAAAATACAGGGTACTAGATATAGACACAAATAAGTTAACACAGACTGCACTGAAGATATGGGATAAGGAATATAAAAGATTAAATGGACATTATAATTCGCCACTGATAACCTTAAAAGATAACGAATATTTCCCACCGGGTAGAGGGGTGATAGGAGGGAACTGGATAAGATTAGAGGGGTCACAAATAAAAGATATAATTAAAAAAGGGAAACTTCTTTCACATGAAGAGTTAGTGCACATGGGATTTATGAGAAGGGATAGGTGGCGATATCTCCAGCTGACCCGTTTCATAGAAAAACTTCCCCAGCCGATTAGGTCTGAAAAGGATTTGACAGGGGTGGAACAACTTTGTACGGCTGATAGTACAAAGGGTATAATATCAAAGCTATATGGGCTATTGATGCGGACCAGCTGGAAAGATACGCCGCCATATATAAATAAATGGGAAAGGGAATTGGGATCACAAAAAGGTAAAGAAACAATAAATAAAATTTTGAAAATGACACACCGCTCGGCAAGGGACAATAAAACAGCTGAGATGAACTACAAACTTATCTCCCGATGGTATAACACCCCGGATAAGGTATCTAAATTCCAGCTAGGCGGGACCGCCGAGTGCTGGCGGGGCTGTGGGAAAACAGGTACCATGACACACATTTGGTGGGAGTGCGCTAAAATTAAACTATACTGGGAAAAGATCCTTCAAATGATTAAGGAAATAACTCAAACAGCATTGAAATCAGACCCCTGGGTAGTACTCTTTCACGGCACGGAGGTTGGGGTTAAACAATACCAAGACACAATCATCCCGCATCTATTAAACGCTGCGAAAAAACTGATCCCTAAAAAATGGCGAGAGGTAGAGTGCCCAACAACATGGGAGTGGGTAGATGCGGTAGAAGAAATATATAATATGGAAAGCCTGTGTTTGAGAGAAGAAGAGGAAAGGGTAATATTTCTAAAAAAATGGAGAGGTTGGAAACAATTTAAGTGGGATTGGAGTTTCTCCGCACAACTAAGACCATAAAGACCAGAATATCAGGAGCAGGGACACTACTGACAAGGGGAAAGGGGAGGGGGGGGGGGGGGGGTAGTATAACTTTAATATAATTTCAGTGAAATATTGGGAGTAAGATATAAGAATTGTTTTAAGAAATATGAAATAAAAGTTGGATAAATGTTTTTACATTTAATTATACAAGTAAGCAACAAGAAAACAGCCACAATGATGTGAAGATTAATTCTAAGAGACAACAATGAACGTTAAGTTGATTCATAGTCTCAGGTAAAGATTCGCTGATGTGGCAAAAAAAAAAAAAAAAAAAAAAAAAACATGCATAAGAATTGATTTTGACCAGTTTATAGAGAAGCCCGAGAAGTCCCTTGATAACCTTTTCCATTAGCTTCTGTAAGGAGGTGGCCATGCCCCCTAAATAAATCAAAGCATCATCTGCATGGAGGGAAATCTTCTCTACCCAGGGGCCCCTACGAAATCGTACTATTTCGGGCGTATTGCAAATTAGTATCGCCAATGGTTCCACCACCAGTGCGAACAGCAGAGGGAAAAGTGGACAACCTTGATGGGTGCTCCTATACAGGGCCAATGGGAGAGAAAGGGTATTGTTAATATGGAGCCTAGCCCTGGGTGCAGAGTAGAGGACCCTCACTCAATTTATGAACTGATCCCCCGAGCCAGGATCTGCCAGAGGTAAGACCATTCAATGCTATCAAAAGCCTTCAATACGTTCAAGGATAGAATTGCCCTACCTCCAGGATTATCCACAGGTATTTGCAAATTAAGGAATAGTCATCAGATATTGTCCACTGTGGACCCAGTGGGAACAAACCCAGATTGGTCCTTGTGCACCAACCCCCAATTACTCTAGAGAGCCTGGTAGCCAGGACCATAACCAGTAGTTTGACGTCTGAGTTTTACAAATACAGGCATACCCCACTTTTAAGTACACAATGGGGTTTATTTACTAAAGCTGGAAAGTGCAAAATCAAGCTCACTTCTGCATAGAAACCAATGAGCTTCCAGGTTTTATTACCAAAGCTTAATTGCACAAGCTGGGATTAGAAGCTCATTGGTTTCTATGCAGAAGTGAACCTGATTTTGCACTTCTCAGCTTTAGTAAATAAACCCCATTGTGTACTTAAAAGTGGGGTATGCCTGTAGATAGGATGATAAGAGTCTGGGAGAAGCCTGTCCTTTCCTGGTTTGGGAAGCACCACTATAATGGCCTTATGCATACTATCAGGTAAGCGTCCCATTTCTGCTGCCTCAGTTAAGGCTGCAAGAGTGGTAGTAGGAGGATATCACTATAGCAAGAGTACATCTCTGCCGGTATACCATCGAATCCTGGGGATTTATGGTTCGGAGCTTCCACTAAGGCTTCCATCAACTCCTCAATAGTAATCAGAGAGTTCAGTGAAGCCCTGACTATGTCAGTTACCTGGGGAAAGGTCAGTCATGTAAGAATGATGTCAGGTCAGCAAGGATAGGGTGAGTTTTAGATGCATAAAGGTCAGTATAAGAATGGTGAAAGACAGTCAGTATATCATCAGTAAGAATATGCGTCTCCCCTGACCGTGCCCCGAATAGCTAAGATTGAGGAAGCCTCTCTTTATTCTCTGGCCATTAATGCCAGGAGATGACCAGTATTCTCTCCTTCCTCAAAGTAACTCTGTTGAAGAAAGAACCTTCTCTTCTCAGCAGCCGACAGTACCTCAGAGTTGTATAGAGATTGAGCCTCATTCCATGCATCTTGATAAGCTTGGGTAGGGTTAGTGACCATAGTCTGTTCTCTAGTCTGCAATTCACTATGTACACTAGCTTCCCACTCTCCTGGCCTTCATTTTAATGCCTGTCATCTCACGAATAAGGCAACCTCTCAGGAATGCCTTGAGGGCATCCCATACAACAGCCACACTAGCGGATCCCTTGTTATATCGAAGGAACTCTGTCAAGGCATCTGGGATCCCATCTCGGGCCAGAAAAAGTGTCAACCAAAAGGGATTCACCCTCCACAGTAGTCTAGACCTCAATACCGTGACATCCAGTCATACCCAGAAGGGAGAGTGGTCTGACAGAAGACAGGGATCATATGCTGATTCAAGTACTTGTTGCATGAGCACCGCATTCCCCAAACCTAGATCAATACGTGAAAGACCTCTGTGAGTGGCTGAGTAGCAAGAATAGCATTTAGCAGTTGCATGCCTCCCTCGCCAAACGTCTCAGAGCCCCAGTTCAGATAGTAGGGAAGCAAATACAGTGGGACTAGCCTTACGTGTACCCACTCTCGGGGTCAAGGATAGCCTATCTATTTGCGGGTCAGGGATATTCTTGTAATCACCCATTGCAAGCACTGGTACATTTAGGCGTAATGCTATAAACTGGGCCAATGTTTCAAGAGGGTTCGATGAGAAGGGCTGAGGGATACACAAGATCATTGAGTTTGCACAATAAAAAGACAAACCTGCCCTCCTTGTCAACCACCCGCTGCAAGCATTCAAAGGAGAAGGTGCTTGATACCAATACACTAACACCTCTTGAGTAGGAGGAATATGTGGAGTGGAAATGGACAGGATACTTGCGCAATCGCAGCAAGCAGATCGAGTGCTATTTTAAATGGCAATTACATGGTCATGCAACACTGTATGCAAAATAACATTTACATAATTTTTTATTCACACAGAGCTGTCTTTTGCTGGTGTTTAATCACCACTGAGTTTTTTCTTTTTATTATATAAAACGAAAAGAGACTGACAATTTTGAATTAAAAACAATATTTTCTACTTTCTGTTATAAAACATATCTGATAAAAATACATTTCTTTATAAAATTTCTTCATATATTTAGACCAAAATGTATTCTGCTATATGTAGTTGGTAAAAAAAAAATCCCAATAAGTGTACATTAATTGGTTTGTGTGAAAGTAATAGCATCTGGTATATATACTGGAATGTATCCAGCTATGGACTCTATACTTGTAATGATGGTGCCCAGCGACTTACAGTGTAACTGTAATAGTGTCGTGGACAATATGGCGCTAACAGACACCCAGCTAGGAGGTACACTACCGGACACTGATATTGTTAGTGATACTAATGCTGCGTACACACGATCGGACTTTCCGGCAGACTTGGACCGGAATCCGTCGGACAATTCGATCGTGTTAGGGCTCCAGCGCGCTTTTTTTCCCCAAAAGTACGACGGACCTAGAAATAAAACATGTTTTAAATCTATCCGATGGACTAAAAATCGGGAAAACCGTTCGTCTGTGTGCTAGTCCAATGGACCAAATACGACAAAAGGGCAGCTATTGGCTACTGGCTATTGAACTTCCTTGTTTAGTCCCATATACGTCATCACTTCAAAATGAACGGACTTTCAAACAGACTTAGTCAGGTCATGTGTGGCCACGTCCGTTTCATTCAGAAAGTCAGTCGGACCTCCGCCAAAAGTCAGTCGAGAAGACAGTCGAACCTAGTCCCTAAAAAAGTCCGGTCGTGTGTACGTGGCATTATATCGTGATCAACAACAGCCATATTGCTGTTTTCTGTACAGAGTTCTGTGTGTTTGGAAACAAAGAACTCTGTGCTGTGATTGAACACCGCCAATCAGCAGGTTTCAGCCACAATCATTGGCTGAAATCTACTGACAAGCTCATGCTGTGTCCAATCACAGCACTGATCAGCAGAGGCCCAAACCCAGAAGAAAGGCTGCAATGTACAGGTAAGTCACCTAGCATGACTGTGCTCCTGCCCACAGTAGATGCACTGTGGGCAGACGGCAAGTGGGTAAACTGTAAAAGTGTCCTCTCTCAGAATCTTTAGAGACATAAGTAGAAGCCGAGAACAATGGCAAAGTGAAGCCACCGAACTGGCATTGTCTATAATGGCATAGACAGTCCAATCAGAAAGCAACTGCCTTCACGCACATCTTATTTTGTGATGTGGCAGGCAGGTGCACGGCTTTGAACAATCTCCCTGGTTTACTGCAGAGCATGAAGATTGCAGCTGGGCCTCCAGGACATCCACTGGGCCCTGAACTCCTGCCTAGGTTTCATTGTGGGTTATCAAGTGCTGTTGACATATGCTTAATTTTAATACTAGATTATGCCTTTATTTTATTGCGTTCTGTCACCGGACCTATTAAAATAGAAACACTTCATGTGGGCTGTAAAGATATATGTGTATTTACATTTACACAAAATAGAATGTTCATGTAACAGAGGAAATTAGCCTATCTACTCACTGTAAATATGCTGGTTGGGTATTTGACCTCAGAATCAGAAACCAATTTGAGGAAGACTTTATAACAACAAACCACATCTGCTTAACAGGAGAAATGTATTTTTCTCTGTGGATTTCCCTAGTTACCTTTCCTGTGCAAATCAGTTCAGTAATCATATCCTTGTATGCAAATTTTAGCAAAATCCCAGCACAAACATGGGCTAAAGGTCCTGCTCTTAAAATTAACCAGGATTTCATCAGGCAACCGCAGTGCCATTGCATTTCAATTCTGTCTGCATCTGCATCAGAAATGAACAAATGCATCATAAAGTTCATTCATCATAGTCAGCAATAATTTTTCTTGTGTGGTCCATTTAAAAAAAATCAGCCCTTAGCAAGCAAACATAGTCATTTCGTTTTTGTTTAGACCAGTCAGATCATTAAACAACTGATTGCTATATGAAGGCTATAGGTTTATTGTAATTTGTCAGTGACATTGTGTGAAGCAATTTCAGGTGTTTTGCTTGTAAACATGGTAATAAATAATGAGTAACTTGCGTTGCTCATTATTAGGCAGTTTTAACCTTTTTTTCAGCCACTAGCGGGGATTAAAACTGCCCCGCTAGCAGCCTCATAGTGCTGCTAAAATGACAGTAAAGCGCCGCTACATATAGTGCCGCTTTACCACCAGCGCCCGCAATGCCCCAGTGTGAAAGTAGCCTTACTGTTCTACAAACAAGAGATAAGTGTTGGTAGTCACTGTAATGGAGCTGACAGTTCACAATATTCAGTGATTGTGTATATTTTCATGACAAAACAACATACCTTGGGAAATTTGGCATGTTTTCCAAATCTTGTATCTCGGATCGTGGTTAATTCAATAAATTCTATTTCCTGTAAAAATGATAAATTGTATTTCAATGAGCAGCAGCAGAAAATGTAATATGCCATGCAAAATAATAAACAGGAGATTATTTAATAATGCTGATGGTCAGTTCAGCTATACTGCTTGAAAGACTGGCAAGTGCTTTCTCTAAGCTAAAAGTCAGTTCATCTGCAACATTTAAGACTATTTTATAGGTATAGGATAGCCAACATTCTCAAGAATATTGGTCCAATCACAGAATGGCTTCCTTCATTGGGGGAGGGATGGATCCACTTAAAGCTTGATGAATCAATTTAGGTGCTGTATTTCTAGGGTTGGATATCGGTTATCACTAGGAAGGGTAGACCTGCAGTTGGCAGGGGCAAACAGGAGGATTTTCAGTGTTGTGGGTCAGGCTGGGGCCAACAAAACAAAAAGAGCAAATTCTAGCAGATGGTTGCACTCCTACAGACTGTATTGATCAGCACACGTCTATTAATTGGAGGAGAGCAGGCTAAGTTTCCAGCACAGTTAGAAAACTGTGCTCTTGTCCCTAGTTTGGGCAGTTTGAAATAAGAAAGCAGAGGGACTGGTAGGAACACCGGGTATTTCATGCAAACAAAACATTATAAAGAGAACAGGATACTTTTTCATACAAGTACGTACAGCAGACATATATCAGGAATATGAAATGTTGGGTTTACATATTCCTTAAGATCTGCAGAGTTAGGAATATGGACAAGTAAAAGGTTAAAGTTAGGGTTAGATTTACCAAGATAGATAAAGATTTAAAGGGCAAGAAAGGGAAAAGGACAAGTGCAACCTCTGTAGTGTAGTAAACAAAAGGGTTGATTTACGAAAACTCCGGTGCAGCTCTGCACAGAAACCAGTCAGCTTCCAGGTTTTATTTTTTGTCAAAGCTTAATTTAGGAGCTGATTGGTTTCTATGCACAGCTGCACCAGACTTTGCACTCTCCAGATTTAGTAAATCAACTCCAATGCGTACAAGGTTTATTAGTAGTTAAAATCGCACTCACGGTGGATGGGTTTGTGCTAGGTAGACACTTCGGAATACCCGTGCTTTGGCCAACAACAAAGCAAGAGGGATCGCTAACTGACGGGAAGCCGCTGTCACAGGGAGACAAGCTGACCAGAGATGGAGACCTGAACCCGAATGGGGTATGGAGTAGAATGGCACTACTGGAGCACGCTGAAAAACAGGGACATATTTCAAAGCCTATCACTTCTTCATCAGCGTCAAGCACAACCCAAACTCATTCATTGTGAGTGCATTTTTAACTACTATTAAACCTTGTTCACTTTGTTTACTACACTATGGAAGTTGTGTCTGTCCTTTTCCCTTTTTTGTTTTCACAGTGACACAGCTTTCATCCATGGCTGCTTCAAGTTGCACTTTCCAGATAGCACTTAGTGGCATTGTGTATGTAGTGTATTGAGCTACCTGCCCCATAAATTTCTTACATATTCATGTACATATAGTATGTGCCCTTTTTCTTTTGCCGATAGCCATGGCATTTATCATCACTAGGCAACCAAGCCCTTGCATGCCCATCATAATAACATGCTTTGGCTTTTTTTACTTGGCCCATTTCACTTTGGTTTGCAGTGGGAGTGACATAGTTCATAGCTCCCAAATTTCCCTCTTTTCACCTCATTTGGTCTGATCTATATAGTTGTATAAAAAAATGCACGTTTTATCTTTCAAAAAGTGTTTCCCAGTGCTAAACCTTTCATCCAATTTCTAAATTGCTGCATTTGTAAATCTCAATAGCCAGTATAAAGGAATAGTATTAGTAAAAAAAAAAAAAACTTGTGGGTTAAACTAATATTTTTTTTTGTACAATCCTCCTTTAAGGGAGCATGACAGGGGGTGTTTCCTATCCCTACATATTTTTGATAATTTGTGTCCCTCGTTCCCATCTCAAAAACTTGGGAGGCATGCATAGTACACCTTGGGGGCAGTGCACTTGCCTCTTTTTGTCTCTCCAGTCATTTAAATGGCATTCTTACTAAGCAGTGAATGTAACATTTACTAAATATTATCTAGTAGGGAATCATTCCCTGTGTATGAAAATACATTGAATGTTAGGTGAATGTCATCTTCACTGCTTTATAAATATTCCCCATTCAGCAGCAACAACAGCACACTATGGAACTATATATAAAGCAGCACCAGGAAACCTTACAGGATCAATGTAACATAGAATTCTGCAAGACTTTGACCTTTATAGAATGCATAGCTATACCTCCATGCAGGGGTGGGCAGACAACACATGGGGCTTCCGGGCAATAGAAGATTATGGGGCCCCTGGGCTTACAGATGGTCGCCACGTGGCAAGTGCCACCTCATGGGCAGTGCCACCTTAACAGCATCATGGGCCCCTGGGCAAAATAATGCACTGGGACCCCTACCACAGAGATGCTGACCTGCGGCATGCATAACACACCTTGGTAAACAGTTTGCATGGCCAGTGGGAGATTATTAAAGGTCGATTGAACAGAATCTGCATCTGCTGTATAGCATGCAAACATACCAAAGACCTTGTACCCATAAAATTCTAATTACAGTGTTGCAATTGATAATCTCAGACACAAATAAATCTCAGTCAAAGGATTTTGTTTTTACAATAAATGTTTCCATTATTTACATTTTTATGCACACAAAAAAGGATTTTTTTTTTTTGCCTTACTGAGGCTACCTTACAGAAGAACTTACTTAATTATGCAACATTGTACCCATATGATATTTTTATCTTTTTTCCCCCCCACAAATTGAGCTTTCTTTTGTGGTATTTGATAATCAGTGGGTTGTTTAATTTTTGCTCTACAAATAACAAAAGACTGAAATTTTTGAAAAGAAAAACGTTTTTCTTTGTTTCTGTTATAAAACATTGTAAATATGTACGTTTTCTGCTTCACTGATCTGCACTGATGAGGAGGCACTAATAGACAGCACTCATGGGGACTGATATGCAGCACTGATGGGCACTGATAGGGGGCAATGGTGGGCACTGATAGGCAGCACTGATGAGGAGGCACCGACGGGCATTACTGAAGGGCACTGACAGGCATCACAGGTAGGCACTGATTGACACTACTGGCAGACACTAGTGGGCATCACTGATGGGTCTGCACTAATAACCAGTGTGCTAATTATCAGCGCTGACCCCTCCATCAGGAGAGCTGCTTATCAGCTCTCCTTAACTCGCGCCTTGTCAGGGCGAATAGAGGAAAAGCTGAAAACCTGGTACTACCTGGTTACGATGTGATCAGCTTTGATTGGGCACAGCTGATCACATGGTAAAGAACCTACATCACAGGCTCTTTACCAATATCAGAGATGTGGTGTGTCACCGCACTACCGTTCACTGAATGCATAAGCAGCTTATCAAGGTCCCAACATTCTCCCTATACGTTATATTCTACAGCAGGGATCCTCAAACTACGGCCCTCCAGCTGTTGCAAAACTACACATCCCATGAGGCATTGTAAAACTCTGACATTCACAGACATGACTAAGCATGATGGGAATTGTAGTTCCTGAACAACTGGAGGGCCATAGCTTGAAGACCCATGTTCTACAGAGTCCTCCCTCACATCAGTGTCCCAACATTCTCCCTATACGTCACAGTCTGCAGAGTCCCCCCTTACATTAGAGTCCCACCTTATGGTAGAGCCCCCAGAGTGGCACCCTGCGGCAGATCTCACAGAGTGGAATCTTCCATCAGTCACCCCTTACACACACACTCCTTTTCACCTTAGTGGTTGGTGTGGTAGGCAGCTGGCTGAAAAATGCTTTTTTTTAAAAAAGACACTTGTTGCAGGCTCTGAACTGCACATGAACTGCTGTGGTTGGCCTCAGATGGGGCAGTGGGGCTTGTGAATAAAAGCCATGCTTGATGTGTGCCATGACGTCACTGCACAGGTGTGCACCCAGACCTGCCCTGCTGCTTGATCCGAGGCCGAGCTCAGCAGTGCACCATTCAGCTGGCTCCGAATGGCAACATGTGTAACATGTAAACACATTGCAAAATATATCCCCATGGGCAATAGGTTTAAAAGGCTAATCGCCCAAGTTAAATTAGCTATGAACATGGTCGGATCACGTTCCTATTATGTTGACCTATAAGATGTCCACCAATCCATCTCGGAGGACACGTTTTTGGTGTCTAAACAAAAGTCTTTTGCAGAAGACAGAGATTTTAGAGGAGGTGAATAGGGAACTTAATTTTTATTTTCAGACTAACACAATGGCTGACTCCTCCCCGAGGGTGGTGTGGGAAGCACACAAGACAGTTATTAGGGGTATTCTTATGAAACACGGCTCGCGTATAAAAAAGGAAACCGGGAAACAACTCGAATCGCTTCTGGCCAAACTCCAAGTTTTGGAGTCGCAACACAAAACCTCCATGGACCCATCCGTGGAGGCTGAACTCTCCTCTCTTCGGAGTCAGATCAATGACCTCCTCGGTTATAAAGCTAAAGCAGCGTTACAAAAATGCAGGCTTATAGCATATGAATCCGGGAATAAATGCAGACGTATCCTAGCGAGGGCGGTCAAAGACATTAAGACACAGGCCTACATCCCCCATATTAGGACAGAGGCGAACGTGAATGTTGGTCTCCCGCATCATATAGCGAAAGCATTTAAAGACTTCTACAAAACACTCTACAACCTACCAACCCCATCGGGAGGACAACCCCTGATGAAGGCATATAGATCTTCCAGTCAGATCCCTAGACTGTCACCTGAAAGCATAGCTGAGCTAGAGGCCCCGATCACTCCGGAAGAGCTGGAATTAGCGCTCAATCTGGCTAAACCTGGGAAGGCACCTGGGCCGGATGGCTTTACCCTCCCATACTATAGGACACTGCTCCCAACCCTCAGCCCTCATATGGTGACCTTCTTTAATGCCATAGGGAACACGGCCATCTTCGCTAACGATACAATTCGGGCCCATATCATGGTATCAAGGACCTCTTGGCTTGTAGTAGTTACAGACCGATCTCGCTGTTGAACACTGATCTTAAACTATTCACCAAAATTTTAGCAACCCGGCTGGCCCGTCACTTACAGTCCCTAGTTCATCTAGATCAGGTGGGTTTCATCCCTACGAGAGAAGCTAGAGACAGCACAACTAAAGTGTTGAACTTAATTCACATTGCAAACCAGACTCACACACCTTCCGTTTTCTTAAACACAGACGCAGAAAAAGCCTTCAATAGGGTTAACTGGGAATATATGTTCACCGTTTTCTGCCATATAGGATTGGGTGAAAGAATGATTGAATGGATTGCCCAAATATATACTACCCCAACGGCACAAATTAAAGTGAATGGGATCTTATTGGATCCCCTCCTAATCAAAAACAGAACTAGGCAGGGCTGCCCATTGTCCCCCCTTCTTTTTGCCCTCTCCTTAGAGCCTTTCTTATGTAAAATTAGGAACAATCCTTATATCCAAGGCCTGGTGGTGGGGGATGCCCAATACAAGGTCTTTGCATATGCGGACGACTTGATGTTTTCCCTCTTAAACCCGGTAATATCCCTCCTGAACCTCCTCCGGGAATTTGAGGAGTACGGGCGGATCTCTAATCTTAAAATTAACTACACTAAATCGGAGGCCATGGGGGTAGCACTTCCGCAAGCAGCCATGCAAGCACTCCGTTCCAGTTTCAATTTTAAATGGACATCCACGGCATTAACATACCTGGGGACCTCTGTCCCAGCAAATTTAAATCACGTCTTTAAACTTAACTTCCTTCCCCTACTGGCTAGAACCCGGACCCTGTTAGAATCCTGGAATAAGGGCCTTCACTCCTGCTTTGGCAGATGTAACCTTATTAAGATGTGCATCTTGCCCAAATTCTTATATTGACTACAAGCACTACCCATCCTGGTCCCCACATTGTTCTTTAGACAAGTGCATGGTCTGTTCACTAGCTTCATCTTGGCACATAAAAAACCGAGACTAGCCCGGACCTTACTCTCCCTACCCAAACATCACGGCGACCTCGCTGTCCCAGATGTAAAGAAATATTATCAAGCGGTACATCTCGGTAGAATTATAGACTGGTGCCGACACCAAGATCTGAAGTTGTGGATTCATCTAGAACAAGCCCAGATGCAGGTGACGCTACAGGGTGCTACCTGGTGCTATGCACATCTCCCAACAAATATGAAAAGACATCCCCTGATAGGGATGACACTCCGGGGGGGGGGGTCCCAGTTCTGCTCAGCAGGGTCACTATCCACACATAATTCTCCGCTCTACCCTATTATGGGGAACCCCCAATTCCCTCCGGGGTTGGAACCCCAAATTATGAAAGCTATGTCCAATAGAAATCACACAAAAGCACAAATGGAGACTGGCCATCCATAGAGATGCTTTGTACTACGACGGGCCCTTACAAACTAGCTTTTTGGACTGCAGTCCAACTTAGACACTTCCTCCGAGCGCTTCAGTCCCCACAGCGATTTGATGAACCATTGACTGCCTTTGAGGAATATTGTTCCGGGAATGGGCCACTTCCGAGAATGTTGTCCACGATGTACAACCTCCTTATCGCCCCTGTGGATGACGCTCATCTGACCTTCCTGAACAAATGGGGGAGGGAGTTGAACTGCACATTTACTCCGAGCCAGACTCAACGTATTGTAACATTTGCCCTAAAATCCACCATTTGTACGAAAATACAGGAAATTAACTACAAGCTCCTGACGAGGTGGTACCTAACCCCTCAAGCTTTACACTCCTTCTATCCGAACACCTCAGTGCTTTGCTGAAGATGTAGGCAGGAACAGGGCACATTGTTGCATATATTTTGGTCCTGTTCGAAGCTGTCTTACTTCTGGTCTACAGTCAGGACCATTATCCAAAAATTCACGGAGTACAATATCCCAGACGATCCGGCCTTTTTTCTCCCACATGTAAATACCATGTCTACTAAAAAGTACAAAAAAATCTATTCTATGTCACCTAGTAAATGCTGCCAGAGCCTGTATACCACTCCAATGGAAAAGCCAAGCCCCACCATCGGTGGCATCCTGGATTCGTAGGGTGGAGGACGTTAGTAAACCGGAAGACCTGGTGCTCACTGGGAGGCAACAACAGGAAAAATTAAAAAAAACATGGGCACTCTGGCACCAGTTCATCTTCTCACCTGAAGGTGTATCTCTGAGGACCTTGTAATGTAGTCGGCATTCTGGACTACATATAAGACAAGGCAGTCCTGAATCAACCAGAACCCTCTCCCCCCCTTTAACCCCTCCCCTCCCCCTTTTTTTTTTCTCCAACCCTCCCCCTTAAGTGTTCCTTTCCCCATTCCTGATGGCCTCTGACCTCGGGCACTGGGTTTTTGCCGGGGTAATGAGGTTTAGATGAGAGGAAGAGATGAGGGGTAGAGCAGAATTAGGCTCTTAGTATACTTCTGGCTTCTTAATGAAGATTTTCTGCTCAAATAGGAAGTGATAACCAGACAATGGATTGAGCTAGATCTTCCATAGACTCATGTTAAGTATGTAATGTGAAGTATGCAATGTGTACCTGCCTCTCCCTCGATCTCTGTAACAAACTCACTATGCACTTCCCTTCCTTCCTCCCCATGTATCCCACTTGTATGTCTTATGTTATGTCCACGCCCATGTTGGGCATTGTTTTAAATAAATAAAATTTATATTTGAAAAAAAAAAAATTAGCTATGAATATGAAGAAAAGAGCATTGAAAAAAAATGAAAATAAAGGAACACTGTAATCATTTTAAAGTTACAAACAATATTACAGAATATGTAAAAAAAAATAAAAAATAAACACAGGTTCCAAAATGAATGACAGGTTGCAAAAGAGTAGGACAAACCTCCAAAAAAATCTTTAAATATATTTATAGTATAAAGGTTAGGTTTGAGCATGGGGGACCTTTATAAGATACTTTTTAGTTGGTGACTGGGGACAAAGACAAACAAATTTAATAAATACCTTTTTCAGCCATGTGTAAGCAAAGTAAAATAGGAGAGCTCAAGTCCTCAAAGTGGTTCTAAAGGCTCAAAGTTTTTTACCTGCATGCATGCATATGGTTGAGGTAAAAAACCTTCTCTGTGCTGCAACCCCCCAGCCCAACTTAATAGTTACCTGAGCCTCGACGCTCGCTGGGGACTCTACCTCCTCATTGGCTGAGAAAGCAGCGGGAGCCATTATGAGCATTTTCTGCTCCTAGAAGCTAATAGTGTTATCCTACATATCCATTCACACTATTTTATGCTAGAAGCATTTTTTCAAGCTTTACTGTTTAGGAGCTTCTAAACGCTACTAAAATGCTCCTAACAATTTTTTTCAAGCCTTTTTTTTATTTATTTCTTAATATACTGTAAAAAGGCTAATAAAACACTCCTAAAAGCTTCAGCATTTTTCATCAAACATTTCTTTCTAGCGTTTTTTGAGCGTATAAAAAAATGCTAGTGTGCATGGAGCTGTGAAAATGTGGAATAGACTCTCTCAAGAACTGGTTCTGGACAGCTCAGTAGATTTATAGGTAATAATATCAGGGGTAGTTGATCCAGGAGGATCAGGAAAACGGAAAATTTATATCAAATACTTACCGTAATTTTCCTTTCCTGATAGGCTCCATGGCAGCATACGTGTGGGTAGCCCCGCCTCCACGATTACCCAATAGGACCCAACTCCCATAAATCTTTGCTCCTGGCCACTATCAGTGTTCCGTAACTAGCCGACTCCAGACATTTGGGAGGGAACTCCTGCTGCCATGGAGCCTATCAGGAAAGGAAAATTACGGTAAGTATTTGATATAAATTTTCCGTTTTCCTGAAAGGCTCCATGGCAGCATACGTGTGGGAAATAACTTGCCAAACACACCCGGGTGGGCAAAATGTCGAGCAAAGAACAAAAGTTTATTTAGCATTGTCAACCGACAAAACTTGCAAACCAAAATTAACAGAAGACAGAGCCGCTGGCTCTACACAGTAATGAGAAACAAAGGTATTAATAGAAGACCAAGAGGCCGCTCTGCAAATAACTTCAGGCGCCACATGGCGAGAAGCTGCCCACGATGTTGAAATACTCCGTGTTGAATGAGCTGTTAATGCCTCAGGAGGAGCCAAGCCCTTTGCTCTGTACGCCCTCTGAATGATCTGAATGATCCAGGTAGAGATAGATCTAGCCTAAGCTTGCAATCCTTTATTCTTGCCATGAGGGAGAACAAAAAGAAATTTCGTTTGTCTAAAGGGAGCTGTGACTTCCAAATATTGTTTCAGCGCGTGTCCTACGTCCAGAGGATGAACATCCTGACTCTCTGAGTTTTTGAAAGTGGGAAGCACAATTTCCTGATTCTCATGGAAGACCGAGGTTACTTTGGGATGCGATCCCAACATGGGAATCAATACTGCCCTATCTGGAAAGAAAGTCAGAAAGGGTTCTTCCGAACCTAGATTCCTAATCTCAGAAACTCTCTTGACTGAGGTTATAGCCACCAAGAAGATGGTCTTGAGAGTGAGATCCCTTATGGACAGAGGCTCCGTAGAATCCTTTCCAAGGTTTGAGAGAAAATCCAGCACTAAAGGGAGGTCCCATTTAGGAAACCTTGGTTTTCTTTGGGGTCTGAGCCTAGTAGCTCCCTTGAAGAATTGTTGTACCAGTGCATGGTTTGCCCAGGAAATACCCGTAAAGGCTGAAATAGCCGATACTTGGACTCTCAATGAACTGATAGCTAGAGGTAAATCAAGGCCTGTTTGAAGAAAGCTTAGTATGTCTTGTATTGTTGGAGAACTGCAAGAATTTTCTCTGGAGGACATATGGGCCGAAAACTTGGACGATATACGCTCATATACCCTATTAGTACTCCCGCGTCTGGAATTGAGAAGGGTTGGGATGACCTCTTCCGGACAACCAAGAGCTTCTAGCCTTTCCCTCTCAAAAACCATACCTTGAGGTTCAGACATGATGGGCATGGATGTAACCTTGTGCCTTGAGATAGCAAATCCGACCTGAGAGGCAGGGGAACTGGCTCTTGATAACTGAGGAGCAGCAGTAGAGGGAACCAAGGTCTGTTGGGCCAGAAAGGAATTACTGCGAGAATCTCCGCCTTCTCTGACCTGAGTCTCCGAAGGAATTGCAGGATCACCGGAACTGGAGGGAAGGCGTAAGCTGTCTGAAACTTCCAATGTTCTGTGAGGGCATCTATCCCATATGCCTGGGGATCCCTGAACCTTGAGTAATATTTCGGAAGCTTCCGATTGCACGGGGAAGCGAACAAGTCGACTTCCAGGGACAATCCTAAGGTCAGGAGCCAATCGAATACTTCCCGGTGTAGAGACCACTCGTTGTTGTCCAACTCGACACGCGATAGGAAGTCCGCCTGAACATTCTGCACCCCTGGGATGTAGACTGCAGAAAGGTTGGACAAATTCTTCTGAGCCCAATTCATTATTGGCTCCGTCTCCTGTAACAGGGACCAGCTGCGAGTTCCCCCTTGCTTCTTTACGTAAGCCACCGCGGTTGTGTTGTCCAACCTTAGCATGACCGAGGCATTCGCTGTCAGATGATGGAATGACCGAAGCGCCTGGAAGGCCGCTCTTAGCTCCAGAACATTGGAGACGACTCTCTGTGATGGAAACGTCCACCTGCCCTGAGCGACCTCCGAAAGGCAGTGAGCGCCCCATCCTCGGTTGCTGGCATCTGAAGTTACCGTGACCCATGAGATGGGAATGATTGAATGGTGGTTGCGCAGGTTCTTCCCCTGTAGCCACCAAAGAAGAGACGTCCTCATGGCTGGAGTGAGGAATATGCGCTGTGTCTGGCTGAATAAGTCCCACTGTTGTAGAAACCCCTTCTGAAAGGGACGAGTGTGCCACTGGGCCCACTTTACCATGGGAATGGTGGCTGACATTGTGCCAATCACCCTCAGACATTGGAGAGCCGAGAGATGGGATGCTGCAAGGGCTGCATGAATCCTGTCTCGTATGACTCCAACCTTCTCTTCTGGAAGGGCGATAGTACCTTCTGCTGTGTTGAACTGCGCCCCTAGGAAAACAAGAGACTGAGTTGGATCTAGGTGACTCTTTTCTAAGTTCAGAAGCCACCCGAACTCCTGTAGAGTGGAGATGACTAGGTCTTTGTGCTCCAAGAGCTGATCTTTGTTCTGGGATAGCAGAAGAAGGTCGTCGAGATAGTGATGGAGACGAACACCTTTGACTCTGAGAAAGGCCACAACTGCCAAAAGAACTTTGGAGAAGACCCGTGGGGACGTTGTTAACCCAAAGGGAAGACATGTAAATTGAAGATGTTGAATGCCTACTGCAAAGCGGAGGTATTGTTGAAACTCCTTTGCCACGGGAACATGGAAGTAAGCATCCTTCAAATCGACTGATATCATCCAGTCCCCCAGATACACGGACTGCTGGATGGTAAGCAGAGATTCCATCTTGAACTTCTCTTTGCGAATGAAGGAATTGAGATGGGTCAAATCTATTACCGGCCTCCATGTGCCATTTTTCTTTTGAACCAGAAACAAAGGGGAATACATGCCCTCTCCACGTTCTTCTTCTGGAACGGGAACGGCTGCGCCTTGATCCAGTAAAGAGTTCACGTAGGTCAATAGGACTTGTTTCTTCTCTTTTGATTCTGGAAGATTTGTGGGAATAAATCTTAGCTTTGGGGTGCTGATAAAACCCCACTTGTGACCTGAGGAAATTGTTTTTACAGTCCAAAAATCCCGAATTGAGGCCGCCCAAACATGCCTGAAGTGGAGAAGACGAGCCCCCACCTGACAAGTTTGAGCGGGCCCAATTTCAAAAGGATTTCGCGAAATCCTGCTTGCCGGACGAACCCCCTTTTTTAGGTATTTTTGAAAGAAGATTGCCTGGATCTCCATGACCTTGAGAATTCTCGACCAGGTCTATAGCTCCGCGCCTCCCTGGCACGATCAGGGCCTTGTCTTCTAGGAAATGGACGCTTTTGATTTTGAAGACGTCTGTCCTGGGGAAGAAACCCAGATTTCCCACCTGTAGCCCGGGATATGGCAGTATCCAGCTTGTTACCAAACAAAGATGACCCCTCAAAGGGAATACGGCACCAGGCCTGTTTGGATGCTGGATCCGCCAGCCATGGACGGAGCCATAACGCACGGCGAGCTGAGACTGCTGCTAACATATCCCGAGATATCAGGCGGATAACATCAATAGATGCCTCCCCCAAAAAGGCAGACGCCATCCTGATTTCTTGAATAGGGGAGTCTTTTGCTGATTCAATAGAAATACCCCTCAGGAATTCCTCTACAGAATCAGCCCAGGATTCTATGGCCTTGGATACCGCTGCCATTGCAAGCACTGGTTTGCAAGCCATTCCAGAAGTCAGATATATCCTCTTAAGGTCTGAATCGATCCGCCTTTCCAAAGGATCTTTAAAGGATACCGTATCCTCTAAGGGTAGGGTTACATATCTCACCAAACGCATGAGCGCTGCATCCCCCAGTGGTGCTGACTCCAGGTGCTTCACATCCTCTTCTTTAAAGGGATATAATTTCAGGATTTTTGACTGCATGGAACCCTTTTTATCCACCTTGCTCCATTCCTCGGTAATAATGTCACCCAACTCTGAAAGGAAGGGAAAAAAATTGTCGCTCCTTATTGAGCTGTTTAAAGAACTTTCTCTGCTTTGGTGGGGAAGTAACAGGGTCTTCCCACTTCAGAGCCTCTCTCACTGCTTTGACCAATGAAGGCACCAGTCCATAGTCAAAACCTAAACCAGGATCCTCACAGTCAGATTCACTATCTGAGATGGGAGCAGATAGGCGGCTTGGCTGAGAGGATTCCCATGTCTCCTGCAATGGGTTCTCTCCAGGTGGAGGAGCCAATAATTCTGACGGGGATTCACACAGCTGTAGAGCATCCCTCTCCTGCAGAGACTCCTTCACAACCCGTCTTACTATTGACTCCAAACGCTGGTCTGCATCATCCCTTTCATCTGCAGCTTTGGAGAAGCAATGCATCCTGCACCCCCAGCATGATTTTTCCGTACGCTTGCTGGAGTGAGCAGCAGGGGGGTGAGAATAATTCTTATTATGCTGTTCAGATCTTGACCTATGCTGGCTAGATCTTGAGGAGGATTTATGGCGGTGTGATCTTGATGATCCACTGCGTCTAGAAGTGTTAGGTTGTGGATCAGACCCAGAAGGGCTGTAAGGGTAAAACAGACAGAGAGAGAAAAGGATATACAGTCAATCCTACCTATGCCAAACACTCTCTCCAATATATAAAAAGCATAAATACTAAAGACCTACCTAACATGAGCGGGCTGGCCACTAGGAGGCAGTAAGGCGTCCATATTCACAATAAACCCACAGTTTAAGAAACACTGCAACTAAAGAGAAAAATAAAACACACATTTTTTTTTTTTTTTTTTTTTTTTTTTTTTTAAAAAGCATTTCCCCAGCCTAAGGGACACGCTCTTACCTTAAACCGCCGCGCTGACAGCCCCGGGAAGTCGCTGCGACCACTGCAAACATTCCCAGGGTTCTGACAGCTTCCAAAGCCTTTTAAATTTGGCGCCCGTGACGTCATCGCCGACGTCAGACGCGAGGCGCTCGCGCGCATGCGCGGGAACCAAGCCTCGGTCTCATACCGGGTTCGCACATGCGCAGAACGCCTGCATAACCCGGAAGTAGGAGAGAGGTTTGCTGGAACGCGGAAGCGAACGCAAACGGCATGGAGGAGACCGCAAGACAAACAAAAGAAATACACACAAATACAATGCTGCCATGGATAGATAAAAGGCTCACCACTCCACCAACGATCACCTGGCCGAACGGACTGGAACACACACGCCGTACCTCCAGCAGATAATGGTCACCCATAACAACGGGACACAGACCGTGCGCACTCAGGTAGGAAATCCTTTCTTCAGCGCTACTCTGCAAATACTCTCCATACCCTGCTTAACAGTCAGGGCCTATCGGAGGAAAATTTCTCAGTCAATCAGCCAATCGATCGTCGTGAAGTTTTATTTCCAGGAAAGAAACCATCTGGTCCTACTGGGGAGGACAAAAAAGGAACACTGATAGTGGCCAGGAGCAAAGATTTATGGGAGTTGGGTCCTATTGGGTAATCGTGGAGGCGGGGCTACCCACACGTATGCTGCCATGGAGCCTTTCAGGAAAGATTTTTTTTCCCCATTGTAACAAGTTGGATCATGCTTTGTTGTCTTGCTTTTTTTCTTTCCTCTGGGTCAACTGTAGGTTTAGGATTATATATATGTGTATATGGAGGTTTTATTTTTTTATTTTTGCTTCTATTGGATGAACTAGATGGACTTTTTTCAAGCTAACTATGCAACTTTGTAACTGTTTCCTGTCGCATCATGGCAGCATACACTCTGGGTTGTGACTCCGCCTCCACAACCTGATAGGACCACATAGCTATAAGATGACGAGACGGCTCCCGCCCCAGTATTCTCTTACTTTTCCTCACCTGTTGGGACCGCACAGATCATCACCCCCCCCCCCCCCCCCAGCCAGGTTCTAGCCTCTCCTGGATGGAAGTCCTTACCGGTACAGCCTCTAAACAAAGCTAAATGGAAGGAACCCCACTCTGGTGATCTCAGCGGTATGTTGCACTCTCTCTGTGACCTTGAATAAGCCTTAAACGGGCTTGCATTTTTAACTGCCTATGGTTGGAGCTTTAAACAGGCTCTAGTAGTATTGTTCGGCTCCTGTTATAAGCCTTAAACAGGCTTGGCAATGTCTTTAGCACATAAGCCTTAAACAGGCTTAGCGATATACTCAGCACATAAGCCTTAAACAGGCGTGGCTAAATTGCAGTGGTCTCCATCTCTGTCTCTCCCTGTTTACCTTGTGTGTATCCTTTGGCAGTCTTTCTGGGCATGGCTCCGGCCGCAGATTTAAAAAGTGATTTAATTGAATTTATCTGTGTACTTGTACCTAGACTCTGCATTGCCAGTATTCTGACCTTCCTTACAAAACTTCTATCCATCCTGCTTAAGTGAGTGGAAACCTGTTACTATACTAATGTTTACTGCATGTCTGCTGTGCTCTTTCCTCCCTGCATTCCCTATACCCATTTTTGACACTATGTATCTCTTTAGGCTTGCCTTATTTCCTTTCCATGGAGTCCACTGCCCTAGCAGATCACCGTCAGCCCATTAGGTAAGGGGGGAGGATTTACCTTGGTAAGTAGTGAAGATTAAAAAAGAGAGCAATCCTACCTCTGCCTAAATGATTAGCCCTACCAGGTCCTCAAAATCATCCGAATCAAGGCATAGAGAGACCTCACGCAGGAGAAGCCATTCCGGCCACAGACGGAGCCGATCAAGTCGCAGGAGAAGCCGCTCAGGGCATAGAGGGAGTCGCAGGAGAAGTCGCTCCAGATCATATTCTAGATACAGCCGCTCCTACCATAGAAGATCTCCTGTGCTTCGACAGCGATCCCCAGTGCGACCCTCTGGAAATGCATGCTGGATATGCGGGACCGCAGCTCTCCCTGACAAACTGGCCTGTCATAGGTGCTTCGAGGAGGTTACTAAAGAAAGAGAACCACAGCCTGTAGCTCCACAGATTCTTACTCCGGAAACAGAGTTGTCGACACGAAGTGCCTCACCTGCTCCTCCCAGTACATCAAGAGAGCAGGATTCCCCATCTGATAATGAGGGGTTGGAAGCATCTGCCAGTTTTGGCTTTTCGCTAATAGAACCCTTTGTCAAATCAGTTAAAGAGGCGATTGGTTGGGAGGAACCCCAGGAGGCTCAACCGAAACAGAAGAAATACTTCTCAAACCTCAAAAGGGACTCAGAGGCTTTTCTGTTCATTGAGGAGTTGGATGATTTAATCAAGGAAGAATGCCAGGGACCCAAGAAGAAATTGAGTCTGAATAACAGGCTTGCCAAATTGTATCCCCTCAAAGGGCCTAAAGTGAGTCCTCTGGTCTCTCCTCCTATTGTGAACGCTTCTCTTATGCACTTAGCCAGGCATGTGACACTGCCGATTGAGGACGCTGTGACATTCAGGGATATTCTGGATAGGAGGATTGACACGGATATGAAAAGGGCCTACCTAGCAGCAGGAGGCGCTTGCAGACCAGCAGTGGCACTCGCAGCCCTAGGCAGGGCCATCTCCAGCTGGTCGGCTAACACCGAGAAGTTGGTCTCAGAAGGCATGGATCAGGAGAGCATAGTGAAAGCTTTGCAGGAGTGGAGTCTTGCGGGGGACTTTGTGGCAGAGGCCTCGGTGGATGTGATTAAATCAGCATCAAGGGCCATGTTGGCATCTGTAATGGCCAGGCGTGCACTGTGGCTGAAACCTGGGTGGCGGACTCTGTCTCTAAATCTAATTGGTGCCGCATCCTGTATGACGGCGAGAATCTCTTTGGTGCAGAGCTGGATTCAGCAATTTCAAAAGTGACTGGCGGGAAGTCGGGACTTATATCATCGGACAGGAAACCAAAGCAACAGAGGTCTCCTCCCTTTAGGCATAATCTGCCAGATGGATACAGGGATGCAAAAGCCTATAGGCCGGGAAAAGAATACAGGAGGAGCTGGAAGAACCCCCAAACATCTTTTATGAAATTCCAGAAACCCAAAACTCCCGCTTCCAGTGACCAAAAGTCTTTTTGAAGGTGCGCCTGCCCAGCCAGCGTGGTGGGGGCAAGGTTTCCAAAATTCAAGCTGGCTTGGGCGGAGGCAATAAAGGACCCATGGACAGTGGCCACTGTCCGTTTCGGGCCCAGATGGTCTTTCAGAGGACGTCCCCTAGGGGACCATTTTTGTCTGACCAGGCTTCCACCATCAGGGGACTGCTGACCAAGAGCTTCTCCAAAAGAAAGCAATAATGGAAGTACCTACATCACAGAGGGGACAGGGATTCTACTCCCCGTTATTTCTGGTCAAGAAAAAATTAGGAGACCTCCCTCCAGTCTTAGATCTGAAAAACCTCAATTACTCCATTCAAGTCGAGTCATTTAAGATGTAACGTTTACAATCAATCCTCCAAGCCATAAATCTGGGGGACTGGATGCTCTCCATAGACCTCCAGGACGCCTACCTACACATTCTGATCCATGTCACCTTCCAGAAGTTCCTTCGGTTCTCTGTAAATCAGGGCCACTTTCAGTTTCAGAGCCTCCCGTTCGGGATCTCAACAGCCCCCAGAGCCTTCACGAAGGTCCTACTACCAGTGATAGCGTCCTTGAGGGAGAAAGGATTGAGAGTCCATCACTACCTGCACCACATCCTCCTCCTTTCAAACAGCCAGGAGTCCCTTATCCAACATCAAGAGGTCCTAGTTTCCACACTACAAGGACTGTGCTGGTTAATAAACTGGAAAAAGAGCAATGTTCGTCCCACCCAGTGGATGATCTTGCTGGGTGAGGAGTTGGATACCCGGACAAACACGTTGGAGCTACCGGTAGAGAAGATTTCCCCACTGATCCAGAGAGTGAGAAGAGCAATCTCGGCAGCATCCCTACCAGCCAAAGCATGTTTCAGTCTCCTAGGCTCTCTTACTGCGACCATCCCTATGGTCCAATGGGCCCAATGGAACGCGAGACCACTTCAAACTTCCTTCTTGCGCCAATGGAATGGCTCATCCATGACCCAACCGATCTACATCTCCGAGGAGGTCAAACAATCATTGTAGTGGTGGACCCATCTCTGCAATCTGAGGAGATGCAGGTATATAGTCTCCCCTCCTCAGGAAACGATAACCTCGGATGCCAGATTGGAGGGATGGGGGGCACACTACCAACATCATGAAGCTCAGGGGCGCTGGCCATTCAGGATCCAAGATTCAGACTCAAACATACTGGAAATGAAGGCAGCCTTTCAGGCCCTCCTGGCCTTCAGTACTCACCTGAGAGGGAAACGAGTACTCCTGAGGATGGACAACAGGGTGGCTGTTGCCTACATAAACAGGCAGGGGGGCACCAGAAGCTCCTCCCTGATGCAGGCAGTTCGCCCCATGATGGAGTGGCGCAATTGAACCTACTGGACCTGAGAGTGGCCTATATCCCAGGGGTCAAGAATCTCCTGCCCGACTCACTCAGCAGAAGCTTTGTTTCAAATAACGAGTGGTCCCCAAGCATTCACGCTCATAACTCAGACCTGGGGCCCACCGGACATAGATCTGGTGGCTACACCAGCAAATGCAAAATGTCAGAGGTTCCTATCAAGAATCCCCTTTCCTTCAGCGGAGGGAGTATATTGTCTTCAACATCCCTGGAACTTCAACCTCGGCTACATCTTCCCTCTGACTCCCCTCATAGCGAGGTTCCTTCTGAGGCTCAAGAGGTCGGCAGCATTAGTAGTGGCGGTGATCCCCTTTTGGCCAAGGAGGCCATGGTTCATTACTCTCCTTCAGTTGAACATGGTGGATCGGCTTCCTCTCCTGCTGTCAGCAGACCTGTTCTCTCAGGGCAAGCTTCTACATCCAAACCCGGAGAGACTACATCTGATGGCCTGGAGGCTGAGAGGATTAGGTATCTAGAACAGGGCTGTTCTCAGAGGGTAGTGGAGACATTGCTTCAGGCTAGGAAGCCAACTACCAACAACACGTACTGAAGGATCTGGGAGAAGTTTATCACCTTTTCTCAACAACAAGGTTGGGACATATCTTCTCTGGTATCAAATTCTGGAATTCTTGCAGTCAGGCCTAGAGAAAGGGCTTTGTTCCAGTACCCTGAAACTCCAAGTATCAGCCTTATCTGCTCTGACCGGGGTCTAATGGGCACATGATCCTTTAGTCATCCAGTTTCAGAGGGCCTGCCTTAAACTAAGGCCACCTAGGGAACCTTCATTCCCAGTATTGGAAGTCTTGTCTAAGGAACCGTTCTCTCCACTCGACAACATCTCCCTTTGGGATCTGATGCTCAAGGTTTCATTCCTGCTTGGTATAACTTCAACAAAGAGAGTCTCGGAGATGCAAGCCTTGATGGCTAAAGAACCATACCTGGTCGTCTATCCAGACAGAATAGTTCTAAGGCCTTCGGACCGTTTTGTACCTAAAGTGTCCTCCTCCTTCCACTTTAATCAGGAGATCAACCTTCCAGCCTTTGTCACAGATCAAGGTGATCCTCATCCTCTGGATGTCAGGGGCAACATTCTAAAGTATCTTTCAGCAACTGAGTCGATCAGGAGATCGGAAAACCTCTTAATTGTTCCATATGGCTGTAGGAAAGGTCAGACGGCATCAGCTCGCACCATCACCTCATGGCTGGTTAAAACTATCAAAAAGGCCTACTCGTTGAGTGAACAACAAATTCCTGAGGGCTTAAAGGCGCATTCCAACAGGGCAGTGGCAACTGCTTGGGCAGCCTATTGTATGATGATGTTTGATGTTTCTGTAGTTTCCTTTGTGATTGCTTTGACTCTCTCTTTTGTGGATAGCTCTAGCTTTCACTGCTCAACTTTCCAGATAGAACAGTCCTTTTTAAAGTGACCATTCCCTTTAATGCAAAAACAGGCTCTGTTTTCTTTGTTGTGCTTTGTGCCATAGTACAACTTTGTCATTACGGTGCATATTTTCTTTCCTTCTGTCATATTCATTGATTCATTTCCCTCTGACATTCATTTCCCTCTGGTTTCTAAAGCGTTAATAACAGCAGTATATGTCTCTGAAAGGCTGCAGAGGAGCATGGCGACAATATGGTTATCTTTGATGTCCCCTCCAATGTCACGTAGCTGCTCTATGCTCTCTAGCATAGATTTCACATGGCCACACATATGCTGGCCTTCTTCTAGTCTCATCTTGTAAAGCTTTCTTAGTAGAAACAGCTCACTGTTGGGGCTTGAACACTCATACAGTTTTTGTAATGAAGTCCACATACCTTTGTCAACTTTCTCTGTCCTTATGTGGATAAGCTGGTCATCTTCCACTAGCTAGCTTATAATCGATTTTGCCTGCCTATCTTTCCTATCCCATTCCTCTGTCTCTCAGTTTGTGGGTCTGTCTGTATTCAGCATTTGCTACAAGTCACCTGTCATGGTGCTACTTACAGTGAGCCCACAGGTGAGCAGGTGACACGGGATCCCCTAGGGTGTGGAGTCTAAGGGCCAGCCTGTATTATGCAGGGACCCCCTCATGAGGGTTTGGGCTTAGCTGTGTGCAGACCCCAGGTCAAGACCCCCGGGTTCACCTCCGATCATGCGTAGAGAATTCCGATCGGACAAAGTGCCACGCATGCTCAGATCAAATTCCTACACCAAAGCTATTGGCTACTAGTGTGAACGTAGTCCCGTCGTAACAAAATAACATCATCACGTCGGATTTTCTGACAACTTTGTCCGACCGTGTGTATACAACAGTTTCGGACAAAATCCGTCGGACAGAATCCGACGGATTTGGTTGTTGGAATCTCCGACCATGTGTACAAGGGCTTGGACAAGGATATATGGATGGATGAAGCAAAAGGAGAGCCGGATAGTGAGCCAAGGTCAGGGCGGGATACAGACAATGTAATCAGAACAAGCTGGGTCGGTACACAAGAGATCAGTTCACGAGAGGTCAGGTAAAATAGGTTACACGAAGGGAGCTCAGAAACAAATGTTGCTCAAGCAACCAGTAACTGGTTTGAAAAGGATTTAAATAGAGAAGCACATGAGGGGCTAGACAGGAAGTAGCAGGAAGGAATCATATATTAGGAACAGGTGAGGGGCAGCGACACCCATAGCTGCAGAGTGCACAGGGCTGAACACCAGCTAGTGGAACAGGTGCCAGCCAACCTACAGCAGTAAAGGTGAGACACAGATCAGCTCCGCAGCTGATCTGTGAAAGTACCCCCCCCCCCTTACAAGGCCCCCCTACAAGTCTGGGGGCTGGCTTGGAGGGAAATTTCCAATGGAATATGGTCACCAAACGTGGGGCTGAGACATCGGTGGCATCAACCCAAGACCTCTCCTCCGGACCATAGCCTGACTTTGGCCTGTATTTTGACTTTGCCTCTGCCTTTTGCCCATCTGCTCTTGTGTTGCCAGCCCCTGCCTATACTTTGACCATTCCTTGCCTGCCATCTATGCTTGCATCTGACCATCTGTTGACGATCTGGCTTGTCTGACCACGTATCCAGTCTCTCACCCGTCCTGTATACAGCTGCCTTGCTCCCTCTGGGGCTTCCTCTACTGTCGCTCACCAGTTTTCCTGCACTAGCTATAAGCCACTACCTACTGCTGCCTGCTGTCCACCAGCCAGGGTCTGCTGTTCCTGCTGACATCTGCTGTTCCAGCTATCTGCTCCATTCTGGTGATGCACCAGCTACACACCACTACTTCCAGCGCAAGACTACACAGGCACCCATACCTCACCGCACTCTTGCGTCCACTGTCAAATAAGAGACCGGACTGAAGTGGCTTCAAAAAAGTTATGTATGGTGATTTCTTCTTTACAGGGCTAGATAGGTTAGTCTTAAATTGTGGATACCTGTAGATTTACAGATTTTAGTGTTAGGGTAAACTTATACTTTAACAAAGCTGCATATTAACACATTAAATAGTGTAGAATACACTACAAAAGTTTGCATTATCACAGTGTTTTGTTAAAGCAATTTCTAATGCAACATGACAGTGAGGATTGGAATACTTTGGGTTACCCTAGGGGCCATTAAGAAGGGATTTCAGCTACATGATTTTAAGTACATTGTTGCTTACACAGATTTTTCAACTTGGTAGGAATTCTGTGTGACCGATTTTTTGTTGTTCTTATTGAGAGGAAGAAAGGAGGCGTTAACTGTGCCCAGATACAGACAGATGACTAATGGATTGTTATAAAGGATTTAGATGTAATGGCCTCAGCTAAGTATATGTTCAGTTAAAGTGTAAGTCCACCCTAACACTCAAAACCCTGCATCTACAGACATCCATGATCAAACACTAACCTATCTAACCCAGACAGAATTCAGAGAGTAGTGGTTAATGATTCTTACTCTTAATGGTTATCAGTGGTGTACCCCAAGGTTCAGTGTTGGGACCCTTACTTTTTAATATCTTTATAAATGATATTGGGTCTGGGATTAAAAGTAAAATGTCTGTATTTGCATAGTTGCCAACTGTCCCGAATTTCCCGGGACATTCCCGGGATTAGGACCCTTGTCCCGAATTAATTTTGTCCCGGAAAATGTCCTGGGAAATTCGGTTTGTCCCCGTTAATTTTGCCGCCGGCCACTAGAGGCCATTTTAAAGAAGACCAGAAGCTATGTCTATAGAGATGCTGCGGTGTCGCCCACCTCCGCTGCCAGTGTCTATGGAAGGTGGGCGGTGCCGCAGTTCAAACTCTTTCCGCATGGCAATGACGGTCACAGCGTCTGGAGGATGTCGGGGGCCAGTCAGAATGAGTCTGGAAATGTCAGGGGCCAGTTAGAGTGAGTCTGGAGATGTCGGGGGCCAGTCAGTGTGAGTCTGGAGATGTCGGGGGCCAGTCAAAGTGAGTCTGGAGATGTCGGGGGCCAGCCAGAGTGAGTCTGGAGATGTTGGGGGCCAGTCAGAGTGAGTCTGGAGATGTCGGGAGCCAGTCAGAGTGAGTCTGGAGATGTCGGGGGCCAGTCAGAGTGAGTCTGGAGATGTCAGGGGCCAGTCAGAGTGAGTCTGGAGGATGTCGGGGGCCAGTCAGAGTGAGTCTGGAGGATGTCAGGGGCCAGTCAGAGTGAGTCTGGAGGATGTTGGGGGCCAGTCAAAGTCTGGAGGATGTCGGGGCCAGTCAGAGTCTGGAGTAAGTGTCGGGGGCCAGTCAGAGTCTGGAGAATGTCGGGGTCAGTCAGAGTCTGGAGGATCTGTCGGGGGCCAGTCAGAGTCTGGAGGATCTGTCGGGGGCCAGCCAGAGTCTGGAGGATCTGTCGGGCCAGTCAGAGTTTGGAGGATCTGTCGGAGGCCAGTCAGAGTGAGTCTGGAGGATGTCGGGGGCCAGTCAGAGTGAGTCTGGAGGATGTCGGGGGCCAGTCTGGATATCGGGGGCCAGTCAGAGTCTGGATGTTGGGGGGGCTAGTATGGATGTCAGGGGGCAGTCTGGATGTCAGAGGGGGCCAGTCTGTATGTCAGAGGAGGCCAGTCTGGATGTCAGAGGGGGCCAGTCTGGATGTCAGAGGGGCACCAGATGTTAGGAGGACTGATGGGGACACCAGATGTAAGGAGGTGTTCCGATGATGGAGACACAGATGTGAGGAAGGCTGCTCTGATGGGGCACCTGATGTAAGGAGGGATTCTGCTGGGGGCACCTGATGGCATCTTGTGACAGGCCACGTGGCTAGTGATGCGCTCAGGGTTTCCACTGATTCGGCATTATGGTGAGTTGAATGATTTCATTTTATATTACAATGTAATAGAAATAATGCGCTTCAATCATCCTGACACCATAACAATCATGGCGCCGGGATGATTGAAGCGCTAACACCAGGTATTTGGAGTATCTTTATCTGCTGATTGTCAGACTCTGGAAAACACATATTGCTATTGTGGTGTAGGATCGGGGGCTGCTGTCCCTCCATCCCTCCCTGCCCCCCCTTTTCCTCTCCATCCCTCCCCCCCTTTCCCTCTCCATCCCGCATTCATCTCAGACTCTAACCACACCCATTCGAGACACGCCCATGTAAGCCATGCCCACTATTTACGTAAACTACGCCCATAGTTTGTCGCATTTTCACCTTTCCCTGTGCCACGCCTATATCCGCATGCCCCGCCCCCTAATTATAATACAACCCCGCCTACTGCCAAAAACAGTGTCCCGATTTTTTATTTACAATGTTGGCAACTATGTATTTGCAGATGACACCAAGCTATGCAGTGGAATAACGTCCTTACAAGATGTCTCCAATTTACATGCCGACCTCAATGCTCTGTCTAATTGGGCGACTATGTGGCAGATGAGGTTTAATGTTGATAAATGTAAAGTTATGCACTTGGGGGATAAGAATATGCATGAATCATACATACTAGGGGGAGTACAACTGGAGGAATCCATAGTGGAGAAGGATCTGGGGGTTTTGGTAGATCATAAGCTCAACAATAGCATGCAATGCCAAGGTGCGATTTCCAAAGCTACCAAAGTCCTTCCTTGTATTAACCACTTGTCGACCGGCGCTTGTACATCCCTTTAAATTTGCCATGCGCCATTGCGTGTGCGCCGCCGGCGGCACGCGCGTCGGTTGGAACCTCTGTGAGTCACGGGAAGGGAGAATGGGGAGATGGTAATGTAAACAAGCATCTCCTCATTCTGCCTAGTGACAGTGTCAAGTGACCTCTGCTCTGTGTGATCAGAGCAGAGATCAGTGACGTGTCATACACAACCACCCCCCCAGTTAGAAACACTCCCCAGGGCTCACTTAACCCCACACTGCCACCTAGTGGTTAATCCCTTCACTGCCAGTGTCATTTACACAGGAATCAGTGCATTAGTATAGCACTGATTGCTGTATAAATGACAATGGTCCCAAAAATGTGTCAAAAATGTCTGATGTGTCCCCCACAATGTCGCAGTCATGATAAAAATCGCTGATCGCTGCCATTACTAGTAAAAAAAAAATATTAATAAAAATTCCATAAAACTATCCCCTATTTTGTAAACACTATAACTTTTGCGCAAAGCAATCAATAATCGCTTACTGCGATATTTTTTTACCAAAAATATGTAGAAGAATACGTATCGGCCGAAACTGAGGGAAAAAAATGTTTTTTTTAATATATTTTTGGGGATATTTATTATAGCAAAATGTAAAAAATAATGCGTTTTTTTCAAAATTGTCACTTTTTTTTGTTTATAGCGCAAAAAATAAAAACCGCTCTTATGGTTGAACTAGATGGACTTGTGTCTTTTTTCAACCTAACTATGTAACGATGTAACTATGTAACCCTGTAAAGAAGAAATCAGTATACATACTGTTTTTTTAAGCCGATCTGGTCTGGTATCCAGCAGCGGAAACTCTGCAGAGGACACAGCCGACAACGTCACACAAAGATGGGGCTTCTGTTCTCGGCTGTGTCCTCTGTACCCACCTCCACAGCGAAGCCGCAGCTCACCGCGGGATCGGGTCGGGTCGGCTTCAAAAAAGGTATGTATACTGATTTCTTCTTTACAGGGCTAGATAGGTTAGTGTTAGATCGTTTTTGCTCGTTTGTGATCGGGCTCTTTGTGCTGATACCACCACGCTTTAGAATATTCCCCAGCACGGGTGTATATTTATTTACTGTATATTTGCTCTTAATTTAACCGTTTTTTTATGCATATTTTTTTATTTGTTATAATCGGGCCATTTTGGGTCATACCTTTGGTCTGCTGTGTATCTATTTTTTATTTAATAAATTTGACGATTGTTTAACGATCAGAGTCCACTTTTGTTTTCCCCTTCCCCTCGCTCGTGGCCGGGTGGCCCGAGCGTTTTATGTCTCACTACAGGTTTGCTCACTGAAAAACCTTCGTATTTGACAACTCATTGGAGAGCTTTAGACAACTCCAGGAGCTCATAGTGATCGGACGGCCACCTTCCTTTTCTTTGTGGTGACCAAGAGGAAAAGCAGGTCGATCGGCTGGTTCCGGAACTCTTCGGCCCGGGTCAGTAGTCTTCGGATGACCTGCACGTACTCACTCCCCCAGCAGCATGTGGGAATGGAATACGCATAAGTGAACCCTGCAGAGGGCTGTCTGCCATCGCTAACGACGCCGTTGATTGGGAGTCCACCCATTGCGGTAAGAGTCAAACTTTTTTCCGGTCTGGAAGCGATATTGGCAAAATCAGGAAGGTCTCATTAAACTTTTGAAAAGGACTGATTTCCCTGTTCATTATTCTTTATTTAGAACCAGGATTTCTTGGTTATAAGGACTTCTTTTTTTGATTGAATTTCTTATATGGTGTTTTTTTGATTTATTCGCTCTTTCTATATAATCTATACTGAGTTTTATTACTTTTTTCACTATAGATTTCACGCATATTTAGCGCAACTTTATGTATAACTTTTTTGATCTGATCCATAATTTGATATTTGATGGTTTTTAGTTGCAGCTCTTAGGTTTTGCCCCAAGCGCGATATTTTTGTTCGTTTTCTATTTATAGTGTTAGATCGTGGATGTCTGTAGATATAGGGATTTTAGTGTTAGGGTGAACTTCTAATATCATTCATAAACTTTAAGTAAAACATATTTTAATGGAATGGATATGTACCTTTGTTTAAATTAAAAGGTCATTATAATGGTTTTGACTTAATTGTATTTTATTTTTACAGTTAATACATTTTAATAATGTTTTGTATCAGTTGATTTTACAAATAAATGAATAATGCAAAAGTGCAACAAAGGCACAGGATTATCAGAGATCGGTGGGTTTTTCTACAGAGACGGCACAGTAAAAGCCCATTCCTTTCATATAATCTGTCTGTGATGGAAACTTTAAATGGAATCTTTTAAAGGGAGGGAGAGGAGTTGGATGAGCCACTGCTCTTACTCATTCACTTTTGGGGATGCATTTAAAGTTTAACTATGGAGACCGGTAAGGAACCTGTTTTGCCTAAAGCCCCATCTTGTGGCTAAAAATAGAAAAATGCAAATATATATATATGCATTATTATTATAATACTTCCTACAGTTGCATATGGAAACACACCTTTGTGGCATTGGTGTGAATGTGTAACCATTAAAGGAATGTAGTCACTATAACTAAAGAGCTTATACACATGGGTGCTGGATGCAGATTCTCTCTTATTAGGGGACCTGGGTAATTTCTACACATAGCCAGTGTGATATGAGGCTACACTTGGTTACATGAAGCTCAGTATAGTCTCTGCTACAGGCAGCACTTGTCTGTAAGAGCCTGGAAAGAGGAAGCATGATACTCATAAACCGCATAAGCTTTTTTTTCCCCAGAGAATACGTGCATGAACTCAACCATGAACCCCCCCCCCCGCATGGAAAAAGCGTGCTACTTCAAATGGTGGGCGTGGACAAATGAATAAGTAGGAGGGTCTTAAAGTAATGCACCGAGTAAAGGATAATGCAGAGAATGCAGGGGTCAGAAGTACATAATGCACAGAATGCATCGTCAGGGGTAAGTAATGCAGAGAGTACAGGGATCAGGAGTAAGTAATGCAGAGAGTGCAGTAAGTGGTGCCCAGGCCACTGTACAGAATACAGCCAAAAATGACCCCCTCCAGCCAGTACAAACCCCTCTCTTCAAGCCCATATTCACTCCAGCTCAGATCTTACCCAGCAGCCCCAACCCCTACCACCTCCAGTAACGATCACCCCCCACAGCCCTAAACCCTTATTCACATGGGCAATTTGATATGTGCCCTGTACAGGGCCATGTTTACCCACACAGGAATGCATGGGTGTGGGTGCTTGTCCCTGAACTCACCCTGAGTGCTTTGGGGCTGTACACCCCCACACCGATGTCACATTGGGAACATCAGCTGTGTCCGTACAGCCCCTTTGTACAACTAGATAACAATGGGACTTCCGACACAGGGATGCATGGAACACCTGTACATCCTTGTGTCGGTAAAACATTGCCCTGCATGGGGCACAGAAAATCACCCCGTGTTCATCTCCCAGTCCATCCCCTCTGTAGAAACTATTACCTCCCAGCCTCCTGTAAAATAAAATTTTTCATCAAGTTAGTTTTTTCTTCTAGAAGAAACTGCTTACTGTACACAGGGCTCTATCTTTCTCCCTTGTTCTCCTGCTGTGTGGAAAGCCTGAGACGAGGCTACCTGCAGTGTGCAGTCTGTTGTTGTCTGCTGCCCATTGGTGGGCAGAACTTGAGCAGGAGGATGGTGTCAGATCACTCAGCCTCTCCTGCCTGCCAAAAGCCCATAGTTTACAGACCGCACTCAGACACTAGATGGTCACAAGAAACTCTGGGCATGCTGGCACCTACTGGATTGAGGTACCACTACCTACCCTATGCCACTGGCCTTGGTTGTTATGGAGATATGCAGGACAGAGAGGGTTCTGTGTGAGCCCCTGAGAGAACTGCGCTGAGCTCCTGTGTTTACAAGTGACAGCAGTGAGAAGAAAACACGGGGCTGGTGCCAGAGGTGGCGGAACACCGTTCCAACAGAAAAAAAAAAGACTGGGTGAGAGGCTGTAACTGAGTTTTTGGACAAGATTCATTGGTTGCACACGTATCACCTACACATGTAAGCTTAGGAAAATTAGTGACAAACAAAATCACAGGTGCGGGGCTACTAGGCTTATTTTGGCTAATTGTGAATAGACAATAAAAGTCTTGAACTTAAGAATAGACATCTGGCTTACGTGAATTTAAAGATAGCAGTGGACTTACTATGCACATCCTTTACTGGGGGAAGATCTACCAGAAGCTGCACATGGCAGGTCACCTGGGAGGATGCTCTGTGGTAGATTCAGAACATATTATATCCCCCAGATGACCTGGAAAACTGCTTGACACCAGAAAGAGCTGCAGTCTGTGCCAGCTAATTGATGTGTGTATGTTTGCCTCACAAACTCTATATGCCTAATTGTCTGGAAAAAATATATACATGAAAACAAAATAATAAATAACTAAAGGTGCAAAAAAGCGTTTACTATAGCTTCTCATCTACAATCTTGTCAAATAAACTGTAGTCTTAATGAGCAATAGGGATGAGCTTCGTGTTTGAGTCGAACATGTGTTCGACTCGAACATCGGCTGTTCGCCCGTTCGGCGAATTCCGAACATTATGGGCCGTTCGTGCCAAATTCGTGTGGCGCTCACGGCCCACAATGCACTGCGTCATCGCAGTGCATTGCTGGCTCATGATTGGCCAAGCATGCACTGTGACCCCGCATGCTTGGCCAATCACAGCGCCAGCAGCGAGGAGAGCCATGATTGGCCACAGGCAGGATGCCTGTGGCCAATCATAGCTCAGGCTGTGTAGTACACGCCCCACACTATATAAGGCCACCAGCGCAGCGGCCTTGTGTAGTGTGTTGGCGTCTGAAGCAGTTAGTGGGTGTTCTGTGTACCTTCAACACAGTATACACCGATCGTTATCGGCCAATTTTCGATCTTGCTCTTCTGTAGTGGTTGTTGTCTGCGTGCCCTGACCGCAGTATACACCGCTATATTCACCTCACCTATATAGCTAGTGATCTATCTTTTATAATAGAGCTTGCAGTCAGTAGACATGTGCAGAGTAAAATATTTCGTTTCGGAATTTCGTTTTCGTCCGAAAACTTAATTTATTTAGTTACTCCCGAAATTCGTTTTTATTTATTTCGTTTTTCGTTCAAAAATTGCATTCGTCCGAAATTCCACATGAATTATGGTCGAATCTGTCTTTGAAGGCTTATGGTGTCTGTCGAATGTATAAAGAAGATTCGATGGAGCTAGAATATAGCATACTTTAGAACCCTATTAAAGTCTATGGGACTCCAACGTTTAAAATCTAAAATGCTAATTTTAAAGGCTAATTTGCAAGTTACTGTCCTAAAAAGTGTTTGGGGACCCGGGTCCTGCCCCAGGGGACATGTATCAATGCAAAAAAAAGTTTTAAAAACGGCCGTTTTTTCGGGAGCAGTGATTTTAATAATGATTAAAGTGAAACAATAAAAGTGTAATGTTCCTTTAAATTTCGTAGGGGGGGGGTTGTCTATAGTATGCCTGTGAAGGGGCGCATGTTTCCCGTGCTTAGAACTGTCCCTGCACAAAGTGTCATTTATGCAGGAAAAAAAGTCCTTTAAAATCACTCGCAGCTATTATGAATTGTCGGCTCCGTAATACAGAGAACACTCATTGAAAGTCATTGATAAAAAAATAAATTAATTAATTAAAAAAAAAGCGTGGGGGTCCCCCAAATTCAATTACCAGGCCCTTCAGGTCTGGTATGGATATTAAGGGGAACCCTGCCTCAAATTTAAGAAAAAATTTGACGTGGGGTTCCCCCTAGATATCCATAACCAGACCCTTCAGGTCTGGTATGGATATTAAGGGGAACCCCGCGTCAAATTTAAAAAAAAATTGACGTGGGGTTCCCCCTAAAAATCCATACCAGACCCTTTATCCGAGCACGCAACCTGGCAGGCCGCAGGAAAAGAGGGGGGGACGAGAGAGCGGCCCCCCTCCCTCCTGAACCGTACCAGGCCACATGCCCTCAACATTGGGAGGATGCTTTGGGGGTCTGTGACCCCTCAAAGCACCTTGTCCCCATGTTGATGAGGACAAGGGCCTCATCCCCACAACCCTGGCCAGTGGTTGTGGAGGTCTGCGGGCGGGGGGCTTATCAGAATCTGGAAGCCCCCTTTAACAAGGGGACCCCCAGATCCCGGCCTCCCCCCTGTTTGAAATGGTAAGGGGGTACAAAAGTACCCCTACCATTTCACAAAGAAAGTGTAAAAAATGGTTAAATAAAACAAACACACTTTTGAAAAATTCCTTTATTAAAAATAAAAAAAAGATTCCAGCGGCGGTAATCCACTCTTGCTATCCAGCGACGGACGGTCATCTCTCCAGCGATGTCTCATCTCATCCAGCGCAGCGATCCATCCTTCTTCTGTCTCCGTGAAGGAGACACTGCAAGGATTCCGGCGGCTGACGTTTCTTATATACGGAGGGCGGGGCCACCCGTCCGCTGACCCCGCCCCCCTTTGACGCAAGGGGAAACCCGGGGTTCCCTGTGATGTATGGGTGACCCGCACCCCTCTGATGTAACACAGGCAGGTTTCCGTTACATCAGAGGGGGGCGGGGTCACCCATACGTCACGGGGAACCCCAGGTTTCCCCTTGCGTCAGAGGGGGGCGGGGTCAAAGTGACGGGTGGCCCCGCCCTCCGTATATAAGAAACGTCAGCCGCCGGAATGCCTGCAGTGTCTCCTTCACGGAGACAGAAGAAGGATGGATTGCTGCGCTGGATGAGATGAGACATCGCTGGAGAGATAATCGTCCGTCGCTGGATAGCAAGAGTGGATTACCGCCGCTGGAATCTTTTTTTTCTTTTTTTCTTTTTAATAAAGGAATTTTTCAAAAGTGTGTTTGTTTTATTTAACCATTTTTTACACTTTCTTTGTGAAATGGTAGGGGTACTTTTGTACCCCCTTACCATTTCAAACAGGGGGGGGCCGGGATCTGGGGGTCCCCTTGTTAAAGGGGGCTTCCAGATTCTGATAAGCCCCCCGCCCGCAGACCTCCACAACCACCGGCCAGGGTTGTGGGGATGAGGCCCTTGTCCTCATCAACATGGGGACAAGGTGCTTTGAGGGGTCACAGACCCCCAAAGCATCCTCCCAATGTTGAGGGCATGTGGCCTGGTATGGTTCAGGAGGGAGGGGGGGCCGCTCTCTCGTCCCCCCCTCTTTTCCTGCGGCCTGCCAGGTTGCGTGCTCGGATAAAGGGTCTGGTATGGATTTTTAGGGGGAACCCCACGTCAATTTTTTTTTTAATTTGACACGGAGTTCCCCTTAATATCCATACCAGACCTGAAGGGTCTGGTTATGGATATTTAGGGGGAACCCCACGTCAAATTTTTTCTTAAATTTGAGGCAGGGTTCCCCTTAATATCCATACCAGACCTGAAGGGCCTGGTAATTGAATTTGGGGGACCCCCACGCTTTTTTTTAAATTAATTTATTTATTTTTTTATCAATGACTTTCAATGAGTGTTCTCTGTATTACGGAGCCGACAATTCATAATAGCTGCGAGTGATTTTAAAGGACTTTTTTTCCTGCATAAATGACACTTTGTGCAGGGACAGTTCTAAGCACGGGAAACATGCGCCCCTTCACAGGCATACTATAGACAACCCCCCCTACGAAATTTAAAGGGATATTACACTTTTATTGTGTCACTTTAATCATTATTAAAATCACTGCTCCCGAAAAAACTGCAGTTTTTAAAACTTTTTTTTGCATTGATACATGTCCCCTGGGGCAGGACCCGGGTCCCAAAACACTTTTTAGGACAGTAACTTGCAGAATCTTTTCTCTCTGTCAAATCTTTTTTCTCTGTCGAATATTTTCTCTATATAATCTTGGACTAATAGAGGTAAGGTTAGGCACATTCGACCACAGGTTCTATAGACACAGATTGTTGTCAGAGTCATGTCGAATCTCCTATTCTATATCGAACTGTTGTAACAATGAAAACGAAAATAAAGCATTTATTTATGTCGGATCTTTCGTTTTTCGGATTTTGTGCTTTCGTTATCGTTTGTCAATACGAAAACGAAAATAGCTGAAATTCGGACGAAAACGAATGCACATGTCTAGCAGTCAGTAGTGTTAGGAGCTTGTGCGTGCTGTCTGCGTGCTCTGTACCCAGTACACACCGCTATATCCACCTACATAGCTCTTCTCTATTTGAGCCATCTGCCATCTGCAGGAGTTATTGGAAGTTGTGTGTGCCTCCAGCACAGCACAGTATATATCTGTATATACCCCTTTATCTCTGGTGTTCTATAATAAAGGCATCTGCAGGAGTTAGTGGGTGTTTTGTGCCTCCAGCACAATATACACCTGTATCTACCCTTTATTGCTGTTCTCTAATAGAGCCATCTGCAGGACTTAGTGGTTGTTGTATGACTCCATTACAGTATACCCCTTTATCTCTGGTGTTCTATAATAAAGGCATCTGCAGGAGTTAGTGGGTGTTGTGTGCCTCCAGCACAATATACACCTGTATCTACCCTTTATTGCTGTTCTCTAATAGAGCCATCTGCAGGGCTTAGTGGGTGTTGTGTGACTCCATTACAGTATACCCCTTTATCTCTGGTGTTCTATAATAAAGGCATCTGCAGGAGTTAGTGGGTGTTGTGTGCCTCCAGCACAATATACACCTGTATCTACCCTTTATTGCTGTTCTCTAATAGAGCCATCTGCAGGGCTTAGTGGGTGTTGTGTGCCTCCAGTACAGTATACCCTTTTATCTCTGGTGTTCTATAATAAAGGCATCTGCAGGAGTTAGTGGGTGTTGTGTGCCTCCAGCACAATATACACTACCCAACTGCTGTTTTACCCAACTCCCTTCAGGCCATTACCATGTCTGGAAGGCCAGCAAGGAGAGGCAGACAGGCACGCGCCGATAAAAGAGGGCAAGCAGGCTCTGTGTCTAGAGACACAAGTGCTGGTCGTGGACGCGGTGCATTGTCATCAGCACGTGGCCATGGGACACGCTTGTCCTTCTTTTCGGCAGCTGGACATGTTGAGCCACAACATGCCAACGACTTGGTAGAGTGGATGACCAAGCCCTCTTCATCCTCCTCATCCTCTCTCACCCAGTCTCAGGATACTAGCAAAGCAGCTGCCAACGCATCGTCTTCCCTCGTCTCAATGTCATCATCAGTGACTCCTTCCCTAGACCCACCCCGTCCTCCTGAGGAGTCTCCTGAACTCTTTGAGCACAGTGTTGGGTACATGCTCCAGGAGGATGCCCAGTGTTTTGTAGGCTCTGATGATGACACTCAGCTAGAGGAAGGCAGTAGCGTGAATGCAGAGAGAGGGGATGCTCAAGAAGGACAGCAATCTGGCAGTCATGTTCCACAAGCTGCAGCATATTGCCAGGTTTGCTACAGCGATGAAGAGGGAGGGGATGATGAGGGCACTGACTCCACGTGGGTGCCTGGTAGGAGAGAGGAGGAGGAGGAGGAGGCACATGTCCAACGAGGCAGGATGCCCTCTGGGGGCCAGCTTAGGGGCAGCACACCGACTGAATCACACCACAGAGCTCCGCCTGTGCAGGGCGCTGCCTCTGCACGTTATTCTAAAAGTTCTTTGGTGTGGGCCTTTTTTGAGACGAGTGCATCAGATCGCACCGCTGCTATTTGCAACATATGTCTTAAGCGTATCTCGCGTGGCCAAAACATCAGCCGCTTGGGCACCACATGCTTGACCAGACATATGTTGACCTGCAATGCAGCTTGTTGGCAAGTGTACCTCAAAGACCCACACCAAAGAACAAAGCGGACCTCTCCTTGCTCCTCATCAGCTGGCATCTCCAACCCCACTAGACCTTCAGTCCTCTCTGAAACCTGCTCTGAGAGGAATGAAGGTGTAGAATTAGGTGTGTCACAGCCAAGTGCTTCCGGGCACTCTGCTAGCAGTACACCCAAGTCCGATTATAGCAGGCAAATGTCCCTGCCCCAGCTGCTGGACCGGCAAAAGAAGTTCACTCCCAGCCATCCACATGCCCAGTGGTTGAATGCTAGCTTGGCTAAATTGCTAGCACTTCAACTGCTGCCTTTTCAGTTGGTAGACTCGGCCCCCTTCCGTGAGTTTGTACAATGCGCGGTTCCTCAGTGGCAGGTCCCCAAACGCCACTTTTTCTCACGGAAGGCGATTCCGGCTCTCTACCGGCATGTGGAAGGCAAAGTCCTTGCCTCGCTGGACAGGGCGGTCAGCGGTAAGGTGCATATTACCACTGACTCATGGTCCAGCAGGCATGGACAGGGACGTTACCTGTCTTTCACGGCCCATTGGGTCACTCTTCTGGCAGCTGGGAAGGATGCAGGACAAGGTGCAGTAGTGTTGGAGGTTGTTCCGCCACCACGCCTCCAATATGCTACTATTGGTTGTGACACACCTCTCTCCTCCACCCCCTCCTCTTCTTCTTCCTCCATGGCCTCTTCCAGTGCTCTGTCCTCAGAACCAGCGGTGCTCCGTAGGCGTTCCAGGGGCTACGCAAGTACGCAGGCAAAACGATGCCATGCCGTGCTTGCGCTGGTTTGTTTGGGGGACAGGAGCCACACTGGGGTGGATGTTTTGTCAGCTCTGCAGGGGCAGGCCGAGAGGTGGTTGACGCCACGCCAGCTTAAGCCAGGAATGGTGGTTTGCGACAATGGCACCAACCTCCTCTCCGCCCTCCGACAGGGACAACTGACCCATGTGCCCTGTGTAGCTCACGTCCTTAACCTGGTGGTGCAGCGGTTCTTGGGCAGGTACCCGGGCTTACAGGATGTCCTGAAGCAGGCCAGGAAAGTCTGTGTGCATTTCCGCCGATCATTTAATGCCTGTGCTCGGCTGGCTGAGCTCCAAAAGGAGTTGAACCTGCCCAAGAACCGCATTATATGTGACATGCCCACCAGGTGGAACTCAACGTTGGCCATGCTGCAGCGGCTGCAAACGCAGCAGAGGGCCATCAATGAGTACCTGTGCGACTACGGCACCAAGACAGGGTCAGGGGAGCTCAGTTTTTTCTCACCACGCCAGTGGGGCATGATCAGGGATGCATGCACTGTCCTGTCACCGTTTGAGGAGGCCACAAGGATGGTGAGCAGTGACAGTGCATGCATCAGTGACACTGTACCTCTTGTCCACCTCTTGGAGCATACGCTGCGTGGAATAATGGACAGGGAACTTGAGGCAGAACAGAGGCAGGAAGAGGAGGACTTCCTTGCCTCTCAAGGCCCCCTTTATCCAGACAGTGTTCCTGCTGTGCCACCCATCACACAGGAAGAGGATGAGGAGGAGGAATAGGAGGAGGAGGAGGATGATTGTGTCAGCATGGAGGTGGAGGCTGGCACTCAGCATCAGCAGCAGCAGTCTTGTAGGGATGATTTACAGTCCCAAGAAACACGTGGACTTGTACGTGGCTGGGAGGAGGTAGCTGCGGATCATGTTGTCCTTAGTGACCCAGAGGACTCCGGACCGAATGCCTCAGCTAACCTACGCTGCATGGCCTCCCTGATCCTGCAAAGCCTGCGGAAGGATCCTCGTATTCTTCGGATCAAGGAGAGGGACCATTACTGGCTGGCCACTCTCCTTGATCCACGGTACAAGGGTAAGGTTGCCGACCTTATCTTGCCATCGCAGAGGGAGCAGAGGATGAGACATCTCCGGGAGGCCTTGCAGAATGGTCTGTGCAGCGCGTTTCCAGAGACTGGGAGGTTACAAACTCCTGGTCCTGGACAACGTGTTGCTGAGGCATCGGTCAGAAGGAGCGGTAGAGAAGGTGGCCGTCTGACTGATGCTTTCAGACAATTTTTTAGTCCGCAGCCCCAAGGTATGATCGGTTCCAGCAACCATCGCCAGCGTCTGATTTACATGGTGCAGGAATACCTAGGGGCAAGGTCAGACTTGGACACCTTTCCCACCGAAAATCCTCTGGCTTACTGGGTCTTGAGGATGGATCACTGGCCAGAGCTTGCACAGTATGCAAATGAGCTACTGGCCTGTCCTGCATCCAGCGTTCTTTCGGAACGCACCTTCAGTGCTGCTGGTGGCTTTGTTACCGATCACAGGGTGTGCCTGTCCACCGAATCAGTTGATCGACTGACCTTCATCAAGATGAATCAGTCTTGGATCACCCACAGCTACCAAGCACCTGAAGCTGATGTAACCGAATAATTTTTTTTGAAATATCACATCCCTTCAAGACTGCCTATGCTGATGCTGAGTGACTGTCCTGTTATGTTGATTGTCTATCCTCTTCCTCCTCCGCTGATATGTTGGAAGAACATTTCTGGTTCTGGGTGATGCCATCAGCCCAATTTTTCTGCTCCTGTTTAACAGGGGCGTTTAATTACAATGTTTGATGCAATGCTTTGCAGCAGGGCTAATTCCTGCAATAAAACAAGAGTATATGGGAGAGGTTGCAGTGTCGTCGCACCAGCACCAGTGCCTAAGGCCCAATTTTTCTGCCCCTGTTTAACAGGGGCGTTTAAGTACAATTTTTGATGCAATGCTTTGCAGCAGGGCTAATTCCTGCAATAAAAATAGAGTATATGGGAGAGGTTGCAGTGTGGTGGCACCAGCACCAGTGCCTAAGGCCCAATTTTTCTGCCCCTGTTTAACAGGGACATGTAATTACAATTCTTGATATTTCACAGGAGGGCCCATTCCTGTGCCCACCCAGAGTAACTGTGAGGACTTATAGTGTTGTGGCACCAGCACCACAACCACCAAAGGTCAATTTTTCTACCACTGTTCAACAATGGCATGTAATTACAATTCTTGATATAATCGTTCACAGCAGGGCGCTCCAGCGCCCACCAAGAGTCACTTTGAGGGCTTACAATGTTGTGGCAAAACCAACACCGCCATTTCTGCAGAGCATATAGGGCAGGCCCCTACTTTCAAATATCCAACTTACAAACATCTCCTACTTGCAAACGGAAGGAGACAACAGCAAGTGAGATGAAAAAAGATGGACGACAAAACAAATTATACAGGGGTGATAACCCTTCCCTATGTTTTCCAAAAAGCTTAAAAATAGTTTTTTTGACTGGAGCTACACTTTAAAAATGTACCAGTTGAAAATTACAAACAGATTCTACTTAAGACAACAAATCTACACAGTCCCTGTCTTGTTTGCACCGCCTGTATACTGCTGTTCTGAGTATATAGGGCCTGGGGGCCACACGCATTTCCTTTTTTTAATATGGGTACTGGGTTCCCCTTAATATGCGTACAAGACCCAAAGGGGCTGGTAATGGGCAGGGAGGGCTACCCATGCCATTTTTTTCAATGATTTTCAACCATATTGCAGGAACCAGATATAACATTAAAACCGCAAGCAGTTTTAAATGATGTTATTTCCGTTTAATGTCATTTTGTGCAGGGACTGTTCTAAACACGGGAAACACGTGGCACTTCACAGGCATACTACAGACACCCCCCAGGCACCATATTTAAAGGAATATTTCACTTTTTTTTCACTTTAATCGTCATTAAAATCAGTGCTCCCGCCAAAACTGCCATTTTTAAAAACATTTTAGGCATTGACCCATGTCCCCTGGGGCAGGAGCCAGGTCCCCAAACCCTTTTTAGGACAGTATCTTGCATATTAGCCGTTAAAATGAGCACTTTTAATTTCAAACGTTCGAGTCCCATAGACTTCAATGGGGTTCTAAAGTTCGTACGAATTTGGGGTCCGTTCGAAAGTTCTGGTGCGAACCGAACCGGGGGGTGTTCGGCTCATCCCTAATGAGCAATATAATAGTTTGAGGATTTTATTGATTTTAAATTCTTATGCCGCGTACACACAGTTGGGATTTCGGCTAGCAAAAGACCGATGACAGTTTTTCATCAGAAAATGCGACCGTGTGTATGCTGCATTGGAATTTTGCTGGCCGAATTTCCGCCAGCAAAAGATTGAGCGCAGGATCTCAATTTTTCTGATGGAAAAAGTTTCGATATTCCGATCTTGTGTATTCAATTCCGACGCACAAAAACTCACGCATACTCAGATTCAACTACGAGACGGAAGCTATTGGCTGCTGGCTATTCAACTTCCTTTTTCTAGTCCCGTCATACGAGTTGTATGTCACCACGTTCTTAACGCTTGGAATTTGGTGTGACCGTGTATGCAAAACAGCTTGAGCGAAATCCCATCGGAATTCCATCGGGAAAACAATCAGAGCTTTTTCCGACCAAAATTCCGCTCGTGTGTACCTGGCATTAGAGTGGCCGAGGGCCGCAAAGGAGCGGGTCACATTTGACACAGAAACCGCCAGTTTACCATGATTTTGTTTTATTGTTGGTCGAAGAAAGTCTGTAAACATGTCCACTTCCCCTTCAATGTCCCAACAATGTTCATGACTGTATACAGTACGTATTTTAATACTGAAGACTTCTCTTTGTGGTGCATTTGTGGAGGTTTTACAATATATTAAACAGGAGTTAGAGAGAAACCAGAAGATTGTATGTTGCCCAAGAAACAAGAAAAGTCAGTAGAGCACACATGAAATAACCACTTAATTTTCTTTCTCACCTTACTCTGAAAAGTCCAGTACAAGTAATAACCTTTTGGATCCACCCGCAGAATTACTGGTGATGCTGTAGATGTCTCCTACAAGGACAAGAATGGAACTGTCATAAAGCAACATATGACAATAAAAGAACTATAACAATCTTAAACTTTTACATGTGGGCTTTTATGAAGACCACAACTGTGTTTGCAGTATTAATTACCCTTACAACCAGATATTTAAAAAAGTACCACACATTAATAGTATTATTAACAACAACATTAGTGATAACCTAGATCTGCATTGTGACATTATGTGATGATATACATTGCATTGAGTGCAGATATAACTAAATATCCACATAGTGGGGGAAAATAAAGGAGAACCATATACTTTGCTGAGCTCCTTGTGTGTACTGAGACATTAGCTGTGTATAGAACCACAGAACCACATCTTCAGGCATTGCCAACCCTCCTGGCTGCAGCTGCCCCTTTCTCTAGCCCTCCAGACTAACTCTCACACCAGTCCTCCCAACTGACTCTTCAACAGCACACTTGGCTGACTCTCAGGAGATCTCTCAGGGAAGGATGAAGACTTACGCACACTGCTGTTTTCAGGGAGACTGGCTACATGTGGCAATCTCCCCCGTTGTTAGTTCCCGGAAGTGCTGATCTACTCACACTGTCCTCTCCTGATCCCGTGCATCCAGGGAGGGCTTCCTCCCATCTATTATGGCAGGATCCTTCCAGTACTCAAGCCTCGGCTCAAGGCAGGAACCCCCCCCCCCCCAGACTGGGGGACACCACCTGAGGGCCAGAGACAGCCTCCTCAGCACTGTATTTCAATCTTCCAACTGACTGCCCTGCTGGCATGGCACATGTCTATTTATGAGGTAAGCACTGCCCCCTGCCATCCCACTGCTTGGGATTGGCTGAGGCCTCATAAATATTCAGGGCAGTTCCTCCTAACCTCTACCCACTAAATCTAGAAGATTCTCTAACCTTCTTGACTAGGGGAGGCACCAGAGCATTGCCAGTATGAGTCACCCAGCCCTGGACCTTACTGAACCCTGACTCAGATTCCATGGCTCAGACTTAGCTCTGAGACAAACTATATTTTGCCTACTCTAAATCCTAACACACCCTGTACTAACTTCTAGCACACACTAGAGGGTCCTACACAATATAAATCAAAGTCTTAACAAATAAACATAAAGTCCAATTTAAATCCATGTCTAAATAATGTGTATTCCATCCATTGCAAACATCAAACAAGAACTAAAGATGTAAAAGTAGAAACCTCCACTGGAGCGAAGGTCAAAATGCCCCTCTGTATGATCTATGGAATCTAGGTATGACCAGCTGCACTCTTCTAAGAGACCTCACTATCCTTCTCAGGGCTTCATCATCCACAGCTCAGGTGGTGGGAAGGCAGAACAGTGTGATTTATTGCACAAAAAACATAAAGGCAGATTGCATATGATTTACAGTCCTTCCAAAATGTTTGAATCTGGCATAACCATTCATCATTCGAATGAAGCTGTGCTTTCTGGAAGTACACCAGAACTTTAGAACATAATATAAGGCTATGGGAAAGTGGAGCTAACCTGTGCGAAAGCCACGGGTTGCCTGCGTTTTGTCCAAAATACAGCGGGGTAGTGTAAATCCGCCCTTATTCTGACAATAGAAGGCCTCTCACTTCGTTGCATATGGCTTGTCCAGTCAGGTGTTGCATCTCTGAGCTACCGATGGTGAGAATCTGAGATTTTAGGCCCAGTTCACACTGGTGTGACATGCGCTCCGACTTTTGCGAGCACATGTCACATGACATAAAAAAATCAATGTTTCCCTATGAGAGCCGTCTTAACTGGTCTGACATGGAAAAGGTTCCTGCACTACTTTGGTCCAATTTCTTTCCAATTTCAGCCCATAGAATTGAACTGAAGTCATAGCCTCATCTTATTTGGATCCGACATTACACATTTTGAAGTTGCTTCAAAGTCGCACCAAAAGTTGCTTGGCAAAGTCACGCAACTTTCAGGTCATGGCAGTGTGAACAAAGCCTTATACTCCTTGGGTGTGCCCAGGAACCCAGGAAGTTGTTAGAAGTGTAGTTTAGCCACTTCAACTCAGGAAGGTTTACCCCCCTTCATGACCAGGCCAATTTTTGCGATGCGGCACTGTTATTTTAACTGACAATTGCACGGTCATGCGGAACTGTAAACAAATAAAACTGATGTCCTTTTTTTCCCACAAATAGAGCTTTCTTTTGAGGGTATTTGATCACCTCTGCGGCTTTTATTTTTTGTGCTATAAACAAAAATAGACAGACAATTAAAAAAAATATATATAATTTTTACTTTCTGCTATAAGGCTGGGTTCACACCGCTGCGGCAGCGAGAACTGGATGTGATTCGCACCGCACTGCAGTGCAAATCACATCCGATCTCTGTGCGATGCGAGCTCAGCCATACAGATAGTATGGCTGAATTCGCATCGCACCCGCCGCAAACTCGCACGGGACCCTTTTTTTGGTCCGCAGCAGAATCGGATCGCATGGGTGTTCACACCATGCGATCCGATTCCTGTCTGAGTTTGCAGATCGCACTGCGATATGCGGACTGATCTGGGGGTGTCATTAACATTTCACTGACACTCCCAGCAGTCCGCATAGGGCAGTGTGAACTGCCGGCGGGAGGCATGCGATGCAGGAAAACGCTGCGGATTCGCTCCGGTGTGAACCCAGCCTTAAACATATAATAAATAAATATAAAAAATTTAATTTCTTCATCAATTTAGGCCCATATGTATTCTGCTACATATTTTTGGTAAAATACCAATAAGCGTATATTGATTGGTTTGTGCAAAAGGTATAGCGCCTCCAAACTATGGGATAGATTTATGGAATTTTTTTTTTTTTGCTAGTAATGGTAGCGATTTGCGATTTTTAGTGGGACTGAGACAAACAAAATTTACGTCCTTTTTTCCCACAAATAGAGCTTTCTTTTGGTGGTATGTGATCACCTCTGCGGTTTTTATTTTTTGCGCTATAAACAAACATTTTGAACAATTTTGAAAAAATATATATTTTTTACTTTTTTCTGTAATAAATATCCCCAATTTTTTTTATTTCTAAACACATTTATTCATCAGCTTAAACCAATATGTATTCTTCTGCATATTTTTGGTAAAAAAAATAAAAAATCGCAATAAGCATACCGGTATGTTTATTAACCACTTGCTTACTGGGCACTTAAACACCCTTCCTGCCCAGACAAATTTTCAGCTTTCGGTGCTAATGAACTTTTTGTCCTTTTTTTCCCACAAATAGAGCTTTCTTTTGGTGGTATTTGATCACCTCTGGGGTTTTTATTTTTTGCCCTATAAATGAAAAAAGACCGAAAATTTTGAAAAAAACGCATATTTCTTTGTTTCTGTGACAGAATTATGCAAATTATTAATTTTTCTTCATAAATTTTGGCCACAATTTATACTGCTACATATCTTTGGTAAAAATAACCCAAATTAGTGGATATTATTTGGTCTTTGTGAAAGTTAGAGAGTCTACAAGCTGTGGTGCGAATCACACAAAATTGATCACATCTGATGTACTGGTGGCCTATCTCACTTCTTGTGACCCGATCAAGCCAGGAAAGTACAAATACCCCCCAAATGACCCCTTTTTGGAAAGTAGACATTCCAAGGTATTTAGTAAGAGGCATGGTGAGCTTTTTGATGTTGTCATTTTTTCCCACAATTCTTTGCAAAATTAAGATTTTTCATTTTTTTTATTTTTTTCCACAAAATTGTCATTGTAATAGGTTATTTCTCTCACGTGGCATGTGTATACCACAAATGACACCCCCAAAAAAATTCTGCTACTCCTCCTGAGTATTACAATACCACATGTGTGGGACTTTTTCACAGCCTGGCCACATAGAGAGGCCCAACATGCAGGGAGCGCCATCACATGTTCTAGGAGCATAAATTACACATCTAACTTGTTGACTACCTATTACACTTTTGAAGGCCCTGGAGCACCAGGACAATGACACGTGACACTGATGACAGATGGCACTGATACGTGGCAATGATGACACTTATACGTGGCACTGATGACACGTGGCACTGATGACAGATGACACTAATATGTGGCACTGATGACAGGTGGCACTTATACGTGGCTCTGATGACACGTGGCACTAATACGTGGCACTGATGACACGTGGCACTAATACGTTGCACTGATGACAGATGGCACTAATACGTGGCACTAATACGTGCCACCGATGACAGATGGCACTAATACGTGGCACCGATGACACGTGACACTGATGACAGATGGCACTGATAAGTGCCATTGATGACACGTGCCACTGACAACAGATGGCACGTGACACTGACAGGTGGCACTGATGACAAATGGCACTGATACGTGGCACTGATGACAGATGGCACTGATACGTGGCACTGATGACAGATGGCACTAATATGTGGCACTGATGACACGTGGTACTGATGACAGATGGCACTTATACGTGGCACTGGGGACAGATAGCACTAACAGGTGGCACTGGGGGCAGGTAGCACTGGGGTGGATGGCACTGGGGCGGATGGCACTTGGGTGGATGGCACTGGGGCAGGATGGCACTGGGGTGGATGGCACTGGGGCAGGATGGCACTGGGGTGGATGGCACTGGGGCAGGATGGCACTGGGGTGGATGGCACTGGGGCAGGATGGCACTGGGGCAGGATAGCACTGGGGCAGGATGGCACTGGGGGAGGATGGCACTTTTTTTAACTTTTTTTTTTTTACACTTACGGCCACTGCAGCCGTTCATCTCTCCCCTCTCACACGCTGTCTGTGTGAGGAGGAAGAGCGGCACTGAGAGATGATCTCATATGTTTACATATGAGATCATCTCACATTGGACACGCCGATCGCACTGTAAACGGCCGATGTGATTGGCCGTTTACAGCGATCTGTGTTTTCCTGTCTCCGGGGGACACGGCAAACACAGAACTTCCCCGATGCGCGCCCACGGCGGCGCCCATTGCGGAAGTAAACACGCTCTACGGCCGTCATTCGGCTATAGGGCGGGCGCGAGGAGGTTAAACAAAAGAAAAGGTCTTGCGGGCTACCAGACAAAATCTCCTCTATCATTCATAGGTAGACAGCTGCAAGCACTAATCACTAAGGATGAGCCGAACACCCCCCTGTTCGGTTCGCACCAGAACCTGCGCACAGACCTAAACTTCGTGTGAAGTTTAGAACCCTATTAAAGTCTATGGGACTCGAACGTTCACTAATTTTAAAGGCTAATATGTCCTAAAAAGTTTGGGGACCTGGGTCCTGCCCCAGGGGACATGGATCAATGCAAAAAAAAGTTTTAAAAACTAAAGTTTTTTCAGGAGCAGTGATTTTAATAATGATTAAAGTGAAACAATAAAAGTGTAATATTCCTTTAAATTTCGTACCTGGGGGGGTGTCTATAGCATGCCTGTGAAGGGGCGCATGTTACCCGTGCTTAGAACTGTCCCTGCACAAAGTGTCATTTCGCAAGGAAAAAAGTATTTTAAAATCACTTTCAATTGTCGGCTCCCGTAATACAGAGAACACTGAATGAGTGTTCTCTGTATTATGGAGCGGACAATTCATTCATTGATAAAAAAAAACAAAAAAACGTGGGGTTCCTCTAAATTCTTTTACCAGGCCCTTCAGGTCTGGTATGGATATTAAGGGGAACCCCGCATCAAATTAAAAAAAAATTGACGTTGGTGTCCCCCTAAATATCCATACCAGACCCTTTATCCGAGCACGCAACCTGGCAGGCCGCAGGAAAAAAGGAGGGGACGAGAGAGCGCCCCCCCCCCCCCCTCCTGAACCGTACCAGGCCACATGCCCTCAACATTGGGAGGATGCTTTGGGGGTTTGTGACCCCTCAAAGCACCATGTCCCCATCTTGATGGGGACAAGGGCCTCATCCCCACAACCCTGGCCAGTGGTTGTGGGGGTCTGCGGGTGGGGGGCTTATCAGAATCTGGAAGCCCCCTTTAACAAGGGGACCCCCAGATCCCGCCCCCCCGTTTGAAATGGTAAGGGCCTACCATTTCACAAAGAAAGTGTCAAAAATGGTTAAATAAGACAAACACACTTTTGAAAAATTCCTTTATTAAAAATAAAAAAATAAAAAATAAAAATAAAAAAATAAAAAAAAGATTCCAGCGGTGCTAATCCACTCTTGCTATCCAGCGACGGATGATCATCCATTACATCAGAGGGGGTAGGGGTCACCCATACGTCACTGGGGAACCCCTGGCTTCCCTCACCAGCGTCAGAGGGGAGCGGGGTCAGGTGACGGGTGGCCCTGCCCTCCTAATATAAGAAACGTCAGTGTCTCCGCACTTTTTTGGCAGTAGGCGGAGTTGTATTATAATTAGGGGACGGTTCATGCGGTTATAGGTGTGGCATATTAAAAGGTGAAAATGCGGCAAAATATGGATGTGGTTTACGTAAAATAATGGGCGTGGCTCACATGGGGCGTGGCTCAAATGGGTGTGGTTAGAGTCTGAGATGAATGCGGGGGGAGGGATGGAGGGACAGCAGCCCCCCGATCCTACACCACAATAGCAATATGCGTTTGCCAGAGTTTGACAATCAGCAGATAAAGATACTCCAAATACCTGGTGTTAGCGCTTCAATCATCCCGGCGCCATTATTGTTATGGCGTCAGGATGATTGAAGCGCATTATTTCTATTATTACATTGTAATATGAAATGAAATCATTCAACTCACCATAATGCAGAATCAGTGGGAGCCATGAGCGCGTCACTAGCCACGTTGCCTGCCACCAGATTCCATCAGGTGTCCCAAGCGGAGTCTGTCCTTACATCAGGTGCCCCATCAGAGGTACCTTCCTCACATCTGTGTCCATCAGCGGAGCCCCTCCTTACATCTGATGCCCCTCTGACATCCAGACTGCCCCCCCACATCTCCAGACTGGCCCCCACATCTCCAGACCGACCCCCACATCCACAGACTGGCCCCCACATCCACAGACTGGCCCCGACATACTCACTGCACGGACTCCCCCGACAGGACATTACATCTCCTGGCCTCCAAGCGGCAGCCGTCGTTGCCGCGCTGACTTTGAACTATGGCACCGCCCACTGCTCTTCACACACACTGGCAGCGGGGGTGGGTGGCGCCACGGGTTCTCTATTGAAGACCAGCTTCTGGTGTTCTTAAAAATGGCAGCCGGTGGAGACATTGTCTCCACCGGCCGCGGACCTCTAGCAGCCGGCGGCAAAAACCGGGAAATTCAATTTCCCGGGACAAACCCGAATTTCCCGGGATATTTCCCGGGACAAAATTAATTCGGGACAAATGTCCTAATCTCGGGAATGTCCCGGGAACTATGTTCACCTGCCCCCCTGCTCCAGGAATTCCTCATCATTGACCATGTAATGATGCAGACTTCACCAATGACCATGTAAAGGTGAAGTTCCCTCACAGCTCTCCCGGGCCTCCTCCTGCGATCGGCCCCTCTTCCAGAACATTCTCCCTGGAAGCAGGGGAGGCGTCTCAGAACTAGTGCACAGGTGGTCACACCCACCTGCTACTCTAACCACTCCCTGCATTAGGCATAGGCCTGCCTAAATTTACCTGTGCTGACTGTTTCCCTAGCAAAAATCCTATGCTAGCACCTACCTATTGGTATAGGGTGCTACAGTGATAAATCTGTGACTAGTATTACGAAATCCCACTTAATTAGTGAATAAACGCACTTATCCTTAAAAAGTATACATATATAACTTATATAGTGCCACACAAGTGATCATAAAGTGCTCTAGTGCATATAAGTCCATGACAGTCTGATCACACAAAATCAATACAAAAATAATATTATTATACAGTCCTTATAAAAAAAATAAAATGAATGTGACTTGATTGGTGACCGTGATCATGCAGATCAATTGCAGTGATCTCACTCAGGTGCTCCCCACCCTTAGGTAATGGACGCTCAGCTCAGAGCGCGTGACCTCACATTTAAGTTTGGTCTGAACATGCTTTTGAATTTACCAGGATTCCAGGTTAGTTGCATAGGTCCCAATGGTGATACTTCCTCATACATATATAGCAAAGAGAAACTCCATAGTGTGATATAGTTTAAAAATCGTATTTATTTTATCAAACAAAACCCTAATGCAGGGTACTCATAAGGGTTTGGTGCGTCAGTGCACCGCTCTGTATCATGCCTATAAAAACGCCAGGAAATGCTGAGGTTGTATGCTCCTACTCTGTGAGACAGGCCAGCTGTCTCCTGCACTGTCCAGTCCCCTCCCCTAAGCGTGTTGATACAAGGGAAATTATTATTATAATAGGGATGAGCCCAACACCACCCAGTTCGGTTTGCAGCAGAACATGCGGACAGGCAAAACATTTATTAGAACACACGGACACTATTAAAGTCTATGGGACACGAACGTGAAAAAAACAGGAGTGCTCATTTTAAAGGCTTATATGCAATTTATTGCCATAAAAAGTGTTTGGGGACCCAGGTCCTGCCCCAGGTGACATGTATCAGTGCAGAAAAAAAGTTTTACAAACTGACTTTTTTTGGGAGCAGTGATTTTAATAATGCTTAAAGTGAAACAATAAAAATGAAATATTCCTTTAAGTATCATGCTTGGGGCTGTCCTTAGTATGCCTGTAAAGTAGCGCATCTTTCCCATGTTTATAACAGTGCCACAGCAAAATTAAATTTCTAAAGGAAAAAATGTAATTTAAAACTGCTCACGGCTGTAATGTATTGTCGGATCCTGGCAATATAGATAAAAATATCAAAAATACTAAATCAAAATTAGGTGGATGTCACCCCCCAAAATCCATACCTGGACCTTCAGGTCTGAAATGGATATTATGGGGAACCCACACCAAAATTCTTAAAAAAATGGTGTGGGTGTCCCCCAGGCCCCCAGGCACTATATACTCTGAACAGCAGTATATATACTATTCCGTCAGACCTTCGCTGTAGAAAAAAGTCTGACCATGTGTGCACAGCATAAGTTGGTGAAGTAAAATTTGAAAAATATATACATAAAACTATTTTTCAGAAATAAAAAACTGATAATTGGCATGTGCATATGTATTCACCCCCTTTGTTATGAAGCCCATAAAAAGCTCTGGTGCAACCAATTACCTTCAGAAATCACATAATTAGTGAAATGATGTCCATCTGTGTGCAATCTATGTGTCACATGATCTGTCATTACAAATACACACCTTTTTGAAAGACCCCAGAGGTTGCAACACCTAAGCAAGAGGCACTGCTAACCAAACACTGCCATGAAGACCAAGTAAGGGACAATGTTGTTGAGAAGTACAAGTCAGGGTTAGGTTATAAAAAAAAAATATCCAAATCTTTCATGATCCCTAGGAGCACTATCAAATCTATCATAACCAAATGGAAAGAACATGGCCCAAGAGACAGCCGCACACCAAAACTCACGGATCGGGCAAGGAGGGCATTAATCAGAGAGGCAGCACAGAGACATATGGTAACCCCTGTGGAGCTGCAGATTTCCACAGCAAAGACTGGAGTATCTGTACATAGGATGACAATAAGTCGTACGCGCCGTAGTGTTTGACTTTATGGCAGTGTGGCCAGAAGAAAGCCATTACTTTCAGCAAAAAACAAAATGGCATGCTTTGAGTTTGCGAAAAGGCATGTGGGAGACTCCCAAAATGTATGGAGGAAGGTGCTCTGGTCTGATGAGACTATATTTGAACTTATTGGCCACCAAAGAAAACGCTATGTCTGGCGCAAACCCAACACATCATATCACCCAAAGAACACCATCAGTGAAATATGGTGGTGGCAGCATAATGCTGTGGGGATGTTTTTCAGCAGTCGGGACTAGGAAACTGGTCAGAGTTGAGGGAAAGATGGATGGTGCTAAATACAGGGATATTCTTGAATAAAACCTGCACCATTCTGTGTGTGATTTGAGGCTAGGAGGTTCACCGTCCAGCAGGATAATGACCCCAAACAAAACTAAAGCAACACTTGAGTGATTTAAGAAGAAACATGTAAATGCGTTGGAATGGCCTAGTCAAAGCCCAGACCTCAATAGAATAGGATATCTGTGGTCAGACTTAAAGATTGCTGTTCACAAGCGCAAACCATCCAACTTGAAGGAGCTGGAGCAGTTTTGCAAGGAGGAATGGGCAAAAATCCCAGTGATAAGATGTGGCAAGCTCATAGAGACTTATCCAAAGTGACTTGGAGCTGTGATAGGTGAAAGGGTGGCTCTACAGAGTACTGACTTTAGGGGGGTAAATAGTTATGCACATTGACTTTTTCTGTTATTCTGTCCTATTTGTTGTGTGCTTCACAATAAAAAAAAAAACAAATCTTCAAAGTTGTGGGCATGTTCTGTAAATGAAATGATGCAAATCCTCAAACAATCTATATTAATTCCAGGTTGTGAGGCAGCAAAACATGAAAAATGTCAAGGGGGGTGAATACTTTTGCAAGGCACTGTACCTTCATTCCTCTCAGTGCAGGTTCTCTTCCCTCCTTGTCAATGGAACAGCTGGGAGAACAATGGCTGTTGAATAAGCAGGTAGCCATAGAGTATGGGCTGGAGTTTCCTTATGTCCCCAAAGAAGTTATGCAGGAGATCAAGTGGAACAGAGAAAGTTGGTATGCCGACAATGTCTGGGAATATTTAAAAGTGCCAAAGCCCTTCAGAAAACCAGGGTGTTCTCCCAGTATGTACGATTGGTTTACCGGATGTCTTTTGCACTGGAGCTATGGGAGACACGTTTATGCAGATAAAGTAATTATTTGCCGACCGGGCAAAGATAACATTGTGTATTTTATCACAACCTTGAATGCTAAAGGGAAAGCTGTAACTTTGCCTGATCCCTGCTCCGCCGCCTGGAATGAACTTAAAGGGGAACCCCAACGCCGAAAAAAATCGGCGTGGGGGTTCCCCCAAAGTCCACAACAGACCCTTGTCCGAGCACGCTACCCGGCCGGCCAGGAAAGGGGGGCGAGCGAGCGCGCCCCCCCTCCTGAGCCGTACCAGGCCGCGTGCCCTCAACATGGGGGGGTGCCTTGGGGAAGGGGGGGCCGCGCGGCCCCCCCACCCCAAAGCACCTTGTCCCCATGTTGATGAGGACAAGGGCCTCTTCCCGACAACCCTGGCCGTTGGTTGTCGGGGTCTGCGGGCGGGGGGCTTATCGGAATCCGGGAGCCCCCTTTAAGAAGGGGGCCCCTGGATACCGGCCCCCCACCCTATGTGAATGAGTATGGGGTACAATGTACCCCTACCCATTCACCTGTGAAATAAAGTACAAAAAAAAAACACAACACAGAGAAAAAATATTTTATTGCACAGCTCCGGGGGTCTTCCGTCTTCGGGGGTCTTCTCGCCGGACTCCTCCGCTATCTTCGTGTAGCTCTTTTACTAGCGGAGGAGCCCGACTTTCTTCCTCCCCGCCGCCGGCCTCTTCTCCCGACTTCGGGGGTCTTGTCCCCCTCTTCGGTTCTTCTGCCGGGCCACCGCGCCTTCTTGTAGCTCTTTTGCAGGCGGTGGCCCGGTCTTCTGTCGCCGCTGCCTTCCGTTCTTCTGTCGCCGCCTTCGGTTCTTCTGCCGGGCCACCGCGCCTTCTTGTAGCTCTTTTACAGGCGGTGGCCCGGTCTTCTGTCGCCGCTGTCGCTGTTGCCGTCGCCGCCTTCCGTTCTTCTTCTTCTTCTTGTTCTTCTTGTTCTTCTTCCCCAGGAGATGTTGACACGTCGCTCTCTCCGGCCGGAATGCCAGAGCCGCGCTGTGCGGTCACTTATATAGTGACAATGGGGCGGTGTCACATGGTATATGTCACATGGGTTGGTCACATGGGTTGATGTCACATGGGGACTATGACATCGTAAGGGGGCGTGGTCACCATGTGACCAACCCATGTGACATATACCATGTGACACCGCCCCATTGTCACTATATAAGTGACCGCACAGCGCGGCTCTGGCATTCCGGCTGGAGAGAGCGACGTGTCAACATCTCCTGGGGAAGAAGAAGAAGAAGAACAAGAAGAAGAAGAAGAACGGAAGGCGGCGACGGCGACAGCGACAGCGGCGACAGAAGACCGGGCCACCGCCTGTAAAAGAGCTACAAGAAGGCGCAGTGGCCCGGCAGAAGAACCGAAGGCGGCGACAGAAGAACGGAAGGCAGCGGCGACAGAAGACCGGGCCACCGCCTGCAAAAGAGCTACAAGAAGGCGCGGTGGCCCGGCAGAAGAACCGAAGAGGGGGACAAGACCCCCGAAGTCGGGAGAAGAGGCCGGCGGCGGGGAGGAAGAAAGCCAGGCTCCTCCGCTAGTAAAAGAGCTACACGAAGATAGCGGAGGAGTCCGGCGAGAAGACCCCCGAAGACGGAAGACCCCCGGAGCTGTGCAATAAAATATTTTTTCTCTGTGTTGTGTTTTTTTTGTACTTTATTTCACAGGTGAATGGGTAGGGGTACATTGTACCCCATACTCATTCACATAGGGTGGGGGGCCGGTATCCGGGGGCCCCCTTCTTAAAGGGGGCTCCCGGATTCCGATAAGCCCCCCGCCCGCAGACCCCGACAACCAACGACCAGGGTTGTCGGGAAGAGGCCCTTGTCCTCATCAACATGGGGACAAGGTGCTTTGGGGTGGGGGGGCCGCGCGGCCCCCCCTTCCCCAAGGCACCCCCCCATGTTGAGGGCACGCGGCCTGGTACGGCTCAGGAGGGGGGGGGCGCTCGCTCGCCCCCCTTTCCTGGCCGGCCGGGTAGCGTGCTCGGACAAGGGTCTGTTGTGGACTTTGGGGGAACCCCCACGCCGATTTTTTTCGGCGTTGGGGTTCCCCTTTAAGCCCATTCCAGGCGGCGGAGCCCGCGACGTCTCCGTCGCGGGCCCCGCCTACCTCGAAATGAGCAGACTTTCCTCCGAGCGGGAACAGTTTGCTCATTTCGAAAGTAGCCTACACACGGGCGGACTGTTCGCTCAAACACAGTTTCAGCGGACAGTTTTTCGGAATTTCCGAAAGACTTTGTCCGTCAAACTGTCCGCTGAAACTGTCCGCTGAAAGCCCACACACGAGCGGACTGTCCGCCCAAACACTGTTCAGCGGACAAGGTTGGGCGAACAGTCCGCCCGTGTGTACGCGGCCTTAGTCACTACAGACACAGACAGGGGAAAGAAAGTGTGGGGTTTTGCTTCCTACAGTGTATACTGATTTGTGTGTTCTTGTTTTTCTATGTGTTTTGTTTCAGGACTCAACTGGATCATCTATCAAGCTGCTGGAGAGTGGGTGGCCTAGATAGATAGTTAGGTGTTGGTAGTTATGTTACTGTAATTCTTTTATATGTGACACTGTTAATTGTACAATGTGTTGTTATCCTTCCCTTTCCCCTTCCTATGCAATTTTGGCATTCAGGTACTTGACTCTCAGGACTGAGAATTTGACAGAGTTGAATACAAAACATGTAAAATACATGAAAGTGGGGCAGAACATCATGAGTGATTCTAAACGATATTCCTTTTTTCAAAAAATAGTCCATGCACATCCACTGCTTAACGGCCCTTTAACCACTTGCTGACCAGGTCATAGCCAAATTATGGCTACAGTGCCACTACGGCCATCAGTGCCACTACAGTGCTCATCTGTGCCATTAGAGTGTCCATCTGTGGCCCTACAGTGCCTATCAGTGCCACATCAGTGCTCATCTGTGCCATCAGTGCCACTACAGTGCTCATCTGTGCCACCTGTGCCACTACAGTGCTCGCCTGTGCCCTACAGTGCCATCAGTGCCTCAACAGTGCCCATCAGCACCATTACAGAGCTCATCTGCGCTACTACAGTGCTCTAAAGTGCCATCAGTGCCACTACAGTGCCCATTTTTGTCACCACAGTGCTCATCAGTGCCACTACAGTGCCCAATAGTGCACATCAGTGCCCATTAGTGAGTGCTCATCAGTGCCACCCTGTCAGTAGATCCACGTCACACTATAGTGCTCATCAGTGCCACAATAGTGCCAATACAGTGCTCATCTGTGCCCTACAGTGCCATCAGTGCCACTACAGTGCTCTACAGTGCCACGTCCGTGCCATTACAGTTCTCATATGTGCCACTACAATGCTCATCAATGCCACTACAGTGTCCAATAGTGCTCATCAGTGCCACTACAGTGCTCTACAGTGCCACTACAGTGCTCATCAGTGCCACTACAGTGCTCATCAATGCCACTACAGTGCCCAATAGTGCTCATCAGTGCCACTACAGTGCTCATCTGTGCCCATCAGTGCCACTACAGTGCTCATCTGTGCTACTACAGTGCTCATCTGCGCTACTACAGTGCCATCAGTGCTCATCTGCACCACTTTCATGCTCTACAGTGCCACTACAAGGCCCATCAGTGCCACTACAGTGCTCTACAGTGCCACTACAGTGCTCATCAGTGCCACTACAGTGCTCATCAATGCCACTACAGTGCCCAGTAGTGCTCATCAGTGCCACTACAGTGCTCATCTGTGCCCATCAGTGCCACTACAGTGCTCATCTGTGCTACTACAGTGCTCATCTGCGCTACTACAGTGCCATCAGTGCTCATCTGCACCACTTTCATGCTCTACAGTGCCACTACAAGGCCCATCAGTGCCACTACAGTGCTCATCAGTGCCACTACAGTGCTTATCAGTGGCACTATAGTGCCAGCTAATCAGTGCAGCGGTGCATTAGTGTACATCAGTGCCACTACATCAGCGCACATAGGTGCACCCTTATCAGCACCCATCAGTGCCACCACATCAGCGCACATAGGTGCGCCCCTATCAGCACCCATCAGTGTACCCTCATCAGAACCCATCAGTGCAGCCTCATTAGACCAGCCTCATCTGCACCCATCAGTGCAGCCACATCTGTCCCAGTTTGTCCCTACAGCCCGCAGTCATCAGTATGGCAAATATTATTATTTTTCCATTGAGGAGGCATACCAACTTCTCAGCTTGACCGACAAGAGCAGCGAGGATCTCTCTGAGTCCAATTCTGGATTGGAATGTGAACACATTTTAAGCAGTGGGTCTGGTACAAAATCAGAGGAAGAGGAAAGTGTACCCATGAACAGGGGCAGACTGACAACTGATGGGGCCCCGGGCAATAGAAGATCATTGGGCCCCCTGCATCCCAAGCCACACCTGGACAGAAGGACATTGGGGGGAGCACAGCACAAAGGAGGACACTGTGGGGGGAGAAGAGCACACAGGGGGACACTGGGGGAGCACACAGGGAGACCCTGGGAGGGGGAGAGGGCACAGGGGGACACTGGCAGAGGGGGGAAGCATACGGGGGACACTGTGGGGTTGGAGAGCACACGGGGGACACTGTGGGGGGGAGCACATAGTGGGACACTGGGGAGGGGGGAAGCACACTGGGGGGAGCACACAGGGAGACCCTGGGAAGGGGAGAGGGCACAGGGGGGCACTGTGGGGTTGGAGAGCACACAGGGGGACACTGGGGGGGGAGCAAACAGGGGGTCACTGAGGGTAGAGCACACAGAAGGACACTGTGGAGGGGGGGAGTGTACAGGGAGACCCTGGGGAGGGGGAGAGGGCACAGGGGGACACTGGGGAGGGGGGGGGAAGCACACAGGGGGACACTGGGGGAAGCACACAGGGAGACCCTGGGAGGGGGAAGCACACAGGGGGACACTGTGGAGCTGGAGAGCACACAGGGGGACGCTGTGGGGGGTGGGGAGCACACAGGAAGACATTGCGGGGGGTGGGGAGCACACATGGGGACACTGTGGGGGGTGGGGAGCACACAGGGGGACCTTGGGAGGGGGAGAGGGCACAGGGGGACACTGGGGAGGGGGGAAGCACACAGGGGGACACTGGGGGGAGCACACAGGGAGACCCTGGGAGGTGGAAGCACACAGGGGGACACTGAGGGGGTGGGGAGCACACAGGGGGACACTGAGGGGGTGGGGAGCACACAGGAAGACACTGTGGGGGGTGGGGAGCACACAGGGGGACCCTGGGAGGGGGAGAGGGCACAGGGGGACACTGGGGAGGGGGGAAGCACACAGGGGGACACTGGGGGAGCACACAGGGAGACCCTGGGAGGGGAAAGCACACAGGGGGACACTGAAGGGGTGGGGAGCACACAGGGGGACACTGAGGGGGTGGGGAGCACACAGGGAGACACTTAGGGGGGTGGGGAACACACAGGGAGACACTGTGGGGGGTGGGGAACACACAGGGGGACCCTGGGAGGGGGAGAGGGCACAGGGGGACACTGGAAAGGGGGAGAAGCACACAGGGGGACACTGGGGGGAGCACACGGTGGGACACTGGGGGTGGAGAGCACACAGGGAACACTGGAGGGGGGCACTGGGGGGGAGAGCACACAGGGGAGCACTGGGGGGAGCACACAGGGGGGCACTGGGGGGGAGCACACAGGGGAACACTGGGTGGGGGAGAGTACACAGGGGGACACTGGGGAGGACACAGGGGGACACTTGGGGGGACACACATGGGGACACACAGAGGGACACTGGGGAGGGGGGACACTGGGGAGGGGACACACAGGGGGACACTGGGGAGGAGACACACTGGGGAGGGGACACACAGGGGGACACTGGGGAGGAGACACACATGGGGACACTGGGGAGGGGACACACAGGGGGACACTGGGGAGGGGACACACAGGGGGACACTGGGGGGACACACAGGGGGACACTGGGGGGGGGCACTGGGGACACACACAGGGGGACACTGGGTGGGGGGAGAACACACAGGGGGACACTGGGGGGAGTACACAGGGGGACACAGGGGCACACTGGGGAAGGGACACACAGGGGGACACACGGGGACACATACAGGGGAACACACAGGGGAACAGTGGGGGACACAGGGGAACACGGGGGGGGGCACAGGGGAACACTGGGTGGGGGGAGAACACACAGGGGAACACTGGGAGGAGTACACAGGGGGACACTGGGGGGGAGTACACAGCGGGACACTGGGGGGGACACTGGGGGGACACACGGCGGAACACTTGGGGGGACACACAGGGGGACACGGGGACACACACGGGGGAACACTGGGGCGGACACACATTGGGACACTGGGGAGGGGGGGCATACAGGGGAACACTGTGGGGGTAGAGCATACAGGGGGGTAGTGTGGGGAGAGCACACTGAAGTCTTACCCGGGCCCCATACATCTGTACTGCAGTCACCCCCTCCCTCCGATGGTAACCCTCCAGTAAAAAAAAAATCACTCACCCCGGTCATGCCTGTAATAATACCGCTAACATCGTGCTTCTCCCCGCCGGCCCCTCCTCCCTTCTCGTCCGTCCTAGGTGATGTAGTGTACAGTGCAAGCACCTGGGACGGACAGGACGGAAGGAGGGGCCAGCGGGGAGCAGCGCGCTGTTAGCGGTATTATTACAGCCACTTCAAGGGGCCTCTCGTTGGGCCAGCCACAGGCCCCCAATGGCTCCAGGCCCTCGAACGGCGACCGAATGACTGATAGGTCAGTCCGCACCTGCACATGAAACAAAGGAGTTCTGGCGAGGAGCAGCAGGCTACCACAAGTAGAGCAGTGGCATCAACCAGCAGCTCAGTGCCATCCACCTCTAGTGCAGTGGCATCCACGAGAAATTGAATACCATTGCAACAAAGGCCAAGCACTAGTGAGGAATCAGCTCAGCCTCAAAGGGTTAGGACCCATGCCAGCCTTCCCTATGCCCTTTAAAACCCTCTGTGGCCTCCCCCTATTTCAGGAGCAGCATAAATCCCCCCTTTTACCACCCAGTCAGGTGTTCAGGTGAACACAGATAATTTGCCCTTACTAATTTTTTTAATTGTGTTTTTACTGAAGACCTATTATCTTCCATTGCGTCCCAGTGCAATCTCTATGCACAACAGTTCATATCAAGTAACTTTGGTTCAAGTTACGCCTGTCCCTATGAGTGGAGAGAACTAACCGTAGAGGAATTTAAAATATTTTTAGGCCTAGCTTTCAATAAGGGACTCACAAAAAAAATTAATTATACTCTAACTGGTACATCAACCCCGTCCACCACATGCCAATCTTCTCATCACTTATGCCAAGATCACGATACGTAATGATTATGCGGTTCCTCAATTACAATGATAGCACCCAGTGCCCTCCCCAAAATGACCCATCTTATGACAAATTATTTAAAATTCAGCCACTTCTACATTTTTTCTCAGAGAAATTCCCCAGTTATTTACCCCCGACCAAAATATCTCCATGGATGAGTCACTTGTCAAATTTACAGGCAGGCTGGGCTTCAAGCAGTATATCCCCAGCAAAAGGGACCGATATGGGGTTAAGCTCCACAAACTATATGACCGAGCCACAGGGTACATCTGCACCTTGTAAATGTTAAAAACTTGAAGGAGGGCCAAACCCATAATCTGGGACTCTTTATTTTAAATTAGTTAAGCCGATACGTCCTTTTGGGCGGAGTACCTCCGCAACTTAATGGCAATCTAAAAATGGATATTGAGGGGACCTGAACAGCTCATCTCACCTTACAGGAGTTGCATAAGGAGAACCAACCACAGATAAGAAAAAAACTGTAAAAGTTCTTTATTGAGAAATGAAACAGCAATTTGCAAAAATATAGGGCCAAGTGGCCCCGAATTCAGACACCAATGATTAAAAACAGTGGACAACATTGTCACACACACATAACAGCAGGGACCATACTCTTACATACATGCGTTGTGTATTCAGTCTGGGGACTCTCCAATGCTGGACCTAGTGATAGAGCAAGGAGTAAAGGGTATGCACACCTAACGTAAGGTAAATGCTCAGTGAGGCTCACTAGGGTTCCACTCCACAGTCCTTGGGGTCACCCACTGTCCCATTAACAGAACATCGGTCTGAAGAATAACCTGGGGGAAGGTTAGAGGACTAAGCTGGGTTTAGGATGGCCATCCAGGGAGGACTGCAGACCAGTGTATTGCCTCCTATATGAAGCCAGTCTTGTGATACCTATCCATAAATCCAGATATGCGTCTGCTTATGGGGCATTGGCCAAATGCTGATTGTGATTAGTAAAGTTCCTGGATTAAATCCTCCTGGTTTGTTTTCATTAGCCTGGAGGTTCTCCAGGTGTTTGAACCATAACTAGTACATGTGCGCAATGCTTGGCTATTATGAACAATCAACTTATATCACTCTCACTACCTGATGATGACAGCCTCCTAGCAGTAAACAGCCATGGCTTGCGACCAGACACGGCTGTCATAGTCCACAAACAGCATCACATAAGGATTTGCCAATTGTGTAAGAAACTGTTTGGTAACAGTTAAGGGGAGCTATAATAAGTCAGGAGCTGTTAGGAGGCTCTCACCACTCTGCAGCACTCAACCCACTCCTCCGTCTTATTCCTCCGACTGTATTTAGGTGAGGTGTAAATATCATACACCAAGATGGTTTTCTGACAGGTAGAACTTAACTCAAGGCAATGGCCGTGTGATACACTCCATGTTGCACTTGACTCCTCTCCACACTCCCTGCGTATGCTTCATCAGGATGTCCTTGACATATGTGTGGGGATTCAGAATAGTTTTTCTGGATGAAGAAAAACTATTTTTGGTTCCTCATTCCCGGATTAGGGTCTGGAGACCGGAGGCTTCAAAGAGATTTGGGTGGGAGAAGCCTCTACCCCTGTCCTCATTCTTTCCCGGCCTGCTACCTGTACTATGGTCCATGTTCCTGACTACTACCGGGAACCAATACTTTGGCACTTCTAGCAATATCTCTACCTGCACTGACCTGCACTGCACTGACTTTCTGTCGCTAACCACTTCCCTGTCTGCTGTCGGGACATGCTCTCCTGTGGACAACTGCACTACTAAAACCACAGGTAATCTTTTATTTACCCTTTGCTCAGCAGAATGTATTTTGGGGTGTAATTCTTGGTATGTACATGCTATTTTTTAGAAATATGAAGGGCCTTCAAAAATGTAATAGGTTGTCAGAAAATTAGATTTGTAATTTATGCCACCCTGAACACCTGACGGTGCTCCTTGGATGTTGGGCCTCTGTATGTCGCCAGGCTGTGTAAAAGTCTCACACATGTGGTATCGCCATACTCAGGAGGAGTAGCAGCATGTACTTTGTGGTGTAATTTTCGGTATGTACATGCTATGTGTAAGAAATATCTTATAAATGGACAACTTTGTGTAAAAAATTTTTTTTATTCGTTTTCATTTTCTTTTCACATTTTCCAAAAACTTGTGGGAAAAAATGACATGTTCAAAAGACTCACTATGCCTCATAGATTAAATGTTGGGGTGTTTGCTTTCCAAAATGTGGTCATGTTGTGGGCCTTTCCATTGTCCTGGTGCTTGGGTGGTTGAGAAATGAGATGTGTAATTTATGCTCCTAGAATATCCGAAGGCTTGGCCAAGCTGTGTAAAAGTCTCACTCATGTGGTATTGCCATATTCAGGAGGAGTAGTAGAGTGTATTTTGGGGTGTAATCTGTGGTATGCACATGCCATTTGAGAGAAATAACCTGTTAATTTTAACAATTTTGTGAAAAACAATCTTTATTCTGCAAAGAATTGTAGGGAAAAATTACAACTTCAACAAACTCACCATGCCTCTTACTGAATACCTTGGAATGTCTACTTTCTAAAAAGGCTTAATTTGAGGGGAGTTTGTCTCAAGAAATGAAATTTACAATGATTGCCACCATAGCTTGTAGACTATAACCTTCACAAACACCAAATAATATACACTTATTTGGGTTATTTTTTACCAAAGATAAGTAGCAGTATAACTTTTGGCCAAAATTATGAAGAAAAATTACTGATTTGTAAAATTTTATAATAGAAACTGCAGTAAGAAAAATGCTTTTTTTTTACAATTTTTTTTTCATTTATAGCACAAAAAATAAAAAACCCAGTGATGATTAAAACCACGAAAAAAGAAAGCTCTATTTTGTGAAAAAAGAACAAAAAATTCATATAGGTACAATGTTGCATGACTGAGTAATTGTCATTCAAAATGTGAGAGCACTGAAAGCTGAAAATTGGCCTGGTTAGGAAGGGGGTTTAAAGTGATAGGGAGCTCAGGTTCACACTGACAACAGGTTTGAAATCATGTGACTTCAGCTGAACTCACGCACAGATGTCTATACAAATCACACCCTGAAGTTGCCAAAAGTAGTACATAATCTACTTTTGGGAATCGGTGTGGCATCGTACCAATTCAGACTGTGCCATTGCTGCAATCTGAACCTAGGCTAAAGCCTCATCTTCTGGGGTCCCTCCAGGGGCGCTCCTGACGCCTCCCTGCATCGGGTGCCCCCCACAGAGAGCTGCTTTCCAAGAAGGCACTCTTCTGGCGTGCTCCCGAGTCCTGCTGCTGTGTCTATTGACACAGACTGCAGGACTCGTCCCCGCGCCCGGCTCCCACATCACTGGATTTGATTGACAGCAGCAGGAGAAAATGGCTCCTTCTGCTATCAATTTATCCAGTGAGGACCCGAGACATCGGCTGCAGCTGCTGTGCTCATTCTCATTGCTGGAAAGATCAGGTTCAGGTAAGGAAAAGGGGGCTCTGGGGGGCTGCTGCACCACGGAAGGTTTTTCACCGTAATGAATAGAAAAACCTTGGCACTTTACAACCCCTTTTAGTGCCCAGTGGACAAGTGGTTACGGTAATCTATTTTCTTCAAATTTTTTCTTACTGTGTTTTTCTGCCTTTTTTAGGCTGGATTCATACCTAAGCAGTTTTAGTGCTTTTTGCATTTTGCAAATTTACACTACAGTCCATTTAACATTCATTTTTTCCTATGGAACATGTTCTGTAGTGCAAATCTTCAAAAAGCAAAAAGCACAAAAAATGCATAGGTGTGAATCCAGCCTACGGCATGTGAACACTGTTAAAGTCTATGGGACTCGAGCGTGCAGAACCTAAAGTGTTAATTGTAAAGGCTAATATGCAAGTTATTGTCATAAAAAGTGGCATATTTTTCCCATGTTTAGAACAGTCCCTGCGCAAAATTACATTTCTGTCTCAATGACAATTGGATTTAGAAAAATTTGGGTTATTAGGGAAACAAGTATTGGTGATAAAGCATCAGTGGAGATACCCTTTTCCCATATTAACTCTTACAGGAGAGAATTTCCCTTCCTAGGGGTAGATTTCCTCTCACTTCCTGCTGTCTTCCTCCATTTCTAAGTAGGAGTTGTTTGTAAGTCGGGTGTTTGAAAATAGGGGACCACCTGTATATACTATGCGGCCTGCCCTATATACTCTGTGGAAAATTGGGCCTTAGGTGTTGGTGGTAAGCCCTCACAGTTATTCTTGTTGAACGCAGGAATAGGCCCTGCTGTGAAATATTAGATCAAAAATTGTAATTATGCGCCCCTGTTAAACAGGAGCATAAAAACTGGGCCTTAGGCGGTGGTGGTGGTGGTGGCACAACACTGTAAAGCCTCACAGATACTTTTGTTGAGTGCAGGAACAGGCCCTGCTGTGAAATATTAGATCAAAAATTGTAATTACACGCCTCTGTTAAACAGGGGCAGAAAAAGTGGGCCTTAGGCAGTGGTGGCGGTGCCCTAAACCAAAAATATTCCTAGAAGCTATCATCATGAAGATTGAGGAGGAATAGGATAGTCACTCAGCATAATAGGATAGTCACTCAGCATATATAAACAACAAAAAAGAGTAATTGGCGCACAAACAAATATTTCCTTTGTTCAAAACGGTTATCCATGTATTAAGATACTCGTTATTTAAGACGATGTCCAATTGTTGGTATCAATGTGCAGCTGTTAGACCACTTTGGACTTGGTGGAATACGATAAAAAATAAAAAATTAAAAAACAGCGCAACAAAGAGACTTGTGATATGGTATAAGAAAACACATAAAAAACATTTATTAAATATGAAGAAAACAATGGCAAAGACATCTGATCCTCCTGGGATCTTAAAAGCATAAAAATCATCAGTCATTAATCATAAAAAGATATATAAACTGACAGATGTTTTGTTGGACCTAGTCCGTCGAAAAGTCCGGTCGTGTGTACGCAGCATTAGAGACCTTTCCACCAGAACATTCACTGGATTACTGGGTCTTGAGGATGGACCACTGGCTAGAGCTTGCTCAATATGAAAAGAAGATACTGGCCTGTCCTGCATTCAGCATTTTTTCTGAACGCACATTCAGTGCTGCTGGAGGCTTTGTAACCGATCACAGAGTGTGCCTGTCCACAGACTCTGTTGATCAGCTCATATTCATAACAATGAATCAGTCTTGGATCACCAGCTACCAAGAACCTGATGCTGATGTAACCGATTGATTTTTCTATGGCTATGGGATCCCTTGAAGACTATATATGCTGAGTAAAAAATCAAAAAACAGCGCAACAAAGAGACTTGTGATATGGTGTAAGAAAACACATAAAAAACATTTATTAAATATGAAGAAAACAATGGCAAAGACATCTGATCCTCCTGGGATCTTAAAAGCATAAAAATCATCAGTCATTAATCATAAAAAAGATATATAAACTGACAGATGTTTTGTGACGAATCACCCCTGCAGTCTTTTGTTTGTGACTTTAAGATGATAAAAAAGCTGCACTGCCACCAATCAGCTGGAATATGGGGACTTGGTAATTGTGAACAATCCTCCAGGAAGGGGAGAGGAGAGAGTTAATGAAGTGCAGGTAAATGGAACTATGTTCCTGGAGTCACTCACTGTTAGTAGATGGACTGCGGCGCCGCCGCTCTGAGCCTGTGTAGTGGAGGGGAGATGTACAGTCCTGCTCCGTATGTTGATTAAGACTCTGGGACGGAGGTGTGGTGCACGCTGAGTGGTGTAAACTAAAGTTGGGCGCGAGGTGGCGTCCGCCTGGCGTGACAGAAGACCTGGAGCGCAATGCACAGGTCTTACGTGTCGTGCCGTCTGTCCGAACGGCTGGGTGTCACGTGAAGAGCTCCGTAGTGAGGAGGGTTGCCATGCCAACTGCCTGCTTACATGTTTCGCGCGCATGCGCTTTTTCAAAGCTAGGGCGGCATACGGCAAGGCAAGGAATAAGAAGCATTGGGTTGTGTAAAGGGGGCGGAGAAAATGAGGTGGGCTGGATTAACCCTGTGTGTGTGGATTTGGGCTGGAAGTGTTTAAGCATTGATGTGTGTCTATGTGGAAAGCAGTTAGCTAGGAGAAAACTGAGGAATGGATAGATGTATGGGATGAAATATATATATATATATATATATATATATATATATATATATATATATATATATATATATATGTATATATGTGTAAAAAGAAGTTTTTATTTACATGGAAAATATAAAAAAATTATATAAAAAAGGAAAAATATATGAAAAACGAGGAATGAAATTGTATTGAAAATTTATGAATATGTAAAAAGTATATTGTATATCAAACATATAATTAAATAAAAATAGAATTGGATAAAAATAGAAAAAATTTGAAAAAATAATAAAAAAATAAAAAATAATGATAAATAATAAAAATTAAAAAATTAAAAATAAAAAATATTTTAATTTATTTGAATAAATTATATGTGAATGAATAAATAAATAAATAGATCAATGGAGGGCCCCTTCTGTATATAGTGATTGGGGCTTATACTTGAAGAACTGCCCTCAGTTTATCGCATCTGTGTATTAATGGAAAAACTACAAAAGATAAATAATATTGGTATGTGGGTGGCTTATATCAAACCGTTATACTTAAAACATCAATTTCTTCATTGAGGCCGTCCGGCGAAAGGGAACCCATCAAATATATCCAAAAAGTTTCCCTTCGGCAAAGGAGGGAAAACCTTTCATTGTCCGTTAAGGTTCCCTTCGGGACAGACTCAATGGCGAAAACCTCCATTTTTAAAAAATCTTTATCATGGAACTAGTTCTATTGTTGTGCCTAAAGTTATGAAACAAAAGTATATGGTATCCTCATCCTTATATAATGACTACAAAGAAAGTTTTGAGAGAAAAAAAGGGATTTACATGGAACATCACAACCATGGTTTCCCTTAGGATCACCCAGCAAAGTAACGGACTGTCTTGATACCAATATTATAAAAATACAAATGTTTATTATTATATATAAAAAGTTTTTTTTAGAAAATAAAGAGAAAAATTGTGTAGACATAAAATTTCAATGGTTGCACAATGTAGCTATAACATAGACAAAAAGAGATATTCTAACGATATTGGGTGTCCAATTCGGTCTTTGGTTTCTACTAGTTTCGCGACTTTACTGTCGCTTCTTCAGGAGACCTTGTTTGTCTGAAATCGAAGTTTATAACAGTTTATTTAACAGAATTAGCATAGTTCAACATATTTGATGTATTATTTTACAAAACCCTAAAAAAAGGGGAGGGGGCAAGGAATAGAAAACGAAGTGTGCAGCTCACCACCACAAAGGCATCAAGTCACAAAGCATTTGGAGTTCGGGTGGTCCTAACCAGCCAGGCTTTAACCACCCTTTGGGGCGGACACGGGAGGTTCAGAGTCAGCTATAAAACAATAGTCAGAGAATCTGAGTAGTAAATATATCTAATTAAGGAGCATATCATTTATATCTTACTATGGGTATAACATAAACATACCGATATAACCAGATGCTTTTTAAATAATGCAGCATGGAAAAATGCATCAGCTCATCAACGCTGGGGTCCAGATAAGGATATTAGACATGCCCAGGAAGGTGTGGTAATAAGTCTGGTGCACAGTAGGCAGTACGCCCATAGAGAGTACAACGAGGGGTCCAAATCTTTGCCAGATGCACAATAGGTATTTATGTGTGCAAAGTTAACCTAGTAAAGATATGCATAGATATAGATCAGAAAAATATATATATATATTGGGTAGCCAGCATAGGGGACGTTTGGGAAGGGAAGCACTTACCGGTAGGCGAAATCCCCCCCACACACAAACACGACCGCTCTTATCCTGGAGGTCCTTCGTCCTCCGTTCCGCTGCTGTGAATATGCGCCATATTGGCGCACCTTTAACCTCCGGCCCGACGACGTCAAAAGCCCGACGCAGACGCCGAGCTATGACGTCGTCGGATCCGCCGCTCCTACTGCGCATGCGCGAAAACGTCGCGACGCACATCAGCTTGAGTCACCATGGAAACCCATGGTGACTCATTGCTACAGCGGACCTGATGCCGCCCACAAATGAGAGGCTTACAGGGCCGCCGGAGAGGCGCGTGCCCGCCCCTGGGAGTCTCCTCCCATACTCCAATCTAAGCACCATGTCGATGTCAGAGTGCCTGGTAACAAAAAGCCTGTGTAGTGTCTCACACTTCGCTTAACTTTACAAACATCAATACATGCAAAAGGGTAGACAAGAATAAATAAAGTATTAAATCATTTAATTTGGCAACATTTATTCACAGATATTTTAATCTATAGTTCTCACCATACGTGGCGCTTATCTGGAAGAAAATGCAAAACAAGAACAAATAAAAATAAGTTGGGGTACTGAGTCAGAGACGGACTACTGTCCACAGAATATACTGTTTGCTAGTACCTAAAAATCGCAGTGGCATCAAAAAAAACGAGAAATTGGGCTCACACGGTACCAGATAGCATAGGGACAGAGGGATGAAGAAGGGAGGAAGAAGAGGGGGGGAGGAAAAAAAAAAAAAAAAAAAAGCGTTGATGAGCTGATGCATTTTTCCATGCTGCATTATTTAAAAAGCATCTGGTTATATCGGTATGTTTATGTTATACCCATAGTAAGATATAAATGATATGCTCCTTAATTAGATATATTTACTACTCAGATTCTCTGACTATTGTTTTATAGCTGACTCTGAACCTCCCGTGTCCGCCCCAAAGGGTGGTTAAAGCCTGGCTGGTTAGGACCACCCGAACTCCAAATGCTTTGTGACTTGATGCCTTTGTGGTGGTGAGCTGCACACTTCGTTTTCTATTCCTTGCCCCCTCCCCTTTTTTTAGGGTTTTGTAAAATAATACATCAAATATGTTGAACTATGCTAATTCTGTTAAATAAACTGTTATAAACTTCGATTTCAGACAAACAAGGTCTCCTGAAGAAGCGACAGTAAAGTCGCGAAACTAGTAGAAACCAAAGACCGAATTGGACACCCAATATCGTTAGAATATCTCTTTTTGTCTATGTTATAGCTACATTGTGCAACCATTGAAATTTTATGTCTACACAATTTTTCTCTTTATTTTCTAAAAAAAACTTTTTATATATAATAATAAACATTTGTATTTTTATAATATTGGTATCAAGACAGTCCGTTACTTTGCTGGGTGATCCTAAGGGAAACCATGGTTGTGATGTTCCATGTAAATCCCTTTTTTTCTCTCAAAACTTTCTTTGTTGTTTATCATGGAACTGGCGAAAATGGCGCGGGATGCTGTGTTTGATGCAACCCTTTTTGATCAGGCGGCGATGTTCCCCCACTCTGACACATAGAGCCCGTATGGTGCGACCTACATAGAGGAGGCCGCAGGGACAACGTAAGACATAGATCACGTATTCCGTGGAGCACGTAATGAATTGTTTTATTTCAAAAGTTTTACCTTTAGGTGTAGTAATGATGGATTGGCCATGTGGGATGGATTGACAAGTTAGGCAGCCTCTTTTGCGACATTGGAAAATTCCATGTCTATTGTCGAAATACATCCTAATGTCAGAGAATATTTTATTATGATTTCTATTGGATTTAGTGAGTTTGCTCGGAGTGATGATGTTTTTGATTGTGCGGGATCGTCTAAAGGTGATTTGAGGTTTGGGCGGAAGAGATGGTGCTAAAATTGGATCAAGTTTTAAGATATCATAATGTTTAAAAATTATTTTAGAAATGTGTTTATACTGTGTGTTGAAAGTGGAGATGAACCTGACCGTAGTAAACTCGTTTTTGGAATTTTTAGAGTCCTTTTTGTTGGGTGAGTGCTTGATTATATGTCTTGTGAAGGCCTGTGTGTCTTCTGGATAGCTTTTTTCTATAAACTTTTTTGCCATCTGTTGGCCTTGTTGTATATAATCATTTGTTGAGGTACAGTTTCTGCGCAGCCTCTGAAACTGCCCACTGGGGATGTTTTTCTTCCATACCGGATGGTGGCAACTCTTGTAATGAAGGTAAGAGTTGCCAGACGTGGGTTTGATGTGGTTACTAGTGGTGACCTTCTGTTCATCGTGAGATAAAACAAGATCCAAAAAGACCAACTGGTTATGGTCGATAACTGATGTAAAGGATAAACCCATCGGGTTATCGTTGCAAAAACTGACAAAGGAGGAGAAAATCTCAACTCCGCCGCTCCATATGAGCAAGATGTCATCTATATATCGACCATAAAACACAATATGCTCGGCAAAGGGATTGTTTCTCCAGTTCCATTTACCTGGACTTCATTAACTCTCTCCTCTCCCCTTCCTGGAGGATTGTTCACAATTACCAAGTCCCCATATTCCAGCTGATTGGTGGCAGTGCAGCTTTTTTATCATCTTAAAGTCACAAACAAAAGACTGCAGGGGTGATTCATCACAAAACATCTGTCAGTTTATATATCTTTTTATGATTAATGACTGATGATTTTTATGCTTTTAAGATCCCAGGAGGATCAGATGTCTTTGCCATTGTTTTCTTCATATTTAATAAATGTTTTTTATGTGTTTTCTTACACCATATCACAAGTCTCTTTGTTGCGCTGTTTTTTGATTTTTTTACTCAGCATATATAGTCTTCAAGGGATCCCATAGCCATAGAAAAATCAATCGGTTACATCAGCATCAGGTTCTTGGTAGCTGGTGATCCAAGACTGATTCATTGTTATGAATATGAGCTGATCAACAGAGTCTGTGGACAGGCACACTCTGTGATCGGTTACAAAGCCTCCAGCAGCACTGAATGTGCGTTCAGAAAATGTTTCTTCCTCTGCTCCCTCTGCGAAGCCTGGATAAGTTCTGCAAACTTACCCTTATAACGTGGATCAAGAAGGGTTGCCAGCCAGTAATGATCCCTCTCCTTGATACCACGAATCCTAGGGTCTTTTTCCAGGCTTTGCAGGATCAGAGAGGCCATGCAGTGTATGTTTGCAGACGCATTCGATCCTGAGTCCTCTGGGTCACTAAGGATCACATGATCCTCCTAGCCACGTACAACTCCATGAGTTTCTGGGGGCTGCAAACGATCCCTTGAAGACTGCTGATGCTGAGTGTTATCCTCCACCTCCATGCTGACACAATCCAACTCCTCCTCCTCTTCTTCTTTCTGTGTGATCAGCGGGCCTGCAGGGATACTAGTATCTGTATAAAGGGGGCCTTGAGAGGTAAGGAAGTCCTCCTCTTCCTCCCACTGTTCTGCCTCACGTGCCCTGTCCATTATTCCACAAAGTGTGTGCTCCAACAGGAAGACAAGAGGGACAGTATCACTGATGCATGCACTGTCACTGCTCACCATCCTCTTGGCCTCCTCAAATGGTGACAGGATAGTGCATGCATCCTTGAGTTCCACCTGGTGGGCATGTCACAAATGAGGTGGTTCTTGGGCAGCTGGCATTCTCTTTGAATGTCAGCCAGCCGAGCATTGGCATTATATGACAACAGACTTTCCTGGCCTGCCTCAGGAGATCCTGTAAGCCAGGGTACCTGCTCAGGAACCGCTGCAACCCCAAATTCAGGACGTGAGCCAAACAGGGAACATGGGTCAAGTGTCCCTGTTGGAGGGCAGAGAGGAAGTTGGTGCCATTGTCACATACAACCATTCCTGGCTGAAGCTGGCCTGGTGTCAACCACCTCTGAGCCTGCCCCTGCAGAGCTGACAGAATCTCTGCCCCAGTGTGGCTCCTGTCCCCTAAGCAGACAAACTCAAGCACCACATGGCATCTTTTTGCCTGAGTGCTTCCGTAGCCCCTTGAATGCCTATGGAGCACTACTGGTTCTGAGGAAAAATCTGCAGAGGAAGAGGCCATAGAGGAAGAAGAAGAGGAGGGTGGAGGAGAGAGCTGTGGCAGAATCACCACTAGCACTTTGGAGGCGTGGTGGCGGAACAAGCTCCAACAATACTGAACTCTGTCCTGCATCCTTCCCAGCTGCCAACAGAGTTAACCAGTGCGCTGTGAAAGAAAGGTAACGTCCCTGTCCATGCCTGCTGGACCATGAGTCAGCAGTAATATGCACCTTAATGCTGACCGCCCTGTCCAGGAAGGCCAAGATATTGCCTTCCATATGCTGGTAGAGAGCCGGAATGGCCTTTGGAACCTGCCACTAAGGTACCACACATTCCACAAATTCATGAGAGAGTCTACCAGCTGAAAAGGCAGCAGTTGCAGTGCTAGCAATTTGGCCAAGCTAGCATTCAGACGCTGAGCATGTGGATGGCTGGGACCAAATTTATTTTGACGGTTTAGCAACTGGGGTAGGGAAATTTTTCCTAGGCAGGCGTATCTCATATAAGTCCCAAGCTGCCCATATTTTAGTGTACTGCTTTTTTCTTTTTTGGGCCAAGAGCACTAAATCCTCCATAGCCCCAACTTTTCTGACCCTATTAAGTCACATTTCAATCGAAGGCAGCTTTGGGTTTTTCCAACAATATGTGACACAAGCCTTAGTAGCACAACACAGAGTTTTTATATGTCTGAATGGGGATGTCAGAGCAATGAAGCAAGAAAAAAAGCAGGGTCATTTGGTATTGGTGACGCAGCAGATCTTTGAGAGATCCTTTGCACCTCCAACCAGTACTCTCTAATCTTAGAACACGACCAAAATATATGAATTAATGTTCCCCCCTCCTCATTACATCGCCAACAGCGATCTTTGGCTTCTGCAAAAAATGTACAGAGCCTTGACGGGGTGTAATACCATCTTCTCAATAATTTGTAATTAGCTTCTTGAATCCATGAATTCAGTGAGAGGTAGATGATCTTCTGTCATTGGGCTAAAGTAAAAGTCTTATTAAGGTCTCTTTCCCACTTTCTAATCCCAGGTAACTCAAAGTCCTCTGGGGCACAATTAACACCGCATATATCTTAGATATCGTCCGAGTTAGGGGTTCTTTCTCTTTGCAATATAATTCAAACGTCGTTAATTGACAGTGATAATTTGTCGCTGGTCCCAATGTCCTAATGAAATGACACAATTGTAATGCCTGCCAGAGTTTTAATTAAAATCGGCCCCCAATGTGGCTATTGTAGGCCAAGTCTCAGAGTGCAAAAAATGCAATGCTTGGGTGCAGCCCTTTTCCACTAGCTTGTTGAATGCCCATGGTCCCACCCTTGGGCTAAAACGTGGGTTTCCCAAAAGGGCAAACAATGGTGAATGTATCGATGAGAATCTTGGGTTCCAACAAATTCCTGAAAATACACACAAAGTAGGGCCCATAGTAGGGTGCGTTTTAAGGGAAATTGGTAGTGTTGCATAGCACCAGGGGTTCTCCGTAGGGGTACCAGGCTGTACTGTTGTTCCATGTCTATTCACAGTTTAAACTGTCTGCACCAGTCAATTATTCTGCTAATTTGAGCAGCTTGATAGTATTTAAATGCATCTGGGACAGATATTCCACCATAACACTTAGGTATCACCATCAGACTTCTACTAATCCTTTGTATTTTATTCACCAATATAAATTTTGTGAAAGTACAGATTTGACCAAAGAAAACATGCCCGAATAGCGGTAGGAAGAGCCTGAAACAAGTACAAACATTTTGACACAGTACTCATTTTAATAATATTGCAATGGCCAAACCATGAGTAGCCCCTGGTGCCATTTATCTAAAAGAGAGCGCACTGAGCTATATAATGGAGAAAGGTTTATCAAGAAGGTATTTCCTAGATTTAATAGAATATGTGTGCCCAAATATTCCAGTGCTATGGAAACCCATTTAAAACTGAAATTGGGGGGGCGTGTCCGGGCGTGGGCGATGGCGGACGTCTCTCTGGAGAGCTCCGAGTACACCAGTGCTTATCCGCTGCCATCGGGCTCCTACACAGTGGATTTCTACCTGGAAATAAGCCTGCACAATCGTCTGGGCTCCCCAGCAGTGCCCAGAGTAATTATTGTCCGGGGATTCTGCGGATGACACCCGGGAGAGACCGCATCAGTCCTCCCGCGGCCGCCGCCATCTTGCTACTCCCAGGCCTCCCGGGGACAACGCCACACATCTGGAGGTAGAGGACCCTTCCTTCACCCCATTCCTGCATAGGGACTGTCCAGGCATTATAAGGAGGCCTCGCCAGGTCCCGGGGACGCCGCGGTCCGTTCCGGACTAGTGCGGCCTAGTGGAGCCAGCGGATCCCGCTGTTTCCTGGGGCTGGATCCCCACCGGAGGCTGCCGCGGCCGGTCCGGCCTACATCAGCGGTACAGGCCGCCTATCTGCGCCCACCCTATCAGCCCTCCGGACCCAAGCCCTGGCCTGAGGTGTCACCACAGCTCCCAGACTAGATACTATTTGCTACAGAGGCTGCAGCTTGTGACACTGTGCCCTGGGACCACTGCACCAAGGAGATCCCAGCCTTAGGGCCTCACTGCCTGGCCTTCTCTTCTGGCCTATTAGTGTGACTGCAGGGAAGAACTGCTATTGGGGAAGGTGGGCCTGTGGGCGCCTAGAGGCATACCTGACTGCCCCTCAACAACAGCCCAGGACCGGGAGTGGCAGAGAAAGGGTGCACCCAGAGGAGTCCCTGTGGACCATACCATGACAGCTCCCCTCCCCGGGGCTGTGACTTGAAGATGGCTGGGTGAAGACAGGCTCTGGGGGGACCCCCTGCCTGACCCGGACCATATGGGCCACAACACAACTTCCCCTGATGTGACCTCGGCATGACCACCCCCAAAAGATACAGGACAAGATCAGCAACCCGCGGTACCCACAACCGACCTTCACAGACCGGTATTCAACGTTTCTTCAGGGGGAACCCGTACATTTCACCTGGTGTCACCGCCGATACGCCTTGGAAATAGTCCCCATTGGGACACAGACCCTCCTAGGTACACCCGCATCAGACTATCTTTCAGGGACTCCGGCTGTGTTCAGATCTGAGATGGCCAGCCCTTCCTCAAACCAGGGAAACATTGATGATGACCTCCGCAGTATGCTACGAGCTCTGCCTACGAGGGCGGACATCGAGGCCCTCCCTACGAGGGCAGACATTGAAACCCTAATCCTGCGGATAGAGGAGGAACATAACAGGGACATACAAGAGGTGAGGAAAGAGCTGCATGCCATAGAAGACCGAGTCTCCTCAGGGGAAACCCAGCTCACTTCATTGGCGGCTAGGGTGCAAGCATTGGAACACACACAGGATACCCATGCAGTGGTGGCGCAGGAGATGCAGCTCCATCTGGAGGAAATGGAGTTATTGCGGCGACTGCGGGGTATCCCGGAGGCTACGGGTCAAGAAGATTTGGCAGAGACTGCCACCGCTATCTTTCACAGGCTCCTGGGCGACCTGCCTCCCTCCCTGGAAATTGACCGAGTCCACCGGGCGCTGGGCCCCAGATCTACCGATCCGGCACGACCTTGCGATGTTCTGTGCCACTTACACAGATACGCACAGAAGGAAGCGCTTCTAAAGAGGGCATGGGATCATGGGGTCATTGACTTTGACGGAGCACAGATTCAGATACTCCCGGATCTATCCAAGGCCACTCTACAACGCCGCACCATGCTGAAACCGGCTCTTGAAGTTGCAAGACGCCACGGGTGCACATACAGATGGGGCTACCCCCTGACAGTCATCTTCCGCACGGATAGCGGATCCTTTACATTATGCACACTGGCGGACCTCCCCACCCTCTTTGCTTTACTGGGCGCAGAACCAGTCCAGGTGCCAAACTGGCTGGTAAGGATCCCGCACCCGGCAGGCCGTTTGGGCCCAACGTCGGGCAGCGCCGCCCCACCAACTCGCTCCCAGAGGTCCAGAGGTCGGTCCCGCGCTACGTCCGCTTCAGTGAACAGGTCACGTGAGTCATAATGTCTCCCCTCAGCACTTACTATGTTGTTCTACACTGGTTGACATCTTCACCCCTCCTCCACAATATTTTCTTGTGATCTACATCCCCCTCCCCCCCCATCAGGATTATCCCCTGCCGTGTGGCTGTCCTGGCCCCTGGCGCCACGTTGGGGACATGTGGAGCGGTGCCGTGCCGTGATGTCCCTGGACGCTTCTATATGTGTGTTACCATCCGGGGAGAACGCGGGGTCGCTTTTGCAACGCCCGGTTGGGGCGCTGTCGGTCTGCACTTTAGTACTCCAGCTCCGCTGGACAGTAACAGCTGGGAGTCTTCCCCTCTCAGTCGCTACCCATTTTCTGGAAAGTCTATTCCCTACTTCTTTAACCTTTCACTTTTACACCCCGATACTACACTCTTCCTCCCTTCAGTCTTTCCCCTCCCTCTCTTCCCCCCTTCCATACCTTCCATCCTGACACGAACATGGATGTGCTTAACATTGTTACCCTTAATGCAAAGGGGCTCAATGTCCCCGAGAAGAGACGCATGCTACTAAACTATATGAAACGACAAAACGCTGATATTGTCTTGATACAGGAGACGCACTTTAGGGAGAACAGGTTCCCTATCTTAACAAACAGATTTTACCCGACAGTCTATCATTCCACATACTCGGAGGCCAAATCTACAGGGGTCTCCATTCAAATATCAGCCAAGGTCCCATGGACTCTGATAGATCTAATGACAGACCCTAAGGGACGGTTTTTATTTCTCAAAGGCCTGATAGGTAGTGTGAAGGTTACCATCGCTAATCTCTATGCCCCTAATAGCAGACAAGACCGGTTTGTGAAAAAACACTTAAACTTGCTTCAAAACTTTACGGAAGGACAACTGATCATAGGCCGGGACCTAAACATCCCATTAATATCCGCAGAGGACACCTCTACTGGGCTGTCCTCCATCGCCCGTGGCACACGGAAGGCTGTCCAGGCTGCCCTACATGCTGCACAACTGGTGGTTGTTTGGCGCCTCTTCCATTCCGGTGAATGGGACTACACTTTTTTCTCTAGGCTGCACCTCGGTTATTCACGTATCGATAATTTTTTGATGCCACACAACCAACTTCAGGCGGTCAAAGGCTCCACTATTGGGTCTATCACATGGTCAGACCATGCCCCTGTTACATTACACTACGCTTTAACCGACTTTTATAGGGGACAAAAGAAGCCATGGAGACTAAATGAGAGCCTCCTCCAAGACGCTGAGGTACTAACAGACGTAACAACCGAATTATCACATTACTTTCACTCTAACAACACAGGGGACTGTGACGTGGGCCTAATTTGGGAGGCACATAAGGCGGTGATTCAAGGGATACTGATAAAACACGGCGCACAAATCAAAAGACAAAGAACCGCTCAATTATCCAAGCTATTCGGCAAACTTCAAATCCTAGAAGCAAAACACAAACAGACACCGACTACTCCCTTAGGTAGTGAGCTGGACACGATACGCACTCAAAAACCCGACCATCTCCACTTTAAAGCTAAGGCAGCGCTCCAGATTTCCCGTAAAAAAATCTAAGAATCAGGCAATAAATGTGGCAGACTGTTGGCGCAATCTCTGAAAGCCCAACGAACAGCTTCTTATATACCCCACGTCTTCTCTTCCTCCGGGAGGCAAGAGACGTTGCCTCAACAAATTACCAACACATTCAAGTCCTTTTATGAGACTCTATACAACCTAAACGTGACCCAGCCAACCCAGGAACATATAGCCGACTACATAGCCTCTTCCAACATGCCCACCCTGTAGACAGAAATACGGGACACTCTAGAGGAACCTATAACATTGTCCGAAATCCAACTGGCAATAAGTAATACCAAGCGAGAGAAGGCCCCGGGACCTGATGGCTTAACAATACAATATTACAAGACTTTACTCCCATCTCTCGGACATCATCTACTTCATCTTTTTAATGACCTTACTAAGAGGAGTAAACTTCACGATCCCTAAAGAGGGTAAAGACTCGTCCCAGTGTGGGAGCTATCGCCCGATTTCCCTACTGAATACAGATCTTAAGCTGTTTACCAAAATTATAGCTTTAAGGCTGCAGCCATACATCCCCGACCTGATACACCTAGACCAGGTAGGCTTTGTCCCAACTAAGGAGGCTAGGGATAATACCACCAAAGTCCTGAACCTGCTGCACGCTGCCATCTTGGAAGACAGACCAAGTGTCTTTAGCCGCGTACACACGTAGCCGTCTGTCCGACGTACTTAGTCTGGCGGACTTCCCGCCAGACTGTCCGTCGGACTTTCCGAACAGACTACTTGCCCATACACGGCACTTTTTCAGCGGACTAATACGGCGTACTAAGTCCGCCGTACTATCCACCCTACTTTTGAAATGAATGGACTCGCCCACACACACGGAGGAAAGTCCGCTTATTTCGAGCGGGTCTCCAGGTAGGCGGGGCCCGCGAAGGAGACGTCGCTGGCCCCGCCGCCTGGTATGGACTTAAAGGGGAACCCCAACGCCAAAAAAAATCGTGCGAGCGCCCCCCCCCCTTCTGAGCCGTACCCCCCACCCCAAAGCACCTTGTCCCCATGTTGATGAGGACAAGGGCCTCTTCCCGACAACCCTGGCCGTTGGTTGTCGGGGTCTGCGGGCGGGGGGCTTATCGGAATCCGGGAGCCCCCTTTAATAAGGGGGCCCCCGGATACTGGCCCCCCACCCTATGTGAATGAGTATGGGGTACAATGTACCCCTACCCATTCACCTGTAAAATAAAGTACAAAAAAAAACACAACACACGAGATAAAATAGTTTATTGCACAGCTCCGGGGCTCTTCCGTCTTCGGGGGTCTTCTCGCCGGACTCCTCCGCTATCTTCTTGTAGCTCTTTGCTAGCGGAGGAGCCCGGCATTCTTCTTCATCATGTGACATCAACCCATGTGACACCGCCCCTTGTCCCTATATAAGTGGCAGCGCAGCGCGTCCCTGGCATTGCGGCCGGAGAGAACGTCGAGTCAACATCTCCAGGAGAAGAAGAAGAAGAAGAAGAAGAAGAAGAACGGAAGGCAGCGGCGGCGGCGACAGAAGACCGGGCCACCGCCTGTAAAAGAGCTATAAGAAGGCGCGGTGGCCTGGCAGAAGAACCGAAGAGGGGGACAAGACCCCCGAAGTCGGAAGAAGAGGCCGCGGCGACGAAGAAGAATGCCGGGCTCCTCCGCTAGCAAAAGAGCTACAAGAAGATAGCGGAGGTGTCCGGCGAGAAGACCCCCGAAGACGGAAGACCCCCGGAGCTGTGCAATAAATTATTTTATCTCGTGTGTTGTGTTTTTTTTTGTACTTTATTTTACAGGTGAATGGGTAGGGGTACATTGTACCCCATACTCATTCACATAGGGTGGGGGGCCGGTATCCAGGGGCCCCCTTATTAAAGGGGGCTCCCGGATTCCGATAAGCCCCCCGCCCGCAGACCCGACAACCAACAGCCAGGGTTGTCAGGAAGAGGCCCTTGTCCTCATCAACATGGGGACAAGGTGCTTTGAGGTGGGGGGTACGGCTCAGAAGGGGGGGGCGCTCGCTCGCCCCTCCTTTCCTGGCCGGCCGGGTAGCATGCTCGGACAAGGGTCTGTTGTGGACTTTGGGGGGACCCCCACGCCGATTTTTTTCGGCGTTGGGGGTTCCCCTTTAAGTCCATACCAGGCGGCAGGGCCAGCGACGTCTCCTTCGCGGGCCCCGCCTACCTGGAGACCCGCTCGAAATGAGCGGACTTTTCTCCGGGCGGGAAAAGTCCGTTCATTTCAAAAGTACGGCGGACTGGCACACACAAAAAGGCGAGTCCACCGGGAAGATTGGAGTGTAACACGGCATTCTAAGTCCGCCGTACTTTCGGGTCAAAAAAGTATGCCGGAGGCTACACACGGGGGGATTGTCCGGCGGACTTGAGTTTGCCGGACTTTTCCACCCGCTTGTTTGATCGTGTGTACGCGGCATTAATGATATTATCCCTTGCTTCCCGCGAGGGGATAAATCCTACTTGATCTAAATGCACCAACTGGCAGAGTTGTGGTTGAAGACGAGAGGCAAGTAGTTTGGTAAAACGCTTTAAATCTACATTAAGTAGTGGGATTGGCCGATAGCTACCACAATCTGATGGGTCTTTCCCTTCCTTGGGGATTACCAAAATGTGAGCCAAAAGTGCGTCCGGGGAAGTATCTTAGTCTGGCCTACTGCATTAAAAACTTTTACCATATGCATACCTAACAGGGAGAAAAAGTTTTTCTAATACAGTATGGTAAATCCATCAGGGCCTGAGGCCTTTCCATGCTTAATCGTTTTTATCACCAAATTGATTCCTCAACAGATATTGGGGCTTCCAGGCTATGACGGATTGGGGAATGTAGCAGAGTAAGACGTGCAGAGGAAAGCTATTCCTCCACAATAGGCCTAGGTAATGATGTTGATTTCAGATTATATAAAGAGGAGTAATATTCATTAAACTTCTCGGCAATATCTTTAAGTAACAAAATTAATTGTCCATTCTTTCCTTTTATATGGGGTATATTTGTTGTCAGTCCTTTTTCCTTAAAGCGGACCTCCACCCTGAAGTGGAAGGTCCACTCATCTGATCCCTCCCCCCCTCCGGTGCCACAATTGGCACCTTTCAGGGGGATGGGGGTTCTGCACCTTTATTAAGTCACCTCTGCATACTTGGATAATCCAGGTATCTGCCTCCACTTCCGTGACAAGCTAGCCGCAGCTAACTGCAGATGCCCCGCTCGCCGTTGCGTTCTGGGAAACACACAGTTCCCAGGACACAGCGGGGACCAGTGGAGAAGCACAGCGCGACTCACGCATGCGCAGTAGGGAACCAGGCAGTGAAGCCACAACGCTTCACTTCCCATTTCCCTGACAGAGGATGGCCGCGAGACGAGCGATTGCTCATCATCTGCCACCGACATCGCTGGACCCTGGGACAGGTAAGTGTCCATTTATTAAAAGTCAGCCGCTGCAATATTTGTAGCTGCTGGCTTTTAATATCTTTTTTAAAGGTGTAGCTCCTCTTTAAGCTTCCCGCCAGTGCTTTACTACACTTATCTCCCAATGCATACGTTACTTTCCTCCCTGATTGTATTGCTGCTTTTGCCTTAAAGCGAAGGAGATTTGATATCTGTCGCCTCCGGTGTTCCAAGTCCTCCCCCACTGATGCCATTTGTGTCCTCTTATGTTGCAACTCAAGGGTCTGGATTTCTTCTAATAATTGTGTTATCTGTGCCTCTCGTACATTCTTCAGTCGAGATCCATGTTTAATTAATTAAGAGTTTCCTTTGTCTGGAAGTAAGCTATAATTTCTTTAGCTATGTCATCCCAAATTTCAGGATTCTGCAGCAGACTTTCATTGGGACACCAACACAAATCCGGGGAGCAAGCTGAGCCAGATAGGGAGATACAAAACGTGACCAGTGCATGATCTGACCATGTTATACTTCCTATTGACACAGCTAGAACTGAGGTAAGTAGATAATGTGGCACAAAAAATAAATCTATACGAGAGTATATTTGGTGAGGATAAGAAGAAAATGTATAATCTCTCTCTCTCTTGCATATAGGATCCGCCATATGTCTACCAACTGCATCTCGTGGAATTTCCACACAATGTGTTTCCTAGTACCTCCTGGTATAGAGGAGGTCCCCGAGGAAGTGTCTATTCTGGGGTCCAGTGGCATGTTAAAATCTCCCCCAAGAATCAACTTGCCTTCCACAAATTCTGCAAGCTTAGACAAGATTTTACTTAAAAATTTGTCTTGGTGACATTTGATACACTAAAACTAGAATTTTCACTCTCGAATCACCAGTTTTTCCGATTTCTACAGGTTCGACATGCAATTCGCTCCCAGTTTCCAGAATCATTAACTAACCCCACTTGTAATCCTATAATGAACATAGTCAAAAGTGTAGAACCTCAGAAATTAATATCATTATTATATAATATGCTTCATACTCCCTCATCCACTAAAATAGCTTACAATATAAAATCAAGATGGGAGGGAGACCTAGGAATCCAGGAAGATGAGGACTGGAGTGAAGCATTGGACGCATGCAAAGCTGTCTCACCCAAGCTATCTGACAGACTGACCAAACATACATCCTACACCGTGCATACCTCACTCCTATAAGAATAGCGAAATTCACCCAGGGACATCCCTCCACATGTCTATTATGTAGTTAAGAAACAGGCACAGAAGACAAAAGTTGTCAGACAAACCTGATTTCTTTTTATGAGGTGGTAAGTAAAACCTTGGGGTGGTGGTGGACGTGGTATACTTGGATTTTGAAAAAGCGTTCGATACAGTTCTGCACTCACGGCTCATGTGTAAGGTAAAGTCTACAGGTTTGGAAATATCAGTTTGTAAATGGATGGAAAACTGGCTAAAAGACAGAATTCAGAGAGTAGTGGTTAAGTATTCTTACTCTGAATGGTCTAAGGTTATCAGTGGTGTACCCCAAGGCTCAGTGCTGGGACCCTTACTTTTTAATATCTTTATAAATGATATTGGGTCTAGGATCAAAAGTAACATTTCCGTCTTTGCAGATGACACCAAGCTCTGCATTGGATATAGTCCTTACAGGATGTCTCCAATTTACAAGCCGACCTCAATGCTCTGTCTAATTGGGCGACTATGTGGCAGATGAGGTTTAATGTTGAGAAAGGTAAAGTTATGCACTTGGGGGCTAAGAATATGCATGCATCATACATTTTAGGGGGAGTACAACTGGGGGAATCCATAGTGGAGAAGGATCTGGGGGATTTGGTAGATCATAAGCTCAATAATAGCATGCAATGCCAAGCTGCAGTTTCCAAAGCGAGCAAAGTCCTTTCCTGTATTAAGAGAGGTATGGACTCCAGAGAGAGATATATCATTTTGCCCCTGTTCAAATCATTAGTAATGCATCTGGGATATGCAGTTCAGTTTTGGGCACCAATTCTCAAAAACGATATTGGGGAACTGGAGAAAGTGCAGAGAAGGGCAAACAAACTGATAAGAGGCATGGAGGAACTCAGCTATGAGGAAAGATTAGAGAAACTGAATTTATTCACTCTTGATAAGAGGAGATTAAGGGGGATATGATCAACATGTACAAATATATAAGGGATCCATATAGTGAACTTGGTGTAGAGTTATTCACTTTACAGTCAACAAAGAGGACTTTACGCCTAGAGGAAAAGAGATTTCATCTCCAAATACAGAAAGGTTTCTTCACAGTAAGAGCTGTGAAAATGTGGAATAGACTCCCTGCAGAGGTGGTTCTGGCCAGCTCAGTGGATTGCTTTAAGAAGGGCCTGGGTTATTTCCTAAGTGTACATAATATAACTGGGTACTAACATTTATAGGTAAAGTTGATCCGGGGAAAATCCCATTGCCTCTCTGGGGATTAGGAAGGAATTTTTTCCCCTACTTTAGCAAATTGGATCATGCTCTGCTGGGTTTTTTTTGTCTTCCTCTGGATCAACTGTGGGTATAGAATTGGGTATATGGGATTGTATGATATTATTATTATTATTTTTTTTGCGGTTGAACTAGATGGACTTGTGTCTTTTTTCAACCTGACTATGTAACTATCTAACATTATACCACCTCCTGTGGTCCATCCCCTACATACTTTTGGAAACAAGTGGTAGATTTTCTTCATGACAATATGGGATCTCCGCTGACCTTAGACCCCAAACCATGCCTACTGGGTATTTTCCCAGACGCTAACACTGTCAAATACACCAAAACATTTACATGTGACCCTATTTTCTGCCCGGAAAACTATTGCTAAACTCTCGATGAGACAAGTTCCCCTTACATTATCTGACTGTAAAACTGACGTTAATAGCACATTGCCCTAGAAAAAATGTGTCTACATTAATAGAGGGCGCTCTGCAAAATATAACAAGGTCTGGGACCGTTGGCTGAATACAAGTGACACATGTGTGTAACACTGCAGAGCGCATCCCCTTCTTTATCGTACCACCCTACTGGACCTATACCATACGGCTCATTCTCTTCAAATCTGTATAATAGCAAATTATATATTGATACCCCAAAAGATCTAATATTGCTACATTGTAACAGTCTTTATAATTGACCAGAGACTTCTGGTTATCACCTATGTGAGTAATATGTATAATAATTGTGCTGAACAAAAGATATAATGTTTGTGCATTGGAAAATTGTACAATTATTTTTTGGGGGGAAATAAAAACATTTTATTAAAAAAAAAAAAAGTCTTGGTGTACATTTGGAGCATATATGGTGGCCAATGTCACCTTAACGCCCCCAATTTGGCCCTTAAGGAACAAAAAGTGACCATTTATGTCAATACATTTATCCATTAAGGACCAAGATAACCGACTAGAGATCAGAATAGACACCCCTTTTGATTTTTCTTCTTGGTTATAAGCATGATACACACAGGGGAAAAATCAATTTTGAAGGAAGGGGAGTCTGCCCGCCCTAAAGTGTGTTTCCTGCACATATGACACATCTGTACTCAAAAGCTTTAATTCATTAAGAAGCATCTTCCGCTTTTGCGGGAGATTGAGTCCTCTGGCATTTATGGCGGTCACCCTCACCCCCTCCATCTCCTCTAAAAATGGAAGAGATGGAGAAAGAAAAAAAAAAGCACTGTAGCACTGTCAACTGTAGATACAGAGTTTAATTGCCCTCTTTCAGTGGCCTGTGAGTGTCTGCCTCTCTTTGGTGGCCTTCCGGACATGCTGTAAATTTTGTTTAGCAAAAAAACACTACACTGTATTGTGTACTGTGTACACCACCAGGAAAGTAGTAGCAACTGCACTAGGGGTGCACGGTACTGTGTACTCCAATTGAAGTGTAATAACTATGGGTGCACTGTATTTATTGTGTACACCACCAGGAAAGTAGTAGCAACTGCACTAGGGGTGCACGGTACTGTGTACTCCAATTGAAGTGTAATAACTATGGGTGCACTGTATTTATTGTGTACACCACCAGGAAAGCAGTAGCAACTGCACTAGGGGTGCACGGTACTGTGTACACCAACTGAAGTTTAATAACAACTATGGGTACACTGTATGTATTGTGTACACCACCCGGAAAGTAGTATCAACTGCACTAGGGGTGCACGGTACTGTGTACACCAACAGAAGTTTAATAACAATCTCCTTAATGGCCTACCCTTAAGCAGGCTATCCCCTCTTCAGTCTATTATGAATTCTGCTGCTAGACGAATACACCTCACTAACTGATCCATGACTGCTGCTTCTCTCTGCCAATCCCTTCACTGGCTTCCCCTACCCCACTATGTAAAATTCAGAATACTAACCATAACATACAAGGCCATTCACAACATCACCCCCATCTAAATCACCAACCTCAACTGCAGATATCGCCCCAAATTGTCCCATCCGCTCCGCCCAGGACCTCCTGCTCTCTAGCTCCCTTGTTACCTCCTCCCATGCTCACCTTCAAGACTTCTGCAGAGCCTCTTCCATCCTCTGGAACTCCCTGCCCCAGTATATCCGATCAGCCCCTACCCTGTCCACCTTTAGGAGATCCCTGAAAACTAATTTATTCAGAGAAGCCTATCCCACACCCACCTAACTATCCCCGAGCCCCCCCCATCAAATCATTCTCAGCAGCTATTACCTTTTGTACCACCACCTCCCTTTAGAATGTAAGCTCTACGAGCAGGGCCCTCCTATACCTTTTGTATTGAACTGTACAGTAATTGTGTTTTTCCCCCTATACATTGTAAAGCACTACGTAAACTTCTGTCGCTATATAAATTGTGTATAATAATAATAATATTAGCAACTATGGGTATACTGTATGTGCTGTGTATACCACCAGAAAAGTAGTAGCAACTTCACTAGGGGTGCACGGTACTGTGTACACCAACAGAAGTTTAATAACAACTATGGGTGTACTGTATATATTGTGTACACCACCAGGAAAGCAGTAGCAACTGCACTAGGGGTGTACATTACTGTGTACACCAACAGAAGCTTAATAACAACTATGAGTGTACTGTATTGACCACCAGAAAAGTATGAGAAACTGCACTGTGGGTGCACAGCACTGTATACTGTGTACACCGCCTGAAGTATATTAGAAACAGTACACCAGGAACGGCCTGCAGACCGGTCTAGCTAAACTGGATACAGTGGATATATATAAATATATATATATATATATATATATATATATACACGAGAGTTGCATATATAAATTAAATACACTGCAGCTAACTGAATCACCTGCCTGCCTGAAGTATATTAGAAACAGTACACCAGGAATGGCCTGCAGTGAGATATAGCTAAACTGCAGTGGATATATATATATATATATATATATATATATATATATATAGATAGATAGATATATATATACATACATGAGACTATCTGTATATATATACAGTGGTGTGAAAAAGTGTTTGCCCCCTTCCTCATTTCCTGTTCCTTTGCATGTTTGTCACACTTAAGTGTTTCGGAACATCAAACCAATTTAAACAATAGTCAAGGACAACACAAGTAAACACAAAATGCAATTTGTAAATGAAGGTGTTTATTATTAAAGGTGAAAAAAAATCCAAACCATCATGGCCCTGTGTGAAAAAGTGATTGCCCCCCTTGTTAAAACATACTATAACTGTGGTTGTCCACACCTGAGTTCAATTTCTCTAGCCACACCCAGGCCTGATTATTGCCACACCTGTTCACAATCAAGGCATCACTTAAATAGGAGCTGCTTGACACAGTAAGGTCCACCAGAAGATCCTTAAAAGCTACACATCATGCCGAGACCCAAAGAAATTCAGGAACAATTGAGAAAGAAAGTAATTGAGATCTATCAGTCTGGAAAGGGTTATAAAGCCATTTCCAAAGCTTTGGGAATCCAGCGAACCACAGTGAGAGCCATTATCCACAAATGGCGAAGACATGGAACAGTGGTGAACCTTCCCAGGAGTGGCCGGCCGCCCAAAATTACCCCAAGAGCGCAGCGACGACTCATCCAAGAAGTCACAAAAGACCCCACAACAACGTCCAAGGAACTGCAGGCCTCACTTGCCTCAGTTAAGGTCAGCGTTCATGCCTCCACCATCAGGAAAAGACTGGGCAAAAATGGCCTGCATGGCAGAGTTCCAAGGAGAAAACCACTGCTGAGCAAAAAGAACATCAAAGCTCGTCTCAATTTCTCCACAACACATCTTGATGATCCCCAAGACTTTTGGGAGAACATTCTGTGGACCGATGAGACAAAAGTGGAACTCTTTGGAAGGTGTGTGTCCAAGTATATCTGGCGTAGAAGGAACACTGCATTTCATAAAAAGAACATTATACCAACAGTAAAATATGGTGGTGGTAGTGTGATGGTCTGGGGCTGTTTTGCTGCTTCAGGACCTGGAAGACTTGCCGTGATAAAAGGAACTATGAATTCGGCTGTCTACCAAGAGATCCTGAAGGAGAATGTCCGACCATCTGTTCGTGTACTCAAGCTGAAACGAACTTGGGTTCTGCAGCAGGACAATGATCCTAAACACACCAGCAAGTCCACCACCGAATGGCTGAAGAAAAACAAAATTAAGACTTTGGAGTGGCCTAGCCAAAGTCCTGACCTGAATCCTATTGAGATGTTGTGGTATGACCTTAAAAAGGCCGTTCATGCTCGAAAACCCTCTAATGTAACTGAATTAGGACAATTCTGCAAAGATGAGTGGGACAAAATTCCTCCAGGACGCTGTAAAAGCCTCATTGCACGTTATCGGAAACGCTTGGTTGCAGTTGTTGCTGCTAAAGGTGGCCCAACCAGTTATTAGGTTTAGGGGGCAATCACTTTTTCACACAGGGCCATGATGGTTTGGATTTTTTTTCACCTTTAATAATAAACACCTTCATTTACAAATTGCATTTTGTGTTTACTTGTGTTGTCCTTGACTATTGTTTAAATTGGTTTGATGTTCCGAAACACTTAAGTGTGACAAACATGCAAAGGAACAGGAAATGAGGAAGGGGGCAAACACTTTTTCACACCACTGTATATATAACAGGGTGGATAAAAATCAATAATTAAAAAAAAAATGAAATCAGATTTTTTTTTTTTATCAGATTTTTTTTATTAAATCATTTTTTTTTATTTGTATCAAATTTATTTTAATAAAATGCTTTAGGAGTAAAAATATATCTAAAGATAGTTTTCTATTTAAGATACATTCATAATTTAGTTTATTCGGCATGAAATGGAGCTTAGTTATATAGCAAGAGGCTGTATAGTCTACAATATTTAAATTTTTTGGCAAACTCATTCAATCAATCCAAGCTCTGCAAGCTGAGATAACATGCACTGCATTGATGCATTCACACAATTTCACAGTAACGATGAGATAAAACAAAGTTCAGGAATATTCCTTTATCCCATTGTTTTGCAAATATATGTACACTACAAACTGTATGACTGAAACAGTTCTGATATTGCAATTCTACTAACCTGACAGCTTATTATTCTAAATAGGAAACCTTCATTTTGTTTGCAAATATTCAATATTCTAACTGCCAGCACAAATGAGTCCTTACATTTAAAGAGCACCTGTCATTTCAGATCCATCATGATAGCACCTGTTAGCAGGCATCCAGTCTCCTGCTGCCGCCACGTTCCTCGCCTTGCTGTGTTACTGCCACATCACCAGCTGTCCCATTAAAGTGAATGGGACTGTCGGTGAGTCAACAGTGGGTCAGAGGAGGGTGCAGGACAGAGAGGACAGTTGCTCTGTAAAAATTATGATGTAAATCAAGTTGATTTAAATCAAGCCTTTTTACTAGTGATTTAAATCAAATCCACCCTGTCCAGCAATCGAGTCCCAGTGATTTTGGGCAGTGCATTCAAGACGGGGGAGGAAGACCTGGGCAGATGCATGTTATATATAAATAACCAGCAGTGCTAAAAATAATTATATAAATATATAAACATGAATCAAAAGTGCAAAAACAGCCTGTAAAATTATAGGCAAACAAATCCATGAATACAGTTCATTCAAAACATAAACAGTCTAGTAAATGGGCTGAAAAAGTATCCAACCATCCAAAAAGTGAACTGTGCATGTAGATGAAAGAAGAGCATCCACCACCAGCCAAAGACAATCGGCGTACGCCTCTTACCAAATGTGTTGGATCAAAAATGATAATGATTATAAATGCATGTGTGACAACATGAGGAGCTGGTCATAAATGGAAACGTTTGTTACTCAAGCCCAGTTACTAACCCAAAGGATTAAAAAATAAGCTACCATAGTGCAGCCCATCAAAAGTATAAATTGTTTAATGAGAATTAGTGACAAGTACCTTCACATGGCTTGTAACATGCACATAGTATAGTCCAGCAAGCCGTCAGCTCGTATACAGCCACAAACAGCAGCGAATCGTGCGTGATGTTGTCACCTCAGGCCACACCCGATGCGTTTTGTCATCAGTGACGTATTTGATTCTTTTAAGATTTAATAGATTCATGTTTTATGTTGATTTTCCTTTCACTCATTATTTTGTTGCAGTTGTTACGTTACCGGTAAAGAAACAGGCTGGACTAGCAGAAATGACAAATTTCTACACTCCCTTTCTTACCAACCTTTGCAATAATTACTACTGTTCTTATATAGCATATTCAATTGCTATGTCACTGTGTTAAAATGCACATTGCTGTAGCACCCAGCCATAGATAAGTTTCGGCTTTGCAAGAAGTAAAACAGCAACACTTATATTTGATTTAAAATTGTTAATTTTCTACTGTTCTATACTGTTCTCTTCAGGAAGGCTTACTCTGGATTGCATAGTGCATAGACACAAAATTAAGTCAATACAAACATGCAAGTTTGTTAATGCAAGAATTAAAGTAAAACTATAGGCAAAACTCTTTTTATGTTGGATAGAGTGAGGGAATGTTATAACCCCTGTCATATTTTTTTCGCCATCTGTGTCCCATTGCAGAGATTTCCCTTTAATTTCTATCCCATAGCCAAACAGGAAGTGAGAGGAAATCCCTGCAAATTAAGGAAATTCCTTCGGGACCCTACAGGTCACCAGAACTAGTGGTCCCTCTATTACTTTTTTGGGGACACCCCAAAATTTGGGATTTTCTTTTACTTTCAGGCTGGTTTCACACTGGTGCGATCACAGACATTGCATGTGATTCGCATTGCATTGCTGTGCATATCACATGTGATGTCTGTGTGATGCAAATTAAGCCATACAAAGTGTATGGCTAAAATCGCATAAACTTCGGACCAAAATGGTGAAGCACTCTGTTTTTGGTCCGCACTGGAATCGGTTCACACCCATGCGATCCTATTCCTGTATCATTTCACAGTTCGCACTGAGAACCGATCTGGTGATGTCATTAACTTTACATTGATACCCCCAGTAGATTGCAGGTATCAGCGTGAAACCCCTGTGATTCAGGTGCGATGCAGGAACCCGCACAGGAATCGCAAGGTTTCCCACATCGCACCAGTGTTAACCGAGCCTAAATGATAATGGTAGACAAATAGAGGAGCACATAGAGCAATAAAAACTGGCACGTGTTTAGCACTAATCCACCTAGGCTAAGTTCAAACCTGAAAAAAAAAAGGTTTTGCCTTTAGTTATACTTTAAAGGGGTTGTAAACCCTCGTGGTTTTGCACCTTAATAAATTCTATGCATTAACCCCCCTGACGGTATTCCTGAATCTGGCTCGGGGTAGAATTTTTATACCAAAAGCGGTAACCCTGAGCCAGACTCGGGACCGCATCGCTGGATCCAGGAGGACGCTTACTTACCTTATCCCTTGGATCCAGCGATGTCCCCCCGCTATCTATCACGGAGGTGATCTCCGTTCCCTGCGAGCGTTGCAACACACGGGGACGGAGATCGGCGCCAAATTCAAAAAGTGAAACACTCACTATACATACAGTATAATGTAATCTTACAGATTACATTGGTGTATGTAATTATTTCACATCCCCTTTGTCCCTAGTGGTCTGCCCAGTGTCCTGCATGCAGTTTTATAATACTGTTCTTTATACCTGGAAACTGGAGATTGTCCATAGCAACCAAAACTGTCCCTTTACATGAAAAATGGTTTTAGACCAGCTAGAAAACAGCGATAATAAATTGTAATCACTCGCAGAATTGAGGGATAGTGATTTGTGGGGAGATCTGTCATCAAACACTGAATAGTAATGACAGTGACAATTCTGCAACTGAGCAAATTTCAGTGTTTTTGATTTGATTACATTATTGAATAATTTTTATTATTGTTATATTATTATTTGGTATAATTATTTATAATTATTTATTATATTATAATTTATGATTTCATTTTTCAAACTTTATCATACCCGGGATGTCTACTAGACTCTGGTTTGGACAGATTTAAGTGAGTTATTGCTAAGAATTACAGGACTACAATATAAAACACCAAATTTTCATGCAAAATAATTGTACCGCTTTTAGCACCTAAAATCCACCAGGGAGGTTAAGGTGAAAAACCTCCTGTGGTGCTGCAGCCCCCCTGAGCCCCTGTTTTACTTACCCAACCCCGATCCTTCGCTGGCCAGGAACGGGGAGCTCTAGCTGGTGTCTCATGTCCTGATTGGATAGATTGATTACAGCACAGCCATTGGCTCCCGCTGCTGTTAATCGAATCCAACAACGTGGCGTCGGGGGGCGGGGCCAAGTCCTGTATTCTGTGAATGGACACGGATGCAGGACTCGGGAGCGCGCCCGCATGGGTAACCACCGTAGGAGAGCGCTTCTCCAGCATGGACAGTCGATGCAGGGAGGATCCAGGAGCGCCACTGAGGGACCCCAGAAGAGGATGATCGGGGCCACTCTGTGCAAAACTGACTGTACAGTGCAGGTAAGTATGACATGTTTATTTTTAAAGAAAAAACAAATATTTACAATCCCTTTAATGTTGATGCAGTTACTTTGTAACTATATAATCATTCTCACAAACTATCATTTGATGGTCAGATCATCTGGGCCCTGCCTTATGTCTACAAGTCACTTGTAGTGTGTGAGAGTAGGTAGGCAGAGCACCACTTCTACAATAGAGCTCAGTAAGAGAAGCTTAACTTTCTGTAGTCACAGGAAATAATCATGTGTTCATATGTTTATGTAATGTATTGCACAACGAAATAGCAAAGAAGAAAAAAGTTTTGCCTGCATTATGAAATAGTTCATTTTTCTCTCCACGGTCTGCAAAACTCTGCAAGAATAGTTACATTTCGGAAACCTGGAGCACAAATGCATTTAGCAGTATGTACATTCGCCCTTCATATACAGTATGGTTACCATGCACTTTATGCTTGTTGATCACTTAACACTGATACAACACAAAGGGGGTTATTTATGAAAGGCAAATCCACTTTGTACTGAAAGTGCGCTTGGAAGTGCAGTCGCTGTAAATGGGTAGATCTGAAATGAGGGGAAGCTCTGCTGATTTTATCATCCAATCATGTGCAAGCTAAAATGCTATTTTTTATTTTCCTTGCATGTCCCCCTTGGATCTACAGCAACTGCACTTCCAAGTGCACTTTCAGTGCAAAGTGGATTTGCCTTTATTAAATAACCCCTAATGTGGCTGTTTGAGTGGATTGCACATCATGAACAATATTCCAGACTTATATTTTATTAAACCACTTGCTGACCAGCCGCTATCATTATACTGCGGCAGGTTGGCTCATTCCCGCAAATCTCTGGAACTGTACGTCGGCTCAGGAACTCACTTTTGTGGGCTCCATTGGACAGTGGGTCCAGCGGACTTGATGTCTGCCGGCCACGATCGTTCCCCACAGTGACAGAACAGGGATCTGCCTGTGTAAAAAGCTAAGCAGGAAGATTGATCTGTGTGTTTCCCCAGTCACACAGTTTCCCATACATTTAGAAAACACCTGCAGGGAACACATTTAACCCCTTGATCCCGACGTTAACCCCTTTCCCTGCCAGTGTCACTACAATAACAGTGCATATTTTTAACACTGATTACTCTAATAATGTTACTGGTTCCCCAAAAAGTGTAAAAAATGTCAGTTAGATGTCCAATCTGTGTGCCTCAATGTCGCAGTCCCCCTAAAAATCACTGATCACCACCATTACTAGAAAAAAAAATGACTTAAATCTATCCCCTATTTTGTAGATGCGATAACTTTTGCACAAACCAATCAATATACGCTTATTGTGATTTTTTTAAACAGAAATATGTAGCAGAATACATATCGGCCTAAACTGATGAATATATTTTTTTTTACATTATTTTTTTTTAAAATCTTTTATAGCAGAAAGTAAAAAATATAGTCACACTTTTTTTGTTTGTAGCCCAAAAAAAATAAAACCGCAGAGGTAATCAAATACCACCAAAAAAAAGCTCCTTTTCTGGGAAAAAAGGACATTAATTTTGTTTGGGTACAACGCCACACAACCGCGCAATTTTCAGTTAAAGTGATGCAGTGCCGTATTGAAAAAAATGGCCTGGTCGGGAAGAGGGTAAATCCTTCTGGGGTGAAGTAGTTAATATTACAGCTGAAAGGTTAGGTTTCCCACAAACCCATAAGCCAGGGGTGTCAAACTCAATTTTATCATGGGCAGCATCAGCAATATGGTTGCCCTCAAAGGGCCAGTTGTATCTCTGGTGCTCTAGGTACAGATTTCAGGGATCAGAAGTGCATTACATACAGAGTGCAGAGTTCAGGAATAGCCTACGTACAGAGTGCACGGTTTAGGGGTATGCAATGTAAAGAGTGCATCTCCAGGGGTGTTCTATGCTCAGGGTAATGCATGATAAAAAGTTGCCACAACGTAAAATTAAACAGAGGAATAACAATACACAATATACAATAAACAGCGGTAGATGATAACAATGATACCTGTGGGTGTATAAATTAAAATACTTAAAACTGATACAAGTCTATACAATTCATTGGGGTGGCACAACTATAATGAAGGGGAGAGGGGGAAAAAGTCCATAAGTCCAAATGGAGAAAAAACAACAAACAAAAGGTGGCCGCCATCCTCAGAGAAAAGCCATCTCTGTAAATGCAAATGGAGAAAGACAGTGGAAGAAGGGGAGGATCAGAGAAGGCAGGATCAATAAGCCTTTTTACACAATGCAGATAATTAACCCCTTAGATTCCACAGTGAGTACAACAAGCATGCTTTACTGCATATACAGACTGATTTTACTGTTGTGGGTTTAGTAACTCTTTAAAAATAATATTTTCAAGCGGAATACCCGTTATGCACCCTTTTAATATAAAACAGGTTAAGGGACGGGGGCTGACCCAGTGGCGTCACTGGGAGGGGTCAGAGGGGGCCATACCCCCCAAAATTCGGTGACCCCCATGTGCCCCCCAATTTAAAAAAAAGGACACTGGGACTGGGAGCAGTTTGGAATGCAGGGGACAGGGATGGACTGAGCCATGTAGCACTGGCTCCAGCTCCTCCTCCACCTGACTCTACTCCTGGCCACTGGTTGCTAAAGCCATGTGACATCTAGCAACCAGTGACGTCAGAGCCAGCATTGATAGTTTTTTCTCCTTCTCCTTCCTCTCTCACATGGGATGGGAGAGGAGACAGCCAATCTGCTCCTCCTCTCCCCGACCCTCTCCTGTGTGTGCATCGTGGGAAGTGTGAGCTCGTTGGCTTCATACTTGACTTCCCGCGGTGCACACACAGGAGAGTCGGGGGGGGGGGGGGAGAAGGAGCAGATCGGCTGTCTCCTCTCCCATCCCGTGTGAGAGAGAAAGGAGGAGGAGAGACAACTATCAATGCCTCCTCTCGGGCTCTGAGCTGTTCCATGAGAGAGATGCTTTCAGCTCAGAGCTGTGCTGGAAGGCAGACAGCATTCATGAGCACTGATAGGAGGCACTAATGGGCACTGATAGATGGGATTGATGAGCACTGATAGGAGGCACTAATGGGCACTGATAGGTGGGATTGGTGAGCACTTATAGGAGGCACTAATGGGAACCGATAGGTGGGATTGATGAGCACTGATAGGAGGCACTCATGGGCACTGATAGGCAGCATTAATGGGCACTGATATGCTGCACTGATGGGCAATGAATGGCTGCATTGATAAGCACCGATAGGTGGCACTATTGGGCATTGAGCACTGATAGGCTGCACTAATGATGAGGTACTGATAGGTGGCATTGATGAGTACTGATAGGTTTCACTGATGGGCACTGATAGGCAGGAACTGATCAGCTGCACTGGTAAGCGGCATTGATGAGCAAAGTTTGGTAGTGCTGATAGGCGGCATTGATGAGCACTCATAGGCAGCACTCCTAGGCAGCAGTGGTGGGCATTGATAGGCGGCATTGTTGAGCACTGATAGGCGACACTGACAGGTGACATTGATGTGCAACAATAGGTGGCACTGAGAGGTGGCACTGATATGCGGCATTGACGAGCACTGATGGGCTGTACTGATAGGCAGCATTGATGGCCACTGATAGGCTGCACTGATAAGGAGGCACTGATAGGTGGCACTGATGGGCACTGATAGGCAGCATTGATGGATACTGATATGCTGCACTGATGGGCACTGATAGGCTGCATTGAAGAGTACTGATATGCGGCACTGATGGGCATTGAGCATTGATAGGCAACGTTGATGGGCACTGAGAGGCAGCACTGATAAGCTGCACTGGTAGGCGGCATTAATGGGCAATGATAGGTGGCACTGATAGGCCGCATTGATGAGCATGTTTGTTGGCAAAACATTGAAAGAACAATTACACTCTTTGAATCTAAGTGGCCGTCTGCAGCTGCAATGTTCAGCTAACATGTCTCATTCTAACAAGACCTCCACAATGCAGTCTATTCTTATTCTTGCTGTCCCCTTAAATAACTTAACACACATCCATTAATGTCTAAACTGCTAGCAACAAAAGTGAGTACACTCCTAAGTAAAAATGTCCAAATTGGGCCCACTTAGCCATTTTCTATCCCCGTTGTCATGTGGCTCATTAGTGTTACAAGGTATCAGGTGTGAATGGGGAGCAGGTGTGTTAAATTTGGTGTTATCGCTCTCACTCATACTGGTCACTAGAGTTCAACATGGCACCTCATGGCAATGAACTCTCTGACGATCTGAAAAAAAGAATTGTTGCTTTACATAAAGATGGCCTAGGCTATAAGAAGGTTGCCAAGACCCTGGAACTGAGCTGCAGCATGGAGGCCAATACAGCGGTTTAAAAGGACGGGTTCCACTCAGAACAGGCCTCACCATGGTCGACCAAAGTAGTTGAGTGCACGTGCTCATCATCATATACAGAGGTTGTCTTTGGGAAATAGAAGTATTAGTGCTGCCAGCATTGCTGCAGAGGTTGAGGGGGTGGGGGTCAGCCTGTCAGTGCTCAGACCATACGCCACACACTGCATTAAATTGGTCTGCATGGCTGTCATCCCAGAAGGAAGCCTCTTCTAAAGTTGATGCACAAGAAAGCCCACAAACAGTTTTCTGAAGACAAGCAGACTAAGGACAGAAACAAGCAGCAAGCTCGTGCATATCACTTCCGGCACGAGATACTGTTTTGCCTGTGTACTATTTACTAAATGTGAGTACCTATTTTTTACTGTGTTGTTACCAATAAATATTTTTAAACTACTACACTATCGATCATCCCTCTTGCCCAGTCTATGAGGTTCACTTACTCCAGCGATTTTAAAGGGGATGCTACATACCCGCTCCAAGTGATTGTAAAGGGGACACCATACACCATTATGACCAGATACCTGTAAGATCATATTGGGGACGCCCCTCCTGGGGACACACAAGGGTTCCATCACAAAGCCTCTTTTTTATGCTGTGACCTTACAGCAGTAAGGTAAGGGGACACCCATCTACCTAACCACACAGAAGGGGAGAAACCACTCATCACCAGCACCAGCACTTTATAATAATTTGTGATATTTGGCCACCGTAAGTTTGCACCTTTTTTGCAACTGTTTGCACGTGACATTATTATTGCAACTATTGCACCAACATGTTATATTTTTTATATTGGGTCACTATAAGTTTGCACTTTATTTTTTGCAACTGTGGCACGGACATTTATTTTGATTATTTTATGGACTCTTTTTTTCATGCTATGATTCATTATATACATATCAAATGCTTTCTAACAATATTTATTAGCACCAGCACTTTATATGCTTTGGAGTAATACCCAATTATATTCTTTGGAGTAATACATTATTAGAAACGTTTTTTCACATAGATAGATTGTGACCTCTTTTATTTATAAAGCCCGCAGAACTGCCTGCTGGGAGGAGTGATAAAAGGACAGGCCGGCCTCTCTGGACGCCATTCAACACCTGCCAGCAGGAGGTCGGTATGTGACCAGGAGTTAGAGTCTGCAGCCTATACAACAGACAGCCGGATCACCTGCCTCTGAAGGATCTGGGAGGACAGCTCTGCTATTCCAACAAGCAGACCAGCCTGCATTTCAAAGCAACTGGAAGCCACCTACACTTCAGTCCATCGGGAGTTGCAGCACGGCGGGGCGGCGCAATCTTCCCCAGATGGAGACACCAGGAGGGGGTTCTGGATGGAGTCTCATGGCCATTGGGGTCGATTGTGGTGAGAGGGCACCTGCCCATTTCAGTAAAGATTACAGTATTGCTGAGTGAGTTCTTTCTACAGACTGCTGGTGAGACTTGTAGTTCTACGGAGGTGAACCTACTTCTTCACAGGCATCATACAGCTGGACTTTGGGGCCTTTTTTTTCCCCCTGAGCTGTAAGGTCAGTACTGTATTGCACTCACCAGTAAAGAGGAATATACAAGTGGTGATATCTCTTCAGTTAAGCAATCATCAGCACACCTTTTGTTCTAAATTTATTTCCCTTTGTCTCTGTGGATTACCATTTACAACAATATACTGCAGTTTAACTATCAGGCTAACTGAAAATACCTGGGGTTTAAAGAACTTTCACCATCTTCTTATTTTACTAAGCATTGCTGCTCTACTCACTAATTGATCTCTGAATTATTGCCTGGGGCAGCCGTTTGTGTAGATGCTTAATTTTACACTGTGTTATTGAATGTAAAGTTTATAGGCTGCATTTTGGTCTGTGTGTGGAGGCCTCAGTGAGAAGGTATTTAATATATGTTTCGAAGATATTGGGTACCTATCCCTCTGTGCATCTGTTCACATATATCCCTTAAGGTGATTAAAAGGTTATATGTTCTGTATATGTGTATAAAGTGTTCACTATTGTCAAGCACAACTGTGTTTATTCATGCTCTTTATTGTGTTCCATTACTTAACTCAGTAAACCTTTCTGAGTGGTTCAGTAATATTGTGTGAGTTTCTTATTGCTAATGCCACATTGCAGGATGGAACCCAAGGTGTTAGAGGTAAGAGAGGATCTACAGAGTCGGGGTAGCCAGTGGGGTATAGAGTCAAGCACCATACCGCCCAACCTTTTGAGATGGGAATGAGGGACACCTACTAGCAAAAGCATGTAGGCATAGGACACGCCCCACTGCCACTCCCCCTTAAAGGAGAATTAACCAAAAAAAAGATTAGTTAAACCCACAAGGGTTTTTTTTTTTTTACCACTACTATTCCAATTTAGATTTGGCATGATAGGATTAGCACTGGGAAACACTTTTTGAAAGATAAAAAGTGCATTTTATATACAAATATATAGATGAGACCAAAATGAGGGACAAATGAGGAGGAAAGAGGGACAGAGGGACATTGCTCCAAATCAGCGACAGTCACTCGAAATCAGGGGTACTGCTACATGGTTATAACATTTACCTATAATCTCATGCTGTTATCACACAGTTAAAGAGGACCTTCAGAGAGCTCGGAGACGGACCACGTAAGGGGGGTAGGCGGAGAGCGGACATGAAGAGCAGTGAACTGGGGAAAGCTAGGATAGGCTGACAGTATTAGGGGGCAGGGCTTAGCGTCACGAGGAGTGAGCGCAGCCCGCCCCAGCGTCATTTGCGGGAGAAAGTTTCGGTGTGTCACGTCATGGCCTCCTCTCTGCAAGACCTTGTGACCCAGATGAAGGCCGCGGTGGCAGCCAACGGAGAGCGCTGGCTCCGGGACCAGGTGGCGGTGGTGCTGGGGACAGCTGCGGAGGATGGCCGTGCACAGGGGGAGGACTCGGGTCGGGCGGAATCTCCCGGGGCTGCTGCCTTCCGCAGAGCGGGGAACGCTGGCTCCACCCCCGCGAGCCTCCCGCAAAACGGCTGGCACGGGTGGCAGCGGAGGCCTTGAGGAGGAGGCGGTCGGGCGGGCGCAGTGCCACACGGCCACCAGCCGGTCCGGCGGCGGCTGAACGGGGGGTGAGACCCCTACCAGCATCAGTTTTGGGCCTGTCCCCCGGCGCAGCATCGGCGGGGGCGGGACTCCAGCGCAGGAGAAGAGGTGAGGCCGCAGCCAGGTGCACCGCGCCGCCCAGAGAGAGCAGCGAATCACCGGACGGGCGCCCGTGTGGATCCTGCATGCTGCGGCAGGAACTGGGGGACGGAGCCGAGAGGAAGAGTGAGCGGGCTGGTGCGGCAACCGCCGGGCGGAGTCGGGGACGGCCCAGGCGCAACTCCCCCCCGGCGCGGGCAAGAGGAGCCAGTCGGCGGAGTGGCGAGGACGAGCAGAGTCAGGATCGCTCCGAAGGCAAACTGTCGGTGTCCGAGGAGGAAGTGCCGGGTGGCGGTCCGTCAACGGTCGGTGGTCGGTCGGCGGCTGGTGGGAGTTCTTCCAGGCGGCCCGGTAAGTCAGCTTTTTCTATGGGTCATTTCGGGGAGGAGGGGGCGGTGGGGGGATGGGGGTCGGGAGTGGTGACGGGGTCTGCGAAGCAGGCGTGGGCGGGGGGGCATCCTCCCCGCTTCGCCCCCATCTGGCCCCGCGGGTCCCGGATGGCGCACCGGTGGATGGGGGGCTACTGGGTTTCCTGGCGGGGCTGAAGGAGTTGGTGGGCAGGTATGAGCGGACTGGGAGTGCGCCGGGGGCCGCGTGGGCTGCTCCGGTGCCAGGGGTAGGGGGGGAGGGGTCGGGGGCCACGGTGCCACCTGCCTCATCGCTGAGTGGGGAAGCGGTGGTGGCGCCTCCGCCCACTGCACCCGCAGAGGTTGCCGGGGTGGGTCGGGTACTGGGGTGGTGACCGTGGCGGCCGCAGTGCCGCCCGGGATGTCGGGGGACGGGGCGGGGACTGGGGGGGATGCGGGCAAGAGACAGGACGTGATCAGGTTGGCGGATGCAGCGCGGTGCGAAGTGTACGTGTGTTTTGAGGGACCGCTGGGCGCGCATTTGAAACAGGAGGTTAGAGAGAAGATTTGGAAGGGGGAATACGTGGAAATATTTTCACTGTTGCCCCTGGAAAAGTTCAATTTGGACAGGGTAAAGCCGGAAAACACCAAGAAGGAGGATGAGAAGAAGAGACAGTATCGGCTGATTCCGCGAACTTTCCCGAACTGGCTGCAAGCGTTTGCGATTTTGGCCAGTGTGATAGGGGAGAAGAACCAGGAGCAGTGTTCGGCTCTCTTTTGTTATCTGGACGCCATCGGGGAGGCACACAGAGTCTACGGGGGACTGGCATGGCTGTGGTATGATGAGCAGTTTCAGCAACGGAGGGCGGTCAGACCTGCGCTGCGCTGGGATCATAAGGACATCAGCTTGTGGATGCGCCTGATGTCTTCTGCACGGATGCCGACTCAGTTTTTTCAGGGGGGGGGGGGGGGCGGTGGATCTGGGACTTCCGGTCAATCGGCCGCTAGGAAGAAGGGAGTCTGCTGGCAATACAACGAGGGCAGTTGTAGATTTGCAGGGAGCTGCAAGTACAAACACAAGTGCTCTGGTTGTGGGGGAGCTCACCCGGTCTCTAGATGTTTTAAACAGGGAAAAGGTAGGGTTGGAGATTCTGCGCATAAGAGGGAGGACGCCAGTGAGACTGGGAAGGATGCAGCCTTTCCTAGATCGATATCCGGATAGGGAGGCGGCGCGGATTCTGGGTCAGGGGTTTGCGGAGGGGTTTCGGATACCGGCGGTTATGGGGGGGCCCCTCCGGTATCAAGGAACCTGCGGTCTGCCATGCTTCATCCGGAGGTGGTTTCAGAGAAATTGCGGAAGGAGGTGACGCTGGGGCGTGTCGCTGGCCCATTTAGGGGTATGCCCATCAAGGATTTGGTGGTTTCTCCTTTGGGGGTGGTGCCCAAACAGGAACCGGGTAAGTATCGGCTGATACACCACTTGTCGCACCCAAAGGGGGGATCGGTCAATGATGCCATCGACCCCAGTCAATACACGTCTTTTGATGCAGCGGTTTTCTGGGTTAGGCGATACGGTAAGGGGGCGCTAATGGGGAAGACGGACATCGAAGCAGCGTTTCGATTGTTGCCGGTGCACCCTGAAAGTTTTCGCCTGCTTGGTTGCTGTTGGCAGGACGAGTACTATGTAGACAGGTGCCTGCCCATGGGGTGCTCCGTGTCTTGTGCGTTGTTCGAGCGCTTCAGTTCCTTCTTGGAATGGGTGGTCAGAGACGTCACGGGAGTGAACTCGGTCATCCACTATCTGGATGATTTCCTGTGCGTGGGACCGGGAGCGTCGGCGATCTGTGCGGTTCTGTTGACAACACTGGAACAGGTGGCGGAGAGTTTTGCCATTCCTTTGGCCCCGGACAAGACGGAAGGGCCGACCATGGTGATTAGCTTTTTGGGCATTGTTTTGGATTCGGAGGCGATGGAATGCCGGCTCCCAGTGGACAAGCTGGAGGCTTTGAAGGCGGAGATACGGGGGTTGGTGGGCGTACGCAAAGTTCAGCTCAGGACTCTTCAGTCTGTGCTGGGGAAGTTAAACTTTGCATGCCGAATTATACCGATGGGACGGGTTTTCTTTTGGCGGTTAGCGGCCAGTACGGGTTTGGTGGATTCCCCGAAGCACTTCGTGAGATTGTCGAAGGAACATCGGGAGGACCTCCGGGTATGGCACATGTTTTTGGATCGCTTCAATGAACGGGCTTTGTGGATGTCGGGGCCGGTGAGTAACTTTGACCTGGAGCTGTACACCGATGCGGCTGGGGCGGCGGGGTTTGGGGCTTTCTTTCAAGGGGCGTGGAGTGCGGGCCCCTGGCCCTCGTCCTGGCGGACTGGGGGACTGCTAAGGAACATGGTGCTGCTGGAGCTGTTTCCGGTGGTGCTGGCAGTGGAGCTTTGGGGGAAACCTTCCGGGATCGGAAAGTGCGATTCCATGTGGACAACCTAGGGGTGGTACAGGTGCTGAACAGGGTTTCGGCGGCATCCCCGCCGGTGGTGCGATTGCTGCGACATTTGGTCCTTCGCTGTATGCAACTGAGCATATTTGTACATGCAGTGCATTTGCCGGGGGTTGAAAACGTTATAGCTGATGCACTATCTCGTTTTCAGTGGGACAAGTTCCGGGAGTTGGCTCCCACAGCGGAGGAGCACGGGACACCCTACCCAGAGTGCCTGTGGAGGCTTGTGTTGGAAGACTCACCGGTTGGATCAGAAGGTCGGTGAGTGGGGGAACGTGGTCGGCTTATGAGAGGACATGGGCGGAGTGGGAAGCATTGTGTGGACAGGTGCAGGCGGGGATAAGGGATCACCGGCTGCTGGTGCTGTACTTTGTCGCTAGGAATTTGGAAGATGGTATATCGATTTCCAGTGTGGGGCGGAAGTTGGCTGGTTTAGCGTTCTGGTTCAAGTTGAGAGGTGAGCCGGATTGGACAAAAGACTTTTGGGTACGTCAGGCGGTGCGGGGTTATCGGAAGGGTCGCCAGGTGAAGGATGACAGGAGGCCGGTGTCCTTTGAATTATTGGGCAGGATTTGTGAGAAGCTGCGGGTGGTGTGTGCTTCAGGGTACGAGTTCTTGTTGTTTAGAACCGCGTTCGTGTTGGCCTTTTTTGGGGCGTTCCGCATAGGGGAATTGGTCAGCCCTTCAAAACGGGGGCGGGGAGGTTTGTTTATGGAGGACGTCGCTTGCTTGACCGACAGAGTGATCATGAAGGTGCGCAGGTCTAAAACGGATCAGGGCGGTAAAGGCAAGGAAGTTGTGGTTTTTGCAATTCCCGGCTGTCAGCTGTGTCCTGTTCTTGTCCTGTGTGAGTTTCTTGATTGCCGACCGGCTTTGCTGGGTCCGTTGCTGATACACCACGGGGGGACTATTTGTCGCGATTCCAATTTATAGCGGTTTTTCGAAAATGCCTACAGGCATTGGGTTTAGGGGGGGAGAAGTTTTCCTCCCATTCGTTCAGGATCGAGGCCGCAACGGAGGCGGTTCGGTGGGGATTAGATGAGGAATCGGTAAAACGGATCGGCCGGTGGGAATCGCGGAGGTTTCGGTCCTATGTGCGACCGGAGCTGTTATGTGTGTAGTTGGGTAGCTCTGGGGGGATGTCGGCATGGGTTTGTGTTCATACTTGCACTGTGAAGGTTATTTGGTCTTTCTTTTTGTTTTTGTTTCTTTTCTTTCTTTCTTTCAGATGGTCCACCAGGGTTGGTCTGGATTATGGGGCACTCGTATGTGTGCTGGGGAGCTAGGAGGGGTGATGTCCGGCCGGATGGTCGGCAACTGGGCATTTCCAGGCGGGAGGCTTACCTGAAGTGGTTCGGGTTTCCGGGCATGCTTTGGAGCAGGATGGTCCGGGAGGTGCACCGGTTCGCTGGTTTTGATAGATCCCCGGGGCAATGATTTGGGCTTGCGCACCAAATTGGACATTACCCGGGACATAAAATACGATTTCCTACGCCTTAGGGTGGCTTTTCCTGGAATGATCATAGTTTGGTCAGACATGGTCGCCAGGTCCACGTGGAGGTTCGCCAGGTCCGTAGATAAGGTCAACAAGGCTAGGAGGAAGGTGAACCAGGACGTCAGCCGTTTTGTAGTTCGCAATGGTGGGCTGGCTGTGAGACATGTAGAGCTGGAGGTGGACACATGGAGGTACCTACGGGCGGATGGGGTTCACCTGAACGACGTGGGGATTGATCTGTGGTCCTTAGGTCTCCAGGGGGGGATCGAACGAGATTTGAGGGTGTGGAGGTGCGCGCAAGGTTAAGGTTTTATCCTTGCTTGCTGTGGCGGATTTTGGTCGGTGCAGGTAAAGGAAGATAACCCCTCCCCACAGAGAAGTTGATGCGGGACCCATTGGAGAGATGGGCTCGTTGCTGAAGCCATATAACAAGGGTTATATGGAAGATGGTGAATGGGGGGCACTGCGGTCAAAGAGTTGGTGGCCTCTGAGCTAGCATATCAGCTTTAGGCCTGGTACAGTTAATACGATCGCAGTGCCGGTTGATTGGTACATTAATGGGGTGGGGAGAGGGAAGGCCCTGCCGAAAGACCAACGCGTTTTCCAGTCTATTCAGTTAACTGATAAGTTAATTGTTGGTTTGATATGTTGGTTTGATATGTTTATTATATGTTTTAATTAATAAAGAGGCTGCTATGGCCACTAATTACTCCAAGTTAAAAGTGTGGTCTCTTTAATGGGAAAGTTGGAGGATGTAATTGGGTGGCTGGGTAGCTACAAATGAGGTGGGCAACATCAGTTATACTGTATTCAAGTCATTTTCTCATCTTTCCATCTATCTTCTGCCCTTGTTGTTTTAACTTTGGGTAGTAAGACATTTTTTTTTCTGTGAGTAAATACCTTATACAGCCCACTTCCTGTTTCTTGTCTGGTAAAAAGCCTAGGCTTATGACCTCATGCACAGCTCTCTCCCTCACTCTGTGAGTTTGCCAGGAAGGGAGGGGTGATGAGTCATAAGAGGGCCAATGATAGCTGCAGAGCTGGAGGTGTGCCTCTGTGTGTCTGTGTCAATCCAGGCAGTACTGTATACAGGCAGCAGCTTCAGCTGCCCACAATTAAAATGATTGCAGCCAGACTCAGTGGAAGGAAATTTCTGCGGTATATTTGGCAAGTACAGAATCAAAGTATATATAAAATAATATGTAAAGTGGTCGGAGGGAAGCTTCAGAATGGCAAAGATGTTTTTATTACAAATTATGTGAGCAGACTGCAGTTCCTTCTTAAGAGGGAGAATAAGAATATGCTGCCTGCTGAAAAGGTACAGTTTTAATCAAGCCAAATAATATATTATTATGCTATATGTTATAAAATAATGTTGTATTATTTATCTATTTAAGATGAAATTACTGGTTTGAAGTTATAACTTCAAACTTCAGTAATTTGTCTGTTAAGCCACCTGCTTGAGTACAGTTTTTGAAAATATAGTAAATTACCTTAAAAATATATATAATAATTATTTGTATATTACTTACTTATGGTAATTAACCGTTTGCCAACCAGGCCAATCTGACACTTCTTTCCTACATGTAAAAATCATAATTTTTTTTGCTAGAAAATTATCCAGAACTCCCAAATATTATATATTTTTTTTAACAGACACTCTAGCAAATAAAATGGTGGGCCTTGCAAATTTTTTAATATTTAATATTTAATATTTAATTTAATATTTAATATTTGCGCAGCAATTTTTCAAATGTGCTTACATTTTTTTTTACAGGTTACATGTTTTGAGTTACAGAGGAGGTCTAGTACAGGCATACCCCACTTTAAAGTACACAATGGGGTTTATTTACTAAAGCGGGAAAGTGCAAAATCAGGTTCACTTCTGCATAGAAACCAATGAGCTTCCAGGTTTTATTAACAAAGCTTAATTGAACATGCTGGAGTTAGAAGCTCATTGGTTTCTATGCAGAAGTGAGCCTGATTTTGCATTTTTCAGCTTTAGTAAATAAACCCCATTGTGTACTTAAAAGCAGGGTATGCCTGTACTAGAATTATTGCTCTCGCTATAACGTTCGTGGCGTATGTAACCTTTGTGTATCTGGCTCTGATACTAGCCACTGCCTCACTGCCTCACTGCTCCTCCCTGCAGTGCACAGTCTATTTGCCTTTAGTAAACTAACCCCATTGTAGCTAGAAGAAAATTGAAAATAATAATAATAATATTAGAACCCTTTTTTTTTCTTGTTTGGAATGTTAGTTGCCAACATGTTGAATACCTGTGTGATTGGCATTGTGGCTCCCTATGTATATTAAATACATTATTACTACAGTCTAATCAATTTTTCATATTATGCTGCACCATGTAGTACTATTACTAACTACTATATATTTTCAACCTCTGTCGACTTTTGATTCCATACAGTTATGTTGTATGATAAGAGAAAGGGGCATAAAAGAAAGTTGATTGCTGTTCAATGTAACAAAGGCTTTTACGGAGTACAAGCATCATTAGTATTGTTATGTGCATTTCTATGCCTTCTAAATAGCCAGCAAATAGTGAATTCCAGAGAGATAACTCCAACTATGTTTAACAAAACAAAGCTTACAATTTCATAGAATGTTTGAATACAGAAGCCTGGAGGGGTTTGTTTTCCTGCATGTGGCTTACAATATTCTAAAAGCATATATAAAACCAGATGTGAGTTTGCTTGTTCATTTGTATCTCTTTGCATAACAAATTATACACAAATACGGCACAGTCTGCTTCTGTGATTTGTACACACACTGATCATAGTAAAGGCAAACCCCACTACACAAAACTAGAATGCTTTCATATAGTAATATAGTAGTTTTTAGTTGGACCACCACCGGATGTTAACTTGCGACTTATTAACCACTTCAGCCCCGGACCATTTTGCTGGCCAAAGACCAGACCACTTTTTGCGATTCGGCACTGTGTCGCTTTAACTGACAATTGCGCGGTAATGCAACGTGGCTCCCAAAAAAAAATTTAAATCCTTTTTTTCCCACAAATAGAGCTTTCTTTTGGTGGTATTTGATCACCCCTGCGGTATTTTTTTTGTGCGCTATAAACAAAAATAGAGCGACAATTTTGAAAAAAATTCATTATTTTTTACTTTTTGTTATAATAAATATCCCCCAAAAATATATAAAAAAACATTTTTTTCCCTCAGTTTAGGCCGATACGTATTCTTCTACATATTTTTGGTAAAAAAAAAAACGCAATAAGCGATTATTGATTGGTTTGCGCAAAAGTTATAGCGTTTACAAAATAGGGGATAGTTTTATGGCATTTTTATTAATAATTTTTTTTTCACTAGTAATGGCGGCGATCAGAGATTTTTATTGTGACTGCGATATTATGGCGGACACATCGGACATTTTTGACACATTTTTGGGACCATTGTCATTTATACAGCAATCACTGCTATATAAATGCAGTGATTCCTGTGTAAATGACACTGGCAGTGAAGGGGTTAACCAGTGGGTGGCAGTGTTGGGGTTAAGTGTTCCTAGGGGTGTGTTACTAACTGTGGGGGGCTGGGCTTTAATTTAGTGAACACTGATCTCTGCTCCAATCACATGGAGCAGAGATCAGCGTCACTAGTTTCTAGGCAGAATGGGGAAATGCTGTTTACAACGGCATTTCCTCGTTCAGCCGCCTCGTGAGACGATCGCGGGTATGCCCGCGGTGATCGAGTCCGCGAGACCCGCGACCGGACTCACGGGGGTCCCAACTGGCATGCGAGCATGCCGCCGGCGGCGCGCTCGCGATGGCAGGGCGGCATTAAAGATTGGACGTACCTGTACGCCAATATGCCTGCCCGTGCCCTTCTGCCGACATACATCAGTGTGCACTGGTCGGGAACCAGTTAAAAAATCTCACTAACAGGGCAGAAGCCTGTTCACTTCTATTTGGATAGGAGATCATCAAATTGCCATATGTACATGTTCTGTTTCTGATGGATAAGGATTATAGGTAGCCCCACCAATGAAAAGATGAATTCTCTGCAGGATACCTGCCTTGCCTATGCGCAGCAGTTATTTTCTACAGGCAGTATAGATTAAACAAATGGAAGGCTAAAATGTTTTAGTTGTCACCGGGAGTGGGGGGTTGTGGTGAGAGGATATTTCCCAATGAGGATGTGTATTGGTTTATCACTGTCCAAAATACGTTGGTCAGTTTGAGATTTCCTCTCACTTCCTGCTAAGTTTCTCAAACAGGAAATTAAATCTACCTAATGGGCACACAAGGGTTGATTTACTAAAACTGTAAAGCGCAAAATCAGCTGCAGCTCTGCATAGAAACCAATCAGTTCTTTGCCAAAGCTTAACTGAACAAGTTAAAGTTAGAAGCTGATTGGCTACCTTGCAGAGCTGCACCAGATTTTGTACTATCTAGTTTAAGCCTACAGATTCTAACTCTTTCCCACTCCAAAACTACGAGGGTTCTTCAAAATGTTTCCACACTTTTTTAAACTATTAAATATAAAAAAAAGTGTAGACACTTTTTGAAGACCCCTTTAGAAAGGTTATTACCCAGTATTACTAGGGATAAGTGAATCTAGCCAGGTTCAACTCACTCAGGGTTTGGTAAAATTTTGATAAACTTAGCGGCAAATTCCATCAAGGTTAATTGGCGTGGAGGAGGGGGGCAAATCCTCTTAGTAAATTCTGGCCATTTTAGGGGCTGATAGGGAAACTACTGTACCTATACAAATGAATGTACCAATGCAAAAATATATATTTTTTAAATAATGTACAGTAGTTTTATATGGTTTTGAGGGCATGTTGACAGGGCCATTCGCCCTGCACGTGGGGGTACCTTTCGCTGTGAATGTGCAGAGACTGCAGTCATGTGAAAGTCTAACATTAAGGCAGTTCCCCGAGATGAGATGAGATGAGTCGTAACACAGTGTGCAGTAATGAAATACAGAGTTTCTCTGAAAAGTGCTGTCTCATGTGACTACACACCTTAGCTTGATGTATTTTGCATTAGGAGGGACACTGCTGAGCTCGGGCCCTCTCCACCAGTCCAGCGTACCACTGGTACCTCACTCCCAGTAACAGAATGGGGTACCGCCATGCACATAGCGCAAACCTCGTGCATGCAATTAACTCCTCCCTTCCCGTACCTATGTGACCAGGCCATGGATCTCCATAACACGGATTCAGTAATGCTTACTATTGGAAACCAACTGCTAGGGAGGGAGTCTGAACATTGACCCCCTTGCTACCAGAGTACCCGTCGCCTATACCAGGTACCACTCTTCACAACTGGTGAATTGTACCTTGCACTAGTTCCTAGTCACGATAGAAAATGTATTACTCTTTCTGCTTGACTTGCTGAGACCTCTTACAGTGACGTGCTTCATACCTCACATGTGCTTTACTGACTCATTTAAATAACTTCAGAACAGGCTTAGATCAGTTGATGCAACTTTACTTAGAGTTTCTGGCAACACTGTTCAGCATGAACACTGTCCATATCCTGACCCTAACTACAATTGTTTGGTTACCTAGGCATACCTCTACAAGGTAGTAGTCCATATTTGCGTCCTCCAAGTGCTGGTTGATCTCTGAAACCCTGATGCCTCCGACAGACTGCCTCCTCTTAACTCACAGCATGTCCTGCCCAATGTGCTCTGAGACAAGATCCCTGAACTCAGCCTTCCCCCAGATTTATATCCCCTGTGGGTAGGCAGAATCCAAAAAGCCCACTAAGTGAAGCACAGCCATTAACTCCAGCCACAAATTAAAAGTTTAGAAAATACACAAATCTTTAATATAACATGCTTGGGGGATCCCTTAAAGCAGTGGTTCTCAACCTTTCTAGTGCTGTGACCGATTGATAAAATTTCCCAAATTGTGGGGGGTCCCTAACAGTAAAATTAAAATTATTTTCAAAGCGTGGGTTGTCAGCACCCAAGGCAAGACAAGTAATTTGCTCCCCTAATCCACAGACATTTAGGGCTACCTGAGTTCCTTCCACTACTACTACTTCTACAGTATTAAAACCCCTTATGGTACATTTTAGAATGTAGAGACTAAATGAGAGAGACTAAATATCGACCAAAAAATCCAGAAAAAAACACATGATACAAATGTTATAAATTGAGTTGCGGTTCAGTGAGTAAAATAAGTACAGTAATACCTCGGATTGTGAGAAACGCTCATTAACCACGTTACTCGCAATCCTAAGTATTACTGTACTTATTTTACTCACTGAACTGCAACTCAATTTATAACAGTTGTATCGTGTGTTTTTTTTTCTGAATTTTTGGTCAATATTTAGTCTCTATCATTTAAAATAAACCTATGATAAAAATTATAGACCTTTTATTTCTTTGAGCAAACTTACAAAATCTGCAAGGGCTCAGTAACGATTTTCCCCACTGTGTATGTGTGTGTATATATATATATATATATATATATATATATATATATATATACACACATATATATATATATATATATATATATATATATATATATATATATATATACACACACATATTCACACTTTTTTTTCATTAAGTGAACTAGATGAACCTGCAAACTTGAAATTATTAAGGATTGAAGCATCTATGTATCTATTGTTTGTTTTTTGACTTCGATAAATCATGCTGGATCTTCACACTTATGGCTACATTGCACCCACATGACCCTTATCAAAAGTGGAATTTAAAACATTGGGCGGAGGTCCTTTTCACAATTTAAAGAACTTGTTAATTATACTGACATTCTTCCGTATTTACAGAATCCTTTACACTAATTGCATCTGGCAGTGTTTAAATCCTCCTGCCTACACTTCTTCCTCATATGAGGAGGAAATCCTGTAACATAAGAGCAGTGATGTCACAAACATCAGTTTCTGCCAAGATGGCATAGACATGTTTTCTATTTTCTGATAAATGATACCTGATTAAAGAAAGAAGTACAATGCAATATACTTTAAATATTATCTATATTGCATCAGGTTTACAGTGAATCATTTCAATAGGAAATGATACAACTGGAAACTTAAAAAAGATAAAATATTTATATGTAGGCTCAATTCACAAGTCTATCACACCAGGATAAGGATCTTTATTTTTAAGATTAGTTAGTCATTTTTGCTAAGTCCAATGAGATTTGGAAATTACAGTGAAATTACTAAAATAAAGATTCTTATCCTTGGGTTTCCCAGCTGTCTGTCAAATGCCCTCTGAATATAAATCCATTATGGATCACTTTTCACAGGGCAATGCAAGTCTGAAAAAAAAGCAGGCTGACAAAAGTTGAAACTGACATGGCCATAATGCAATTATAGAGATATGGAAGCCAGGAAATAACAACATAACCAGAAAAAACAAAAAAAAAATATGAAAGCTATTATATTGTACTGTATGTACTGAATTTTTGCACAAATCACATGTATAACCCTATAAGGTAGCTAATGCTGCTACTTGAAAAAATTTATGCTCATAATTAAACATAGTTTTATGATTTCCAGTAATGTATTTTGATGATTTCCAGTAATTTGCAGTTACCATTCCTCATAATATTTCCACATTCTCAAATGTTTCTAACATTATCAGAATCAGATAGATTGGTGCTTGAACCTAAAGTTCATCTGTGCCCAGACTATAACATTAACTTATTTACATATTCTTAACAGGCAGTAAAATAGCTTTGAAACAGAAGCCAGCAGGAATCTGTCACTTAGTAGTGCCAATGCTACCGCTGCTAAATGACAGAACCCCTGGTTTGTTTACAAACAAAAGCCGTAGGAGGATCTGTCATTTAGGAACAGTAAGGCCGCTTTCCCATAGGTGCCTCCTCTTGCCAGACTATGCTTGCTCAGTAGGGGATTGCTTTGCTGGTCTCCGCTTAGCAGGCGGATGACAGGTCCATCTCCACTCGCTGTGCAGAGCAGAGACAAACCCTCCTCTATGGGGGAGATGGGATGAAAACAGACCACCTGTCTGTCTTCACCCGATCATATCTGCCAGACAGATAGAAAATAGGACCACCATCTATCTGGATTTTGTGGACAGGATCGGATTGGATAACGGTGGATGTCAACAGACATGCTCCATAGGCATGAATGGAGGGTCCGATCAGGTCCGCCTGAAAAACTGACACTTTGATCTCAAAGTGAGTGTGAAAGAGGACCCAGTTGAGTGTGATGAGTCTGTGTCAGGTCACCTAGAGGCCAGGTGACAAATGCACACCGTAGGGATCAGGAGTGCACCACAAGGTTGTGGACCCTACGGCTGACTGCTGCGGATGGGAGTCAAGGTGATAAGGAAGGCAGGGCCGCCAGAACACCAAGCCAGATCCCACCGGGGTTAGAGAGTAAGATTCCCTGGGGCACGGAGTCTAAGAGCCAGCAGGTGTTCAGCAGAGCCTCTAGTGGTGAGGATGGACTGGGCTGCAACTGGCTCCAGATCGTGACCCCCAGGGTCCCCCAGCTCACACCCACAGTAGGCAACAGGAGGATAGGGATAGTGAGGGATTAAGCCAAGGTCGGGGCCACAATCAGACAAGGACAGCAGAGTTCACGCCAAAGGTCAGGATCACAGGCAAACAGGGATAGTCAGGGACACGTCAAATACGGTAACAGAACAACAGAAGAGCACACGGCAGGTAACAGGACACACAAAGGTTGAGCAGCAGGGTAGGCCTGCAGTGCACAGGTTAATATAGAGTTCTCTGATAGGAGCTAGGGTGGAGCCATGCCAGAGTAGGGATTACAAAAGCAGTCAGGTGAGAGTCGGCTGGGCTCTAGAGATGAACACATGGAGACAGGTAAGCAGACAAACTCTATTGCATAACCATGACAGTCTGAAGCATTATGGGTGGAACTGTACACGGGTGTGCATATTACAAAGGTTATCATTGGAGTTTGTTATAGACCTCCCAGTGGTAATGAGAAGGTGGAGACTCAGCTCCTTGCACAGATGGAAAGGGCTGCAAGGGCTGGGACAGTGATAATAATGGGAGATTTTAACTACCCGGAAATTGACTGGAGAAAAAGGGCATTTTATGGTCCAGTTAATGTTCCATTTTACTGAGGTCCCGAATAGGAATGACGCTCTGCTGGACCTGGTAATCTCAAATCATGCAGAGCTTATCACCAATATTCATATAAAAGAATATCTGCGTAGCAGTGACCATAACATGATTTAATTTAATGTTAGCTGTAAGCATACCGGAAAGATAAAAACACTTAACTTTAAGATAGCACATTTTCCAAGGATGAGGGCTGCTCTCCAGGACTTTGACTGGGAGGGAATATTGGCATGAACGGACAGAGAACAGAAATGGGAATTCTTCAAAAAGACTGTATACGAACTCACTGCAAAGTATATTCCCTTCGGCAGTATGTTTAGAAGGCTGAAAATAAGACATGTGTGGCTCATGGCCAAAGTTTAAATGGCTATAAATAATACAAAAATTACTTTAAAAAAAATATAAAAATGAAGGAACACTATCATCGTTTTAATACTACAAAGAATATAACAGAATATGTAAAAAAGAAATCAAACAACAGATTTATAAAGATAGTAGAACAAATCCCAAAAAATCCTTCAAATATATGAATTGTAAAAAGGTCAGGTATGAGCACGTAGGCCCTTTACAAAGTAATCTAGAATGGGTGACTGAAGGCAAAGAGAAGGCTCATTTATTAAATACTTTCTTCAGCTCTGTGTATACAAAGGAGCATGGAGGAGCGCATGTCAATATTGGGGGTGGTATTGGCACATCCCCAAATGATCCACTATGGCTCAAAAGAGATATGGTCCAGAAAAAATTATTTTTGACCCCCAGATCTCATATTGAAGAGGTACTGTCATGCCTTTTTCTATTACAAGGGATATTTACATTCCTTGTAATAGGAATAAAAGTGACATTTAAAAAAAAAACTGTGTAAAAATAAAAAATAAAAGTTAAAATAAATAAGAAAAACATTTTTTTAGACGCACCCCGTCCTGACGAGCTTGCGTGCAGAACCGAGCGCATATGTGAGTAGCGCCCGCATATGAAAACAGTGTTCAAACCACACATGTGAGGTATCGCCGCGATTGGTAGAGCGAGAGCAATAATTCTAGCTCTAAACCTCCTCTGTAACGCAAAACATTCAACCTGTAGAATTTTTTAAAAGTCGCCTATGGAAATTTTTAAGGGTAAACCTTTGTCGCCATTCCATGAGCGGGCAAATTTTGAAGCGTGACATGTAGGGTATCAATGTACTTGGTGTAACATTATCTTTCACAATATAAAAAAAATTGGGCCAACTTTACTGTTCTTATTTTTTAATTAAAAAAGGGTATTTTTTCACAAAAAAGTGCACTTATAAGACCGCTGCGCAAATACGGTGTAACAAAAAACCGCCATTTTATTCTCTAGGGTGTTGAAAAAAATGTATAATGTTTGGGGGCTCTAAGTAATTTTCTAGCCAAAAAAAACAGTTTTTAACTTGTAAACAACAAATCTCAGAAAGAGGCTCGGTCCTTAAGTGGTTAAAAAGGGATCAAAGTCTTTACCAAGTAACTATAGACCTATTAGTTTCCCTTGTATTGTCAGGAAAATACTGGAGAATTTAATAAAAGTCCATGTAAACGATTTCTTGCTGGAAAAAAATATTTTAAGCAACAGATTATATATATATATATATATATATAAAGTGGCAGTGCTTTACCTTGGCTCTTCCTGACAGGTACTGCACTGTAGGGGGAGACAAAGAGCACAGCACTGTGCTTTTACTAAAGGCTAATGTGAGGAGCTCCCCGCACAGTGCCGATTACAGTTCGTAATTGGCTGACGATCGGGGAGCTCCTCCCATCCGCCCCTCGAAGAGTACAGGGGGCCCTCAAGGGCCCCCTGCAACAAGGGGCCCGGTCGCCATGACGATCTCGGCGACCCCTATAATTCCGCCACTGGAGAGACCATTGTAAACCAACTGCTTCTGGATGTCTCCTTCTTACCTTAGAATGAGGCTGTAAGATTTTCTATAGAATGAATTTCACCTAGTTTGGCAAACCATAACGAAGGTTTAGCAGGGGATTCTTGCTTCCAAAGTGCTGGTATACAAGCAGAAGTACATTCATTTTTCATATCTGTGTTTCTGGAGATTGGAGTGATTCAGCAAGTATTTGGGTCCATGTCTTAGGAGATTTTGAGTCAACACCATTACTGCACTTAAGTGACTGTAAATCTCACTGTTTTTCTGGATGGAGGCCTTGACGTGAGGAAGCAAAGCCCTGCCTCTACTAAGATGGCCCCTCCACAGAGATATAATGCAGAAGAAGGCATGGTAAGTCAGAAATGGGTGGAAAAGCAGCTGCAGGGGGACCATAGGCAATACTGGTGACTTGTCCCACGGAGGACACCGCCCTCCGCCATCACCCGCTGCCCCACCAAGACAGGGTAAGTGCCAGGCAGACAGGGGGTGGAGGGGGCCCAGTGGCGGTATTCGATAGGCAGAGACAGGGAGCACTTGATGGGCACAGTGGCAGCATTTGATGGCACAGTGGGAGCATTTGACGGGCACAGTGGCAGCATTTGATTGGCACAGCGGCAGCATTTGATGGCACAGTGGGAGCATTTGTTGGGCACAGTGGGAGCATTTGATGGGCACAGTGGCAGCATTTGATGAGCACAGTGGCATCATTTGATGAGCACAGTGGCAGCATTTGATGGCACAGTGGGAGCATTTGATGGCCACAGTGGAAGTATTTGATGGGGACAGTGGCAGCTTTTGATGGGCACAGTGGCAGCATTTGATGGTACAATGGGTGCATTTGATGACACTATGGCAGCATTTGATGGGCATAGTGGGAGCATTTGATGGCACAGTGGGAGCATTTGATGGGCACAGTGGCAGCATTTGATGGCGCAGTGGGAGCGTTTGATGGCCCAGTGGCAGCATTTGATGGGCACAGTGGCTGCGTTTGATGGGCACAGTGGCGACGTTTGATAGCACAGTGGCTGCATTTGATGGCACAGTGGGAGCATTTGATGGGCACAGTGAGGCTGCAATTGATGGGGAGTATTGCAACGACCGCCAAGTGCAGTAACAATCACCAGCATTAGTACTGTGGAAAAACACTAGACATAACAGTTCCAAACAATATGGTATCAGTAAACCCAGTGTCATTGGCAAAGCAGGTGAGGAATGGCTAATAGTATAGTAGTGTTTTTTGCAATGTTGGTGGTACATTAACAGAATTCCAAGTGTGGTTCCTTTCTCTACTTTAGCCAATTGCATTGCTTGCCAAATATAGAAGGGTACTGCTATCGCTATGTTGCTATTTTTTTGTTTATAGCGCAAAAAATAAAAAACGCAAAAGTGATCAAATACCATCAAAAGAAAACTCTATTTATGGAAAAAAAAAGGATATCAATTTTGTTTGGGAGCCACGTCGCACGATCGCACAAATGTCTGTTAAAGCGACGCAGTGCCGAATCGCAAAAAACGCGCTGGTCTTTGGCTAGCCAAATGGTCCAGGGCTTACCGTATATACTCGAGTATAAGCCGAGATTTTCAGCCTCTTTTTTGAGGCTGAAAGTGCCCCCTCGGCTTATACTCGAGTCGCCGCTGTCTGACTGCTCGATCAGCGTATCGAGCAGACAGACGGCGGACATTAATTTTCAAAAGCCGCGCCTCCTTCTCCGCCTCCGCCTGTGATAGGCGGAACACTGAATTTCCCAGCAGTCAGTGTTCCGCCTATCACGGACATCCGCTCATTCTCATACTACGGACGAGTATGAGAGGATGTCTGTGATAGGCGGAACACAGGCTGCTGGGAAATTGAGTGTTCCGCCTATCACAGGCGGAGGCGGAATTTTGAATTGTAGAATGGCCGCCGAGAAGAGCGGCGATCCATCGGCACGGGACGGAGGAGGCACGGCACGGCACGGGACGGAGGAGACACGGGACGGAGGAGGCACGGCACGGGACAGAGGAGGCACGGGACGGAGGAGGCACGGCACGGGACGGAGGAGGCTCGGGACGACGGCGGCTCGGGACGGAGGCTTGGGACACAGGTAGGCTGGACACACACACAAGGCTGCACGGACACACACACACACACACACACACACACACACACACACACACACACACACACACACACACACACACACACAGGGATGGATGGATGGATGGATGGATACACACACACACACACACACACACACACAGGGATGGATGGATGGATGGATGGATACACACACACACACACACACACACACACACAGGGATGGATGGATGGATGGATGGATACACACACACACACACACACACAGGGATGGATGGATGGATGGATGGATACACACACACACACACACACACACAGGGATGGATGGATGGATGGATACACACACAGGGATGGATGGATGGATGGACACACACACAGGGATGGATGGACGGACACACACACAGGGATGGACGGACACACAGGGATGGACAGCCATGTCTCACCCTCGGCTTATACACGAGTCAATAAGTTTTCCAGTTTTTTGGGGGTAAATTGGGGGCCTCGGCTTATACTCGGGTCGGCCTATACTCGAGTATATACGGTAAGTGATTAAAAGGCCATAAAGAAAGACAAAATCAAATAGAATATCCCCCCACCCAAAAAAGAAAAACCACCCAAAGCAAAAGCCCACATTGTTTTAACCTGGCAGAAAACACAATAGAAAAGATCCCAATAAATCACAAAATAAAACACGTTCCCAAGTGGCGGCACAGCGGAAGCAACCACATTTGGTGCTAATAGAGAATATAAAACACAGTCCCAAGGACAGTTAGGCCTGTGGACTGTGAACATAGGAGGGTACACAAGGATATGTAGCTTATCACACTGCAATCTACATTATAGTACTTTACTACAAAATATCTATCACTCTACAAATATTTTTTCAGCTTTCCATAACAAGCTACAACACACTATGACAATATGGCTGCTGGGAGCCCACCCTTTTATAGTAAGTGGCGGGTGGCTTTTCCATTCTTTCAGATTATTGGCTTTCAAAGCCCTCTCTGACCAGGGGCAAGAGTACAACAGTGCATTATAGGTTTAGGAGCTAATTGCAGGCATACATTCTGGCTTTCCACAAACTACAAAATTGTGAGATCCTCCTCTAGTTCAAGGTGGCTCTGAACCCAAACCTCAATCCTCAAGATATCTGATACCCCAGTGCTACCTCATCAATGGATCTTTTGGCTGGAGAGAAAGTAAAAACTCTGAAGACATCAGTCTGTCTGACCTGCTAAGTGGCTTCTGCCTTGATAGAGCTCCTCACTAATTTTGTCTGAATCAATACATAAAAACACAGCATAAGAGTTCATACTAAGTAATTAGGCTTGTCTGATTTGACAAAGAGCCTAACACAATAATGGGCAGCCTAGCAACCTCCACAGAGAAATAATGGGATAGCAGAATAGCATCCCTAGAGAGTAACAAAATGAACACATACCCGCAGGTCAAGACTTTAAAACACAATGTAAATGACAAATTCTCTAGCTTATGCTGGACCTGCACCTGTAGAATTTCCTTTGAATGAGAAAGTAAAAAAATTGCTTGGCCGACCATTCAATGGTGCCTTCATGGACTCAACTCATTTCAAAAGAATTTCCATTTGAGTACCATGTCAATGTATCAGTTTTCTTCGAGCAAAGTTCTACTTCTGGATCAACTTTGACAAGTGCATATGTATAAAACTAGTTACGATTATTTCAGCCAGTAGCAAATCCAAAAAAAAGAGTTTTTTCATTTTCCATCCTTGTCCTTCGGTTTTCTTCTATCACTTTGGTTGAAACTGATTGTTTAATTGTCTCCTTTAACGCTTACATCAAACAAATGTTCTGAAAATGACAATTTTCTAATGCCATTCTACCAGGTGTAGGGCCAGCATTAGTTGGGCAAATGTGCAAAATTAGTGTATTTATAAAACCATTTGCCATACATTGGCCTGGAAAGCATTTCCCTACTTAGAACGTTTATTTGCCATACATTCTCCAGGTAAACTAACATTTGCTGACATTTGTCAACATTTGTTCTTCAATAAGAAAAGGTACTAACAATAACATTGGCCCTATTTAAAACAAGGTAAATAATACAGTCCTTACACTTTCCCCAGGCACTTCTGACAACTGAGCTGGTGAATAGTTCTATTATTTAAAAATGCAATGTTTTCCCAAGAAGTAGTGCACCAGTATTTGTTACAAATAGAAACGCACCAAAATTTCAGCAGCTGAAACATATCGGCCGAAAACACACGTGATTTTACTGTGATTTACCACGTGCGTTATTGGTGCGTTTTTTTTTAACTGACCACACAAGATTTTTACCACCACAATGGAACACCACAATGGAAGCGCAACGGACCAGTGAAGGCATACACAGAATTTAAAGGGATGCATTTTTATTGAACTTTTCTTGCAGTTTCTTTGGGTTTGTTAAAGGGATTGTAAAGTAAATTTTTTTTCTTTTTTTTTAAATAACAAACATGTTATACTTACCTCCACTGTGCAGCTCGTTTTGCACAGAGTGGCCCCGAACCTGCTCTTCTGGGGTCCCTCGGCGGCTGTCTCTGCTTCCTCCCGCAGGTACTTCTCACGTTCATGCGAGCTCCCTCGCATGGTGAGAAGCACTTGCGGGCGCGCTCCCGTGATACAGCCGGCGGCTATAGCCGCTCGCTGTATCACATGGCCCCGCCCCCCGGTGCACTGCGTCATTGGATGTGATTGACAGCAGCGCAAGCCAATGGCTGCGCTGCTTTCAATCCATCCACTCCAGTCAATCAGCGGCCAGGCTGAGCGGTGAAGAGGACGGCGGGGGCGAGCGTGGCATTTTTGAGGGGCCAGGTAAGTAAAACGGGGGGACTGGGGGTGCTGGCAATGTGAGATGTTTTTTCACCTTAACGCATAGAATGCAAAAAATGAAAAAACGTTTACCTTTACAACCCCTTTAATTCAGTTATATTGCCCACTGTTTATACCAGCTGATATTTGGCTTAACTTTATTGCTAACTTTATTGCAGGTAGCTAATTGCCATAGTATAGCCAAGTGTTCATCTTATATATACTGTATTTATTAATTGTTTTAGCTAACCAAAGATTTGTAGTGTTATACTGTCTTATTTTTCAGGTACCCCTGGCATACAGCATAATCATGTTCTTGACTTCATTCTCACTAGCACATGGGCTTCACAGTTGGCCTTGCAGCACTGGTTGTAATAAATACATTCTCAACAGCAATTAAACAGCACAGCTTGATTACCAAGCCACCACCAACATGTGATTGGATAGTCCTACAATATCTTTAAGCAAATTACCTGTTATATTTACAACAATTAAAAGCTGTTCTCCCATTTAATGTCAAAATGCTGGCCCAAACAAATGGCAAGTTGACACAAACAATTTACTGCACTATTATATGCACATGCGGAGCATGCTGTATTAACTGAATGTAGCCTCAACTACATACAGTATACAGCTCTGTGTTCTGGCAGTGAGAGGAGTGAGAGGTGTACGTGGCGTATCCTTGCCGACTCATCAAGAACCGGAACCAAGTAGGGACAGTGTTCATGTGAGAATCAAATATTATGGCAGTTTCCTGACTTAGAGATGAGCTAAACACTATGTGTAGTTATTAATTACACATGGGGGTTATTTACTAAAGGCAAATCCACTTTGTACTACAAGTGCAAACTACACGTGCAAAGTGCACTTGTAGTGCAAAGTGGATTTGCCTTTAGTAAATAACCTCCATAGTTCCTTTGTAAAAGTGCTGTCCCGTGTCACTACACACTTAGGCATGGTAGACATTACATTAAGACCACTTTCACACTGAGGCGCTTTTCAGGCGCTTTTGCGCTAAAAACGGGGCCTAAAAAGCTCACGAAAACGTATTTCCATTAAAATCAATGAATGCTTTCACACTGGGGCAGTGTGCTGGCAGGGCTGTGAAAAACTCCCCTCTCCATTGAAATTAACCCCTCTGATGGTATTCCCGAGTCTGGCTCGGGGTGGAATTTTGATGCCAAAAGTGGTAACCCCGAGCCAGACTCGGGACCGCATCGCTGGATCCAGGAAGATGCTTACTTACCTTCTCCCTTGGATCCAGCGATGTCCCCGTGCTATACGAGAGAGCCATGTCTCGCTCGATTCATCACATCGCCGATCTCCGTTCCCTGTGAGCGGTGCGACGCACGGGGACGGAGATCGGCGCCAAATTCAAAAAGTGAAACACACAGTATACATACAGTATAATGTAATCTTACAGATTACATTGCTGTATGTAATTATTTCACATCCCCTTTGTCCCTAGTGGTCTGCCCAGTGTCCTGCATGCAGTTTTATATTATAAAAACTGTTCTTTATGCCTGGAAACTGGAGATTGTCCACAGCAACTAAAACTGTCCCTTTACATCAAAAATTATTTTAGACCAGCTAGAAAACAGCGATAATAAATTAGAATCACTCGCAGAATTGAGCGATAGCGATTTGTGGGGAGATCCGTCATCAAATACTGAAAAGTAATGACAGTGACAATTCTGCAACTGAGCAAATTTCAGTGTTTTTGTTTTGATTACATTATTGAATAATTTTTATTATTGTTATATTATTATTTGGTACAATTATTTATAATTATTTATTATAATTTATGATTTAATTTTTGAAACTTTATCATACCCGGGATGTCTGCTAGACTCTGGTTTGGACAGATTTAAGTGAGTTATTGCTAAGAATTACAGGACTACAATATAAAACACCAAACTTTCATGCAAAATAATGGTACCACTTTCAGCACCTAAAATCCAAAATAATCGTACCGCCAGGGAGCTTAATGGAAAGCTCTTCAAAAGCGCCTGAAAAGCTCTTCAAAAGCTCTCAGTGTTTTTATTGGCAGTTTAGAAGCACCTCAGTGTAAAAGTGGCCTTAGGAGGGGGACCTCATGTATGCACTTATTTACTCCTTTACTCTCGTACCAAGGCTATGGGCCTTCATAATGTGGGTTCCATTCCAGTTGCTGTGGGAAAACGACTGCTGGGGGGAACAAGACCACTAATCCCCTCCCTACTGGAGGACTTGTCTCCATGTATCAGGGACACTGATGGTGGCCCCTGTGTGAATGAAGCCTGGGAATTGTTTGCAATGTATTTTGGCTTTCCAGCTATATGAATGAAGCCAGCAAACACCATTTCTTTAATTTATTAATTTGCTTGAATAAAAGTGGATGAGGACGCAACATCACCTTATGATACGAGACCAAGAATGGCTCCTTGCATGAAAGAGCTGCCAACTCTGACACTCCACTCAGTGAAGTAATAGCAACCAAAGAAGCCACCTTCTGAGATAAAAGGACCAACAGAATCCCCTGATTGGTTCAAAAAGTGGCCTCTACAAGGACAATCAAGATCAAATTCAAGTCCCAAGGACACAAGAATGGCCTGACAGGTGGGACTGTCCATGTTACATGCTGTATGAGGTATGAAACAAGGAGTGAGAAACAACGTGCTCTGTAAAAGAATGGTTAGGGTCCAATTCTGACCCTTAACCTCCCTGGCGGTATGATTCAGTCTGGAATTAGGTGCTGAAAGCGGTACAATTATTTTGCACGGAAATCTGGCTTTTATTTTGTAGTCCTGTAATTCTTAGGAATAAAGCTCTTAAATCTGTTCAAACCAGAGTCTAGCAGACATCCCGGGTATGATAAAGTTTATAATATAATAAAGAATAATAAAAATTATTCAATAATGTAATCAAATCCAAAAACACAGAAAAATTGACACTTTTTGGTTGCTATGGACAATCTCCAAATTCCAGGCAGTAAAAAACAGTATTTATAATATAAAAGTGCATGCAGGGCACTGCACAGACCACTAGGGACAAAGAGGGTGTGTATTTTTTAATACAGCACTGTAATCTGTAAGATTACAGTACTGTGTGTGTTTTGTGTATTTTTACTTTTTTGAATTTGCCGCCGTTCTCCGCTCCCGTGCGCCGTAACGTCGCAGGGAACGGAGCTCGGCGGCATTCGGCACTGTGAATCGAGCGCAGGACGGCTCGATCACACAGCGCGGCGGACATCGCTGGATCCAGGGGACAAGGTGAGTAACTCTCCCTGTGTCCTCCCCTGTATCGAGCGAAGCCATCCCGAGTCTGGCTCGGGGTTACCGCTCCTATCAGTATATTCCTACCCCGAGCCAGACTCGGGATTACCGCTAGGGGGGTTAATGGTACTTAAATCTCCTTTCCCCTACCGATTGGAGAAAGAAAAAGAAAATCTCCCACTCACATATTTCTGCGGGTGCCACTTACTGGCTTCACCCAGCTGGACTGGGAGTTTCCAAGGAGCAACCTCCGCAAGACTCACTTCTTGGGCTAATTCCAACACTAATATCAATGTTACCACCTCACGGATTCTTTGCAAAAGATGTGGCAGAAGCCTGAAACAGGGGAAAAAACGTCAAATAAGGGAGAACTGATCTTTAAGGTGTTACCAGTACATCTACCCCTATATTACTTTATCCCTTCCAAGCCAGTAAATTAGTGCCGAAGCTTGCCATCAAGCTTTGGCACTAATTTATTGGTTTGGGGCAGTGAGTGTCTAGGATTCATGTAAAGCACTTGTCAAACTGGGTGTGTTGAATTCAAGTGGGAGTTTAACTCCTGGAATTAAATTCATTCAATTAAAAAGTAATTATGGGACCTCTTGGCAGGGCCATCTTATCCAGCGGGCAACCCTGGGCCCATTAGGGCCAGCTCTGACCTTGGGGGATGCTGCTGGCAGTACTGAGGTCAAGTGGCGTGGTAGCCATTACTGTACTGCACACCAGTACTACCAGTCTACCACGCTAGTTTAGTTAGCAGCAGGGCTGAACTAGTGGGCACTGGCCCAGCGGCATCTTCTGCTTTTCATCTCTGACCTGTCATTGTCACCGGCTCTGCTCATTGTCAGCAGGCGGCTCCGCTTTCCCTCGCTACCCAGCCAGGAGTCTGTGGCTGGGAGCGAGTGCACATCTCCAAGCTGAGCCTCCAGTGTCACCTCTTTCATTGCCAGCTCTGTCTTTCAGCCTTTCAGGCGGGAGTCTTTGGCTGGGAGCAGGTGCACTGTGTTGTCTGTGGCTATGTCCAATAACAGAACATAGAACAGCGATCTGGCTGTTTCTTGGGAGAAAAAGCAGCCAGATCTGTAAGTAAAAGCAGCACACACTACACTCGTTAGGCACACCGTTAACCCTTTAATTGCCCCTTGGTGTTAACCCCTTCCCAGCCACTATCATTAGTACAGTGACTGTGTACAGCATTATATCTGATGACTGTATTAGTATCATTAGTGATGTCAGTTAGTGTACCTCCCCAGTGAGTGTATGTTAGCACCACATTGCCTGCCACACTATCACAGTCCCACTATCAGTTGCTAATCAACGCCATTACATTTTTTTTACCAAATACATGTACAGTAGCTGAATGCATTTTGACCTAAATTGATGAAGAAGTTCACATTTTTTTAAATTATTTACTATGTTTTATACCATAAAGTAGAAAATATTGTTTTATACAATTTTTTTTTGTCTTTTTTTTTTATAAAAAAGTAAGAAAATGTCAGTGATAAAATGCCATCAAAAGAAAGCTCTATTTGCGGGGAAAAGAATGATATAAATATAATTTGTGTACGGTGTTGCATGACCGAGGAATTACCAGTTAAAGTAACGCCGTGCTAAATTGCAGCAAATGCCCTGGTCATGGCGGAAGTCAAGCGGCTAAAAAGGGAGCAGTAAAACCACAACGAAACTGCATGGCTTTAATGCTCCCAACCACACATACGAAAGACTCCTGAAAAAAAAAAAGAAGTTTGAAGAAAGGATGAGAAGCACTGGCCTATAAAAGTGCTTTTCATTGCAACTACTGTACAAGGATATGTAGGGAACTAAGAGAGGACAGAACAAAATTATAATGTGTTTCTTAAAATCTATGTTATTGAAAGTTCTAAGAAACATGTGTTCAAATCTATCAACTATTTATAATTTACAGAATAGGTGCGTAAATTGGGGCAGGCTTGTGTGGGACTGCTATAACATGTTAGATTGTATCTGAGATTTCCTGGTACCTACACTAAATTGAAGAATCCTTTGCCAGACTGCCCATAATGCGTAGAACCAATTTATGGGGAATACAAATACATTGGATCAATACCCAGAATGTATAATCTGGTGTGCTGTTTTAATTCACATACGGTACATTCATTAAATACCAAGTTGTCCTCAGTTCAGTTGAAGGGGTGACATTAGTGTTTTATAAGAGAGACCAAGCATGCACCGGCACTTCACAAAGTTCCAATAGTTTGGATTGAACAACTAGTAAACATTCTATAAAATATCTATCCTCAGTCAGAGGGATGTCTGATGCTATGGGGTGAATTTTAAAGGCAAATAGGCTGCTCACTCTGCAAGGAAACTTGCATTTTGCAAGGAAATTTTCCCCTGAGCTTAGTGAATGAGGTGAAGCTCTGCTGGCTTCCATCATCCAATCATGTGCAAGCAAAAACGCTTTTTTTTTAAATTTTCTTTGCACATGAGGCTCTAGGCATTTACCTTTAGTAAATCAACTCCATTGCATCCTGTTAAACTATATACTGTATAAACCCAAGAACACAATAAAATATATTGCAGCTTACCCATCCTAAAATATGGTTGCTAACTGCATTAGTGTTCTTTAGTGTCAACTGGTGATCCTGCCAGTATCACATTTCCTATCCTAGGGTGACAACACTGACTAACTGTGAGGAACTACATAGGAGCAGCATTGTCACCATAAAACATGAAGTGTCCTTGTCACCCCTCTCCTCACTCCAGTAATTTGAGTGGAGGTACTCTGTAGTTCACAGAGCTGAAGTGAGTAGGGTGGATAACAATGATTTCAGAGCAGGAGAGGCATTGTTCTGTCAGGTTAACCAAATCCGGTCGCCGCACGCCAATATACATCCTCATTTTGAGGATGGATATTGTTGTTATGGCAGCAGCTAGCTGCCATAAACCCGGTATCGCCGTGTTTGGACGGTGGTCTGGTACCAGATAAAAGTGGTCTCTGTGGCAGATTCACCACAATGTTTACATTCCTTGAACTAGGAATAAAAGTGACACAATTTTTTTTAAAAAACATTGTAAAAATAAAAGGTAAAATAAATACGATTTTTTTTTTAAACGCGCCCCATTCCGCCAAGCTTGCGTGCAGAAGCAAACGCATACGTGAGTAGCGCCTAAAAAAGAGACCCGGTCCTTAAGTGGTTAAACATGAATTTACAAGAGAAGTTAACTTGTTGGGGTTTACACTTTGCCAACCTCTTAATTATCATAGCCATAGTGCATACTGGCCTATACCGAGCATAAAGCTGCCATTATATTGCATAATATGTATCAATGTGGACTTTTTAAAAACATTGTAGCTGTGACAAATGTCATTACAAATCTGATAATCAGTATGGTTAGTTGAGTTCCATTTAATTCAAGCCCAAAAAAATGCAAAATTAGTACCTAATGCACCTGACTTAAAACTTAAAGGGGTGTTCTGGCCGCGATGTGTTTCTAAAAAAAAGTCATACAAACACTGTAGCTGCTGACTTTTAATAAGGACACTTACCTGTCCAGCGAGCCCATGATATCGGCCCCCCTGAGGCCAATCCGTCCATCGGATGAGCTGTCTTAACAAAGGGAAACAGGCAGTGGAATCTTGTGGCTTCTCTGCCCGTTTCCTACTGTGCTTGCGCGAGTCGTTGCGGCGCTTTGTGAATGGCCCTGTTAGGTTCTGGGACACACATATGTCCCAGAAGGCAACGGGGCTGCTCGCCGAAGAGGAGGAAGCGCCGTGGAAAAGGAAGAGGCAGATTAGGAAGACTGCCTAGCAACAGGGGTTTCTGGTAAGTTAAAAAAAAAAAAAATTCTAACTTTTTTCTTATTTTTTTAAGAATATTAATGCTATTTTTATTTTTATTGGTGGCCCTCCGCTTTAAAGTATAACAATTTTTTTTTTTTTAGTTTTAGAAAAAGTGGAGAGGGATTAGGATACCTATTATCCCCCCCCCCCCCCATTTCCCTTTCTATCTGTCCTGTTTACCTTTATCAGTGAAACTGAAAGCAAATTTGGGGTTGATCCTCAAAAAAATAATAATAATGGAAGGGAATTCTTCCAATGGGAACACTAGTCCTGGGGGTCCCCAAGAAATTCCCTTAACTTGAAGGGATTTCCTCTCACTTCCTGTTTCGGAGAGGAGGTGAAGGGAAATCTCCCCAATGGGACAAAGATGGCAAAAATAAACAGGGGTTATAACCCTCCCGTACTCTATCCAAAATGAAAAAAAAAAGTTTTGCCTATAGTTTTACTTTAACCCCCCCTGGCGGTATTCCCGAGTCTGGCTCGGGGTGGAGATTTTGTACCAAAAGCGGTAACCCCGAGCCAGACTCGGGACCGCATCGCTGAATGCAGGGAGACTTTACTTACCTTGTCCCCTGGATCCAGCGATGTCCCCCCGCTGTGCGAGTGAGCACTGCTATGCTCGATCTATCACGGAGCCGATCTCCATTCCCTGCGAGCGCTGTGACGTACGGGGACGGAGAACGGCGCCAGATTCAAAAAGTGAAACACACACGTTACATACAGTATAATGTAATCTTACAGATTACATTGCTGTATGTAATTATTTCACATCCCCTTTGTCCCTAGTGGTCTGCCCAGTGCTCTGCATGCAGTTTTATATTATAAAAACTGTTCTTTATGCCTGGAAACTGGAGATTGTCCATAGCAACCAAAACTGTCCCTTTACATCAAAAATGATTTTAGACCAGCTAGAAAACAGCGATAATAAATTGGAATCACTCGCAGAATTAAGCGATAGCAATTTGTAGGGAGATCCGTCATCAAATACTGAAAAGTAATGACAGTGACAATTCTGCAACTGAGCAAATTTCAGTGTTTTTGATTTGATTACATTATTTAATCAGTTCTATTATTGTTATATTATTATTTGGTATAATTATTTATAGTTATTTATTATATTATAATTTATGATTTCATTTTTCAAACTTTATCATACCCGGGATGTCTACTAGACTCTGGTTTGGACAGATTTAAGTGAGTTATTCCTAAGAATTACAGGACTACAATATAAAATGCCAAATTTTCATGCAAAATAATTGTACCGCTTTTAGCACCTAAAATCTGAGATAATCATACCGCCAGGGAGGTTAAAGGCCAAATTGTTTTATTGAAATAAAAAAGAGGTCATACTTACCTGCTCTGCGCATTAATATTGCACAGAGCGGTCACTTACCTCTTCTTCTAGAAGTCACCTGCCGGTGTTGTCTACTTCTCCCTGCTCCAGGTGCCTCCTTAGCAAGCCAGGTGCTAGGGGGACACCTGTGCACCTGCTCTCCTGAACTGTGTGAGTCCATAGACACACACATTACCTGTAAACCTTGCTCCTGTTCCCATCTCACAGGAATTGAACTGACAGCACCTCCCGTGAGACTAAGAAGTGAGAGGTGCGGTGCTGCAGGCAACACAGTGATGGAGCTGTGACAGGAGTCAGGTAAATATTTGGGGACGGGGAAGGTAGAATAGATAGTGGGGCATATTTGCCTTAATACAGGGATTGCATTAAGGTAAAAAAATAAAAAATATAGAAACATTTGACTTTAGAACAACTTTAATCGTCAGGATAATTTGCGTTGTTATGAAAAGTAATTTAACCTGCTGTAACACGATTTTCTTTATAGGTAAACACGCTGCATATTGATTTTTTTTTTTTTTGAAAAGTAAACTTTAGCAGTTTAGTTAATGTACTTCCTAATGTGCTGCTCATGTTACCTTTTAATCTCCGATCTAGTATCTTTACTTTATGATCTCCAAAGGCTAGTACCTGGGAAATGATACATGCTGTAAAGTCCTTGACTTTCAAATACTTAATACATTCATTTAGATTAAAAAACAAAAGAAAGAACAAAGTAAGGATCGTGTTAATATCTCACTTCATGTTATCGTACTTGTTTCATTGTAGTATCTTTATATTTTCAATTAAACGGCAAACCGTTTAAAGTGCAATCATAAGATACCCTGTATCATTCACAGTAAATAAAGCATAGAGCAAAGCTGAAATACTTACATCATCCCATTTGATAAAGCGTTCTCCCTTGGTTAGATATGCTTTGATATCTGGAGGACTTAGAATAGGATTGAACATAGACATCCTGTGCTGTGATGAGCAATCTCAACTGTCCTGTCTGACTTGTCATATCATGCACCTTGCATCATGTAAGTTTCCAGCCATAGCAATCTGCTGTCTTTATAGCTCAGCAAAGCTACAAACAAATGAGCCAGGAGCCCATAATATGCATTGTAAATCAGCAGCCTGCTAGATTTACTCCTCTTAGCATTCAAGAGCCTCACAGGTTGTCTGCAGGTTGGACAAATCCAGGAAACCAAATGCTCACAGATACCTCCCTGCAACTTAAACCATAGAACTTCCTTTTTTTCTTTTTAATACATGCTTCCGGACAACTCTATCAGCTTATCTTGACATAACACTACTTTCTATTGAGAAACTGCAAACACTTTATGGCATTTTAACCACTTGAAGACCAGGCCCTTTCTGGAACCTTTTGTTTGAACGTTTAAATCTGTATTTTTTTATGTTTTTTTGCTAGAAACTTACTTAGAACCAGGGGTGTTGCTAGGTCTACAAAAGATCTAGGGCTAGAGCCCATAGCAGAGTACTAAAGAAAGTCATATGCTTGGACGGGCATGCACATGTATATACAGTAATATACGTGTCTGTGTGTATAAACCCCCACTTACTGGAGAGCCTCCACTTACGTCAGGGTCCCCAGAGAGCCCCCCCTTACATCAGGGTCCCCAGAGAGACCCCCCTTAAATTAGGGTCCCCAGAGAGCCTCCTCCTTACATCAGAGTTCCCAGAAAGCCTCCTCCTTGCATCAGGGTACCTAGAGAGCCCCCCACTTACATCAGGGTTGCCAGAGAGCGTAATTTTCCTTTCCCGATGGACTCCATGGCAGCCTACGTATGGGTTAACCCCGCCTCTCCTACCTCATAGGACCCCACTCCCATAAATCTTTGCTTCTAGTCAGAGACCACGTTCCGTAACTTAGCCTACTCCAGCAAATGGGAGGGAACTCCTGCTGCCATGGAGTCCATCAGGAAAGGAAAATTACGGTAAGTATTTGATATAAATTTTCAGTTTTCCTGACAGACTCCATGGCAGCCTACGTATGGGAAATGACTAGCCATACACACCCGGGTGGGCAATTACTGGTTAAAGAAAAGAAGGTTTAATTGGCACCGTCAACAGATAAGACATTCAAACCAAAATTAACCGAAGACAAGGAAGCCAGTTCTACACAATAGTGTGTCATAAAAGTATTAATCGACGACCATGAGGCCGCTTTACAGATCACTTCCAGGGAAACATGACGGGAAGCTGCCCACGATGTAGAAACACTCCTGGTAGAATGAGCAGTAACCGCTTCTGGGGGAGCCAGACCCTTAGCCTTATACGCCCTTTGGATGGCTTGGACAATCCAAGATGCTATAGTTCTTGAAGAAGCACGTAAACCTCTATTCTTCCCATAAAAGTAGATGAATAAGTGGTCAGAATTCCAGAAAGGAGCTGTGGCTTCTAGGTATTGCTTTAAGACTTCTCCAACATCTAGAGGATGAATATTGGAGTCTTCATCTGCCTGGAAAATTGGAAGGACAATTTCCTGATTTTCGTGAAAAACGGTTGTTACTTTCGGATTTGAACCTAACATAGGAATCAGGACTGCCCGATCTGGGAAAAAGGTGAGAAATGGCTCCTTGCAGCCTAGGGAACTAAGCTCAGAGACCCTTTTGGCCGATGTTATGGCCACAAGAAAAGCAGTCTTAAGAGAGAGATCCTTAATAGATGCTTGTCCATTATGCATTTCTGAGAAAAAATCCAAAACAAAAGGAAGATCCCATTTTGGAAACCTTGGCTTTCTCTGAGTTCTGAGTCTTCTTGCCCCTTTGAAGAACTGCCTAGTGAAAGGATGCTTGGCCCATGAGATACCTGAAAATGCAGAGATCGCAGAGACTTGAACCCGCAAGGAACTTACAGATAGGGACAAGTCTAGACCCTTTTGTAGAAAACCAATAACATCCCGTATCTTCGGATCTCTACATGAGCCGTTGGATGTAGACACATAGTCCGCAAATTTTACCCAAATCCTCTGATAAACTTTGTTGGTACCTGGTCTTCTGGCATTTAGTAGAGTAGAAATGGCTGTGTCAGGACAGCCTAATGCCTCCAGCCTTTCCCTTTCAAAAACCAAGCCATCAGATGGAGCTGAGATGGGCAAGGGTGATAGGTTGTTCCCTGTGACAAGAGGTCCGGCCTGAGAGGGAGCGGAACTGGATCCTGGTAGCTGAGTTGTAATAAGAGAGGGAACCATGGTCTGTTGGGCCAGTATGGAACAACCACTACTACTTCAAATTCTTCCCATCTGAGCCTGGACAGAAATCGGGGAATGACTGGAACCGGGGGGAAAGGCATAAGCCTTGTGGAACCTCCACTGGTCCATCAGTGCATCCACTCCGAAGGCCTGAGGACAACGACACCTCGTGTAATACTTCTCCAGCTTGAAGTTGCACGGGGAGGCAAACAGGTCCACCTCTGGTAGAACGCCCAGAGACAGAACCCAGTTGAACACCTCGATGTGGAGAGACCACTCGTTGTTGTCCAGGGAAAATCTTGATAGAAAGTCCGCCTGTACATTTTGAATTCCCGGAAGATAGACTGCCGTTAGATTCAACAGATTTGACTGGGCCCAAGCCATGATTGGCTTTACTTCCCTCAGCAAGGAAAGACTGCGGGTGCCCCCTTGTCTCTTGATGTAAGAAACAGCCGTCGTATTGTCCATCCTTAGAAGGACTGAGGATTCTGATGTCAGGTGGAGAAAAGCCTGTAAAGCACGGAAGGCGGCCCGGAGTTCCAGCACATTTGAGACTACCTTCTGGGATGGGAAGTCCCACATGCCTTGGGCTACTTCCGACAAGCATAGAGCACCCCAACCTCTGCTGCTGGCATCCATTGTCACCGTTACCCAGGAGACCGGGGCTATTGAATGGCAATTCAGAAGGTTCTTCTGCTGTAACCACCAAGGAAGACTCTCCCTCATTGAAGAGGTTATCCGAACCAGATGATCTCGGGAGTTCGGATCCCACTGTTGGAAAAAGCCCCTCTGAAAGGGTCGCATTCTCCATTGCGCCCACTTCACCATTGGAGCTGTGACCACCATGGTACCTATTATCATCAGACACTGTGAGGTCCTGAGAAGGGGAGATGACATTGCAAGATAGATTCTGTCGCGAATCACTAGAATCTTCTCTAGAGGTAAGGAGATTGTACTCTTTACTGTGTTGAATCGGGCTCCAAGAAACGTTAAGGACTGAGTTGGGATTAGATGACTTTTCTCCTTGTTTAATAGCCACCCGAATTCCTTCAGGGTAGAAATTACCTGATCTCGATGTACCAAGAGATGGTCTCTGTTTTGAGAGAGTAAGAGCAGATCGTCCAAGTAATGGTGCAAACGAATCCCTTTGACCCGGATTAGAGCCACGATAGCCAGTAAGAGCTTGGAAAACACTTGAGGCGATGTTGTAAGCCCGAATGGGAGACATGTAAACTGAAGGTGTGTTTGACCCACTGCAAAGCGGAGATACTTCTGAAACTCCCTTGCGATAGGAACATGAAAGTAAGGGTCTTTCAGGTCTATGGAGATAAGCCAATCGCCTGGTTGGATCGTCTGGCGTATTGTTAGCAATGTCTCCATCTTGAACCTTTCTTTCTTTATAAATGTGTTCAGGTGTGTCAGATCGATGACCGGCCTCCAGGAACCACTCTTTTTGAGGACCATGAAAAGGGGGGAGTAAATGCCTTTGAACCTTTCCTCGGTTGGAACCCGAATGGCGGCTCCTTGGGCCAACAGGGATTCTGTATAAGACAGGAGAATTTGTCTCTTTTCTTCTGAGTGTGGCAGAACTGTCGGAACAAACCGGTGTATGGGCGGGCTACTGAAGACCCAGGAATGGCCCGCTGACACTGTTTTGATTGTCCAATAGTCTTTGACTGAGGCTGCCCAGACATGCTGGAAAAGGAGTAACCGGGCCCCAACCCGCTCCGCCTGGACAGGCTCTATATCAAAAAGACTTGGAAGGCTCCCATCCCCCAGATGTAGCTGACTTTGAGAACTTCTGGCCAGAGGGCTGATTTCTCCTCCAATTTTTTCTAAATTCGCGAACATGCCTGTAGCGACGGGCATCTCTAGCGCGTTCTGTATCTGACCTATATTGAGATCTCCTCTGACCCAGGAGACGGCGATCCTGGGGTAAGAACCCCGACTTACCACCTGTAGCGCGTGTAATGGCAGAATCCAATTTATTCCCAAAAAGGGAAGATCCCTCAAAGGGAATTCTGCACCATGTCTGTTTGGAGGCAGGATCAGCAACCCAGGAGCGATGCCATAGGGCACGTTTTGCCGTAACAGAGGAAAGCATAACACGTGCTACAAGGCGAATAATATCAAGGGACGCCTCCCCCAGGAAAACCGAAGCGAGTCTCAGCTCATGTATTGGTGATCTCCTGACCAATTCTTCGGACATACTGCCCAGGGTTGCACCAATTTCATCCGTCCAGGCCTCCATAGCTTTTGATAACACTGCCAGGGCTAAGGCTGGTTTACAAGCCATACCTGCTGTTATATAAATACGTTTCAAGTCCGTATCAATCTTTCTTTCTAGGCCATCCCTGAAGGACACAGTATCTTCCAGAGGAAGTGTAACATGTCTCACTAGCCTCATCAAGGCTGCATCAATGAGAGGGGCCGACTCTAGATGTTTCACCTCATTGCTCGTAAATGGGTACATTTTTGAAATTTTTGAAATCAAGGAGTTTTTCCTCTCAACTTTACTCTATTCGTCCATGATAATTTCGCCAAGTTCACCCAAGAAGGGGAAGTTTGGACTCTCCTTTTTGAGATGTTTAAAGTATTTCCTCTGTTTAGAGGGAGCTTCTACAGGATCTTCCCATCTCAATGTCTCCTTGACCGCCCTGACCAACTGCGGAACTAAGGAAAAGTCAAAACCGGCACCAGGTTCCAAACCTTCAGTTTCACTGTCGGAAGAACCGGAAAATAAGGGACTATGACGAGAGGGACCAGGAACCTCTGTATCCGAAACATCAGTGGCTAGAGCCATACCGGAAGGAGGGATAAATGGTTGATCAGAATCTGCTTTATTCAGTGATTCCTGAACTACTCTCCTGACCAGAGCTTCCACTTGCTGGTCCCCAGCTCCTCTTTCCTTCATGGCTCTTCCATAACATAGCTCGCAGAGGGATTTACCCTCTGGGACCTGAGCATTACATCCCCAGCAGGCTCTTCTCTCTGAGCGGCTGGCATGTCGGTGAGAATGGCGACCAGACTCAGACTTAGACCTTTCTTTACGGTGTCTGGATGGTGACCTAATATGTCTAGAACTTGACGTGGAATGGTGATGTTGTGAATCTTTATGTGCTGATAACTGAGGTTCAGACCTGGAAGGGCTGGAAAGAAAAAAAACATGCAAAACAAAGTCATCCTGATCCTAACCCAAGCAATACAGGCAGAATGAAAAGAAAAAGATTCATTCCTACCTGCGGCATAAGGGTTGGCCACTGGGGGGCGGCGATACGTCCATAGCAGCAGACTCAAACAGCTAGGTAGTAAAAACAAATACAGTGCTTACAGAGTATAATAAAACAGCGTAGACCCAACTGACCATGAGAAAAAAGGGAGACATACCTTGAGAAAACAGAGAGCAGACACCGGGATCACAGCCTGAGCTCAAAAGCATCCCAATCAAATAGCTGTCTCTGACAGCTATTTAAATCTGGCGCCGAGTGATGACGTTATCGCGCCCACAGCGTACTTGCACCGAGACTGACGCCGCCGTACAACGCCCGCGCGCATGCGCGGCCGCCACCATCTTGCCCCGACTGCTCCTGCGCAAACCAAGCCTCGATCTCAATCTCAGTTTAGGCCCCTTTCACATGGGACAGATCAGTAATGATCCGCCCCGTGATGATCCGCTCGCTCAGCGGGGATCGATCCGTTGTCCCCGCTGAGCTGGCTGCGGACAGGGCGGTCTCCGCACACTGTGCGGGGACCGCCCTGTCAGCTCTCCGCTCTCCTCTATGGGGATCGGATGCGTACGGACCGTCTGTCCGTGTTCATCCGATCCGCTCTGCAGACGGATAGAAAAATAGGATTTTCCTCCGTCTGCAGAATCGGACTGTTGCGGAGGAAATCGGGTGTCTGCGGATGTTCATCCGCAGACACCCGCTATCCCATAGGGATGAATGTATGCCCGTATTTCATCCGCAAACGGATGGATGAAATACGGACATATCATCCGCATGTGTGAAAGGGGCCTAACACAAACCCACAGATAAATTTAATATATAGCAAAGGATGTGATGCTAACCAAAATAACATAAAAAAAATCCATTTGGTGCAAATAATGATTCAAATAATACAAAAAATCCAACATAGCTAAAAGTACATCAAACGTGTCAATTAATATTGAAATGTGCATAAAAAAAATTTCAGCAAAAAATTCATATATAAACCATGCTTATAATTAAAACCATTTTATCCAAACTATGTCCTTGGTATTAAAGTGCAAAAAGAGTGCAAAAAAAAGGGGGTTTTTTAATTATAAGCATTTTTTATATATGATTTTTTTGCTGAAAATATTTTTATGCACATTTTAATATTAATTGACAGTTTTGGTGAACTTTTAGCTATGTTGGATTTTGCATATTATTTTAACCATTATTTTCACCAAATGGATTTTTTATGTTATTTTATTTAGCACCACATCCTTTGCTATATATATATATATATATATATATATATATACACAGCCATATTCTATATACAGGTATATATATATATATATATATATATATATATATATAGCCATGTGCTATATACAGTATTCAATGGGCCGGCCGGTTACCTGGATGGGTTCCAGCAGCACCGCCATCCTCCAGGCTCCCTCGTCTGCTCCGGGGACTTCTCTGCCTGTCGGCTGCTCTCACGGCAGCCCCCGGCTCATTTAAACTCACAGCGTCCGTTACCGCGGGGGCCGCCGGAGATAGCCGAGTTTTGTTCGCTGAAGCGCTGTCAGAGAAGAGCGGGGTGGGGGAAGCCGACCGGTGGCGGAAAAGGACGACTGTGGGCCGGAGGTGGCCGAAGATGTGTGCAATACTAGTGTTATGAGAGCGCCGAGTGGGGGCGGAAAGAGCCGAAGTGCGCCGCGCTGCGCTCGGAAGTACAGCGGTGCTCAAATGAATGGCTGTGCGAGTAGCGCAGCCATTCATTTGGCTAGGCTGTCACTGAAACCGGCCCACTGAGCCATCGGCCCACCGGGAATCTCCCGGTAGTCCCGATGGCCAGTACATGCCTGGTGCCCACCCTGCTAATAGCTGGGGAATTGGGCTCCAGAAAGAACCGCCATCCTGAAATTCGTGCACAAACCAGCCGGCCTGGATCCAACTTCATAAGATAAAACCTTGGTCCTAGGAGGAGGACAAAAAAGGAACGTGGTCTCTGACTAGAAGAAAAGATGTATGGGAGTGGGGTCCTATGAGGTAGGAGAGGCGGGGTTAACCCATACGTAGGCTGCCATGGAGTCTGTCAGGAAAATTGTTTTTTACAGGTTACCTGTTTAGAGTTAAAGAGAGTTAAGGATGTCTTGCACTAGAATTATTGCTCTTACTGTAACGTTCATGGTGATACCTCACATGCGTGGTTTGAACACTGTTTACATATGTTTGCGTGACTTATGCATGAATTCACTTCTGCGTGCGAGCATGGAGTGATGGGGGCTTTTTTATTATTATTATTTATTTTTATTTTTACACACTTTTTCCTATTACAAGGAATGTAAACATCCCTTGTAATAGAAATAAGGATGACCGGTCCTCTTTTGAGAGATATGTGGTCAAAAATACCTTTAAAAGCAAAAGATAAAGAAAAAATTTTTTTTTGGCTTTAAATTATTATTTTTTATTATGAGCCAGGAATCAGAAGTGGCGCCACATGTTGCTCCGGTCCTCTAAGGGCATAGAGATGAGTGGCGGCCATCTTGGCCTCACTCTTCTCCATACTCAGCTACCAATAGCATCAGATTGCTCAACGGGCTTCACCGATGGGTCAGGTAAGCCCAGGAATGACCAGGAAGCGATGGTAGAGGGGCCTCCCATTGCTTCCAAAAGTGATCCTGTGGCGAATCTGCCCATGGGACTACTTTTATCAGAAAAATTATCGGCCATAGTAAAAAAAATAACGTCATAACACCAGTATTTAACGTCAAACAAATTATGTATTTTTACCATGAACCGGTTGGCAAGTGGTGTGTGCTGGCACATCGACAAGGTTTGAGAAATAGCAGCTCTTCATATACAGCACAATAGAAAAAAAAATGGCGACAACCTTAAACTGTTCTCATCTACTATATTACAATAAACTAACACGTACCTTAACCCTAGATTTAAATCTATGTGGTTGCGGATGATGCATTTTTCCGGCGAGTTTTGTGGTACGTTTTGCGTTTCTAAATTTTTTTTGAAGTTTTCATGCCTTTTTTTATTTTTTCTCTCTTTAACCACTTCAATACAGGGCATTTATACAGCTTCCTTACCAGACCAAAAGGAGTAAAACTTGCGCTTGGTAAAAAATTAGTTGATATGGGAAAAAATCAATTAAGAAAATAGCAGCTGAGCACAAAAAACCAGATACTAGGTCTGACTAACAAAAATGTGGAAAACAGTGTAGCGCTTAAAGCGCTGCACTGTTTTCCACATTTTTCCTTACCAGACCAATTTTTAGCTTTCAGCGCTCTCACACTTGAATGCCAGTTACTCAGTCATGCAACACTGTACCCAAACAAAATTTTTATAATATTTTTCATACAAGTAGAGCTTTCTTTTGGTGGTATTTAATCACCACAGGTTTTTTTATTTTTTGCGGCATAAGTGAAAAAAGAGCGAAAATTTTGAAAAAAAAACACTTTTTTTTAGTTTCTATGATAAAATTTTTGCAAATAAGTCATTTTTGTTCATAAATTTGGGCCACAATTTATACGGCTACATCTCTTTGGTAAAAATAAACCAAATTAGTGGATATTATTTAGTCTCTTTGAAAGATATAGAGTCTACAAGCTTTGGTGTAAATCATTGAAAATTTATCACATCTGATCACACCTGATGCACTGACGGCCTATCTCATTTCTTGAGGCTCTGCAATGTCAGGAAAGTACAAATACACCCCAAATTACCCATTTTTGAAAAGTAGACAGTCCAAGGTATTTGGTAAGAGGCATGGTGAGTTTTTTGAGGTTGTAATTTTTTCCCACAATTCTTGGGAAAAAGAAGAATGTTTTTTTTTTGTTTTGTTTTTTTTACAAAAATGTCATAATAGCAAGTTATTTCTCATACACAGCATATGCATACTTCCAATTACACCCCAAAATGCATTCTACAACTCTTCCCGAGTATGGCGATACCACATGTGTGGGACTTTTACACAGGCTGGCCACACAGAGAAGTCCAAAATGCAGGGAGCACCGTCAGGGGTTCTAGGAGCATAAATGACTCCTCTAATTTCCTAACGACCTATTACATTTGTGAAGGCCCTGGAGCACCAGGACAGTAGAATTACCCACAAAATGACCCCATTTTTTAAAGCAAACACCCCAACGTATATTCTATGAGTCTTTTGAACAATTATTTTTTTTCCACAAGTCTTCTGAAAACATGGAAAGAAAATTAAAACATTTTTTTTTTTTACACAAAGTGGTCAGTTTATAAGATATTTCTAACTCAAAGCATGTACATAGCAAAAATTACACCCCAAAATACATTCTGCTACTCATCCTGAGTATGGCGATACCACATGTGTGTGACTTTTACACAGCGTGTCCACATACAAAGGCCCAACATGCAGGGAGCGCCGTCAGGTGTTCTAGGAGCATAAATGACACCTCTAATTTCCTAACGACCTATTACATTTGTGAAGGCCCTGAAGCACCAGGACAATGTAATTACCCACAAAATGACCCCATTTTGGAAAAAAAAACACCCCAAAGTATATTCTGTGAAGCATTATGAGTCTTTTGAGCGCTTAATTTTTTTACACAAGTCTTCAGAAAACGTGGAAAGAAAATTAAAATCTTTTTTTTTTTACACAAAGTTGTCCATTTATAAGATATTTCTAACACATAGCATGTATATAGCAAAAATTACACCCCAAAACACATTCTACTACTCCTCCTGAGTATTGCAATACCACATGTGTGAGACTTTTACACAGCCTGGCCATATACAGAGGTCCAACATGGAAGTGGTACCTTCAGGTGTTCTAGGAGCATAAATGACACATCTCATTTCGTTCCTACCTATCACACTTTTGAAAGTCCTGGAGCACCTGGAAAATAGAATTACCAACAAAATTACCCCATTTTGGAAAGCAAACACCCCAATCTGTATTCTATGAGGCATGGGCTGCAAATAGGTACTCGGATACTCTGACGGGCTGGTGACAGGTACTCGGGTACTCCGACGGGCAGGTGACAGGTACTCGGGTATTCCGACGGGCTGGTGACAGGTGCTCGGGTACTCCGACGGGCTGGTGACAGGCATTTGGGTACTCAGATGAACTGTGACAGGTACTCGGGTACTCAGATGGGCTGTGGCAGGTACTCAGGTACTCGGGTACTCAGATGGACTGTGACAGGTACTCGGATGGACTGTGACAGGTAATCAGATGGGCTGTGACAGGTACTCGGGTACTCAGATGGGCTGTGACAGGTACTCAGATGGGCTGAGACAGGTATTCAGATGGGCTGGGACAGGTACTCAGGTACTCAGATGGGCTGGGACAGGTACTCGGGTACTCAGATGGGCTGACAGTAGCTCAGGTACTCGGATACTCAGATGGATTGTGATAGGTACTCAGATGGGCTGTGACAGGTACTCGGGTACTCAGATGGGCTGACAGGTACTCAGGTACTCAGATGGGCTGTGACAGGTACTCGGGTACTCAGATGGGCTGACAGGTACTCAGGTACTCGGGTACTCAGATGGGCTGGGACAGGTACTCGGGTACTCAGATGGGCTGACAGGTACTCAGGTACTCAGGTACTTGGGTACTCAGGTACTCGGGTACTCAGATGGGCTGTGACAGGTACTCAGGTACTCGGGTACTCAGATGGGCTGACAGGTACTCAGGTACACAGATGGGCTGACAGGTACTCGGGTACTCAGATGGGCTGTGATGGGTGATGACAGGTACTTTGATGGGTGGTGACAGGTACTTTGATGGATGGTGACAGGTCCTCTTTAGTGGGGGGGGGGGGGGGTTAATCAGGGTGTGTTGGTGTACACTGAGCGGTAACGAGATGTTACTGCAATCTCCTCCTCACACACGATCAGTGTGTGAGAAGGAGAACCCGGTAACATCTCGTTACCGCGGTTTGTTTACATTCTGTGACCAGCTGTGATTGGACACAGCCGGTCACGTGGTAAAGAGCCAATTTCATTGGCTCTTTACTGCGATCGGGGTTGGGCTGTGTCAGGGTGACAAGCTGCATCCCCGATCGGCGCTCTGCACACGCCCTAGGCGCGCGCACGAGCCCTATAAGGGCACAGTACATGTGACCGGCTGTGATTGGACACGGCCGGTCACATGTATCGGGGGGGGGGTCGATGGGGAGGAAGATCCCACAGATCGGGGATGGGCTGTGTCCGAGGGACACAGCTCATCCATGATCGCCGCGTTGCGGGGCCCGCAGGAGCGGCGCAATACCGAGGCCGTCATATGGCGCCCACCCAGGATGGGAGATCTCATCTGTGGTCGTCATTTGATAATGGCCCGGTATTGAAGTGGTTAACAAACTGTAAATAGCTGGTTGTTAAGGAGCAGGCCCAAAAGCCGGCTGCCTCGTCCTTAACAACTGATAAATCATCAGCTCAGGGTGAAAAAAGATTGCCGGCAATAAAAGAAAATTGGGGAAAAAACATCAGATGACATTTCCAGGGGAACCCAGCACCAAATTTTTTTTTTTTAAATAGAGTGGTGTCGCCCCCCCCCCCCCCCCCCGGAATCCATACATGACCCTTATCTGAGCATGCAGCTCAGCAGGTCAGGAAAGGCAGCGGCAAAACGAGCCCCCCCCCCCCAAACTATACCAGGCCACATGCCATCAACATGTGGGGGTCTGCGGGCAGGGGGCTTATCGGAATCTAGAAGATCCCCAGATCCTGTCTACCACCATGTGAATGAGTATAGGGTGCATAGTATCCCTACCCATTCATCAGAAAAGTGTAAAAAGTTAGTAGACACAACACGAGTTTTTGACAAGTCCTTTATTAAAAAATGAAAAACAGTGTCCCCCCCATGCACCTACCACCACAACCCAAAATTAAAAAAAGCTCAGCTCGTGCCGAAGGCTCCGATGTCACAGGGTGGCGGTGCCACCAGACCAGTCCCCCACAACCACGGCCAGGGTTGTGGGGATGAGGCCCTTGGGAATAAGGTGCTTTGGGGTGGGGGGGCAGAGCCATGTTGAGGGCATGTGGCATGGTATGGTTCAGGAGGGCGGGGCTCCCTCATCCCCTCCCTTTCCTGACCTGCCGGGCTGCATGCTCCGATAAAGGTCTGGTATGGATTTTGGGGTGCTTCCCAGCCCACTCCTTAACAACTATCTATACACAGTTTAATATGGAGAAAAAAATGCAAAATGCATGTAAAAACACATTAAAACCGCAACTCTTGTGTTTTTGGTGTGGGTCCATTGAAGTCTAGTCTATTACATGCAAAACACAATCTGCTGTGGAAAGAAAAGTCCCTGACCCTTTCCAAAAAAACGCACAAAAAATGCATAGATGTAAACATGTACCATAGGAAATCATGTTACATGGACTGTAGTGCATTTCTGCAAACTGTAAAACACACTAAAAACGCATAAGTGTGAACCTAGGGTAAACGTAGCTGACACTGGGATATGGACATTTTTTTTAGGTTGCATTTAAAGTATAAGTTCTCCTTTACAGAAAAATCTGTAAGGTTAACTTACACAGGACCCCTCCTCACCCCCAACCCCCCCCCCCCCCCCACAGTCTCGCCTGACCTGTTGCACAGCAATCTACCATTCTGAGCCCTGCTATAGCCACCTCACCGGTCCAGGGCTTAGAAATCCCATCTGATTTCACGTGTCGTATTCCCCACTGAGAGGCCCCCATTGGTCGGCGCTGCCCATTTGACAGCGCCGACCAATTAGAGCAGGGAGTCCTGTGTAAGTTCACCTTACAGATTTTTCTGTAAAGGTGAATTTACTCTTTAAAGTGAACCTATGGCCAAAACATTTTTCTATAACATGTCAAGTTTTTTATTGCCACGCAGTCACTCAAGAGGTTCACATTTTCTAGTTATCTTGGTGGCTACAGTCACAAAAGATAGAAAATTACAGGAAATCCAAAATTTTACAGCTGTCATTAAAATGGAGTCACCTGTGCTGGTAACAACTAAGTAGAGTCTTTCCTACATTGGAAAGACCTCATTTCACTTGTTGTTATGATAAACATTTAGCTCTCTATTTTATTTATTATTAATAATAATTTTATTATATAAATTTTTATAACTACTATTGGTCAAACTAGAAAAAAAAGTAGATTTTTTTTTGATTTTGTTAAGTATTTTTGTTGTCAGGTTGTAGAAATGATAAAAAAAAATATTTTCGCAAGATAGTATTGTAATATACAAATGTGTGAAACAATCAGCACCAAAAAGTTGCAGCCGCTATACACTTTAAGTGAAATCACTACACTTTAAAAAAAAAAAAATATATATATATATATATATATATATATATATATATATATATATATCTATATATCTATATATATATATATATATATATATATATATATATATATATATATATATATATATATATATATATTGTATGTATGTGTACCAAAAGACGCACACACACACACATACACGCAGCGCTACTACAGTGATAATTTAATACTATACTTAGTGCTATGTATACATGCAATAAAATTCAGATTCATAAAAAAAATTCTTAATAAATGTCCCATAAACCAATATCAATCTTGATAGTAGTGCTCCAGTGTTATTATCATATCACCGTGCTTCTCAATAATTCTTATTGCTTGTGCAAACCACCACTTGCGCAAACCTTCAGTGGTGGTTTGCACAAGCAATAAGAATTATTGAGAAGCACAGTGATATGATAATAACACTGGAGCACTACTATCAATATTGATATTGATTTATAGAACATTTATTAAGTATTGTAATATCATTGCCAAAAAAACATTGTTTGTCCCCAAATAATAATAAACAAAATATGTATTACTTCATAATCTTAACCACTTCCCGACCGGCGCACACCGATGTACGTCGGCAGAATGGCACGGGCAGGCATATTGGCATACAGCTACGTCCAATTTTAAATGCCGCCCTGCCATCGCGAGTGCGCCGGTGCCGGTCGGGACCCCCGTGAGTCCAGTTGCAGGTCCCGCGGACTCGATTGCCATGGGCATACCCGCGATTGTCTCATGGGGCAGCTGAACGAGGAGATGCCATTGTAAACAGCATCTCCCCATTCTGCCTAGCAACAAGTGACGCTGATCTCTGGTCCATGTGATTGGAGCAGAGATCAGTGTTCACTAAAACAAACCCCAGCCTCCCACAGTTAGTAACACGCCCCTAGGAACACTTAACCCCTACACTGCCACCCACTGGTTAACCCCTTCACTGCCAGTGTCATTTACACAGGAATCACTGCATTTGTATAGCAGTGATTGCTGTATAAATGACAATGGTCCCAAAAATCTGTCAAAAATGTCCAATGTGTCCGACATAATGTCGCAGTCACAATAAAAATCGCTGATCGCCGCCATTACTAGCCATTACTAGTAAAAAAAAATTATTAATAAAAATGCCATAAAACATAACTTTTGCGCAAACCAATCAATAATCGCTTATTGCGATTTTTTTTTACCAAAAATATGTAGTAGAATACATATTGGCCTAAACTGAGGGAATAACAGAGTCATCAAAAAGCAGAAGAGACTGTCGTCATCAGGAGACGGGGTGGGAGACAATTTCAAGGAACCGGAGGCACTGTCAGCAACCCAATCTACTATCGCCTGTACTTGTCCTGGCCTCAACATTCGTACAGCCGCATTAGGCCCCACCAAATACTGCTGCAATTGAGTCCCCTGCTCTGAGAATTGATTCCCCTACCACCAGAATCTATCTTTCCTTTCTCTTCACTTCCCCCCCCCCACACTCTCACTGGAGGAGTTCTTCACCTGGCAGCTAGGAGAGTCCCTCAGCTCCAGCAGTGCTGATCCCTGACTGGTTTCACCAATGTCACTCAATGGAGAGTACTTATTGGTATGCTCCAGCCTTGGATCGGCCTCTCTGGCACTTCCACCTCTACCCTTCCTGACTGTCACCCATCTACTCCTTCCTAGTGCCTGCACCTCTTTGTCTCCATCCACCGTGCACATTTCTGGCTCTCCTTTAGTATGGAGGGACTTCTCGGTGCTGACAGTTGCTTCTCCAGATTCAGAACCTGGGCTTCCAGGGAAACAATGTGCTTGCTACAATGTATAGTAGTGAGTGTACAGCCTGTATAAAAGTGTAAATTTGCTGGCCCCTCAAAATAACTCAACACACAGCCATTAATGTCTAAACCGCTGGCAACAAAAGTGAGTACACTTCTAAGTAAAAATGTCCAAATTGGGCCCAAAGTGTTAATATTTTGTGGGGCCACCATTATTTTCCAGCACTACCTCAACCCTCTTGGGCATGGAGTTCACCAGACTTCACAGGTTGCCATTGGAGTCCTCTTCTACTCCTCAATGACGACATCACGGAGCTGGTGGATGTTAGAGACCTTGCGTTCCTCCACCTTCCATTTGAGGACGCCCCACAGATGCTCAATAGGGTTTAGGCCTGGAGACATGCTTGGCCAGTCCATCACCTCTACCCTCAGCTTCTTTAGCAAGGCAGTGGTCATCTTGGAGGTGTGTTTGGGGTCGTTATCTTTTTTTCAGATCCTCAGAGAGTTCTTTGCCATGAGGTGCCATGTTGAACTTCCAGTGACCAGTATGAAAGAGAGCGATAACACCAAATTTAACACAGCTGCACCCCATTCAAACCTGAGACCTTGTAACACTAACGAGTCACATGACACCGGGCTGGGAAAATGGCTAATTGGGCCCACTTTTGTTGCCAGTGGTTTAGACATTAATGGCTGCGTGTTGAGCTATTTTGAGGGGACAGCAAATTTACAAGCTGTACACTCACTACTTTACATTGTTATTTCTTCAGTGTTGTCACATGCCTTGACAAAACCCGTTACTTTGCCCACGCCTACACCCAGCTCAGATACTCTGGTGCGCAAGGCCCCTGATTCATGTGTGCCCCTCGGATCTGGAAATGCCAGGTCACTACCAAAGCTTGCCAGATCACAGAGACTATTGAATAAGCGGGTGGTGTCTGAATATCGGTTTGAGTTCCCTTATGTGCTTAGGGATGCAATGGACACTATTGAAAAGCACCGTGAGAAATGGTATGCGGAGGACGTTTGGAATTATCTAAAAGTCCCAAAACCCTTCCGGAAAAAGATTTTCTCCCTGGACATGCATGAGAGATTTACAGACTGCCTCCAGCAGTGGAGTTATAGGAGGCATGTGTACGCGGACAAGGTGGTGATCTGTAGGCCTGGGAGAGACAATGTTGTTTATTTTATCACAACAATAGACACACAGGGAAAGTCTGTAACTTTGCCAGATCCCAGATTTTACTGGTGAGGACATTTACCGGAACTGTGTTTTTTTTGTTGAAAACAAAAAGAAAGAAGAACTTTTGCTCCCCTCTACTTGTGCGTGAGATCAGAGACTCTGGGAAGATAGCTAGAAAGTAGGCTCTGGAAAGACTACGGGTCAAGCTGAACACAGCAAGAAGAAAAAAAGTTTTGTGATGGACTAGCACATATGGCTTTCACCACTAGGTGGTGTAAGTCAGCAAGGGTATGCTCCAATACTTCAAGTTGCAGCGTTTAGTAACAGTTGAGTTGGAAGAGAGGGACTCATCAGTTTCTGATGGAAACCTGCCTTCCTGGAATAGTGGTTTATTGTGTTGCATGTTTTTTTTCTTTGCAGGGAGAACATCTATCAAGCTGCTGGAGAGTGGGTGGTTTAGGTTTAGGTTCTGGGCTGCATTGTATGTGTAAGATAATTCTGTGTCACTAAACAAAGTTTAAAAAAAAATGTTTAAAGTTTTATTATTCCTTCCCTTTCCCCATTCCTACCCCAAAGTTCAGGTACTCTATTTTTCATAGAGCTAGATTTTGTCTCTGGGTTTTTTCCTGTCCTTCCCAGACGATGAGGAAAATTGTCAAGGGGAGTGTGTTGCGCTGGCTCCTGAAGAGCATACGCTATGTTTTAGGGGCCAGCAGTTTGGTTTGGGTATAATTATTCTAAATTTTGACCTCAGCATCAGTCTGACTGGACTATAGGGTGTTTAGCCTGGCCACCGGGCGGACAGTGTCCCTTCTGGCAGGCATAGAACCACAGTCTGGTTGGGTGCTTTAAGGTTACTTTCTCTCAGAGCCCGCCCAGTGGGAGTGTCATTCTTGCTGTGCTTTCTGGGAGAGGGTACTTAAGATGTGGATGTCACATGGTTTGGGGTTCCAGTCCAGAAGTATGTTCTGACTCCATGGTCCTGGTCCTCCTCTCCAGCCCCCAGGAAGGCTATGGCCTGGGGTGCGGATCCACCCAACTTTATGTCTTGGGCTAACTAGCCCGAGCAGGAAAACTAAAGAAAGGATTCCGAGGTGGTCCAGTGCCGTCTCCGGTTGGGGAGAGGCCCAGCGACTTCATAGCTATCCAGGAGAGGACTCGTCAGAAGAAGGCCACGTATGGGTTGGCTTCTTAGCAAGAGCCTGGTAGGGCTGAAGTACCTAAGTGAATCCAATCTCATGGGTATCGCCAAACCGGCTGAAGGATCCAGGTATTACATGAGTGCTCTACAAGTTCTAGTTTCCTACATGTTCTACAACAACGTCTGTTCGTTAACTACGTTTTTGCAAATAAAAATCCCTTTAAGCGGATCTGTCGTCAGTCTCTAAAGTTTCTAGACCATCTACCACGGGAACCCCTAGACACAAATCGTGGTGAAAAAGGTAAAGTTAAGCCCAATCAAACCAGCAGCTCCTTTGGGGGTTAGTGCTACATTATATATATATATATATATATATATATATATATATATATATATATATTTATTTCTCCTTCTATTGGTTGAACTAGAAGGTTTTTTTTTTTTTGTTTGTATTTTAGCCAGGCTAACTATGTAACTAGGTAAGCCCCTGCCTTTAACAGACGGTTAGACAGGTTCATTTGGTTGGTCAGCAGATTGGTTGGTGAGTTGAGCTATGGAATTGTCTTTGTTTTATATGTATATGCCCTCTATGAGCTCCTCACTGTGAAGGCCAGTCATAGGTGTGGGCAGTGGCCAGTTTTTTGTTACTGTTTGTATATATAGTACCTTCGCTGCCATTGCTTTTGCTGGGTGTTCAGGGTGCTCCTGGTCTTTTACGGAGCTTGGGCAGTCTCCAGGCTCACCTGTCCCACATCTATCCATTCCATGCATGTGCTTCCACTGTGGAGACACTCATAAGTTTGTAGTGTTAGGACTGCAAGCAACACAGGGTGCCGTGATGAGGCCTTGCAGCTTTCACATGTATTTGCAAATGTGTGCCAACTAAACCCCTGCTTTTAACAGACGGTTTGACAGGTTAATTTGGTTGGTCAGCAGACTAGTTGGTGAGTTGAGCTATGGAATTGTCTTTGTTTTATAACTATGTAACTAGGTAAGGTTTTAAGAAAAAAAAAATCTGTTGCAGAGGATCCTGCAGCTCCCCCTTATACTTACCTGAGCCAAATTTCGATCCAGTGCTCTGCACAAAAGCAGCAACTTTCCGAGCTCTATCAGATTGGGCAGATAGATAGCAGCAGGAGCCATTGGCTGTCAATCCAATTCTATGACGGGGGGGAGCTGGGCTGAGCCCCGCTGTCTGCATAAATAGACACAAACAGGGCAGTTCAGGAACAAGCTGGCATGAGTGCCCCCCTAGAAATTGGCTTTCTATGGGGGCACTCTGTGGGGGTGCCTGCGGTCGACCCAGAAAAGGAGGATCGGAGGATCGGGGTTGTAAGTATAATTTGTTTATTATTTTAATTAAATAATTAAATATTTACAATCACTTTAAATATATATAGCTTTTGTAACACATTTCCGGTGGTTGTTGTGTTAGGAAATCTAGCAACTAATTCAACTTACCCATGGGGAACTTTCAGAGATAGTTCCAACATGAGAAGAGGAGATTAATGGAGGATATGATCAACATGAACAAATACTTAAGTTGTCCATATAGCGAACTTGGTAGTGAGCTATTCACTTTAACCACTTCAATACAGGGCACTTAAACACCTTCCTGCCCAGACCAATTTTGAGCTTTCAGCGCTGTCGCACTTTGAATGACAATTGCGCGGTCATGCTACACTGTACCCAAATGAAATTTTTATCATTTTTTTCCCACAAATAGAGCTTTCTTTTGGTGGTATTTGATCACCTCTACGGTTTTTATTTTTTGCGCTACAAATAAAAAAATACCGAAAATTTTGAAAAAAAAAATGTTTTTTTTTGTTTCAGTTTCAAAACTTTGTAAATAAGTATGTTTTCTCCTTCACTGATGGGCACTGATGGGGCTACACTGATGGGCACTGATAAGGTGGCACTGATGGGCACCAATGTGGCACCAATGAAGTGGCACTGATAGGCGGCACTGATAGGCGGCACTGATGGGCGACACGGATGGGCGACACGGATGGGCGACACGGATGGGCGACACGGACGGACACTGATAGGTGGCACAAATTGGCACTGATAGCTGGCACGGATGGGCGGCACGGATGGGCATGGATAGGCGGCACAGGTGGGCATGGATAGGCGGCACAGGTGGGCATAGATAGGCGGCACAGGTGGGCATAGATAGGCGGCACAGGTGGGCATAGATAGGCGGCACAGGTGGGCATGGATAGGCGGCACAGGTGGGCACTCAGGCGGCACAGGTGGGCACTCAGGCGGCACAGGTGGGCACTCATAGGCGGCACAGGTGGGCACTCATAGGCGGCATCGGTGTTATAGTAATGGATGCCAATCAGTGCCAAACAATAATGCATGCCAATCAGTGATGCCCATTGTGGCCACTGATTGGCATCCATTATGGGCACTGATTGGCACCCATTGTGCTGACTGGCACCCTGGTGGTCTAGGGAGGATTATGTATTTTTATTACCTTTTCCCTGGTGGTCTAGTGGTGTCCCTGGTGGTCCAGTGTGGGCATCCTCGGGGGGGCTGTGCTGATAATCGATCAGCACAGACCCCCCCTGTCAGAGGAGCAGCCGATCGGCTCTCCTCTACTCGCGTCTGACAGACGCGAGTGAGGGAAAGCCGATCACCGGCTCTTCCCATTTACACTGTGATCAGCCGTGATTGGACACGGCTGATCACATGGTAAAGAGTCTCCGTCGGAGACTCTTTACCGAGATCGTAGTTGCCGGGTGTCAGACTGACACCCCGCAACAACGATCGCCGCGATGCGCGCCCCCGGGGGCGCGCAGCGGCTTATTATCCTAATCACGTCATATGACGTCGGGTTAGGATAATGAAACCACTTTGCCGCCGTCAATTTGTAATAGGGCGGGCGGCAAGTGGTTAAAGCAGAGTTCCAGGCTTTCTTTTGTTTATTAAAAGTCAGCAGCTACAAAAAGTGTAGCTCCTGACTTTTAAAAAACAGACACTTACCTGTCCCACACTCCAGCGATGCGGCCGCAAAGAGCCTCGCTCCTCTCCTCCTCCTCTCCGCGGCACCTCCATTGAAACTGTGGGCACCCGGCCGTGACAGTTTGTAGCTTCACGGCCAGGTGCGCACTACGCATGCGTGAGTCGTGCTACACTCTCCGAGTGGACAGGTAATCTTCTGAGACCTGCGACGTGTCTCAGAAGATTTCCAAGAAGGAGGGGCCACCTAGGGGGAGAGGAACAGTCATCTAGGTGGCATGTAATTGGAAGTAGGAAGTGGGACAGAAAGTCCCACTCAAAACTAGTCACCCCCCCAAAAAAAAATGACATGCCAAATGTGGTATGAAAGGGGGGTGGAGTGCTTAAAGCGGAAGTTCCACTTTTGGGTGGAACACCACTTTAAGGTCATCACAGAGGGCAAGGGGACACTCTTTACGTCTAAAGGAAAAAAGATTTTATCTCCGAATATAGAAAGGTTTCTTCACATTAATGTTTTTTTTAATTTTGGTCATATTCGTAATTTTTTTTGTGTTTTGTGTGTCAACTTACCACAACACCATTATTATCTTTTTATTTTATTGTGTTATTTTTTATTTTTTTGTTTACAAACTTTTTTATTAGGTATAAAAGATGGTACAAAATACGTACATTAGTATAAATCAAATCACAGAAAGTCCAATAAACACTTGAGCATATAACATACATATGTGGTATTAATAACTTTCATAAAAAAAAAAAAAAGGTGAATTTTTGGAGGTAACACATTCGTTATAAAGGTAAGCAGCTCATTTTGAATACTAGTTGTATATGGAAGCATTATTCAGGGTTGAAAAACTCATTGCTATGTTCAAACCAGGGATCCCATCTTTTATTGTATATATGCGTAGTGTTTTGAACAGAATGAAATATTTTCTCCATTAAGTTAATGTTTAGAATCCTCGTTTTGAGATGTATTAGTGGAACTGTAGTTGATTTCCAGTGATATGCAATTAAAGCGGGAGTAAACCCAGTTTCAAAAAACACTTACATTCCCGGCATGCCGGAAATGCTAACTTTCACATTGGTTGTGCTCTCAATCAAACTTTCAAACCATCCAATGGCTGGTTTCATAACTGATCACATGTGCAGCATTATGGCAGTTGAAGAATCATTAGAGGCCAAGATGGCATCTTCCTTGACTGAAAACAATAGAATGGTTTACTTCCACTTTAACCAGTGGACTGCTACACATATAGTATGGATTAATCTCATATTATGGGTGGGGAGATCTATAATGGGAGAGAAGAGGAGGCAATTGTGTGGAGATAAAACTATATTTCTATTTGAGATTTTGGAAGCAAACTTTTCTAATTGCTTCCATATATGAGTGATCGTATCACAAGACCAAAAGATATGTGAAAAAGATCCTGTGGAGTGGCATTCTCTAAAGCATGTAGGGGAGGAAGTAGGGAAGATGATGTGGAGTTTAATTGGGGTGTAGTACCATCTAGTAAATAATTTTAAGGCCGTTTCCTTAACGGCTATAGATTTAGTGCATTTATGTAAATTGTTTATACAGACATCCCAATTAACTGTAGTGTACGAGAAATTTGTCTCTTGTTCCTATTTAATCATGCATGGGAGCTTGTTTATGTCTGTATTATTGGATAGGTTAAAGTATACTTCAGAGATAAAGCCACGTTTTCTAGGTGATTTAAGGCAAAGGTTTTCATAAAAGGATGGAGCTTGAATATTCGTGGTTTGATAATGCTTAATAAAAAATTGTTTAATCTGGAGAAATTTGTTGTATTCTGTTTCTGGGACTTGGTGTTTTGCCTTGAGGGAAGAGAAAGAAATGAAATTTGAGCCTTCTATGAAACAGAAAAGAGACGTAAGGTTATTATTAGTCCACCATGTAAGATCTGCAGGGTCATGAATGTAGTGGTAGAGTTTTGGGTCCCCTAAAAAGGAAACGTGTGGAGGGGTTTTGGAGGTAAGATTACATTTTTGGTTATATCATTTCCACAATTGGTACGACTGAGAAACAATTTGATTCAGAGTTAATATCTAGGTTGGGAATTTTGTTTCCCCAAAGTAAACTTGAAATGGCGAATGGTAAAATGGAATTCTTTTCAAATACAACCCACGGAACTTTTGGATTCGGAATGTGCCATTGTGCAATTTGGGTTAATCTGTCTGACAGGTAATATAACCAAAAATCAGGGAGGCCCAGTCCTCCTTGTCTTTGGGATCTATAATGAATTAATTTTGATAGGCGCGGGTGAGAGTCTGACCAAATGAATTTATTAATATCGGATTGGAATTTCGTAATCAGTGCTTTATTGAGTCTGATATGGAGAGCCCAAAATAAATATAGGATTTTGGGCAGTAGCATCATTTTAATTGCTGTTATCCTGCCCAAGAATGAAATTTTATATGATTTCCACATTTTTAACGTCGCTCTCAGCTTATGCATCAATGGTATGTACTTTTTAGTCACTAAATCAACAAAAATAGGAGTAATGCCGCGTACACACGAGCGGACTGTATGGCGTACTTAGTCCGTCATACAATCCGACGGACAGTCCGTCATACTTTCGACTGAACGGACTCGACCACACACGGATGCACAAACAGTCCGTCGAAAGCTTGCGCGATGACGTGTACAGCACGTACGACGGGACTAGAAATAGGAAGTCCAATACACAGCAAAGCACCCTTCCGCCGTGTAAATCCTTTCTGAGCATGCGCCATTCTTAGTCCGTCGAACTAGCCTACTGACGAGCGGATTGTCTGTTGAAACCAAAGTACGACGGACAGAATTTAGAAAAATCCGAAATACTTAGTACGCCAGACTGCACGCTGAAAAAGTCAGCTGAAGCCCACACACGAGCGGACTGTCCGCTGAAATGTGTTTCGACGGACTAAGTATGCCATACAGTCCGCCCGTGTGTACGCGGCATAAGGTGAATACCTAGGTAGGGGAGAGAATCTAAAGAATAGGAAAAATTGAATGAGGTACGTAGGGATTCCAGGTGTGAGGTTGGGATATTTATTGGCATACCTAACGATTTAGAAACATTTACTGTTAAACCTGATAGAGATGAGAAAATATTAAGTTTGTAAAAGGTTGGGTAATGCTGTATTAGGTTGGGAGAGGAAAAGTAACATGTCGACTGCGTACATGCTTAGTTTATATGTATTATGTGTTGTGGAGTAACCCTTTATACCATCATGAAGTAGGATAGCTGTAGCTAATGGTTTAATCGCTAGTGCGAAAAATAATGGGGAGAGGGGGCATCCCTGACGTGTACCTCTACTAATTTTGAAAAAATCTGAGTTGCAGCCTGGTAATCTTATTCTAGTGGAGGGGTTATGGTTTATTGTGTTATTTTTTAATCTGGAGGAGGTTGTTTGGTGTTGGTGTCCCTTGTTAATTTGACTTTGTATTTAGGAAATGTACCTGCCTACTCACACATAAACTGTCCTTTTTGAAGTAAAACACATAGGCAAGTATTTCTTTAACAAAAAAAAAACCTTTATCAGGTGTCATAATCAAATAAAGAGGGAGGCAACGCTGGAGAAACCGGTGAAATTGGCGAAGCCTTTGGCCCCCAGGGCACACATCGATTATTTAAAGGCATAAATTGGTGGCCTGAGGAGTACATATATAAGGGAGTACAGTCTGATCCAGAAGTCCAAGAGATCAGGAACAGCAACAGATGACATCTATGTCCCCAGGCTGTGGTCATACAAGAGCCTGCCTCTTTTGTCAGACCAGACTGAACCCAGGCCATCACACTCTGGTCTTCCTTCCACACGGCCTTCCAGGCTGTGGCTGTGGTGTTGGAGGTGTGGCAGAAGGAGGTGGAGGGGTATGGTCCAAATCACACAGGTGGGTTTTTGGGGTGATTTCACCCTTCACCCCCTTGCTTAGTGTGAGGTAAATTAGTTACTCACACATGAGGTTTTGCCCCTCTGCCATTTTCTCCAGTTTGCAGGCAGCCAAGGCGGCAAAGGAGTGGCTTTTAGGGCCACAGAAGTCACCCCAATCAGCCTGAGCACTGACTCCTCCACGTTCCCCCCCTTTCTGGGCCTTTTGGTTGGAAGGCGGAGGGGATGGACCTGGGATTCTTTCAGGCTCCTAGGCCTGCCCACCTCCTGGCTGCCACTAACCCCTACTTCCTCCTGGTTGCCACATTTCACAGCCACCTCCTGGCTGCCACATTCCACACCCTCCTCCTGGCTGAGGTCTTCCTGTGTATGAAAAAGGGACATACTTTTAGTTTTGTGTTCATCAAACACACACAAATTTCAGCTCATAACTGTTGCAAATTGAATGTTAACAAATAGAAAAGACTATCCTTCTGAGCCCAGCATTTTTCATTCTTGTCCCAATTATTTTTGGCTACTACTGTCTATTGATATGTAAAACACTTTATTAAATCAGCAATTAGTGATTAATAATCACATCTAGTTAACCTCATTCATTTTTATTCCAAAAATATGTAGAACAATGCTATACCTGGCTTAAGCTGGGCTCCTCCACTTCTTCCTGGCTGGAAGGCCCAGGGTGGGCTTTGGAAGCCTCAGCAGGGTGGAACGAAGCATAGAAGGAAGCGTGGAAGGAAGAGTGGAGAGTGATTGCCTGACCTCAGTCTGGTCTGACAGAAAATGCAGCCTGCCATAGTATTACAGCCTGGGGACATAAACGTCATCTGCTACAGCTCTAGATCTCTGGGACTACCAGACCTTCTTGCGCTCCCTCAGATTTGTACTCCTCAGGCCACCAATTTTTGCTTTTAAATAGCTGATGTCTGCCCTGGGGACCACCGGCTTCACCAACTCTAGCAGGTTCTCCAGCACTGCCTGCCTCTTTAGTTTGTTGTTGTAATGGGGGTGTTTCGCTTGCCATAGACAGGGCAGCTCCCTGTACTTATCTATGAAGATTGGGAGGAAGCTGTGGTCGTTGAACCCATCCATTTTCTCTGCAAGACACAACACAAGACAAACCCTAATGTCAGGCTAAACTCGCATAATCTTATCCCAATATAAGCCTCAGTCTAGAAGCAGTATAGGCCAGTGATGTACAAGTGAAGTTAAAACTGTACCTTCGTTCGAACGATCGGCACTTCCATTACTCTTTCCTCCGCTCACAGATTGTACGTACGACGCACGTGTGTTAATTTTTATATACAGTGCGCTTGCGTGAAACTCCGCCCGCCCCTGACGTTCTTTCTAGTCTATTCCCTGCCCCTTCTCTTTCAACAAAGTGGGGAGAGCACATGGTGGAGACACAGCAGGTGCATTCTAATTATTCCAGTAACGTGGAGGAGGATGACAAAAGCCGGAGCCAGAAACGTCCCGATCTTGGAGGAGAAGATTTAAGGCCTCAAATATGTCCTTTCCCATTTTTTGAACCTGATCTCTTTTCTTATTGATTTTTGATCTTCCACACCTGGGCTATTGCCATGTTGTTTTTCTATTATTTCCGCATTGACTCTCTAGCTTAGAACTCTATGCTCTGGGATGTCATTGTTTAACTCCCAGTGTATGTTCCTATGCCTGAATGTCTGTGTTTTTATAACACTTAGATGTCTATGCATGCACCCCTATGTAGATATATCTGTATCCTATCTACCCATTTATTCTAACGTTCGTTTCTGTTTTCCTTTCAATTGGCCGCCCAGTCGGTACTTTCGTGCACGTGTGTCTCCTTAAGTGCTCAATTTTCAATACGTGCGCCCTTATTTTGGCAACTATCTAACTCATGTAAGTAATATATCTGAAATTAAAATACCTTTGTATTATTTTTCTCAAATTTTTGTACTTCAGAGGGTTTTTACCCCTTTAGGTTGATTTATTTTAGCAACCTCTATACTTAGTCATTTACCAAAGAACTTTTAATTACCCCAAAATCCAAAAATTCTACTTTCATTGTACACTTTCTTGTTATTAGCTATCCTGGGCTGGTTTTTTAGCCCCCTGCAATTCAGCGCTGCTGCGACTAACCCCTGAGGTGGACAATTCCCCTACTTTACCATCTATGTAGTGGTTGAAGGTGGGTGTGATATGTGTTTTTTTTTTTTTTTTTTCTCTTATGTCTGCACTTATGACTTTTGTGATATATTTTATTACTACATTATTTTGTATTTTTGGTTTAGATACTGTTTAAACATTCACACATCCCCTGAAGAAGCAACCTAATGCGAAACATGTCGGGACTATGTGTTTTTAACAAAAACAACCACTGTACTGTATTATCCTGTATTTTTTAAGCAGAATTTGCTACTGATTTTAACTTCAAACTTAATACATTTTTGTATTACAAATCTTGTACTTTAATTAATTATATTTGTTAATTAGCACCGCTAAAATCCCTAACTTCCCTTCCTGTCTTTTGATTCATGTCCTTTGTAGAGATGGCGGAGACGGTGGATATTTTGAAGAGGAACGACTATGATGGGAAGTATGGACCTTACCCAAACCCAAAAGCCAGAAAGGCCAAGATCATGACTAAAGTTGTGAAGGATCAACTGAGGAAACACTGGTCAGACCTGAAACTGAGGGAGCATGATCAGTACAGAAGGATCAAGCGAGTTCTTCAAAAAAAAGTAAGTAGTTGTCGTGTGTTCATATTATTATTATTGCTTGCATACTGCTCCGTGTGCTTTTCTTTAGTGTTGTACAGTTTAAAATGGCCACTTTTATGTTCATGGGTTCAATCTTTCGTAGTAAACATCGTTCGTTCCCCCACTTAAAATACAATGTTTTTGAAAGTTGCAGTTAAAGAGGAAGTAAACTCTCCCACTCTGATGCTTATTTTAATTTAGTCCATTATAATAAGTAATTATCAAACTATAGCCACTGTAATCCAGCCCAAATCGCATATTACTTACTGTTTAAAGAAACTTTAAAAAACTTGTTTCCAGAGGTTAAGCAGCGCCATCTTAAGTATTGTTTTCTGAGTCCACAGTGGAGTGTATTTCCGCCCTTACATTGAGCACTTCCTGTACTGTTAACCAAGCCTCCTTCTCAATCCAAAATTTATATGGCAACCCTGCTTCCCTGTTCATAGCTGACTTGTTTTATTTATTTTCATAGAATTTACTTATGCAGATGTCTAATGTTTGGCTTTGTCAGTCTTATCAACTGCAGCTGATAAGACTGCAGTAATGGCCAAGTTTACACTGCATGTGATGTCACATGGTGTGTAGGAGGAAGCTCTGAATGATTCTGTAGCCTCCTGGGAGTTTAGTGTTGTGCCATAGGAAGTCCTGATTTACATTATTATTATTATTATTATTCACGATTTATATAGCGCCAACAGTTTACGCAGTGCTTTACAATGTATAGGGGGGACAACACAATTACAGTACAATACAAAAGGTACAGGAGGGCCCTGCTCGTAGAGCTTACATTCTAAAGGGAGGGGGTGGTGGTACAAAAGGTAATAGCTGCAGAGAATGATTTGATCGGGGTGGCTCGGGGACAGTTAGGTGGGTGTGGTATAGGCTTCCCTGAATAAATGAGTTTTCAGGGAACTCCTAAAGGTGGACAGGGTAGGGGATGATCGGACAGACTGGGGCATGGAGTTACAGAGTATGGGAGAGGCTCTGGAGAAGTCTTGAAGGCGAGCATGAGAGGAGGTAACAAGGGAGCTAGAAAGCAGGAGGTCCTCGGAGGAGCGGAGGGGATGATTTGGCGATATCTGCAGATGAGGTTGGTGATGTAGATGGGGGCGATGTTGTGGATGGCTTTGTATGTTATGGTTAGCATTTTGAATTTTACACAGTGGGGTAGGGGAAGCCAGTGAAGGGATTGGCAGAGAGGGGCAGCAGTCACTGAATGATTAGGTGTATTAGTCTAGCAGCAGCATTCATAATCAACTGAAGGGGGGATAGCCTGCTTAAGGGTAGGCCAGTAAGGAGAGAGTTGCAGTAGTCAAGGCGGGAAATAATCAAGGAGTGAACAAGTTGCTTTGTGGTGTCATTAGTCAGGAAGGGTCGAATTCTGGAGATGTTGCAGAGGTGAAGGCAGCAGGATTTAGTCAGTGATTGGATATGGGGGCTGAAGGAGAGGTCAGAGTCAAGGATTACACCCAGGACCCTGGCATGTGTGGAGGGACCAATGGTGTTGTTGATATTAATGGTGAAGTCACGGGGGGGGGGGATCGTGAAGGAGGAAATATAACAAGCTCAGTTTTAGAAAGATTGAGTTTGAGGAAGTGGTGTGACATCGATACTGATATGTCATTCAGTAAGTTGGAGATCTGTGAGGAGATTGAGGGGGTGAGTTGAGGAGTGGAGAGATAGATCTGGGTGTCATCGGCATAGAGGTGGTATTGAAAACCATGGGAGTTTATCAACTGGCTCAGGGAAGAGGTATAGAGCGAGAATAGGAGGGGCCCAAGGACAGAACCTTGGTGTACCCCAACAGAAAGAGGAAGGGGAGCAGAGGAGATGGAGTTGTAAGTGACACTGAAAGTGTGCTGAGATAGGTAGGAGGAAAACCAGGATAAAGCAGAATAGCAGAGGCCAAGGGGGCGTAATTTGCTGAGGAGGAGCAGGTGGTCAACTGTGTCAAAGGCAGCAAAGAGGTCTAAAAGTATGAGTATGGAGTAGTGGCCGTTGGTTTTAGCAGTTAGGAGGTCATTGGTGAGTTTTAGTAGGGCAGTTTCAGTAGAATGTTGTGGGCAATTTACATTGGACAAAGTTGTGAGGGAGGGTTTACAACCACTTTAACTAAATTTGCTCAGGCCTATTTCTAGTCAAAGGAAGTTTGTTTTCTAGAAGTGTTTGTAACTAGAATCAAATGCAAACTTGATTCAGTGTAAAGGAGAGGACACTCAGTAGCTGTTTACACATCTGGACTCAGGAGCACTAGTGTGGGACACCAGAACACCCTTTTTATTTGGGTGTCCCACACAAGTGCTCCAGTGGATACTATAGGGTTGTCTCCATCTGTGAAACTTGCACAAAACAGGTAAGTATTCCAGCTTTAGAAAGTATCTAAAATAATGTTTTCAGCTTTAAACTCTGCCAAAAAAGACAATTGTACGACACTTCCCAAGCAATGTTTCATATTCCTATTTCTGCCCTCAAATATCTGTGTGCTAAAAGTAGTCCCTTTTTACATTCTCATAGGGGAGAGAAGACTCGGAACATCTGAGGACACCAGGGACCCCACACCTCCCAAAGAAGGGGAAATCCTAAAACCAGAAGTAGAGGAGGAGGAAGGAGAGGTTGTTGAAAATGGCGAAATTGTCACAGGTCAGTGTCTGAGACCACAGCTTCAGGTAACAGATGGATGCTTGCATATTTATAATACACGGTGTGTTTTTTGGTTTATTTTTAGGTGATGTGGATGTTGTGGAAAAAGACTCGCATTTTACCAGTGAAAGTGCCCAGATCCTCATTAGGGAGATAATGGGATGCAATCGTGATTTAGATAATCTCAAGATAAAAATCAAATGAAGAACACCATTGATGTTTTAGGGAGAATCTGAAACACACAAAACTATCTAGCATCAATTTTATCTTTTAACCTCCCTGGCGGTATGATTAGTTCTGATTTTAGGTGCTGAAAGGGGTACAATTATTTTGCATGGAAATTTGGCGTTTTATATTGTAGGCCTGCAATTCTTAGGAATAACTCTCTTAAATCTGTTCAAACCAGAGTCTAGCAGCCATCCCGGGTATGATAAAATGTATAACATAATAAATAATGATAATAAATAATAAATAATAATACAAATTATTAATAATGTAATCAAATCCAAAAACACTGAAATTTGCTCATTTTCAGAATTGTCGCTGTCATTAGATTTAGTGTTTGATGACGGATCTCCCCACAAATCATATCGCTCAATTCTGCAAGTGATTCTAATTTATTATCGCTGTTTTCTAGTTGGTCTAAAATCACTTTTGACATAAAGGGACACTTTTTGGTTGCTATGGACAATCTCCAAATTCCAGGCAGAAAAAAACAGTATTTATAATATAAAAGTGCATGCAGTAAGATTACAGTACTGTATGTGTATTGTGTGTTTTTACTTTTTTGAATTTGGCGCCGATCTCCGCTCCCGTGCGTCGTAACATCACAGGGAACGGAGCTCGGTGGCACTCGGGCACTGTGTGAATCAAGCGGAGGACAGCTCACTCACACAGTGGGGAGGACATTGCTGGATCCAGAGGACAAGGTAAGTAACCTCTCCCTATATCCATCGATGCGATCCCGAGTCTGGTTCGGGGTTACAGCTCGTGGTACTGAAATCCCAGCCCGAGCCAGACTCGGGATCACCGCTAGGGAGATTAACAACAAAAACAAGGTGTTTGTGTATCAGACACACAACATAATAATAATATTATCTGAACAAGAGTCACCTCATCTTGCCCAGAAATTTGGTTTGCACTGTTAAAGAAAAAGGCCCAAAAAATAAGCAAAAAAAAAAACTAGGACACACCTAAAACAAACCCAAGCAGTAAATGAAAACAAATATTGCAGTTTGAAAGATAAATCTATAAAAAAAAATGCCTCACAGACTACCCGCAAAGTATTTCATGTATTGGTTTCTGACCTTGCGGGCACTTTGGGGGGGCAAGCCAGGACCACCAGCTTCAAGTGCCATCAGGTTGGGAAGTTCCGGAAAGCCCAACTGAGGCCACATAGTTTGGTGAGTATTTTTTTTTTAAATTGTGCAAAATGCAGCAGCAAAGCACTATATGGTTCAGTTTATATTCCGCCATGTGGATGGGTGTCAAAAATAGGCAGAACCGGCTGGCCATTATCCCGAAAGCATTCTCCACCACTCTTCTGGCTCTGGCCAGCCGATAATCAAAAACCCTCTGGTCCGAGGTGAGGGTCCTCATAGGGAATGGCCGCATAAGAACACGCTTCATCCTCGACAAAGACAAAGGGGAGTCCTTCCACATTCTCCCCTGGAGGTGGCAAGCCCAAACTGCCACTCTGGAGATGCCAGTAGAACTCCAGCTGCGCAATCACTCCACCATCCGATATCCGGCCATTTTTCCCCATGTCCACATACAGGAACTCGTAAGTAGCTGACACCACCGCCAACATCACAATACTATTATACCCCTAGTAATTATAATAGTAGGACCCCGAGTTGGGGGGTGGGACAATGCGAACATGTTTCCCATCAATTACACCTCCAAAATTGGGAAAGTCCTAATGGGTGGCAAAGTGGGAGGCCACAGTCTGCCATTCCTGTGGCATTGATGGAAACTGTGGAGTCAAACACATCAAAATTGCAAGCAGATTAGACACAAACATTTTTGGCCAACATCAGTATAACATTTTTGGAAATGAGTATTTAAAGCCAAAAGTATAAGGTCCACTTATCAGATTCCTCACCCCATCATTGCAAAAAATTAGGGGGCGGGATGTTTTAGACAGGTAAACCTGTCCACTTCATTGAGAGCTGAATGCATAAATAATGTGTGATACTTTGGCCAGCCCCTCCTTACTTACACTATTGGCAGCCCACTGGACAGGTGAGAAGTGTCATAATACCTAAACAAAAAAAAATATACACTGAACGCATGGAAGCACATTTTTACATTCTGCTATTACCTATCAAGATAATAATAGGAGAAAAAAAAACTTTAAACAGTAGCATTTCAAAGTATTGAGGCAGGCTTTGGTGAATTCATCCTTAAATCTGACCACAAAAGAGGTAGGTATAGTGTGTATGGGTTTGGCAAAGTCAGAAGATAGAGGATTGGTATCAGCTGACCTAGCAGTTGGGGGGAGGGAGGGTTCCTAATGAGTTTGGCACAACAAAAAAAAAGCCTCTGGCTCTCTGCATGAATTTAAGGACACAAATAACATTTGTACACATTTTAGGGGGTGTTTAGGGGAAAGCACTACTATGGAGCCGACAAAATACATTGTTAAGTGACTAGGCTATAGGTGTATATGGGCCCAGAAGAGCATGCTGGGGAAATTAGTGAAGGCAAATATGAAGGACAAAAAAGAACTTTAAAAGCTTCCAGCATGCATGAGGACAAAGGGGCACAGCATATTACAATCATGGTATTTAGGGAATGATGAAAGAAATACAATACATTAGCAAACATTAAATACATAGAATGTGATGTTAAAGGATAAAACTTACCGTAATATAGTCCTTCTGCAGGACCTGAATTATGTCAGAACAGGTCTCTGGGATAATGCTCCCCAGAGCCTGGGGGGAGATGTCTGTGGAGAACTTGAGGTCCTGAAGGCTTCTCCCGGTCGCCAAGTACCGCAACGTGACGACTAGCCTCTGCACCAGAGTGATGGCTTGCCTCATGCAGGTATCTTGCCTGCTGATATAAGGGGTCAGCAAAGCCAACAGACTGTGAAAAACAGGGTCCGTCATCCTGAGATAATTCCTGAAATCATCAGGATTATTCTCCCGGATCTCACAAAGCAAAAGCATGTGTGAGAATTGGTCACGCTGGAGCAACCAATTGTTGGTCTGTGAACAGGGTGAGGACTGGGCTTGGGTCAAAGCTAAAAGCCCAACACCAAGCCCCTGCACAGCACGAACTCTACCGCGAGAACATGGCTTCAAAATGGTCAGCTGGTCAGAACGGACTAACAGAAAGCACTGATAAACAGCAAGGCCTGAAAGTACCAACTGAAAATCAGCAACGAGCGGACAATAAACACTGACAATCAAAGAGTACTATCTAAAATAGCACGCAAATGCGAACTGACTACACGCACTGATAAGCAGATACAAGCACCGACAAGCACAAACTGAAGAGCAGGAATGATCTGAAGCACAAGTCTGAAAAGCGCGAATCGTCTCTATTCAAACTTCTACTAACACGCGATAAACATGAGATCAGCAGAAGGAGCTCAAAGGGTGCTGCACGTGGTGCTGAACTTCCCTTTTATAGTCCCTTCGTTAGTGATGGACGAACTTCCGACGGGACGTTTCGCGAACGCGAAACGCGAACGGACCCAAACGTTCGCGAAACCGAACGTTCGCCGCGGGCCCCATTGACTTCAATGGGAGGCGAACTTTGCAAACCTTCATGTCGAATTTGCGGCCACGTGGTAATTATTAGGGGGTAAAACGTAGTCCCACCATCTGGACAATGACATAATACATGTATGAGGTGAATTTGGGATCGATAACTACAAGCATTTTTATTTTATTTGGGAAATTGTTCTAACAATTCAGGACTATGGAGCTAATGAAGGCAATGGAGGAGAGGGAAGGTCAGGGACCAGGGTAGGCAAAGAAGAGGGTGCAGGAGATGATCACCAGCAGCGTGACATACCGGAATGACACATGCACCGTGATAGAGGCATCTGACAGCAGCACCGTAATACAGAGCACTGACAGCAGCACCGTGACATACAGCGCTGACAGCAGCACCGTGACATACAGCGCTGACAGCAGCACCGTGACATACAGCGCTGACAGCAGCACCGTGACATACAGCGCTGACAGCAGCACCGTGACATACAGCGCTGACAGCAGCACCGTGACATACAGCGCTGACAGCAGCACCGTGACATACAGCGCTGACAGCAGCACCGTGACATACAGCGCTGACAGCAGCACCGTGACATACAGCGCTGACAGCAGCACCGTGACATACAGCGCTGACAGCAGCACCGTGACATACAGCGCTGACAGCAGCACCGTGACATACAGCACTGACAGCAGCACCGTAAGCAGCCCCAGGAGGAAGTCAGCACAGCACAGGGATGGTGTGATCCCCTCATAATAAGAACCCCCAGGAGGAAGTCAGCACAGCACAGGGATAGTGTGATCCCTTCATAATAAGAACCCCCAGGAGGAAGTCAGCACAGCACAGGGATATCATAAGCAGCCCCAGTAGAAATATGACACCGCTCAACCTCTTCAAAGAGGAGGGTAGGGGCATATAGTACGGTGTGCTTTTTTGGGTCAAGGAAGTGAGCCAAATGAATTAAGAAGGTCTGTGTGCTTGATTAAAAAAATAGTTTATAGACATATACATGGTCTACTGGTCACATGTGTTGAATTCCTCCGAGATCCATGCCTCATTCATTTTTAGAAATGTGAGGTAGTTAACACTGTGGTGAGCTAGGCGAGTACGCTTATCGGTCACAATCCCCCCTGCTGCGCTGAACGTCCTTTCGGACAGGACACTGGATGAGGGGCAAGCCAACAGTTCGATTGCAAATTGGGCAAGCTCTGGCCAGAGGTCAAGCCTGCCCACCCAGTAGTCTAGGGGTTCATCACTCCTCAGAGCGTCCACATCGGCCGTTAACCCAATGTAGTCGGACACCTGACGGTCTAGGCGTTCCCTGATGCTGGATCCGGATGACACCTGTCGATGGGTCGGCTGAAAGAATGACCTCATATCCGAAGTCACCAACACATCTTCAAACCGGCCTCTTCTTGCAGGCGCTGTTGGATTGGTACCCGCAAATCCTTCTCTGGGAGTGGGAATTGCTCCTCTGCCAGCGCACGCAAAAGCAGAATGCAGCATTTCTCGAAGCAAGGCCTGGAAGTGCTGCATTCTGACAGCCCTCTGCGACGGCGGTAACATTTCCGCCATTTTGTGTTTGTACCGGGGGGTCTAAGTACGTTGCCACCCAGTACTGGTCCTTGACCCTCATGCTTTTTATACGGGGGTCCCTATTAAAACACTGGAGCATGAAGGCCCCCATTTGCACTAAAGTGGAAGCGGTGTGGTGGCCTGGCTCCTGCTCATCATCCAGGATAATGTCGTCCTCTTCATTCTCCTCTCCCCATCCTCGCACAACAGGGATCCCAGAAAGGTTTAAAGCATGCTCTTCTTGCTCCTGCTCATCCGCCCCGGCACCATCCTCCTCTGACTCCTCATCAGACTCCTGTTGTTGACTTGTCTCAGATAGAGTAGCCCCCCCTGGGAATTCATCCAGCATTGCGACTTCCTCATCTTCCCGCTCCTGCTCCTCCACAGCCTGATCAATGACACGACGCAATGCACGCTCCAGAAAGAAGGCATAAGGTACCATGTCACTGATGGCGCCATGGCTGCGACTGACCAGTTTGGTGATCTCCTCAAATGGCCGCAGAAGTCTGCATGTGTCGCGCATGAGCAGCCACTGGCGCGGTGAAAAAAAACCCAGCTCCCCAGAACCGTTTCTTTCGCAGAGTTCATACAGGTAGACGTTAACTGCACGTTTCTGCTGGAGCAGCCTATCAAGCATATAGAAGGTTGAGTTCCATCGCGTCGGGCAATCGCAAATAAGACGTCTGACCGGCAGATGGTGTCGCCGCTGAATGTCAGCAAGGCGAGCCATGGCCGTGTAAGATCTTCTGAAATGGGCCGAGATTTTCCTTGCCTGCCGCAAGATGTCCTGGACCCCAGGGTATTTGACAAGGAATCGCTGCACGACCAAGTTTAAGACGTGTGCCATGCACGGCACGTGCGTGATTTTGCCCTGTTTCAATGCGCTAAGCAGATTGGCACCGTTGTCACACACCACTTTACCAACTGTCAAATTGAGCGGTGTTAGCCACTCATCTGCCTGTGAACGCAAAGCTGAAAGGAGTGCCGGGCCAGTGTGGCTCTTTGCTTCCAGGCACAACAGACGCAGCACGGCATGGCAACGTCTCACCTGGCATGTGGAATAGGTTCTGGGGAGCTTGGGCGGTGCAGTGGAAGAGACGCTAGCAGCGGAAAAGGAGGAGGCAGCTGAGGAGGAGAGGGAGGAGGATGGAGTAGGAGGAGGAGAAGAAGAGTCAGGCCTGCATGCAATCCGTGGCGGTAAAACCAAATCTACACGGGTGCCACGGGTTACATGCTTGACGGCCGTCAGAAGGTTCACCCAGTGGGCAGTAAAACTGATATACCTTCCCTGCCCGTGTTTGCTAGACCACGTGTCTGTGGTCAGATGTATCTTGGCACCGACACTGTGTGCCAGAGATACATTCACTTGCCGCTGAACATGGCCATATAGCTCTGGGATGCCCTTCTCTGAGAAATACTTCCTTCCTGGGACCTTCCATTGTGGTGTTCCAATGGCCACAAATTTGCGAAAGGCCTCCGAGTCCACCAGTTTATATGGCAGTAGTTGGCGGGCTATGAGTTCTGACAAGCCAGCCGCCAACCGTTGGGCAAGAGGGTTATCCGGCGTCATCATTTTTTTACGCTCAAACATTAGGCCCACGGAAGCCTGCCTTTTTGCAGAAAAATGTGAGCTTGGCGTGATGGAAGGTGGAGTGGAGGACAATTGTGAGGAGAGAGGAGAAGGAGAAGTAGAAGACGAGGCTGGACGGTGAGAGCCTGCAGTGTGGCTTTGTGTGTTCCGTTGCTCCCACTGGGCTCGGTGATGGCTGCTCATGTGCCTTCTTAAGGCGGTCGTCCCTAGGTGAGTATTGGGCTTACCGCGACTAACGCGTTGACTGCAAAGATTGCAGATGGCAACGCTATTGTCAGCAGCGGACACGTTAAAAAAAGCCCACACTGCGGAGCCATGTGCCGGTGTCCTGGGAGCGCCAGATGTGACCGTACATGGTCGATGACTCGCTCCTGATACATTTGCAGTCTGCTTTGTCCCTGCTGTGCAATGTAAGTCATTGCTGCTTCTCCTCCCTATCTGCTGGTCCATATCTCCCTCTGAACTCCCCTCCTCTTCCTCTCTTGTGGGCACCCACGTGACATCACTAGACACGTCATCATCAACGTCACCTTCCCCACCGCTATAAGTAGAGATCTCGGAGTAGGCAGCAACACCGGGGACCAACCTCCTCCTTGGGCTGATCTGGGTACTGGCGTCAGACTGCTGAGTAGCGCTTGTTGCTACCTCCTCTTCCTGATCCAATACCAAGAGTGGCTGCGCATCAGAAATGTCCTCTTGATATGGATCGGAAAATAATTCCAGTGACTCAAGCGGAAGGTATGTGGTGGTGGTGGTGGTGGTCGTGTTGTTGGTGGTAGTGTCTTTGGGGGTGCACATAGCAGAGAGTGAAGAAGAGGGTGCAGATCGAGAGGATGAGGAGGGTGCAGAAGAGTAAGGCTGAGCGAGCCACTCAACCAAGTCTGGTGCATCCTTTAAAGTAATTGAACGCACCTTCTGCAACTTCCCACTTTGGCTCAAGCCTGTTGCTCCTGCCCTACCCCTACCACCCCTGCGGAAGGGCCTGCCTCTTCCTCTGCCTGTCATTTTTTAAATGACCCTGTGACAAAACTCTTAGTCCCTATACCGATGAAGGACTGCTGCAGTATAGGGCAGCGGTCAGCAGTGGTGCACGTCAACCCTATCTATTGTGGACCGATAGCGGTCCTTACAGAACAGCAGACTGTACCGCACTCAAGCCTATGTACCGTAGCACCCTATACCAAGTTACCAGTCCTTATAAGAACTTTTGTGGACCAAGCAGGTTGTGTATTAGTGTTTAGCAGACTGTACGTCAGTCCCTATACCGCTGAAGGACTGCTGCAGTATAGGGCAGCGGTCAGCAGTGGTGCACGTCAACCCTATCTATTGTGGACCGATAGCGGTCCTTACAGAACAGCAGACTGTACCGCACTCAAGCCTATGTACCGTAGCACCCTATACCAAGTTACCAGTCCTTATAAGAACTTTTGTGGACCAAGCAGGTTGTGTATTAGTGTTTAGCAGACTGTACGTCAGTCCCTATACCGCTGAAGGACTGCTGCAGTATAGGGCAGCGGTCAGCAGTGGTGCACGTCAACCCTATCTATTGTGGACCGATAGCGGTCCTTACAGAACAGCAGACTGTACCGCACTCAAGCCTATGTACCGTAGCACCCTATACCAAGTTACCAGTCCTTATAAGAACTTTTGTGGACCAAGCAGGTTGTGTATTAGTGTTTAGCAGACTGTACGTCAGTCCCTATACCGCTGAAGGACTGCTGCAGTATAGGGCAGCGGTCAGCAGTGGTGCACGTCAACCCTATCTATTGTGGACCGATAGCGGTCCTTACAGAACAGCAGACTGTACCGCACTCAAGCCTATGTACCGTAGCACCCTATACCAAGTTACCAGTCCTTATAAGAACTTTTGTGGACCAAGCAGGTTGTGTATTAGTGTTTAGCAGACTGTACGTCAGTCCCTATACCGCTGAAGGACTGCTGCAGTATAGGGCAGCGGTCAGCAGTGGTGCACGTCAACCCTATCTATTGTGGACCGATAGCGGTCCTTACAGAACAGCAGACTGTACCGCACTCAAGCCTATGTACCGTAGCACCCTATACCAAGTTACCAGTCCTTATAAGAACTTTTGTGGAACAAGCAGGTTGTGTGTTAGTGATTAGCAGACTGTACGTCAGTCCCTATACCGCTGAAGGACTGCTGCAGTATAGGTGAGCGGTCAGCAGTGGTGCACGTCAACCCTATCTATTGTGGACCTATAGCGGTCCTTACAGAACAGCAGACTGTACCGCACTCAAGCCTATGTACCGTAGCACCCTATACCAAGTTACCAGTCCTTATAAGAACTTTTGTGGACCAAGCAGGTTGTGTATTAGTGTTTAGCAGACTGTACGTCAGTCCCTATACCGCTGAAGGACTGCTGCAGTATAGGTGAGCGGTCAGCAGTGGTGCACGTCAACCCTATCTATTGTGGACCGATAGCGGTCCTTACAGAACAGCAGACTGTACCGCACTCAAGCCTATGTACCGTAGCACCCTATACCAAGTTACCAGTCCTTATAAGAACTTTTGTGGACCAAGCAGGTTGTGTATTAGTGTTTAGCAGACTGTACGTCAGTCCCTATACCGCTGAAGGACTGCTGCAGTATAGGGCAGCGGTCAGCAGTGGTGCACGTCAACCCTATCTATTGTGGACCGATAGCGGTCCTTACAGAACAGCAGACTGTACCGCACTCAAGCCTATGTACCGTAGCACCCTATACCAAGTTACCAGTCCTTATAAGAACTTTTGTGGAACAAGCAGGTTGTGTGTTAGTGATTAGCAGACTGTACGTCAGTCCCTATACCGCTGAAGGACTGCTGCAGTATAGGTGAGCGGTCAGCAGTGGTGCACGTCAACCCTATCTATTGTGGACCTATAGCGGTCCTTACAGAACAGCAGACTGTACCGCACTCAAGCCTATGTACCGTAGCACCCTATACCAAGTTACCAGTCCTTATAAGAACTTTTGTGGACCAAGCAGGTTGTGTATTAGTGTTTAGCAGACTGTACGTCAGTCCCTATACCGCTGAAGGACTGCTGCAGTATAGGGCAGCGGTCAGCAGTGGTGCACGTCAACCCTATCTATTGTGGACCGATAGCGGTCCTTACAGAACAGCAGACTGTACCGCACTCAAGCCTATGTACCGTAGCACCCTATACCAAGTTACCAGTCCTTATAAGAACTTTTGTGGACCAAGCAGGTTGTGTATTAGTGTTTAGCAGACTGTACGTCAGTCCCTATACCGCTGAAGGACTGCTGCAGTATAGGGCAGCGGTCAGCAGTGGTGCACGTCAACCCTATCTATTGTGGACCGATAGCGGTCCTTACAGAACAGCAGACTGTACCGCACTCAAGCCTATGTACCGTAGCACCCTATACCAAGTTACCAGTCCTTATAAGAACTTTTGTGGAACAAGCAGGTTGTGTGTTAGTGATTAGCAGACTGTACGTCAGTCCCTATACCGCTGAAGGACTGCTGCAGTATAGGTGAGCGGTCAGCAGTGGTGCACGTCAACCCTATCTATTGTGGACCGATAGCGGTCCTTACAGAACAGCAGACTGTACCGCACTCAAGCCTATGTACCGTAGCACCCTATACCAAGTTACCAGTCCTTATAAGAACTTTTGTGGACCAAGCAGGTTGTGTATTAGTGTTTAGCAGACTGTACGTCAGTCCCTATACCGCTGAAGGACTGCTGCAGTATAGGGCAGCGGTCAGCAGTGGTGCACGTCAACCCTATCTATTGTGGACCGATAGCGGTCCTTACAGAACAGCAGACTGTACCGCACTCAAGCCTATGTACCGTAGCACCCTATACCAAGTTACCAGTCCTTATAAGAACTTTTGTGGACCAAGCAGGTTGTGTATTAGTGTTTAGCAGACTGTACGTCAGTCCCTATACCGCTGAAGGACTGCTGCAGTATAGGGCAGCGGTCAGCAGTGGTGCACGTCAACCCTATCTATTGTGGACCGATAGCGGTCCTTACAGAACAGCAGACTGTACCGCACTCAAGCCTATGTACCGTAGCACCCTATACCAAGTTACCAGTCCTTATAAGAACTTTTGTGGAACAAGCAGGTTGTGTGTTAGTGATTAGCAGACTGTACGTCAGTCCCTATACCGCTGAAGGACTGCTGCAGTATAGGGCAGCGGTCAGCAGTGGTGCACGTCAACCCTATCTATTGTGGACCGATAGCGGTCCTTACAGAACAGCAGACTGTACCGCACTCAAGCCTATGTACCGTAGCACCCTATACCAAGTTACCAGTCCTTATAAGAACTTTTGTGGAACAAGTGAGTTGTGAATGTTTAGCAGACTGCAGCAGAAGGGCAGCAGTCAAGTATAATATCCTTTCTATATTTGGAAGAAAGAATATTATACATGTACAAGCCTATTACTGTACCACTGATACCAGTCCTGAAAAGAACCTTTGTGGAACTAATAATAACAGCAAGTCTTTAAAATTACCCTCACTGCCTGACAACACTGCTTCCTTCCTGTCCCTATACAAATTGGCAAAAAAAGAGAACGATTAGTGGTTACTGGAACAGCTCTTTTGTGGACCTTGATAGTAACAGCTAATGATGATGATGATGATGATGATGATGAAAGACTAATCTGGCTGTCCCTGTAGCATACACCGTCCTTTCCCTTTCTCTAAACTAACAAAAGACACTCAGGCTGCTGCAAGAATCAGCAGCACAGCAAACCTATCAACACCTAACACCTATACCAGTCCTGAAAAGAACTTTTGTGTACCAAATAGCTAGTGGTTTATCTCTCCCTACTCCACACAGGAACCTGTCCCTATCGTAACAGAAGAAAGAATGTAAAATGGCCACCGGATCGGGTGTATTTATAGGTTAGGGGGAATGTACAAGTGTCCATGTGCTGTCATGTCTCAATTGGCTGTCCTGTATCACATGATAAACGTGTCACCAAAGGTTAAAGTTCTTGTATACATTAAACACGTAAGTCCGCCGCGGCGAACGACGGAAAAAGGCGTTCGAACGTGCGGACCGCGAATGTCGGAAATTCGCCGCGAAACGACCGCCGGGCGAACCGTTCGGCCATCACTACCCTTCGTGTGCGGTTTACGTCACCGCATTCTTGACGATCGGAAAATTCCAACAACTTTGTGCGACAGTGTGTATGCAAGACAAGTTTGAGCCAAAATCCGTCAGGAAAAAATCCGAGGGATTTTGATGTCGGAATGTCCAACCGTGTGTACAAGGCATAAGAGCTGTGAAAATGTGGAATAGACTCCCTCCAGAGGTGGTTCTGGCAAGTTCAGTAGATTGCTTTAAATTTGGCCTTTATTATTTCCTAAAGGTACATAATATACAGTAACTGGGTACTAACATATGCAGGTAAAGTTGATCCAGGCAAAATCCGATTGCCTCTCGGGGGATCAGGAAGGAATATTTTCCCCTGCAGTAACAAATTGGAGCATGCTTTACCTTCCTCTGAATCAACTGTGGGTGAAGGATTGTGTATATGGGATTGTATTATTATAATTTTTTTCTTTAGGTTGAACTCGATGGTCTTTTTTCAAACTGAATAATTATGTAATGGTTTAACTATATGTCTCTTCTCTAGGGAAGAATTCATGAATTTCATTTCCCACTTGGGAGGGCATAAACAAGCATACTTGCCTATGCCATATTATACCATAAATGTTTCACAGAATAATCATGTTTCAACAACCGTTCTATTTTTCTGTTTCTTTTGGAGGGATTTTATGCATAGTGTGATGCTCGAACAATTCAGTACTTAAATTCACATCTGTATTTTTTTATTTTTTTATTCTTTATTTAAGAACAGGTTGAGTATTGTACAATACAACTAATTATTCAGTGCATACACAATGAGGAATCTGTGTCCCCAGGTACAATACTGTAACATAACAAGGAAGATAACCAGTATTTCCTCAATAACATAAAATGAGGCAAGCACTGCCAGAAAGCCACACAAAGAGACTAATCCCAGTGCAACTTTCTGTTCATTTCTCTTTAAAAGAGGGGGAGGTGAAAACAAAGAGGTAGAGATTAGGTTTTAGATGAGGAAAAATAAGAGGTAGAGATGAGGTTTAAGAAGAGTAAAGACAGGAAAAGCTGTTAGCATGGTGTGTACCCAGCCAACAAAGGAATAGGAGAGAAACGGGAAGTGAACACGCTTAGGTAGGATGGGAAAAGAGAATAAATAAAAAAGGGGGAATAGATCGAAAGGGGGGGAATGCAGGGAACAAGAGGGGGGTGTGGAAGACCTTTCCACCGTGTTGGAGTAAGATTCCAAAAAAAGGGTTTAAGTCTAATAAAACCAAGTTTACTTGTAGTGTTCCTGTTTGCTCTGAGAAAATAGGACAAGGTCCTCCATATGCATTATGTCTTCAACTTTGCAAAGCCAAAGGGAGTTTGAGGGTGGAATGCAGGGTTTGGCAGCATTCAGCAGATGATGTATAGTTCTCTTGTAGGTTTTAATGATAAGTTTGGTGAAGTCCATACATTTCTGAGATATCTTCCTGAGTTCATGAAGGGGCACAATAGGGGACAGGACCAAAATATATATAAGGTGGAACCTTGGCCTTGTTATACCTAAAGCAAATGGCTGCAGAGTCAGGAAATTGTTTATGTACAGCTTTATATTAAGTCACAGCTAGGGTTGCCACCTCATCCCTTTAAAACTGAATACATTATTTACACAGGTTCTGTGGCTGATTAACCACTTGCCTACAGGACACTTACACCCCCTTCCTGCCCAGGCCATTTTTCAGCTTTCAGTGGTGTCACACTTTGAATGACAATTGCGTGGTCATGAAACACTGTACTGATGAGGCAACACTGATGGACACTGGTAGGCTGAACTGGTGGGCATTGATGAGGCGGCACTTATGGGCACTGATGAGGCGGCACTTACGGGCACTGATGACACGCAACTTATGGGCATTGATTAGGTAACACTGATGAGGAAGCACTAATATGCTACACTTATGGGCACTGATAGGTGGCACTGATATTTGGAACTGATGAGCATTGTTAGGCAGCACTGATAGGCGGCACAGGTGGGCACTAATAGGCTACACTAATGGGAACTGATAGACAGCATTGGTGGGCACTGATAGGCAGCGCGGATAGGCGGTACTGATGGGCACTGATGGGCAATGATGGGTGGCACTGATGGGCAACACTGATGGGCATTGATTGACAGCAGTGATGGGCATTGTTATTGGGCACTGATTGGTGGCACTTGTGGGCAGTGGTGGGCACTAATTTCTGCCACTGGTGGGCACTGATCGCTGCCATTGGTGGGCATTGGTGGGCATTGTATGGTGACACTATTTTCACTATTGTAATCAGGGCACTGATGATCAGTGTCCTGTTTAAATTCCTAAATGTCCCCCTGCGTGGAGATGCTGCTGAACGGCTCTCCGCGCCCCACACTCTGTCAGTGATTGGGCACAGCCAATCACATGTTTAACTACATGCCGACTGGGCCATAGCCGAAAGATAGCCTGGGGCGCGCACCCGGGAATATCCGTGATCGCTGGGGCCTTTGGCCCCAGCGCATCACGGATCACAGTAAATGGCCACTGACAGCGGCCGTTTACCACGTGATCTCACCATCAAATGACGGAGCGATCACTTGTAAACAAACCGGTGTCATGTCATGACGCCGGTTCCTCCTTCCCCTCTCTGTACCGATCGGTACAGTGAGAGGGGAGAGGCGGAGAGATGGCAGCAGCTGGATGGGATGTGAAGTGCCCTCAGCGCTGCCCAGTGCAAATTAGGCTTGTGCAATTTGTTTCGTAACTAATCGAAATTCGGCCGAATTTTGCATCTTTCGGACATTCGGATGCATCCAAATGTCCGAATAAAAAAATAACGAATAACAACGAATACGAAAGAAATATAACGAATGAATTTGAATGAATTCGAATGAATTTGGTAATTCTTTAAAGATCTAATGAAACAAAAGGTCAGCTCAAAGTAAATCTTACAGTCCAATCAGCTAATTAATTTTGTGCCGGAGTATGGATTACTGGCAAAGTGCATTCCTGAGAACTGAGTTAGAAGGGTGTTGTATTGTATTTGAGCCGAGGAGAAGAGACGTTGTCATTGTGTGTGTTAAAAGATTCAATAAACAAACAACTTTTCAAACTACGAATCATTATCACGAATGTCTATACATACATAAATAGCGAATTTCTACGAATACGAACGAATGAATTCGACACTCTACGAGTAATAACGAATTATCCGAAAACGTATTAACGTAACATAACGAATGTAACAGAACGAAATTATGTATTTTACGAATGACAACGAACCGAAACTAAACTAAATTTTACGTTGTGCACAAGTCTAGTGCAAATAATCTGCAGTACTTTGCCCATAATGTGCAATACTCTGCCAGTACTCTGCAACACTGCAATACTCTACCAATACTCTGCAACACTGCAATACTCTGCCATAATCTGACAATACTCTGACAATACTCTGCAATAAATTTGAAAAGAAACAACGGATTCTTTTTTTTTTTTACAGAATTTTCAGTCTTTTTTCATTAATAGCTCCAAAAATAAAAAACCCAGCAGTGATTAAATACCACCAAAAGAAATCTCTATTTGTGTGGAAAAAAGGACAAAAATTCCATTTGGGTACAGTGTTGCATGACTGAGTAATTGTCATTCAAAATGTGAGAGCACCGAAAGCTGAAAATTGGTCTGGTTTGGAAGGGGGTTTAAGTGCCCAGTGGTCAAGTGGTTAAAGAGCTGCGGACGCAGTCCTTTCCACAGATCAGGGTCACACCATATCCTAGCAACATGGTGTGGCCTCGGTCGCCGTGCTGTGCACCCCCGCGGGCGCGCGAGAGCTGCCGTTGAACAAGAGCAGCACCGCCCCCCCTCCATGTTCCCTCCAAGGCAGCTAAAATGTAAGTATTGGCGTATAACACGCACACACTATTTGCACCTGATTTTCATGGTGAAAAAGTGAGTGTTGTACGCCAATAAATACAGTAATTATTTCTTCTAATTTTGCTGGAACTCTGTGTGATAAATGTCACTCAATAAACAACTATCAAACAATGTTTCCAGTTCTCTTTAATTGTTATGATTTAAATTTGAGGCATTTACAAAGTGAAGCTTTTACATATTTTGAAATTCCTCTTGCATTTACATGGAAAACCAAAGGCTTCCTCTTGAATGACAGTATAAAGCGTAAAATCAGTCAGCGCAAAACAATACCTTCTGTTTTAAAATATAAGTAACAAAGCAACTGAGGGGGCGTGGCCTCAGGTGCAATGGAGTAGGACGTCTGCAGTGAGAGCTCCGCTCGTCCATACTCCTGTTCTCACCATCCTGCACCATCCTTCCTCTGCATACCACCTGGACAACCCTACCTTACCCCTTGCTCTATCCCTGGAGCCATCTGCCCGTTTTGGATGCCGCGCGGCGCCGCTCCGGTAAGCTTTACATCCCTGTGGGCTGCCTGTAGGACAGACCTCGGCTTCGGCCTAGTCGCCGGAGCGGCGGCCATCTTGCTCCACCCGGCGGCAGCTTTCTCAGGCCTCCTCAGCCCTCTGAGCCACTCCGGAACCGCTCCACAACACCCCCGGCTACCGGATCGCCCTCGACCGCGGGTGTGGTGCCTGTAATACTGATAGCGGCAGGTGGGATAATCTGCGGCACCGGCCTGGTCCCCGAGCCGGCGGCCATCTTGCTCCACCCGCGGCAGCCTCTATAGGCCTCATTAACAGTTCCCATCTATATATCTGCCTGCCTGTGGCCGCCAAATTGCCCCTTGCCACCTGTGAAGTGCCCCTCTACCCTGCAGCAGCCGGTTGGATAGCCTGTGAGGCCGGCCTGGGCCCTGGATCAGTGGCCATATTGCTACACCCACCGCAGTCCCTTGCCAAGTACTCTGCATCCACCTGCCCGCCCTGTGCCCGTTTCTCCCCTGCTGCAGCCGCTGATCCTTGCAGGCACCAAGCCCCCATCTAATAACCTTACCTGCGGCACTTTGCGATTGTTACAAGAGGGGAGATTGAGAAGCTGGCCTAATACATAGCAGCCATCTTGGAACACCCCGGACCATTCTGGACCATGTCCCCACCGAAAAAGTCCAACGAGGCCGCTGACAAGCTTGCCAGATACCACCGCCATGAAGAGGAACACCGGGCCAAAGATGGCGCTGGTGCTCCCTCTGACGCAGACCACTCTACGTCGCCCACTAACCAAGTCCTGGACGCTATAGACAACTGAGACAACTGAGGGCAACGATCCGGCGGGTTTCCTTGAAAATCTCCTGACCTCCACCTTCGGAAGAGAGGCATTTTCGGTGATGTTCGCTGTGGAGAGAGCTCATCGAATTCCGGCCTGTCCCCCTCCCCAGGGGGCCCCACCGCGTACTCTGATTGCGAAATTTCTTAACTTCAGAGACCGTGACAAAATCCTCCGCCTGACTAGAGAGAGGGGTAATATCCCCCATACCAATACTCACGTGGCAGTATTCCCAGACTTTTCCAGTGAGGTACAACGGCAGCGATCCATGTTCCAGGATGTTAAGCGACACCTCCGGGTTCTACACCTCAAATACGCAATGCTGTATCCTGCGAAGCTTCGCGTGGAACACGAGGGCCGAACCCACTTTTTTGAAGACCCTGCATTGGCATCCACCTGGATTGACCAGAGAGAACGCCGAGACTGAACATGTCACCCTACATATAAGTTGTGGATGTTTTTCTTTCTTTCTCCCGCTCCCATGGGTGCCCGCGATCTCTCCTGCTGCTACTTTGATGATTAAGTCGTCGCGATGAGCACAGTATCAATCAATGCCCTTTGCAGGGCCAGGGGACAAACCCGGGAAGATTTTCTTTACACCTCGTACTGGATCTCACAGCATGACTATCCTCTCCTGGCGTTCTCGCTGACCTGAGATCCCTGCCTCCCCTGTGCCTGAGGAGCGCCTGGGGAAGACCGAAGATTATACGACATCCATGACTTTTCTACTGTACTTTATTCATCATCCACATGGTGGGCGGAGCTCCCCCCTGCTCAGCCATGATGGTATCACACCTTTGTGGCTCCTACTCTACATGCACCTTCCAGAGAAGAAGTCGCCCCCCTAGGATTTTTAGGATTTTTGTGTACTTCTCCCTCCCCCATTTGTCAGATTTTTTTTCTCCCCCTTTGTTTTTCTCTTTGTTACCTTGGGTATCAATGCTCCTCTGCAATTAAGTTCCTTGCCTCCAATGGGTTCTAAGCATTGGATGTCCCATGTTGGTACCCAGATATGGGGTATGATGTCCAAGCCATATTTGGGTGGCGCTGGACTGGGTGGGGGGAGGGATGTTGTGGTTTTTATTTTTCTTACACCACTATGTTTGCTAACGTTTGTTTATGCTGAAGGTACCATGTTAAAGTCATACATGCATTATTGGAATTGGCTGCTATTGTGTTTTGTGAGTACTGACTTGGCCATGACTGCTCTGCTGATTCTGGCCCGCCTATGGTTTATTGTTTACGCCCTGCACCCACCATGAGCTCTTTAAAGTTCCTTACGTGGAATGTCAGAGGCATGCGGAATAAGATAAAACGCACTGCCGCCCTGACATTCCTTAAGTCTCAGCGTGCTGACATTATCGCGCTTGTTGAGACCCATGTTACTGGCCATCTCCAGTCCTCTCTTAAAAAGCCGTGGATAGGTTGGGCATATCATGCTACCCACACCTCATACTCCAGGGGGGTTTCGGTCCTAATTGCTAAAAGGGTGCCGTTTGATCTAGTGCTGCTCCAGACGGACCGGCGGGGCAGATATGTATTCTTACATGCCACCATCAACGGATCCCCTATTTTGATAATAGCCTGCTATGTCCCCCTCCCTATAACTCAGTTGTACTTAAGGAGGCCCTTGCATTTATGGCACACTACCCATCGGTGCCGGCAGTGTGGATGGGGGACTTTAATATGACCTTCATTCCCGCTCTGGACCGAATGGGCACACCGGACTCCCCTGGTGACCCACCAGCCCATACCAGACTACATTGTATATTGACCGACTTTGCTCTTGTGGATACATGACGCCACAAGCATCCGCATGCTAAAGCATACTGGTGCTTCTCAGCCAGCCATAACACAATGTCCCGAATTGACTTCATTCTCATCTCACAGACCCTGACACCCAGACTGGAAGATGTGGACTTCGCTCCGAGAATCCTCTCGGATCACGCCCCCTACTGGATTACGATGCGGCTCCTGAAGGCCTCTCCCTCTCCTACTTGGCGGCTGAACCCATTTTGGCTAACCGCCCTGCAGGAGCAAGAAGACATCCCTACGGAATTGCAACACTATTTTACAGTTAACGGGGACTCCACTACATACGACATAGTGTGGGACACATTTCAGCTTTACGCCCGCTCCCTGCTCACCACGCGTATTAACAGACTTAAGCGGTCGTCAAAACTTGTTGTCCAACAGGCTACAGAACCCCTACAAAGACTGGAGGAGGAGTTTCATCGAGACCCCTCGCCTGACGCAGCCACTAATCTTAAGCTCCAGCTACGACAGGTCTCCCAACTGCATACGGAACAGGCCAAGCAGCGCATCTTTTTCTGTAGTCAAAGGATATTTGAGTATGGAGAAAGATCGGGCAAACTACTTGCTTACCTCGCCCACTTAGATTCCCATCCCCCAGTCGTGGTATCGCTGACAGACACCCAGGGGAATGGTATTACTGATCCACAACAGGTGGCGGAGGAATTTGCGAGATTTTATCGAGCACTCTACGCCACTCGGGTCACTCATACTACCCAAGACACCAGAGACTACCTAGCGAGAATTACATTTCCCAAACTGACAGACGCCCAACGTGACCTTTTAGAGGCCCCCATTACTGAGGAGGATATTTCCGAGGCTATCTCCTCTCGTGCCACTTCTAAAGCACCAGGACTGGACGGTCTACCGCTTGAATTTTATGCCACCTACTCTGAAATTTTGACCCCTAAACTCCATGACTTATATGAATCCATATTTGACACGGGAATCCTACCCCCCTCCATGAGAGAAGCACAAATAGTAGTAATTCCCAAGCCAGGGAAGGACCCACACTATCTGGAATCATATAGACCTATCTCCTTACTACAGGTTGACATTAAAATACTGGCCAAGATTCTTGCCTCCCGCCTTAATCAGGTCATCCTCTCAGTGATCCACCCTGACCAGACTGGCTTTATGCCAGGAAAAAACACCGCCATGAATATCCGCCGCTTACTTATGAACATCCAGGGATCCCATGATGAAGTCGGCTCGCGGGTCGTGGTGGCCTTGGATGCTGCCAAGGCCTTCGACTCCATGGAGTGGAACTACCTGTGGGAATGCCTCTCGGGATTTGGACTTGGCCTCAAGGTGTTTGTGAACGGCTGGCTCTCTGATCAGTTCCCGCTGGACAGAGGGACTCGACAAGGTTGCCCCCTTTCTCCCATGCTGTATGCGTTGGCTGTGGAGCCACTGGCTATTATGGTTCACACAGACACCAGAATTCGTGGCCTTAGGATAGGAAACCTGGAAGAAAAGATTGGGATGTATGCTGACGATACACTCCTATACTTAGCCGACTCGGGTCCCTCCCTTCTTGCGGCCCTCCACACCATAGACTGTATTGGTAGTCATTCGGGTCTGAGCATCAACTGGTCCAAATCCCAGATCCTTCCGCTTGATCATTTCCCCCCTGTACCCACGTCCCCTCCTCTAAATCTCCCTAGGGTTTCCGTGATCAAGTATTTAGGAGTGCAGGTCACTAGATCGCTGACAGACTATGTACCCCTAAACATTGAACCCCTTTACACCCTGATCAAGAACAAGACACAAACCTGGGCCAGACTACCTCTGGGTGTTATGGGACGCATCAATCTGGTCAAAATGATACTCCTGCCCAAGATACTTTATTTGGTGTGGCATGCACCCCTGTATATACCACAAAACTTTTTCAAGATGATTGAATCAATTCTCAATTCATTTATATGGGGCCACAGCAGAAACAAATTGTCTTGGAGACTTCTGAAGAACCCAGTGACAATTGGAGGGGCTGCCCTTCCAGATTTCCAGGATTATTATCTTGCCTCCCAATTGTCCCATTTTTATCACTTTGACAAGAGCGAGCTACCAAGATACCAGACATTACTTTGTAAACGCCCTGACGACCCTGCCCACACCCCACTTCAGTCAGTCCTTAGGGCCCCATTGTCAAGACGTTCCCCCCATCACAAAGTAGACATGCTGACGCACCACCGGAGGATATGGCGGACGGCCCTTAACAAACATGGGACCCCACAGGTTCATTCTTACACTCCTCTCGGGTTCAACACTCACTTGCCTGAACTGCTGTCCGTTCCGGACCCCGCAGCTTGGACATGGTATGGGATACTGTACATGCACCAAATTATGACTAGTACTGCGCTTAAATCCTTTCAAATGCTAAAGGAAGAATTCACAATCCCTAACCATCTCTTCTTCAGATATTTACAGCTCCGACATGCGCTACAGACTCAATTTGCCGGCTCCAACCCCACTCTGACAGTCCCTCCTATAGTAGATATAATCACAGGTGCTGAGCCAACCAAGTTGATCTCCACCCTCTACTCCACCATCCATCTCCCAGGCACCGGGGCATTGCCCTATGCCGCCAAGGCCAGATGGGAGGTGGATGTTGTAACAATTGAGGATGAGGAATGGGATGAAGTCTTGGGGGATGTGAAGAGAGTCTCCCCCAGGCTTTCGGACCGCCTCACACAGCTGTACATTGTACATAGGACATACCTGACCCCCCAGAAGATAGCACGGTTCAAACCCACTTATAATCCGGGATGCCGCTTATGTGACCACACTCCAGGCTCCTTCTATCACCTCATATGGTCCTGTCCGGTTATCCAAACATACTGGATACAGGTAATTCGCTTTCTCCATGACCAGATGGGCTCTCCTGCCAGCCTTGACCCAAAGCTGTGCTTACTTGGTCTATTGCCAGAATTAGATGCTGACAAGTCCCTTCGCACCTTTTTACATGAAACACTGTTCCTGGCGAGAAAAGTGATTGCTCGTGGCTGGATGCAGGCCCTCCCCTCCACAGTCCAATGCTGGAAGAAAGAGGTTACCGATACCCTCCCGTATAAGAAATTGATCTATACACATAGAGGATGTCCACTTCAATACGACCAGATCTGGGGTAGATGGTTGGGGGGTGGGGAGACATGTACTTGAGATGTTGTTATATGGATCCCTTGTCCCCCTCCCCCCTCTGCTTTTCCCTTTCTGTGCTTCCTCCACCTCATGGGCCTACTTTTATTATGTCCCCTTCCCTCTCCCCTTTTTCTTTCTTTCTATGCCTGCTGCCCCTCCCCCGGTTGACACAGATTAGTTTTATAATGACTCTACCCATGATGGGTGTCTAAACCCTATGCAGCGCAGCTAACCCAAAGCACTCATGTATGCAACACTGCCTTGGCCAGGTTGGCCCTCATTACTTGATGTACCTTATGTATGCCTACTATGTATGTTATCTTCTCTGTTTCTTTCTTTTTTTTCAATAAAGTCTGTTTTTCAATAAAAAAAAACAAACAAAGCAGCTGAACACTAAAGGCAAATATAACAAAAACCTCAAGAAAACGATACGCGTGTGGGAGGACCCTGGAATGTCACTGCAACCACCTTACAGCAATGTTTGTTGAACATTTTTTATCCATGCTTATAATCCAGCACTAGATGTAGTGCTCTGTATGTGAGTACCTGTCTATTAGCAATACATTTGTTTTTTTATCCCTATGGTCTGCACTATATATATATATTCTTTCATTCTATGATATCCATTTGGGGAATTTGAGCTATCATTGATGACAACGTTACGATATCCAAGGAGCTGAGTCATATCCATCTGATCCACTTGAATGTTCGTGTATGACCATTGGCAATGGTGAACGTTCTATTTGACCTATCTGTTCAGTCAGAGGTCAATATTATAAGGTGAGCAGTTTGGCTGTCTGGTGGTGGGAGCACCTTTCTTCTGTGATTTCCAAGGATATCTGTATGCATTTTCACTGATTAAGAGGAATGATGTATTGTTGATCACTGCTATCAGAGATCCATTAACTTTTTGTATTTATTCTGAGAGACTTTATGTATAACGAATAGGGTGTTATATCAGCGCTGCACTACTTTGTTTATTATGGTTTCTCTTGAATGACTCTTCCTTTTTCCTTTCTAAACAAAAAATAAATAAATCCTTGTGTGTGCATCTGCTAAACAAAATCAACATTGCGTCCACGCCTTTTCAACAAGACTGACTAGAATTTGTATGGGGATAAATAAGTGCAAACAATTTACTTCCTCTAAGCTTGCTTGAGTCACCAGACAATATTTGGAAACTTCCATTACTAAAACCAAAGAGCATCACTTCCTTTTATTTTATTTTTTCATTTAACTAACTTGAATCTTTGCTTTATGTCCTATACATCTACAGAGCCAGCATATGAAACTGCCTTACACAATAAATACAGATGAATGCAAAATGCCAAAGTCTGAATATTTCCAACTGAATGATGCCACATAATACCAAATAATATTGAAATTTTCAGTGACTACATTTTAAGGAACAAACCTTTAAAACCAAGCACTGTCCCTGAAAATCAGAAACTGTTGGTAACTATGTATCTAGTAGCTCATGTGTAGTTGGGTAATCTTCGGATTTGTAAGAAAATCAATATACTGTATATATTTTTTTTAATTATATAAATACAGATGACTGCAAAATGCCAGGATCTGAATATTTTCAGCTGAAGGATGCCATGTACAGTGCCTTGAAAAAGTATTCATACCCCTTGACATTTTCCACATTTTGTCATGTTACAACCAAAAACGTAAATGTATGCTATTGGGATTTTATGAGACAGACCAACACAAAGTGGCACATAATTTTGAAGTGGAAGGAAAATTATAAATGTTTTTTAAAATTTGTTTACAAATAAATATGTGAAAAGTGTGGCATGCATTGGTATTCAGCCCCCCTGAGTCAATACTTTATAGAACCGCCTTTCACCGCAATTACAGCTGCAACTCATTTTGGGGATGTCTCTACCAGCTTTCCACATCTAGAGAGTGACATTTTTGCCCATTTTTCTTTGCAAAATAGCTCAAGCTCTGTCAGATTGGATGGAAAGCATCTGTTAACAGCAATTTTCAAGTCTTGCCACAGATTCTCAATTGGATTTTGGTCTGGACTTTGATTGGGCCATTCTAACACATGAATATGCTGGCTGTATGTTTAGGGTCATTGTCCTGCTGGATGGTGAACCTTCGCCCCAGTCTCAAGTCTTTTGCAGACTCTAGTAGGTTTTCTTCTAAGCCGCATACACAGGACCGTTTTTTTCATCAGAATAAACTCTGGCGGTTTTTCCGATGGAGTTACGATGAAACGGACTTGCCTACACACGATCACACCAAAGTCCAATAGTTTAGAATGCAGTGACGTACAACACGCACGACGGGACTAGAAGTTCAATAGCCAGTAGCCAATTTCTACCCTTGCGTCATTTTTGGCCCATCGGAACAGCATAAAGACGAACGGTTTTCCCGATAGAAATTGATTCAGTCGGAAAGATTTAAAACATGTTCTATTTCTAGGTCCGTCAGAATTTTCAAAAAAAAAAAAAGTCAGCTGAAGCCCACACAAGATCGGAATATCCGATTAAATGATTCCGTCTGACCTTTTCTGCCGGAAAGTCCGACCGTGTGTACACGGCATTATATTACCTTGTATTTGGTTCCATCCATCTTCCCATCAACACTGACCAGCTTCCCTGTCCCTGCTAAAGAAAAGCATCACCACAACATGATGCTGCCACCATCATGTTTCATGGTGGAGATGGTGAGTTCAGGGTGATGTGCATTGTTAGTTTTCCGCCACAAATAGCGTTTTTCTTTTAAGCCAAAAAGTTCAATTTTTGTCTCATCTGACCAGAGCACCTTCATCGACATGGCTTCTCGCAAACTACAAACAGGACTTCTTATGGCTTTCTTTCAACAATGGCTTTCTTCTTGACGCTGTTCCGTAAAGGCCAGATTACTGAAGTACACGATTAATAGTTGTCCTGTGGACAGGTTCTCCCACCTAAGCTATTGATTTCTGTAGCTCCTCCAGAGTTACCATAGGCCTCTTGGATGATTCTCTGATTAATGCTCTCCTTGCCCGACCTGTCAGTTTAGGTGAACAGCCATGTCTTGGTAGGTTTGCAGTTGTGCCATACTCTTTCCATTATCAGATGATGGATTCAACAGTGCTTTGTGAGATGTTCAAAGCTTAGGCTTCTCCACAACTCTTTGACCTGTCTGGTGTGTTCCTTGGCCTTCATGATGCTGTTTGTTCACTAAGATTCTCTAACAAACTTCTAAGGGCTTCTCAGAACAGCTGTATTTATACTGAAAAAAAAATCACACACAGGTGGACTCTATGTACTAATTAGGTGACTTCTGAAAGCAATTGGTTCCGCTAGATTTTAGTTAGGGGTAATGGAGTAAAGGGGGCCGAATGCAAGATATTTATTTGTAAAATATTTAGAAAAACATTTACCATTTTCCTTACACTTCACAATTAGTGTCGGTTCACATTGAGGCAGCACAACTTGCAGCGCGACTGCCTCAGGCAACCTGGACACGACCGCTGCGGCGACTTGCAAAACGACTTCTCTATAGAAGTCAATGCAAGACGCCTCAAGTCGCCCCAAAGTCATACAGGAACCTTTTTATAAGTCGGAGCGACTTGTGTTGCTCGGATTAGAAAGGTTCCATTTTACAGAACGGGACACAACTTGTCAGGCGGCTGACAAGTCGTCCCAGTGTGAACCGACCCTTATGTGCAACTTTGTGTTGGTCTACCACATAAAATCCCAATAATATACATTTACGTTTTTGGTTGTAACATGACAAAATGTGGACAATTTCAAGGGGTGTGAATACTTTTTCCAAGGCACTATATGATACTTCGGGGACATTAACAGTGACAAGCCTTCAAAGCCATGCACTGCCCCTCAAAATCATAGACTGTTGACAACAGTCATGTACCATGTAGCTCATGCATTGTTGGGCAGTCTTCTAATTTGTAATAATATCTATATATTTAATTGGCTGCCATATCTATTATGCAACAAGACAAGTGTAGAATGCAACTAAATGGGAAGTAAAATAGGAGAAGAGTTTCTACATGGATGATATAACTCAGTAACAGGCTAAGACTGTCTCACAGTTCATCCAGATGGGCGCTGTGATAAGATTTCTTCTACATATTCAACCTATTGTACATCATAATACATCAAAGGTAACTCCACTTTTGTGGGGAAAAAATATATAACAAATTAAAAAAATGGTGTAAGCAGTTGTCACATAAGACACTCTTGTATTTTAACCGCTTAGTGAACACCCCCCCCCCCCCCCTGCGCAGATATACTGTGGTAGGGCGGCCGCTCTGTGCCAGATCACATACCTAGTACCTTCCAGGTGCTGTGATTGAACACAGCGGGAGCCAATCAGCGTGTCCGGCAGCCCTGATGTCCACCTTTTGGAGCTGAAGTGGGTAATGTTATTAAAAATGACCTTTCCTTTTCAAACTGAAACTCTGTAATTTGTTGTAAAAATCAATGCAATATGAAAACCTGGAGGGTTTATATACACAGTTGGTGTACAAAATTCCCCCCAGAAATGTAATTTCCTTCTTGGATAAAGAGCTCTGTACTACGAAACAGGCACTGCAACTTTTCTCATCAGAACACAGAAAGTTCATCAGCTGATTCAAATTAATTAGTCACTCCCATTCAGAATCAGTATCCATAGGATATACTGAAACAACTTATTCTTCAGAGAAGAAACAGGTAAGAATCTGCTAAGATAAATAGATCAGCGCAGTCTAAACTTCAAAATCATCACGCACTGTAAAGGTGATTTTACCACACCCCCTAAATTACTAAAAAGGTACAAAATGATGTAGTACCACGTAACAAAATTCTTATCAATCACTTAAAAATGCCAAAACTCCACAAGGAAATAAAGCCCATAAAGATGTGCGCTTCCAACCATTAAGGTGTGTAACGTGTTTCTCACAAATTATGATAGCATCATGTATCCACCTCATGCTGATAATAAATGCTCACCTCCAACTTTTAACCTCCTTAAAAGAAAAAGAATGGCTCTCGAACACACAGCTTATCTCTACAGCTTACACTGTGCAGACAATTATATAGCATATAGAAAACAGAAAATGGGACCAATAGTTCTCTCTGTATATACATTTCCATATTACTCAAAAGATAAAAACACTCACATATTAAAAGCATAAACAGTACTATTAAAATTGCATGCGTGCAACATATGGCATCATCTACTTCTCTCCACTCCACACTGCCAGACCAAGATGACTGCACTATGATGTCACTGGCATGGCTCCGCCCCCTGTGTGTGTTACGCTCCACAAACCAGTTGTGGTCCAAACAGCTTCTTCAGGAGGCAGAGGGAAGACATATATTTGCTCTAGGCAAAAGAACACATCATAATCAACAACAACCCATCAGGGAGCCACCCCAAGGACAGAACCCACGCCTGGGCAGACACGAGAGTATATCGATATCATGGCTGCCATTAATTATACTCCAACAGTCCATGCAACTGGTCAGTATGATCAAGCCCTTGTAGGATAATTCCTGTACAAATGAATGCCTTTTGATATCAATCCGCTCCTGAGTCTGCCCCCTCGGTGAGGGGTTCTCCCCCGGGCTTGGGCCCTGTCCTTGGGGTGGCTCCTAGATGGGCCACTGCAGCTAAGCCCTAGCGCTCAGCCTGGTGTTTGTTCTTTATATATATATATGTATATTTTTTGTTATCGATTAGGTTGTTGTTTATTATGATGTGTTATTTTACCTAGAGCACATTTATGTCTCTCCTCCTGAAGAAGCCATTTGAACTGCGAAAACATTTAGATGGCAACCCTTACATGGATAATTTGTTTCGCTGCATTACAGTTATATTGCTGCTATTACTTGGTGATGTGTACCTACCGTATCTCACAAAAGTGAGTACACCCCTCAAATTTTTGTATATATCTTTTTATGTGACAACACTGAAGAAATTACACTTTGCTACAATGTAAAGTAGTCAGCATACAGCTTGTATAACAGTGTAAATTTGCTGTCTCCTCAAAATAACTCAACACACAGCCATTAATGTCTAAACTGCCGGCAACAAGGGTGAGTACACCCGTAAGTGAAAATGCCCAAATTGTTCCCAATTAGCTATTTTCCCTCCCCGGCGTCATGTGACTCATTAGTGTTATAGGATCTCAGGTGTGAATGAGGAGCAGGTGTGTTAAATTTGGTGTTATCGCTCTCACTATCTCATACTGGTCACTGGAAGTTCAACATGGCACCTCAGGGCAAAGAACTCTCTGAGGATCTGAAAAAAAAGAATGTTGTTTCTCTACATAAAGATGGCCTAGGGTATAAGAAGATGCCAGGACCCTGAAACTGAGCTGCAGCCTAGTGGTCAGGACCATACAGCAGTTTAACAGGACCGGTTCCACTCAGAACAGGCCTCACTATGGTCAACCAAAGAAGTTGAGTGCACGTGCTCAGCATCATATCCAGAGGTTGTCTTTGGGAAATAGACGTATTTTGATAATACAGTGCTGCCAGCATTACTGCAGAGGTTTAAGGACTGGGGGGTCAGCCTGTAAGTGCTCAGACCATATACGGCACACTTCATCAAATTGGTCTGCATGGCTGTCATTCCAGAAGGAAGCCTCTTATAAAGATGATGCGCAAGAAAGCCCGCAAACAGTTTGCTCAAGACAAGCAGGATTACTGGAACCCTGTCCTGTGGCCTGTTGAGAACAAGATAAACGTATTTGTTTCAGATGGTGTTAAGCGTGTGTGGCAGCAACCAGGTGAGGAGTCCAAAGACAAGTGTATACTGCCTACAGTCAAGCATGGTGGTGGGAGTGTCATGGTCTGGGAATGCATGGGTGCTGCCGGAAATGGGGAGCTACAGTGCATTGAGGGAACAATGAAGGCCAACATGTGCTGCGACATACTGAAGCAGAGCATGATCCCCTCCCTTCGGAGATTGGGCCGCAGGGCAGTATTCCAACATGATAACTACCCCAACACACACCTCCAAGATGACCACAGCCTTGCTAAAGAAGCTGAGGGTAAAAGTAATGGACTGGCCAAGCATATCTCCAGACCTAAACCATATTAAGCATCTGTGGGGCACCCTCAAACGTAAGGTGGAGGAGCGCAAGGTCTCTGACATCCACCAGCTCCGTGATATCATCATGGAGGAGTGGAAGAGGACTCCAGTGGCAACCTGTGAAGCTCTGGTGAACTCCACGCCCAAGAGGTTTAAGGCAGTGTTGGAAAATAATGGTGGCCACACAAAATATTGACGCTTTGGGCCCAATTTGGACATTTTCACTTAGGGGTGTACTCACTTTTGTTGCCAGCGGTTTAGACATTAATGGCTGTGTGTTGAGTTATTTTGAGGGGACAGCAAATTTACACTGTTATACTAGCTGTGCACTCACTACTTTACATTGTAGACAAGTGTAATTTCTACATTGTTGTCACATGAAAAGATATAATAAAATATTTTCAAAAGTGTGAGGGGTGTGCTCACTTTTGTGAGATACTGTATGTGTTTCACCCTCCTAGGTAGGTTCTAGCGTGAGTGTACATATATAGTTTTTGGTTTCTCTGCTTAACAGGGAGATGGCTAGGCAAATATATGTGCTGTCTGCTTAACGGAGAGTCTGCTCAGTGTGCTCTGGTCCTGCTCATGCTGCCTTGATGTTTCACACTGATCCAATAGCAATGGAGCATGGATGTCTGTACATGACATCTGTAGGACTCAACCCAGTGTTATATTTTACATTACCTCGGAACCTTCATAACCCGGCTTCCCGCCCCCTCCCAAACCTTGTCCCTCTTAACAAACGACTGGACAGATTTTTGGAGTAAATGGCCATCAGGCCTAAACTTTTTTATTAACCAAAATATAATCTTTAATAAATACCAACATTTAAATACGATAATAAACTTTCCCAGCCTTTCCAAGGGGTCATGGGTACGTAGCATCACAACATAAAATTGGTCACTGCCAACAACTTCAACTGTAACCTCTTGACCTCCAGACGGCAACCCCTGTCTCGGAGGCTATAACCAACTGTAGCAGTGACCTACCCATTTTAAACCCTTCCAGGTTAAACCCTCGTAACCTGGAAGTACCTACAACCACTCCCATCCCATGGATGGGTACAACAGGCCTTTTTACCTGTACCTCACTTCCTCATTTAAAGCCCCCTGAACCGCCACAGCCCGAAAGGGGTAACCCCTTACCCTTTCGAGCACCTCCACACACACAGTCCTCGCTGAATGCCGTCCTGAAGGCCCAGAGACCATAGATCAGTACCCACATCATTCAAGTGGACTCCGTCACTCCGCAATTACCGCCAGGTGTCGACTTCCAACTCCCTATGGCGGATAGCCAGGCCCCCATTTCTGATGAAGAACCTGCTGACTTCTTTGTTTACTTTCACCCTGGCCCTGTCAACCTTTTTATCCGATAACGCCCAACGCCAGGATGACCTACCCACCATATCCGACCAGACCATGACCATTCCCGGGTAATCTGACTGTAACCTCAGGAAATCACACTTGATATCCCGGATCAGTTGCCTCATAGACCTAGCACCCATGTCATTGCCCCCAACATGAAATAACAGAACATTCGGAGGCCTGTCCAGTCTGGTGAATCTACAGACTTCTCCTAAGACCCTGTTCCAACGCATGCCCGGAACCCCAATCCACCGAACTTGCGCCTCCTGCCTAGGTATGCGGAGTTGTCTGCCGTTCGGGCCGAATGTCGGCTCTCTTCCCACCCCAAAACACAAAAGAATGGCCCAGTATCCACACCAGACCAACTTCATAACCAGTAAATGACAAAACGAAAGAGGAAAAAGGGGGGGGGTTAGAACAGCTCTCACCAACCCACGCATACCCCAACACCCCTACCCCGTCCCCAACCCGCACAATCACCCAACCAGAGCCGATTCAGTCGCCGGGCGCCACGCCTGTGCCGGACCACCCGCCCCTTGTTCGAAATTCCTAACCAGCTCCTTGAGCCCCAAGAGCAGACCCCCCATGCTGCTCTGCCCCACATGCGTATCCTCCACCCCCGACACCGGCAGGACTACCTCCGCCCCCCGGCCCTGTCTCCCCCTCGCGAACTACCCCGTGCAAACAAGTAATGCAACAAAGACGCAATGGAAACAGAAGATTCGCACTCACCGGGCTGCCCAGGATCGGGCCTCACAGCCGCCGACATCGGACCCAACGGAGACGACCGACCACGATCTCCCTCTCCATCCGACTCCGACAGTTCGCCTTCGGACCTCCCGTCTGCGACCACTTGCTGCTGGCGTGGGGTGCGAATCCCGGACGAGCCTGCTTCTTCATCCTGGGGTCTGGTGCGCTGTGGAAGAGAGTCCCTGCTCCTCCGCCCGCCAGCCCCGCCCTCCCGCCTAGGCGACATGCTCCTACGTCTCCGGTCCATCCGACTCCCACTGTCCTGCGACTCTGCGACCACCCCGCTGGCCTTCTGGCCGCTCCTCCGCCCAAGTTCGCTCTGCCGAGGACTGGGGGCCGTTCCTGATGCCTGGTCCCCCACCCGCTGACCCACCTGATCACGCCGTCCAGGCCGACTGCCGTCTGCACCTCCTCTCGCACTGGATGGCCACACCACACCCTGGCCACCCCTCTGCTGTCTGCCGCCTGGGCTGGGACTGGGGGGCCCCCCACCCGCTGAGCTTCCTGCCCCCGCTGTCCGGATGGACCTGCGGCCCCTGTCCTTCTGGCGTCTGTGCTGCGCCCCAAACATCTGCGCCGGGCTGGTGGGGGGGGGGAAACCTGGGACAAGCTGGCCTCCTCCACTGCAGTGTCTGGGCCCCTCCTCCTCACCCCCCTCGTGGCATACCTGCCGCTCCCGACCCCCGATGGGGTGGAGGCTGGGGTGTCCTGCAGCTGGGGGTGAGCCACCGCTCCGATCCCCCTCCGATCCATCCCTGTAGCAGCTCCCAGGGGGCCCCCTGGATCGACATCCGGGCTGTACATTGTGAGAGCACAGAGCGGGAGGGTGCGTCTGATTGATTCCTCCTCCGCTCTCCAACTGCTAGCACTGACCCCGCTAGCACGAGATGGACGCCGTGGCTCCACCCCCTGGCTCCGCCCACCCCAAATCCTTAAAGCGGCCATACCTCCCCTTAAAACGGCGACTGTGCACATGTCATGCCGTCCCTGCGCCTACCTCCCCCTTGTGGATGCTAGCTGCGGGACTCACTGCCCTGGCAAATTAGAAGGGGATGTGTCCCAATGCATCTTGGACGACTGTATTTATATCTGAAGAGCACATGGGCTCTAGGTCTAGGTCCAGGTGGGGAGGGGGTTGATGCCTCTCCCCAGCACAGGCTGCGGCCTCAGGTGGGAGACCTGAGGGCCTGAAACACTGAAGCTGAAACCCATGGTTCTCTTGCAAGCTGACTGAGGGAGGCTGTCCATGGATCCTGTCTGGTATCATGGAGGAAGGTGACCTGCTGCCAGGGCCTTGTGAGTACAGACCCTTAAAGGGATCCTAGAGACTGTGCTAAATTCCCCCTCTTGGTGCTATAAGTCAGCATACTGGGTGTAAGCTAAGGGGGACCCTTGCCAGTGTCTTGAAGCAGCAAAGTGCACTAAATTCCTTCTGCTACAAAGGAACTTGCTTTATTCTGTACAGCCTGATGCATAGTTCTACTGACAGTCTGCTACACAGTTCTATTAGGAAGTTGTTCTTGCTTGTAAATAGTTCATTTGGAGTATCGTACTTATTCTCTTCTCCTATCCAAGTTCTCCAAATAAAATACAAAAACAAATCCCTAGATTGGTCAGAGAAGGAGCAGAAGATTGTGTACACTTGGCTGTGTGGAAATACGCTGTTACTGGCTGTGGATTAATCAGTGGGAGGTTCAGGAAAACCAATATCCAAGCAACTCCTGCAGGAGTACCGCTACATATGTATTATATAGGTTTAAGGAAACATTCTCCACATAATGAGGGGACAAACTGTGTATTTTAAACTATTGATGTACAGTATGTTGCTTTTAAAAAATTATTTAATGTTATTCTTGTCATGCTTACCCCTAACACAGGTGGTCAAACACTATAACTATGGCTTCTGTGTTCTTCATCTATAGGAGTCCCCTTTCCCATAAGGTAAGCAGGCCAACCAGTACACGGTTGCCCCTAGAACTTACAAACAATGCTATAGTGCCTGGCTACCACGCCAGGGCATGTGCAAACTGAGCAAAGCAAGCAGTTACTTGCAGTTGGCAGAAAAGCAGCATGGTTCAATGACAGTCCAGGTACAAGTTTAAGTGGTTGTAAACCCGCTCCTACAGTATATCAGTGTTATCATCTGTTATATTTAAACTTTTCCAAGGGCTAAGTTTATGTTACTGGAATCTCATGTTCCTAAATTTTCAGTAAACAAAGCTCAACTATTTGTGAGTGTCTCTAACTACCTTGATTAGCACCAAAAATATCTGAACCCAGGGTGTCAGAGTTGTTGGAGGACCCAGTGGGGTACAGTTTCAGTAAGCAGCCTTTATGGGGGTAGTGCTACAAGCATAATGTGCCAGTATGCATTGCATACTAAAACATTATGAAAAACTTACCTTAAAGGGGTTGTAAAAAATTTATTTTTTATTTTTTATAATAAACATGCCTATATTTACCTGCTCTGTGCAAAAGAATTGCACAGCGTGGCCCTGAACCTCCTCTTCTCAGTTCCCCTCTGTCAAGTGCCCCCAAAGGGAAGCTGCTTCCTATGGGGGCACTCGTGCAGGCTCACTCTCAAGCCCCGTTGCTGTGTCCATTGATGCTCCCTCTTCACTGCCTTTAAAAGCAGTGGGCACCAATGGGTCCCGCTTCTTCAGAAAAGCCAGCGAGACCCAGAAGCGAGGGGAGAAAAATGGACGTGATTCAAAAAATGCACCAATAATGGAATTGCAGTGTGTTTTTGGTGTTTTTTTTCCACTGATTTTAATGACAACTGCACCAAAGATGCAGCATGCAGGACTTTACAAAAAGTGCCACACCCGCAGCGCAGTCCAATAGGACTTAAAGAGAAACATTTTTCTTACATTTTTCTAGCAAAGTAAAAATGCAGGAAAAACATATGAGTGTGAAAAGGCCCTAAAACAAAGCCCCCCAGTAGTGCACTGTCTCGCTGACGGGGCTTCCATCTTCACCTGTTCTTCCTTCCAGGTTCACGGACCCTGGGAGTTTGAATGGCCAAGCTGCAATGACCTCAGTCCCATGCAAATGCATGGGGGCCGCAATCACAACACTCTGAAGGGGCCACATATAAACCATCCATGAGGAGTGTAGTGAGCATAAGCCGGTGATGTCACCAGCTGTAGAAATACTGAATATCTCCTAAACCGTGCACGTTTAGGAGATATTCCTTGTAACTACAGGTAAGCTTTATTATAAGCTTACCTGTAGGTGCACGTCACCAAGAGGTGTTTACTACTGCTTTAACCTCTTTCTGTCCACTCTATAGATGTCCCCCCAAAACAATGCCCCCTTGTGTGAGCATCCAGTGCTCTCTGTGATTGCTGTGTCCTTTGGATCAGATCGTGGTAAAGGGCCAATTACAGTGGCCTTTTACCAGGTGATTAGGTGTCCAATCACAACCGATCACTTGTAAACAAACTTTCTGGTTTTTGGCATTCCTTTCCTCGCATGCTGTCACAGCATGAGGAGAGGAGAGCTGGTAACTTGCAATTCTGACAAGGGGCATTTACACTGATATCAGTGCCCTGATTATCAATGCAGCCCCATCAGTGCTGCCTATCAGTGCCCATCAATGCCGCCTATCAGTGCCCATCAATGCTGCCTGTCAGTGCCCATCAGTGCCTCCTCATCCCTGCCAATCAGTGCTGCCTCATCAGTGCAGCCTATTAGTGCCCATCAGTGTACATTAGTGAAGGAGAAAAATTACTTATTTACAAAATTCGAAGAAAAACATGATTTTTTTCAAAAATGTCAATCTTTTTTAATTTGTTTAGCAAAAAATAAAATATCCAGTTGTGATTAATTATCATCAAAAGAAATCTCTATCTATCTCAAAAAATTACAAAAATTACATATGAGTATTTTATTACTGTGCAATTGTTTTTTTTTTCTGAAGAAATGGGAATGGTTTCATATTTATCAACCAGCTGCAAAAGCTCTAATAAGGAAAATTGCAGAGTCAGCATCCCTTTAGATGTGATTTCCTATAGGTAGTACAGTATCTCACTAAAAATGAAATTTTTTGTTACAGGGGATGCCTGAAAAGACGGTAGATTCCCTAAAACCACCGACTACAAATATTGAGCGCTCTGGATACAAATTAATATCTAGCAACTCTAATACATATAAAATATGTCCAAATTAAGGAAAAAACTGAGCTGTTGCCAAAAACAACTCCTAAAATGGAAGGCTAACGCATAAGTAATAAATTAAACACACAACCAGAAATGCGTGAAAGACATCGCTGCAAGTCCCAGCAATAATCATCAACGGTAAGTTCATAAACATCCGTTTTGTTAAGCTGGTCAGAAAGTCTCATTCAAGCATATGTCTCATCCTCAAAAGTGTAGACAATGTAGCAAAATCTCTCAGTGTTAGCTCTGTGGTTAGTACACTGTCCAAATACAATGTAACCACTGTAGGAATATTTGTTTCATCTCTGTGTATTATCTAAGGCAGGGGTGCCCAACATGTGGCCCGTGGAGCCCTCTGATGTGGCCTGCGACCTCCTGCTCTAGGTTGGCGGGTTGGCAAGCCCAGATTGTGGGTTGCCAACCCGCCATCCCAAAGCATCAGTGTTGTGAATAAATCCACTGGTCGAGCTTCTGTTAAAAAAATAAAGAAGCCACTGGTAGAGGAAGCAAGCGTCTGCCGCCGCATAAGCCGGTGCTTCCTGTATAGCGCCAACTCCTATCACAGGTGGAGTGACACCAAATACGATCTGCCTGGGACAACAGCCAGCGATACCTGAATGGAAAACTGTTATTAAAGGTCAGTTTATTACTTAAATCTCAGTGTATATATGGGCATATCTGCTCTGCAGTGGTTACTGGGCTGCTTTCAAACTGATCCGCAGGTGCAGAGCAGACCACCTGCGGGTTACCTGTGCTGAGCCATAGACTTCTATCATTACCTGCGGGTTTAGTGCACTTTCAGAAAGTGCACCACCCCTGCAGGATATAATAGAAGTCTATGGCAAAGTTCAACTAACCTGCAGGAAAGACACAGGTGAACTTGTCTGCACCCTCTGTGTGGGTACACCACAGCGCATCAGTGTGAAAACAGCCTTAGGCCCCATTCACACTATCGGTCTGACCCTCCGTTCATCTCTATCAAGCCGCAGATGTAAATAGACTTGTGCCCGTTTACACCCCACCTACCTCCAATCCAATAAGTCCCCTTCTATCTGAGCAGATGGGATCCAAGGGCCCATAGAGTAGAGTGGGTTGTCGGCTCTGCATATGGAACTGTTATCCTTCTACTTCTCTCATTGTGGCCCGTGACTGGTTACCAAATCGCTTAAGTGCCCCTCGCTCTTCAATAGGTTGGGCATCCCTGATATAAGGCCAGTCACTTCACTGGGTATATGTAAGGATTTACAACCACTTTAAAGGAAGATCCTGATCAGAAGCAATGTTTCCCACTGAATCACTGTACAAATCTGGAAGAAACACATAAAGAACACCAATATCCAAGTGAGAATAATACACATGACTCTTGTATGTGGACAGTTCTTACTTATTGTGAAGTTCAACTTTAATCCTGCCTAGTAAGAGGACCTCTGTGTATGCAATATCTTACAGGTACATTGAAGGGAAAGTGCAATGGTTTGTTCATTTTTATTTAAAACCATTTAGAATGTTTTCTAGGCTGGTGTGTTATATGTTTACTCTTATTTCTACTAAACTGTTATTTTACAAATAAAAGACAATGTTAAGCTAGACTTTTAAGAATATATTGTAATGATGCTCTTCTAGGAGGAGAAAACAAATGCCCTGGCAATCAGCAGTGCTAGTTTTGTCACAGCAAGTGGAGCCAAAGGTACAGGTACAGTGCACACACCACAGTCATTGGTAAATAGGGATCACAGTAGGTACTACAAGATTCAGAGGGCTCCCCTCACCTATCATTCTGAAGGAAATATCTGCTTATTTGGGACAGATTTGTTTTCAGTAGAGGGTAGCTCATCTTCTACTTGGAGATTGCCACCTGGTGGTTGTCAGTGATAAGTATTTATTTAAGCATTATTTTCTATCTATCTATCATATAATATATATATATGGAAAGATAAATAAAAATTTACAATTTTAAATTGTATTTTTTATTCCCGAATCAAATAAAAAAAAAAAAAAAAACACGTTTTATATTACCTTCAAAATAATTTCTTAAAACCATTGGCTTCTGAAGCAATGTACCTTACCTACTTTCTTGCAATAATGATTCAGAAGTCTGGGCTGCACTAAAACCTTCTCATGTCAGAGCAAATTTATATTTGCATTATACACTGTATGTATGTGTATATGTATATATATATATATATATATATATATATATATATACAGGGTTTTTTTTTCAAGGAACGTGGGGGAACGTTCTGAATGTATGTAATGGCATATGGTGCTCGGAGGTGGGTAGGGAGTGGAACCAAGGAATGGTGCTCGGAGGTGAGTAGGGAGTGGAACCAAGGAATGGTGCTCGGAGGTGAGTAGAGAGTGGAACCAAGGAATGGTGCTCGGAGCTGAGTAGGGAGTGGAACCAAGGAATGGTGCTCGGAGGTGGGTAGGGAGTGGAACCAAGGAATGGTGCTCGGAGGTGGGTAGGGAGTGGAATCAAGGAATGGTGCTCGGAGGTGGGTAGGGGGTGGAACCAAGGAATGGTGCTCGGAGGTGAGTAGAGAGTGGAACCAAGGAATGGTGCTCGGAGGTGAGTAGGGAGTGGAACCAAGGAATGGTGCTCGGAGGTGGGTAGGGAGTGGAACCAAGGAATGGTGCTCGGAGGTGGGTAGGGGGTGGAATCAAGGAATGGTGCTCGGAGGTGGGTAGGGAGTGGAACCAAGGAATGGTGCTCGGAGGTGAGTAGAGAGTGGAACCAAGGAATGGTGCTCGGAGGTGAGTAGGGAGTGGAACCAAGGAATGGTGCTCGGAGGTGGGTAGGGAGTGGAACCAAGGAATGGTGCTCGGAGGTGGGTAGGGGGTGGAATCAAGGAATGGTGCTCGGAGGTGGGTAGGGGGTGGAACCAAGGAATGGTGCTCGGAGGGGAGTAGGGAGTGGAACCAAGGAATGGTGCTCGGAGGTGGGTAGGGGGTGGAACCAAGGAATGGTGCTCAGAGGTGGGTAGGGGGTGGAACCAAGGAATGGTGCTCGGAGGTAAGTAGGGAGTGGAACCAGGGAATGGTGCTCGGAGGTGGGTAGGGAGTGGAACCAAGGAATGGTGCTCAGAGGTGAGTAGAGAGTGGAACCAAGGAATGGTGCTCGGAGGTGGGTAGAGAGTGGAACCAAGGAAAAGTGCTCGGAGGTGGGTAGGGGGTGGAACCAAGGAATGGTGCTCGGAGGTGAGTAGGGAGTGGAACCAAGGAATGGTGCTCGGAGGTGGGTAGGGGGTGGAACCAAGGAATAGTGCTCGGAGGTGGGTAGGGGGTGGAACCAAGGAATGGTGCTCGGAGGTGAGTAGGGAGTGGAACCAGGGAATGGTGCTCGGAGGTGAGTAGGGAGTGGAACCAAGGAATGGTGCTCGGAGGTGGGTAGGGGGTGGAACCAAGGAATGGTGCTCGGAGGCAGACACAAGAGGTGACTCGGAAGGAGGGAATTCCTGCACCTATTCTCTGATAAAAAAAAAAGCCCTCTGTGTGTGTGTGTGTATATATATATATATATATATATATATATATATATATATATAAATACTCACACACACACACACACTATATTGTCACAAGTATTGTGACACCTGCCTTTACACGTGTGTGTGTGTGTGTGTGTGTGTGTGTGTGTGTGTGTGTGTGTGTGTGTGTGTGTGTGTGTGTGTGTGTGTGTGTGTGTGTGTGTGTGTGTGTGTGTAAATTCCCGTTCTACCCTCAGTCCTCTGCTTTTGGCTGACAGTTGTCATGAAATGTACAGAACTTTGAAGGGACGTATGCCATGACTGATATGTTTATGACCAGCATTAGATGGATGCAAAGAACCTGTGACCAGTTTACATTTTAAACACAAAATGCTGATTTTCTGATCAATTGTGTTAGTTAGCTAAACAGACAACCTTTAAAATAACGCAATCTTATATTAAGTCTTTTTATAATGTTATATAGTAAAATGTAAAAAAAAACTGCAATTTTTTTATGCCATGAAATGACTTTGTAAAGCCACAAGAGGGTGATAGATAGTTGCCTTGAAACAGATGAATTGCATAAAGCATTTCCTATGTCACTTTTTTGGGTTAATAATAAATTGGAGACCAAAGACTTCATTAAAAGAAAACATGTTCTAATAGTGTTGATGATGACAAGTTGAAAGCTATAGAGGGATCCTGGCTTATCCAAATGAATCCTTAATAAAACATCTTGGGAGGGAGGAGCAGCCCAATCAAGAGACAAAGATATAGGAGGATATAGGAGAATGAACATACTCTAGATCTGTTCAATTTAAAATCCTCCAGAAATCTATAAGGTGATATCTTTTAGGATGAACGCTACATTTTCGTGAAGAGTAATGCCCTGTACGCACGTTCGGACATTCCGACGACAAAATCCGTCAGACTTTTTCAGACGGATTTTGGCCCAAACTTGTCTTGCATACACACGTCACACAAAGTTGTCGGAAAATCTGATCATTCAGAACACGGTGACATAGAACACATACGACAGGACTGTAAAGAGGGCAGTAGCCAATAGCTTTCGTATCGTAATTTATTCTGAGCATGCGTGGCACTTTGTCCGTTAGAATTGTCTACACACGATCGGAATTTAAACAATCAGATTTTGTTGTCGGAAAATTTTAGATCCAGATCTCAAACTTTGTGTGTCGGAAATTCCGACAGAAAAAGTCCGATGGAGTCTACATGCGATGGGATTTTCCGACAACAAGATCCGATCACATATTTTCCGTCAGAAAGTCCAACCATGTGTACGGGGCATTAATTGTCTTGGAGAAGGAGGCAGGAGTGACCTGGAAAATTCTGTTCCCAGATTGGGGAAAATACTGGAATAAAGTCACTCTTCACCCATTATTTCAGGACAGATAAGGACATTTATCTTTCAGGGGATTTTTATTTCCAAAGAAAACATATTACTTAACATTTGGGGAATGAATACATGCAATTCTATAGTCTGAGCTAAATAATATTCCCTTAAGTAGAAAACATCACCCTGGTGGGTTCAGATAGGAGTGAGAGGTTACAAAAGGGAAATACTTATGAAGAAACTAGACTTCCGGTCCTTTAGCTTTAGAAAATAATCATGACATTGGGGATTGTTTCAAAGAAATTATTTGATATATGGGAAATCCGCATTGTTTTTTTTGTTTTTTAAAACTAACTGCTTGAAAGAACTTATGAAGAGTGTTTAGGCCCCTCAAATTTCATGGATATGATTTTAAACATCTGGCACTAAGGGTGAAAGGAAGGGACAGAATCTTCAACATTATCTCCAAGTGACACAGAATAAACAAATAGTACAAGGCTGCATATATACCATAGAAGAGGTCCTGGTTTGGCTGGTTTGGGGCAGAAGATGGAAAAGGTAAAAGACAAAAAAAAAAAAAATAGAGTGGGGGGGGGGGGGGGGGGGGTCTGGCAAAAGAGAGAGGGGTATTGAGCATTGGGGAGACTAATTACAGATACAAAGGAGTTGGTTGACTTGAAACTTCAGAGGATTACATAACTTTCTGCATTTAAAAAGCTGGTGCATGGAAGAGTCTTAAAGGGGTTTTAAGGGCAGAAGTTTTTTTTTATCTGAATGCATTCTATGCGTGTGTATCAGCCTTTCCAGCACCCCTTAAGTACTTACCTGAGCACCATCTCTCTCCAGCGATGTCCTACTCTGTGTAGCAGCCTCCCCAGCACCCCCCTAATTCTCTACCTGAGCCCCATCTCTCTCCAGCGATGTCCACAAATATCTGAGCCGTCCGGGACACTCCTCCTGATTGGCTGAGACACAGCAGCGGTGTCCTTGGCTCCCGCGGCTGCCAATCAAAGTCAGTCATACAATCAGGGGAGGGAGTGGGACTGGGTCGGGGCTCCATGTCTGAATGGATACACGGAGCTCTGACTCACTCAGGTGCCTCCTCCTGAACCAGACCAGGCCACATGCCCTTTACATGGAGTGGGTGCTTTGGGTCCCCCCTCCCCCAAAGCACCTTGTCCCCATGTTGATGGGGACAAGAGCCTCTTCCCTACAACCCTGGCTATTGGTTGTTGGGGTCTTCGGGGAGCTTATCGGAATCTGGAAGCCCCCTTTAATAGATCCTACCCCTCCCCTATGTGAATGGGTAGGGGTACATTGTACCCCTACCCATTCACCAAAAAAAGTGTCAAAAAGTAAAAAGCACAACGGACAGTTTTTGACAATTCCTTTATTTAAAAAAAAAAGTGTCCGTGATGTCCATCCATCTTCAATCACGCCGCCCAATGCACCCAAAAAATAGAAGAAAAATAAAAAAGCTCCACCTCGATGGAAGGTGTCCAGGCGACTGCTGTCTCTTGGCTGTGACAGCTGTTATATTTAGGGAAGAGCGGGGCCACCCAGTGACATAACCAAGTGACCCCACCCCCTTCTGACATCATGGGATCTAACCCAATCTAATCCAGGAGTTCCTGTGCCCCGCAGGGAGTGGGAGGTGATGTTGTTCCCCACAGGGGGCACAGACAACATGGTGTCCTGTGGCTAGAGAAGCCAGACATGCTGGCATCGGGGGTTGAATTTAACGTATAATTTAAGTTCCCTATGCTGAGTCTGATGTATCAGGATGTACTGTGTTCTACTGGGACTGCTGGAACATATAGTTTCACTATTGTCTGTCCTGTGTGAGGGTCGGAGCTGCGGCCAGAACCAGCCCTGCTGCGTGTCTGTCCTGTAAGATGATTAACCCTTCACCTGCCAGAACGCTGCCATCCCTGCCGTGTGCCCAGACCTGTGTGCAGATGAAACCCTATGCCTGCCAGACCTCTCCCAGCCATGCTGTGTGCACATTCTTTGAGCAGGTTAACCCTTCACCTGCCAGACATCTGCCAGCCCTGCTGTGTGCCCGCCCGGTGAGCGGTAACCCTTTGCCTACCATAACTCTGCCATCCCTGCTGTGTGCACAGACCTGTGTATGGATTAACCCTTTGTGCCTGCCAGAACTCTGACAGGCAGTGTGCCCAGCCCTGTTTGAAGATTAAACTTTTTGCCTGCTAGAACTCTGCTATCCCTCTTGTGTGTCCAGTCCTGTGAGCAGATCAACCCTTTTGCCTGCTAGAACTCTGCCATCCTTGTTGTGTGCCCAGTCCATGTGCAGATTAACCCCTTTTGCCTGCAAGAACTCTGATAACCCAGTTGTGCACCCAGCCCTGTGTACAGATTAACCCATTTGCTTGGCCAGAACTCTGCCATCCCTACCATGTATCTGCTGCAACTAATGCCGCGTACACACGGTCAAACTGTATGACGTACTTAGTCTGGCGGAAAAGTATGCCAGACTGTCCGTCGGAATTTCCGAACGGGCTACTTGCCCACACACGGCACTTTTTGAGCAGACTAATACGGCGTACTAAGTCCGTCGTACTATCCGCCCTACTTTTGAAATGAACGGACTCGCCCACACACGCGGAGGAAAGTCCGCTCATTTCTAGCGCGTCTCCAGGTAGGCGGGGCCCGCGAAGGAGACGTCGCTGGCCCCGCCGCCTGGTATGGACTTAAAGGGGAACCCCAACGCCGAAAAAAAATCGGCGTGGGGGTCCCCCCCCAAGTCCACAACAGACCCTTGTCCGAGCACGCTACCCGGCCGGCCAGGAAAGGGGGGCAAGCGAGCGCCCCCCCTCCTGAGCCGTACCAGGCCGGGTGCCCTCAACATGGGGGGGTGCCTTGGGGAAGGGGGGGCCGCGCGGCCCCCCCACCCCAAAGCACCTTGTCCCCATCTTGATGAGGACAGGGGCCTCTTCCCGACAACCCTGGCCGTTGGTTGTCGGGGTCTGCGGGCGGGGGCTTATCGTAATCCGGGAGCCCCCTTTAACCCTATGTGAATGAGTATGGGGTACAATGTACCCCTACCCATTCACCTGTAAAATAAAAGTACAAAAAAAAACACAACACACGAGATAAAATACTTTATTGCACAGCTCCGGGGGTCTTCCGTCTTCGGGGGTCTTCTCGCTGGACTCCTCCGCTATCTTCTTGTAGCTCTTTTGCTAGCGGAGGAGTCGGGCTTTCTTCCTCGCCGCCGGCCTCTTCTCCCGACTTCGGGGGTCTTGTCCCCCTCTTCGGTTCTTCTGCCGGGCCACCGCGCCTTCTTATAGCTCTTTCACAGGCGGTGGCCCGGTCTTCTGTCGCCGCCGCCGCCGCCTTCCGTTCTTCTTCTTCTTCTTCTCCTTCTTCTCCAGGAGATGTTGACTCGACGATCTCTCCGGCCACAATGCCAGGGCCGCGTTGCGCGGTCACTTATATAGGGACAAGGGGCGGTGTCACATGGCTTTATGTCACATGGGTTGGTGTCACATGGTGACCCCGCCCCCTTACGATGTCATAGTCCCCATGTGACATCAACCCATGTGACCAACCCATGTGACTCCTCCGCTAGCAAAAGAGCTACAAGAAGATAGCGGAGGAGTCCGGCGAGAAGACCCCCGAAGACGGAAGACCCCCGGAGCTGTGCAATAAAGTATTTTATCTCGTGTGTTGTGGTTTTTTTTTGTACTTTTATTTTACAGGTGAATGGGTAGGGGTACATTGTACCCCATACTCATTCACATAGGGTGGGGGGCCGGTATCGGGGGCCGCCTTATTAAAGGTGGCTCCCGGATTCCGATAAGCCCCCGCCCGCAGACCCCGACAACCAACGGCCAGGGTTGTCGGGAAGAGGCCCTTGTCCTCATCAACATGGGGACAAGGTGCTTTGGGGTGGGGGGGCACCCCCCCATGTTGAGGGCACGCGGCCTGGTACGGCTCAGGAGGGGGGGGGCGCTCGCTCGCCCCCCTTTCCTGGCCGGCCGGGTAGCGTGCTCGGACAAGGGTCTGTTGTGGACTTTGGGGGGACCCCCACGCCGATTTTTTTCGGCGTTGGGGTTCCCCTTTAAGTCCATACCAGGCGGCGGGGCCAGCGACGTCTCCTTCGCGGGCCCCGCCTACCTGGATACCCGCTCGAAATGAGCGGACTTTTCTCCGGGCGGGAAAAGTCCGCTCATTTCAAAAGTACGGCGGACTGGCATATACACGGCCGGATTGTCCGCTGAAATGCGAGTACGACGGACAGAATTTCGAAAAAAACGAAATTCTTAGTACGCCGGACTGCACGCTGAAAAAGTCAGCTGAAGCCCACGCACGAGCGGACTGTCCGCTGAAATGTGTTTCGGCGGACTAAGTAGGCCATACAGTCCGCTCGTGTGTACGCGGCATAAGATATGTGAGATACACACACTATACAAAACGATAAAAAAGATTTTTTGGACTTCCGGTTCCGGCGCCACATGAGGAGGAGGTAAGCGGACACCGCTCCGACCGCTCACCCCCCTGAAACCGGCCTCTAGCTTGCCATCCGCCTCGGGGAACCCCCCCACGAGCCGCCGATGGATCGCTTTGTGGAGCGCTCCGCGCAACGGTCGCTCTCCACGGCGATCGCTGCGGATACAGACCCGGCCGAGACTGCGGCCAAGATGGCGCCCGTGCTCTGCCTCACAGAGCCTCCTCCGCTGTCTTCGGCGGCGCCCAACAATGCCTCGGCCCCCTCTGCTGACATTGCACAGGCAGTGGTCTCACTCCTGACCCCCACGCTAACTGCTACCATTGACACTGCGATACAAAAAGCCATGGAACAGCTCCGCACTGAGCTTCACCTGCAGGCGCAGCGCCTCACGCATGCAGAGGAACGTATCTCCATCATGGAGGATGATACCACAGCACAGTCCGCGGCCATAGCACGTCTTACACATTCTAATAGGGACCTTTGGATCAAAATTGACGATTTGGAAAATCGTGCTAGAAGGAACAACCTGAGGGTTGTGGGACTGCCTGAGTCGGTTACTAATGCACAGCTGACGGACATTTGTGCCGAAGCCATTCCTGCACAACTAGGCCTCACTACGCCATGTATTGTCGAGCGGGCCCACCGCCTAGGCCATCCCAATGAACAGCGCTCTAAACCCAGGGCGGTCATTGTCCGCTATCTCAACTATGCTGATAAATGTGCCATCCTACAAAAGTTTCGATCCCAACGCTCCCTGACTGTCGACGGGGCAAACTTACTTCTATTTGCTGACTACTCCATTGAAGTCATGAAGATGCGCAAAGCTTTTTCATCGATCTGTGCGGCCCTCTTCAACAACCATGTTAAGTTCACTCTGGCATACCCGGCGGTACTCCACGTTACTTCCTCTGATGGTACCCGTCGCACTTTTATATCCCCTGCTGAGGCGGAACACTTTCTTAACTACCCTGCAGAAATGGACACTACCCATGCCCCCTCAACAAGAAGCTTCTCACCAGGATCAGCACTGGACCCTCATGCCGGTACCTCCCAACGTATGAGCCCTGAAAAGCCGCCTTACAAGCGAAGCCACTCGACCAATCACCCCCACCGCACAGCACTTCGCTGAAGATCTCCTTCTACTACCCATCGGTATCATTCTTTGTGTTGGGGATTCTATTATCCCTATTGCCCCAGTGCAGTCTGGAAGTTCGCTGCACGGCAGGTTTGCAAGTTATCCTGCAAACCTTCAGTATGTTGGTTTGCAAATGTTCGCTCACTTTTTATCCTTTGTCTTTTCTGTTACTGATAGGAATGTACATGGTTAAGGTTCACATTTTTACTGTCTTTTATGGATATAGACCCTACTGCCTCCATTAGGCTGATTACTGTTCTGTTTTGCTCTTCGCATATGTCAATTGCTATATTGATGCTCTCATTATTTATTTTGCTGCTATCCTCTGCTACCTCCCGCAGTCCCTTCTCCTACCCTCCTTCCCTGATTTTCCCTCCCCCCCTCTCCTCTTCTCCTCCCCTCTCATCCCTCCCTCCCTTGTTTTGCCCTGGCCCTCCCAATCTTTCCCCTGCTTGTCCTTTCACCCCTCCCTCCTCCCCGGGGTATAAATCACGCCTCTCCCAGGGGGTGCGGTCACTCTCTGGGAGATGCACTCACACATCGTTCCTTGTGTGGAAAAAGGTGAAGGTGTTGATAGCACTTGTTTAGTTGATCTACTGTTCTCTCTTTCTCTTCCTTCTTTACCCTTCTTCTTGTCTCTCCCTCTACTCCTCTCCTTCCTTCTCCCTCTCCCTCCTCCCCCCCTGTACTGTGTGCCATCTGATGTATACCTACCCATCCTCATTACAGTATCCACCCTGATCCCCTTCAGGTCTCCCTTAAAAATGACTCTGCGGCTCTTACACACTCCCCCCCACACCTGATGGCTGACACAAGCAGAAACCAACTGACCGTGGTTACTTGGAATGTCAAGGGCCTTCGATCGCCTGCTAAACGCATGAAAGTACTACGACATCTTAAACGTCTGCGGGCAGATGTCGCGCTCCTTCAGGAGTCCCATCTATCCGCTGACGATCTTTTTCGCCTCAGAAAACTTTGGGTCGGAGAGGTCTTTGGCTCCCCTGCCGATGGCCGCAAGGCAGGCGTGGCTATTCTGCTACACAAGCACCTTCGTTATACGACACGGGACGTTCGCACTGACTCGGGTGGACGTATGCTTACCATACATCTTTCCTTGAATAACAAAGAACTAGCCTTCACTAACATCTATGCCCCTAATTCCCCTGATTCTGCATTTTTCCAGGACATGCTGGCCTGGATATCGTGCGTACCTGACGCTCTACATTTAGTTGGGGGGGACTTTAACTCGGTCATTAATCCACTGGAAGATAGGCAATTTCGGGATCCTCCCGTCTCCAGCGCGACCAGTCCCCACACATCCGCCGTCACTCCCTTAGACAGGACATTCTCCACTCTGCAGTTCACTGATGTCTGGCGCCTAACCCACCCTACCGATCGGGAATTCACTTTTTTCTCGCCTCCACACAAATCTTTTTCGCGACTCGATTACTTTTTTGCATCCCCACCCCTATTGTCGTTCGTTAGAGACCCGGAGATTAAAGATATGGTAATCACGGACCATAGCCCGGTCTTGGTCCGTTTATTACATACCAAACCCTCTTCACCATTAATCACGTGGCGCTTCCCTTCACATCTGACCGACAGCGAGGATTTCAAGCAGATGTTAACTAGCTGGTCGGAATATACTGAAACCAATGCGGTACATTTAGCTGATCCCAATCTGTTTTGGGAAGCGGGTAAGGCCTACCTCAGGGGCAAAATCATTGCCTATGTTTCTAGACACAAGAAACACTCCAAACAGCAATACCTGCTAGCCAGCCAAAAACTACGGGCAATGCATTTAAACCTTCTTCGCAGTCGGACTCCAGCCAACGTTCTTGCCTGGCAACTAGCCAAGCGGGAATTTGACTTGTGGGCTGACACGCAAGAACGTCTAACCTCCTCTTATCACACCTTACGCCTCCATAAATATGGCAACAAGGCGGGAAAACTTCTCTCTAGACTTTGTTCAGGTTTCCATCGCCCCACCTACATACACACCTTAAAACGCGCAGACGGATCCCTTGCTTCTGCTCCTGAGGAAATTAGTAAGATTCTTACTGACTATTACACGTCCTTGTATGCAACCGACCCTATTGACCAATCCTTAGCGGATAGGCTACTATCCAAAATCCACTTGCCAAAACTAACTACCCCGCAACTAGAAGCCATTAACGCTCCCATCACGCTAGAAGATGTTAAGTCCACTATTAAACACTTGTCCTCTTCCAAAGCCCCAGGCCCCGATGGCTATACAGCGGAATTTTATAAAATTACTCAAGACTTCCTCCCCGACACCTTATGTAAAGTATTCTCTACTCTTTGGCGTGGGGGCTCCTATCTCCCTACGGGTTCCCAGGCACATATAAAACTGATAGCGAAAAAGGGCAAGGACCCCTCCCACCCTGGATCCTACAGACCGATATCCTTAATAAATGTTGATGTGAAGATCCTGTCCAAAATTATTGCCTCCCGTCTAGCTACGCTCCTCCCCCCTCTCCTCCACCCAGCGCAATCTGGATTCACCACGGGCAGATCCGCCACCCTTAACATCCGCAAGGTTCTCTTGGCATTGGAATGTGCCAAGCGAAATCCGGATTGTGACAAGGCCATTATTTCAGTCGATGCCGAGAAGGCCTTTGACAACATTAATTTTACCTGGTTGTTCAAAGTTCTTCAGACTTTTGGCTTCTCTGGCCCGGTTCTACATTTCCTGCGCCAGATGTATGCTGCCCTGACTGCTAAATTGGTGACTCCAGATTTTGTCTCCCCAACTATTCCTCTCACTAAGGGCATGCGGCAAGGCTGTCCCCTTTCTCCCCTACTCTTTAATTTGGCCATTGAACCCCTCTCAAGAATTCTAAATTCCCCTGAAGGCATTAGTGGTATCCCCATACATGGTCATAAGTTGCAATCTGCCCTCTTTGCGGATGACATTCTCCTGTTCTCATCAAACCCTTTAACTGATTTTGACACCCTTCGTGACCTGTTTACAACCTTCCGGCTATGCTCGGGGTTTCGAATCAATTATGATAAAACTGAAGTCCTAGCCCTAAACCCACGCAAAGCCAAACTCTGACAATCATCTTCACCCTTCACTCTTGCACGACACTTCATCACATATTTAGGTATATGTATTGGTAGAGAACCCTCCTCTCTATACTCCCTTAACTATCCCCCACTGTTGACTAAGATCGTGCAGGAATTGGAGTCTTGGGCGGGCCTGCCACTCTCACTCTTTGGGAGATGTCATCTCTTCAAGGTGGTATCCTTTGCGAGACTTTTATACCCGATGCAAACTATCCCACTTTTAATAAAACACTCTAATGTTCAAAAATTACACAAAGCCCTAAGTGCTTTCTTATGGGCAAACAAAAAACCTTGCATCGCTCTTCAGAAACTAAGTCTCCCGAAGTCTGAGGGAGGGGCTGGCCTGCCCAATATTTGCTTCTACAATCTCTCCTGCCTAGTACGCCAAGGGTTGGATTGGCTAGTGGGTAAGTCTAGATATTCGAACTATGTTCTTGAAAGTGCACTGGTACATCCCTATACTCTTTCTGCTGTTCTTCATTCCAACCTGCATGTCCTCCCGGGTCATCTCAAGGCTAATGTTCTCATCCGTGGTACTGTGATCGCCTGGAGGGAAACCAGAAAACTCATGGGACTACCTACCAACATCTCTAAGCATCTCACCATCCAAGGGAACCCAATGTTTCCCCCCTCCACGGCTCATCAGGCCTTCACACTTTGGGGCACGAAAGGTCTTACTTCAATTGCCTCCCTATATGACCTCCCTAGGGGACGACTCAAACCCTACCGTACTTTGGCTTGCGAATACTCCCTCCCTCCCTCTCAGGTGTTCCACTACTTCCAACTGACTCATTATCTACAAGATATAGGAGGGACTCGGCCCGACTCTTGCTCGACCTCTCCCCTTGACTCCATGCTTCAACGAGACACTTATTCTATCTCCGATCTTTATACTCAGCTAATCACCTATCAAGCAGACAAGTACCACCTCGCTCCTTTTAAGAATTGGGCCTCCATCTTCGGCGACCCGGGCCTCTCCGACAACATTCTCAAAGGATACAGACTCATTCATAAACTCATCATCTCTGAAGTCTGGCGGGAAACTCAATTTAAAATTATCCACAGGGCCTACTATCCATTTTGCACTGCCAAGGGAGATCCTTCCCAATCCAAGTGCCCATGGTGCTCTCTGGATCGCCCCACCTTGCTTCATCGCCTCTGGGAATGTACTTCAATTTCCACCTTCTGGGACTCGGTGCTACAATACATATTCACCATTACTAATGTACATTTACCTAAGGAGCAACTTATCTGCTTGTTCAGCTGTGACCCCACCAATTCTGAAAGGCCCCAACCAGGATCTGTGGTGCTCTCTCATTGGATGCACGTCTGTCTACTTGCTGCCCGCAGAACCATTATGTCTCATTGGATCTCCTCATCTCCTCCGAGTCTCCATGGAGTACAACAAGCTCTTCTCTCCCTGTTCTACATGGAAAGGCTGGACACTATTTCTTCACATTTCCAGTCTACTACCCGGGTTCTTCTCACGGTGGAAAAATTACATTGAACACTCGTTTTCTCCTGCTGACATTCCATCGATAATGTACCCTTTCAGATATACCGACTGGTACCTCAAACATAACCTCACAAACTCGCTGGGGAAGCTTAAACTACCGAGCTCCCATCTTTCTACTCACCCCCTCAACGTCGTGCATTATCCGCCTTGAGCCCAGTGGATATCCTTTGGACTGTTCTGGTCATCCCACCGCTTCATAGGCGGTTGATCTTTCTATTCACCATTCATTTACTTGCACTTATGTTCTGGTCTCCCACAGGTCTACTTTCATTGGGTTATAAGCTTGTCAACTGTTAGTGGTAATTAGGGGTATTTGGTATTTTGCTTACTGTGTTTGTCAGTTCCCCCTGCAAAGGAGGTTTACTATATTCTGCGGTAATAGTGATGGCACACAATCCCCTCTTCCATCCTCCCCCCCCCCCCTCCTCTTCTCTTTTCTTTTCTTTTTCCCCCTCTTTTTCTTCTTACCTCTCAAATTACTCTAGTGTTTGGATTTTGTCCTAAGACTTGACATACTAGATACTTGGCATTCATATTTTATGCAATCTGTCAATTGATATGCTTTTTGTAATCTGTTAAACTCTAATAAAAATATATAAAAAAAAAAAAAAAAAAAGATTTTTTAGCTGCAATGAAAAGACAAATACCGTATTTATCGGCGTATAACATGCACTTTTTTCCCCTTAAAAGCAGGGGAAAATCGAGGGGTGCGTGTTATACACGGATCCCTCGCAGTTCTGAGCCTCTGGGTGGCTTTTAGCAGGCTTCAGCTCTTCTCATCGGCTTTCGGCCACCTTCAGCTGTTCTCGGCAGCTTTCGCCCGCCTTCGGCTCTTCTCGGCGGCTTCCGGCCATCTTCGGCCGTTCTCGGCAGCCAAAAGCTGCTGAGAACAGCTGAAGGTGGCCAAAAGCTGCAAAGAACGGCTGAAGGCAGCCGAAAGCTGCCGAGAAGAGCCGAAGGCGGCCGAAAGCTGCCGAGAACGGCCAAAGGCAAATAAAACTGACAAGGCTGCAGTGCTGGACAAGGCTGCATGACAAGGCTGCAATGGTGGACAAGGCTGCATGACAAGGCTGCATGACAAAGCTGCCAATGACACTGACAAGGCTGCAATGGTGGACAAGGCTGCAGATGGACAATGATAAGGCTGCATTGATGGGCATTTAAATGTAAGGTTTTTTTTTTCCTTAAACTTCCCTCCTAAAAGTTTTTTTCCTTAAAATTCCCTCCTAAACTTGGGGTGTGTGTTATACGCCGATGCTTGTTATACGCCGATAAATACGGTAAGTGATAACAGCTGGTTATGCTGAAAAAATTAAATATAAGTGATCTAATCAATAAAAATAATACTGTGATATAACCTGAAAAAAAATATCCAATAAAGTCCAAAATAGTCCAAATTTTTGTATATATATTCAGTATTCCACCAGATGCGATTAATAAAGGAGAATCCTTAGCGCTCTATTTACTAGTGACGTAACACAGTAGCACCCAAGAAGCAGTGACAGGATATGATAGGAAAGGTCCTCCACCACCAATAACACTGCCGCTTACCAGATTAAAAGATCTCTTTTTAGGAAGATCTTCAACAGCCTGTGGCTCTTTCCCCAGCCAGGGTTTCTGTATATGAATAGAAGAGTGGTCCCTGCTACGCCATATCTGATGGTTTCAGTAGATTAGGCAATGCTCATCCCCCAGGCAAGAGACAGAAAAGCCTCCATAGTGTAACTCTTAAAATTTTTTGTTATAAAACAAAGTAATGCACTTACAAATTTTCAGATTTCAAAAAAGCCTCAAATATCAAGCCGGCCGGCTCTCAATCGCTGCCCGTGTCTTCTGGGACCAGCGCGGTATGTGGTGACATCAGCACGCCGCTCCTCCCTATGCCGTTTCATCACAGATGACGTCTTCCAGGGGCACTTCCATGTTTTATTGTCAAAGCTTAATTGAACAAGCTGAAGTTAGAAGCTGATCGGTTAATATGCTCAGCTGCACCAGATTCTGTTTGCACCAGTTTTAGTAAATCTCCCCCATTGTCTCCATTACCCAACTCTTAAGGAAGCAACAGTGTGAAAAATGTTGTGTGGGGCTATATCCACCAAGCAAATAGTGGTAGAATATTGTTCATCTTGGATATATGGACATGTACTGTACATATTATTACAGTGATGCATGTCTACTGGCTTTTGGTGTAGCCTCTTTGTGGTTGTGATCAATATCGATATTTGGAGGTACAACTTTTTGTATTTAACCACAAAACAAATGTTTTATATAATCTGTTTCTATAGGTATTAATAAAGATAACAGTTTTAACTTTTGTTATTTTGTATGTGTAATTTACTGATTGGTCACACCTACAAAGTCCCATTGTTCATTTTTGATTTCTTCTCAGAATTATTCTGGGTTCTGGTGTGGCTTGTTGATCCCCAAAAAGGTCCTTACTTTTTACTTATGCTTTTTTTTTTTTTGTTAAACTTATAGTAGTAGAATCTACAGGCTGAAAAGACCCATGTCCTTGGGCCATTTCTAGTTGCAAAATCTTCATTGCAAAAGAAGGGAAGGGTTCCATAAAGGGATGTGTCCTGAAATGCTGTAGGAAAGTCCAGTACCCCTCTTAACCACAGATTTTGGAATTTGTGATGATTCTGTGATCTTCGAGTGCTGTAACACATAGATATAAGTTAATTTGCACTTAAAGTTCTTTTTGTCCTCCTGCAAAATCCCACATATATCTGTTCATCCTGCCATTAAGGTCCACCTAATGCAGGGGGATTTGGACTTTATATGAAGCACACAGTAGTATTTGAATGGAAAGATCAATGATTTTATTGGTACATGTCAAGCTGTATAACAAAATATAAAAACAATGAAATTAAGGTAAATATCAAATAGAATACATATACTGTATATACATATAGCAGATGATACCATGCAACAGTAGGACCAAGTTCTTGGCATAAGGAGTTATAAACACAGCATAAAACTAGCTTGACCCATTTCATGGATATGTCCAATCTTCAGGAGTAAGCACGTGATATATATCTGTAATAAATACAACAGAAAAAATCCTGTGTGATCTGACATGTTCACAGGCTGAGACCAAGGGTGGGGCAAAAACAAGAAAGATACCCCCCCCCTAAAAAACACTTACACTTACAGAGTAGCCATGTGTTGGAGGCATGGTGCTGAGGACTATGGGCTCCCCAGGAGGCATCATCTCCGGCAGCTGAGGGAGCACCCGGAGATGATGCAGTAGGGATGGAGGTAGATCGCCAATGGCCAGTGCCTCATTTAAAGTTCCAATCCCCCCTTTAATATTGATTATTGACAAGCCTGTAGATTGTCAATCAGCACCTGGTAACATCTAGTCCTGCCTACTGCTTTCTGGGTTGACAGCACTGCCTGTGTTGCTGAACCCCTTTCATTGAGAGCTGCAGTGTTTGAGAGGGGGATCACGTGAGGCATACAGTATATGAAGGAATATTTGGCTCAGTCATGGAAGGCTTGCCTTCATGAGGTTTGCACATCACAAAGTAATTGGATTTGGTACTTGTTTGGTGTGCCTTAAAGTAGCCTTTAATGTTATATTGTTTTTCTCAATAAAAATACTGTGGTCATACCATGCCTGATGCCAGTTTACCCTAACCATGGTGTCTTGGTAATATAACAAATTAATGCAAGCTATAATAAAAACAATCACAAGTTATCAGTCACACAATCAAGTTGAGAAACCGATCCAAGCGCACTACAAGGACAAATCTCTCTCTGCATACAGATGCTGTTATAATAATCATAAAAATAAAATATGCACAAGTAGAGTCTCAAAATTCCGCTAAACACATTACCTACACATTAACAGCGCTCTAAAATTAAATGTGTACCATGCATATATATACATATATATATATATATATTTATGGTGTGGAGCCCTCTGACCGATACGGTTAAGGATGACAAACAAGGTTAACATAAACTCGCTTACTTGAAATGGACCTGAAAGTGTGCCCTGGTCTGACGTACGGTATACCAAAATAAGGGGGCATACCTTAGATAGAAAGTGGGTGATAAATGAAATGAATATGAATGGAGTGAAATGAGTACTCTCATGAGAAGTATGATGCTTGAGAAATGCCCTGAAAAAGGGGATGGGTGGGTGGGTATCGCGCACCGGAACCGACGAGGAAGACAGGCGAACGGGCTGGTTATATACTCCACCGGGCTCCTCCCATAATTTCAGGCCACCATACTGGCCTTTCTATTTATGGTGTGGAGCCCTCTGACCGATACGGTTAAGGATGACAAACAAGGTTAACATAAACTCGCTTACTTGAAATGGACCTGAAAGTGTGCCCTGGTCTGACGTACGGTATACCAAAATAAGGGGGCAAAAACATTCAGGTAGGGGTTGCATTTTATTGATCCAAGTTTGTTTACTGGGTGAGCTCGACAAAGGCCTGGGTCATCTCCGCTTGCGGAATGGGTATGTAGCGGGCGAAACAGGTGGACCTCCATCTGCCCAACTTCTTGACAATGTGAGTAGGACAGAGGTGAAGGATACCCGGGAGTATCCTGACACGTTCCACCGGGCAGCGTTCAGAGGTTTAGTGAGAAATGGCAGAAGAGGACTAACTCCTGGTTGATCAGCCAAAAAGGGGCCGACAGGCGCGTGAGAATGGCGACCGGGTACCAGCGGTTGTTGGACTTATAAAGGTGTATGTCCGAACCCGAGCCAAGCTGCTGCGTCTTGGAGACTGCTAAGTGTAAGACGAAATGGTCTTCGTATCGGACCAGGTGGTGCTCGCACAGCATGCGTGCTGTGAGGCTACAACAAGTAAAACTCGCTTGGCCGTAAGAAGCCGTAGAAGGCCAGGTGTATGGCTGCTTGTAAATGACACTAATGTGGAGACCGAAAAGGTGAAGTGGCCAGGAAATCTGACATATTTCTAAACGTCTCCTGTAACAGGCAGTCGTTTTGGTGCCGGCCATCGGCTGGCGCTTTCTGGATACCGAGCATAACAGCCCGAACGGCGTGGTAAAATAGGAAGGGTACGGTAGGGTCCTGGAGGGACGTGAAATGTTGTACACCGGTCAGGTATAGCCGGATCGTATTAAAGGATAACGCCAACTGCGAGTGGCAGTAGGCAACGAAGGCTATGACTTGCTTGACACGGGACGTCTCTGTACTGTGATACGTGATGAAGTTGGTTAAAGGCCCTCCAGGCTGATTGATAGGCTTTGAGGGTATTGCGGGAAAGGGAGTGATCAAATGAGTTGGGTAGCCGCTAGGAGGTGAGGGGCTAATCCAGGGTCAGTTGAGACCAGTCCGAGATAGCTGCTGATGTTAGTCCGGCTCCGGGTACCTGAACGAAAACGAGACAAGGTTAAAAGCGGGAGAGGGCGTCCGCTGCCTGATTGACTTTACCGGGGATAAAGGAAGAATGGATGTTGAACTGAAACAACAACAAGAGCTGGACCAGTCGACGTAGGAAGGACATAACCAACAGAGAGGGTGCCTTGGCGCAGCCAGGAATTGCCAGTAACTGGGGAGGCCAGGGAGCTGCGAGCCAGAGGTGGCCAAAAAAACAGCCGCAAGCCCGTGGAGGCCGCTGCGTCGGTCATCACCTGGGGAGAAAGGGAAGACACGGAGGGAATGAACAGGGAGACGTCATTCCCAGACGATAGGTATTCCTCCCGCATAGCAAGGACTGCTATTGCCGCGGGAACCCGGCTGAGGACTTGCTCTGGATCCTGTGAGAGGGACAGTAAGACCAATAGGCGTGACACAAAGGCGCGACCCCTGAGGGATGATGTGCATAGCGACGCTCGACATGCCGTGAAGGGACTGTAGGTGTCTTTCGGATGACTAAACTGGGGAATATGCGAGGATATTATATGTCCGTAAAGATGGCAGTTGTAATGGGCGAGCATTGGCCGATGGCTATGGGCTGATGCCTCTGGACGCCTCGTAGTGGGGATCTTGCTGTATGGGCCGTAGCAACAGATGGCTCTCCGAGCATTGTAAGGATAAGAAATGTTGAACGCTGGCTAGAAATAGCCTGGGCGTGCTACAGGAAGAAGCCAGTCGCGTGTGTCAACATGATCCTGGTGCGGACGGAAGTAGAACTCAACTGTCCTAAGGAAGAGACGGATAGACAGACAACAGTGAATGGTTTGTAAGAAAGCCACGGGAGACGAGAGGCCAATTAAGTGCTGCTGAAAATGACGTGTAGCCAGTTTGTGTGCCACTGAGAACGTGCTTGCCAATGAATGATTGCAAGAAGTTATGCTAAGTCACGAGCCTTGGCGTGACTAAAAGTTGTGTTTAAACATGTGCTTGCGACAATTGCCCGGGAGTTTGTCACTGTAGATGTATACGTAGTGACTGTGAGCCATTCGTGTTACCGCATGTGCACTGCGAAGACTACAGGAGTTGTGCTTGAATGCATGTTTGGATGCGTGCTTGCGATGATTGCAAGATGTTACCCAGGATGCGTGCTTGCCATGACTGCAAGATGTTATGCTAGGATGCGTGCCTGCAACTAATGCAAGGAGTTGTGCCAGGACTCGTGCCTGCAACGACTGCAAGGAATTATGGTAGGCTTCATGGGTAGCCAGGCCGGAAAAGACAGAAGTCCATCCGGTCCAACCAAATCAAAATAAATAAGGTATCACACAACCCGACACCCAATTCTACGCCCGCAGCTGATCCAGAGGAAGGCAAAAAACCCCCAACAGAGCATAGGCCAATTTGCTACAGCCGGGGAAAATTCCTTCCTGACCCCTCGAGAGGCAATCGGATTTTTCCCTGGATCAACTATACCTATAAATATAAGTACCCCGTAATACAACGTACATTTAGGAAGGTATCCAGGTCTTCCCTAAAGCAATCTATTGAGCAAGCCAGAAGTGCCTGCCAGCAATGATTGCAACAAGTTGTGCCTGGACACCTGCTTGCAACGATTGCAAGAGGTCTATGCTCAAATGCGTGCTTGCCATGATTGCAAGAGAACTATGCTCGAATGCGTGCTTGTAATGAGTGCAAGAGGTCTATGCTCGAATGCGTGCTTGCAATGATCGCCAGAGGTCTATGCTCGAATGCCTGCATGCAACGATTGCAAGAGGTCTATGCTTGAATGCATGCTTGTAATGAGTGTAAGAGGTCTATGCTCGAATGCGTAATTGTAATGACCGCGAGAGGTCTATGCTCGAATGCGTGCTTGCAGCGATTGCAAGAGGTCTATGCCCGAATGCGTGCTTGTAATGAATGCAAAAAAGGTCTATGCTCGAATGCGTGCTTGCAACGATTGCAAGAGGTCTATGCTCGAATGCGTGCTTGTAATGACCGCGAGAGGTCTATGCTCGAATGCGTGCTTGTAATGAATGCAAAAAGGTCTATGCTCGAATGCGTGCTCGCAACGATTGCAAGAGGTCTATGCTCGAATGCGTGCTTGTAATGACCGCGAGAGGTCTATGCTCGAATGCGTGCTTGCAGCGATTGCAAGAGGTCTATGCCCGAATGCGTGCTTGCAACGATTGCAAGAGGTCTATGCTCGAATGCGTGCTTGTAATGACCGCAAGAGGTCTATGCTCGAATGCGTGCTTGCAGCGATTGCAAGAGGTCTATGCCCGAATGCGTGCTTGCAACGATTGCAAGAGGTCTATGCTCGAATGCGCGCTAGTAATAAGTGCAAGAGGTCTATGCTCGAATGCGTGCTTGTAACGATTGCGAGAAGTCTATGTCTGGATGCATGCTTGCAACGATTGCAAGAAGTCTACGCTTGGATGTGTGTTTGCAACGATTGCAAGAAGTCTGCGCTTGTATGTGGAGAAAACAGCGAGACACGCCTAAACGAAGCTGTGTTTCCCTTTTGAAGGCAATCTATAATGAAATGAGGCCGAGGAGCAAGGCCCCCCGGCAGGCATCCAAACATTGAAGAATCAACTGGACCCAAGCCGGGAAGCGGTATGTGACAGTGAAATGAGAGAACCTGCCATGACAGAGATCCGGATCGCCATGCCACAACTTGCGACCGAGCACGAAACGGATTCTGGAGCATGTACTGAAATGAGGCCATTCCTGGGGCACGCCGAGACGAATTTGGTACACCGATGTGACTATTCGTACCGGAACGTGATAGGTGAAATGAAATGAAAAAACCCATGACAAAGACAAGAATCAGAGGACGAGCCCATGAACCAAACAGATGAATCCTGTCTTTGGAGCATGTACTGAAATGAGGCGTAGCAGCTGGGCACACCAGAACGAATCGGTGCAGAAGGAATGCGACAGGATTCGAATTGGCGCGTAATAAGTGACAGAAATGATATGCCATGACAGAGACAAGATTCAACGACTGGACTGATGGTTACAACAAAGAATCCGTCTCTGGAGCATGTACTGAAATGAGGCGTAGCAGCTGGGCACACCGGGACGAATCGGTGCATAAATAAACGCAACAGGATTCGAATCGGAGCGTAATAAGTGACAGAAATGATATCCCATGACAGAGACAAGATTCAACGACTGGACTGATAGTAGCAATAAAGAACCCGTCTCTGGAGCATGTACTGAAATGAGGTGTAGCAGCTGGGCACACCAGAACGAATCGGTGCATAAAAAATGCGACAGGATTTGAATTGGAGTGTAATGAGTGACAGAAATGATGTCCCATGACAGAGACAGGATTCAACGACTGGACTGTAGGTTACAAAGAATCCGTCTCTGGAGCATGTACCGAAATGAGGCGTAGCAGCTGGGCACACCAGGACGAATCGGTGCATAGAGGAATGCGACAGGATTCGAATTGGAGCGTAATAAGTGACAGAAATGGTATGCCATGACAGAGACGAGAATCAGGGACCGTGCGTGAACCTGCGAGTGATTCAGTCTCTGGAGCATGTACAGAAATGAGGCCGAACCCTGGGGCACTTCAAAGCGAATCGGTGCACCAGAGGTGCGACAAGATTCGCGCCGGAGCGCGACTAGTGACAGACATGATTTGAAACGGTAGAAATGACTGGGAGTGAAATGATTTGACATGAGATAAAATAAGATACATAACATAACTGCATGAATGAAGAGACATATATTCGAACTGGAGCAGACAAAGCGAAACGTGCGGACTGCTTGCCTTGTCGTAACAAGCAGTCGGCTGTGAGTCGAACGATTCGACCGATACTAATAGAAATGCTCGGGCAGACGAATGGTTTCGAATGCCGTACCTGCGAATGAATCGCCTGACGTGGCGTAATCGAACGTGTCGAAAAGTGATAACGACTACATCGAAAATAGAAAATAGTGACATGCGTACGAGGGCCACAGTAAAACATTCGATTTAAAAGAAGCAAGCGGGTCGAGAGTACAGGGAATGTTGATGGTACATCGAAATACATATCTGAAAAGGGGATGCCGAAGCCAAACCTGCGACAGCCGGCCCAACGTGAAACGACAAATTCGATGGGTACGACGACACTCCGACGGCGAAACCCACGGACGCTGATGTACGGGTAGACGAGTTGTCAAGACGGAAACGAATAACGCGGGAACTCACGAACAGGCTCACTGCCTCTGGTCTGGATAGTCGGCCCTTGATGTCTGACGTATCAGATATCGCGCACCGGAACCGACGAGGAAGACAGGCGAACGGGCTGGTTATATACTCCACCGGGCTCCTCCCATAATTTCAGGCCACCATACTGGCCTTTCTATATATATATATATATATATATATATATATATACACACTATGGGGGAAAAAAATGGTCCAAAGAATGGAAAAGTTCATAAAAAGGGGGTGTTGTGATCCCAGAGCCCTTAGGTTTGATAGGAGAGTCTTCTCAAAGAATTCACAGCACACCATGCATATAAAGAACAGCCTCATGCTCTATGTGATCCCCCCTTTGCCAATGCACTTACCCCTAAGGGATTAATCTTAGGCGTTGTAAAAGGTTTTTACTGAGAAGTCCTCTTGCACTGCAATCATCAGCCCATCACAGGCGTCTCCACCCAGGAACTTTTGCTTTTATCAGGATTCCACTAGGCTCTCAGTCAGTTCATTACGCTCTCCTCCAGAAGTGCTCACAGACTGACAGGCGGGGGGCGATGAGACCCGGGATAACCACTGGTGACATTTAGACAATGGATAGCTGCATAGACACGCCCATATGCGTTTCGTAATCACGTCTTCAGTGGGCGTTGAAAAAGACGTGATTACGAAACGCGTATGGGCACGTGGAGACGCCTGTGATGAGATGATGATTGCAGTGCAAGAGGACTTCTCAGTAAAAACCTTTTGCAATGCCCAAGATTAACCCCTTAGGGGTAAGTGCATTGGCAAAGGGGGGATCACACAGAGCATGAGGAGCACAAGGCTGTTCTTTATATGCATGGTGTGCTGTGGATTCTTTGAGAAGACTCTCCTATCAAACCTCAGGGCTTTGGGATCACAACACCCCCTTTTTATGAACTTTTCCATTCTTTGGACTCTTTTTTTCCCATAGTGTGTATATATATATATATGCATGGTACACATTTAATTTTAGAGTGCTGTTAATATGTAGGTACTGTGTTTAGCGGAATTTTGAGACTGTACTTGCGCATATTTTATTTTATAATACAACTTTGGCAAGAATGACTATTACAAACTGGCATGTAATCTGTGTTCTCTGTGAGCATTACTGAACATAGAACAAATCAGAGCTAACCTGGGACCAAACTACACAGGTACACTTTTACTTACTATAGGGACCAAGCAATACAATACACTTTTGTCTTCTCTGTCACTATATTTGGAGTAAGGAACTGAATACCAATGGGAAGTACTAAAAAAAATCACCTTCTATTCTAAGATATGTAACCAGACCATTAATGACCATCACTGAACCACAAAACCACTGCTGTGACAAAAGAATATCTAAGTGACAAAAAATAAAAAGGGTGGATAAGAATATACTGGTTTCATTTTCTGAATTATGACTGAGCAGAGTATATTGAGAAAAACTTTGTTCATGGAATCATCAATGGACATGGTGTATTGGAGGTTTCACAATATGTCCTTCTCTTAGTTCTTGGAACCTTGTGGTTTGGGTGGAATGTGTGTGAGTTTGCATACTTTTTTTATAACCATGTTAAATTTACCTGATCTGTGCAATTGTATTGTACAAAGTAGCCCTAATCCTCCCCTTCTGGGGTCCCTCCACCAGTGCTCTTGGCTCCTCCGGCCTTTGATTGGCAGAAGCAGGAGCCAATGGCTCCCGCTGCACTCACTGAGTCCAGTGAGGAGGGAGAGAGTGAGCAGCGCTGCTGCTCTCGTGAACAGCATTGACCTGAGATCAGAATCTTTAAAAAGTCTTTAGCATTTACAACCACTTTAATTATTGGAGTTTGTTACAGGCCACCCAGCGTTAATGAGATCACAGAGACAGTGGTAATAATGGGAAATGTTAATGGCACTGCTGGAACAGTAAAAGGGCAGAAATGTATAAACCTATTAGCAGATAGTTTGAGGTACAGTTTATAGAAGCTGCAACTAGACCTGGTGTTCTGTTGGACTTGGTATTCTTAAACTATGTTGAACTAATATTAATATAAAAGAATATCTGGATAGCAGTGACCATAAAATGATTTCATTTATTGTTAGCTGTAAACAACAAGCACATACTAGAAAGATAAAAACACTTAAAGTGGAGTTCGAGGATAAAATCAAACTAGGTGTAATCTAATCGAGCACCCCATCTCCCCTCGTATTTGGATATCCTTTTTTTTCCTTTTTTTTTTGGGGGGGGGGGGGGGGGCGTTTTGTCCCCTTTTTTTTTCCAGCAGGGCTTCCATCCTACCTCGGGGTGTGAGGTACATCATCTCCGAATTTGCATCGGCCCCTCCTCCTGCCTCCCGCTGCCTTCTGGGACTTGTGTGTGTCCCAGAAGATGACAGGGCCATTTAGAAAGTGCAGCGCAACTCGCGCATGTGCAATAGGAAACCGGCTGAAAAGCCTGAAGGCTTCACTGCCAGTTAAACAAGTGGCTAAGCAGCTGGTGTAGTAAGGAGGGGTTTGGGTTCCTGGAGGACTGGACCAACTTCTCAGTCTATAACCAGTACCATAGAAGGGATGGACTGCACCTAAATCAAGGAGAGTACAGATCAGCTGGGAATGAAGATGGCCAAAAAGTTAGAGGGGTTTTTAAACTAGGCAACAGGGGGGAGGGTTCAGAGGTAGAGATAGTCAACGCGGAAGATATTCCAGAGGGTAGTATAGTATAGTATAGGGATGGGTTGACAAAAGCACATAAACCCAAGGTAAGTATAGTAGCAAGTCCTAGTTACAATCTTGGAACACCCAATAAGAGGATAATATGCTACGTCTAAACTATGTGGCATGTTCACCAATGCCAGGGGCCTGGCAGACAAGATGGGTGAACTAGAGATACTGTTGTACAAGGAGGATTTGGATTTTGTGGGAATTTCAGAGACCTGGTTCAACAGCTCTCATGATTGGCTGGCAACCATTCAAGGGTATACCCTTTATCGCAAGGATAGAGAGGGTAAAAAAGGGAGAGGGGTATGCCTATATATCATGAATAATGTACAAGTGAATGTGAGAGATGACATCACTAAGGGTGCTAGGGAGGAGGTGGAATCCTTATGGGTAGAGCTCATAGGCTAAGGGGAGTATGATATAGGCCCCCTAACCTGAGAGAGGAAGGGGAGAGAGATCTCCCATCACAATTTGGATTAGCAGCAAGGATGGGAAGTGTTATCATAATGGGGGATTTTAATTATCCAGAAATAGACTGGGCGGAGGGAACCATGCATTTATCTAAGGCTTGCCGGTTCGTAATTGTCTCGCAGGACAATTTTATGGGTCAGATGGTAGATGCACCAACTAGAAATAAAGCGTTACTAGATCTACTGATTACCAACCATACAGACCTGATCATGGATGTGGAAATAAGGGCAATTTAGGTAACAGCAATCACAGGTCAATTGGCTTCAGTATAAATTACACAAATAGGAAACATAAGGGGAATACAAAGGCACCGAATTTCAAAAAGCCAACTTCCCTAAACCATAAAGAGAAATGGGTTTGCTTTAAGAGCATATTAAATAAGGGCATAAGCCAATGCATCCCATTGGGTAATAAATTTAAAAGAGCGAAGAAAGTCCTGGATGATTTAACTCCAATGTAAAAATGCATATAAAAGCAAAGGAGAAGGCCTTCAAAAAATACAAGGTTGGGGGATCATCATCAGCATTCAGACCTTATAAAGAATGCAACAAGAAATGTAAGGGTGCAATAAGGACGGCTAAGATAAAACATGAAAAAGACATATAGCGGAGGAGAGTAAAAAAAAATTCCCAAGAAATTTTTTAAGTATGTAAACAGTAAAAAAAGGGAGGACGGACCATATTGGCCCCATAAAGAATGAGGAAGGACATCTGGTTACAAAGGATGGGGAGATGACAAAGGTATTGAATTTATTCTTCTTCTCAGTCTTCACGACGGAATCAAAGGGCTTCAGTAACTAAAACTGCAGTGTTTATCCTCATTACACATCACATTAATAAATCACCGGGTCCAGATGGCTTGCACCCGAGAGTACTAAGGGAACTCAGTCAAGTAATTGGCAGACCATTGTTCCTAATTTTTACTGACAGTCTACTGACTGGAATGGTACCAGCTGATTGGAGAAAAGCCAATATTTAAAAAGGGCCCAAAATACATCCCTGGGAATTACAGACCAGTTAGCCTAATATCAATAGTATGTAAACTCTTTGAGGGCATGATAAGCGACTATATACAAGATTTTAGTAATGAGAACGGTAACATTAGCAGTAATCAGCATGGATTCATGAAGAATCGTTCTTGCCAAACCAATCTATTAACCTTCAGGAGCAGTGTAGTTGCCACTAGTAACAGACAATCCACCAATTCACCCCGCTGCCAGACTTCATACACCACTTGCAGAGACAATGAACAGTCTTTTGCTGGTTTTGTTTATTTGGGGGGTACAACTTGGTTGGGGAAAAGGGTATATGGGATGCCCATAGGATAGTTTAATTTCCATCATATTTTAGAGAATATACACACTAGTACATATTTAGAGCCAGAACGTATAATGTGCATCTGTAAAAGTTATGTTTCTCCTCTTGCAAGCAAACAGAATATTGGCAGGCATTAAAAAGGGGATTAATTACAGAAATAAAATGATAATTATCCCGCTCTACAAGACTCTGGTCCAGCCGCACGTAGAGTATGCTGTCCAGTTCTGGGCACCAGTCTTCAGGAAGGATGTACTGGAAATGGAGCGAGTACAAAGAAGGGCAACAAAACTAATAAAGGGTCTGGAGGATATTAGTTATGTGGAAAGGTTGCGAGCACTGAACTTATTCTCTCTGGAGAAGAGACGCTTGAGAGGGGATATGATTTCAATTTACAAATACCATACTGGTGACCCCACAATAGGGATAAAACTTTTTTGCGGAAGGGAGTTTAACAAGACTGGTTACTCATTAAAATTAGAAGAAAAGAGGTTTAACTTTAAACTACATAGAGGGTTCTTTACTGTAAGAGCGGCAAGAATGTGGATTTCCCTTCCACAGGCAGTGGTCTCAGTGGAGGGCATCAATGGCTTCAAGAAACTATTAGATAAGCACCTGAACGACCACAACATACAGGGATATACAAGGTAATACTAACACATAACCACTTCAATACCATGCACGTTCTCCCCCTCCTGTCCAGGACAATTTTCAGCTTTCAGCGCTGTCGCACTTTGAATGACAATTACGAGGTCATACAACACTGTACCCAAACTAAATTATTGTAATCTTCTTCCCACAAATAGAGCTTTCTTTTGGTGGTATTTGATCTCCACTGGGGTTTTAATTTTTTTGCTAGGGAGATTTTTTGTAGCTACTGACTTATATGGGTGGAACTCCTCTTTAAATACCTTTTCAGCTCTCTGTAATCAAAGGAAAATGGGGGGGGGGGGGCTCAAGTCCATAATGGGCATAGTACATATCCCCAAAAGGACTCCAAATTGATATGTTCCAGAAACATTTAGGTGTCCTCAAATAATTGAGCTGTTATTTTGAAGCAAAGGTTTCTAATTTTTAGAAACTTTTTAATGACTAGCTCTGTACCACCTGAGTGGCAGAAGGCCAATGTGGTGCCTTTATTTAATTTTTTTTAACAGAAGTGGTGCTTATATTTAAAGAGGGATCAAAGTCTTTACCAAGTAACTACAGACCAGTTAATTTTACTTCTACAGTTAGGATAATTTTGATAAAAACCCACAGTGCCATTTTTGCTAGAAAACAACATTATAAGCAATAGTCAGCTTGCATTCACAAAGATCAAAGTTGTCAAACAAATCAATTTTTTTGTTTCTTTTTCGTACATCATGGGACACAAAGCACCACAGTAATAACTGTATTGGTTAAACGCCACCTTCAGGCAGGGCCGCTGATAGAAATCATGGGGCCCCGTACAGCCCAATTAGTGGGGCCCCCTTCAGCTCCACCCGGTCCCGCCCCTGGTCCCTCCTTCAGCCCCTCCCCTGGCCCCTCCCCAGACCCCGCCTTAAAACACAGTGCAGGTTTGTCTACAAGTGATATTTATTTTTCTCTCAGCAACCCAGGAAGGCCACTTGCCCTCTGGAAGATTTACCCCCCTTCATGATCAGGCAATTTTTTGCGATACAGCACTTTGTTATTTTAACTGACAATTGCTTGGTCATGCGACTCTGTACTTAAATAACATGTATGTAATTTTTCCCCTCACAAATAGAGATTTATTTTAGTGGTATTTGGTCACCTCTGCGTTTTTTACTTTTTGCTTTTCTAAACAAAAAATAAAAACAAAAAATATATTTTTTACTACAATAAAACTTATCCAATAAAAAAATGTAAAATCAAATTTCTTCAATATTTTAGGCCAATATGTATTCTGCAACATATTTTTTGTAAAAAAAAAAAAAAAAAATCGAAAAAAAGTGTTTATTGATTGGTTTGCGCAAAAGTTATAGCATCTACAATCTGATGTATTTATGTATTTTTTATTTATTTTTACTAGTAATGGTGGCAATCAGCGACTTGACAGAGGGACATGCCAATGCCATAATGTACTGCAAAGACAATGCTACCCATACCATGCCACCAATACGATATTGTGCTGCAGACAGTGCCACCGATGCCGTAACGCATGTGATACCTGCCGTAACGCATGTGATACCTGCCGTAACGCATGTGATACCTGCCGTAACGCATGTGATACCTGCCTTAACGCATGTGATACCTGCAGACAGTGTCACCCATGCCGCCAATGCCATAATATATAGATGCTGCTGCAGTAGTAGTAGATCTTGAAGCCCCTACCCCCCCCCCCCCCCCAACCAAGCACACACCTGTATAATTGTTAGCTGGGCCCCAGGAGTCACTTCCTCCGTGATCTTGCTGCTGACTGGACTTGAGGGTCCACGAACTAGTTAGATGGGATGCCTCTGCCAATGACTTCTTCCGTCTGCAGCCGCTGCTCGCCTGTTACCTCACTGCCAGTGCTACTTCTGCTAATTCTCATGCGGAGAGAGGTATCACTCCGCAGCACCACCAGGGGGGGCGGCGCGCTCTGCCACTACAGAGGATACGCTGGCCGGGATGAGGAGCGGGTGCAGAATAGGTATTCTTTCGCGCCCGAAATACAAGAAATAATCCCTCCCCTGCCTCCACCTAATCACGAACATGTCTATCAGCAAAAAATAAAAAAATAAAATGTAACGCGTGGGGGGTGGGTGGCAGGAGTATAGGGCGGTGTTGTGTTCTGTATGGCGGTATAGTGATTGTCGGAGGTGGACTCTGATCGCGGATGTTTTTTTTTTTACATTAAATTGCTTATCTGTTAAGGTTGCCCGGGCCCCCCTGCTGGTCGGGCCCGGTACAACAGGGCCAGTTGTACTGGCCTATCAGCGGCCCTGCCTTCAGGTGATGGACACTGGCATAATTACAGACAGGAAGTCCCCCTCCCTATATAACCCCTCCCACACAGGGAGTACCTTCGTTTTTTCACCAGTGTTTAAGGTGTTGGTCACGGTTAAGTTCTGTGCTAAAGCAGCTCCCTGGAAAGGCCTGTCAGGGTCAAGGAGCTGCACAACTGAATCCATTCAAAGGCCACAATAAAATTCTAAGGTGAATGGTACCTGAGTCTCGGTATGGAAGAAAGAGGTTTTGCCCCTAACGCTTCTCTTTAAGAGAGCTGGACCCTGGGATCCAGCGCCTTGGTCACATTCTCATACCACAGGTTTTGTTCTGGCAGGGTGCTATACGGGTCCAAGGCAGTAGACTCTACATTAAAAAGGAGACCCCGCCCTTGAAGGTCTGACATGACTCCAACCCGCCGTGATGAATATTGGGTCACTGTGAGTATTCCAGTTTATACCCTGCGGTGGGAATGATAAGTTGGGAAGATCCTGGGACATTTCTATAGACTTCTTTTAAGTAGATGTTGTCTTGCCTGTATTTATAATTTCAACCACTAGAGGGTGTTATTGACATATGTAGTGTTAAACATCTCATGCTAGTCCCTTTGGATAGCTGTGTCAACAGTACCTGTGGAGGGGTCTGCTTCCTAGGCTCCTGTCAGCAGCTACTCATGGGGGGAAGAAGGGGGAGAATCCAGGCATCAGTATACTCACCCCCTTCCCCCCTCCACCCTGGGATTGCCGATGTGTACTGCCGCTTGGCCATGCACGAGCGCTTTCCTCCTTCACAGTTTTGTGGATTGAGAAGTTGTCACTAGGGAGCGGGGCTCAATGCCTCTGGCGTGCACGCTTTCTCCTAGCGCAGACGTGTACCGGTGGCTTTGTATAAACCATTGCCGTGTACAGAGTGCTGGCACTGACACAGGCACATTTCAAGGGCATGTAAGAGCTGGGTGATTAGCTAAACCATATAATAAAACCACATAATATGAGGTCAGACCTGAGGAGTTTCAATTTGTATGCAATCAGGCAGGCCCTTGCATGGTTTTGGTAAACCTGAAGGAAAAAATCAGCAGAAAATGTGATAGTGTGTATGGGGCATAAGCGTTTTGATGGCCTCTACTGTCAACTCCAAGTGGAAGGCCTCAGAACCAAAATGCAGAGCCAGAAAATGCCCTGGGGGCAGAAGTCTACAAGGCAGAGTAGCAGAGCCTCCCTATGAAGGACCGCTCCCGCTCGATCAAGTGGGGGGGAGGCTCCGTCAGTTTTCAGGAGTCTGGCGGGAGGAAATCCAGGACACATATGTCATCTCCACAGTGTCTCTGGGGTACAAACTAGAGTTTCGGGAGCTTCACCACCTCGCTTTCTAAGATCGGGCGTTCCCAAGGACCTAATAAAAATATTATCAATTAAAATTATTATTTCAGGCACTAGACCAGCTGCTATCTCAGGGGGTGATCATAGAGACTTCCTTAAAAGAACAGGGGTTGGGGTTTTATTCAAACCTCTTTAGGGTGCCGAAACCAAATGGAGGTGTCAGACCCATTTTAGATCTCAAGGGTCTGAACCAATTCCTAAATATTTGTTTGTTTCGCATGGAAACAATTCGCTCAGTAGTATCCACCCTTTGAGTAGGAGAACTTCTAGCATCAATAGACATCAAGGATGCATATCTCCATGTTCCAATGCTTCCCGCTCATCAGAGATTCCTGCAATTTGCAGTAGAACAGTGGCATTTTCAGTTTGTGGCCTTGTCCTTTGGGTTGGCCACCGCACCTCGCGTGTTTACCAAGTTCCGCTTTTGGTGAGATTGAGAGCCTAGGGTATAACAGTGGTGGCATACCTGGACGACCTGCTGCTGATAGATCAGTCTGTAGCAGGGCTAGATCAGCATGTGATAAGCACGGTCAGATATCTGGAACATTTAGGTTGTGTTCTCAACCTAGAAAAGTCATCTTTATGACCAGTAAAAAGATTGCAGTACTTGGGGTTAGTCATAGATACCACCCACAAGAAAGTGTTTTTACCCTAGGCAACGGTTTGCACCATAAGAGAACTGGTGCTCTCCGTCAGGACAAAGGAAAGTCCTTCCATCCACCTTTGCATGAGATTACTAGGGAAGATGGTAGCCTCATTCAAGGTGGTTCCCAATTGCCCAATTTCATTCAAGGTTTCTGAAAAACAGTATCCCGATTGCCTGGAGCAGGAAAAGCCAGGATTTGGATTGTCCAATGGGTTTAACTTCAAGTGTTCGTCAGCGTCTCAACTGGTGGTTGTCAGCCAAAAATTTGCAGAAAGGGAAAACCTTCATACCCATCACTTGGAAGATAGTGACGACCAATGGCAGGCATTTGGGCTGGGGAGCAGTCTTGGAAAAAGACACTGTCCAGGGGAAATGGTCGGATTCCGAAAGGTTCGTACCCATCAACATTCTAGAAATTTGGGCAGCACATCTGGCCTTGAAGGCCTGGACAGACAGACTATGAAACTGTCCTGTCAGGATTCAGTCTGACAATGCCGCGGCAGTAGCCTATATCAATCGTCAGGGCGGCACCAAAAGCCGTGCTGCCCAGAGAGTGGTAAACCATGTTCTATCTTGGGCAGAAGAGCATGTGCCATGTTTATCTGTTTTGTTTATTCCAGAAGTGGAAAATTGGCAGGCAGACTTCTTAAGTCACCAACAGTTGCTCCCAGGAGAATGGTCTCTGCACCCCGATGTCTTTTGGGCCATATGCCAAAAGTGGGGCACACTGGACGTAGACCTGTTGGCATCCAGGTTCAACAAAAAGTTGTAAAATTCTGTGTCAAGGACAAGGGATCCGCTAGCTTTTGGAACAGATGCCTTAGTAACCCCTTGGGATCAGTTTTCTCTGATCTATGCCTTTCCTCCAGTTTGCTTGCTCCTGCGTCTCCTACGCAAATTAAAGGGGGAATGGAAACTTGTAATCCTAGTGGCTCAGGCTTGGCCCAGGAGATCCTGGTATGCAGAAATCGTGAGAATAGCAGTAGGGGATCCTTGGACTCTCCTGTCCCACCCAGATTTGCTTTCGCAAGGGCCAGTCTTCCATTCTGCCTTACAAACGCTAAATTTGGCGGTTTGGCTGTTGAGACCCTCATTCTAGAGCGTCATAGGCTTTCAAGTCCAGTAATAACTACCCTGATTAATGCAAGAAAACCAGTCTCTAGAACTATCTACTATAGGGTCTGGAAGGCCTACATCTCCTGGTGCGAGAGCAGGGGTTGGCATCCTCGCAAGTATATCATAAGTAGAATTATATCCTTCCTGCAATCAGCAGTAGAGATGAAACTACCCATGGTAATAAATCCTGTATAATAATGGATACTATCAAGGGTCAAGTCTCGACTTTGTCAGTTTTTTTCCAAAAACCTCTTGCTCTTGTCGGGCCTTCAGGAACCTCCTTTTGAACCAATATGTGATACTCCAGTGTGACAAAGAAATTGGTATTTTTTGTGTCAATAGCCTCCACAAGTAGAGTTTCTGAGTTAGCAGCTTTCTCTTGTAAAGAGCCATACTTGATCATTCATAAAGAATGACCTAAGGTAGTATTCAGTTTTCATGTGAACCAAGATAGTTCTCTATCTTTGTTTTTCCAGAACCACTTTCTGCGGAGGAAAGCTTACTACACTCCCTTGACGTAGTAAGAGTGGTTAAATTCTATCTGGAAGCAACAGCTCAGATACGAAAAACTGACGCTTGGTTTGTGCTACAAGGAGGTCCTAGAATGGGGCAAGCAGCGTTAAAATCAACTATTTCTAGGTGGATCCATCAGGTCATTATTCAGGCCTGTGATTTAAAAGAGAAAATTCTTTTTGTCCTAGGGCACACTCTACCAGGGCAGTTAGTGCATATTGGGCAGTTCATCACCAAGCCTCCATGGCTCAGGTTTGCAAGGTCGCAACATGGTCATCAGTACATACATTCACGAAATTCTACCAGGTGATTGTAAGTCAACAAGAGGGCGCCGTGTTCTGCAGGCAGTAATATAGGTCCTCACGTCTGACGGCAGTCTGCATTGTTTTTTTGTGTCTCCCTCCCCTCAGATGGCATTGCTTTGGGACATCCCATACAGTTATTACTGTGGTGCTCTGTGCTCCGTGATGTATGAAAAAAAAATAGGATAACAGCTTACCTGTAAAATAATTTTCTTGGAAGTACATCACGGCACACAGAGGTCCCTCCCCTCTTTTTTGGGATATATATATATACTGCTTTGCTACAAAAACGGAGGTACTCCCTGTGTGGGAGGGGTTATATAGGGAGGGGGACTTCCTGTCTGTAATTATGCCAGTGTCCATCACCTGAAGGTGGCATTTAACCCATACAGTTACTACTGTGGTTCTTTGTGTCCCGTGATGTGCTTCCAAGAAAAGGATTTTACAAGTAAGCTGTTATAAAAATTCTATTTTCTGAGGAAGTAAGCAAAACTTAGAGAATGGAGTGGCTGTGGATATAGTGTACTTGTACTTAGTAAAAGCATTTGACACAGTTCTCCGCACACAGCTATTGTGTACGTTAAAGACTATAGGTTAGAAAATTAAGCTTTTAAATTCATTGAAACTGACAAAAAGATTGTATTTAGAGAGTAATATAATTACATAGGTGCAGCGCTCCCCTTAAAAACAAATGCATAGGTGTGACTTCATCTAATCCAAACAATCTCTAATAAACTCTTGCTTTATCACAAATGCTCTATGCATATATGTACATCCTGTACAATACAGTCCTTAGTACTCCAACTTTACAATTCGTGAATGAGAATCAAAAAAAAAAGTATAAATAAATAAGAGAGTCCAATTACTAAAAATGTGATTGTGATTTTAGTCCCAAACCACCTTCACTGGTGTGAAAAGTTGCAGGGACGTTTTTAGGGCATCCTAGTTTAAATACCCTTGTCCCTTGAAGTTTTAGTCCCGTGCTGTATCCCGATATCTCAGTGTGAAGTTATGTTACTAATGCTGCCCAGCTCTGCCCTATTGCCCTGATGACTCACCTGCAGACCCTGTATTTACGTGTAAATAACCTGCATTAATATGTAAATAGCCATGGACGGGCTGCATTGATATAAAAATAGAGGCGGCATTCAAATGTATGTAGCAAGGGTCCCGACACCTAGAGGCCTAATGGTGACCTCCAGAGTCAGGGAGAGCTGACATCCTTCTTTGTAGAGTGGGTTACAAGGCATAGTGGGTGTAATGCAAGATAGAATGATTGGGCGCCAGTCACATTTTAAATGCGAACAAAATAAATGTATTGTCTCTTAACAAGAACTGGGGAGAGAGGGTTATGGTCCAAACACCCTTAGGCAGATAAAATAGCAATTGGCAGACTCCAAGACAAAATAGGCAGACAGCTATACAGGTTGAGGGCCTTTAAGCTGGTTGCAGCACTGATCTGTAGAACTTCTGTCTCCTATGGCAACTGAATTTGTAGGTTGACTTCAACACAGATCTGTACACATACCAGACTTGGTATCCCCATTGTGCAGGAGTTTTTTGTCACTGAACTCCCAGTCTTCTCGCCACACCTTCAGATCCCAGCCGCCCACTGGATCCCCTGAGCTCTTCAACAGCTAACCCGCTGTATACTCCAAGCATCACCCACGCTACCTGCTGGGTCCCTGGCTTAGCTCTCAGCTAACCCGCTGAATTCTCTTCAAGTGTCACCAACGCTCACCTGCTGTGTCTCTGACTTGAACGCTGAAGCTTTCCCAACTTGTTCACAGTCCCCGGCTAGTGAAAAAGGCTGCTCTGGCACTTCTTCATACTTCACAAACCTGGCCTCTGATAACAGGAGTAGTTGTCCCTTACTGGCGATGGTGTCCCCTTTATCTCTGGCCTCTGGTAATCACTTGCCTCTGGTAACAGGAGTGGTCGTCCCATGTGGCAACTGCTTCTCCTTCACCTCTGGCAACACTCGGTTCACTGTCTGGCTGAACCTCTGCGATGATCAGGCTCCCCTCAGGCTGAGCCTCTACACATGTGGCAAGGACTCGGGCTTAGGCCCAACTAAGGTGCTGCACATAAAAAAAGGGAAGTTTGGGACTTTAAATGAAGCACTTGGATAGTAAAAGACAGAGATATATCATTGGACCATATAAATTTATTTAATTGAGTGTTCAAAAGAACTACTCATTATAAATAAGTCCAATTTATTGCTTATGGCTTAGGCCCAACTAAGGTGCTGCTTCACATACAGCCCCCAGGCTTTCTAAAAGAACACAGATCACCTGACTCAATCCCATTAAATAGACTCTCCCAGCATGCTTAGCCACACATATGATTGAGAAATTATGTCTATTCACAACCTGAACTCAGTGGTTTTGTCATTCTAATGCCAAAGTCAGCAGTGCCAGCTATTGACAGAAGAGAGAAATGCACCACATTCAGGCTTAAAGGGGTTGTAATCCTATGCATTAAGGTGAAAAAACATCTGCCAGTAACCGCCCCCCCCAGCCTCCATGTTTTACTTACCTGAGTTCTGTAACACCTACAGCAGAGACGCGCTCTCACTCTCTCCATGGGGTCCCCGCTCTTGATTGGATAGATTGATAGCAGCGCAGCCATTGGCTCCCACTGCTGTCAATCAAATCCAATGACATGGGTGCCAGTGGGTGGGGCCGAGTCCAACATCCGTGTCTATGGACACAAATGCTGGACTCGGGGGAGCGCCCGCACGGTAACCCCCCTCCGGGAGAGCACTTCTCCTAGGGGGTTATCTGATGTGAGGAGGAGCTGCGAGAGCCACAGAGGGACCCTAGAAGAGCATGATAGGGGCCACGCTGTGTAAAACGAGCTGCACAGTGGAGGTAAGTATGATATGTTTGTTATTTAAAAAAATAAAGCACAAAGGTTTACAATCCCTATAAGGCAAAAAAGTCAGAGACTACAACTACCAATTAGCCAGGCTAATTACTGCCTAGCATAACTAAATTTGTTAGCAACCCTGCCTAATACCAGGGTGCTACATGTATATCATGCCCCCCTGAGGTCATATCCACCATCAATTCTGCTGAATGCTGCCTACTGGGGGGAGGGTAAAGGGGAATGCTTGAAAACCCTGCCTACAACTGTGCTCATTAAGCCTACCATCAGCCTAATCTGCGAAAGTAAGCAAATTGGAGTTGGAACTCTTTTTCAAAATAACATGGTGCCACAGCACCCTGAATTTTGGTGCATGTGAATACGCACATCTCAGCAGATGTGTGAGGGTGTCATTAACAATTAATGGCATTGCTGAGTATGTGCTAAAAGGCAGCATGTTTCTGTGGTGTCAGGAAAGCGATTTTGCATGCGTTCTCAACACACACAAGTGTGAACGCAGGCTAAATGTCTCAGTAACATTGGTGGTCAGTGTAAGTCTTCTCATTATATTGGGGCTTTGTGTACCATCCTTTCATTCACACTAGTGGCCAGTGTGAAGGTCCCCCTTACATATGTGGTCAATTAAAAATTTTCCTTACATTGGTGGTTACTGTGAATGCTGTTATTACATTAGTGGTCAATGTAAATCCCCATTATATAAGTGGTCAATGTAAATCCCCATTACATTGGTGGCCAGTGTAGAAGCTTTTTTTTATTGGTAATCTAAAAAAAAACTCCAAACTTGCATTTGTGGTCACTTAAATCCCCCTTTACATGTGTGGTTCATTTAGAAGCCCCCTTTAAATTGGTGGTGAGTGTAAATCCCCATTACATTAGTAGTGCCAGGAACCATGAAACAGACAGACGGAGACAGAAGTACAATCAAATCACACTTGTTTATTAATAAAAATAAAAAGGTAAATAGAAAAAGCGTAGTCAAGCATAGCCAGAGTCCAGTAGCCAGATCGGGTAGTCAGCCAGTCCAGACGTCAGGGATCAAAGGAGATTAACTGCAAGCAGGATAGAAGCCAGGAGGGATGTCAGCAAGCCAGTTTTGAAACAAACAGCAGGAGATGGTTCCTAGTGATGTGACCAACAAGAAGGCAAAGGAAAGCGCAAGCTGGAAGGCTTTAAATAGGCAGGTCAGACGAGCATAATTGGGAACAGCTGGTAACTGTGGAAAGAGAAGAGAGCTGGCAATTAGCCGACAGCTGAGTGGCCAGCCCAGAGGAGGAAGGGCTAAGCCAGCCCTGACAGTACCTCCCCTCAATGACCCCTCTCCCTCGGAGGGACACCAGGCTTGAGGGGAAACCGTCTATGGAACTCGCGGAGGAGGACAGGGGCATGTATGTCAGAGGATGAAACCCAGGAGCGTTCCTCCGGACCGTACCCCTTCCAATGCACCAGGTACTGCATGCGCCCACGGAACTTACGGGAGTCAACAATGGATTGTACCTCATACTCTTCATGGTTCTCAACCTGAATAGGGTGAGGATGTGGCACCGAGGTGGTAAATCGGTTACAGACCAACGGTTTCAATAAGGAGACATGAAACACATTTGAGATGCACATACTAGGAGGAAGGTCCAGCGCGTAAGCTACTGGGTTAATCCTGCGAAGGATACGGAAAGGCCCAATAAACCAAGGTGCAAACTTCAGTGAGGGAACACGAAAGCCATAGGTTGCGAGAAGACAGCCAGACCCTGTCCCCAACCTGGGAGGAAGGTGCAGGCAGGCGTCTGCGGTCAGCATGGAGTCTGTACCTATCATTAGCATGACACAAAGCCTCCTGGACCTGTACCCAAGTGGAACGAAGACCACGGAGATGCTCCTCTAACGCAGGAATACTCTGTGGAACAAACGAATCAGGCAACATGGAAGGTTGGAAACCATAATTCGCCATAAATGGAGACAATCGGGAGGCAGTATTCAAGGCACTGTTGTGAGCAAACTCTGCCCAAGGTAATAGGTCAGACGAGTTGTTATGATGGTCAGAAATATAGCATCGTAGGAATTGCTCCAAGGACTGATTGGCTCGTTCTGCGGCCCCATTAGACTGCGGGTGATACGCAGAAGAGAACGCAAGCTGGATTCCCAACTTTGCACAAAAGGCACGCGGGAACCGGGGGACAAACTGACTGCCCCTATCCGAGACAATCACCTTGGGTAGCCCATGTAAGCAAAAGATCTCCCGAGCAAAAATGGAAGCCAGTTCCTTAGAGGTGGGCAACTTCTTAAGTGGAATACAATGACACATCTTTGAGAATCGGTCAACCACCATAAGGATAACAGTGTTGCCTTGGGAGTTTTAAATAGGCTTTAACCACTTGAGATCCGCGCTATAGCCAAATGACGGCTACAGCGCGGATCTCCTTTTCCGGGACTACGTCTATTGACGTAGTCCCGTGTACGAGCGGCCTGCGCGCCCCCTGAGGGGCGCGCGCGGCGCGCTCTGTGATCGGCGAGTCCATGAGACTCGCCTGATCGCCGATCCGTGCAAGGGGTCGATCCCGACCCCTTATCACGTGATCAGCTGTCAGCCAATGACAGCTGATCAGGTGATATAACGGAGCCGTTAATCGGCTAGTATTCCTCCTCGTGCTGACAGCGCGAGGAGAAAAAAAAAAGCCGATCACCGGTGGCCGTGATCGGGACATCAGTCCCGATCACGGTCAGCAATGCAAGCGCCCACCTTCCCCCTGCCAGTGCCCACCTGCCCCCTGCAGTGCCACCCTAATAAAAAGTAAGTGCCCCCCGTCAGTGCCACCCAGCAGTGCCCACAGTGCCACCCAGCAGTGCCCACAGTGCCACCCAGCAGTGCCACCCACAGTGCCACCCACAGTGCCCACAATCTGCCTCAAAGGTGCTGCACCCCAGTGCCGCCCATCAGTGCCCAGCAGTGCCGCCCATCAGTGCCCAGCAGTGCCACCTATCAGAGCCACCTATCAGTGCCACCTATCAGTGCCCATCAGTCCCATCTATCAGTGGTACCTATCAGTGCCCATCTGTGCCACCCATCCGTGCCACCCATCCGTGCCACCCATCCGTGCCATCTTATCTGTGCCCATCAGTGCCGCCTCATCTGTGCCTATCGGTGCCGCCTTATCTGTGCCTATTAGTGCCGCCTTAACTATGCCTATCAGTGCCCACCAGTGCAGCCTATCAGTGCCCACCAATGCAGCCTATCAGTGCCCACCAATGCAGCCCATCAGTGCCCACCAATGCAGCCTATCAGTGCCGCCTAATCAGCGCACTTCAATGAAGGAGAAAAATGACCCGTTTGCAAAATTTTATAACAAACTATTAAAACATGATTTTTTTTTTTTTTGCATCTTTTTTTGTTTGTTTAGCAAAAAATAAAACTCCGAGCTGTAACTAAATACCACCAAAAGAAAGCTCTATTTGTGGGAAAAAAATGATAAAAATTTCATTTGGGTACAGTGTTGTATGCCCGCGCAATTGTCATTCAAAGTGCATCAGCGCTGAAAGCTGAAAATTGGTCTGGGACTGAGGGGGGTTTAAGTGCCCAGTAAGCAAGTGGTTAAATAGGCAGTTCAGACGAGCATCATCGGGAACAGCTGGTAACTGTGGAAAGAGAAGAGAACTGGCAATTAGCCGACAGTGGAGCGGCCAGCCCAGAGGAGGAAGGGCTAAGCCAGCCCTGACAAGTAGCCAGTGTGGAAATCCCCTTTATGGGTTGTTGATGTAAAATCCCCCATTACATTGGTGATCAGTGTACATTTCCCTTTACATTGGTGTTAAGTGCAGAATTGCCCTTACACTGGTAGTTAGTGTAAATCCCCCTTTATATTGGTGGCCAGTGTAATTCCCCCCCAACATTGGTGGTCAGTGTGAAAGTGTCACCTTACATGGAGGTCTTTGCATATTTCCCATTACACTGGAGGTTGGTGTAAATGCTCCTATTGCATTGGTGTCAGTGTAGAAATCCCTCTTTTTTTAAATTATTATTATTATTATACATTATTTATATAGCATTAACAGTTTGCGCAGCGCTTTACAACATGAGTGCAGACGGTACAGTTACATTAAAATACATGAGGAATTATAGAGCTCCGCTCGTTAGAGCTTATTTCGGTGGGTGGTGTAAAATCCCCCGTTACATGGTGATCAGTGCACATTCTCCCTCACATTGGTGGTCATTGTAAATTCCCCAATACATTGGTGGTCAGTGTATAATCCCCCACTAGATACCGTTTGCTAGTTCCAATGGAAAAACAGATGACAACGCTGCTTCCGATCAACATCCATTTTTTGAATGGATGAAAGCCCTATTTTTCATCTGTCAAAAAAAAAACAGATCGGATGAAAAACTAATGTAAACTGACTAATGGTCAGATTTTCATCAGTTTCTGCATTGGTTGTTAGGGGCAACCAGTCATTGGGAGATGGGGGGGGGGGGTTGTAGCAGATAAAGGCAGGAGAGCAGTACATACAGTGAGGACATGCATTGCTGGTGTGTCTTGTCTACAGTCAAGCATGGTGGTGGGAGTGTCATGGTCTGGGGCTGCATGAGTGCTGCCAGCACTGGAGAGCTACAGTTCATTGAGGGAATCATGAATGCCAACATGTACTGTGACATACTGAAGCAGAGCAAGATCCCCTCCCTTCGGAGACTGGGCTGCAGGGCAGCATTCTAACATAATAATGACCCTAAACACACCTCCAAGATGACCACTGCCTTGCTAAAGAAGCTGAGGGTAAAGGTGATGGACTGGCCAAGCAGGTCTCCAGACCTAAACCCTATTGAGCATCTGTGAAGCATCCTCAAATGGAAGGTGGAGGAGCGCAAGGTCTCTAACATCCACCAGCTCTGTGATGGCATCATCGAGGAGTGGAAGAGGACTCCAGTGACAGCATGTTAAGCTCTGGTGAACTGCATGCTCAAGAGGGTTAGGGCAGTGCTGGAAAATAATGGCGGCCACACAAAATATTGACACTTTGGGCCCAATTTTGACATTTTCACTTAGGGGTGTACGCACTTTTGTTGCCAGCAGTTTAGACATTAATGGCTGTGTGTAGAATTATTTTGAGGGGACAGCAAATTTACACTGTTATACAAGCTGTACACTCTACTTTACATTGTGGCAAAGTGTAATTTTGTCAGTATTGTTACATGAAAAGATATATTAAAATATTTACAAAAATGTGAGGGGTGCACTCACTTTTGTGAGATACTATATATATTTTTTAGCAGAGACCCTGGAGAATAAAATGGCGGTTGTTGCGATATTTTATGTCACACAGTATTTGTGCAGCGGTCTTTCAAATGCAATTTTTGGGGGAAAAATACACTTCCATGAATTAAAAAAGACGAAACAGTAAAGTTAGCCCAATTTTTTTTGTATAATGTGAAAGATGATGTCACGCTGTGAGAATTGTGAGAGAATCATGATCTTTATTCTAAGCAAAAAAAATGTTGATTCTCATTTTATCCAGAATCATGCAGCGCTAATATAAACCAAAAAATTTACTCAAGTGGTTAAGTGGATGTAAAGAACTGATGAAAAACTGATGCTAACTTATATACAGTTTATATAAAAAACATTCGAATTTACCTTAAATCTCCATCTGTGTGTTGTTATTGTCTAAAACTGTAAATGTCATTATATATTAGAATGTAACAATAGAAACAATGCGCTGCGATCAGCCTGACACCATATCAACTATGGTGTCATGATGATTGAAACACCAACACCAGTCTCTGCCCGCAAAAAAAATGTTTACCACCGGAATGCAGCCCCCCCCCCCCCCCCCAAGCCTTCAAAAAGGTTGGTGATGCTGCTATGGGCTCTAGCCCCAGATCTTTTGCAGACCTAGCAGTACTCTGCCAATGCTCGCCAATACTTAGCCAATACTTGGCAATATTATCCAATACTGTGCAATACTCTGCCAATGCTCGTCACTACTCTGACTGCCAATACTCTGCCAATACTCGCCAATAAATTTTAACAGAAACAAAGAAATGTTTGTTTTTTTTTACCGAATTTTCAGTCTTTTTTGATTTATAGTGCAAAAAATAAAAAACCAGTAGTGATTAAATACCACCAAAAGAAAGCTCTATTTGTGTGAAAAAAAGGACAAACATTTCATATGGGTACAGTGTTGCATGACTAATTGTCATTCAAAGTGTGAGAGCACCAAAATCTGAAAATGTGTCTGGTTAGGAAGGAGGTTTAAGTGCCCAGTGGTCAAGTGGTTAAAGGAATTTTAATTTTTTATTGTTTCACTTTGGGCATCATTAAAATCACTGCTCATGTAAAAAAATATTTTTTTAAAGTTTTTTTTTTTTTTGCATTGATACATGTCTCGCAGGGCAGTACCCAGGACCCCACACCTTTTTGATTTTTCAAGTTCTGGTCCTATAGACTTTAATAGGGTTCTGGTCAGAACTTTTTCCCTGTTCTGGAGTTCCGGTGTAGAACAGAACCCGGGGGTGTTATGCCTATCACTACTCTCCTCTCATTCTTTTGATAGGTTCCTGAGCAGCTGCGCACCTGCGTGATAATGTCAAAAAGTACCACCCTGCTTTATGCATTACATATTAGGAAAGACTTCCTCAGAAATAAAAATTTAGACACAGGAGTGGCTGTGGATATAGTATATTCAGACTCTGCAAAAGTGTCTGGCACAGTTTTAAAGCTAAAATGTTTTTTTTTGTTTTGTCTGCATTAGCCCCATGGTGCTGCCGTCTCCTGACCCTTTAAGGGGTTTTAGGTGCTGGGAGGCGGGGTTTATGGTCATATGACCAGCGTGATTGGCTGTCACAGCAGTCACATGATCGGAAAGCTCCGATCGCATGCAGCATTTGGGAGCTTACGGTTATCCGCCAGTAACTGTGCCAGGAGCACGAACAGTACACGCTCTCGGCACAGTGGTTTTTGCAATATTGCATGCAAATATGTGGATGTTCGACGCCAAAATTCACCCGCCAAGAGGCCTCATATTTGCATGCTGTCGGTGTCAAGAGATTAAGGAGAAAAAACTTTTACAGCTTTCTACCCTCCCTCGCCTTCCTAAATACTTACTTGAGTCCTCAATCCATCCAGCGCTGGACATGGCTGGATTGCTTTTCTCCTCTCTTCCTCTTCACACAGGCAGTGCCTGTAGAGCCAACATCACTCGCAGGGGGCCCCAGAAGAGAAGGATCGAGCCGCTCTGTGCAATACTATTGCATAGAGCGAGTGAATATGACATGTTTGTTATTTTAATTTAAACAAAATTCCTAAAGTAACGCTAAAGTCTTTAGGCAATTCAGGTAGAAATGGATAGAAAACTGGCTTATTAGAGAGAGTAGTGGTTCTAAATGGTCTAAGGTTATTAGTGATGTACAGTACCCCAAGGTTTTGTTGAGACCATCACTAAGATATCACTGATATACTGTAGGGCTTGGAATTAAAAGTACCATTTCTGTGTTTGCAGATGTCACCATGCTAATGTTCTAACAATGAGACCGTAATGCACTATATGACTGAGCAAATATATGGCAAATAAGGTTTCATGTTGATAAAAGTATTTTGCACTTGGGAAGCTAAAAGGATCCATGCATCATACAATCTAGGAGAAGAACAATGGTTGAGGTGTATCTTGGTGTCCTGATAGATCACGTTCACGTCATAACAAAGAACAAGGGGGCACTATTTATGTCTGGAGGAAAAGAGATTTAACAACCATATATGGGAAGGCTTCTTCACAGTAGGAGCTGTGAAATTGTGAAGTAGACTCCCTTAAGAGCCATCTCAGTAGATTGTTTTAAAAAAGATCTGGAAGCAGTCCTAAATTCACAAAATATAACTGGATCCTAATATTTATAGCTTACAACACCAGAGACTGTTGATCCAGGGAATATTCAATTGCATTCAGTGCATCAGGAAAGATTTATTTTCCCCCACTGGAGTAAATTGGACCATGTCTTATAGTTTGTTTTTTATCGATTGTGGATATACGGTTTTCTAGAAGGAGATTTCCCATTTTCTCTATTGGTCAGTTTTTCTATTGGTTGAAGTAGATTGACTTGTGTCTTTTTCAACCTGATTAACTATGTAACTATGTAGCCCCTGTTCATTTATAGTGGAGATGCACCACTATTACCTTGCAAGTACTCCGATCAGTTCTAAAATGTATTTAAAGGGGAATTTAACCCAAAAGCAAGCATTTATTATATTGCAACTTACTAATTCTTAGATGTGGTGGGTGTATTGATTTTCTTTTTTAGACGTTCTTTCTTTTATTTTCACTTGGTGATCCTGCCAGTACGGTTGTTTTTCTACAGAACTAACTGTCCTGCAGATGTAGCAGTTAGAGGATTGAGACAAACCATATAAAATCTGGCAGGGGTTCTTACAATAGTCAGCTTTTTTCATAAATATAAACCCTTATCCCAAAAGTAACAAAGCTGTTGCTGTAAGTGTTTAAAAAGTGTTATCTAAAGTTTGGCTTTACTTTGCTTACTGTATCCAAATCTGCTAGTACGTCTAAGACTCCCTTTCCCTCGACTAACATTGCTTCTGTCCAGGTTGTCTCTGTTACTCCTTCATCCAGAGTGTAGGCACCCTAATACAGGATGTAGCCACCACATAATGTTTGGTAAGCTGCAATATTTTATATTTTGGGTTTTGGGTGTAATACCACTTCAAATACAACCTGAGAAATTGCAGAGCAGTCTTTGCAGACTTTCCACCAAAAAGTTACTAACTTCCTCTGGTTATAAATGTTTCTGGGTCACTGATATGGAGCAAGCATGCAGCAAGTGAAGTTACTGACAGAAAATATTAAACCCTTTAGGATCAGCACAGTAAATCATTGGCTTGACCTCATGATGTGTATATATAAGAGGGCCAGTATGGTGGCCCGTAATTATGGGAGGAGCCCGGAGGGTATTTAACCAGACCTCCCACACCGCTCAGTGTCGGTTCCAGTGCACGGTACAAACGTCACCAGGCCGACCTTTGCTTCTTACTACGTTTTCGTAAGTGCGTACTGCACCATCGCTATCCAGTCTCCATTCGTAAACTTTCATCGTCCGTCACGCATTATCGTCACAGGTAGGACTATTCTCGTTATCTTTTACTCAAGTTGGTATCAGTTCATTAGCATGTCTTCTTTGCTAAATTGTGGCACTTTAGGCTAGTATCTCTTTTGCGCTATCCTTCACGTATGTTGTCCTTTCTACCTGCCGTATTCACCCGTACGTTCTCATCCTGTTCTCATTCACAGCTTTCGTTAAAATCGTCACACATTACCGTCACAGGCAGGGTCATCTTGCTTCCTTTACTCTGAATTCGTAACGATTTGTTACCATGTTTACTTTCTAAATTATTGCACCATCAGCTAGTACCCCCCCCCCCCCCTTTTTCTCACGGCATCTTTCATATATGTTATTCTTTCTGTCAAAGTAAACCGAAACCAGTCACTACCCTTACACGGTTTCAAACATGCACCCCACCTCAAATTGGCCACACCAGACTGCCGATTCGAATCTGGTCATCAAACTAGTCTGTACGATTCAAATATTTTCGGCATTCGTCAAACACCCCAAAAAAAAAAGGGGGGGGGCATCCATCTACACTTAGTCAGTCCGAACCCTTGTCATCGACTGATTCAGCTTGACTCACAACCGGTTACGTAGGATTCGCATCTAGTCGCAGCATCAGCGCTATGATTCGAATCCCCATGGAATCAATTGTTAAACTACCGCACCGAATCTTATCGCATCATCGACCCAAACGGGTCAAATCTTTCACCAACCCTTCTTTCAGGGCTCGCATCCAGCCCGGTTCTACTAGTCACAGCACAAAGCTCTACGATACTTTCTTTCACCTTTCTCGAATCTATTTTGCATGTTCATTCACAACTTCTGCACCAAATCGCTCGAATACGCATGGTCAACCCTACATAATCATTTTCTTACCCTTTCTCTTTCTACCTAAACCATCTTACAACCACGGCAAGTCTTTCTGCATTTGGCTCACAAACAGCCAACGTCTCCAGTAGCAACACGGCTACTCATACGTTTTCTCTATCCGTTTCTTCTTTTTAGGTCAGTAAGTTTGCCATTGGTCCATCCTGCAACAGGCTCGGACCACCCATTCCAGGTAAAAAAAAAAAAAAAAAAGGGGGTAAAACACAGGGTAACCTGGCTAAGGTTTGCATTTCTTCACCAGGGGGTCGGCTATGGCCCCGAAACAGCTTGTAACCCACCTTATTACTACTCCCATGTCACCCCGCTGTAGGTTCTTGCGCAAACTCAGTCCTTGTCCCCAACAGAGACGCCAGCACCAGGGCTTCAAGGCAGGTGCATCGTTAGAAGGTATTGAACTATAAGATTTATAAAAATTTCCTTTCTCTTACACACTTTCACGACATATTTAACTTCACATGCATAATTTTATTTTTGGTTCCGAGGCGTTAGCAACTGTCACATACTTCTATGCATCTCACTCTGTTTTCGGAGCACAAGCCTCCACTACGCAGACAAGGTCGCTTAAACCCCATCCTTGCTGGCGGTGCAAGCATTGAGCTGACCGAACACACATTAATTTGCTACAGACTGCAACATTCCTACTTAGCACACCAGACTTCCGTTACCCTCCTCGGTCCGCCCGGGGACTCTGGTGCACTAGTCTATGCCGAGCACAGACGGACACCCGAGCTATCGGTTACCTAGCCAGTCACCTCCTGGCTCACCTCGGTTGTTGCGCATTCTTATGAGTTTTCTAAAATTTCAGTCAACAGCGCTCGAGTGCAAACCAACTGTCGCTATGGCTGTCACTCCTCCTGATTCTTCCTACTTTGTGCTTTCCTGGAAATACCTTTCTGTCCCCTCCTGTATTCCCAACCTTTTCTTAAAACATATGCATTTCCCCTCTCGTTTTAGCGGACGCCATGTCGTTGGCCGGCAGCGACATCCCTTCCCCCGACCTGTCATCACCCGGGGCGGGCAGCTCTACAGAGCCTGGACCATCCCGAAACTCACAGCAGAGCTGCGACGTAGGGATATTCCCTACCCGGCTACAGCAAGAAAAGCTGAACTTTTCAAATTACTATTTCCACCATCTACGCCAGCCCCACCAGACTCTCAGGCATCCCTACACTCCATCGCATCAGCAGTTGCTCAGCTGCACTCCTTAGTGGCTTCACTTTCATCGACAGTCTCCGATGTCCAGACCAGAGTAGTGTCTCTGGAAGTACGACAAGTGGTCCCCACACCACCCACACCCGCCACTACCACCCCCATGCCGACGCCTATAGGTATGCCCCAGTACAGCTCCACCGTCTTCCCGGCACAACTTGTCCCAGCTAACATTAGGAAGGACATCCTAGATGGCCGGGACGTCAATCTCGCATCCCTCCTTATTTCAGTGCACGACGCAGTGGAGAACAAAGCCTATACATGGGGGGATGTCTCCGTCGTCCTAAAAGCAAAAGACCGTAGGCTTACATGTAAGCTCACAGTCACTGAGTTCGTGCTCGCCTTTGGCATGGTCAGAGACATAATTTGCTCCCTCAACCCTAACAAGAGGGAAGAACTAGATCTGTATTTACACGCAGTGACGGATCTAGGTTATAAGTATGTGGGTAGCGCGTTTTACGACTACCACCGCTCCTTTTCAGCCAAAGCAGCTGCCAGGCTCAGCCAGTTTCAGATGGCTACCGACTGGAGCGCAGTCAATACAGAACTATTCTGTCGCCATTTCGCTGGTCTACGCTCCCCACTGTGCACCAACTGCCAGTCGGCCACCCACACAGCTAGCTGGTGTTCAGAAAGACGCCCTCCGTACTTCCCCCCTTCTCAAACACAGCTCAGAGTTCAGGAGCATTTACACAGCGCCCACAAGAAGACAAGTTAGGTCGACCCATTAAAACGCTAGGAGGGGCACAAATTTGTAATAACCTTCAACATCAGGGGTTGCAATTTCCCTCAATGTAGACTCCTCCACGTCTGCCTCGCTTGCCACCAAGCTCACCCCAGAATCGCCTGTGGGATCAAAAAACCTAACCACACATGACTGAGCCGCATACACATCAGATGGCTGCACTTCTTCCTCCTTTCACACCCGTCACCCTCACTAGCAGCCTTCCTAGTGCAAGGTTTCATCGTAGGTTTCCACACGGGGTTTATCACTCTTCCAGACACCACCCATGAATGCAGAAATCTACTGTCAGCAGCCACAGACGAGGAAGCGATCAGCACCTTGCTGCAAAATGAACTTGACCGGGGATACATGATCGGCCCCTTCTCACACCCACCTTTTTCTGTTTGGAGAGTCAGCCCTATCGGGCTTGTGAAAGGAAAATTCTCTAATAAACTTTGTTTAGTCTATGATTTGTCCGCGCCTCTTTTTTCTCACGTACCTAGTTTAAATTCCCTTATACCCTCAGAGGAATTCGGCCTCAAATATTCCTCTGTAGACCTTGCCATCCAAACCATCCTCAGCTTAGGAGCTGGCGCCTGGCTGTCCAAGGCCGACATCGCGGACGCCTTTAAGTTATTACCGATTCATCCATGCCTATGGCAATGGCACGGTGTCAAATGGAAGGACCAGTACAAAATTAACCTTCGGCTCCAAAAGCAGTCCGTGGCTCTTCGATACGTTCGCCCAGTGCCTGGATTCTTTCACACCACGCGTCCTGTCAGAAAGGGATTCACAACTTGGACGACTTTCTGCTTATTGAGAAACCTGGGGAACCTCCAGTAGATCTAAATAGCCTTAGGGAAGTTTTTGCCAAACTCAATATATCCATAGTAGAGAAGAAGGTGGAAGGCCCTGCACAATGCATCACCTTCTTGGGTATCATCCTCGACACTCAAACCATGCAGGCTAGCTTACCTCTCGACAAACTAACCCGCATCAGGGAGGTCATCCATACCTTTACGGTTACCCAAGGGTGCACCAAGAGGCAACATCAGTCATTGCTCAGGATGCTCAACTTCGCGGTAACGATTATCACCCAGGGTCGATCTTTTGTCTCCCGTCTCTTGGTATTTCTTTCTCAAGTCCAAGACCCCGACCATGTCTTCAGGCTAGATCGAGCAGCGACAGCCGATCTCAACATGTGGGATGATTTCTTAGCAAATTGGAACGGCATCTCAATGTTTATCCCATCAGTATCCCCCTCTTCACCCCAGATAGTCACTGATGCTGCAGCCTCCACAGGCTTTGAAGCGATTTTTGACCGTCACTGGTTCGCAGGCCCATGGCAGCCAGAAATTCTCGCAATCCCCGGGTTCAGTCTATCATCCTCGTTATTTGAGCTATATCCTATAGTGGCTGCAGCGCAAGCCTGGGGCAGTAGCTGGGCGGGACAGACAGTTACTGTCGTTACAGACAATCCAGCCACAGCCAACATCATAAACAAAGGCCGTTCCAAGTCATTGGCCATAATGTCATTTCTACGCAGGCTGGTGCAATTGTCCCTTCAGCACCAATTTAATCTTCTCTGCATCCACATCCCAGGCAAGTGTAATACCTTAGCTGATGCCCTGTCCCGCCTTAATTTCGAATCGTTCTTTTCACAGGAACCTGGAGCCGACCCAACCATGACTACTATCCCACACTGGTCTCAGCTAACACTGCATTGAATCCATACCTACGCAATGCTACCAAGCTCATTAACCTTTTGTTGTCTCACAATACCATCAAGGCCTATCATGCTGCCTGGAAAATGTACAACAGATTCCTAGCGGCCTTTCCCGGAGCAGGCCCAGGCGATCTCCATCAAATCCTCGCTTTCATTTCATACTGTCAAACACAGATGACTTTGGCTCACAATACTATCAGACTCTATCTGGCGGGCATCCAACACTTTATTTCTTTACAAGACCCCGCCAAGCCGTCCTTATTCGCCGCTCACGCAGTCAAGACAATTCTGCGTGGTATTCTCAAACAACAGCCGCAAATCAGCAGCAAACGTCTTCCCATGACCGGCGCCATCTTTCGTGAGATATCGCTCATCCTCTCTCATTCCCCTTTTGGCCCTTTTCCTAGCCTGGTCATTAAAGCAGCCATATACCTAGCCTTCTACGGTTTTCTGCGCCCCAGCGAATTTACAGTCACCAGCTCCCGCTGTAAGACGCTATGCAGACGACACCTCACTCGCCACCAAACCTTCTTCACCCTACATCTAGAGGTGTCTAAAACACAACAGGTGGGCCCAGGGACGGCCATCAAGTTTTTCGAAACCTTCAATACCTGGTGCCCCGTGGCCGTCTTGGACCAATTACTAGTGCACTTATCCGATCCATCACCCGACAGCCCGTTATTACCATTTCCAGTTAAACCTCTTAGGCCGCGTACACACGCGCGGACTGTTTGCCCAACCTTGTTCGTCAAACAGTTTCGGCAAACAGTCCGCTCAAAATTTGCATGAGCGGACTTGCCCACACACGAGCGGACTGTTTGACGAACAAGGTTGGGCAAACAGTTCGCTCAACTTTTGAAATGAACGGACTCGCCCACGTAAGGAGGAGGCAAATCCGCCCATTTCGAGCGCGTGTACAGGTAGGCGGGGCCCGCGAAGGAGACGTCGCGGGCTCCGCCGCCTGGAATGGGCTTAAAGGGGAACCCCAACGCCGAAAAAAATCGGCGTGGGGGTTCCCCCAAAGTCCACACCAGACCCTTGTCCGAGCACGCTACCCGGCCGGCCAGGAAAGGGGGGCGAGCGAGCGCGCCCCCCCTCCTGAGCCGTACCAGGCCGCGTGCCCTCAACATGGGGGGGTGCCGCGCGGCCCCCCCACCCCAAAGCACCTTGTCCCCATGTTGATGAGGACAAGGGCCTCTTCCCGACAACCCTGGCCGTTGGTTGTCGGGGTCTGCGGGCGGGGGGCTTATCGGAATCCGGGAGCCCCCTTTAAGAAGGGGGCCCCCGGATACCGGCCCCCCACCCTATGTGAATGAGTATGGGGTACAATGTACCCCTACCCATTCACCTGTGAAATAAAGTACAAAAAAAAACACAACACAGGGAAAAAATATTTTATTGCACAGCTCCGGGGGTCTTCCGTCTTCGGGGGTCTTCTCGCCGGACTCCTCCGCTATCTGTGTGTAGCTCTTTTACTAGCTGAGGAGTCCGGCTTTCTTCCTCCCCGCCGCCGGCCTCTTCTCCCGACTTCGGGGGTCTTGTCCCCCTCTTCGGTTCTTCTGCCGGGCCACCGCGCCTTCTTGTAGCTCTTTTACAGGCGGTGGCCCGGTCTTCTGTCGCCGCTGTCGTCGTCGCCGCCGCCGCCGCCGCCGCCTTCCGTTCTTGTTCTTCTTCTTGTTCTTCTTCTTCTTCTCCTGGAGATGTTGACTCGACGATCTCTCCGGCCGGAATGCCAGGGACACGCTCCGCTGCCACTTATATAGTGACAATGGGGCGGTGTCACATGGTATATGTCACATGGGTTGGTCACATGGTGACCCCGCCCCCTTACGATGTCATAGTCCCCATGTGACATCAACCCATGTGACCAACCCATGTGACATATACCATGTGACACCGCCCCATTGTCACTATATAAGTGGCAGCGGAGCGTGTCCCTGGCATTCCGGCCGGAGAGATCGTCGAGTCAACATCTCCAGGAGAAGAAGAAGAAGAACAAGAAGAAGAACAAGAACGGAAGGCGGCGGCGGCGGCGGCGGCTCCGCTAGTAAAAGAGCTACACACAGATAGCGGAGGAGTCCGGCGAAAAGACCCCCGAAGACGGAAGACCCCCGGAGCTGTGCAATAAAATATTTTTTCCCTGTGTTGTGTTTTTTTTGTACTTTATTTCACAGGTGAATGGGTAGGGGTACATTGTACCCCATACTCATTCACATAGGGTGGGGGGCCGGTATCCGGGGGCCCCCTTCTTAAAGGTGGCTCCCGGATTCCGATAAGCCCCCCGCCCGCAGACCCCGACAACCAACGGCCAGGGTTGTCGGGAAGAGGCCCTTGTCCTCATCAACATGGGGACAAGGTGCTTTGGGGTGGGGGGGCCGCGCGGCCCCCCCTTCCCCAAGGCACCCCCCCATCTTGAGGGCACGCGGCCTGGTACGGCTCAGGAGGGGGGGCGCTCGCCCCCCTTTCCTGGCCGGCCGGGTAGCGTGCTCGGACAAGGGTCTGGTGTGGACTTTGGGGGAACCCCCACGCCGATTTTTTTCGGCGTTGGGGTTCCCCTTTAAGCCCATTCCAGGCGGCGGAGCCCGCGACGTCTCCTTCGCGGGCCCCGCCTACCTGTACACGCGCTCGAAATGGGCGGACTTTCCGAGCGGGAACAGTCCGCTCATTTCGAAAGTACAGCGGACAAGCCCACACATGGGCGGACTGTTCGCTCAAACACAGTTTCAGCGGACAGTTTTTCGGAATTTCCGAAAGACTTTGTCCGTCCAACTGTCCGCTGAAACTGTCCGCTGAAAGCCCACACACGAGCGGACTGTCCGCCCAAACACTGTTCAGCGGACAAGGTTGGGCGAACAGTCCGCCCGTGTGTACGCGGCCTTAGCTGTAATCAGTTTATCAGTCACGTCAAGATCCTCCTACGCAATATAGGCCTTGACCCCGCTCGTTATTGAGGACATTCTTTCCGCATTGGAGCAGCATCGGCAGCCTGACGCAAAGGAGTTCCAGCACACGTGATCAGGAAGTTGGGAAGATGGAAATCCACCTGCTTCGCTCAGTACATTCCCGACCCACAGTCCGAAATGTCTCAAGCCTTCTGCGGCCTTGCTCTCTAAACATATTGTCTTGCCATAATAAACGACTTTGTCCCTAAATCAAGTCTTTTGCGCCCTTCTCTTAGCATACCGCCCAGTAGCACAGGGCTCACTGCCCAGCTCACCTGGGTTTACCTTACCGCAGACCAGGGCACACTTCAGGTCTATTTTATGTTGTTCGTCATGTGGCGTGTTTATGTTTTCCTTCCATATCTTTGAGGACGAAGGGTTTTGACCATAAATAAGAGGGCCAGTATGGTGGCCCGTAATTATGGGAGGAGCCCGGAGGGTATTTAACCAGACCTCCCACACCGCTCAGTGTCGGTTCCAGTGCGCGGTATCCTCCCACCCATTTCCCTTTCTCACAGCACTCTCAAAAAACACGTTTCTCTACAGAAACATCCATTACTTTCTTCAGGTATGCGCCCTTCTCTTAGCATACCACCCAGTAGCACAGGGCTCACTGCCCAGCTCACCTGGGTTTACCTTACCGCAGACCAGGGCACACTTCAGGTCTATTTTATGTTGTTCGTCATGTGGCGTGTTTATGTTTTCCTTCCATATCTTTGAAGACGAAGGGTTTTGACTAATTATATATATACTGTATATATATATATATATATATATATATATACACATACACACACACACACACACACACACACACACACACACACACACACACACACACACACACACATACAGTGCCTTGAAAAAGTATTCATCCATTGTAATTTTCCACATTTTGTCATGGTACAATGTGATAGACCAACACAAAGCGGCACAAAATTATGAAGTGGAAGAAAAATGATAAATGGTTTTCTATATTTTTTTTTTACAAATAAATATGTGAAAACGGTGGCCTACATTTGTATTCAGCCCCCCTGAGTCAATACTTTGTAGAACCACTTTTTTGGGTATGTCTCTTCCAGCTTTGCACATCTAAAGAGGGACATTTTTGCCCATTATTCTTTGCAAAGCTCTGTCAGATTGGATGGAGAGCATCTGTAAACAGCAATTTTCAAGTCTTGCCACAGATTTTATTTGGATTTAGGTTTGGTCTTTGGCAGGGCCATTCTAATACTAGTATAGCATAGTGAAACCCTTGTGTAATGAAACGTCCCACACACAGCTTGATTGCTTTTGTCATGTACCACTTCCTCCAGGCCGAATATAGATATCAGATATTCCAACCGCTGATAACCAATAACTAGGCAGTACTCGTTTTGGCTGCTCAACATGAACAGTTTATTTAAACACAGGCACACAGAGATATTCAAACTTCTCATCTGTAGATTGTCCAATCAGCAGGGAGAGCTGTTGGAGGAATTCCCCCCTCCCTCCTCACAGCACATCCCATAATATTTAATGGCAGACAAACACAATAGAACAATGGGATACAGCCACACCTAACACATAGCATAGGTCTCTGGTGAACAGTGAACTTTATCTTCATATATTCTTGAGGTCAGACTGGGGTTGTCGGTCACCCTGTGCCCCTAATAGACACGGGGGAACTTACACATAGGAGAGGCTGGGGGAGCTAGACAAGTAGCTTTCAGTGCTCTCCAAGGTAACCTGGGTTCCCCAAGCCCCCTGCTCAAAGTGGCTCTCGCCACACCTTGTCTTGGTGCTGCCATAGATAGCCTCCTCCATTATTTTGGGCCTAGCATGGCTGCAGCGGCACTCCCCAACCTTTAAAGGAGAACCTTTATTCTTGTTGGTCACAGGAGTGTACTTCATTCTGCACTCCTGTAATTTGTATTATGATTATTATAGCGGGCTAAAGTCTGCTGTCAGTCTCTGCTCATTGAAGACTGAGAACTAAGCAATCGGTGGTCTTTGATTGCTCCGTTCTCAGTCTAGAGGGGGCAGTGGAGAGATGCAACATTGGACTGAAGCTGCATCCACCTAGTGAGTATGTATGTTTGTTTTGTTTAAATCCCCTACTTCTCTTATAATTGATCCACTCTTGAGGTTCTGCCTTGGGGAACCTTCTTGTATAATCTCAGTGTCTTTCTCCAGCTGATGTTACTAACTTAGCACCATTACGTTTTATTATGCTTGAAACAGTATTCATGATTTAATGGGTTGATACTGCCCCTCCAAGTGGTGGCAATGTTATCTTCTTCAGATGGAACTGTATGGGGGCTTTAATGGCTTTAATACCAACATCATCAAAAATCAAAACTTGGTGGACCTCATCACTATATTATATGATTGTCTGCACAGAGCCCAGCTCTTCTCTTAAAGGGGTTGTAAACCTTCTGTAGCGTAGCAGCCCCCCAGAACCCCCCTTTCACTTACCTGAACCCGATCGTTCCAGCGACAGGGACAAGCACAGCAGCTCCAGCCGCTGTCTGGGATCCTCATTGGATAGATTGAGAGCAGTAGGAACCATTGGCTGGGGGACAGGGCCGAATCCTGTTGCCTGTGTCAATGGATGCAGCAGCAGGACTCGGGAGCATGCCCAAACTAGTGCCCCCATGGAATGCGGCTCTCCGTGGGGGCACTCGAGAAGAGAAGGAGCCAGGAGCACCACTGGGGGCCCCAGAAGAGGAGGATCGGGGCCGCTCTGTGCAAAACCCTTGCACAGAGGAAGTAAGTATTACATGTTTATTATTTAAAAAAACAAAAACTTTACAACCCCTTTATCTGGACCTGAGGGATGCCTTCAACCAGATTTGAATAAAGGAAGGCTAAGAATAGAAGACCACATTCAGCATGTGGGACAGACATTATGAATACTATACCTCATGATGCATTGTGGCTTCTGTAAATCTCTAATGCACACGGTCGGAATTCTGGCCAGAAAAAGACTGATGAGAGCTTTTCACCGGAAAATGCGACCGTGTGTATGCTCCATCGGTATTTAGCTGTCCGAATTTCCGCCAGCCAAAAATTGATAGCATGTTCTCAATTTTCCCGACGGAAAAACTTTCTATCGGTAATTCCGATCGTGTGTATGCAATTCCAACATGCCAAAAATCACGCATGCTGAGATTCAACTACAAGACAGAAGCTATTGGCTACTGGCTATTGAACTTCCCTTTTCTAGTCCCGTAGTACGTGTATAGTAGGTTTATAGTAGTTTTTGGCATAAATTCAGCTGTTTTCGTGATGTAGGTCAAGGTCCAGGAATGCTATGTGTGTGTGTTATCATGCATGGAGGTGAAAGACAGGCCCATGTTGTTGTTATTACAGTGGGAGACAAACTGTTCAATGTGGTTAGTATCCCCGTCCCAGATGATAACATCATCGATGTAGTGACCATAGAAAATGATCCTGGACATAAAGAGGTTGTTGGCCCATATATGCTGTGCCTCCCAAAGGCCCACTTAGCATTCCTGGTCCTTGAGCTATATCACGAAAATGGCAGAATTCTTGCCAAAAACTACTATAAAAACTTACTGCAGACAACTCCTTCCTACACTACAACAGCTGTCACCACCCTCGCTGGCTAAACAACATCCCCAACAGCCAATTCTGCTGCCTCAGACATAATTGCACTAAGCAGAAAGATTATCAGGCCCAGAGCATAACCCTCAAACAAAAATTTATAGAAAAGGCCTATCTACCACTGCTCATCGAACAAGCATACACCACATACGTAAACCCAATAATATATTGTAATCCGGTTCACCACTCAATTCCACAACAAACATAAAAATATAGCACGTATATTACATAAACATTGGCCTATATTACTGCAGGACCCCCATCTAAAAGACAGCATACCAATTAAACCCAAATTCTCATACAGAAAAGCCCCCAACAGAAAAGGGAAAATCTCCCCAAGTAAGTTAGAAACAAACAAATACATATCCCCATCAATAAAGTTCTTCTCTATCATCGGGGTGTACCAATGCCGAAAACCCCTCTGGCTCACATGCAGTTTTGTACACCACGGGCAAAAATAATTCACAGTAAAGGGGAAAACGTACAAAATTCAATAATTCTACACCTGCTCTACAGACCATGTAGACTATTGCCTGTCCTGCCCCTGTGGCCTCCATTACATAGGTAAAACCATACCCCTTCTGCGCAAGCGTTTTGGAGAGCACCGTCAATTGAAGCTGGCAGAGATGACCACAACGATCACCGGCATGAGAGGCAGAACAGGGACATGTGTGTAAACACACAAATACCTGTTCTATTCTGAGAGGAGATGCAGATTGTGAGTTCCTAATAGCTAGGGACCACAATCTGTCATCTCCTATAGTCAGCCCCCCTCCCCCTACACTTAGAACACACAGTCAGGGAACACAGTTAACCCCTTGAGCGCCACTTAGTGTTAACCCCTTCCCTGCCAGTGACATTTATACAGTAATCAACTTCTTTTTATAGCACTGATCGCTGTATAATTGTCAATCGTCTCAAAAATGTGTCAAATCTGTCCGATGTGTCTGCCATAATGTCAGTCACGATAAAAATCGCAGATCGCTGCCATTACTAGTAAAAAAGAATAATAATGATAAAAATGCCATAAATCTATCCCCTATTTTATACATGCTATAACTTTTGCACAAACCAATCAATATACGCTTATTGCGATTTTTATTACCTAAAATATGTAGAAGAATACAAATCAGCCTAAACTGAAAAAAATTGTCGCTCTTTATTTGTTTATAGCGCAAAAAAAATTGCAGAGATGATCAAATACCACTAAAATAAAGCTCTATTTGTGAGAAAAAAAGGATGTCAATTTTGTTTGGGTACAGTGTTGCACAACCGCGCAATTGTCAGTTAAATCGATGCAGTTCCGTATCGCAAAAAGTGCTCTGGTCATTGAGCAGCCAAATCTTCCAGGGCTGAAGTGGGTAAAAAGGTCCTGTCATGCTATTTAATTGTGACATAAAGTATTTCAACGACCAGCATTTTATTCTCTAGGGTGTCTGTATAAATTATATATAATATTTGGGGGTTCTAAGTAATTTTATAGCAAAAAAACTTGTAAACAACAGATCTCAAATAGAGGCTCAGTCCATAAGTAGTTTATACTGCCACGGAGGGAAAACATGTAAACTGCATTCACACATGGCACAGATCCCTTGGGCGCAGAAGCCCTGACATAATAAAGAAGTTGTAAATACAATATTAAATAAAGTCTTAATAAATGTCCTTAGAAAATATTGTAGCAGCAATTCTTGTCCAAACTAATAGGTCAGACAAGCTTTCATAAATAGTTCATAAATGAGAAATCAAAGCAGCGGAGGAGATTAAAAGAAGTCTTTGGTGTGTTCTGTAAGGGAAACTTCCACCATATACTTCGCCACATGCAGCAAACTTCCCCTATGGGGATGCACTCACCAGAAATACAACAAAACTGCGCCTTTAAATATTGAAATAAGCTTCTCCACCACTCAACTGTGACCTTCCACTAGATGTCAGGACCGCTTATCAGGGGATCCAGTATACCATGTGAGAGGAATAAAATAACCACATAGTGTAATACTGTTAACACGTTTATTAATTCCAAACCCCCTTAATACAAGTTTAGCATACCAGATAATTAAAAGAATGTAGCAAATAATAAAGTGCACTGTGCCTTTAGCTTGTCCCGGTTGCCGGAAGGATAAGATCGTCCGCTGTGTACAGCAGCGGTCAGCTTCATGGTTCCTCGGCCCTTGGAACACACTCGTGGAGCACACACATCACTTCCGGTAGATCACGTCTCTGGCACGTTTCGTCATTTCCTGACTTCATCTGAGGGCACGTTTTGTAGGACTATATACAGAATTTCTAACATCTAAACTAACCAGTCATTCAGTAGTTCACAGAACTTTTACCTTTTGGACAAGTTGTTATCGGTGGCCAAAGAGAAAGGAGGTCAAAAGCTATGTAGCAGTATGTACTACCTGTAGTCAAAACAAAGTTCTGTCTAGTGCTCTGTCAGATCCTCAGTTATTTTCTTCCTATGCACAGGGAATCCTGAGATCACATGTTCATAAACTTCTTTCCCCCCAGTCATTTGGGTCATGATCAACAGGTATCCAAAGGTGGCTCTCACAGCACTCCCCTCTGTTGCATCTCTAGTACCAATCTTTGAGAATTTTTTTGATTAAATATCTTGCCATCTCATATTGTCTCAGACTGAAGTGTCCAGTTCACATCTCAGTTTTGGAAGACGCTCTGCAAATCTTCAACCATGCCTCTTTAGTCTTATTGGCTTACCATCCTCAAACTAATGATCACACAAAAAGAACAAATCAAATCTTAGACTTGCTCAGCTTCGTCCACCATGACAGCTGAGTCTGCCTCCTGCCTTGGGCTGAATTTATCTATAATAATCTTGTCAATTCAAGGTCCAGGGAATCCTTATTCCATGTAATTTATGGTAAGCATCTTCAAGTACTGGCTTTAGTACCTATGACCAGTGAAGTGCCAGCGCTTGCCTTCATACAGGCTTCCTTCAATGCAATCTGTTCCCAAAGTTCAGAAACATTTCCTCCACACTACCAAAAAATTTGCTATTATCACACCCCAAACCTCATGACTATCAGCCTGTAGATATAGTCTTGCTTTCCAATAAAAATCTTCACCACAAGTTGCCCTTAGCTAAATTTGGCCCTTGAAATATGAGACATTTTGAAATTGCATTCAGACAGTAGTTTTCAAGCTTTGTCTTCTACCTCATCTTTCACGCCTCCCTCTTGAAGCCACTGGCGCTCAACACTTTCTTTCACCTAATGTCATTTAACTCTGCTTAAGCTGCCTCCTTCAAGGAATTTGCAGTTCAACAAATCCTTGTTTTCAGAATCTCCAGAAGAAAGTTGTATTATCTGTTGGACTGGTTGTAGCCCGGAGGAATGTTCTTAGATCTTCTGATGTTTTTGCACCTCACTTTGTATAGAGAAATTCTATCGCCAGTTCCTTTCTAAATAAGGCCCTTGGTGGGTGGAGAGACAGAGGATAATGTCACAGTCTCTTACCTTTCCATGGACTGTATCAGAGGTGATCTGTTATTTCATGCCAACATCACTTAGAATGTACATATTGTTAAAGTACACAAAGTGGGAGTTTTCAAGCAATGTACAAAATAACAAAATCATATTTTAAATACTCAATGTCAGTTTTATGTTACATGAAACAATTAAAAACAGTGCTTGTACAGTACATAAACATTATGGCTGATCTATACTACTAATATGTCCCCATGTTCTCTCTACTACCCCATATACCCTTATGAACTCTTAACCTAATTTGATAAAGCATCCATTTTAAATTTTTTAAATGGGACATTGTCATTCGCTTTCAATGATACTTTTACAATTTTAGTTTAGATGCTGCTTTTCTGTGAAAAACCCTAAAATAATAAAAGTTAAGTTGGTCAAAGACTAGTAGAATTTTTCACTTTAGGAACGTTCATTCCGTTTTTTAATCATTAGTGGGGTGGAATCAAAATATTTTTTCAACCACAGTGATGGAATTTTTTTCTCAAATTAAATCATTTCTAACATTGTATATGTAGACATGTGCACACTGAAATATTTTGTTTTGGAATTTCGTTTTCGTCTGAAAAATACATTTATTTAGTTACTCCCGAAATCCCTTTTTATTTATTTTGTTTTTCGTTAAAAATTAGTCTGAAAATCCAAATGAATTAAGGTCGAACCTGTCATTGAAAGCTTTTGGTGTCTGTCGAATGTTCAAAGAAGATTCGATGGAGCAGCTAAATTGTATGACTCCGTATAGTTTAGCTGCTCCGTCGAATCTTCTTAGAACTTTCAACATACACCATAAGCCAAAGATTCAACGTTTGTATGTTTATCGCTGCTTTGTCGAATCTTTGTGATTCATGTTGAAACAGAAAATGGATTGGTAATAGTGATCACTGATCAGACAGGTAATAAGATAGGGTATATAGAATCTATATAGAATCTCAATATATTATATAGAATCTATAATAATAAATCAGCACCCCCCCCCCCACCCCCCACAACACGGGCAGCCTCTGAGGCTATCACAACACTAGCAACACTAGTATCACTATCAAGTTCACAACACTAACACAATAACAGCAGATTATTATGAAAAAGTTAAGTTTAACTGTAGCTTGCTTCACTATTGTTCTGCTGTGCTTATGCTTAATTGCTAAATAATTTAGGTTCTGACAAATGGATCAGCTAAGATTGACTGTCTTCTGAAATGATTCAGTGTCTGTCTCTTTCTGCTAGCAATCGTAAGTGAAAGTAAGTTGGCTGTACATGTGTACTTAGTTCTAGCTATTTTACTGCTCCTCCTCTTTGGTTACAATCAGCCAATAACATTCATCATCATCATTATTTTTATTTTACTTCCCCCACCCAATTCCAGCATCAATCTTTTCTCTCTCTGTCGAATCTTTTCTCTCTGACGAATCTTTTCTCTCTGTCGAATCTTTTCTCTCCATGTTGAATCCTTTCTCTCTATGTAGAATAATCCTGGACTAATAGAGTTAAGGTTAGGCACATTCGACCACAGGTCAGATAGACACAGATTGTTATTGTCAGTGTAATGTCAAATCGCCTTTCTATATCGAACTGTTGTCACAACGAAAACGAAAATAAAGCATTTATTTATGTCGGATATTTCATTTTTCGGATTCTGCACTTTCGTTATCGTTTGTTAAAACAATAACGAAAATCCCTGAAATTTGGACAAAAATGCATTCGGACGAAAACGAATGCACATGTCTAGTATATCGTTTTTATTTGACAAATTACATTTATTCCAAAACATATATAAATTAGTGCAACACTTTACATACAGATGTAGCACCCTGATGTCTTGGCAGGGGTGCTCCTGAATTTACCTGCCAGATATAGTTGCCTTGGCCAATTGTTAGGGATCAATTAATTTCACCCTAAGTCTAGAATTGCTGCACTTCTCTCTACTGTACATGGGTGGCCGGGTAGCTGGTGACATTAGATAAGATAAGGGTGATGCATGGACAGATTAGGAGTATCTAGGGTGTCTCAGCCAATGGGCAGGGGTTTTCTTGGCCCATTGGCCTGCTGGGAGAACCTATATATTTTGGTGGAGTCAGGTGATCACAGTTCTGTGCCACCTGGATGGCTGTTGGGGCTGCTAGGCAGAGTTCCAGCTGCTCGGGGGCCTATGCCGGGCACATCTGGCTGCTAGGCTCTCTGAGGGCCTATCCAGAAGCAAGAGAGCAGCATAGAGTTGGGATTGTGGCTTGCAGTCCAACCAGAAGTGACGCTTCTGCTGGCCCGAGAACCTGTCATGGTCGGAGGTAGAGGGGAAGCTGTCGCCACTAAGGGAACAGTAAAAAAGTATTTTTGTTGCGCTAGAGATATCAAATATAAGCAAGGCTATATTGTATGTAGGATAAGGGGGGAGGGGTTAAAATTGTCCAGGAGTAGGGCATAAATAAAATAATATGACAACAATAAGTCGGTGGAAAGTTATTCATAAAATAATGATTCCTGATGTAAGTTCATATATTGGGAGGAATAAAATCTGTAACCTGGGTGAATAACCACAGCCATGGACAGGAGGCAGCACACTGAAGGGTAGAACTAGAAACACCTTTAGGAGAAATATAAAAACAAAGAACAAGCAGCGCCAACCTGAGTGTAGTAATTTAACACATACTTTTATTTGCAGTAAAAAATTCACTCACTCTGTGTAAGAAAAAAACAGGCATATCATAAAAGAAATCCAAATGGACAGAAGGATGGACAGCAGGGGTTCACAGGAGACTATCCTCTCGGGCTGTATGCTCTTGTCTGGCGACGCCGGTGGCAGTGAATCAGTGAGTCTAGTGAGAGAGACAGGGAGCTCAGTGGGCTGAGAATCTACAAGAAGTGATTGTATAAAAGTAAAGGAGATTGTTACAATTTGTGTTAGGAACTGTTCTAAGACTGTTGCCATAGGAGACAGTGCTCCAGCACATGCAGATGTGGTGTCTTGCTGGATGCTTTTCCCTGCATGGCTGTCTACCTGTAGAAGTCTTGAAGTCTGCCAATTGACATTGCAACTACCTAAGAGTATCCTGGTCCTAAACCCTCTCTCCCACCATTCTGTTCAAGAGAAAATAAATCTCTTTGCATTCTACAAGTGTCTGGTGCTCATGAATCTACCTTACATTGCACCCACTATTCCTCGAGGCCCACTCTATACGGAAGGGTGATGGCTGTCCCTTGCTCTGGAGGTTCTCATTAGACTAAAGGAGGCCTGGGACCTTGCTACACATATACCCCACTATTTTTTGTGTATATATATATATATATATATATATATATATATATATATATATATATTGTAGGGGATCAGAGGGGTGAAGAGCTGGCTCAGAGGCAGTCCAGTAAAATAAAAGTGCCTTTATTCAGCAAAATAGCAAAAAAACATAAGACCAGACAGACTTGTCTTACCACAGGGATGTGCACACAGGTACAGCTCACAGTTCAGCAGCACACAGACTTAGCCCCTGTACACATGGTCGGAGATTTCGACAACCAAATCCGTCAGATTTTGTCCGTCGGATCTTGTCTGAAACTGTTGCATACACACGGTCGGACAAAGTTGTAGAAAAAATCCGATCTTTCAGAACGTGATGACGTAATTTAGTTACGATGGGACTACATTCAGGCTAGTAGCCAATAGCTTTGATGTAGGAATTTGATCTGAGCATGCGTGGCACTTGGTCCGATCAAAATTCTCTACACATGATCGGAGTATGTCCGATCGGACCAGTTTGTCGGAAAATATTTCCAACAAGTTGGAAAATTGGGTCCGACGGATATTCCGACGGAATCAGTCCGATGCATACCACACACAGTCGGATTATCCGACAACACGGTCCGACAGGACACATTCCGATGGATTCTCCGACCGTGTGTACAAGGGCTTAGAGGTAACAGTTCATGGCTCCAAACAGAGCTACAGTCTTTTTGTGATTAAGCTCACCCAGCGGGTACACCATCCAGCAATGGACATTTCCACACAGCGTGCTGCTGTGTCTCTCTCTCCTACTCAAACAGCTCCACACTGACACTTTCAGCACACCTGATAATAAGCAGGTCTGAAGGGGAAGTACCTGCCTTCTTCGATTAACCCCTTCTTAACCCTGCCCCAGGCTGACCCTCTACAATATATATATATACTTATACTGTACAATAAAGTTCATGTTGGAAAAAATACATAATGAGGTCATCATATGGTGTGGTCCCAGTCTGCCCCCCTAAAGTCTGAAGGACAGTAAACTGGCCCTTTATTTAGAAAGATTGGAGACCCCAGTATAGATGCTCAATTTGTATTTTTCAGATGTAATTAACCAGGTGAATATTTCCTGGTTATCATATGGATTTTTATCAGAGTAATGCATACTTCACACTGCATGAATACATTTTTTTTTAATTACATTACATTATCTCCATAATCATAAATAACTTTCTGTGTATTAGTATGAACTAATAGCTTCATATATCTGTGTTGCAACTGAAAATCATAAGAACGCCAGTTACTTGGTCCTTAGTAAATGTATGAAAAACAATGTTATTGCCATAAAAATATAGAATGAGTTAAGTCTTGCCTTACAGCACTGGGTTCCTATGTTCCATCACTACTAAGGAGATTATCTACAGTGTGTCTGCTGCAGGCTTTTTGCACATACACCAGTTTAATTCTACTATTCAAAGACATACTGATAAGGTAATTGCCATGTGACTAAATTGCCTGGAATTCTACATCCACTTCTTGCCAAATAAATCCATTAAATACCCATAGAAGGAGAACTCTCCAAAGACATATGCTGGGACTGACATTGTCAACCGCAGGGCTGGCTTCTAAATACACAGTATGACCAGCCAAGTCAAATGATACAGCTATATTTCCTAGAATGTTATGTGTACATTTATTAATATTTTACTAGACATCATGTTTCAGTTTAAAGTATAAAGACAAAATATTTTTTTAGATCTGAATAGAGTGGCAAGGGATTGGAATCTCTGTCAGGTTTTTATTGCTGTCTGTGTCACCCTTAGGGATATTTGCTATCAATACGCACTGGTTCACACCACAAAAATGTGCCCCAGATCCGCTCTGGATGCGTTTCTGAATGCGTGTCTTTTATTAGTTTTTGACACGTTCCGATGCATTATTAATGCGTTATTGGATACATTCCAGGTGCTTTTCTTTCTTCTTTTTTTCAGTTTTTTTCACTGTACTAGGCTCCGGTGCATTTTTGATTGCACTGGTGTGAACTATGCCATTGGAAATCATTTAACCTACTTTCCATGCGTTTTTGATGCAGAAAAAAAAATGGACTGCATGTGGTGAGAACTAGCCCTAAGTGTTTTAAACCAAAAATCATTGAGAATGAAAGTGAGTTCAAATCCAAAAAAGGGCCAGTCCACACCGTAGAAACCCAGTCCAGATGAATTCCAGATGTTTTTCTGCATGCACGTGTTTCATGCATTTTTGATGCGTTGCAGTGCGTTTTTAATGCAGTCCCGTGCAATTTCCCCCCTATTTTTTCTTAACCTTAAATAAGGACATGTGTGTTGCAGTGCGTTTTTGTGCATCTAGTTGTGTCCCGGTGCGTTTTTGATGCGTTTTACCATCCAGGAAAAATGTAGCATGTTCTACTTTATTTTTCCTCGGACTGGAACGCACTGGAACTGACCACACTGGTGTGAATTATGTCATTATGCCCTAGCTCTTCTTCAGTGCTACCATCTTTACTTATTTTGTCCGTGCACAGATGTGTAGCAGCTTCCAAATACCTGGCAGAGATCTGTGCATCAATTGTACACACCGGCTGGTTTCTGACAGCAGACCTATTGGTTAGGGGCAGCTTATTTGCGCAGCCGCAAGAACACCTTGGGGGTCATTTACTAAAGGCAAATCCACTTTGCACTTGGAAGTAAAGTCGCTCTAGATCCGAGGGCGACATGCAAGAAAAATAAAAAAAAACAGCATTTTAGCTTGGACATGATTGGATGATGAAATCAGCAGAGCTTCAACTCATTTCAGATCTACCCCTTAGATTTAGAGCGACTGCACTTCCAAGCACAAAGTGGATTTTCCTTTTGTAAATAACCCCCCTTGTGTGTGTACAGAAGTGCCACAGGTTTCTGCCAGAACCCAAAGACCTGCAGTAAACCTGCACATGCGTGGAATCTAGCAGCGTGCTTCATGGACACCCCAGGAGGCAGAACTCATTCTTGCCTAGGTCAGAAAGCAGAAAATGATGTGGTGCAGCTTAAAAAACGGTAAATAAACCTTTCATATAAAAAGAAAACAACCCTTCAACTGTTTAAAAGCTAAGGGGAGGAAAGCAAAAGATGTGGATATGGGTAAAGTTCCACTTTAAGGCCTCATTCACACAGGTACATACATATTTTCTGCACAAATTCAGGTTCTTGCTGGCAGAGCTAGCAGAAGATCATGCATATAAGCATCTAAAGTACTCATGTTTAAATGTGTACAATTCTGCTCTCATTCAAATTAATTGGTACAGATTTATGCGCAGGCGTGTTTGTGTAGGTATGTGCATAAGAACTGCAGATTTTTGCAGCACTGAACGCAAAGGTGTCCTACTTTTTTTTTTGTGCAGCTAAATCCAGTGCACATTTACGCATGTACATGCAGCTGTGTGTGTATGGGCTCATTGATTACTATAGTGCCACATTTAGATGCTGTAACGACTAACTTCAGCATTTTTTCCCCAAGGTAATGAGCCCTTAAAAAATGCAGATGGCAAAAGTTTAACCCCCCCCCCCCCCCCCCACACTCTATCCAAAATGAGAAAAAAATTACATATACTTTAAAGTAGTATTAATCCCAAAAGCAAACATTTATTATATTGCAGCTTACAGATACTTAGATGTGATGGTTGCATTCTTTTTCTTTTTTAGGCATTCTTCTTTTTATTTTTATCTGGTGATCCGGCCAGTAAACAAAACAAGCGCTCTTGTAGTTGCAGGGATGAGACAGACCATTTAACACTGACAGGGGTGCCGAAAATGATCAGCTATTTTTTATGTGAAAGCCAAAAGGAAAAAAAACTGTTTGCTAGAACTGCTTATGAAGTATTAGCTGGAGATCAGCTTCAATTTGTTACTGTATATACAGTAAATCTCTTAGTAGATCCATCACTCCATTCCCCACTAAGACTAACAATGCTGATGTCCAAATCTGCCACTGTGCCCCTTCACTCAGAGTGGTGTCTGTATAATACAAGACCAGATCACCAGGTGAAAACAGAGGAGAAAAAAGCCTAAAAAAGAAACCTAATGCAGTATTGCTAAAAACTCAAAATATTATTTTTTTCTTTACTACTGAGACAGTGGAGCGAATTAAAGTGATTGCAAAGTCTTGTTTTTTTTCTTATAAAAACAATAAACATGGTATACTTACCTGCCCTGTTGCAGTGGATTTGCACAGAGCAGCCCCGATCCTCCTCTTCTCGTGTCCTTCTTCTGTGCTCTTGGCCCCTCCCTCCTGTTCAGTGCCTCCAAAGCAAGCAGCTTCCTATGGGGGCACCCAAGCCAAGTCACAGCTCCCTGTGTCCATTCAGACATGGAGCCCCGACCCCCTTGCTCCCCTGGTTGGCTAGCTGACTTTGATTGACAGCAGTGTTAGCCAATGGCACCACTGCTGTGTCTCCAATCAAGAACAAGAATCTCGAATGGCTGAGACACTCGTGGACGTTGCTGGAAAGGAGAGGGACCTCAGGTATGTACACATGGACAGACTTTTTGACAGCAAAGGTTCGACGGAACGAATCCGTCGGACAATGTAACTGTGTGTGGGCTTCATCAGACCTTTGCTGTCGAAAAATCAGACAGACTTTAAATTTAGAACATGTTTCAAATCTTTCCGATGGACTCGAGTCTGGTCAAAAAAAAACATTCGTCTGTATGCTAGTCCGACGGATGAAAACCAACGCTAGGGCAGCTATTGGCTACTGGCTATGAACTTGCTTATTCTAGTCTGGTCGTACGTCATCACGTTCAAATCCGTCAGACTTTGGTGTTATTTGTGTGTGGCCAAGTCCGTTCGTTCGGAAAGTCTGTTGGAAGTCCGTCGGGAAGACCGTCGGACCTAGTCTGCTGGAATGTCTGGTTCTTTGTACGCAGCATTAGGGCGGCTGCTACACACAGAAAGAAGACTTTTAGCATAATGCACAGAATGCATTAAGATAAAAAAAAAAATCCTTCTGTCTTTACAACCACTTTAATAAAAAGTGATAGACAAATTCTATCACAATTAATGCCGTAAGCACCAATAAGCTTCCTTCTTTCATTTTTTTAACACAGCTTAGAAAATGAAACTATGCGCTCCAGTGGACGTAAAGTTGAGACAAAGTTTGTCTCAGACACATTTTAACATTTCCCCCAATATGTTTGCAGAGAGCCCATTATTATTATTATTATTATTATTATTATTATTATTATTATTATTAATAATATTTTTATACAGGATTTCTATTGTGCTTTATAATGATAATGTATTTGTTGTTTAGCTTCTGCTTGATATCTGCAGTGTTTCATTTAAAGCCATCAATACAAAGAATAATAATAATAATAAGCTGGTCAATGAACTCATCTGCTGGGAAGCTGAGGACATCAGTCGAGGTTTGGCAAGTTTTCAACGTTACCATAACAACAATGGCTCACCCTCCCATCCGAGCAGCAGCAGGTCTGGATGTGCATTTCCCTTTTAAGAACACTCAGCGTTGCGTCTCTCCTCCCTGTGTAAGCTGTCAGTTTATGTTCTTGGGGGCTGCCCACAGCTCATCAGTGAAGGAAGCAGCTTTATTTCCAGGCGAGAGGAAGACGGGCGATAAAACCATGTTAATCGGCTCTGGATAATTTGTTCAAGCAGGGAGAAAGGAGAGAATTAGCTTGAATCCTCTGAGTCTTAAGCAGCAGCTGGGGCCGATCGTGGAAAAAAGGAGAATGAGGGGGAATCGGCGGCGGTGATGCAATACAGACGTCTAAAGGGAAATGATTCTGCTGGGGAGTGAAGAAATGAACGGAAAGCATACTGCGAGACGAACCTGCTGATATCTACACGTTATATCCACACCGGCGGCGTCTCACAAGTGCTTCAAAACGGACGGCGCAGTGGAGCACAGAGGAAAAGCCAGGGGCGCTATGAAGGACAAAGACTTCATGCCCAACATAGAAAGGGGTAAACCTGCGACGTACACCGGTGACAAAAAAGCAAGAATGGCAGCAAAAACCAACCAGAAATGGGTGAGACTGGCGACTGTGTTTGCATATGTACTCTCGGTATCAATGGCAGCCATCATTTTGGCTATTTACTACAGCTTAATATGGATACCAGTGAGATCTGGTAGTGGGAACAGCAGCAATTTGAACCATAGTCAAGTAGTTCCTACTTTGCCTCACAAAGAAAACACAACCAATAGGCCTCAGGCCTCTGAGCTGCATTCTACTACTCAAGCCGCAGAAATGGTGAAAGGACTCAACCATGTCAAGAGGTCTCTTGAGACTAGGCAAAGCTTTGAAGCCGAGGAACAGCAGCCAATGTCCAGCAACACACCATCAGAGGCAAGATCAGGACGTTCAGACCCACAGATGAAGCAGTCTGGGGAAGCTGCGGAGGTCTTTATCACAGGGCTGGCTCAGGATTCCGGCATAAACACTCTGGTTTTTGATGGAGCTGATTTTGATACACAGCCAGAAATGAGCTCTGCTGATTTTGAAAAAATCAGAGAGAAAAGCCATTACAGGAGATAACCAAAGATTTGGGATATTATCATTTACAGCACATGTTATATCTATGTATGCATGGCAGTGTGGATATAATGATAAACCACTGCAGAGTCTAAAAGGTCTGCAATGCATTTCAATCCCATCTGTCAGCAAAAAGATTACAAGAAGACACCTCTTTGGACCAAAGTGAGCTAATTACAGCTGTAGACCAGCCTTTTGTTTGCCTTGCATGTCAAGCCTCCTCCTTTCGTGCATTACCTCTTGCCTTGCTGGTTTAGCAAAACGGGGCGTTCATATATACAGTAAATTAGATTGCTTTGGCAGGGTAAACCATGACAAACACAATAACATTCCTTCTCTCCAGCACCTTCCATGTAGACAATAGCTTAGAAATGTGAATGACACACAAAGTCATTTAATATTGATGTCATAATTGGTAGCTTGGTTTGGTTCAGTACTGCTTCTGAGCATCATTCTAAAAGCTTGTAGAGAGTTGAGATCTTTGAATGCTAATTTGAACTGTGTTGGTCTGCCATTTAGATTTAAAGCTGGAATTCATATTTGTTATGCAGTACTATAGTACCACTGAAATTTATTTACATTCTACGGCAGGATACCTAATGTCTATATTGAACTATTGGCAGTCATTTCTTTGCATGCTTTAATAATGAAAAAGCATTAGTCGTTGAGCTAAAGAGAAGGGAAACATTGTACTTACTGACAAAACTGCAAACAAGTAGTTGCCTTAAAGCCAAAATGTTTTACAGAAAGCCCTCTTGGCGCGTCGCTTTATGTATGCCATTCTATTAAGCACTAATTGGGTTCAACTTTTCTCTAAATGATATTTTTAGGAAAACTGGGAATTTGTGTCTTGAACCTTTTTTTGTAATAATATAAAAGATCATCTCCAACTTGAGGTGCCAAGTTTTCTCAGGACAGAATATGACAATGATAGTAAGCAACAAAATCCCTGCTGCCGCATGGGAGCCAGACTTGCATACCTTGCCCAGTTCATCCACATGCAATCAATATCCAGAAAATGGGTCTGTGTAGCTCTTTTATTTGAAGAATCGGATTTAAAGGTTTACGACAAGAGAAAAAGCTGCTTATTTGTAAGGACAAAAGCTATACTTACAAATTGTCACTTTACATAGTTACATAGTTAGTAATGTTGAATAAAGACACTAGTCCATCAAGTTCAACCTGAGTGAGTGTCAACAATTGTCCCTATCCCTGTACATTGCACACTCACATCGGTCCCTACCCTCAAGGAGCCCGCTTTGTATGAAATGTGGCAAGTCTTTATTAACCTGTATACCCGATTTATATCATTTAGTTATGGTTGAGCAGAGAGCTTCATGGACCCTTTTTTTATTTGAAATGATAGATTTGGGGACAGATCTGGTTATTGCTTAGTCTTCGGTGCTTTCTGAGTCACTGACCAGGAAAAAATAAAGAGATGTGGAATTTTGGCCTTTCTCCAATTTTTCTTTGTGGCATGCTTTTTTTGGGTCTGTGAGTATGAAACACCAAAGCTAGACAGAGCCGGGCAATCATCACTTGTAGAAAAAATACAAGCAATGGTAGCCCACATACTTTCTTTGTGACACTTTAAAATAGTAGGCTTAGTAGGGTAATATTTCATTGTAAATTTTCGAATTACATAATTTCACCTATATTAGTAACTAAATGATTCATATTGGTTGAAATACATTTAATGCAGAGACACAGATTGCTGGAGAAAGAAATGTTCCTCAGAACCCTTTGAAACTGAGTGGAGATACATTCTATATACACATGTTGATCCTAATACTCCTCCACCCAAATTCTAAGTGGCAATCTCACACAGATTCTTGCTTCTGTTTAAAACGATTGGGTTTACTTACAGTAAAACAACACAGGCTTACACAATCCAGCAACATAAGTTGCCAATACATACCTTTAATATTTAATGCTGACTTGCCAAAGTCCCCCTGCATTCATCTCTAAAAAAGATGGGGCATGGGCACACTGGCCCTGTTGTGTCCCCTGTTTGGGTTGCTAAGGACCTAGTATTGTATTGTGGGTTGCTCTTGATGATTAGTCTTATTGGAAGCACAGAGGATTCCTGGGTGTATAGCTAAGCCAGAGAGGAAAACAAAGGAATGCAATGGCACCTTATAGGGCCTGCAGTTTTATGGTGTCCTAATTTACTCCTTTTTAATTCACTTTTCGATAATTCATTTAAATCCAAATGATATAGATGTCCTTTATCCATTGCTGTGGGTTCAATCTATGCAGAAATGGTAACCTCATATAAAGGTGGAGAGGCAGGTTTGTCTTATGTAGCAGCACAATAACTGTCAGACTTATTAGACAAAGGATTTTGTTTTCCTTGACCTTGACCCTTCTATAGGCCCTTCTTTGACACAAATTAAATGTATAAGTGACTATAATTTATGGTCATGGCCCATATATAATTAGAATGCAGAGTATTAATCCTGGTTTGGAATAGCCAGTAGGCATAAAATATATTATTAACTGCTTGCCGACCGCAGAACACAGATGTACGTCGGCACAATGGCACAGGCAGGAAAATGGGCATACAGGTACGTCCCTTTAAATTTGCTGCCTTCCTTGCATGCTGCGGGAGCCCGCTGCAGGAGCCCACTGCAGGAGCCCACTGCAGGAGCCCACTGCAGCAGTGTTCCCACGGGTCCCGAGAACTCAATGTCTCCGGCCGCCTACGGTTGTGGTGTGGAGAGGTAGAACGGGGAAGTGCCAAACAAGGCATTTCCTCATACTGTCTGTGAATGGGAGCAGTGATCGCTGTCATGTCCTAGGTAGTCCCTCCCCTCCACAGTTAGAATCACTCCCTAGGACACACTCAACCCCTTCATTGCCCCCTAGTGGTTAACCCCTTCCCTGCCAGTGTGATTTACACAGTAATCAGTGCATTTTTATAGCACTGATCGCTGTATAAAAGACAATGGTCCCAAAATAGTGTTAAAAGTGTCCGCCTTAATGTTGCAGTCGCAATAAAAAATCACAGATCGCCTCCATTACTAATAAAATAATAATAATAATAAAAATGCCATAAAACTATCCCCTATATTGTAGATGCTATAACTTTTGCGCAAACCAATATATGCTTATTGGCCTAAACCGAGGAAAAAAAAAAATTATATATATTTTTGGGGGATATTTATTATAGCAAAAAAGTTAAAAATATTGAGTTTTTTTCAAAATTGTCACTATTTTTTTGTTTATAGCACAAAAAATAAAAACCGCAGAGGTGATCAAATACCACCAAAAGAAAGCTTCATTTGTGGGAAAAAAAGGACGTCAATTTTGCTCGGGTCAGGAAGGGTGTAAAATCATCCGGGGCTGAAGTGGTTAATATCCTATTGTAGGCCCTCATCCTTTTATTTATTAATGGCGCTTAAATGACTCCAGTCTGACACTGTCTGCCCTGATTACAGAGATCATCTTAATAGAGCTATTTTACAATTACTTTGTGCCCCTTTTATTGTCAGATGGGTCAGTTATGATGATCAATTTGACCAAAAAAGTGGTAATCTATATTATTTAATTATTTACTACTGAGTGTACGTTTTACACCACCTTGTGAACCTTTGATCAATTCAAGCACTTTTTTTTCTGAAAAGGGAAATGTAAACACTGATTCTTAGGGCCTGAGGCCAACATCATATTTCTACCATCTATGAAATCTTTCACATAGCTCAGAGTGTAGATATAGGTTTTTATTTTATACTAGTAGAATGGCAAAATATTATTAGGGAAAGATATGTTGATACTTTTTGATACAAAGAATTTCTACAGCTAGCAGAGCTCAGGTATGTAAACAGTTAAATTGTACACACGTGTATATAAAGTGTACAGTGTATATACCTTACCACTATGTATAAGCAGATGCATCAATATCATGTGTATAGTAATAAATTAGTGAAGTGTGGATACCAGTTGTTTTTAATGTCTCTTATTTAGTATTAAGGCATTTTACATTTCATTCTAAAGAATGTGTCACATACCAGAATTATGCCCTGTACACACGATCGGACATTCTGGCGACAAAACTCGTCAGATTTTTTCTGACAGATTTTGGCCCAAACTTGTCTTGCACACACGGTCGCACAAAGTTGTCGGAAAATCCGATCGTTCAGAACGAGGTGACGTAGAACACGTACGACGGGACTATAAAGAGGGCAGTAGCCAATAGCTTTCGTCTCGTAATTTATTCTGAGCATACGTGGCACTTTGTGCGTCGGAATTGTCTACGTGCAATCGGAATTTTGTTGTCGGAAAATTTTAGATCAGATCTCAAACTTTGTGTGTCGGAATCTGATGGAAAAAGTCTGATGGAGCCCACACACGATCGGAATTTCCGACAACACAGTCCAATCCAATCGCACATTTTCCGACCGTGTGTACATGGCATTAAACTGACACTAAACTCAAACTTTTTATAATAAAAACAATGCAATATGTCTAAATATAACTAGAACTTTCCTTCTAGCTCTTTTCTTTTGTTTCATCTCTCAGATGCAAGCTTTTTTTCTGCTATTCTCGGACTTCCTCTTCTAGGGTGGCTACATTCATACTCCATGCGCCCGTGCTTGCCCCCGAGATGGACTACACATCTACCTGCAGACATGTTGAGTTCTTTGGTAATTGTAGTATGCGGAGAGCGGAGCATGTGAAATAACGCCATTGCTGAATTGCTGCGACCATTGACGCAGACAGCAGGACTCGACCCCGCCCTGGCTCCCACGTCATTGGATTTGATTGACAGTAGTGGGAGCCAATGGCTGTGTTGCTATCAATCTATCCAATCAGGACCCGAGCTGGAGATGGTGTGCTCATCTCCGTTGCTGGAAAGACCGGGTTGAGATAAGTAAAAGGGGGGCTCTGGGGGGCTGCTGCATCACATGCATAGAATGCATTAAGGTGAAAAACCTTGAGGGTTTACAACCCCTTTAAGCGGTATTAAACCCAAAAACCAAACATTTAATATATTGCAGTTTACCAATAATTAGATGTGGTGGCTGCATTCGTTTTATTAATTTTTTTAGGCTTGTTTCCCTCTGTTTTCACCTGGTGATCCAATCCGTAACACAGCTCCTGTATTAGAGTGCCTCCACTCTGGATGAAGGAGCACAGAGACACCTTTGGACAGCAGCATTGTTAGTCTTGGGGGAGGGTAGTGTTGTAAGTACCAGCAGAGTTAGCTAAACAAATTGAAGGCAAACTTTATATTTTTATGTCAGGACAAATTTTGTCTCTTGTGTTTACAATGCAGCAGGGCAGCCGCTCAGCACAGGACCCAGAAGTTAGCCGACATCAATATATTGGGGGGTGCTACTACTATGATTTCCAGCTTCGAGATATGGTATATGCATAGTTACATTGATCCAAGATGGACCTATGTAAATGTATGTACCTATGTAAAAATATCCACACCTGGAGTTCTTCTTTAACCACTTCAGCCCTGGAAGGTTTACCCCCCCATGACCAGGCCATTTTATGCAACACGTCACTGCGTTACTTTAACTGACAATTGCACGGTCGTGCGAGGCTGTATCTAAACTAAAATGTATGTCCTTTTTTCCCACAAATAGAGCTTTCTTTTGGTGGTAATTGATCACATTTCTGCGGTTCAACCACTGCGGTTTTTATTTTTTGTGCTATAAGCCGTTGTAGCTGTACGTCGGCCCTTTAAGACACTGTAGGAGGCAAGAATGCGTGCCCGCAGTGTGCACCCACGATCGCTCGTGACAGAGTGATTACTGGGATCTGTGTGTATAAACACACAAATCTTGGATCTCTCAGGGGAGAGGAGACATATCATGTGTTCATACTAAGTATGAACACCGATATCTCGCCTCCCCTAGTTAGTCCCATCGTCCCCACAGTTAGAACACACACTACGAAACACATTTAACCCCTTGATCGTCCCCTAGTGTATTATTAGTGCATTTGTATAGCACTGATCACTGTATAATTGTCAATGGCCCCAAAAATCTGTCAAAAGTGTCCAATTTGCCAAAATATTGCAGTCCCAATAAAAATCGCTGATCGCCGCCATTACTAGTAAAAAAAAATAATAATAAAAATGCTATAAATCTATCCCCTATTTTGTAGACACTATAACTTTTGCGCAAACCAATCAATATACGCTTGTTGCGATATTGCCTACCAAAAGTATATAGAAGAATACGAATTGGCGCCTACAAAATATGGGATATTTTTGTTTTAATGTTTTATTAGTAATGGTGGTGATCAGTGACTTATAGCAGGACTGCGATATTGCGGCAGACAGTCGGGACACTAATTGACACTTTTGGCACTTTTTGGGAATCAGTGACAAGTGCTAAAAAAAATGCACTGTCACGGTATTAATGACACTGGCAAGGAAGGAGTTAACATCAGGGGCCATCAGAGGGCTCAATGTGTGCCTGACGTGTTTTACTACCGTTGGGGAGGTGTTTGTACTAGGAGAAGACATGGATCGGTGCCTCTGCTTAGCAGAGACACAGGATCCATGTCTTTTGTAGTGACAGATAGGCAGACCGCTGTTCTGTCAGTATATTGAAGCCTTGGTGGGTGTCGACAGACATTAAGTATAACATTTTGGGCCCATTTTATATACAAGTTTTATCCTTTAACTGCTTGCCGACCAGCTCACAACCATATACATTGGCAGAATGGCACTCCTGCGCAAACTGACATACCTGTACGGCAGTTCGCAAAAGCAAGATAGCAGGCACATGCTGCAGGAGCTGGTCCAGTGGGCTCAATGTGCACTGGCGGCCTGCGATCTTGGCCAGGAGAGGCAGAACAGGGAAATGCAACAAATGTAAGCAAAGCACTTCCCTGTTCTGCCTAGTGACATGACAGAGATCTACTGTTCACAGTGATCGGGAGCAGTGATCTCTGTCATGTCAGTGGTAGCCCCCCCCCCCCCCCTACAGTTAGAACACGCTGAGGGAACATACTTAATCCCTTCCCTGCCCGTGATATTTATACAGTAATCAGTGGCTATTTATAATGTTATTGCTATTGTATAAATGTCAATGGTCCCAAAATAGTGTCAAAAGTGTCCGATCTGTCCGCCGCAATGTTGCAGTCCAGATAAAAATCACAGATCACCGCCATTACTATTACAAAAAAATGTATAATAAAAATGCCATAAATCTATCCCCTATTTTGTAGACGATATAACATTTGCGCAAACCAATCATTAAACACTTATTGCGATTTTTTTTTACCAAAAATATGTAGAAGAATACATATCGGCCTAAACTGAGGAAGAAATTCGTTTTTTTATATATTTTTTGGGGATATTTATTATAGCAAAAAGTAAAAAATATTGCTTATTTTTGAAAATTGTCTTTCTTTTTTTGTTTATAGTGCAAAAAATAAAAACTGCAGAGTTGATCGAATACCACCAAAAGTAAGATCTATTTGTGGAAAAAAAGGACGTCAATTTTGTTTGGGTACAGCGTCGCACAACCACGCAATTGTCAGTTAAAGCGACGCAGTGCCGAATCACAAAAAATGCTCTGTTCATTAAGGGGGTAAAATCTTCCAGGGCTGAAGTGGTTAAAAACACTGCAAAAAATAACTGCCACTGCTGGAAGTACAGTGTAATCCTAACTTCTTGTTCAAAGTGGTAGTAAACAAAACAAATACAATTTTGGGCCCCCTGCAGGTTTACTACATAATGTGTCAGTATGAATAAGAAGTTGGGATTACACTGTACTTCAAACATACTCACAGTTATTTTGTGCAGTGTTTTTTAAAGGGATAAAACATGTATATGAAATGTACTGGTGCATGTTTAGGAAATATTAATTTACCTACAGGTGAGCCTGTTTTTAAGCTTACCTGTAGGTTCACGTTCAATAAATTATATATATGTGTGTATGTGTGTGTGTGTGTATATATATATATATATATATATATATATATATATATATATATATATATATATATATATATATATATATATATATATATATATATATATATATATTTATAATTTGGATAATGCCTGGACATACACTATAAAGTAAAGTGATCATGTTTTCAATTTGTTAGTAATCAGTTTGTCATTTGTTTCTTAATATGAATATGGGTGGACTCCTAATGTTTTATGTAACGGATGCAAAACATGCTACATACAGTGCTCACTTGCCTATTTATGTATAGTAGATTTCAAGGGTGCTGAAAAAAATAGGGCATGGTTGCACGACACACATTAAACCACTATCACACACAATGAAGCACAAATAGAGCTTGGAGCAACAGGATTTTCTCTGTACTGTCCTAAGACATTACAAACTATTTGTTTTAAAACCAATAGGATTTTATTTTACATATATATTTAAAATTACAAGAAGAATAAAAAAAAAACTAATCAAAAAAAGCACTCAACAGTACATGGTTAATCCCTCCCTCTCCACATGTTTCACCGTTTCCTGCTTCCTCATGAGAGAAGACGGGGAAGGGAACCAAGCACTGAAAATAATAATGAGAGACATAAGTATATATATATATACATATATATATAAGTATATGACATAATACACAGTTAATATCACATATCTTAAATATCCTGCAAATAATTATTTCAGAGGGTAGTATAGGAGATCTTTACCTCAAAGACTGAATCAATTGAACGGCAATCAAAGAAGGCACAGAGGAAAACTATCCCTAGGCGAGCATGGGAGCAAAAGCACAAGGCCCCTGCAAATAGTACTATGTACAATATAGAAAATCTTCTTGGTTATCCAATATAGTGTTTTCAAACATAATATAGTAGATAAGGCATGAGATACATACCATTGGTGTTACCTTGGGCTAGAAAGGATCAACAGGCTCAAAAAAGATTAATAGGTATTTGAGTAGATGGAGCATGGCTGAATCATAAGGTCATACATAGGAGGGTTTCATACCCAACTTGGATACAGCCATCAATTTTGATGGTGTAGTGACAACATATATCTAAAAATACAGAAGGGGGGAGTAACCAATACCAGATTCTATCCCAGGCATATAATGATAAAAAATGCTTTCATAGGATTAACAGCAGAGAAGAAGAAGGGATAGGAAGTCCCCACCCCTTCTTCTTCTCTGCTGTTAATCATATGACAGTCATTTGCCACAAAATATTTTATATCATTATATGCCTGGGATGGAATCTGGTATTAGTTACTTACTTACGTTTTCTTCTTGTAATTTTAAATACATATGTAAAATAAAATCCTATTGGTTTTAAAACAAATGGTATGTAATGTCTTGTGATGGCACAGAGAAAATCCTGGTGCCCTAACCTCTATTTGTGCTTCATTATGATTTCTAGGATGTAGGTACCTGTATTTTTAATACTTTCCAGAGCAGCCATTGTATAATACTGTTACACATAAACTATCATTCTCTTATCTGCTAATATTTACTTGCTAATACTTCAACATACTACTCTGCTGCTGGAAATACCCGGTATTTCTGGGTACAGTGCAATCCATTGTCAGGCCCAAGCACTGTCACCTGAAGGAGGGTGGGTGGATGGGGGGTTATTAACATTAAGTCAGACTTTACAACTCAGTGGTCCAGTGTGTGAACAGAAGAATGGAAGAGTTTAAGCCTCCGTTCATATCGGGGCGATTTGGCATGCGATTTGACAGGTTAAATCGCAGGCCAAATCGGAGGCTACTGCTGGCAATAGCACCGTCTTAATCGGTGCGACCCTGACTTTGCAGGGCAGCACCGATTCCCAATAGTAGTTCCTGTACTACTTTTGGTGACTTTGGGTGTGATTTCAATAGACATCTGTGCAGGAACCCACACAGATGTCACTGAAAAGGCTCCCGAAGTCGGACTGACATGCGGGTATGACATCAAACGAGTTTAGCTGAACTAACGCAATTTCTAACCCACAGTCAGTGTGAACCTAAGCTAGGGAAAGTAGGTATCAGAGAGGAGGTGGGCTATCAAAAGGACTTGTCACTTTGCCCTTGGAAAAGGAGAAAAAAGTAATAGGCTCATTATAATATTTAAAGTTGAAGTAAACCCTTTTTATGAATATGAACCTACAGGTAAGGCTATAATAAGGCTTACCTGTAGGTACAATGAATATCTCCTAAACCTGCAGATATTAACAATGCATGCAGCGGGTGACATCACTGGCACATGCACTCTGAAGGGACGGCATACCTGTACCATCCGTTCAAAGCTCCCTGCCGCTGCCCATGACTCCCTCGTGCATGCGCACGCAGGAGTGGCGTCATCGCTACACAGCCAATGGGACAGCTGCAGGATGCGAACCTGGATGGAAGACCGAGTGAAGATGGAAGAGCCTTTAGCGATGACGACATGCCGCTGCGGGGGCTTTACTCTACGGTAAGTATTTCATAATGTGCTAGTACGCAATGCATACTAGAACATTATGCCATTGTCTTACAGAATAAAAAAAAAATGCTGTTTACTACCGCTTTAAGGATTGTAGTAGAAAATTCATGTGGATTTCATTATGAAAATTAGTTGGTGGGAAACAAACCCATGACCCAAGTATTCCCAGGAAAGTACTATTTGCTTAATTATCATGTTACCATATCTGATAGCTGAATTTCAGACAGATCAAAATAGGTACAACTGAATGCAGCTCTGTATCCATTAATACATCATTAAATAAAAACGCCTACTGAGCCCTGGTATTATCACCCTACGGACCGCCTACCTTCACCTGACATGGCAGCCTGAGTTGATAGTGCACATGCAGTAGCCTTGATGGTTTTCCCGGAAGCAAAAATGATACCAGACATCATATTCAGCAGCTGGTACTGCCCCCAAAAATTACCCATTTAAGTGAATAGGACTGCCTTTGCAAAGGCACTGCAACCACATCTAATGCACATAGTTGCAGTGCAGGTGGGCTTTCAATGGATAAAACAGGTATCCAGGAGGCAACATGTTGCCTCTGAGCAAGGCCAGATCTAGCTGGTCTAATGTGGGGGTGCAGTAAAAAATGTCAAAGGGGCAGAGGACAAGAGGTCAGCAGGGCAGAGGATAGGGTCAGCAGTTAGCAGGGCAGTGGACAGGGGGTCAGCGGAGCAAAGGATGGGAGGTCAGCAGAAGAGTGTATAGGATTCAGTAGGGCAGTGTACATTGGTCATCGGAGGTGGGGACAGGGGTCACTGCTGTCAGGGCAGAGTCTGGGCACAGGCAGCAGAGCTCCTCTTCCCTACACAGTACAGTACAGATTCCCTTACACAAAGCCACAATCTGTATGGTGTGTAGCTGGCTACTGCAGCTGTGCTAGCATTCCGACCTGGGAATTGTACAGGTCAGAACTGTAAAATATCAGCCAGCTACACACTGGGACGATCATGAAAATCTGATTTCATCTACAATGGGAAAAATAATTATTTGATCCTTTGCAGATTTGGTAAGTTTGCCCACTTACAAAGACATTAAGGGTCTATAATTGTTATCATAGGTGTATTTTAACTACTTGCCAACCAGCCGCCGTTGTTATACAGCCATGATCTCTCCTGAGAAAGACAGAATGGGGATCTATCAATGTAAAAAGGAAGATCCTAATTCTGTCAGGGAAGTAGAGAGGGATCTACTGTTTCTAGTAATAAGGAACAGCGATCTCTCTCCATTCCCTGTTCGTACACTGCCCCCACAGTTAGAAACACCTCCCTAGGGAACACTTAACCCCTTCATCGCCCCCTAGTGTTAACCCCTTCCCCGCCAGTGACATTTATACAGTAATCAGTGGCTATTTTAGTTCTGATCGCTGTATAAATGTCAATGGTCCCAAAAAAAGTGTCAATAGAGTCCGATCTGTCCGCTGCAATATCACAGTCCCACTAAAAGTCGAAGATCACCACCATTACTAGTAAAAAAAATAATAATAATAGGAATGCCATAAATCTATTCCCTATTTAGTAGACGCTATAACTTTTGCGCAAACCAATCAATATACACTCCCTGTGATTTTTTACCAAAAAATATGTAGAAGAATACACTTTAGCCTTAACTGATGAATACATTTGTTTTTTTTACATTTTGTTTTTATATTATAGCAAAAAGTAATATATAAGAAGGCCAGTATGGTGGCCTGGAATTATGGGAGGAGCCCGGAGGGGTATATAACCAGCCCGTTCACCTGTCTTCCTTGTCGGTTCCTGTGCGCGATATCTGTTACGTCAGAGATCTAGGGCCGACTGTTCGAGACCAAACGTAGTGAGTGGTGTTCGTGAGTTCCCGTGTTTGTTAGTCCCGATCGTGTCCGTGTTGTTAGTCGTCTTGTCTTTCGTAAGCGTTCGTGTGTTTCCTTGTCCGAGTGTCGCAATAATCAAAAAAATTTGCCGTTGTCGTACAACGCATCTGGGCCGGCTGTCGCAGGTAGGGCTTCGGCACCCATTTTTCATTTCATGTTTACTATGTCACTTAAACACGATATCCTGAACTCACGAACCGCTCACTTTACATTTCACGAACGTATTTTAATACACGTCACCCGTACTCGTTACCACATGTCACTACTCCTTTTCTTTCCAAAGAGAAGTCGTTATCACCCATTCGTCACATATCGTGCCACATCAGGCACTTCATTTCGTAGACATTTCAACGACTCCCCAATCATTTCTAAAATATTCGAATCGTTCGAATCATTTCGAAGCACAGCCGACTGCTCGTCATGTCAAACATCAAGCAGTCCGAACCATTTCAAATTCATTTCGAATCGTTTCAAATCGTTACGAGTCATTTCAAACCATTTCAAATCATGTCGGGTAATTTCAAAATCATTTCGAATCATTTCATATCATTTGAATCATTTCAATCGTTTCATGTCATTTCGAATCATTTCAATCATGTTATGTCATTTCAAATCATTTTATGTCGTAGCATTTCAAATCATTTCATATCAGTTCGAATCATTTCACTCATTTCTGTCACTTACCGCGCTCCGATTCGAATCTTGTTGCATCCCCGATGCACCGATTCGCTTCGACGTGCCCCAGGTTTCGGCCTCATTTCGGTACATGCTCCAGAGACGGAGTCACTCGTAGGTTCAGGCACAGTCCCTGATTCTAGTCTTTGTCATGGCATTTTCATTTCTTGTCACGTACTACGCCCCGAGACGAATCCAGTCGCATTACCAGGTATGCACCGATTCGCCTCGGTACGCCCAGCTGTCGGCCTCATTTCAGTACATGCTCCAGAGACGGATTCTTTGTTAAAATCATCATTCCAGTCGTTGATTCTTGTCTCTGTCATGGCATATCATTTTCTGTCACTTATTACGCTCCGATTCGAATCCTGTCGCATTCATCAATGCACCGATTCGTTCCGGTGTGCCCAGCTGTTACGCCTCATTTCAGTACATGCTCCAAAGACAGGATTCATTTCATCATTGATGGGCCACCCTCTGACTTTTGTCTTTGTATGAATAGTCACACCTGTGTACCAAATTCGTCTTGGCGTGCCCTAGGACAGGCCTCATTTCAGTACATGCTCCAGAATCCGTTTCGTGCTCGGTCGCAAGATTGCAGCATGGCGATCCAGACCTCTGTCATGGCAGACTCACTCATTTCACTGTCACGTACCACTTCCTGGTTTGAATCCAGTTGTTTGTTCAATGTTTTGATTCCTGCCGGGGGCCTTGCTCATAAGCCTCATTTCACTAAAATTGCCTCGATTTTCAATACATGCTCCAGAGTCCGGTTAGCTGTCAGTTGCACCTGCGACGCAACCAAATCGCATCTCTGTCATGGTAGACGTCTCATTCAAAAGGCAACGTTTCATTTGTTTGTTTGTCTCATTTCATTTCAAAATCTCGTCATCTCATGAAGTCACTATTTAGCTAGCCATCTGTGTTTAGGTATTGAACTCTCAAACAAACTTCACCTTCATGTTCTCAGGTCAGTCGAGTTTCAGTAGGTCCACCCTGCACCTGGTCGGACGGTGCCTCCTTAGGTAAGAAAAAAAAAAAAATGATAATACATATATGAAGAAAACGCACATGAGCGGAAGCATCCTTCTCATTAACCACTTGCAGACCGGGCCAATTTGCTGGTCAAAGACCAGACCCCTTTTTGCGATTCGGCACTGCGTCGCTTTAACTGACAATTGCGCGGTCGTGCGACGTGGCTCCCAAACAAAATTGACGTCCTTTTTTTCCCATAAATAGAGCTTTCTTTTGGTGGTATTTGATCACCCCTGCGGTTTTTATTTTTTGCGCTATAACCAAAAATAGAGCGACAATTTTGAAAAAAACGCATTATTTTTTACTTTTTGTTATAATCAATATCCCCCAAAAATATATAAAAAAAACATTTTTTTCCCTCAGTTTAGGCCGATACGTATTCTTCTACATATTTTTGGTAAAAAAAATCGCAATAAGCGATTATTGATTGGTTTGCGCAAAAGTTATAGCATTTACAAAATAGGGATAGTTTTATAGCATTTTTATTAATAATTTTTTATTATTATTTTTTTTTACTAGTAATGGCGGCGATCAGCGATTTTTATTGTGACTGCGACATTGTGGGGGACCCATCGGACATTTTTGACACATTTTTGGGACCATTGTCATTTATACAGTAATCACTGCTATATAAATGCAGTGATTCCTGTGTAAATGACACTGACAGTGAAAGGGTTAACCAGTGGTTGGCAGTGTAGGGGTTAAGTGTTCCTAGGGGTGTGTTACTAACTGTGGGGGGGTTGGGCTTTCATTTAGTGAACACTGATCTCTGCTCCAATCACATGGAGCAGAGATCAGCGTCACTAGTTGCTAGGCAGAATGGAGAAATGTTGTTTACACAGCATTTCCTCCATTCGGCCGCTCCGTAAGACGATCGCGGGGATGCCCGCGGCGATCGACTCACGGGGGTCCCGACCAGCGCCGGAGCGCGCCGCTGGCGGCGCGCTCCCGATGGCAGGGCGGCATTGAATATTGGACGTACCTGTACGCCAATATGCCTGCCCGTGCCATTCTGTCGACGTACATCGTCGTGCGCTGGTCGGGAAGTGGTTAAGTAGGTATTTCTTCAGGAGTCACCAACGAGTCTTGTAATCCATGTCACCCTTATGTAGGTTCCGCTTAGAAGAAAACCCAAACCCGAGGACAAGTAGGCTCGCCTAGGCCTGAATTACGCCACCATGTCCCTGGCCGGCAGTGAGGATCTCACAGCCCCATTATCTCCATCTCCAGTCTCAGAGAGTGGCAGCCAGTGGTCCCCCAGAGCATGGACCATTCCCAGACTGACAACTGAGCTGAGGCACAGAGGTGTACCTTTTCCGGCAACAGCCAGAAAGGCCGAGCTTTTCAAGCTCCTCTTTCCTCCCCCAGCTGTGGCAGAAGCTAGTACCCAGCAGGCCTCCCTGGGTTCTATCGCCGCCTCAATTTCGCAACTGCATACCCTGGTATCTTCCCTGGCGACCTCAATTTCAGAGGTCCAGAATCGGGTGGCCCTCCTCGAGACCCGCCCAGTACCAGCAGCCCAGGCAGTAACTAGCCCACTCACAGGTATCACCGGTGTACGTCAGTTGTGTACCCTTCTCATCTGGTATCGGCCAGCGTCAGGAAGGACATCCTAGAGGGCAAGGATGTCAATCTGGCTTCTCTACTCATCTGCATCCACGAGCTTGCGGAGAACAAGGCTTATACATGGGGGGATGTGTCAGTGGTCCTCAAGGCCAAAGACCCCAGGCTGGACAGAAAGCTTTCGGTCACCGAATTTACGTTGGCCTTCGGCATGTTGAGAGATGTCGTCTGCTCAGCCTCCCCCAACAGGAGGGAGGAGCTGGATCGCTACCTCCATGCTATAGTAGATCTAGGCTACAAATACGGCGGTTTTTCGTTTTATGACTACCACCGCTCCTTCTCGGCTAAAGCGGCCGCCAGGCTCTTCGAATTCCAGACGCCTACTGACTGGAGCGTCATGGATACTGAGCTATTTTGCCGCCACTTTGCGGTTCTACGGTCTCCCCTCTGTGCTATTTGCCAGTCGGCTACCCATACCGCTACCTGGTGCGCCAACTCAGTGGCAGCCCGGCCCTCAGACAATCCTTCTGCGTCAGGTACTGCTCAGGGCCAACAGGCGCCGGCACGCCTGCCGCAGGTGGATAAATTTGGGCGCCCGGTCAAGACCGTGGGAGGTGCAGCAATCTGCAACAACTACAATTGCGGGTCATGTAATTTTAGTCAATGCAGGCTGCTCCACATATGCACGCTATGTCATAGGGCTCATCCCAGGCTTATGTACCCAGCAGGCCTCCCTGGGTTCTATCGCCGCCTCAATTTCGCAACTGCATACCCTGGTATCTTCCCTGGCGACCTCAAATGGCCTTCTACGGCTTCTTATGGCCAAGCGAGTTTACTTGTAACAGCCCCACAGCCCGCATGCTGTGCAAACGCCACCTGGTCCGTTACGAAGACCATTTCATTTTACACTTAGCAGTCTCCAAAACGCAGCAGCTTGGCTCTGGTACGGACATACATTTCTATAAGACCAACAACCGCTGGTGCCCGGTCGCCACTCTCATCCGCTTGTTGACCCTTCTGGCCGATCAACCAGACACGAGCCCGCTTCTGCCATTTCATACTAAACCTCTAAACGCTGCCCGGTTTATGGAACATGTCAGGATACTCCTGCGTATCCTTCAGCTCAACCCTACTCACTACTCCGGACATTCATTCCGTATCGGCGCAGCCTCAACAGCCTCCCGCCAAGGGGTCCCGGACCATGTCATCAAGAAGTTGGGCAGATGGAAGTCCACCTGTTTTGCCCGTTACATACCCAATCCACAAGTGGAGATGGCCCAGGCCTTTGTCAAGCTCACTCAGTAACAAAACTAAAAACAATAAAGCACAATCCCTACCTGAATGTTTTGCCCCCTTATTTTGGTATACCGTACGTTAGACCAGGGCACACTTTCAGGTCCATTTCAAGTAAGCAAGTTTATGTTAACCTTGTTTGTCATCCTTATCCGTATCGGTCAGAGGGCTCTGAACCATAAATAAGAAGGCCAGTATGGTGGCCTGGAATTATGGGAGGAGCCCGGAGGGGTATATAACCAGCCCGTTCGCCTGTCTTCCTTGTCGGTTCCTGTGCGCGATACCCACCCTCCCATCCCCCTTTTTTAGGGCATTTCTCAAGCATTTTACTCCTCATGAGAGTACTCATTTCACTTCATTTCATGTTCATTTCATTTAATACTCATTTCTCAATCTAGGGTATGCCCCCTTATTTTGGTATACCGTACGTTAGACCAGGGCACACTTTCAGGTCCATTTCAAGTAAGCGAGTTTATGTTAACCTTGTTTGTCATCCTTATCCGTATCGGTCAGAGGGCTCTGAACCATAAATATATATATATATATATATATATATATATATATATATATATATATATATATATATATATATATATATATATATATATATATATATATATATAATTTTTATTTTTTTAATTGTCACAAAAAAAAAATTATAGCACAAAAAAAAACCACAGAGGTGATCAAATACCACCAAAAGAAAGCTCTATTTAATGGAAAAAATGATGTCAATGTTGTTTGGGTACAGCATCGCACGACCGCGCAATTGTCAATTAAAGCGACGGCCTGGTCATTAAGCGGGCAAATTATCCAGTCCTTAAGTGCTTAATGGATAGAAACAGAATATCAATCAAAAATCCAGAAAAAACACATGATACACATGTTATAAATTGAGTGGCAGTTCAGTGAGTAAAATAAATATTTGATCCCCTACCAACCAACAATATTTCTGGCTCCCACAGACTGGCTAAACTTTGTGCTCATGTGGTACACAGATTAGTCCTGTCAATTTATGAAGGTGCTCCTAACTATTCAAACCTCAACATCATGGGCAAGACAAAAGAGCTATCTAAGGACATCAGGGACAAGACTGTAGACCTGCACAAGGCTGGAATGGACTCCAAGACCATCAGCAAGAATCTTTTTGAGAAGGAGACAACAGTTGGAGCGATTATTTGCAAATGGAAGAAATACAAAATAACCATCTATCGCCCTCGGTCTGGAGCTCTGTGCAAGATTTTGCCTCATGGGGTAAGGATGATCATGAGAAAAGTATACCTCCCAACTGTCCCTGATTTTGAGGGACTGTCCTTGATTTGGAGCAATGTCCTTTTGTCCCTCATTCCTCCTCCTTTGTCCCTCATTTTAGTCTGATCTATATAGTTGTGTAGCACTAACCCCCGAATGAGCTGCTGAATTTCTTTGGGCTTAACGTTACCTCACCTGCTCACTGTGTCCATCTTAGGGGGTCCCATTGTAGAGTGGATTAAAGAATGTTAGCTCTGACACTTAGTCCTTTTTCCAAAGATTTATTTGAAAGAACATAACGTTTTGCAATAGAGGGATAGAGGGTTAAGGGGAGTTCAGGTACCTGGTAATTGCGGGTTAGAGGTATTTCCTTGATCCAGAGGACAAATGGCTTCCACAGGCTGGATCCAGCAACCACCGGATAGGCCTCTCTCACTGACCTAGCAGCCGGTGAGATGCTCGAACAAAGTCTCTGCCACAGACTTGTCAGTATAACGGAATCGTTGCGCAATCCTCTGCCATGGGAAGGTACAACCATCAGCTTCTTGAGAAATTAAAGAACTGTCACACAGTACCAATTTCTTTCAGCCAGTCCGGCGGTACTGTGTGGTAGGTGACCTGGGATGCGTCCTCCAACTGAGTCTCCAGGCTCTTCCAGAGACACCAGCCTTGTTGCTCGGTCCTCTTGTGAAAAAGTCCTCCCCTGGATTCTCCAGTTGCTTGGCTTCTTCTCGCAGGCAAGACAGCACAGGATCACCCCTGGATCAGTAGGCCCCAAGACTTTTGGGCCTGCCCTTCCAGTTGCAAAGCCTTGGGCCAGCGGGCCCCGAGACATAGAGACAGGCAGCACACACCTCAGGCCAGGAGGGCTACGAGGTCGGGATAACGAACCCCAAAAATATGGCGCCTGTATCTTAAGTACCCTTACCCAGAATTCACAGCGGGTGAACCACTCCCACTGGGCTTTTTCTTAGTGAAAGGGGTACCCAATGCATTCAGCCTGTTGCATTTCCAACACTTACCAGTGGTGACAGCAACACCCACGGCCAAGTGGAAACTAGCACAACCCAGCTAAACAGGTACAGAAACCAGAACTTCAACATAATTAGTCTGAGCCAAACTGCAGCTTCAGACAAACTTAAATTTACAAAAACAATAGAGTCTGATCATTAGGAGCAGGGCACTACAGTTGTATATAAAATGCACTTTTTATCTTTTAAAAAGTGTTTTCCAGTGCTAAACCTTTCATCCAGTTTCTAAATTGCTGCATTTGTACATTTTAAAAGCCAATATAAAGGAATAGTAGTGGCAAAAAAACACTTGTAGATTTAATTAACCTTTTTTTGGGGGTTATTTCTCCTTTAACCACTTCAGCCACGGACCAATTAACAGCCTAAGGACCAGAGGTCTTTTTACAATTTCGCACTGCACTGCTTTAACTGGTAATTGCGCGGTCATGCACTGTTGTACCCAAACAAATTTTGTGTCCTTTTCTTCCCACCAATAGAGCTTTCTTTTGATGGTATTTGATTGCCTCTGCGATTTTTATTTTTTGCGATATAAATGGAAAAAGACCGAAAATTTTGAGAAAAAATGATATTTTCTACTTTTTGTTATAAGAAAAATCAAATAAACTCGATTTTAGTCATACATTTAGGGCAAAATTTATTCAGCCACATGTCTTTAGTAAAGAAAATGTCAATAAGCGTATATTTATTGGTTTGCGCAAAAGTTATAGCGTCTACAAACTAGAGTACATTTTTTGGAATTTACACAGCTTTTAATTTACGACTGCCTATCTCATTTCTTGAGGTGCTAAAATGGCAGGGCAGTACAACCCCCCCCCCAAATGACCCCATTTTGGAAAGTAGACACCCCAAGAAAGTTGTGGAGAGGCATGTTGAGCCCATTGAATATTTTTTTTTTTTGTCCCAAGTGATTGAATAATGACAAAAAAAAAAAAAGTTTACAAAAAGTTGTCACTAAATGATATATTGCTCACACATGCCATAGTTATATGTGGAATTGCACCCCAAAATATATTTTGCTGCTTCTCCTGAGTACGAGGATACCACATATGTGGGACTTTTTGGGAGTCTAGCTGCGTACGGCACCCCGAAAACCAATCACTGCCTTCAGGGTTTCTAAGGGTGCAAATTTTTGATTTCACTCCTCACTACCTATCACAGTTTCGAAGGCCATAAAATGCCAAAATAGCACAAACCCCCCCCCCCAAATGACCCCATTTTGGAAAGTAGACACCCCAAGCTATTTACTGAGAGGCATGTTGAGTCCATGAAATATTTTATATTTTGTCGCAAGTTGCAGGAATATTACAATTTTTTTTTTTTTGCACAAAGTTGTCACTAAATGATATATTGCTCACACATGCTATGGGCATAAGTGAAATTACATCCCAAAATAAATTCTGCTGCTTCTCCCGAGTACGGGGATACCACATGTGGGGGACTTTTTGGGAGCCTAGCCACGTACGGGACCCCGAAAACCAAGCACTGCCTTCCGGATTTAAATATAAAATGCTACCAAACAAAACTGTTAGCGATCGCAAGGATCAGGCCTGACTCTGCGATCGCTGCAGTTATGTGTTTAGTGTTTTGTAAGTGACAGTGATCAATCGATACTGCACTTCGGTGGGCTGGGCAGAGGGGCAAAACGCAGGTGCCAGCAGGTATCTGGGCTGATCCCGCTAACAATGCGTTTTTTTGGAACCCTAAACTGCTGGGGATGCTAGAATAGATCTGATCAGATATTGATCTGTTCAGATTCTATACCACTATGGGAGGTTTATGCTTTGCACGTGGGTGTTAGCGGTACTGGCACTAACCTAGCGCTGCCTGGGGCGACACAGACCCTGACCCTAAAACCTAATTGATATCACCCGCCGGGTGATCAGGGGGTTAAACCTTTATTGGGTAATAAATGGTGGGTGCCCTGATGCTATAAAAAGCAAACTAACCAGAGTCACCCGTAACACTTATACGGTGATCACTGGTGAAAGGGTTAACTAGGGGCAATCAGGGGATTCAAATTTTCATTAGGTAGTATATAGGGGTCCCTGGCGCAAAAAAAAATGGTGGGGAACCTAAATAACGAACTGGCTAACCAGCGTCACCAGTGACACTTATACTGTGATCGCTGGTGAAAGGGTTAACTAGGGGCAATCAGGGAGTTAAAACCATTATTGGGTAGTATATGGGGGTACCTAGCGCTATAAAAACCTGGCGGTGAACCTAAAAAAATAACTAGCTACCTAGCGACACTAGTGACACTAATGCAGCGATCACAAAAATGATCGCTTAGTGACACTGGCAAAAGCGGGTGAAAGGGTTAACTAGGGGCAATCAGGGGGTTAAAACCATTATTGGGTAGTATATCGGGGTACCTAGCGCTATAAAAACCTGGCGGTGAACCTAAAAAAATAACTAGCGACATCAGTGTACCTATGTGTACCTATGTGTTAGAGTAGTGTTTGGTGCACTTACTTTTAGTCTTCTCCACGTAGTCCGGTCAATAAGACCGCCCTGAGCAGAATGACATCACTTTCTCCCTGCCTGTGTATACAATACACAGTGGGAGGAAGATTCTCATTCCCCAGGAGCGATCGAGAGGGGGTGGCCATAAACCAACGGCCATCCCCTCATCCCAGGTCACTCCTGAAGCGAACCGGACCGCCGTATCCAGCGGGAGAGGGTCCGATCGGACCCCCTACCCGCTGGAAGACAAGCACGTACATGTACGTGCTTGTGCCTGTACGTGCCATTCCAATGACGTACATTGGCAATACGGCGGTCCTTAAGTGGTTAAGGGGGTGTGGCAGGGGGAGTGTCCTATGCCTACATACATTTGTTAGTAGGTGTCCCTCATTCCCATCTCAAAATGTTGGGAGGTATGGAAAAGTGAGGGATCAGCCCAGAACTACACGGGAGGAGCTTGTGAATGATCTCAAGGCAGTTGGAACCACAATCACCAAACAAACCATTGGTAACACAATATGCCGCCATGGATTGAAATCCTGCAGCGCCCGCAAGGTCCCCCTCTTCAACAAGGCACATGTACAGGCTTGTCTGAAGTTTATCAATAAACATCTAAATGATTCAGAGAAGGATTGGGAGAAATTGCTGTGGCCAGATGAGACCAAAAGTAAAGTAGAGTGGACCAAAATCCCTCCTGAGATGTGTGGAAACCTGGTAACCAACTACAAGAAACGTCTTACCTCTGTGCTTGACAACATGGCTTTCTCCACCAAGTACTAAGTCTTGTTTTGCTTAGGGATCAAATATTTATATTACTCACTGAACTGCAGCTCAATGTGTAAGATTTGTATCATGTTTTTTTCTGGATTTTTGGTTAATATCCTATTTCTATTTTTTAAAATACACCTATGATAAAAAATGATAGACCCTTCATTTCATTATAAGCGGACAAATTTACAAAATCTGCAGGGAATCAAATAATACTTTTCCCCACTGTATCTGCAGTGTGGGGAGGAGGAGCTCTGCTACCTGTGCCCATGCTGTGTGCAGTGGAGAGATGGAGTTCAACTGCCTGGCACAGAAAACTTTCTTTTATTGATATGAAAAATTTACTGACAGAGAACAATTTTTACTGACAACCTGAAAAAATTACAGAACATAGTAATGGCACCCAAATGCACATTGTGCATTGTGCATTTTGCCGCACTTTGGAATCTCAGGCAGAATTTCAGTGATTCTGCCTGCAATTCAAAATTGCCTAATATGAACGGGGCCTAAATGATCCCTGACTCTCATACACCTATTTACATATTTACTTCCATTTATTTTGTGGACATATAGCTTGATTTAAGACTGCATTCCAGCAATGTCATCTGATGAGGTTTTGACGGCCTCAACTGCAACCCCTGGCACACTAAAGTAATGTGCATATTACTTAGTAGTAGACATACTACAGGAAAAGGTCAAAGACTGCAGACATACTACAGGAGATGGTCAGTGACTGCAGACATACTACAGGAGATGCCAGAGACTGCAGACATACTACAGAAGATGGTCAGTGACTGCAGACATACTACAGGAGATAGTCAGAGACTGCAGACATACTAAAGGAGATGCCAGAGACTGCATACATACTACAGGAGATGTCAGAGACTGCAGACACACTACAGGAGATGGTCAGAGAATGCAGACATACTACAGGAGATGGTCAGAGACTGCAGACACACTACAGGAGATGTCAGAAACTGCAGACACACTACAGGAGATGGTCAGAGACTACAGACATACTACAGGAAATGTCAGAAACTGCAGACACACTACAGGAGATGTCAGAGACTGCATACATACTACAGGAGATGGTCAGAGACTGCAGACACACTACAGGAGAGTGTCAGAGACTGCAGACACACTACAGGAGATGTCAGAGACTGCAGACACACTACAGGAGATGTCAGAGACTGCATACATACTACAGGAGATGGTCAGAGACTGCAGACACACTACAGGAGATGTCAGAGACTGCAGACACACTACAGGAGATGTCAGAGACTGCATACATACTACAGGAGATGGTCAGAGACTGCAGACACACTACAGGAGATGTCAGAGACTGCATACATACTACAGGAGATGGTCAGAGACTGCAGACACACTACAGGAGATGTCAGAGACTGCATACATACTACAGGAGATGGTCAGAGACTGCAGACACACTACAGGAGATGTCAGAGACTGCAGACACACTACAGGAGATGGTCAGAGACTGCAGACACACTACAGGAGATGACCAGAGACTGCAGACATACTACAGGAGACGGTCAGAGGACGGGGCGTGTTTAAAAAAAAAATCTTATTTATTTTACCTTTTATTTTTACACTGTTTTTTTTTTTTTTTTAAAGCGTAACTTTTTTTCCAAGGAATGTAAACATCACTTGTAATAGAAAAAAAGCATGACAGGACCTCTTAAATATGAGATCTGGGGTCAAGACCTCAGATCTCATATTTACACTAAAATGCAATAAAAAAAAAATTGTCATTTAAAAAAAAAAATGGCCCTTTAAGAGCAATAGGCGGAAGTGAGGTGTTGACGTCACTTCTGCCCTGCAATGTTATGGAGACGGGTGGGGGCCATATTCCCCTTGCTCGTCTCCATACCCAGCAAGAGTGAAGATCCGATTGCCTCCGATGCTGCCGAAAGCTCTGGTAAATGGCGGGAGCCCCTCTCCCGCTGCCGATAAAAGTGATCTCATGGCCATAACAACAATACTCCTCTTCAAAGTAATTTTCACTATAGTCTGTGCATGACATCTATGTGGGCACACAGTATGTTAAAGTCACTACATTTTCTATTAACAAAAAGAGAGCAAAAGCCTTTGTGCAACAAAGCAAGACCTTAGAACAAAAAAAAGCAAGGGAATACATTTAAGACAAAAAAAAAGAAAAAAGAAGGGGAGGTGGAATAAGAGAGAAGATAGGGGAGGAATTGGGTATGAGACACTACACAAAGGAAAAGGATGAGATAAGCGCCCATCCCTGGGACAACAGAACCCCATATGCCTACAAAAGAATTTGAGAATCAAAAATGTAACACTCTGAATACGTTATGATTAATTTATCAATGGAGTCCATATTTTCAAAATTGATTGTGTTTGTCTTCAAAAATGGCAGTCAATTTTTTGTTGGTCATTGGCAGTTTTTCTAGCCCCCTGGAAGTTCAAAGAAGGGGCTCTCTAGGAGTGAGCAATAGTTTGTTTGGTGCCACTTAAAAAGAAGCCGATAAATGTGGCTGTCTTGTGACGTGGGACCAGAGATGGCTTATTTAACATGACCTTAACTGGTTCTTTACATAGATTACACAAAAGAACCGTATGCATTAGATAATCAATTCTGGACATTTTCATAGTTAATAGGCAAAGGATTGTCAAACATCAAGGGTAGCTAGGCACCATGTGACATGTACCAATTCAAAACAAATATTTGACTTCAAGTTCGATATTAGAAAAACAGCAATCCAACAGCTGTATGTGGTTACATCATTATATAGTCAGGTTGAAAAACAACACTACAAAAAAAAGAATCCAAAGATGTTATGCATTAAAAACAACTTTAATAAATGCCAGTTAACTACTTCAATACAGGGCACTTTCTGCCCAGGCCAATTCTCCGCCTTCAGCGCTGCCGCACTTTCAATGCCATTTGCTCGGTCATGCAACACTGTACCCAAATAAAATATTTATAATTTTCTTACCACAAATAGAACTTTCTTTTGGTGATATTTAATCACTGCTGCGTTTTATTTTTTGCTATAAAAAAAATATAGAAAATTTTGAAAAAAAAAAGTTTTCTTAGTTTATGTCAGTAAATAAGTAATTTTTCTTCTTCACTGATGTGTGCTGATGAGGCTGCACTGATGGGTACTGATGAGGAGGCACTACTAATATACTGCACTGATGAGCACTGATAGGCGGCACTGATGAGCACTGATAGGCAGCACTGATGGACACTGATAGGTGGCACTGATAGGCGGCGCTTTTGGGCAATGATAGGCGGCACTGATGGGAAGGTACTGAAAGGCAGCATTGACTGGCATCACTGATGGGCATTGATTAGTGTCACTGAAGGGCACTGCTGGGGCTACATTGATAATCATGGCACTAATGATCAGTGCCCTGATTACCTGTACAATCTCTGCTGCGAGGAGATGCTGCTGATCTGCTCTCATCACCTCACACTCTGTCAGTGTGAGGCGAGGAGAGCTGAAAAACAACACTTCCGTGTTTACATGTAATCGGCTGTGATTGGACATAGCCAATCATATGGTTAAAGAGCTGTGACGTTGGCTCCTTACCCAGATTGGGCTTCCCTGCTCACAGCTGATTGCAAAAATAGGATTTTGGTACTCACCGTAAAATCCTTTTCTCTGAAGTCCATTGACGGACACAGCAACTTCATCTTGACCTTAGGGTTATATTGTCATCTTCAGGAGAGGACTAGGCAGAACATGTAAAAACAGCAAAACTGCACAGCACCACCCAAGGGGCAGTCCTACTGGCTATAACAGCTCACACTGCATCCAGCAGGGGTGGGAACAACAAGAAAACAACTCCACCCATAACAACCAGAGCTCATCAACGTAGGAGTTGCAACCTTAAACAGCCGCCTGTAAAACCTTGAGGCCGAAGCAAGCATCCGAAGATGCGCTCACATAAACTGTGTAAAATTTAGTGAAAGTGTGAACAGACGACCAGGTCGCCACCTTACACACCTGAGAAACGGACGCTTGATGTCAGAAAGCCCAGGAGGCACCAATTGCCCTGGTCGAATGGGCCTTGACAGGAAAGGAGGGCACCTGCCCCCTTAAGTCAAAAGCCTGAACCACGATCTGTCTGATCCACTGAGAAATGATAGCCGATGAGACTGCCAGGCCCTTCTTCAGACCAGCCACCGATACAAACAGCGAGTCCGACCTCCAAAAATGAGCCGTAGCAGACAAATGCACCTGCAGAGCCCGGACCACATCCAAGGAATGCAAAGCAACCTCTTTGGGGTTTGACGGCCGAGGACCTAAGGATGGAAGCACAATGTCCTCATTTAGATAAAAGGCCGAAACAACCTTTGGAAGAAACTAAGGCTGTGGGTGCAGCACAGCCTTATCCTTGTGGTGGACCACGTAGGGAGACTTGCATGACAAGGTCGCCAACTCAGAAACCCTCCTGGCAGATGTAATAGCTACTAGAAAGATTACTTTCTGAGAAAGTGTCAATAAGGGGATCTCCCTAATGTTTTCAAACTGCGGTTTCTGAAGCACTGAGAGCACCAGATTCAGATCCCACGGAGGCAACAGTGGTCGAACCTGAGGGGCCACATGTCAGACCCCCTGAACAAAGGTCGCTGAAAAAAGACAGCCGGAGCTGATACCTGTGCCTTAATGGTGCCTAAGGCAAATTTCTGATCCACTCCTCACTGCAAAAACAGCAGGATCCTGGAAACTGAATATGTACGTGGATGCCACCCCATCTCCTCACACATGGAGATATAGGCCTTCCATGTACGATGATAAATCTTCCGGGAAGATGACTTCCGTGCCCTCAGCATAGTGGAGATTACTGACTGATTATCTGACAGACCTCGGTCCCTTAGCACCTGGCTTTCAACAGCCATGCTGTTAAAGCCAGCGACTGTAAAGCAGGATGAAGTATTGAACCTTGCGACAGAAGGTCCTCTTGCATCGGCAGCTGCCAATGAACATCCACCACCATTTGTACTATGTTGACGTACCAAGGACGCTGAGGCCAATCTGAGGCAATCAGAATCCACCCATAGAGCCACAAACACGTCTGCGGCAACCGCCCAGGTATCCTTTGACCTCAGCCACCAGAGCAGGGATGTATTTTGGGCCCTTTTTAAATATTGGTGCTACATTGGCATTTCTCCAATCAGCTGATACCATTACAGTCAGTAAACTGTCAGTAAAAGGAACAATGGTCTGGCAATTACTTGACTGAGTTCCCTAAGTACCCTCGGGTGCAAACCATCTGGTCCCAGTGATTTATTAATGTTAAGTTTCCCAAGTCTAATTTTAATTCTGTCCTCTGTTAACCATGGAGGTGCTTCCTGTGATGTGTCGTGAGGATAAACACTGGAGCTTTGGTTACTGAAGCCCCCGGATTCCCTCGTGAAGACTGAGGAGAATAATAGACATGTGCATTCGTTTTCGTCCGAACGCATTTTCGTCCGAATTTCAGCTATTTTCGTTTTCGTTTTGACAAACGATAACGAAAGCACAAAATCCGAAAAACGAAAATCCGACATAAATAAATGCTTTATTTTCGTTCGTTTTCGTTGTTACAACAGTTCGATATAGAATAGGAGATTGGGTCCTGCCCCAGGGGACATGTATCAATGCAAAAAAAAAGTTTTAAAAACGGCCGTTTTTTCGGGAGCAGTGATTTTAATAATGATTAAAGTGAAACAATAAAAGTGTAATATTCCTTTAAATTTCGTAGGGGGGGGGTTGTCTATAGTATGCCTGTGAAGGGGCGCATGTTTCCCGTGCTTAGAATTGTCCCTGCACAAAGTGTCATTTATGCAGGAAAAAAAGTCCTTTAAAATCACTCGCAGCTATAATGAATTGTCGGCTCCGTAATACAGAGAACACTCATTGAAAGTCATTGATAAAAAAATAAATAAATAAATTTAAAAAAAAGCGTGGGGGTCCCCCAAATTCAATTACCAGGCCCTTCAGGTCTGGTATGGATATTAAGGGGAACCCTGCCTCAAATTTAAGAAAAAATTTGACGTGGGGTTCCCCCTAAATATCCATAACCAGACCCTTCAGGTCTGGTATGGATATTAAGGGGAACCCCGCGTCAAATTTAAAAAAAAATTGACGTGGGGTTCTCCCTAAAAATCCATACCAGACCCTTTATCCGAGCACGCAACCTGGCAGGCCGCAGGAAAAGAGGGGGGGACGAGAGAGCGGCCCCCCTCCCTCCTGAACCGTACCAGGCCACATGCCCTCAACATTGGGAGGATGCTTTGGGGGTCTGTGACCCCTCAAAGCACCTTGTCCCCATGTTGATGAGGACAAGGGCCTCATCCCCACAACCCTGGCCGGTGGTTGTGGAGGTCTGCGGGCGGGGGGCTTATCAGAATCTGGAAGCCCCCTTTAACAAGGGGACCCCCAGATCCCGCCCCCCCCCTGTTTGAAATGGTAAGGGGGTACAAAAGTACCCCTACCATTTCACAAAGAAAGTGTAAAAAATGGTTAAATAAAACAAACACACTTTTGAAAAATTCCTTTATTAAAAATAAAAAAATAAAAAAAAGATTCCAGCGGCGGTAATCCACTCTTGCTATCCAGCGACGGGCGGTCATCTCTCCAGCGATGTCTCATCTCATCCAGCGCAGCGATCCTGTCTTCTGTCTCCTCCACGGAGACACTACAGGCATTCCGGCGGCTGACGTTTCTTATATACGGAGGGCGGGGCCATCCGTAACCTGACCCCGCCCCCCTCTGACGCAAGGGGAAACCCGGGGTTCCCTGTGACGTAGGGGTGACCCGCACCCCTCTGATGTAACACAGGCAGGTTTCCGTTACATCAGAGGGGGGGCTGGGTCACCCATACGTCACGGGGAACCCCGGGTTTCCCCTTGCGTCAGAGGGGGGCGGGGTCAGGTGACGGGTGGCCCCGCCCTCCATATATAAGAAACGTCAGCCGCCGGAATGCCTGTAGTGTCTCCGTGGAGGAGACAGAAGAAGGATGGATCGCTGCGCTGGATGAGATGAGACATCGCTGGAGAGATGACCGTCCGTCGCTGGATAGCAAGAGTGGATTACCGCCGCTGGAATCTTTTTTTTATTTTTTTATTTTTAATAAAGGAATTTTTCAAAAGTGTGTTTGTTTTATTTAACCATTTTTTACACTTTCTTTGTGAAATGGTAGGGGTACTTTTGTACCCCCTTACCATTTCAAACAGGGGGGGGCGGGATCTGGGGGTCCCCTTGTTAAAGGGGGCTTCCAGATTCTGATAAGCCCCCCGCCCGCAGACCTCCACAACCACCGGCCAGGGTTGTGGGGATGAGACCCTTGTCCGGGTCACAGACCCCCAAAGCATCCTCCCAATGTTGAGGGCATGTGGCCTGGTACGGTTCAGGAGGGAGGGGGGCCGCTCTCTCGTCCCCCCTCTTTTCCTGCGGCCTGCCAGGTTGCGTGCTCGGATAAAGGGTCTGGTATGGATTTTTAGGGGGAACCCCACGTCAATTTTTTTTTAAATTTGACGCGGGGTTCCCCTTAATATCCATACCAGACCTGAAGGGTCTGGTTATGGATATTTAGGGGGAACCCCACGTCAAATTTTTTCTTAAATTTGAGGCAGGGTTCCCCTTAATATCCATACCAGACCTGAAGGGCCTGGTAATTGAATTTGGGGGACCCCCACGCTTTTTTATTTATTTTTTATTTTTATTTTTTATCAATGACTTTCAATGAGTGTTCTCTGTATTACGGAGCCGACAATTCATTATAGCTGCGAGTGATTTTAAAGGACTTTTTTTCCTGCATAAATGACACTTTGTGCAGGGACAATTCTAAGCACGGGAAACATGCGCCCCTTCACAGGCATACTATAGACAACCCCCCCCTACGAAATTTAAAGGAATATTACACTTTTATTGTTTCACTTTAATCATTATTAAAATCACTGCTCCCGAAAAAACTGCCGTTTTTAAAACTTTTTTTTGCATTGATACATGTCCCCTGGGGCAGGACCCGGGTCCCCAAACACTTTTTAGGACAGTAACTTGCAAATTAGCCTTTAAAATTAGCACTTTAGATTTTGAACGTTGGAGTCCCATAGACTTTAATAGGGTTCTAAAGTATGCTATATAGTTAGCTCCGTCAAATCTTCTTTATACATTGACAGACACCATAAGCCTTCCAAGACAGATTCGAACGTAATTCATGTGGATTTTCGGACAAATGCAATTTTTGAACGAAAACGAAATAAATAAAAACGATTTTCGGGAGTAACTAAATAAATTAAGTTTTCGGACGAAAACGAAATTCCGAAACGAAATATTTTACTCTGCACATGTCTAGAGAATAATAAATTCAATACCTTCGCCATCACCCCATCCTTTGTAACCAGATGTCCTTCCTCAATCTTTATGGGGCCAATATGGTCTGTCCTCCCTTTTTTACCATTTACATACTTAGAAAAAGATTTTTTCTTGCTCTACTCTGCTATGTGTCTTTCATGTCCTATCTTAGCCAGCCTTATTGCACCCTTACATTTCTTGTTGCATTCTTTGTAAAGTCTGTATGCTGATGATGATCCCTCAACCTTACATTTTTTGAAGGCCTTCTCCTTTGCTTTTATATGCATTTTTACAATGCAGTTAAGCCATCTAGGACTTTTGTTCGCTCTTTTAAATGTATTACCCAATGGGATGCATTGGCTAATGCCCCTATTTAATACGCTCTTAAAGCAAACCCATCTCTCCTCCGTGTTCTTTGTGCCTAAGATTTTATCCCAATTTATGCCTTCTAGCAAGGCTCATAGTTTAGGGAAGTTGGCTCTTTTGAAATTCAGTGTCTTTGTATTCCCCTTATGTTTCCTATTTGTGTGATTTATACTGAAGCCAATTGACCTGTTATCGCTGTTACCCAAATTGCTCTGTATTTCCACATCTGTGATCAGGTCTGTATTGTTGGTAATCAGTAGATCCAGTAACGCTTTATTTCTAGTTGGTGCGTCTACCATCTGACCCAAAAAATTGTCCTGCAATGGTCAGGGAGTGGTCAGGGAGTGTGTGGACCTGCTACAGTAGATGGTCAGAGAGTGTGCAGACATGATACAGGAGATGGTCAGGGAGTGTGTGGACATGCTACAGGAGTTGGGGTCAGAGATTGTGGACATGCTAGAAATGGTCAGAGACTAAGGACACAGCTGACAGCACACACAGATGGGGAGGTGCACAGAAAAGATAAGGTGATGGAAACCAATCAGATTCCAAGTTTTATTGTCAAATCTTAATTTAACAAGCTGAAGTTAGAAGCTTATTGGCAACCATGCAAAGCTGCACCAGATTTTGCACTCTCCAGTTTTAATAAATCAACCCCATAGTGATCACATCCCTCCCTATGCCTCTTCTCAAGTGATAATAAAATCAGTTCACCCGATCCTTCCTCATAGCTGTATGCATGCCACTTATCAGTTTGGTTGCCCTTCTCTGCAGCACACACAGGAGACACAGTGCATTATTTACATAGGAGCAAACATTACAAATGTTACAGCTGGGGCCCAGCAGAGGTGGCAGGAGCTGACAATGGTGGCAGGCCTGAAGAGGTGACAGGAGCTTGAAATGGTGGCAGGCCAGGAAAATCAGCAAAAGCTGGTTATAATAGCAGTGACAGGCCAGCAGAGGTTTCAGGAGTTGATAATGGCGGCAGGCCAGGAAAGGGTGGTGGGAGCTAGACATGTGCAGAGTAAAATATTTTGTTTCGGAATTTAGTTTTCGTCCGAAAACTTAATTTATTTAGTTACTCCCGAAATTTGTTTTTATTTATTTCGTTTTTCGTTCAAAAATTGCATTCGTCCGAAAATCCACATGAATTACGGTCGAATCTGTCTTTGAAGGCTTATGGTGTCTGTCGAATGTATAAAGAAGATTCGACAGAGCTAGTATATAGCATACTTTAGAACCCTATTAAAGTCTATGGGACTCCAACCTTCAAAATCTAAAGTGCTAATTTTAAAGGCTAATTTGCAAGTTACTGTCCTAAAAAGTGTTTGGGGACCCGGCTCCTGCCCCAGGGGACATGTATCAATGCAAAAAAAAGTTTTAAAAACGGCCGTTTAAATTTCGTAGGGGGGGGGGGGGGGGTTGTCTATAGTATGCCTGTGAAGGGGCTCATGTTTCTGGTGCTTAAAACTGTCCCTGCACAGAGTGTCATTTATGCAGGAAAAAAAGTCCTTTAAAATCACTCGCAGCTATTATGAATTGTCGGCTCCCGTAATACAGAGAACACTCATTGAAAGTCATTGATAAAAAAAAAAAAAAATAAATTAAAAAAAAAAGCGTGGAGGTCCCCCAAATTCAATTACCAGGCCCTTCAGGAAACATGAGCCCCTTCACAGGCATACTATAGACAACCCCCCCCCCCCCCCCCCCCTACGAAATTTAAAGGCATATTACACTTTTATTGTTTCACTTTAATCATTATTAAAATCACTGCTCCCGAAAAAACGGCCGTTTTTAAAACTTTTTTTTGCATTGATACATGTCCCCTGGGGCAGGACCCGGGTCCCCAAACACTTTTTAGGACAGTAACTTGTAGAATCTTTTCTCTCTGTCAAATCTTTTTTCTCTGTCGAATATTTTCTCTATATAATCTTGGACTAATAGAGGTAAGGTTAGGCACATTCGACCACAGGTTCTATAGACAGATTGTTATTGTCAGAGTCATGTCGAATCTCCTATTCTATATCGAACTGTTGTAACAATGAAAACGAAAATAAAGCATTTATTTATGTCGGATCTTTTGTTTTTCGGATTTTGTGCTTTCGTTATCGTTTGTCAAAACGAAAACGAAAATAGCTGAAATTCGGACGAAAATGCATTCGGACGAAAACGAATGCACATGTCTAGTGGGAGCTGGTAATGGTGGTAGGCCAGCAGAGGTGGCAGGAACTGGTAATGGTTACAGGCCAGGTGAGGTTGCAGGAGCTGGTAATAATTGTAGGCCAGTAAGGGTGGCAGGCACTGGTGATTGTGGCAGGTCAGCAAGTGTGGCAGGAGCTGGTAATGGTGACAGAAGCTGATATTGGTGGCAGTCCAGCAGAGGTGGCAGAACTGGTAATAGTATTAAAACATGAGATGTGACTGAAGCTGGTAATGGCTGCAGTGGCAGGTAAGGAGAGATGGCAGAGGTTGGAAATTGTGGCTGGTGGCTGGAGCTGGAAATGGCGGAAGGCCAGGAAAATAAGCAGCATCTGGTAAAGGTGGCAGATGAAAAGAGGTGGCAGGTGATGGTGGCAGGCCAGGAGAGATGGCAGGAGGTGGTAGACATGTGCAATTAGTTGCGGTCCGAAATCGCTTTAGATGCATTTTTGGTTATTTGGAGATTCAGATGTATTCTTTGAAATTCGTAAAATTTAATTGTCTATATTCATTCTTTAACGAATTCCATTTCATTCCAATTTTTGGAACGATTTGTATTTTGAATCAAAAAATAATCAACCGATTCAAATTCTGTGTGAAGAATAGCTAGTTGTTAAGGAGCGGGCTGGGAAGCTGGCTGCAACGTCCTTAATAGCCGATGACTGGAGAAGAGACGCTTGAGAGGGGATATGATTTCAATATACAAATACCATACTGGTGGCCCCACAATAGGGATAAAACTTTTTTGCAGAAGGGAGTTTAACAAGACTTGTGGCCACTCATTAAAATTAGAAGAAAAGAGGTTTAACCTTAAACTATATAGAGGGTTCTTTACTGTAAGAGCTGCAAGCATGTGTGGCAATTCCCTTCCACAGGCGGTGGTCTCAGCAGGGAGCATCAATAGTTTCAAGAAACTATTAGATAAGCACCTGAACGACCACAACATACAGGGATATACAATGTAATACTGACATATAATCACACACATATAGTAGGTTGAACTTGATGGACTTGTGTCTTTTTTCAACCTCACCTAGTATGTAACTATTTAACTCATCAGCTCTCAGTGGGCTTCCCCTCCCCTTCCCCCAAAGCACCTCGCCATGTTGAGGTCATGTGACCTAGTATGGTTCGGGAGGGCACTCACCCCCCCCTTTCCTGCCCTGCTGGGCTGTATGCTCAGATAAGGAACTGGTATGGATTTTGGGGGACCCCACACCATTTTTTTACATTTTTGGTGTGGGGTTGCCCTTAAAATCCACACCAGACCCAAAGGGCCTGGAAAGGATTGGGGGAACCCCATGCAGTTTTTTTGCTGAATTTTCTATTGCTAGCATTCTTTTGACACTGACAGCTGAAGACTCATCAGTTATTAAGCATGCAACAGCCGGCTTCCCGGCCCACTTCTTAACAATGAGCTATTCTTCACACAGAATTCAACTTGGTTGATCATTTTTCGACCAATCCCAATTCAAAATGTTTTTTTCGAAAATGTTGAATTTATTATTAAATGAATAAACAAAATTTGAAATTTAACCAAACTAAATGAAACTAAACTAATTCCAAAACAAATTAACAAAAGAAAATTAGTAACATTATGAATCTATACAAAACTAAAAAATTTTTTCTGTTCTGCGCATGTCTAGCTGGTACTACTGACAGACCAGCAGAGGAGATGGAAGCGGGTAATGACAGCAGGCCAGCAAAGTTGTCAGGAACTGGTAATGATAGTATGCCAGTATAGGTGGAAGTAGCTGGTAATGATGGCAGGCGGGGCCATAAAGAGGAGGAATGTGCACCTTTTGCTACCAATCGGTATCATTGAGATGCTCTTCCCATCAAGCTTTGTGGTGCAGATTTATGTGCCTCCTTATGCATGTGGTACCTAAATGACTGCTAGTTTTACCATTCCTGATACACTGCACAATGGTGCTGTTGACAACATACATGTGAACACCCCTCAGCCCCCCTCAACCCCCCTAATACTTACCTGAGCCCCATCTCTATCAAGCGATGTTGCACGAGTGGTCTGCCCGAGACACCCCTTCTCATTGGCTGAGACAGCAGCACAGCGCCATTGGCTGCCATAGCTGTCAATCAATATCAGTCAGCCAATCAGAAGAGAAAGGGGGCGGGGTTGAGTCACGGCTCCATGACTGAATGGACATAGGGACCTGTGACTCAGCTTGGGTGTCCCCATAGCAAGCTCCTTATTGTGGGGGCATTCAACAGGAGGGTGGAGCCAAGAGAGCTGAAGAGGGACCCGAGAAGAGGAAGATCTGGGCTGCTCTGTGCAAGCTCACTGCACAGAGCAGGTAAGTATAACATGTTTATTATTTTAAAAGCAAAAAAAACTTTACAATCACTTTAAGTGCAAATATGTAAGTTGCTGTGTTGCCAAATGCAGAAGTTCACACTTGTGTGGTATTGGTGAATGCGAATATGCACGTGAGTTGATGTTCTTAGCACTATATAAAAATTACTAAAAATGGGTTAAATTTGAATTGGAAGTTGAATTTTTTTCAGCACATGGATATTGTGAATGCTAGTCACATCCTGTTTCCCTGCCTAAACCTTTATACAAAACATACTCTAATTATTTTTATTTTCCATGCTCAAGCTGTGTTTTAGTCATAAAATGAATGATTTCTACAGGTGCACTTTATTGTACAATGAGTCATTATGTGGAAAGGCTGGCCTTTCCTGACCCTGCCTTCACTGTGTCTACTCAAAGATTGCACTGCTGCTGTCACACATGGCAGGGGACAGAAAGCCTTACCGCAGGGAACACAGGAACATAAATCTTCTGGGCACATGACTTCCAGAACACAACAGCTATTTGTACCAGTGGGGATTCACAAACAAGGTCAAGCAGAAATTATTTAGTTGAATTTAAAGGAAATGTTTAGCAGTTTTGTACATTTGTTTTTATATATTTATTATGGTCTGGAATAAAAAAAATGTTTCTATTTTTTTCTGGTAAAGTAAATAATAAATTTTTCACATTTATATTTAGAAATTGTTTTAGGTAGCGGGTAGAGCTATAGGCTCCTATTTACATTTTCCAGAGATAGCTTAACAGTCTTGTATTAAAAGCTTGTTGTTTATAGGCTCTGTAGCTTAAGCTGCAATTTAAATGTAGCACTGAATAACTCAGTATTTGGGTTGCTGTGAAAGCTCTTATCAGATATCAGATTGCAAAGGGAATTTTTCAATAGTGCCAAAGTTAAAGAGGAAGTAAACCCCGATGGGTTTTAGCCAATGTACACACGGTCGGAGAATCCGTCGGAATGTGTCCTATCGGACCGTGTTGTCGGATAATCCGACTGCGTGTGGTATGCATCGGACTGATTTCGTCGGAATATCCGTCAGACCCAATTTTCCAACATGTTGGAAATATTTCCCGACCAACTGGGCCGGTCAGACATATTCCGATCATGTGTAGAGAATTTTGATCGGACCAAGTGCCACGCATGCTCAGATCAAATTCCTACATCAAAGCTATTGGCTACTAGCCTGAATGTAGTCCCATCATAACGAAATTACGTCATCATGTTTTGAAAGATCGGATTTTTCGCCAACTTTGTCCGATCGTGTGTGTGCAACAGTTTCGGACAAGATCTGACGGACAAAATCCGACGGGCAAAATCCAACGGATTTGGTTGTGGAAATCTCCGACCGTGTGTATAGGGGCTTACTTCCTATTTTGCTCCCTGCAAGGCCTGCAAACGAAAAGCATAATGGGCTAGTATACATCACATACTAGCCCATTATATGACACTTACCTGCATACGAAGCCCGCGCTGTCCCCTGTGCAGGCTGCATCCATCTTCGTCCCTCTTCCTTCCGGGGCGGCGGACTCCGGCTCTGTGACTGGTCAGAGCCACGTGATGTCACTCCCGTGCAGGCGCGCAGGAGCCGTCAATCATGGCACATGCTGGGGGAAGAAATGGCATGGTTGTCCGTTTCTTCACAGCGCATGCACCGATGACAACATCGGTGCACTACAAGTGAAATATCGTGCGGCGCACTTTTAGGAGATATTTTCATTACCTATAGCCTATAGTTAGACCTTATGCTAAGCTTACCTATAAATAAAAATAAGACAAAAGGGTTTACAACCACTTTAGGCTCGATTCACATCTATGCATGTTGCTTTTGAGCATTTCTACAGTGCTTTTTGTGGTGCTTGCCGTGTTTTTGGACATGCATTTTGCATTTATAGCTGGTTGCTAAGGAGGGGGTCGGGAAGCCGGCCGCCATGTCCTTAATAACCGACGAGTCATCAGTTGTCAGCGGGCTTCCCGCTGAATGTTAAAAAAAAAGAATTGCTGACTAAAAAAAATAAAAATTGAGAGAAAAAAACAGCATGGGGCCCCTCCCAAACCATACACGGCCCTAGGGTCTAGTATGGATTCGTAGGGGACCCCCATGCCAAAATGTACATAAAAATGGCGCGGGGGTCCCCCGAAAATCCATCCTTATCCAAGCATGCAGCCCAGCAGGTCAGGAAAAAGACGGGACGAGCAAACGCCCCCCCTCCTGAACCATATCAGGCCACATGCCCTCAACATAGGGGGATTGGTACTTTGGGGCAGGGTGGGGCTCTGCGCCCCCACCCCAAAGCACCTTTCCCCCATGTTGATGGGGACAAGGGCCTCTTCCCGACAACCCTTGCCCGGTGGTTGTCGTGGTCTGCCGGTGGTGGGCTTATCGGAATCTGGAAGCCACCTTTAACAAGGGGGCCCCCAGATCCCAGCCCCTTCCCTATGTGAATGAGTATGGGGTATATTGTAACCCTACCCATTCGCTAAAAAAAAAGTAGTGTAGTGTGCGGCTTCACTGCCCGTTTCCTACTGTGCGAGTTGCGCAGAACTTTGTGAATGGGACGCGCTGTGTTAGGAAGCACACAGTTCCCAAAATGCGCGTTGTGCACCCTGTTACCCAGAAGACAACGCAAGGAGGAGAGAAGACTGAAGATCACTGCGGAGTAGGAAGAGGCAGATTTTTCAAATGTTTTATTATTTTAAGAATATTAATGCTAGGTTTTTTTTGTTTTTTTTTAGGGTGGCCCTCCACTTTAAGTGGAAATAATTTAGCACATATGGAACTCATTTGTCACCCATTCAAATTTTTCATCAACACCGAATATATTTTCTTTTTTGTTTTTTTGCAGACAAACCACCCAATATATTTTTAGATTTAATTTGGAATGTCTTGTGAATATTTATATTTCATATTCAGCACTAATAAATAAAAATGTTACAATTTTGTTTTTTAACTTTATTTTTAAACATAGGTAAACATAAAATATTCAATATAGATTCCATATAGACATTGCAAACATTCAATTTGCAGGTAGGGACCAATGCAAGAAGATAAGTGCTCTCCATATTTCCCTCTGCAGCTGTCACTTAACTTGGTTATATGCAAGGGTGTAAAACCACTTTAAAGGGGTTGTAAATGTTTAGCCTTTACCTTCATGCATGGAGCGCAACTTGTCAGGCTGACAAGTCGCCTGACAGGTCACCTCTGTGTGAACTGGCACTAATCATCTTTCCTTTTCTAATTGGTGGGTGTCAGTCCAGGCACCTGGTGGATCCAGCCACCCGTTGTCGGAGTGCCTGGACTGATTCCTCTGATGTGAGCAGAGAGTGGACTTCAGCCCGATCTCTGCTGGTAACGGGTCACAGTAGTGCAAAATGAATTGTACTCCTGTGATCCATACTTCTCCTTTAAATAACACTGGTCATTAACCTTCCCTCAGCCTTCTCCCCTCCCCCAATCCAGCTGCCTTATTTATTATCTGAGATGCAATCAAAAATGGTGCCTGTAGAACAATGGACAGTGTCGGATTTTTTTTAATTTTTATTATCTTTTACAACTTTATTTTTTACAATTTATTTTTGTATTATTTTTTTTAAATAATTTATTTTCACAGTGCTTCTGGGGAAGGGGGTGGAAGGGGGGCATATGGGGCATGGGGGGGGGGGCAGTGTCAGTAGAGCAGTGATCAGTGTCATTTTTATGTTTTTTTTTTTTTTACAATTTAATTTGTTTTTCATTTTTTTTCACAATGCTTTTTTTTGGGGGGCTTGGACCATGGACAGTATCGGTAGGGGGTTGCCAGTCATTTTTTTTTTTTTATTCTATTTTATTTCTTTTTTTTTTTTTACCCAATTTTATTTTTTATCACTTTTTTACGATTTTATTTTGTAATATTTATTGCAATTTTTCTTTTTATCAGCCCTGTTGGTGGGCTTTGGTGAGATATCAGGGGTCTAAACAGACCCCTGATATCTCCCCTTTGAGACAGAGAAAGAGACTGAGGACAGAGGTTCCCCAGTCCCTTTCTCATCAGCTTCAGCATTGAAAATAAATGGACAGGAGACAGAGGCTCCTGTTCATTCATAAACTGAAGCAGAGTAACACAGTTTACTCTGCTCAGTTATCAAAGGACACAGGAGCGATCGCTCACTGTGCTCAATTCAGAAAAGGAAGGAGCTGGTAAATGACAAATATTCCTCCGCTCTCCATCCTGACACATCCCCCCAACAGCCGTCGGGAGAGGAGGAGGGAATCCGGCTGTTGGGGGGTCTGGAGAACACGGGGTGGAGGAAGAGGAGGACACGGCGGACATAGGGGGGATGATCGGTGCAGCGGGGAAAAGTTGCAAGCTCCGATCTCCCTGTATGACATTTTAGCTGACAGCCACGAGAGGGGGAAGAGGAGAAGTGGCTGTCTGAAAAGCCATGCAGGGAGATTGGTACTTGCAACTGTCCCCCACCGCATTGATCATCCCTGGCTGTCAAGGGACAATCATCCATGTGTGCAGGGTGGGTAGGCCCCCTCTCCCCCTTTATAAGCCTGTGTGCAGTGAACACCCTGCATACATGGATCATACGCTGATGCTGACAGAGAAGGGAACGTGAAGGGCTTGTGCCAGGTGCAGGAACACACTGGGCACATCTTACAGTTTTACAGGTACAGCGGCACCGGTTAGTGTGTATAGTAACCCATTGTTGTGAAACACACTGCCAGCACTTCACCTCCGCCCCCCTCCCTCCAGAAAATTGTACTGCCCAGGACATCCGCCCCTTCCACCCCCCCCCCCTTCCTTGTACCGGCCCTAGTCACTGGAGTAGTTTATCTCCACAGCTAACCCTTTACACACAATGTAGCTACCACATATTTGAACAAAAACAGCATCTGTTAGAGTTCTGCCTAATTTAAAAAAAAGAAACACCTTTATCTCTGACTGCCACGCCCAATCTGGAATGTAAAAGAGTTTACTACGTGGTAGCTTTTTAAAAAAAAATGCAAAACAATCTTTTATTTCTGATTAGAACATTTAGAGATTTAGCTTAAAGTGGAAATTTCTCCTTTTTCACAAAAAAAGTCACAGAACCATACAGCTCTGCATGTTGATATGAAATCATCTTACATTTATTATTTAAACATTCTTTGCTTTTACTTACAGTTACTATTTATTTAACTTCCTGGTACCTTGAGGCATTGGTGATATAACTCTGGTCTTACAGCTCCATCCTTGGAAGTTCCTGTAACATCGGGGAAAATCTGATTGCCTTTTGGGGGATCAGGAAGGAATTTTTTCCCCTGCTGTAGTAAATTGGAGCATGCGCTTCTTTTTTTTATGCCTTCCTCTGGATCAACTGAGTATAGAATTGGGTATATGGGATTGTTTGATGATATTATTTTATTTTTTTGTGGTTGAACTGGATGGACATGTCTTTTTTCAACCTGATTAACTATGTAACTATGTAACTATGTTCCAGGAGGTGGACCTAGAGTAGACAGAGAGATTAATTTATTAAAACTGGACAGTGCAAAATCTGGTGCAGTTCTGCAAGCTTCCGGGTTTTTTGTCAAAGTTTAAAGTGGACCTTCAGTCATTTTTTCAACTTTCCATCTATTAAATCTTCTGCCCTTGTTGTTTTAACTTTGGATAGGAAAACTTTTTTTGGGCCAGCAAATACTTTATACAGCCCACTTCCTGTTTCTTGTCTGACATCATGACATCATGCACAGCTCTGTCTCTCACTCTTCTGAGAGTTTGTCAGGAAGGGAGGGGGTGAGTCACAAGAGAGCCAATGAAAGCAGCAGGGCTGAAGGTGTGCCTCTGTGTAAATCCAGGGACAGTCAGAAGCTTCAGCTGCCCGCAGTGAAAATGGATGCAGCCAGACTTAGCAGAGGGAGATTTCTGCAGCATATTTGGCAAGTACAGAATCACAGTTCTATTCATTTTTACAATTTTACACAGTTCCGTTCAATTTTACAAATTATGTAAGCAGACTGCAGTTCCTCTTTAATTGAACAAGCTGAAGTCAGAAGCTGATTAGCTATCATGCACAGCTGCACCAGATTTTGCACTTTCCAGTTTTAGTAAATCAGCCCCAGAGTTCCAGGAAGTAAAGGGGGAATGGAATCATCTGCCCTTAGTAAAAATGGTCACCGTGAGCATAATAGGGAGCTAAAGAAAAATAAGGTAAAGAAAGAATGAAACCCTGCAACTATCTGTAAATATCTGTTTCAAGATTACCATTAGCAAAGATTTCTAAAGGTGACTTTGTTGTAATTTGTATAATGGGGTGTCTTAATGAAAAAATTAAATGATATAAATACATACAGTGGGACTAACTTCACCTTTTCACAAATAATAATACATTTTGTGGCAGGAGCCTGTAAAGTATTGTACCAGTGATCAGCAGATCGGTGGTGCCATGCAGGTTTCCTGCAGATTTGTCACTGTATCGGCTTCCTCATATCTCATATGAGGAAGTCGATACATGCTGACAGGAAGAATTCCAAATATACTACATCCACAGACACCCCTCTAGCCAAGGTTTTACTTACCTCCTCATTAAAATAAATCAGGTTTGTTTGACAACTTTTCTTTCATGAAAACAATTATGTACATGAGCTCCCCCATGCTCCTTTGTCTACACAGAGCTGAAGAAAGTATTTCATAAATTTGTCTTCTCTTTGTCCCCAGTGACCCACTCCAGATTATTTTGTAAAGGGCATACATGCTCAGACCTGACCTTTTTACTATTAATATATATAAATAATTTTTTGGGGTCCATGCTACTATCTTTTGCAATCTGTTGTTAATTTTGAATTTTTGCATCCTTGATTTCCTTTTTACATATTCCTTTTTTTTTTAAAGCTCCTTTCTTATTTATACCTTTTTTTAACTTTGCTCATGAGCTACATAGGTTTTATTTTTAGCCTTTTGAACTTATTGCCTTTGTTCCCATAGTCTTTTTGAAGAATTCCCATTTCTGTTCTGTGTTCATTAATGTCAATATTCCCTCCCAGTTTAAAGCCTCATACACACTATACAATTGTTGGCCAACCAAGCGTCTGATTTTTGTCAAAAGGGCACGTGCAGGATCTTGTCTTGCATACTAATGGTACACAATTGTTGTGCCACAAACACGTACATAGTGATGTACTATGAAGATTTTCAGCTCTTGAGCACCTCCCTTTGGGCCCCTTCTGCTAATTTCATGTTTGGTGAGCATTGATTCCAAGCATACATGTTTGTACTTTCGACTTTTGTGTGACGAATTTGTGTACTGACCATACGAAAAACTGACGTCAAACCGTTGTTTGCAGAAAATTTACTAGCCTGTCATCCAACATTTGTTGGCCGAAAGTTGGACAACAATTGTCAAAAGGAGCGTACTAACAGTAAGATTTTATGACAACAGTCTGTCAACAGACAATTCCCTGATAAAAATCGTACCATGTATACAAAGCTTTAAAGTTAAGTGTTTTTATATTCCCGTTGAAGGGCTTTAATATGATACAGCTGACATTCCCTTAATGCCAATTTATCCTAAATACCTCTTTATTCAAGCAAAGTTTTACAATTCAACAACCAGCATATTATTGCGCAGAATGTCATTATGATTTGTTAAAGACCAACTATAATTTGAATATTAGTTTTTATAACATAGGAAACCACCAAAATAATAAAAAAGAAGCGTGCATCCCCTAATGAACAAATGACATGTTCAAATAAAAAATATTGAAATTATGAAATTAACTTATTAAATTATTTAAAAAATGCCCTGAAGGCTAGAAAGTGCATATAAATAAGCACACAATGGATAAGAGCAAACTAAAAAAATATAGTGATAATCAAAAGCATTACCGGTATATATTGTAGGTACATATGAGATAAAAAATAAACAATGTGAAACGTGTTCTTCCGGTGCTCTTGTGTCAAATAGTGATAAAGTCAGCGCCGCTTACCAGACCTGTAGGATCTCATGATTTTTAGAGATCAAACACTAGAAAAAAAGTCCTATATAGGAATATTCTTTTTTGTAGAGATCAAACACGCCTGTGCAAAAGCCTGCCGGCAGGAATAGTCTCCTCCTCAGATTCCTCTTAGGGGAAAGAGCCTCTTCTGGTGCATTGGGATATCCAATTAGATAAGAAACTCTGAAAAAAAAATCATCCTTCCCCAGATAATCCTAGGTATTCTCATTAGCAGAGGATGAAAGAAAATGACTTCATGGTGTGGTATTCCAGAAAAATGTATTGAAAAAAAATAGCAACATAGAAGATGGTAGACAATAAAACTTTAAAAACAGCCATGGCTCTAACCAGAGCTGTTGCCATTGGTGCCACGACCACATTGGTGCCATGACCACTAGAACTGACCCATAAATCAAACAAAAAACATATAATTGTGAATGCTTTACAATGGCTTATATAAAATATGAGGTTGAAACTGGTTGCATCTCTCTTCACCAGCCTCTAAAATATCCTTTAGATCATGATTGGAAAAGGATTTGGTAAACATCAGTAGCCCGTATAGCTGTTAGGCCTTATTTAAAAGCTTGCAGTTTCTTCAGTATATTACATCAAGATCTTGAATATTGGGCAAAGACAAGCTGATGTCACAGTCCAGTCTTGGGTCTGACTTTATCACATCTCTCACCCTCTCACTGAAAGTAAACTTGGTATGCTCTGGGAGCTCCAATCCACATAAGTCCAGGTTTCTCTCATCTCCTGACTCAAGGGTTTAATTTTTAAAGATGCTTTTACACAAACACCAGCAAATCCTGAAATTCTACTTCCATCTTTATTGTAAGAAGAACCATCAATGTACCAGCACTCACTTTCAAGGTCAAAAGGTTTGGATATCTGTGCTGCAAACTATTTCCTTGCACTTGACATTCATGAGCTTAAAGCTGTGGTCCATCTTGCAAGCCTTTTACAATTCACATCTGCTTCTTTTCATTTTCCATTTGAGCAATGATGACCTGTTGTGTACCTGTCAAGTACCTGAAATTGTTGATTGCCAGACACAATTTTCTTTTGTAATTTGCTGTAGGCCAACCCCTCATTGCCTTCTATAGCGCATTTACTTGGATCATTCAGTCCATAATTCCACCCAGGGGCATTGCTAGGTCTTCAAAAGATCTGGGGCTGGAGCCAGGGGCGGACTGATAACTGATGGGGCCCCCGGGCATTAGAAGATCATAGGGCCCACTATGTCCCAAGCCACACATGCACAGGGGGACATTGGGGGGGGGAGCACACAGGGAGACACTGTGGAGGGGGGAGAGCTCGCAGGTGGACATTGGGGGAGGGTGAGGGCACACAGGGGGACACTGGGGGGAGCACACAGGGAGATCCTGGGAGGGGGAGAGGGTACGGGGGACACTGGGGGAGGGAGAGGGCACAGGGGGACACTGCGGAGGGGGGAAGCACACGGGGGGACACTGTGGGGGTGGAGAGAACACAGAGGGACACTGTGGGAGGCTGAGCACACAGAGGGACACGGTGGGGGGTTGGGAGCACACAGGGGCACACTGTGGGGGTAGGGAGCACACAGGGGGACACTGTGCAGGGAGAGCATGCAGGGGGACACTGTGCGGGGCGAGCACACAGGGGGACACTGTGGGGTAGAGAGCACACAGGGGGACACTGTGGGGGGAGAGAGCACACAGGGGGACACTGTGGGGGGGGAGAGAGCACACAGGGGGACACTGTGGGAGGGAAGCACACAGGGGGAAACTGTTGGGGGGAGAGGGCACAGGGGGACACTGGGGAGGGGGAAAGCACACAGGGGGACAATGGGGGACCACACATGGAGACCCTGGGGAGGGAGAGGGCACAGGAGGACACTGGGGGGGGGGACACAGGGGAACACTGTGGGGTGGAGAGCACACAGGGGGACACTGTGGGGGGCACACAGGGGGAAGCACACAGGGGGACACTGTGCTGGATGGGGTGCACACAGGGGGACACTGTGGAGAGGAGCACACAGGGGGAAACTATGGGGGGAGAGCACACAGTGGGACACTGTGGGGGGGCACACAGGGGGACACTGGGGGGGGCACACAGGGGGACACTGTGGGGGGTGGGGAGCAGACAGGGGGACACTGTGGGGAGGACCACACAGGGGGAAACTGTGGGGGGAGAGCACACAGGGGGACACTGTGGGGGGAGGAGCACATAGGGGGACACTGTGGGGGGGGGCACAGGGGAACAACGGGGGATACTGGGGGCAGCACACAGGGAGACACTGGGAGGGGGAGAGTGCACAGGGGGACACTGGGAGAGGGCACAGGGGGACAATGGGGGAGGGAGAGGGCACATGGGGACACTGGGGAGGGGGAAACAAACAGGGGGACATTGTGGGGGTGGAGAAAACACAGGGGGACACTGTGGGGGGAGCAAACAGAGGGACACTGTGGGGGGTAGGGAGCACACAGGGCGACATTGTGGGGGCATGGGGAGCACACAGGGGGGCACTGGGCGGAGAGAGCACACAGGGGGAGACTGTGGGGGAGCACACGGGGACACTGTGGGGGGAGCACACAGGAGGACACTGTTGGGGGGAGGGCACAAGGGGACAATGGGGGACACTGGGGGGAGCACACAGGGAGACCCTGGGAGGGGGAGAGGGCACAGGGGGACACTGGGAAGGGGGTAGCGTACAGGGGGACACGGTGGGGGTGGAGAGCACACAGGGGGACACTGTGGGGGGGAGCATACAGGGGGAAGCACACAAGGGGACACTGTGGGGGTTGGCGAGCACACAGGGGGATGCTGTGGGGGGAGAGCACACAGGGGGACACTGTGGGGGAGCACACAGGGGGACACTGTGGGGGGAGAGCACACAGGGGGACACCGTGGGGGGAGCACACATGGGGATACTGTGGGGGGTGGGGAGCATACATGGGGACACTGTGGGAGGGAGCATACAGGGGGGCACTGTGGGGGGGAGCATACAGGGGGACAATGTGGGGATGGGGGAGAGCACACTGAAGTGTGGCCCCGGCCCTATACATCTGTACTGCCCCCTCCCTCCGATGGCAGCCCTCCAGTAAAAAAAGTTTCACTCACCAGATGCCTGTAATAATACAGTTAACAGCGCACTGCTCCCCACCGGCCCCTCCTCTCTTCTCGTCTGTCCAAGGTGATGTTGTGTACAGTGCAAGCACCTGCGATGGATGGGAGGGAAGGAGGGGCCGGCGGGGAGCAGCATGCCATTAGCGGTATTATTACAGCTGCTTCAAGGGGCCCGGGCGGCGACCGAATGACCGATGGGGGCACGCCGGTGGTAAGCAATTTTTTGCGGGCAAAGGCTGGTGTTGCCGTTTCAATCATCATGGCACCAAGGTGGATATGGTGTCGAGGTGATCGAAGTGCATTGTTTCTATCGTTATATTCTAATGTAGAATGAAGTGGTTCAACATAATGCAGAATCGGTGGAAGCCCTGTGCATGTCACTTGCCTCCAGATGCAGTGTGTCAAATGCCACCATCGCTTGTCACCAGATGCAGCTTTTTAACTTGCCACCATCACCTACCACTAGATGTGGATTGTCATTTTCCATGTCGCTCGCCACCAGATGTGGATTGTCACTTGCCACATCACCTGCCACCATTTGCAGATTGTCACTTGCCACATCACCTGCCACGTGATGCAGATCGTCACTTGCCATGTCATCTGCCACTTGATGCAGATTGCCACTTGCCACCATTTGCAGACTGTCACTTGCCACGTCACCTGCCACCATTAGCAGATTGTCACTTGATGTGGGTTGTCACTTGCCAACTGATGTGGATTGTCACTTGCCATGCCAGCCAGTGCCCCCAAATGTGCATTGTGGCTGCATTAGTGGCAGGCTGGCAGCACTGGCCCATTTAGTGAGGACAGGAGAGCAGAGATGTGGGGCAGGTAGTGAGAGATGATGTAATCTCTCTGCTCCCCGCTGCACCTCTGACATTGAAGAGGCCCGTGTTCTGATAAAATGAGCACCCGCAATGTGAGGGCAGAAGAGCGCTGATGTGTGGCTGCCAGTGAGAGATGATGCACATCGCTCCCACATTGAAGTGGCCCGGCTGTGAGGGCGGAAGAGTGGTGATGTGGAGCGGGCAGAGAGAGATGATGTCATCTCTGCTCCTCCGCCTGAGACCCTGCGGCAAGAGACTTGGGGCTATGGGCTTGAGATTGGGCGCTACAGCCTCAATAGCCACCCCCTGGTGACGCCTATGATTCCACCTGAATGGAACCACGCAATGGTCCAGATAGTATCAACTTGTCATCAGTGTTTATCAGATCATCTGTCCAGACAAAGCAGCAGTGGAAATTCTTGCCAGTATCTTCGCCATGAAAGGTAGAAAGGTCTTTTCATCCATATCTGGCATAGCCTTCAGCATATTATAAACAACTGATTCAACAAAGTTCAAATCATGACTAGAGTGATGAATTTCACTCACCCCTCTTATAAATATAGGAAAACCACCCAACATACTATATTCTACTCAGTCTAAGTATACAAACAGTCAGACACCCAGCAATTTATGCTATACCAAGCCATTGTGCAACATCACCTTAGATGTCAAATATATTGATATCAATATGCATTATGTCATATGTACAGATGTTATGAAATTATTAAACGCTTCTCTCTGGTTTAAAGATAAAAATCAAGAAATAAAACATAGTGAAAATAAAATATTAAAAGCAAAATAGATTAGGGAAAGGGAGAAAAAAAATAGGGCATTGGGAAAAAATGACCATTAAAAAAAGAAAAAAAAAGAAATTATAATGTTGAAAAAAAAGGTCCATTGCTTGATGGATATTGAGAGAAGCCATTATTTTAAAAATGTCTTTGTAACAGCCTGTTTTCCCCCGCTAGTCAACAATGTCAGATACTTCTGTGCTTCTGCTATTCACATGCCAATGAGTCTCTCCGGCAATATCTGAAAGACAAAAAAACTCTCCAACAAGAACTCATTAGCAAGGTCCTTAAACATTGTCTGAAGTTAAAAACAAAGTACTATTTACAGGTTTACAGTTTGAAGCTAATTCACCCCACTGCTAGAGAAGTGTCATTCAAAAACAGAACTGTGTCCACATTTATAACACCCTGGAACCTCTTTAAGGCTAGGTTCACACTGGAGCGATGCGGGAACGCCGCAAATCCGCTGCGTTTTCCCGCATTGCATGCCTCCCGCCGGCAGTTCACACTGCCCTATGCGGACTGCTGGGAGTGTCAGTGAAACTTTAATGACACCCCCAGATCAGTTCGCATATCGCAGTGCGATCTGCAAACTCGGACAGGAATCGGACACTAATACAACGATCAGAAAAACGATCGCTTATTAGGCTGGGTTCACACTGGAGCGATGCGGGAACGCCACGAATCCGCGGCGGGTTCCCGCATCGCATGCCTCCCGGCGGCAGTTCACACTGCCCTATGCGAACTGCTGGGAGTGTCAGTGAAATGTTAATGACACCCCCAGATCAGTTCGCATATCGCAGTGCGATCTGCAAACTCGGATCGCATGGTGTGAACACCCATGCCATCCGATTCTGCTGCGGACCAAAAAAAGGGTCCCGTGCGAGTTTGCGGCGGGTGCGATGCGAATTCAGCCATACTATCTGTATGGCTGAACTCGCATCGCACAGAGATCGGATGTGATTTGCACTGCACTGCGGTGCGAATCACATCCGGTTCTCGCTGCCGCAGCGGTGTGAACCCAGCCTTATTGTTATTATTATTCAGGATTTATATAGTGCCAACAGTTTGCGCAGTGCTTTACAATATGAGGGCAGACAGTACGCTTACAATACAAATCAATACAGGAGGGATCAGAGGGCCCTGCTCGTTAGAGCTTACAATCTAGAAGGGAGGGATGTGTTCTATTCTTATCAATCTTCAGGTGGTCATATTTCTGTTTTTAACTGAGAAAATTGTATCCAGGTCTTGCACCTTTTCTTCTTATTATTTTGATCAGCGCTGTTTTTCATATTAACCACTTACAGACCGGACTATTTTTCTGGTCAAAGACCAGACCACTTTTTGCGATTCGGCACTGCGTCGCTTTAACTAACAATTGCGCGGTCGTGCGACGTGGCTCCCAAACAAAATTGACGTCCTTTTTTTCCCACAAATAGAGCTTTCTTTTGGTGGTATTTGATCACCCCTGCGGTTTTTATTTTTTGCGCTATAAACAAAAATAGAGCGACAATTTTGAAAAAAAAAAGGATTATTTTTTACTTTTTGTTATAATAAATATCCTCCAAAAATATATAAAAAAACATTTTTTTCCCTCAGTTTAGGCCGATACATATTCTTCTACATATTTTTGGTAAAAAAAAACGCAATAAGCGATTATTGATTGCTTTGCGCCAAAATTATCGCTTTTACAAAATAGGGATAGTTTTATGGCATTTTTATTAATAATTTTTTTTTTTTTTTTTTACTAGTAATGGTGGCGATCAGCAATTTTTATTGTGACTGCAACATTGTGGCGGACACATCGGACATTTTTGACACATTTTTGGGACCATTGTCATTTATACAGTAATCACTGCTATATAAATGCAGTGATTCCTGTGTAAATGACACTGGCAGTGAAATGGTTAACCAGGGGGTAGCAGTGTAGGGGTTAAGTGTTCATAGGGGTGTGTTACTAACTGTGGGGGGGTTGGGTTTTAATTTAGTGAACACTGATCTCTGCTCCAATCACATGGAGCAGAGATCAGCGTCACTAGTTACTAGGCAGAATGGAGAAATGCTGTTTACAATGGCATTTCTTCATTCGGCCGCTCCGTGAGACGATCGCGGGTATGCCCGCGGCGATCGTGTCCGCGGGTCCCGCGACCGGACTCACGGGGGTCCCGACCAGCGCGGGAGCATGCCGCCGGCGGCACGCTCCCAATGGCAGGGCGGCAAATTTAAAGGGACGTACAGGTACGCCCATTTGCCTGCCCGTGCCATTCTGCCGACGTACATCGGCGTGCGCTGGTCGGCAAGTGGTTAATATCACCTATATTTGACCCAGAGTTTCCTCTGTTGCTGTTATTATTAGATGTTATCTTCTGATCTTTATGTTTAGTATTTGTCCTAAACAATGTGGCTAAAGCAATTTTTACAGTCTGACTTTCTCCATAAATGATCTGCTCTCAACAATATGTGTTTTAAATTAAGAGAATTTGGGGTAACTATTAAAATATTTTGTTTGATATCTTCATGCAAAGCATCTAGAACCATACACATATGTACCAAGCCTGCACGCTCAAACACAAGATTATTACCAACCAAAAATTCCATATTAGTTGCTATCTTGTGTGATAATTAATAGAGAGATTAATTTTGCATTTGTTGGATCTTCCCATGAATAGTAACATACACCATACACCATACAAACACACACAAAAATTCCAGTAATATGTCCCTTGTCCTAAGAGGCTGAATACAGATCTGTTTAATTCTCATCCAAAGACTATTTCCTATAGAATGTTGCAAGACCCTTTCTAAATCGGATGGGTTTAGAGTATACATATTTCTGACCTGCTGCAAGTCACACAACCATTTTAAAAATCATGGCAGGGAACCATTCCTATTTCTTTAAGAATTACATCTAATTCTTTTGGTTTCAAAGGCATCATGCTTCATTACAAGCTGAATTTCCCCAGTATTATTATTATTGTTATAAACTGTAGTGGTCACAGTGGGTACGGCTGACAATGAATTAGCAGATTTAATATGGGGTTCTGTTTCATTTGATAGAAAGTTTGAGTTTGTATTTTGCTGCAGATTGCTGAATCCAAGATCTCTTCTCTAATTCCATAATTCTTAATTTCAATCTCTCATTTTCCTCTGATAATTTATCACAACGTTTCGATTTCTCAAGCAAAGCTTCTTCAATGGTAACCGCATGCAATTTAATATTTACAGTCTCAGTTTCTGGTTTTGTAGCCTCTGACAAATCTTGTTGCTATTATCAACTGCATTCTGTAACTGTAACCTTTTGTTTTACTTTCTGAAATTTTGTTATCAAACACATTTTTCTCTAAAAATTCCATCATCATAGTCCACATCTGCTTAAATTTTTCTGGAATTTCATAATTGAAATTTCTGTTAACTTTATCAGAACTGACACTAGCTTCACACTGAGTAAGCATTTTTGACTATATTACTAATAATTTAGAAAAAAGGAAGTATTTTTCTTACTCCCCATTTGAGGCTCCACCTTGAAGTAACTCCTTCAGCATCCAGTTCAGGTTTTCTGGTACATGACACAGTCTTTGTTCACTTTTCAATCTCCAGAGAATTATTCTGGGGTTCCAAACTTGTTTAACTTTGTAGATCAGACTCTCTTATGTCACAACCAGACTTTAGAGTCACAGTACAGCTCTTGGGTTTCCACCAGACTTATGTCCACCTCAAAGGATTGTTGTCACCACCGACTTCTGTTTTCTAAGTCCTGAGAATGCTCTTCTGGTCACTTGAACGGCACCAATGTAGTGATATAGTAGTAATGTGGTAATGGGTAGATGATAATTAATTAGTTATTATTATAATGATGTGAGTAATTTCCCGCAGCAACCCGATTTTTCCAGAGAGATGCATTTATTGAATCTTCAGACAGAACAAAATCCATAAGATACTTGCAACAGATGACAAAATCCAACAGAGTAAATATAAAATAGGTGACAGGCACATTCAGAGAACCCAGTTCCTTCTGTCACCTTCATGGACAATGAAAAAACTGATTGCCAGCTTATACGCCTTATACATCGAAGGGCTAAGCAATTAAATTGGCCCTTTCTATTAGGCCTTTGACCTGCTTCTGTCTTTCAGAGTGACAGATAATGACTCCTAGCCGTAAACAGCTGCAGTCATAAACTGCCCTAATTTGCATTCTTGCATATTAACTTTAACACAGCACAGAGTCACTACCTGCCCCTTTTGATATGTGGAGTAAATCTTGTTTAGTCAGTATCCGCTTTGATCAACAAGCCCCCTTTGAAATACGTAATTAGATAAACAGATACCAACGTGGTCCTGCACAACATTAACATCCTTTTGATGTGTAAAATGGATTTGTCCTGGAATATTTGTGTGTGATACATGTATACATATAACACAATATATAAAATACATACACACACGTGGATGTGTGTGTGTGTGTGTGTGTGTGTGTGTGTGTGTGTATATATATATACACATATATATATATACACACACACACACACAGTATCTCACAAAAGTGAGATATACATTTTTGTATATATTTTATTATATCTTTTCACGTGACAACACTGAAGAAATTACACTTTGCTACAATGTCTAAACTGCTGGCAACAAAAGTGAGTACACCCCTAAGTGAAAATGTCCAAATTATAAAAGTATAAAATTATATAAAAAAGTATAAAGAGTGTAAAATTATTCAGCAAAAGTCCAAATAACATATAACATGTGATATTAGCGTCTTCATGCGGTGTGCACACAACCCCCACCAGGTGTACCCTCACCTAAAGGGCTTAAATAGTAAGCCTGTATTTTGATAATAGCCTGCAGCAATCCTCCTTAGTTTCCCTTTATCCAATCTAGATTTATGGAGTGTTCGTATGGACCACAGAGCTCCTGCTCCTCCCAGTGATGGCCCAGCTCAAGAGCCACTATTTTTTCCTGGTGTGTTCCAGCACTCTCCTCATATGTATTATATGCAAAAAATGACAGAGGCATGCAATAGCGTGATAATGTTTAACAAATATTTAATTCCAAACAAAACTCCACATACATACAACCCACATTTCCAAAAAATAAAAACACCTTTATAGTTCTGAGGGGTGATAGAGTCACCTGTGGTCCGGTTCTGCAGCCCTGGGTTTCACGGCATTCCCCCTTTTCTGTGCCTGCTCTGTAACACTTCCTAATGCCTCCTGTGTTAGCCAATCAAGCTCCTCCTACCGGTTTCATCACTCTTTTGACTTCCTCTGGGATTTTTTCATCAAAATCCCAGAGGAAGTCACAAGAGTGACAAAACCAGTAGGAGGATCTTGATTGGCTGACACAGGAGGCTCTAGGAAGCGTGGTCCAGCTCTGTGGTCCATACCAATACTCCATAAATCTATATAGGATAAAAGGAACAAAGGAGGATCACTGCAGGCTATTATCAAAATACAGGCTTATTATTTAAGCCCTTAAGGTGAGGGTACACCTGGTGGGGGTCGTGTGCACACCACATGAAGACACTATTATCACATGCTATATGTTATTTGGACTTTTGCTGAATAATTTTATACTCCAATAAGGAAGGACTGAGTGTGACTCACAGGGCACAAGCACGTTATATTTCATTATTTTATATATAGGATGTCATATTCATTATATGCATTTTATGCATTTGTATTAAGTATTTGTTTATTTTATTATCGCTGCACATTGTATAGTTACAATATATAGTTTTGACCTTCATGAAAAATCTTCCACTGGTGTTCTTCCTCCGGTACCCTTCCTCTGGTCTTCTTCCTTCGGCCTCCTCCCTCCGGTCTTCTCCCCTGCTGCTGTCTTCTCTGCTGCGGACCTCCTCCAAATGATTTTTTTCATCTTTGTGCTAGTTCCACACTCTGTCAGTTTTTATATAGCCATCGGATGCGGCCATCTGATGACGTCACCATGAGACCCCAGGAAAAAAAATGCTTGATGCAGGTTAACATTTACACTCATTTACAAGCAGTTACAAGCATTTAGCGTTAAAGCCTCATGTACACTGCTGCTGCTAAACGGACGTTTAGGAGCAGGTGGGTGTTTTTTTTTTTTAACTGCCCCTAAACTCTCCTCTATGTTATCTTATCTGTCCATGTACAAAGGGTTGTTTACAGTCGATTCTAAGCAGTGGAGTTTTTTGAGGTATTCTTTGTAACGCAATGCGTTTAGAAGCTGAGTTTACAGGCATTTCAAGCATGACTAAATGCGTCTAAACCTGGTAACTCGCGTTTAGCCGTGTTTCATTTACAGGCATTTTTCATTTTTTTGGCTATTTCAAATTATATATATATATATATATATATATATATATATATATATATATATATATATATATATATATATTGTAATGTACGGGGGACCGGCTAGATCGCAGGACACAGGCTTGGCACTCAAAAGGAGGTTTATTAAACTTAAATGGCTTTACAGCAGCAAAAACAAAAGAAAAAGATTTCAGTCTCACTGACTTGCAAAGTCCAGAATTGCTATCTCCATCAAACAGTCCTTGATTTCTGCTGCAGGTAGCTTCTCCTGTCAGGAGGCTTCCAGGCAGGCCGCTGCTGTCCACTTTTGTTGCTGCAACCCAAACACAAACACCATGTCCTCTACACTCCTCCACATCCATCTACAACTTCCTGTCTTCTTTTAAATCCACTTCCTCTGACAGGTGAGTTAACCACTTTTGTTCCATTAAAGGGACCACAGTCCAAACATAGGGGAAACATAGCGTCCTTCCAGGACTCAGCCACGGCGTCCTGTACAATATATATATATATATATATATATATATATATATATATATATATATAAAACTATATCTATATCTCTGACCTTCCCCCAACGCCTGTCAATACTAACAGAGAAACCTTCAGAAATTGCTAAAACAAATCCATTAACACCTCCTCTGGGGGGCCTTGAAGGGCTGCAGACTCCAGATTTTGAGTCACATGGCTTTGCCCTCCCAGATCTAAATTGTCCCCTCAATCCCCCTGACCACCCCCTCCACCCTGTATGCTATGCCCGGCTGCTGAGCTCCTTTTCCATTACAGCACTCTATACTGTTCCTTCTCTTCAGGGCTGAAATCACATTCCTTTACAACACAGCCAGTTAGCCATGATCTGCACAGGGTGTATCTGCCTACTCCAATTACACTGCCTTTCCGACCAGAGAATTTCACAGGTCAGAAGGGCAAGATAAAAGCCAGATACACCCTGTGAAGACTGACAGACTGTGTGTAAAGGAATGTGATTTCAGCCCTGTGTAGTGTGTGTGGGGTGGGGGGAGCTGTATACGTGTTGGGATGGGAAAGGAGCTCTGCCAAGTGACCTGCCAGGGGTCCCTGTCCTCTGATTCTCCAGCGGTAATCCCTGTCCTCTGATTCTCCAGCGGTGATCCCTGTCCTCTGATTCTCCAGCGGTAATCCCTGTCCTCTGATTCTCCAGCGGTAATCCCTATCCTCTGATTCTCCAGCGGTAATCCCTGTCCTCTGATTCTCCAGCGGTAATCCCTGTCCTCTGATTCTCCAACAGTGATCCCTGTCCTCTGATTCTCCAGCAGTGATCCCTGCCCTTTGATTCTCCAGCCATAATCCCTGTCCTTTGATGTAAAGAGGAACTCTGGGAACTCAAAACTCTTAAGCCACTTTGAGTATCTTGGCGTGCGGTGGATATATTTGTACACAAATATGTACGGGGGGGGCAGGTCAACTTTTGCATCAGGACCCACAAGCTTCAAGCCAAGCCTCTGATGATACACATACACAGAAATGTCACGTCACAAATATATAATTAGAAATGTTTGTGTACATGTTTTTAATGTGGTATAAGTAAATGTGCATGGCTATATAGCATCATTGGGAACTCTGTTAAATTATTTTTTGGCTAGTTTTTTGACATTTATTTTAATTATATAAATAGAAAGGAGTTGTGATTTATTTAATATTTACATGAAGACTGAATTTTGCATTCACAGCACTGTGCATTATTGATCTCTGAAGTGCAGAGATTCATGTTGGAAGGTAGACATTTCCACTCTTACAGGACATCTGGTTATGTGCATCAGGGAGGTGCGGTGAGGTCAGTGGCTGGTGGGGCACTGGCTAGTATCAGAGCCAGATACACACAGGTTACATATTCAGTGATCATTAAAGCGAGAGCAATAATTCTAGCACTAGACCTCCTCTGTACCTTTAAACATGTAATCTGTAAAAAAAATTAAAGCGTCTCCTATGGAGATTTATAAGTACTGAAGTTTGGTGCCATTCCACAAGTATGCGCAATTTTACAGTGTGACACGTTAGGTATCTATTTACTCGGCGTAACATCATCGTTCACATTATACAAAAAAATCAGGCCAACGTTAGTATTGTTTTTTTATTTTTTTATTCAGGAAACGTTTAAAAAAAATGCTGTGCAAATACCATATGAGATAAAAAGTTGCAACGACCACCATTTTATTCCCTGGGGTTTCTTCTAAAACAATATATAATGTTTGGGGGTTCTGAGTAATTTTCTAGCCAAAAGATTATGATTTTTACATGTAGGGGAGAAGTGTCAGAATTGGCCTGGGCGGCAGGGGGTTAATTACCCTAAGTAATATACAAATAATTATTATATATTGGTTTTAAGGTCATTTACTATATTTTCAAAATCTGTACTCAAGCAGGTGGCTTAACAGACAAATTACCAAACTTTGAAGTTATAACTTCCAACCAGTAATTTCACAGTAAATAGATAAATAATAAATGATTATGTTATAACATATAGTATAATAATATCTGATGGAGCTGGAATATAACAGTGCCTTTTCAGCAGGCAGCAGTTTCTCATTCTCCCTCTTAACTGTGTGAGAAAAACATGGGATTGTGGGTAAATCTTATACACATAAACATGTTTTTTCCTTGTAGTTAAGAAGGCTGCACTGGAAGAGAGAATTTGTCTTTTAGACACATGCCCCTTCTATGACACGGCAGCGAGAGACGTGCTTCCACTGCAGCATTTTTATTGGTCAGCTGAGACCAATGGTACTTTACTATTGGTCCAGGACTTCAAGCTGTTTATTGAGCTCAGTGCCTCTGACAAGAAGTGAGAGGCACTGTGAGCTCATCATCTCAGTCTGCTGCAAACAGAGGGTGTCAGCTTGTATTTAAAGTGGTTGCTTTGTATGTAGCTTAAGCCAGTGGTGGGGTAGGACTGTTGTGAATTCATGAAGAAATACATTTAATATTCACTGGCGGAGATGAGAGATTTCAGTAGGCCTAAAAAAAGGTGGATGAACTATAATGTTGATATTATTGAACTATGACCTCTTGGAGAACTTTAACCACTTCGGACCCGGGCCAATTCTGACATTTCTCTCCTACATGTAAAATTCCTAATGTTTTTGCTAGAAAATTACATAGAACCCCCAAACATTATATATGTTTTTTAGCAAAGACCCTAGAGAATACAATGGCGGTCATTGCAACTTTTTATCTCGCACGGTATTTGCGCAGCAACTTTTCTAACGCGTTTGTTTCAGAAAAAAACTGTTTCATGCATAAAATAAACAGTAAAGTTAGCCCAATTTTTTTGCATAATGTGAAAGAGGAGGATACGCCAAGTAAATAGATACCCAACATGTCACGCTTCAAAATTGCACGCACTCGTGGAATGGCGCCAAACTTTGGTATTTAAAAATCCCCATAGGCGACACTTTAAATTTTTTTACTGGTTACATATTTTGGGTTACAGAGGAGGTCTAGAGCTAGAATTATTGCTCTCGCTCCAACGTTCGCGGCGATACCTCACATGTGTGGTTTGAACACCGTTTTCATATGTGGGCGGGACTTACGTATGCGTTTGCTTCTGTGTGCGAGCTCACGGGGACAGGGGCGCTTTAAATTTTTTTTTTTATTATTGTTAATTTTATTTTTAGTTTTTTAGTTTTACACTTAAAAAAAAAAATTGATGACTTTTATTCCTATTACAAGGAATGTAAACATCCCTTGTAATAGGAATATGGCACGATCGGACCTATTTACAGTGAAATATGGGGTCAATAAGACCCCATATCTCACCTCTAGGCTGGGAAGAATAAAAAAAAAAAAAAAAACGATCATGGCTTCCTAGCCAGATCGGCGCCGTTAATTTGAATACTGAGGCCGGGCGTGACGTCATAACATCGCGCCCGGCCTCCGAACGATCATAGAGACTCCAGGGACAATCTAATCCGCCGGAAATCTCTATGATTACTTGCTGGGGCCGGCGGATCCTGTGACCGACTCACCGATGGAAACGGTGAGTCGGTAGAAGCACCGGAGGGCGGCGGGAGGGGGGGGCGTCCCCTCCCGCCGCCCGTAAGAACGATCAAGCGGCGGAACAGCTGCTATGATCATTCTTATGGTGTAGGGAATCGCCGGCTGAAAACGGCAATATCTGAATGATGTCTGTGGCCTCAGGCATCATTTAGATATAACCACCGGAACCCCATGACGTCAATAGACGTAGTGTGGGAACCAAGTGGTTAAAGCAAAGTACAAGATCTCACAGGTTTTTCCAAATGTTAAAGGGATTAGCTATCTTTTAAAGTTCTACAAGCTGTATTGAGACAACCTGAAAAAAAGGGGGATTTTGTCATAACATATACCTCAAAATATCATATTTTGTTATTTTTGTTTTAGTCTGGTAAAATCTAAAGCAGCAACACCAAAGGACCACTTTCCCCTCCCATCAGAATTAGGTGACCAATTTATATGACCCATTGAAAAGCTGGGCTGCAACAAACAAAAGTCTCAAGCTGACTCAGACTGAAGCCATAATAACTTTTAATTCAAGGAAGGTTTAAATAAATAAACCCATTGTATCAGAGAGTGAACAAATATCCTAAAGTCAACCTCAATATGGACTCAGATGTCAATGAGACAATGACTAAGATACGAAGTGGAGGTCTGCCCCAACAGGGCAAATAAGACACCTCTATTAGAAAAGTAAACAATGGGATTGTGTCCTGAATGTTCAAAGTTCATTTGAGACGCTGCAAGGAAACATTGAAAATTGTGTATATTTTTACATCATGAATATACGTATATTAGAAGCAGGGATATGATATCTTACTATAGTACAAATGTCTCAAAACATGGTGTGAGAGGAATATACAGGCGGACATATTTCAAAAATACTTCAAGTGATTCAAACTGTATGTGATATTTGTGGGTCAACAAGGAGATATTGTGGTTTGGTATCTAGTGATCTGGGGAACTTTGTCATGGAGAGATTATATCTGAAAGTGTGATCATAAGTAGAAGTGTTTTAGCAACGAATTAGTATTATGAAAAACATATAATCGTGATTATAACTGTATAAGAATTTAACCTATGTTTAAATGAACAAATATTGATTGGATACCCGAATTATACATGTACCCATATAGATAATAATTGTATGTGATATTGTTTGATATATATCTAACCTGTGTCCTTTATAAATGGACTAAAGATTAATAGATATACATTGATATGCATATATATCACCATTTTATGCAAGTGATTATTCAAAATTATGTTAAGCATATTTTATATATACTATCATTCCTGAACACTCAAGATATATTCGTTAGAACATATATAAACAACGAACGCATATTATAGAAATAAAAATATTAACTTTAAGAGATAAAACACCAAACACATGTGAGACACCTGGTGGTTGAAGGTGCTATTACCTTAAAATCACGAGACTACTGGGAAAGGTGATCATTAAGTCTGCCTGCCAATAGGAAAGGGACACATACCCTCTGGGCAGAACTTAGTATAATTTTATGATCTTTTTGTTTAAGAAGATATTTAAGAAACTAAAAAGAGGGGGGGAAAAAAGGCTGGAGGAGAGCTGAGAGGAGAGCTGGGGGGATAGAGTCAGGGGGAAGCTTAGGGACCCCCCCTGAGAAGGGACACTGGAAGACACCCAGACAGACTGACCCTCATGCACCATGCATGAATACATTTTTACATTCACGAAGATCCCTGCTCCTTGGAACTCGGAGGTCACACAAAGTAATTCCTCTGTAAAAGGATCCATATTGAAGCCACGGCAGCCATCTTAAAATTCCTGGTAACCAACACACCACACTAATAGCCATATTGGAAATGGGTAAATATATGTTGATCATCTATTCTATGTTCTCTTAAATATAGATTTTTTTTGAATATTCTATTATTGAAAATCTTTCTCCAGAATCAATAACCGCCTTTTAGATTTTTCTTTAAATTCTATTTTTCATTATAAATTTCTTTTTGCATAGATGCCAATTTTATTGACAAACTAATGTCTAATCTATTTCACATTGTTAACCACTTACTTACCTGCAGTATAGTAACAGTTGGACGTGTGAAATACAGACATTCTGTTTAATTGTCAATTATCAAAAGGTTATTGATTCTACCGAGAAGTGATAATGGTGATAATTGTGTCCAAGGTACTACTACGCCCAGTTTGAGGGTGTTTCCATTAATTGTCAAAAATGATCAAGTAATGCAATCTGTATTTTAATATTTCATGTAAATATTTGTCTTTTGTCAACCAATAAATGTAACTATTTTGTATGATCACTTGTCTCCGTGAATACGTTTCACATGTATAGACTGTGTCATATAGATTGATTCTGTATCTTAAAAATATCTTCGTTAAAAATTACTTAGTAAATATTGTGCGGGAAAATGTCCTTAAAAAGCACAACAGGACTTAGGCTACATACCCCCAAAATCTGGGGTCTCTGTGACCCCAGGTCGCCGAGCTACGTCCCTCGAAGGTCGATTTTTACCTGCCTCCCCTGATTGCACGTCCCTGATGCGCCTACACAAACAACTTATTTTCTGAATTAAAAAACCCCTGCTAAAATTATCATAGCTGATCCTGCTATCACTAGCGACTGATATGCCATCATCTCCTTTAAAAATGAAGCAAACATGGATTAGCAATACAGGTTAATATATAAGGGAGAAAAGCAGGAAAACATGTAGCCTAAATCAAATATACCAAGAGGTTACCATAATGGGCAGGTAATCTCTGCCCATTATGAGCTTAGATTTGAGAAGAATAAAGTATAGAAACATGATGTGTGGGGCATAAGTGAGCGCTTGGAAGTGTACATACCACATCATATAGAGGAGGACTAACCCATGAGAGTAGCTTGAGGGGTTGCAGATGTTGCAATGATGACTCTACCCATGTTCCAGGGGGCAGCCCTGTCACCATAGGTTTTACACTAGTCTCTCTCTTCTCAGGTCATTGGGATGATGTGGAATCCTGGAAGAGTAAGGGTATCAGATGAGGCCCAACTCCCAATCCTCAGCCAAATTGGAAATCGGCACTGGGACAGCTTGGTCAGACAGTGAATGCACTAAGAAAGGTAAAATCCCTTTCCCCCAGCAGTGCACTCTCTGCTCAGCCCCCCTGCCCCACTCAGCCCAGTATAGCCCATCTCTCCCTACCCTGCTCAACTGTGCATATGAACACAAGATGGGGACAGGCAGGCCAAACTCTAAGCTGCCAGCAGTGGGCTTGTATGTGAATCTGCAAGTCCCCTCCCCAACGCGTGTCGATACAGGGATGTGACGTATCTTCATCAGGGGAAGTGAGGAAGATGCGTCACATACCTGTATCTACATATGTTGGGGAGGGGACAGGACGGTACTGGAGGCAGCTGGTCTGCTTAAGGAGGAGATGCATATTATCTCATAAGATCCCGGCGTATATTTACCTTCTATAGAGTGGTGCACTGAAGCACCAAGTCCATGTGAGTACCCTGGACTGGGGCTTGTGTTTTAATACATTTTTATATACCAAAACGTTATCACACTATCCTGCCTTTTCTGTTATCCCACATATATATGGAGACTACGCTACTGTGCAGCCCAGGATTCTACAGCATTCACAGAACCCAGAGATGGTTCACAGGTGTGTTTTGACTGAACTTAAATGTGAGGTCCTCCGATCTGAGGTGAGCGTTCATTACCTGGGGGGGGGGGGGCAACACTTTTGGATCACTGCAATAAGAATCAACTATTTATGGACTCTATGAGTTTGTTCCATTGTTTGATGTGATATATTAACGGGACATCACATATATGCACTACAGTACTTTATATATATTTTTTCTATATGTCACTGTATAAATAGCACTTTTATTGCACTATTGTCACTTTATTTACTCAATGTAAGGTAGACCTGATTTAATTATGCTAGTTTGATTCTAATGATTACCACTCTTGTGCCCTATAGTCACTTTATTCAGTCATTTTCAAATAATGTGATCAGAAACAAAACGGCAGCTATAAAAGCTAAACAAAATTGGACAGTATAGAGAACCACAAATGGTCAAGCAGGTGATAGGGGCCTTGTGGGTACACAGTACATCATTGTATAAAAAAACATAATACACAACGTTAGTGAAAGAACACAGATAAAAACATATTTCAAGCCACTGAATGTACAATTAACGATCATTATGTTGGCATTGTGCATAATGACATAAAAAGTCTAACCCCCCCCCTTAAGGAAGACATGGACTCTGACTGCAACCATTTTTTCCTGCCCATAGCCTGATGTGTTGGCATGGCCAACAGCCACCAACCAAGGAGAAAGCAGAACTGCTATCTATGCATCCCACATGTGCTCAGAGACCCTGTACATGCTAACTTGTGCTTTATCCATGACATAATATGCATCTTTACACAGTGACAGAATTGCAATATTTTATTTATAAAATCACATTATAACCAGGGCAGGACTTAGGGTGGTGGGGGCCCCTGGGCTTGAGTCACTTTCGGGCCCTACCTTCTATACATTATCGGATTTATCGGCGTATAACACGCATCCGAAGTTTAGGATGGGATTTTAAGGAAAAAAACCTTACATTTAAATGCCCATCAATGCACCCTTATCAGTGTCCAACGGCAGCCTTGCCCATCCATCTGCAGCCTTGTCCAGTGTAATTGCAGCCTTGTCAGTGTAGCCTTGTCATTTGCAGCCTTGCCCCAGTGTCATTTGCAGCCTTGTCATTTGTAGCCTTGTCATTGCAGTCTTGAAGTTTAAAAATGGTGCATCTCGGTGGCTCTCGGGTTCTGTTGCAGTCCCCGAATGGAGCAGAGAGTATCCGAGTGTACTCGGCTTGGCTCATGTTCACACCCAGTCCCTGTGTTATGTCCATCATAGGGTGGGACTGGGCATGACTGTGAGCGGAGCGAAGCCGAGCCGAGTACACTCGGCTATGTATCTCGGTGGGGCCCCCTATTTGGTGGGGCCCATGGGCTTGAGCCCAGTCAAGCCCAATGGTAAGTCCTGCCCTGATTATAACCCATTATTGTTAACAATCATGCTGTGTAACCAGTCTGGATATAAAAGGACAAGGATGGTCAATGCACTTCCAAGCTGACAATGTCCTATTGATTTGATCAATTCTATTGTCTCTCTGCACGATTGCCAAAAATGAATCAGATGGGATGTCACCGTGTATGGCAGATCTCGGTGGGTTAAGCCGCGTACACACGATCAAACAAATCGGTGGAAAGTCCTGCAGACTCAAGTCCGCCGGACAATCCGCCCGTGTGTGGGCTTTTTTTACCCTCGCATTTCGGCAGACAATACGGCATGTGTGCTAGTCCGCCGTACTTTTGAAATGAACAGACTTTTCCCGCTGCGGCCACCCCTTTCCCAAAGCACCCCCCATGTTGAGGGCACGCAGCCTGGTACGGCTCAGGAGGGGGGACGCTCGCTCGTCCCCACCCCCTTTCCTGGCCGGCGGGTAGCGTGCTCGGATAAGGGTCTGATATGGACTTAGGGGGGGGCCCCCACGCCGTTTTTTCAGTGTAGGGATTCCCCTTTAAGTCCATACCAGGTGACAGGGCCAGCGACGCTTCCTTCGCTGGTCCCGGCTACCTGGAGCCGTGCTCAAAATGAGCGGACTTTCCTCCGTGTGTGGGCAAGTCCGTTCATTTCAAAAGTACGGCGGATAGTCCGCCGGACCTAGTACTCTGAAAAAGTCCCGTGTGTGCGCAGGTCCGCTCGTTCGGACAGTCCGGTGGACAGTCCGGCGGTTTGTCCGCCAGACTAAGTCCGCCGGATAGCCCGATCGCGTGTACGCGGCATAAGTCATTACATTTATGTACAACTTTAGCCTAAAAGAGTAACATATCTTGGGCCATGCCCACAAGCAGAATTCAATACAGACAGAAAGAAGGATCTAATATTCAAGGTTGGCCAACTGATCCACCACATTGCTATGTATTTTGGAAGCTAAAAGAAAGGGTTAAAATGACTGTTTTGCTTGTAAATTATCTACGATCTGGAATGCAGAAATGTTTCCCATCACTGATTACTTCAAGAGGTTTCTCTTCCACTCCCCACTCCAGCACTCCCCGGAGCACAGGAAATGATTATATACTGTAAAAGTACAAATGCAGCTTTTAAGATGATGCAAAATTCTATAAAAAGCTTCCTCACCATTTGCCTGCAAAAAGCATGAATGCAAGTAATGGCAAGAGATGCATATCTGAGCACCAACTAACACAGAATTCACAAGACCCGTGTCCTGGTCAGTGCATACCAATATTTCAATAAGAAATTTTTTTCTTGATAGAAAAATTCCATGATGCACTACTTACCCTGTTTCCCCCCAAATAAGACCTAGCGTGATTGTCGGTGATGGCTGCAATATAAGCCCTACCCCCCAAATAAACTCTACACTGTTTCCACGAAAATACGCTCTACCTTGAAAATAAGACCTACAAGGACTTTAACTAGCGCTTATTTGGGGGGGGGGGGGTAGGGCTTATATTGCAGCCATCACCGACAATCACACTAGGTCTTATTTTTGGGGAAACAGGGTAGTTTTGTGTTCATTGTCTACTCCAGCAATACTTACCATTCATTGGGTCTTAGATGTTGGTAGTAAATTAATATAATACCGAACAACAACATTTCAATTAAAAGGCTATAAATTGCACTGATTTTGGCTGTTTGACTGGCGACCCTAATCAGTGCACTTTTTTTAACATTTTGTTGTCCAGTATTCTGTTCATTTACTGCCAGCATCTGAGGCCTGGTGAAGAGGTAGTTTTGAGCCCCAAAAACTCATTGGCTTTTTGTTCTGGCTTCTTGTCCTGTGCAATGAAGACTTACTGGACTTGCATGGGATCTGTAGTCTTTTACTAGACTACTCCAGGAGCCCCCAGACAACCCCCGACTGACAGAGAGTTGCCTCTAAAAATGAGATTTCAAACTATATGCTTCCCCACCATTGGGTCCAATGCTTTACCTTTTTTTTCTTTCTTCACTAGGGAGGCTCAGAAACTGAGAGGGGCCAACACCAAGTGCAGTTGATATCCACATGACTTCAGCTGCCTATATCTTTGGATCTATTGATTTTGTAACGTTTACCATATGCTCAATATGAGTTGATCAGGTTTTAAACAGGCCTAATTTAAAGTGTATGTAAACCAAAAACAAAAATATAGTATATTGCAGCTTACCAGTCCTTAGAAGTGATAGCTGCATTAGTTTCCCTTTTCCTTTTTTTCCTTGTATCTTCATCTGGGAATCCTGCAAATAGCACACTTCCTGTTCTGTTTGTTTTTTGTTGTTGTTTTTTTTGTTTGTTTGTTTTTTTCTTTTAAACAATGAACATGTCATTCTTACCTGCTCTGTGTAATGGTTTTGCACAGAGCAGCCCCAATTCTCTTCCTCTCAGGTCCCCCACCAGCGTTCTTGGCTCTTCTCTCTTGACTAGTGCCCCCAATAGGAAGTGTGCTTGCTCTCAAGCCCCGCTCTATATATCCATAAGACACATAGAGTCATGGCTCGGCCCGGCTCTCCACTCTCACCTTATTGGCTCACTGGCTGTGATTAACAGCAGTTGGAGCCAATGGCTCCCGCTGCTGTGTCTCAGCCAATAAGGAAAGAGAGACCTGGGAAAACTGAGGCTCCCATGCACATCGCTTGATCGAGAGGGGGCTCAGGTGAGTATAAGGTAGGGACTGTGGGTCTCGACTATCAGTATTAGTCCTTTAGTTAGGTCAAGACTATCAGTATTAGTCCTTTAGTTAGGTCAAGACTATCAGTATTAGTCCTTTAGTTAGGTCACGACTATCAGTATTAGTCCTTTAGTTAGGTCAAGACTATCAGTATTAGTCCTTTCATTGAAACCTGTTTATTGGGCCTGATTGACACACTGTATCTGATTGAATATCTGCATACTTTTTTGATCTCTCCGAGGGGGAATATACTGGCTTCTAAGGAACCATGTGGTCATATTGTATATTCGTCATCAGTCCTTGAAGATGATCGTCTATTGAAATTACAGCTGTCTATGATATATTATGTTGTTTCCTTGAATGGTTATGTCCTTGTATTTAATTAGGAGCTGTATCGCTTACTGGTGCTGATTCATTGCAGGGCTGTACATTGTCTGTTTGTTTTTCTGTTTTGTACTAAAACAATAAAAAGAAGTTACAAAAAAATGAAGGTTACGAATTGTGGGGGGAGCAGCTCACAGGTTTTTTCCCTTCATGCATAGAATGCATGAAGGGAAAAAACCTTCAGCCTTTACATCCACTTTAAGGGCATCTTGTGACATAGTACTGCACTGCTCCAGAGGGGCATTTCTGTATAAAAGGTGTGCTTTGCAGCCTGAGCTGCTTTGCATTATTTTCACAACAAAGGGTCATAAGTGTAGCACTGACTCCTGAAGGAGCAGCTGAGATTAATGGGCTTACTGTTACCTTCTTCACTTTGCTTTGCATCTAGGGGTTTCCCGTGGTAGATGGCCCAAGAACCATAAAGACTGAGGACAGATCCGCTTAAAGGGATTTTTATTTGCAGTTGTGAACGAACAGTCTCTCAGTATAGGATCAGAGGGTTTAGGTGAAAAGTCCAGGTACTCTTAATATCAAAAACAGTATCGTAGAACTCTCTTACTGTGAATAAATCCAGAGAATAGCCATTCATAGCTGGATCTTCACCCTAATTGGATGGTCCTTCTGTCACCAGGCCTAGCAGCCAACAGGGTGCTTGAGTCAGGAACAAGTCTCTGCCACAGACTTTATAATAGAACATGTAGGAATAAGTCTCTGCCACAGACTTTACATTAGAACATGTAGGAAACTTGAAAACTTGTAGAACGCTCGTGTGGTACCAGTATCTTGCAGCTGGTCCGGCGCACGAGATTGGATTCGTTTAGGTCCTTCAGTTTTACCAGGCACTTGTTGAGAAGTCAACCCTTGCATGGCCTTCTCCAGAAGAGTCCTCCCCCTGGATAACGTCAAAGTTGCTGGGCCTCTCCACAACCTGAGATGGCACCGGACCACCTCCGAATCCTTCCTTTAGTTTCCTTGCCTCGGGCTAACCAGCCCGAGACGTAAAATCGGGTGAATCCACACCCCAGGCCATAGGCGTCCTGGCCCTGGGGGCTGGTCAGGAGGACCAGGACCATGCAGTCAGAACATACTTCTGGACTGGAACCCCAAAACACATGACATCTGCATCTTAAGTACCCTCTCACAGAAGGCACAGCAAGAGTGATACTCCCACTGGGCTGACTCCGAGAGAAAGTAACCTTAAAGCCCCCAACCAGACTGTGTTACCATGCCTGCCAGAAGTGACAGTGCCCCCCATGGCCAGGCAGAACATATTGTAGTCTAGTCAGACTGATGCTGAGGTCAAAATTTGGAGTAATTAAACCCAAGCCAAACTGTGGTTTAGATTAAACATAAAATTTCAAAAACACATAGCGCATGCTCTTCAGGAGCCGGCGCTACATAAGCAGAAAAAAATAATCTAGAGAACGAAAGCATATGCTTTGGAAAGAGTGATTATTTTGGTATTTTATTGAATGCAATGCTTTTAACTTATTTATGTATATTTAAATCAATAGAATTTTCTCCGTATGTGCATAGTTAGGCTAACGGCTTTATATATCACATAAACCTAAACTTACTATTAGGAGCTACATTGAAAGATTGTTAAATAATAACAGTTTCTGCATTGTGTAAACAAGCAAAAGAAATATGCCTTAAAATATACAAAAATGCTCTGTCATTACCACTCTGCACAAAGCGATCTCCTGCCTCTGTTCTTCCCATAATTAAGGCAATGGAAGCAGTGACTCGAAAACTGTCTTCCTCCCCAGGGCCAAGCCTGTAAATTATATTTCAATGTTCGACCACAATTCTTTCTCTTTTGACAGAACATGTTAACTACTTCACTGCGAGCTGTCTTACAAAGCTAAAAAACAACAACAAACAAAACACAAAAAAGCACAACGGTTTTACCAATATTTGATAAAAATGCAATGGGGTTGATTTACTAAAACTGGAGAGTGCAAAATCTGGTGCAGCTTTGCATAGAAACCAATTAGCTTCCAGTTTTTTTGCCAACGCTTAAAGTGGTTCTAAAAGCTCAAGGTTTTATATCTTCATGCATTCTATGCATGAAGGTAATAAACATTCTGTGTACAGCAGACTCCCCCCCATACTTACCTGAGCCCCATGGCGATCCAGCGATGTGCATGAAAGTCTTGGCTCTCCGAGGACCCTCCCTCCACATTGGCTGAGTCAGCAGCAGGAGCCATTGGCCCCTGCTGCTGTCAATCACAGCCCGTGAGACAATCAGGAGAGAGAGGGGGGCAGGGCTGAGCTACGGCTCCATGTGCAAGTGGACAAGCAGAGCGCGACTATTTTGGTCACCTCATTACAAGTTGCTTGCTCTGGGGGCACTTGGCAGGAGGGAGGCGCCAGGGGCGACGGCAGGGGGGGGGACCTGAGAAAAGGAGGATCGGGGCTGCTTTGTACAAAACTGCTGCACAGAGCAGGTAAGTATGACATGTTTGTTTTTTGTTTTTTTAAATGATTGCCTTTAATATCACTTTAACTGAAAAAGCTGAAGTTAGAAGCTGATTGGCTACCATGCACAGCCGCACCAGATTTTGCACTCTTCAGTTTTAGTAAATCAACCCAATGTCAGGCTTTGCATCTACAGTAGATATAAAAAGTCTACACACCCCTGTTAAAATGTCAGGTTTTGTGTGATGTAAAAAAATTAGACAAAAGAACAGGGGCCTTAGTCAAGGTAGAAGGAATTATGAGCAGTTACAAATGCCAGTCAATATTGGCACAAAACCTTCAGGCTTCTGCTAGAAAGCTGAACATGAAGAGAAACTTCCTATTTCAGTATGACAACGATCCAAAGCATATATCCAAATCAAATGGCTTCACCAGAAGAAGATTCAAGTTTTGGAATGGTCCAGCCAGAGTCCAGACATGAATCCGATTGAAAATCTGTGGGGTGATCTGAAGAGGGCTGTGCACAGGAGATGCCCTCGCAATCTGATAGATTTGGAGTGTTTTTACAAAGAAGAGTGGGCAAATATTGCCAAGTCAAGATGTGCAATGCTCTCAAAAAGACTGAGTGCTGTAATAAAATCAAAAGGTGCTTCACCAAAGTATTGGTTTAACCGCTTGCTGGCCAGCCACTGTCATTCTACTATGATCCCATGATCGCGAGCAGGAGAGACAGAACAGGGACGAGTGTGTGTAAACACACACTTCCCTGTTCTGTTCTGAGAGGAGTGACAGATCGTGTGTTCCTATTAGCTATGAACCACGATCCGTCACTTCCTCAGTTTTGCAGTAATCAATGCATTTTTATAGCACTGATCACTGTATAAATGTCAATGGTCACAAAAATGTGTCAAAATTGTCCGATGTGTCCGCCATAATGTCGCAGTCACGATAAAAATCACATATCGCTGCCATTACTAGTAAAAAAAAAAATAATAATAAAAATGCTATAAATCTATCCCCTATTTTATAGACGATAAAACATTTGCGCAAACCAATCAATATGCACTTATTGCAATTTTTTTTAACAAAAATATGTAGAAGAATACATATCAGCCTAAACTGAGAAAAAATAGCTTTTTTAAAAAATGGGGATATTTATTATACCAAAAAGTACAAAATATTGTGTTTTTAAAAAAAATTTCACTCTTTTTTTGTTTATAGCGCGAAAAATAAAAACCGCAGAGACGATCAAATACCACCAAAAGAAAGCTCTATTTGTGAGAAAATAAGGACATCAATTTTTTTTGGGTACAATGTTGCACGACCGCGCAATTGTCATTTAAAGCGCCCCAGTGCTGAATCGCAAAAAAGGGCCTGGTCATTCAGCAGCCAAATCTTCTAGGGCTGAAGTTGTTAAGGGTGTGCACACTTATGCAACCATATTATTTTAGTTCTTTATTTTTACTTCCTTCCACGTAAAAGATTTCCGTTTGTTGTCCAATTGAGTTGTACAGTTTATAGGTCCCATTAAAGGTGGAAAAGGTTCTGAAATGATTTATCTTTGTCTCATATTTTTACATCACAGAAACCTGACATTTTAATAGGGGTGTGTAGACTTTTTATATCCACTGTAAATACTGTAGATACAGAAATACTGAAGCTGCCATATATTATTTGTAAACCAATCAATTGCTTAGAGTCTGATGTGTTTTATTCCCAAGTGGTTACTCATAATTAACCATCCTCCTGTTGCCTTAGGGAGTGTATGACAACAAGCTGAACAAGTTAAAACTGGAAAGATACAAAACAGCCAACTACAAATAATGTGCAGTACATGTATTGTAGACCAGTGGACACTTCTATGTAGTTTGTGTGTAACAAGGAAATACTTTTTATGCATTTGGTTACAAAAATGATTTTGCAGTTCACATTGATTTAGTCCCTTTTTACATGGGGAGGATTCCATTCTGATCAGCAGTGGATCAACTCCCAGATCCCCTGCTGATTGGAGCAGAGCGGGTGGATGACACATCTGTGTCTGCTCAGACTCTGCACATGGACACGGACAGAGCTGTGGGTGACCAAGAGTAAACAGACTGAACTGTCCGTATACATCCAACTACCCTCTCATCGGCTAGGCCAAAACGTAAAAGGACGGATCCCCCTCTGTTTTTTTTGTTTTTTTATGGACCCGATTGGACCCGAAGATAGGCAGGTGTAAGATGACACAAGTTAGGTCTGCCTGGAAAACTGGGTGGTGGATCTGATCAGAACAGCCATTTGAAAGGAACACAAAATCACACCGCAATGGACAGAAAAGCCAAATGATGAGATGGACTGTGGCATACCTAGTCCAGGTGCTCTGGCTCAGGATGTGCCTCCCACATCCAGAAACTAACTACAAATGTACTTAGAAGAGCCAGCACCACTGGAAATTCAGTCTTCAACTTTATTGTTGTCGTATGACCATGCTAAAAAGAACATGCAGACACATTTCGGCATGCAAGTCTTGTTCACAGCACATTCTGAAGTGACACACATAGCATATATATATTAGGTGTGCTGAAATTAATCGCTGCATCGCGATTCGGGTGTCCCCGATGCAGCATCGATGCATATGACCGGAAAATCGATTGCCGGGTGACGTCATCCCAACTTGCCCCACTCCTCCCGTGAGAGCGCTCCAAGCGTATTTTTAAAATTACTGTGTTTTAATAAATCCTGTAGCTGGCTTTAGCTATCAGATCAGAAGAGAGTTGGACGGGGCTGAGAATTCCCCGCTGACATCAGGCGAGACAAGAGAGGAGAGAGCCGGGCCTGGCAGTCACATGAGCGGCATGTATTGTACTGAGAAATTCGGCATGAAGTTCCATATTTTTTAAAAGCACATACAGCGGGGCACTTCATTGATTGTAACACAGGATTTATTAAAACACAGTAATTTTAACAACGGTAAGTAGAGTATAAATCTGTTTGTACTCTTCTTACACCTCACGCTCCATGCTGACAGTTCCCTGGCTTTCCTGTTTGTACATTCCATTGGGCTAACTCCTAGTGTGCTGGAAGGTGCAAACAGGAAAGCCAGGGAACTGTCATAACCTGTGGTGGCCCATGCATTGTGGGGGGGGTTAGTAAAGTGATGGCTGCATATGATGGGAACAAGTGGCTGCATTTGATGGGCACAAGTGGCTGCGTTTGATGAGCTCAGTGGCTGCGTTTGATGGGCATAGTGGCTGCATTTGGTGGGCACAGTGATGTTGCAATTGATGGGAGTTAGTATTTTTCAGTTTGTTTGCGCCCCCCCAAAAATGTTGAGCACCAGCCACCACTGGTCAGCACAGAGACAGTACAGGGAACTTCACAGGGCTGTTTGTCAGTTGTGAATTGTAATCCCTCCTGACCTCCCAGCAGCAGTGTGTGTGAATGCCTGTACCCTGTAGTGCACCGGATTAGGGCACTTTTTTAAGGGAGTGAGGTTATTTTTAATTCAAAGCGGAGTTCCAGTAAATTTTTTGTTTATTAAAAGTCAGCAGCTACAAAAAAAGTGTATCTTCTGACTTTTAATAAAGACAATCACCTGTCCCACAATCCAGAGATGTGGCCACCAAAACCCTCCCTTCTCTCCCACGCCTGTCCACTGCACTGGCAATACTACTGTGGGCATCCGGCTGTGACAGCTTGCAGCTTCACAGCCAGGTGAGCATGTCTCACTGCGCTGTCCTGCATAGCCGGGCAATCTTTTGGGACCTGTGATGTGTCCCAGAAGATTGCAGGGAGGAAGGACAGCTTAGGTGGCTCGAGCGGAAGTGGGATGTCGTCAGTATTCGTGATGCATTATGATGCATCGCGGAATCAAATAAAATCAAATCATTGACAGATAATGGTAATCAAATCGAATTGTGAGACCAGTGAAGATGCGCACCTCTAATATATACAGTATGTCACAAAAATAAGTACACCTCTCACATTTTTGTAAATATTTTATTTTATCTTTTCATGTGACAACTCTGAATAAATGTCAATTTGGTACAATGTAAAGTAGTGAGTGTGCAGCTTGCATAACAGTGTAAATTTGCTGTCCCCTCAAAATAACGCAACACACGGCCATTAATGTCTAAACCACTGGCAACAAAAGTGAGTATACCCCTGAGTGAAAATGTCCAAATTGGGCCCAAAGTGTCAATAACCCTCTTGGGCACGGAGTTCACCAGAGCTTCACAGGTTGGCACTAGAGTCCTCTTCCATTCCTCCATGATGACGTCACAGAGCTGGTGGATGCTAGAGACCTTGCGCTCCTCCAACTTCCATTTGAGGATACCCCACAGATGTTCAATATGGTTTAGGTCTGGAGACATGCTAGGCCAGTCCATCACCTTTACCCTCAGCTTCTTTAGCAAGGCAGTGGTCATCTTGGAGGTGTGTTTGGGGTCGTTATCATGTTCAATACTGCCCTGCGGCCCAGTCTCAGAAGGGAGGAGATCATGCTGTGCTTCAGTATGTCACAGTACATGTTGGCATTCATGGTTCCCTCAATGAACTGTAGCTCCCAAGTGCCGGCAGCAGTCATGCAGCCCCAGACCATGACACTCCCACCACCATGCTTGAATGTAGACAAGACACACTTGTCTTTGTACTCCTTACCTGGTTGCTGCCACACATGCTTGACACCGTCTGAGTTAAATACGTTTATCTTGGTCTCATCAGACCACAGGACATGGTTCCAGTAATCCATGTCCTTAGTCTGCTTATCTTCAGCAAACTGTTTGCGGCTTTTCTTCTGCATCATCTTTAGAAGAGGCTTCCTTCTGGGATTACAGTAATACAGACCAATTTGATGCAGTGTGTAGCGTATGTGACATAGTAAATTTTTGTGAAAAACGTGTAGCGCTTATTTGTTTTTACCACATTACAATGTGACCAATGTAATCAATACATGTGTTAGACTGTGCACAAAACACATAAAAAGAAATATATAAACATTTAAACACTCAATTGCTGTATATGTAAAGCTAGAATGTCCAAGTAAATATATATGAAAAAAATATGTCCACAAAAGTGGAAAAACAGCATGAAAACAGATGAAGAGTTCTCCAGATTTTCCAAGGTTACTGTGTGTGACACGATGAAGTGAAAAACAGTCCTACACCTTCTCCAAAGAATAATCACACAATCACCGCGTGAACCCTCCACCACATAGAATGGGGGCTTACCAGATTTAATGGATCCTACTCAAAATTATATTTGGAGGATCATATGTGCTTGTAGGTATACATAGGCTATTTTTGGAGTGTTGTCTTTTTCTGGAAGGCTTTCAAGTGTAGCTATTTTCTCTGCGGTATGTCTCCATCCACATAGATCATCATAGGTAATGGGATAGATATAAAGGAAGAAAGCAGGGACCACAATAGTGTAACTCCGTTTTTCGTTTCAAACAATTTAATTAAAAATTATCAAACTCACGTGTACAAAGAACATAAGCGCTTTTTTCAGTAAAATCTCAGGCTGCAGTGAAGTCCCGACGCGTTTCGTCTTAAGCAGACATCATCTGGGGTACAACTTCAAGGCAGCCCTCCAGTTTATATAGCTAGACCCCCAATCAGGACAAGATTTCCTCCATCAGTGTCACCACCCATCACTTCCGGTATCCAACATGGCCGCCGGCGTGCGTTCCACGCCTCTCTTTAGTAATGTGAAGGTTCTAGTCAAATAGCTGTTACATCCCATACTCTTATATATATTAGACGAATGACTTCCGTATATTTAAACGAACGTCCTAATGCCAATAACGTCCAAATAGAACGCAGGCATAAACATTGAAAAGTTCAGCCGATCTCTTGACCTTAGCGGAAGTAAAAATAAAATGAACGTGACCCCCCGCGTATCTCACGAACGGGAGTGGTCAGCCTGGAACGCACCAACTTTATCCACATCCCGGCGCCATAACGTCACTTCCGTGTCCCCATACTCAAAAAATAGACGTATAAAAGAACGCCATCTCTAGGGTAATGTACAGATCGGTACAAGAACGAATCTTTTATATATATTAAATAAGGAAAGTATAGAATATGTACTCTCAGCTGAGGGATATATCTAGTAGAAAAAGCATTGGTAAAAAGTAAATAAAAAAGTAAAAAATATAGACAACATTAAACATTCGGACACTGCATCAAAATCGGAACGCAGTGCCTATAATCGCATATTAGCTTGTGTAGCCACATTTCACAGGAAAAATAAATAGAGAAGGCAAATTTCGAAAAGATATTGCTTCCAGAAATTTTACCCAAAAAAGTAGTTAAAATCTACCTAAGGGTATTAACTGAAAAATGAATGGAAAAATGTGACCAGATCCACTCAAATAGGCGATTATTACATCGTAACACTCTTACATGGACGATGGTTTACGCATAAAAAGGAAATTTTTATTCTAATTTTAAAAAATTGAAAATATAAAAATTTATAAAAATCAAATGTAGTCATGAGTTTTAAGGTATATAGTCAGATGTAGCGCTCTATTAATATAGTGGCCAAATCAAAAGGAGACCGGAAGTAATATGTGTCGACACATTAGGTGGACCAAACCCGAGTCGCCTTTAACCATCTACAAATACACAAAAAGTACATTTTCCCCACATATTTCTACCATATATACCCAAAAAAAGGCAGGGGATAAGTTGAATAAAGTAAAAATATGGGTAAGAGAGATGGACAGACCTCAGTTATCATTGATAAATGCATCTATATTGCACACCAAGTCCAAACCAAACGGGGAGTGGGACCCAACACCCTACATCAACCATCATCGATGAATGCATTGATGTCCCACTCCACGTTTAGACCAAATGGGGAGTAAGACTTGATAGTGTATATCCAATACGTCTCTAACTTGGATACACCCCTGATCATGGCACCCCCCCTCCAGGGTGGCGTATACCTATCTATGATCAAAAACTCTGTTCCTGTAGGGTCACTATTGTGACACTGCTTATAGTGTCTAGGGACAGTGTGTTTTGAATCTTTACTCTTGATAAGGGATATATGTTCGCCTACCCTGATTGCAAATGTCCTGATCGTCCTCCCTACATATTGCTTGCCACATGGGCAGGTGATCAGATATACCACATACTTGGTGTCACAAGTGCAAAAAGGCTTGATGCTATGTGTCTTATTAGTGATTGTAGAGGTAAATTCAGTAGCCTTACGTCTCCCTAAGGTATTGTATCTACATACACTGCACTTTTTACAGGGGTAGAAACCCGTCATATTGTGGAAAAAGGATGGACGATTGGGTGGATCTAAGGTATTGGGGGCTATACTCTTCTGTAGGGATGGAACCCCCCTGAAAAGTATCTTAGCTTGTTCGGGTAGCTTGGGGCCCAACACAGGATCGTTTTTTAGTATACTCCGCTACTTTTTGGATCAAGAAGATTCTCTAGCGCCATTCCAACGCGACTATCTCATTGAACTGCTTGAGTTTGCAACCGAGCATAATTATTTTTGGTTTAATGGTAATTACTATTCACAGCAGAGAGGTGTAGCAATGGGGGCCAAATTTGCCCCCAGTCTTGCCAATTTATTTATGGCAAAGTGGGAGGAGGATGTCGTCTATGCCCATCATAACCCCTCGTTGGCTTTATGGGCAAGATATATAGACGACATCCTCCTCCTATGGAATGGCACACCTGAATCGCTAAGAGAATTTTTTGGTACTTTGAACCACAATGATAGGGGTATCTCATTATCGCTAGAAATGAGCACCTCTAAGATTAACTTCTTGGATCTAGAAATTGAAATATTAAATAATAAATTTGTGTTCAAAACACATTTCAAAGAAACAGATCGGAACAGCTTCATTCCCCTAGATAGCTGCCACCACAGAGCGTGGCTTAATTCCGTTCCGCGGAGCCAGTTTCTACGTCTCCGGAGGAATTGTACAGATCTAGAGACATTCAAAATACAAGCCAAAAATCTTAGGCAGAAATTTGAAGATAAGGGGTACGATAGAGCCATTTTGGATAGGGAAATATGCAAGGTTGCGGAAACCAATAGAGAGGACCTCATTGTTGAGAAAACACAAAATGCACCTGATGATACTTACAGATGGTCTATGATAACAACGTTTTCATCACAGCATAGACAGATCAAGTCTATTATAAACAAACATTGGAGTATACTAAAAAACGATCCTGTGTTGGGCCCCAAGCTACCCGAACAAGCTAAGATACTTTTCAGGGGGGTTCCATCCCTACAGAAGAGTATAGCCCCCAATACCTTAGATCCACCCAATCGTCCATCCTTTTTCCACAATATGACGGGTTTCTACCCCTGTAAAAAGTGCAGTGTATGTAGATACAATACCTTAGGGAGACGTAAGGCTACTGAATTTACCTCTACAATCACTAATAAGACACATAGCATCAAGCCTTTTTGCACTTGTGACACCAAGTATGTGGTATATCTGATCACCTGCCCATGTGGCAAGCAATATGTAGGGAGGACGATCAGGACATTTGCAATCAGGGTAGGCGAACATATATCCCTTATCAAGAGTAAAGATTCAAAACACACTGTCCCTAGACACTATAAGCAGTGTCACAATAGTGACCCTACAGGAACAGAGTTTTTGATCATAGATAGGTATACGCCACCCTGGAGGGGGGGTGCCATGATCAGGGGTGTATCCAAGTTAGAGACGTATTGGATATACACTATCAAGTCTTACTCCCCATTTGGTCTAAACGTGGAGTGGGACATCAATGCATTCATCGATGATGGTTGATGTAGGGTGTTGGGTCCCACTCCCCGTTTGGTTTGGACTTGGTGTGCAATATAGATGCATTTATCAATGATAACTGAGGTCTGTCCATCTCTCTTACCCATATTTTTACTTTATTCAACTTATCCCCTGCCTTTTTTTGGGTATATATGGTAGAAATATGTGGGGAAAATGTACTTTTTGTGTATTTGTAGATGGTTAAAGGCGACTCGGGTTTGGTCCACCTAATGTGTCGACACATATTACTTCCGGTCTCCTTTTGATTTGGCCACTATATTAATAGAGCGCTACATCTGACTATATATATATATATATATACCTTAAAACTCATGACTACATTTGATTTTTATAAGTTTTTATATTTTCAATTTTTTAAAATTAGAATAAAAATGTCCTTTTTATGCGTAAACCATCGTCCATGTAAGAGTGTTACGATGTAATAATCGCCTATTTGAGTGGATCTGGTCACATTTTTCCATTCATTTTTCAGTTAATACCCTTAGGTAGATTTTAACTACTTTTTTGGGTAAAATTTCTGGAAGCAATATCTTTTCGAAATTTGCCTTCTCTATTTATTTTTCCTGTGAAATGTGGCTACACAAGCTAATATGCGATTATAGGCACTGCGTTCCGATTTTGATGCAGTGTCCGAATGTTTAATGTTGTCTATATTTTTTACTTTTTTATTTACTTTTTACCAATGCTTTTTCTACTAGATATATCCCTCAGCTGAGAGTACATATTCTATACTTTCCTTATTTAATATATATAAAAGATTCGTTCTTGTACCGATCTGTACATTACCCTAGAGATGGCGTTCTTTTATACGTCTATTTTTTGAGTATGGGGACACGGAAGTGACGTTATGGCGCCGGGATGTGGATAAAGTTGGTGCGTTCCAGGCTGACCACTCCCGTTCGTGAGATACGCGGGGGGTCACGTTCATTTTATTTTTACTTCCGCTAAGGTCAAGAGATCGGCTGAACTTTTCAATGTTTATGCCTGCGTTCTATTTGGACGTTATTGGCATTAGGACGTTCGTTTAAATATACGGAAGTCATTCGTCTAATATATATAAGAGTATGGGATGTAACAGCTATTTGACTAGAACCTTCACATTACTAAAGAGAGGCGTGGAACGCACGCCGGCGGCCATGTTGGATACCGGAAGTGATGGGTGGTGACACTGATGGAGGAAATCTTGTCCTGATTGGGGGTCTAGCTATATAAACTGGAGGGCTGCCTTGAAGTTGTACCCCAGATGATGTCTGCTTAAGACGAAACGCGTCGGGACTTCACTGTAGCCTGAGATTTTACTGAAAAAAGCGCTTATGTTCTTTGTACACGTGAGTTTGATAATTTTTAATTAAATTGTTTGAAACGAAAAACGGAGTTACACTATTGTGGTCCCTGCTTTCTTCCTTTATATCTATCCCATTACCTATGATGATCTATGTGGATGGAGACATACCGCAGAGAAAATAGCTACACTTGAAAGCCTTCCAGAAAAAGACAACACTCCAAAAATAGCCTATGTATACCTACAAGCACATATGATCCTCCAAATATAATTTTGAGTAGGATCCATTAAATCTGGTAAGCCCCCATTCTATGTGGTGGAGGGTTCACGCGGTGATTGTGTGATTATTCTTTGGAGAAGGTGTAGGACTGTTTTTCACTTCATCGTGTCACACACAGTAACCTTGGAAAATCTGGAGAACTCTTCATCTGTTTTCATGCTGTTTTTCCACTTTTGTGGACATATTTTTTTCATATATATTTACTTGGACATTCTAGCTTTACATATACAGCAATTGAGTGTTTAAATGTTTATATATTTCTTTTTATGTGTTTTGTGCACAGTCTAACACATGTATTGATTACATTGGTCACATTGTAATGTGGTAAAAACAAATAAGCGCTACACGTTTTTCACAAAAATTTACTATGTCACATTTGTACACCTAGATGTTGTGTTAGCTGCTGTTTGTATACTGGTTACACATTCGAATAGCGCAGTGTTTTTGGTTCTTTTTGAAGTGTGTAGCGTATGGTCTGAGCACTGACAGGCTGACCCCCCCCCCCCCTTCAACCTCTGCAGAAATGCTGGCAGCACTCATACGTCTATTTCCCAAAGACAACCTCTGGATATGACACTGAGCAAGTGTACTCAACTTCTTTGGTTGACCATGGCGAGGCCTGTTCTGAGTGGAACCTGTCCTGTTAAACTGCTGTATGGTCTTGGCCACCATGCTGCAGCTCAGTTTTAGGGTCTTGGCAATCTTCTTGCAATCTTCTTATAGCCTAGGCCATCTTTATGTAGAGCAACAATTCTTTTTTTCAGATCCACAGAGAGCTCTTTGCCATGAGGTGCCATGTAGAACTTCCAATGACCAGTATGAGAGAGTGAGAGCGATAACCCCAACTTTAACACACCTGCTCCCCATTCATACATGACACCTTGTAACACTAACGAGTCACATGACATCGGGGAGGGAAAATGGCTAATTGCGCCCAACATTTTCACTTACGGGTGTACTTACTTTTGTTGCCAGCGGTTTAGACATTAATGGCTGTGTTGAGTTATTTTGAGGGGACAGCAAATTTACACTGTTATACAAGCTGTACACTTACTACTTTACATTATAGCAAAGTATAATTTCTTCAGTGTTGTCAAATGAAAATAAAATATTTACAAAAATGTGAGGGGTGTACTCACTTTTCTGAGATTTCTGAGATACTGTGTATATATATATATATATATAATAGGATTTTTATATACAGCTTACCTGTAAAATCCTTTTCTTGAGAGTGCATCACGGGACACAGGAGCTTCATTACATAGTGGGTTATATAGGCACCTCTGGTGATTGGACACTGGTTAACCCTCAAATAAGGAGAATTCCTCCCCTATATAACCCCTCCCATATGGGAGGCACCTCAGTTTTGTAGCAAAGCAATAGGAAACCACGTAAAACCCAAGAGGGGCGGGGGCCCTGTGTCCCGTGATGTACTCTCAAGAAAAGGATTTTACAGGTAAGCTGTATATAAAAATCCTATTTTCTTGATCATACATCACGGGACACAGGAGCTTCATTACATAGTGGGATGTCCCAAAGCAATGCTCAGATTGAGGGGAGGAAGACACAGATCCTAATTATAGACCGCCAAGGACCGGAGGACCTAAACTGCAGCCTGCAGTACACTGCGCCCAAAGGCGATATCCTCTTGCCCTCTGACATCCACCTGATAGAATCTGGTGAATGTGTGGACTGATGACCAAGTTGCAGCCTTACAGATCTGAGCCAGGGACGCCTGGTGATGCACTGCCCAAGAAGCACTTACAGCCCTAGTAGAGTGCGCTTTCACTTGAAAGGGAGGGATCTTCCCTTTAACACTATAGGCCTGAGAAATAATCTATCTAATCCACCTTGAGAGAGTGGATTTTGATGCCGCCTGGCCCTTCCTAGGGCCTTCCGGCAAAATAAATAAGCAGTTTTTCTTATCTGAGCAGTTGCCTGAAGATAGATACTGATTGCCCTTACCACATCCAAAGTGTGCAAAGATTCTTCTTCTGCGGACTGTGGGTCTGGAAAAAAGGATGGTAGGATTACATCTTGATTCAAATGGAATCCTGAAACCACCTTAGGCAGAAAGGACCTGTTGGGACGCATTACCACCCGGTCCTTATGAATAATTAGATACGGCTCTTTGCTGGAGAGAGCTGCTAGTTCTGACACTCTTCTAGCCGTGGATATGGCTACCAAGAAAACCATTTTTTTAGTCAAAAGAACTAACGAAGCCTGATGCAAAGGTTCAAAAGGTTGCCCCTGCAACGCCGAGAGAACCAAATTCAGATCCCATGGGCATACCGGAGGTTTGACTGGCGGCCTTATCCGCATAGCCCCCTGGATGAAAGCCCGCACCAGGGAATGCGATGCAAGGGGCTTCTGAAAAAACACTGACAAGGCCGAAATCTGCACCTTGATAGTGCTTACGGCCAAATTCATTTCTAGGCCTGACTGGAGGTAGGCCAAGATCCTGCTAATGACATACTTTCTAGGATGCCATTCCCTGAGTTCACACCAGGAAACATATGCCCTCCAGATTTTGTAGTAAATAAACCTGGAGGCCGGCTTTCTAGCATTGACCAGAGTAGAAAGGACTGGCCCGAAAGCCCACGGTCTCTCAGAATGTGGGTCTCAGCAGCCAAATCATCAAATTCAGACTGTGTAAAGCAGGATGGTAAATTGGACCATGTGAGAGCAGATCTGGCCGGAGAGGGAGGATCCACGGCCTGCCTACTGCCAATTTCATGATCTCTGCATACCAAGGCCGTCTGGGCCAAGCCGGGGCTACTAAAAGAACCGACTTTGTCTCCCTCTTGACTCTTCCCAGGAACCGCGACAGAAGCGGGCACGGGGGGAAGGCATAAATCAAATTGTACTGATCTTAGGGAACTGTCAGAGCATCCGACCCATGAGCTAGTGCATCTCTTGTCCTTGACATGAATTTGTCCAGTTTTCTGTTGAACCTGGACGCAAACAGATCTACTTCTGGAGTACCCCACCTGCGACATATGTTCCAAAACACATCGGGATGCAGAGCCCATTCTCCTGGGCACAACTGCTGGCGGCTCAGAAAATCCGCCTGCCAATTTTCCACTCCTGGAATGAAGACTGCAGAAAGGCATGGAACATGCCTTTCTGCCCAGACAAGTATGTGGTTCACCTCTCTTTGCGCAACCAGACCCCTGGTACCGCCCTGGTGATTGATATAGGCCACTGCTGTGGCATTGTCAGACTGAACCCGAACAGGGAGACCCCGTAGTCTGAAAGACCAGTTTATGAGAGCCATATAAACTGCCCGGATCTCCAAGACATTTATGGGCAATAGCTTCTCGATCGCAGACCATTTCCCCTGCGAGCACGTCTCCTCCAACACTGCTCCCCAGCCTGTCAGGATGGCATCTGTCGTAATAATCTTCCATGGAAGAGGAAGAAAAGTTTTGCCTTTCAGCAAATTCTCAGTTTGTAACCACCAGACGAGACTGTTGCATGTCCCTGGGGATAGACGCATAGGAAGATCCAAGGACTGGAGCTTCCTGTTCCAAGCCGCAAGGATGCATCTTTGCAGAGGCCTTGAGTGGAACTTGTCGAATGGAACGGCCTCGAAGGAGGCGACCATTTTCCCTAACAGTCTCATGCACAACCGAATGGGGGAAGATCTTCTGCCCAGAATTAGGCGCACCAGATCCCCAAAGGACAAGGCTTTTGGCCTTGGTAGAAACACCTTGCCCTGAGCGGTGTCGATAACCATACCCAGGTATTCCAACCTGGTAGCAGGCTGTAGGGACGACTTTTCTAGGTTTATAATCCAACCTAGGCGTTCCAGGTGTTCTAGCGTTCTGGTAACACTGTAGTTCAGGAGCGCTACTGTTTTCTCTATGAGAAGCAAATCGTCTAGATAAGCCATGACGGCTATACCCTGAGCTCTTAGGTTTGCCAAGAGAGGGTCCAGAATCTTTGTGAAGACTCGAGGGGCCATAGCGAGCCCGAACGGCAAGGTCACAAATTGAAAATGGCGCCGCTCTACCGCGAACCTTAGATACTTTTGGTGTGCGGGAAAAATTGGCACATGGAGATATGCATCCTTGATGTCTATTGATGCCATAAACTCTCCCCCTTGCAGGGAGGAGACCACAGTTCGAATTGACTGCATTCAGAAGGACCGGATGCGTAAAAACCGGTTCAGATCCTTCAGATCCAGGATAGGTCTGACACTTCCATTTGGCTTTGGAACGGTGAAGAGATTCGAGTAAAACCCTGAAGCCTGTTCTTTTGGGTCCACTTCTACTATCACCCCCTGGGATAGTAAGTGATCTAAGGCCAGAAATAGCGGCCTTTGCTTTACTGGGTCCCTGGGGATCCTTGACCTTAGAAAGCGAGAAGGTGGAATCTCCTGAAACTCCAGCTTTTAGCCCAGAGATACCGAAGAGACCACCCACTTGTCCCTTCCTCTCTTCCTGCCAGGCTTCCGCAAACTGCAGGAGCCTTCCCCCCACTTGGGAGAGCGGGGGCGCCCCTTCACAAGGAAGCTTTTGGGCTCTGCTTGGCAGGCTTTCGCCCCCAGGATTTCTTCTGGGCCCGGCCTTGAGCCTTTCCTGTAGAGGGGGGTTGAGAAGGCCATTGCCACTGCTTAGAGCTGGATGCTCCGGGAGAGAGAGAATGCCTAAATGATGGACGTTTGCTCCTTTTGACTGGAAGGAGAGTAGATTTACCCCCTGAAATTTTTTGGACGAATTTGTCTAATTCTTCTCCAAACAAACGTTCCTCTTTAAACGGGAACCCAATCAAATGCTTCTTGCATGATAGCTCAGCTGCCCAATTCTTTAGCCATAGGGCCCTTCGCATGTGTGCCAACAGGAGAGACAAACGAGATGCTTGTTGGACAGAATCCAAAATCGCATCAATCATGAAACACAGAATTTGAGGTATTTCTACATAATTCTCCACTTCCTCACTGGGAAGGAGGCCAAGCATCTGCTTAACCTTTTCCTTGAGGAACTGACACAACCTCACATCTGCGACTGTAGGTTGCACTACAGCGCCAGTCATGGAAAAGGAGGCTTTTTATAATGTTTCCAGCTTCTTATCAGTTGGATCTTTAAATACCTGAGCATTATCCAAAGGACAGGTCAGGTTTCTATTCACGCAAGAAACAGCCGCATCGACAGATGGGACCCCCCATTTCTTGGTGAAACTTTCCTCCAGAGGATAAAGCATAGAAAACCTTTTAGGAGGAGCAAACAGTTTATCGGGATGTCCCCAATCCTCATACATCAATTTATCCATTAAGGGATGAATTGGAAAGGAAAAGGCAGTCTGTGGGACTTTCCTGACTCCCAGGGAAGAAACAGAGGACGTAGCGACCTCAGCAGCAGGCATTCTGAATGTGGTACGCACCAATTCAGTATAATACTGCACCTGTTTTCTGAGCACCTGGGAGGAGGGGACTCTCTCCTCTTCCTCTGATTCATCCAACTGCTCAAGATCCCTGTCCCAAGATAGGGATCTCTCCTCATTGTCAGAAGTGTCACCTGAAAGAGGAATCTCTGTAGAGGGAGGGGATCTACCCCTTTTCCTGATATATTTCAGGGAAGCTGAAATACAATTCATGATTCTCCCTTCAAAACCCTCCAATGTAGCCCTAAGGGAGTCCTCAGTGACGTATAAAGGAGCTGAAATATAGGAGAGGCTACAAAACCTGACAGGAGCACTGACTCATCCTGTGAGGCTGGCTCCAGTCTTGCAGGGGGGGATGGTAACCTACAGGCATTTTTAGAACCCCTAAACCTAGGCGGTGATTTACCAGTGCCATTGTTACCTCCCCCTGAGACCCTCTTACGAGGAGACATAGTCCTAAGCTACAAAGCAGAGGTACTAGTACAAAGTGCAATCACTGTTGTGCTTAAAGTCTCACAATAAATATATATGCTTAAACTGCACAACCTGATGCTGAGTAGGTGTCTTAGGTTTGCCTGGATCCAATCCCCTGGGATGCTTACTGCCCACAGCTCCTGTGTCTCCACTTACAGCCCCCTGACGCTCTGGGCTTTTTAAAACTGCCGCCTGGCACCTGCGCAGTACAGCGCCGTGCATACCGACGTGCACGGCTCGCAAACCACACTCCCCCCTCCTCCATTAGCACAGGAGCGCGCTTGGCGCGCGTGCACGAGGACCACCGGTATCCGGGGGAAGGGAATCGCCATCGGAGCTGCGTGGGACCCCCAGACTACGTGGGACCCCTGTATTACCTTCATTGTGGCAGAGATTGCAGTGGAGACGTGAGTTATCTGGGAGAACCAGGCTTCACTGAGCATGTGTATCTGAAAGGCATGTAAGTATGCATCAGGCTGCTCTTACTCCCTCTAGTGGTGGAAACCAGGTAAGACATACAACTACTCAATGAAGAAATCCATAATATAGTTTATATAGGATTAACTTCCCTTACCTGTCCTCGCCGCAGGAATTGCTGAAAACAGACAGATTCCAGCCTTCACCCATCACGGCGGGCAGAGTTGTGCCAACCTTCAGGTTTTTTTGGGGTTCCTTCTCAGAAGAACCTCCTACCTGGACCTTTTAAAAGACTCTGCCAGAAACTTTCATGCCACTATGTAAATAGTACACCAAGTCTGGTTTTCCCAGAACCCAGTCTTCCAATAGGAGAGGACTTACAGGCAAAACCTTGTTTCTTCGGATGACGAGGCCCGGGTACCATATCATCTTGGGAGTCAAAATATCGGCCCGAGATATGGATCTGGTTTCTTGTAGCCCTTAGGCCCCCGCAGGGACCTGCACAGAGCTTTCTTCATAGCACATGTTTTACGTGACCAACCACCATAGACACTGGCGAAAAAACTGAGGTGCCTCTCATATGGGAGGGGTTATATAGGGGAGGAATTCTCCTTAATTGGGGGTTAACCAGTGTCCAATCACCAGAGGTGCCTATATAACCCACTATGTAATGAAGCTCCTGTGTCCTGTGATGTATGATCAAGAAATATATATACAAGGAAGTTCATCCTCACCAATCAGATGTTATCTTCAATCAAGGCAAATGGGTAACATCCCTGTGCGTGTATACAGTGCAATATATATAATTTTCTAAAAACAGGCAAAAATAGCATATACAAAACAGTTACAATGAAATCTAAAAACATTGAAACTATTTTATCTGTAGTAAACAAATGCAAGAGCAATTAAATGATAAAGAGAAAGAATTATTCCTTCATTGGGAGAAAATTATTAGAGAAATGCTCAAGAGTAGTCCTTTTGTGGAACAGCCTAACGGAGGAATAAGTCAAGGTCATATCTATTGTTCATGCCAAGTGGTAACTGGTGTGAATGCTAAAGATTCACCATACCTCATGTTGGAGGAGATTCCAGGACACAGCCGTTCCCCGATGGGGGAAATGAGCGGGTGGTGGAGCGTGGGGAGCAGCGTGACCTGTATCCAATCACAGCCGGTCACTATGCAGAGCGGCATTGGAAAGCGGCATGCACTGTGCTCATGCGCACCCCCAGGGGCACACAGCGTGGCGATCGGGGCTGAGGCTTTTGCCTTGGATACAGCCCAGCTCCGATCAGGGTAAAGAGCCAATGAAACTGGCTCTTTACCACATGACTGGCTGTGTCCAATCACAGCCGGTCACTAAATGTAAATAAACATCTGGGTGCAACTGCTGTTGCTGGGTTCTCCTCTTCACACACCGATCCAGTGTGAGGAGATCAGCTAACAGTGAGTTACACATTACTGTACCTTATCATATATGTAATACTGTGCCTAGATCCCCCCCTAAATAAAGAGGACCCGTCATCACTAGTACCTGTCATCTAGTACCTGTCCATCAGGATTACCTGTCATCAGGAATACCCACCACCTGAGTACCCACCACCTCACCAGAGTACCTGCCGCCAGAGTACACAGCACCTCATCAGAGTACCCGCCACCAGAGTACCTGCCACCTCATCAGAGTACCTGCCACCAGAGTACTCGCCACCTCACCAGAGTACTTGTCACCAGAGCACCTGCGACCAGAGTACCTGCCATCTCACCAGAGTACCTGCCACCGGAGAACCCCCCACCTCATCAGAGTACCTGCCACCAGAGTACCTGCCACCTCATCAGAGTACCTGCCACCAGAGTACCCGCCACCTCACCAGAGTACCCGCCACCTCACCAGAGTACTTGCCACCAGTGTATCCACCACTTCACCAGAGTACCTGCCACCAGAGTACCCGCCACCAGAGTACTTGCCACCAGAGTACCCACCACCTCACCAGAATAACCGCCACCAGAGTACCTGCCACCAGAGTACCCGCTACCAGAGTACCAGCCACCTCACCAGAGTACCTGCCACCAGAGTACCCACCACCTCATTAGAGTAGCTGCCATCAGAGTACCTGCCACCAGAGTACCCGCCACCAGAGTACCTACCACCTCAGAGTACCCGCCACCTTATCAGAGTGCCCACCACCAGATTACCTGCCACTAGAGTACCTGCCATACAGCCACTATGTCCAGAAAGGTATACACTCCAGAAGAGGCATATGAAATTCTGAATATGACCGATGAGAGCAACAGGGAGCTCTCACCGCCTAGTACTGATTCTGATTCTGGTTCGGAATATGAGCCCCCCCGAAGGCAGCACATCAGGATCCGAATCAGAGGAGGAAGCAGTCCATCCAAAAAGAGGATGGTCTGAACACCAGGTAGCTACCACCAGTGCCAATGGCGCTAGACCCCAAGAGGAGAGGCCCAGTACAAGCGCTGCTAGACCCCAGAAGGAAAGGCCCAGTACAAGTGCACGCCAAAGAATTAGAGCCCAAACCCAGCTTCCAGATGCCTTGGCAAACCCATTGTGGCTGCCTTCTAGCACAGGGTCATCCACGATCCCCCCTTTCACAGCACAGCCAGGTGTGCAGGTCAATACTGCAGGTTTTTCCCAAACAGATTTTTTACATTTATTTTTCCCTGACCAATTAGTTCAAGGTATCGTGGACCAAACCCATCTTTTTGCCCGACAATTCATTACAAACAACCCCAGCTCAAGCTATGCCCGCCCTTTTGAATGGAAACACCTAACAGTGGAGGAGCTTAAATTGTTTTTAGGCCTAACGCTCAACATGGGGCTTACAAAAAAAAAATGAAGTGCATCAATATTGGTCGACCAACCCTATCCACCACATGCCAATTTTTTCATCCCCCCCCCCCGAAATCACCCAAACTTTGATAAACTATATAAAATTCTCCCTGACAAAAACATCTTTGTGGACGAATCCCTGGTCCATTTTACAGGCCAGCTGGGAATCAAGCAATATATCCCCAGTAAGAGGGCGGGGTACAGGTTGAAGCTCAACAAGCTCTGTGAAAGCTCCACCGGATATGTACACTCATTCCGCGTGTACAAAGACAATGACTCCCAGCTCCAGCCCCCTGAGTGTGCATCGTACATAGGAATAAGCGGAAATTTTGGGGAGTTGGCATTCCCACTCCTCTAAAAGGGGTATCATATTTACATGGACAACTACTACACAAATTTGCCCCTTCTCTGCCACCTATACCTGGAAAATACTCTGGCCTGTGGTACAGCAAGGAAAAACAGAAAGGGCTTTCCACAGAGTCTAGTCACTACAAGGTTACAAAGAGGGGAATTGGCAAGCTTGAGAATGGAGGAAGTGTTGGCTGTGAAGTGGAACGATAGGAAAGATGTGGACATCATGTCCACCCTCCATGATGACACCTCAGTGGAACTTTGCAGAAGATGCGGTCCCATTCGAAAGCCTTCCTGTATCATTGAGTACAATAAATTCATGGTGGGGGGGGGGGGTTTAAATGATCGAATGTTGAAGCCCTATTTATCAACGTGAAAATCCCTCTTCTGGTACAAAAAAGTCGCAATTTACTTTTTTCATTTGGTCCTTTTAAATTCTTTCATCATCTACCAAAAATCGACGGAAACGCCCCCCAACACCTTCATAAAGTTTATTGAAGACATTATCATTGCCCTTATCTATCAACAAGTATCCCCCCAGAAACCATTCGCTCTGATTGTGTCAGCAGACTACATGAGTGCCATTTTCCTGACCATATTCCACCATTCAGAATCCGGAAGACTATGGCAAAAAAAATGTCAGGTGTGCACCAAAAGAGGAGTTAGGACACCAGTTTCCATGATCCCCAATGTCCCTCCCAACCTGGCCTTTGGATCGGAGAATGCTTCAGACACTATCACACTCTTATAAACTATTAGCCTATATTTCTAATAGACTGCCATTTCCCTGTTTTCAAATTCTGTCCTGAATATTTCCCTGGTGCCTCAACCAACCATATCATTGTCTTCCGTGGGAACTGACCCTGACCTGTTTCTCTTTTCCTGTTCGACTATGCCTCTGCCTGCCGTCTGCATTGTTCATCTGCCATGTTTCTGCCTTTCACGTGAACTGACCCTGGACTGTATCGACTATGCCTCTGCCTACCATCTATTTCTGCCTTTTACGTGCACTGACCTCAGCCTGTTGACCATGTTTTTCCTGCCCCTTGGAATGATCTTTCACCCTGCTACACAGGGGTCTCACATATGTGAGGGGCTCCAGAATACTGTTCTGAGTTGAGAAAAACAGTTTTTGGTTTTCTGTGTTCCCAGAACAGGGTCTGGTTGCGCGGAGGCTTCAAAGCAATTTGGGTGGGAGAAGCCTCTACCCCTGTTTCCATTCTTTCCTGACCAATGCTTTAAGCTTGATTGTCCTGCTTGCTCCCTGGACAAATACTCTGGCTGTGCTGACCATATTTCTGCCTGCTGCATGTACTAACTATGGACAGTATTCCTGCCTGCTGCATGGATGATCCTTTTGCTGCTGGTGACCACATCCCTGCCTGCTATCTGGACCAATGCTTTGGCTGTACTGACTATTCCTGCCTGCTGCCTTTCGCTGTCCACGTTCCTGCCTGCTGCCTGGACCGATGCTCTCCTCTATAGACCACTGCACTACTAAAACTGCAGGTAATCTTTTCTTTACCCTTTGCTCAGCAGAATGTATTTTGGTTTGTAATTGGTATGTACAGTACATGCTATGTGTTAAAAATATGAAGAGCCTTCAACAATGTGATAGGTTGGCAGGAATTTATATGTGTAATTTACGCTCCTAGAAAACCTGACAGTGCTACTTGGATGTTGGGCCTCTGTATATGGCCAGGCTATGTAAATGTCTCAGACAGGTGGTACCGCCATACTCAGGAGGAGTAGCAGAATGTATTTTGAGGTGTCCTTTTTGCCATGTACATGTTGTGTGTTTATTATCTCATAGATTATACATTGGGATGTTAGCTTTCCAAAATTGGGTCATTTTGTGGTTGTTTCCATTGTCCTGGTGCTCCACGGTCTTCAAAACTATAATAGGTAGTTGAGAAATGAGATGTGTAATTTATGCTTGTAGAACGCCTGACGGTGCTACTTCAATGTTGGACTTCTGTATGTGGCCAGGCTGTGTAAAAGTCTCACACATGTGGTATTGTCATACTCAGGAGGAGTAGCAAAATGTATTTAGGGGTGTCATTGCAAGTATGCATGGGCTGTGTGAGAGAAATAATTTGTTATTATGACAATTTTGTATTAAAAAAAAAAAAAGATTATCTTCCCAAGAATTGGGGGAAAAAAATACAACTTAAAAAAACTCACTATGCCTCTTACTAAATACCTTGGAATGTCTGCTTTCAAAAAAAGGGGTCATTTTGGGGTATTTGTACTTTCCTGGCTTGTTAGGGTCTCAAGAAATGAGATAGGCCTTCAGTACATCAGGTGTGATCAGGTATGATCAATTTTCAATGATTTGTACCATAGCTTGTAGACTATAACTTTCACAGAGACCAAATAATATACACTACTTTGCAAAATTGTACAATAGAAACTAAAAAAGTGTTTTTTTATTTTTTTATTTCTCGCATTTTTCGCTTATATTGCAAAAAATAAGAAACCCAGCAGTGATTAAATACCACCAAATGAAAGCTCTGTTTGTGAGAAAAAAAATTGTTTTGGTACAGTGTAGCATGACTGAGTAATTGTCATTCAAAGTGTGAGAGCGCTGAAAGCTAAAAATTGGTCTGGGAAGGAAGGGTGTATAAAAGCCCTGTATTGAAGTGGTTAAACCATAAAATGTAAAAGATGACATATTGCCTGAATGGTGATATTTAAAGTGTTTTGACACATTTGATTAACCTTTATCTGACTGATAAGATGCTCCATGGTAGTGTTTGCCGTTTTAAAGGGGCCTTAAGCTTTTAAGATTTTCAAAAGGAAATATGGGGACATTTACAAGCTGACCAGCACAAGCCCTGTTCATGAAATTAACCGCAAATACAGACATTGAACTGCTATGCAAGATCATAAGAAGGCATGAGTTTGGTTTGAGCAGAATTCAGTGATCTTCAAACAAGAGTCAAATCTATCAAATCAATTTTCTGGGCTAACAGGCAAGCTGAAGTTAGAAGCTGATTGGTTACTATGCACAGCTGCACCAGATTCTGTGGGGGTTATTTACTAAAGGAAAATCCACTTTGCACTGCAAGTGCACTAAAGCCTCATATACACGATATGACTTTGTACAGACTTTCCCTTGGATTTTTCGTCGGCCCTGAACTTGTATTGCATACACACAGCAGGACTTTTTCAGCCAACTTTCACCAAATCATGTGGTTTTTCTGCTCTTTACCGCCACCTTTGGTCAACTTCTGTATTGTTGTCTGATCTTTTGCATTGGTTCTGAGCATGCCTGTTTGTACTTTGTACAAAAGTCCTATGGTTTTCTGTACACACGATCAGACTTTGCTCCATCGGACTTTTGTTGCCAGAAAGTTTGTCCGTTCGCACAGCCAACAAAAGTCAGATGAAAACCAATAAAGTTTGTCCGATGGAGCGTACACACGGTCGGATGTTGCTCCAAAACAGCTAAATTGCATGTTTGTTTTCAAAAAGTCTGATCGTGTGTATGGGCCTTTAGAAGTAAAGTCGCTGTAGATCCGAGGGGGACATACGAGGAAAATAAAAAACAGCATTTTAGCTTGCACATGATTGGATGATAAAATCAGCAGTTTTCCCTCATTTCAGATCTACCCCTTAGATTTAGAGCGACTGCACTTCCAAGTGCACTTGTAGTGCAAAGTGGAGTTGCCTTTCGTAAATAACCCCCTGTGTGTAATGATTTTTGTAAATCTCCCCCATAGTGTTACTGGTAATTTACCTTAGTATGTTTCAAAGCTGAATCTTCATTCTCTGTTGTTAACCCAATAAAATGTATTGAAACACAAAAAAAACCTCTTCCCTACTCTAGACAATGCCAAAAACAAATACATAATAAATAAAATGTCTGCAGTTAGGAATATGCCACCTGACTGAAAATAGTCTGAAATATAAATAGTGGAGTTCTGTGTTGCCCATAGCAACAATTCAGAATCCGGAGTTAGCTTTTATTCTTCACTGTGCACAAAGATATTATCAGTTGGCAGTTTGGGGCATAATCCTCCTATTTTTTGGGATATGGGATGGAATGAGAAGAATACCTTCTTTTCCAAGAAGGCTCTACTCTGATAAGAATAACACTGACAAATTCTATCATGTATCTGCAGAGAATCAAAACATTTTCATATCTTTTTATTTTTATCATATGCCATGATTTAATTTAAGATGTGACATCAGGGAATAAACTAGATATTTTTAATAAGTCATACCCCAAGGAGTGGACTTTATTACTCTGTGGATCTGGCCCATAGATCATTGACTGCTCAGGCACGCTGCACAATATGCAAATAGAAAAATGTTACATATTTTATCTCTCCCATCATCTTAATTAGTATTCGCAAGTAAAATTACATTTTGGCATCTGGGACAAATCTGCCATTATTGGAACAGATGAAGTTTTGCGCATTCCCTTAAGTAGTGGGTTTTAAATACACACAGAATGTGATATTGCTCACAATTAGACAGCGTTAGCTGTGAACAGTAATAACCTTCCCCCTGGGTGCCAGTTTTGATGAGACACACAGGGATATACATCTCCTTGTGATCCACTCTTGCTTTTAATTGTCACTTAATTTTGTATTAACAAGATGATTTCTTTACATCTGTCGGGGACAACAGCTGTATTTTTAATGACAAAAGTTCCTAAAGCCAAGTAAGCAAAATTGTGGCTTATTGTGTGTTCCTTTTGTGTCATAGCATTTATGTCTCGTGGATAAACTTACCATAGGTTTTTAATGCAGGTTTTGCTTTAAATAGTTATCTAGTCACATAAGTTGTTATTTTGTACAGAACATTGAAAAAAATAAACGAAAAAATGTAATAACCACAAACCGTGGGGATCCATCCACACAGTTCAAGGTTGAGAACAGATAATTGACTTGTTTACTCTTTTGGCGAGCCATAATGTCTAGTATAGAGTAGACCACTACAGTAGTAAGTAGAGAAAAAGAATGATAGAGCGAGTAATAATACTTTTAAAAAAGAAATAATGATTTACCAGAGAACAGTTACAGTATTTCATCTTGAGAAATAGGAAGGAGGGAGCACCCACAATGCCACATCTGTAATATATCAAGGGAAAACAAAGAAGATATCAAATAGTTATCAACAGGTTGGACTTTTAAGGCAAGGAAGCAAATAGGAAAGTAGAAAAAAATATTTATTTTATTGAAAAATACAATATCATAACAATATATAAAAATCATATGAAATTATATAATTTGTACATTGAGCCCTTGTGTGTCGCGTCTACGTGTTTCACCGCAAAGGCTTCCTCAGGACACGGAAAAAGGTTCAAAGACATAGCAAGAGAGAGCAACAATAAATCTCACTATCTGAAATTAGATATATCAGAGTTAAAATTCAAACAACGCATATATACATAGACTTTGCATTGTATGTCACATTTAAAAAGCATGTGCTCAACTATCCAGAACGCAGGGAGGTAAGCATAATCAAAAAAGATGGAGAAGGAGAGAAGATGTGAAAATACCTTCAAATGGGCTGCGCCTCAAGTACAAATGTCATAGCAACCAAGACAGTATTTCATCTTGCATATTTTACTTATTTTGCTTATCTGTAACTCTAACAACGTTCTATACTGCTGTCTGTATTTTCTATTCCAAATGTTCCTTTCCTGATTGGTTGTCTGCCTTTGTCATCCTTCTTAGATTGGTGCATTATCTGGGGCATTTATTTCTAATAATATTGGGACTAAGGGAACATTTAATTAAAGCCCAGCTCCAGGAATTAGATCAAATCCACCCTTTCAGTTGGGCCCCTTGTACTACAAGGGTTAAGTGCTTGTTAAGCCTAGGTTTATTAGAAGGGGCTGCTACCCTTACACCTGCTCTGCCCATCTCTAGTGCTCTCCTCCTCTCCCTCTGGTGCTCCAGGCTGTGGGCAATCCCTTGGCATCATTAGGTATAATACAGGGCTATTAACGTCACATTGTAGATGGAGGTGGCAGGCAGGGAGCACCTTAGAGGGGAGGCTTCACAGGGATAGAAGGACCATTGGAGGGACCTTTCTGAAGTGAGAAAATACGGGAAGTATTACCACTGCAGTATTATCCTGCATCCCTAGACTGAGCAAGCAGTTAACCTTTGCATGCGATTCGAGTGCAGCAGTTGATCAATCAATTATAGTGCAATCCAAACTCAAGTCCATGCAGATAGCCCCTTTAAACAGTTACTGTTCACAGAAGGTGAACTCTGGTGAACTCCATGCCCAAGAGGGTTAAGGCAGTGCTGGAAAATAATGGTGGCCACACAAAATATTGACACTTTGGGCTCAAATTGGACATTTTCAATTAGGGGTGTACTAACTTTTGTTGCCAACGGTTTAGACATTAATGGCAGTGTTGAGTTATTTTGAGGGGACAGCAAATTTACACTGTTATACAAGCTGTACACTCACTATTTTACATTGTAGCAAAGTGTCATTTCTTCAGTCTTGTCACATGAAAAGATATAATAAAATATTTACAAAAATGTGAGGGGTGTACTCACTTTTGTGGGATACCGTATATTATAAGCAGTTAACCTTTGCTCACGAGGCCCCACTGCAAAGATATATATTTTTTCAAATTCCTGGAGTTAGGCTTTGGGTAAAGCTGTGTTATTGTCAAACAGAGAAGCAGGGACTAAAGCCGCGTACACACGGGCGGACTGTCTGGCCAACTTAGTCCGTCAGACAATCCGACGGACAGTCCGTCATACTTTCGAATGAACGGACTTGAACACACACACCACTTTTTGAGCGGACTAATACGGCGTACTAAGTCCGCCATACTATCCGCCCTACTTTTGAAATGAACGGACTCGCCCACACACGCGGAGGAAAGTCCGCTCATTTCGAGCGCGTCTCCAGGTAGGCGGGGCCCGCAAAGGAGACGTCGCTGGCCCCACCGCCTGGTATGGACTTAAAGGGGAACCCCAACGCCGAAAAAAAATCGGCATGGGGGTCCCCCCCAAGTCCACAACAGACCCTTGTCTGAGCACGCTACCCGGCCGGCCAGGAAAGGGGGGCGAGCGAGCGCCCCCCCTCCTGAGCCGTACCAGGCCGCGCGCCCTCAACATGGGGGGGTGCCTTGGGGAAGGGGGGAACTGCGCGGCCCCCCCACCCCAAAGCACCTTGTCCCCATGTTGATGAGGACAAGGGCCTCTTCCCGACAACCCTGGCCGTTGGTTGTCGGGGTCTGCGGGCGGGGGGCTTATCGGAATCCGGGAGCCCCCTTTAATAAGGGGGCCCCCGGATACCGGCCCCCCACTCTATGTGAATGAGTATGGGGTACAATGTACCCCTACCCATTCACCTGTAAAATAAAAGTACAAAAAAAACACAACACACGAGATAAATTACTTTATTGCACAGCTCCGGGGGTCTTCCGTCTTTGGGGGTCTTCTCGCCGGACTCCTCCGCTATCTTCTTGTAGCTCTTTTGCTAGCGGAGGAGCCCGGCTTTCTTCCTCGCCGCCGGCCTCTTCTCCCGACTTCGGGGGTCTTGTCCCCCTCTTCGGTCTTCTGTCGCCGCCGCGGCCGCCGCCGCCTTCCGTTCTTCTTCTTCTTCTTCTTCTTCTTCTCCAGGAGATGTTGCCTCGACGATCTCTCCGGCCGGAATGCCAGGGACGCACTGCGCGGCCACTTATATAGGGACAATGGGGCGGTGTCACATGGCTTTATGTCACATGGGTTGGTGTCACATGGTGACCCCGCCCCCTTACGATGTCATAGTCCCCATGTGACATCAACCCATGTGACCAACCCATGTGACATAAAGCCATGTGACACCGCCCCTTGTCCCTATATAAGTGGCCGCGCAGTGCGTCCCTGGCATTCCGGCCGAGTGATCGTCGAGGCAACATCTCCTGGAGAAGAAGAAGAAGAAGAAGAAGAACGGAAGAAGGCGACGGCGGTGGCGGCGACAGAAGACCGGGCCACCGCTTGTAAAAGAGCTATAAGAAGGCGCGGTGGCCCGGCAGAAGAACCGAAGAGGGGGACAAGACCCCCGAAGTCGGGAGAAGAGGCCGGCGGCGAGGAAGAAAGCCGGACTCCTCCGCTAGCAAAAGAGCTACAAGAAGATAGCAGAGGAGTCCGGCGAGAAGACCCCCGAAGACGGAAGACCCCCGGAGCTGTGCAATAAAGTATTTTATCTCGTGTGTTGTGTTTTTTTTTGTACTTTTATTTTACAGGTGAATGGGTAGGGGTACATTGTACCCCATACTCATTCACATAGGGTGGGGGGCCGGTATCCGGGGGCCCCCTTATTAAAGGGGGCTCCCGGATTCCGATAAGCCCCCCGCCCGCAGACCCTGACAACCAACGGCCAGGGTTGTTGGGAAGAGGCCCTTGTCCTCATCAACATGGGGACAAGGTGCTTTGGGGTGGGGGGGCCGCGCGGTCCCCCCTTCCCCAAGGCACCCCACATGTTGAGGGCACGCGGCCTGGTACGGCTCAGGAGGGGGGGGCGCTCGCTCGCCCCCCTTTCCTGTCCGGCCGGGTAGCATGCTCGGAGAAGGGTCTGTTGTGGACTTGGGGGGGACCCCCACGCTGATTTTTTTCGGCGTTGGGGTTCCCCTTTAAGTCCATACCAGGCGGCGGGGCCAGCGACGTCTCCTTCGTGGGCCCCGCCTACCTGGATACCCGCTCGAAATGAGCGGACTTTTCTCCGGGCGGGAAAAGTCCGCTGATTTCAAAAGTACGGCGGACTGGCATACACACGGGCGGATTGTCCGCCGAAATGCGAGTCCGACGGACAGTATTACGGAAATTCCGAAATACTTAGTCCGCCAGACTGCACGCTGAAAAAGTCCGCTGAAGCCCACACACGAGCGGACTGTCCGCTGAAATGTGTTTCGGCGGACTAAGTTGGCCAGATAGTCCGCCCGTGTGTACGCGGCTTAAGGTGTCAATGTATACTTTTTAGTTTGATGATTCTTTTGTGCACTTAAGTGTTTGCAAACCAGGACTTGTAAATCCTAAAATCTATAATGTTGCTCTGACATAGAGCTCTGCCCCCCTCATCCTGCATTGTGGCTCTGTAACCATTCATTGTCATGTTACATTCCCAGCAATAGAGAGACAAGGAAGTTAAATTATGGATTGTCCAATTCTACTTTTAGAACTACATGACCTGGAGTCATTAACTTAATAAAAATGTAGGGGAAAATACAGCTTCTTTGGTAAGCAAAGCAGAAGGATGTGGAAGATGCAGTTAAAGTGATTGTAAGGGTTCATTTTTTTTTGTTTAAAATAACAAACATATCATACTTACCTCCACTGTGCAGCTCGTTTTGCACAGAGTGGCCCCGAACTTGCTCTTCTGGGGTCCCCAGGCGGCTCTCGCAGCTCCTCCCCACATCAGATAACCTACTTGGAGAAGCACTTCCCTGAGGGGGTTACCTTGCGGGCTCGCTCCCGAATCCAGCATTCGGCGTCTATAGACGCTGAATGTATGACTGGGTCAGTGATAAAGTTGTGGAGAAATTTAAAGCAGGGTTAGGTTATAAAAAAAAGATCACAAGCTTTGAACATCTCACAGAGCATTGTTCAATCCATCATTTGAAAATGGAAAGTGTGTGGCGCAACTACAAACCTACCAAGACATGGCCATCCACCTCAACTGACAGACCTGGCAAGGAGAGTATTAATCAGAGAAGTATCCAAGAGGCCCATGATAACTCTGGAGGAACTGTGGAGGTCCACAGCTCAGGTGGGAGAATCTGTCCAGAGGACAACTATTATGCCGTATACAGACGATTGGAATTTCTGACAACAAGTGTTCGATGTGAGCTTGTTGTCGGAAATTCCGACCGTGTGTATGATCCATCGGACATTTTTTGTCGGAATTTTCGACCAACAAAATTTGAGAGTTGGTTCTCAAATTTTCCGACAACAAAATCCGTTGTTGTAAATTCCGAGCATGTGTAGACAATTCCGACGCACAAAATTCCACACATGCTCTGAATCAAGTACGAGACAGAAGCGCTCGGTCTGGTAAAACTAGCGTTCGTAATGGAGATAGCACATTCGTCACGCTGTTTTTTTGCTACTGATATTCACACAGAGTTCTGACAAACTGATTTCTTTATTACTTCTCGTGATTTCATGAATAATCTTTCCTGACAGACTCCATGGCAGCAACATGTGGGTTAAGTCCTGCCTCCACTACTCCACTACACTACTCCCATAAATCTTTGCTCTCTGCCCATGGCCGTGTTCTTTTTTTATCCTCCTCCGTAGGACCCATTATGGTCTTCCTACCCCTAGATTTTCTCCCACACGTTTCCATGATCAGGATTGGCCGAATGGCAACTTGGGATTGGAATGTTGCATTGTTACGTTAAGCCCTAGCTACTAGCGGGGTATGGAGTGGGCACTGGAAGAGGCGCTGGAGGAAGCCAGAAATCTAGCCACTGGCAGGCAGGTTGCTCAATGGTCTCACAGCCCAGCTAATTAGCAGGTGACCTATTTTTTGCCCCTGAGAAGTCCGGTGAACTCCTTACCTTTGGCCCTGGAGAAGATCGCGTGGGAGCGGTGAGATTGTTCCTCTTTTATTCATGGCAGCAGTTTTTGTTCCTCTCCTGTTTTCTCGCTTTGTGCTCTTTTCTTTCACTTTTCAGGTTAACATGCATGGCGGCAGGTTTCTCCTGCGTTCCAGCTGCCGTTTACTTCCTGCTTCGTTTGCACGGCTGTACTGCACATGCGCGATAATGAGGCTTGGTTCTCGCTTATGCGATAGCGGAAAAATGACACTAATTGCGCATGTGCACTAGCTCCGCACTCTGCGCTGTGGTGATGTCACAGGTGTGCCTTATTTAAACAGGAGAAATAGCCTGCAAGCCTTGGGAATGCTTGCGGGCTATTGCGGCGACTTCCCCTAGTCCCTGATTGTCTTATTTGGGTAAGTGGCTCTCTGGGACAAGGGGACAAATTATTGATGCCCATGTTCTTATCCGTCTGTTTTTACAGCACAGATGGAAGCCTCTAGAGACATGGACTCTCCACCGCCTGCATGTGGCCAGCCCTCTCACAATAGGTATTGCCTCTTTGGGGGGGCTGTATTGGTAAGCCTGGTTATCTTTCTCCTTATCTTTATGTTCCTTGTATTTTTTATCTTACATCAGCCCATCCAGGTCAGAACAGCGACGCAGCTCTCACAGAGGAAGCGACTTTTCGAAATCATATCACTGGCATTCCACTTCGAAGACTAAACACCACGGCTTACCCTCAAGATCTGGGCACCATAGCGAGGACTGGTCTCACTCCTCCAGGGCTCACTCCAGCCGTTCAGCTACTAGTGTCTGCTGGGTGTGTAGGTCGCAAGTACCTGCCCGCAAATCCCTATGTGACCTCTGCTTTTCCAGGGCTTCTAGTGAAAGAGGGGGTACGGACCAGCAGCTAAAATCCCTGGTTGAAAGAGTTGTTAAGGAGTCCCTTAAAGGTATTGGGTCCAGCCAGAACCATGTTCCTCAGACAGAGTCGTGAGACAGTGAGTCTGAAGATAATAATCCCTGCGTAGAGTTTGATTTTGCCTTACTCTCTCCCTTGGTGAAGGCCATCAGAGAGGCCTTGAATTAGGAAGATGCTGTGGCTGCTCCTTCCAAACAAAGGAAGTATTTCAAACAACTAAAAAAGGAATGTCTCAACTTTTCATTCCTTACTTAACTCAGTGAGGTCATTAGATGAGTGGAGCAAGGTTGAAAAAAAGAATTCAATGCTTCCAAAAACATCTATATCCCTTCAAGGAGGATGAGGTCAAGCATTTGGAGTCGGCTCCATTGGTGGACACAGCTGTGATGAGACTAATAAAACACGTGACACTTCCCTTGGAGGATACGGTTTTGTTCAAGGATGCCTTAGATAGGCGGATTGATTCCGACCTAAAGAGAGTTTACCTTACAGCTGGTATGGCCTGTAAGCCAGCGTTGGCTTTGGCGGCAATGTCCAAGGCCATGGAAGTCTGGACGTACAGTGTGGCTGAAACTCTCAGGAATATTTCTGATGAAGTAGCAATGAGTTATTCTATCCAGGAGTTGTGGCTAGCATCTGCCTTTCTGAGGGAGGCCTCAATTGATATCATCCACTTGGTGTCTTGAGTCATGCTCTCAGCTGTCACTGCCAAGCGGGCTCTTTGGCTCTATCCCTGGCTGGCTGATCCAGCTTCAAAACAGGTATGTGCCGAATTCCTTTTGAATTCCCTCTTCGGCAACAAATTGGACAATGCCATAACCTGGGCCACTGGTGGGAAGTCGGGGTTCCTTCCTCAGGATCAGCGTTTGCAAGGCCAGAGAAGGTCTTTTCCTAAGAAACAATACCAGGAACAAGCAAGGGATGCCCGTAGTTACAGGCCGGGTCGTGAATTCTCCAGGTCATGGAAGTCAAGGCGGTCATCCTTCAAGAAATCTGCCAAGAGCAGTTCGATGGGGAGAGGGAACCGACAAAATCTTTTTAAAATTGGGCCCACTCAGACAGGCCAGGTGGGGGCTCGTCTTCCACATTTTCAGCATGTCTGGGCGGCCTCAATTAAGGACTTTTAGACCGTCAAAACGGTCTCCTCAGGCCATACCTGGACCTTCAGCAGATCTCCCAGACTCAGGTGTGTTCCCACTTCTCTTCTGGCATCAGAAAAAAAGGCTGAACCTGTTAGCCTACGTAAAATCTTTATTGGCTCAAGGCACTGCCATTCCCATCCCAGATGAGCAGCAAGGCATGGGAATTTACTCTCCTCTCTTTATGGTCCAAAAGAAAAATGGAACTTGGGGGCCTGTCATAGATCTTACCCATCTGAATCGTTTTATCAAAAAAGAAAGGTTCAAGATGGAGACGCTGTCAACAATCCAGCAGTCGGTTCAATCAGGAGATTGGATGAACTCAATAGATCTAAAGGACGCTTATTTTCATGTCCCTGTGGCAGAAGATTTTCAGCAATTTCTTTGCTTCTCCATGGGCAAGCTGCATTTACAGTTTACGTGCCTTCTGTTTTGGGCTTTCAACATCTCCCCATGTCTTTTCAAAGGTATTGTTAGCTGTAGTGGCCCTCTTGAGAACCAAAGGGATTCGTCTTCACCATTATTTGGATGATCTTCTGCTGCTAGCCCAGGACAGAGACCGACTATTAGTGCACAGGAGTCAGGTTATCTCCACCCTCCAGGAATTTGGTTGGATCCTGAACCTGGAGAAGAGTCAGAAGCCCTCTTCAATACAGTGAAAGGTACCATCTCGCTACCTGAAGAGAAAATTTCAGTAATTCGGGACAGAATTCGTTCCATTTCCAGGCTCTCCAGTGTTTAAGGATCATCGGCACTATGGTGACTATGATTCCAATGGTGAAATGGGCTCAATGGAGGATGAGACCCTTCCAAAAAGGGTTTCTTCGTCAATGGTTAGGCGGCAAGACTCAGCTCATTCGAGTCACTTCTTCAATGAGAAGCTCTCTTCCCTGGTGGCTCCAGTGGGAAAATCTGTACAACTGTCATTCCATTCTTCCCATCTCGTGGGTAACAATAACAACGGATGCCAGCAACCAGGGCACCTGGGACTTTCCTTCCATAAGAACGGTGTTGAACATTCTGGAATTGAGGGCAGCTTTCCAGGCGCTGCTAGTATTTCGTCATCTGATTTCCACAGCCTCGGTTCTACTCAGGCAAGACAACAGGACGGCAGTGGCATATATAAGAAGACAATGAAGTACTCGGAGTCTGTCTCTACTTCAGGAGGTAAAGCCAATTATTTCTTGGACTCAGAAGAGCCTGGTCAATATAACAGCAACATATGTACCAGGGATGCAGAATGTCCAGGCAGACTTCCTATCTTGGCGCTATACCATTTAAACCAAATAAAAAAGAATGGAAAAAATGTATAAATTTTCCAGCGTGCTGGCAGATAATTTAAAGTAGGGATTTAAAAATTAGTAAAAATAAAAATAAAAATTAAAGGTAAAAGAGTAAGGGTGTAATACTCTAAAATGATATTAATCAATCAATCTTAATAGTAAATACAAAAAATATAAAAAAAAAATATATATATAGACAAGTATGCTATTCCTTTACATGCAGATGCTAAAGTGCTAGTGACTGTGACAAAAACAGGTGTCTTTGTTTAAATACACAAAACCAGAACAAATGTCCAATAATGAAGTAAGTGTCCAACCATAAATTGACAAAATGAAAAAATGGTGAAACAAGTGAAGACTGGTGAAAAAATATACGAATATAAAAACTATAAAAATTAATGGAGATTGAGTACAAAAAAAGTGAAAAATGTTGCTAAAAATTAGTAAAAAGTGAAAAAATATGACATTATATTACACCCTTACTCTTTTACCTTTAATTTTAATTTTTATTTTTACTAATTTTTAAATCTCTACTTTAAATTATCTGCCAGCACGCTGGAAAATTTATACATTTTTTCCATTCTTTTTTATTTGGTTTAAATGGTATAGCGCCAAATCTATTTCCTTCCCTTATCCGTCTTACTGTTCCATCCATTGGGTGGAAATTAATAGAGGCTGCTCTTACCAATATCATATCTCTTTATTCCATAGCGCGACCTACCCCCCTTCTTTTAGACTTCCTATCTTGAGTCCTTTTAGACAACAACAAATGGTCTCTTCACGAGGAAGTATTCAGTTGGATTCTGACCTTGGGGATCTCCCCAGAAGTCAACCTGTTTGCCTCCCCTTGCAACAAGAAATTGGCATGGTATTATTCGAGGTGTTGGGATCCTCAGGCCTACGGGGTGGACGCCCTGACGGAGCGATGGTGGTTCTGCTGAGCTTATGCTTTTCCACCAACCCCCATTATTCTCCAGTTCCTACAGAGACTCAGGTCGGAAACATCAAAAGTGATAGCTGTAATACCTTACTGGCCCAACAGGCCCTGGTTTCCACTGCTAATGCTTCTCAGTGTCAGGGATCTGATCCCCTTAACACTCAGACCCAATCTTCTGTCTCAAGGCTCAAAGTTACATCCCTGTCCGGCTCATCTGCGCCTGAGGGTCTGGTGTTGAGAGGGGAAGGTTAGAGGCTCTAAGGTGCCCCAAGGAGGTCATTCCCACTCCCACAAAAGTACCAATCGGGTATATGAGAGGATTTGGGCTAGATTCACAAACCACATGTCCTCCAGGTCCAGCTCTGATGGTAATCCGACCGTTCAGGATGCTTTCCTGCTTTCTTGCAAACTGGACTAGATGTCTCCTTATCTGTTAGCACTCTTCGTGTGCAAGTTTCAGAAATTTCAGCTTTTTCCATGGTGTCTTGGGCCAAACATCCTTTGGTCCAGCAATTCTTCATGGGAGCAGTCAGGCTCAGACCACAGAGGAAACCTAGGTTCCCCAAGTGGGATCTACCACTAGTTCTTGACTTTTTCTCACAACTGGACAAACCACTTTCAGTCAGAGAGCTTACCCTCATGACTTCTTTTCTGGTAGCCATAACTTCGGCAAAGAGAGTCTCTGAAATCCAGTCTCTAGGGTCCAAGGAGCCCTTTCTCACTTTTTTTTCAGTGGTACTAATTCTGATGCTAGGGACAAATCCCAAGGTCACTTTAGTCTTCCACGAAAACCAGGATATCACACTCCCTACTTTTAATTCTGCTGGTAGTCGAGAAACACATCCACTTGATATGGGAGTTATCTTGAAGCGATACTTGGAGGCTACAGCTTCTTTCTGACAATCATATTACCTCTTTGTTCTGTTTCATGGGAAAAGAAAGGGCCTCAGGGCTTCCATCAGATCCATCGTGCCATGGATGGTTGAGGCTATCCAATGGGCTTACAAAGAGAAGGGCTTGGCTCCTCCTGAGGCAGTTACAGCGCATTCTACAAGAAGTCTCTCTACTTCCTGGGCGGCCTCACGTCATGTTGCACCTGAAGTTATCTGCAAAGCAGCTTCCTGGTAAATAATTCATACTTTTATGTCTCATTATTGTGTTGAGCCAGCAACTTTATCTATGTCAATTTTGGTTTGAAAGTGCTGTCGGTTGACAGTGTTAAATAAATCTTTTTTGTTCAGCATTTTTGCCCACTCGGCTGTGTTTGGCAAGTTATTTCCCACATGTTGCTGCCATGGAGTCTGTCAGGAAAACTGAAAATTCCTATCAAAATACTTACCGTAATTTTCCTTTTCTGATGGACTCCATGGCAGCAGGAGTTCCCTCCCAAATGGCTGGAGTAGGCTAGTTACCGAGCACGGTCGTGGGCAGGGAGCAAAGATTTATGGGAGTAGTGTCCTATAGAGTAGTGGGGGCGGGACTTAACCCACACTTTGCTGCCATTGAGTCCATCAGGAAAGGAAAATTACGGTATTTTGATAGGAATTTTCGTTTTTTTGGGGGTGTTTTTTTTGCCAGATCTCCAGGATAATGTTTTTTTTTTTATAGTGATCTCCATAATATTTTTTCTTGTTTTGTGTGTCAAGTTACCACAACACCATTATTATCTTGTATTTTTTAACCTCAAAGAGATTGGGTGGTGTTGGTGTCCCTTGTTAATTTGACATTGTCTTTTTGAAATGTACCTGCCTACTCGCAAACTGTCCTTTTTGAACTCAAACTCATAGCCAAGTATTTGTGAAAATAAAATAGGCATTTTATTAGGGGTCATAACAAAATGAAGTGGAAGGCAACGCTGGATAAACTGGTGAAATTGATGAAGCCTTTGTACCCCAGGACAGATTTCAATTATTTGACAGGAAAAATTGGTAGCCTGAGGAGTCCATTTAATAGGGAGCACAATATATGACCTTACCCGGCCTTGGCTTCCTAAAAGTCCCTAACTTTTCCCCGAAAAAATTCAGTTTTTTCCAACTTTTTTCTGAATATAATTGGGGATGGAAGCACACGGATTAGCTTTATCAGTCGAGTTGCATTATCTCCTCTGCCCTCTTTGACCTATGTTTTAAAAGTCCTCTACTTTACCCTATTAACTTTGTGCCATATTAACTTGCCATTTTCCCAATTGTGTTAGTTTTACATTCTAAACAGGTTTAATAGTAGACATCGTGATTGCTGTTGGTGGACATATTTCGGGTGTCACTTTGGTCTGATTTTTCTCCTGTTCCGGGAGCTGCGACGTGCCTTCCGGGCTTCCTCCTCTCCCCTTTGCACTTTCCATTGCTGGGGAGGACGGATGCACCGTTACTGCACGTTGATGTCACGCACCTCACGCTGCACGCGTGGCGTCTTTGTGGCGCTGCTACGGGCAGGCTGTTTACCATGCACGTGTACAATGGGGGAGGTGACTGTGCATCGATGCCGGAGTTCCGGCAATACGCCGCATGGTGCTCCTTCCTCCGGTGCATGGCGTGACATTGGTGGACTTTCCCTCACCTGGTCTATTTAGGGGCGGTCCCCGGGTGGTCCCGGCATGCGAGGTTTTCTCCACACATACCAGCACAATTTGACTACTCCTGATCCCCTTGGCTCCCCCTTATGGGGTTCCTCGTCCCTACAAGGTAAATTCGTCCCACTGCACTATTATTATTTTTGGCCCCATCCATTTCACCATCCACCTTTGTCCATCTCCCACCACCCCCACCACACCCAACCTTGCCTACTCTTTTTCTTATTCCCTCACATCACCCTTCCCACACCCTCACTATTCCCCCACATTCCCCCCTTTTTTCCTCTTTTCTTCCCCTCCCTCTTTTCCTTTTCCCTTCTTCCCCCCCCCCCCCCTTTTCCCCCCTACCCCCCTTTTCCTTTACCCCTTCCCCCATTTTGTTCACACTGTGTTTTCCCCTCATAGAGCGTCCTCGTTTGCCGCTCCTGCCCTGGGTATTGCCCCTTTTCCAGCCTGTCGGGTTTCCACCACAGCTCCTGGTGGGAGCTATTATCGGACTGTCTGTGGGGCCCTGCCACCATATTAGCAACACATTCAACCTCAGCAAGTAAGCCTTGGTTATTGGGGTTCTACATTTTACCCCCAACCTTGTCTTCTGCACTTGTGTTAACTTTTTTCTTATCTCTACATTAATTTTTTACAGACACCACACGCGCTTACTCCTGACGAGTGGCATGAAAGCCACGAAACACGTAGAGCTACTGGTTGCCGTGTACTTACCCACTATATCAAGATTTTTCAAATGATTATATAATTTTTAGGTCCCATAGGCAATACCATTTGAATACAATTTTTATCCATTCCCTTGAGATGAATTAAGGAATTTAATGTGTTTATACCCATGTAATACTACTATTAACTGCATTGTTATCATTTTTACTGCTTATTATTGTTATCACCATCAACTTGTATGGACTGTGTCTAATGGCTCAATTATTATATGTATGTAACTGCTCATTGATACCATGTATGTATACAATTCCAACTGAGCTTTCTAATAAAATTCCGTATATTCATCCTAGTACACTTTTGCTGTCCGGTGCTTCATATAAAGTCCCACCCTCCCCCCTTTTTTAGATACACCCTCTTCGCTGCTAATCAATACCGGAATCCGATTGGAGCTTACTGGAGGACTGGCCCTAAGAGTGATCACAGGTGTAGAGCAGTTGTGTATGCTCTGAGTTGTGGTCCCTGCCAAGGTCAGGCATACCAGACCCCGATCTTCTTCTGCTGTTGAGGTGCAAGAACCACAGGGCTCTTATATGGAGCAGAGAAGTACTAGCGCCGCTATTCTTTCTGGTGAACTGGCAAGCGCACCCAGTACTGCAGTAACACTTGGTGATGTGGCGAGTCCCCCAGTGCAGTTCAAGATTTTGAGGTGGCAAGCACAAGTAGTGTCCCGCTGCCACCAAGAAGACAAAGACAGGCCCGTCAAGCCCATAGTGTCCTTCCTGCTGCATTCGCCAATCCTAATTGGAAACCCGCCACTTCTGCAGCACCCGTACTTCCCCCATTCACTGGCCAACCTGGCATTCAGGTGGAAACAAATTTTACGTCACTTGATTTTTATTCACTGTTTTTCACCGAAGATCTCTATAGATCTATTGTGGACCAAAGTAATTTGTATGCTGGTCAATACATCGCCACTATTCCCCAGTCCTCCCTTGCCAAAAATTGGAGACCAATTACGGTTTCTGAATTTAAGATCTTTCTGGGCCTTTCCCCTGGCATGGGCATAATTAAAATGAGTTCATTGCGGTCATATTGGTCCACTGACCCAATTTACCATGTGCTTGTGTTCTCTGCCTCCATGACCAGGGCTGGATATGAGCAGATCTTGCAGTTCATGCATTTCAACAATAATGATCTCTGTTATCCTCATGGAGACCCTGGATACGATCGGCTCTACAAAATTCGGCCCCTTGTAAACCACTTCAACCAACGTTTTGCAGACTTGTTTACTCCCCATCAAATTGTCTGCATTGATGAGTCCCTGATTACATTTTGTGGCCGCTTGTCATTCAAACAGTATCTTCCCAGCAAGCGTGCCAGATATGGTGTCAAGATGTATAAACTCTGTGACAGGGCCACAGGCTATATATGTAGTTTTATGGTTTACGAGGGAAAAGATAGCCACATAGAGCTGCTGAACTGCCCAGATTACATAGGGAGTGCTGGCAAGATTGTGCAGGACTTGGTGTCACCCTTATTTGGAAAGGGGTACCACTTGTCAATACACCATGCACCATGCAACTTAATTGCCGGGGCTTACCCCAGTGGCTTATAGATTCCCATCTTAGGCTGGGGAAGAGAGCCTGCTTCAAGTGTAATAATTTGCTTGCTGTGAAGTGGAGGGATAATAAGAAAGTTTTCCTTCTTACCTCCCTTCATGCAGACACAACGGTCCAAATTCCTACGGCGACTGGTGTTGTGGAGAAACCCCTCTGTGTCCACGAATATAACCAAAATATGGGAGGGGTGAACCCAGGGGCGGACTGACCATTCTTGCATTCGATGCCGACCGAGGGCCCGCGGCCAGTAGGGTGCCCGTGAGAAGCTCCTAAAAGATGCTTGTCAGATCTAGGAGTATGCTGCTGTCAGTCATGTTGCGGCGGAGCCGTTCTGCCGCTGTGGGGGGAGGGGGTCCCAAGACACAGCATCTCTCACTGCACCTCTGGCTTTCAGTTTGGGAATGGGATGCAGTTGGGGGAGTGGGAGGCGGCAATCGGCAGCTCTATGGTGCTCACGGCATCTCCCTGGGGCTAGCATTTCTCCTCCAGAGTGTATACAGTGGAGAGGAGAGAAGCCTCTGACCCAGGCAGCTACAAGTTTCACTCTTCAGTGTACAAGTGAGTTGCTCTGTTGCCGACTGCTGCCTGGGTCAGAGGCCCCTCCCCTCTCCACTGTACAGAATCAGGAAGAGAACTACAAGCCCCAGGGAGACCCTGCGGTCCACAGGCACCATAGAGCTGCAAATCGCCATCTCCCACCTCCCCCTGTGCTGGGGGTTGGAGGTGCGCAGACAGCCAGGTAGAGAAGAACCTCTGGGGGGGTTTAAGTCTGGGAACCCTGATGTATGGGGGGGCTCTCTGGGGACACTGATGTATGGGGGGCTCTCTGGGGACACTGATGTATGTGGGCTCTCTTCTGGGACCCTGATGTATGGGGGGCTCCTTGGGGACCCTGATGTATGGGGGGCTCTCTGGGGACCCTGATGTATGGGGGGGCTCTCTGGGGACCCTAATGTATGGGGGGCTCTCCAAGGATCCAGATCTATGGGGGGCTCTCTGGGACCCTGATGTATGGGGGCTCTCTGGGACCCTGATGTATGGGGGCTCTCTGGGGACCCTGATGTATGGGGGGGGCTCTCTGGGGACCCTGATGTATGGGGGGCTCTCTGGGGACCCTGATGTAAGGGGGGCTCTCTGGAGACCCTGATGTAAGGGGAGGCTCTGTGTGGACCCTGATGTAAGGGGGGGCTCTCTGGGGACCTTGATGTAAGGGGGGTCGGGGGCTCTCTGGGGACCCTGATGTAAGGGGGGGTCGGGGGCTCTCTGGGGACCCTGATGTAAGGAGGGGGCAAAGGGGGCCCCATGATCCCCTATTGCCCGGGGGCCCCATGAGTTGTCAGTCCGCTCCTGGGTGGACCTCAACGAACAGTTGTTGGCGCCGTACCTAGTTGCCCGTAAGTCCAGATGCTGGTACAAGAAAGTGTTTGTATAGTTATTTGAATTGGCTTTGCTGAACGCTCAAGTGCTATACAGAGCTTCAGGATGGACTGGATCCTTCCTTAAATTCCAGGAAGAGATCGTCAGAGCCCTATTGTTTCCAGACGGTGCTCCCCCTCACCTTCCCAATCCAAATGCAGTAAGCCGGCTGCATGAGAGACATTTTCCTTATGTTCTCCCGAGTACCCGTACCCAATGAGCCCCCCAAAGAAGATGTCATTTTCTGCAGCCAGCGTGGATATAGGCGTGACACCCATTATTATTGTCCCTCCTTTCCTGCCAATCCTGGTCTTTGCATTGGTGAATGTTTTTAACGCTACCATAAACTAGTTGAGTATTAGCGTAGGGTACAGCACTGCACAGACTAGGCACACTTTCACAGGACCTCCCAAGACGCCATCGCATTTTGAGAGACCCGGAACTGTTACAGTTACAACAGTTAGCCCTTGTACACACGGTCGGAAATTCCGACCACAAAATCCGTCAGATTTTTTCCGAAGGATTTTGTCCGAAACTGGTGTTGCATACATACGGTCGGACAAAGTTGTCAGAAAATCCGATCATGCAGAACTTGATGACGTTCGTTCGTTGGATCTCGTACTTTGATCTGAGCATGCGTGGCACTTTGTCCGATCGGAATTCTCTACAAACGATCGGAAAAAGTCCGATCGGATCATGTTGACGGAAAATTTTATATCCAGCTCTCAAACTTTGTTGGTTGGACATTCCGCCGGAAAAAGTCAGATGGAGCCCACACACGGTCGGATTATCCGACAACGCGGTCCGATCGGACATTTTCCGTTGGAATGTCTGACCACGTGTACAAGGGTTTACAGTTACAAAAAACAAAACAAAAAAACAAACAAAAACAAATATAAAATAAAACAAAACAAAAATACTGTAGTTGTTGTTTTATTGTTCTCTCTCTCTCTCTCTCTATTCTCTCTCTATTTTTCTGCTCTTTTTTACTGTATTCTGTTCTGCAATGTTTTATTGTTATTATGTTTTATCATGTTTGCTTTTCAGGTATGTAATTTTTTTATACTTTACTGTTTACTGTGTTTTACTGTTAACCATTTTTTTTTTCAGGTACGCCATTCAGCTACAGCGCAGATTTATTTATCTTGACAGCAACAGCGTTTGCTCCCACGATACATAAAACCGTCACTCTGTAGGAGGTGATTTCACCACCACAGTTAAAAAAAAGAGCATATATGCCAAAGCATGGGGGCAGCAGGGGCGGAGGAGCGATTTGCTCCTAACTTATGCAGGTGGATGCCCCCATGCTTTGGCATATATATATTTTAGGTACAGATTGCATTTAAAAAACATTTTTTTTTTTGTATTTGCATTGCAGATACAGTATGTCTTAGCCCCCGTACACACGGTCGGAGATTCCGACAACCAAATCCGTCGGAGCTTATTCCAACGGATTAATTCCGGAAGAGGTCTGGAAGTGATGTTGCATACAAAGGGTCGGACTAAGTTGTTGGAATTTCTGGTTGCCAAGAACGCGGTGACGTAAGCCGCGTACGGCGGCACTAGAAAAAGGAAGTTAAGCACCACGTCCGGCACCCTTTGGGCTCCTCCTGCTGATCTCGTGTTTATCGCGTGTTAGTAGAAGTTTGGTGAGAGACGATTCGTTCTTTTCAGATTTGTGCTTCAGCTCGGTACTGCTCTTCAGTTTCTGCTTGTCTTTGCGTATTTGATAATCAGTGCGTGTAGTCAGTAAGCATTAGTTTCTCATTGTGGACTATATCTTGGTATAGTTCGCTTTGATTTGCATTGCTTATTGTCTGCTTGTTTCTGCTATTCAGGTCCATAGTTGCCAACTGTCCCGAATTTCCTGGGACATTCCCGGGATTAGGACATTTGTCCCAAATAAATTTTGTCCCGGGAAATGTGCCGGGAAATAGAATTTCCCGTTTTTTTTGGTGCCGGCCGCTAGAGGTCAGTGGCCGGCGGAGACAATGTCTCTGCTGGCCGCCATTTTTAAGAAGACCAGAAGTTGGTCTACAATATAGAGTACCTGTGGCGCCGCCCACCCCCGCTGCCAGTGTGTGTATATGTGTAAAGTGCAGTGGGGGCGGCGCCACACTCTCCGCATGGCAACGGCGGCATGTCGGGGGGCCAGTGTCTGTCACTGTGGATGTCGGGGCGGGGGCCAGTCGTCGGATGTCGGGGGCCAGTCTGTTAATGTGGGGGCCAGTGGTATGTCGTGGGCCAGTCTGTGAATGTGGGGGCCAGTGGGATGTCGGGGGCTAGTCTGTGAATGTGGGGGCCAGGGGGATGTCGGGAGCCAGTCTGTGAATGTGGGGGCCAGTGGGATGTCGGGGGCCAGTCTGTGGATGGTGGGGGCCAGTCTGTGGCTGTCGGGGGACCAGTCTGTGGCTGTCGGGGGGACCAGTGGTATGTCGGGGGCCAGTGGTATGTCGGGGGGCAGTGGTATGTCGGGGGGCAGTGGTATGTCGGGGGGCCAGTCTGTGGATGGTGGGGGCCAGTGTGTGGATGTCAGGGGCCAGTCTGTGGATGTGGGGGCCAGTGGTATGTCGGGGGGCCAGTGGTATGTCGGGGGCCAGTGGTATGTCGGGGGCCAGTCTGTGGATGTGGGGGCCAGTGGTATGTTGGGGGCCAGTCTGTGGCTGTCAGGGGGCCAGTGGTATGTCGGGGGGCCAGTCTGTGGCTGTCGGGGGGCCAGTCTGTGGCTGTCGGAGGGCCAATCTGTGGATGTGGGGGCCAGTCTGTGGATGTGGGGGCCAGTGGTATGACGTGGGGGCCAGTCTGTGGCTGTCGGGGGGCCAGTCTGTGGATGTCGGGGTCCAGTCTGTGGATGTCGGGGTCCAGTCTGTGGATGTGGGGGCCAGTGGTATGTCGGGGGGCCAGTCTGTGGCTGTCAGGGGGCCGGTCTGTGGCTGTCGAGGGGCCGGTCTGTGGCTGTCGGGGGCCGGTCTGTGGCTGTCGGGGGCAGGTCTGTGGAGTATGTGGGGGCAGGTCTGTGGAATATATGGGGGGGGGCTGGTCTGTGGATGTCAGAGGGGCACCAGATGTAAGGAGAGGCTCCGCTGATGGACACAGATGTGAGTAAGGTACCTCTGATGGGGCACCTGATATAAGGACAGACTCCGCTTGGGACACCTGATGGCATCTGGTGGCAGGCAATGTGGCTAGTGACGCGCTCATGGCTCCCACTGATTCTGCATTATGGTGAGTTGAATGATTTCATTTCATATTACAATGTAATTATAGAAATAATGCGCTTCAATCATCCTGACACCATAACAATCATGGCGCCGGCATGATTGAAGCGCTAACACCAGGTATTTGGAGTATCTTTATCTGCTGATTGCTAAACTCTGGAAAACACATTGTTGTGCTTTTTAAGGACATTTTCCCGCACAATCTTTACTAAGTCGTTTTTAACGAAGATATTTTTAAGATACAGAATCAGTCTATATGACACAGTCTATATATGTGAAACTTATTCACGGAGACGAGTGATCATACAAAATAGTTACATTTATTGGTTGACAAAAGACAAATATTTACATGAAATATTAAAATACAGATTGCATTACTTGATCATTTTGACAATTAATGGAAACACCCTCAAACTGGGCGTAGTAGTACCTTGGACACAATTATCACCATTATCACTTCTCGGTAGAATCAATAACCTTTTGATAATTGACAATTAAACAGAATGTCTGTATTTCACACGTCCAACCATTACTATACTGCAGGTAAGTAAGTGGTTAACAATGTGAAATAAATTAGACATTAGTTTGTCAATAAAATTGGCATCTATGCAAAAAGAAATTTATAATGAAAAATGTAATTTAGAGAAAAAAAAATCTAAAAGGCGGTTATTGATTCCGGAGAAATATTTTCAATAATAGAATATTTAAAAAAATCAATATTTAAGAGAACATAGAAGAGATGATGAACATATATTTCTCTATATGGTATATTTACCCATTCCGATTGGCTACTAGTGTGGATTGTTGGTTACCAGGAATTTTTAAGATGGCTGCCGTGGCTTCAACATGGATCCTTTTACAGAGAAATTACTTTGTGTGACCTCCGAGTTCCAAGGAGCAGGGATCTTCATGAATGTAAAAATGTGTATTCATGCATGGTGCATGAGTATCAGTTTGTCTGGGAGTCTTCCAGTGTCCCTTCTCAGGGGGGGTCCCTAAGACTCTCTCCCCCCAGCTCTCCTCCGAGCTTCTCTTTTTTCCTTTATTGACCATCTTTTTAGTTTCTTAAATATCTTCTTAAACAAAAAGGTCATAAAATTATACTAAGTTCTGCCCAGAGGGTATGTGTCCCTTTCCTATTGGCAGGCAGACTTAAAGATCACCTTTCCCAGTAGTCTCGTGATTTTAATGTAATAGCACCTTCGACCACCAGGTGTCTCACATGTGTTTGGTGTTTTATTTCTTTAAGTTAATATTTTTATTTCTATAATATGCATTCGTTGTTTATATATGTTCTAACGAATATATCTAGAGTGTTCAGGAATGATGGCATAATATAAAATACGCTTAACATAATTTTGAATAATCACTTGCATAAAATGGTGATATATATGTATATCAATGTATATCTGTTAATCTTTAGTCCATTTAGAAAGGACCCAGGTTAGATATATATCAAACAATATCACATACAATTATTATCTATATGGATACATGTATAATTCGGGTATCCAATCAATATTTGTTTATCTAAACATAGGTTAAATTATTATACAGTTATAATCATGATTATATGTTTTTCATAATACTAATTTGTTGCTAAAACACTTCTACTTATGATCACACTTTCATATATAATCTCTCCATGACAAAGTTCCCCAGATCACTAGATACCAAACCACAATATCTCCTTGTTGACCCACAAATATCACATACAGTTTGAATCACTTAAAGTATTTTTGAAATATGTCTGATTTGTATATTCCTCTCACACCATGTTTGGAGACATTTGTACTATAGTAAGATATCATATCCCTGCTTCTAATATACGTATATTCATGATGTAAAAATATACACAATTTTCAATGTTTCCTTACAGTGTCTCAAATGAACTTTGAACATTCAGGATACAATCCCATTGTTTACTTTTCTAATGGAGGTGTCTTATTTGCCCTGTTGGGGTAGATCTCCACTTCGTATCTTAGTCATTGTCTCATTGACATCTGAGTCCATATTGAGGTTGACTTTAGGACAATAGGTTTATTTATTTAAGTCTTCCTTGAATTAAAAATTATTGTGGCGTCAGTCTTAGTCAGCTTGAGACTTTTGTTTGTTGCAGCCCAGCTTTCCAATGGGTTATATAAATTGGTTACCTAATTCTGATGGGAGGGGAAAGTGGTCCTTTGGTGTTGCTGCTTTAGATTTTGACCAGACTAAAACAAAATAACAAAATATGATATTTTGAGGTATATGTTATGACAAAATCCCCCTTTTGTTCAGGTTGTCTCAATACAGGCTTGTAGAACTTTAAAAGATAGCTAATCCCTTTAACATTTGGAAAAACCTGTGAGATCTTGTACTTTGCTTTAAAGTTCTTCAAGAGGTCATAGTTCAATAATATCAACATTATAGTTCATCCACCTGTTTTAGGCCTACTGAAATCTCTCATCTCTCTGACAGTAAATATTAAATGTATTATTTATTATTTTTTTCTTAATGAATTCACAACAACATATTGCTATTGTGGTGTAGGATCGGGGGGCTGCTGTCCCTCCTTTCTCTCTCCCCCTCCTTTCCCTCTCTCTCTCCCCCTCCTTTCCCTCTCTCCATCCCCCTCCTTTCCCTCTCTCCATCCCCCTCCTTTCCCTCTCTCCATCCCGCATTCATCTCAGACTCTAACCACACCCCTTTGAGCCACGCCCCATGTAAGCCATGCCCACTATTTTACGTAAACCACGCCCATATTTTGCTGCGGCTCGCTTCACGCGCCACATTTTGTACCTTTTCTTATGCAATACCTATAAACGCATGTCCTGCCCCCAATTATACCACGACTCCGCCTACTGCCAAAAAAGTGTCCCAAATCTTTTTTTTACAATGTTGGCAACTATGCAAGTCGTTCTTTCAGGCATTGCTGTTTATCAGTGCTTTCTGTTGTCTGGTGTTCTGAGCAGCTGACCATTTTCAAACCATGTTTCGTCTACGTACTTGTCGTAGAGTTTAGGCTGTGCAGGGGCTTCGTGTTGGGGTTCTTACTTTGACACAAGCCTGGTCCATGAACAGGGAGGGGAGGCGTTTGTGGACCAAGAATTGGTTGCGCCAGCGTCACCAGTTCTCGCACATGCCTTTGCTCCGTGAGATCCGCGAGAATAATCCTGATCATTTCAGGAATTATCTCCGGATGACGGACCCCGTTTTTCACCGTCTGCTAGCTTTGCTGTCCCCTTATATCACCAGGCAGAATACCTGCATACGGCAAGCCATCACTCCGGAGCAGAGGCTCATCGCCACGTTGCGCTACTTGGCGACAGGAAGAAGCTTTCAGGACCTCAAGTTCTCCACAGGCATCTCCCCCCGGGCTCTGGGGATCATTATTCCAGAGACCTGTTCTGCCATCATTCAGGTCCTGCAGAAGGACTATATGAAGCTAAGTTTTATCCTTTAACATCACATTCTATGTATTTCATGATTGCTAATGTCTTGCATTTCTTTCCTCATTCCCTAATTACCATCATTGCAATATGCTCTAATTCATATGCTGTGCCCCTTTGTCCTCATGCATATTTGCCTCACTAACTTCCCTACCATGCTTTTCTTGGCCCATAAAACTATAGTCTAGTCACTTACCAATGTCTTTTGTCAGCTACAAAGTATTGTTTTCCCCTAAACACCCCCTAAAATGTCTACAAATGTTATGTGTGTGCTTCAATTCATGCAGAGTGACTTTTTTTTTTTTGGTTATGCCAAACTCATTAGGAACCCCCCTCCCCCCAACTGCTAGGTCAGATGATAGCAATCCTCTATCTGCTGACTTTACCAAACCCAATACACACTCTACCTACCTTTTTGATGGTCACATTTATGGACGAGTTCACCAAAGCATGTAGTGCAAGGGCCTGCCTCAATACTTTCAAATGCTATAATTTTTATTTTTTTCACCCTATTATTATCTTGATATATAATAGCAGAATGTCAAAATGTGCTTCCATTTTTTCCAATTTTTGGTTTTATGACACTTCTTACCTGTCCGGTGGGCTGCCAATAGTGTAAGTAAGGAGGGGCTTCCCAAAGTATCACACATTATTTAGGCATTCAGCTCTTAATCAAGTGGAGAGGGTTACCTGTCCAAAACATCCCCCCCCTCATTTTTTGCAAGGGCCCATCAGATGGGGGGGATGGGGGTGGGGGAGGGAAGGGGGGGTGATGACTCTGATAAGGGGACCTTATACTTAAGGCTTTAAATACTAATTTCCCAAAATGTTATACTGATCTTGGCCAAAAATGTTGGTGTCTAATCTGCTTGCAATGTTGATTAGCAAAATTACAAATTTTTTGTCTTGTTTCACTCCACAGTTTCCTTCAACGCCACAGGAATGGCAGACTGTGGCCTCCCACTTTGCCAGTCGTTGGGACTTTCCCAATTGTGGAGGTGCACTTGATGGGAAACATGTCCGCATCGTCCCACCCCCCAACTCGGGGTCCTACTATTTTAACTACAAGGGGTTTAATAGTATCGTGATGTTGGCGGTGGTGTCAGCGACCTATGACTTCTTGTATGTGGACGTGGGGCAAAATGGCCGGATGTCAGATGGTGGAGTGTTCGCACGGACGGAATTCTACTGGCGTCTCCAGAGTGGCAGTCTGGGCTTGCCACCCCCAGAGGTGAATCAGAAAGGACTCCCGTTCGTCTTCGTCGCAGATGAGGCGTTTGCCCTGGCAAACCATCTGATGCGACCTTTCCCGATGAGGACCCTCACCCCGGACCAGAGGATTTTTAATTTCCGGCTGGCCAGAGCCAGAAGAGTGGTGGAGAACACTTTTGGAATACTGACCAGCTGGTTCCACCTTTTTTTAACGCCTATCCACATGGCGAAATATAAAATAAATCACATAGTGCTTGCCTGCTGTGTTCTGCACAATTTCTTAAAAAGACATTCAGCAAACTATGTGGTCTCAGTTGGCCAAGATGCAGACTTGCTTGAAAATGAGAACCTCACGGGCCTTGAAGCTGCTCGTCCTGGCTTGCCCCCCCCCCCCAAAGCGCCCGTGAGGTCCGAACCCAATACATGGTGTACTTTGTGGGTAGGGGGGCCATTGATATGCCAGACAATGTCTGAGCGGTATTTTTGTAATACATTTTTCTTTGAAACTCCAATAATCTTTGTTTTCATTTACTGCTTGGCTTGGTTTTAGGTGTCTCCTAGGTAAATTTTTGGTTTTTGTTGTTGTGCCTTTTTCTACAACAGTGCAAACCCAAGTTCTGAGCGAGATGAGGGGACAGTCTCTTCTTCAGATAATTTTATTATGTTGTGGGTCTGCTACACACACACCTTGTTTTTGTTAACTAATGTATGTAGTGCATTACTGACCAAAATCTTGCTCATTTTCAGCACCATGGCAGAAATATGTGGGGTCATGAAAATGGCATGATTGTGAAAATTAACACATCACTGTGGGTGTTATTTACTAAAGGTACATCCACTATGCACTGCAAAAGTGCACCTGAAACTGCACTTGGAGTGCAAAGTGGAGTTGCCTTTAGTAAATAACACCCATTGTCACCGAAAACAAATTTTTTACTCCAAATACTGCTTTTGCGCATTGAAAAAGGAAGCCACACATAGTTGATAATTTAACTTTTTAATCAAAGCACATTCACATGTGCGTTTAGAAAAGGGTTTTACAACAAACCAACATATTGGGTGTATCAAAAACATTATTTAAGGTCATTTTTGGGTAACTTGGTGTTTTTGTGTAAACAGGCATGTATTAACACAGGAACTTACAAAGTTCAACTTTGAAAAGTGAAGACAATATCAGACATGAGTATGTACAAACTGGGCTGATATTGCCTTCATCACATGGGGTGTCACCCCTGGAAAAGCCAAATTTGTAAGATGCACACAGTGTGTCAACATGTGCTATCTCCCATCATGGGGGATCAATGTAGATGTTTTGGGGCTGCAACCCCTTCAACTCAGCCACTTTCCACAAAACACGTACATTGATCCCCCATGATGGGAGATAGCGCATGTTGACACACTCTGTTTATCTTCCAAATTTGGCTTTTTGTAAAATACAAAAGTTGTTGTTTCAAAAGAAAAAAAGAAAACCCTAGCTAGTTTGGGGTGTTTCATACTCTCCCCAAAACATCAATGATGTTCTTCATTTTATTTTGAACACCAATGATGTTTTGCTGTATATTTTCTAAATCCCGATTGCACCCCATTATCTTCCCAATCAGGATCTGGGCACTTTCACTGGTAAAATGTGATTCTTCTTCCACATCACCTACAAAAAAAGCAAAAAACACACCATGTATTATAAATATGCCGACATACATTGATGAGCTTACCGGAAGCTGTGGTCTCCAACACTCACCTGTTGTGGTGACAATTTGTCCAACTTCAACGATCTCTCCTTCCTCCTCCTCCTCCTGCTCCTCTGCTTCTGGTGTTGGAATTTCGCCTTCTTTGGGAGGGGTGGGGTCCCTGGTGTCCTCAGACTTCCCGAGTCTTCTCTCCCCTATGAGAATGTAAAAAAGGAATACTTAGCACACAGAGGGCAGAAATAGGAATATGAAACATTGCTTGGAAGTGTGGTACAATTGTGTTTTTTGGCCGAGTTCAAAGGTGAGAACATTATTGTAGACACTTTGTTAAGCTGGAATACTTACCCGCAGAACGATGTTTCTTACGAACGATTGAACCCATGAACTTGAAAGTGGCCATTTTAAACCGTACAACATGAAATCAAAGCACATGGAGCAGTATGCAAGCAAGAATAATCATATGAACACATGACAATTACTTACTTTTTTGAAGAACACGCTTGAAATCTCCCCAGTTTCTCCATCGCTGCCTCCCTCTTTATTTGTTACTGACACCTAAATAAAGTTTTTTTTTTGTTTGAAGAAATACTTGCATATGTGTTTTACTTCCAAAGGGACAGTTTATTTGTTAGCAGGCAGGTACATTTCAAAAATACAAAGTGAAATGAATAACAAGGCGCACCAACACTAAACAACCTCCTGTAGATTAAAAAAGAAAAACAAAAACAAAAAAGATAATAATGGCATTGTGGTAAGTTGAAACCCAAAACACACCCCAAAAAATGCAAAGATGAGCAAACTGTCAAAAAGGGACATGTTGATGAAAAAAACACCACAAAATTCCCCCAAAAAACAAACACTAAAAAACAAAATGTGTAGATGTGACGATTTAAAATATTGTATTGCTGAAATGAGTAAAAAAGACTGAAGAAATGCGTTCGGGAGAAGTGTGTGTGACTATGAGCATCAAAAGAAGTTCATTCTTGCAGCATTGTAAAGAACAAGAGAATGCGCTTCATGAAAGAATTTTTAACATTGCAGCGTGACGAATGTGCTATATCGATTACGAGCAGTAGTTTTACCTGAGCGAGCGCTTCCGTGTCCGAATTTGATTGTGAGCATGCGTGGCATCTTGTCCGCCGGAGTAGGCTACACATGATCTGGGTATGTCCGATCGGAGCATTTTGTCGGAAAATTTTACCGGCAAGTTGGAAAACTTGGTCTGTCGGATATTCCGACGGAAACAGTCCGATGCAGACCACACACAGTCGGAATATCCGACAAAACGGTCCGATAGGAAACATTCCGTCGGAATCTCCGTCCGTGTGTACAAGGGCTTACTGTTAACCACTTGCCGACCGCCGCAGGACGATATACGTCGGCAGAATGGCACGGGCAGGCATATGGGCGTATATATAAGTCCCTGCCTTCCCGCGGGTGGGGGGCCCGATCGGTACCCCCCGGTGCCTGCGGCGGTCGGCATTCGTTCGGGAGCGATCCGGGATGAGGGGGCAGCCATTCATTCATGGCCACCCCCTCGCGATCGCTCCCGACGAATAGAAATGCTCCACGACATCACTTCCTCTCCTCACAGGAGAGGAAGTGATGTAATCTCTCCTCCGTGTCGGTATTTTTCGTTCCGGCACCGAGGAGAGAGGATCGGTGAGTTGCACAAACACTACACAATACAGTAGAACATGTCAGGCACACTCACACCCCCCCTTTACCCCCCGATCACCCCCCCCCCAATTACCCCTGCCCCCCCCCCAGTCACAGTGACACCAATTGCATTTTTTTTTTTTTGCATTGGTGTCATTTGTGACTGTAATAACTGGTAGGGCAGTTAGGGTTAGCCCCCTTTAGTTCTAATGTGCCCCCCTAACCCCCCCAATAAAGGTTTAACCCCGTGATCACCCCCCGTCGCCAGTGTCACTAAGGCTGGGTTCACATTGCAGCGGTTTATGAGAACGAATGTGATTCGCACCGCACTGCAGTGCAAATCACATCCGATCTCTGTGCGATTCGAGTTCAGCCATACAGATAGTATGGCTGAATTTGCGCCGCACCCGCCGCAAATTCGCACGGGACCCTTTTTTTGGTCCGCAGCAGAATCGGATCGCATGGGTGTTCACACCATGCGATCCGAGTTTGCAGATCGCACTGCGATATGCGAACTGATCTGGGGGTGTCATTAACATTTCACTGACACTCCCAGCAGTTCGCATAGGGCAGTGTGAACTGCCGCCGGGAGGCATGCGATGCGGGAACCCACTGCGGATTCGTGGCGTTCCCGCATCGCTCCAGTGTGAACCCAGCCTAATAAGCGATCGTTTTTCTGATCGCTGTATTAGTGTCACAGGTGACGCTAGTTAGGCAGGTAGGTATTTAGGTTCGCCGCAACTTTTTATAGCGCCAGGGACCCCCATATACTACCGCATAAAGCCCCCTGATTTCCCCCTAGTTAACCCTTTCACCAGTGATCACCATATAACTGTTACAGGTGACGCTGGTTGGTTAGTTTTTTTTTATAGTTTCAGGGCACCCGCCATTTATTACCTAATAATAAAGGTTTAACCCCCTGATCACCCGGGGGTGTCATTTGTGACTGTAATAACTGTTAGGGCAGTTAGGGTTAGCCCCCTTTAGTTCTAAGGTACCCCCCTAACCCCCCCAATAAAGGTTTAACCCCGTGATCACCCCCCGTCGCCAGTGTCACTAAGGCTGGGTTCACATTGCAGCGGTTTATGAGAACGGATGTGATTCGCACCGCACTGCAGTGCAAATCACATCCGATCTCTGTGCGATTCGAGTTCAGCCATACAGATAGTATGGCTGAATTCGCGTTGCACCCGCCGCACCCGCCGCAAACTCTCACGGGACCCTTTTTTTGGTCCGCAGCAGAATCGGATCGCATGGGTGTTCACACCATGCGATCTGAGTTTGCAGATCGCACTGCGATATGCGAACTGATCTGGGGGTGTCATTAACATTTCACTGACACTCCCAGCAGTTCGCATAGGGCAGTGTGAACTGCCGCCAGGAGGCATGCGATGCGGGAACCCGCCGCGGATTCGTGGCGTTCCCGCATCGCTCCAGTGTGAACCCAGCCTAATAAGCGATCGTTTTTCTGATCGCTGTATTAGTGTCACAGGTGACGCTAGTTAGGCAGGTAGGTATTTAGGTTCGCCGCAGCTTTTTATAGCGCCAGGGACCCCCATATACTACCGCATAAAGCCCCCTGGTTTCCCCCTAGTTAACCCTTTCACCAGTGATCACCATATAACTGTTACAGGTGACGCTGGTTGGTTAGTTATTTTTTTATAGTTTCAGGGCACCCGCCATTTATTACCTAGTCTCACTAGTGTACCCCTAAATTTAGGGGTGTCTACTTTCCAAAATGGGGTCATTTGGGGGGGTTTGTGCCATCTTGGCATTTTATGGCCTTCAAAACTGTAACGCCCTTAGAAAGCCTGAAGGCGGTGCTTGGTTTTCGGGGCCCCGTACGCGGCTAGGCTCCAAAAAAGTCCCACATATGTGGTATCCCCGTACTCAGGAGAAGCAGCAGAATTTATTTTGGGGTGTCATTTCACATATGCCCATGGCATGCGTGAGCAATATATCATTTAGTGACAACTTTGTGAAAAAAAAAAAAAAAAGTTTGTAATTTTCCCGCAACTTGTGGCAAAATATAAAATATTCCATGGACTCAACATGCCTCTCAGCAAATAGCTTGGGGTGTCTACTTTCTAAAATGGGGTCATTTGTGGGGATTTTGTGCCATCTTGGCATTTTATGGCCTTCAAAACTGTAATAGGTAGTGAGAAGTGAAATCAAAAATGTACGCCCTTAGAAAGCCTGAAGGCGGTTCTTGGCTTTCGGGGCCCCGTACGCGGCTAGGCTCCCAAAAAGTCCCACATATGTGGTATCCCCGTACTCAGGAGAAGCAGCAGAATTTATTTTGGGGTGTCATTTCACATATGCCCATAGCATGTGTGAGCAATATATCATTTAGTGACAACTTTGTGTAAAAAAAAAAAATATATATTTTTTTTGTCATTATTCAATCGCTTGAGGCAAAAAAATAAAATATTCAATGGGCTCAACATGCCACTTATCAATTTCCTTAGGGGGTCTACTTTCCAAAATGGGGTCATTTGGGGGGGTTTTGTACTGCCCTGCCATTTTAGCACCTCAAGAAATGAGATAGGCAGTCGTAAACTAAAAGCTGCGTAAATTCCAGAAAACGTACCTTAGTTTGTAGATGTGACAACTTTTGCACAAACCAATAAATATACAATTATTGACTTTTTTTTTACCAAAGACATGTGGCTGAATACATTTTGGCCTAAATGTATGACTAAAATTGAGTTCATTGGATTTTTCTAATAACAAAAAGTAGAAAATATCATTTTTTTTCAAAATTTGCGGTCTTTTTACGTTTATATCGCAAAAAATAAAAATCGCAGAGTCAGTCAAATACCTTTAAAAGAAAGCTCTATTTGTGGGAAGAAAAGGACGCAAATTTCGTTTGGGTACAACATTGCATGACCGCGCAATTACCAGTTAAAGCAGCGCAGTGCCAAAGTGTAAAAAGACCTCTGGTCATTTACCAGTAAAATGGTCCGGTCTGAAAGTGGTTAAACTGTAATATTACTTTGTTTTATTGTTAACAATCATTTGCTTAGCAGGTACACCAGTCAGTTGCAGTGTGGATTTATTTATCATGACAGCAACAGCGTTTGCTTCCACGATACATAAAGCCATGAATCCAGTGCTGTCGGAAGTGATTTCACCACCACAGTTAAAAAAAAGAGCATATATACCGAAGCATGGGGGCAGCAGGGGTAGAGGAGCGACTTGCTTTGGCATATATATATTTTAGGTACAGATTGCGTTAAAAATTTTTTTATTTTTTTACTGTTCTTTTTGTATTTGCTTTGCAGGTATGTTATGTCATACTGTTATACTGTAATGCTATTTTGTTTTATTATTAATTATTATTATTATTATTGTTAACTATCATTTGCTTAGCAGGTACGCCATTCAGTTGCAGCGCGGATTTATTTATCTTGACAGCAACAGCGTTTGCTCCCACGATACATAAAGCTGTGACGCCAGTGCTGTCGGAGGTACTGTGTGAAAAAAAAATGAAACACCCACCATTTTAATCTGTAGGGCCTTTGCTTTAAAAATATATATATAATGTTTGGGGGTTCAAAGTAATTTTCTTGCAAAAAATTTTATAAACAAAAAGTGTTAGAAAGGGCTTTGTCTTCAAGTGGTTAGAGGAGTGTGTGATTTGTGACATAAGCTTCTAAATGTTGTGCATAAAATGCCAGGGCAGTTCAACCCCCCCCCCCCAAATGACAACATTTTGGAAAATAGACACCCCAAGCTATTTACTGAGAGGCATGCCAAGTCCATGGAATATTTTTATTTTAACACCAGTTGCGTGAAAAAGACAAAGTTTTTTTTTTTGCACAAAGTTGTCACTAAATGATATATTGCTCAAACATGCCATGGGCATATGTGGAATTACACCCCAAAATACAATCTGTTGCTTCTCCTGAGTACGGGGATACCACATGTGTGAGACTTTTTTGGAGCCTAGCCATGCACAGGACCCTGAAAACCAAGCACCGCATTCAAGCTTTCTAAGGGTGTAAAATGGGGTAATTTGGGGGGTTTTGCGCCATTTTGGCATTTTATGGCCTTCAAAACTGTGATAGGTAGTGAGGAGTGAAATCTAAAATTTACGCCCTTAGAAATCCTGAAGGCGGTGCTTCGTTTTCGGGGCCCCGTACTGGACTAGGCTCCCAAAAAGTCCCACACATGTGGTATCCCTGTATTCAGGAGAAGCAGCAGAATGTATTTTGGGGTGTAATCAGGGCCGTCTTATATTGACTGGACCCGGGGGAAACATTTTCTTGGGGCCCCCTCTTCCATGCAATTTTGCTCTCCGCATGCTTTGAGACATACAATAAATAACAGCTAGACTCAAAATTAGTTTACTGAATCAGATCAGGCAGCGATTGCAATTGGTTGCCAGAGGTTACAGTGTATCATTACCGCTCACTTGCTGCTAGAGATTACAGCACACATTATGACTCACTGTTATTTTATAGAGGTTGCAGCACATGACTTCTGCTTGTTGACTGGTTGCTGGAGATTACTGTACATCAATACTGCTCACTGATTGAATGCTAGAGGTTACTGAACATCTATACCACTCACTAATTGGTTGTTAGAGGTTACTGCACATTATTACTGCTCACTAATTGGTTGAAAGAGGTTAGTGCATAGCATTACTGCTCACTGATTGGCTGCTAAAGCTTACAACACATCGTCTCCTCTGCCTGCATATTCACATGCACCATAATTCAGGGTGCTGTGGCACCATGTTATTTTGAAGAATCCACCTCCAATTTGCTCACTTTTGCAAAACATGATGTTAAGCTTAATGACCACAATTGTAAGCAGGACTTTCAAGCATGCTCCTTTACCTCCCCAGTGGGCAGCATTCAGCAGAGATGATGTGACCTCAGGGGGACATGATATACATATAAATTCCACCTCTATTTAAATATCAATTTACATATTAATGTCGCCACTATTTACATATCAATGCAGGTTATTTACATGTAAACACAGGGTTTGCAGGTGAGCCATCTGTACATGGCAATAGGGCAGAGCTGGGCAGCAGCAGCAGAAGTTTACACTGAGATATCGGGACACAGCACGGGACTAAAACTTCAAGGGATAAGGGAATTTAAACTGGGATAGTTGGCAAGTATTAGGCACCTGCTTTGGGCCCCACTACAATGATGGGGCCCAGGGCAGCTGCCCCTTTTGCCCTGCCTTAAAACGGTCCTGAGTGCAACTTGTGTCAGAATATAAAATATTCCATGGACTCAACATGCCCCTCAGCAAATAGCTTGGGATGTCTATTTCCAAAATAGGGTCATTTGGGGGGGTTTAGTGCCATCTTGGCATTTTGTGGCCTTCAAAACTGTGATAGGTAGTGAGGAGTGAGATTAAAAAATTTACGCTTTTAGAAATCCTGAAGGTGGAGCTTGGTTTTCAGGGGATCTGTACGTGTCTAGGCTCCCAAAAATTACCACACCTGAGGTATCCCCATACTCAGGAGAAGTAGCAAAATTTATTTTGGGGTGCAATTCCATATATAACCATGTGTGAGCAATATATCATTTACTGACAACTTTGTCATTATTCAATCACTTGGGACAAAAAAATGAAATATTCAATGGGTTCAAATTGCCTATCAGCCATTTTTTTGGGGTGTCTGCTTTCCAAAATGAGGTCATTGGGGGGGGGGTTGTACTACCCTGCCATTTTAGCACCTCAAGAAATTAGATAGGCAGTCATAAACTAAAAGCTGTGTAAATTCCAGAAAATGCACCCTAGTTTGTAGACGCTATAACTTTTGTGCAAGTAATAAATCAATTTCCATATTCAATAAATAAATAAATAAATCAAGTAATTTACATAATCCTACTGGTTCCCTAATGACAGCTGCTCCTGTCTCTGTGTTTTATTTAAAAAAAATGCCTCCTTTAATGGATTTTAGAGTGGTTCCCCGTGATCATGTCACCAGCCGGCCCTCTCCTTTGCCCAGCTAAAAGATGCAGTGGGCAGGCCACAGATTCCCCCACTGACATCAGCCAGGACACAAGGAGTAGATGAGAGAGAGAGCCGGCTGATCATGCGATTGTGGGGAGCCACTCTGAAACCCAGTAAAGGAGGCATTTTTTAAATAAAACACAGAGACAGGAGCACTTATGATTAGGGAACCAGCAGGATTATCTACATCTTAAACAGTTATGAGAGCAGCAGGAGGGGGCACTGACACAGGGCAGACAGGCAGGGAGGGGAGGGGGATGAGGACACAGGAGCACAGAGGAGGACAGAGGAGAGAGTGGATGACGGAGGATGGTGTCAGGGCTCAGCAGCCATGATGAACCGTGGTCAGTTTACGAAGGGGAGGGTAGAAACTGGCAGGATCAGCCAGGTATTTCAAATGACACAGGGGGTCAAATGACACAGCACAAGCACTTTGCTGTTATAGATGCTTTAACCACTTGCCGACCGCCGCACGATGATGTACGTCGACAGAATGGCACGGGCAGGCATAAGGGCTTACATGTACGTCCTTGCCTGCGGCGGTCGGTATTCGTTCGGGAGCGATCCCGGACGAGGGGACGGCCATTCATTCATGGCCACCCCCTCGCGATCGCTCCCGACGAATGAAAATGTCCGGTGACATCACTTCCTCTCCTGTAATGTAAACACAGGAGAGGAAGTGATGTATTCTCTCCTCCGTGTCGGTATTTTTCGTTCCGGCACCGAGGAGAGAGCATCGGTGAGTTGCACAAGCACTACACTACACAGTAGAACATGCCAGGCACACTCACACCCCCCCTTTACCCCCCGATCACCCCCCAATTACCCCTGCCCCCCCAGTCACAGTGACACCAATTGCTTTTTTTTTTTTTTTTGCATTGGTGTCATTTGTGACTGTAATAACTGTTAGGGCAGTTAGGGTTAGCCCCCTTTAGTTCTAATGTGCCCCCCTAACCCCCCCAATAAAGGTTTAACCCCGTAATCACCCCCCGTCGCCAGTGTCACTAAGGCTGGGTTCACATTGCAGCGGTTTATGAGAACGAATGTGATTCGCACCGCACTGCAGTGCAAATCACATCCGATCTCTGTGCGATTCGAGTTCAGCCATACAGATAGTATGGCTGAATTCGTGTCGCACCCGCCGCACCTGCCGCAAATTCGCACGGGACCCTTTTTTTGGCCCGCAGCAGAATCGGATCGCATGGGTGTTCACACCATGCGATCCGAGTTTGCAGATCGCACTGCGATATGCGAACTGATCTGGGGGTGTCATTAACATTTCACTGACACTCCCAGCAGTTCGCATAGGGCAGTGTGAACTGCCGCCGGGAGGCATGCGATGCGGGAACCCGCCATGGATTCGTGGCGTTCCCGCATCGCTCCAGTGTGAACCCAGCCTAATAAGCGATAGTTTTTCTGATCGCTGTATTAGTGTCACAGGTGACGCTAGTTAGGCAGGTAGGTATTTAGGTTCGCCGCAGCTTTTTATAGCGCCAGGGACCCCCATATACTACCGCATAAAGCCCCCTGATTTCCCCCTAGTTAACCCTTTCACCAGTGATCACCATATAACTGTTACAGGTGACGCTGGTTGGTTAGTTATTTTTTTATAGTTTCAGGGCACCCGCCATTTATTACCTAATAAAGGTTTAACCCCCTGATCACCCGGCGGGTGTCATTTGTGACTGTAATAACTGTTAGGGCAGTTAGGGTTAGCCCCCTTTAGTTCTAAGGTACCCCCCTAACCCCCCCAATAAAGGTTTAACCCCGTGATCACCCCCCGTCGCCAGTGTCACTAAGGCTGGGTTCACATTGCAGCGGTTTATGAGAACGGATGTGATTCGTACCGCACTGCAGTGCAAATCACATCCGATCTCTGTGCGATTCGAGTTCAGCCATACAGATAGTATGGCTGAATTCGTGTCGCACCCGCCGCAAACTCGCACGGGACCCTTTTTTTGGTCCGCAGCAGAATCGGATCGCATGGGTGTTCACACCATGCGATCCGAGTTTGCAGATCGCACTGCGATATGCGAACTGATCTGGGGGTGTCATTAACATTTCACTGACACTCCCAGCAGTTCGCATAGGGCAGTGTGAACTGCCGCCGGGAGGCATGTGATGCGGGAACCCGCCGCGCATTCGTGGCGTTCCCACATCGCTCCAGTGTGAACCCAGCCTAATAAGCGATCGTTTTTCTGATCGCTGTATTAGTGTCACAGGTGACGCTAGTTAGGCAGGTAGGTATTTAGGTTCGCCGCAGCTTTTTATAGCGCCAGGGACCCCCATATAATACCGCATAAAGCCCCCTGATTGCCCCCTAGTTAACCCTTTCACCAGTGATCACCATATAACTGTTACAGGTGACGCTGGTTGGTTAGTTTTTTTTTTTATAGTTTCAGGGCACCCGCCATTTATTACCTAGTCTCACTAGTGTACCCCTAAATTTAGGGGTGTCTACTTTCCAAAATGGGGTCATTTGGGGGGGGTTTGTGCCATCTTGGCATTTTATGGCTTTCAAAACTGTAACGCCCTTAGAAATCCTGAAGGCAGTGCTTGGTTTTCGGGGCCCCGTACGCGGCTAGGCTCCCAAAAAGTCCCACATATGTGGTATCCCCGTACTCAGGAGAAGCAGCAGAATTTATTTTGGGGTGTCATTTCACATATGCCCATAGCATGTGTGAGCAATATATCATTTAGTGACAACTTTGTGAAAAAAAATAAAAAAAAATTAAAGTTTGTAATTTTCCCGCAACTTGTGGCAAAATATAAAATATTCCATGGACTCAACATGCCTCTCAGCAAATAGCTTGGGGTGTCTACTTTCTAAAATGGGGTCATTTGTGGGGGTTTTGTGCCATCTTGGCATTTTATGGCCTTCAAAACTGTAATAGGTAGTGAGGAGTGAAGTCAAATATTTACGCCCTTAGAAAACCTGAAGGCGGTTCTTGGTTTTCGGGGCCCCGTACGCGGCTAGGCTCCCAAAAAGTCCCACATATGTGGTATCCTCGTACTCAGGAGAAGCAGCAGAATTTATTTTGGGGTGTCATTTCACATATGCCCATAGCATATGTGAGCAATATATCATTTAGTGACAACTTTGTGAAAAAAAAATAAAAAAAAATTAAAGTTTGTAATTTTCCCGCAACTTGTGGCAAAATATAAAATATTCCATGGACTCAAAATGCCTCTCAGCAAATAGCTTGGGGTGTCTACTTTCTAAAATGGGGTCATTTGTGGGGGTTTTGTGCCATCTTGGCATTTTATGGCCTTCAAAACTGTAATAGGTAGTGAGAAGTGAAATCAAACATTTACGCCCTTAGAAAGCCTGAAGGCGGTGCTTGGTTTCTTGGCCCCGTACGCGGCTAGGCTCCCAAAAAGTCCCACATATGTGGTATCCCCGTACTCAGGAGAAGCAGCAGAATTTATTTTGGGGTGTCATTTCACATATGCCCATAGCATGTGTGAGCAATATATCATTTAGTGACAACTTTGTGTAAAAAAAAAAAAAAAATTATTTTTTGTCATTATTCAATCGCTTGAGGCAAAAAAATAAAATATTCAATGGGCTCAACATGCCACTTATCAATTTCCTTAGGGTGTCTACTTTCCAAAATGGGGTCATTTGGGGGGGTTTTGTACTGCCCTGCCATTTTAGCACCTCAAGAAATGAGATAGGCAGTCGTAAACTAAAAGCTGCGTAAATTCCAGAAAACGTACCTTAGTTTGTAGATGTGACAACTTTTGCGCAAACCAATAAATATACAATTATTGACTTTTTTTTTACCAAAGACATGTGGCTGAATACATTTTGGCCTAAATGTATGACTAAAATTGAGTTCATTGGATTTTTCTAATAACAAAAAGTAGAAAATATCATTTTTTTTCAAAATTTGCGGTCTTTTTACGTTTATATCGCAAAAAATAAAAATCGCAGAGGCAATCAAATACCATCAAAAGAAAGCTCTATTTGTGGGAAGAAAAGGACGCAAATTTTGTTTGGGTACAACATTGCATGACCGCGCAATTACCAGTTAAAGCAGCGCAGTGCCAAATTGTAAAAAGACCTCTGGTCATTTACCAGCAAAATGGTCCGGTCTGAAAGTGGTTAAAGGAGCAGGATCGATTTTTTGGGGGTTAACAAACCCTTTGAAAATGAACAGTAAGCAAAATAAAAAATACTTCTAGAAACCCTTAACAGTCTACATACATGGGACACATACAACAGAGAATGGCATGAATTAAACATTGATTGCATGTGAATCTTCCAGGTGCATATGTTTTAAATGACAGTGATTGATTCACTGCCAGGGAATGTTTGGTGAAAGTCACATTTACTGCTTTATAAATATGCTCCTTTAAGTATTTTTAATTTAGACGATATATGATGATGTCAATACGTATGCTTATTAGACATGTGCAGAGTGAAATATTTTGTTTCGGAATTTCGTTTTCGTCCGAAAAATAAATGTATTTAGTTACTCCCGAAATTCGTTTTTATTTATTTCGTTTTTCTTTCAAAAATTGCATTCATCCGAAAATCCACATGAATTACAGTCAAATCTGTCTTTGAAGGCTTATGGTGTCTGCCGAATGTATAAAGAAAATTTGACGGAGCTGCTAAACTCTATATAACCTATATATAGCATTTGACTCCGGAAATGTACGATTGCAGCGTCGTACAGTTTCGATGCTCCGTCGAATATTATTATAAACGTGTGTGTTTTTTGTTGCTTTGTCGAATCTCCGTCATTCATGTTGAATGAATGGTCTAAAGCCGCGTACACACGGGTGGACTGTCTGGCCTACTTAGTCCGCCGAAACACATTTCAGCGGACAGTCCGCTCGTGTGTGGGCTTCAGCTGACTTTTTCAGCGTGCAGTCTGGCGGACTAAGTATTTCGGAATTTCCGTAATACTGTCCGTCGGACTCGGATTTCGGCGGACAATGCGCCCATGTGTGTGCCAGTCCGCCGTACTTTTGAAATGAGCGGACTTTTCCCGCCCGGAGAAAAGTCCGCTCATTTCGAGCGGGTATCCAGGTAGGCGGGGCCCGCGAAGGAGACGTCGCTGGCCCCGCCGCCTGGTATGGACTTAAAGGGGGACCCCCAAAGCCATGTGACACCACCCCTTGTCCCTATATAAGTGGCCGCGCCTGCGTCCCTGGCATTCCGGCCGGAGAGATCGTCGAGGCAACATCTCCTGGAGAAGAAGAAGAAGAAGAAGAAGAAGAACGGAAGGTGGCGGCGACGGCGGCGACGGCGGCGACAGAAGACCGGGCCACCGCCTGTAAAAGAGCTATAAGAAGGCGCGGTGGCCCGGCAGAAGAACCGAAGAGGGGGACAAGACCCCCGAAGTCGGGAGAAGAGGCCGGCGGCGAAGAAGAAAGCCGGACTCCTCCGCTAGCAAAAGAGCTACAAGAAGATAGCGGAGGAGTCCGGCGAGAAGACCCCCGAAGACGGAAGACCCCCGGAACTGTGCAATAAAAGTATTTTATCTCGTGTGTTGTGTTTTTTTTTGGTACTTTTATTTTACAGGTGAATGGGTAGGGGTACATTGTACCTTATACTCATTCACATAGGGTGGGGGGCCGGTATCCGGGGGCCCCCTTATTAAAGGGGGCTCCCGGATTCCGATAAGCCCCCCGCCCGCAGACCCCGACAACCAACGGCCAGGGTTGTCGGGAAGAGGCCCTTGTCCTCATCAACATGGGGACAAGGTGCTTTGAGGTGGGGGGGCCGCGCGGCCCCCCCTTCCCCAAGGCACCCCCCCATGTTGAGGGCACGCGGCCTGGTACGGCTCAGGAGGGGGGGGGGCGCTCGCTCGCCCCCCTTTCCTGGCCGGCCGGGTAGCGTGCTCGGACAAGGGTCTGTTGTGGACTTGGGGGGGACCCCACGCCGATTTTTTTCGGCGTTGGGGTTCCCCTTTAAGTCCATACCAGGCGGCGGGGCCAGAGACGTCTCCTTCGCGGGCCCCGCCTACCTGGAGACCCGCTCGAAATGAGCGGACTTTCCTCCGCGTGTGTGGGCGAGTCCGTTCATTTCAAAAGTAGGGCGGATAGTATGGCGGACTTAGTATGCCGTATTAGTCCGCTCAAAAAGTGGTGTGTGTGGTCAAGTCCGTTCATTCGAAAGTATGACGGACTGTCCGTCGGATTGTCTGACGGACTAAGTTGGCCAGACAGTCCGCCCCGTGTGTACGCGGCTTCAGTCTCACAGTGTCAGGTGTCAGATAGTAAGTGACTGATAATAACGAATATGGCGGCAACCCATTGTGAGAGCGACATGGAGGTATTGGAGGACGTTACTGGGCCATCTACAAGTGTTTCTGTATATATATATTATATACCCGTTCAAACAGAAACTGGTGGGCTGGTGTTAATGATCACTGATCAGACAGGTAACAAGATTCTATAATAATAAATCCCCCGACAACACAGGCAGCCTCTGAGGCTATCACAACAACACTAGCAGCAACACTAGTATCATTATAAGGTTCTCACACTAACGCAATAGCAGCAGATTATTAGGAAAAAGTTAATCTGAACTGTAGCTTGCTATACCATTGTTCTGCTGCTGTGCTTATGCTTAATAATAATTTGGGTTCTCTGACAAGTGACAATTCAAACGGACCAGCTAAGATTGACTGTCTTCTGAAATAATTCAGTGTGTGTGTCTTTCTCTGCTAGCAATCGTAAGTGAAATTAAGTTGGCTGTACGTGTGTACTTAGTTCTAGCTATTTTACTGCTCCTCCTCTTTGGTTACAATCAGCCAATAACATTCATCATCATCATTATTTTTATTTTACTTCCCCCACCCAATTCCCGAATCTTTTCTCTCTATGTCGAATATTTTCTCTCTGTCAAATATTTTCTCTATATAATCTTGGACTAATAGAGTTAAGGTTAGGCACATTCGACCGCAGGTTCAATAGACACAGATTGTTATTGTCAGAGTCACGTCGACTCTCCTATTCTATATGGAACTGTTGTAACAAAGAAAACAAAAAGAAAGCATTTATTTATGTCGGATCTTTTGTTTTTTGGATTCTGCGCTTTCATTATCATTTGTCAAAACGAAAACGAAAATACCTGAAATTCGGACGAAAATGAATGCACATGTCTAATGCCTATTCTAAGAAGGTATTCAGTGAATACATTTAAATAGGGTCCTAATTCTTATGTTTGCAGGGTCCATGCCTCACATCTTCTGTTGGCAGCTAGAAAACACCCATGCCCACTGCCATCTATATGTGTAGAGTGTCCTCCAGTGGCATTTCCTTATTAATCACCTGGCAAACAATGCTGTATGTTTGAGCATATTAACCGCTTGCGGACCAGCCGCCGCAGTTTTAATGCAGCAGGTTGGCTCCACTGCAGAAAAAAACGTTATATTACATGATCTCGCGAGGCTTGCATAGCATGCACACGCGCCGCGAGCTCCGTGAGTCCGACCGCGAGTCTGGCAGACTCGATGTCTGCGGGGATACCCACAATTATCTCATGGAGAGGAAGAACGGGGAGATGCTAATGTAAACAAGCATCTCTCTGTTCTGCCTAGTGACACTGTCAATGATCACAGCTCCCTGTAATCGGGAGAGGTTATCAGTGATGTGTCACAGTTAGCCCATCCCTCCTACAGTTAGAATCACTCCCTAGGACACACTTGACCCCTACAGCGCCACCTCCCCTTCACTGCCAGTGACATTTACAATTTTATAGCATTGATCGCTGTATTAATGCCAATGGTCCCAAAAATGTGTCAAAAGTGTCCGATGTGTCCGCCATAATGTCGCAGTCACAATAAAAATCGCTGATCACCGCCATTACTAGTAAAGAAAAAAATTATTAATAAAAATGCCATAAAACTATCCCTTATATTGTAGACGATATAACTTTTGCGCAAACCAATCAATAAATGCTTATTGCAATCTTTTTTACCAAAAATATGTAGAAGAATACGCATCGGCCTCAACTGAGGAAAAAAATTGTTTTTTTTTATATATTTTTTGGGGATATTTATTATAGCAAAAAGTTAAAAATATTGCTTTTTTTTCAAAATTGTTGCTCTTTTTTTGTTTATAGCGTAAAAAATAAAAACCGCAGAGGTGATCAAATACCACCAAAAGAAACCTATATTTGAGGGAAAAAAAGGACGTCAATTTTGTTTGGGAGCCAGGTCGCACGACCACGCAATTGTCAGTTAAAGCAATGCAGTGCTGAATCGCAAAAAGTGCTGGTCTTTGGCCAGCCAAATCCTCCGGGGCTGAAGTGGTTAATGCTCTATTACCTTAATAAAAGCTAATAACTAAACATACCACACCACAAACTGTATTAGGCCCCTTTTACACTGGGGTGGGAGCGGCGTCGGCGGTAAAGCGCTGCTTTACCATAGTTTTAGCAGCAGTATTCGGCCACTAGCGGGCAGTTTTAACCCCTGCTAGCATCTGAAAAAGGGTTAAAACTGCCCACAAAGCGCCACTGCAGCGGCGCTTTGCCAGCGGTATAGCCGCGCTGCCCCATTGATTTCAAAGGGTAGGAGCGGTGAATACACAGCTCCAAAGATGCTGCTAGCAGGACTTTTTTACCGTCCTGCTAGCGCACCGCTCCGCTTTACACTGGAGTGAAAGGAACAGTTTTTTCAGGCGCTATACAAGTGCTATTTTTAGCGCTGTAGCGCCTGAAAAATGCCTCAGTGTGAAAGGGGCCTTAGGGTAAAATCTTCTAGATAAAATCTGAGTTTGTGAACAGTTGAAATGAATAAATATTTGATTGACTTCTGTCAAAAGGACATGCTAGAAAACTTTTCTCAAGGCCAGTTCACACCATAGAAATGCAGTCCGGGTGCATTCTGGATGCTTTTCTGCATGCACGTTTTTGATGCGTTTTTAATGTGTTCCAGTCCTTTTTCTCCCTCTTTTTTCTTCAACTTAATTAAATACATGTGTGTTCCAATGTGTTTTGGGGGCGTTTAGGTGTGTTCCGGTGCATTTTTGGTGAGTTTTACTGCGTTCCAGTACAGTTCAATGCAGAAAAAATGCAGCATGTTCTACTTTTTTTTTTTTTTCTGGAACTGGAACACAATGAAACTGACTGCATGTGAACTATTCCATTGAAAACCATATGACCTACTATCCATGCATTTTTGATGTGGTGTGAACTGGCCCCCAATCAGTGGCTGCAGCAGCTGAATAGTGTGTTCTGACGGCTGCACGTGTAGCTGCAAGAATACAATGTCCCAGTGGGGTAGAGTTCTCCATCTACCCATGGCTGAAGGAAAGAAAACCAACAATATATGGCTAGCTCTTTTTATAATCAGGATATTGATAGGCTACTACTATCCTCAATAGAATAGAATAGAAATAAGTGTGGTAAGTGTATACTTACATTCATAATATTGCTGGATACCCATCCTAAGGTCAAGCAACCTAATTCAGCATATGTGTAGAACATGTCTTGACGCAGATTGTGGGTAGTCACACTTAATGTCATTTGGAATTTTTTGGAGATTCCTGCACTGTGCTAGTAGGTACTGTACACCTTTTCCTGACAAAGTGGCCACTAAAGAGCTCAAAACACATTGATGGTGTGTTTTAACCTGTTCTTTGACCAATAAATATTGACCATCCTATTTGGAAGCACCTTTTATTTAGTGGATGCCTCTGCTGACCACACATTCCATTTTGAGGCCTCATCCCCTCTACCATTCAGTGTTCTGTCTGGGTAAACTTCACATTCAGTGTTACCTCCACATATTTCTGTTATTCAGGGTTATGTCCTAATATACCTTACATTCCCTGTTATGGCCACGTATACCTGTCATTCAGTGTTATGTCCACATATACCTACCATTCCTTGTTATGTCTTACACCTGTTATTCAGTGTTATAGCCATGTATACTTGTTTTTAGTGTTACGTCCATGTATACCTGTCTTTCAGTGTCATATCTAAAGCGGGAGTCCACCGGGACTCCGCGTTTTATTTTTTTTTAAAAGCCAGCAGCTACAATAACTGCAGCTGCTGACTTTTAAAATAGTGACACTTACCTGTCCAGCGCGCCCGCGATGTCGGCACCCGAAGCCGATCTCTAGATCGTCTCTCGAGTGCTGCCGCCGCCATCTTGGGTATAGGAATCAGGAAATGGAGCCTTTCGGCTTCATTTCCCGGTTCCCTACTGCGCATGCGCGAGTCGCGCTGTGCAATAAGGACGGTCCCCGCTGCCTCTGGGATCTGTGTGTTTCCCAGCAGGCAGTGGGGCACTTGCGGAAAGGGGCGGGCACTTGCAGAAAGGGGCGTAATCTACGCCCCTTTCCGCAGAGAGCTATCCCGGAAGTGGGTGCAGATACCTGTACTGTACAGGTATCTGCACCCCCCTCCCCCCTGAAAGGTGCCAATTGTGGCGCCGGAGGGGAGGAGGGTTCCGATGAGCGGAAGGTCCACTTTAGGGTGGACCTCCGCTTTTAAGTGTTATATCCACATGTACCTGTCATTCAGTGTAATATTCATGTATACCTTTCATTCAGTGTTATATCCATGTATATCTGTCATTCAGGGTTTTATATCCATGTATACCGGTCATTCAGTGTTATGTCCACAAATACCTGTTATTAAGCATTTCATTGATGTATACCTTTCATTCAGTGTTATATCCATGTATATCTGTCATTCAGTGTTATATTTACGTATACCTTTCATTCAGTGTTATATCTACATATACCTACCATTCAGTGTCATATCTAAGTGTACCTGTCATTAAGTGTTATATCCACAGGTACCTTTAATTAAGTGTTATATCCATGTATACCTGTCATTCTGTGTTATGTCCACAAATACTTGTTATTAAGTGTTTCATCCACGTATACCTGTCATTCAGTATTATATCCACATGTAACTGTCATTAAGTATTCTTTAAATGTACACCTGTCGTTCAGTGTTATATCCATGTATACCTGCCATCCAGTGTTATGTTCATGTATACCTGTAATTTCATGTTATATCCATGTATACCTGTCATTCAGTGTTATATCCATGTATACCTGTAATTTCGTGTTATATCCATGTATACCTGTCGTTCAGTGTTATATCCATGTATACCTGTTATTAAGTGTTTCATTGATGTATACCTGTCATTCGATGTTATATACACATGTACCTGTCATTCAGTGTTATATTCACGTATACCTTTCATTCAGTGTTATATCTACATATACCTGCCATTCAGTGTCATATCTAAGCCCTTGCACACATGGTCGGAGATTCCATCGGAATGTTTCCTATCGGACCGTTTTGTCGGATATTCCGACTGTGTGTGGACTGCAACGGACTGTTTCCGTCGGAATATCCGACGGACCAATTTTTCCAACTTGCCGGTAAAATTTTCAGACAAAATGATCCTATCGGACATACTCCGATCATGTGTAGCCTACTCCGACGGACAAAGTGCCACGCATGCTCAGATCAAATTCCTAGACCAAAGCTATTGGCTACTAGCCTGAATGTAGTCCCGTCGTAATGAAATAACGTCATCACGTTATGTACAATCAGATTTTCCGACAACTTAGTCCTACCGTGTGTATGCAACATCACTTCCGGACCTCTTCCGGAATTGGATTTGGTTGTCGGAATCTCCGACCGTGTGTACAAGGGCTTAGTGTACCTATCATTCAGTGTTATATCCACAGGTACCTTTAATTAAGTGTTTCATCCACGTATACCTGTCATTCAGTATTATATCCACATGTAACTGTCATTAAGTATTCTTTAAATGTACACCTGTCGTTCAGTGTTATATGCAGGTATACCTGTCATTCAGTGTTATGTTCATGTATACCTGTCATTTCATGTTATATCCATGTATACCTGTCATTCAGTGTTATATCCATGTATACCTGTCATTTCGTGTTATATCCATTGTAAGGGATCTTCCCGGGGTAGGGTGTGTTTGGACACAGTTCACAGCAGACTTGGAATATATGAAGCAGATCTTGGCGTTTATTCGTGGTACAAACAGTCCAGGAAACAAAACATACAGCAACACCGTGCTTTCTAAGTACAACAAAATAAACAAAAGACCTAGCCCGGCTGGGCGCTTACTAACAGGTTCTTCTCACCTATCTGACATTTATAAAGACAGCGTCTTTTCGTCTGGATATCGCAGGGTGGGTTTTAGCTCCAGCAGTGTCTGTGCTTGCAGCTTCCTTCAACATACAGGCTGTTCATTCCCTGGCTGGGAGCAATCACCTGCAGACCCTACAGAGCCTTTAGCTTCCCAGGCTAATTAGGATCCAAGCTCACCTGATCCCAAACCCAGAACTGGATCGGGGGATGTGGAATGACAGGTCCCTCTACCAAACCTACCTGCCATTCCATATAAACCCAGGCCCGGCAAAATTAAATAACAATTCAGCAGCATATCACTGCTGAGAAACTGAACCATCCTGGATTTACCATCTCACACTGTGTAGCAACCTAGGTGAGATGTACACCCCCTCGATCACTTCTCCAGTGACATGTCTACATATCCCCCCCCTCTTTTTCAGACCGGAGGGCTGAGCCTTTTGTCCCCACAGACAACTTACCCTCGACAATGCGTCAGCATTTGCCTGTAATTTCCCTGGCCTGTGTTCCACAGTGAAATTAAAGTTTTGTAGGGAGAGAAACCATCTAGTCACTCTTGCATTTCTCTCCTTGTTTAACTTCATCCATGTTAGGGGGGCATGGTCTGTCACCAACTTGAATTTCCTGCCTAGCAAGTAATACTTTAACGATTCTAGGGCCCACTTTACTGCCAAACACTCTCGCTCCACAATGGCATAATTTTTCTCGGCCGGGGTTAATTTTCTACTCAAGTACGTCACCGGATGCTCCTCACCATTCACTACTTGTGAGAGTACTGCACCTAAGCCTGTGTTAGAGGCATCTGTCTGGACCAGAAACTCTCGTTTGAAATCGGGGGTAACTAACACAGGTGGTTGGCACAAGGCAGACTTAAGGCTTTGGAAAGCCTTCTCGGCCTCTGGGGTCCACGTGACCATTGCTGTCTTTCCGCCCTTTGTCAAGTCAGTTAGTGGAGCAGCAACTGAGGCAAAGTTCGGCACAAACCTACGGTAATACCCCGTAATACCCAGGAAAGCTCTAACCTGTTTCCTTGTCAGGGGTCTAGGCCAATTCTGTATTGCCTCAATTTTATTTAGCTGTGGCTTAATCAACCCTCTCCCAATAATGTAGCCTAGATATTTGGCCTCTTCTAGGGCTAGAGCACACTTCTCGGCATTTATGGTCAACCCCGCATCACTTATGGCATCCAACACGGCCTGTACCTTACAGAGGTGACTTTCCCAATCAGGGCTAAAAATGACCACATCATCGAGGTAGGCAGCTGAGTAATCACGATGTGGTCGCAGAATCAAGTCCATCAACCTCTGGAAAGTTGCAGGCGCTCCATGTAACCCGAATGGCATCACTACATACTGGAATAGCCCATCAGGGGTGGAGAATGCAGTTTTCTCTTTAGCCTCACCAGAAAGTGGAATCTGCCAGTAGCCCTTTGTGAGATCGAGAGTGGTTATGTACCTGGCGTTACCCAACTTCTCAATCAACTCATCTACCCTGGGCATAGGATACGCATCGAACTTGGAGATCTCATTCAACTTTCTGAAATCGTTACAGAACCTCCAAGTTCCATTGGGCTTTGGGATTAGCACAATTGGGCTGGACCATTCACTCTGTGACACCTCAATTACCCCCAGAGCAAGCATACGTTTTACCTCGGCAGATACGGCTTCCCTACGTGCCTCCGGTATCCTATAGGGCTTAAGGTTTACTCTGCTTCTAGGCTCAGTTTCAATGTGATGATGGATGAGGTGTGTACGCCCTGGGAGGTCAGAGAACTTTTTTTTGTTTTTCTGTAAAAATTCCTGAGCCTCCTGTTTCTGTGACACTGATAGAGTATCACCTACCTTGACTGGAGGGATTGGTTGTGACAAATCATTAACAGTATTTGTCGCCACCAAGGATTCCCTGTCTTTCCAGGGCTTGATCAAGTTTATGTGATAAACTTGGAAAGGCTTCCTTCTACCTGGTTGGTGCACCTTGTAGTTCACCTCACTGATCTTTTCAACAATTTCATAAGGACCTTGCCACTTCGCCAAGAATTTACTCTCAACAGTGGGGACTAGTATAAGGACCCTATCGCCTGGGTTGAATGTCCTGATTCTTGCGGACCGGTTGTAAATTCTACTTTGGGCCTCTTGAGCCCTCTGGAGGTGTTCCCTTACCAGGGGCATTACAGTGGCTATACGGTCCTGCATTTGTGCTACATGCTCAATAACACTCTTGTATGGGGTGGACTCATTCTCCCATGTCTCTTTTGCAATGTCCAGTAGACCCCTAGGGTGATGACCATAGACCAACTCGAATGGTGAGAACCCTGTGGACGCTTGGGGCACCTCCCTAATAGCAAACATGAGGTAGGGTAATAAATGATCCCAGTCACGACCATCTTTTGCCACCACTTTCTTCAACATATGTTTCAAAGTCTTATTAAATCTCTCCACCAATCCGTCCATCTGGGGGTGGTACACAGAGGTACGGATGTGTGAGATTTTAAATAGTTTGCATAATTCCTTCATTACTTTCGACATAAATGGTGTACCTTGGTCAGTTAGGATTTCTTTGGGGATCCCAGTCCTAGAGAACATATAAAACAACTCACGTGCAATTGTTTTAGATGCAGTGTTTCTTAAGGGTACAGCCTCAGGATAGCGGGTCGCATAATCCAGGACTACCAAAATATACTGGTGTCCTCTAGCTGACTTTACAATGGGACCCACTAAATCCATGGCAATACGCTCAAAAGGCACCTCTATAATAGGGAGCGAAACCAAAGGACTGCGAAAATGTGACACTGGGGCACTAACCTGACATGTGGGGCACGACTCACAGTATTTTTTAATGTCATCATATATGGCCGGCCAAAAAAACCTCTGGAGAACCCTCTCTCGCGTTTTGTCAGTCCCCAAGTGTCCCCCAAGAACATGGTTATGTGCCATGTCAAGCACCTGACGCCGGTACGGCTTAGGTACCAGAAGCTGTTCCACAATCTCATCTTTAACCTTATTGACTCTATAGAAAAGATCATTAGTCACCGAAAAATGTGGAAATCTTTTTTCAGCATCTGGTTCCTGAGGTACCCCGTTCATAACAGCAACCTGCTCTCTCGCATTTTTGAGAGTGGGGTCCTGTAATTGTGCAGTCCCAAAATTATCGCTAGACACCTCTAAGTCTAGTATATTTTGCTCAGTGGGAGGATCCTCCTCCCCAACCAGGACCTGCAAAGGAAAACAATCATTTTCATCCTGCATACTTTTATCATTCACAGCGGACAAGGCAACCTCCTTAGAGGTATCCTCACTCCTTTTGGGGATTTCTCTTTTTTCCCAGAGAGCCCAGAATAACGGAAAATCGCGGCCCAATATTACATCATGCATGAGGTTTTTAACCACACCCACTTCATATTGTACGGTGCCTTGTTTAGTCCCGACTTTAGCCCGCACTATAGGGTACACTTTTGTATCACCATGTATGCACACAACACTCATATGCTTGTTAGGCTCTAAGTCCCCAGCCACCAGGCTAGCATGCACCAAGGTTACGAGGCTTCCTGAGTCCATTAACGCTTTAACAGGAAAGTCATTGATTGTGATGTTGCAGATTTGCGGTTCAGTCTCTAGTCCAGGAACTGCAGCACAAGATGGTTCCGCAAATAGCGACTGACGCCGGCTAGCGTCACATTCCATGGGTTCAGAGGTAAGAGGGCAATGGGCAGACACGTGTCCCGCCTCATGGCATCTCCAACACTGGATAGGGCCTGGTCTCTTTGGCAAGGAGTCCTTTTCAGAGCCCCTTAGCCACCCGGGACCATCACCAGTCTTTTGTCCCTGAGACACCACTTGAGCCCTTTTCCCCCCATCAGCACCCCTCCACACTCCCCCAACAGATGGAAGTCTCTTACCAGCTGACGGCACAGATCTGGCGCTCCGGGGAGGTGAAGATGCTACAGGAACATCGCGGAGGTAGTCCTCAGTCGCCTGGAACCTCTCCACAAGGTTGACAAGTTCGTTTGCGTCCCTAGGATCACCTTGTCCCACCCAGCGTTGCAGGTCGGTAGGAAGCGCTCGGAGGTAGCGATCCATCACGACCTTCTCTAGGATTTGTGCAGGAGTAGAAGTGTCTGGCTCCAACCACTTTCTTGCCAAATGGATTAGGTCATACATCTGGGACCTCGCTGATTTGTCCAGACTGTAGCTCCAGTTGCGTACCCTCCGGGCACGGACTGCAGTAGTAACTCCTAGTCGGGCAAGTATCTCCTCTTTTAGCCGAGTATAGTCCTTAACCTCTTGCTCACTGAGGTCATAGTAGGCCTTTTGGGGTTCACCTGTTAAATAGGGTGCAATTACCTCTGCCCACTCAGCAGCTGGTAACTTCTCTCGCTCAGCCACGCGCTCAAATACTGTTAGAAAGGCCTCAACATCGTCCTCAGCAGTCATCTTTTGCAGCGCTTTCTGCACAGTCCTTCTCCCAAAAAAAATCTCTGGAGCGGCTCCCTCCATTGTGGGTGGATTAGTAACCACAGGCGCCTCTCGATTTACTATCAGGTGCTCGATAAGTTGTTGTTGGCTTTGGCGCAAAGCTTGCAACTCTTCCTTATGCATCCGCTGTTGTGCAGCCATCATCTGCTGTTGTGCAGCCATGGACTGTTGTTGTGCAGCCATGGACTGTTCATGTCGTCTATTGGCCTCTGTCTGAGCCTGCTGTTGTGCAGCCATCATCTGCTGTTGTTCAGCCATGGACTGTTCATGTCGTCTATTGGCCTCTGTCTGAGCCTGCTGTTGTTGCAAACTCACTTGCATAAACTGCTTCAGCATCTCCTCCATGTTGCTGGACTGTTTTTGGAGTGTAGTTGCAGCTTTCACCCAGGACATCAGCAGCTGTAGCCAAGTCTGTCCACACCGTTGCCCCTAGCAACCGCGTTGCCCGCTACCTCCACCAATTGTAAGGGATCTTCCCGGGGTAGGGTGTGTTTGGACACAGTTCACAGCAGACTTGGAATATATGAAGCAGATCTTGGCGTTTATTCGTGGTACAAACAGTCCAGGAAACAAAACATACAGCAACACCGTGCTTTCTAAGTACAACAAAATAAACAAAAGACCTAGCCCGGCTGGGCGCTTACTAACAGGTTCTTCTCACCTATCTGACATTTATAAAGACAGCGTCTTTTCGTCTGGATATCGCAGGGTGGGTTTTAGCTCCAGCAGTGTCTGTGCTTGCAGCTTCCTTCAACATACAGGCTGTTCATTCCCTGGCTGGGAGCAATCACCTGCAGACCCTACAGAGCCTTTAGCTTCCCAGGCTAATTAGGATCCAAGCTCACCTGATCCCAAACCCAGAACTGGATCGGGGGATGTGGAATGACAGGTCCCTCTACCAAACCTACCTGCCATTCCATATAAACCCAGGCCCGGCAAAATTAAATAACAATTCAGCAGCATATCACTGCTGAGAAACTGAACCATCCTGGATTTACCATCTCACACTGTGTAGCAACCTAGGTGAGATGTACACCCCCTCGATCACTTCTCCAGTGACATGTCTACACCATGTATACCTGTAGTTTAGTGTTATATCCATGTATACCTGTCATTCAGTGTTATGTCCATGTATACCTGTCATTCAGTGTTATCTCCATGTATACCTGTCATTCCGTGTTATATCTATGTATACCTTTCATTCCGTGTTATATCCGTGTATACCTGTCATTCAGTGTTATGTCCACATATACCTGTCATTCGGTGTTATGTCCACATATACCTGTCATTTCGTGATATATCCATGTTGTCAGGTCACCTTGAGTCCAGGTGACAGATGCACACCGTAGGGATCAGGAGTGCACCGCAAGGTTGTGGACCCTACAACTGACTGCTGCGGAGGGGGGTCAAGGTGATAGGAAGGCAGGGCCGCCAGAACACCAAGATGAATCCCACCGGGGTTAGAGCGTAAGATTCCCTGGGGCGCGGAGTCTAAGAGCCAGCAGGTGTTCACCAGAGCCTCTAGTGGTGAGGATGGACTTGGTTGCAACTGGCTCCAGGTCGCGACCCCCAGGTTCCCCCAGCTCACAACCACAGTAGGCAACAGGAGGATAGGGATGGTGAGGGACAAAGCCAAGGTCGGGGCCACAAGCAGATAGGAATAGTCAGGGACACGCCAAAAGGTCAGGATCACAGGCAAACAAGGATAGTCAAGGACACGCCAAAGGCAGTAACGGAACAACAGTAGAGCACACGGCAGGTAACAGGAAGCTAACACACAAAGGTTGATCAGCAGGGTTGGCCTGCAGTGCACAGGTTAATATAGAGCTCTCTGATAGGAGCTAGGGTGGAGTCATGCCAGAGGATGGATTACAAAAGCAGTCAGGGGAGGGTCGGCTGGTCTCTAGAGATGAACACATGGAAACAGGTAAGCAGACAAACTCTATTGCAAAACCATGACACATGTATACCTATCATTCAGTGTTATGTCTTTGTATACCTGTCAATCAATGTTCTATCCACGTATACCTGTCAATCAATGTTCTATCCACGTATACCTGTCATTCAATGTTCTATCCACGTATACCTGTCATTCAATGTTCTATCCATGTATACCTGTCATTCAATGTTCTATCCACGTATACCTGTCATTCAATGTTCTATCCACGTATACCTGTCATTCAATGTTCTATCCATGTATATCTGTCATTAAGTGTTAAATCAATGCATACCTGCCATTCCGTGTTATATCAAGGTAAGCCTCCCTTTCAGTGTTATGTCCACATATACCTTTCATATAGTGATATACCTATGTATACCTCCCAATCCTTGTTATATCTAGGTGAACCTGCCATTCAGTATAATGCAGTCAGCTCACATGGTTATTATGTATCTACAGCATTATTCAATTCTTGTCACATAATCTATAATTACCAATCACAGGATGCTATAAATCTATTTTATCTTTCCACTGCTTAGTATTCTTGTCCAGGGTGGATATGAGCTCTAAAGTAATGCTTTATTGAAGGTTTTGATTAAATCTCAATTTAGAATTAGAAAACATGACATTCTTTTCCCTTCTTGGGACTATCTATGAAATGTATATTGTGACATATCAGAATAAGCACTATAGTCTATATATTATATGACAATCTATGATCTCACTCGGTTTATTAATGTCTGAAAATCAAACACAAACACATGTGTTCAGCCAATAAAACACTTGACTGGCTGTCACTTGGGACAGTTATGTGTAATTATAAAGCATCTGTCACAGGGTAGCCAGAGGAAATAATGCTATTAATAACATTTGTTCTGCCTTCTCATCTACCTGAAAATGTTCCATCACACAACTGTCATCCATTCCTCCTTTACTCTATTAAACCCTAAATGCATAAGGAATATTTAAACATTATATCTAGAACACCATTATACATTGACAACTAGTTTAAGCATAGAAATATAACCTCAAAACATAAAAGTGCAAACAGGGTATCATGTGACAAACAATAAACGTAATACTACCTACAACCGCTACAATAAAAAAAAAAGCATTGATTAGATTAACAATCATTAGCAAAAATTGCTAATATTGTTATTACCAACCATGATAATTGTATACTCAGGCAATTTTATAGGGATAAGTCTAAATTCAGCTAATGTATTGGTAAAAGGAAGAACATGGCAATCTGCAGATTTATTTATACTAAATAACATGTTCCATATACCGTATATGCCTTTTAAATAACAAAACCATTTTAAAGCTGCCAATAGTCAGTATCATCTTTCACAGTTCTGCCCAGGCTGCTAAAAGCTGCCTCTTTGTTAATGATTTCAGCATATCATTGCTTTCCACTTACGGTACATGAGTTTTTCAGATCACATCACATTTTCCATTCACCAATAACAATTCAAGAAGCCAACGTTGCTAAGAATAGTCATAGCGCTTTGTATTACTGTGTTTGAAGGCAAAGTACAGTATATTCTATATTTAGAACTTTAGTCTTTTGTTTGTATTTATGAGCAACTTGGAATGGGTGGCATGCATGCTGCATTGAGTGCAGCATTCAGATGTAAAAATTCCCTTTCCAAGACAATTTAAAATGCTTACTTTCCTAGCATGAGTTTAACCATTTTCTGACTTTTGACACATCTGCAATTCTAGTGTAGGAAAACAACTGTCAATGAGGAGGTCAACCATCCATACTGCTACCAAAGGTTGAAGCATTCTACATATATGGTATGTAACATCATATATATACTGTTAAGTATCCTATGATTCAGTGAGGGTCCTTTGCCTAAACCTTTATGAGAATGGTGCATTTATAAGATTATTTTATTAAAGACACTCAGCTTCTGAAACCAAGTGGTCACTGGTGGCTTTTACATGAACCTTACATTTATTTTCAGTGTATGTTGCAGTGTGATCATATTTGTACAGTTTGGAAAAAACAGCAGAACTAAAATTAAGTCAAGACATGTCCATGATGCAGTCTCCCTTCCTGACCACATTAACGTTTACAGGTTCTGACAACAAAGTGTGTGATGTGGTCCAGGACCACCCATGGTGATGAGCCTAATCCATATATTACGAATATCTATTTTCTTTAAGAGAAACCACAATGGTCTTTGGAAAATGTTACAAATTCTTGTTAAACCTGAACTATACCTTGATCTTTTACATACATTTTTATCATTTGTTTAAAATTTTATGTTGAAAATGAACATTTACAACAGAGTGCTTCCATAATAGTTTGTTTGCAACACTTATAGATTTATAATAAGAAAGCTCAGCACTGTCTGCTCATTTGTTAGCAGCTTCTATCTAACACCTAAAATCCATAGAAGCTAAGACACTGGAGACGAAGATGTGGGTAACCCTCCTCTTGACACATTCAGCTGTCTGTTTTTTTTAATCAATAAACCTAAAATACTCCATTAAAACACACACACACACACACACATATATATATATATATATATATATATATATATATATATCTCTCTATATATATATATACATATATATATATATATATATATATATATATCTCTCTCTCTATATATATACATATATATATATATATATATATATATATATATATATATATATATATATATATATATATATATATATATATATATATATATATATATATATATCTATATTACTCTATCTATATATATATATACATATCTATCTATCTATCTATCTATCTATCTATCTATCTATATATATATATATATATATATATATATATATATATATATATATATACATATCTATCTATCTATATATATCTATATATATATATATATATATATATATATATACATATATGTATATATGTATATATATATATATATATATACAGGGGTGGACTGACCCATCGGTCATTCGGTCGCCGTCCGAGGGCCCGGACCCATTAGGGGCCCGTGGCCGGCCCAACGAGAGGCCCCTTAAAGCGTCTGTAATAAAACCGCTAACAGCGCGCTGCTTCCCGCCGGCCCCTCCTTCCCTCCCGTCCGTCGCAGGTGCATGCACTGTACACTACATCACCTAGGACAGACAAGAAGAGAGGAGGGGCCGGCGAGGAGCAGCGCGCCGTTAGCGGCATTCTTACAGGCATCGGGTGACCATGGTTAGTGAAACTTAATTTTTTTTACTGGAGGGCCGCCATCGGAGGGAGGGGGCACTGCAATGGGGCCTGGGCCAGACTTCAGTGAGCTCTCCCCCCTCCCCACACTACCCCCCCTGTTTGCTCTCCCAGTGTTCCCCTGTGTGCCCCCCCCAGTGTGTGTGTCCCCCAGTGTTCCCCTGCCTGTGTGTTCCCCTGTGTGTCCCCCCAGTGTGTGTCCCCCCCAGGGTTCCCCTGTGTGTCCCCCCAGTGTTCCCCTGTGTGTCCCCCCCCGTGTTCCCCTGTGTGTCCCCCCCAGTGTTCCCCTGTGCGTCCCCCTGTGTGTCCCCTCCCCAGTGTCCCCCTGTGTGCCCCCCCTGTGTGTCCCCCTCCTCAGCATTCCCCTGTGGGTGTCCCCCCCAGTGTTCCCCTGTGTGTCCCCCTGTGTGCTCTTCCCCCCGTGTGTCTCACTGTGTTCCCCCCCGTGTCCCCTGTGTGTTCCCCTGTGTGCTCCCCCCCAGTGTTCCCCTGTGTGCTCCCCTGTGTGTTCCACTGTGTGCTCCCCCCCAGTGTTCCCCCCTGCGTGTTCCCCTGCATGTTCCCCTGTGTGCTCTCCCCCCCGTGCCCCCCTCCAGTGTCCCCCTGTGTGCTCCGTCCCCCTGTCTGCTCCCCCCCCACAGTGTCTCACTGTGTTCTTCCCCCCAGTGTCCCCCTGTGTGCTCCCCCCCCCACAGTGTCCCTCTGTGTGCTCCCCCCCAGTGTACCCCTGTGTGTCCCCCCCGTGTACCCATGTGTGTCCCCCCAGTGTTCCCCTGTGTCCCCCCCGCAGTGTTCTACTGTGTGTTCCCCCCCAGTGTCCCCCTGTGTGTTTCTCCCTTCCCCAGTGTCCCCCTGTGCCCTCCCTCCCTCCCAGGGTCTCCTTGTGTGCTCCCTACCCCCCCACAGTGTCCCCCTGTGTGCTCCTCACCCACCACAGTGTCCCCCTGTGTGCTCCACACCCGCCACAGTGTCCCCCTGTGTGCTTCCCCCTCCCAGGGTCTCCCTGTGTGCCCCCCCCAGTGTCCCCCTGTGTGCTTTCTGCCCTCACCCACCACAGTGTCCCCCTTTGTGCTCCAGACCCCCCACAGTGTCCCCCTGTGTGCTCCCCACCCCCCACAGTGTCTTCCTGTGTGCTCCCCACCCACCACAGTGTCTTCCTGTGTGCTCCCCACCCGCCACAGTGTCTTCCTGTGTGCTCCCCACCCGCCACAGTGTCTTCCTGTGTGCTCCCCACCCGCCACAGTGTCTTCCTGTGTGCTCCCCACCCGCCACAGTGTCCCCCTGTGTGCTCCCCCCAGTGTCCCCCTGTGTGCTTTCCCCCTCCCCAGTGTCCCATTGTGTGCTCTCCCACCCACAGTGTCCCCCTCTGTGCTGTGCTCCCGCCCCCCATGTCACCCTGCGCAGGTGTGGCTTGGGACGCAGGGGGCCCCATGATCTTCTATTGCCCGGGGGCCCCATCAGTTGTCAGTCTGCCCCTGTATATATATATCCTTTATATCCTTTATATACCACTAAAATAACAGACATAGCTTTAGGAAAGACACAAATTAAAATAGCCACAGACCATCACCAAGGCAGGATCTTGGTTTCCTGTGTTCCATGAGGTCTCATTTGTATTTGTCTTGTGTATTTCTTGAAGATCACTCTTACAAAATTACTGACAAGGGATTGTTTTCTAGACTTCCACCATATGGAACATTCACACATAAGTGTAATCAACTCAGGCTAATTCCATTAAGAATTAAAGGCCAAGCCACCAAAATGTCACAAAGATTAATAGAAAAAAAATCACAACAGGAAAAATCAACTGTAATTATTTTAAATAAAATATTTAATTACTAGTCATATCATAAGTGTCTCATCAATATCAATAGCCCTTAAAACAATATCCTTTATTTATAGGTGTGCATCAACCTGATTTCTAAGAAAGTAACTGGTGTTTAATGCAGGATGCTATCTACATGCGTTCTATTCACATACCTGAGCATCACTCTGGTGACTTACAGGGTCACATAAATATTTAAACTAGCTGTCTATGTAAGCTCCTTTCCTGATAAAAGCAAGTTTGCTTTACTTTTAACAAAAATAGACATATTCTGTAGTTTTTTTAAGGTGTGTAAAGTTAATATTTCTCTGAATTATTTTCCTCTGAATGTGGAATCACAGCCACATAGTTAAAATCCTTCACTGCTCTAAAAACAAAATAGACATAAACATGTAATCTATGAAAATACTTCTGCCATATCACTAGGCTAAAATATATCTATAGGTATACAGAAGATACTTGGCCATAATGGAAAGGATATTGAGTCAAAGAAGTGGTAATAGCATTAAAAATGCAAAGATCCTCCAGTTCTTCCATTACATAAGAAGGTGGCTTTGTATTGTCCCTGAAGAGTCATTATTACTGACTCCTATAGGCTTCCTGCAGCAGATGTATGAGAAATACTATCTGTGTAGCCCCCAGGCTCATGGCTTCTTTCAGCTTCACTAGTCTGATGCTTTAATGATGCTGTACTTCCACTCGCTCCCTCATTTAAATTAGAGGCATCAGAGTGGTCCTCAGCATCTGCATTGTCTCGTGTTGAAGTAAATGCTTGAAAATCTGGAATTCCTGCAATGTCTTTGGTTGGTGGAATAAGTGGCTCTTCTAAGGATTGTGAAGAATCTGTTGTTGTAGGGGTATGACTTGTGTGAAAGATATGTGTCGAAATAATGCTGCCTGGCACAGAGTCTTCCATGCCTGATGTTAAGGCCTCTACCCCTGCATCTGAATTGATGCTTGTTGACAAAGTCCCAGTTTCTTTGTTGCTGTATGTAGTAGCCTCCTCAGCCAGTGTGTTAGATGAGGATTCTGTAATTACATTTTGCTGTGTAGCAGAAGCTATATAAGATGCGGGCAGCTGGGTCATTGTATATTCCACACTGTCTGTATCCCTTGCCTGGTTCTCTGCATCAGCAAAAACTGACTGTTTGGAGGGATCCAGACTAGCCCTTGCATTTTTACTTGCAGTTTCATTGGCAATTGTGTCATTAAGTGAATGAGTAAAATTGCTGGAAGTAGATAAATAGTTGTCAGGGCTGGAGCTGCTATGAGCCGGCTCCCCCCTTGTCCGTACAGGCTTCCATATCAGACTGTAGTAGACAGCTAATAATATAGCAGCTAAGGAGACTGACAGCACATAAGCAAAAACTGTGGCCAATCTCACCCATTTCTGATTGGTTTTGGCTGCCATTTTGGCCTTCTTGTCTCCAGTGTATGTGGCAGGTCTCCCTCTTTCCATATTGCCAACAAAGTCTTTGTCCTTCATGACGCCCCGTTTTTTGGCTGTGTGCTCCACTGTGATGCTTGATCCAGGAATATTAATACAAAGCCGATAATCTAGCGTTAGGTTTCAGCAGTAACGGGTATTATTCTATTACTCCTTGATTGCTTGTTTTAGGACATGGATTCGATTGAGTATCATAGCATTTCGTCTCTGCAGATGCAGGCATGGATGTAACGCAGCATGCATCGGTTGACTCTTCTGTGTCTGGTGGTTCAGTGAATGTCAAATGATTTGGTGCGTGCATGGCTTCATCACACATGGATTTCTGTTTGATTTCTTGAGAAGAAAATTGTCCATTATTGGTTTCCCAATATAGATCTCTTCGCTCCTGAATGGAACGATGCTGCTTACTTCAGCAACACACAGGAGAAAAGCAGATGAGGAGGGGCAGGACTGCTCTTCTTAAAAGGGCAATCAACTGATGTTAGCATGAGGTAGCAATTGGTTGCTATAGCAGCAATCATATGCCAAACCTCCCTTGAAGCAATAAATGCAATAGCGACACAACAGAATGATAAGAAAGGATTGAAAATCTTTTTTTATATACTTTTTTTTAATCTTTGTTATTTTGGATATATATGGTATATTGTTACACACATTGTTAAAGCAATCATTGTGCTCCTTTTATTGGTAATACAGTATAACATACAATATTCCAATAATCAATAGATGTTCTAGTGGACATACAGGACTATCTTCACACCCTTAATGACTCACTACAGAATATAAAGTCTTCAGTACCATTTTTTTGACATGACTGTTTACTTTGTTAACAAAAAGGGTAAAAGGTAAATACCAAAACTTTTTTTTATAATATATAAAGTTGTACTACAAGGTTTGATTTGTTCTTCATTGGGTTGATTTAGTAAAGGAATAGAGCATGTTTGCCAAAGGGAATTTTCACTTATGTTAGCAAATTTGATGAAAATTTGTAAGCAGGTGAAGGGTAAATGTTTTATTATTATTATGTTTTATGTTTACTGAAAATGTTTTATTGTTTTGTAGTTAATATATGTGGTTAGAATTTAGAGTAACCATGTCACCCTGCTGAGATGGTACTCTGCTGACCAGGTTTCCTGGCCGTTTTGGGAAAGTACTGCCCTCTACTGGGGCAAACACACAAAAAGGGAGGGAACCACATCTCAGGGGCACCATAGTTAGTAAGACGGTCAGAGGTTCAGTTTCCAGGTCTCCTCAAATAAGGACATGCTGCTAAGAATGTGATCCACTACTTTGCACTTAACCACCACTTGTTGGGGCCCCGTCGGGGTTCCAGGGGTATAGACTTATGGTTGACCAAAAGACTCGAAGGATTTTCTCACCTATTTAAGATATAACTACCTGGTTAGTAGACTAACTAAGGGGCACTTAGATGATTATGCACAGGAATGTGTATTGAATGTGTATTGATACAATCAGATTGCACAGTGTATGGGGAAATTAATTAGTCAGACAAATGAGCGGATTTCAACCTCATCCAATCAGATTGCACAGTGTATGGGGAAATGAATTGTCCAGAATGCACAATACACAGACATGTATTGAGAAGATGTTTTCATGGAAGTTTCGGTTCCACCAATGATTATAGACTATCACCATAAAATGCACAATTACATTTTGACAATTATGACATTTCACATCCAAGTCCAGGGAACATCCCCACAGTTGTCGATTGGAGGAAGATCTCTAGAATGAATATTGAGTTGTTTCAAAAAGAAATTCATGAATGGAATAAAACTGGAAGCAATATTGTCCATGGTATAAGGAAAAGCTCATTAACATTACATCAGCATTACAATGAGCAAGTGCCCAATGTATAAGCAGTTGTGCACTCTGGAGAACGCACATGCGCCTGTGCACAACACACATATTTAACAAGCTAAAACGTGTGCGCCCTGTCAGGCGAGGATGAAATTGTGTGCTTTGTCAATGCACATGTGCAGTTGAGTAAGCTGAAAGAAAGGTGTAAAAAGGCTTGATTAGTTGTAAGACAGATCTACATGCTCTGGACAGAATTTGTGCATTTAAAAAAGATTATATACATACATTTTAGCCTGGTAATAGAAGATGGGAAACTGTGGTAAAGTTATCCACAGTATTCAGACAAAAATGTAGAAGATTACATCGGCTGCGCTTGCTAATGGTAGGCGCATAAGATTGCGCAAGTGTGCAATAGCGCTTCCTATGTAAATATGGTTTGCCGCATGTGAGTGCACCATAAATTTTGATAAATGTCTTGAGTCACGTTTTTTGTGCAATTGCTCCAATTTCTCCACTGCACCATAGACACAGGTCTTTAGTAAATCACCCCCATTGTGTTTGCTTTTACCCTATGTCACTTTCTCTGTGCTTCAAATTGTCTCCAAAGCCTCCATAGAAGTCTATGACAAAGCTCCCTTAAAGCACCTGAAGCGTTTTAGGGGCTTTTATTCATCTTTGTCTCACTTTGTTTTGGAGGTATTGTAGGTATGATGAATCCCAGGATGCACTGAGAAACCAACAAGCGAAGTGGAAAAACCATAATTGGCAGTCACTACCAGTTTATGTGTATATATATTCTGGAAGTAGCTGGTACAGACTTCACATCTGGTGTGCAGCGTGGAGCAGCAGGAAGGTGAGCCAGGTCGGGACTAGAGAGGAGACACTAGCAAGCAGCACATGTGATGTACAAAATGGCAGAAGGTAAGCGGGGACTGGAGAGATAGGGCTGAGCAGCAGAGGGTCAGCAGAGCTAAGGGGCCAGAGCAGTAGAAACTAGCAGATCTTACATGTGGTGAGCAGCATAGGAGCAATATAGAGGGAGGTGAGTGTGGACCGGAGAGAGAGGAGGATCAGCAGAGTTGGGGGTTACTACTGAGCACGGGATCAGAAAAGCATGGGGGCAATACTGAGTGGGGCATAAGCAGAGCTGGGGGTACTAGTGAGCAGGGGATCTGCTGAACAAGGGTACTAATAAGCTAGGAATCTGCTGAACGTGGGTACTAATAAGCTGGGGATCTGCTGAACATGGGTACAAATGAGCTTGGGATCTGCTGAGTGGGTGTATTACTCAGCCGGTGTTCTACTGGCCCCTTTAAAACAAATTGAAAATCAACAAACACACAGGGCATTTACCAAGCTTCTTTAAAGCTTCACAAAAAGCTTCATTGAAGCATCATCAAAGCATCACTGAAGCATCAAAAACACATAAAACAAGCATGTTGAAGTAGTAGGTGCTTTAAAGCGGACCTCCACCCTGAAGTGGAAGTTCCGCTCATCTGATCCCTCCCCCCCTCCGGTGCCACAACTGGCACCTTTCAGGGGGGAGGGGGGTGCAGATACCTGGACAATCCAGGTATCTGCACCCACTTCCGGGACAAGCTAGCCGCAGAATTGCTTGTGCCGCAATTTTAAAGTGTGACATATTTGGTGACATATCTATTTACTCGATTGGCTATTATTTTGTATTTTTATGCCTTAAAATTCATTAAAGTTTATTTTCCCCAAAATTTATTTTTAAAAACCTAAAAATACAATGTGACATTAAAAAATTACAACACCCACCATTTTATTCTCTAGTGGTTTGGGGGGTTTTATGTAATTTTTCTAGCAAACAATACTGATTTTTACATGTAAACAAAAAGACCTGGTCTTCAAGTGGTTAACCTTTTTGCCTGCCCCCCGACCTGTTCCTGGGCGAGATATGCCCCCTCCTGCAAAGAGACATGCCCCCTCCTGTAAAGAGATATGCCAAAAAACATCAGCTCAGCTCACAGGTATATAAATTGTGCAGCACCACGAAAGCTTCCCCCTTCCTCACCACCACTGACCAAACTAAGCTCCCTGTGCTGTTCAGGAACCAGGAGAGCTGCTCCACCCCCGCCCTACTCCGCTTGTACTGCTGGGAAGTGGAGCAGGGCAGGGCTGGGGAGCGGAGTAGATGTAATGATAACAATGCATGCTAGAGGGAGGGAGCCTTGGGTCCTTGGGCACTGCATTGCCGCCTGGGTCCCATGGTAGGGCCGGCCCTGGCTGCAGGCATCATCTCGGTATTGTTTTATTTTGGGTCGGTGGAACACATTTATGTAAAAGCAATCCTAGCGGCTAAATTACCACTGGATTGCTTTTACAAGTGATGGCAGGGGGTCCCCCTCCCGCAGTCTTCCCAGGTTCTCCCATCCAACCGGGGATTGTAGCTGGCAGTTCCACTGGCTCGGGATCGGGGACCAAAACACCCCTGATCATCTCTATGGTCCAAGGATCATTTACACTTGCTTTGAATTCAACACACATTAATGCGCCTACTGCTTCAACATGCTTTTTTTTATGTGTTTGGATGCTTCTGCAATGCTTCTGTGATTTTTTGGTGGTGCTTCGATGATGCTTCAGTGGTGCTTTTTTGCAGCTTTAATGAAGCTTGGTAGATGCCCTGTGTGTGGATATCTCATATCTGCAATTTTTCCAAAGCAAAGCAAAAGCTGAATTATAGCCTCTCAACAGCTTCAAGCAGCTTTGTCATAGACTTCTATGTAAGCTTTGAAGATGCTTTGAAGCACCACTAAAGCGACATGGGATATCATTTTTGAAGTGAAGCAAAGAAAACACAATGTGTAAACAGGACTGTAAGCTAACCTTTGTATTTTATCCTCATTGGATTTGATTCACAGCAGCGGGAGCCAATGGCTGCGCTGCTATCAATCTATCCAATCAAGAGCCAAGAACCCCAGAGAGATAGCGTGCATCTCCGGCGGGGGGACGAATGGGCTCAGGTGACTAAAATGGGGGGCTGAGGGGCTGCTCAGTCACAGAACCTTTTAGCACAACACTGTCCTTTAGAAAGTTTGCTACATGTGGCAGTCTCTCCCTTGTAAATCACTGGGTGTGCTGACATACTCACTCTGTCCTCTGTGCTCCCACTGCTCTCAGGCAAGAATCCTGTTCCTCCATCTTCCACCCAACTCCCCTGCTGGCATGGCTCTCTCATATTAAACTCCTCTGCCTGGGGATTAACCACATTGCCTCAAATATACAGATCAGCCCTCCTGGCTGCCATCCACTAACTTCTAGAAGTTTCTCCAAACTGCCAGATCCAGGGAGAGGTACCAGAGGCCTCGTTTACACTTGCTTCAAAATTTAGCATTGTGCATGCTTTTTTTAAAGTACTCTGAATGCCAGTCAAAGCACCTGTCACTAAATAAAATGGTTAGCTTACAGTCCTGGTCACACATTGGGGCTGATTTACGAACAGGTTGGTGCATTTACGTGCGCAGGAATAGTTATTGTGACCTGGCGCATACTGTGACTTGCGCCGTATGCACGGAATCGCTGTGCGCATTGGCGCAGACATGTTCTTAAATACAGAACAGACATCAGGCACTTGCTCATTGTAATGCTGATCATGGTAATGAGCTTTTCCTTATCACGTGGAGAATATTGCTTCCAGTTTTATTCCATGGGCGATCCATGTCATTCTGTTCCTGGGTGGGGACACGGGACCCCATTACTCTAATACTCGGATGGAGCCAATTTTTCGACTGATAGTATCTGTACTAGACATGGGCACTGTCAAAAAACTTGTTTTGTTTCATTCCGTATGTAAAAAAATAGTATTTCGTAATTCGGGTACGAAATTCAATTCGGATTCGTACAAAATACGAATTTTCGTTAGATTCGTAAACTTTTTGTTAAAATAACAAAAGTTCATCATGATGAATTTATCATTATGAGGGGCTCCCACCATCCCTGTGCTGTGCTGACTTCCTGGGTTTTTAACTTTTAGGTTTGTTGACTTTTCGTAACAATTACGAATGTTCGTTATGATGAATTTATGATTATTAGAGGTCCCCACCATCCCTGTGCTGAGTTCCCAGGTCTGTACACCTGCTGTGTCCATTATGAGGGGTTCCCACCATCTCTGTGCTGTGCTGACTTCCTCTGATTGGTGAACAAAACACCAGTCATGTTTCTATTAATTTGGATCCGAAATTTGTTAACGAAATTTTGTATTTCGGATGAAATTCATAAGCATAGAAATTCCCATAGGGTTCCCACCATCCCTGTGCTGAGTTCCCAGGTCTGTACACCTGCTGTGTCCATTATGAGGGGTTCCCACCATCCCTGTGCTGAGTTCCCGGGTCTGAGTGTACACCCGCTGTGCTCATTATGAGGGGTTCCCACCATGCCTGTGCTGTGCTGACTTCCTCTGATTGGTGAACAAAACACCAGCCACAATTCTGTTCAATTGGATCCAAAATTCGTTAAACAAAATTTTGTATTTCGTATAAAATTCGTAAGCATAGAAATTGCCCACAGGGTTCCCACCATCCCTGTGCTGACTTCCTGGGATTTTAACTTTTAGGTTCGTTAACTTTTGGTAACAATTACGAATTTTCGTTATGATGAATTTATCATTATGAGGGGTTCCCACCATCCCTGTGTTGTGCTGACTTCCTGGGTTTTTAACTTTTAGGTTTGTTAACTTTTCGTATCAAATACAAATTTTCGTTATGAATTTGGATCCGAAATTCGTAAACAAAATTTCGTATTTCGTACAGAATTCGTATGCATACATTCAGATTTTGGATTTGTTTGAATGTATGAATTTTTGGAAATTCGTACGAATTTTTGATTCATACGAAACGAATCACACATCTAATCTGTAAGTTAAATAGTAAGTAAGAAAAGGGAGAAGCTTATTGTATTGTTATCTGTCTGGTTAAATCTGTAATATTGGTGACTACATATGTATGTTTACCTCTAGAAGTGTTTCCAGCCCAACCTGCTCCACATCCCTTATGAAGGGGTAAAATCCTGAAACATGTCAGGTGTTGCATAGGGGACTGCCTCCATATAGACCATTGTCCGATCACAACTTGTCCTGCATCAACAGTGTACAGTAAGAGAGAGGGGGTGAGAGAGAGAGAGAGAGAGAGAAAGTTACTGACAGTCAACTGACTGTAATGGTACCAGCTGATTGGTCGAAAAGCCATTGTAGCACCAATATTTAATTATGGACCAAAATACATTCTTGAGAATTACAGACCAGTTAGCCTAACGTCAATAGTATGCAAGCTCTTGGAGGGGATGATAAGGAAATATATACAAGATTTTAGTACTGAAAACGGTATCATTATCAGTAATCAGCATGGTTTCATGAAGAATTGTTCTTGCCAAACCTATATCTATATCTATATATATATATCTATTACCCTTCTATGAGGAGGTGAACTGCAATCTAGATAAAGGAAGGCCCGTAGGCATGATGTATCTGGATTTTGCAAAAGCATTTGACACAGTTCCCCATAAATGTTTACTGTACAAAGTAAGGTCCGTTGGAATGGACCATAGGGTGAGTACATGGATTTTAAACTGGCTACAAGGGTGAGTTCAGAGGGTGGTGATAAATGGGGAGTACTCGGAATGGCCATGGGTGGAAAGTGGAGTCCCCCAGGATTCTGTGCTGGGACCAATCCTATATAATTTGTTCATAAACGACCTGGGGGATGGGGTAAACAGTTCAATCTCTGTATTTGCAGAAGATACTAAGCTAAACAGGGCAATAACTTCTCCACAGGAGAAACTTCTCCATATGGCAAATGGGGTTTAATGTGGAAAAATGTAAAATAATGCATTTGGGTGGCAAAAATATGAATGCAATCTACTCATGGGGGTGGGGAGAACCTCAGGGGGAATCAAGGATGGAAAAGGACCTGGGGGTCCTAGTAGATGATCAGCAATGCCAAGCTGCTGCTAACAAAGCAAACATAATATTAGCAGGCATTAAAAAGGGGATTAACTCCAGAGATAAAGCAATAATTCTCCCACTCTACAAGACTCCGGCCTCACCTGGAGTATGCTGCCCAGTTCTGCGCACCAGTCCTCAGGAAGGATTTACTGGAAATGGAGTGAACACAGAGAAGGGCAACAAAGCTAATAAAGGGACTGGAGGATATTAGTTATGAAGAAAGATTGCAAGCACTGAACTTATTCTCTCTGGAGAAGAGACGCTTGAGAGGGGACATGATTTAAATTTACAAATACCATACTGGTGACCACACATTAGGGATAAAACGTTTCTGCGAAAGGGAGTTTAATAAGACACGTGGCAACTCATTAAAATTAGAAGAAAAGAGGTTTAACCTTAAACTACGTAGAGGGTTCTTAACTATAAGAGCGGCAAGGATGTGGAATTCCCTTCCACAGTCAGTGGTCTCAGCGGGGAGCATCGATAGTTTCAAAAAAACTATTAGATAAGCACCTGAATGACCACAACATACAGGAATATACAATGTAATACTGACATATAATCACACACATAGGTTGGACTAGATGGACTTGTGTCTTGTTTCAACCTCACCTAATATGTAGCTATGTAAGAGAGAGAGAGATGGGGGTGGGAGAGAGGAGAAGAGGGGGATGAGATGGGGGATCAGAGAAAGGGAAGGGGCTTGAGAGAGGGGTGTGAGAGAGAGGTGAGATAAGAGATAAGAGAGAGGGGGTGAATGAGAAAGGGGGGTTAGAGAGGGAGGGGGAGAGAGGGTTAAGAGAGAGAAGGAGAGGGGGTGAGAGAGAGGGGGTGGGAGAGAGAGGGGAGGTCAGAGAAAGAGAGAGGGGGTGAGAGAGGGAATGAGAGAGAGGGGGGTGAGAGGGGGTTAGAGAGAGAGAGAGAGGGGTGAGGAATAAAAGAGAAAAGGGGTAAGAGAGAGGGGGATGAGAGAGAGAGGGAGTGGGTGAGAAAGGGGGATGAGAGAGAGAGGGAGGTCAGAGAGAGAGGGAGTGGGTGAGAAAGGGGGATGAGAGAGAGAGGGAGGTCAGAGAGAGAGAGAGAGAGAGAGAGAGTGAGAGAGGGGGTGAGAGAGAGAAGGGGGGAGAGATGGAGGGGTGAAAGAGAGAATGGGGGTGAGAAATGGGGGAGTGAGAGAGAGTGGGAGATGCAACATCACTGGATCGAGAAGGGACTCAGGTAAATATTAGGGGACCTGAGGGGGGCTGCTGCGCACAAAAGGTTTTTTATCTTAATGTGTTAAGATAAAAAAACTTCAGCCTTTAGAACCACTTTAAGGACAGTCTCGGATTATATGGCAGTCTCAGCTTGCCTTTGGGGGCACTAGCAACCGCTCTCTCCAGTTCTCCACATGGGTGCAGTAAGTCCCACCCACAAATTCAATTGCAAAGAATACCCAATCACGTGCATGGGAAATAGAAAAAAACAGGATTTTTGCTTGCATATGATTGGATGACTGAAGTCAGCAAAGCGTCACTACATTTACTAAGCTAAGTGAAAATTCACTTGCAAAATGAAAAAAAAAAACAGTCTAAACCTTATAGTTTACATTATTGCTTATGTATAGTTATTTTCCACTTGAATAGGACAGATGCAAATAGACCCCCTTGCTACACAGGCTGATCTACTAAAGTAGAAAATTTTTTACTTTGTGAAGTTAATTACTTAGCATTAAGGTGTAGCAGTGTTTATTTCAACCATTCAACTATGTGCAAGTAAACATCCAATTTTATATTTGCCATTAGGGATGGCCGAACGGTTCGCCCGGCGGTCGTTTCGCGGCGAATTTCGGCTGTTTGCCGTCTGCCCGATCGGCGGACTATTGCTGCCGTTCGCCTGGCGGACTTCCGTGTTTACTGTGTAAAAGAACTTTGACCTATGATGACACGTCCATCATGGGGTACAGGACAGCCAATTGAGACATTACAGCACATGGACACTTGGACATTCCCCCTAACTTATAAATAGACCCGATCCGGCAGCCATTTTACATTCTTTCGTATGTCACTATAGGGAGAGGTTGCTGTGTGGAGCAGGGAGAGACTGCAGTGACCCAAATCGCTAGCTATTAGGTCCACAAAAGTTCTTTTAAGGACTGGTATCATGGTATAGGTGTTAGGTGTAGTTCAGGATATAGGTTTGAGGCACTGCTGTGCTAGTGATTGTTGCATGAGCCTGTCTTTTGTCAGTGTAGAGAGAGGGACAGGACGCTGTGTGCAGCAGGGACAGTCAGTTTAATCATTAGCTGTTACTATTAGGTCCACAAAAGTCCTTTTCAGGACTGTTATGGTAAAGTAGTACAGGATATAGTTTTGAGTGCTATTCAAGTTATTGTTCCAGCAGCCTGTGTTTTGTCAGTTTAAATAGGGACAGGCAGGAAGCTGTGTGTGGCAGTGAGGGACAGTCAGTTTAATCAGTAGCTGTTACTATTAGGTCCACAAAGGTTCTTTTCAGGACTGGTATGGTAATAGGCTAGTACACGTATCATATTCTTTCTTCCAAATATAGAAAGAATATTATACTTGACTGCTGCCCTTCTGCTGCAGTAGTCCTTTATGAGTATAGTGACCGAGGTACAGTCTGCTAATCATTCACAACCTACTAGTTCCACAAAGGTCCTTATAAGGACTGGTAAGGTATAGGGTACTACAGTACATAGGGTTGAGTGAGGTACAGTCTGCTATTCCTTAAGGACTGGTATAGGTCCACAATATATAGGGTTGAGGTGCACTACTGCTGACTGCTGCCCTTCTGCTGCCGTAGTCCTTTATCAGTATAGGGACTGAGGTACAGTCTGCTAATCATTCACAACCTACTAGTTCCACAAAGGTCCTTATAAGGACTAGTAAGGTATAGGGTACTACAGTACATAGGGTTGAGTGAGGTACAGTCTGCTATTCCTTAAGGACTGGTATAGGTCCATAATATATAGGGTTGAGGTGCACTACTGCTGACTGCTGCCCTATACTGCAGCAGTCCTTTATCAGTATAGGGACTGAGGTACAGTCTGCTAATCATTCACAACCTACTAGTTCCACAAATGTCCTTATAAGGACTGGTAAGGTCTAGGGTACTACAGTACATAGGGTTGAGTGAGGTACAGTCTGCTATTCCTTAAGGACTGGTATAGGTCCACAATATATAGGGTTGAGGTGCACTACTGCTGACTGCTGCCCTATACTGCAGCAGTCCTTTATCAGTATAGGGACTGAGGTACAGTCTGCTAATTATTCACAACCTACTAGTTCCACAAAGGTCCTTATAAGGACTGGTAAGGTATAGGGTACTACAGTACATCGGGTTGAGTGAGGTACAGTCTGCTGTTACTTAAGGACTGGTATAGGTCCACAATATATAGGGTTGAGGTGCACTACTGCTGACTGCTGCCCTATACTGCAGCAGTCCTTTATCAGTATAGGGACTGAGGTACAGTCTGCTAATCATTCACAACCTACTAGTTCCACAAAGGTCCTTATAAGGACTGGTAAGGTATAGGGTACTACAGTACATAGGGTTGAGTGAGGTACAGTCTGCTATTCCTTAAGGACTGGTATAGGTTCACAATATATAGGGTTGAGGTGCACTACTGCTGACTGCTGCCCTTCTGCTGCAGTAGTCCTTTATCAGTATAGGGACTGAGGTAAAGCCTGCTAATCATTCACAACCTACTAGTTCCACAAAGGTCCTTATAAGGACTGGTAAGGTATAGGGTACTACAGTACATAGGGCTGAGTGAGGTACAGTCTGCTATTCCTTAAGGAATGGTATAGGTCCACAATATATAGGGTTGAGGTGCACTACTGCTGACTGCTGCCCTTCTGCTGCAGTAGTCCTTTATCAGTATAGGGACTGAGGTACAGACTGCTAATCATTCACAACCTACTGAGGTCCTTATAAGGACTGGTAAGGTATAGGGTACTACAGTACATAGGGTTGAGTGAGGTACAGTCTGCTATTCCTTAAGGACTGGTATAGGTCCACAATATATAGGGTTGAGGTGCACTACTGCTGACTGCTGCCCTTCTGCTGCAGTAGCCCTTTATCAGTATAGGGACTGAGGTACAGTCTGCTAATCATTCACAACCTACTAGTTCCACAAAGGTCCTTTTAAGGACTAGTAAGGTATAGAGTACTAGAGTACATAGGGTTGAGTGAGGTACAGTCTGCTAATCCTTAAGGACTGGTATAGGTCCACAATATATAGGGTTGAGGTGCCCTACTGCTGACTGCTGCCCTATACTGCAGCAGTCCTTTATCAGTATAGGGACTGAGAGTTTTGTCACAGGGTCATTTAAAAAATGACAGGCAGAGGAAGAGGCAGGCCCTTCCGCAGGGGTGGTAGGGGTAGGGCAGGAGCAACAGGCTTGAGCCAAAGTGGGAAGTTGCAGAAGGTGCGTTCAATTACTTTAAAGGACGCACCAGACTTGGTTGAGTGGCTCACTCAGCCTTACTCTTCTGCACCCTCCTCGTACTCTCGATCTGCACCCTCTTCTTCACTCTCTGCTATGTGCACCCCCAAAGACACTACCACCAACACCAACACCACCACCACCACCCCATACCTTCCGCTTGAGTCACAGGCATTTTTTTCTGATCCATATCAAGACATTTCTGATGTGCAGACACCACTCAACAGTCTGACGACAGTACCCAGATCAGCCCAAGGAGGAGGTTGGTCCCCGGTGTTGCTGCCTACTCCGAGATCTGTACTTATAGCGGTGGGGAAGGTGACGTAGATGATGACGTGTCTAGTGATGTCACGTGGTTGCCCACAAGAGAGGAAGAGGAGGGGAGTTCAGAGGGAGATATGGACCAGCAGATAGGGAGGAGAAGCAGGAATAACTTACATTGCACAGAAGGGACAAAGCAGACTGCTAATGTATCAGGAGCGAGTCATTGACCATGTATAGTCACATCTGGCACTCCCAGGACGCCAGCACATGGCTCCGCAGTGTGGGCTTTTTTTAATGTGTCCGCTGCTGACAATAGCGTTGCCATCTGCAATCTTTGCAGTCAACGCATTAGTCGCGTTGGAACACACAAAGCCACACTCCAGGCTCTCACCGTCCAGCCTCGTCTTCTACTTCTCCTTCTCCTCTCTCCTCACAATTGTCCTCCACTCCACCTTCCATCACGCCAAGCTCACATTTTTCTGCAAAAAGGCAGGCTTCCATGGGCCTAATGTTCAAGCATAAAAAAATGATGACGCCGGATAACCCTCTTGCCCACCGGTTGACGGCTGGCTTGTCAGAACTGATAGCCCGCCAACTACTGCCATATAAACTGGTGGACTCAGAGGCCTTTCGAAAATTTGTGGCCATTGGAACACCACAATGGAAGGTCCCAGGAAGGAAGTATTTCTCAGAGAAGGGCATCCCAGAGCTATATGGCCATGTTCAGAGGCAAGTGAATGTATCTCTGGCACACAGTGTCGGTGCCAAGATACATCTGACCACAGACACGTGGTCTAGCAAACACGGAAAGGGAAGGTATATCACTTTTACTGCCCACTGGGTGAACCTTCTGAGGGCCGTCAAGCATGTAACCCAGGGCACCTGTGTAGATTTGGTTTTACCGCCACGGATTGCATGCAGGCCTGGCTCTCCTCCTCCTCCTACTCCATCCTCCTCCCTCTCCTCCTCGGCTGACTCTTCCTTTTCCACTGCTAGCGTCTCTTCCGCTGCGCCGCCCAAGCTCCCCAGAACCTATTCGACGTGCTAGGTGAGACGTTGCCATGCCGTGCTGCGTCTGTTGTGCCTGGAAGCCAAGAGTCACACTGGCCCGGCACTCCTTTCAGGTTTGCGTTCACAGGCAGATCAGTGGCTAACACTGCTCAATTTGACAGTTGGTAAAGTGGTGTGTGACAACTGTGCCAATCTGCTTAGCGCATTGAAACAGGGCAAAATGACGCACGTGCCATGCATGGCACACGTCTTAAACTTGGTCGTGCAGCGATTCGTTGTCAAATACCCTGGGGTCCAGGACATCTTGCGGCAGGCAAGAAAAATCTCGGCCCATTTCAGAAGATCTTACACGCCCATGGCTCGCCTTGCTGACATTCAGCGGTGACACAATCTGCCGGTCAGACGTCTTATTTGCGATTGGCGACACGATGGAACTCAACCTTCTATATGCTTGATAGGCTGCTCTAGCAGAAACCTGCAGTTAACGTCTACCTGTATGAACTCTGCGGCAGAACAGGTTCTGGGGAGCTGGGGTTTTTTTCACCACGCCAGTGGCTGCTCATGCGCGACGCATGCAGACTTCTGCGCCCATTTGAGGAGATCACCAAACTGGTCAGTTGCAGCAATGGCGCCATCAGTGACATGGTACCTTATGCCTTCTTTATGGAGCGTGCATTGCCTCGTGTCATTGATCAAGCTGTGGAGGAGCAGGAGCGGGAAGATGAGGAAGTCGCAATGCTGGATGAATTCCCAGAGGGGGCTACTCTATCTGAGACAAGTCAACAACAGGAGTCTGAAGAGGAGTCAGAGGAGGATGGTGCCGGGGCGGATGAGGAGGAGCAAGAAGAGCATGCTTTAAACCTTTCTGGGATCCCTGTTGTTGTGCGTGGATGGGGAGAGGAGAATGAAGAGGATGACATTATCCTGGATGATGAGCAGAAGCCAGGCCACCACACCGCTTCCAGTTTAGTGCAAATGGGGGCCTTCATGCTCCAGTGTTTTAATAGGGACCCCCGTATAAAAAGCATAAGGGTCAAGGACCAGTACTGGATGGCAACGTACTTAGACCCCCGGTACAAACACAAAATGGCGGAAATGTTACCGCCGTCACAGAGGGCTGGCAGAATGGAGCACTTCCAGGCCTTGCTTCAAGAAATGCTGCATTCTGCTTTCGCGTGCGCTGGCAGAGGAGCAATTCCCACTCCCAGAGAAGGAGTTGCGGGTACCAATCCAACAGCGCCTGCAAGAAGAGGCCGGTTTGAAGATGTGTTGGTGACTTCGGATATGAGGTCATTGTTTCAGCCGACCCATCGACAGGTGTCATCCGGATCCAGCATCAGGGAACACCTAGACCATCAGGTGTCCGACTACATCGGGTTAATGGCCGATGTAGACGCTCTGAGGAGTGATGAACCCCTGGACTACTGGGTGGGCAGGCTTGACCTCTGGCCAGAGCTTGCCCAATTTGCAATCGAACTGTTAAATTGCCCCTCATCCAGTGTCCTGTCCGAATGGACGTTCAGCGCAAACGGGGTGGATCGTGACCGATAAGCATACTCGCCTAGCTCACGACAGTGTTAACTACCTCACATTTCTAAAAATGAATGAGGCATGGATCTTGGAGGAATTCAACACATGTGACCAGTAGACCATGTATATGTCTATAAACAATTTTTTTAATCGAGCACACCGACCTTCTTTCTTCATTTAGCTCACTTCCTTGTCCAAAAAAAGCACACCGTACTATATGCCCGTACCCTCCTGTTTGAAGAGGTTGATCGTGTCATATTTCTACTGGGGCTTCTTATTATGATGGGCTCCCACCATCCCTGTGCTGTGCTGACTTCCTCCTGGGGCTGTACCTCTGCTGTGCTTATTATGAGGGGCTCCCACCATCTCTGTGCTATGCTCATTATGAGGGGCTCCCACCATCCCTGTGCTGTGCTGACTTCCTTCTGGGGCTGTACTTCTGCTGTGCATATTATGAGGGGCTCCCACCATCCCTGTGCTATGCTCATTATGAGGGGCTCCCACCATCCCTGTGCTGTGCTAACTTCCTCCTGGGGCTGCTTATTATGAGGGGCTCCCACCATCCCTGTGCTATGCTGAATTCCTCCTGGGGCTGCTTATTATGAGGGGCTCCCACCATCCCTGTGCTGACTTCCTCCTTGGGCTGTACCTCTGCTGTGCATATTATGAGGGGCTCCCACCATCCCTGTGCTATGTTCATTCTGAGGGGCTCCCACCATACCTGTGCTATGCTGACATCCTCCTGTGTCTGCTTATTATGAGGGGCTCCCACCATCCCTGTGCTGTACTGACTTCCTCTTGGGGCTGCTTATTATGAGGGGCTCCCACCATCCCTGTGCTGTGCTGACTTCCTCCTGGGGCTGTACCTCTGCTGTGCATATTATGAGGGGCTCCCACCATCCCTGTGCTATGCTCATTATGAGGGGCTCCCACCATCCCTGTGCTGTGCTGACTTCCTCCTGGGGCTGTACCTCTGCTGTGCATATTATGAGGGGCTCCCACCATCCCTGTGCTATGCTCATTATGAGGGGCTCCCACCATCCCTGTGTTGTGCTGACTTCCTCCTGGGGCGGCTTATTATGAGGGGCTCCCACCATCCCTGTGCTATGCTGACATCCTCCTGGGGCTGCTTATTATGAGGGGCTCCCACCATCCCTGTGCTGTGCTGACTTCCTCCTGGGGCTGTACCTCTGCTGTGCATATTATGAGGGGCTCCCACCACCCCTGTGCTATGCTCATTATGAGGGGCTCCCACCATCCCTGTGCTGTGCTGACTTCCTCCTGGGGCTGCTTATTATGAGGGGCTCCCCCCATCCCTGTGCTATGCTGACATCCTCCTGGGGCTGCTTATTATGAGGGGCTCCCACCATCCCTGTGCTGACTTCCTCCTGGGGCTGTACCTCTGCTGTGCATATTATGAGTGGCTCCCACCATCCCTGTGCTATGCTCATTATGAGGGGCTCCCACCATCCCTGTGCTATGCTGACTTCCTCCTGGGGCTGCTTACGGTGCAGGTGTCAGTGCTGTATATCACGGTGCTGGTGTCAGTGCTGTATATCACGGTGCTGGTGTGAGTGCTTTATGTCACGCTGCTGATGTCAGTGCTCTCTATCACGGTGCTGGTGTCAGATCACTCTATTACGGTGCAGGTGTCATTGCTGTATGTCACGCTGCTGGTGATCATCTCCTGCACCCTCTTCTTTGCCTACCCTGACCTTCCCTCTCCTCCATTGCCTTCATGCGCTCCACAGTCCTGAATTGTCACAATTTCACATATAAAAAAAGAATGCCTGTAGTTGTCGATCCCAGATTCACCTCATACATGTGTTATGTCATTGGCCCTGTGGTGGGACTATGTTTGCACAGCTAGTAATTATTTTGTGGCTGCAAATTTGACCTGTAGGTTTGCAAAGTTCGCCTCCCATTGAAGTCAATGGGGCCTGCCGCGAACGTTACGGTTCGCAAACTATCGTCCGCGGTCCGCGTTCCCGAAACGTCCCGTCGGAAGTTCGTCCATCACTACTCAGCACTCCTCTCATGTACATACTACCCATCATTTACTCAGCACCCCTCTCATGTACATACTACCCACTGTTGTAATATGTTGGTAGACTTATGTGGGAGTTTATATTATATTATTATATATGTACACATAAAGTACAAGATTGACCAGGCCAGATTTCAGTTGACAATGGTTGAGTTGTCCGAGCCAATTCAATTACACATATCAATGGGGACTTGTTGATCAAAGGGGAAGTGGCCAAACAAGATTTACTCCACATATCAAAGGGGATAGATAGTAAATCTGGGCTATGTTAATGTTGATATGCAAGAATGCAAATTAGGGCAGTTTATGACTGCAGTTGTTTACGGCTAGGGGTCATTGTCTGTCACTCTGAAAGACAGAAGCAGATCAAAGGGCTAATGGAAACGGACAATCAAATTGCTCAGCCATTCAGTGTATAGGCAATATAACCTGGCGTTCAGTCTATTCACTCTGTGTGATTATGAAGGCACAGGTCTAGGAAACATGGGACTCTGTATTGGAAGTAAATAAAGTGCACCTCTCTGGAAGAACTGAGCTGCTGTAGAAGATTACTTAATTAATTAATAACTACTAATTAATTATCTACCCACTATACAATATCACTACACCCACCTCCATACACTCCACACCCCTCTCCTCTACATACTACTTGCCTCCATAGACTCCGCACCCCTCTCATGTACATATTATATACCGTCATACCCTCCACTTTCCTCACCTACTCAAGTTTACCGCCATTGTACAGTAGGGGCCCCTACTAGGGAGATAAAGAAAAAACGGTAAGTGTGGATAAATGATGCTACCTATTGGGCATGGCTTTTTAGTTTGATTAGAAATTTTAGTCTGTTTTCTTTTAATTTTCTTTACAGTTATATATTTATTTATTTTTAACAATCTTTTATTTATGGGGGGTGCACACCGTTATTTTTTTATCACTTGAATTATTTTTCACATTATGGGCGTGAGTGGGGCCTCATGTCTAAGTTTTGCTTAAGGCCTAACAAAGCCTAGAGCCACCTTGCGGTACTTGGCAATGGGGAGAAGTCTCCAGGATATCAAGTTCCTGACTGGGATCTCCCCCTAGGCTCTGGGAATCATTATTCCAGAGACCTGTTCTGCCATAATTCAGGTCCTGCAGAAGGACTATATTAAGGTAAGTTTTATCCTTTAACATCACATTCTAGGTATTTAATGTTTGCTAATGTATTGCGTATTTGCCTTCACTAACCTCCCCAGCATGCTATCCTGGGCGCATACACACCTAGCCTAGTCACTTAACAATGTATTTTATCAGCTCCATTGTAGTGCTTACCTTAAACACCTCATAAAATGTGTTCAAATGTTATTGTTGTCCTTAAATTCATGCAGAGTGTAAGATGCTTTTTTTGGAGGGCCAAAACTCACTTGGAACCCTCCCTCTCCCCCAACCGCTAAGTCAACTGATACCAATACTCTATCTGCTGACTTTGCCAAACCCATACACATTATACCTACCTCTTTTGTGTTCATATTTATGGATGAATTCACCAAAGCATGTAGTGCAAGGGCCTGCCTGAATGCTTTCAAATGGTACTGTTTAACCACTTCAGCCCCAGAGGATTTGGCGGCTCAATGACTGGAGGACTTTTTACAATTTGGCACTGCGCTGCTTTAACTGGTAATTGCATGGTCATGCAATGTTGTGAAAAGAAAAACGAAAGGGTAAAGGTGCGCTATGGACTATAGATATATTAGTGTAAATACACTTATAAGTAAACACCCAAAACACGGTGAAGTAAAAGTAAAAAATAATTAAAGTGAGATGAAACTAAATAAAAATTAAAAAATAAATGAATAAGAATACAGGATACCAAACAGATATCCTAGTGGTGAAAAACAGGGGCTGCCACTACCTTTTTTAGTTCACCCAAAAGGTGAATAGCATGAATGTATGTCAAAGGTGGTAGTCCCGGCGCACACCTGCTGCTAGTTGTACTAATTGCAAATATTCACTAATCAATATGTTATATATGTACCCAATTATGACATGAAAATATATATGTGTTAAAGTCTTACGTGAAAATTTTGAAATATAATCTAATAACCAATAAACTGCAAATATAAACTGCAAATATAAGTCACTAACAATATACGCAAAACTATTGAAATTATTATGTGCCTAGTGCACAATATTTTTTTGGTAAAGTGCACAATGCTCCTAAAAAACTGATATAAAGAAGTGTTTAGTGCAAAACATTCATTATAAAGTGCTCATTATAAAGTGCGTTGTGCTCATAAAAATGCTGGAAAGCCAAAAGGTGCTGCTTGCTATTTGAAATATAATTACACTCTTTATGCGATTATACAATCGCTAAGTGGAGGCATGCAGAAAAAGAATTGAAAAAACTAAAAATTTATGAGTCCAACGCCAGAAAACCACAAACAATGAAGTTTCAGTAAAACTCCAATAGAAATCCAAAAAAAAAAAAAAAAAGACGACGTCCGATGACGAAACGCGTAGGTCGTGGCCTAAGGTGTATCCACTCGTGCATAGCGCCGGCGGCGGTGAATTCAAATAGACCGAGATTCATATTGGATTATTTAAAATGCCGGTTTTATCCCACTTTGTGTGAGTAGCTTTTTAACAATTAATTAAATAAAATTCATATACTGGATCACACTATGTTTGCCTCATCTTACTTTCTATGAGGAAATCCCTGGATACCTAAACCGGACCAGCTAAGCATAGCGACACAGGGGCTCACACTGTGAAGGAGCATTAACCCCATAAGGGGATGGGGAGCTGGTGAGTGCGGATTATTGTCTTTTACATCACAATCGCACCGGTTGCTATCCAGGAATCCTGAAGCACATTGTCACTTTGGTTCAAGAAGAACTTTTGTTTAAGAAGAACTTTTTATTGGATTTTTTTTAATTTATTTTTTTTGGATTTCTATTGGAGTTTTACTGAAACTTCATTGTTTGTGGTTTTCTGGCGTTGGACTCATTAATTTTTATTTTTTTCAATTCTTTTTCTGCATGCCTCCACATAAAGAGTGTAATTATATTTCAAATAGCAAGCAGCACCTTTTGGCTTTCCAGCATTTTTATGAGCACAACGCACTTTATAATTAGCACTTTATAATGAATGTTTTGCACTAAACACTTCTTTATATCAGTTTTTTAGGAGCATTGTGCACTTTACCAAAAAATATTGTGCACTAGGCACATAATAATTTCAATATTTTTGCGTATATTGTTAGTGACTTATATTTGCAGTTTATTGGTTATTAGATTATATTTCACATTTTTCATGCAATGTTGTACCCAAACAAAATTTGCGTCCTTTTTTCCCCACAAATAGAGCTTTCTCTTGATGGTATTATATTGCCTCTGCGATGTTTATTTTTTGCAATATAAACAGAAAAAGACTGAAAATTTTGAAAAAAAATTATATTTTCTACTTTTTTTTATAATTTTTTTTTTATAAACTCAATTTTAGTCATACATTTAGGCCAAAATGTATTCAGCCACATGTGTTTGGTAAAAAAAATGTCAAGCGTATATTTATTTGGTTGCGCAAAAGTTATAGCATCTACAAACTAGGGTACAATTCTGGAATTTACGCAGCTTTTAGTTTATGACTGCCTATCTCATTTCTTGAGGTGCTAAAATGGCAAACTCTCCCCCCAAATTACCCCATTTTGGAAAGTAGACACCCCAAGGAAATTGCTAAGAGGCATGTTGAGCCCATTGAATATTAAATTTTTTTGTCACAAGTGATTTAAAAATGACAAAATAAATAAAAATTACACAAAGTTGTCACTAAATGATATATTGCTCACATATGGCATGGTTATATGTGGAAATACACCCCAAAATACATTCTGCTGCTTCTCCTGAGTACGGGGATACCTCATGTGTGAGACTTTTTGGGAGCCTAGCCGCGTACAGGACACCGAAAATCAATCACCACCTTCACGATTTGATTTGATTTTACTCCTCACTACCTATCACAGTTTTGAAGGCCGTAAAATGCCAAGATAGCATTTTATGGTGTAATTCCACATATAACCATGCCATGTTTGAACATATAACATATATGATAAAATGTTTGAACAATATATCATTTTGTGCAAAAAAAAAGTGTAATTTTCCCAAAACTTGTGACAAAATGTAAAATATTCCATGGACTCAACATGCCTCTCAGCAAATAGCTTGGGGTGTCTATTTTCCAAAAAGGGGTCATGGGGGGGGGGGAGGGTGGTTTGAACTGTCCTGGTATTTTATGCACAACATTTAGAAGCTTATATCAAATATCAGCCACTCTTCTAACCACTTGAAGGCAAAGCCCTTTCTGACACTTTTTGTCTGACACTTTTGCAAGAAAATTACTTTGAACCCCCAAACATTATATATTTTTTAAAAGCAAAGGCCCTGCAGATTAAAATGGTGGGTGTTGAAATTTCTTTTTCACACAGTATTTGCACAGCGATTTTTCAAACACATTTGTTTTGGAAAAAACACACTTTGTTTTTTTATTTTAATCCACTAGAACACACTATATTGCCCAAATGTTTGATTAAATAAAAAATATGATCCTAGGCCAAGTACATGGATACCAAACACAACATGCTTTAAAAGTGGGCACAAACATGCAGCGGCAACAAACTACATACATTTTTAAAAGCCTTCACAGGTTACAATTTTAGATCTACTGTTAAAATTACTGCCCTCGATCTGACCTTCGTGGTGATACCTCACATGCATTGTGCAATTGCTGTTTACCTATGACACCAGACCGTCACTTGTGTTTGCCTTTGCGCATGAGCACAGGGGGACAGGGGTGTTTTTTTTTTTTTTTTTTTTTTTTATTATTTATTTTGCTTTTTGTATTATATTTTTAAACTGTTCCTTTCTTTTTTTTATCATTTTTATTGTTATCTCAGAGAATGTAAATATCCCCTATAATAGGAATAGTTAGTGACAGGTACTCTTTTTTTAAAAAATTGGGGTCTATTAGACCCTAGATCTCTCCTCTGCCCTCAAAGCATCCGGCCACACCAATATCGGTGTGATAAAATGCTTTGCCATTTTTACCAATGGCACTGTTTATATTCGGCGAAACCTAAGTCATGAAATGGTTGTAGTAGAAACCTAGGCCATAGAGATGATTGGAGCTATTCTGGTCTCTGATCAGCTCTATGGTCAGCTCTCTGAACCACTGGCTGCATTATCAGGTTGGGAGGGGGGCATGTTCCCTCCCATCAGGTTGGGAGGGGAGATGTTCCTCCCACTGCTTACAAAAAGCAGTCTAGAGGCTAATTAGCCACTAGGATTGCTTTTATATGAAAGCCGACCGCTGGCTGAAAAGAATGATACCAACATGATCATTCTGGTATAACCACTCAAAGTCCAGCAACATACCAGTAAGTTGCTGGTCCTTGTTGGGCATACATTGTAATATTCTTTTTTTCATGTAGCTTGTGGTCTGAACGAAAAAAAGAGATTAATCGTTGGGTATGCCCTCCATTGGAATACCGCCCTTCATCCACCCACTTCTAATGATGGGCATACATGCACCAATTTGTTTTTAACTGTCAGGGCCAGATTAAGAACATCATGGGCCTGGTGCTGAGGATTTTGGTGGGGCCTTTTATAAACAATAAATAAATAAAAATGCAAACTATTTTTTGTTATAACAAATTAAATTAAAGAAAGAGAGGGGGGATGAGGGAGAGAGAAAGAGAGAGAGAGAGAAAGGGGATGAAGGAGGTGTGAGGGGTAAGGGAGGGAGGATGAGAGAGAAAGGGGGGGATGAGAGAAAGAGGATGCACATGAGCATGTGTGGGAATGACATCAACGCAGCCCGGCCAAGGCAAGTGCCCGAAGGCACAGAACCCAGAAGGAAGACCGGGTGAAGATGGAAGTGCCCGGGCCCCGCCGGATTGATCACAGCACAGCACTGGAGGGCTCAGTCTGACAATTTAAGTGTACCCTAATGTGCTAATATGCTGGGCATACTTGTACATTATGGCATAACCTACTCCAGGGCCTCTAAAAAGTAGTAATGTTAGAAAAGTTTACTACCGCTTTAATATCACAGGAGCCTCTCATGGGGCCCCCTACTGACCCTGTGGCCCTTGGGCAGTGCCTAAGTGCATAGTTGTCAACATTTCAAAAATATTTTCAGGGACGCTTTTCTTACAAGCGCTATATTTAGAGTAGCTGGGATCCCCTATGTTCCTCTATACATCACAATAGTAATTACAAAATTAAATAAGTACTAATAATGGGGCAGATATAGATAACAAATATGAGGACTGTGAGATTTCCTTTAGTTGGACTGACAAAAGTGCCCATTCTAGAGCTGGTAACATTGAGGATATTCAGTATAATTTTAAAGAACAGTTTTTGTGGGTAAGAGGCATAGGGGAGGAGTATGGATGGTATAAAAGTGGGAAGTATGTGCAGGTGAGGGAGAGGAATGTGGAGGGTCTAACAGTGGGCACTATATACATGGGAGGAGTGCAGAGGGTATGGCAGAAGGCACTATGTACAGGAGAGGAGTGTGAATGGTATGGCAGTGGGCAGTATGCACAGCAGAGGAGTGTAGAGAGTATGACATTGGGCACTATGTATAAGAGAAGAGTGTGGAGGGTATGACAGTGAGCAATATGTACAGGAGTGTGGATGTAGGGTATGACGGTGGGCACTATGTATAGGAGAGGAGTGTGGAGGGTATGACAGTGAGTAGTATGTACAGGAGAGGAGTGTGGAGGGTATGACAGTTGCACTATATATAGGAGAGAAGTGTGGAGGGTATGACAGTGGGCACTATGTATAGGAGAGAAGTGTGGAGGTTATAACAGTGGGCACTGTGTATAGGAGAGGAGTATTGAGGGTATGACAGTGAGTAGTATGTACAGGAGAGGAGTGTGGAGGGTATGACAGTGGGCGCTATGTATAGGAGAGAAGTGTTGGAGGTATGACAGTGGGCACTATGTATAGGAGAGGAGTATGGAGGGTATGACAGTGAGTAGTATGTACAGGAGAGGAGTGTGGAGGGTATGACGGTGGGCACTATGTACAGGAGAGAAGTGTATGACAGCAGGCACTATGTACAAGAGAGGAGGAGTGTGTAGGATATGACAGCGGGCGTTATGTATAGGAGAGAAGTGTGGAGGGTATGACAGTGAGCAGTATGTATAGGAGAGAAGTGTGGAGAGTATGACAGTGGGCATTATGTATAGGAGAGAAGTGTGGAGAGTATGACAGTGGGCACTATGTATAGGAGAGGAGGATAAAGTATTCTGGGAAGGAAAAATGTAAAGGTTTGTGGAAGGATGTTTAGGGACTGCGTAGTGGTTAAGCGGGCCATACATGGATTGAAATTACACCAATTAAGCAGAGACCAGCCATAGTCGATCTATGTATGGACTAACTGTTTTTACACAAGTCAACCTATTAAGCGTCTTAAGTACAGCCAGCCTGTCAGGTTTTCCCCAAAACAATCAGTGCTGCCAGCTATAGTTAGCAACACTAATCATTGTATTCACTAGCAGAACACAATAACACTTCGGGAGTGATTGCCCCATTCACATGTCAGCAGGTGAGAGGGTGTGTGGGGACAGGCTGGGGAGAGATACTAGTCAGTCCCTGGGTAGGCACTGGTTAGTATCAGAGCCATATACACACATGTTACATACGCCACGATCGTTAGAGCGAGAGCAATAATTCTAGCCCTAGACCTCCTCTGTAACTCTAAACATATAACCTGTAAAAAAAAAGTTTGAAAAATTGCTGCGCAAATATCGTGTAACATAAAAAGTTGCAAAGACCACCATTTTATTCCATAGGGTGTCTGCTAAAACAATATATAATGCTTGAGGGTTCTGAGTAATTTTCTGGCATAAAAAAAATGATGATTTTTACATGTAGGAGAGAAGTCTCAGAATGGGCCTTGGTGGCAAGGGGTTAATTATCATAAGTAATATACAAATAATTATTATGAGCACTGTGAGTTCATCCTCTCAGTCTGCTGCAGAGTGTTCCAGCTTATATTTAACCACTTCAATACAGGGCACTTTCGCCCCCTTCCTTCCCAGCCCAATTTTCAGCTTTCAGCGCTCTAGCGCTTTCAGTGACAATTGCGCAGTCATGCCACACTGTACCCAAATGAAATTTTTATCATTTTGTTCGCACAAATAGAGCTTTATTTTGGTGGTGTTTATTCACGACTCCGTTTTTTATTTTTTTGCGATATAAGCGCAAAAAAGCGGAAATTTGGAAAAAAAAACAATATTTTCTTTTTTCTATTTTAAAAGAAATCCAATAAAATCAAATTTTGTCATAAATTTAAGCCAAAATGTATTCTGCTACATGTTTTTGGTAAAAAAAATTCTGTTAAGTGTATAATAATTGGTTTGTGTGATCACGGACATATGTACGCAAATGATCATGTACATACAGTATGTGTGCAGGTGATCACGTACATATGTGTGCAGATAATCATTGGGACATGTGATTTTAGTGGGACATATGTGGGGGACATGTTTTTATTATTAGGGACATGTGTTTTTATTATTTGGGGACATGTATGTTTTGGGGACATGTGTGGGGACATTGTGTTTATACTGTGTGGTGTGTTTACTGTGTGGTGATTTGTGTGTACACTAGACTAGTGATCAGTGAGTAAAAAGCTGTAAAAAACAGCTCATACTCACTGATCATCAGCCGGCTGCAGCGATCTGCTCTCCTCTCCTCAGCAATGACTTCTGTGTGAGGAGAGGAGGAGCCGATTGCCTAGCAACCGGCTGTTTGTTTACATCACATGACGGCCGTGATTGGACACGGCCGTCATGTGATCAGGAGGGCCAATCACAGAGCCCTCCTGCCGATCTGAGATGCACCATGTCCGGGTGACACGGACGCATCGGGATCGCGCCGCTGCGCGGGCGCGCGCGCGCGCGATCCCGCTCCTTCTGATGGACGTTCCTGAACGTCCTATCAGGAGTAGACGGCTCCCACCCGGCCGTATATGTGCATTGGCCGGGTGGGAAGTGGTTAAACTGGCCGCTCTGTATGTAGCTTCTGACAGGCTGCGCAAGGAGCCCCATATCTCTGGAACCATAGATGATAGCAGCCCCATATTTCAACCAGTGCTGGAGCTACAATCCTTGAAGTCGATTTTTTTTTTTTTTTTGGGCAAATGGGCCTATCTTGAGAAAGGGGCCTGGAGCTGCAGCTCCAATAGCCCCTTATGTTAATCCGGCCCTAACTGTGGTGGTGAAATCACCTCCTACAGCACTGGAGTCGCTGATTTACGCATTGTGGGAGCAAACGCTGTTGCTGTCAAGATAAATAAATCAGTGCTGCAGCTGAATGGCCTAAAAAATATATACTGAAGCATGGGGGTATCCATCCCAAAAGTTAGGAGCAAATCGCTCCTCCACCCCTGCTGCCCCTATCCTTGGGCATATATGCTAATTTTTTTTAACTGTGGTGGTGAAATCACCTCCGACAGCGCTGGAGTCACGGCTTTATGTATCGTGGGAGCAAACGCTGTTGCTGTCAAGATAAATAAACCCATGCTGCAGCTGAATGGTGTACCTGCTAGGCAAATGATGGTTAACAATAAAACAAAGTAACATTACAGTATAACAGTAATGCCGCATACACACGATCAGACTAGAGTCAGCCAGACAGTCCGCCCGTGTGTGGGCTCCGGCGGACTTTTTTTCCCAAAAGTCAAGTCTGGCGGGCAATCTGGCCATCTGTGTGCTAGTCCGCCGGACTTTTGAAATGAACGGACTTGCCCACACGCAGAGGAAAGTCCGTTAATTTTGAACGCGGCTCCAGGTAGACGGGACTAGCGAAGGAAGTCAATGTCGCTGCTTCCATGGGCGAGAGTGACACCTCGCTAGCCCCGTCAGCCCTACGCCAAAAAAACGGCGTGGGGGTACCTCCCAAAGCCCATGTCAGACCCTTATCCGAGCACGCAGCCCGGCCGGTCAGAAAAGGGGGTGGGGACGAGCGAGCGCCCCCCCCCCCCCACTGAGCCGTACCAGGCCACGTGCCCTCAACATGGGGAGGTGCTTTGGGTAAGGGGGGTCCTGCGGCAGCCTACGGCAGCCCTGGAGTCACAACTTTATGTATTGTGGGAGCAAACGATGTTGCTGTCAAGATAAATAAACCCATGCTGCAGCTGAATGGTGTACCTGCTAAGCAAATGATGGTTAACAATAAAACAAAGTAACATTACAGTATAACAGTAAAGTCGCATACACACGTAGCCGTCTGTCCGACATACTTAGTCTGGCGGACTTTCCGCCAGACTGTCCGTCGGACTTTCCGAACGGGCTACTTGCCCACACACGGCACTTTTTCAGCGGACTAATACGGCGTACTAAGTCTGCCGTACTATCTGCCCTACTTTTGAAATGAACGGACTCGCCCACACACGCGGAGGAAAGTCCGCTCATTTCGAGCGGGTCTCCAGGTAGACGGGGCCCGCAAAGAATATGTCGCTGGCCCCGCCGCCTGGTATGGACTTAAAGGGGAACCCCAACGGCGAAAAAAATCGGCGTGGGGGTCCCCCCAAAGTCCACAACAGACCCTTGTCCGAGCACGCTACCCGGCCGGCCAGGAAAGGAGGGGCGAGCGAGCGCCCCCCCCCCTCCTGAGCCGTACCAGGCCACGTGCCCTCAACATGGGGGGTGCCTTGGGGAAGGGGGGGCCGCGCACCTCCCCCCCACCCCAAAGCACCTTGTCCCTATGTTGATGAGGACAAGGGCCTCTTCCCGACAACCCTGGCCGTTGGTTGTCGGGGTCAACGGGCGGGGGGCTTATCGGAATCCGGGAGCCCCCTTTAATAAGGGGGCCCCCGGATACCGGCCCCCCACCCTATGTGAATGAGTATGGGGTACAATGTACCCCTACCCATTCACCTGTAAAATAAAGTACAAAAAAAAACACAACACACAAGATAAAATAATTTATTGCACAGCTACGGGGGTCTTCCGTCTTCGGGGGTCTTCTCGCCAGACTCCTCCGCTATCTTCTTGTAGCTCTTTTACTAGCGGAGGAGCCCGCCATTCTTCTTCGTCGCTGCGGCATCTTCTTCCGACTTCGGGGGTCTTGTCCCCCTCTTCAGTTCTTCTGCCGGGCCACCGCGCCTTCTTATAGCTCTTTTACAGGCGGTGGCCCGGTCTTCTGTCACCGCCGCCGCCTCCGCCTTCCGTTCTTCTTCTTCTGGAGATGTTGACTCGACGTTCTCTCCGGCTGCAATGCCAGGGACGCGCTGCGCTGCCACTTATATAGGGACAAGGGGCGGTGTCACATGGGTTGATGTCACATGGGTTGGTGTCACATGGGTTGGTGTCACATGGTGACCCCGTCCCCTTACGATGTCACAGTCCCGGAGGATGCTGGGACTGTCGCCATGTGACATCAACCCATGTGACATCAACCCATGTGACACCGCCCCTTGTCCCTATATAAGTGGCAGCGCAGCGCGTCCCTGGCATTGCGGCCGGAGAGAACGTCGAGTCAACATCTCCAGGAGAAGAAGAAGAACGGAAGGCGGCGGCGGCGGCCACTGTGCCTTCTTATAGCTCTTTTACAGGCGGTGGCCCGGTCTTCTGCCGCCGCCGCCGCCGCCTTACGTTCTTCTTCTTCTCCTGGAGATGTTCGACTCGACGTTCTCTCCGGCCGCAATGCCAGGGACGCGCTGCGCTGCCACTTATATAGGGACAAGGGGCGGTGTCACATGGGTTGATGTCACATGGGTTGATGTCACATGGCGACAGTCCCAGCATCCTCCGGGACTGTGACATCGTAAGGGGCAGGGTCACCATGTGACACCAACCCATGTGACATCAACCCATGTGACACCGCCCCTTGTCCCTATATAAGTGGCAGCGCAGCGCGTTCCTGGCATTGCGGCCGGAGAGAACGTCGAGTCAACATCTCCAGAAGAAGAAGAACGGAAGGCTGAGGCGGCGGCGGTGACAGAAGACCGGGCCGCCGCCTGTAAAAGAGCTATAAGAAGGCGCGGTGGCCCGGCAGAAGAACCGAAGAGGGGGACAAGACCCCCGAAATCGGAAGAAGAGGCCGCAGCGACGAAGAAGAATGCCGGGCTCCTCCGCTAGTAAAAGAGCTACAAGAAGATAGCGGAGGAGTCCGGCGAGAAGACCCCCGAAGACGGAAGACCCCCGGAGCTGTGCAATAAATTATTTTATCTTGTGTGTTGTGTTTTTTTTTGTACTTTATTTTACAGGTGAATGGGTAGGGGTACATTGTACCCCATACTCATTCACATAGGGTGGGGGACCGGTATCCGGGGGCCCCCTTATTAAAGGGGGCTCCCAGATTCCGATAAGCCCCCCGCCCTCAGACCCCGACAACCAACGGCCAGGGTTGTCGGGAAGAGGCCCTTGTCCTCATCAACATGGGGACAAGGTGCTTTGGGGTGGGGGGGGCCGCGCGGCCCCCCCTTCCCCAAGGCACCCCCCATGTTGAGGGCACGCGGCCTGGTACGGCTCAGGAGGGGGGGGCGCTGGCTCGCCCCTCCTTTCCTGGCCGGCCGGGTAGCGTGCACGGACAAGGGTCTGTTGTGGACTTTGGGGGGACCCCACGCCGATTTTTTTCAGCGTTGGGGTTCCCCTTTAAGTCCATACCAGGCGGCGGGGCCAGCGACGTATCCCTCGCGGGCCCCGCCTACCTGGAGACCCGCTCGAAATGAGCGGACTTTTCTCCGGGTGGGAAAAGTCCGTTCATTTCAAAAGTACGGCGGACTGGCACACACACGGCCGGATTGTCCGCCGAAAGGCGAGTCCGGCGGGAAGATTGGAGTGTAAAACTACATTCTAAGTCCGCCGTACTTTCGGGTCAAAAAAGTATGCCGGAGGCTACACACGGGGGGATTGTTTGGCGGACTTGAGTTTGCCGGACTTTTCCACCCGCTGGTTTGATCGTGTGTACGCGGCATAAGACTTACCATACCTGCAAAGCAAATACAATAAAACATAGTAAAAATAAAACATTACAATCTGTGCAAAAAAAAAAAAATGCCGCAGCATATCCGCCCCTAATATTAGGCCAAATCGTTCCTCCACCCCTGCTTCGGTATATATGCTCTTTTTTTATCTGTGGTGGTGAAATCACCTCCGACAGCGCTGGAGTCACGGTTTTATGTATCGTGGGAGCAAACGCTGTTTCTGTCAAGATAAATAAACCCGTGCTGCAGCTGAATGGGATACCTGCTAAGCAAATGATGGTTAACAATAAAACAAACATTACAGTATAACATACCATACCTGCAAAGCAAATTCTATAAAACATAGTAAAAATAGAGAGAACGACTGATATAGAACAATAGTGAGCAAACAGTAGAGAGCGAGCATAAGAGAGAGAACAATAGAGATAGAAGAAAAATACAACCACAACTATTTTTGGATTTTTTATTTCTATATTTTTCTGTGTGTTTTTTTCCCCACTTTTGTAAAAACTGTAAACTGAACGCTACAGATTAGGGTCTCTCAAAATGTGGTGGCCATCACATATTTCGAGATCCCAAGTTAGTGTGCCTATGACTGTGTGGTGCTGTACCCTACTCTAAAACTCCACTAGTTTGTGGTAGCATTTGAAACATTCAACAATGCAGAGACCAGGTTGGTCAGGACAGGAGGGACTATAAAAGCGGGTGTCACGCCTAAATCCGCGTTTACTGGAGACACATCTTTTTGGGGGGTTTCTTTGGGTAGGGGTACCAGGGAGGAAAAAAGGAAAATGCTCTCATGCAGCCGGCTCACTGCATTTGGATTGGAAAGTTGGGCAAGAGCACCGTCTGGAAACAGAAGGCTCTGACAATCTCTTCCTGGAATTTAAGGAAGGATCCAGTCCGTCCTGAAGCTCTGTATAACGCATGAACATTCAGGAAAGCCAATTGAAATACGTATACAGACACTTTTTTGTACCAGCACCTGGCCTTACGGGCAATTTTGTAGGGTGCCAAAAATTGGTTGTTGAGGTACACCCTTCCCATGTTAAGGTTGTATTCATGGACACAGAGGGGTTTCTCCACAACACCAGTCGCCATAGGAATTTGGACTGCCGTGTCTGCATGAAGTGAGGACAGAACAAAACCATTCCGTGAATCCCTCCACTTCACTGCTAACAAATGATTACACCTCAAGCAGGCTCTCTCCCGCCTGTCTAAGTCAGGATTCCACAAACCATTGAGGGAAGCCCCGGCGATTAGATTGCACGGTGCCACATGCGCCAATTCCATAATCAAAGAGGTGACTAAAAAGTGGCGCGCTCGTGTAACAATTGTCCACATACAAGTGGTACCCCTTTCCTAATAAGGGTGACACCAAGTCCCACATTATCGTCCACATCGTCCCACCCCCCCCAACTTGGAGTTGTACTATTATAATTATAAGGGGTATAGTAGTATCGTGTTTTTGGTGGTGGTGTCTGCGACATATGAATTCCTCTATGTGTCAGATGTCGGAGTCATCGCCCAGACAGAGTTCTACAGATGGCTCCAGATTGGTAGCTTGGGCTTGACACCTCCAGAAGACAACATACTGGAACTCCCATTCGTCTTCATAGCGGATAAAGCATTTTCGCTGGGGGACCATCTTCCCATTATCTATGAGGACCCTCACCCCGAACCCGAGGGTTTTTAATTACCGGCTGGCCAGGGCCAGAAGAGTGGTTGAAAGTGCCTTTGGTATAATGGCCAGCGGGTTCCGCCTATTCCTTACTGCATTCAATATGGCGGAATATAAACAAAATCACATGGTTCTTTCCTGCTGCATTTTACAAAACTTTTTACGCAAAAATACATCCAACTCAGTTGCCACTGAGGCCGGCTTACCGGATCAAACTCTGACGGCACTTGAAGCTGGCCATCCTGGCTTGTCCCCATAAAGCGACCGCGAAGTACAGCAAAGATATCTGGAGTACTTTGCGGATGGGGGGGGCATTGATATGCCAGATAATGTATAACATCTTTTAAATAAATTTGTTGCTAAAAGCTGAACTCATATTTCATTTGATTTACTGCTTGTGTTTATTTTAGGTGTCTGCTACACACACACACATTGTTTTTGTTGTTAATGTATGTAATGCATTATTAATAAAATAATCATCTTTTTCAACTCCATGAATTATTGCTTGCAGTCCCTAAAATGGCCTGATTGGGCCAAATTTTAGAGCACTGTGGGGGTTATTTACTAAAGGCAACTCCACTTTGCACTCCAAGTGCACTGAAAGGAGTTGACTTTAGTAAATAACTCCCATTGTCACTGTAACTACACCAACTTACTCCAAAAACTGGTATTGAGCATTGAAAGAAGAAGCCACACATTGTTGAGTCAAAACATTTTACTCCAAGCACATTCACATGTGCGTTATAAAAGATTTTTTTACAAACCAACATCTTTGGTGTATAACGTGTGTGTGGGAGTATATAGCCTTTTTTGTGGCTAAACAGGCATGTTTAATACCATAACATCCACAACTCAGGAACTTACAAAGTTCAACTTTGATAAAGTGAAGGACATATGAGATATTAGTATGTCAAAACTGTGTTGATTTTGCCTTCATCAGATGGGGTGATCTCACCACTGTAAAAGCCAAATTTTGAAGATGCACACAAATTGGGACTCACAAACGTGGATTTTTTTTTTTTTGTTGGAAAGTTTTGCTGCTCTCAAACATTTGTGTGCGGAAATTCCGACAGCAAATGTTCGATACATTTCACATGGTCAGACTTTCCGACAACAGGTTCACATTGAACATTTCCTGTCGGAAAGTCCGATCGTGTGTATGCGGCATTTGTTACACAAAAACTATGCAATTCACAATATTTAATAATGCTTACAGTAAACTACTAGTTATAGTAAACCTGCTTAGCCTATAAACCTGTATTTTTACATGTAAAATACCCATGAACAATAACAATATCAACCTTTCAACAATTCCCAGTTAATTTACTAATTGTTGAAAACATAATTTTAGCCTGTTTTTACCATTCTAATGTATATCTTGATTTACCTTCTGCATTTCATTTTACCTAAAACAAATCATAAAATGTCTGTTTAATGTGCAGTCTGTAGATTATGTGGAGAGAGGAATGTTTTTTGTAAAAGAACACGCTGCATTAATTGCCTTCTTTGTGATATGAAAAGGTTGAATTAGCTGTGAGTGTTGCTTAGAATAACTGTACCCACCTACACACATCATTTACAGACCTATTCTTTTGTACTGAAGGCAACCAAGGCGTTTGATCTCCCTAACTAGTTATTTGGGCTGTGTTCATAACCTGGTTTAAACAATTTCACAGTGGTAACTAACATTTCTAAAGACGAATGTAGGATTAAAGTGCATCAGGTACAGAGAACAATTTGCACACATTTATAAAGCTTCTGGAACAAGTTTTTCTTGTGATGTTGCCAGCAAGAATGGCACAGTATTTCCGGCCACCTCCAGGATGACTCACTGAGCTCTCTCCTGACTTAATTTATCAAGGGATTCACAGCCCCGTTCCAAACAAGCCAGGTGTATTTTTCCACAGAAAATTGCATAAGCACAGCTGGGAAACTGCTACTTCAATAACTTTGGTAGTTAAAGTGGAGGGCCACCCTGAAAACCAAAAAATGTTAAAAATGACAAAAAAATAAAAAAAAAATAAAATGAGAAAATTTTTTTTTTTTTACTTACCAGAAATGCCTGCTGCTAGGCACTTTATCCTAATCTTCCTCTTCCTCCTCCGCGGAGATCTTCCATCTTCTGTCTTCGTCGCGGCGTCTTCTGGGTAATGGGTCGCGCTGTGTTCTGGGAACTGTGTGTTCCAGAACACAGCGCGTCCCATTCAGAAAGCACTGCGGGACTCGCGCATGCGCAGTAGTTCCGGGACTCGCGCATGCGCAGTAGGAAACGGGCAGTGAAGCCGTAAGGCTCCGCTGCCTGTTTCCCTTACAGGGAATGGCGGCGCCGGGACCCGAGAGCCGAGGGATGGCTCGGCCTCGGGCGGCCGACATCGCGGGCGCCCTGGACAGGTAAGTGATTTTATTAAGTCAGCAGCTGCAGTGTTTGCAGCTGCTGACTTTTTTTTTTTTTTTTTTTAAACTGGCCCTCCTCTTTAAGATGACAGCAAAATGAGATCTCAGAGTTGTCATGTTTTACATTATGGAGAATGCTGCAAGAGGAAAGAGACTTGGTAACTCTTTACACGTGTTTGCCATTGTGTCACTACAGGGGTGGGTAGTACTATGAACGCTAACTGTAAGATCTGAATTTTGGGAGTGAAAGAAATATGTCAGTGGGTGACTAACTTTCCATCCATAATAAAAAAAAAATTGCAGTTTTAAATGGATCTGACTCTGAACATTGTAAGTCCAACCAAAACATTGTCTTTTTCAGTCTTGGACATTGTGGGGAAGAGTTAGAACTGATGATTTTTTTTTTTACTGATATTTGGGGCTCTGTTGGAGAAATGCAATTCACTTTTTGCCACAGTGACTACGGGGTACCCCAAAGCATCCTCCCAATGTTGAGGGCATGTGGCTTGGTACGGTTCGGGGGGGGGGGCGCTCTCCAGTCTCCCCCTCTTTTCCTGCGCCCTGCCAGGTTGCGTGCTCGGATAAGGGTCTGGTATGGATTTTGAGTGGGACCCCCACGCCATTTTTTTCTTAATTTTTTTTTTCTTAATGCTAACATGACCTGTGTGCAAATAGCCTTAAAAAAATAAAAACACCATATAAGTGAACCAGCGTAAAAAAAAAAAAAAAAAAGTTGAAAGATGCGCCTGTTCAACTTATGCAAATGCATCTACGTGGCTTGACATTTACTAACATTTTGCTGGCGCAGTGAACCAAAGCACTTAAACGTGTGCAAATGCCACTTGCGCATGCGCATTGCATAAATTGACCTCGCGCAGTTCCAAGTGTATTTGCAGGCGCAGCAGGCTTGCTCAGAGAAACTTACTTTTCCATTCTATTTTGGGCATATTTGTTACTTGGACAGTTATAACTATACTTCCTCACATCACCCACATCACCTCCATAATATTGGCACTTCCACCTTCTTTTAATTCTGAGTTGAATAATGTGTGCGCCATGTCTATAGTGTCCTGTGCGCCGGCATGATAATAGTAAATGGGGAATTGCGTTGTGCTACAGGCGCAAATGCTTTGAGAATACGAAAATGGCCGTTGCGCATCAGCGTGCGCTGCAACTCATGTCACAAACCATTTGTAAATAAGCCCCAGCGTGTGTATAGAATGGTCTGTCCCATCCAAACAGACAAACAACGCAAATATAAGCCTGGTGCACAAGGCACAGCAAAACCCCTCAGGATGCTTATTAGACGGACCAGTAAGAATTTAAAATATTAGCTTTATTAGAAAAAAATCATGGAATATATGTATGTATATAAAAATACATTATAAAATCAATCGATCAATACATCAGCATGTATATCACAGTGTTAGCCCTGCAAGGGGCCTAGAACAGGTAGATCATTGAGGATGACGCCAACATGTTTCAGATTATACGTCCTTTTTCACAGGCATTAAAGTCATCTCATGTATACATGTTCTACAGTGTAAACATAGCAATATTAGTGCAATGGTATGGTTGCAATGCAAATTATTATACAGCTCAAGTAGAACAGCCAGTGAATATAAAACAATTCTATTACAAAACAGAAAAAAATTATTGTTATGAGTGTTAATGACACTCACATGCCTTGGCTTCCCACTGGGCCAAACAGAGGGGGGCTGACACTGTATATATGGATATATGTAGCACTGATGTACACAATAAGGATGTGCAGCTGACAGTAATGTTGACAGTAAGAGAATGTAGCACCCCTTTACCCCTGGGTGGTTGAGAAAGACCCCTAGGCAGCTCACTAGTAGCTCTATACTTCTCTTATAATAGTTAGTTGACCCTTTAAGAGCAGCCAAGCAGAACAAAGGCCCTATGCAACAAATTACAGGTACCTTAATGGATGAGCATTAGGAAAGTTTTGCCTCGTCCACTGGCAGCAGCTTCTACCCAGCTCTTCAACACAGAAGCCTCCTCCTAAAATACTCTATACAGCCAGTCATCTTCCTTCTCTGCTTCATCTGGATGTAACCTCCAGTTGTTGTTGCTTAGTCGTGTCTGACTCTTCGTGACCTCATGGACCATAGTGCGCCAGGCTTTTCTGCCCTCCACTGCCTCCCTCAGCTTGCTTAACTTCATGTTCATTGTTTCAATGATGCTATCTATCCATCTTCTTTTCTGACCTCTTATCTGTCCTCTTCTCCTTTTTCCTTTCATGTTTCCCAAAATGAGGGTCTTTTCCAGTGAGTCCTCTCTTCACATTAGGTGGCCAAAGTATTTGAGTTTAAGCTTCAGGATCTGTCCTTCCATTAAATATTCAGGGTTGCGATGTCCCCGCGCTGTACAAGCAGCTCGTCCTCCGCTCGATTCATCACGGAGCCGATCTCCGTTCCCTGCGAGCATTGCGACGCACAGGGACAGAGATCGGCGCCAAATTCAAAAAGTGAAACACACAGTATACATACAGTATAATGTAATCTTACAGATTACATTGCTGTATGTAATAATTTCACATCCCCTTTGTCCCTAGTGGTCTGCCCAGTGCTCTGCATGCAGGTTTATATTATAAAAACTGTTCTTTATGCCTGGAAACTGGAGATTGTCCATAGCAACCAAAACTGTCCCTTTACATCAAAAATGATTTTAGACCAGCTAGAAAACAGCAATAATAAATTGGAATCACACGCAGAATTGAGCGATAGTGATTTGTGGGGAGATCCGTCATCAAATATTGAAAAGTAATCACAGTGACAATTCTGCAACTGAGCAAATTTCAGTGTTTTTGATTTGATTACATTATTGAATAATTTGTATTATTGTTATATTAATATTTGGTACCATTATTTATAATTATTTATTATATTATAATTTATGATTTCATTTTTCAAACTTTATCATACCCAGGATGTCTGCTAGACTCTGGTTTGGACAGATTTAAGTGAGTTATTGCTAAGAATTACAGGACTAGAATATAAAACACCAAATTTTCTTGCAAAATAATTGTACCGCTTTTAGCACCTAAAATCCGAAATAATCATACCGCCAGGGAGGTTAATTTCAAGGTTATAGTCACTGTCTGCCATGTTCTTTGAGCCTAGAAAGATAAAATCTGTCACTGTTTCCATTTCTTCTCCTTCTTCTATTTGCCAAGGAGTGATGGGACTGGTTGCCATGATCCTAGTTTTCTCGATGTTGCATTTCAGGCCAGCATTTGTGCTCTCCTCTTTCACCTGTATTAAGAGACTCTTTAGTTTTTCTTCACTTTCTGTCATTAGTGTGAAATCGTCTGCATATCTCAGGATGTTGATATTTCTCCCTGAGATCTTAATTCCGGCTTGTGATTCATCGATCCTGCCATTTTGCATGATGTACTGTGCATATAAGTTAAATAAGTAGAGTGATGCTATACAGTCTTGTCACATTCCTTTCTCAATTTTGAACCAGTTAATTGTTCCATGTCCTGTTCTAACTTTTGCTTCTTGACTTGCATAAAGGTTTTTCAGAAGACAGGTTTGTCTGGTATTTCCATTTGTTTCAGTATTTGCTACATCTTGTTGTGATCCACACAATGGAAGGCTTTACGGTAGTAAATAAGGCAGAAGTAGACATTCTTTTGGAACACTATTGCTTTCTCCACAATCCAGCGAATGTTGGCAATTAGATTTCTAGTACCTCTGCTTCTTCTAAATCCAGTTTGTACCTGTGGTAGCTCTCAATTCACATGCTGCTGAAGCCTGGCTTGTAGTTTTGTAAGAATAACCTTGCTAGCGTGTGAGATGAGTGCGATTGTACAGTACTTTGAACATTCTTTGGCTCTGCCCTTCTTTGGTATTGGAATGTAAATGGGCATCTTCCTGTGGACATTGTTGAGTTTTCCAAATTTTTTGGCATATTGAGTGCAGCACTTTAACAGAATTATATTTTAGGATTTAAAAAAAAATAACTCAGCTGAGATACCATTACTTCTGCTAGCTTTGTTATTAGCAATGCTTTCAAGGCCCACTTGACTTCACTCTCCAGGATATCCAGTTCAAGGTCAGTGACTGCATCATCGTGGTTATATGGGACATGCATATCTTTCTTGTATAGTTCTTTTGTGTATTCTTGCCATCTTCTTCTTAATCTCTTCTGCTTCTGTCAGGTAACTGCCATTTTTGTCTATTATCATGACCATCTTTGCACAAAGCTTCCCCTTGATATCTCCAATTTTCCTAAAAAACTCTGTAGTCTTTCCCATTCTGTTGTTTTACTTTAATTCTTTGCATTAACTTTTTAAGAAGGTATTTTTGTCTCTTCTTGCTATCCTCTGGAAGTCTGCATTCAGTTGTTTATATTTTCCTCTTTCTCCATTACCTTTTGCCTTCCTTCTTTGTTCAGCTATTTGTATAGCCTCATCAGATCGGCACTTTGCATTCTTGCATTTGTTCTTCTTTGGGATGCTTTTCATCGCTGCATCTTGTACGATGTTACACACTTCCAGTTACATAGTTACATAGTTAGTAAGATTGAATAAAGACACCAGTCCATCCAGTTCAACCTGAATGAGCATCTACAATTGTCCCTATTCATGTACATTGCACACTCACATTGGTCCCTACCCTCAAGGAGCCCATAGTTCCTCTGGCACTCTGTCCATCAGATCTTTTTTTATTTTTATTCTTTATTAAATTTTTCATTTTCCATGTTTTAGTAAAAATGAAACAAATAATCCACATCTTACATTGCATTTCAATCATTAATCAAAAACCCCTCATTACCCCATCCACCCTCCCCTGTGCACTATATCTCAACCCTATATAGCAATCCAATCTCTCTCTTCTCTTTTGCTTTTTAATTTTCTCGGACTCCCTCCTCTTCTCCTATCACTCCACTCCAAGTTCTAATTTCCTTGAGTTATCTCCCACACATACCTCCAAGAACTTTTAAAGCTATCCCACTCTTTCCATTTGTCTTTCCGCTCCGCCTCTATTTCCTGTTCCTCCTCTCTATCTTGCTTCCACTCTAGTTTTTGTATGTAATTTACTCCATATATCCAGTCACGTATCATGGGACTTTCTATTTTTTGCCATTTTCTTGGGATCAGTCCCTTTGCGACATTGAGTAAGGTTGAGATTATCGAGGCTTTATATTGTCTCACCGGACTTCTTGTCCCGTGGAACAAACAAACCCATGGATCAACAGGGATAGATTCATTAGTTATTTTCTTTATGAGTTCTATAATCCCTGTCCAAAATTTTTTTATGATGGGACATTCCCACCATATATGGAACATTGTATCTCTCATTTTACACCCTCTCCGACACTCTGGTGAAATCTCAGGTTGAAAACTACTCACTCTATCCGGGGTCAGGTACCATCTAGCTAGGCATTTATAATTTATTTCCGCCGTCTTAGAGTCCAATGCCGATTCATGTGTCAATCTCCATATTTTTCATAATCTACCCTTAGTACAACTCGTGCCTATTTCCCTTTCCCATTTCTTGACCTCCCATCTCTCTTCCTCCAAGCGGATTTTATATACTCGAGCAATACTATTTTTTGAATTTCCCTTCATCATCAGGGTTTCCATCTTTGTATAATCTTCTTCCGATCGAATTGAGTCTGGTAATTTCTCCACAAAATTTTTCAACTGGTTGTACCTCCATATGTCAATTTTCCACCATTCTGTGTCTAATTGCAATACTTGCATAGTGCACATTTTGCCTTTATCTGTTACAGCTTTCACTTGAACATCTTTTTTTAACCAGTTCCCACCCACCTTCCTCTTCCCCGGTGCAAAAAAATCATTATCCTTTAAATAAATCAATGGAGAATTATATTTCCATTCTTTTTGTGCATGTACTCTATCCCATATTTTAAATGTAGTGCGAATGATATCATGTGTCTCCTGTCCCAATTTCCTATATCGTGGTGGGTTCCATATCATGTGACCCAAGTGTATGTCACTCATGTTGAATTCAATATTCCTCCATCTTTTCTCACTATTCTCCCTTGTCCATTCAACTAACTGTGATAGTACAAGCGCATAATAATATTTTTTTTAAATCAGGCACCGCAAGGCCTCTGTATTTTTTCCCTTGATGTAAAACTGTAGCTGAAATACTAGGTCTTTTATTATGCCATATAAAACTAGAGATAATACTGTTTAGGGTTCCAAAAAACATTTGAGGTATCGATAGTGGGAGCATTTGAAATTTATAAAGGATTTTGGGGGTTATCATTTTTATCGCGTTTATTCGCCCGAACCATGATAGGGGACCAGTTGACATTTTTTTCATTTCCCTTCTTATCTCGTCCAATAACGGAATATAATTTATAAGGTAAGTTTTCCTCAGAGTGTCCGTTAATCTAATTCCCAAATACTTAATGTCTCGTTTCCATGTAAAATGGAATTCTTTTACAAGCCTTCTTTCCTCCAACTTATTTATATTGATATTAAGTATTTCTGACTTTCTGAGATTTATTTTAAGATTAAAAAATTCTCTGTATTTTTTCAAAACACCCAGCAAGTTGGGAATCGTTGTCTTGGGGTCCGAAATGAAAAAGAGCACGTCATCAGCAAAAGCTGCTACCTTGTGCTCCTCCTCACCCACCCTTATTTCCCTAATGTCCACACTATTCCTAATGTACGCTAATAAAGGATCCAATGATAGTATGAACAACAAGGGAGACAAGGGGCAACCTGTCGAAGGCCTTTTTGGCATCCATTGGCAGGAGTAGACTGGAGTCCCCTCCATTCCTGGCTGCCTGTAAGAGCATTAAAGCCCGGACCCCATTATCCCTACCTTCCCTGCCAGATATAAATCCGACCTGGTTGGGGTGACCCAACTCGGTCATCTTCTCCTTTAATCTATTTGCCAATACACTAGTGTAGAGTTTAGTATCCGCATATAGTAGAGCGATAGGTCTATATAGTGTATAACTAGAACATAGTTTATTACCCTTTCCTTCCTTTAATATCAATGTAATAGAGGCAGACAATGCATCTCTCCCTATATTACATTCTCTACCCAATTGATTCCAGTACTGGCATAGTTTGGGTACTAAAATGTCTTTAAGGTACAGCGATGTGTACCCACCTGGCCCCGGGGGGGGGGGGACTTTATTAAAGCTTCATATATTTCTTTCTCAGTTATTGATCTATCCATGAGGGTCCTATCGTTCTCTGATAATTATGTTAATGTGCTATATTCACAAAATTCTCGGATCCTTACTTCCTCTTCTTGCCCATCCTGGAGTTTCTCCTTAACTGCATAGAGAGACTCACAATAGTTCCTAAATTCCTGTGCTATCTCATTTGTAGTGTAGACAGTTTCTCCAGCTTTATTTTGGATTTTGTCAATAAAGTTAACCTCTCTTTTCTTTTTAACCATCCTGGATAAGTGTTTACTTGATTTATTTACCCATAAATACTGATCCTGTGTTATCCCATTAATCTCCTTCCTAGATTCTAATTCCATAATGTAATTTAATTCTTCCCTTTTATTAACCAAAGCATGAAAAATCTCCTGAGGTTGTCCATTCAGGTTTTTATGTTCTTGTTCATCAGATCTAATCCCTTAAATCTGTTTGTCACCTCCACTAAGTATTTACAAGGGATCCAATTTAGGTAGATTTAGGTCATATCTGAAATGTCTAGTGGTGTTTCCCACTTTCTTCAATTTAAGCGTGAATTGTTCCATAAGAAGCTCATGGTCTGTGCTACATTCAGCTCCAAGTCTTGTTTTGACTGACTTATAGAGCTTCTCCCTTTTTGGCTGCAGATAATATAATCAATCTGATTTCTGAATTGACCATCCGGTGATGTTTGTGTAGAGTCGCCTCTTTGGTTGTTGGAAAAGAGTGATTGTTATTACCAGTGTGTTCTCTTGACAAAACTCTATTAGCCTTTGTCCTGCTTCATTTTATACTCCAAGGTCATATTTACCTGTTATTCTGGATATGCTTTGAATTCCTACTTTAGCATTCACATCTCCCATTATGAGAAGGATATCTTTTTCTGGAGTTAGTTTTAAAAGGTGTGGATCTTCATAAAAGTGGTCAATGTCAGCTTCTTCAGCATCAGAGGTTGGTGCATAAGCTTGGATTATTGTGATGTTGAATGGTTTGACTTGGGTACGGGCTGAGATCATCCTGTCATTTTTGGGATTGTCCTCTAGTATTGTTTTTTCTCACTCTATTGAGTCTTTTTGTCCACAGTAGTAGATATAGTAGTCATCTGAGTTGAATTTGCCCATTTTAGACCATTTTAGTTCACTAATTCCCAAGATATTGATGTTTAATCTTGCCATCTCCTGTTTGAAAACAACCAGCTCACCTTGATTCATTGATTACATTGCAGGTTCCTATGCAGTATTCTTCTTTACAGCTGCATCCTTCCTTCCACAGCTGAGAGTCCTTTCGGCTTTGGCCCAGCCATTTCATTAGTTCTGGAGCTACTTGTAATTGCCCTCTGCTCTTCCCCAGTAGCAGTATGGACACCTTCCAATCTGGGGGACTCATCTTCCGGTGTCATACCTGTTAGCCTTTTGTTTCTGTTCATGAGTTTTTTTTTGGCAAGGATACTTGATTAGGTTGCCATTTCCTTCTCCAATGGATCACGTTTTGCCAGAATTCTCCGCTGTGACCTGTCCATCTTGGCTACATGGCATAGCTTGTAGCTTCACTGAATTGCGCAAGTCCCTTCGTCATGGCAAGGCAGTCATCCATAAAGGGGGTATCCTCCAGTAAGACAGTAAAAATCCCTTGAGCCCTAAGACACGGACTACGTTCTGTCTCCTTAGGCCCAGGCTTAGAACCTTTTTTCAGTAACACCCTCTCTAGGCAGCAGGCCTGGAAGGTAAAGACCTTCTTTGATGGTTAGAGCCCAAAAAGAAAACAGTGACACACAATGGCATCCTCTCCCAATCAGCAGTCTTGTAGGAAAGACCCTTCCCGAAGATTGTGTCAAATATTTATTCTCTTCCCTAGCATGCATCACTGGTGATAAACCTTCTAATAATTGGCCAGAGTAAAATAAATATTCATTATTCATAACAATGTTTCCTCATTGTTTCCAACAGGCAGAATTAAACAATATTCTGAACCTAGAGGAAACCCAACAAACAGAGAAACAATATCAAGCAGAGAACAGATGGATTAAAGCCTAAATGCCCACTAAATTTAGACTAACAACACTCCAGCTCAATGTTGAATCCCTACAAGGCCCTAGATATCAGTGGAAACCCAACAGCGGCCCTAATTATTGTCCACTCTATTCAAAACAAAGTAAACATTTTCTTTACTTTTCTCTACTTGAAGGCCAACAGTTGATGTATTTTCTTCAGACTAAATAATTAAAAAAAATTGCAGTATAAAGTATTTATATTTAGGCCCCTTTCACACTGGGCCGCTTTCCAGGTGCTACAGCGCTAAAAATAGCACCTGCAAAGCGCCCTGAAACAGCCACTGCATCTCCAATGTGAAAGCCCTTAGGCTTTCACACTGGGGAGGTGCGCTTGCAGAACGGTCAAAAAAGTCCTGCAAGCCGTATCCTTGGAGCAGTGTATTTACCACTCCTAAAGCGCCCCCACCCATTGAAAACAATGGGGTAGCGCTGCAAACACGCCGGCAAAGCGCCGCTGCAGCGGCACTTTGCGGGCGGTTTTAACCCTTTTTTGGTTAAAACCGCCCCGCTAGCGGGCAAATAGCGCACTAAAACAATGGTAAATGCTAAATATAGCGGCGCTTTACCACCAGCTCCCGCAGCACTTTAATGTGAAAGTAGCCTTAACCACGTATGGACCGCCCGCCGCAGTTTTACGGCAGCTGTTTGAAGGAGGATATCATTGTTATGGCAACAGCTAACTGCCATAACCCCGGTATCCCCTTCCTCAGCGGGCAGTCCGCTACAAGATAAAAGTGGTCTCTGTGGCATATTCACCACAAGATCACTTTTATCAGTAGTAGGAGAGCCCCCCCCCCCCCTCCCACCGCGATCCAGTGCCCTTCGCTGCTTACCGGAGCCGTCAGCAGCAGAGGAGGCGAACACATCTTGTCTCCTGCTTGGTATGGAGACGAGTGAGGGGAAGATGGCCCCCACCGGTCTCCATACAATTGCTGGGCGGAAGCGACATCAAAACGTCACTTCTGCCCACAGCTCTTAAAGGGACTTTTTTTTTTTTTATTGCATTTTTAGTCTAAATATGAGATCTGAGGACTTTTTGACCCCAGAGCTCATATTTAAGAGGACCTGTCATGCTTTTTTCTATTACAAAGGATGTTTACATTCCTTGTAATAGGAATAAAAGTGAACATTTTTTTTTAAACAGTGTAAAAATAAAAAGGAAAAATAAATAATAACACATTTTTTTTGTCAAGCTCGCGCACAGAAGCGAATGCATACGTGAGTAGCGCCGCATATGAAAACGGTGTTTAAATCACACATGTGAAGTACCGCCACAATCGGTAGAGCGAGAGAAATAATTCTACCCTGCAGACCTCCTTTGTAATGCAAAACATGCAACCTGCAGAATTTTTTAAACGTCGCCTATGGAGATTTTTAAGGGTAAAAGTTTGTCGCCATTCCACGAGCGGGCACAATTTTGAAGCATGACATGTTGGGTATCAATTTACTCGCTGTAACATTATCTTTCACAATATAAAAAAATGGGCTAATTTTACTGCTGTCTTATTTTTTAATTCAAATAAGTGAATTTTTTTCAAACAAAGTGTGCTTGTAAGACCACTGCTGCAATACAGTGTGAAAAAAAGTATTGCAATGACCGGCATTTTATTCTTTAGTGTGTTAGAAAAAATATATATATAATGTTTGGGGGTTCTAAGTAATTTTCTAGCAAAAAAAACTGTAAACACCAAAACCTCAAAACGAGGCTGGTCCTTAAGGGGTTAAAGTAGGGAAGAGTTACTGGATTACTTTTACAGGTGGTGGAAGGGAGTCTCACCCACCTCCCACTGTCAAACTTAGCGGGCTCTCTCGTCCAATCGGGGAGCTGCTAGGGACGTGATATTGTAACTCCCACTGTGTGATGTCAGAAACAAGAAGCAACAATTCATCACTTCCCATTTCGGCCTCATGTAAACAAGCCTTTACCGGCTTGAACAAATATCTAATCAAACTGATCTTGGTTTGATCAGATGCTTTGGAGGGCACAGGAGAGATCTGGGATTTATTAGACCCCAAATCTCTCCATAAAGAGGACCTATCATGGCTCATGCTATCGAAAACGATGTTGTTAATTTCTTCTGATAGCAATAAAACAGATAGTATAAAAAATAACGAAACAGTGAATTTGTTTTTAAATAAAATAAATAATAATAAAAATAAATAAATTTAAAGCATCCCCCGTGCTTGTGCACAAAGGCGAACACAAACGTAGATTGCGCATGTATATGGAAATGGTGTTCACACAACACATGAGAAATCACTGTGGACGTTACAGTTAGAGCAGGAATTCTAGCACCAGACTTCCTGTGTACCTCTAAACTGGTAACCTGTAAAGGCTTATAAAGTGTCGTTGAGATTTAAGTATCGTGGTTTGACGCTGTTCCATGATCTATTTGCTCAGCATAACATCATATTTTATATTTTACCAAACAGTGGATTATTATATTGTGTTTTTGTGCATTCAAATTTACTAAAGTGTGTTTTTTCCAAAAATAAAATACATTAAGGAAATGCTGTACAAATACTATGTGACATTGCAATACCCACCATTTTATTTTCTAGGGCCTCTGCTAAAAATAAATAAAAATAAATAAATACACACACACACACACACACACACACACATATATATATATATATATATATATATATATATATATATATATATATATATACATACATACATACATACATACATACACACAGTGCCTTGCAAAAGTATTCACCCCCTTGGCTTTTTACCTATTTTGTTACATTACAGCCTTTAGTTCAATGATTTTTTAAATCTGAATTATGTGATGGATCAGAACACAATAGTCTAAGTTGGTGAAGTAGAATTAGAAAAATATATACATATTTTTTTTTTTTTTTTTTGTAAAAAGAAACATTTAATGTTAGAAAACCATAGAAAATAAATAGTTTCTTTTTTTCTCACAAACTTTTTATAACCATTAAGGAGTGAACATACATAGGAATTAAATCTCAGTAACAAAAGATACAGAGGGGCATTGTGGAAAGGAGGAGTTGTTCCCTTCAGTCATTACACTTTCAAAATATTTGCATAGTCCATTTATTTCAGGAATTTAACCTGATTTAAACAACAGAATTGCAACTTGGCCCAGGTAGAAGTAAATGAAATGCTTGGTCTCATGTGTGACGTAGCTGCCAAAGTTTCTGCCCACAATGCAGTGCCATGTAGGGTTATATTTCTTGTCAAATTCCTTCTTGATATGGGCAGCGATGTCCTTCTCGATGTTATATTTCTCCAGGGCTTGGGTGGCACACTCCACAGAGTCCTGCTGCATCTCCTCCGACATGTCGGCATTCTTAATGACGGCTTTCCTTTCACTCATGGTGGCAGTGTTCCTGGTGTTTTCTCTTCTCAGTCACCGCGTTGTCTCACACACTGCCCACATATTTTTATATATACAAAACTATTTGTTCAAACAATTTTTCAGAAATAAAAAAAACTGATAATTGGCATGTGCGTATGTATTCACCCCCTATGAAGCCCATAAAAAGCTCTCGTGCAACCAATTACCTTCAGAAGTCACATAATTAGTGAAATGATGCCCACCTTTGTGCAATCTAAGACGCCTTTCACACTGGGGTGTTTTTCAGGCGTTTTTCAGGTGCTTTAGCGTTACAAAAAGGGCCTGTAAAGCGCTTGAAAGAAGCCTCATCTCCAGTCCCAATGTGAAAGCCTGAGTGCTTTAAGAGCCCTTTCAAAATGTCAGCGCCCGAAAAACACTCGTAAAGCTCTGATTAAACTAGCAGCGCTTTACAAGCGTTTTTCAAGCGTTATTGGGGTGCTGTTAACCCATGCTAGCGGCCAAATAAAGCGCCCACAAAACGCTACTGCCAGTAGCGCTTTTCAAGCGCTTTACAGGCACTTCCCATTGATTTCAATGGGAAGGGGCGCTTTAGGAGCGTTGTATTCACCGCTCCAAAAGCGCTGCAAAGAAGCAGCTTGCAGGACTTTTCTTGACGCCCTGCCAGCGCAGAGCCTCAGTGTGAAAGCACTCGGGCTTTTACATTGGAATTGCAGTTGCGGCTTCTTTCAGGTGTTTTACAGGCGCTTTTTTTAAAGCTAAAGCGCCTGAAAATGCCCCAGTGTGAAAGGGATCTCAGTGTGAAAGCACTCGGGCTTTTACATTGGGATTGCAGTTGCAGCTTCTTTCAAGCAAGCGCTTTACAGGCGCTTTTTTTAACGCTAAAGTGCCTGAAAAACGCCTGAAAAACACCCCAGTGTGAAAGGGGTCTAAGTGTCACATCATCTCTGATTACATATACACACCTTTTTGAAAGACCTCAGAGGCTGCAACACCTAAGCAAGAGGCACCACTAACCAAACACTGCCATGAAGACCAAGGAACTCTACAAACAAGTAAGGGACAATGTTGTTAAGAAGTACAAGTCAGGGTTAGGTTATAAAAAAAAAAAATTCAAATCTTTGATAATCCCTAGGAGCACCATCAAATCTATCATAACCAAATGGAAAGAACATGGCACAACAGCAAACCTGCCAGGAGACGGCCGCACACCAAAACTCACAGACTGGGCAAGGAGGGCATTAATCAGAGAGGCAGTACAGAGACCTAAGGTAACCCTGGAGGAGCTGCATAGTTCCACAGCAGAGACTGTATCTGTACATAGCACGACAATAAGCCGTACGTTCCATAGAGTTGGGCTTTATGGCAGAGTGGCCAGAAGAAAGCCATTCAGCAAAAAAAAATAAAAAATGGCACGTTTTGAGTTAGCGAAAGGGCATGTGGGAGACTCCCAAAATGTAAGGAGGAAGGTGCTCTGGTCTGATGGGACTAAAATTTAAGTTTTGGTCACCAAAGAAAATGCTATGTCTGGCACAAACCCAACACATCACATCACCCAAAGAACATCATCCCCACAGTGAAACATGGTGATGGCAGCATCATGCTGTGGGGATGCTTTTCAGCAGTTGGGACTGGGAAACCGGTCAGAGTTGAGGGAAAAATGGATGGTGCTAAATACAGGGATATTCTTGAGCAAAACCTGTACCACTCTGTGTGTGATTTGAGGCTAGCACGGAGGTTCACCTTCCAGCAGGACAATGGCCCCAAACACACTGCTAAGTAACACTTGAGTGGTTTAAGGGGAAACATGTAAATCTGTTGGAATGGCCTAGTCAAAGGCCAGACCTCTATCCAATAGAAAATCTGTGGTAAAACTTAATGATTGCTCTTCATAAGTGCAAACCATCCAACTTGAAGGAGCTGGAGTAGTATTGCAAAGAGGAATGGGCGAAAATCCCAGTGGTAAGATGTGGCAAGCTCATAGAGACTTATCCAAAGCGAGCTGTGATAGCCGTAAAATGTGTGTTTGGAGGCTCTAAGTAATTTTCAATCATAGAAATGTGGATTTTTACATATATGTGAAAAGTGTCAGAATTGGCCCAGTGTTGAAGTGGTTAAAGCGAACCTTCAGCCATTTTTTCAACTTTCCATCTATTAAATATTCTGCCCTTTTTGTTTTAACTTTGGATAGTAAAACCTTTTTTTCTGCCAGTAAATTCCTTATACAGCCCACTTCCTGTTTTTTGTCTGACATATGACATCCTGCTCAGCTCTCTCTCCTTCTTGTGAGAGTTTGCCAGGAAGGGGGGGGCGGGGGGGGGGGCAATGAGACATAAGAGAGCCACTGAAAGCTGCATAGCTGGAGGTGTGCCTCTGTGTGTCTGTGTAAATCCAGGAAGTGAACAGGCAGCAGCTTCAGTTGCCCACACTTAAAATAGCTTCAGCCAGACTCAGTGGAATGAGATTTCTGCAGGTTGGCAAATACAGAATCCCAGTATATATAACATAATATGCACTGGCGACCTTTAAAGTAGATGCTACACACTGACCACTATGTCACTACATACTGATTATATACACAGGGCTGCTGTTAGAAATCATGGGGCCCCGTACAGCTTACCTAACAGGGCCCCCCTAAAAACTATCAAATCAATATTTTCTCTAAAAATACACAAAAATCATCATTAGTGGACACAAACACAGCATGACTTACAAACTTATGTGGGGGGAACAGAAGGGTACAGTCGGGGGGGGGGGCTTTATAATACGTTACTGTTCCTACACTGTTCCCTATACTAACCACTTACTGTGCCCTCCTCCCCACCCATACTGTGCCCTCCTGCCCCCCCCCCCATATCGTACCTTCCTGTCCCCCTTCTTCTGTGGCTCCCTGTACTGTACTGTCCTAACTGCTGTACAGTACAGGGAGCCACAGAAGAAGGGGGACAGGAAGGTACGATATGGGGGGGGGGGGGCAGGAGGGCACAGTATGGGTGGGGAGGAGGGCACAGTAAGTCAGTAAGTGGTTAGTATAGGGAACAGTGTAGGAACAGTAACGTATTATAAAGATATGGACTCCTGAAGAACAGCTGTGCAGGGAAGCTGACATTGCAGATTCTGACAGGCTGCCACTGGGCTAAATCTACAAATGGAAGACCAACTCCCCCTCTGCCTCCCCCTCCAGAGTTTCTGGCTTTCTTCTGGTGCTTTGCAGGGGTTAAGGTAGAACCCCAAGGCGGGGCATCTTATTACTGCTGCTGCTTGTGTGGGTGTGATGTGTACTGTGCCAATCACATAGGATGAATAGGAGCGGAGAGTCAGCAGGGATTGGCGCAGTACACATCCCACCCACACAAGCAGCAGCAGTAATAGGTTGCTCCACTTCAGGGTTCTTCCTTAACCCTGAATAAAATGGGGGGGGGTGGAGATGGGAATCATGGGGTTAGGAAGTAGGGGGGGGGGGGGTGGAGGTGGGTAGGAGATGGGGCATGGGTAGAGAAGAACTGGAGTGAGACTAGGGGAATTCTGGTCTGTATAGGGATAAAAAAAAGGAGGAGGATTTGTAATAGAATGAGGGAAGGAGGGGAGGTATATGGATGGGAGTGGAGGGGACTGAAGAGAGATGGCAGGGATGAGCATGGGGAATACTGTTGGCTGGTGAGGAATAGCCACAGTATAATAAAAGCAAATAGGCTGTCTGTTAGGGAGGGGTAGAGGGTAAGATTCCATTAACTAGTAAAGATTCAGTGTTGGGGGTGTGCAGGGTGGGGGATTCCAGCTAGTTATAGTGTTTGTGTATGAGGGGGGCACACACCTGTGTGAATGTGGGGGGCACACACCTGTGCGAAGGTGGGGAGTGGCACACACCTGTATGAAGGTGGGGGGATGGCACACCTGTGTGAAGGTAGAGGGGCACACACCTGTGTGAAGGGGGGCACACACCTGTGTGAAGGTGGGGAGGGGCACAGACCTGTGTGAAGGTGGGGGATGGCACACCTGTGTGAAGGTAGAGGGGCACACACCTGTGTGAAGGGGGGGCACACACCTGTGTGAAGGTGGGGGGATGGCACACCTGTGTGAAGGTAGAGGGGCACACACCTGTGTGAAGGTAGAGGGGCACACACCTGTGTGAAGGTGGGGAGGGCACACACCTGTGTGAAGGTGGGGAGGGGCACACACCTGTGTGAAGGTGGGGGGATGGCACACCTGTGTGAAGGTAGAGGGGCACACACCTGTGTAAAGGGGGCACACACCTGTGTGAAGGTGAAGTGTCTGCAGAGAAGAAGACTGGGAGGGGAAGGGGATTGAGGGACTATATTTTGTAAAGTGTCCAGAAAAGATTGTCTGGACGGTTGTAGAAAAGGCTAAAAATTAGCAGGGAGTGAGCAGCGATGGTTAACAACATGTGGGAGAAGAGCCCTGTGACAGGCAGAGATGGGTCTGTGTGAGAATGAAAGGAAAGCAGGACAAGATAGTGACTGAGGCAGGAGGAAGATGTCGGGAGGGAGACATACATTAGGACAGCTGGACACAAGATACATTACAGAACTGACCTGTATGAAAACAACCAGCCAAAGCGAGGGGAACTTGTTACCAGAGTACTACTGGGGGCAGTGGGTGGCAATTTCTAGCCCCCCCCCCATGCACCAAGGACCCCTGGGCAGTTCTCAGAGGTGCCTGTGTCTTAAGACAGCCTCAGGAAGGGGCCGTAAATGACATATCCACCGGCACTTCAGCCGCTCTCAGTGTCCTGACACATCTCTCTGTTTTCCATGAGAGGAAAACTGGCAGCGCTGCTTTCAGATGCATCTAGCAGCTGAAAACCGACAGGAGGGAGAGAAATCGGATTTCAGCTGCTAGATGGATCCTTTCTGTATTTGTCAATCCGCACCGATCTGTCTCCCTGTCCAGGTCCCTGTGTGTGTGCAGGCCCCATACAGAAGGAGCGGTGAACCCCCCTATAAGCGGCCCTGCATATACACCTACTCATTCTGTACCCTGTGCTCTGTTTTTCTTAATTCACATTCACTTCATTCTGTATTCTGTGTTGTGTGTTTCCTATTCCACACAGCTTCATTCCGTACTGTGTGCTGCATGCTCCCTGTTCCACACTGCCTCATTCTGTACACTGCGCATTCCATGTTCACACCACCTCATTCTACGTCACCTCATTAGCCTGCCCCCTTCCACTGTTAACAGTTATTAGTTTGGCCACACCCAGTGTTCGCCATCATGTGGTGTATACACCGCATTACTAATCTCACATTTTTTTTCTTTGCAATCCAAGCAATGCCCCTGGTACTGAGGAAGATTGTCCCCTCCCAGCCATTACAATTTAACCACACCCACTTTTTGCTGTGCCGCAGGTCACTCGCTAAAGTGTCACTCATTCTGAAGCCTAAAATTGGGAGGTGTGCACGTGAAGGTATTTCCATTCATAGAACACATGAGAGTATTTTCATACTTAGCACACATGGGTATTTCCATAGGCAGGGCAAACAGCTGGGTATGTGTTGCAGGTTATTTATAAGCTGTACAAGCTGAAAAGCCAAACTGTCAATTAGTTGCATGGCTCTACAACATAAAATATCTAAAAAGAGAAAAATATTCCATTACAGGATGTCTAAAAAATGTAAGCAAACCTGTCACAAATCTGGCAATTCATACTAACCATATGATGAAAAAAGCATAAGCAGAGGTTACCATCAGTGAAAATGACATATCAAAATGTTCAATACATCCAGCAATATAGGCAGCTGAATTTATAAGTAAAGCTTTACTTGTTCTGGAAAAGTTGAGCTTGGTTCTATCTACATATAATACTTGATAATTGGTCAGTTAGAACATATATTACACTATGAACCACAACAGCTTAACCACTTCAGCCTCGGACCATTTGGATGCCTAAAGACCAGAGGACTTTTTACAATTTGTCACTGCGCTGCTTTAACTGGTAATTGCGCGGTCATGCAATGTTGTACCCAAACAAAATTTACTTCCCTTTTTCCCACAAATAGAGATTTCTTTTGATGGTATTTGATTGCCTCTGTGATTTTTATTTTTTGCGAAATAAATGGAAAAAAAATGAACATTTTGAAAATAAATTATATTTTCTAATTTTTGTTATAAGAAAAATCCAATAAACTCAATTTTAGTCATAAATTTAGGCCAAAATTTATTCAGCCACGTGTCTTTGGTAAAAAAAATGTCAGTAAACGTATATTTATTGGTTTGCGCAAAAGTTATAGCGTCTACAAACTACGGTACATTTTCTGGAATTTACGCAGCTTTTAGTTTATAACTGCCTAAATTCTTTAGGTGCTAAAATGGCAGGGCAGTACAAAACCCCCCAAATTACCCCATTTTGGAAAGTAGACACCCCAAGGAAATTTCTGAGAGGCATGTTGAGCCCATTGAATATTTAATTCTTTTGTCCCAAGTGATTGAAAAATTACAAAAAAAAAGAAGGATTTTTAAAACAGCTTACCTGTAAAATCCTTTTCTTTGATGTACATCAGGGGACACAGAGACATAGTAATAACTATGTGGGTTATATCGGCGTATCAGGTGCTGGACACTGGCATGCCCCTTTAGGAGTGTACTTCTCCCATATAACCCCTCCCACTACTGGGAGTCCTCAGTTTTGTAGCCAAGCAACATAAGTGTATAAGAAGAAGGGAGGGACCGCTGTGTCCCCTGATGTACATCAAAGAAAAGGATTTTACAGGTAGGCAGTTTTGAAAATTCTATTTTCTTTTCTTACATCAGGGGACACAGAGCCATAGTAATAACTATGTGGGATGCCCCATAGCAATCGCAACTGAAGGGGGGGAGACAGAACAAAAAACAGGAGGCCAGAGGACTCACACTGCAGCCTGCAGTATATGCTGTGCCCAAAGGCAATATCCTCATGATCTTTAATATCGATTTGATAAAATCAGATAAACGTATGAACCGAAGACCAAGTTGCGGCCTTACAGATCTGAGCCATAGAGGCCTGATGATGCACCACCCAAGAGGCACTAATCACCCTGGATGAGTGTGCTCTTAATATGAGAAGGAAGAATTTTCTTCTTTAAGCTAAAGCTTGAACAATCACTTGACAAATCCATTAGAAAAATATAGATTTTGACACTGCCTGTCCACATCTTGGACCCTCTGGCAGTACCAACAAAACGTGCGTTTTGCAAACCTGAGCGGTCGCCTTTAAATAGGCTCTGATTGCTCTTACAGCAAGAGAATGTAGTGTTTTCTCTTTCCCAGATTAAGGCTCTGGGGAAAAAGAAGGAAGAATAAGATCTTGGTTTAAATGAAAACCTGTTACCACTTTGGGAAGAATTCAGGATGAGGACATAAAACCACCTTGTCCTTATGCATGATGAAATATGGCTCTTACAAGACAGAGCCGTTAGTTCCGATACCCTTCTAACAGAAGAAATGATAAGCAGAAAAGATTATCTTTCTTGTCAAAGAACCAAGGGAACTTCTGGTAAGGTTCAAACGGCTGATTCAGCAAAGCCGATAAGACCAATTTTAAATCCCAAGGATTTAGAGGTGCCTTGATAGTGGGAATAAACATGTTACCTCCTGAATAAGCTATGCACCAAGAGTGGGAAGCAAGAGGCCATAGGAAAAAGTCTTACAAGGCTGGGATCTGGCTCTGATAGAAGTCAAGACCAGCTTCATTTCAGATCCTATTTGCAGGAAATCAGGAATCCTGCCTATTGACATACTTCCTGGGGTGCCAACCCCCAAATCCACACCAAGAAACCTATGCCTTCCAGACTCTAAAGTAAGTGACTCTGGAAGCCGGCTTCCTGGCATTAGAGAAAGTAGACACTACCAAAGGAGATCACCCACGATCTTTATAGAGTGGGATTCAATAGTCAAACCTGTTAAACTTTTTTCCCGTAAGGTAGGATGAAATACCGGACCTTGTGCAAGAAGGTATGGCTATAATGGCAGAGTCCGAAGGACTCCTACTGCCATCTCTATGATCTCGGTAAATTAAGATTTTCTGGGACCCGCTGGGGCTGCCAGAAACACCTCCCTTTGTTCCTACTTAATCCTGCGGAGAAGGTGCGGAAGTAGCAGAACTGGAGTAAATGCATAGATCAGTGAAAAACTGATCCCATGGGAAGACTAAAGCATCTGTTCTGCCTGCTAGCGGACCCCTTGTTCGACATAAAGTTGACGACCTTGTTAATTAATCTGGACGCGAATAGGTCCATGTCCGGAATACCCCAACTGACATATTGCTAGGAAGATGTCGGGGTGAAGAGATCATTCTCCCGGGAAACTAATTCTTGGCCTCTCAAGTAGTGCGCCTGAAAAATTTGAATTGCCAATAGGCAAGGAATGTTGTGTTCTGCCAAAGCTAGAACATTATTCACCTCTTTCTGGGCTGCACGACCTCTCTTACCTCTCCTGGTGATCGATGTAAGCCACACCATGGCCTTGTCAGACTGAATCCTGTCATGACAGTCCTGTAGTCTGACCGCCAAGATTCTAGGGCCAGATGTACATCCTGAAACTTCCAAAAAAAAAAAGCAAGATCCTCTAACCTGGACCATCTCCCCTGGACAGAATCTTCTTTCAGGCCTGCTACCCAGCCTAGAAGGCTGGCATCTGTTGTTAACACCTTCCAGAATAAAGATTTTCCCTTTTGCTGGATAAAAACCACCAATTTAGGCTCTGACCTATGTTGGGAGCCAAGCTTATTGGAAACAAACCTGGTGTAGGGTGCTACAGTACATAGGGTTAAGTGAGGTACAGTCTGCTATTCCGTAAGGACTGGTATAGGTCCACAATACATAGGGTTGAGGTGCACTACTGCTGACCGCTGCCCTATACTGCAGCAGTCCTTCATCAGTATAGGGACTGACGTACAGTCTGCTAATCAGTCACACACAACCTACTTGTTCCACAAAGGTCCTTATAAGGACTGGTAACCTGGTGTAGGGTGCTACAGTACATAGGGTTGAGTGAGGTACAGTCTGCTATTCCGTAAGGACTGGTATAGGTCCACAATACATAGGGTTGAGGTGCACTACTGCTGACCGCTTCCCTATACTGCAGCAGTCCTTCATCAGTATAGGGACTGACGTACAGTCTGCTAATCAGTCACACACAACCTACTTGTTCCACAAAGTTCCTTATAAGGACTGGTAACTTGGTCTAGGGTGCTACAGTACATAGGGTTGAGTGAGGTACAGTCTGCTATTCCATAAGGACTGGTATAGGTCCACAATACATAGGGTTGAGGTGCACTACTGCTGACTGCTGCCCTACACTGCAGCAGTCCTTCATCAGTATAGGGACTGAGAGTTTTGTCACAGGGTCATTTAAAAAATGACAGGCAGAGGAAGAGGCAGGCCCTTCCGCAGGGGGGGTAGGGGTAGGGCAGGAGCAACAGCCTTGAGCCAAAGTGGGAAGTTGCAGAAGGTGCGTTCAATTACTTTAAAGGACGCACCAGACTTGGTTGAGTGGCTCACTCAGCCTTACTCTTCTGCACCCTCCTCATCCTCGCGATCTGCACCCTCTTCTTCACTCTCTGCTATGTGCACCCCCAAAGACACTACCACCAACAACACCACCACCACCACATACCTTCCGCTTGAGTCACAGGAATTATTTTCCGATCCATATCAAGACATTTCTGATGCGCAGCCACTCTTGGTATTGGATCAGGAAGAGGAGGTGGCAACAACCGCTACTCAGCAGTCTGACGACAGTACCCAGATCAGCCCAAGGAGGAGGTTGGTCCCCGGTGTTGCTGCCTACTCCAAAATCTCTACTTATAGCGGTGGGGAAGGTGACGTCGATGATGATGTGTCTAGTGATGTCACGTGGGTGCCCACAAGAGAGGAAGAGGAGGGGAGTTCAGAGGGAGATATGTACCAGCAGATAGGGAGGAGAAGCAGGAATAACTTACATTGCACAGGAGGGACAAAGCAGACTGCTAATGTATCAGGAGCGAGTCATCGACCATGTACGGTCACATCTGGCGCTCCCAGGACACCGACACATGGCTCCGCAGTGTGGGCTTTTTTTAACGTGTCCGCTGCTGACAATAGCGTTGCCATCTGCAATCTTTGCAGTCAACGCATTAGTCGCGGTAAGCCCAACACTCACCTAGGGACGACCGCCTTAAGAAGGCACATGAGCAGCCATCACCGTGCCCAGTGGGAGCAACGGAACACACAAAGCCACACTCCAGGCTCTCACCGTCCAGCCTCATCTTCTACTTCTCCTTCTCCTCTCTCCTCACAATTGTCCTCCACTCCACCTTCCATCACGCCAAGCTCACGTTTTTCTGCAAAAAGGCAGGCTTCCGTGGGCCTAATGTTCGAGCGTAAAAAAATGATGACGCCGGATAACCCTCTTGCCCAATGGTTGACGGCTGGCTTGTCAGAACTGATAGCCCGCCAACTACTGCCATATAAACTGGTGGACTCGGAGGCCTTTCGCAAATTTGTGGCCATTGGAACACCACAATGGAAGGTCCCAGGAAGGAAGGATTTCTCACAGAAGGGCATCCCAGAGCTATATGGCCATGTTCAGCAGCAAGTGAATGTATCTCTGGCACACAGTGTCGGTGCCAAGATACATCTGACCACAGACACGTGGTCTAGCAAACACGGGCAGGGAAGGTATATCACTTACTTTTACTGCCCACTGGGTGAACCTTCTGACGGCCGTCAAGCATGTAACCCGTGGCACCCGTGTAGATTTGGTTTTACCGCCACGGATTGCATGCAGGCCTGGCTCTTCTTCTCCTCCTCTTACTCCATCCTCCTCCCTCTCCTCCTCGGCTGACTCCTCCTTTTCCGCTGCTAGCGTCTCTTCCGCTGTACCGCCCAAGCTCCCCAGAACCTATTCGACATGCCAGGTGAGACGTTGCCATGCTGTGCTGCGTCTGTTGTGCCTGGAAGCCAAGAGCCACACTGGCCCGGCACTCCTTTCAGCTTTGCGTTCACAGGCAGATCAGTGGCTAACCACTCAATTTGACAGTTGTTAAAGTGGTGTGTGACAACGGTGCCAATCTGCTTAGCGCATTGAAACAGGGCAAAATCACGCACGTGCCATGCATGGCACACGTCTTAAACTTGGTCGTGCAGCAAATACCCTGGGGTCCAGGACATCTTGCGGCAGGCAAGGAAAATCTCGGCCCATTTCAGAAGATCTTACACGGCCATGGCTCGCCTTGCTGACATTCAGCGGTGACACAATCTGCCGGTCAGACGTCTTATTTGCGATTGCCCGACGCGATGGAACTCAACCTTCTATATGCTTGATCGGCTGCTCCAGCAGAAACGTGCAGTTAACGTCTACCTGTATGAACTCTGCGGCAGAACAGGTTCTGGGGAGCTGGGTTTTTTTTCACCGCGCCAGTGGCTGCTCATGCGCGACGCATGCAGACTTCTGCACCCATTTGAGGAGATCACCAAACTGGTCAGTCGCAGTCATGGCGCCATCAGTGACATGGTACCTTATGCCTTCTTTATGGAGCGTGCATTGCGTCGTGTCATTGATCAAGCTGTGGAGGAGCAGGAGCGGGAAGATGAGGAAGTCGCAATGCTGGATGAATTCCCAGGGGGGTCCTCTCTATCTGAGACAAGTCAACAACAGGAGCCTGAAGAGGAGTCAGAGGAGGATGGTGCCGGGGCTGATGAGGAGGAGCAAGAAGAGCTTGCTTTAAACCTTTCTGGGACCCCTGTTGTTGTTCGTGGATGGGGAGAGGAGAATGAAGAGGACGACATTATCCTGGATGATGAGCAGGAGCCAGGCCATCACACCGCTTCCAGTTTAGTGCAAATGGGGGCCTTCATGCTCCAGTGTTTTAATAGGGACCCCCGTATAAAAAGCATAAGGGTCAAGGACCAGTACTGGGTGGCAACATACTTAGACCCCCGGTACAAACACAAAATGGCGGAAATGCTACCGCCGTCACAGAGGGCTGTCAGAATGCAGCACTTCCAGGCCTTGCTTTGGGAAATGCTGCATTCTGCTTTTGCGTGCACTGGCAGAGGAGCAATTCCCACTCCCAGAGAAGGAGTTGCAGGTACCAATCCAACAGCGCCTGCAAGAAGAGGCCGGTTTGAAGATGTGTTGGTGACTTCGGATATGAGGTCATTCTGCCGACCCATCGACAGGTGTCATCCGGATCCAGCATCAGGGAACGCCTAGACCGTCAGGTGTCCGACTACATTGGGTTAACCGCCGATGTGGACGCTCTGAGGAGTGATGAACCCCTGGATTACTGGGTGGGCAGGCTTGACCTCTGGCCAGAGCTTGCCCAATTTGCAATTGAACTGTTGGCTTGCCCCTCGTCCAGTGTCCTGTCCGAAAGGACGTTCAGCGCAGCAGGGGGGATCGTGACCGATAAGCGTACTCGCCTAGATCACGACCGTGTTAACTACCTCACATTTCTAAAAATGAATGAGGCATGGATCTCGGAGGAATTCAACACATGTGACCAGTAGACCATGTATATGTCTATAAACAATTTTTTAAATCGAGCACACAGACCTTCTTTCTTCATTTGGCTCACTTCCTTGTCCAAAAAAAGCACACCGTACTATATGCCCATACCCTCCTGTTTGAAGAGATTGAGCGGTGTCATATTTCTACTGGGACTGCTTATTATGAGGGGCTCCCACCATCCCTGTGCTGTGTCGACTTCCTCCTGGGGCTGCTTATTATGAGGGGCTCCCACCATCCCTGTGCTGTGCTGACTTCCTCCTGGGGCTGTACCTCTGCTGTGCATATTATGAGGGGCTCCCACCATCCCTGTGCTATGCTTATTATGAGGGGCTCCCACCATCCCTGTGCTGTGCTGACTTCCTCCTGGGGCTGCTTATTATGAGGGGCTCCCACCATCCCTGTGCTGACTTCCTCCTGGGGCTGCTTATTATGAGGGGCTCCCACCATCCCTGTGCTATGCTGACATCCTCCTGGGGCTGCTTATTATGAGGGGCTCCCACCATCCCTGTGCTATGCTGACATCCTCCTGGGGCTGCTTATTATGAGAGGCTCCCACCATCCCTGTGCTGTGCTGACTTCCTCCTGGGGCTGTACCTCTGCTGTGCATATTATGAGTGGCTCCCACCATCCCTGTGCTATGCTCATTATGAGGGGCTCCCACCATCCCTGTGCTATGCTCATTATGAGGGGCTCCCACCATCCCTGTGCTATGCTGACTTCCTCCTGGGGCTGCTTACGGTGCAGGTGTCAGTGCTGTATATCACGGTGCTGATGTCAGTACTCTCTATCACGGGGCTGCTGTCAGTGCTGTATATCACGGTGCTGGTGTTAGTGCTTACGTCACGCTGCTGATGTCAGTGCTCTCTATCACGGTGCTGGTGTCAGATGACTCTATCACGGTGCAGGTGTTATTGCTGTATGTCACGCTGCTGATGTCAGTGCTCTCTATCACGGTGCTGCTATCAGTGCTGTATATCACGGTGCTGGTGTTAGTGCTTTATGTCACGCTGCTGATGTCAGTGCTCTCTATCATGGTGCTGTTGTCAGATCACTCTATCACGGTGCAGGTGTCATTCCTGTATGTCACGCTGCTGATGTCAGTGCTCTCTATCACGGTGCTGCTGTCAGTGCTGTATATCACGGTGCTGGTGTTAGTGCTTTATGTCACGCTGCTGATGTCAGTGCTCTCTATCACGGTGCTGGTGTCAGATGACTCTATCACGGTGCAGGTGTCATTGCTGTATGTTACGCTGCTGATGTCAGTACTCTCTATCACGGTGCTGCTGTCAGTGCTGTATATCACGGTGCTGGTGTTAGTGCTTTATGTCACACTGCTGATGTCAGTGCTCTCTATCATGGTGCTGTTGTCAGATCACTCTATCACCGTGCAGGTGTCATTCCTGTATGTCACGCTGCTGATGTCAGTACTCTCTATCACGGTGCTGGTGTCAGATCACTCTATCACGGTGCAGGTGTCATTGCTGTGTCACGCTGCTGATGTCAGTGCACTCTATCACGGTGCAGGTGTCAGTGCTCTATATCACGGTGCTGGTGATCATCTACTGCACCCTCTTCTTTGCCTACCCTGACCTTCCCTCTCCTCCATTGCCTTCATGCGCTCCACAGTCCTGAATTGTCACAACAATTTCCCATATAAAAAAAGAATGCTTGTAGTTGTCGATCCCAGATTCACCTCATACATGTGTTATGTCATTGGCCATGTAGTGGGACTATGTTTGCACAGCTATTAATTATTTTGTGGCTGCAAATTTGACCTGTAGGTTTGCAAAGTTCGCCTCCCATTGAAGTCAATGGGGCCCGCCGCGAACGTTCCGGTTCGTGAACTATCGGCCGCGTTCGCGGTCCGCATTCGCGAAACGTCCCGTCGGAAGTTCGTCCATCACTATTGGCCACTTTCAGACCTAAGGGGGTGGGATTTACATGGCCGCTCTCCCATATAACAATGTAGGGTGTAGTGAGCTGGCATTGCCACTGAAGACGTCTATGACGAAACACAAACGGCACCGCCACACACACTACGCCACTTCCAGGAACTAGAGCTAGTGGGTGGAATGCAGTTGGAGCGCACTCTGCGTATCCATAGCTTCTGTTCCTCTTGCTGTCCACTAACTAGGGCCGGGCTATGTGCTAGCATACCTATCCTGTATGAACTTTTGTGTGTTTAATACTTTTGTTTTTAAAATAAATTTTTAATAAACAGAACACTTTTTTTGATACTACACTATGGGAGCCACTTTTTCTCTTTCATGAGGAGCATTGCTGTATATATCTGCCATTGCCTGGTAAATCCAAGGGATGTCTGAGAAATTTGCAAATGCTGGAACCTGGGAAAACTGTCCGAGATTGTGGAGTTATATGCCTATTACCCCTGTAGGGGTTACAGGACCTGGTGAGTGGGGACCCTTGAGGGGGAGCATGCAAGTCCCCCGTCAAGAGCTGCGAGCACAAAAGTCACCTGCATTAACCTGTTAAAGCACAATTAATCAGACACATTGGAACTGCTGTACACGTGTTTTGGTGCGATTTTTTTGTTGTTTTTGGTTTGGTGCAATTTTTTTTTATTTTTTCTGAAGAACCCTTTTTCCTAACCTTTTTTATTTTATTTAACATTTTTTTAATCTTCAGCTGCTATGGTGCTGCACATGTGATTCGTTATGACACCAGCCATTGGATGGTTTGAAAGTTTGGCTGAGAGCACAGCCAATGTGCAGTTAGCATTCCTGGCGTGCCTTTTTTTTTTTTTTTTAACTGTTTAAATCGATGGGTTTACTTCCACTTTAACTTTGGACTCATGGTTTAGCATTTTTGGATTTACATGAGGTTTGGGTCATTGCATTGTTTAAATATTATTTAATATATTTTCTAGCACCGACTACCCCATTTCTGTTATATTTCTAAGTCATGAAATGCTTGTAGCTTCCTGTTTCTTAGGCCATAGAGATGATTGGAGCCTCCTGGTCTCTGATCAGCTCGATGGTTAGCTGGTGGAACCACCGGCTGCATTCTCAGGTTCCCTGTCAGGACAAGAGAGCCAGAGAAAACGTTGGGGGGGGGGGGGGCGTTCTCTTCCACTGATTGCTTTTACATGAAAGCAAACCGCTAGCTGAAAAGAATGATACCAAGATGGTATCATTCTGGTATAACCACTCAAAGTCCAGCAACATACCAGTATGGTGCTGGTAATTTTTGGGCATATATTGTAATCCTTTTTTTTTCATGCAGCCTATGGGCTGAACAATAAGAGATTGATGGGTGGGTATGCCCACTATTAGAATACCTCCCTTCATCCACCCACTTCTAATGATGGGCATACATGCACCATTTTTTTTTTAACTGTGGTCGTGAAATCACCTCCTACAGCGCTGGAGTCATGGCTTTATGTATCATGGGAGCAAATGCTGTTGCTGTCAAGATATATAAATCTGCGCTGCAACTGAATGGCGTACCTGCTAAGCAAATTATGGTTAACAATAAAACAAAATAACATTACAGTATAACAGTAAGGCCGCGTACACACGAGAGGATTGTCCGTCCAACTTAGTCCGCTGAAACGTGTTTCAGCGGACAATCCGCTCGTGTGTGGGCTTCAGCTGACTTTTTCAGCGGACAGTCTGGCGGACTAAGTCTTTCGGAATTTCCGTAATTTTGTCCGTCCAAACTTGGTTTCAGCGGACAGTCCGCTCGTGTGTAGGCAAGTTGGACGGACTAAGTATGGCGCATGCTCAGAAAGGATTTACACGCCGAAGGTTGCATTGCAGTGTATTGGACGTCGTATTTCTAGTCCCGTCGTACGTGCTGTACACGTCATCGCGCAAGCTTTCAGCGGACTGTCTGTTCATCGTGTGTGGTCAAGTCCGTTCATTCAAAAGTTGGACGGACTGTCTGTCGGATTGTCTGACGAACTTAGTTGGGCTGACAATCCGCCCGTGTGTACGCGGCCTAAGACATACTATACCTGCAAAGCAAATACAAAAAAAAATTGTAAAAAAAAAAACTTTTTAATGCAGTCTGTGCCTAAAATATATATATGCCGAAGTATGGGGCATCCGCCCCAAAAGTTAGGAGCAAATCGCTCCTCCACCCCTGCTGCCCCCATGCTTTGGCATATATGCTCTCTTTTTTTTTTTTTTTTTACTGTGGTGGTGAAATTGCCTTCTACAGCGCTGCAGTCACAGCTTTATGTATCGTGGGAGCAAACGCTGTTGCTGTCAAGATAAATAAATCCGCGCTGCAGCTGAAAAAATGGTTAACAATAAAACACAGTATACAGTAAAGTATAAAAAAATTACATACCTGAAAAGCAAACATGATAAAACATAATAACAATAAAACATTGCAGAATAGAATACAGCCAAAGAGAGCAGAACAGTAGAGAGAATAGAGAGAGAGAGAACAATAAAATGACAACTATTTTTTTTTTTTGTGTTTTTTTTACAATTTTATTTGTAACTGTAACGGTTTGGTTCCAGGTTGCCATCGCGATTTGAGAGACCCTGTGAAAGTGTGTCCCATTCTGTGCAGTGCTGTACCCTACACTAAAACTCCACTAGTGTATGGTAGTGTTCAAAACATTCACCAATGCAAAGACCAGGATTGTCAGGACAGGAGGGACAATCCGCGCTTGCTAAAGACACAACATCTTCTTTGGGGGGCTCGTTGGGTAGGGGTACTTGGGAGGACATACGGAAAATACCTCTCATGCAACTGGCTTACTGCATTTGGATTGGGATGGTGAGGTGAAGCACCGTCTGGAAACAGAAGGGCTCTGATGATCTCTTCCTTGAATTTAAGGAAGGATCCAGTCCATCCTGAAGCTCTGTATAGCACATGAGTGTTTAGCAAAGCCAATTGAAATAAATAAACAGACACTTTTTTGTACCAGCGTCTGGCCTTACAGGCAACTAGGTATGGCGCCAACAACTGGTCGCTGAGGTCCACCCCTCCCATATTTTGGTTATATTCGTGGACACAGAGGGGTTTCTCCACAACACCAGTCGCCGTAGGAATTTGGACTGTCGTGTCTGTGTGAAGGGAGGACAGAACAAAAACATTTCTTATTATCCCTCCACTTCACAGCGAGCAAATTATTACACTTCAAGCAGGCTCTCTCCCCCAGCCTAATACGGGAATCTACAAGCCTCTGGGGTAAGCCCCGGCGAGTAGATCGCATGGTGCCACATACGCCAATCTGAAGATCAAACAAGTAACTAAAAAGTGGCACGCTCATGTAATAATTGTCTACATACAAATGGTACCCCTTTCAGAATAAGGGTGACACCAAGTCCCACACAAACTTGCCAGTGCTCCCTATGTAATCTGGGCAATTCGGCGGCACTACATGACTATCTCTTCCCTCGTAAACCTTAAAACTATACATATAGCCTGTGGCCCTGTCACAGAGCTTATACATCTTGACCCCGTATCTGGCACGCTTGCTGGGAAGATACTGTTTGAAAGACAAATGGCCAGGAAATGTAATCAGGGACTCATCAACACAGACAACTTGATTGGGAGTAAACAAGGCTGCAAACCCTTTGTTGAAGTGGTTTACGAGGGGTCGAATTTTGTAGAGCCAATCATATCCAGGGTCTCCATGAGGATGACAGAGTTCATTGTCATTGCAGTGCATGAACCTCAATATCTGCTCGTGGAAGCAGAGAACAAGGGCGTATGGTGAATTGGGTCAGTGGACCAATATGACCGCAACTCACTTTTTTTTAGTTATGTCTATGAGGAGGGATAGGCCCAGAAAGGTCTTAAATCCTGAAACCGTAATTGGTTTCCAATCTCTGGCAAGGGGGGACAAGCGCCAATGAATTGATCAGCATATAATTTGCTTTGGTCCACAATAGATCTATAGAGATCTTCCGTTAAAAACAGCCAATAAAAATCAAGTCACTTAAAATCAACTGTTTCCACCTGAATTCCGGGTTGGCCAGTGAATGGGGCAAGTACAGAAGTGGTGGGCTCCCAAATAGGATTGGCAAATTCTGCAGGAAGGACCCTATGGGCACGACGGGCCCGTATTTGTCTTATTGGTGGCAGTGGGACACTACCTATGCTTGCCAGCTTGAACTGCACTTATGGGACTCGCCACGTCACCAAGTGATAGTGCAGTGCTGGATGTACGACCAGGGTGTACTAGGCCGCTGGTGCTTGCCAGTTCACCAGAAGGATGAGCAGCACTAGTACTTCTCTGCTCCATACGAGAACCCTGCGGTTCTTGCACCTCAACAACAGCAGAAGAAGATCGGGGTCTGGTACACCTGACCTTGGCAGAGACCACAACTCAGTCGTCAGAGCTATCTGTCATAGAGCTGCTATCATCTACTGGATCGAATTCTGAGCCTGAATCTGACAGATGAGTGACTTCCTCTTCACTATCTGTCATGCTCAGAAACGTGTAGGCCTCTTCACTAGTGTACCTTCGATGTGCCATTTTGGGCTCTAAATTTACTGGTACACTAGTAAGATTCACAGGAAAAAAAGCTCCTAGGCTGTCAGCAACTGTATCAAACTCTACCAAAAAAACTGTTAGCGATTGCAGGGATCAGGCCTGACTCTGCGAATGCTGCAGTTATGTGTTTAGTGTTTTATAAGCGACAGTGATCGATCGATACTGCACTTGGGTGGGCTGGCCAGAGGTGCAAAATGCAGGTGCTAGCAGGTATCTGAGCTGATCCCACTAACACTGCGCTTTTGGGAACCCTAAACTGCTGGGGACGCTAGGATAGATCAGATCAGATATTGATCTGTTCAGACACTATACCACTAAGGGAGGTGTATGCTGCATGCGTGGGTGTTAGTGTACTGGCACTAATCTGACCCTGCCTGGGGTGATGCAGACCCTAACTGACCGTAAAACCTAACTGATATCACCCGATCAGGGGGGTTAAATCTTTATTGGGTAATAAACGGCAGGTGCCCTGATGCTATAAAAAACAAACTAACTAACCAGCGTCACACGAAACACTTACAGTGGTGTGAAAAAGCGTTTGCCCCCTTCCTCATTTCCTGTTCCTTTGCATGTTTGTCACACTTAAGTGTTTCGGAACATCAAACCAATTTAAACAATAGTCAAGGACAACACAAGTAAACACAAAATGCAATTTGTAAATGAAGGTGTTTATTATTAAAGGTGAAAAAAAATCCAAACCATCATGGCCCTGTGTGAAAAAGTGATTGCCCCCTAAACCTAATAACTGGTTGGGCCACCCTTAGCAGCAACAACTGCAACCAAGCGTTTGCGATAACGTGCAATGAGGCTTTTACAGCGTCCTGGAGGAATTTTGGCCCACTCATCTTTGCAGAATTGTCCTAATTCAGTTACATTAGAGGGTTTTCGAGCATGAACAGCCTTTTTAAGGTCATACCACAACATCTCAATAGGATTCAGGTCAGGACTTTGGCTAGGCCACTCCAAAGTCTTCATTTTGTTTTTCTTCAGCCATTCGGTGGTGGACTTGCTGGTGTGTTTAGGATCATTGTCCTGCTGCAGAACCCAAGTTCGTTTCAGCTTGAGTACACGAACAGATGGTCGGACATTCTCCTTCAGGATCTCTTGGTAGACAGCAGAATTCATAGTTCCTTTTATCACGGCAAGTCTTCCAGGTCCTGAAGCAGCAAAACAGCCCCAGACCATCACACTACCACCACCATATTTTACTGTTGGTATAATGTTCTTTTTATGAAATGCAGTGTTCCTTCTACGCCAGATATACTTGGACACACACCTTCCAAATAGTTCCACTTTTGTCTCATCGGTCCACAGAATGTTGTCCCAAAAGTCTTGGGGATCATCAAGATGTGTTGTAGAGAAATTGAGACGAGCTTTGATGTTCTTTTTGCTCAGCAGTGGTTTTCTCCTTGGAACTCTGCCATGCAGGCCATTTTTGCCCAGTCTTTTCCTGATGGTGGAGGCATGAACGCTGACCTTAACTGAGGCAAGTGAGGCCTGCAGTTCCTTGGACGTTGTTGTGGGGTCTTTTGTGACCTCTTGGATGAGTCGTCCCTGCGCTCTTGGGGTAATTTTGGGCGGCCGGCCACTCCTGGGAAGGTTCACCACTGTTCCATGTCTTCGCCATTTGTGGATAATGGCTCTCACTGTGGTTCGCTGGATTTCCAAAAGCTTTGGAAATGGCTTTATAACCCTTTCCAGACTGATAGATCTCAATTACTTTCTTTCTCAATTGTTCCTGAATTTCTTTGGGTCTCGGCATGATGTGTAGCTTTTAAGAATCTTCTGGTGGACCTTACTGTGTCAAGCAGCTCCTATTTAACTGATGCCTTGATTGTGAACAGGTGTGGCAATAATCAGGCCTGGGTGTGGCTAGAGAAATTGAACTCAGGTGTGGACAACCACAGTTATAGTATGTTTTAACAAGGGGGGCAATCACTTTTTCACACAGGGCCTTGATGGTTTGGATTTTTTTTCACCTTTAATAATAAACACCTTCATTTACAAATTGCATTTTGTGTTTACTTGTGTTGTCCTTGACTATTGTTTAAATTGGTTTGATGTTCCGAAACACTTAAGTGTGACAAACATGCAAAGGAACAGGAAATGAGGAAGGGGGCAAACACTTTTTCACACCACTGTATATGGTGATCACTGGTTACAGGGGGGAAAAGGTTAACTAGGGGGCAATCAGAGGGTTAAAACCTTTATTAGGTAGTATATGGGGTTACCTGATGCTATAAAAACCTGATGGTGAATCTAAATAAATAACAGGCTAACTAGCGTCACCCTCGACACTAATACGGCGATCAGAAAAAAGATCACTTATGCCGCGTTCACACGTATCAGACTATCCGGCGGACTTAGTCTGCTGGACAAACCGCCGGACTGTCTGCCGGACTTTCCGAACGAGCTACCTGCCCACACACGGTACTTTTGCGTACTAAGTCTGCCAGATTATCCGCTGTACTTTTGGAATGAACGGACTTGGTGGAAAGTTCATTTTGAATGCGTCTCCAGGTAGCCGGGACCAGCGAAGGAGGCGTCGCTGGCCCCGTCACCTGGTATGGAGTTAAATGGGAAGCCCTACGCTGAAAAAAATGGCGTGGGGGTCCCCCTCTAGGTCCATATCAGACCCTTATCCGAGCACGCTACCCGGCCTGTTCAGGAAAGGGGGTGGGGACGAGCGCCCCCCGAGCCGTACCAGGCCATGTGCCCTCAACATGGGGAGGTGCTTTGGGGAAGGGGGGGGCCTCTTTCCAACAACCCTGGCCGTTGTTTGTCGGGGTCTGTGGGCGGGGGGCTTATCGGAATCCGTGAGCCTCCTTTAATAAGGGGGCCCCCGGATCCCAGCCCCCCCACCCTATGTGAATGAGTATGGGGTACAATGTACAATGGAAAAAAAACATTAAAAAAAACACAACACACAAGGTTTAAAAATAATTTATTGCACTGCTCCGGGGGTATTCTTCCGTCTTTGGGGGTCTTCTCGCTGGACTCCTCCACTATCTTCTGCTAGCTCTTTTACTAGCGGACGAGCCTGGCTTTCTTCTTCGCCGCCGCCCTCTTCTTCCGACTTCAGGGGTCTTGTTCCCCTCTTCGGTTCTTCTTGCCGGGCCACCGTGCCTTCTTCTAGCTCTTTTACAAGCGGTGGCCCGGTCTTCCGTCGCCGCCTTCTGTTCTTCTCTTCTTGAGCTGTTGCCTCGTCGCTGTCTCTGGCCACAATGACAGGCACGTGGCGTACGGCGACTTATATAGGGACATCGCCAGATGTCCCCGCCCTTTATGATGTCGCAGTCCCAGCATCCTCTAACATCACATTCTATGTATTTAATGTTGGCTAATGTATTGTATTTCTTTCATCATTCCCTAATTACCATGATTGTAATATGCTGTGAATGTCCCCTTTGTCCTCATGCAAGCTGTAAGCTTTCAATGCTCCTTTTTTGGCCTACATGCATATTTGCCTTCACTAACCTCCCACAGCATGCTATTCTAGGCCCACATACACCTATCCTAGTCACTTAATGTATTTTGTCGGGGAGTGTGGCCTAGCGGCGGATGTAACAGGCCGCAGAAGAGCACTGCTCCATCAGACATCCGAGTATATCTCCTGAAAGCAGCCACGTAATCCGCAGGCACGACACTCTAATCGGCACCGACGAACGGCTAAAGGCACAGGGATCGCGGACATACCTTCCATCACTCCCGCCGACATGTCCAGAAGGAATCTGGCGTCCCATTCCACCCTTGGGAAGATGACTCCCAAAGACTCCTCACAGGCGGCACATTCTCATCCGGAGGCACAAGACCCCCACAGCAATGCGGACGATACCATGCCGCTGGAGGATCCAGCGACGCCATGCCTTCCGTGGGACCGTGTGAGTACACCGCCAGGCCTGATAGGTCCAGCTCCAGTTCACTCCCCAGAGCCCGACGCTCCAGAGCCCACATTAAGAGACATGTCGGCGGTACTCTCTTGTAATCACTCCTTGGCCGCGCTTACCTCAGAAATTAAAGGGGTAAAGGCAGAGCTTACATTTGTTAGACAAGACATGCAAAAGTTAAGGGACCACACTACAGCAGTGGAGGACAGGCTGAGTACTCTGGAGGATGAATGGGCCCCCATACAGTGTGATGTGCACTATAACTCCATGGCAGTAGATAAGCAGGCAGCCCGCATAGATGACATGGAAAATAGGATGAGGAGGAATAATGTACGTGCAGTAGGAATACCTGAAAAAATAGAAGGCAAGAACCCTGTCCAATTTATTGAGCAATGGCTCCTCCAAACTTATGGAAAAGAGACATTCTCTTCTATGTTTTGCGTAGAAAGGGCCCATAGAGTGCCTATGAGGCCCCTACCGCTGGGTAATCCACCCCGCATGTTTCTGTTTAAGCTGTTAAATTATAAGGACAGAGATGCCATACTGTTAACAGCCAGAACCCTGGGTGACGCACTAAAGATGGATAATTCAAAAATCGCCCTTTTCCCTGACTTCTTAGCAGCGGTACAGAAGCAAAGGGCGCAATTTAATGATGTCAAGAAACGATTGAGGGCTCTCAATCTACAGTATGCAATGCTATACCCCTCACGGCTATGCGTAGTCGCCAAAGACCAGATCCTTTTTTGACAGGCCGCAATTGGTGTCTCAGTGACTGGACAGAGAGGAGCGCTCCATCCGAGAGGAAGCAGTAAATCGCTAGGGAGGATGGGAGAGTGACAAGAATCATGGATGTACAAACCAAGATGGAACCTGATGTGCAGTTTTCTTTTTTCCCTGTTGGACCACCACATCAATAGGCTACCATCACCTGGGCAAGACGGATACGAGAGGGCAGTGCCAAGCAATGGTGTTGCAGACATTGGCACTAGGGAAGTTCCGTCCAGGCAAAAGGTTTTGAATGGCACTAGCTGCTAAGCCATGTTCCCCCCGGCTCAAGACGCCCTGGCACCCAAAAGGAATCAGTGACTGTTATTTAGCTGCGAGGGCCCTGGGCCCTGTTTGCCCACAGATGTTTTTGTTTTTTACTCACAGGGTGAGAATCTGCTCAGACCACCAGGGGGTATGGAACCCCAATTTGTAGTACCCTGCAGGGTGAACCGGACATCCCGCTGACGCAAGTAGAACCACTAACTCTTTTTTTCCAGTGTACAGCCACTATCTCTTTTCTTTTTTTTTCTTATTAGGATTATTTCTTTTTGTTTTGCTCTTCGTCTCTCATCCTGAGCCCAAGCTCAACTGGGGCTATGTGAAGTTTGTGACTGATCTGTATCAAGGGACTAAGCCGGCAGCTCTATGTGCTGCTGAAAATCTAAATACCTATCGAGATTATGGCTAGGGCACATGTTATACTTAGCTGGAATGTGAGAGGTTTGGGGAATAGGGTGAAGCGGCTGGCAGTGATGAATGTGGCCAAGAGACTGAAATCCTCAATTATCTGCTTACAAGAAACGCACATGCACGCAGATCGTGCATTACAGTTCTCGGCCTGCTTGTTCAGCCAGCAGTTCCACTCAACATATTCTACATTCTCATGGGGAGTGAGCATACTGATCCCCCAGGGGGTCCTGTTTGTGTGCTCTCTCTCCGTGTTGGATGACAAAGGGCGGTATATATTTTTGAGAGGCAATTTGGAGGGTTTGTAATGTATATTGGCTAATATATATATATATATATATATATATATATATATATACCCCCACTGTTCTCATCGGAGGTACTTAAGGTACTGACAGGATTCCAGGACCCGGATGGCATTTGCACACTTGCTGGAAGGCATGGGTCTACATGACGTCTGGCACCTGAAAAATCCACAGGTCAAACTTTTCTCCTGCCATTTGGCCTCACACAGAGGTCTGTCCAGAATTGATGTTGGTCTTTGCAATGAGGAAATGTTACCGTATATTACAGACGCACAGTATGAACCGAGGCTGGTTTCCGACCATTCCCCATACTGGGCAAAAATTACCGTAGCATGTGCAACCAAACGCGTCCATTGGAGAGTCAACCCATTCTGGCTGTCCTTATTCCAGGTGCCTGACCCTATCTCAGACTTTATAGCTATTAATAAAAACACTGCAGCCTCAGGTATGTGCTGGGATGCCCTTAAGGCATTTCACCAGGGACAATTTATTAAAATCATATCCTCGATAAAGGCCAGGACCAAAGAGTGGGAACTATCAGTGCTCCAGGAAGTGAAAGAGGCAGAGGCCGCACTAATATATAACCCGACTGAAGCCTCAGAAAGGAAATAGTTAGAAGCGCAGAAGCTAGCCAATGCTATGTCTACCACTAAAGTTGAAAATAAGCGTTTTTTTTTTTTTTTGCAACAGAAATATTTTGAAGAGGGTGAGAATACGGTTCATATGTTGGCAATGAATCACACTGAAATAGTTGAGACAATCAGAACTTTCTATGAGGAAGTATACTCCTCTAGGGTATCCTCTACTCCTGCGGAGATACAGGACTTCCTGGAGGGCTGTCACCTACCGTGCCTTAACCACTTTCAGACCGGACCAATTTGCTGGTCAAAGACCAGACCACTTTTTGCGATTCGGCACTGCGTCGCTTTAACTGACAATTGCGCGGTCGTGCGACGTGGCTCCCAAACAAAATTGACATCCTTTTTTTCCCACAAAAAGAGCTTTCTTTTGGTGGTATTTGATCACCCCTGCGGTTTTTATTTTTTGCGCTATAAACAAAAATAGAGCGACAATTTTGAAAAAAACGCATTATTTTTTACTTTTTGTTATAATAAATATCCCCCAAAAATATATAAAAAAACATTTTTTTCCCTCAGTTTAGGCCGATACATTTTCTATTACATATTTTTGGTAAAAAAAATCGCAATAAGCGATTATTGATTGGTTTGCGCAAAAGTTATAGCGTTTACAAAATAGGGATAGTTTTATAGCATTTTTATTAATAATTTTTTATTATTTTTTTTTACTAGTAATGGCGGCGATCAGCGATTTTTATTGTGACTGCGACATTGTGGGGGACCCATCGGACATTTTTGACACATTTTTGGGACCATTGTCATTTATACAGTAATCACTGCTATATAAATGCAGTGATTCCTGTGTAAATGACACTGGCAGTGAAGGGGTTAACCAGTGGGTGGCAGTGTAGGGGTTAAGTGTTCCTAGGGGTGTGTTACTAACTGTGGGGGGGTTGGGCTTTCATTTAGTGAACACTGATCTCTGCTCCAATCACATGGAGCAGAGATCAGCGTCACTAGTTGCTAGGCAGAATGGAGAAATGCTGTTTACTCGGCATTTCCTCCATTCGGCCGCTCCGTGAGACGATCGCGGGGATGCCCGCGGCGATCGAGTCCGCGGGTCCCGCGACCGGACTCACGGGGGTCCCGACCAACGCAGGGCGGCATTGAATATTGGACGTACCTGTACGCCAATATGCCTGCCCGTGCCCTTCTGTCGACATACATCGTCGTGCGCTGGTCGGGAAGTGGTTAAACAGTCTGATAGATACATGCTGGGTGCCCCTCTCACGATAGAGGAACTCTCTGAGGCATTAGCCCTCTCACCTCCTGGGAAATCCCCGGGGGGCAGACGGCCTTCCTTCAGAGGAGTATAAAATGTACGCAGACATCTTACTTCCACAACTGAAACAGACATTGGCCAAAGCCCTGAAGTTTGGGCAACTGCCCCCCTCCATGGCTGAAGCCACTATCATACTGATACTCAAACCGGGCAAAGATGCACTCTTGCCTGATTTGTATAGGCCCATTTCCCTATTGACGATGGATGTTAAGCTGCTGGCCAGGGTTCTGGCCACCAGACTGGCCTCGGTTATACAGAAACTTGTGCACCGGGACCAGTCTGGGTTCATTCCAACTAGGTCCATAGCCCTAAACATTAGACGCTTGCATCTCAATCTACAAATCCCGGCGGAGAATACGGGCAATAGAGCGATCCTGACAATTGACGCTGCCAAAGCTTTTGACAGTGTCGAGTGGCAATACCTCTGGGGGGCGCTGGAGAAGTTCGGACAGGGGGAGAATTTTATTAAATGGGTTCAATTACTATATTCAAATCCCACCGCTAGACTTCGTGTTAATGGAGATCTCTCTAGCCCTTTCCGTCTATACAGGGGCACTAGGCAGGGATGCCCATTGTCGCCCCTGCTGTTTGCCCTAGCGCTTGAACCTCTCGCGGAGACGGTGAGAGAGTCCCCGAGGATAGAAGGTTTTATAAGGGGAGGCAATGTAGATAAAATATCATTATATGCAGACGACACGCTTCTATACCTGGGAGACACGTTGACTTCCCTGGTAAGTGTAATGTCCCTCATAAAACACTTTGGTACATTCTCAGGCTTCTCAATTAACTTTAGTAAGTCCGCCCTCCTGCCTCTGGATGCACTCACAAATCCCCTACAAGATTGTGCCCGGTCCCTGCAAATAGTCTTGTCGTTTAAATACCTGGGAGTAATAATATCCCCCGACTCTGCTGACTACTTATCACTAAATCTTCAACCCATGATCTCCAAAATAAAGGCCAAATGTGGAGCATGGTGCAAATTACCTATCTCGCTTATAGGTAGGCAGGGGCGGACTGACCATTCAGCCACTCAGGCACTGCCCAAGGGCCCCGGGCCACTAGGGGGCCCCATCAGGGTTGCCAGCCTCAGTAAAACCAGGGACAGTATGTAAAAATCTGTGTTTTTTTTTTTACATCTGTCTCTGAAATATCCCTTATCTATATCCTTTTGGCCTAAAAATCCTGAGATTTTAGCTGCCCCACCTCTCCAGCACCTTCTCAGCCAATAGAAACATGTCTGTGTATACTGTGTGATTGTATACTGTGTGTGTGTGTGTGTGTGTGTGTGTGTGTGTGTGTGTGTGTATACTGTGTGGCCCTATAATCTCTGATTGCCTGGGGGTCCCATAATCTCCTATTGCCCGGGGGCCCCATGAGTTGTCAGTCCGCCCCTGTAGGTAGGGCCAATTTAATTAAAATGGTCTGGGCACCCCAGCTACTTTATATATTGCACAATTCCCCACAATGGATCCCGCAAATCTGGTTTAACAAAATAGATGCAATATTTTGAAGCCTGCTTTGGAAAAAGAAGGTAGCCAGAATTAAATTATCTACGTTACAATTAGGTAAAGACCAGGGAGGTTTGGCAGTCCCTAACATGCGTCTCTATTTCAAGGCCTCTCAACTGCAGCATTTGAGTGGGTGGGGAGAAAAAGACATGACAGACCCCTTGCGTAACATATTGCTCCCTGCCGAGGAGGATCTGCCTGCAGCCTTGAGCCTTGAGGCGGGTTTCCCTCAACACATTAGCTCCAATGGTGGCACTATTGAATAAACTCTGGCGTTCGCTTAAGCACAGCTTAAATATGCAGGGCTTCACAGTATTCACTCCAATATGGGGCAATTCCCTTTACCCAGAGTTGCAGATGTTGGAGGGATTTCAGTCCTGGAGGGTAAGGGGGGTTAAGTTGATGTCACAACTGTACTCTCAAAACACATTTAAATCTTTTAGTGACCTACAGAATGAATTCAACCTCCCGAAACATGACTTTTACAAATATTTGCAGTTACGACATGCGGTACAAACACAAGCACGCTCTTGCAGGATGGTACAAACTGAACACCCAACAGTAACCTATATCCTCACTTCACTAAACAAAAAAGGTATGGTCTCGCAAATATACAACTCACTCTTGCTCAGAACACAGGAAGTGGCGAAACTTCCATGTAGACACAGATGGGAACAAGATGTAGGCGAGATAGGAGATGAAGAATGGGAACTATGTATACAATCCTTGCCAAATGTATCTGTATCCCCATCGGGTAGACTGTCCCAACTCTTTATTTTGCATAGATCTTACCGCACGGTGGTACTACTCCACAAATGGGGCAGGAGGGACTCTCCCCTATGCCCCAGGTGTGAAACTGCTAATGGTGATCTTATCCACCTGATGTGGCAGTGCCCCAAGCTCTTCAGGTACTGGAGGGGGGTGACCAAGACTATTTCATCCATATATACCAATCCACTGTTCAGTATGGACCGCACCCCTCCAACAAACATAGCAGTAATCCGACTGCTGACAGCCACTGCAGTAATCCGACGGCTAACAGCCCATGGCCCTATGACTAAACAGTGGATTGAGCAAGTCAATAACACACTTATAAAAGAAAAACTGACGTATCAACACAGGAATGCAGTCCAAAAATTTTACAAAATCTGGCAACATTGGCTGGACACCCCAGGACTGGCGCCCCCTCAGCTAGTATTGGATAGATTACTTCAGGTGTGACCACCAGATACGGGTTTAAACTAGCCAATTATGCAGGACGGTGGCATAAACAATGTCAAATAACAATATATGAGGAGTGAGAAGTTAAGACCACAGTTATCTTCCGTTGGAAGATGTTATGTTTATATGCTAAAAAAAATTTTTTTAATACAGATCAAACCTATTAATGTGTCAATAATGTAAGCATGGTGACAATCACGTGAAATCTCTAAAACTTTATTGATAACAACAGTATGTACAAATATAACTCGGTGATGTAATCCTATGTAAACGCTATTCCACCTGTATTGCTGCTACACTTGATTGTATAAATTTTTACTGTATTTTTGTTTATCAAGACACAATAAAAAACGTTTCTGATTAAAAAAATAAATAAAATTATTTTGTCAGTAGGGATGAGCCGAACACCCCAGGTTCGGTTCGCAGCAGAACTTGCGAACAGGCAAAAAAATTCATTCGTGAAGACCATTAAAGTCTATGGGACACGAGCATGAAAAATCAAAAGTGCCAATTTTAAAGGCTTATATGCATGGTATTGTCATAAAAAGTGTTTGGGGACCTGGGTCCTGCCCCAGGAGACATGTATCAATGCAAAAAAAAAAAAGTCCAAGAGCAAAATTACATTTCTAAAGGAAATAAAGTCATTTGAAAGTACTTGAGGCTATAATAAATTGTCGGTCCCGGCAATACACATAAAGTCATTGAAAAAAACGGCATGGGATTCCCCCACAGGGGAACTCCGAACCAAAATTTAAATACATGTCCCCTGGGGCAGGACCCAGGTCCGCAAACACTTTTTATGACAATACCATGCATGGGCGGCACAGTGGTTTAGTGGATAGCACTCTCGCCTAGCAGTAAAAAGGGTCACTGGTTCAAATCGCAACCATGACACTACCTGCCTGGCGCTTGCATGTTCTCCATGTGCCTGCATGGCTTTCCTCTGGGTACTCAGGTTTCCTCCCACACTCCAAAGGCATGCTGGTAGGTTAATTGGCTTCTGTTCAAAATTGGCCCTAGTATATGAATGGGGTCCTCGGATTGTGGGCTCCTTAAGAGGAGAGACCGATTGTGTGTGTGTGTGTGTGTGTGTGTGTGTGTATAATGTATGATGGGGACAATTGTAGACACTCACTCAGGATGGACAGGTGTAACCATGTAACTATATAAGCCTTTAAAATGATCACTTTTGATTTCTCCCATAGACTTTTAAAGGGTGTTCCACGGCTTTCGAATTTGCCGTGAACACCCCAAATTGTTCGCTATTCAGAGAATGGGCGAACAACCAATGTTCGAGTCAAACTCATGTTCGACCCGAACATAAAGCTCATCCCTATTTGTCAGCTCCATAGTAGTGCTTTATCCTAAACACCCCCTAAAATGTGTACAAATGTTATGTGTGTCCTTAAATTCAGGCAGAGTGCTGCAGGCTTTTTTTTGGGGTCCCAAACTCAGCTCAAACCCTCCCCCCCTAAAATGTTTACAATGGGCCATCAGAGGGGGTGAGGAATCTGATAAGTGGACCTTATATTTTTGTCTTGAAATACTCCTTAAAATAAATATACTGACGGCCAAGAATATCTGGCAAGAATTTTTTTTTGTCTAATCTGCTTGCAATGTTATGTGCAAAAGTACTTTTTTTATGTTTTGACTCCACAGTTTCCTACAACGCCACAGGAATGGCAGCCTGTGGCATCCCATTTTGCCGACCGTTGGGATTTTCCCAACTGTGGAGGGACTATAGATGGAAAACACGTCCACATCGTGCCACCACCCCATTCTGGGTCTTACTATTATAAGCGGTGGTGTCAGCACAATATGAGTTCCTCTATGTGGATGTGGGAAAGAATGGCCGGATGTCAGATGGAGGAGTCTTCGCCCACATGGAGTTTTACCAACGTCTCCAGACTGGTGGCCTGGCATTGCCACCTGATGCGGATGTTGAAGGACTCCCATTCGTGTTTATTGCTGATGAAGCGTTTGATCTGGGCGAGCACCTGATGAGGCCATTCCCCCAGAGGATCCTCACCACGGAGAGTAGGGTTTTTAACTACCAAGAAGAGTAGTTGAGAATACCTTTGGGATAATGGCCAGCCTGTGTCTGACAGCAATCCATATGGCGGACTACAAAATCAACCACATCATCTTATCCTGCTGCATATTGCACAATTTTTTAAGGAAAAATGCCCAAAATAATATTGTCTCAGTTGGGCCTGAGGCCGGACTTCCTGAGAATCCCCTGATGGGCCTGGATACTGGCCATCCTGGCTTGGCCCCAAAGCGCCCATGAAGTTCGGCAGAAATATGTAAATTATTTTACGGCTATGCCAGACAATGTGTAAATATTTTTTTAATGAAAAAAAAAAGATCTGATGAAATCTTGAATTTTCTTTATTGTTTGTGCTTGTTTTTGGCTCCTAGGTTCTTCTAGTGTATTTGTAGTGCCAAGTGGATTTTTCCAGTAAATAATCCCCATTGTCACTGTAAACACCAAATTACTTCAAAAACTGGCATTGAGCATTGAAAGAAGCCGCCACACATTGTTGATTAGCAAAGTTTTTACTCTGTGCACATTCACATGTGCGTTATAAAATATATATATTTTTTTAACTCAAAACGGATTTTATTGGTACAAAAATACACAAATGACAATCACAGAATCAGCATAACATACATGTTCATGCAGCATACAAAGAAGGGCACTTTTCACTTGTCAATGTCATGTACCTCTATTGGTAAACAGCATACCAAATTGATAAACAGCATACCAAATTAAAGAAATAGTATGGTCCATTCGGGCCTCAGCCCCTTTGCAACCGGGTCTGCCCTTACCACCTCAGTTGTTATTTCTCTATAACTCTATATTCCCCGGCATATCTCTCCTTATACTTCCTAAATAAACAGTCTATCCATAACCAGCTCCAGGGGGGACAACCCGGGGGCATCCAGCCAAGGACCCCATGCGTTATAAAATTTTGATGTACATTTTTTTTTCTCAAGTTTTTTACAATTTTTTTTTTTTTGGATAAACAAGCATGTTTATAAACATAACATACAAAACTCTGGAACTTAAAAAGTTCAACGTAAAAAACTGAAGGCAATATCAGACATTATAGTGTCAAACATTTCTTGATATTGCCTTCATCAGATGGGGTTATGCCCCCCCCCCCCCCGTAAAAGCCAAATTTTGAAGATGCACACAATTTGGGAGTCAAAATGGGTATTTCCCTCCTGATCCCATGCCTAATGTTAACATGTGCTATCTCCCATCATGGGGGATCAATGGACGTGTTTTGGGGGTGCAACCCCTTCCTCACACCTACTAGAGTTACGAGGAAGGGGTTGCACCCACAAAACGCGTACATTGATATCCCCTGATGGCAGATAGCATATGTTGACACACTGTGTGCATCTTCAAAATTTGGATTTTAAAATGTCAAAAAAAGTTTTGGTAAAGTCCAATAAATGGAAAAATGGTGGAATTTGGAAGAAATTCTGATTCTACCCAACACATCAATCATGTTCTTCATTTGTTGTTCCATAACATTTGAGTTTCTTCCTTATGTTGTCAATTTCACCATTCCACAAAATGATGATGTTGATTAGCCTTTGTGTACTGTCACTTGTGAAATGTTCAACTTGCTCTTCAACAACCAGCACATCACCATTTGAGTAAAAATATGTATTATAAATATGCAGGCATACATATATTACCTGAAGCTGGGGTGTCAGACACTCACCTGTTGCGACAATCTCACTGACTTCCTCCACCTCTCCTTCCTCCAGATCCTCGGGGTGTGGTGTTGTGCTGAGTTCCCCTTGTTTCTCAAGTGGGGGGTTCCTGGTGTCCTCTGAGTGTTGTCCCCTGAGTCTTTTCTCCCCTATGAGAATGAAGCAAAAGGTATACTTGGCACACAGATATTTGAGTTCAGAAATAGGAATATAAAACATTGCTGAGAAGTTGGGTACAATTGTCTGTTTTGGGCAGAGTTCCAAGCTGAAGATATGATTTTTTACCTTACTCAAGCTGGAATACTTACCATTTTCTGTCAACTTTCACACATGGAGACACCCCAAGTATCCACTGGAGCACCTGTGTGGGACACCTTAAAACGTTTGTTCTTGTGTCCCACACTAGTGCTCCTGAGTCCAGATGTGTAAACAGCTGCTGAGTGTCCTCTCCTTACATTACATTACATTACATTACATTACACATTACACTGAATCAAGCTTGCATTTCATTCTAGTTACAAACACATCTAGACATCAATGTACAAAACTTATTTTTAGACAAATAGACATGACCAAATTTATTTAACCTGTATCTGCCCAAATATTGTATTTAATAAGCAAACAATGTTTCCTATGACTGATTAATGTGCCCACTAACATGAAAGTCACCATTTTAAACTGTACAATAGTAACGAAAATCACATGATGCAGCATGCAAGTAATAATAATAATCGGAACACACGACAACTGCTTACTTTTTAGAAGAACTTTCTTGATCCTTCTATACAGGTCTGACCAGCATTTCCTTATTTGCTCCTTTAATCGTCATACCCCAAAATTTGTGTGCATACACAACTTTCGTCATGATTTTGGCCTTTCTCACATTCAGGTTGGTGTACGGTCCATTCTTCCCATCATAGTCGTTCCTCCTCAAGATATCCACCATCTCTATAAAGGCCTTATTTGAGACCTTAAATCTTCTCCTCCGGGATCGGGACGTTTCTGCCTCCGAGCTTTCCTCCTCCTTGTTACTTCTATTATCACACACCTGCTCGGTCTCCATCATGTCGCTCCTACTGCGTGCTGAATGAGAAGGGGCGGGGAATATTCTTGAAAGAATGCATACACAGTGTATATCAAGCTAACACGCATGTGTCGCACGTACGATCTGTGGGCGGAGGAAGGAGGAAGGGAAGTGGCGAGTGTCCTAAACAAAGGTAAAATTTGAACTTGGGCCATCAGTGGCCTATACTGATTCAAGATTGAGGCCTATATTGGGATAAGATTATGAGAGTTTAGCAAATATTAATCACTTTAAGGACCCAGAATTCATTGCCAGTTTCATAGCCATGAATTCTTGGTCCTTAAAGTCCTTACAGGGAGATGAGGAATTTGTGGGAGGTGAAACACAGCTTATATTATAATAAACAAGCTAGGAGGTCAATGCTGGAGAAACTTCTGGAATATGTGAAGACTTGGGTCCCGATGCAACCATTGTGTTCTTGGAAAGGAAAATTGGGATCTTGAATAAGAAGGAGCCTAATAAGATCCAGAAATCACTCAGATCAGGAGCAGAAGCAGCACAAGTGTATGTAACCAGGCTGTGGTACTTCAACAAACTGCAGTTTCTGGATGACCAGACTGAAGGCAGGGAATCACTTTCTACCCTTCCATGCAGCCTTCTCTCCACCCGTCCCTCAATCCCAACAGAGGCTGATGAGGAACAACCTGGGCCTTCCATCCTGGAAGAAGTGGATGAGCCCAGCTGGTATATTATTTTTAGATATATTTATTGTCCTCATATTAATAATGTTAACTAGATGTTATAATTGATAACAAATTAATGATTTAAAACAAGAGATTTAGATAGCAATAGACAGTAGTGGCCAAAAATGTTTGGAACAAGAATGAAAAATGCAGGGGTCAGAATGATAGTCTTTTCTATTTATTAACATTAAATTTGCAAGTCATGGACTAAAAATTGTGTGTAATGAAACAAAAACTAAAACAATGTCCCTTTTTTATACACAGGATGAGCTCAGCCAGGAGGAGGACCTGGAAAGTGGCAGCCAGGACGAGGCTGTGCCCAGTGTCAGCCAGTAGGTGGGCGTGCCCAGTGTCAGCCAGGAGGAAGGCGTGCCCAGTGTCAGCCAGGAGGGGAGCGTGCCCAGTGTCAGCCAGGAGGGGGGCGGGCCCGGTAGGAGCCTCACCCAATCCCAGGTGCCTCCCCTCCGTCTTAAAACAAAAAGGCCCAGGAAGGGGACGATCACGGAGGAGGCAGCACTGGGCCTCATTAGGCAAGCAAGTGATGTCCTCAGAAGCCCCCCCCCCAATGCTGAAGTGGCCTATGGCTGTTATCTAGCCACTAGATTGATGAAATTGGAGGAGGGCCAACGCCTCCTCTGTGAGGGAATTTTTAGTGAGGCCCTTCAGAAGGGGTTGAGGGACCAGCTGACTGAGAACAGCCACGTATATGAGCTAGCCCATCCTCCTCCTCCTGCCACAAGTCCACCACCAGAGCCACAGCCTCCAAGGAAGGCTGCAGGGAAGCATGGAGGGAAGGCTGCAGTGAAGAGAAGAAAGTGATGACCTGCCTTCAGTCTGGTCTGACAGAAGACACAGGCTGGTGTAGTACCACAGCTTGGGGACATATGTCATCTGCTGCTGCTCCTAATCTCTGGGAGTCCTGGGCCAGATTGGGCTCCAAATTATATGGACTCCTCAAGCTAACAATTTTACTTTCCACAGACTTGATGTGTGCCCTGGGGGCCAAAAGACTTTGCAAATTTCAAAGGTTTCTCCAGCATTGCCTCCCTCTTTATTTTGTTACCCAGAATAAATGTAGATCTTATTTTCTGAAAATACTTGTGTTTTTCTACTAAAATAACAGTTTGTTTGTGAGTAGGCAGGTTATTTCTAAAAGACAATGTCAAATGAACAAAGGATACCAACCTCCTTGAGGTTAATAAAAAATACAAGATAATAATATTATTGTGGTAACTTGACACATAAAAAATAAAATTATATATGGAGATCACTAGAAAATAATTTTTCAATAATCCAAAAAAAGGAGATCTTGATGAAATAAAATAAATAAAAAAAAGACTATAAAAATTAATTCTAAACATTATTATGGAGATCTGGCTTTTAAAAAATAAGTTTGTGAGAACTCTGTGTGAATATCAGCAGCAAAACAACTTAATTATTCTAGCATTATAAAGAACAAAAGAATGAGCTGTATTAAACTATCACAGAATTTGCTGCATGTGGAATGTTCTATTTCCATTACAAACACTAGTTTTACCACACCGAACGCTTCCGTCTCGTACTTTCTTCCGAGCATGCGTCGTTTTTGGTATGTCAGAACAGCATACAGACGAATGGTTTTCCCGATAGGAATTGGTTCAGTCGGAAAAATATAGAACATGTTTTCTTTCTAGGTCTGTCAGAATTTTCGACCTAAAAAGTGAGATGGGGCATACACATGATCGGAATATACGATGAAAAGCTCCTATCTGACTTTTTCTGTCGGACGTGTGTACACGGCATAAGACTACATAGTTAGGTTGAAAAAAGACATAAGTACATCTAGTTCAACCATAATAAATAAATAAATATCATACAATTCCAATATACTCAATCCTATAACCACAGTTGATCCATAGGAAGGTGGATAAAGCCCCCAGAAAAGCAGGATCCAATTTGCTACAGCAGGGGAAAAAAATCCTTCCTGATCCCAGAGAGGCAATCAGATTTTCTCTGGATCAACTTTACCTATAAATGTTAGTACCCAGTTATATTATTTACATTTAGGAAAGAATCCAGGCCTTTCTTAAAGTAATCTACTGAACTGGCCAGGACCACCTCTGGAGGGAGTCTATTCCACATTTTCACAGATCTTACTGTGAAGAAACCTTTCCTTATTTGGATATGAAATCTCTTTTCCTCTAGACGTAGAGTGCCCCCTTGTCCTCAGTGTTGACCGTAAAGTGAATAACTCAACACCAAGTTCACTATATGGACCCCTTATATATTTATACATGGTGATCATATCCCCCTTAGTCTCCTCTTCTCAAGAGTGAATAAATTCAGTTCCTCTAATCTTTCCTCATAGCTGAGCTCCTCCATGCCTCTTATCAGTTTGATTTTCCCTTCTCTGCACTTTCTCCAGTTCCCCGATATCCTTTTTGAGAACTGTTGCCCAAAACTGAACTGCATATTCCAGATGAGGTTATACTAATGATTTATACAGGGGCAAAATTATATCTCTCTCCATGGAATCCATACCTCTCTTAATACAGGAAAGGACTTTGCTCGCTTTGGAAACCGCAGCTTGGCATTGCATGCTATTATTGAGCTTATGATCTACCAAAACACCCAGATCCTTCTCCACCATTGATTCCCCCAGTTGTACTCCCCCTAGTATATATGAGGCATGCATAATCTTAGCCCCTAAGTGCATAACTTTACATTTATCAACATAAACCTCACCTACCACATATTCGTCCAATTAGACATGCATTGTGCATTGAAGTCAATTTGTAAATTGGAGACATTCTGTAAGGACGTTATTCCACTGCATAGCTTAGTGTCATCTGCAAAGACAAAAATGTCTTTATAATTTATAAAGATATTAAAAAGTAAGGGTCCCAGCACTGAACCTTGGGGTACACCACTGATAACCTTAGACCATTCAGAGTAAGAATTATTAACCGCTACTCTCTGTAATTCTGTCTTTTAGCCAGTTTTCTATCCATTTACAAACTGATATTTCCAGGCCTGTATACTTTACCTTACACATGAGCCGCATGTGGGGAACTGTGTCAAACGCTTTTGCGACTAGACCAGACCATCAACTAGGGTGAGAAGAGTGAAAACAGTAGGGAGTCAAAAAGCATCAATCTGGCCCTAACAGGACCAAGCTAGATTATAATAGAAAAGTCAAAATATGCATTCAACTTGTTTTCAGTAGGGTGGTTTTCAGTAAAGAAACCTCTGCTATGGTGTTTTATTTAACATAATTCTCTGCCATGGTGTGATTTTGGGCTAAACATACAACTGATCTTGATTATTTGCATTAATAATCTTGATTATAATCATAGCATCTGCTATGATTATAGGTCCTGGTCCATATTCTACTTTGAAGAAAGGAAGCGATGAATCCACCACTGAGATCTAGAAGAAGGTTTATAGCAAGGGGAATTTATGAACTACAGTGGATTGTGATATGTCACAATATTAAATTCAATCCATAACGAAATCTTGTTATTAAAGTTTTTTTTTTCCCCATGATTATTGTCTTTTCAGATCAGTATTTACATGTTGAATAGATCTCTAATCTTCAGCAAGGTGTTTCTAAACTAAGATGGTACCTAACCCACTGGACATACTCTACATTAAATACATTGTTGGTAAGTGCAGCTGGATCAGAATAGGCTACAGTCCTGGAAAAAGTAAATGATCGCTTTAGTTTATTAAATATATGTTATTCAATGGCACCTTCCAGGTTTTGTCACAGGGGTCACTAACATTTGCTATATCTGAAGTACATTGGTACAGTGTTTACTAACCCAGATCTGCACACCACTGGAGAATTTCTTGGCATGCTATAGGTTTCTAGCATTAGATGTAGCTTTTATTTTACTATTCGCTAGACCAAACTATGGCTCACATGCTACATCTGTCCTGCAGCTAGGGTAAATGGTGTATCCTCAATGCGCACAGATGGGGGATTAAGTTCAGCAGATGATGGCTTTGGCCTCAGCTTTAATTTCTTCCCCCAACCATAACTCCCAACTCTGTAAGGCTGATTTTGGTAGGGACACTAATGGGGACACTGATGTTTGGGGGGACTCTGATGTAAGGGGGAATGTGATATAAATGGGGCTCTGTTGGGGACTATAATGTAAAAGGCAATCTAATAGGGACTTTGATGGAGATTTTTTTTTGGCCCGCCAATAATTTGTAGAATTCCACATACTAAGAAGTTTGGAGTACCCTGCTCTGGAACAATACCTTCTACTGGAAAGAGATCATTGTTAATGTTGTTTTATTCATTTAATATTTGTACTTTACCTCACTCTGAGTGAAGCTGTTTCTCCTATATTTGCTGTAGTATCACAAAGAGTAAAGCATGGTAATACACACTATCAGGCCGCGTACACACGCGGGGACTGTTCGCCCAACTTTGTCCGTCAAACAGTTTCGGCAAACAGTCCGCTCAAAATTAGCATGGACGGACATGGCCACACACGACGGACGAACAGTTTGCTGAAACCGTGCGCGATGACGTGAACGTACGACGGGACGAAAAATACAACGTCCTATACACTGCATTATAACTTTCGGCGTGAAAATCCTTTCTGAGCATGCGCGCAACTTTGTTTGACGAACAAGCCTACACACGCGGGGACTGTCCGCTGAAACAAGGTTTCAGCGGACAGTTTTTCGGAATTTCCGAAAAACCTTGTTCAGCGGACTGTTCGCTGAAACTGTCCGCTGAAAGCCCACACACGAGCGGACTGTCCGCTGAAACTTGGTTTCAGCGGACAGTTTCAGCGAACAGTCCCCGCGTGTGTACGCGGCCTCAGATTTTCTGCTGATTTTTGTCTTCAGATTTACCAAAATCATGTAGTGCAAGGGCCTGCCTGATTGCATACAAATTGAATCTCCTAAGATTGGACCTCAAATTATATGGTTTTGGTAAATCTAAAGGAAAAAATCAGCAGAAAATCTTCTTTTTTTGAAGGAACAGAGATGATCAGCCACTGCCAAAGATGGCACCAATACCTTCTGTGGATGAGAAACTTCCTTATTAACCACTTAAGGACCGCCGCATGCCAATGTACGTCATCACAATGGCATGTACAGGCACAAGCACGTACATGTACGTGCTTGCCTTCCAGCGGGTGGGGGGTCCGACCGGACCCCCTCCCGCTGGATGTGGCAGTCCGTTTCGCTTCAGGAGCAATCCGGGATGAGGGGACGGCCGTTGGTTTCTGTCCATCCCCTCTCGATCGGGGCGGTCTTTTTGACCGGACTACGAGGAGAAGACTGAAAGTAAGTGCACCAACACTATACTGACATGTAGGCACACATAGGCACACAAACCCCCCCCCCCCGATCGTCCCCCGATCCCCCCTCCCCCTCCCAGTCACAGTGTCACTGATTGCAGTGATCATTTATTTACTGATCACTGCATTCAGTGTCAGTTGTAAAAGTAAAAAGTGTCAGGGCAGTTAGTGTTAGGTCCAGGGTAGCCCCCTACCCCCCCAATAAAGGTTTAACCCCCTGATTGCCCTTAGAGTTAACCCTTTCACCCCCTTTTGCCAGTGTCACTAAGCAATCGTTTTTCTGATCGCTGCATTAGTGTCACTGGTGCCGCTAAGTAGCTAGTTATTTTTTTAGGTTCACCACCAGGTTTTTATAGCGCTAGGTACCCCGATATACTACCCAATAATGGTTTTAACCCCCTGATTGCCCCTAGTTAACCCTTTCACCCCCTTTTGCCAGTTTTACTAAGCGATCATTTTTCTGATCGCTGCACTAGTGTCACTAGTGTCGCTAGCTAGCTAGTTATTTTTTTAGGTTCACCGCCAGGTTTTTATAGAGCTAGGTACCCCCATATACTACCCAATAATGGTTTTAACCCCCTGATTGCCCCTAGTTAACCCTTTCACCAGCGGTCACCGTATAAGTGTCACTGGTGACACTGGTTAGCCAGTTAGTTATTTAGGTTCCCCGTCAAGTTTTATATAGCGCCAGGGACCCCCATATACTACCTAATAAAAATTTGAACCCCCTGATTGCCCCTAGTTAACCCTTTCACCAGTGATCACCGTATAAGTGTTACGGGTGACTCTGGTTAGTTAGTTTGCTTTTTATAGCATCAGGGCACCCACCATTTATTACCCAATAAAGGTTTAACCCCCTGATCACCCGGCGGGTGATATCAATTAGGTTTTAGGTTCAGGGTCTGCGTCGCCCCAGGCAGCGCTAGGTTAGTGCTAGTACCGCTAACACCCACGCGCAAAGCATAAACCTCCCGTAGTGGTATAGAATCTGAACAGATCAATATCTGATCTGATCAGATCTATACTTGCGTCCCCAGCACTTTAAAGTTCCAAAAAAACGCATTGTTAGCAGGATCAGCCCAGATACCTGCTAGCACCTGCGTTTTGTCCCTCCGCCCAGCCCACCCAAGTGCAGTATCGATCGATCACTGTCACTTACAAAACACTAAACACATAACTGCAGCGTTAGCAGAGTCAGGCCTGATCCCTGCGATTGCTAACAGTTTTTTTTGGTAGCGTTTTATATTTAAATCCCGGAAGGCAGTGCTTGGTTTTTGGGGTCCCTTACGTGGCTAAGCTCCCAAAAAGTCCCCCACATGTGGTATCCCCGTACTCGGGAGAAGTAGCAGAATTTATTTTGGGGTGTAATTTGACTTATGCCCATAGCATGTGTGAGCAATATATCATTTAGTGACAACTTTGTGAAAAAAAAAAAAATTGTAATATTCCTGCAACTTGTGGCAAAATATAAAATATTTCATGGCCTCGACATGCCTCTCAGTAAATAGCTTGGGGTGTCTACTTTCCAAAATGGGGTCATTTGGGGGGCGGACTGTCCGCCCAAACACTGTTCAGCGGACAAAGTTGGGCGAACAGTCCGCCCGTGTGTACGCGGCCTGATAGGTAGTGAGGAGTGAAATCAAAAATTTGCACCCTTAGAAACCCTGAAGGCAGTGATTGGTTTTCGGGGTGCCGTACGCAGCTAGACTCCCCAAAAAGTCCCACATATGTGGTATCCTCGTACTCAGGAGAAGCAGCAGAATATATTTTGGGGTGCAATTCTACATATAACTATGGCATGTGTGAGCAATATATCATTTAGTGACAACTTTTTGTAAACTTTTTTTTTTGTGCCATTATTCAATCACTTGGGACAAAAAAAAATAGTCAATGGGCTCAACATGCCCCTCAACAATTTTCTAGGGGTGTCTACTTTCCAAAATAGGGTCATTTGGGGGGGTTTTGTGTTATTTTGGTATTTTATGGCCTTCGAAACTGTGATAGGTAGTGAGGAGAGAAATCAAAAATTTGCACCCTTAGAAACCCTGAAGGCAGTGATTGGTTTTCGGGGTGCCGTACGCAGCTAGACTCCCAAAAAGTCCCACATATGTGGTATCCCCGTACTCAGGAGAAGCAGCAGAATATATTTTGGGGTGCAATTCCACATATAACTATGGCATGTGTGAGCAATATATAATTTAGTGACAACTTTTTGTAAACTTTTTTTTTTCTTTTGTGTCATTATTCAATCACTTGGGACGAAAAAAAAAATTCAATGGGCTCAACATGCCCCTCAGCAATTTCCTTGGGGTATCTACTTTCTAAAATGGGGTAATTTGGGGGGGGGTTTTGTGTTATTTTGGCATTTTATGGCCTTCGAAACTGTGATAGGTAGTGAGGAGTGAAATCAAAAATTTGCACCCTTAAGCCGCGTACACACGTAGCGGTATGTCCGACGTACTTAGTCTGGTGGACTTCCCGCCACACGGCACTTTTTGAGCGGACTAATACGGCGTACTAAGTCCGCCGTACTATTCGCCCTACTTTTGAAATGAACGGACTCGCCCACACACGCAGAGGAAAGTCCGCTCATTTCGAGAGCGTCTCCAGGTAGGTGGGGCCCGCAAAGGAGACGTCGCTGGCCCCCTCCGCCTGGTATGGACTTAAAGGGGAACCCCCCAAGTCCACAACAGACCCTTGTCCGAGCATGCTACCCGGCTGGCCAGGAAAGGGGGGGCGAGCGAGCACCCCCCCTCCTGAGCCGTACCAGGCCGCGTGCCCTCAACATGGGGGGTGCCTTGGGGAAGGGGGGCCGCGCGCATGTATGGGGTACATTGTACCCCATACTCATTCACATAGGGTGGGGGGGCCGGTATCCGGGGGCCCCCTTATTAAAGGGGGTTCCCGGATTCCGATAAGCCCCCCGCCCGCAGACCCCGACAACCAACGGCCAGGGTTGTCGGGAAGAGGCCCTTGTCCTCATCAACATGGGGACAAGGTGCTTTGGGGTGGGGGGCCCCCCTTCCCCAAGGCACCCCCCGTGTTGAGGGCACGCGGCCTGGTACGGCTCAGGAGGGGGGGGGCGCTCGCTCGCCCCCCCCTTTCCTGGCCCGGCCGGGTAGCGTGCTCGGACAAGGGTCTTTTGTGGACTTGGGGGGGGACCCCCACGCCGATTTTTTTCGGCGTTGGGGGTACCCTTTAAATCCATACCAGGCGGCGGGGCCAGCGACGTCTCCCTCACGGGCCCCGCCTACCTGGAGACCCGCTCAAAATGAGCGGACTTTTCTCCGGGCGGGAAAAGTCCGCTCATTTCAAAAGTACGGCGGACTGGCATACACACGGCCGGATTGTCCGCCGAAATGCGAGTCCGGCGGGAAGATTGGAGTGCAACACGGCATTCTAAGTCCACCGTACTTTCGGGTCAAAAAAGTATGCCGGAGGCTACACACGGGGGGATTGTTTGGCGGACTTGAGTTTGCCGGACTTTTCCACCGGATTGAAAGAAATAAAAGTGCAGCGCTTACCACTAGGTGAATTCTCATATAACTAAGTATAAATGAATAAACTTTCGTAAAAAACCTAGATGTTAGTGAATCCAAATATAGTGAAAATCAATAGTAAAAAGTGTTTTAAAAAAATTAGTTGTCAAAATAAAAAACAACAATCATCTAAAACTCAAAAATCCAGTGCATTTAAACATGTGAAAAAAATCTCAAAAGTGTATAATAGTGTCCTATATAAGTGAACAAAAAAATGTAGTTAATCCTGTTTGTTCAGAAAATAGTGCTTGACCACGTGGACCCTTCACAGCTACAAATCAGTAAGAAATGGAGGCTTACCAGATCACCAATTAGTATACACAAATACGAATACCCAAACGATTCGAAACGGACAACCGGAAAACGACCCAGTCTCTCAGACGTTCCACAGTCACCGAATCGGTTCGAGTCCTCTCACAGGACGATCTGCACAGCCGCGTAGAGTTTTCGATGTAGGAAGCCAAAAGTCAGCCCACACTTTCGAGTGTTTCGTAGTTCCCAGGTCCGTTCCGGTCCTTTCAGAAGTCTCGGGATATCGTATCACCATAAAAACAAAGATAAAAAAGTGCGCCCAATCGTGTAATAAAGTTTAAACACGTAAAGTTTATTATTCAACCGAATAATGTTAAGCGCTACAAATGACTCCACCGAGCCATACTTTCCCGTGTGGAAAGTGTAGAGCTTGCAAGTTGAATGCATCACGGGGTAGGAGATTCACGGAATTTACTTCGCAGGGGACGGGGCTCACATATCCCATTCGAACGTTTATCACATGCTCCACTAAGTGTGTTGTGTACCTGCTTAGGTGTCCATGTGGCTTGGAATATGTGGGTCGCACAGTACGTATGTTACATGTGCGTCTGGGGGAGCATATAACCAACATCTGTAAAGGTTTTGATAAGCACAATGTGAGTAAGCATTATGATTTGAAACATAACCGTGATCCAAGAGGTACCACTTTTTTAGCAATTGAGAAATATGTACCGCATTGGCGCGGCAGTAATGCTAAGCGCACCATCTCAAGAGCTGAAACCAATTGGATACACAAATTAGGTACGCACATCCCTGGGGGACTCAATATAGAGTGGGACATCAACTGTTTCATTAATAATGGTTGATGTCCCCCTCTTTGGTCCGTCTCAGTGGTTGTGTTTTATTAGTTAAAATTGATATTTAAAGTACCTATACTCTGATGACTAAACCATATGATTTTGGGCTCTACTGTTGTATGTATTTTTGTATTTAACCTTTGTAATACTAGTTATATATCTTTTGTAAAAAAGAGTGTTATTTTCAAGTTTAAGGTTTATGTCTTACTTATTAGGCTATTTTGTAAATAGACAATGGGTAACGTTGGGTAGTTGACGCTGGTTTGGTATTTTATCATATCATCACGTTTATGTATCCATATTTTAATAATTTTGTGGATGGTTGTATTTAAATCTACACACATTCACTTGTTTTGTACATCTTGCAATTTTTTCTCCATCATTGGAGACATTACTGTCTGGTCACCTCGATTGGTAAGTGTTATTACACATCCATTCTGCCATTGGACATAATTGGGGTATTCGATCTTGATCGAATGTGTATGCCGTTCGGTAGGTATTTTATAAACTTTTACAAATTTTTCTATTTTTGGTAACGGGTGGGAATCTGTGCTCCAACCTCGTTCGAATGAATTGGTTTTCGATCTTGATTGAATGTGTATGCCGTTCGGTAGGTATTTTATAAACTTTTACAAATTTTTCAATTTTTTGTAACGGGTGGGAATCTGGGCTCCGACCTCGTTCGAATGAATTGGTAGTTCGGTGGTTAAATCAATGGAATCTACGATTGGACGTTTTGTCTCTACCTATGTCAGAGCTCCTTACCTTACCCATAGGCTATAAAAGGGTTTAGCACTAGGGTGTGGGCGTACCCCTGATGACGTCAGATTTTGACGAAACAATCGTCGGGTAGTTACGCTCACCCTTTGTGCTTCAGCATTCGTTCATTTTATTAAATTTTTTTGCTAGCAAAATTGTTCATTTTATACGTTACGTCTACTTTTGTATGGCTCGGTGGAGTCATTTGTAGCGCTTAACATTATTCGGTTGAATAATAAACTTTACGTGTTTAAACTTTATTACACGATTGGGCGCACTTTTTTATCTTTGTTTTTATGGTGATATGATATCCAGAGACTTCTGAAAGGACCGGAACGGACCTGGGAACTACGAAACACTCGAAAGTGTGGGCTGACTTTTGGCTTCCTACATCGAAAACTCTACGCGGCTGTGCAGATCGTCCTGTGAGAGGACTTGAACCGATTCGGTGACTGTGGAACGTCTGAGAGACTGGGTCGTTTTCCGGCTGTCCGTTTTGAATCGTTTGAGTATTCGTATTTGTGTATACTAATTGGTGATCTGGTAAGCCTCCATTTCTTACTGATTTGTAGCTGTGAAGGGTCCACGTGGTCAAGCACTATTTTCTGAACAAACAGGATTAACTACATTTTTTTGTTCACTTATATAGGACACTATTATACACTTTTGAGATTTTTTTCACATGTTTAAATGCACTGGATTTTTGAGTTTTAGATGATTGTTGTTTTTTATTTTGACAAATAATTTTTTGAAAACACTTTTCACTATTGATTTTCACTATATTTGGATTCACTAACATCTAGGTTTTTTACGAAAGTTTATTCATTTATACTTAGTTATATGAGAATTCACCTAGTGGTAAGCGCTGCACTTTTATTTCTTTCTATTTTGTTGTGCCCAGTATCCTGGTTATTGTGTTCAGCTGCTGTTCTTTAATTTAATTTTTAATTTTTTTACTAAGCGCAGATTTTTTATAATTTTTCCACCGGATTGTTTGATCGTGTGTACGCGGCATTAGAAATCCTGAAGGCAGTGATTGGTTTTCGGGGTGCCGTACACGGCTAGACTCCCAAAAAGTCCCACATATGTGGTATCCTCATACTCAGGAGAAGCAGCAGAATATATTTTGGGGTGCAATTCCACATATAACTATGGCATGTGTGAACAATATATCATTTAGTGACAACTTTTTGTAAACTTTTTTTTTTTTGTGTCATTATTCAATCAATTGGGACAAAAAAAAAATATTCAATGGGCTCAACATGCCCCTCAGCAATTTCCTTGGGGTGTCTACTTTCCAAAATGGGGTCATTTGGGGGGGTTTGTACTGCCCTGCCATTTTAGCACCTCAAGAAATGAGATAGGCAGTCATAAATTAGAAGCTGTGTAAATTCCAGAAAATGTACTCTAGTTTGTAGACGCTATAACTTTTGCGCAAACCAATAAATATACGCTTATTGACATTTTTTTTACTAAAGACATATGGCTGAATACATTTTGCCCTAAATATATGACTAAAATTGAGTTTATTCGATTTTTCTTATAACAAAAAGTAGAAAATATATTTTTCCTTTTATATCGCAAAAAAAAAAAATTCCAGAGGCAATCAAATACCATCAAAAGAAAGCTCTATTTGTGGGAAGAAAAGGACGCAAATTTCGTTTGGGTACAACATTGCATGACCGCGCAATTACCAGTTAAAGCAGTGCAGTGCGAAATTGTAAAAAGACCTCTGGTCCTTAGGCTGAAAATTGGTCCGGGGCTAAAGTGGTTAAACCAGAGTAGAAAATGTTACTTACTTTATGACTGTAGTCTTTTTTAATTTTTTTAAAATTGTTTTTACATATTTCATTGATACTGTCATCAAATCTGCATTTCCATTTTTTATTGTATTGATTGATTCAGATTCAATCTGTATTTTATTGCTTCTTCTTGTTATCATTTCTTACAACTTTATTGTATCCCAAATATTCCAAAGTTATATCTGTTAGGCGAACGTTGCATAATGTGTGACAACTAAGGACACAGATCACCCACAGCTGCAGTAGCACTGCAGAACAAAATGTTATCACTCAGTTTATTTCTACCTTCTTTTTTTTTTTTTTTTTTTTAATCTCCAGTTGGAATTTATTAATTCCCTTTTTAACTGTTGGCTTGCCTACCACAGTCAGCTCCTTATTATTATAAAATGTTTTTAGAAATGTATTGAAGAACTGTTATGTTTATCCTCACGTTCAAAGTCCTTCTAAAAAATATCCTAAAATACTGAAGATTTTAACGATTTCATGTGTGTTTAATTATTGTTTTATGATAACATTTGTAAATACTTCCGTATTTATTCTGGGCTTCACTCATCCCAGCTTTTATCCAATTAACATATAGATGTTAACATCTAGTTTTTGAAGAACGTTTTGGCTTGTCTGTCATTACAGAAATATTTTTGTATTTTTTGTAGCTGTAAATTTGTTAGCTGTAAATCCTTTTTAAAATGTGTTGTTCTATTGTATCGATTGTTCCAATACAGCTTGCTCACATTGGGATTGTGAACTAAGTCGTTTTAAACACAGGAGTTTACAACAAAAGGAGTCCTAAACCTGTTGGTAATATAGTAATCTTCCTGTAAGTGATATAAACATTGTGACCATGATGAGTACTAGCAAGACTGAAGATTTTGCTTAGTGCAAAGTGGGCCACATGTATACAGAAATGAAACAACAACTTCAGCTCGAATACCACTGTGACAAATGTGAGAAGGTTACCCTCCTGAAAGCTCACATTAACATTATGAAAGAGTGAATTGTAATTCTAAGGATACTTGACAACTTTAAAAGAGAAGTGTGGGAATTCAAAAAATAAACAGTTATACTTATTTAGCTATCTTATCTAGCTGATGCTGCATCTGTCCCCCTCTGCCTCCAAGAACCTAGAACTGAATCATCAAAGACCACTGATCTGTCAGTTCTTGGTCTTCATTGAGCAGAGAGCCAGAGACTGTCAGTCACTGAAGAGCTGGGAGCAGCTGGCTCAGCCTCTCAATGGCTCACTGAGGTTCAGGCATCTGGGTGGTTCCCGATAATATCAATATCTGTAAATAGCAAACAGCCATAACAAGGGAATTCACAATGACTAAAGAAAACTGAGATGATGTGTTTTATCACCATGCACCTAACCCACTAACATTTAAAGTGATTGTAAATGGTAAAAAACAACCCATTCCAATGAAAGGCAAAACATTTGTGTATAGATATAAAAAAAAAAAATACCTTTTTTTTTATCAGTGATCACATTCCATCTGTTTTCAGCTGCATAAAAGCAGGGGTAGGAGAAGGCTGAGTTCTCAGCACAGCTAGAGAATGGACCACAGTGTGTTCTCCTTCGGGTGGTCAGTTTTTAATAGGAAAGCAAAGGGACTGGCAGGAACACCAGGCATTTCACACAAAGGAAGCAATACAAAGCGAACACGATACTTTTTCACACAAGTACATGGTAGGGCAGGCATATATCAGGAATATGAAATGTCGGGTTTACATACGCTATAAAACTTCACTTTTGTGCAACACTAAAATAATACTACTCAATCCAATAGACAAAAACGCCTCAAGTGGCAAGAATGTTTATTCCTATAGAAGGAATAGACTTTCAGGGCTATATTGCTCAGTCACAATTCATATATATAGAGACTCTAGTGACTATACCTAGTCACCTCTAAATACTCTGAATAGTTAAATAGTGGGAAGAACCTTCGACCCATGTTCCCAAAATTTCCTGGCCGAGGCCCTAAGCCAGGAGTGTCCAAACTTTTCTCAAAGAGGGCTAGATTTGATGAAGTGAACATGCATGAGGACCGACCATTTTGCCTGACATTTTTGAACCATTAAAATTCGGTCTAAGTATGTTCGTCCGAGCACTAATACACTGCCCAGCAAGAATTCTCTTGCCTTTGTTGCTGTGTATGGTGAAGAGATGAGCTGGGTGTGTTATTTGGATGCAAAAATCAAGTGATTATTTGGATATACTGTATTTATCGGCATATAACACGCACCTTCGCTTTAGGCCATGAATGCAGCCTCACGATTGCCATGAATGAAGCCTCACGATTGCCATGAATGCAGCCTCACGATTGCCATGAATGCAGCCTCACGATTGCCATCAATGCAGCACCCCCATTGACATGAATGCAGCACCCCCATTGCCATGAATGCAGCCCCACAATTGGCATGAATGCAGCACCACCATTGACATGAAAGCAGACTCACCATTGCCATGAATGCAGACTCACCATTGCCATGAATGCAGACTCACCATTGCCATGAATGCAGCACCCACATTGCCATGAATGCAGCCCCACCATTGCCATGAATGCAGCACCCCCATTGCCATGAATGCAGACTCACCATTGCCATCAGTGCAGCCTGATCCATGTCCATCTGCAGCCTTGGAGGGAACAGGGAGGGGGCAGGACAAGCGCTAACACATGACATACAGGAGAATCTCAGTTTTTTCGGCAGCCTCTTTATTGCAAAGCCCCGTCTCCTATAATGGACCGAACAGTCATCCAAAGGCAGTGCAGGAGATGGGACTTCCTGTTACAGAGGCTGCTGTGTAAACAGGAATCTCTCCTGTATGTACAGCACTCATCCCGCTCCCTCCAAGGCAGCCAGCATATATATCTTTTGTGGCCCCTGGCACTCAGGGATTTGTTGGGGGCCACAAAAGATATACATGTCCAAATTACAAGGTGGGCCATTTGAAACTGGAACGCGAGCCGGACAATGGACATGCCTGCCCTAAACTTAATGTTCCTGCCTGCTGGCTAGACCAATACTTTGGCTGTGCTGACCATATCTCTTCTTGCTTCCTGTAATGACCCAGGACTTTATAGACCATGTTCCTGCCTGCTGCCTGGATGATTAATTTGGCTTTTGCTGACCACATCTACAGTATTTCACAAAAGTGAGTACACCCCTCACATTTTTTGTAAATATTTTATTATATCTTTTCTTGTGACAACACTGAAGAAATGACACTTTGCTACAATGTAAAGTAGTGAGTGTACAGCTTGTATAACTGTAAATTTGCTGTCCCCTCAAAATAACTCAACACACAGCTATTAACCACCTCAGTACAGGGCACTTACACCCCCTTCCTGACCAGGCCAATTTTCAGCTTTCAGCGCTCTCACAGTTTGAATGACAAATTCTTTTAGTGGTATTTAATCACTAGTGTTTTTTTTTTGTGTGCTATAAATAAAAAAAAACGTAAATTTAGTTAAAAAAATGCATTTTTCTTTGTTTCTGTCATAAAAATTTTGCTAATTAGTCATTTTTCTTCATACATTTTGGCCAAAATTTATACTGCTACATATCTTTGGTAAAAATAACCCACATTAGTGTATATTCTTTGGTCTTTGTGAAACTTATAGAGTCTACAAACTCTAAACTCTATACTCTGAAAATTGATCACATCTGATCAGGCCTTCAGTACATCAGGTGTATCTCATTTCTTGAGACACTAACAAGTCAGGAAAGTACAAATACCCCCCAAATGACCCCTTTTTAGAAAGTAGACATTCCAAGGTATTAAGTACGTAGCATGGTGAGTTTTTTTAAGTTGTCATTTTTTCCCACAATTCTTTGCAAAATGAAAAAAAACATTTTTTTATATACAAAATTGTCAAATTATCAGGTTATTTCTCACACACAGCATATGTATACAACAAATTACACCCCAAAATTCATTCTGCTACTCTTCCTGAGTATGGTGATACCACATGTGTGAGACTTTTACACAGCATGGCCACATACAGAGCACCAACATTGAAGTGGCACTTTCAGACGTTCTACAAGCAAAAATGACGCATCTCATTTCACAGCCACCTATGACACTTTTGAAGGCCCTGGAGTACCAGGACAATGGAATTGCCCATAAAATTACCCCATTTTGAAAAGCTAACACCCTAACATATAATCTGTGAGGCATAATGAGTTTTTTGAATGGTTCATTTTTTTCCCGAGGTTTTTGGAAAATGTGAAAAAAAATGAAAAAGTATTTTTTTTTACACAAAGTTGTCAATTTATAAGATATTTCTAACACATAGCATGTATATAGCAAAAATTACACCCCAAAACACATTCTGCTACTCCTTCCGAGTATGGCGATACCACATGTTTAGGATCTTTACACAGCCTGGCCACATACAGAGGCCGAACATTGAAGTAGTACCTTCATGCATTCTAGGAGCATAAATGACACATCTCATTTCATTCCTACCTATCACACTTTTGAAGATCCTGGAGCACCAGGACAGTGAAATTACCCACAAAATGACCCCATTTTGGAAAGCAAATACCCCAATTTATATTCTATGAGGCATGGGCTGCAAATAGGTACTCGGATACTCTGATTGCCTGGTGACAGGTAATCGGGTACTCTCATGGCCTGGTGACAGGTACTCGGGTACTCTCATGGCCTGGTGACAGGTACTCGGGTACTCTCATGGCCTGGTGACAGGTATTCGGGTACTCTGATGGCCTGGTGACAGGTACTCGGGTACTCTCATTGCCTGGTGACAGGTACTTGGGTACTCTGATGGCCTGGAGACAGGTTCTCTGATGGCCTGGTGACAGGTACTTGAGTACTCTGATGGCCTGGTGGCAGGTACTCTGATGGCCTGGTATTTGGGTACTCTGAAGGGAGATAATAGGTACTCATATGGACTGTGACAGGTACTCAGATGGACTGTGACAGGTACTCGGGTACTCTGATGGCCTGGTGACAGGTATTTGGGTACTCTGATGGGCTGTGAAAGGTACTCGGGTACTCTGATGGGCTGTGACAGGTACTCAGATGGACTGTGACAGGTACTCGGATGGGCTGTGACATGTAATCGGGTACTCTGATGGGCTGTGACAGGTACTCGGGTGGACTGTGACAGGTACTCGGGTACTCTGATGGACTGTGACATGTAATCAGGTACTCTGATGGGCTGTGACAGGTACTCGGGTACTCTGATGGGCTGTAACAGGTACTCGGGTACTCTGATGGCCTGGTGACAGGTACTCGGGTACTCTGATGGCCTGGAGACAGGTTCTCTGATGGCCTGGTGACAGGTACTTGAGTACTCTGATGGCCTGATGGCAGGTACTCGGGTACTCTGATGGCCTGATGACAGGTACTCGGGTACTCTCATTGCCTGAAGGGAGATAATAGGTACTCATATGGACTGTGACAGGTACTCGGATGGCCTGGTGACAGGTAATTGGGTACTCTCATGGCCTGGTGACAGGTACTCGGGTACTCTCATGGCCTGGTGACAGGTACTCGGGTACTCTGATGGCCTGGTGACAGGTACTCGGGTACTCTGATGGCCTGGTGACAGGTACTTGGGTACTCTCATTGCCTGGTGACAGGTACTCGGGTACTCTGATGGCCTGGAGACAGGTTCTCTGATGGCCTGGTGGCAGGTACTCGGGTACTCTGATGGCCTGGTGGCAGGTACTCTGATGGCCTGGTATTTGGGTACTCTGAAGGGAGATAATAGGTACTCATATGGACTGTGACAGGTACTCGGATGGACTGTGACAGGTACTCGGGTACTCTGATGGCCTGGTGACAGGTACTCGGGTACTCTGATGGGCTGTGAAAGGTACTCGGGTACTCTGATGGGCTGTGACAGGTACTCAGATGGACTGTGACAGGTACTCGGATGGGCTGTGACATGTAATCGGGTACTCTGATGGGCTGTGACAGGTACTCGGGTACTCTGATGGGCTGTGACAGGTATTCAGATGGACTGTGACAGGTACTCGGATGGGCTGTGACATGTAATCGGGTGGACTGTGACAGGTACTCGGGTACTCTGATGGACTGTGACATGTAATCAGGTACTCTGATGGGCTGTGACAGGTACTCGGGTACTCTGATGGGCTGTGACAGGTACTCGAGTACTTTTATGGGCTGTGACAGGTACTCGGGTACTCTGATGGCCTGGTGACAGGTACACGGGTACTCTCATTGCCTGGTGACAGGTACTCAGGTACTCTGATGGCCTGGTGACATGTACTCAGGTACTCTGATGGCCTGGAGACAGGTTCTCTGATGGCCTGGTGACAGGTACTTGTGTACTCTGATGGCTTGGTGACAGGTACTCGGGTACTCTGATGGCCTGGTGACAGGTTCTCTGATGGCCTGGTATTTGGGTACTCTGAAGGGCGGTGATAGGTACTCATATGGACTGTGACAGGTACTCGGATGGACTGTGACAGGTACTCGGGTACTCTGATGGCCTGGTGACAGGTACTTGGGTACTCTGATGGGCTGTGACAGGTACTCGGATGGACTTTGACAGGTACTAGGGTACTCGGATGGGCTGTGACAGGCACTCGGGTACTCTGATGGGCTGTGACAGGTACTCGGGTACTCAGATGGACTGTGACAGGTACTCGGGTACTCTGATGGACTGTGACTTGTAATCGGGTACTTTGATGGGCTGCGACAGGTACGCGGGTACTCTGATGGGCTGTGACAGGTACTCGGGTACTCTGATAGACTGTGGCCGGTACTCGGGTACTCGGATGGGCTGTGACAGGTACTCGGGTACTCAGATGGACTGTGACAGGTACTCGGGTACTCTGATGGACTGTGACAGGTACTCGGGTACTCAGATGGACTGTGACAGGTACTTGGGTACTCTGATGGACTGTGACATGTAATCGGGTACTTTTATGGGCTGCGACAGGTACGCGGGTACTCTGATGGGCTGTGACAGGTACTCGGGTACTCTGATAGACTCTGACCGGTACTCGGATGGGCTGTGACAGGTACTCTGATGGGCTGTGACAGGTACTCGGGTACTCTGATGGGCTGTGACAGGTACTCGGATGGACTGTGACAGGTACTCGGGTACTCGGATGGACTGTGACAGGTACTCGGGTACTCTGATGGACTGTGACAGGTACTCGGGTACTCTGATTGGACTGTGACAGGTACTCGGTTACTCTGATGGACTGTGAGTGACAGGTACTATGATGGACTGTGAGTGACAGGTACTATGATGGGTGGTGACAGGTCCTCTTTATTGGGGGGCGGGCAATCAGTGTGTGTTGGTGTACACTGTAAGCGGTAACGAGATGTTACTGCAATCTCCTCCTCACACACGATCGGTGTGTGAGGAGGAGAACCCGGTAACATCTCGTTACCGCGGTTTGTTTACATTTAGTGATTGGCTGTGAAAGGATCACTGCCGATCACGTGGGTAAACAGCCAGCCAATGGCTGTTTACAAGCGTCGATGACGAGCAGTGTTCCCGGGAACACGCCGCCACCGACGCGATCGCGCGCCGTCCACAGTGGGGGTGTGACCATCTGTGATCGACCTTGACTTCATCGCGGCCGATCACGTGGTAAACAGCCATGCGCAATGGCTGTTCACCCCCCTCGGTGGTGAGCGGTGTCTCCGTGACACACCACCACCGAAGGACAGGGATGCGCACGCACGATCGCGCGCATTCCCTGTTTAAACGGGAGGACGTCATATGATGCCCTCCTGCCACAATAGGTGCGCTGCCTGGCCGTCATTTGCCGGCCGGCGGTCAGCATCTAGTTAATTCTAAACTACTGGCAACAAAAGTGAGTACACCCCTAAGCGAAAATGTCCAAATCAAGCCCAATTAGCCATTTCTCTCCCCTGTGTCATGTGGCTCATTAGTGTTACAAGTTCTCAGGTGCAAATGGGGAGCGGGTGTATTAAATTTGGTGTTATCGCTCTCACTCTCTCATACTGGTCACTGGAAGTTCAACATGGCACCTCGTGGCAAAGAACTCTCTGAGGATCAGAAAAAAATAATTGTTGCTCTACATAAAGATGGCATAGGGTATAAGAAGATTGCCAAGACCCTGAAACTGAGCTGCAGAAAGGTGGCCAAGACCATACAGTTGTTTAACAGGACAGCTTCCACTCAGAACAGGCCTTGCCATGGTTTATCAAAAAAGTTGAGTGCATGTGCTCAGCATCATATTCAGAGGTTGTCTTTGGGAAATAGACGTATGAGTGCTGCCAGCATTGCTGCAGAGGTTGAAGGGGTGGGAGAGGTCAGCCTGTCAGTGCTCAGACCATATGCAGCATACTACATCAAATTGGTCTGCATGGCTGTCATCCCAAAATTAACTTTGTGATTTAAGAAAGCTTTGAGTGAGTTGGTTGATGAGGGCTTTGCTTTAGGTATTCTGGATAAGAAAGAGAGAAGTTTTCTCATGCCCTTGGTACCACGGATTCCTCCTATATATTACCATCCAAAGGTGCACAAGGACCCGGTAAATCCCCCTGGATGGCCCATAGTCAGTGGGATTGACTCGGTCACAGCAAGGATAGGGAAGTATGTTGATTTTCATCTCCAACCATTGGTACGACAGGTACCTTCTTATTTGAAGGACACTGGTGATACCATTAGAATACTTGAATCTGTCGATTATCAGGATGGCTTGATTTTGGTGATGGCTGACGTTGCTGCCCTATATACGTGCATCCCTCACGACCTAGGATTTGAAGCAGTGGAGTATTACCTATCCCAGAGTACCACTTTATCTCCTATCCAGCGTAATTTTATTATGGAGCTTCTTAGATTCGCTGCACAACACAAGTACTTTTGGTTTCAGAATAAGTTTTATTTACAAACCAAGGGAGTGGCCATGGGAGCTAAATTCGCCCCCAGTTTGGCCAACTTGTTCATGGCCAAGTGGGAGGAGGATGTCGTCTATGCCCTCAGGAGACCAGAGTTGGTCCTTTGGGTGAGATACATAGATGACATCCTCCTCCTATGGAAGGGAGATCAGGAATCATTGGATGATGTCTTTGTTGAATTCTAACGACAGAGGCATACTCTGTGCATTTTTTGGACCTTGAAATTAAGGTGGTTGACCATCATTTGGAATTTACCACCTATTTCAAACCCACGCACCGGAATGGGTACATTCTGGTCAACAGTTGTCACCATCCTCAGTGGCTTAAGTCTGTACCACGTAGTCAGTTCCTCTGATTACAGAGGAACTGCACTAGAGTGGAAGATTTTGCCACCCAATCTACCATCTTGAAGGATAGATTTTTGGAAAAAGGTTATGCTTCTATTGATCTGGATACTGAGATTGATCGGATCTTGCAGATCGATCGAAACTCACTATTACAGGTATATCCTAAAAAGGATAACAAATTTAGATGGTCCTTTTTTTACCCCCTATTCAATTCAATCTAGACAAATTAAAGAGATCTTCAAAAAAACATTAAGGAGTTCTCCAAAATGATAGATATCTTGGATCCGTACTACCTGAGAAGGCTGGTGTGAATTTCAGGGGGGCTCGGTCCATTCAAGGCCAGATTGCACCGAATGTAATAGACCCCCCGAAAAAAGTTTCCTTTTCTCACAATGCAAGGGATATTTTCCTGGTCGAAAGTGCAACTAATGCTTGCACAACATCAGTGGTAGACGCAAGAGTGACACGTTTCAATCATCTGTCACTTTGTGTATCTACCCTATGGATCATTTTACTACATGTGCTACCCAGTATATAGTGTACCTGTTGACATGTCGGGTTAATGAACACATTAATAACATGAAAAATGGCAAGATCAATCATAGTGTTCCCTGTCATTAATTGCAATACCATAATCGCGACCCTATGGGGACGCAATTTTTGGTCATTTATCAATTCTTTGGGTAGGTGATATCTTTGGTTTCTGTTTTAGTCCTGTTTTATATATTTTTTGAAAAGATATTTTTTTTTAAATATTTTTTAGAAAGGTTTTATTTTATTTTAGATCTGTTTTGTAGACATTTTTGTCATGCATAGACAGATGGTATTTGCTCTTTGTTTATTTGTTATTGTAATTATGATTCTATTTGTATTGTTTATTGAATTGTGCTCCGCTTCATGGCGTCCCTCCTCTCGTCTTTTGGGTGTCATTTCAGAACCTATTAATTGGTGCTTTAGAGCGCTTGTTATTTATGGCGATGTATTTTACTATGTCCATTTATGGTATTTATATACATTGGAATTTTTTGTTTGGTTCTATGTTGGTACCATTTGATTACTTTGTCGACTTGAATACGTTCAGTGTCCCCGTGCGGGAGATGTAATTTCTGCTGCATGACTTCCGTCGCAAATGGGCAGTGTCATTCACACAGCGGACGTGTGATGTTGTGATGCGAGTGGGCATCGCTGTCTCCATGGGACTGGGCGTGGGGATTTTTGGTGCCACTTAGTCATGTGACTAGATGTATTGCTGCACGCTCACACCACCATTTGCCGATGGGCGTGCAGCATTGTGACGTGGAGCGGTTTCGTTTGAGGGATTACATCTGGTGTTGCCGCCCCCTGCTCCAAGTTGGCTTCCGGTGGCCGCTGCGAACCGGAAGTTTTCTCTTGATTGGTACAACTATATGATGGGTATCATCACATGACTTGTGGAAATGCATTTTTGCAGACTTTTTGACATGTGCTACACCACGTGAGGTGGTGGAGCCATTTCCGGGTTGAGTGTGTGAATCATCACCGACCCAGATGGACTTCACAGAGTCCAATATCATTGGTCCCTGGTTGGTTAACTTGAGACAAGCTGATCACATGACCGGTTCTCGTCCAACCAGTGACCTTTTCACCCTAATTGCCATTTATTGGTTAATTATTGTTTTTTGGTTCATGTATGTTTTCTATAAATATAAGTGCAATATGGGGGAGTAGGTTGATGCCCCAGTAGAAGTCCTTTTTGGATGAATTGCATCGGGCCAGGTACACCATTCCCCATATTGCTTTTATTTGAACTGTGATCACTTTTATCCATGTATGTCAGATTTTATTAACCACTTAAGGACACATGGCAATGTACGTCATCAGAATAGCATGTACAGGCACAAGCACGTACATGTACGTGCTTGCCTTCCGGCGGGTGGGGGGTCCGATCGGACCCCCTCCCGCTGGATGCGGCGGTCCGTTTCGCTTCAGGAGCGATCCGGGATGAGGAGATGGCCGTTGGTTTCTGGCCATCCCCTCTCGATCGCTCCTGGCAAATGAGAAGCTTCCTCCCGCTGTGTATAGTAAACACAGGCCGGGAGGAAGTGATGTCATTCTCCTCGGGCGGTCTTTTTGACAGGACTACGAGGAGAGCACTGAAAGTAAGTGTACCAAACACTACACTAACATGTAGGCACACATAGACGCACAAACCCCCCCCCCCCCCCATCCCAGTCACAGTGTCACTGATTGCAGTGATCATTTATTTTCTGATCACTGCATTCAGTGTCAGTTGTGACAGTAAAAAGTGTCAGGGCAGTTAGTGTTAGGTTCAGGGTAGCCCCCTACCCCCCAATAAAGGTTTAACCCCCTGATTGCCCCTAGAGTTAACCCTTTCACCCCCTTTTGCCAGTGTCACTAAGCGATCGTTTTTCTGATCGCTGCATTAGTGTCACTGGTGCCGCTAAGTAGCTAGTTATTTTATTTAGGTTCACCGCCAGGTTTTTATAGCGACAGGTACCCCGATATACTACCCAAGAATGGTTTTAACCCCCTGATTGCCCACAGTTAACCCTTTCACCCCCTTTTGCCAGTGTCACTAAGCGATTGTTTTTCTGATCGCTGCATTAGTGTCACTGGTGCCGCTAAGTAGGTAGTTATTTTTTTAGGTTCACCGCCAGGTTTTTATAGCGCTAGGTACCCCCATATACAACCCAATAATGGTTTTAGCCCCCTGATTGCCCCTAGTTAACCCTTTCACCCCCTTTTGCCAGTGTCACTAAGCGATCGTTTTTCTGATCGCTGCATTAGTGTCACTGGTGCCGCTAAGTAGCTAGTTATTTTTTTAGGTTCACTGCCAGGTTTTTATAGCGCTAGGTACCCCGATATACTACCCAATAATGGTTTTAACCCCCTGATTGCCCCTTGTTAACCCGTTCACCCCCTTTTGCCAGTGTCACTAAGCGATCGTTTTTCTGATCGCTGCATTAGTGTCACTGGTGCCGCTAAGTAGCTAGTTATTTTTTTAGGTTCACCGCCAGGTTTTTATAGCGCTAGGTACCCCGATATACTACCCAATAATGGTTTTAACCCCCTGATTGCCCCAGTTAACCCTTTCACCCCCTTTTGCCAGTGTCACTAAGCGATCATTTTTCTGATCGCTGCATTAGTGTCACTAGTGTCGCTAGCTAGCTAGTTATTTTTTTAGGTTCACCGCCAGGTTTTTATAGCGCTAGGTACCCCGATATACTACCCAAGAATGGTTTTAACCCCCTGATTGCCCTAGTTAACCCTTTCACCCCCTTTTGCCAGTGTCACTAAGCGATCGTTTTTCTGATCGCTGCATTAGTGTCACTGGTGCCGCTAAGTTGCTAGTTATTTTTTTAGGTTCACCGCCAGGTTTTTATAGCGCTAGGTACCCCGATATACTACCCAATAATGGTTTTAACCCCCTGATTGCCCCTAGTTAACCCTTTCACCCCCTTTTGCCAGTATCACTAAGCGATCGTTTTTTTGATCGCTGCATTAGTGTCACTGGTGCCGTTAGGCAGCTGGTTATTTTTTTAGGTTCACCGCCAGGTTTTTATAGCGCTAGGTACCCCCATATACTACCCAATAATGGTTTTAACCCCCTGATTGCCCCTAGTTAACCCTTTCACCCCCTTTTGCCAGTGTCACTAAGCAATCATTTTTCTGATCGCTGCATTAGTGTCACTAGTGTCGCTAGGTAGCTAGTTATTTTTTTAGGTTCACCGCCAGGTTTTTATAGCGCTAGGCACCCCCATATACTACCCAATAATGGTTTTAACCCCCTGATTGCCCCTAGTTAACCCTTTCACCAGCGATCACCATATAAGTGTCACTGGTGACGCTGGTTAGCCAGTTAGTTATTTAGGTTCCCCGTCAGGTTTTTATATAGCGCCAGGGACCCCCATATACTACCTAATATAAATTTGAACCCCCTGATTGCCCCTAGTTAACCCTTTCACCAGTGATCACCGTATAAGTGTTACGGGTGACTCCGGTTAGTTAGCTTGCTTTTTATAGCATCAGGGCACCCACCATTTATTACCCAATAAAGGTTTAACCCCCTGATCACCCGGCGGGTGATATCCATTAGGTTTTAGGGTCAGGGTCTGCGTCGCCCCAGGCATTGCTAGGTTAGTGCCAGTACCGCTAACACCCACGTGCAAAGCATAAACCTCCCGTAGTGGTATAGAATCTGAACAGATCAATATCTGATCTGATCAGATCTATACTAGCGTCCCCAGCAGTTTAGGGTTCCAAAAAACGCATTGTTAGCAGGATCAGCCCAGATACCTGCTAGCACCTGTGTTTTGCCCCTCCGCCCAGCCCACCCAAGTGCAGTATCGATCGATCACTGTCACTTACAAAACACTAAACACATAACTGCAGCGTTCGCAGAGTCAGGCCTGATCCCTGCGATCGCTAACAGTTTTTTTTGGTAGCGTTTTATAATTAAATCCTGAAAGGCAGTGCTTGGTTTTCGGGGTCCTGTACGTGGCTAGGCTCCCAAAAAGTCCCCCACATGTGGTATCCCCGTACTCGGGAGAAGCAGCAGAATTTATTTTGGGGTGTAATTTCACTTATGCCCATAGCATGTGTGAGCAATATATCATTTAGTGACAACTTTGTGCAAAAAAAAAAAAAAAAAATTCTAATATTCCTGCAACTTGGGGCAAAATATTAAATATTTCATGGACTCAACATGCCTCTCAGTAAATAGCTTGGGGTGTCTACTTTCCAAAATGGGGTCATTTGGGGGGTTTTGTGCTATTTTGGCATTTTATGGCCTTCGAAACTGTGAGGCCGCGTACACACGGGCGGACTGTTCGCCCAACTTTGTCCGTCAAACAGTTTCGGCAAACAGTCCGCTCAAAATTAGCATGGACGGACATGGCCACACACGACGAACGAACAGTTTGCTGAAACCGTGCGCGATGACGTGAACGGCACGTACGACGGGACGAAAAATACGACGTCCTATACACTGCATTATAACTTTCGGCGTGAAAATCCTTTCTGAGCATGCGCGCAACTTTGTTTGACGAACAAGCCTACACACGAGCGGACTGTTCGCTGAAACAAGGTTTCAGCGGACAGTTTTACGGAATTTCCGAAAAACCTTGTTCGTCAAACTGTCCGCTGAAACTGTCCGCTGAAAGCCCACACACGAGCGGACTGTCCGCCCAAACACTGTTCAGCGGACAAAGTTGGGCGAACAGTCCGCCCGTGTGTACGCGGCCTGATAGGTAGTGAGGAGTGAAATCAAAAATTTGCACCCTTAGAAACCCTGAAGGCAGTGATTGGTTTTCGGGGTGCCGTACGCAGCTAGACTCCCCAAAAAGTCCCACATATGTGGTATCCTCGTACTCAGGAGAAGCAGCAGAATATATTTTGGGGTGCAATTCTACATATAACTATGGCATGTGTGAGCAATATATCATTTAGTGACAACTTTTTGTAAACTTTTTTTTTTGTGCCATTATTCAATCACTTGGGACAAAAAAAAATAGTCAATGGGCTCAACATGCCCCTCAACAATTTTCTAGGGGTGTCTACTTTCCAAAATAGGGTCATTTGGGGGGGTTTTGTGTTATTTTGGCATTTTATGCCCTTCGAAACTGTGATAGGTAGTGAGGCGTGAAATCAAGAATTTGCACCCTTAGAAATCCTGAAGGCAGTGATTGATTTTCGGGGTGCCGTACATGACTAGACTCCCAAAAAGTCCCACATATGTGGTATCTCCGTACTCAGGAGAAGCAGCAGAATATATTTTGGGGTGCAATTCCACATATAACTATGGCATGTGTGAGCAATATATCATTTAGTGACAACTTTTTGTAAACGTTTTTTTTGTGCCATTATTCAATCACTTGGGACAAAAAAAATTCAATGGGCTCAACATGCCCCTCAGCAATTTCCTTGGGGTGTCAACTTTCCAAAATGGGGTCATTTGGGGGGGTTTGTACTGCCCTGCCATTTTAGCACCTCAAGAAATGAGATAGGCAGTCATAAATTAAAAGCTGTGTAAATTCCAGAAAATGTACTCTAGTTTGTAGACGCTATAACTTTTGCGCAAACCAATAAATATACGCTTATTGACATTTTTTTTACTAAAGACATATGGCTGAATACATTTTGCCCTAAATATATGACTAAAATTGAGTTTATTCGATTTTTCTTATAACAAAAAGTAGAAAATATCTTTTTTTCTCAAAATTTTCTGTCTTTTTCCATTTATATCGCAAAAAATAAAAATTGCAGGGGCGATCAAATACCATCAAAAGAAAGCTCTATTTGTGAGAAGAAAAGGACGCAAATTTCGTTTGGGTACAACATTGCATGACTGCGCAATTACCAGTTAAACAGTGCAGTGCGAAATTGTAAAAAGACCTCTGGTCCTTAGGCTGACAATTGGTCCGGGGCTGAAGTGGTTAATTAAAACCTACCATTTTTGGCCTGCACTAGCGGAGCCCCCTTTTTTCTATTTTTTTCATGTTCTGTGGATGAAAGCCTTTTTTGGGTTCCTGTATTTGGTTTGAGTTACCCGTTTGGGGGTACTCCATATTTATCCATTGGTCCCCTTTGGATTTCTCGCTGACACCTCTGGTTACTCGATCCATCTACATGATTGGAGATCAACATTGGATCAATTGCAATCTGTCCAGTGGTTTCTCTTGCGGCTAACATCATCGGGAGATCATCGGGGCGTACCCCAACCCTCCAGGATTCCTGTGACAGTATGGTCCATCTACTGATTGGGATAATCCTTGCTCAATTGACCTGTTGTCACTGACAGTCGAGTCCAATGGTTCTGGTAAGCATGTTTAAGTCATACCACTTGCTTGAAAGAAATTTCCATGTGATGGTCTATATGGCTTTTGTGACATCGTTACCATGATACTCTTCTACCTCCATGACGGACATTTCTATTTTTATTCCATTTTCATTGGTGGACTTCTAATATTATTTTTCATATTTGTTCCACTTATAATATAATTTTTACACTTGTTTCATTACTTTACTATTTTGTGATTTATACACATTTCACTGGTTTGTTTATTTAGCGCTACACTTATACCCACATCCCAAAAGGAAGCCTCTTCTAAAGATGATGCACAAGAAAGCCTGCAAATAGTTTGCTGAATACTAGCAGACTAAGGGCATGGATTACTGCAACCATGTCCTGTGGTGTGATGAGACCAAGATAAACGTATTCCGTTCAGATGATCAAGCGTGTGTGGCGGCAACCAGGTGAGGAATAAAAAGACAAGTGTGTCTTGCCTACGGTCAAGCACGGTAGTGGGAGTGTCATGGTCTGGGGCTGCCGGCACTGGGGAGCTACAGTTCATTGAGGGAACCAGGTATATCAACATGTACTGTGACATACTAATGCATAGCATGATCCCCTCCCTTCGGAGACTGGGCCGCAAGGCAGTATTCCAACAGAACAACCCCAAACACACCTCCAAGACAAACACTGCCTTGCTAAAGAAGCTGAGGGTAAAGGTGATGGACTTGCCAAGCATATCTCCAGACCTAAATCCCTTTGAGCATCTGTGATGCATCCTCAAACGGAACGGAGCAAAAGGTCTCTAACATCCACCAGCTCCGTGATGTCTTTATGGAGGAGTGGAAGAGGACTCAAGTGGCAACCTGTGAAGGAGGCCCTTCCCGGAAGTCACTTACGGTATTCATACAGCTTGAAATTGTACACATTTTGTCATGTTACAACCAAAAACATAAACAAATGTATTTTATTGGGATTTTATGTGATAGATCAACACAAAGTGGGACATAATTGTGAAGTAAAAGGAAAATGATAAATGGTTTTCAATTTTTTTCACAAATAAATATGTGAAAAGTGTGGCATGCACTTGTATTCAGTAAATACTTTGTAGAACCACCTTTTGCTGCAATTACAGATACAAGTCTTTTTGGGTAAGTCTCTACCAGCTTTGCACATCTAGAGAGTGAAATGTTTGCCCATTCTTCTTTGCAAAATAGTTTAAGATCTGTCAGATTGGATGGAGAGTGTCTGTGTTTCAAGTCTTGCCACAGATTCTCAATTGGATTTAGGTCTGGACTTTGACTGGGCCATTCTAGCACGTAAATATGCTGTGATATAAGCCATTCCATTGTAGCTTTGGCTGTTTGGGGTCTTTGTCCTGCTGGAAGGTGAACCTCCACCCCAGTCTCAAGTCTTTTGGAGACACTTAGCAGGTTTTCTTCTAAGATTGCCCTGTATTTGGCTCCATCCATCTTTCCATCAACTCTCACCAGCTTCCCTGTCCCTGCTGAAGAAAAACATCCCCACAACATGATGCTGCCACCACCATGTTTCACGATGGGGATGGTGTGTTCAGGGTAATGTGCAGTGTTAGTTTTTCACAACACAGCGTTTTGCTTTTTGGCCAAAAAGTAAAATTTTGGTCTCATCTGACTAGAGTACCTTCTTCCACATGTTTGCTGTGTCCCCCACATGGCTTCTCGCAAACTGCAAACAGGCCTTCTTATGGCTTTCTTTCAACAATGGCTCTCTTCTTGCCACTCTTCCATAAAGGCCATATTTGTGGCATGCACGACTAATAGTTATCCTGTTGATAGATTCTCCCACCTGAGCTGTGGATCTCTGCAGCTCCTCCAGAGTTACCATGGGTCTCTTGGCTGCTTTTATGAATAATGCTCTCCTTGGATGGCCAATGTCTCCATAGGTTTGCAGTTGTGCCATACGCTTTCCATTTTTGGATGATGGATTGAACAGTGCTCCATGAGATGTTCAAAACTTGGGATATTTTTTTATAACATAAACCCTGCTTTAAACTTCTTCACAACTTTTTTTTCCTGACCTGTCTGGTGCATTCCTTGGCCTTCATGATGCTGTTTGTTCACTAAGGTTCTCTAACAAAGGGCTTCACAGAATAGCTGTACTTATACTGAGATTCAATTACACACAGGTGGACTCTATTTACTAATTAGGTGACTTCTGAAGGCAATTGGTTCCACTAGATTTTAGTTAAGGGTATCAGAGTAAAGGGGGCTGAATACAAATGCATGCCACACTTTTCAGATATTTATTTGTAAAAAATGTTAAAAAAAATTTATAATTTTCCTTCCACTTCACAACTATGTGACACTTTGTGTTGGTCTATCACATAAAATCCCAATAAAATACATTTACGTTTTTGGTTGTAACATGACAAAATGTGGAAAATTTCAAGGGGATTAATACTTTTTTAAGGCACTGTATTATGGGGAATCGCATCAGGTGGAGCTGGATTGGTGATGCCAATTGCATATCTGTACACTGCTCGTTACTTCTCATACACTAAAGCCACATACACATGATCGGATTTTCCGTCGGGAAATGTGTGATGACAGGCTGTTGGCAGAAAATCCGACCGTTTGTACGCTCCATCTGACAATTGTCGGATTTTATGCAGACAAATGTTGGATGGCAGGTTTGAAAATTTTCTGCAGACAACTGTCTGTTGTTGGATTTTCCGAGCGTGTGTACACAAGTCGCCGGACAAAAGTCCAAAGTACAAACACGCATGCTCAGAAGCAAGGATGAGCCAGAAGCGATCGTTCTTGTAAACTGGCATTCGTAGTGGAGAATTAACATTCGTGACGTGGCAAATTATGAAATCTCGAAATGCAGCACACGTCCTCTTCTTCTTTAATGGGATAATAATGAAGCTGCTTTGCTGGTGACACTAATGCAGTTATTGTAAACACATTTTCAGAGGCTTTTTTTTCTAGTGATATCAAGAATAATGTTATTATGCTTTTTTTTTTTTTGGGCACGTTACCACAACACCATTATCCCATAGTTTTTAAGATCAAAGATACAACTATTTTGGTGTCCCTTGTCAATTTTACATTGTAATTTTTTTAAATGCAACTGCCTACTCCCAAACTGTCATTTGAAGTAAAACACATAGCCAAGTATTATTCCCCACAATCTTTTTATTATGCATTACAGAAAGAAAACAAATAAAATTAGACATGCTATCTGCCAATAGTACTTAACCAAAAATTGCATTCTATGCATCCAAAAATATAGAAAATATAACAAATCAAATCATTATTATTCAAACAAAAAATAAAATAAAAGCATGTGTCCTGCTTCTTAATATAGGGAGTCAACAATGCCAAGAGTTGGTGAGAGCAGGTATCCGTCATCCGGAGATAATTACGAAAAACATCTGGATTATTCTCCTGGAGCTCCTGCAGCAAAGGCATATGACATAGTTGGTCACGATTAATAAAGCATCCGATTTTTGGTCCCAGAACTCCTCCTCCTCCTGTTCCTGGACTGGACTTAGGTTAAAGCAATAACTCAAAGACCAATAATAAATAACACATTATCTCCTCCAATTCCGCAACATGTCTGGTTGATGAACGAGCGTTCAGAAACGAACTGAAAAGCACAAAATGAAAAGCGCGAACTGAAAAGCGCTAAATGAAAAGAGCAAATCAACACACACCAAACTTCTACGAACACAAAATTTACAGAAGGAGCCCAAAGGGTGGCGCTAAAGACCTGAAAAAAACACTTAGTACGTCACTACATTCGTGCTTGTTAGCTGAAAATTCCATGCCGTTTGTATGTAAGACAAAATTCAGGCACACGCCTTCAGACAAAAGTCTGAGGTTTTGTCTGTGGAAAATTCTGATCGCGTGTACAAGGCTTAAGGCTACTTTCCCACTGAGCCGCCCAGCCGTTAGCATTGCCAAAAAAGGGTAAAAACTCCCATTTTGCAGCACTTTCAAAATGCTTTTCAGGCGTTGCCCATTCATTGCAATGGGCAGGGTGTTTTGGGAGCATAACGTCCTGCAAGCACACTGGAATAAATGGGAGGCTGTTTTCAGGTGTTTAGCAGAGGCTATTTCTAGCCTGGAAACCACCCCAATGTAAAAAATAGGCCTAAGTGCAATAGCCATTTAATATTTTTTATAGAGAGGGATCACCGTTGAAAAGAGGAAAGAGAGGGATCACCACTAGAGAGGGAGAGGACAGGGATCACAGCTGCAGAGGGAGAGGACAGGGACCATGAATGAAGAGGGAGAGGACAGGGACCATGAATGGAGAGGGAGAGGACAGGACCATGACTGGAGAGGGAGAGGACATGGACCACGGCTGGAGAGTCAAAGGACAGGGATTACCGCTGAAGAGTCAGAGGTCAGGGATCACCCCTGGAGAGTCAGGGGACAGGGATCACCCCTGGAGAGTCAGGGATCAGGGATCACCCCTGGAGAGTCAGAGGTCAGGGATCACCCCTGGAGAGTCAGGGGACAGGATTACCCCTGGAGAATCAGAGGAAACGGATCATTGCTGGAGAATCAGAGGACAGGGATCAGTGTTCGAGAGTCAGAGAACAGGGATCACCTCCGGAGAGTCAGAGAACAGCGATCACCCCTGGAGGACATGGTTTACTACTGGAGAATCAGAGGACAGGGATAATCCCTGGAGAGTCAGAGGACAGGGATCGCCACTGGAGAGGGAAAGCACAGGAATCACACTGGAGAGTCAGAGGATAGGAATTACCACTGGAAAGCCAGAGGACAGGTATCAATGCTGGAGAGGCAAAGGAAAGGGCTTACCCCTGGGGAGTCAGCGGACAGTGATCACCGCTGAAGAGTCAGAGGACAGGGATCACATCTGAAGAGTCAGAGGACAGGGATCACCCCTGGAGAGTCCGAGGACAGGGATCACCCCTGGAGAGTCAGAGGAAAGGGATCACCCCTGGAGAGTCAGAGGACAGGGATCACGCTTGGAGAGTCAGAGGGCAGAGATCACCCCTGGAGGGTCAGAGGACAGGGATCACCCCTTGAGAGTCAGGGGACCGTGATCACCCCTGGAGGGTCAGAGGACAGGGATCACCGCTGGAGGGTCAGAGGACAGGGATCACTGCTGGAGGGTCAGAGGACAGGGATCACCTCTGGAGAGTCAAAGGACAGGGATCACTAGCAGAGAAGCAGTGCCATCTAAGTGTAGCGATTTAGGAGTTTTAATGACCGCAATAAGTAATAAACTTACAGAAATCTAGTAGGTTATGCTCGTCAATGTAGATAAAAGTCTCCACTGCAGGTAGCCAGATGCATAGCATTCCTCCTCTAAGGGAAACCGGATGGGCCCTTGGCAGGGTGGGTGAACCGCAAAACTTCCTGGATGGCTGTTCCGGAGACTCTGGGTGGACAGAGGTAGAGCTGGCATCACAAACGTCACTAGTGGTGGGCGCGACATGCATTCAGAGCATGCATGCTCCTTCTTCAGGCCATCTCAGGCCATGGCCTGAAGAAAGAGAATGCAGGACAGGAATCACCCCTGGGGAGTCATAGGACAGGGATCACTGCTGGAGAATCGGAAGACAGGGGACAGAAATCACCTCTGGAGAGTCAGAGGACGGGGATAACTGCTGGAGAGGGCAGGAATCACTGCTGAAGAGGGAGAGTACAGGGATCACCTCTGGAATGTCCGAGGACTGGGATCACTACTGAACAGGCAGGGGACAGAAATCACCCCTGGAGAGTCAGAGGACAGGGATCACCACTGGAGAGGGAAGGAATCACTGCTGAAGAGGGAGAGGACAGGGATCACCGCTGGAGAGACAAAAGACAGGGATCACCTCTCGAGAGTCAGAGTACAGGGATCACTGCTGAAGAGGGAAAGGACAGGGATCACCACTGGAGAGTCAGAGGACAGAGATTACCGCGATAGAGGGAGAGGTCAGGGGTCACTGCTGGAGAGGCAAAGGCCAGCGATCACTGCTGAAGAGTCAGAGGGCAGAGATCACCACTGGCACAGCACTTGGCTGAGCTCCTTTCCAATCCCAGCACTTTGCACTCCTCACACTACACAGAATGGAAATCAGATTCCTTTACACACAGCCAGTCAGCCACGATCTTCACAGGGTGTGCGTGGTTGCTATGTTGTCATTCTGGCCTGTAAATACCCTGGTTGGATTGGCAGTGTAGCTGCAGTAGCCAGATACACCCTGTGCAAATCGTAGTTGATTGGCTCTGTGTGAAGGAATGCGATTTCAGCTCTGTGTAGGGTGGGGTGGAGGAGATGCAAGCTGTGCTGCAATGGGAAAGGAGCTCAGCTGCCGGGCAGAGCACCCGGGTGAAGGGGGGTGGTCAGGGGACGCAACTGAGATCTGGAGGGCGCAGACCACCCCAGCACCCCCCTAGATTCGGCCATGCTCAGAAACCATGCTGTGCTGAGCTTCTTCAGAAGTGCTTTGCCTCCAAATTTGCAGAGCTGCACAAGGAAGCAGTTGCAAGATACTACTGCTACTTATTCTGGCTCTACCCCCTGCAATCCTTCTTCACTCCTGTTTCATATATAGGGCCAGAAAAAGGAGATTAGAGTAGAGTAGCAAATATTAGAACTCGATTCCAATAGTGCCTACAGATAAAAGTGATATACTTAAACAGATGACACACAAAATTGACAAGTAAGTACACCTTTATATTTACCAGCACTTCAAATTCATAAAGTTAAATCCATTTTTTTTTAGATTGGGTGTCTATGATAAGAACCCCCTTTGGGAGCAGGCAGGTGGGACCTGCCTTTTTTTTAATATAAGCTTTTCTAGGTAGATAGATGTACTTATATATACTGTATAGAGTCTGATGTTCTCATTTGCTACTGACGTGTGTTGTCAATAGGGGTGAGCTGAACACCACCCGGTTTGGAACAGAACATGCGAACAGACAAAAAATTTATATGAGCATGCAAACACCGTTTATGGGACACGAATGTGAAAAATCAAAAGTGCTCATTTTAAAGGCTTATATGCAAGTTATTGCTATAAAAAGTGTATGGGGACCTGCGTACAGCCCGAAGAGACATGCATCAATGTAAAAAAAAAGTTTTAAAAACGGCAGTTTTTTCAGAAGCAGTGATCTTACTAATGTTTAAAGTGAAACAATAAAAATTAAATATTCCTTTAAATATCATGCCTGGGGGGGGGGGTGTCTCCCCAGTCTGCCTGTAAAGTAGTGCATTTTTCCCATGTTCATAACAGTCCCGCAGCAAAATGACATTTCTAAAATAAAAAATGTCATTCAAAAATTGCTTGCGGCTGTAATGTATTGCCGGATCCCGGCAATATACATAATATTTTTTTTTTTAAACGTAGTGGCTCCCCCCACCAATCCATTACCAGGACCTTCAGGTCTGGTATAAATATTAAGGGGAACCCCACGCCAAAATTTAAAAACAAATGGTGTAGGCCCCCCCCAAAATCCATAGCAGGCCCTTCAGGTCTGGTATGGATATTAAGGGGAATCCCACGCCAAATAATAAAAAAAGAAATGGTGTGGGGGTCCCCCCCCAAAATCCATACCATACCCTTATCCGAGCAAGCGACCTGGCAGGCTGCAGGAAAAGGGGGCCCTCCTCCTGAACTGTACCAGGTCACATGCCCTCAAGATGGGGAGGGTGCTTTGGGGGGTGCCCCCAAATCACCTTGTCCCCATGTTAATGGGGACAAGGGCCTCATCCCCACAACCCTTGCCCAGTGGTTGTGGACAATTCCTTTATTTTAAAAACATGTCCCACGATGTCCATCCAACTTCAATCACGGCATCCGATGGCAAAAACTCCACCTCCATGGGAGACTAACCAGGTCTGACCATACTTAGCTTCCAAGATCAGATAAGATCAGGTGCTTTCTGGGTTATGTGGCCATAGGCAACCTATTTTGGCACCCTCAACCCTCTTGAAAAACGCCAAGATGGTCACCTTGGGAAACCCGAAAACAAATATGTCAACTCCAATAAAAAAAAGACGCCTATGGCACCTGGCATTCCCAGGCGGTGTCCCATACAGGTACTAACCAGACCTGACTGACCCTGCTTAGCCTCTGAGATTAGACAAAGTCGTGAACTTTAAGGGTGATGTGGCTGTAGGCATTCTCCTTTGGCACCCTCAACCCTCTTGATAAACGCAAGATGGTCACCTTGGGGACCTGAAAAAAAAATAAAGTCAACTCCAAAAAAAAAAAAAAAAAAAGCCTACGGCACCTGGTATTCCCAGGCGGTCTCCCATCCAGGTACTAACAAGGCCCGACCATGCTTAGCCTCCGAGATCAGACAAGATCAATGCTTTCAGGGTGATGTGGTCGTAGGCAATCTCCTTTGGCACCCTCAACCATCTTGAGAAACGGCTAGATGGTCACCTTGGGAAATTCTGAAAAAAACATAGGTCAACTCCAAAAAAAAAAAGACACCTACGGTACCTGGCATTCCCAGGCGGTCTCCCATACAGGTACTAACAAGGCCTCACCCTGCTTAGCCTTTGATATAAGATGAAGTCGGGCACTTTCAGGGTGATGTGGCTGTAGGCAATCTCCTTTGGCATCCTCAACCCTCTTGATAAACGCCAAGATGGTCACCTTGGGAAACCCGAAAAAAATAGGTCAACTTCAACAACAAAAAAAAAGATGCAGACGGCACCTGGTATTCCCAGGCGGTCTCCCATCCAGGTACTAACCAGGCCCAACCCTGCTTGGCCTCCCAGATTAGATGAGATTGGGCGCTTTCAGGGTGAAGTGGCTGTAGGCAATCTTCTTTAGCACCCTCAACCCTCTTGAGAAACGCCAAGATGGTCACCTTAGCAAACCCGAAAAAAAAAATAGGTCAACTCCAAAAAAAAAAAAAGATGCTTACAGCATCTGGTATTCCCAGGCAGGATCCCATCCAGGTACTAACCACGTCTGACCATACTTAGCCTCCAAGATCAGATGAGATCAGGTGCTTTCAGGGTGATGTGGCTGTAGGCAACCTATCTTGGCACCCTCAACCCTCTTGAGAAACGCCAAGATGCTCACCTTGGGAAACCCCCCAAAAAATAGGTAAATTCCAAAAAACAAACAAAAAAAAAGACGCCTATGGCACCTGGTATAACTCGGTGGTCGCCCATGCATGCACTAACCAGGCCCGACCCTGCTTAGCCTCCAAGATCAGGTGAAATCGGGCGCTTTCAGGGTGATGTGGCCATAAGCAATCTCCTTTAAAAAAACCCTCTTGAGAAACGCCAAGACGGTCACCATGGGAAACCCCCCAAAAAATAGGTCAACTAGAAAAAAAAAAGAAAGCCTATGGCACCTGGTATTCCCAGGCGGTCTCCCATCCATGTACTAACCAGGCCCAACACTGCTTAACCTCTGAGATCAGACCAGATCAGGCGCTTTCAGGGTGACGTGGCCATAGGCAATTTTCTATGGCACCCTCAACCCTCTTGAGAAACACCAAGATGGTCACCTTGGGAAACCCCCAAAAAAATAGGTCAACTCCAAATAAAGAAAAAAGAGGCCTACGGCACCTGGTATTCCCAGGCGGTCTCTCATCCAGGTACTAACCAAACCAGGCCCAACCCTGCTAGCCTCTGAGATCAGATGACATCGGATGCTTTCAGGGTGATGTGGCTGTAAGCAATCTCTTTCAGGCACCCTCAACCCTCGAGAAGCGCCAAGATGGTCACCTTGAGAAACCCGGAAAAAAAAGATCAGTGCCAAAAAAAAGACGCATATGGCACCTGGCATTCCCAGGCGGTCTCCTATACAGGTACTAACCAGGCCTGACCCTGTTTAGTCTCCAAGACCAGATGAAGTTGGGCACGTTCAGGTTGATGTGGCTATAGGTATTCACCTTTGAAATCCTCTTGATAAACACCAAGATGGTCACCTTGGGAAACCCCCAAAAAAATAGGTCAACTCCAAATAAAGAAAAAAGATGTCTATAGCACCTGGTATTCTCAGGCGGTCTCCCATCCAGGTACTAACCAGGCCAGACACTGCTTTGCCTCCGAGATCAGATGAGATTGGGCGCTTTCAGGGTAATGTGGCCATAGGTAAGCTGCTTTGGCAACCTCAACCCTCTTGAGAAACGCCAAGATGGTCACCTTGGGAAACCCGATAAAAATAGGTCAGCTCCAAAAAAAAACAAAAAAAAAACAATTACAGCACCTGGTTTTCCCAGGTAGTCTCCCATCTACGTACTAACCAGGCCCGACCCTGCTTAGCTTCCGAGATCAGATGAGATTGGGCACTTTTAGAGTGATGTGGCTGTAGGCAATCTCTTTTCACACCCTCAACCCTCTTGAGAAACGCCAAGATGGTCACCTTGGGAAAACCCAAAAAAATAGATCAATTCCAAAAAAAATAAAAAAATGCCCACGTCACCTAGTATTCCCAGGTGGTCCCCCATCCGGGTACTAACCAGGCCTGCCCCTGCTTAGCCTCCAAGTTCAGACGCAATCGGGCATTTTCAGGGTGATTGTAGGCGTAGGAAATCTCCTTTGGCACCCTCAACCCTCTTGAGAAACACCAAGATGGTCACCTTGGGAAACCCCCAAAAAAAATAGGTCAACTCCAAATAAAGAAAAAAGAGGCCTACGGCACCTGGTATTCCCAGGCGGTCTCTCATCCAGGTACTAACCAAACCAGGCCCAACCCTGCTAGCCTCTGAGATCAGATGACATTGGATGCTTTCAGGGTGATGTGGCTGTAAGCAATCTCTTTCAGGCACCCTCAACCCTCGAGAAGCGCCAAGATGGTCACCTTGAGAAACCCGGAAAAAAAAGATCAGTGCCAAAAAAAAGACGCCTATGGCACCTGGCATTCCCAGGCGGTCTCCTATACAGGTACTAACCAGGCCTGACCCTGTTTAGTCTCCAAGACCAGATGAAGTTGGGCACGTTCAGGTTGATGTGGCTATAGGCATTCACCTTTGGAATCCTCTTGATAAACACCAAGATGGTCACCTTGGGAAACCCCAAAAAAAATAGGTCAACTCCAAATAAAGAAAAAAGATGTCTATAGCACCTGGTATTCTCAGGCGGTCTCCCATCCAGGTGCTAACCAGGCCAGACACTGCTTTGCCTCCGAGATCAGATGAGATTGGGCGCTTTCAGGGTAATGTGGCCATAGGTAAGCTGCTTTGGCACCCTCAACCCTCTTGAGAAACGCCAAGATGGTCACCTTGGGAAACCCGATAAAAATAGGTCAGCTCCAAAAAAAAAAAAAAAACACTTACAGCACCTGGTTTTCCCAGGTAGTCTCCCAACTACGTACTAACCAGGCCTGACCCTGCTTAGCTTCCGAGATCAGATGAGATTGGGCACTTTTAGAGTGATGTGGCTGTAGGCAATCTCTTTTCACACCCTCAACCCTCTTGAGAAACGCCAAGATGGTCACCTTGGGAAAACCCAAAAAAATAGATCAATTCCAAAAAAAAATGCCCACGTCACCTAGTATTCCCAGGTGGTCTCCCATCTGGGTACTAACCAGGCCTGCCCCTGCTTAGCCTCCAAGTTCAGATGCAATCGGGCATTTTCAGGGTGATTGTAGGCGTAGGAAATCTCCTTTGACACACTCAACCCTCTTGAGAAACTCCAAGATGGTCACCTTGGGAAGCCCCAAAAAAATAGGTCAACTCCAATTATCAACTCTTATATTTGCCATAAATTATAGGAAAGGAGACGTGAGGGTAGGACAAGAACACTACATTTTAAAAGTGCTGACTTAAGCTGCACTCATGCTTATTTACATGAACCTAAATGGGATCAAATTCTTGCAATAAGGAACACCGAAGAGAAATGGGAGTGCTTTAAGGGCAAAATAAACAACATGGCTAAAACATTAACATAAAAATGCATTAATGAATGAAAAAAACAGTCCTTTAATAAATATAATTTTAAAATCAGCGCTCAATGGAACTCAACACAAATGAATTAAAAATAGATTAATTTAAAAACATAATATTTAATCAGAAAAAAGCACAGAAATAAATTCATTAAAAATCCAACACAACAGTGAGAAATGCACTTATTGTTCAGTCAGATAAAAAATCCAATGTGGGAATAAAGCAAAAACAATAGCACACTGTACCGCCTTCCTTCAGGGAACAAGGGGTTAACTCTCAGCTGTAGATCTGTTGGCAGGTAGTCAAAGCATAGAGGACTCATAACTCCATGTTGCAGTTAATTGGCAGTTAACTTTTAGCAGGCTACTGTCCACTTTAGAAACGTGTGAGCTGTTATCGTCTCAGTTTAAGATGGGCAAGGATCAGACAGCACCGCGCCAAGGAAGTCAAAAGAGTACCTCTAATCACGGCAAATGGCGTACTGCAGCAATATACCCGAGAGACATTGGGTTAGCGTCCCATGACACCCGCCATGTGGTAGAGAGGGGGGAGGAGCCTGAGTCACTGAAAACGGCCGACAGCCATCATAAGATAGAGCGTTCAGTGGAGCTCAGTCAGTTGCCGTGATGACTGTGACTGACATGTTTCGCGCTCCTGCGCTTTGTCAAAGTCACGGGAGTCACTGGCAGAGTGGAATATAAAGCACAGCGGACACTGGGAGGTGGACCAATCAGCTGTCTAAAGTAAACTTAGACTTAACCCCTTGTTAAATGCTTCATATACATAGCAAGGCTTAGACATAATGCTATTAGGCACTTACTACAAAAATCAAACAAATGTAAATATAAATATGTAAAGCAATTCCCATAAAACATGTATATATGACACAAAATTGATTAAAATGGCTAAATTGATTGGTATATCAATAATTAAAAAAAAATATATGTATATATATATATATATATATATATATATATATATATATATATATATAGAAATATAGAACTATATCTTTCCTTATAGAATAAACTGGATAGTTGGTAATTTTTTTTTAAAATAATAATAAATACATACATCCCCATGGATACGATTATATACACGTACACATAAAGGCGTAAATATTATATTAACTGACAATCAAACAGAGGAGCTAGGCTCAACCTGAAACTATACTGAGGACATCAAGTTCTTCGTTCATACCCTAAGGTGCAAGGGACCCCAGGCGATAAATCCAGAAGGTTTCCCTTCGGCACAGAAGAGAGAACCTTTCGTTCTCCGTGAGGGTATCCTTGGGTATAACCTCTATGGACCGTACCTCAATTTGATTAAAATCTTTATTATGTGCTTGGCGACAGTGACGTGGGACACTATGTTTGGTGCAACCTTTCTTTGTCAGTGTACGGTGTTCACCCTCCCTGGTACGCAGGGTATGTATCGTGCATCCCACGTAAAACATGCCACATGAACATCGCAGAATGTAAATGACAAATTCTGTCGAACAGGTGATAAATTGTTTAATTTTAAATGTTTCACCCTTACTGATGGTTACCTCAGAACATCCATGGGGAAAGGACTGACAGGTAAGACAACCCCTCTTACGGCACTGAAATATCCCAACCCTATTATCAAAATAGGTTCTAATGTCAGAGAGGGGACCCCTCACAGAGTTTGTCAACTTGCTGGGAGCAATAATATTCTTCACTGTGCGAGAACGTCTAAACGTCACTTGTGGTCTAGAGGGAAGTATCGGAGCCAGGAGATGATCAAGTTTGAGAATGGCATAGTGTTTGTTTATAATTTTAGAGATAGCTCTGAACTTGGTATTAAATGTAGAGATAAACCTTACTGCATGGCCCATTTCAACTGGATCACTCCTGTTCCTTTTAGGGTGAAATGTCTCATTTGAATGAAAAGCCTCTGCTTTTAGTTCACTCGGGTAACCCTTTTCCTCGAACTTTTTAATCATCACTTGTCCCTGTTTCCTATACTCCTCCATTTTGGTACAATTCCTATGTAACCTGTGGAATTGTCCACTGGGAATGTTGTTTTTTTCCATATAGGATGATGGCAACTCCCATAATGGAGGTAGGAGTTGCCATTATTATGATTACTGGTAATGATAACATTATTCTCGTGTGACAAGACCAGATGAAGAAATACCAATTCGCTCTGGCTTATCTCATGGGTGAAAGTCAATCCAAAAGAGTTATCATTACAATAGGCTACAAATGAAATGAAAAGTTCTCTGCTGCCACTCCAGATCAACAAGACATCATCGATATATTGTCCATAGAAGACGATATATCGTGAAATGGGGTTCTCAACTGAAAATTTTCAAATGCTCCCAATGACCCATGGTTAGGTTAGCATACCCGGGAGCAAAATTAGCCCCAGTCGCAGTCCCTTTACACTGGAGATAGAAATGATCTAGAAAAGTGAAATAATTATGACGCAAGCAAAACTCGATACTTGAAAGCAAAAAGGAAGATTGTTTAGAATTAATTTCTTTATTTTTGTTTAAGAAGAACTGTACAGCTGGAATGCCCACCTCATGGGGTATTGAGGTGTACAGAGAGGATACTTCTAGGGAGGCCCACAGGTAGTCTTCCTGCCATGTGTACTCCTTAAAAATCTCAATCACCTGGCTTGAGTCTTTAATATAAGATGGTAATTGAACCACCATCGGTTGTAACCAATGGTCAATGTAAATCGAAAGGCCACTGATAAAGCTATTCATACTAGCAACGATGGGTCTACCAGGAGGATCAATAAGAGATTTGTGCACCTTTGGAAGATGATAAAAATAAGGAGTGCTACAAACCTTAGGGAGCAGACAGCATTTTTCTTTAATATTCAGAATTCCATCCTTATAAGCTGCCTCCACAAGTTGAACCAATTCACGTTGGAAACAAGGAAGAGGATCAGACGGAAGTTTCAGATACGTATTTGTGTCTGAAAGTAAACGATGGGCTTCACGCAGATAATCCTGTCTGTCCTGGATTACCAGACTGCCACCCTTATCTCCCTGTTTCACAATGATCTTTCTGTTGGTAGTGAGATCTTTGCGTGCTTGCTGCTCATCCTTACTCAGATTATGAAAAATGGTCTTAAATGGGGCGTCACATAAGTCCAAAAAATCTTTATATACTGCTTGATAGAAAGTTTCAATATGTGGACACTTGGAATTCGTGGGGTTAAATATAGAAGGAGGTTTGAAACTAGTATGTTGGATATCAGGTTCTTTAAAGGGATATTGAGTCTCACTTTCAATATTGCTGTCTGCCCAGAGATCCTCCAATACCTTTAGCACATCTTGTTCAGAGTAGGAGGTAACATCATTAGCCAAAACTTCTGATATTGAGTTTTTAGACGAATTGAGCTTGGCATAGTGTCTCTTCAAGGTAAGAGAGAGAATAAATTTATTATCACAGAAAGAAAATTTTCACTATCACAGAAAGAAAAAAGAAAACTAGACGAGGTAGAAGAGGAGGTAGACGGTCTGAGATCAAACAAAAAAGAGAGGATAGACACGGGTTGATAGTACTATAAAAATATTTAACCCGCAACTTAACAGGGGCAGAATTATGTTTATTGAAGAAGGGTCTAGGTTTCTCTACTTCGTCAGGCCCAAATAAATTTGGTCTTAGGAGAGGAATAGAGCCTCAGATTCTAGCCCTTGGGGTCCCTTGATAAATTCACGTGACATATGATGCAACGCGTCGGAAGAAGCCTAGTGATGACATCTGATGTGCCTCTTTGCAGCGCAGTGGATGCAGTATGAGGATTTACTATGAACGGCTGACTGTTTTATCAAAGCGCTGGTGGTTTATCTATATGTGAGTGTATCAACTTGTGTCCTTATATAAGTGTCATGTGGGGATCGATGCACAATGATTTGTTTCCTTTTGTCTTTATGAGAACTATTATCCTGAATGGTGAATTATGTAAGAAAAATGGGGATAAAGGAGCAGAGCACTACTGAAGTTGTGTGAGTCTGTTGGGAGCTTCCCAGTAAAGTACACCAAGGATTTGGCTCACCTGCGAATGTTGTATTTTTGATCCTCTCACTCTTAGACTGGGACTATTGATATTTGGAGGAGTATATTATAATTTTGTACTAGGAGGGGTGGTGTGTACCCCCAGTAAACAGCACTGAAGATTTCTACATCTTAATTATTTTATACATGTTTTGCTAGTATGGTAAACTTGGAGTTTTTTATTAATATATACTTGCATACACGTTATAGATATTTGTGCACCATATTAGAAAGTTAATTATAGCGCACTATTATTTGTTATATATCATCCATGAAGGAAGCCTCTCCTAAAGCCCATGCTTAAAAAAGCCAGAAAAAGAGGGTTTGGGACTTTAAATGAGGTAGGCGAAATATGGCTAAAAGATGAGTCAATGTAACAAGACATGTTTTATTCATTAAAAAACATGACATGGCAATATGAGTACATAGTAAGCATAACAATCACATATTATTGACCATATATTCATTAAAACAATCATAGCAATGGAGATGACATATTGCGGTATCATACAATTGTCCATAGTAAAGAAACGATAGAAAAGCAACATGGTGGGGTAGCTTGGGAGTGGATGAAATAAAGCCATCTAAAAAGAAAACGGTGCAGCCAAATTGGCCTGACGCACGTTTCGTGGTTTCCTACCACATCATCAGGGGCGAGTGCACCAATGTCTGTAAAAAAGCATAAATAAACGATATGGTCCAAAGTTACACCCAAACACAAGGGAGGCTATATATGTAAAGGAGGGGAGAAATTAACTCATCCCACTAAATACTTACATGTCAATTAAGTCTAGACCATGTGAACATGAAAACTGGTGGCTGCTTGAAATGTTCATCCGGGGAGCTGAGGAAGGGGCTCCCTATGTGCTGGCCAAGATTGAAATCCCACTTACACCAGCAACAGGATGCCCTGAGAGGGCACCGTGTAAATGGTGCCGGGAGGCATGGCTCAAAAAAGCCTGCCTAGTATTTGCCAGGGCCCATACTGAAAAAAAAAAGGAGACTACTGGGTCTCTGTACTCTGGAGTGAAGAGACCAAGATAAATGTCCTTCTGAAGGGGCTGCATGAGTGCTGCTGGTGCTGGGAAGCTGCATTTCATTGATGGTATCGTGAATTCACAGATGTACTGCTCTATATTGATATAGAAGATTCTACCATCACACCGTGACCTTGGTCGGCATGCACTTTTCCAACATGACAATGATCCGAAACACTGTTGCATTTCTGAAGAACAGGGTGAAAGTGATTCAGTGGCCAAGTATGTCTCATGATCTGAACCCAATCGAACACCTATGGGGAATTATGAAAAGACAAGTTGACATCACTCTCCATCCAGCATCCAGGCTCTAAGCCCTTGTACGCACGGTCGGACATTCCGACAACAAAATCCGTCGGATAAATTCAGACGGATTTAGTCCGAAAGTGGTGTTGCATACACACGGTCGGACAAAGTTGTCAGAATTTCTGGACAACCCTGTCTGGTTCCTCTTTGAATCGGGAAACACTCAGAACGGAATCCCGAGTATTTTACGTAGGCCTGGGGTTGGGAGTATAGGGCTTCGATCCACTGTCGGAAATGCGGGCCAAAGCCCCATCTGTGCAGTATATGGTGTAGATAGGACCAGGATAGAGTGTCGAATGCCTTTCTGATGTCGAGCGACAAGAAAAGCATTGGAATTTTACGGGTCCTTGCAATGTGTTGCAGTAAGAGGGCGTGGCGAATGTTATCACTGGCTTGTCTTCGGGGTATGAAACCCTTGTCCTTGTGTATTAATCCCCCAATGATTGGATTAAGCCACAAGGCTAGAATTTTAGCAAGGATTTTAATATCTACGTTTAATAACGATATAGGTCTAAAATTGGAACAGAGGGTATTGTCTGTGTTGGGTTTGGGGATCATGGCGATAATTTCTGTTAGTATGTCTCGCCCAAATGCGCGCTGTTTTAGTAATGAATTGAAAAAGTTTGCAAGGAGGGGAGCTAGAATATCTGCGAATTTACGGTAGTATTTACTGGGGAGGCTGTCTGGACCTGGGCGTTTGTTGGGCTTGAGTGTCTTAATGGCGTTAAGGACCTCTTCAACCGAGACTGGGCTTTCGAAGGACTTGTGGCTGGCTTCAGAGATTGTAGGTAGTGTTAAGTTTTGAAATAGTGTCTCTGTTTGATGCGACGGGTAAGAGGTCGTCACATCATATAGTTTGGCTAGACGCTTACAAAACTCAGAGAGCACTTTAATTGGGTTACTTGTGTGGACTCCGTTCGCCAGCTTTAGTCGTATGGGTTTGTGAGCCATATCCGGTCGTCGAAGCTGCAAGGCCAAAAAAAGGTGCCCGGCTTATTAGCCTTGGTGTATATCGCGTGCCTGGATCTGTGGATAACCTTATCTGTGGATTCTGCTAAAAGGAGATCAATTTCTGTTTTAGTTTTTTCTAGTTCCAGCCTATGTGGGTCAGTTGGGGCTGCTTGGAATTGGAGAAAGAGTCGATGAAACTCAGAATCCAGTTGTTGTAGTCTAATTCTTTTGTCTCTCTTAAGGTGTGTAACTATCGAGATGCATCCACCCCGGAATACGGGTTTATGCGCCTCCCAAAGGAGCACCGGGGAGATATCTGGTGTGGCATTATGTTGGAGATACTCTTTGAGGGCTATCTGAATATCAAGACAGAATGATTGGTTAGTTAAATGTGCTTCATTCATGCACTAGGTTTTATCGTTAGTGCGGGGTACCACATCAAAGTAGCTTTGACACAAGCCCAGTCCATGAACAGGGCGAGGTGGAGTTCGTGGACCAAGAATTGGTTGCTCCAGCGTGACCAGTTCTCGCACATGCCTTTGCTTTGTGAGATCCGGGAGAATAATCCTGATGATTTTAGGAATTATCTCCGGATGACGGACCCCATTTTTTAAAAGTTTTCAGGACCTGAAGTTCTCGACAGGCATCTCCCCTCAGGGAAAAAACCTGTTCTGCCATCATACAGGTCCTGCAGAAAGAATTATATTAAGGTCTGTATGTATATATGTTGAAGGAGTTATTGCGCTTGGGATAATAAAGAGTGATGAATAAAAGATAGACAAAAATAATTAAAAAATAATAATTGAAAAAATAAACATAAATATAAATAAAAATAATTATAAAATGCGCAATATATGGGGGAAAAATATGAGTATAAATGGATAAAGAAGATTATAACTTCTGGAAATCTAGGGAGTAGGTAAAAAATACATGTATGGAAAATGTAAAACGATTTAAAAAAAATATATGTATATGTATAAAGGATTATGAAAGGAATTAGAAAGGGACGAGTCAAAAATGCATGCATATAAAAAGATACATAAAGCAATATATAAAGATTAATACATATATATATATAAAAAAAAAAAAAAAAAAAAATATATATATATATATATATATATATATGGAGAAGTGTCGAGGGAGTTGGAATAAATATAGGTGGGGAGAATGATGGATAAGGGAGGTGAAGAAGGGGGGGGGGGGAGGGGAGGGAAAAAAAGGGGGGGGAGGGGGGAAAATAACAGGGTATTGCCATCCTACGGAAGAAAAAACGGTGGGGAGCGAAACGCCCCCCCATCGTTTTCCTCCCTTCCTCTCCTCCCTGCCCTATATATATATATATATATATCTATATATATCCCTCTTCTTTTCGCTCCCCACCATTTTTTCTTCCGTAGGATGGCAATACCCTGTTATTTTCCCCCTCTCCCCCCCTTTTTTTCCCTCCCCTCCCCCCCTTCTTCACCTCCCTTATCCATCATTCTCCCCACCTATATTTATTCCAACTCCTTCGACACTTCTCCATATATATATATATATATATTTTTTTTATATATATATGTATTAATCTTTATATATTGCTTTATGTATCTTTTTATATGCCTAAATTTTTGACTCGTCCCTTTCTAATTCCTTTCATAATCCTTTATACATATATATATATATATTATTTTTTTAAATCGTTTTACATTTTCCATACATGTATGTTTTACCTACTTCCTAGATTTCCAGAAGTTATAATCTTCTTTATCCATTTATACTCATATTTTTTTCGCCCATATAGTGCGCATTTTATAATTATTTTTATTTATATTTATCTTTATTTTTTAATTATTATTTTTTAATTATTTTTCTCTATCTTTTATTCATCACTCTTTATTATCTCAAGCGCAATAACTCCTTCAACATATATACATATGCCTTTTTTTCCCACATGCTCCCTCTCCTTCTATATAACCCAGGCTATGTTGCTATCGTCTGTATGTACATAGCATTTCTCTATATATCCACCTGTAACAGCGTAATTCAGCAAGTTCCCCCCTCCCCCCTCCCTTCCTCTGTCAGGCGCTCTTTATACTAATGTTGTACACTTGTTTTTTTTTCCTGTCTCTCTCAATTTCATAGCCCAGTGTAATTACTATCTTTCAACATCCCGTTCTGGCCACACCCCATTACTTGTCTTAGTCCGTTTTTAGCCACGCCCGATAATCTAAATCCGTCCCTATTTAAATTCCTAGTCCCCTCCCTCTCTTCTGATTAGCCTGACGAAAGAGCTTGGTCGTCTTGCCATCTCGACCCGCACGCTCAATAAACGCGTGGCACATACATGACGTCATAGCTCCGCGCCCTGCTCGTCTTTGCTTCCCAAGCCTCGTTCTGAGTACACATACTCTGCGTCCACCACAAGCCGGCATCTCCTAAACATCTGAGCAGTGGATAACGCTGGGAGGAACAGGAAAGACGATAGATGTGGACCGGATTACTGGCTGACGGACTGAACCAGATACATCAGATGACCCCTCTTGTGCTCAATGCCTGTTTTTAACCTTCTAAATGTGAGTGCAAATTTTACTACTGTAATACTGTAAATAAACTTTGAAAAAAATCTGCACCCAGAGGCGCCCCTCTCTCTCTTCTCTTCATGTAGTGCAAGGGCCTGCCTCAATACTTTCAAATGCTACTGTTTAAAGTTTTTATTATTATCTTGATAGGTAATAGCAGAATATCAAAATGTGCTTCCATGTGTTCCTTTTTTGTATTATGACACTTCTTACCTGTCCGTTCTGCATTCAGCTCTCAATGAAGTGGAGAGGGTTACCTGTCCAAAACACCCTCCCCCCCCTAATTTTTTGCAATGGGCCATCAGATGGGGGGTGAGGAATCTGATAAGGGGACCTTATACTTTAGGCTTTAAATACTAATTTCCAAAAATGTTATACTGATCTTGGCCAAAAACGTTTGTATCTAATCTGCTTGCAATGTTGATGTGCAAAATGACTAATTCTTTTTTTCTTGTTTAACTCCAGTTTCCTTCAACGGTACACAGGAATGGCAGACTGTGGCCTCCCACTTTGCCAGCCGTTGGGACTTTCCCAATTGTGGAGGTGCAATTGATGGGAAACACGTCCGCATCGTCCCACCCCCCCAACTCGGGGTCCTACTATTATAATTACAAGGGGTATAATAGTATCGTGATGTTGGCGGTGGTGTCAGCGACGATGACTTCCAGTATGTGGATGTGGGGAAAAATGTCCGTATGTCGGGTGGTGAAGTGTTTGCGTGGATGGAGTTCTACTGGCGTCTCCAGAGTGGCAGTCCGGGCTTGCCACCTCCAGAGGAGAATGTCGAAGGACTCCCCTTTGTTTTCATCCCGGATGAGGCGTTTGCTCTGGCAAACCATCTGATGCGGCCTTTCCCGATGAGGACCCTCACCCCGGATCAGAGGATCTTTAATGTGCGGCTGGAGAGAGCCAGAAGAGTAGTGGAGAACACTTTCGGGATAATGGCCAAACGGTTCCGCCTATTTTTGACTCCAATTCACATGGCGGAATTTAAACTAAATCATATTGTGCTTTCTTGCTGCGTTCTGCTCAATTGTTTGAAAAAACATTCAGCAAACTATGTGGCCTCAGTTGGGCCTGATGCAGACTTGCCGGAAAATGTCAACCTCACGGCCCTTGAAGATGCTCGTCCTGGCTTGCCCCCCCAAAGCACCTGCGAGGTCAGATCCAGATATGTGGAGTACTTTGTGGGTAGGGGGGCCATTGATATGCCAGACAATGTCTGAGAGGCATTTTTTAATACATTTTTCTTTGAAACTACAATAATCTTTGTTTTCATTTACTGCTTGGTTTTATTTTAGGTGTCTCCTAGGTTTTATTTGTTTTTTTTTTGGGGCCTTTTTCTACAACAGTGCAAACCCAATTTCAGAGCGAGATGAGGTGACAGTCTCTTCTTCAGATAATCTTATGTTGTGTGTCTGCTACACACACACCTTGTTTTTGTTGATAATGTATGTAGTGCATTACTGACAAAAATATTGATCATTTTCAGCACCATGGAAGAAATATGTGGGGTCATGAAAATGGCATGATTGGGGAAATCTAAACATCACTGTGGGTGTTATTTACTAAAGGCAAATCCACTATGCACTACAAGTGCACCTGAAACTGCACTTGGAGTGCAAAGTGGATTTGCTTTTAGTAAATAACACCCATTGCCACAGAAAACAACAACTTTACTACAAATACAGCTTTTAAGCATTGAAAAAGGAAGCCACACATTGTTGATAATTTAACTTTTTACTCAAAGCACATTCACATGTGCGTTTAGGAAAGGGTTTTACAACAAACCAACATATTTGGTGTATATAAAACATTATTTTTGGTAACATTTATCTAACTTTGCATTTTTGTGTAAACAGGCATGTATCAAAGCATAACATACAGAACACAGGAACTTACAAAGTTTAACTTTAAGTGCTCATGCACACGGACGTTTTAAAAAACTGGCTGCAAAGCTAGCTCCGATGCCTGGAAAAATCGTTGTTAAAAACGTGATTTTTACCGCGTTTTGCATTGGCGTTTTTGCGCGTTTGTGCGCGTTTTTTAGCGTTAGCGTTAAGTAGCGTTTTTTAAGAAACACATCTCTTGGCTATAGCACTCAGAAAACAAAGAAAATATGTTGCGCGTTTTTGCGCGTTTATGCGCGTTTTTGCGCGTTTTCCCGCGATTCGCGTTTTTACAGCTCTAGCTCCACGCCACGGAACGCACTGGTCCTGGGTTTTTTTTACAGCTTAAAAACGCCTATGCCATTTGCAGCTCAAAAACGCCTAGGTGGGCATGAAGCCATAGACTAACATGGACAGCCGTTTTTAAGCTGCAAAAAAAGCTCAAAAAAGTGGCTGTAAAAACGTCCGTGTGCATGAGGCCTTAGAGATGTGTTTCTTAAAAAACGCTACTTAAAGCTAACGCTAAAAAACGCGCAAAAACGCGCAAAAACGCCAATGCAAAACGCTGTAAAAATCACGTTTTTAACAACGATTTTTCCAGGCATCGGAGCTAGCTTTGCAGCCAGTTTTTTAAAACGTCCGTGTGCATGAGCACTAAAAAGTGAAGACAATATCAGACATGAGTATGTACAAACTGTGCTGATATTGCCTTCATCAGATGGGGTGTCATAGTTACATAGTTAGTCAGGTTGAAAAAATACACAAGTCCATCCAGTTCAACCACAAAAAATATATACATATATAATAATATCAAAAAAAAAAAATATATAATAATATCAAATAGTGTCACCCCTGGAAAAGCCAAATTTGGAAGATGCACACAAATTGTGAATCAAAAAGTGGCCAGTTTCCTCCTGTTCCCAGGCCTAATGTCAACATGTGCTATCTCCCATCATGGGGTATCAATGTAGGTGTTTTGAGGGTGCAACCCCTTCATCTCAGCCACTTTATTAGCAAGGAAGGTGTTGCACCCACAAAATGCGTACATTGATCCCCCATGATGGGAGATAGTACATGTTGACACACTGTGTGCATCTTCCAAATTTGGCTTTTCTAAAAATATAAAAGTGTTTTTGAAAATTTTTAATGGATGCTAGCTAATTTTGGGTGTTTCAGACTCTCCCTAAAACATCAATGATGTTCTTAATTTTTTGTTGAACATCATCAATGTTTTTCTGGGCACTTTCACTGGTAAAATGTGATTCTTTTTCCACAACATCCACATCATCTAAAAAGAAACCAAAAAAACACACCATGTATTATAAATATGCAGGCATACATTGATTAGCTTACCTGAAGCTGTGGTCTCTGACACTCACCTGTTGTGGTGACAATTTCGCCAATTTCAACAATCTCTCCTTCCTCCTCCGCTTCTGGTGTTGATATTTGCCCTTCTTTGGGAGGTGTGGGGGCCCTGGTGTCCTCAGATGTCCCGAGTCTTCTCTCCCCTATGAGAATGTAAAAAAGGAATACTTAGCACACAGATATTTGAGGGCAGAAATAGGAATATGAATCATTGCTTGGAAGTGTTGTACAATTGTGTTTTTTGGCAGAGATCAAAGGTGAAAACATTATTTTTGACACTTTCTAAAGCTGGAATACTTACCTGTTGTGTGAACAAATGTAGTCAAGTGCAACTTGGCAAAACATCGTTTTTGAAGTGGGCTAGCAAACGATGTTTATTACGAATGACTGAACCCATGAACATGAAAGTGGCCATTTTAAACTGTACAACATTAAATCAAAGCACATGGAGCAGTATGCAAGCAATAATAATAATAATATGAACACACAACTACTTACTTTTTTGAAGAACTCGCTTGATCCTTCTGTACTGATCGTACTCCCTCAGTTTCAGGTCTGACCAGCGTTTCCTCAGTTGATCCTTGGATCGTTGTACCCCAAAATTCTTCTGAAGACTCTTCACAACTTTATTCATGATCTTGGCCTTTCTGATATTTGGGTTTGGGTAAGGTCCATACTTCCCATCATAGTCGTTCCTCTTCAATATGTCCACCATCTCCAACATCTCTCCAAAAGACATATTTGAGGCCTTAAATCTTCTCCTCCGGGATCGGGATGTTTCTGGCTCCGGGCTTTTCCTCGAGATGTGACTAATTAAAATATTGTATTCATGAAATGAGTAAAAAGAATAAAGAAATACGTTTTGGAGAAGTGTGTGTGAATATGAGAAGCAAAACAACTTCATTCTTGTAGCATTCTAAAGAAAAAGAGAATGCGCTGCATTAAAGTATTTTTAACATTGCAGCGTGACGAATGTGCTACATCGATTACGAGCGGTAGTTTTACCTGACCGAGCACTTCCGTCTGAGAATTTATTCTGAGCATGCGTGGCACCTTGTCCGTTGGACTAGGCTACACACGATCGGATCATGTTGTCAGAAAATTTTATAGCCGGCTCTCAAACTTTGTTGGTTGGATATTCCGACGGAAACAGTCAGATGGAGCGCACACACTGTCGGATTATCCGACAACACGGTCCGATCGGACATTTTCCATCGGATTTTCCGACTGTGTGTACAAGGGCTAAGAGGTTGCCCTTGAAGAATGGAAAAGATAGATGTTGCAATATGTCGTTCATTCTCTGCCTAGAAGACTTGGTGCTGACCTTATAAATCATGGCTAAATGTAGTAGTTTTTGTTGTGGGGTGTATTCATTTTTAAATCAACTAATTTGAGTAAAACTGAAGATTTTGTAATCTAAGTTATATTATTAACCTTACTTTTATGTAATGAGTTAAACAAATGTTATAAAACTCAATTGTTCTTGTGTTCATTGAGATATTGACTAAAAGCTTACTTTTCAAAAGGGGTGTACTTATTTATGCTGAGCACTGTATCTGTCATAAAACCTCTGGCAGCACTGAATGCTCATTTGGAAAGCATGCTGGATGCAGGGCAGCTCAATTGAATACTGGGCAAGTTCTGGTCAGTGGTCTAGTCTCATGACCCAGTAGATCGTCAACTGGGAAGTTCTCTATGTCTGTTTTCGCCCCTTGATAATCTCCCACCATATGATGCAGACACTGATGATGGGATGTGGAAGCTGACAGCCCTGGGCGCAGAGGACTAAAAAAAAGTAGCAATGCATCACTGAAGCGGCCCCCTTCTCCATCGCTCCTCTCTTGACCAACAAATGCCTCAAAACTATGTTTTCAATGAGTCTGTAACCTACCAGTCTGGAAAGGTGTTACATAAATTCCTCTTTAAGATGTCATCAAAAGATTTTATCTTCTGCTCCCTCTGTGGAGACAGAATGAGTTCCGAGACTTCCCCCTTGTAACAACGGTCAAGGAGAGTTTCTAACAATAGTGATCCTTCTCCTTGATGTCATGTATTCTCAAGTCCTTTTCGCAGGCTTTGAAGAAAGAGGGAGTCCACACACCGCAAGTTTGCGGAGGCATGAGAAGCAGACTCCTCAGGGTCACTGAGAATTACAGTATCTGTAAAGGCCTCTTCCTAGCCACATACTACTCCCAAGGGTTCTGGGGATGGAAAACCACCTGTTAAGGGTTGTGTGGTGTCTAAAGAATGGGGTCTGCATAAAGCAGGCCTTGAGAGGAAAAGAAGTCCTCCCCTTCCTCCTGCAGCTCTGCTTGGAGTGCCCTGTCCATAATGCCATGCAGAGTCTGCTCCAGCAGCAACTTAACAGGGATTGTGTCACTGATGCATGCATTGTGACAGCTCACCATCCTTGTGGCCTCCTTAAATGGTGACAGTACAGTGCATGCATCCTTTATTAGTAGCCACTGGCGTGGGGAAAAATCAGAGCTGGCCTGAGCCTGTCGTTGTGCTATACTCACACAGGCACTCATTGACGGCCCTCTGCTGCATGTACAGACACTGCAGCATTGTCAAAGTCAAGTTCCCGGAGGGCATGTTTATGGGCAGGTGGAATTCCCACTGAATTTCAGCCAACCAAGCACTGGCTGTGTACAGTATGACCACCTGAAATGGCTACAGACTCTTCTCGCCTGCTTTAGCAGATCTTTCAAACCTGGGTACCCATTTAGGAAACATTGCACCACCAAATTGAGGACATGTTCCAGGCATGGTACATGTGTCAACTTTTCCTGTCCAAGGGTGGACAGAAGGTTTGTGCCATTATCGCACACCACCATTCCTGGTTCCAGCTGGTGTGACGTGAACGACATCTGGGCCTGCCCCTGCAGAAATGCAAGAATCTCTGCTCTGGTGTGTCTCCTGTCCCCTACACAAACCAGCTGAAGCACTGCATAGCACCTTTTAGCCTGACTCATTGAAAGCTTAGGAGGTAGTGGTGGTTCATAGGACAATTCAGCAGAGGAGGACATGGAGAAGGAGGATGAGGGGGTGGAGTGGACAAATCTTGCATAATCACTAGTAGCTGTATGGTGACATGGCAGCACAACAAGCTACGAGCCCTGTCCTGCTGGTTCATATGACAATTCAGCAGAGGAGGGCATGGAGGAGGAGGGGGGGTGGAGTAGACAAATCTTGCACCATCATTAGTAGCTGTACGAACCCTGTCCTGCAACCTTCTGAGTTAAAAGCAGAGTTACTCAGTGTGCTATGAACGAAATATAGTGTCCCTGACCATGCTTGCTGGACCACGTCAGCAGTAATGTGGACCTTGCAGCTGACTGCCTTGCCCAATGATTCCACAACATTGTCTTCCACATAATATTACAGAGCTGGAATGGCCTTACATGAAAAGAATTAGTGACTGGGAACCTGCCATTGTGGTACAGCACATTCTGCAAAATCACGGAAGGGGGCAGAATTCACCAGATGAAAAGGCAGGAGTAAAGCCAGCAGCTTTGACAAGCTTGAATTTGGATGCTGGGCATGTGGGTGGCAGTAACTGTTTTTTTTTTCTTGATGTATCAGATGGGGCAGAGAAATTTGCCTTCTATAGTCTATAGCTGGTGGTGTGCTACTGGCAGAAGTGCTGCAAGGACCTGTGACACCCTTCACTATACCATCATCCCTGTCAGTGGAGGCTGCTGAGAAGTCATGAGGTATAGGGGGTACACCAGAAAGGTGAGGAGTGAGAAGAAGCAGAATTTTGTCCCTTTTGTGTGGCTTTCAGGTGCTCTTGCCAATGGGCTGAGTGGTGGGAGGTTAAATGCCTTGTCAAGCATGTGGTACCCAAATGGCTGGTTATTTTGCCATGCTTGATCTGCTTGATGCAGAGTTTACAAATTGCAACAGTGTGTGCTAAAAAAGGCCCAGACAGCTCAGATGTGGGCGATAACAGCTCCACAATTTCCTGGAATAAGGTGGTTGCTCTCTACACTTCCATGATGGCCGGTGGGGTTGGGCCTCACCCTCAATTTCCTCCTCTGCTCTATCTGGCATCCAAGTGGTGTCAGTGACCTCATCATCATCCCCTCCATCCTGATCATCACTGGAGCCAACTTGGCAATAAGCTGCAGCTGGGGGAACTTGACAATTTGTTGTTTACCAGTGTTCTCCCCTCTCTGTAGGCTCATGTTCCTACCTTCCTCAACCTCAAAACCAGGATCTGAATCAAGTAATGGCTGTGCATCGTCATGGAGCAAGTGGCGGATGCTGTGTTCAAATCCTGGCAGCTGCAGTGGACTGAACACTAGTCTCTGCTTGGGTGATGGAGGATGAGGATGGTTAAGTAAGCCAGTCCACCACCTCCTCTGCATGCTGTGGCTGAACAGCACGGGTAACATCACCAAACAAAGGAAATGATGCCCTGCCTGAGGACGGACCACGTCCACCTTTGCCTGTAGACACAGACTCTGCTGGCCCCCTCACAGTGCCATGGGAACATCTGCCTCTCCTTGCTTGCCTCCCAGACTTGATGGGGGGAGGCTTATTAACAAAATGTAATAAAGATGGGGAAATCTGTACGTGGATGCACTTTATTCAATGGAAAATGGTGTTTGGTGCACTTTAACTTGAGTACTCACTACACAGACACACTCCACTGACACTACAATATAGTGTTGTAAAACTGTACTGACATACTGCAATATACTACGTGAAATGTGCGCTAACGCACTGCAATATACTGCAGTAAACCTGAAAAAACGCACTGAAATACGCTGGGTTAAACGTGCGCTAATGCACTGCAATATACTGTGGTAAACCTGCAAAAATGCCCTGACATATACTGCGTTAAACGTGCATTAACACACTGCAATATACTGCAGTAAACCTGCAAAAATGCACTGCAATATACTGCAGGAAACCTGGCCTGACTAAATAAAATGACTTTACAGTAAAAAAAGAACATTCACACTGCACTATCACTAGATTCACACTAAACTGATACTTTACACTCATGATCGGACTTTCTGACAACAAAACCGTGGAATTTTGTTCAGAGGTCGTTAGCTCCAACTTGTCTTGCATATACACGGTCACACAAATGTTGGCCGACAATTACAAACGTGGGAACGTGGTGACGTACAAGATGTACGACGAGCCGAGAAAAGGAAGTTCAATAGCCAGTGTGGCTCCCTCTGCTTGATTCCAAGCATGCAAGAACTTTTGTGCATCGGACTTGTGTACACATGATCGGAAATTCCGACAAGAAAGTTTTGTTGTTGGAATATTTGAGAACCTGCTAGCCAACATTGTTTGAAAGTCCACCAACAAATGTTCGATGGATCATACACACGGTCGGACTTTCTGCCAACAAGCTCACATCCAACATTTGTTATCGGAAAATCTGATCGTGTGTACGGGGCATTACTCATTAGTAACACCGATCAGAGCCCTGTTCTATCTCTCTCTAAGCCTATATATCTCTATATCACACTGCAAATGACTGCTATGGGAAGAATATTTTTATAGTGTGGGGTGGGACTAAGAGCAAGGAGCCATGATTGGATAGAGTCATCATGACAGTGTCCAGTCATGGCTCTGACAGTGCCCCAAATGGACAAAGCTTTCATTGCTTTAGTCAATCAGGTCTTCCAATGCACTGTGCAGCAGCGCAGTGCATTGTGGTAATTCGGCAGCCGAATAAATGGTCTAACGTCCCAATAATTTGGGTGTTCGTCAAACAGGCGAACAGCCAACGTTCGGCCGGAAATCATGCTCGGGGTGAACCGTTTGCCCAACGCTATTAAAATTGTATCAATAGCAGTAACCTACATAGATTTAAAAGGGGTTGAGAACCCTCTGCGTTTTTCACCTTAATGCATTCTATGCATTAAGGTGAAAAACCTTCTTTACTGTAGCAGCGCCCCCGAGCCCCCCTTATACTTACCTGAGCTCTGTCATTTCTGCGACAGGAATGAGCACACCAGCTCCCGGCTGGTGTCTCGTGTCCTGATTGGATAGATTCATAGCAGTACAGCCATTGGCTCCCACTGCTGTCAATCAAATTCAATGACGCTGGCGCTGGGGGGCAGAGCTGAGTTCTGCTGTCTGTGTCAACAGACGCAGCAGCAGGACATAGGAGTTCGCCTGCATGGGTGTCCTGTAGGAGAGTGCTTCTCTGATGGGACACACGAGAATAGAAGGAGCCAGGAGTGACACGGAGGGACCCCAGAAGTGGAGGAGGTATGACGTTTGTTTTTTAAACCTGAAACTTTACAACTCCTTTAAGCCCTTGTACACACACGGTCGGACATTCCGATGGAAAATGTCCGATCAGACAGTGTTGTCGGATAATCCGAATGTGTGTGGGCTCCATCGGACTGTTTCCGTTGGAATATCTGATGGACAAAGTTTTAGAGCTGGGCTATAAAACTTTCCGACAACATGATCCGATCGGACTTTGTCCGATTGTGTGTAGAGAATTCTGATCAGACAAAGTGCCACGCATGCTCAGATCAAATTTATAGACTTAAGCTATTGGCTACTAGCCTGAACGTAGTCCTGTCGTAACGAAATAACGTCATCACGTTCTGAACGATCGGATTTTCCGACAACTTTGTCCGACCGTGTGTATGCAACACAAGTTTCGGACAAAAGCCGACGGATTTTGTTGTCCGAATGTCCGACCGTGTGTACAAGGGCTAAGAAGATCCATGTTTGCCAGGCCAACCTTTTAAAATTCTATGGAGAGGTGAGCTGTAATTTGGAAAGAAGAAGGCCTGTGTATCTATGTAGATTTCAGTAAGGCATTTCATATAATACCCCACAAATTATTAATTTACAAATTAAGGTATTTTGGCATTAATTAAATAGTATGTACCTGAATAGAAAACTGGCTGCAGGACTGCGTCCAGAGGAGGGTGATTAATGTAATTTTTGTGTGAATCTGCCATTTTATCTGAATTGTGGGAAGGGTGTCTCAGGGCTCTGTCCAGGCACCAATTCAGTATAATTTGTACATAAACGATAGAGAGCCGGAATAATAATCTTCGGACAGAGTGCATGGTTCAGGAGCGTGCTATGTACAGAGTGCAGAGATCAGGAGTGCATTACATACCGAGTGCAGAGTTCAGGAGCATGCTATGTAGAGTTCAAGAGTACACTATGTACAGAGTGTACGGATCAGGGATGCATAGCTCACACAGACACATACAGGTTGAACTGGATGGAACAGTGTCTTTATTCAACCTTTTAACTATGTAACTACATACAAAGACATATGACCTCCCCCTTTCCCCTTAAATTGCCCCCTCCCCCAATTGGGGGGATTATAATGTAATAAGATCTGGGGCAATGAAGTACAGCCAGGGCCAGTGCTACCACCAGGCAAACTAGGCAGCCGCCTAGGGTGCCCGGCCACTAGTGTCCCTACTCTCTTCATCAAGAAACTAAGTCTCAGCATCAGCAGGCAGCCACCGCTCTGTTTGCACAGTGTTTGAGGCGCAGCAGTGGCAGAGGACTGTCTGTGTCCTGACTCCTGAATGAATGGAAACAAGCAAGAAAACATTCATTGATGGGCACTGGTAGGCTGCATTGATGGGTGCTGGTGAGGCTGCCTTGATGGGCGCTGGTGAGGCTGCATTGAAGGGAGCTGGTGAGGCTGCATTGATGGGAGCTGGTGAGGCTGCATTGATGGGTGCTGGTGAGGCTGCTTTGGTGGGCACTGTTGAGGCTGCTTTGGTGGGCACTTCATTAAAAAGATGGGGTATACATGTGCAGGAAAAGGGGGTGGGGTTAGGAGTGGAGCCAAGGGGAGGATGGCAAAATGAGGTTTCACCTAAGGTGTCAAAAATCCTTGCACCAGCCCTGAGTACAGCTAGGCCTACTTTATTTATAGGGAACAGGGGCAACCAAAGGCGAATCTACCAGCTATAATCTCGACCTCTTGTACATAAGAAAGTATTGCATTATCACAAGCTCACACTGCAGAGATGGATCCATACTGGGCACAACTGCTTGATGATGAGCTTTGCAAGCTCCAACACCAGGTACCGGATTCTAGACATGTGCATTCGTTTTCGTCCGACGGACGGTCATCTCTCCAGCGATGACTCATCTCATCCAGCGCAGCGAATCCATCCTTCTTCTGTCTCCGTGTAGGAGACACTGCAGGCATTCCGGCGGCTGACGTTTCTTATATACGGAGGGCGGGGCCACCCGTCACCTGATCCCGCCCCCCTCTGACGCAAGGGGAAACCCGGGGTTCCCTGTGACGTATGGGTGACCCCGCACCCCTCTGATGTAACACAGGCAGGGTTCCATTACATCAGAGGGGGGCGGGGTCACCTATATGTCACGGGGAACCTCCGCCCTCCGTATATAAGAAACGTCAGCCGCCGGAATCCTTGCAGTGTCTCCTCCACGGAGACAGAAGAAGGATGGATCGCTGCGCTGGATGAGATGAGACATCGCTGGAGAGATGATCGTCCATCGCTGGATAGCAAGAGTGGATTACCGCCGCTGGAATCTTTTTTTTATTTTTAATAAAGGAATTTTTCAAAAGTGTGTTTGTTTTATTTAACCATTTTTTACACTTTCTTTGTGAAATGGTAGGGGTACTTTTGTACCCCCCTTACCATTTCAAACAGGGGGGGCGGGATCTGGGGGTCCCCTTGTTAAAGGGGGCTTCCAGATTCTGATAAGCCCCCCGCCCGCAGACCTCCACAACCACCGGCCAGGGTTGTGGGGATGAGGCAATTGTCCTCAACATGGGGACAAAGTGCTTTGAGGGGTCACAGACCCCCAAAGCATCCTCCCAATGTTGAGGGCATGTGGCCTGGTACGGTTCAGGAGGGAGGGGGGGCCGCTCTCTCGTCCCCCCCCTCTTTTCCTGCGGCCTGCCAGGTTGCGTGCTCGGATAAAGGGTCTGGTATGGATTTTTAGGGGGAACCCCATGTCAATTTTTTTTTAAATTTGACGCGGGGTTTCCCTTAATATCCATACCAGACCTGAAGGGTCTGGTTATGGATATTTAGGGGGAACCCCACGTCAAATTTTTTCTTAAATTTGAGGCAGGGTTCCCCTTAATATCCATACCAGACCTGAAGGGCCTGGTAATTGAATTTGGGGGACCCCCACGCTTTTTTATTTATTTATTTATTTATTTATCAATGACTTTCAATGAGTGTTCTCTGTATTACGGGAGCTGACAATTCATAATAGCTGCGAGTGATTTTAAAGGACTTTTTTTCCTGCATAAATGACACTTTGTGCAGGGACAATTCTAAGCATGGGAAACATGCGCCCCTTCACAGGCATACTATAGACAACCCCCCCTATGAAATTTAAAGGAATATTACACTTTTATTGTTTCACTTTAATCATTATTAAAATCACTGCTCCCGAAAAAACTGCAGTTTTTAAAACTTTTTTTTGCATTGATCCATGTCCCGTGGGGCAGGACCCAGGTCCCCAAACACTTTTTAGGACAGTAACTTGCAAATTAGCCTTTAAAATGAGCACTTTAGATTTTGAACGTTGGAGTCCCATAGACTTTAATAGGGTTCTAAAGTATGCTATATACTAGCTCCGTCGAATCTTCTTTATACATTCGACAGACACCATAAGCCTTCAAAGACAGATTCGACCGTGATTCATGTGGATTTTCGGACTAATGCAATTTTTGAACGAAAAACGAAATAAATAAAAACGAATTTCGGAAGTAACTAAATAAATTAAGTTTTCAGACGAAAACGAAATTCCGAAACGAAATATTTTACTCTGCACATGTCTACCGGATTCCCACATGGGCAATAAATAAACTCTTTAACTGTCCAAATCTCTTTCCAGTCTAGATTTCAGCATCTCTCAGCTTCCTGGATTCTGGTTCCACCAGTTCCCAAACTCGATGCATTTCAGAGCGTACACTGCTCTCTCTTCAGAAGTAGTTAATCCTGAAGAGAGAAATGTTCCCTCTGAAATGTGTCAAGTTTTTTTTTTGTTTAACTGTTCATTCTATTATATTGGATTTTTAATTGAACTGCTTTGAAATGGATTGAGTACCTCCTGCATTTCCATTTGTGCACAAACACATTTTAAAAAGCACTGTTGCTGTAACTTGCTTACCCGGCATTTTAAACAGGGGAGCCTTTCCATTAGAGTCTGCCTTCAGTTTATAATTGCTGTACTTAGAAGTCATTCTCCTTCACTTAAACAGCAAGCTGATGTTTACTTATTCTAGATCTTTTGGGAATTTTTTTTCAATCATCTTCCCCACGTGGAAGAAAGTTGGATATGCCTAATTGCCATAATACAAAATACTGTGCTTTTCTTGAAAATTTAAGGGGTGAGCATCTTCCACAAATATGATAGCAATTGCTGATCCACAGATAATTAGGAGATACCCTGTCTGGTTTTCCAGTGTTTACACCCCCTTAGCAGGATTGACCTAGTGACTACCCAGGAATAGATTATTGCGTACAGCGCGATCGTGCCCGCGGGTCCCCGCAGACTCGATGTCCGCCGGTGTCCTGTGATTGTGTCACGGAGTGGCAGAACGGGGGAGATGTCTATGTCAAGGCATTTCCCCATTCTGCCTAGTGACATGACAGGGATCTACAGCTCCCTGTCATCGGGAGCAGTGACTGCTGTCATGCCAATGGTAGCCCATCCCCCCCACAGTTAGAATCACTCCCTAGGTCACACTTAACCCCTTGATCGCCCCCTAGTGTTTAACCCCTTCCCTGCCAGTGTCATTTATACTGGAATCAGTGAATTTTATAGCACTGATCACTGTATAAATGACAATGGTTTCAAAATAGTGTCAAAAGTGTCCGATGTTTCCACCATAATATCGCAGTCACGATAAAAATTGCAGATGGCCGCCATTACTAATAAAAAAAATAATAATAAAAATGTCATAAACCTATCCCCTATTTTGTAAACGCTTTAACTTTTGCACAAACCAATCAATATACGCTTATTGCAATTTTTTTTTACCAAAAATATGTAGAAGAATACATATCGGCCTAAACTGAGGAAAAAAAATGTTTTTTTATATATTTTTTCAGGGATATTTATTATAGCAAAAAGTAAAAAATAATGCTAAATTTCCATTCTTTTTTTGTTTATAGCGCAAATAATAAAAACCACAGAGGCGATCAAATACCACCAAAAGAAAGCTCTATTTGTGGGAAAAAAAGGAAATTAATTTTGTTTTGGTGTAACATCACATGGCCGCGCAGTTGCCAGTTAAATCAGTGCAGTGCCGAATCGCAAAAAGTGCTGTGGTCAGGAAGGGGGTAAAAGCAGTTAATAATATTGGAAAACAAAGTATTTCTCAGCCCCTAACTGTATCTGTGTGTATATATGGCAGAAGTTTATTTCCCACCCATAGCACAGTAGACTGTGTACAGTGTATTCCATATGTAGCTTAGCCCTCATTCACAATTTCATCTGATCCCGCACAATTTCAAAGCCGCATTTCAGTCCAACTTTGGGGCCACTTGAAAGACATCTGTGTGGGTTCATGCACAGATGTCTATTAAAGTCACCCCCAAAGTCGCCAAAAGTAGTGCAGGAACGGTACCATTGCTGACAATAGGCTGCAATTTGACCTGTCAAATCACACCAATGTGACCGGGGAGTTTAAACACTATTTAACCATACTCTTTTATACCATGCCCATATTCAGCAAATTTTGGTAACGGCCATTTTCATTGTAGTGCGCTCTTCTTTATCCCTAAGTGTCCCTCATGCTCAAGTTCCAATGTTGGCAGATTTGTATAGTGTATGGTCATCTTTACACAATGACATAGGAGGGAGTAGATGGAGACACTCAGTTGTCAGGCCTTGTTCACATCTCTATGTAGCGAAAACTCACATTTCCGCATGCGTTTTTTTTTTTGGAGTGTTTTCACTTGTCAAGCATAAACTGAGATGCCCTACATGCAACAATCACCCCAGAGCATGAGCATGGAGAGGAGCATGGTGGGAGCACATGCTTTGTTTGCATATGTGTGTTTGCCTCTGTGTTTGGTGTGTCATGAACAATTAAAGACACTGAAAGCGCAATATAGGTAACTTTAGGTGTGAAAATATGACCATGCACCATACAATTTGATTGTACAATCTCTTTTAGATTTACCAAAATTATATAATAGGAGGACACACCATCTATCCAATCACTCTGTATCCAATCAGGCAAGTCCTTGCACTACATCAGGGCTGTCCCATGGGCTGCATGAGCCTGAGCCTGTCTGAAGGGACCCTGGGAAAACAATGCAAATGCACGCATGGAGAAATGCCAGGGTGATGTGAAAACTTAGTTGATAGGTGAAGGGTGAGTGCTAATAAGGTCAGCTGGTAAACAACTTCCTGTGACTTGCATTTTACAGCCATTGAGTATTATTGAATATGAAGCAATTTTCTTAATAGATGTAGCTCTGTTAGTACAGGCATACTTTGCTTCAGTTTATTATGAGTGTAAATGAAACTCCTCATCTTGGCATCAACTGCAAAGGTTTTGTAATCATTTGCAATTCAAGAATTGTTCATTTTACCCCCTTGCCGACAAGCGCACGCCGATTTACGTCAGCAGAATGGCACTGGTGGGCAAAAGGGCGTAGAGGTCTGTCCCATTTAAGAAGGGGCTTGCGCCCTGGTCTCCATGACCATGAGTCCCACGGACTCAATGTCCACCGGGTGCTCGCGATCGTGTAACGGAGAGGTAGAACAAGGAAATGCTTTTGTAAACAAAGCATTTCCCTGTTCTGCCTAGTGACAGGACAGAGATCACTGCTCTCTGTCATCAAGAGCAGTGATCGCTATCATGTGAGGTGTAGCCCCTCCCCCCACAGTTATAATCACTCCCTAGGACACACCTAACCCCTTCATCACCCCCCAGTGGTTAAACCCTTCACTGCCAGTGTCATTTACACAGTAATCAATGCATTTTTTATAGCACTGATCGCTGTATAAATGACAATGGTTCCAAAATAGTGTCAAAAGTGTCCGATCTGTCCGCCATAATGTCACAGTCCCAATAAAAATTGCAGATCGCTGCCATACTAATAAAAAAAATGCTACAAATCTATCCCTATTTTGTAGACCCTATAAATTTTGTGCAAACCAATCAATATGCACTTATTGAGATTTTCTTTACAAAAAATAAGTTTGCAAGCCAGTCAAGTTCCTCCACCCCAAACTCACTAATCCATGTCTTTATGGACCTTACTTTGTGCACTGGTGCACAGTCATGTTGGAACAGGAAGGGGCCATCCCCAAACTGTTCCCACAAAGTTGGGAGCATATAATTGTCCAAAATGTCTTGTTATGCTGATGCCTTAAGAGATCTCTCGCTGGAACTTAGGCCCCTTTCACACTGAGGCGTTTAGAAAACGCTCTTAAAAAGCATATCGTTTTTACCGCGTTTTTACCGCGTTTTTACCGCGTTAGCGCTAAAAATAGCGCTAACGCCCATGCGTTTTTCTAGCGTTTTTGGAGCGTTTTTGAAGCGTTGGAATCAACAAACAACCCCACCCGCTTAGATCACTTCCTGTTATTCCTTGAAGGAAGGAACAGACCTACAAGAAGATGGAGTATTTTGAGCTGCTGTTGATATTAGTGCTATATGTTTGGAAACATCAACAACAGAGAGCGCAGCGTCGTTATTGGGTTCATCCCATCAATCAAATGCGTGCAGACAGAGGACAATACATGTTGCTCTATCAGGACCTGAGAGTGCACCCTGAGAAATTTCGAAATTATACTCGGATGAGCATCACAACGTAAGTGGCAATATGTCCTTCATCAACACCCACTACTACTCCCAAACTCAGCCTCCCACTCCCCCTACTCTCAAACTCATAACCTTAATCCCACTCCCCCTACTCTCAAACTCTTAACCTTAATTCCACTCCCCCTACTCTCAAACTCATAACCTTAATCCCACTCCCCCTACTCTCAAACTCATAACCTTAATCCCACTCCCCCTACTCTCAAACTCATAACCTTAATCCCACTCCCCCTACTCTCAAACTCATAACCTTAATCCCACTCCCCCTACTCTCAAACTCATAACCCTAATCCCACTCCCCATACTCTCCAACTCAAAACCCTAACCCTAATCCCACTCTCCATACTCTCCAACCTCCAAAACCTAACCCTAATCCCACTCTCCATACTCTCCAACTCCAAAACCTAACCCTAATCCCACTCTCCATACTCTCCAACTCAAAACCCTAACACTAATCCCACTCTCCATACTCTCCAACTCCAAAACCTAACCCTAATCCCACTCTCCATACTCTCCAACTCAAAACCCTAACCCTAATCCCACTCTCCATACTCTCCAACTCCAAAACCTAACCCTAATCCCACTCTCCATACTCTCCAACTCAAAACCCTAACCCTAATCCCACTCTCCATACTCTCCAACTCCAAAACCTAACCCTAATCCCACTCTCCATACTCTCCAACTCCAAAACCTAACCCTAATCCCACTCTCCATACTCTCCAACTCAAAACCCTAACACTAATCCCACTCTCCATACTCTCCAACTCCAAAACCTAACCCTAATCCCACTCTCCATACTCTCTAACTCAAAACCCTAACCCTAATCCCACTCTCCATACTCTCCAACTCCAAAACCTAACCCTAATCCCACTCTCCATACTCTCCAACTCAAAACCCTAACCCTAATCCCACTCTCCATACTCTCCAACTCCAAAACCTAACCCTAATCCCACTCTCCATACTCTCCAACTCCAAAACCTAACCCTAATCCCACTCTCCATACTCTCCAACTCAAAACCCTAACACTAATCCCACTCTCCATACTCTCCAACTCCAAAACCTAACCCTAATCCCACTCTCCATACTCTCCAACTCAAAACCCTAACCCTAATCCCACTCTCCATACTCTCCAACTCCAAAACCTAACCCTAATCCCACTCTCCATACTCTCCAACTCAAAACCCTAACCCTAATCCCACTCTCCATACTCTCCAACTCCAAAACCTAACCCTAATCCCACTCTCCATACTCTCCAACTCCAAAACCTAACCCTAATCCCACTCTCCATACTCTCCAACTCCAAAACCTAACCCTAATCCCACTCCCCATACTCTCCAACTCAAAACCCTAACCCTAATCCCACTCTCCATACTCTCCAACTCCAAAACCTAACCCTAATCCCACTCTCCATACTCTCCAACTCAAAACCCTAACCCTAATCCCACTCTCCATACTCTCCAACTCCAAAACCTAACCCTAATCCCACTCCCCATACTCTCCAACTCAAAACCCTAACCCTAATCCCACTCTCCATACTCTCCAACTCCAAAACCTAACCCTAATCCCACTCTCCATACTCTCCAACTCAAAACCCTAACCCTAATCCCACTCTCCATACTCTCCAACTCCAAAACCTAACCCTAATCCCACTCTCCATACTCTCCAACTCAAAACCCTAACCCTAATCCCACTCTCCATACTCTCCAACTCAAAACCCTAACCCTAATCCCACTCTCCATACTCTCCAACTCCAAAACCTAACCCTAATCCCACTCTCCATACTCTCCAACTCAAAACCCTAACCCTAATGTATTTCTTTCAATAGATTTGACTTTCTGCTCGACCTATTGACACCGGCCTTAATGAGACAGGATACCAATTGCAGAGATGCTATAACACCATGTGAACGATTACTGCTAACGCTGAGGTAATTTGAGCAGCATATGACTGAGAGCGGACAGATGTAGATCCTGATCTCTCTTGTTATGACTTTATTTATTTTGCATAGTTTCCCATCTAATCCTCATTTTTATTTCGAACGCTAAAATTATTTGTTCTCTTTTTACAGATACTTGGCAACTGGAAATACGTACACATCACTACAGTATGAATTCCGAGTAGGAATATCTACTTTGAGTGAAATTATCAAACATACGTGTGATGAAATATGGAATCTCAAACATCTATTTATGCCCGTTCCGAATAAACAGAAATGGAAGGATATTGCACAGCGGTTCTTCATCAAGACTAATTTCCCGAACTGTCTAGGTGCAATTGATGGCAAACATATTAGGTTAATAAAACCTTGCCATAGTGGAAGTCAATACTATAACTACAAAAAGTATTTTTCTGTTGTTTTGATGGCTGTAGTAGATTCCGACTATAAATTTATATTTGTAGATATTGGATCATTTGGTAGCTCTGCAGACTCCACAGTTTTCCTGAATACAAAATTTGGAAAGCGTCTTGCTTCCAATCAACTGGACTTGCCGGATAACCAACCATTGCCTGGGACAGAGGGTCCTGATTTGCCATATGTTTTTGTGGCTGATGATGCATTTGCCATCCATGAGCATCTTATGAAGCCATACTCTTTGCGAAATCTAGATACTCGGAAGAGAATTTTCAATTACCGTCTATGCCGAGCAAGAAGACTAGTCGAATGCGCCTTTGGAATACTGGCCAACAAATGGCAGATATTCCAGAAACCAATTAATTTAAAAGTAGAAAATGCTTGTAAAGTTATAAAGGCAGCATGTGTGTTACACAACTTAGTACGGGAGAGAGATGGCATTAATTTTGAGGATACATTGTCACATAACATGGAACCAGCCGATTTTCCACATGTCCGTGGCCCAAGAGTGGGTTTTACTATAAGGGACGAGTTTGCAGATTATTTTTTGAGTCCTGCAGGTGCAGTAAGTTGGCAGGGTGATATGATCTAAACCTTTCCAAATATGAAATTTAAGCTTTTTTTTGGATTTCTTCGTCATTGACATGTTCGATTATACATAAAAAAATTTGTAAGAGTCATTTAATTTTTTGGATGTTTGTCCAATTACATATTTATTTGGATTTATATAGTCTTCTGCTATTCTGCTATCACATTTGATGTATGCATTTAATAATGTTTAGATTAAATACAATAGATCAAATTTTTGAGAGTCGTTGAAATTTCATTAATTAATAATCCAAAAATTAATAAAATTGAGTCGTATTCTGTCTTTTGGGACTATGGTGCGTGGGACAAAGGTTGGGATTATGTCTTTTTGGAGTGGTTTTCGGGTTAGGGTTGTGAGTAATCCCACTCCTCCATGTCCAAATCTCTGAACACAGGCAGGTTTCCGTTACATCAGAGGGGGGGCACCCATACGTCACGGGGAACCCCGGGTTTCCCCTTGCGTCAGAGGGGGGCGGGGTCAGGCGACGGGTGGCCCCGCCCTCCGTATATAAGAAACGTCAGCCACCGGAATGCCTGCAGTGTCTCCTCCACGGAGACAGAAGAAGGATGCTGCGCTGCGCTGGATGAGATGAGACATCGCTGGAGAGATGATCATCCGTCGCTGGATAGCAAGAGTGGATTTCCGCCACTGGAATCTTTTATTTTTTTGTAGTTTTAATAAAGGTATTTTTAAAAAGTGTGTTTGTTTGATTTAACCATTTTTTACACTTTCTTTGTGAAATGGTAGGGGTACTTTTGTACCCCCTTACCATTTCAAACAGGGGGGGCCGGGATCTGGGGGTCCGCTTGTTAAAGGTGGCTTCCAGATTCTGATAAGCCCCCCGCCCACAGACCTCCACAACCACCGGCCAGGGTTGTGGGGATGAGGCCCTTGTCCTCATCAACATGGGGACAAGGTGCTTTGAGGGGTCACAGACCCCCAAAGCATCCTCCCAATGTTGAGGGCATGTGGCCTGGTACGGTTCAGGAGGGAGGGGGGCCGCTCTCTCATTCCCCCCTCTTTTGCTGCGGCCTGCCAGGTTGCGTGCTCGGTTAAAGGGTCTGGTATGGATTTTTAGGGGGAACCCCACGTCAATTTTTAGTTAAATTTGACGCGGGGTTCCCCTTAATATCCATACCATACCTGAAGGGTCTGGTTATGGATATTTAGGGGGAACCCCACGTCAAATTTTTACATAAATTTGAGGCAGGGTTCCCCTTAATATCCATACCAGACGTGAAGGGCCTGGTAATTGAATTTGGGGGACCCCCACGCTTTTTTGCAAAAAATTTATACGATTTTTTAACAATGACTTTCAATGAGTGTTCTCTGTATTACGGGAGCTGACAATTCATAATAGCTGCGAGTGATATTAGAGGACTTTTTTTCCAGCATAAATGACACTTTGTGCAGGGACAGTTCTAAGCACCAGAAACATTAGCCCCTTAACAGGCATACTATAGACAACCCCCCCTACAAAATTTAAAGGAATATTCCACTTTTATTGTTTCACTTTAATCATTATTAAAATAACTGCTCCCGAAAAAACGGCTGTTTTTCTAAGTTTTTTTGCATTGATACATGTCCCCTGGGGCAGGACCCGGGTCCCCAAACACTTTTTAGGACAGTAACTTGCAAATTAGCCTTTAAAATTAGCAATTTAGATTATGAACGTTGGAGTCACATAGACTTTAATAGGGTTCTAAAGTATGCTATATACTAGCTCCGTCAAATATTCTTTATACATTCGACAGACACCATAAGCCTTCAAAGACAGATTCGACCGTAATTCATGTGGATTTTATGACGAATGCAATTTTTGAACGAAAAACACAATAAATAAAAAATAATTTCGGGAGTAACTAAATAAATTAAGTTTTCTGATGAAAATGAAATTCCGAAAAAGAAAAAAAAAATCTGCACATGTCTAGTTTTTAACAACATATCCCTTCTTTTACATTGATTTGACTTTCTTCTTGACCTGCTGACACCTGCCTTGATGAGACAGGATACTATTATATCACCATGTGAACGACTACTTATAATGCTAAGTCATTTTAGAATCACATGTATTAATATTATCAATCATAAACATAATACAAATTTTTATATTTAGGCCAAAAAATTCACATTTATTTGTCAATTTGCACATATGCATGAACTGGCATTTCTTTTCCTTTAATAATATCAAACAAATATATTATCATTTGTAATAGAAAAAACGATATTTCCAAAATAAACTATCATAAGTAAAAAAACTTCTTTAGAAAACAAAACATATATGGTATTTTTTTCGACATTTTAGCTTCAAACATCGTAAGAAACAGTGCAGTGCAACAAAAATTTCCAGGAAGGTTTAACTGTTCTGATAAAACATTACAGATCTTGATAGAATGAGGTGTGAGTGTGTATTTCCTCTCTAGTGGTGTTTGGCTGAGGCATAGAAGTAGGAGGAGGGGGAGGCGGAGGAGGAGGAGCAGCTTGAATTGGGGGATAATAAGTTTGGGGCATATTGTATGGTGCTGGATTGAATTGTGGAGTGAACTGGGGAGTCATGAACATGTTTGGGCCACATGCATTGCTGTAAGAAGATGGACGATAACCAGATTCTTCCCATTGATTCCCATAGCGGATATTTTGTGGCTGGTTGAGGTTTTCGGAGGGTTGGGGATGTAGAATGGGAGGATTACCTTTCAGTTGGTATGATTTTATGAGTTTCAAAATATCAATTCGAAGATCGCATTGGAATTCCCTTTTGACCTCTGCAATTTGAGGTATTAAACTTTTAGTGAAGGCAGCAATTTCCGAATTCTCAGTTTTTTGTGAATCAATGAGCTTTTTAACAAGATCAATGAATTCTTGATTGTCAGGGTTTTTCTTTGTTTTGCCTTTTGTTGACCTTCTTGGAGGAGGCTCCGGTGTTTCCCTGTCATCAACATATTCTTCTGGTTGTGGTTCTGTGGTAGTGCTTGTTTCGGGAATAAGCTCCTCTTCCCCACTCTCGCTACTGAAGTTGTTGTCTGTTCTTAAATAAAAAAATGATTACACAGTGTTACTTGAAAATTGCAGTTATTTAGATACCTTTATTAGCAAAAAACAATCATTTAGAAAATTAGGGATAATTGTAATACTTACTGTCTCTCCAGCATAACTGGTCTTAAAAAATCCAATTCGTAAAAATGGCAGTAAATTCTTCCCTTTCTCGCGCCGGATCCACTCCTGATTTGCTGCTGTTTTACGAGTTCACGCTTGTAATTATCTCGCAACGTTTTCCAACGCTGTTTTATTATTTTTACTGAAAGGCAAAAAATTTAAGCATTATGGTTATGGTAGGTGGTTTGTGATTCTGAGGGGTGGGATTAGGGTTATGGTGGGTGGTTTGGGATTATGAGGGGTGGGATTAGGGTTATGGTGGGTGGTTTGGGATTATGAGGGGTGGGATTAGGGTTATGGTGGGTGGTTTGGGATTATGAGGGGTGGGATTAGGGTTAGGAGTTTGGGATTATGAGGGTGGGATTAGGGTTATGGTGGGTGGTTTGGGATTATGAGGGGTGGGATTAGGGTTATGGTGGGTGGTTTGGGATTATGAGGGGTGGGATTAGGGTTAGGAGTTTGGGATTATGAGGGTGGGATTAGGGTTATGGTGGGTGGTTTGGGATTATGAGGGGTGGGATTAGGGTTATGGTGGGTGGTTTGGGATTATGAGGGGTGGGATTAGGGTTATGGTGGGTGGTTTGGGATTATGAGGGGTGGGATTAGGGTTATGGTGGGTGGTTTGGGATTATGAGGGGTGGGATTAGGGTTAGGAGTTTGGGATTATGAGGGTGGGATTAGGGTTATGGTGGGTGGTTTGGGATTATGAGGGGTGGGATTAGGGTTATGGTGGGTGGTTTGGGATTATGAGGGGTGGGATTAGGGTTAGGAGTTTGGGATTATGAGGGTGGGATTAGGGTTATGGTGGGTGGTTTGGGATTATGAGGGGTGGGATTAGGGTTATGGTGGGTGGTTTGGGATTATGAGGGGTGGGATTAGGGTTATGGTGGGTGGTTTGGGATTATGAGGGGTGGGATTAGGGTTATGGTGGGAGGTTTGGGATTATGAGGGGTGGGATTAGGGTTAGGAGTTTGGGATTATGAGGGTGGGATTAGGGTTATGGTGGGTGGTTTGGGATTATGAGGGGTGGGATTAGGGTTATGGTGGGTGGTTTGGGATTATGAGGGGTGGGATTAGGGTTAGGAGTTTGGGATTATGAGGGTGGGATTAGGGTTATGGTGGGTGGTTTGGGATTATGAGGGGTGGGATTAGGGTTAGGAGTTTGGGATTATGAGGGTGGTATTAGGGTTATGGTGGGTGGTTTGGACTTTAGGGGGTAATATGGTAATGAATACCACAATTCAGAATATGAATAGTTTGGGATTTGAACCACTTACTTTTCTCAGCTTTTCTTTTGTTGGATAATGATGTCCAATTTTCAATATGATGCTCAGCCACATCATTCCATCCAGCCTTTTTCTTCAGGCGGTTTGCATAGAAGCAGTGTTTTTTGTCCCAGAGTTCTGGGTGCCTTCTCATGGTGTCAATGAACTCCTCTGGATCTCCAGTCTCTGAGGACTTTTCAGCTTCTGCAGCTGATCCTGCAGCTGTTGGCTGCATTTCAAAAGATTGCTCTGCCATGATTTAATTTGTCACTTGTCTGACTGATCTCCTCTCCTGTTCCAAACAGGATTTCCTGGTATCCCAGCATCCTATACTCTACTGTGGTCATCTGACCTTCCCATAGCTTCTGGGCGTTTTTAAAGCGGTATTACCGCGTTTTTACAGCGCTACTCATTATTTTCAATGGGGATAGGCGTTTTTACAGCGCTATTTTTAGCGCCAAAAAGAAGCTACAAAAAAGCTGTTTACAGGATTTTTCACAACGCACAGCCTGCAAAACGCCTCAGTGTGAAAGCACCTCAGGCTTCCACATTGAGAATACTGGGGCAGGATTATTTCAGGCGTTATTTTGGCGCTATTTTTAGCGCTAAAACGCCTTAAAAACGCCTCAGTGTGAAAGGGGCCTAAGGGGCAAAACCCAACCCCTGAAAAACAACCCCACACCATAATCCCCTCCACCAAATGATTTGGACCAGTGCACAAAGCAAGGTCCATAAAGACATAGATGAGCGAGTTTAAGGTGGAAGAACTTGACTGGCCTGCACCTCAATCCGATAGAACACCTTTGGGATGAATTAGAGCAGAAACGGCGAGCTTTGCCTTCCCAGAAGAGTTGAAGCTGTTATAACTGCAAAAGGTAGGCCAACTCAAAATTGAACCCTACAGACTAAGTCTGGGATGCCATTAAAGTTTATATGCATGAAAAGGCAGGTATCCAATACTTTTGGCAATATAGTATATATATGTAAGGATTGTAGACATTTGTTGGGATTTACGCAAATTGCACTTTATTGACTACATAATGGCACCTTGAAGATCATAGTAGAAATTGTATTGTGCAGGCACAGTTTTATTTTAAATAACAGCCTAACAATCTTAGAGAGTAAAGCAGAAAGAAAAATAATATTTAGAATTCGACTAATGCACTGGAGGCATGACCTAGACAGAGCGGGGCAGAGGCTGCTGCTTTCAGTCAAGTGGCTTCAGCATGTTGGTGTGCAGTGTTCAGGATATTTTCTTTGCTGGATTTAGCATACCAAGCTGGGATGAGTTCTTCCTAGCTACACCCATAGTGCAAGCCATTGGATTGGGATGAGGGAGCCTAGAACAGCACCTCTAGTTTTCTAAACCATATGAATTTCCTGCTGCAATTATTGTATTTTGACAGCCATCCACGCTGGGTGTTAAAATACTCGAACAGTGGCCACATTGGATTGCATGTAGTCACTTTTCATCTGACAATTTTTTTGCAATCAAGGGATGATGAGCGGAAGGTAACAGACAGTGTCAGCCATTGGACGAATGTCAACTCTCCGCAGTGGCAGCCCATGTATTGTGGGCACACGGCCGCCATCCCTATTCATGTGCCCGGCCCCTTTCACGATGCCGGAGGAGCCGAGTGAACACAGGAGCCGCAGCCGCAACTTCCTGCCGAGGAGGAGAGCCCCACCACATGAGTGGTAAGTGCCGCCGGACCAGCCGTGGGGGGTGTTAGGGAAGTGACAGCCGAGCCGGGGAATGCGCCTGGCTGCATTTGATGGGCACAAGTGGTTGCATTTGATGGGCACAAGTGGCTGCATATGATGGGCACAAGTGGCTCCATTTGATTGGCAAAAGTGGCTGCATATACTGGGTATAAGTGGCTGCATATACTGGGCATAAGTGGCTGCATTTGATTGGCACAAGTGGCTGCATATGGAATGCATACTAGCACATTATGCTTTTGTCTTGCAGGTTGTTTTTTTATGTTTATTTTTTTTTTTTCAGCAGTTTACTACTGCTTTAACCCCTTATTAACCCTTAGTTTACCCTCTAAAGCCTTAATTCTTTCCTCCAATTAACTATTATTTTTCTGAGTTTTTTTATTCATTAAAAAGGATTTTTTGTTTTAATTTTTTAAGTGTTGCATTTAAAAAAAAAAAGGTGTGAAAATCAAACAAAAAACTTTGTACTTTGTACACTTTCTACCATTATCATAATTTTAAAGGGACAAATAATAGAACAAAACTTACTTTTTATCTACAATCATTTTTTTTATACTAACACTGACAAAAATTAACAAAGTGTATTTTTTTAGTTTTATGCTTTTGTTTTGGGGCTAGTGATTGCATAAACAGATTTTTGCAAGACATTATCACCAGAATGAAGACTTGTTTATCCTAAAAATAATATGTGGCACTTGGTTATACTTAGTTATACTTTGTTAAAAATAATATGTGGCACTTAGATGCTAAATAATGACGTTATTGTCAATAGGCCCATAGTAGAAAAGTAAAAATCCCATTGGTTCATAGGGATATACAGAGATGAGAGCTGAAGCAGTTAATAACCAGAAAGGTTGTAAGCGCTTTTCTAAACTTTAAGGCCCCTTTCACACTGAGGCACTTCTAAACTGCCAGTAAAACACTGAGCGCTTTTGAAGAGCTTTTCAGGCACTTTTGAAGAGCTTTCCATTCAGTTCAATGGAGAGGGGCATTTTTTCACCTCCCTGCCTGCGCACTGCCCCAGTGTGAAAGCATTCATTGATTTTAATGGAAATTTTTCTTGAGCTTTTGAGGTGCTTATTTTAACGTGAAAGTGCCTGAAAAGCGCCTCAGTGTGAAAGCGGTCTAAACCTTTTTTTTTATTTATTTTAAAAGAGGAGAAGATAAACCTATGATTGGTTGGAAAATAACTTCCACTTCTTTTAGCTGATCCCCAGACTGCTTTCCCCTGCCTCCTTGTTTTATAGTGTATCCGTCGCTGGCCAGGTGCTAAGGACACACTCGTGTGTATGTGCCCTCTGCTGGGACCAGAGCCAAGCTCTGTGCGTCCATAGACATACAGCATGCAGCAAGACACACTTCTGCTGCTGCCAGTGCTTGTGAAGAGCAGGAAAGATTACAAATGTACAGGGTGTTCCAGGCTTTTTATATTTATTAAAAGTCAGCAGCTACAAAAAGCGTAGTTGCTGACTTTTAATAAACAGACACTTACCTGTTCCACGGTCCAGCGATACGGCCGGACGGGGTGTCGCTCCTCTCCCCCTCCTCTCCGCCGACACCTCCATTGCCACACTGGGCACCCGGCCATGACAGCTTTCGGGTTCACGGCCAGGCATGCACGGCCAATACGCGAGTCGCTCTGTGCTCCCGGAGTGGACAGGTGATCTCCTAGAGGGAGGGGCCACCTAAGGCGAATGGAGGAGTCACCTAGGCGGTCCCTGGGCGGAAGGAGGACAGGAAATCCCCATCCTAATGAAGCCCCCACTCCCTCTCCCCAAAAAAATGACATGCCGAATGTGGCATGTAAGGGGGGTGAGGAGTGCTTAATGAGGAAGTTCAATTTTTGGGTGGAACTCCACTTTAATGCTGTAAAACCTACTTGCTGTGGGTGTTAGGGTTGGTATGTTTAGGTCGAGATTTGCTTAACCACTTGCTTACTGGGCACTTAAACCCCCCTCAGTCCCAGACCAATTTTCAGCTTTCAGCGCTGATGCACTTTGAATGACAATTGCGCGGGCATACAACACTGTACCCAAATGACATTTTTATCATTTTTTTCCCACAAATAGAGCTTTCTTTTGGTGGTATTTAATCACAGCTGGGAATTTTATTTTTTGCTAAACAAACAAAAAAAGATGCAAAAAAAATAAAAAAATCATGTTTAATAGTTTGTTATAAAATTTTGCAAACAGGTAATTTTTCTCCTTCATTGAAGTGCGCTGATGAGGCGGCACTGATAGGCTGCACTGGTGGGCACTGATGGGCTGCATTGATGGGCACTGATAGGCATAGTTAAGGCGGCACTAATAGGCACAGATAAGGAGGCACCGATGGGCACAGATAAGGCGGCACTGATGGGCAAAGAAAAGATGGCACGGATGGGTGGCACAGATGGGTGGCACGGATGGGCACTGATAGGTACCACTGATTGATGGGACTGATGGGCACTGATAGGTGGCACTGCTGGGCGGCACTGCTGGGCACTGGTAGATGACACTGATGGGCACGGATATGTGGCACTGGGGTGCAGCACCTTTGTTGAGGCAGATTGTGGGCACTGCTGGGTGGCACTGTGGGCACTGCTGGGTGGCACTGTGGGCACTGCTGGGTGGCACTATGGGCACTGCTGGGTGGCACTGACGGGGGGCACTAATTTTTTATTATGAATAGTTAAGAGGGGGCTGGTGGCGAGGAGGAATAATAGCCGATTACCGGCTCCGTTATATCACATGATCAGCTGTCATTGGCTGACAGCTGATCACGTGATAAGGGGTCGGGATCGACCCCTTGCACGGATCGGTGATCAGGCGAGTCTCATAGACTCACCGATCACAGAGCGCGCCACACGCGCCCCTCAGGGGGAGCGCAGGCCGCTCGTGCACGGGACTACGTCAATAGACATAGTCCCGGCAAAGGAGATCCGCGCTGTAGCCGTCATTCGGCTATAGCGCGGGTCTCAAGTGGTTAAAGGAAATTTCACATTCTTTATTTAGGGTATTTTTGACAGGTCACCTCCCACCTGCTGATTCCGTCTTCATGATACACTGTTCATCTGCTGGAATGCTTATCAATACCTGGTACCTCTTTGTATGGGAGAGCACATAACCCCTGCCCCTCAGTCCCAAGATGCAGTGCTCAGGTCTAGGTGGTAAATCCCCAGGCCAAAACACTGTGGGGTTAAGGGAGGATCATTATTATGTAAATTCTGGCACAAAATTATGTTTACCTTAAACCGAGATTAGACCTATCAGGGATTAGGCAAGATAAAGGTATCTATGTGTGTGTAAAGAGTGAAGGGAAGAAAGGGCAGTGTGACAAATTTTTAAATAATGATTTGATAATTCTAGACCTAGAGTAAAAGTAATCAAAGGAATGTCTGTGAAGGATCCAATTTATCCAGGTCATAGTATAACTAGTATTATTTAGTTTTACTCAACTGGACTTGCTCTGTAATGTTTAAAACTTTTTGTAGCTCATCCAAGCTGCCTCTTCAGTACTAATTAGTGTCAGGAACAAAGCCCGGCTTTTATAGCCACACAGGTAACTCCGTCACCAAGGAATGTGTCAAAGCAGACAAGCAGGGCCCTCTGATTCTTCTTGTACCAAATTGTATTGTAACTGTAATCTCTGCCTTCATTTTGCAAAGAGCTGCACAAACTGTTGGCACTATATAAATCCTGTAAAAAATAATAATAATATTGATTGTCTAAGAACATGGGAGGTGTAAAAGTTTGCGGTAACACCCTGTTGTAATCACACAATCCAATCCCATGGTGCCAGGAAATCTGCAACAGGTGTAAATCCTTCATTTTGAATGGCTAAGAGCATTAATTGTTATCAAACGTAATGGATAGAGATGTTAAATTGGCACAATTATATGTGGCTAACAGATTGTGTAGAGGTCCCCCACCTGTTTAGGAATAGCTGTTCTATTTTGACATAAATTACCTATTTCATGCCTCTAGCAAACCAGTTTTCCTCTATGTACAAAATGTACACCTCATTGTCCTTGAAAGAATGCCCCTTCTTTAAGGTGTAAGGAAGACTGCAAAGTTCACCTATAATGAGACATCGGATTGTTATGATGTTGTTTTGTCTCCCGATGTACAGGTCTCTGCATTCTTATCTACACTGCACTACCTTTGTCAAGTTACTTTGCTTGTGTTTGGATTTGAAAAGCTTCCGTTTTGGGGTGTTGCTGGGCTTGAAAGACATTAAAAGACAATAGGATGCATTATTTCATAAAAAATTCAGACACTGCAGCCACATATCATATTCCTCTGTGTGTCCGGATTCTCCCCTCTGTTCCCTCTGTCCCCGCTGTGTCTTCGCATGCCCTTGCGGAGTTTCTACAAAAGCACAGTGTATGCAAGGATACATTTTCAAACTTTAGAGATGTTGGTGCTCTTTGTCTTTAGACTACATCATTGTTGATACCATCTTAGACTAGTGTTCTAAGGCCTGAGTCACACCTATGCATTCTTAGTGCCTTTTGCAGATTTGCACTACAGAACGTGCTCCATAGGAAACCATATTAAATGGACTGCAGTGCAAAATGCAAAAGGAAAAAAAAAAGCATAGGTGTGAATCAGGCCCAGTAACCCCCCAAGTTTATGTTTCAAGGCTTGACGTGTGTCAAAAAGCAGATGCTAGTCTATGTAGAGAGGGGGACATATTTTTAGTTTACATGTTGTTTACATTTTCCTCATTGTTCATGCAGATTGAGATGATATTGCCATCCTGTAATGTGGTGGGATGTTTGATTTCTTTATGTATATCACAATGATATTCTCACCATGTAATATTGTATGAAGCTTGAACTCTGCATACTCCTGCCATAAAATGTGAACTGATCATCACCTAAATCACAACAAACAGTCTGTTTAAGCTGATGACACACAAACAATTCTAATTTATTGCATCTTTATTGAACACACCCATTAAACATTCACAGTGCTGGAGGAAAAAGTAAGCAAACCCATAGGCTAAATACTTCAACAAAGATAATTGGAGTAATTAAGCTGGTCGAACCCTTTTGGCAGCAATGACTTCAAGCAAGCGCTTTCAGTAGCTCTAGATAAGACATGTACAACATTCAGGAAGATTTTATAACCATTAATTCTTTACAAACCTGCTTCAGCTCAGACACATTTGTAGGATGTCTGGTGTGAATCGCTCTCTTGAGGTCTTTCCACAGCATCTCTATGGGGTTAAGGTCTGGTCGTTGACTTGGCCACTCCAAAAAGCACATTTTCTTTTTCTGAAGCCAGTCTGTAGTGGATTTACATCAATGCTTAGGGTAATTTTACTGCTGAATCACCCAACGCCTACTAAGCTTCATCTGATAGACAGCAACCCTGACATTATCCTGTAGGATATTTTGGTAAACGTGGGCATTCTTTTTCGCCTCAATGATGTCAAGTGATCCAGGCTCTGAAGCAGCAAAGCAAGTCCAAATCATGTTGTTTCTTCAACCATACTTCACTGTTGGGGTGACGTTTTGATGTTGGTAAGCTGTGCCCTGTTCGTGTCATACATAGTGTATTCTATAAACAGTTTGACTTTTGTTTCATCAGTCCACAAAATTTTCCCAGCAACACTGCAGTTTTTTTTTTTTGGAGAACAGTGGCGTCACCTTGGCTGGGGTGGGCCACTTCTAGGAATACAAAACAGTTTCCATCCATAGACAGTTTGTCTAACTGTTGACTGATGAGTGCCTAAACACTTTCAGATTGCTTTGCATCCCTTTCCAGCCTGATGCAGATCAACTGATGCTTAATTATAAATAGCAATCTTAAAATGTTTGAGTGTTATAACAATCAAGGTAGCTCTAAACCACACCTCCAAACCCATTTCATTAATTTGACTACACAGGTATGCAAACAACTGACTCCAATTAGCTTTATTGAATTAATTAGTCTATGGGTTCACTTGAACGTTTTTTTTCTATTACTCTGAGGTCACTGGGCCTTGAAAACAGGTGTTTTTCAACTTTTCTCTAAGTGTGGGGTTTGCTGTGACTAGGTCACAGAGGAAATGTCTCACTTGTGTATTGATATGTAAAAAAAACTTTTTTGTGTAATTTAGCAAACTGTCTTGTAAAGTGTTTTACATTTCTTCCAAAGTGCGCTTTGGCTTAGAACCCTATTTCTCTTTAATACTCCAAGTAGATTTTTGGCAGTTATTACTGCAGAGTACAGCAGGAGGCCTTGATCCATGTCATATACTCCTGCTCCAAAATTAAGACCTCCACCATTGCCTAACAGTAATCACACTGCGGGGCATGTACCAAAGCATTAACTTTTATCAGAAAGCTACATGGAGCTATAAGGACAATATGCAGCAGTACCATGAGCAGAAACAGGCACCTCTGTGTTTATTAGATGTCAAAGAAATATACCCATGCTATAATTACTGTGTGAACTTACAAAAGGTAGCTGTTTTCTTAAAGTGATTACCACCTCATATGCAAATGAATACCCATATAAGTGCCGCTTTGAACACTTATATTGGTTAATTAATTTTAACAGCAAGTCAAAAACATAAATGAATAGCAGTCCATAACTAAACTTATGTCCACATACACTACTGTGGAATTTTTTTTTTCAACGCAGGTGTGGAAAAATGCTGTAATTAACCCTACGTTCAAATTTTTTTTTTGTGCGTTTTCTGTTTTGCAGAAATGCACTACAGTCCATTTAACATGGTTTCCTATGGTACACATTCGCATCTAGGCGTTTTTCAGCCGGTGCATTTTTGGAATAGGTCAGGGAATTTTTTTCCCACAGCAGATTGCATTTATTGTGTAATATAGTTCAATGGCATCGCACCAAAAACGCAAGTGTTGCATTTTTTTATGTGTTTTTAAATGCGTTTTGCCCTTTTAAAAACATTGCATATAGCTGATTGGTAAGGAGCGGGCTGGGTAGCTGGCTGCCATGTCCTTAGCAACGGATGAGTCATCAGCTGTCAGCGTTATTCCCCACTGACAGCTGAATGTAAAAAAAAAGACAGATTCTGATAAGCCCCCGTCCACAGATCACCACAGTCCAGGGGTGTGGGAAAGAGGACCTGGTCCCCATTAACGTGCTACCCCCTTTTTTCCTTAATTTTGTTACCGGATACTTTTTTTTACACTGATAGCCAATGACTCATCGGTTAAGCACACAGTGGTTTTCCAGGCCCGCTCCTTATCAACCAGCTATATACAGTGTTTTTAAAGAGAAAAAAAACACAACACACAAAATGCATGAAAACTGCATGCAAAAACACGGGCTTAAAAATGCACCACAAAACGTGCCTGAAAAACAGATCAACCGCAACAAAGTGAGCCTAGACTAAAATTGCATTAAGAAATAGAAGTGTTAATAGTTTATTTTGATTAATTAACAATATGGAAAATAAATGAAAATAAGAGAAATCCATATCAAAACAATATTTGGTGTGACCACACTTTGCTTTCAAAATAGCATAAATACTTCCAAGTACACTTGCACTCAGTTTTTGAAGGAACTCAGCTATGTTCTATGCATGGTGGAGATTTTCTCTGGATGTTGGTTGCACCTCAAATCCTTCTGTCTGCTCATGTAATCTCAGACAGACTCGATGTTGGGATCAGGGCTCTGTGAGGGTCAAACTATCACTTCCAGGACTACTTGTTCTTCTTTACGTGGAAGACATTAGCTGTATGTCTGATTTATGCTGAAGATAGTTCTTAATGGCATTGGCTGTATGTCTGAGATCGTTGTCCTCCTGCAGAATAAATTTGAGGCCAATCTCTTCTGCAAACAAACTGCCTTCTGCTACATGTAAAGAAAAAAGGGTTGCTGCTACTTCTAGCCACGTGAATAAATGATAAGGAGCAGCCTCAGCCTACATGTCTCCCCCAACCACACACCTTGATCCATTTCGCCCTGCTCACCAGTCATCCTTAGTTGTACACCTCCTGCTACAGCCAAATGTTTAAAATTTTGACAGTTCAGAGCACCTGCTGCCATTATTATGAACCCTAATTTCTCTGTTTTCATGCATAGTTGAGTTGTTTAGCCTTGGTTCCACATCAGATGTATGACTGTTTGGCCACAATTCTTCTACGAAGATCACTTCTGGTCAAACTTCTCTGAATAGTAGATGGGTGTAGCTGGGTCCCACTGGTTTCCACCAGTTCTGTGCTGATGGCACTTGCTGGACATCTTTCAGTGTCAAAGGGAAGTAAGCATGATGTGTCTTTCATCTGCTGCATTAAGTTACATTGGCTGACCATTGTGTCTACGGTTCTCAATGTTGCCAGTTTCTTTGTTGTTCTTTAAAAGAGCTTGAACAGCATGCCTTGAAAACCCAGTCTGCTTTGAAATCTTTATCTGGGAGCAAAGGAGTAACTAGAACCCTTATGCCCCTGGTGCAAGAAAGCCCCCTGAACCCAGCCAGGGCCCATCCCTCCAGGCCTGGGGCACTTCCCCTTGATCTCGTGGACCTTTACTCCCATCTCAGCACTCTTTATTATGGTCCCACAGTCGGTCCCCTTCCTGCTGCTTGAAGTACCCCCCACCCCCGATGGCAGAAAGCCAGGGCATGGTCGCAAGTGCGACCCTGGTAGTTTATTATTTTGTACAGTTTTTCCAGTTGGGTGGTTTTGGTGAGATATCAGGGGTCTAGACAGACAGAGAAAGGATAAGACACATCCCTTAATCTCCATCTCTGCAGCTTCATAATGGATGGACAGGAATAGCTCTGTACAGAAATTCCTGTTCATTCACAAACTGAAGCATAGTAAACACAGTTATGAATGAGCATGAGAATCAGCGGCTGAATGGAGAGCATTAGTTCCTCTATATGCCTCCACCCCTCCTATCCAATTACATCCAGACACCATTTTTTAGTGATGGCAGATGAATTAGTGCATTCAGCATGTTTAGGAAGACCCACCAGCCTGATAATATTATGGCAAAGCCAGTTCTCCAGGTCTTCAGATCTTTGTAAGCTGGTGTCGATCTTACACATGGCTACTTTGAGGTGTGGGCATATAGGGTGCACATCTTCCAATTCAACTACGTAGTCCTTCAAGTCTGATGTGCACTCCTGCACTTTCTGGAGGTTGTGTTTATGAAGGTAATGCTGCTTCCAGACATCCTGTACCTGGCCTCTCAGGGTGTAAATAAAGGCAGGGCATTATTGAACTGCTTGGAGCATATTTGCTATGATGGGCTCTGCGGCCTGTCCAGGGGGTTCAGGCAAAGGAGGGAGGAGGGAGAAGGGAGGCAGTACTCACTGTGTAGTAAGGGTCCATGGCCTGGGTGATATAATCTGAGTGTGTATGTTCTGTAGCTGCAGTAGAAGGGCTGGAGACTGTGTCCTGAGTGTCAGGTGGTGAGAAGTTAGCTGGAGTTGCGGTGGAAGTTGGAGAATCTACAGGCTGGGTCACCTGAACTTTGAGGTGCACGTCTGCTCACATGGAATGCTGGCCACATCCTGTCCCTCCTATCAAGGGAAACAGCACTAGTCCTCTGAAGCATGAGGCTGGGTTGCAGTTGTGACCCCTGTAGGTATGCCTTTACCTAAAAATACATTGCTGATGCAGTAGAACTACCTTGTGTCATGTTGCTCTGCTCAGTCTTTCCATAGTGTATGACCTGTGACATGAAACTGTCTTCCACAACATCACCTTAGTAGCAGAGTTTGGCTGTTCCTCGCCCAGTTCTAAGCCTCTTCCACAGCTGTTTCTGTTAATGACTGTTTCAACCTACATTTGAAATCGATGATTAGCACCTAATCATACACCTGACTCTAATCCTATAAAATCCCTGACTTTATGCAAGTGTACAAAGTGTGCAAGTTTAAGATTTGATGCTGGTTCGGAGCCAAAAGGGTAGTCACACCAAATGTTGATTCGATTTAGATTTTTCTTCTGTCTGCTCACTTTGCATTTTGTAAATTGATAAATATAAACAATTAAAAAAATTGGATTTTTGTACTCACCGTAAAAAGCGACCGACACAGCTCCTCTCTGTAACTAAATGGGTTGTTAGCCCTATCAATGGAGATACTAGGCAAGTTGTAATAGAACACTTCAGAACTTTTAGTTCCACCCATGGAGCGGTCCCTAGGGCACAACCCCACAGCCTGCTCAGGCAGAACTCAGTACGTCAACAAGCAGTAAAACGTGAAGAGAAAAAGGAGGGGCGGGTGCTGTGTCGGTCGGTGAATTACAGAGAAAAGGATTTTATGGCGAGTACAAAAATCCTATTTTCTCTTATATTCACCGACCGACACAGCTCCTCTCTGTAACTAAATGGGATGTCCCCAAGCAGTGCCAAACGAGGGGTGGGAAAAATAGCATTAAAACTTCATCCACCATGGCAAGTGGGAACGAGTGAAACTAAACCCACAAAAAACAGCAGTGTATGGAAAAAACACCACCACATAATCGGGTATTCTCAACAGGAAAGATCCCCAAAACCGCAACCATTTGTGGAAGTAATGCAACAGTGCATTAACCAAACCTTACTGCGTTTTTATCGAAAAAACAGGAAAAAATTTCAATTGCATATATAATTGCAACTACACGGCCGCCTACAAAACTTTGCGGCCAAAACAGGCATCCGCCGATGCACCGATGTCTACCTTGTAGAACTTGGTAAACGTATGGACAGAGGACAAGATCGCCGCCTTACACACCTGAGCGACCTACGCTTGGTGTCGGAAGGCTCAAGGCGTTCCGATTGCCCTTGTAGAGTGGGCTGTGACTAGAAAGGGGGGCACCTGCCCCTTCAAGGCTTAGGCTTGTACTACAATCTGTCTGATCCACCTAGAAAAAGGTGGCAGACGAGACCGCCATACCCTTCTTTGGACCAGCCACCGAAACAAACAGTGAGTCTGACTTCCAAAAAGGAGCCGTGGCAGACAAATACACTTTTAGAGCCCTAACCACGTCGAAAGCGTGAAGGGCCACCTGTTTGGGGTGCTTCGGCTTAGGACACAACGATGGTAATACAATGTCATCATTGATATGAAAAGCCGAGACCACCATCGGTAGAAAGGACGGTTGCGGACGCAACACCACCTTATCCCTGTGGATGGCCAGATAAGGCGACTTGCAGGACAAGGCTGCCAATTCCGAAACCCTCCTGGTCGATGTGATGGCCACTAGAAAGACCACTTTCTGTGAAAGAGTCAACAGGGGAATCTTACTGATATTTTCAAATGGCGGCTTTTGCAGCACCAACAACACCAGGTTCAAATCCCATGGGGGTAACGGTGGACGCACCGGAGGGACTACATGTTGTACCCCCTGAAAGAAGGTACTCACTAATGAGTGAGACGCCAGGGGTCGCTGAAAAAAGACAGCCAAGGCTGAAATTTGCCCCTTAATGGTGCTTAACGCCAATTTCTGGTCTATTCCTGGCTGAAGAAACAGCAGGATCCTGGATATAGAAAAGGAGCGCGGATGCCATCCTTTCTCCTCACACATGGAGATGTAGGCCTTCCAGGTACGGTGGTATATCTTCTGTGAAGAAGATTTCCGTGCCCTCAACATAGCAGTAGTTGGAATCCCCGAGTCCGACAGACTCCGGTTCCTCAGCACCTGGCTCTCAATAGCCATGCCGTTAAAGCCCGCGATGGTAAAGCAGGGTGAAAGATTGGACCTTGAGGTAGGAGGTCCTCTCGCAACGGCAGTTGCCAGGGAGCGTCTGCCACCAGACGCACCAGGTCTGCATACCAGGGCCGCTGAGGCCAATCTGGGGCAACCAGGATTACTGGAATCCCCTCGGCTTCCACTCTGCGAAGCAGATGTGGCAACCGTTTCAGTGGAGGAAAGACGTAGATCAGCTGGTACTGATCCCACAGAGCCACCAGCGCGTCTGACGCGTCTGCCCACGGATCTCTTGTCCTGGACATGAATCTTGACACCTTCCGATTGAGACGGGAGGCCAATAGATCCATATCTGGTGTGCCCCACTTCAGACACAGCAGCCTGAATATCTCCAGATGCAATGCCCATTCTCCTGGGTCCAGCATCTGTCGACTCCGATAGTCCCCCTGCCAATTTTCCACCCCCGGGATGTAAATGGCCGACAGGGCCGGTACGTGTCCCTCTGCCCACCAAAGTATGTGAGCGACCTCCCGAGCAGTGGCTGAGTTTCTTGTTCCCCCTTGGTGATTTATGTACGCCATAGCCGTGGCGTTCTCCGACTGTATCTTGATCGGACGCCCTTGAAGACTCATCGACCATGTGTGGAGGCACAGCCTGATCGCTCTCAATTTTGAGCAGATTGATCGGTAACTCGGATTCTTCAGTCGACCAGAGGCCCTGAGCCGTCTGATTTCCCATCACTCCACCCCAGCCGGATTGACTGGCGTCCGTAGTGATCACCGTCTATTTCAGAGGAAGGAACGATTTTCCAGACTGAATCACCGGGGACCTCAACCACCAGATCAGAGAGTCCCTGTCTGGCTGGCTCACCTGGATCTGTTGATCCAGGGACAACTGAGATTTGTCCCATTTCAACAAGATCTCCTTCTGCCATACTCTGGTGTGGAACTGGGCATAAGGTACTGCCTCAAAGGAGGCTACCATGAGTCCTGGTACTCGCATGCAAAAGCGGAGCAACGACCACTTGCGGTTCATCAGTAGTTTGACCGCAGATCTGAGAGTCTGCAATTTGTCTGAAGGGAGAAAAATTCTAGCTTCCCTGGAGTCCAAAAGCAAACCTAGGTACTCCAGATGCTGGGTCGGTACAATCACCGACTTCTTTAGGTTCAACAGCCACCTAAATTCTTGCAGGGTCTGCATGGTGATCGCCACATCCTCCTCTAATTCTGAGGCGGAAGATGCTCTCAGGAGGAGATCGTCCAGGTAGCCCACGATCGCGATCCCGCGTTGTCGCAGCAAGGCCAATACTGGAGCCAGTACTTTGGTAAAGATTTGGGGGGCTGATGCCAGGCCAAAGGGAAGAGGCACAAATTGGTAGTGGGTTTCCCCGACTGCCAAACGCAGAAATTTTTGATGCCGAAGGCATATGGGTATGTGCAGGTACGCCTCCTGGATGTCTAAAGACGCCAGGGAGTTCCCTTGATGGAGTGCAGCGACTACTGAGCGAACTGATTCCATTCTGAACCTCTGCACTTTTACAAAGTGATTGAGGGCTTTTAAGTCCAAGATTGGACGTACCCCTTCCTTCTTGGGAACCACAAACAGATTTCAGTAGAATCCCTGGAAGCGTTCCGATTCCGGAACTGGTACAATCACCCCCTGATTCAGCAAGTCCCTCACTGCCCCCAACAGGGCCTCCCGGCGAACTGGGGATACGGGTATGCTGGAGGGGAAGAATCTGTTTGGCGGCCAAGAGAGAAACTATCTTGTAGCCTGTGGAAATCAGGTCGCAGACCCATTGGTCGGATAACCGGGAGGACCACCGCGCTGCAAACTCCCTAAAGCCGCGTACACGCGTAGCCATCTGTCCGACGTACTTAGTCTGGCGGACGTCCGACAAACTGTCCGTCGGAATTTTCGAACGGGCTACTTGCCCACACACGGCACTTTTTCAGCGGACTAATACAGCGTACTAAGTCCGCCGTACTAAGTCCGCTGTACTTTCGAAATGAACGGACTCGCCCACACACGCGGAGGAAAGTCCGCTCATTTCGAGCACGTCTCCAGGTAGGTGGGGCCCACAAAGGAGACGTCGCTGGCCCCGCCGCCTGGTATGGACTTAAAGGGGAACCCCCAACGTCGAAAAAAATCGGCGTGGGGGTCCCCCCCAAGTCCACAACAGACCCTTGTCCGAGCACGCTACCCGGCCGGCCAGGAAAGGGGAGCGAGCGCCCCCCCCTTAGCCGTACCAGGCCGTGTGCCCTCAACATGGGGGGTGCGCCTTGGGGAAGGGGGGGCCGCGTGGCCCCCCGACCCCAAAGCACCTTGTCCCCATGTTGATGAGGACAAGGGCCTCTTCCCGACAACCCTGGCCGTTGGTTGTCGGGGTCTGCGGGCGGGGGGCTTATCGGAATCCGGGAGCCCCCTTTAATAAGGGGGCCCCCGGATACCGCCCCCCCACCCTATGTGAATGAGTATGGGGTACAATGTACACACACATGGCTTTATGTCACATGGGTTGATGTCACATGGGGACTGTGACATCGTAAGGGGGCGGGGTCACCATGTGACACCAACCCATGTGACATAAAGCCATGTGACACCGCCCCTTGTCCCTATATAAGTGGCCGCGCAGCGCATCCCTGGCATTGTGGCCGGAGAGAGCGTCGAGTCAACATCTCCAGGAGAAGAAGGAGAAGAAGAAGAAGAAGAAGAAGAACGGAAGGCGGTGGCAGTGGCGACAGAAGACCGGGCCACCGCCTGTAAAAGAGCTATAAGGAGGCGCGGTGGCCCGGCAGAAGAACCGAAGAGGGGGACAAGACAAGTCGGGAGAAGAGGCCGGTGGCGAGGAAGAAAGCCGGACTCCTCCGCTAGCAAAAGAGCTACAAGAAGATAGCGGAGGAGTCCGGCTAGAAGACCCCCGAAGACGGAAGACCCCGGAGCTGTGCAATAAAGTATTTTATCTCGTGTGTTGTGTTTTTTTTTGTACTTTTATTTTACAGGTGAATGGGTAGGGGTACATTGTACCCCATACTCATTCACATAGGGTGGGGGGCCGGTATCCGGGGGCCCCCTTATTAAAGGGGGCTCCCGGATTCCGATAAGCCCCCCGCCCGCAGACCCCGACAACCAACGGCCAGGGTTGTCGGGAAGAGGCCCTTGTCCTCATCAACATGGGGACAAGGTGCTTTGGCACCCCCGAGATATGGGTGGGGGCAAACTTTCATGTGGTAGCACTTTTGTTTGCAGGCTTGTTAGGCTTGCGGTTCCAGGGACGTTTTTGACCGTCTGTGGGCATCCTGTCGGGCTGGGGACGTTTTGTCGCAGCACCGGGCGGATGAAAAAGCCGCTTGTGAGCGGAAAAGGAGGCTCCTTAGCCTTCCTGGCCTGTGGGAGTAGAGTATTCTTACCACCAGTGACCTTTTTAATAATGTCATCTAACGAGGCTCCAAAGAGCCGGTCGCCAAGGAAGGGAAGATCCGTCAGGGCTTTCTTGGATGCCTGGTCAGCAGACCAGCATTTTAGCCAAATCAGGCGCCTCAGCACCACAGCTGACACTGAAGCCCTGGATAACAGAGGGAGAGTATCCAGGGCCGCGTCACAGACGTACTTAAGGCCTTGCACTAGTTGGTCTGCTAGTTCCACGCAGACAGGGGAGGCCTGTTGCTCTCCCAATTCACAGTGCAAAACTTTTGCCCACTCAGTCAGTGTCTGCGACACCAGTGCGGATGCCAGTACAAGTCGCACGGCTAACCCCACAACCGTAAACAAGGAACGAGCCACCGCCTCGGCCTTCCTGTCCGTGGGATCCTTGAATGCAGGAGTCCTCTCAACCGGGATCGTGGTTACTTTGGTTAACCTGGATACTGGGGGGTCCATGACCAGAGGAGCCGACCATTTTTTGAGAAGGCTTTCCTCAAAGGGGTAATGCACCACCATGTATTAGGGGACCAGAAAGGTCCGTTGTGGGCGACCCCATTCCTTAAATGAACTTATCAAAATAAGTCAGATACGGGAACACCTTAGGTGAACGTGCTGGCTTACGGGACCAAAAAGGGACATCGGGTACATCAGCAGAGGGATCCGCTGGCTCCTGAATCTTCAGGGTATCATGCACAGCTGTAATAAGTGCTCCAACTAGCGCTTTGTCACGCATGGACCCGGACGGGGACTGATCCTTGCTGTATGAACGGTCCTGGGCAGCGTCATCTGACAAGACAGAGCAGGGGTCACCGGCCTCAGCAGGACCCGAGTCTGCGTCAGAGCTCTCCCCAGAGGACGGGGGGGGGGGGGGCGCTTTTTAGCAGCTTTCTTCCCACGTACCGCCTCTATCTTGGCAACAAACTAATTAAAGACCGCCGTAAGGGTGTCCATAGGGACCGCGCAGTCCGCAGGTGACCCGGTTGCAATTGCCTGGATTTCGTGGGAAGAAAAACCAGTTTCTGAAGCCATGCTGACCCTACCCTGTCTGCCACCCGAAGGGGACTTAGGACAGTGACAGTCCCACCATCCTGCTGCCACTGGCTGAGGGACTCTAACCCGCCGGACTCACCACCCTGGGCCATTCCGCGCTGTATTGCCGCAATGCCTGGTGATCCCCAGCTTTCCCAGATGCAGAGATAGCAGAAAACTGTGTCGGTGGCCGGCCGGTCGCACGATCGGTGAACGATCAATCACACATGTTCAGAACACAGGATAACCTTTCCAGCGCCCTGTGATGACCAAAAAGGAAGTAGAGGGTCCAGGGGCAGCTGCTAGAGCACAAAAACATGGTCTGGTTACAAGAAAATGGCCGCCGGTGTTCTGAATAGGGAATCACCAGGAAAATGGCCGACTGAAGCCAGAAGCCAATCTGACCCTTGCCCATACTTAAAATGGCCATCGAACAGCGCTCTGAGGGGCTAGAGAGAACATGTGGCAGGCACAGCGCTGCACCAACACAGGGGCATGAATACACAGGTATCCAGCGGGACTAAGCTTCAGGACCCAGGCACCCAGCACAGCTAAAACCCCCAGGTGAGAGCCCAGACACACACACACCCACCGCTCAGCACATGTACAGCCCCCCCCCATGAGGGGGGGGGGGAGGAGGGAGTTAGGGACCAGGGAGAGAAGAGAGGGGGGTGAGGGTGGCCCCCGAATCAACCTCCCAGGGAATGCCCAGCTGCTCCACCCTGCCAGGCAGGGAGAGCTGTACTTACCAGTCCTGAAGCTGGGAGACATTCCACGGTAGTCAGCTCCTGATCAGTACAGGGAAGACTACTGGCCCGGCATACTGTGACGCAGACATCTGTAGCCCGGTCATATGTACGCCCTGGAGCATAAGCTCACTGACCACCTCTGGAGCTGAGGTATGTCGTGGCCTGCCGAGCCTTAGCTGCGACCTGCACACGCTCGCTGGCCGGACTGGGGAGACTACAAGGATAAGTGAACCAGCCTGTCACCCAGCCGGCTGTTGATAGAAGATCACAGGATCACTCATCTTGCACAAAAAGCCAAGCTTCTGCATCAAAAAACCACGGACCTATGGGCCTGCAGGGTTCCTAGGTCTATCTCTGCCACTAGACAAGAAAAACCTGAGTTCTGTCTGAGCAGGCTGTGGGGTTGTGCCCTAGGGACCGCCCCATGGGCGGAACTAAAAGTTCTGAAGTGTTGTATTACAACTTGCCTAGTATCTCCGGTGATAGGGCTAACAACCCATTTAGTTACAGAGAGGAGCTGTGTCGGTCGGTGAATATAAGAGAAATATATTTTTGAAAGTATTCTTACTTGACAGCATTTCTTCATGAAACTTTTGGACATGTACAGGTGATAAAGAAACTGCTTCAGAATTTGGGCTCCAAGACAGGATAGCTCCAGACAAGGAAAGACTATATATAGTATCACACTGCATGCTATTGACCCCTTGATTTACCAAGTTAGTAAATATATAACGCTCTAAACTGGAGTCCTTGTTCCATGCATCTCTGCCCCTTTAAAAGGTCTCCTTACAGCTTCCTGAAGTAATGCAGTGTCCTCTTTATAGTGGCTCTGAAAGTTTAAACCAAAGACCATGCAGAAAAAGGAGATAAAGAGGCTCTACATAGTGAAAAGTGCTGCTGTTTATTAAATGGAATAAAAGATATTGCACTTAAAATGTATAAAATTTTTAGTAGCTTTAATAGAACAGAGAGGCACCGTAGCCACATGCCTCGGGTCACTGATGCATAAAGCAAGGTCCAGAAAGCTATGGATGAACGAGTTTTGGGTGGGGGGATTCTGACTTCAAACCGATAGAACACCTTTGGGATGAATTAGGGCAGAGACTGAGAGCCAGCCCTTCTCCTCCACATCAGTGCCTGACATGACAAATGCGCTTCAGGAAGAATGGCCAAACATTCCCATAGTCATAGTAATAATCCTTGTGGATAGACTTCCCAGAAGAGTTGAAGCTGTTACAGCCAACTCAATATTGAGCCGTACAGACTACATATACAGGATACCAATAAAGTTCATGTGAGGGTAAAGGTAGGTGTCCCAATAATTTTGGTAATATAGTGTATTTAAAAATGAAGGTAGGCTATCAGCACTGTTCTTCAGTGGAATCAAGATTACTGACGATATAGCCAGCCAGCTTATGCATTGCCAAGTTTCCTTTTAAGCACACATTTATGTAGTAAAGCATGTATAACCAGGCTTACTTCTTGGATACTATTGCCAAGCTTATTAAAATGCCATTGTTTTTCCTTGTCTATAAAGTTCCATTTTGTAAGATACAAATATTAATATTTTTACGATGAACAGAACATAGAGGTGCCAAATGATCTGGACTTGAAATCAGATCACAAATATTTATGCAAAACATTCAGCCACACTGATCAATAAAGGGGTTTGTACAGTTAAGGCTCTATTTGAACTTGTACCTACAGGTAAGCAATCAGGCTTACCTGTGGGCACAATGAATAAATGTGACTAAATGTGCATCGTTTAGGAGTAATTTACATTGACAATAGCCAATGTCATCTACACATGGGCAGTGACGCTCTTCGGTGAAAGCACACAGTTTGCTGTAGAATGCAAAGCACCATGCTGCACCCACACACATGACACTGACATCATCGCAGCCCAGCCATTCAATAGGCCAGAGCCCGTGAACCTGCAAGGAAGACCGGGTGAAGATGGAAGCCGTGACAGCGTGCCGCTAGGGGGGCTTTGTTTGAAAGGTAAGTTTGTCATAATAAGATGTGCTACTATGCATAGCACATTGTGGCATAAACCGGCAGGAGGCCCAGATTTTTTTTTTTGCTCAGTTTACTACAGCTTTAAATGGTCAAGTGTGACATTTACAGGAAATACTTGAATATACGTTCAGATGCTTATCTCTCCGGATCTACTGATCTTTTTTAACATGCAGTTTTCACTTCAGGTAGCTAGCTTCTAGCTTTGTCACCAAATTCCCAAGTATATGGTGAAGTGAGCTCTATTGAAGGGGAGGATCAGACTCACTGAACTGATATGGAAGGACCCTGAAAGCAGTATCTTGTCCAGAAAAGGCATTTATTTCAGCCCCTCTACTACTTATTATCTGTGCATTGCAGCAAAACTGATAACACACTAATATGCACACTGGCATTTTTTCCTAAAAAACCCCCAAAAAACTGTGAGTACTTTACCACTTGAAGAAGATGCGGTTTAAAATAAAGACCACTTACAGTATACAATGAAAGATTTGGTTAGGACACTGAATTGGAAAGAATATTTTATTTTTGTTAAACATGTCCTATTCTCATCAGAATTTTCTTCCATTTTAACTCGTTGAGGAAGGTCTTAGTTGCTCAGTTCCTAGATGGTTTCTTTAGGTATTTTATGTGACGCTCACCTCTTTTGCCACAGAAACCACTTTCAACTGTTTCATCATAGACAGGGTCATCTTTAAACCTGCAGCATCATGGAGAAGAACAGCAGAGACCATTCAGTAAGCATTTGTAAAATTTATGAAAGTTCTACTGCACAGATAAGAATCAGAGTTTAACGGTCTTTTCTCTTGGATTAAAATAACATTAAAAAGTAAACACTGCACTGTATAAGTCCCACAAAATGAAATGCAATGTGTAAAAGTGAATCAAAGTCCGTGTATCTGACTTTATAAATTGAAATCTGACTGACTGCCATGAGTTAAAGCGGAGTTCCACCTAAAAATGGAACTTCCGCTTTAAGTGACTTTTTTGGGGGGGGAAGCGGATACCCTCCTTTTAGAGGAACCCAGCTCCAACTTCCTCCCGGGGCTCCGTAGCACTGGAAGGAAGTTCACCGCTCCCCCCTCCCTGCAATCTTCTGGGACATGTCACAGGTTGCCATTCGCAGTGCATACCTGGCTGTGAAGCCACAGCCGCGCGCCACAGTTATAGTGACAGCACCACAGAGAGGAAGGGGAGAGGAGCGGGGCTTCGTTTGCCTGCATCGCTGGACCATGAGTGTCTGATTATTAAAAGTCAGCAGCTACACTTTTTGTAGCTGCTGACTTTTAAATGGGTGGATCTCAGCTTTAACTGCTTGTACTGTGGCAACATGGCTCAGCTGTGTGAATCGCTGTCATGTTATGTCACTTCTTTTAGTGGCTACTAGGGGTGTGCACCCACCCCCAGAGCCGATGTGAGTGCCTGGCAGTCGTGATGACCACCAGGCTCACTCATGACATGGTGAGAACCGGGATCTCTGTGTGTAAACACAGAGATCCCAGTTCTCTGAGGGGAGAAGAGACAGATTGTGTGTTCATACAAAGTATAAACACCAATCTGTCTCTTTCCCTAGCAAGTCCCACCCCCCCCTTCAGTTAGAACACATAACAGGGAGCACAGTTAAGCCCTTGATCGCCCCCTAGTGTTAACCCCTTTACTGCCAGTGACATTTTTACAGTAATCAATGCCTTTTTATAGCACTGATCGCTGTATAAATGCCAATGGTCCCAACAATGTGTCAAGATTGTCCAATGTGTCCGCCATAATGTCACAGTCACGATAAAAATCGCAGATCGCCCCCATTACTAGTAAAAAAAAAATAATAATAAAAATGCTATAAATCTATCCCCTATTTTGTAGACGCTATAAAGTTTGTGCAAACCAATCAATATACGCTTATTGAGATTTTTATTACCAAAAATATGTAGAATAATAATATTGGCCTAAACTGAGAAAAAAAAATATCTATCTTTTTTTTTTTTTTAAATGGGGGTATTTATTATAGCAAAAAGTACAAAATATTGTGGTTTTTTTTCAAAATTGGAGCGCTTTTTTTGTTTATAGTGCAAAAAAAAATGAAAACCACAGAGATGATCAAATACCACCAAAAGAAAGCTCTATTTGTGGGAAAAAAAGGACATACATTTTGTTTGGGTACGACGTCGCACGACCGCGCTATTGTCAGAGCGACGCAGTGCCGAATCGCAAAAAATTACCTGGTCATTCAGCAGCCAAATCTTCCGGGGCTGAAGCAGTTAATATAGCTTAGATGTTGTCATTGTGCTTTGAAATGCTTCACTGATAAGCCTGAATGTGATTAGAATCCATTTTATTTTAGGACATATACAGCATATATACAGTATATTACGTGTTTTATTTTTTCTCTCCTCTACAAGGTCCAAAGTACAATTTTATAATCCTCAAATCTCTAATTTGCCTGATCCCAGGAAATGGCTCGTGTTTGTTATGTTCAGTGCACCTGCACCCTGAGTAATGCACACAAGTCCCTCTGAGACTGGAAGAGGGTTTGTTGTTAGCTTGACAACACCGCGTGAACCATATTGGTAATTACTGGTACAGTAAGAATTACTTGCCACTATACACAGAGCATGTAATTAAATTTTTCCCTAAATTGTTACAATGTGTGTGACTGCTGTGTAGATTGAGATTCCTATTGGAAATGACAAAAGATTTCCCTTATTAAATCGGTTACAACATTTTACAAATATCTGTAAAATGAGAAAAGGAAGCTCCTATTTGTTACTATAAGCAACATACATTTCACTTTCCTTCAATTTCTGTAAACCTGCGAGTGTAGTGCATACAGCATTTTCACTTTGTAAACATTTTAAATATATGTAAATGTCACCCCCCCCCCCCCCCATGTTGAGGGCACGCGGCCTGGTACGGCTCGGGGGGGCTCGCTTGTCCCCACCCCCTTTCCTGAACAGCCAGGTAGCGTGCTCGGATAAGGGTCTGATATGGAACTAGGGGGGGACCCCCACGCCGTGTTTTCGGCGTAGGGCTTCCCCTTTAAGTCCATACCAGGTGACGGGGCCAGTGATGTGTCGATCTTGCACCGAAGGCGGCGACATTGACTTCCTTCACTAGTCCCGTCTACCTGGAGCCACGCTCAAAATGAACGGACTTTTCTCCGTGCGGGAAAGTCGGTTCATTTCAAAAGTATGGTGGACTAACACACACGCATGTCCATAATGGGGGTGATAGTGACACAGCCCCAAATGATCCACAATGGCTCAAAAGTGATATGGTCCAGAAATATTTGGACAGAATAAAGGTGGATAAAGCACCTGGCCCTGATGGCATCCACCCACGGATCCTAAAAGAATTGAGCTCTGTAATTTCAGAGCCATTGTATCTAATTTTTAGGGACTCATTAATGACGGGAATAGTCCCACTGGATTGGCGCAGGGCGAACGTGGTGCCTATATTTAAAAAGGGATCAAAGTCTTTACCAAGTAACTATAGACCTGTTAGCTTAACTTCTATAGCTGAGAAGATACTGGCGCATTTAATAAAAGACCACATCGACGAGTTCTTGCTGAACAAAAACACTTTAAGCAACAGACAGCATGGATTCATGAAAGACAGAAGTTGTCAGACAAATCTGATTTCTTTCTATGAGGAGGTAAGTAAAACCTTGGACAGAGGGGTGGCGGTGGACGTGGTATACTTGGATTTTGCAAAAGCGTTCGATACAGTTCCTCACACACGGCTCATGTGTAAGGTAAAGTCTACAGGTTTGGAAATATCAGTTTGTAAATGGATAGAAAATTGGCTAAAAGACAGAATTCAGAGAGTAGTGGTTAATGATTCTTACTCTGAATGGTCTAAGGTTATCAGTGGTGTACCCCAAGGTTCAGTGCTGGGACCCTTACTTTTTAACATCTTTATAAATGATATTGGGTCTGGGATCAAAAGTAACATTTCTGTATTTGCAGATGACACCAAGATATGCAGTGGAATAACATCCTTACAGGATGTCTCCAATTTACAAGCCAACCTCAATACTCTGTCTAATTGGGCGACTATGTGGCAGATGAGGTTTAATGTTGATAAATGTAAAGTTATGCACTTGGGGGCTAAGAATATGCATGCATCATACATGCTAGGGGGAGTACAACTGGGGGGATCCATAGTGGAGAAGGATCTGGGGGTTTTGGTAGATCATAAGCTCAATAATAGTATGCAATGCCAAGCTGCTGTTTCCAAAGCAAGCAAAGTCCTGTCTTGTATTAAGAGAGGTATGGACTCCAGAGAGCGAGATATCATTTTGCCCCTGTTCAAATCATTAGTAAGACCTTACCTGGAATATGCAGTTCAGTTTTGGGCACCAGTTCTCAAAAAGGATATCGGGGAACTGGAGAAAGTGCAGAGAAGGGCAACCAAACTGATAAGAGGCATGAAGGAACTCAGCTATGAGGAAAGATTAGAGGAACTGAATTTATTCACTCTTGATAAGAGGAGAATAAGGGGGGATATGATCAACATGTTCAAATATATTAGGGGTCCATATAGTGAACTTGGTGTTGAGTTGTTCTCTGTACGGTCAACCCAGAGGACAAGGGGGCACTCTTTACGTCTAGAGGAAAAGAGATTTCATCTTCAAGTATGGAAAGGTTTCTTCACAGTTAGAGCTGTGAAAATGTGGAATAGACTCCCGCCAGAGGTGGTTCTGGCCAGCTCAGTAGATTGCTTTAAAAAAGGCCTGGATACTTTCCTGAATGTACATAATATAACTGGGTACTAACATAGGTAAAGTTGATCCAGGGAAAATCTGATCGCCTCTTGGGGGATCAGGAAGGAATTGTTTTCCCCTGCTGTAGCAAATTGGAGCATGCTCTGCTGGGGTTTTTTTTTCCGCCTTCCTCTGGATCAATTGTGGGCATAAAATTGGGTATTTGGATTGTACGATTATTTTTTATTTTATTTACCGTATATACTCGAGTATAGGCCGACCCGAATATAAGCCGAGGCCCCCAATTTACCCCCAAAAAAACTGGCAAACTTATTGACTCGTGTATAAGCCGAGGGTGAGACATGCCTGTCCATCCCTGTGTGTGTGTCCGTCCATCCCTGTGTGTCCGTCCATCCCTGTGTGTCCGTCCATCCATCCCTGTGTGTGTGTGTGTCCATCCATCCATCCATCCCTGTGTGTGTGTGTCTCCATCCATCCATCCATCCATCCATCCCTGTGTGTGTGTGTCTCCATCCATCCATCCATCCATCCCTGTGTGTGTGTGTCTCCATCCATCCATCCATCCCTGTGTGTGTGTGTATCCATCCATCCATCCATCCCTGTGTGTGTGTCTCCATCCATCCATCCATCCGTGTGTGTGTGTCTCCATGTGTGTGTGTGTGTGTGTGTGTGTGTGTGTGTGTGTGTGTGTGTGTGTGTGTGTGTCCAGCCTACCTTTGTCCCGAGCCTCCGTCCCGTGTCGTGCCTTGCCTTCGTCCCGTCCCGTCCCGTGCGTTGCCTTGCCTCCGTCCCGTGCCCTCTTCGTCGGCGGCCATTGTAAAATTCAAAAGCCGCGCCTCCTCCTTCGCCTGTGATAGGCGGAACACTGAATTTCCCAGCAGCCTGTGTTCCGCCTATCACGGACGTCGTATCATCCTCGTCCGTAGTACGAGGATGAGCGGATGCCCGTGATAGGCGGAACACAGGCTGCTGGGAAATTCAGTGTTCCGCCTATCACAGGCGAAGGCGGAGCCGGAGGCGCGGCTTTTGAATCAGAATGGCCGCTGTCTGTCTGCTCGACACGCTGATCGAGCGGGCAGACAGCGATGACTCGAGTATAAGCCGAGGGGGGCACTTTCAGCCTCAAAAAAGAGGCTGAAAATCTCGGCTTATACTCGAGTATATACGGTATTTGTTTTTAAGGTTGAACTGGATGGACTTGTGTCTTTTTTCAACCTGACTAACTATGTAACTATGTAACATGGCCGTGTTTGGGTAAAAAAAAGTCCGCCGGAGACCACACACGGGCGGATTGTCCGACGGACTCTGGTCCGCCGGACTTTTCAGCCAGATAGTTTGATTGTGTGTACGCGGCATAAGAGTACCTAAATTCCCTTTCCAACCCTCTGATCCCAATTTAAGAGACTATTCATTGTCTACATTTGCAAAAAAAATCCATTCAAGTGGATCTGTTGTCTCTTGAGTTACTGGGCCATCTACCACGGGACACCACTAGACGTGCAACAAGGAAGACAGAAGGTAACGGTAAGTCCAAATCTAACCAGCAGCTCCTTCAGGGGTTAGTGCTACAATTAAATATCCTGAGCTATATCTGCAGTGGAAATATCAGTTCAGCAACTTACTGGAGCCAGGCTACAGAAATGTTAATGAATCACTGATTGTTGTAAGCTATAGTACTTATTAAGACTCCTGCTGACAGGCAGATTTCTCCTCCTATAAGCTCTAAGGATGGGTTCACATATGTCCGATCACTTTTCAGTGTGATTTTAAAAGGAGTCTGGTGCAATTTCGTTTACCAGTTCAGGTGCAAATTTTTACTTAAAATTGCACCCGAACCAGACAAAAAATATTTAAAAACAGACTGCAGCCGGCACATACATGTGAACTCCAAGCCGGTTTGGTTAACATGCCATGTGAATCGGATGCAGTTCAAAACACATCCAATTCGCATATATGTGAACTGAGCCTAAATCTGAATTTTTTTTTTTTTTTAAGAGCTGACAACAATGTAACAACTGGCATTTTATATCTTAAAGCGATAGTAAATCCAAAACTAAAAACATAACACAAGTATTAGCAAGCTTATAAATTAGATGTGGTGGCTGCATTTTTTATTTTGGCTGCAATTTTAGGCTTTTCCCCCTCTGTTTTCACCTGCTGATCTGGCCATTAACAAATCTCCTGTATTAGGGTGTCTACCTTCTGAACGAAGGAGCACAAAGGCACCTTTGGACAGAAGAGTTGTCAGTCTGGGGGAAGGAGAGTGCTAGATATACTAGCAGATTTACAAATACAGTAAAAAACATTAAGTCAAACTTCAGCTCACATTTTATAAGCAGTTACAGCTACAGTTTGTTTCTGGGATAAAGATTTTATATAACGAAAAGCTGATCCTTGTGAGCACCCCTGTCAGTGTTAAATGGTTTGTCTCATCCCTCTAACTGCTACATCTGCAGGACAGCTTATTCTGTTGAAAAATAAGTGACTTACTGGTCAGATCACCAGATGAAAATAAGAAAGCTAAAAAAAGAAAACAAATGCAGCCATTAGATCCATGAATTGGTAAGCCAAAATATTATAAAGGTTTACTTTTGGGTTTAATGCTGCTTTAAAAACAATAAAGATCATTCAACCACTTTAAGACCAGCCGTCACAATTGTACTGCGGCAGCTTGGCTCGCCTGGGCGAATCACCATCATTGTACACCAGCTTTAACAGGCGCAGTTGCGGGCAGGCTTGCACCTGCTGTGGGAGTGTGCCCGCGGGTCGGGCAGACTAGATGTCCACCAGCGACCCACGATCGATTAGTACAGAGGCAGAATGGGGATCTGTCTTTGTAAACAAGGCGGATCCCCATTCTGACAGATTACTTGACAGAGATCTACTGTTTCCAGTCATCAGGAACAGTGATCTCTGTCATGTTCCAGGCAGCCCATCCCCCTACAGTTAGAACACACCCAGGGAACACAGTTAACCCCTTCCCTATCAGTGTCATTTTTACATTGATCAGTGCATTTTTATAGCACTGAACCATGTAATAATTTCACTGGTCCCCAAAAAATGTAATTTGGGGTCAGATTTGTCTGCCACAATGTTGCAGTCCCACTAAAAATCGCAGTACACCACCATTACTAATAAAAACAATAAAAAAATAAGTATAAGTCCCTAAATCTATCCCATAGAATGTAGACGTGATAACTTTTGCGCAACCAATTAATATATGCCTATTGCAATTTTTTTTTGAACAAAAATATGTAGAAGAATATATATCAGCCTAAACTGATGAAGCAATTTGTTGTTTTATATATATATGGTTTTGGATATTTATTATAGCAGAAAGTAACAAATGTTTTTTTTTTCTCAAGATTTTCACTTTTTTTGTTTATAGCGCAAAAAATTGAAACTGCAGAGGTGATCAAATACCACCAAAAGAAACCTCATTTGTGGGAAAAAAAGGATGTCAATTTTGTTTGGGTACACTGCTGCATGACCGCGCAATTGTCAGTAAACGCAACGCAGTGCCGTATCACAAAAAATGGCCTAGTCATTAAGGGGCAAATCCCTCTGGTCCTTAACTAGTTAAAATAGGCAGTAAAGTGGCTTTATTGTATTTAGAGCACACAGTTTTCTATTTCATGCTGTCATTTATAATTGATTTCGATTTTTAGTTTTCGCTGGTCATTTTATTATTGTTGTTCCTATTGAATCTGAAACATTCCATTCCATTAGATCCCCAAAACAACTGTAATATATAACCTGTCCTACAATATCATAATGCTGCTCAATGGCAGCAAAGCTCTGGGAGGAGGTAAAAATAAAGTCAATATACATTACAGAGTATCCACAAAGGCACAGAAAATGTGTGTCAGCATGTATGCTAGTACGTCCAATGGAGTAATTGCTTATAAAGAATAAAATAAATTGTTAAAATCAATGATACAATCAAGTATTTGCTTTGACCAAGTGAGGGCCAGCCCAATTTCTGTGCAGGTTCTGCATTGCATCTGACTCACAGGCAGTTCACACCGACATCTGCAAACTGCTGTGGGTGTCAATGTGAAGTTAATGATACCCCCAAATGGGTTCGCAGAAGGCAGTGCGAACTGTGAAATTGGATCGCATGGGTGTTCAGACCCGATTCCAGCATAGAAAAAAAAAAGAAAAAGGGTCCTGCGCCATTTTTCTGCGAATACCGTGCGTTTTTAGCCATACAAACTGTATGGCTGAATTCACATCACACAGACATCAGGCGAAATAAGACGATTTTTGCTCACAGTACTGCTCACCGACTCCTGGGAAATGTGAGTCATAATTTCCCAGGAGTCAGTGGGAAGTACTGTGAGCAAAAATCACTTTATTTCCTGACAGAAAATGATGCGATTTAAGGCGGTTGCCATAAGAACGGGGCGGGACCTTCCTCCCACAAGTGAGGGAGGAAGTGACGAGCAGCTTTGCAGACAAGGAAGTGCCAGATTAGGAGCCACTACATAGCAACAGGACGTTTCTGGTAAGTAAAAAAAAAAATCCCCTTCCCCAAATGTTTCTTAATACTATCAAAGGTATGGGTGTGCTCCAATGCCCATGTGGGCTTTGATATGTGGGCCAGACCACAAGAGAATAACATGTCAGATTTGAGTACCATACAGGCAATATAAGACATGGATTTCAGGGACACAGTGAAGATAAACATTATGCGCCATGCCATATAAGAAAAATCCTGCTGGCACAATGCTTATGGCAATTGATAAACATAACTCTCATTGGAGAGGTACAAATGCATATAGAAACATTCCACTTCTTGAGGCGCGATGGATATTCGATCTCAAATGTTATAATCCATTAGGTCTCAATATAGAGTGTGGCTTGCCATGAATATAATACAACACATATACCGTATATACTCGAGTATAGGCCGACCCGAATATAAGCCGAGGCCCCCAATTTACCCCCAAAAAAACTGGCAAACTTATTGACTCGTGTATAAGCCGAGGGTGAGACATGCCTGTCCATCCCTGTGTGTGTGTCCGTCCATCCCTGTGTGTCCGTCCATCCCTGTGTGTCCGTCCATCCATCCCTGTGTGTGTCCATCCATCCATCTATCCCTGTGTGTGTGTGTCTCCATCCATCCATCCATCCATCCCTGTGTGTGTGTGTCTCCATCCATCCATCCATCCATCCCTGTGTGTGTGTGTCTCCATCCATCCATCCATCCCTGTGTGTGTGTGTATCCATCCATCCATCCATCCCTGTGTGTGTGTCTCCATCCATCCATCCATCCGTGTGTGTGTGTCTCCGTGTGTGTGTGTGTGTGTGTGTGTGTGTGTGTGTGTGTGTGTGTGTGTGTGTGTGTGTGTGTGTCCAGCCTACCTTTGTCCCGAGCCTCCGTCCCGTGTCGTGCCTTGCCTTCGTCCCGTCCCGTCCCGTCCTGTCCCGTGCCGTGCGTTGCCTTGCCTCCGTCCCGTGCCCTCTTCGTCGGCGGCCATTGTAAAATTCAAAAGCCGCGCCTCCTCCTTCGCCTGTGATAGGCGGAACACTGAATTTCCCAGCAGCCTGTGTTCCGCCTATCACGGACGTCGTATCATCCTCGTCCGTAGTACGAGGATGAGCGGATGCCCGTGATAGGCGGAACACAGGCTGCTGGGAAATTCAGTGTTCCGCCTATCACAGGCGAAGGCGGAGCCGGAGGCGCGGCTTTTGAATCAGAATGGCCGCTGTCTGTCTGCTCGACACGCTGATCGAGCGGGCAGACAGCGATGACTCGAGTATAAGCCGAGGGGGGCACTTTCAGCCTCAAAAAAGAGGCTGAAAATCTCGGCTTATACTCGAGTATATACGGTAAGTACCGAATTATGAATTTGGAATAATATTCTAACAACAGGGCCATGTATCGTCAAATCTTGGGTGAAAACCTCCTTCCCTCAGCCAGGGTATTGACAATGGGTCATGGATGGGTATTCCAGCATGACAATGACTCAAAAACACATGGCCAAGGCAATAAAGGAGTGGCTCCAAACGAAGCATATTAAGGTCCTGGAGTGGGCTAGCCAGTCTTCAGACCTTAATCCCATAGAAAATATGTTGAGGGAGATGAAGGTTTGAGTTACCAAACGTCAGCCTTGAAATCTTAATGACTTGGACAAGATTTGTTATTTTGTCTCTCAGTGTTAAAATAAACCTACCATTAAAATGATAGACTGATAATTTCTTTGTAAGTGGGCAAACGTACAAAATCAGCAGGGGATCAAATACTTTTTCCCCCTCATCGTATAAGTAAAGGTTTAAAACCACTTTAAAAGTCCATTATGTTACAATGATATTTTCTTAATTTGTGTTACTTTGAAAGCAATACAGCATGCCCAAATCAATAACGAATAAAAAAATATATTTATAACCATCACAGAAGAGATTTTTCAGTAAAACTGCATTAAATGGAAGTGTACAGCATAAGAAATGAATACCTTCAGCTTTTTTTTTTTTTAAATGACCCAGAATATGGCTAGATTTAGAAACATGCAACAAGCTAGAGTTTCTGATTTCTAACTTTTAGGAATAGGCCCTTGGAAAACTGGACTATAAAAGATATGGAACAAAGTTACCTTTGGGCTCTGCCAGTAAGGCGATCCTTTCCTTTTGCTTGACTACTTTTTGTCTGTATCTTTTCGATATTACCTGGTTTTCCAAGCCCTAGGAAATGTGAAAGAAAATTATTTCTGAGACAAAAAAGCCAAGAAGTAGATTAATAACACTAGTCATATGGAGTGGAATTACTACGGAATGATGTCAAATTCGGCACAAAAACACGAGCACTGGTCATTAGCCTGCACTGATCATTACATACACAGCAGCAGCAGCAGCAGAGATTGGTTGATATTTGCAAACATTATTTACTGCGATTGTTTTTTCTGTGGAGAATAGATTGTAGTTTTGGTGGAAGGAAGATTAAGAAATACAATCTAAATTTGGGCTTATCTAAGAATGTGAAAAATATTCAGTCTTAAAAGGACAGCTATCACAAAAACAAACCTGAAACGGTTTGGTGACGATGCCATTCAGTTTATTAATAATTGTTGTATTTCAGAAGTCAATATTGTATCCACAAATACTGTTATCAGAAAACTAAATTTTTTCAATATTTATTCTTTCAGGACATCTGTAATGGGGAAGTGTTAATTGTCTATCTTTGGTTTCAGTACTTCAGACCCACAGACCTAAAACAAGTATACAGCAAGTTTATTTTTATTTATTTATTACAGGTTCTTATATAGCGCCAGCACTTTACACAGTGCTTTGCACATATATTATTATTTCATTATTATACATGATTTATATAGCGCCAAAAGTTTACGCAGCTCATTACAATGTATAGGGGGGACAACACAATTACAGTAAAATACAAAAGGTACAGGAGGGCCCTGCTCATAGAAATTACATTCTAAAGGGAGGGGGTGGTACAAAAGGGAATAGCTGCAGAGAATGATTTGATGGGGGTGGCTCGGGGACAGTTGGGTGGATGTGGGATAGGCTTCCCTGAATAAATGAGTTTTCAGGGATCTCCTAAAGGTGTACAGGGTAGGGAAAGATCAGACAGACTGGGACAGGGAGTTCCAGAGGATGGGAGAGGCTCTGGAGAAGTCTTGAAGGCGATCATGAGAGGAGGTAACAAGGGAGCTAGAAAGCAAGAGGTCCGGGGAGGAGCGGAAGGGACGATTTGGGCGATATCTGCAGATGAGGTTGGTGATGTAGATGGGGGCGATGTTAGGGATGGCTTTGTATGTTATGGTTAGCGTTTTGAATTATATATAACACACACACACACACACACACATATATATAGGAGCTTACAATTTAAGGTTCCTAACTCACATTCATACATATACTAGGGCCAACTTAGACAACGTCCAACTAACCTACCAGCATGTCTTTGGAGTGTGGGGGGAAACTGGAGTACCTGGAGGGAACCCATGCAGGCACAGAGAGAACATGCAAACTCCATGCAGGTAGTGCCGTAGTTAGGATTTGAATCAGAGACCCTAGTGCTGCTAGGCAGAAGTGCTGATCACGTAGCCACTGTGCTGTTAACTTAGCTAAATCCTGAATGGAAAAAAAAACACAACAGAGGAAGCCCACTTATTTCTCCTTTGACAAGTTTCCTTTTATTTTTTTTTATAGCTAAATATAGTGCCTTGCAAAAGTATTCACCCTCCTTGGCATTTTTCATGTTTTGTTGCCTCACAACCTGAAATTAACATGGATTGTTTGAGGATTTTCATCATTTAATTTACGGAACATGCCCACAACTTTAAAAAGGTTTTTTTTTTTATTGTGAAGCAAACAACAAATAGGACAAAATAACAGAAAAAGTCAATGTGTATAACTATTCACCCCCCTAAAGTCAATACTTTATAGAGCCTTTTGCAGCTATCACAGCTCCAAGTCGCTTTGGAGAGCTTATGAGCTTGCCACATCTTACCACTGGGTTTTTTGGCCATTCCTCCTTGCAACTGCTCCAGCTCCTTCAAGTTGGATAGTTTGCGCTAGTGAGCAGAAATCTTTAAGTCTGATTTTCTATTGGATTGAGGTCTGGGTTTTGAATAGACCATTCCAACACATTTACATGTTTCCCCTTAAACCACTCAAGCATTGCTTTAGCAGTGAGTTTGAGTCATTGTCCTGCTGGAAGGCAAACCTCTGTCCTAGCCTCAAATCACAGAGTTGTATAGGTTTTTCCCTGTATTTAGCACCATCCATCTTTCCCTTAACGCTGACCAGTTTCCCAGTCCCGACTTCTGAAAAACATTCTAACAGCATGTTGCTGCTACCACCATGTTTCACTGTGAGGATGCTGTTCTTTGAGTGATGTGTTATTATTATTATTATTCAGGATTTATATAGCGCCAACAGTTTGCGCAGCGCTTTACAATATGAGGGCAGACAGTACACTTACAATACAAATCAATACAGGAGGGATCAGAGGGCCCTGCTCGTTAGAGCTTACAATCTAGAAGGGAGGGTCAAGTTGAAACAAAAAGGTAATAACTGTGGGGGATGAGCTGATGGAGAAAATGAAAATACAGTTAGGTGTGGGTAGGGTAGGCTTCTCTGAAGAGAAGTGTTTTCAGGGATCGTCTAAAAGCTAATAAAGTAGGAGATAAGCGGACAGATTGGGGTAGGGCATTCCATAGGATTGGGGAGGCTTTGGAAAAGTCCTGGAGGCGAGTATGGGAGGAGGTGATGAGGGAGCTAGAGAGCAGGAGGTCTTGAGAGGAACGAAGAGGACGAGTAGGTTGGTATTTAGAGACTAAGCTAGTGATGTAGCTGGGGGCAGAGTTGTGGATGGCTTTGTATGTAATGGTTAGTATTTTGAATTTAATTCTTTGGCTGAGCGGAAGCCAGTGGAGGGATTGACAGAGAGGAGTAGCAGACACCGAGCGATTGGTAAGGTGGATGAGTCTGGCAGCGGCATTCATAATGGATTGAAGAGGTGATAGACTATGTAGAGGTAAGCCAATGAGAAGGGAGTTGCAGTAGTCGAGGCGGGAGATGACCAGCGAGTGAATTAAGAGCTTTGTTGTCTCATTGGTTAGAAAGGGGCGTATTTTGGAGATGTTGCGGAGGTTGAGGCGGCAGGATTTGGACAGTGATTGGATGTGTTGCTTGAAGGAGAGTTCAGAGTCCAGGACTACACCTAGAACCTTGGCATGTGGGGATGGGCTTATGGTTGTGCCATCAATTTTGACAGTGAGATCAGGGGAAGGGGCATATGGGGGAGGAAAAATTATAAGTTCGGTTTTGGATAGATTGATTTTGAGGAAGTGATGTGACATCCAGACTGATATATCTGATAGTAAATTAGTTATACGTGAGGAGACAGAGGGAGTGAGCTGAGGGGTAGAGAAATAGATCTGGGTGTCGTCAGCATAGAGGTGGTATTGGAAGCCGTGGGAGGCTATCAGTTGACCCAGGGAGGAGGTATAGATTGAAAATAGGAGTGGTCCAAGAACAGACCCTTGGGGGACCCCAACAGAGAAAGGAAGAGGAGAGGAGGAAGTAGAGTTGTAAGAAACGCTAAAGGTGCGGTTGGATAAGTAGGAAGAGAACCATCGTAGAGTAAGGTCACGGAGACCAAAGGTGTGGAGTTTTTTGAGAAGGAGGGGGTGGTCAACCGTATCAAAGGCAGCAGAGAGGTCCAGGAGGAGGAGTACAGAATAATGTCGTTTGGTTTTGGCCGTTAGTAGATCGTTTGTTAGTTTTAGGAGAGCAGTTTCTGTGGAGTGTTGAGGACGAAATCCAGACTGAAGGGGATCAAGAAGGCTATTATCAGCGAGGTGGTCACTCAGTCGGTTGTAGACCAGACGTTCGAGTAGTTTGGATAAAAAGGGGAGCAAGGAGATGGGGCGTAGGTTGTTAGGATTGGATGGGTCCAGTGAGGGTTTTTTAAGTATGGGTTTGACAAGTGCATGTTTTAGAGAGTTGGGGAAGATGCCAGAAGAGAGGGAGAGATTGGAGATGTGAGTTAGAGAGTGTAGCATAGAGTCAGACGGTGAACGCAGCATTTGTGAGGGAACAGGATCTAGAGGGCAGGTGGTAAGGTGGACATTACCAAGTAGTTTAGCAACTTCGTCTATAGTGGTGGGGTTAAAGGAGGGAAGTAATGATTGTGCCTGTGGGCATGATGTGTAAAGCGTGGAGGGTATCAGAACAGTAGAAATCTCCACGCGAATTGTATCAATCTTCTGTTTGAAGTGATTAGCAATCTCCTGGGCGGTGAGTGAGTTGGCGGGTGGAAGTGGTGGAGGACGAAGTAGAGAGTTGAAAGTAGAGAAGAGTTGACGGGGACGGGATGATAGGTTGCTGATGAGAGTGATAAAATAGTTCTGCTTGGCAGAGAGGAGGCTAGAATTGTAATTTTGGAGGGCAGATTTATATTGGTTGAAATCTCTCTGAGACTTGGTCTTGCGCCACAGGCGCTCATGAGCACGACTAAGTTTTTTCAGACTTCTAGTGGCATCTGTTTGCCAAGGTTGAAGGGGTCGGCGCTTAATTCTGTGTGTAGTGAGGGGGGCCAGTGAGTCCAGAGAGGCCAGAAGTGAAGTGTTGTAGACAGAAGTGGCTAGGTTGGTGCAGGATAGGGGTGAGATTTTGTCGTAGAGGTTGTCAATAGCAGAGTAGAGAAGAGAAGGCTTGAGATGACGTAGGTTTCTGCGGGTAACTTTAATGCGGTTGGCGGGAGAGGAGGTGAAGGAGAGGGAGAGAGTGAAACTAATAAGGTGGTGATCAGAGAGAGGGAATGGATAGTTAGAGAGGTTGCATGGAGTACAAAGGTGAGAGAAAACAAGGTCAAGGATATTGCCTTCGGAGTGAGTAGGATCATGTATCCACTGTTTCAGGTCAAAGGAGGAGGTTAGGCTGAGAAGTTTGGAAGGAGCAGAGGTGTTAGAATTAATAGGGATGTTGAAGTCCCCAAGAATGATTGTGGGGATGTGTTGGGTTTGAGCCAGAAATAGTGTTTTCTTTGATGGCCAAAAAGTTAAATTTTAGACTCATCAGACCAGAGCACCTTCCTCCATACATTTTGGGAGTCTCCCACATGCCTATTTGCAAACCCCAAACGTGCCATTTTGTTTTTTGCTGAAAGTAATGGCTTTCTTCTGGCTACTCTGCCATAAAGCCCAAATCTATGGAGCGTACGGCTTATTATTGTCCTATGTACAGATACTTCAGTCTCTGCAGCTCCTTCAGGGTTACCTTAGGTCTTTGTGCTGCCCTCTCTGATTAATTGTGAAAAATAAATCTAAATATATAACTCGCGCTGAGGAAAAACAAAATCAAATGTGAATGAAGCTGCTATACACAAAGTGCTACACACTTGAACATAATAAGAGAAATAATACAGCGCTTATCAAACATGTGTCCATATAAGTGAAAACAAATAAGCAATGATATATAATATGTAACAAAAGTCCATGTGAACCATGGAAGAGATAAACAACTAAATAGGTTCTTCACATCCAAAGTGTAAAGTTGCAGGGGATATTCCACATCTAGACGACAAAGATGTAATGCAGAACATCGCAGACAAGTTCAGGCGTGACAAAACAACCCCACATGTGTCCCGACTCACCGGATCACGATGACACCCAGCTTTGCAGTCTGGGAGTCAAAATAGACTTGTAGCACTATCCACCGGAAATTACTGGATGGCAGGATTGGCTGATGAAAATTAGGAAATAAACGATCCTTCCAAATTAATTCTCAATCATGAGAGAAAACAGGTACCCATGGAGAAAAGAAAAGGGACCAATAGTGAAGTATGCTATGAAAAGGGATTTATTGCACATACAAGGGCATACTTACAAACGTAAGTCAAAAGCAGGCATTGGAAATAGTATAAAAACTGCAGAAATTGTTTCACTTATATGGACACTTTTGTTAAGCGCTGTATTATTTCTCATATTACTCTCTGATTAATGCCCTCCTTACCCGGTCCGTGAGTTTTGGTGTGTAACCGTCTCTTGGCAGGTTTGCTGTTGTGCCATGTTCTTTCCATTTGGTTATGATAGATTTGATGGTGCTCCAAGGATCATCAAAGGTTTGGATATTTTTTTTTTTATAACCTAACCCTGACTGGTACTTCTCAACAACATTTTCCCTTACTTGTTTGGAGAGTTCCTCGGTCTCCATGGCAGTGTTTGCGTAGTGGTGCCTCGTGCTTAGGGGTTGCAGCCACTGGAGCCTTTCAAAAAGGTGTGTGTATATGTAATAACAGATCATGTCACACTTAGATTGCACACAGGTGGACATAATTTCACTAATTATGTGACTTTTGAAGGCAATTGGTTGCACCAGAGCTTTTTATGGGTTTCATAACAAAGGGGGTGAATACACACATGGAAATTATCAGATTTTTTTATTTCTGAGAAATAGTTTTATGTATATATTTTTCAAATTTCACCAACTTCGACTAGTGTGTTCTGATCCATCACATATAAAAAACATTGAACTAAAGGCTGTAATGTAACAAAATAGGTAAAAAGCCGGGGGGGGGGGGGGGGGGGGAGGGTTATGAATACATTTGCAAGGCACTGTAATAAGGCTTTATGCATTTGTGCACAATAGCCCATGCAGCATAGTACCCTATTTCTTTTTGGTGCCCGTGATGTCCTGAAGCTGTGTACAGCTGTCCGCTGCTATTGGACCCATTTCACACTGAGGCAGTTTTCAGGCGTTTTATTGCTAGAAATAGCGCCTATAAAGCGCCTGAAAACTGCTTCCCATTCTCTGCAATGGGTGCTTTCACACCCGGCAGTGCGCTTGCGGGACGTTCGGAAAGTCCTGCAAGCAGCATCTTTGGGGCGGTTTGGGAGGCGCTGTATACAGCGTCTCCCAAAATGCTCCTGCCCATTGCACTTCTGAAGCACAACAACAAGGGAGTTTTTAGCCTTATTTTGGGGTTAAAAGCAACCCGCTAGCGGCCGAAAAGCATAGCAAAAGCGCTGATTAAACAGCGGCAAAGTGCTGGTAAAAAGAGAGACGCTTTACCGCGAACGTGCCACCAGTGTGAAAGGGATCTTAGCATAAAGTAGCGCACGACTGGGGGTACAACAAGGCAAACAAACTATACCGACAGGCCCAACAATAACAAGGGTCAACAAACCTGCTTCAAGAGCCTAGGGTATCAACCTGGCAGAACTTGGAAAAGGAATGAACTGAAGTCCAAGTGGCGAACTTGCAAAGCTGGGCAAAAGAGACATGGTGTCAGAATGCCCAGCAAACACCCACAGATTTGGTGGAGTAAGCATGTAAGAGTGCTGGAGGTGTCTATTGCCTATACAAAAGGGGATTTTGAAGAAGGATGTCCTTTGAATAGCCTTGATGACAAGACAAAAAGAAAGTCCATCTTCCTTATGAAAGCTGTGGCTTTTAAAGTGGTTGTAAAGGCAGAAGGTTTTTTTTTTTACCTTCTGTGTGCAGCAGCCCCCTCAGCCCCTCAATACTTACCTGAGGTCCATCGGTCCATCTAGATCCCTCAATGTTGCAGGAGTGTCTCGGCTGCCCGGGACTTCCCTCTCCAATGACAGCAGTGTGGCCCCATTGGCTCTGGCTGCTGTCAAATTCAGTTAGCCAATGAGAAAAGAGAGGGGGCAGGCCAGGCCATGGCTCTGTGTCTGAATGAACACAGGGAGCTGTGGCTCAGCTCGGGTGCCCCATAGCAAGCTGCTTGCTGTGGGGTCACTCGGCAGGAGGGAGGGGTCAGCAGCACCAAAGAGGGACACAGGAAAAGGAGAAAAAAAATACTGCAAGGGCAGGTAAGTATAACACGTTTGTTATTTTTTTAACTAAACAAAAAAGAAAAAGACTTTGGTATCACTTTAACTGTGATAGCTCTGACAATGTCCAGATTATGAAGCGCAATCTCTTTGGTGTGTTTAGGAGCATGGCACAAAGAAGGAAGGGGTGTGTCTTTATTAAGGTGGAAAGTAGACACCACCTTAGGTAGAATGATAGATGTTGGGCATAGGACTACTCTACACTGTCTTTGTGAAGGATCAGGAATGGCTCTTTACAAGAGAGGGAGACTAGTTCAGAGACACGTTTGGCAGATGTGATAGCCATTAAGAATGCTACTTTGCAGTAGAGATTATCCAAAGAGTTCCCTGATGGGTTCATAGGGTGGCTTTTGCAGGGCAGAGGGAACAAATTTAACATCCCAGAGAATTTAAGGGTGGTATAACCGAATAAACACCTTTAATGAAGTGTCTTACAATGGATAATGAAGCCAGAGGTTTTTTGAAAATAAAATAGACGACTGAAACCTGTCCCTTAACAATACTGAAAGTGTTACTAAACCCAGTACCCTGCATTCACTATATCTGGTCTCCCACAGTACAAATAACATGGAAATGCAATTATATTAGTAAATATAAACTGATCAATACCTTTTCTCATCAGCTGCATACAGCAGTTTTGTGACTTGTATCAGCGTCTGGTTAAAGCTTGTAGTAGGAGTTTTCATTTTCTCCCGACCCTCTGTCTGGACAGTGCTTATCACATGCACTCTCCCAAGAAAAAAATAAAAACACAACACACCAAACTGAGCACACAGCCTTATACACAATGCAGAAGATTAACCCCTTAGGTTCCACAGTGAGTATAACAAGCATGCTTTACTGTTTATACAGAGCGATTTTACTGTTGTGGGTTTAGTAACACTTTAAGGCTAAATTCTGGTCAAGTCCTGATTGTAGGAAGGTCAGGGTGTGAAGCACAGATACATCTCTGGGATTTAAAAGCCTGTTTTCACAAGATGCAAAAAAGGATTTGCAGGTACAATAGTAAGTTTGCATGAAAGTGGCTCTTCTGATTATGGAGATGCAGGTACCTTTGTGAATACTCTGGGTGCAGAGGATGGAACAAAATGGCAGTGCTGCAAATTGGAGGTGTTTGTCTCCATATGTAGATAAGCATCTTGAATGTCTACTGATGCAAAGGGCAAAAGATTCCTTTGTCTCAGAGAAGCAATAATGGACCTTGCCGACCGTGCCATAGCCGAATGATGGCTACAGCGCAGCCGGTTAGTTCTGGGAGGGCATACGTCCTCTGGGAAAAAGCTTCTCATGCGCCCCGCGGGGCAAGCATCTGGCAGTGTCCATGGGCGGCACACAGTGGTGTAGTGGGTAGCACTCTCGCCTAGCACTAGAAAGGGTCGCTGGTTCGAATCCCAACCATGACACTAACTGCCTGGAGTTTGCATGTTCTCCCCGTGCCTGCGTGGGTTTCCTCCCACACTCCAAAGACATGCTTGGAAAGGTTAATTGGGTTCTGTCCAAAAAAAAATAAAAAATTGGCCCTAGTATATGAATGGGAGTTGGGGACCTTGGATTGTGAGCTCCTTGAGGGTAGGGACTGATGTGAGTGTGCGATGTATGTGTGGAGCGCTGCGTAAATTAAATCATCTTAATGAGACACTATGTAACTATGACCACTAGGTCTTTGGGACCCAGTGCGTCATGGATGGATACTTGTTTTTTTCCAAGTGCCCAGCAGTGTTTTACAGTGTCCCATCACTGCCCAGAAGTGCTCTACAGCCCCATAGCTGTGCACAGCAGTGCTCTACAGCACCACATCTGTGCCCAGCAGTGCTCTACAGTGCCCCCACAGTGCTACATCTGTGCCTAGCAGTGCCCCATCAGTGCTCACAGTGCCACATCTGTGCCCAACCAAGAAACGAACCAAAACGAACTGCAAATACAATAAACAAATCCTGTGTCAAAGTGCAAAACTGCAATCATATAATGAAAAATAGTCCGATGCCAGTAGAAAAATGTGCATCATATATCACAATGATTGCAAGTCTCCTCAATTGTGCAACAAAAAAAGTGCAAATCAGCAGGGTAGGATGTGATGATAGCTTGTAGAAAATATTTAAAAATCCACACCCAGTGTGTTCTAGCCTCTCATCTCAGGAATAGATCCCTATGGGTCTTAGTTATGCATCAAGATATTGGATCCTAGCAATCTGTGCTGTCTTCCTCTTTATTGAAGATGTCCCAGCAGGATAAGGAACTGTAGCCTTAGGGGATAGAGGGATCTTTTCCCATGCAGTCCACATTTCACAACAACCTCTTCTGAGGTTCCTTCAGATCTGGGGTATTACATAAAGGATATAAGAGCCTTCATAGTGTAGTAATTTAAAAATCATCTTTTATTTAAAATAGGCAAAGTAACATCTAAAAAGCAAATAGGCAAAGCTAGCAGCATACATGAAAAAAACGGTCAAACAAAGAGACTTCCAGTCTCAGCTGGGATGTCTCCCGACTCCTCCCGACGCGTTGCATCACAATGCATGACTTTTTCACGTGATGTGATGCAACGCATCAGCAGGAGTTGGGTGACGTCACTTTCGGTCATGGCCAAGACCAGAAGTCTCTGTGTAACAAATTTATGATGCTGGCTTCACCATTTTTAGATGTTACTTTGCCTATTTTAAATACAAGACAATGATTTTTAAACTATTGGGCACACTTATTTAACCACTTCAGCCCAGGAAAATTTGACCCCCTTCCCGACCAGAGTACTTTTTGCGAATCGCAACTGCTTCGCTTTAACTGACAATTGCACGTCGTGCAATGTTGCACCCAAACAAAATTGACGTCTTTTTTTCCCACAAATAGAGCTTTCTTTTGGTGGTATTTGATCACCTCTGTGGTTTTTATTTTTTGCGGTATAAACAAAAAAAGAGCAACAATTTTGAAAAAAATTCATTATTTTTTACTTTTTGCTATAATATATATATAAAAAAATGTTTTCCTCAGTTTAGGCCGATACGTATTCTTCTACATATTTTTGTTAAAAAAAAAAAGAAAAAAAAAAATTGCAATAAGCAAATGATTGGTTGACGCAAAAGTTATAGCGTTTACAAAATAGGGGATAGTTTTATGGCATTTTTATTAATTTTTTTTTCACTAGTAATGGCGGCGATCAGAGATTTTTATTGTGACTGACATCGTGGCGGACACATTGGACACTTTTGACACATTTTTGGGACCACTGTCATTTATACTGCAATCAGTGCTATACAAATGCACCGATTCCTATGTAAATGACACTGGCAGGGAAGGAGTTAACCAGGAGGCGGTAGTGTAGGGGTTAAGTGTGTCTTAGGGGCGTGTTTCTAACTGTGGGGGGCGTGGCTGTGATTTACAGAACACTGATCTCTGCTCCAAACACAGGGAGCAGAGATCAGTGTCACTTGTTGCTAGGCAGAACGGGGAGATGTTGTTTACATCGGCATCTGTCCGTTCTCCCTCCCCGTGAGACGATCGCGGGTATCCCTGCGGTGATAGAGTCCGCGGGACCCGCGGTCGGTCTCACGGGTGTCCCGACCGCTGGCGCGCACCTGATGGCACGGGGGCAATTTTAAATGGATGTACCTGTATGCCAATTTGCCTTCCCGTGCCATTCTGCTGACGTACATCGTCGCGCGCCGGTGGGAAAGCGGTTAAATGAAGCAACATCTTCTATAAGTACAGTAAGATATTTAAGACTGAGGCAGCAGGAGCATACTACCGGAACAGACCAGTTTTTTGTGAACTCTTTTTCCACTGTATAGAGTTTGGCAACGATTCTCAGGGGGTTGAAAATCTTTTTAGGGTTAACCCAATTATCATAAATAGACCACTCTATTTGCTCATGAATGCAGAAAGTCTTAAGACTTAGCAGGTCTCTTGATACCCAAGGGGACATACAAGAAAGAGTAAAGTCAAGTGTGACAATGTCAAGGCTTTTGTGTACAGCATGCCATAGAACAAATCTACATAGCAAAGCATATTGCATGAAGCCATAACATTGGGTACAAGACAGCCTGGAGGTGAAATATCTTCTGCAGCCTCCTCTAACACATCGTTTGGCTGCAGCCTCCTCGAACACATCCTTTGGCTGCAGCCTCCTCGAACACATCCTTTGGATCCTCTTCTTTCTCCTCAATGTCTACATCTTTTAAAAGGGGCATTTAATTTTCCGACTTGGCGCTTTTGTGTTCTGGACAGGGATGGCTGAATTTTTTATTTTTTTTTGGGGGATGGATGAATTAACCACTTGCCAACTGCGTTATAGCCGAATGATGGCTACAGCGTGGCCAGCTAGTTCTGGAAGGCAATGTGATGGTGTCCCATGATCGCGCCCGCTGCGGGGCGATGATGCGACGGCGTCCCATGATAGGGCCCACTGCGGGCATGGGCGGCACGTTCTGTGATTGCAGTGTCCTCCGTATACTGCTGATTATAGATTGAGATAAAGAGCCAATCAGCTGCTCTTTACTAAGTGATCAGCTGTGTCCAATCACAGCTGATCACAGATGTAAACAGAAGCCAGTAATGGGCACCCCTTTCCTCATGCCTACAGTGTGTGGAGAGGAGAAGAAAGCCGATAACCGGTTTGTTTAAAAGGGACATGTACACTGATAATCAGGGTGTGCTGATTATAAGTGCAGTCCAAACAGTGCCCATCAATACTGTCAATCGGTGCCCAACAGTGCCCATCAGTACTGTCAATCGGTGTCCAATAGTGCTGTCAATCGGTGCCCAACAGTGCAGCCAGTCTGTGCCCAACAGTGCTCCCAGTCTGTGCCCAACAGTGCTGCCAAACTGTGCCCATCAGTGCCACCTATCAGTGCAGCCTCAGTGAAGGAGAATAATTACCTGTTTTATAACTATAAAAACACTTTTTTCCCCCAAAAATTTCTGGTCTTTATTTAGCAAAAAATAATCAAAAACCCAGTGGTGATTAAATACCACCAAAAGACAGCTCTATTTGTGTGAAAAAAATGATAAAAATTTTGTTTAGATACAGTGTTGCATGACTGTGCAATTGTCATTCAAAGTGCGACAGCGCTGAAAGCTGAAAATTGGCCTGGGCAGGAAGGTGTTAAAAGTGCTCAGTAGGCAGTTAGTAGTTAGAAAAATCAGGCTTGGTCAGATGGGCCAATTGTTGCATGCCTGAAATAGAATTGGATGCAAAGACCACTGCAAGAGAACAGTTTGAGTGTTTTGTGAGGCTTCAGCAGATAATTTTTTCCCTGAATACTTGTTGTGGTTGCCTTGGAAGCGGAATTTGATTAAGTATGTTTGTGAAGGAGTATGCAGAAAACAGTGTTGACTAACCTGTAGCAAAGTATTCAAGTAAAAAGGTGTTCTGAAGTACCTGAATATCCTATAAAGTGCTCTACATGGAAGTGGTGGTAAAAGTGCAACCTTTGGTGTGATGCAAAACCTGGTCATACACTCAGGGCCGGATTAACATAGGGGCTATTGGAGCTGCAGCTCCAGGCCCCTTTCTCAAGATAGGCCCATTTGCCCAAAAAAAAGAAAAAAAAAAAGAAAAAAAAGATCGACTTTGAGGATTGTAGCTCGGCGATCAGGAGTCACAGAGACCCCATATTTGGGGGGTAAGTAGCTAAAGACTCATTCCAGCACTGGTTAAAATATGGGGCTGCTATCATCTATGGTTCCGGAGAAACGGGGCTCCTTGTGCAACCTGTCAGAAGCTACATACATAGCGGCCAGTTTAAATACAAGCTGGAACACTCTGCAGCAGACGGAGAGGATGAACTCACAGAGCTTATAATAATTATTTGTATATTACTTCTGATAATTAACCCCTTGCCACCCAGGCCCATTCTGGGACTTCTCTCCTACATGTAAAAATCATTATTCTTTTTATGCTAGAAAATTACTTAGAACCCTCAAGCATTATATATTGTTTTAGCAGACACCCTATGGAATAAAATGGTGGAAAGAAACTGTTTCATTCATAAAAAAACCCCACTAAAGTTAGCACGATTTTTTGTTGTGTACTAAGCAATGCTTTACATTGTTTTCCAGGTTACATGTTTAGAGTTACAGAGGAGGTCTAGTGCTAGAATTATTGCTCTCGCTCTACCGATCGTGGCGTATGTAACCTGTGTGTATCTGGCTCTGATACTAACCAGTGCCTACCCAGGGACTGACTAGTATCTCTCCCCAGCCTGTCCCCACACACCCTCTCACCTGCTGACCCGTGAATGGGGCAATCACTCCCGCAGTGGTATTGTGTTCTGCCAGTGAATACAATGATTAGTGTTGCTAACTATAGCTGGCAGCACTGATTGTTTTGGGGAAAACCTGACAGGCTGGTTGTACTCAAGTCGCTTAATAGGTTGACTTGTGTAAAACCAGCTAGCCCATACATAGATCGACTATGGCTGGTCTCTGCTTAATTGGTGTAATTTCAATCCATGTATGGCCCGCTTAACCATTACGCAGTTCCTAAACATCCTTCCACAAACCTTTAAATTTTTCCTTCCCAGATTACTTCATCCTCCTCTCCTATACATAGTGCCCACTGTCATACTCTCCACACTTCTCTCCTATACTTAGTGCCCACTGTCATACTCTCCCCACTTCTCTCCTGTACATGCTGCTCACTGTCATACCCTCCACACTTCTCTCCTATACATAAAGCCCGCTGCCATATTTTACACACTCCTCCTCTCTTGTACATAGTGCCCGCTGTCATACACTTCTCTCCTGTACATAGTGCCCACTTTCGTACCCTCCACACTTCTCTCCTAAACATAGTGCCCACTGTCATACCCTCCACACTTCTCTCCTATACATAGTGTCCACTGTAATACCCTCCACACTCCTCTCCTGTACATACTACTCACTGTCATACCCTCCATACTCCTCTCCTATACATAGTGCCCACCATCATACCCTCCCTCCACACTCCTCTCCTGTAATTAATGCTTACTGTCCTACTCTCCATACTTCTCTTCTGTACATAGTGCCCACTGTCAAACCCTCCACACTCCTGTACATATTGCTCACTGTCATACCCTCCACACTCTTCTCTTATACATAGTGCCCAATGTCACCCTCTACACTCCTCTGCTGTGCATACTGCCCACTGTAATACCCTTCACACTCCTCTCCTGTACATAGTGCCTTCTGCCATACCCTCTGCACTCCTCTCGTGAACATAGTGCCCACTGTTAGACCCTGCCCTGCCTTGGCCAGACTGTGTTGATGTCATTCCCACACATGCTCATGTGCATCCTCTGTCTCTCATCTCCCCCTTTCTCTCTCATCCTTCCTCCCTTACCCCTCACACCTCTTTCATCCCCTTTCTCTCTCTCTTTCTCTCTCTCTCTCATCTTCCCTCTCTCTCTTTAATTGAATTTGTTATAACAAACAAAATGCTTGCATTTTTATTTATTTATTGTTTATAAAAGGCCCCACCAAAATCCTCAGCACCAGGCCCATGATGTTCTTAATCTGGCCCTGCATACACTTGAGATAATTCTCTGAATGGTGGAATTTTTACTGCTAGGTTTGAAAAGTTGAAAAGGTAATAAGTGAGGATACAGTATCAGTTTATATATTGTCCAGGATCCAGTGTCCAAAGCAACATTGCAAGCTGTCCCCACAGTGTGGGTCCTGGTATGGATTACAAGGTTTTACTAAGGCTGCACAATACCAGATGCAGTGCTTCTATTGTTGAATTAGAAGACAGTGAAGAGTTGATTGAAGAATCCAAAGTAAAATAACTAGTGAAGCAAATGATTTCTCCATAGGAGATAGGCCCATCACCTTGGCCCCTACCAATATACCAAGGTCTCATAACTTAAGGTAGTATTAGATGGGTACGCCCAAGGGGAGTGTCCACAAAAGCTTTGCCAGTGTTCAATCACCTAAAAGGTACCAGCCTATAACCCAGGGTCTATGAATATTCAGCCTGTGTCCAGTACTGTACAATTAAGGTCAAACTATTCTCAGATTTAGTGTATGTGGTTTTGTTTGAGTCTTACTCTTAAACTTAAAAGTCGCAGGTGAGAGGTGGGAGACCAAATAAATTATCAAAATGAAGGGAAACAAAATGATGGGCCATTTACTAGCGTTTTTTACCAACTTCCAAGGAAAGCCCACTTATTTTGGTGTGATAACCAAGCCAGAAGACAATGTCACCTACAACCTAATAGGAATACTTGATAAATTCCAAAAGGTTTATTGCTTGTTATATAAATCCAAGGCAAACTACTCCTCTGAAGCACTCCTTGATTTTCTTGCCCACTTACAACTGCCCTGTTACAGAAGCTAACAGAAAAACCCTGAACTTACCTTAACTCCAGAGGAACTCACAATGATAGTTGTTGATGCCCCTAACAGCAAAGCGCCTGGGGTTGATGGGCTACCCAATGAACTAAATAAAATATAAGGGCATGTGATTTACCTGTGTTCCTATTGATATTAAAGGAGGATTTTCAGAAAAGCTCCCTACTACCCTCCACGAATGGTGCTATTATTGTATTTCCAAAACCTTTGCATCTGGACTCTTAGCCCTTGTACACACGGTCGGACATTCTGCCAACCAAATCCATTGGATTTTGTCCGACGGATTTTGTCCGACGGATTGTGTCCGAAACTGTTGCATACACACGGTCGGACCAAGTTGTCGGAAAATCCGATCGTTCAGAACGTGATGACGTTATTTTGTTACGACGGGACTACGTTCACGCTAGTAGCCAATCGCTTTGGTGTAGGAATTTGATCTGAGCATGCGTGGCACTTTGTCCGATCAAAATTTTCTACACATGATCAGAGTATGTCCGATCGGACCAGTTTGTCGGAAAATATTTCCAACAAGTTGGAAAATTGGGTCCGACGGAAACAGTCCGATGCATACCACACACAGTCGGATTATCCGACAAAACGGTCCGATAGGACACATTCCGTCAGAATCTCCGACCGCGTGTACAGGGGCTTATTGTCTGACTTCTCTCCTTACCTCAGATGTCAAAGTGTTGGCAAAGGTATTAGCAAATAGTCTAGTAACAGTCCTGCAATACATACCTACCAATTTGGATTCATACCTACCATATCCATCACTGTTAATTTGAGCTTATGCTAAGATTATTCTTAAACATTCAACTCCCCATGAATAATATATATATATATATATATATATATATATATACACACACATACAGTGGGGCAAAAAAGTATTTTGTCAGTCACCAATTGTGCAAGTTCTCCCACTTAAAAAGATGAGAGAGGCCTGTAATTGTCATCATAGGTATACCTCAACTATGAGAGGCAAAATGTGGAAACAAATCCAGACAAGGAAATTGTCTGATTTTTTTTAAAGAATTTGCAAATTATGGTAGAAAATAAGTATTTGGTCACCTACAAACAAACAAGATTTCTGGCTCTCACAGACCTGTATCTTCTTCTTTAAGAGGCTGCTCTGTCCTCCACTCATTATCTGTATTAATGGCACCTGTTTGCACTTGTTATCAGTACAAAAGACACCTGTCCACAACCTCAAACAGTCACACTCCAAACTCCACTATGGTGAAGACCAAGGAGCTGTTGAAGGACACCAAAAACAAAATTGTAGACCTGCACCAGGCTGGGAAGACTGAATCTGCAATAGACAAGCAGCTTTGTGTAAAGAAATCAACTGTGGGAGCAATAATTAGAAAATGGAAGACCTACAAGACCACTGATAATCTCCCTTGATCTGGGGCTCCACGCAAGATCTCCCCCGTGGGGTCAAAATGATCACAAGAATACTGAGCAAAAATCCCAGAACCACACGGGGGGACCTAGTGAATGACCTGCAGAGAGCTGGGACCAACGTAACAAAGGCTACTATCAGTAACACATTATGCCGCCAGGGACTCAGATCCTGCAGTGCCAGACGTGCCCCCCTGCTTAAGCCAGTACATGTCCGGGCCCATCTGAGGTTTGCTAGAGAGCATTTGAATGATCCAGAAGAGGATTGGCAGAATGTCATATGGTCAGATGAAACCAAAGTAGAACTGTTTGGTAGAAACACAACTCGTCGTGTTTGGAGGAGAGAGAATGCTGAGTTGCAACCAAAGAACACCATACCTACTGTAAAGCATGGGGGTGGCAACATCATGCTTTGGGGCTGTTTCTCTGCAAAGGGAACAGGATGACTGATACCTGTACATGAAAGAATGAATGGGGCCATGTATCGTGAGATTTTGAGTGCAAACCTCCTCCCATCAGCAAGGGCATTGAAGATGAAACGTGGCTGGGTCTTTCAGCATGACAATGATCCCAAACACACTACCCGGGCAACAAAGGAGTGGCTTTGTTAGAAGCATTTTAGGGGCCTGGAGTGGCCTAGCCAGTCTCCAGATCTCAACCCCATAGAAAACCTTTAGAGGGAGTTGAAAGTCCGTGTTGCCCACCGACAGCCCCAAAACATCCCTGCTCTAGAGGAGATCTGCATGGAGGAATGGGCCAACATACCAGCAACAGTGTGTGACAACCTTGTGAAGACTTACATAAAACATTTGACCTCCGTCATTGCCAGCAAAGGATATATAACAAAGTATTGAGATGAACTTTTGATAGACAAAATACTTATTTTCCACCATAATTTGCAAATAAATTCTTTCAAAAAATCAGACAATGTGATTGTCTGGATTTGTTTCCACATTTTATCTCTAGTTAGTAATACCTCTCTCATAGTTGAGGTATGCCTATGATGACAATTACAGGTCTCTCTCATCTTTTTAAGTGGGAGAACTAACTGAATAAATTAAATACTTTTTTGCCCCACTGTGTAATATATATATATATATATATATATATATATACACACAAACACACATATATGTATATTATATATATATATATATATATATATATATATATATATATATATATATATATATACTCTGGCTAGAAGCGATCAAGGCATTCAACAATGTTGAATGGTATTATTTGTGGAAGATTTTAAGGGACTTGGGTGACCAATTCCTTAAGGGGCTCATAGAGCTTGTATGCAAATTAACGACTTCAGCCCCGGAAGGATTTACCTACTTCCTGACCAGAGCACTTTTTGTGTTCCTTGATACGATTGCGGGACACCGGCGGACATCGTGTCCGTGGGACCCGCAATGCCGCATCTTAAAGGGGACGTACAGGTACGTTCATTTGCGCAGCCGTGTCATTGTGCCGATGTATATCATCGTGCACTGGTTGGCAAGCGGTTAATAGTTCCATTTATTAATTCTCATTACATAGGAGGTATGAGAAAGGGATGTCCACTGTCTCCACTACTTTTTAAGGCAACTTCTATTAGACAGGTGGACAATATTACTGGCTTTAATAGAGAAGATAAGATCGTGTTATACGCAGATGATTCCTTATTATTTTTGGGAGGCACAGAACGCTCCTTGTCTATTGTAATGTCACTACAGCTGCATTACAGTATTGGCTCCTCCAATAAATATTAGGAAATGTTAGTGAACCCTTGTGTAGAAGATTATGCCCAAATGAATATAGTTCTCTTCCATCTAAATTCAAACTGAAGAGTAGAAGCTGGAGGGAACTAATACTCACCATGACAGAGAGGGTTAATTTTAAGTGGTTCTAAACCTTAAGGTTCACGGCTCACCTTTCTTGCACCTCCTTCCCCTTCACAGCTCCACCTTCCTTGCACCTCCCTCCCCTTCACAGTCTCCTCTTCCCTGCACCTCTTTCCCCTTCACAGCCCTCTTTCCTTGCACCCCAGTCCCCTTTACAGCTTCCTCCTTCCTTGCACCCCAGTCCCCTTCAAGGCTTCCTCCTTCCTTGCACATTCATCCCCTTCATAGACGGTTTGAAAGGATAATACCATCCAGGCTGCTAAGTGGTGGAGCCGCAGTCCAGAAAGGACTGTCATTCACAAACCGCAGTACGCCATTCAGGGCAGCCATCAGAAATAAGCAGCGCAGTCCATACCAGGAGCCTCTCATGGGGCCCCTAGGCAGTGCCCAAATGTCAGTCCGCCCTTGAGACTGAGCCCCATGCATGCGTATGGGTTTCCCCCCCAACCTTGATGGCGGCCCTGCTCCCACCGTACAGGGCAGAATAAAAGCAGCAGCAGACAATGGCTCCTTCTGTTATATAGATGAATAAAATCCTGTGATGAGGGCGAGGGTGGTGGGGTTGAGCCGTGCTGTCTGTGTCTATAGATAGGTGCCCCCCCATAGGAAGCTGCTTCCTATGGTGAGGACTTGCTGAAGAGGAGGAGCCAGGATTTCAGGCAGGGGACCCCAGAATGGGAGGATCACGACTGCCCTGTGCAAAGCCATTGCACAGATCAGGGAGGTATAACATGCTTATTATTAAAAAAAAAAAAAAAAAAAAGCTTTAGAATTGCTTTAAATTTTTTACAAATGTTTCTTTATATGGCTCTCTCAGACTTGGTTCAGGAAAGCTGATGCTATATTTAGGGAGTTAATGTGAAAGGACAAATCCACCTCCCCCGAATTAAATTACACATTAAAATTACCTAAGGGCAGGGGATGTTTCCTAATGTCACTTTTTTTTTTTTTTTTTAGCTGCCCAGTTTAACAAATGGTGGGGTGGGGAACTCCTAATTTAAATGATCCTATCCAAGAGTTATTGCTAACTCACTATGCTAATTATCACCTATCAGCTGGAGGTGGGCATCATGGGTAATTTAAATGCATTCCCAATGTTAAAGTTATTACATGAGATATGGATCAAAATTAAGCAGATTATGCATTACTCTGCTTATAACTCATATGCTCCGATAGGGCACAAAGTGTAATTAGGTATACATGAAGGTTTTGCTGGCTGGTCACAACTAGGGCTAAAATATCTCTCAATTATATTCGGACACACTTAAAGCAGACTTTCATCCTAAAGCGGGTACCCACTCCCACTTACGGTCGGGATTGCCCTCAAACCGCAGAGGAAAGATTTGCACAAATGAATGTTCTCACAAGGGCTTTCCAGTTAAATTCAATAAAATATGGGATTCCTGGCTGTCCATGCCATGATTTGCCCCCTTATCGCTTGTTTTTCATTGTATCTTTTACTTCTAATATGCTGTGCTCACTGGCAGTAACATAGTTAGTCAGGTTGAAAAAAGACAAAAGTCCATCCAGTTCAAACAAAAAAAAAATTACAATCCTATACCCACAGTTGATCCAGAGGAAGGCGAAAAACCCCAGCAAAGCATGATCCAATTTGCTATAGCAGGGGACAAAAATTCCTTCCTGATCCCCGAGAGGCAATCGGATTTCCCCTGGATCAACTTTACCTATAAATGTCAGTACCCAGTTATACTATGTACAGTTAGTAAATAATCCAGGCCTTTTTTAAAGCAACCTACTTGCCAGAACCAGTCTATTCCACATTTTCACAGCTCTTACTGTGAAGAAACCTTTCCATATTTGGAGATTAAATCTTTTTTCCTCTAGATGTAAAGAGTGCCCTCTTGTTCTCTGTAATAACCATAAAGTGAACAAATCAACATCAAGTCCATTATATGGACCACTTATGTTTTGTGTATCAAAGGGAAACCAGATCTAAAGCCGCGTACACACGGGCGGACTGTCTGGCCAACTAAGTCCGTCAGACAATCCGACGGACAGTCCATCCTACTTTTGAATGAACGGACTTGACCACACACGATGAACAGACAGTCCGTTGAAAGCTTGCGCGATGACGTGTACAGCACGTACGACGGGACTAGAAATACGACGTCCAATACACTGCAATGCAACCTTCGGCCGTGTAAATCCTTTCTGAGCATGCGCCACACTTAGTCCGTCCAACTTGCCTACTCACGAGCGGACTGTCCGCTGAAACCAAAGTTGGACGGACAATATTACGGAAATTCCGAAAGACTTAATCCGCCAGACTGTCCGCTGAAAAAGTCAGCTGAAGCCCACACACGAGCGGACTGTCCGCTGAAATGTGTTTCAGCGGACTAAGTTGGACAGACAGTCCGCCCGTGTGTACGCGGCTTCAGAGAGGTACCTAAGTGGCTTGCCTGGCTGAAAGTAAAATTGAGCAAAAATTTGGACTAACTTACTATTTGGAGCTGGAAGACTGGGTATATTTTGTTTTGAACTAAAATTAGTAAAACAAAAACCTCAGTTCTGCATCACTTACATGATGTGAGAAGACATATTTGTACAAAAATACATAGCAGGAAAGGGGAAGCCTTTAGGGATGATGAGTTTCCTACACTGTTCAGAAGGCTGTGGGGAATAAACAGCATTATATTTTATGGCTGTGCATTTGGCAGCTATCAAAAAGTCACACTGAGCACAACAATACACCCAGTATTCCCTGAAAAGATTAACACAAATAACACAGCATGTTATAAAAAAACATTATCAATGTTAATCACAGAAGAGTGGTATGGTTTGACAAACAAAAAATCTCTGACCAGTTTCTTGTAGTGAGCTTTAGACCGATTCTTGTAACATGAATGTAGTCTCTTAAAACAAGGTAGTAGCATCCACCTGCAATATGGCAGCATCAATACTGGGTTTCTGTTAGAAACAGCTATCGTACTACTGAAGAAAGTAAAAAAAAAAGAAAAAAGAAGGTTGTGATAAAACATTTTTTTTTTTTACCAAACTGCCCCTGTTGGACTATACTTACTAAGAATAGTCATGTTAAAGCTATGTTAAACCGTGTTTATTTGCCTGCTTACAGTGGACCATACCCAGTCTTTTCAGTGGTAAATGTAGCAGTTCCTTGCTCTTATCTTTTCTAATGAGCTCCAGTTACTGTAGCCTCACACCATGTTGTCTGTCCAGTGTCAGCAGATGTGAATTGTCAGAAAAGTACCATAAGTCAGACTATAGTCATGGTGTCAACAATACAGATGCTTTGCATAGATATTTAGCTCCATGTAACTTTCAGAAATTTTTAAGAATTACAGCCTATAATAGAAAATGGAAAATTGTATACTTACCTAAGGGTAATTTTGCTTTCCTGATGCATAAGCATGGCAGCATACACATAAGGATAGGGGCTCTGTCTCTCACCCAATCAGGACCGATTATATTATATAAATGAATCACCTCCCTCAAGACGGCATTATCATAACTATACTTAAATGTAAAGCCCCAAGGGAGAGAACTGTATGTGGTCATGCTTGTGCATCAGGAAAGGAAAATTACCATCAGGTTATTATAAAAATTTTCAATTTCCCGCCACAAGTGTGACAGCATACACGTATGGGATGTAGCAAGCCACAAAAAACAAAAAAAAGGAGGGTATGCTGAAGTATTTTATTAATCATTAACTCTGGTTAGTTTAGAGCGAACAAATTCTACTTTAGTCAAGGCTGCTGGATCCGATTTATAGTGAGCCAAAAATATGCTATACATAGACCACGTTGCAGCTCTACATATTACTTCTGGGGATACACCCCTAAAATCTGCCCATGAAGCTGCCAGGCTTCTCGTCAAGTGAGCCCTCACGCCCATTGGAGAGACTTCAGACCTTTTGCTTTGTAAGCTCTCCTAATAATTTTGACCAGCCACGGTGCCAGCATTCTGGTGGATATTGCCAGCCCCTTTCTTACTTCAACACTGAATAAATGACTGCACTCCAAGATCCATCAAAATTCTTTTATAGTAAATGAACATCCCAAGTGTTACAAACAGTTCAAATGGTAGACGCTTTTCACACACTAACAGGTGCGCTTATTCATTACAAAGATAAGTCAGCCTTTCTTATGCCACCTGGGATGACAAACAGATTCTCTGCCTTTCTGAAAGAGGCTGTTTTCTGTAAATACAACTTGAGGATAGAGCCGACATCCAATTAGTGTGTCATGTGTGATAAATCCTTTTGCATCGTTGGAAGGACAATATCCTGTTTCAGATTGAATGGCTTATTCAATTTAGGATTATGCTGAGAAATGGTCCTTAATGCAACTTTATCTGGAAAGTGGCGGTTTATAGCCAAGGCTTGAATGTCTGATATCTTTCTACCTGACATAATGGCTGTGAGAAACACTGCTTCCTCGTAATGTTACATAATGATCCTGATTGGTCCTCCAGAAAGGGGGGTTGAGTTAGCATATTCAGTACCTAGGGAGGGACAAATTACCTGGTTTGAGGACAGACCCTGGTACAAGCCTTCAGGAATTGCCGAACTTATTGCCACATAGCCCATCTCACTCCTGACCAAGCTAATAGGGCTCAAACCTGGACTCTGAGTGTTTTTGCTTGTAGGCTCATATCTAAACCTGCATGGAGAAAGTCTAAGCCCTTGTACACACGGTCAGAGATTCCAACAACCAAATCCGTCGGATCTTGTCCGAAACTGTTGCATACAGACGGTCGGACCAAGTTGTTGGAAAATCCTATAGTTTAGAACGTGATGACGATTTCGTTACGACGGGACTACGTTCACACTAGTAGCCAATAGCTTTGGTGTAGGAATTTGATCTGAGCATGCGTGGCACTTTGTCCGATCAAAATTCTCTACACATGATCGGAGTATGTCCGATCGGACCAGTTTGTCAGAAAATATTTCCAACAAGTTGGAAAATTGGATCCGACGGACACAGTCCGATGCATACCACACACAGTCAGATTATCCGACAAAGCGGTCCGATAGGACATATACCATCGGAATCTCCGACCGTGTGTACAAGGGCTTATATTTGCGACTCTCGTGGTGATAAATAATTGAAATCTCTGGATTCGGTGAAGGCGGCAAACTTCTCCCACACCTTTGAGTAAGTATTGTTTGCAGTTGCTGCTCTTGCTTTTAGCAAAGTCTCAATGACTGAGGCTGAACAGCCGGCCTCACCTAATCTTTGCCTCTCAATCTCCAGGCTGCTAGATGGAGTTTGGTAGGGTTCATATTAAAAACTTGACCTTGTTGAAGGAGGTTCGGCACTTCTGGGAGTAAGATTGGGGGTTCCAACGCCAGTGCATTTCCTGTTGACTGCAGATGCTATTAAATCGAGGCTTGGATGGCCCCACTGATTTCACATCCTGTGAAATACTGACTGGTTCAGTGCTCATTCACTATTGCCAGCGTTTTGCGTCTTAGTGCATCCAATAGGTAATTCTGTGGGGCTGGAATATACATGGCTGAAAGATTTGTCCCATTCTGCCGGGCCCAGTTCATAATTGACAAGACATTTGCTAGGAGTGCTTGGCCCGCCGCCCCCCCCCCGGCAAAACACATATGCGACCGTCTTGTTGTCTATATGGAGAACTACATTGGCTCCCTTGACCTGATCCTGGAATGCTTTCAATGACTGAAAGGCTACTACATTGGCTCCCTTGACCTTATCCTGGAATGCTTCAATGCCTGAAAGGCTGCTTTCAGCTTGATTATATTGGAGACTTCCTTCCGTTGGCCCTGAACTAGGAGTCCATTGCAATGTGCTCCCCAACCAACCACTGATGTGTCCAACGTGATTAACATCGGTGGCTCTAGGTTGAGCTAGTGGCAGTCTGTCCAAATTCGCTGGTCTCCACCACCAGTCAAGAGACTGTCTCATTGCTGGGGATAGCGTGATCTGTTGTCGTGTGGATCGACTCTTCCATTGCCTCAGGAATTCTACTTGGAAAGTCCTCATTCACCAGTGGGCCCACTTCACCATGGGTACTGAGGCTGATAGTGGCCCCAATAGTTTGAGGCGCTGGGAGGATGTGAGATATGAGAGCGTTGATACATTCTCTAGTTGAGAGATAAGAGCTGTTGCTTTCTGGGGAGGGAGTTCGACTGTGTTCCTGCAGGTATCCAGAGCACTGGTTGGCTCTTCTGTCAATTGATTATCCACCCTAACTTTAGCAGGGTTTGAACTAAAATCTCTAGCTGGTCTGTCAGAAATCGAGGATTTAGAGCTACTAGGGGATAGCATCCAAATAATGGAACACTTGTAGGCCTTGTCTGCCCAGCATGGCCATGACAGGGAGTAGGACCTTGGAGAACATCCTTGGGGAAACTCCATTATCGCAAACGGTAGATACTTGTGACACTGTTGACAAACTGGAACATGTAGGCATCCTTCAGGCCTAAGAATAGCATCCATTCCCCTTGCCTGATGGTTTGCGTGACTGGAAACTTTACACTTGGATATACTTTTTCAAGCTCCAAAGGTCTGGTACTGGTCTTAAGTGCCTTCTTATTTCTTTGTTAAGCAAAGTGGAGAATAGAACTCTGGATATGTTTCTTGCATAGGGACTGGCTGTATGGCTTCTTTGTGAAAGAGTTACTAGATGTATTTGAAGACTATTCGTACGAGTAACGTTAGGTAACCCCGGGGGGGACTCACACTGACCGAGGGGCCTATGACTTGCTCCACCCAGACCTGCGCAATCGGGGACCTATTAGACACGTCTGGAAAAACCCTTTAAAAGGGCTTCTGTGCTCGAGCTGGTCTTAAATTGGCAAATCAAACCCCTGAAGTCTGGGGGGGGGGGGTCCCATCCTCTTCTAATGTCTTTGTCTGTTCTAAAGAATCTGGTTTCTTAGTCTAGCTGTAAACTGCCTTCTTTCTGGCTGGCGCTGTCAGCTGGCTTTTGCATCTTGTGGGATTAATCCCGACTTGCCCCCTGTGACGTTTGAAATTGTGGCGTCCAACTTACTGCCGAATAAAGCTGTCCTGTCAAAGAGAATATGGCACCAATTTGATTTAGACAAGAGGTCTGCTGTCCATGGCTTAAGTCATAAAGCTCTTCTTGCCATCACTGAGGACATCATCACCCTGGCTGAACACCGTTGAGTATCAATGGAGGCTTCACCAACAAAATCACCTGCCAGTTTGATTTCATTCAGTATCTTCACCACTGAAATATTTCCTATGCCTGCCAATAATTCTGCCGTCTCTGCCCATGCTCCTATCCCTTTGGCTACTGACATTAATGTGAGGGAAGGCTTGCAAGCACTTCTGGCTGAAGTGTAGATCTTCTTTAATTTTGTGTCTATCTTTCTTTCCGAGGTATCCTTAAAGAACACTGCATCGTCCATTGGTAATGTAACACGCCTAGCCAATTTAATGACAGCCGCATCTACCAGTGACGCCATTTCCAATGGCTGGACCCCCTCTTCCTTGAAGGGATACAGCTTCTCAAGTCTGTTGGATAGGGACAATTTTCTGTCTTTTCATTTATTGTAGATTATATCCCTCACTACCTCAATTAGTGGAAAGGAGAGAACCGATTTTTTTCAACTGCTGGTAGTATTTTCTGTTTTTTTGCAGGCTGTGTGAGTTCTTCCTCCCACTCAAGTCCTTCTCTTATCACCCTTACCAGGGGTTGCACCAGGGTAAAACAAAACTGGCTATTACCTCTTTGCCTGAGCCTGACACCAGTGAGGGCTCCCTTGGAAAACTCTTCTGCACCAGGGACATTCTAGATTTTGAGAGATTGCTTTAGCGGTCATCTCTTGTATGGAGTCCTTCACTGTCTGCCTGATCCGATTGACATATCTGCCTTTTCTGCCTCTTTATCTGTTGCTGCCTCTAGCAAACAGGGCCGACATAATACCTGTCTAGGGAGTGCTGTCAGGCCACATCCTAAACATTAATCTTCTACCACCTCCTCAAACTGTGTCTCTTCCATTCGATGCCATCTTAGCAGGCTTTTGAATGGGCTGTGGCAGCAGTAGGGCTTTTATCTGAACATCTTGAGGAGTGGTGCTGGTGATGAGGGCTAGAAAGATTTACATTTCATTTTCATTTCATTAGGCATGCACTCTTTTTTGAGGAAGTTTAGTAATTACTTACCTAACCCTCACCTTAAACTGTGTGGCTCATCTCTGGAAGAGTTCATAATTTCCTATGACTTTGAGAAGCTGTGAATGACTCCCCGGGTAGTAGCATGAGGAATATATCCTACCTTCACAGGAACACTGAGTAAGTATGGCACAGACAGGCACAATCTGTACAAACAAGGGAGAACTTGTAATTTAAATACAAATATATCACATTCCAAACACCACAGAGCCATCTCTCCACAAACCTAGCATCCGTTGCCCGCACTTCCTCCTGCCATATGCATGTGCGACTGCTACTTCCTCCCAATTATAAGGGGAGGGGAGATATAGACCTGTCCCTCCTCCTCCAGGTTCCCCAACACTGCTGCAGAGCAGCCACTGAGCTTTCCGGCCGCCTGTGGCAAACCAGAAGCCACAATGGCACCATCTTGCTACTTCTGGCCTACTGGAAGTCCACCATCTTGGAAAAGACCTGGAAGTAGCAGGACACAATCTTAAAAGGGGGAAGCCACCCTCATGATCATGTCAGCACTGCTGCCCAAGCCATAGGACCCAGACAGACAGCAGTACCGATCTCTCAGCATGGGGGAACCCATAATGCCCTGGAGAGAGAGAGAGAGATGTGTACTGCCAGGCAGTTGTTTGACCTGCACCCAGAGACCAGCCTCCTACACCCCAGTACCTGGACATGGGGGAGGTTTCCTCTTATGGAATTTTTATAACCAAACAGAGCTGCATCACAGGAGAGAGGAGAGGAGATGAATCTGGAAACGTTTCCGCTTCACTTCCTCGAGGGTGGCGACTCATTTACATAGTATAACCGGTCCTGATTAGGTGAGGGGCGGAGCCTGTACCCATACGTGTATGCTGTCATGCTTTTATCAGGAAAGAGGGTTTAATTTGGCTTTTATGTCGCTAATTTGCCTAAAATGTTCAAAAAGTCGGAAAAATCTAGATTCTCCAAATTACATGCAACTAAAAGTGTTCTAAATAAAGTTTAAATGTTAATAAATGCCTTACAAATGTACATAATGTCATTGATTTAAGTCCACTTCTGTTAAACTACAGTGCTACATGACCACGAAAAAAATGCACCTACTTCTGAAAGGCTGCAGGGAGAACATTTCTAAACCAACATTTAAAGACCAAGGGGCTTTTAAAATCAAGTTTTGGAGAATCAAATTATTGTTGGGTTAAAAAAATAAATAAAAAAAAATCCTAAAAATGTTAAATAAACATGAAATCCATTATAAAAACGGCAAACATGGCATGACACACAACTCTACCTAATGAAGGCTGCCATCTAACTCTGTAAGCCAGTAATTAGTCTGAAAAGTTACCTTGAAAAAGCTGCAAACATCCATGGCTGAGACAAGAAGCAACATCCATGGGATCATTAGAACTCAGATAATCCACAAAGTTGCTTATTTAAGTGATAAAAAGAAAGCAATGGCTTAAAATAAAATGTACGCTGTTTGCCAAAAGGCACTTGTAAAAGACATATCAATCATGTTGAAAAATGCTCTCTAGTCTGATCGGATCAAAATGAAACTTTTCTAAATGTGGCAGAAAGTCAAGACAGCTCCTCAATGATTTTATGGCGAATACATTGAGGGACAAAGGAAGTCTTAAACCTCTCAGGACTTTACGCACAAATCTGGGAAAAGATAAGGTCCACTTGCAAGAACTTAGAGAATGTGCAAGAAGTTGTTACCGGGTGCCAGCCTTATAAACCTGGGAAACAGTTGTCTCATGCCAAACTGCCTAAAACACTCACAGACCTAGGGGAATAAGCCTTAAGTGGATGTAAACCCTCACACATACCCAGCGAAGTGAACTGTCTCAGATGATACACAGGGATGAAACAAATCTCCTTACATAGGTTTTGCATGCATATCTGCTGTCTTTCCCTGTCTACATTCTTTAGAATTCTTACATCGTCTTAGAATTTTCACTTCCTCATTCCGCTGCTGCAGTGTAATCTTGGCTTACATTGGGAGACAGCTGATTGGAGGAAAGGCACTCACTCATTTAGTTACATAGTAGGTGAGGTTGAAAAAAAGACACAAGTCCAACCCATGTGTGTGATTATATGTCAGTATTACATTGTATATCCCTGTATGTTGTGGTTGTTCAGGTGCTTATCTAATAGTTTATGGAAACCATTGATGCTCCCCGCTGAGACCACCGCCTGTGAAAGGGAATTCCATATTCTTGCCGCTCTTACAGTAAAGAACCATCTACGTAGTTTACAGTTAAAACTCTTTTCTTCTAATTTGAATGAGTGGCCACAAGTCTTTTTAAACTCCCATCTGCAAAAAAGTTTTATCCCTATTGTGGGGTCACCAGTATGGTATTTGTATATTTAAATCATAACCCCTTTCAAGCATCTCTTCTCCAGAGAGAATAAGTTCAGTGCTCGCAACCTTTCCTCATAACTAATATCCTCCAGAACCTTTATTAGCTTTGTTGCCCTTCTTTGTACTCGCTCCATTTCCAGTACATCCTTCCTGAGGACTGGTGCCCAGAATTGGACAGTATACTCTAGGTGCGGCCAGACCAGAGTCTTGTAGAGCGGGAGAATTATCGGTTTATCTCTGGAGTTGATCCCCTTTTTAATGCATGCCAATATTATGTTTGCTTTGTTAGCAGCAGCTTGGCATTGCATGCCATTGCTGAGCCTATCATCTACTAGGACCCCCAGGTCCTTTTCCATCCTAGATTCCCCCAGACATTCTCCCCCAGTGTATAGATTACATTCATATTTTTGCCACTCAAATGCATTATTTTACATTAAACCTCATTTGCCATGTAGTTGCCCACCCCATTAACTTGTTCAGATCTTTTTGCAAGGTTTCCAATTTCTGCGGATAAGTTATTGCCCTGCTTAGCTTAGTATCGTCTGCAAATACAGAGATTGAACTGTTTACCCCATCCTCCAGGTCGTTTATGAACAAATTAAATAGGATTGGTCCCAGCACAGAACCCTGGGGGACCCCACTACCCACCTCTGACCATTCTGAGTACTCCCCATTTAACACCACCCTCTGAACTCGCCCTTATAGCCAGTTTTCAATCCACGTACTCATCCTATGGCCCATGCCAACAGACCTTATTATATACAGTAAATGTTTATATGGAACTGTGTCAAATGCTTTTGCAAAATCCAGATACACCATGTCCACGGGCCTTCCTTTATCTAGATGGTAACTCACCTCCTCATAGGAGGTTAATAGATTGGTTTGGCAAGAACGATTCTTCATGAATCCATACTGATTACTGCTAATGATGCTGGTCTCATTACTAAAATCTTGTATACAGTCCCTCATCATCTCCTCCAAGAGTTTACATACTATTGATGTTAGACTAACCGGTCTGTAATTCCCAGGGATGTATTTTGGGCCCTTTTTAAATATTGGTGCTACATTGGCTTTTCTTCAATCAGCTGGTACCATTCCAGTCAGTAAAAATTAGGAACAATGGTCTGGAAATTACTTGACTGAGTTACCCAAGTACCTTTGGGTGCAAGCCTTCTGGTCCTGGTGATTTAATGTCTAATTATAATTATGTCCCCTGTTACCCATGGAGGTGCTTCCTGTGATGTGTCATGAGGATAAACACTGCATCTTTGGTTACTGAAGCCCCCTGATTCCCTCGGGAAGACTCAGGAGAAGAATACATTCAATACCTTCGCCCTCTCCCCATCCTTTGTAACCAGATGTCCTTCCTCATTCTTTATGGGGCCAATATGGTGTGTTCTCCCTTTTTTACTGTTTACATACTTAAATAATTTTTTGGGCTTTTTTTTTGCTCTTCTCTGCTATATGTCTTTCATGTTCTACCTTAGCCGTCCTTATTGCACCCTTACATTTCTTGTTGCATTCTTTATAAAGTCTGAATGCTGATGATGATCCCGCAACCATGTATTTTTGACGGCCTTCTCCTTTGCTTTTATATGCATTTATACATTGGAGTTAAGCCATCCAGGATTTTTGTTCGCCCTTTTAAATTTATTACCCAATGGGATGCATTAGCTAATGCCCTTATTTAATATGCTCTTAAAGCAAACCCATCTCTCCTCCATGTTCTTTGTTCCTAAGATTTTATCCCAATTTATGCCTTCTAGCAAGGTTTGTAGTTTAGGGAATTTGGTTCTTTTGAAATTCAGTGTCTTTGTATTCCCCTTATGTTTGCTATTTGTGTAATTTATACTGAAGCCAATTGAGCTGTGATCGCTGTTACCTAAATTGACCCATATTTCCACATTGGCAGAACGAAGATGCTTTCAGAGCTGCACTGCGACAAGACAAGTGCTCTGCTAATCTATTTATAGCAACCTCCCTGGACATTTCAGGCTGCTTTTATCTCCCGTCTAGGAGAACTTGTCAGAAGTTATCATGCTGATAACAGAAGAATGGAGCAGCATAAAGACACGTGACTAAGGGCTTTGGAAAGAGATAAGAAAACACTACAGATATGTGCCTAGCTCAAATTTCATGAATCTGGTTTACATCCACTTTAATGTAAAAAGAGGAAACCCGATCTTTGAGACTAAAAGCTTGAATGAAGTTGTCTGAGCAACCTAAGGAAGATGGATCAAGAAGCTGGGGCCTATCCAGAATGAAAAACAAGAAAATAAGTCTTTCTGAAAGAAATGGTGTCTCAGAAATAGACTCACGCAGTACGAACCTTTCCCAGACAACGGAGGGAAATTTTTTATGATGCTCTGCCAAAGACGAAAGGCAGAGAAACTTTCAGGCAAGAATTAGGTCATAGACCTCAACACCAGTATGGCTCTTTGCAAAACCAAAAAGGGTCTACAGACAATCTCCAGCACTAAGCATTTGGAATGAAGATGCCAAGTGTCCACAAAGATCAAAAGACACCCCCCACTCTGGAAATTTGGGGTGCACCCTTATGCAGAGGAAGGATTGCTGGTGGATTTGGCAAACTCGGGTTGGATGGTGAACAAAGCTAGGAAGGCCTTGATGCTTGACCCACAAAGGGAATGGGCCAGTTTACCTAACAGATACAAAGGCAGTAAGCAAACAAACTATCATTGTGCTTCCAATATTTGTATAGAAAAAGTTGGAAGAGCTGGTGCAATTGGAAAGTATTTGCTGCCTTAGGGGCCCTATTTGACCCATGACTGGAAACAGCACTGGTAGAAACAGCAGCAAAACCCTCTAGTGTTCTAGGGTGGTGTGCACTGCATCAATAACAGTCAAAATGGTCTTCCTTAACATGGGAGAAATAGCAGTGGATTGTGACTCCTCGGGGGTAAGCTTATTTGACAAGTGACTCAGCATCAACTAAAGCCACAGGTAAATCATTTAGGCAGTAAAAAACTTAGCTGAGTGAGCAGAGGACTAATTTACAACCAACGAAGCTATGGAGGACACCAAAGACGGAAAAGGCTCTTAAAGTAGAAGGTCAAAAACTAACTCTAAATCTACTTGCAGCCACATTTTAAAACAAATCTATCTAGCCCTGTAAAGCAAAAATCTATATACATACTGCTTCTGAAGCTGATCTGGCCCTACACTGAACTGTCAGTGGTAGCTTCTGTGTGTGGGAGTGAGCAGGAGAGGATGCCGCCAAAGTAAGCCCCATAGTATCTCTATGGGCGACATCATTTTCCAAACATTTCACAGCCATTGTCAGCTGTCTCCTGCACACAGCATCCACCGCTGGAAGCCAGAACGATTGACTTCAGAAATGGTTTGCTAGAAAATTTTGCTTTACAGGGTTAGATAGTTTAGTTTTAGAATGTGTCTGGTAAAAAGCTTTAGAGTTAGTTAATCTTTGGCTGAACTTCGACTTTAATAGCAGAGGATGGCAGGATTCTAGGCTGCAGGTGGTGGCACCATCAGCAGGCATGCTGCAAGCATATACCCATGGTCCTGAGAGGCCACCAAGACTCAAAGTGTGGATAAATGATTAAGAGATATACATCCCTTGAGCATAATACCAGAGTGCAGGAGAGTTACTTTGTATGCTGCAAGCAGCCCCTGGCCTGTCAGCAGAAATTGAGTAGGGGCAGAACTACCCCCCCCCCATGTCTAGAATCAGACTTGTTGTGACTACAATGCGTTTCCGGTAACAAAGGCTTTGGGCAAGAAGCAAGGCTTTGAGTAGTCGCAAAATGAATACAGCTGGTAACAGGTGAGATCAGTGACCAGAAGTTTGAATGGCTGGAAGGTGACCAAAGTCACTGTAAAAGGGCGACAGGAAGCGATCAAAGGTTCACATGGCTTTTTGCAATAGGAGCAACAGCAAGGAAATTCTTTCTTGACCCTGGATGATGGGAAAGAGTGCAGACAACACTCTTTACTAGCATATGATATCAATGCTCTGTTGCACAGCATTAACCCCTTTCACGGTTAAGTCAGCAGGAAACAGGGAATAATGATGCCCAGTATACAATTAAAATTAGGGAGCGTGGTCTGTCTAGCCTCTTCAACAAGTCAGTCTTCAGCGACTGGACAAATGCAAAGACAGTACCAGTGGCTCTGAACCTGTTACGTGCCCTGCAGCTAATTTAACTAGAACCAAACCTGGACAGTGCCCAATGGTATCTTTCAAACTAGCCCAGCAATGTCCAGCCCAGCAGGGTCCAGGTGTGGTATGGTCCAAACTCTATTCTGAGGTAGACTCAGCAAAAGTGTAGAAGAATCTAAGTCAAAAGTCAAGGGGGAAAAATATTTATCCAAAACCACTGTAAATGTAAGGGGGGCAAATGTGGGTGTGTGTTTATTGCTCAACAGAGTCCCCCTGCTCACAATTAGGAGTATTTAAACACACCCCTCCTTACCTCAGTTAGGATTATTTTTTAATACTTCTGATAGCATGCGTCACTTGACCCGATTTGTTAAATCCTCTTATTGATCCGGCTTATCTTGACTTATTGTTAGTGTTCATTTTCCAGAGCTTGCTTTCTACCCATAGTGACCTTGGCCTAACTCAACTAGCCAGCCTCTTCTATAGCCAACCTCTAACCATGTTGTGCTTTTACTTGCTTTGTGTGTTTCTTTATTCTTAAAACTATACTATATTATTGAGTCTATCTATCTGTTGTTGATGTATTTCAACTGATTTTGCAACTGCAGCTCAACCTGCATTTAAAACAAAATGATAAATAACCAAGCACAGAGAAAAATAGATGGAAGAAAATGAGGAATGGGCCCATAGGTTTATATTATTAAAGAGGAGCAGAACCATAAATCTAAAATGTTTACCCTTTCCTTGTTTCAGGAGCAGAATCCAGCATTTCAATTATTTGGACTTGATTACTAATTTCTTCACCCCCTCAAAAACTAGAACCTGAATTGACTTCCAAAATAATTATTCTTGCTCACATCTTCGATGTAAATGTTAACTTTTATTTTAAAAAAATGAAATCACTTACCATACAGCCAGATTAAATTCCCTATTATATTTACTACTTTGTCTTCTCAAAACTGTAAAACTGCTCTTCATGTCCAACTTATGTGAATGTGTTTTGTTAAGAACCTTAAAGCCGGCACTTGACTTTGAGGAATAAAGCTTAGACCATCATTCAAACCAGTGTATGTACTACTGAGTCTGAAATGTTGCAGTTCGCCAATTCAATTACACTCTGAGGTTACCATTAATATATGAATACTACATCAGACCACCTCCGCAAACTGTACTTTCATTTTCTGTGCTAATATTTTTTTTAAAATTGGGTAATTTGGATGGAAACGGTTCCTTGGTGGTTGTCCCTTGGGTAGAAAAAGTACTTCCGATTTCAGCAAGGCTGACCCTTAGTCCAAATGTATAGATTAATTAATTTGAGAGATGCCAAATAATCAAGGGCATTAGGCCCATAATTTACTTGCAAACTCAAACCATCTCAATTATCACATAATTTTATAATGTGGATCAGTCTGTCATTGTAGAACCATACATCATTATACAAGACACTCAACACCCCAAACAACGGAATCATAATTTTAAACCAGAGTGGGAAAAGAACGTACACAAACATACTACCTTTCTAGTCTACTTAACAAAGCTGGACCTGTGGATTGCCCTCTTTTTAATTTGAGTATCAATTTTCTAAGGTTCCATGAAAATATTTATCTTGCTTAAATACAAACCTCTAAAGCTGGCCACACACTAGTAGCTTTTTGAACAAATGTTCAACCAAAAATTCTAAGCACAGTCAATGACTTGACAAATGTTGTTTGAAAGTATTTTAAAATTTTGTTGGCTTTTAACATTTGATTTTGGAATGAATGCAATTTCCCGAATTAAAACCACATGCACTTAAAAATTTGTCCTTTTAAGATACATTTTCAATCCACTCCTTCGAACTGTTTCATTACTATGGTTGAAAATGAACATCAATTTGACCCCGCTAACAATTAGAAAACAAACATTCTTAAAATAAAAAATTGTGAACAAAATTCTACCAGCGTATGTATGACCAGCTTTTACAATACAGACCAGATTTTGGTTTTGCCTTGTTTGTGTCATTTTAGATAATTTTGCATATAAATGCTCATATTGTATATACTGGGGTCAGGAGTGGCAAAGCCTCTTTTCTATCCCTGGTTGTACATAAAGTTTTATAACAAATACATAAACGCTTACCTAGCCAAATATGGTAACCATTATTCTTCTTAGTCTGGTAAGATATTCAGCAGGAAGGGCAATCAGCAAATTCTGTATTAGGAATAAAAATCTCAGTAAAATCATAATTTTTATCTTTGCTAACCGACTGAACACCAAGATTGCTCATTTATAATGCGGTACTGACCTAAAAAATTATTACCAGTACTGGGTTGACTCCATCTATTCCTCATGCCTATCAGTTTTTCATTTTTCTGACAACACTTGCTGACAACATTTCATAAAGCCTTCTAGCTTTCCAATTGTGTGCCTACTGTAACATATCACTAAAATAGGATTTTTATAACAGCTTACCTGTAAAATCCTTTTCTGGGAGTACATCACAGGATAGAGAGCCATGGTAGTTACTATGTGGGTTATAGGCCACCTTTAGGTGATGGACACTGGCACACCATAAGACAGTAAAGTTCACTCTCTATATAACCCCTCTAACTACTGAGAGTACCTCAGTTTTTGTAGCAAAGCAATATACATGTATTAAAAGAGGGGAGGGACCTCTGTGTCCCGTGAGATACTACAAGAAAAGGAATTTACAGGTAAGCTGTTAATAAATCCTATTTTCTTTATCGTACATCACGGGACACAGAGCCATAGTAGTTACTATGTGGGATGTCCCAGAGCAATGCCAACTGAGGGGAGGGAGACACAACAAAAGTAGGGCACCATGAGATCAGAGGACTTAGATTGCTGCCTGCAGCACACTGTGCCCAAAGGCGATATCCTCATGCCTTTTTACATCCACCTGATAGAATCTGGTAAAAGTATTGACTAAAGACCAAGTTGCGGCCTTGCAGATTTGAGCCATGGAGGCTTGGTGATGCACTGCCCACAAAGCACTAACAGCCGTGGTGGAGTGCGCTTTGATTTGAGATGGTGGAATCTTCCTCTTCAAATCATAAGCTTGAACAATTACTTGCCAAATCCATCTAGAAATAGTAGATTTCGATGCTGCCTGTCCTCTTTCAGGCAACACAAACAAAACATCAGTTTTTCGAATCTGAGCAGTCGCCTTCAAGTAGACTTTGCCCTTGTACACACGGTCGGAGAATCTGTCGGAATGAGTCTTATTGGACTGATTCCGTCCGAATCTCCCTCCGACCCAATTTTCCAACATGTTGGAAATATTTCCCGACCAACTGGGCCAGACGGACCTAATCCGATCATGTGTAGAGCATTTTCATCGGACCAAGTGCCACGCATGCTCAGATCAAATTCCTACATCAAAGCTATTGGCTACTAGCCTGAATGTAGTCCCACCGTAACGAAATTACGTCATCACGTTCTGAAAGATCAGATTTTTCGCAAACTTGGCCCGACCGTGTGTATGCAACAGTTTCGGACACGATCCGTCGGACTAAATCCGACGGGCAAAATCCGACGGATTTGGTTGGCAAAATCTCTGACCGTGTGTACGTGGGCTTTGACTGCTCTCACCACATCAAGAGAATGTAGTGACCTTTCTTCCGTAGAACAGGGTTCTGGAAAAAAACAAGGCAGAATATCATGGTTTAGATGAAAACCTGACACTACCTTCGGTAGAAAGTTAGGATGAGGATGCAATACTACGCTATCCTTGTGAATTAAATATGGCTCTTTACAAGAAAGAGTAGCCAACTCTGATACTCTTCTTGCAGAAGATATGGCTGCCAGAAAAACTAGTTTCCTTGTCAAAAGGACCAAGGGAATATGTTTTATCGGCTCAAAAGGCTGTTTCTGTAAAGCCGACAGGACTAAATTCAAATCTCAAGGTTTCAGGGGTGACCTAACTGGTGGATTAAGCCACATTACCCCCTGTATAAAGCTACGGACCAAAGAATGCGAAGCAAGTGGTCATTGAAATTATAACGATAAGGCCAAGACCTGGCCTTTAATAGTACTCAAGGCCAGCTTCATCTCTAACCCATTTGTAGAAAGTCAAGGATTCTACCTATGACATACTTCCTGGGGTGCCAGCCCCTGAATTCACACCAGGAAAAATATGCCTTACAGACTCTATAATAAATGATTCTAGAGGCCGGCTTCCTTGCATTAATCAAGGTAGATACCACTGAACCTGACAGCCCATGCTTCTTCAGAATGTAGGTCTCAATAGCCAAATCGTTAAATTTAGTGTTTGTAAGGTACCGGACGCTACAAGAGTAGGTCTGGATGTGGTGGTAAGGTCCATGGGTCCCCTTCTGCCATCCTTATGATCTCTGCATACCAAGATCTTCTGGGCCACAAGAATCACTGAATGCATAAATCAGTGAGAACTGGTTCCACGGGACCACCAAGGCATCTATTCCGCATGCTAGCGGATTCCTTGTTCTTGACACAAAGTTGTCGATCTTCTTGTTGAACCTGGACGCAAACAGATCTATGTCCAAGATCCCACATCTTCGGCATATTGCTCGGAAGATCTCGGGGTGAAGGGACCATTCTCCCGGGAAAAACTGCTGTCGACTCAAATAGTCTGCCTGCTAATTTTCTATTCCTGGATGAAGACTGCCGATAGGCAAGGTACATTGTTTCCTGCCTAAGTTAGGATATGATTCACCTCTCTGGGCCGCACAACTTCTTGTGCCCCCATGGTGATTGATATAAGCCACGGCTGTGACATTGTCAGATTGGATACTGAAAGGACAATTCTGTAACCTGAATGTCCAGGCCCTCAGGGCCAAGTGCGCTTCCTGAATCTCTAGAATTTTGATGGGCAAGGACCATTTTGCTTTGACCACCTGAATCAGTTCCTTTATGGCGCTGATCTTTGCCTGGGGCAAGAATACCCTTTTTCGGGCTATATCTATAATCAGAACCAAGTATCATAACCTCCTTGATGGTTTTGAGGAAGATTTCTCTAGGTTGAAAATCCAACCTAGGTATTCCATGTAGTTGATCGTGGTGACCATACTTTGGTCTAAGCGGCTACCAACTAGTCTATCAAGAGCAGATCGTCTAGTTAAGCTATAATCGTTATACCTTGGGCCCTTAATCTGGCTAGAGGAGGGGCCAGGACTTTTGTAAACACTCGAGGTGCATTAGCTAGACTGAAAGGCAGAGCTACAAACTGAAAATAAAGATTTTCTACCTCGAGGCGTAGATATTTCTGGTGAGCGAGGAAAATAGGCACATGGAGGTACGCATCCTTGATGTCGATTGATGCCAGAAGTTCTCCTCCTTGCAGGATGGAGACTACTGATTGGATTGACTCCATGGGAAAAGAGCGGACATTCAGGAACCAGTTTAGATCTTTGAGATCTAGAATGGGTCTGACATCTCCATTTGGTTTTGGCACCTTGGAAAAGTTTGAATAAAACCCCAATCCCTGCTTTTCCATGGGGACCACTGAGATCACTTTTTGAGACACAAGACGATCCAATGCTTGAAAGAGACTTCTTTTTCTCTGGATCCTTGGGAACCTTTGATCTGAAAAAACAAGGAGACGGGGACTCTCGAAACTCTAGTTTGTACCCTAGAGCTATCGAGGAAGTCACCCATCTGTCTCGACACTCTTCCTGCCAGACCCTTGAGAACTGCAGAAGTCTTCTTCCCCCCACTCAAGTGAGTGGGGGCACCCTTTCATAAGGAGGCTTTAGTATTTTGTTTTGTAGGTTTTCTCCAGCAGGACTTCTTTTGTCCCTGGAGTTGACCCTGTGGTTTACATAGTTACATAGTTAGTCAGGTTGAAAAAAGACACAAGTCCATCCAGTTCAACCACAAAAAAAAAAAAATATATATATAATAAATATCATACCAGTCCATATACCCAATCCTATACCAATAGTTGATCCAGAGGAAGGCAAAAAACCCCAGCAGAGCATGATCCAATTTGCTAAAGCAGGGGAAAAAATTCCTTCCTGATCCCCGAGAGGCAATCGGATTTTCCCCGGATCAACTTTACCTATAAATGTTAGTACCCAGTTATATTATGTACACTTAGGAAATAATCCAGGCCTTTTTCTTAAAGCAACCCACTGAGCTGGCCAGAACCACCTCTGCAGGGAGTCTATTCCACATTTTCACAGCTCTTACTGTGAAGAAACCTTTCCGTATTTGGAGATGAAATCTCTTTTCCTCTAGACGTAAAGAGTGCCCCCTTGTCCTCTTTGTTGACTGTAAAGTGAAAAACTCGACACCAAGTTCCCTATATGGACCCCTTATATATTTGTACATTTTGATCATATCCCCCCTTAATCTCCTCTTATCAAGAGTGAATAAATTAAATTCCTCTAATCTTTCCTCATAGCTGAGTTCCTCCATGCCTCTTATCAGTTTGGTTGCCCTTCTCTGCACTTTCTCCAGTTCCCCGATATCCTTTTTGAGAACTGGTGCCCAAAACTGAACTGCATATTCCAGATGAGGTCTTACTAATGATTTGAACAGGGGCAAAATGATATCTCTCTCTCTGGAGTACATGCCTCTCTTAATACAGGAAAGGACTTTGCTCGCTTTGGAAACCGCAGCTTGACATTGCATGCTATTATTGAGCTTATGATCTACCAAAACCCCCAGATCCTTCTCCACTACGAATTCCCCCAGTTGTACTCCCCCTAGCATGTATGATGCATGCATATTCTTAGCCCCCAAGTGCATAACTTTACATTTCTCAACATTAAACCTCATCTGCCACATAGTCGCCCAAGTAGACAGAGCATTGAGGTCGGCTTGTAAATTGGAGACATCGTGTAAGGACGTTATTCCACTGCATAGCTTGGTGTCATCTGCAAACACGGAAATGTTACTTTTGATCCCAGACCCAATGCCATTTATAAAGATATTAAAAAGTAAGGGTCCCAACACTGAACCTTGGGGTACACCACTGATAACCTTAGACCATTCAGAGTAAGAATCATTAACCACGACTCTCTGAATTCTGTCTTTTAGCCAGTTTTCTATCCATTTACAAACTGATATTTCCAAACATGTAGACTTTACCTTACACATGAGCCGTGTGTGCGGAACTGTATCGAACGCTTTTGCAAAATCCAAATATATCACGTCCACCGCCACCCCTCTGCCCAAGGTTTTACTTACCACCTCATAAAAAGAAATCAGGTTTGTCTGACAACTTCTGTCTTTCATGAATTTACCTCTTCAACTTGACGGCAGATGCCGTCGTGACTGCTTGGAGGCTGATGCCCCTGGCACTGGAGAAGGAGCTTGTTTAAATGCAATATGTTTACTCTTTTTCCTAACTGGCAAAAGGGTACTTTTTCCACTAGACATTTTTTGGATGTATTTATCCAAATCATTCCCAAACAGCCGTTCACTGCAGAAAGGAAAACTAGCCAGGAGCTTGGCGCTTCGGCTGACCAATTTTTCAACCATAGTATTCTACGCATATGCACCAGCCCAAGCTTAAGGCACAAGGCCTGAAGAATAGAATCTCTCATAGCGTCTATTGCAAAACAGAAAGCCCCTGGTAGCTTGGCTAAATCCTGGGCCTGCTGATCAGGGATAACCTTGAGCACCTGTTTAAACTGGTCTTTTAAGGATTGACATACACCAATTGATGCCACTTCAGGTTGAGTAACTGAACCTGACAGAGAAATGCGTTTTTAACAGGAATTCCAATTTCTCAAAGCATTTGAGCATTGTCTACCGGACAAGTCAAAATTTTATTCACAGAGGCTATAGCAGCATCAATTGCTGGTATCTCCCACCTTTTAGTGAATTTTTCCTCCATAGGATAAAGTATAAACTTTTTAGGAGGAAAAAAATACTTATCTGGATGAACCCATGAAAGGCAGCTTTGTGAGCCCCTGCAGAATGATGATTAATCCCATTTCTGGAGTTACTTACAAGGCACCCATCTAATCCTAGCCATAGCCTTAAAAAAAAAATCGAATAATCAACAGCTCTCTAGAAAGAATGCTGCCACCTGCGACTTGAAGGCACTTGCTTCTAGGCTTTTCTCCATTCCATCATGGAGAAATTTCAAAACTGAAATTGTACTTGAATCAAAGTTCTTGCCAGAACACCAGGAGTTGAAACATTTCCATACTTAAAAATATATTGTCCTGGTCGCCTTCTTTAGGCTTAAGAGGGTGTTGATAAGTTTTTTTCTGATAGGCTTCTGAAACCAGGTCAGATTGAGGTATGTTGGGTCTGGGTGATAGAAAGATCCCTGCCTCAGCAGATCCTTTTTGACCAGAAATTACCAGGGGGCTGCACTGATAAATTCAGAAGAGTTGAGAACCAAGGTCTTTTTGGGCAAAAGGGAGAGATTAGAATCAGGTCCTTAGACTCTACCTGGAACTTTGCCAGAACCAGCGGTAATAATTGAAATGGGGGGGGGGGATGCATAAGACAGAGGGAAGTCCCATTTGTGGGCCAATGTGTCTAACCACAATACTTGATCTTCTTTGTGGTGCAAATCGATTTGAGGTAAGCCCCAGGTCTCGGCAATCATCAATAAGATCTCCCAATTCAGCGATCATTCTGACTCCATGACTTTCTTCCTGCTCAAAAATTTGTCTTGAACATTTTGCGTGCCTTTCAAGTGCACTGACCACGAAGCTTGATTTGATTTTGCCCAGGTCAGGATCTAATGGGCTAGAGCCATAAGTATTTTGCTCTTAATGCAGCCCTGTTTTGACAGATACAAAATGGCTGTCGTGTTGTCTGCTGGTTTTTTAAGGACCGCTGGAAAAACATAAGACTCAGAAGATGTATTGCTTTTAGCTCTATCCTGACTTCAATCTTGGACCATAAGCCTTGTGCTGTTTGTTCCCCGAGGTGGTCACTGTAAAGGCCCAAAGGAGGCCCTTTGATAGATTTCTTTGGTCCTTCCACCACCACAAAGACCTTCTTGCTCTTGTACCAATCTTGATCTTCTTTTCCAGTGACTCCTGATGTGACTGCCACTGGAGCTGTCAGGCATGTAGCCTGGCCCACTGTACTGCCAGGATCATAGCCCTGAATAGCCCTAGCACTGACATAGCTACCCGCACAGACCCTTACAGATTGGATTTGACTAGCTTTATGGCCACCAGAATTTTCTCTTTTCTTACGGAAGGAAAATTTTCTGATGCATGTAATCTATATCATAGCCTAGGAATCTCTAAGCTGGGATTAGATTTGATTTTTGATGATTCGGAAAGCCAGCCTAAATTCTTTAGATTACAGACTTACCTGCAGATTGACTGCTAACTGATCCTGGGACTCTGCAAAATTAAACAGGTTGTCTGAGTAGGGAACTGTGGTGACCCCCACTCCCCTCAGTCTCAGGGGAACCAATGCTCCTGCCATTAGTTTGGTAAACACACTCTGTAGGAGGAAAGGCCAAAAGGGCAGAGCCCTGAACTGCAGGTGCCATATCTTCCTTCTTAGGCTGACCACCAGCCATAGAAACCTCTGACAAGCTTGCTATTGGGATGTGTAGATATGCATCTCTCAAGTTGGTTGATGCCACAAAACAATTGGGAGCAAACTCCTTACCAAAAAGATTATGTCCATCCGCAAATTCTTGTATCTGATAGATCTGTTTAGGATTTTCAAGTTTAGGATCAGATGGAACTTCCCTGAAGGCTTCTTGACCAAAAATATGTGGGAGTAGAAATTGCCCCCTCCTAGGGACCTGAATGATAACCTCTTGTTGAATAAGTGCCTTCTAAAGGGACGTCATAGCCAGGGCTTTTTCTTGATCCCTTGGGAGATTGGTTATTTAAAACCTGTTTGGGAAGTCTGAGAAAAGTCTAGATTGTATCTTTGTCTGATGATGTTCAGCATGAATGGGCTTGCCGTCACTTCCTCCCATTGAGGTAAGAAAGCTTGAAGCCTTCCCCTCCCCCATCGGAAGGCAAAAGTCATTGCTTCTTTGCCATCTGTTCTGGGGGCCTGAAAAGCACACCCCCTCTACCTCTCCCCCTCTGCAGGTTCCAGGGTCTCCTTTGACTCTGCTCTTTTTACTTTTGGGACTGCAGAAAAGGACAAAACTTCTTCCTTGGAGGCGCACTATTTTTCTTAGGCGGAAAGGCGTTCTTGTCTGCTGTCCCGTCTAGCACTGTTTCCAGTTCCAGGCCAAAATGTAGGCATCCTGTAAATGGGTTTCACCTTTGACACCAAGTCCCCTTACCCTGCCTTGAGCCATTAAGGCTTGTCTGGCTGAGTTGATAAGAGCCAAAAATCGTGCCGAAGGATTCAAACAGGTCCTTTATGGAGGTTCCAGCTTCTATGTGACCCTTTAATTGTTTCACCCCGCATTCAAGGTTCCTCGCAACCACTGTAGAAGCCATTGCCAGCTTCAAATTTGACAGTGACAAGTCCTACACCTTTCTCAGGAGGGAGTCTGCCCTTCTGGTCTGGCATCCTTGAGCACCCCATATCCTCAAAAGCAAGGTCAGCGCGTCTTGAGACCTGAGAAAAGGCAGCGTCAATATTTGGCTTTTTCTTCCAGACCAAAGATTTGTCCTCAAGGAGGAACCTTCTTTTGAAAGGCATGGAAAAGAAAACAGACCCCTTTACAGAAAATTCCACTCCTTAACGGTTTCTGTTAGCACTTTATGGACTGGGAAGACCCTGTGCTTAGCCTCCTCAAGCCCTTGGTACATCTTATGTATTTATAGCTGTGCCTTTTCCTCTTGAATCTCAAGGGTGGTATAAATTGCCTTTAGGAGATCATCCGCTTCTTCTAAGGACAATTTGTAATGAGAGGCCCTAACCCAGGGGCATATCATGAAATCAGTGGGCCAGTGTGTGCAAGATCAAAAGTGAGCCCTAGCCAGAGAGAAAATGAAAACTGTGGTGAGTACAGCGCGCCTCTGCAAAAAGTGGGTGTGGTTTAAATTGCACTAAATATTGCGTGTGGCTTAAAAGGGGTGTTATTAATAGTGTCTCAGATGATGACAATGTGCAGGATGCGTGTATGGCGGTGGGTAGTATATGCAGGGAGAGGAGTGTGGAGTGTATGGTGGTGGGCAGTATGTGCAGGAGAGCACTGCAGAGTGTATGGTGCTGGGTAGTAGGTTCAGGCAGAGGGGTACTGGATGATGAATCACATTATTTATTTTACTACATTGGAATATATGATGAAATAGTTCAACTTACCATAATGCAGAATCAGTGGGAGCCCTCAGTGTGTCACTTGCCACCGTCGCCTGGCACCAGATGCAGCGTGTCACTTGCCACCACCACCTGCCACCAGATGCAGCGTGACACTTGCCACCGCATGCAGCGTGTCACCATCATCGCCTGCCACCAGATGCAGCGGGTCACTTGGCATCTTTGCCTGCCACCCGATGCATGTCACTTGGCATTGCTGCCTGTCACCAGATGCAGCGTGACACTTGCCACCATAACCTGCCACCAGATGCAGTGTGTCACTTGGCATAGTTGCCCATCTCCAGATGCAGCCTGTCACTTGATATAGTTGCCTGCCACCAGATGCAGCATCTCACTTGCCACCTTTGCTTGCCATCAGATGCAGTGTGTCACTTGCCATCGTCGCCTGCCACTTGATGCAGCATGTCACTTGGCATCGTTGCCTGCCACTTGCCATTGTCGCCTGCCACCAGATGCAGAGTGTCACTTGCAACCTGTAGCCTACTACCAGATTTGGCGTGTCACTTGACACCCATAGCCTGCCACCAAATGTGTCACTTGCCACTGTCTCCTGACCCCAGATGTGTATCACTTGCCACCGTCGCCTGCCACCAAATGCAGCATGTCAATTGACATTGTTGCCCGCCACCAGATTCAGCATGTCACTTGGCATTGTTGCCTGCCACCAGATGCACCTGGTCACTTGCCACCATTGCCTGCCACCAGATGCAGTGTCACTTGTCACCATCGCTTGCTATCAGAAGCAATGTATCACTTGGCACCGTCACCTGCCACCATATGCAGTGTGTCACTTGCCGTCACCTGCCACCAGATGCAGCGTGTCACTTGCCATCACCTGCCACCAGATGCAGCGTGTCACTTGCCATCACCTGCCACCAGATGCAGCGTGTCACTTGCTACCCATAGCCTACCATTAGATGTATCGTGCTACTTGACACCCGTAGCCTGCCACCAGATGTGTCGATTGACACCGTCGCATGTCACTTTCCATCGCTGCATGCCACCAAAAGCAGTGTCACATGCCACCAGATGCAGCGTGTCACTTAACATCATTGCCTGCAACCAGATGAAGCGTGTCACTTGCCATCGCTGTCTGCCACCAGATTCAGTGTGTCACTTGCTACCTTCGCCTGCCACCAGATACAGATTGTCATTTGCCACCATCACCTGCCACCAGATGCAGTATGTCACTTGCTACCTGTAGCCTGCCACTCGATGCAGTTTTCAACCTTTCAATGTATAGCTATGAAGCCTCTACCCAGTGCTATAGACTAAGCCAGATCAGCTGGCATTAGAGTCTTAAAAAGGGAACCCTATAATCGGCACATGCGCAGTTGACAATAGGGCTCCCACCTCTTATGATAGTAGAATGCGCTACTGATGTGCTGATCTCACAGGAGGCGACCCAGCTCAAAGGATCTGACACAGCGGAAACAAGCAGCCTCTCTCCTCCCAGGGGCAGTGTGGCCCTGCGTCTGACAGGCCATGGACCGGTGCTGGTTTACAGCCTGGGGGTTGGGGCACCTGTACTTGGTGACAGGCGTAGCTGTAGTGCCGACACGTCTCATCCATGGGTGTGGTGCATACGTTGTACCCAAGGATGATACTCCTCTGGCTCAGAAGTGGATAACACATTGGCTAGTATACAAATATTGAACCCCCCCACCACCATTCCCAGTACAGACTATGCCTCCCCCCCCCCCCAATTACTCCCAATACAGACTTTTCTTAACTTCTGCCTCTCTGTACTCTGATGGACATGCTGAGTGCAACTTGCTGCTTACAGCTCACTGTCTGTTACAACACAACCCTCTGTTCTGAGTGTTAGCCTACTGCTTGCCCCTTACAGCTTACTACATGGATGTACAAGGTGATCAGTCAGGAGCTACTGTATGGACCTCCTTGGGCTGCTGACCTGCTGTGTGTGTAAAGTTCTGAGAAGCCTTCACACACACATATTCTCTCCTCATCTCCCATTCAGCAGCACAACTGAAAAACGAAACAGCTCACTGCTCACTACACATACCTGTGATTGCTGGACACAGCAGAGGAAGTCTTTTTCTTTCACAGACTGGTTTCCAGCTGACAGATGCAGGTCACAGAGAATCGAAGCTCAGGTAAAGCCTGTGAAGGAAGAGGTCTTTTTCTGTGTCCAGTCATCGCACACAGTGCAGGGGGCACACAGGAGGAGAAAGCAGTCACACTACACACTGCTGCGAGTACACAGCACGGCTCCATCATCCAGCTCTGCCCCCTGGAGTCCCTGAGATGCCGGAACTATGATCCAAGCATATGATCTGGCTGCCTCCACCTGAGAGCTGAAAATAAAAATAGGCCATCAATGCTCCTACCTCTTGGGCCCCTCTGACTGAAATCATGGGGCCCAAGGAAATGTTATGTATGTATTTTTACTTACTCCATGTGGGCAGTATGTGTCAGGGCACCGTACCATGTGGGCCTTCCTACCATGTGGACCCGTGTTCACTGCACACATTGATGACACGCCACTGGCCTAACCTCCTCTTCCTTGTCCTCCTCTGAATGCAGCACGGAAGAGGGGATACTCTCTCTTTCTTCCTCTAACTCACTCTCTACTGCTCTTCAAATTGGAGGGTGGAGGACTGGAAATGGAGCTCTGACTGCCCTGACTCCTGGGCTGTTTTTTCTTTAATAGGGAACTCACTAAACCCAAAGTTTCTGTCACTTCTTTCCTGGCTGAGGAAAAAAGCTCTTTACATTGCTGTGCAGATTCTTCTTTTACTACAGAGCGGTTTTGGCCAGGAGACCCTTAAAGTGGTTGTAAACCCTTACAAACCACTTTGACCTAAAGGTAAGCCTAGATTAAGGCTTACCTGTAGGTCCAAGAAATATCTCCTAAACCTACATGGTTTAGGAGATATTTGCCGAAAGACAGGCACAGCTGACAGCGGCGCGCAGGCGCACTGGGTGCACCGCTGTCAACGGCGATATGGCGCGAGTGGCGGCTCCCGTGCGCATGTGCAGGAGTGACATCATCGCGGCTTCGCCGAATGACAGCGGCAGAGCAGCGAGACCCACCGAGAAGATGGATGCTCCGGACTACAGGTGACAGCGGTGACTTCGCTGGCTCCTGTGTCAGGTAAGTGACACATAATGGACTACTATTCATGGTTCAGTGTTGGGACACTTACTTTTTAATATCTTTATAAATGATATTGGGTCTGGGATCAAAAGTAACATTTCCGTCTTTGCAGATGACACCAAGCTATGCAGTGGAATAACGTCCTTACAGGATGTCTCCAATTTACAAGCCGACCTCAATGCTCTGTCTAATTGGGCGACTATGTGGCAGATGAGGTTTAATGTTGAGAAATGTAAAGTTATGCACTTGGGGGCTAAGAATATGCATGCATCATACATGCTAGGGGGAGTACAACTGGGGGAATCCTTAGTGGAGAAGGATCTGGGGGTTTTGGTAGATCATAAGCTCAATATTAGCATGCAATGCCAAGCTGCGGTTTCCAAAGCGAGCAAAGTCCTTTCTTGTATTAAGAGAGGTATGTACTCCAGAGAGAGAGATATAATTTTGCCCCTGTTCAAATCATTAGCAAGACCTCATCTGGAATATGCAGTTCAGTTTTGGGCACCAGTTCTCAAAAAGGATATCGGGGAACTGGAGAAAGTGCAGCGAAGGGCAACCAAACTGATAAGAGGCATTGAGGAGCTCAGCTATGAGGAAAGATTAGAGGAACTGAATTTATTCACTCTTGATAAGAGGAGATTAAGGGGGGATATGATCAACATGTACAAATATGTAAGGGGTCCATATAGTGAACTTGGTGTCAAGTTATTCACTTTACAGTCAACAAAGAGGACAAGGGGGCACTCTTTACGTCTAGAGGAAAAGAGATTTCATCTCCAAATACGGAAAGGTTTCTTCACAGTAAGAGCTGTGAAAATGTGGAATAGACTCCCTGCAGAGGTGGTTATGGCCAGCTCAGTGGATTGCTTTAAGAAGGGCCTGGATTATTTCCTAAGTGTACATAATATAACTGGGTACTAACATTTCTAGGTAAAGTTGATCCGGGGAAAATCCGATTGCCTCTCGGGAGAACAGGAAGGAATTTTTTCCCCTGCTTTAGCAAATTGGATCATGCTCTGCTGTTTTTTTTTTTTTTGCCTTCCTCTGGATCAACTGTGGGTACAGAATTGGGTATATGGGCTGGTATGATATTAGTATATCATCTTTATTTTATTTTTTTGTGGTTGAACTGGATGGACTTGTGTCTTTTTTCAACCTGACTAACTATGTAACTATGCGATGCATAGTAGTCCATTATGCTTTACCTTTGCAGGGAACCAAAGAGGAAGTAAACTCATCAGGGTTTACTTCCTCTTTAACAGGTTCTTACAGGAGGGGCATTTTCTCCCTGAAGTAGCTCTCCTTGATTTGGTGGTGACTTTAGCCTGCAAAACATAACCAACCCCCCCCCCCCCCCCACCCCCCCTTACTGAGGTAGGAGGACATACAAGCACACCCTTGTGATGGAACAGAAACAAGTGCCACAAAGAAAAGAGAGAGAGAGAGAGATATGTACACAAGGGCCTGACCACGCAGCAACCTACATCGTCAGCTTTCCTGCATGCCTTCCCGGGAACACCGCTGGAGCGGTGAGAGGTAGTCAGGGATATCAACTTGTGATACATTGTTGTCACATGCTCTTTTATTTTGAAACACATTGTAAGTGTTTGGGCGGCACAGTGGTGTAGTGGTTAGCACTCTCACCTAGTGAATTGGCTTCTGTCCAAAATTGTCCCTAGTATATAAATGGGGACCTTGGATTGTGGGCTCCTTGAGGGTAGGGACCGATGTGAGTGTGCAATGTACAGTGATGGGGACAATTGTAGACACTCAGGTTGAACTGGATGGACTGATGTCTTTATTCAACCTTACTAACTATGACTATGAAGTGTGCAACTTAACCAGTTGCCGACCGCCGCACGCCGATGTACGTCGGTACAATGGCACGGGCAGGCATAAGGACATACATGTACGTCCCTTGCCTCCCGCGGGTCGGGGGCCCGATCGGGCCCCCGCCCGGTGCCTGCGGCGGTCGGTATTCGTACGGGAGCGATCCCGGACGAGGGGACGGCCATTCATTCATGGCCACCCCCTCGCGATCGCTCCCGACGAATAGAAATCCCCGGTGACATCACTTCCTCTCCTGTAATGTAAACACAGGAGAGGAAGTGATGTATTCTCTCCTCCGTGTCGGTATTTTTCGTTCCGACACGGAGGAGAGCGGATCAGTAAGTTGCACCAACACTCACACACACAGTAGAACATGCCAGGCACACTCACACCCCCCCTTTACCCCCCGATCACCCCCCCAATTACCCCTGCCCCCCAGTCACAGTGACACCAATGTCATTTTTTTTTTTTTTTTTTTTTGCATTGGTGTCATTTGTGACTGTAATAACTGTTAGGGCAGTTAGAGTTAGCCCCCTTTAGTTCTAATGTACCCCCCTAACCCCCCCAATAAAGGTTTAACCCCGTGATCACCCCCCGTCGCCAGTGTCACTAAGGCTGGGTTCACATTGCAGCGGTTTATGAGAACGAATGTGATTCGCACCGCACTGCAGTGCAAATCACATCCGATCTCTGTGCGATTCGAGTTCAGCCATTCGCCGCACCCGCCGCACCCGCCACACCCGCCGCACCCGCCGCAAATTCGCACGGGACCCTTTTTTTGGCCCGCAGCAGAATCGGATCGCATGGGTGTTCACACCATGCGATCCGAGTTTGCAGATCGCACTGCGATATGCGAACTGATCTGGGGGTGTCAGTAACATTTCACTGACACTCCCAGCAGTTCGCATAGGGCAGTGTGAACTGCCGCCGGGAGGCATGCGATGCGGGAACCCGCCGCGGATTCGCGGCGTTTCCGCATCGCTCCAGTGTGAACCCAGCCTAATAAGCGATCATTTTTCTGATCGCCGTATTAGTGTCACAGGTGACGCTAGTTAGGCAGGTAGGTATTTAGGTTCGCCGCAGCTTTTTATAGCGCCAGGGACCCCCATATACTACCGCATAAAGCCCCCTGATTGCCCCCTAGTTAACCCTTTCACCAGTGATCACCATATAACTGTTACAGGTGACGCTGGTTGGTTAGTTATTTTTTTATAGTTTCAGGGCACCCGCCATTTATTACCTAATAAAGGTTTAACCCCCTGATCACCCGGCGGGTGTCATTTGTGACTAATAACTGTTAGGGCAGTTAGGGTTAGCCCCCTTTAGTTCTAAGGTACCCCCCTAACCCCCCCAATAAAGGTTTAACCCCGTGATCACCCCCCGTCGCCAGTGTCACTAAGGCTGGGTTCACATTGCAGCGGTTTATGAGAACGGATGTGATTCGCACCGCACTGCAGTGCAAATCACATCCGATCTCTGTGCGATTCGAGTTCAGCCATTCGCCGCACCCGCCGCAAATTCGCACGGGACCCTTTTTTTGGCCCGCAGCAGAATCGGATCGCATGGGTGTTCACACCATGCGATCCGAGTTTGCAGATCGCACTGCGATATGCGAACTGATCTGGGGGTGTCAGTAACATTTCACTGACACTCCCAGCAGTTCGCATAGGGCAGTGTGAACTGCCGCCGGGAGGCATGCGATGCGGGAACCCGCCGCGCATTCGTGGCGTTCCCGCATCGCTCCAGTGTGAACCCAGCCTAATAAGCGATCGTTTTTCTGATCGCCGTATTAGTGTCACAGGTGACGCTAGTTAGGCAGGTAGGTATTTAGGTTCGCTGCAGCTTTTTATAGCGCCAGGGACCCCCATATACTACCGCATAAAGCCCCCTAATTGCCCCCTAGTTAACCCTTTCACCAGTGATCACCATATAACTGTTACAGGTGACGCTGGTTGGTTAGTTATTTTTTTATAGTTTCAGGGCACCCGCCATTTATTACCTAGTCTCACTAGTGTACCCCTAAATTTAGGGGTGTCTACTTTCCAAAATGGGGTCATTTGGGGGGGGTTTGTGCCATCTTGGCATTTTATGGCCTTCAAAACTGTAACGCCCTTAGAAAGCCTGAAGGCGGTGCTTGGTTTTCGGGGCCCCGTACGCGGCTAGGCTCCCAAAAAGTCCCACATATGTGGTATCCCCATACTCAGGAGAAGCAGCAGAATTTATTTTGGGGTGTCATTTCACATATGCCCATGGCATGCGTGAGCAATATATCATTTAGTGACAACTTTGTGAAAAAAAAAAAAAAAAAAAAAAAGTTTGTAATTTTCCCGCAACTTGTGGCAAAATATAAAATATTCCATGGACTCAACATGCCTCTCAGCAAATAGCTTGGGGTGTCTACTTTCTAAAATGGGGTCATTTGTGGGGGTTTTGTGCCATCTTGGCATTTTATGGCCTTCAAAACTGTAATAGGTAGTGAGGAGTGAAATCAAAAAATTACGCCCTTAGAAAGCCTGAAGGCGGTGCTTGGTTTTCGGGGCCCCGTACGCGGCTAGGCTCCCAAAAAGTCCCACATATGTGGTATCCCCGTACTCAGGAGAAGCAGCAGAATTTATTTTGGGGTGTCATTTCACATATGCCCATGGCATGCATGAGCAATATATCATTTAGTGACAACTTTGTTAAAAAAAAAAAAAAAAGTTTGTAATTTTCCCGCAACTTGTGGCAAAATATAAAATATTCCATGAACTCAACATGCCTCTCAGCAAATAGCTTGGGGTGTCTACTTTCTAAAATGGGGTCATTTGTGGGGGTTTTGTGCCATCTTGGCATTTTATGGCCTTCAAAACTGTAATAGGTAGTGAGAAGTGAACTCAAAAATTTACGCCCTTAGAAAGCCTGAAGGCGGTGCTTGGTTTTCGGGGCCCCGTACGCGGCTAGGCTCCCAAAAAGTCCCACATATGTGGTATCCCCATACTCAGGAGAAGCAGCAGAATTTATTTTGGGGTGTCATTTCACATACGCCCATAGCATGTGTGAGCAATATATCATTTAGTGACAACTTTGTGTAAAAAAAAAAAAAAAATTTTTTTTTTGTCATTATTCAATCGCTTGAGGCAAAAAAATAAAATATTCAATGGGCTCAACATGCCTCTTATCAATTTCCTTAGGGGGTCTACTTTCCAAAATGGGGTCATTTGGGGGGGTTTTGTACTGCCCTGCCATTTTAGCACCTCAAGAAATGAGATAGGCAGTCGTAAACTAAAAGCTGCGTAAATTCCAGAAAACGTACCTTAGTTTGTAGATGTGACAACTTTTGCGCAAACCAATAAATATACAATTATTGACTTTTTTTTTACCAAAGACATGTGGCTGAATACATTTTGGCCTAAATGTATGACTAAAATTGAGTTTATTGGATTTTTCTAATAACAAAAAGTAGAAAATATCATTTTTTTTCAAAATTTGCGGTCTTTTTACGTTTATATCGCAAAAAATAAAAATCGCAGAGGCAATCAAATACCATCAAAAGAAAGCTCTATTTGTGGGAAGAAAAGGACGCAAATTTTGTTTGGGTACAACATTGCATGACCGCGCAATTACCAGTTAAAGCAGCGCAGTGCCAAAGTGTAAAAAGACCTCTGGTCATTTACCAGCAAAATGGTCCGGTCTGAAAGTGGTTAAGGAAACCTATAATAAATCATTTTTAGTACTGGATTGCACTATGTGTATCTGTGTTCTCTGCTTGTGATGAGCAAACCTCTAGATTGATTACATGAAGAGAGCCCATACCCATTGCAAGTCAAGTGTATAACCCAGGATCATCTGACGGAGTGTATGCAGTGAGCAGACACCATCCATTGACAGATAAGCGTATAACCCAGTATCATCTGGTAAGTGCATTTCCTAGGGCAGTGATGGTGAACCTTGGCACCCCAGATGTTTTGGAACTTAATTTCCCATGATGCTCAACTACACTGCAGAGTGCATGAGCATCATGGGAAATGTAGTTCCAAAACATCTGGGGTGCCAAGGTTCGCCATCACTGTCCTAGGGGAATTGTGACATGTGCAGTGTGGAAGAGGCGATTGTTTTGAATTACAATCTGCAACATTTTTTCTGTGATGGAAAATCCTACATTTACATCTACCTCGTTTTATATATAAAGTGGACTTCATACTTCATACTTATTTAACTATTTTAGTGAACTTTTAACAAGTCCTAAAAACTTGTGGATTATTTTAGCTCTGCTAATTTTATGGTATTTGTTGCTGTGACATATTTCTGCTTATATGTTCACACCCCCCTGTAACACAGAGCCCCACTGTTCTGCTGACCTGCCAAGAGACATGATTTTAGCAGACAGCCGCAGGCTTACCAGAGGAAGGAAAAAAAAAAAAACAAGAAAGAAAGAAAATGAGGTACATCTGCAACTCTCTTACCTGGGCTTGGCTGGTGCTCTGGGCGCCCGCTTCAGCCATTCCCGCTGCTGGCTCTGTCTCCCCCATAGCAGGGTGCACAGTGGCTGCTGCTGCCATTCCAAGCCCCAACCAGAATTTCCACCTCTTCCTCCTGCGTTCCAGCGGCCAGAATCACCTGCAGCAAGCCCGTGCCGCAAATCTCGCCCGCTGAAATGATGCCGCCTGCCTTCTGGGACTCTGATCTGATATGCCGAGAGCTATGGACTGTCTCTCGGCATGCACACTGACCCCACACACCCGTGGCCACTGAGCACCTAGATGAGAAACCCCCCCCCCCGGCCCTCACCCCCCTGAACCAGAGCAGGAAGAAGGGAGCCAGATGAAAAGGCTGTCTCCCAGCTGCATGGTAAGGTTTGAGGCAAACCACATCCACAGGAGCTCTGTGTTTAGTTCCCCAAGATGTTTGGAACACTGTGTGTACCTAGAAGAATTGATGCTTGTTTAAAGCCAAAGCATAGTGACACCAAATATTCATTTGATTTGGATTTCTCTTCTGTTCATTTACTTTCCATTTTGTTAATTGATAAAAAATAAACTATGAACACATCTATTTCTGAAAACATTCTCAATTTACAGCATTTTTCACGCCTGCCTAAAATGTTTTCACAGTTCTGTATATATCTCACAAAAAAATCATTATTAAAAGAAATCACTTTCACACCCACCCAATTAAAAACTGAGAATGTTGTCAATTGCCATAAACGCACACAAAAAACCCTCCTAAACCTATTCAACCTAAGCAGAAACGAAACACCTAAACATTTCAACAATATACACCATCTCTATTCTATCCACTACTATCTCATATGAGAACGGATTACAAAGAACCTTTATAGTACAAACGCCCAGAGATTTATGCACTATAGGGCATGTTACAATTCCATAAAATATCCATTGTTAATATATGCCTTCAAGATTGTTCATGGGAATGGTATCCAACAAATAAACATGCTATTAAGCTGGTGAACTAGGTTCCAATCAGTCAATCGTAATGGTACATAGTAAAATATATGAGCAGCAAACAGGTGTATAATTGTAGAAGCACCTACAACCCCAATTCCAAAAGTTGGAATGCTGTGTAAAATCTACATACACAGAATGCAATTATTTGCTAATCTCAAACTCGAATTAGAAAACTTATCACATTTTTAACCAACACAATATGTGTAGAAAAAGTTGTGCTACTGTTGAAAACCAAAAAATATCCTTCTAAAGTAGCAGCTAGCATCAACAACGTAACCAATTATAGATAAAAAAAATAAAAATGCAGTGCTTCAAACAAATAAATAACCCAAAAGCTCACTCTAGGGGTAAGTATACAACTGGTGAATCACATAAATGTGCAAAAATACATTCAAAAGTGACAAGTGCATGTATAATGATAAATTAATTCATATAAACATGACGTGAACAAGTCTTTTATAATCGTGTGATATAAGCCAATGAAGGTCATGGTAAGTCTCTTAATAAATAAAAATAAAGTGCGTACAATCATGTGGTATATACAAATGAAAATAATAATAAGTCTCTAATGACCGCAATTTCATCCATAAAACTTCCTAAATAAATAAAAATATATAGTATATTGTAAAAAGCAGTGGAAGATGATTCTTCTGATAATAGGAATGTGTGAGGGGTTAGCTCGGCAGCGGGTGTGTGTGACCCCCTGGATGGGTTCACAACACAAAATCAGGCACAGCAGACAGCGTTGGAGGTGCAAAAAACAAAAGATGCGGTTTATTTATGCTACATACAGTGATACATATAACAGCCAAACAAAAATAAAACATGAAAATAAATCCTGGTCAGCTTGACCTCAAACTACACACTTAGATTCCCTGTCTAACAACTGAGTGCAGCCTTGTGCTGCACCAGTTCCTGTCTCTGTTGTAGAGGTTTGCCACACAGGCGTTAACTCACCGCACAGAACAGATACCACACTCCCCAGTCTATACAACACAAAACTGGTTCCAGGATGGAGCATCTCCCTAAGCATGCTGGGGTTTTTTGTAGAGGTCTTAATGAGCCCACTTACTTCAGCTGGGCTCATTAACTCTTCCCCTCTAATTGTAAAAGTCTGCATAAAGCCTGAATCTAGGGCACACATATTTCACATCCTGGATACAACCAGGTGACTTTACCTGCGTGCTGCCACAAATGATAGAACCCGACTTTACCACTCAATATTCAGGGATAAACATCCAAGACAGACACAACAGAAAGAATGAATACTCTTACCCCCAGGCGTGGACGCACACACCATACGGTGGTGGGTCAATGGAGCATGAAACAATAGTTTCCAATGAATTCTCCAGCCAGGACTGCTAGGGTCGAATGATCGAATGATATATATCTGCATCTGTATCCCAGAAGATCGATGGTGGATGTTCACAACAAGGGCTCCAGTTGTCAGGTGTTTTTAATCATTGGACCTACATCCAATCCCCAGCACAAATCATAAGAAAAGAAAAAAGAAAAAAGGGCCTCCACATGGTGCAGATGAATCCATGATAAAAAAAAGTTGTTTTATTCAATAAAATGAAAAGGTAAAAAAACTTACCAAACATCAATAATGATGTGTACATAAAGTGATCACAAAAAAAAAAAAACGGCAGCGTGATATAAAAACTAGTGTTCTTCTACTGGGGCATAAACTTGCTGCCAAATACCACGTTAATATATAGAACATACAAATCAGATAATGATTACTCAAAACAGTGACAGCTGGGACTGGTTAGTATTGCGGACTGCAATGTCCGATCAAACCCCTACCTAGATAGCAAGGCTAATCAGGAACGATAAGCGTCATCATCACTTGATCACAACCTTCTACTATGGCCACATGACGCCACATGTCCCAACTTTTTTGAAATTGGGGTTGAATATGATCTTTGGAATAGAAACAAGGTAGATAAAGCTGGCTGCAATCCACAGGTGATATGAGTATGATAAATATTAGAGGATAAAGACTCCAGCTCACTCCCATCACCCGCTTCTTTGGATGTCCCTATTGCACAATCTGATATATCATAGAAAAGTGCTTATGCAACATTTGTACATACAGGAAAGTATATTTTCATTGTAGTATATTATCTTTCATCCTTATTGTAGAAGAAATCATGCATGCCCCTTCCCCTCTACTCATCTAGTGTGAATATGTCTGAGTACTGCATTCACTTGGTCCAATTTGGTGCAAAGGAAATGACCAGAATGTGCTCCACCTTGATCCGGCAAACAAGAAAAGAGTTGTTTTTTTTTTGGGGGGGGGGGGCTTCCAGCAATCAGGGACAGAAAGTTGAGTCTTGCACAAGTCTTGCACCTCTCTTTCAGCTGCATTACTTCTGATGCTTCCCAGATGGTGTATGTAGAATGCTGCATTTCATTGTATGGCTGAATTCTGTCTGTGTACCCTTCCAGTTGAGGGGTCCAACATTGAAGGGTCAATAGCATTGCCTAATTTCCTATACTGAAGGGTGTCCAGGACACTTCATCAACCCAAATATCTGGCATCCACCATTACCATCAATCTTGAGACTGAGCCTGCTTGCCTCACACTGAGAAAATGTTAAGTGAAATGAAACTGGTTGTATACACACGGCTTGCCATTTAACACGCATGAAGAGCTGATGTAGTAAGGAGGGGTTTGGGTTCGTGGAGGACTGGGCCGACTTCTCAGTCGATAACGAGCACTATAGAAGGGACGGGCTGCACCTAAATGAGGAGGGTGCCGCTCAGCTGGGAATGAAGATGGCCAAAAAGTTGGAGGGTTTTTTAAACTAGGGGACGGGGTTAAAGATAGTCGCGGAACATATTCCAGAGGGTAGTATTGGGGGCACTAGTGGTAGGTTGACCAAATCACATAAACCCAAGGTAAATATAGTAGCAAGTCCTAGTCGCAATTGTGGAACACCCATTAAGAGGATAATATGGGACCGGTCTAAACTACGTGGCATGTTCACCAATGCCAGGAGCCTGGCGGACAAAATGGGTGAACTAGAGACACTGTTGTACGAGGAGGATTTGGATTTTGTGGGAATTTCAGAGACCTGGTTCCGCTCTCATGATTGTCTGGCAATCATTCAAGGGTATAACCCTTTATCGCAAGGATAGAGAGGGTAAAAAAGGGAGAGGGGTATGCCTACATATCAAGAATAATTTACAAATGAATGTGAGAGATGACATCACTAAGGGAGCTAGGGAGGAGGTGGAATCCTTATGGATTAGCAGCAAGGATGGAAAGTGTTATCATAATGGGGGATTTTAACTATCCAGGCAGACTGGGTGGAGGGAACCATACATTTATCTAAGACTCGTCAGTTCCTAAACGTCTTGCAGGACAATTTTATGGGTCAGATGGTAGACGCACCAACTAGAAATAAAGCGTTACTGGATCTACTGATTACCAACAATACAGACCTGATCATGGATATAGAAATATGGGGCAATTTACGTAACAGCGGTCACAGGTCAATTGGTTTCAGTATAGATCACACAAATAGGAAACATAAGGGAAATACAAAGACACTGAATTTCAAAAGAGCCAACTTCCCTAAACTACGAGCCTTGCTAGAAGGCATAAATTGGGATAAAATCTTAGGTACAAAGAACACGGAGAAGAGATGGGTTTGCTTTAAGAGCATATTAAATAAGGGCATTAGCCAGTGCATCCCAAATAAATTTAAAAGAGCGAACAAAAGTTCTGGATGGCTTAACTCCTGTGTAAAAATGCATATAAAAGCAAAGGGAGCCTTCAAAAAATACAAGGTTGAGGGATCATCATCAGCATTCAGACTTTATAAAGAATGCAACAAAAATGTAAGGATACAATAAGGACGACTAAGACAGAACATGAAAGCAGAAAAGAGCAAAAAAAATCCCAAAAAATTCTTTAAGTATGTAAACAGTAAAAAAGGGAGGACAGACCATATTGGCCCCATAAAGGAGGAAGGACATCTGGTTACAAAGGGTGGAGAGATGGCGAAGGTATTAAATTTATTCTTCTCCTCAGTCTTCACGAGGGAACGGGGGGGGGGGGCTTCAGTAACCAAAACTGCAGTGTTTATCCTCATGACACATCACAGGAAGCACCTCCATGGTTAACGGAGGACAGAATTAAAATTAGACTTGGGAAACTGGTGGTTGTAAACCCTCCTCTACACCTTTACAGCAATCCAATCTACATAGCACCGGCAGCTGATCTCTGCCTGTGAAAGTGCCCTCACAGTTGTCTTTGCTATGAAAATCTTGTTTATAGGTCCTGTGACGTCGCCCGCGCTTGCACGCTAGGTTTCAATCTGTGCCAATTCAGCTTCCTCTGTCTGCCGTGTCATTATCTGACACTCAGAACAGAACAGAGCAAATTGCGATGGTGCAGCATGTCCCCCTCCTTCCCTCATTGAGATGGCTCTGTTGCCATAGTAACGGCAATCGAGATTGAGGCTTGGTCACAACGCTACGGCGCATGCGCAACATTTCGGCAGGGATACGAACTAAGGGCAGAAATTACGTCCGCATCGGCTTCAGCAAACCGGAGAAAGAATGGAGTTAATGATACAGAAAAATCGAACTCATAAAAAAGGTACTTATCACGCTCCTTTGGACTAATTTCTATATCTGTTGCTTAGCAAGCAAAAAAAAACATTTAATTATTAGGAAAAAAAATTTTTTTGCAGGGTTTACTAACTCTTTAACATTAATAAATCACTGGGACCAGATGGTTTGCTCATCTGTCAATATGTATCCAGTACTCAACAAAACCCTGATGAAGTCATGTGACAGTGACGAACACGTACGGGATCACGAGGCACCGGAAGTGACGTGGGCGAGCTTGCAGCTCGTTAGTTATACAGTATGCCTGTTTGATACTTCTTATTGTGAGTACCTTGATTTTACTTTTACTGTTTTGTCAATAAACATTTGGAAATACTACACTATTGTGCATCCCTCTTTACTTCCCTTATGCCCCATTGCGAGTTTCATTGAACGGATACACCAGGGACAATAGTGGGACACATGCTGTTACCTTACAGCGGTAAGGTAAGGGTATATCTATACATTACTCTGCACAGGAACCAGGAAGTCACCTATCATCAGCACTTTATGCCAGAGGATTGTCACCAGCACCTTGTCATTTTATGTTGACACTGCTAATATACAGACACTTATTTACCTTGCACCTTATATGGACACTACTTATCTATTTTGCTTTTCTATGTTTTTATATGCCTTTTAGGATTTTACCTATTCCTTCAGGATTTATTGCAATAGTAGTGCATCTTCTTTTTGCGCACCGTTTTTTTTCACTTCATGTGCACACCACATGGATATATTTTCTATCACTGTTCTACAAAGAATCTTTTGTGTGTTTGATACACTTTTATTGTTTTATCTCAAGAAGTCGCAGGGCATGCAATTTCCTATGGATATATTTCCTATCACTGTTCTATGAAGAACAATTTGAGGGTTTGATATACTTCTATTATCTTATTGATACACGTTTATTGTTTTATCCAAAGAAATCGCAGGGCATGCGACACGTTTGAGCATTGCCTCTTTCAACCATATCTTTCATTGAGCACCTTTGCACTTTATTACGCACAGTATTTAGGTTCATAGCGCAGCACCACCTTCACTTTATATATTCTCTGGGTTCTGATATTTCCTTCAGTGTTGCAGCATATTGTTAAAAAACGCACACATTTGGTAGCACGGGAATATCATTGTATTATATAACTCCAGATATAAAACGATAATTCTCCCGCTCTACAAGACTCTGGTCCAGCTGCACCTAGAGTATGCTGTCCAGTTCTGGGCACCAGTCCTCAGGAAGGATGTACTGGAAATGGAGCGAGCACAAAGAAGGCCAACAAGCTAATAAAGGGTCTGGAGGATATTAGTTATGAGGAAAGGTTGCAAGCACTGAACTTATTCTCTTTAAAGAAGAGACCCTTTAGAGGGGATTTGATTTCAATTTACAAATACCATACTGGTGACCCCACAATAGGGATAAAACTTTTTTGCAGATGGGAGTTTAATAAGACTCGTTGCCACTCATTAAATTTAGAAGAAAAAGGTTTAACCTTAAACTACGTAGAGGGTTCTTTACTGTAAGGATGTGGAATTCCCTTCCACAGGCAGTGGTGTCAGCGGGGAGCATCGATAGTTTCAAGAAACTATTAGATAAGCACCTGAGGACCCGCAACATACAGGGATATACAATGTAATACTGACATATAATCACACACATGGGTTGGACTTGATGGACTTGTCTTTTTTCAACCTCACCTACTATATAGGTAGAAAGGCTACTGGCTGGGGCCCAGCTGCACTTTGTGCCTTGGTGCCAGACGAATCCGTCAAGCTGGATATTGAACCAGCCAACTGTGGGTGAGACGTGGCAGATTGCCCAAATAGCCTTCCGTGAGTTTTCCATTGCACCCACTCCCTTGCCACCTAACCCTGTCCTGGGAACCCACCTTTAGCCTGGGATTCAGTGACCTGAGATTTCAGGATCTCAAAGGAGTTGAAAGATCTCAGGTCCATCATTTCCTCATTAATGGCCAGTGAATGACCAGGCAACAAATCATGGATGACCCGTCCTTGGTAGGTCTTTTATTATGGCAAAAACTAGCTAGCTCATTTCATTGGCTCTCTACCCTCCCTGGAGCTCTTCAAGAGGAGACTTGCTACCTTTGAGAGGTCATGCCTGGAGCAGTCCTACTAGCCACGTAGTTTCTCAGACTTATCAATTGCTCATATCTCCGCTCCTGGATTTCAGACCTGAATATATATCTAAGTGGGGGCAAGAGCTAGGACTGCAATTCACGGAGAAGCAAGTGGAGAGACTTCATCTCGTCTAAAACTTCGGTGTGTATCAATCACCAGGAGGTGGGATATAAGGTGCTGACCAGGTGGTACTATATGCCTGTGAGAATCCATAAGATGATTCTGCTGAGCTCAGATTTGTGTTGGAGGTATGGGGAGGAACCGGGTTCTCTCCTCCACATCTTCTGGTCTTGCAGTCTTAGGATCACTATGATCTCTTTCACCATTATGAAATTCCAAGCAAGATCTATAGGAGGTCCATCTTGCCTCTGCTGCTCACAGAAGCAAGAGCTGCATCCCACTGTTTTAGGAGCAGACTCGGGCGCCGTGGTAGCCGTATGGTTGAAAAGAGTGGCCAAACTCAATGCAATGGAGGACTTTCTAGCCATGGACAGGGGCCTCTGAGAGAAGTTCCTCAGGAAATGGTTTTATTGGCATGAGTCTGTTCTGAGGAGCATGCGGAGCTGGTGACTTAAATCCCCTGGGAGCTGAGAGGATCCCGGGCATAAATTGTGGGACTGGCTGGAGGTCCTTCCCCCTTTTTTTTATGTCACTCCTTCCCTCTCTCTTTCTTTACTTTTTCTCGAGCTACTCTTTGATGCTTGGCCTTAAGGCCATACTTACTCTCTCTAATCTGAATAGCGTTGATGGTGTTAAACATCAAAAACTGTGTGGGATGCAGAGACTTCCTAGACCCTGTAGCCCATTGTCGGGTCTGCCCCTATATGTTTATCTCAACTGTGACATTGTGTTATGTGTGCATGTGATTTTGTTAATGGAGGTGACCCATTGCATGTTCAGTAATGTTGAGGTTCCTGTATCACCATATGCCGTATCTAAATAAACAATTGGAAACAAAAAGAAACTGGGTGTATAGTACTGCCCCAAAAGTCCAGAACCCTTATGCCAAAGGGATTGGTGTTGTGGCTCCTGGACTGTAGGGTCTGAACGTGGGAGTGGAGTGCCTGAAGCCTATCCTGAGGAAGAAAGACCCTAGACATTGCTGTATCCAAGGTCTTACCTGGATACTTCAAGCAGTGGGTTTGATGTGTGGATCGTTTGTGGATTTTAATCCATTTATAAATGTTGCTTCATTAGTTGCATTCATTATCCCAGATGTACATTATATATACATTTTTACTCCCCTGTGTTCTGCAGCATAGTGCACCCTGAGGGATACTGCCCCAGGAAGATGTCAAAGGAACGTATGTAGGGCGTCGCGCTGTGCTGGTTTAGTGCTTGCGGCGATGGAACTGTCAGAGAACATTCAGCTTTACTTTTATGCTCAAATACCAGTGTCAGGAGGACACCTCAGCTTATGAGTGAAATATTTTTTAATGAATTTTAAGTTGTTTAAAAGGTTTGCAAGATTTTCTCATTTTAATTTACAATGAGGATTTGAAGATCTGAGGAGGATCGATCATATGTGTGTGGTCTCTGCAGAGGTTCATTTTATTTAAGAAAATGCACTGCCTGCTGGTCACACCAGCATGATATTTGGTGAGTATTTTGGACATAAGTGGTGGTGGATGTGGTCATGAAAAGATATTGAATTCAACACTAAAGGACTTTTTATTTTTGCCATTTTTGTTTTGTTTTTTCTTTGAAGTTACAACACAACATTGGAGATCCCTTAAGGACATTTTTTGTGGTTATTTATAGAACCGCACAAATTTCACAGAGAGAATTTTCTTTTATACACATTTAATTGATTTCATGCATGTTATAATTAGTTGTGTGCATATCTAGTACACTAGTGAAGCTTAGTTTAGATATTCACAGGAGTCATATGGTTCACGGTTCGTTTAGTTTGATAGAGTTATTTTCCCTCATGTATCTGATTGCATTAGTTTGGAAGGATACATTTTTGCAGTAGCAAAGCTACACATTGCAGTATGTTACATATTAAAGAGGAACTGCAGTCTGCTCATATAATTTGTAATAAAAACATCTTTGCCATTCTGAAGCTTCCCTCCAACCACTTTGCATATTATTTTATATATACTGTAATTTTGCACTTGCCAAATATGCTACAGAAATCTCCCTCCATTGAGTCTGGCTGTAACCATTTTAACGGTGGGCAGCTGAAGCTGCTGCCTGTTCATTTCCTGGATTTATGCAGACACAGAGAGGCACACATCCAGCTCTGTAGCTTGCATTGGCCCTCTTATGACTCACCCCCCTTCCTTCCTGGCAAACTCTTACGAGAGAGAGCTGTGCATGATGTTATAAGCCTAGGCTAATGACCAGACAAGAAACAGGAAGTGGGCAGTAGAAGGTATTTAGGTATTTATTGGCTGAAAAAAAAAAGGTTTTATTATCCAAAGTTAAAACAAGGGCAGAAGATTTAATAGATGGAAAGTTGAAAAAACGACTTAAGGTATTTGGTATTACAGACATTCACTTTTTAATATAAACACTTATTTGTTTGCAGCATTGTTTTTTTTTTGTTTTATAGATGCACCCTGACAGTTAGGCCCCTTTCACACTGACGTCCCGTTCAGGCCCGCCTGTCAGTTTTTCAGGCGGACCTGAACGGGTGCTCCATAGAGCTCTATGGAGCGTCGGATGTCAGCGGTGACAAGTCCGCTGACATCCGACCCGCTCCGATCCGAAAAAGTGTAACGGAGGAAAAAGCTATTTTTCCATCCGTCTGCGGATCGGATCGGGTGATGACGGGCACTGCGGTCCGTCGTCATCCGATCTCCCATAGGGGAGAGCGGCGCTATGACAGGTCCGTCCCTGCACAGTATGCAGAGACGGACCTGTCATCTCCCTGCTCAGCGGGGATCGGCGGAGTGATCCCCGCTGAGCAAACGGATATACACGGGGCGGATCAGAACTGATCCACCCCGTGTGAAAGGACCCTTAAGCTGGATACAAATTATGCAATTTTTGTTCAGTTTCCTTTGGGTTTGCCTTCAACTGTGTGGTGCAGGGGCCCGTCTGATTGCAAACAATTTGAAGGTGTTTAGGTTTGACCTCATGTTGTGCGGGTTTGGTGGGTCTGGAGGAAAGTTGTACAGGATTATTGTATCAGGATTGTATGGCGTGTAGCCAGCTTTAGGAGCTTTTAATATTTGTATTGCTGCTATCTTGCTCTGTTGGCTTCAGGCTACCAAGGGTGGAGGGAGGCTGGATGATTGATTATACAGGCTGTGCTCACGATGGATTGCTCTTTGTCAGCATTAGGCTGCAGAGGGTGCATGGAGGCTAAATGATTTATTTCACAGGCTGCATTTAGGGTAGATTGCTCGTTGTTGGCTCTAGGCTGCTGAGGGTGTAGGGAGCCTGGATGGTTGCCCGCCTTAGGATTGATTGCTTCTGTCGGTATCTTGTAGTTAGCCCAGCGTTTCATTAATTGAGATAGCTTGATCAGGTGTCTGGTGTCCCAAGTTGTTTCTTTGAGGCAGCCATTTAAAACAGAGCAGGAAGCCCATTGGGGCAAACTGAGAAAAAGGAATGTCCCTTGAAGAACACCCTGTGACCCAGGACTCCAGGTGGACATTGCCATCCATCAGCCATTGACACTGGGAACGAGGAAGCCCTGACTTTACACCTGCTTGCTGGGCTATTAGAGCCATCTCCCTATTAGCAGTTAGTGGCACCGAGGTCCGGATTTTGTACCTGCAGCAGCTTATCATCCATTCATTTATTCAGCTGCACCCTTTCAGAAACTGAACTCACCCTCTCCCGTGGACTCCTATATATATATATATATATATATATATATATATATTTATATATATATTTAAAAACCACATATAAAGTATAAAAAAATGCTGTCCCCACAAAATAACAACACACAGCCATTAATATATAAACTGCTGCCAACAAAAGGGAGTACACCTCTAAGTGAAAATGTCCAAATTGGGCCCAAAGTGTCAATTGAAAAAGTCAAGTGTCCAGTGATGCAACTAGTCGGGAGGAGGAGCCTGTGGCGTTTCCAGCAGTGTTTTGTGTGCACTGTCAGCTTATGAGATCCCAGCATTATGCTCTATGCAACTGATCATTTCATATGCGATCTATCCTGCGGGGAAGCGTGAGTGAGGTTCAGCCTACCTAAATAGGGATCACTTCATTATACTATCTGTGCAATGGTCTTGTTTGAGCTTTGTTTTTTATGTTATAGAAGCCTGTTGAAAGTTGGAAGTTCATCCATGGGAATTAGCAGTGAAATCACTGAATGAACCATCTGTTACTCAAAAGACTCATTAAGGCTTGATTATCTAGTCCCACATATGTGAATTTATTGGCAGAGACTTTGGTTTGTACACAGTGGAATGTGATATTCTTTTACCTGTTGCAAAAGTTTGCCATATTGTTACCATTACACAGAAGGAATTTTATATAATTTATATATATCTTATATGTTGTATGGTTCACTACATGGTCAATATTATTCACTTGTCTTTGTACTCCTCACCTGGTTGCCGCCACACACGCTTGACACAATCTGAACCAAATAACTATCTTGGTCTCATCAGACCACAGGACATGGTTCCAGTAATCCATGTCCTTAGTCTGCTTGTCTTCAGCAAACTGTGGGCTTTTCTGTGCATCATCTTTAGCCACTTCCCGACCGGCGCACACCAATGTACGTCGGCGGAATGGCACGGCTGGGCAAAGTCTGTGAGTCGGGTCGCGGGTCCCAAGGACTCAATCGCTGTGGGGATACCCGCGATTGCCTCACAGAGAGGAAGAATAGGGAGATGCTAATGTAAACAAGCATCTCCTCATTCTGCCGAATGAAAGTGTCACTGATCTCTGCCCCCTGTGATCGGGAGCAGAGATCAGCGACATGTCACACGTAGCCATGCTCCCCCCACAGTTAGAAACATCCACCAGGACACACTTAAAACCTACACTGCCCTCTAGTGGTTAACCCCTTCACTGCCAGTGTCATTTACACAGGAAGCAGTGCATCTGTATAGCACCGATATGTGTCAAAAATGTCCGATGTGTCCACCATAATGTTGCAGTCATTATAAAAATCACTAATCGCCACCATTACTAGTAAAAAAAAAAAAAAAATAATAAAAATGCCATAAAACTATCCCCTATTTTGTAAACGCTATAACATTTGAGCAAACCAAATGCTTATTGTGATTTTTTTTACCAAAAATAATACGTATTGGCCTAAACTGAGGAAAAATTATTTTTTATATATTTTTGGGGGATATTATAGCAAAATGTAAAAAATTATGTTATTATGTTTTTTTTAAATGGTCACCCTTTTTTGTTTATAGCGCAAAGAATAAAAACCGCAGAGGTGATCAAATATGACCAAAAGAATGCTCTATTTGTGGGAAAAAAAGGACGTCAATTTTGTTTGGGAGCCACGTTGCACGACCGTGCAATTGTCAGTTAAAGTGACGCAGTGCCAAATTGCAAAAAGTGCTCTGGTCAGGAAGGGGGTAAAATCTTCAGGGGCTGAAGCGGTTAGAAGGGGCTTCCTTTTGGGATGACAGCCATGCAGACCAATTTGATACAGTATGTGGTGTATGGTTTGAGCACTGACAGGCTGACCCCCCCCCCACCCCTTCAACCTCTGCATCAATGCTGGCAGCACAAATACGTCTATTTCCCAAAGACAACCTGTGGATATGACACTGAGCACATGCACTCAACTTCTTTGGATGACCATGGCGAGCCTGTTCTGAGTGGAACCTGTCCTCTTAAACCACTGTATGGTCTTGACCACTGTGCTGCAGCTCAGTTTCAGGGTCTTGGAAATCTTCTTATAGCCTAGGCTATCTTTATGTAGAGCAACAATTCTTTTTTTCAGCTCCTCAGTTCTTTGCCATGAGGTGCCATGTTGAACTTCCAGTGACCAGTATGAAAGCATGAGAGCGATAACACCAAATTTAACACACCTGCTCCCCATTCACACCTGAGGCCTTGGAACACTAGAGTCACGTGACATCGGGGAAGGAAAATTGCTAATTGGGCTCAATTTGGACATTTTCTCACTGAAGACACAAACCCCCTCGGAATTTGCTGAAAAATGGCTGGTGGACACCATTGGGAATAAGCATCTCTCTCCTCTGTTCACAGTGGAGAGGGCCCATTGCATTCTTACCAGACCCCTACTGCCTGGCAACCCTCCTCGTCCATTCCTCATCCACCTACTTAAATACCGTGAGAAAGAGAATTGTCTTTGCAGAGCCAGTGTGCTGAAAGAGGTTTCTTTTAATGACACCAAAATTATGCTTTTCATACAGAGGTGCAAAAGAAACACTCCAGGTTCCAGGAAGTCAAAAAGTGGCTGCAACAACACCACCTGCAGTTCTCCATGTAGTATCCCACTAAACTTAGAGTTGTTGCGAAGGAAAGCCCTCTCTTCTTTGATTCTCCATGGGCTGCTACGGATTGGCTTGATGGACACTACAACAAATAATGACCAATCTGCCTGTCCCGTGATTTCCTTAAGTGTACGGTTTCCTGCTGGTTGCCTTTCGCAGTACCACCTCCTGGAGCCTTCAAACATCTGCTATTTAAAAGCCTTCTCCTTTTTCTACTGGCAAACATCACATCATCATTCTTCTTCCCTTTGGTTTTCCTCTATTGTGACTGCTGTGGAAGACGCACATACATAGTATGATAAGTCTGCCAGTTATGATTTCTCCCTATCTTTCCTCAGCTGGGAACATTTTGTCTGATTCTCAGGTTGTATTTTTCACCCATGTTCCCCTGGCTGCCCTTAGTCCCATGGTGTCTGTTCTGTTTAACTGTTATTTTGTATTTGGTTCCTTTTCGGACTATGTTTTGAGCTACCACAGCACCTGTACATATTCTGTGGCACCTTGACTCTCTCATTCTCCATGGGCTCCTATTTCCCAGGGTAACTGAACAACTATTTTACTCCACCTTACTTCTATGTGGGGTCACATAATTAGACTTGTGTCATGGAGCATGAGGGGTACCAATGACTTTGTCTGTAGGAGACGCATGCCACAGCTGATACTTCCAGGTTTCTGGAAAGGTGCTGCATACAAGTGGCCTATTTTACTTATTCCTCCCACGCTAGGATATGTGGTGGTACCAACTTCTCCTCTGAACAGGTTTAGGTGGATAAACGGGAAGATATGTTTTCTTATGCTCTAAATTATTTGACTTATGTTGTGTCATTGCTAATGTTTATTTGTCACCCCCCTATTTGCCTGAGGTACTCTGCTTGCTAAATGTATAACTGACAAACTGCTTCTTCCTGATTGAGTTATGGGGGACTTCAATACAGCTTTTGATGCATCTCAGGACAGGCTCCTACCTCCAGATCCACCATCCATGCTACACTATTTACCCTGGGTAACCTCTGCAGAGAGACAGGTCTTCATGACAATAAGATGTGCTGTTTTTGAGATATTATCCTAAACATGATTGGGTAACAGATGCAATAAACAATGTGCAATAAGCAAAATCAAACAATAGGGAATGTTCCAATGGCAAAGTGTCACTAGATAAGTGAAACTCTTATTGTGTAGAACAGTGTATCAAGTGAATTGTAACAAAATGGATTAAGGGTAAGCAAACTGGCGGACTATTTGCTACCATTGGCCGGTCTCAACTGGCTACCCCCTATGTAAGTGCGCTGTTGATTTATGTACTAATACTGCTGATATCTTAGAAGTCTTTAGGTCTATCAAGAGCTTTACTCTTCTCAAGTTACTCATACCACTGCTGACCTACTTACTTAGTTTCCTCGAGAGCATTACCTTCCCTTCTTTAGCCTCATCAGATGCTAGACACTGCCTTATTTTTGGAGGAACTTGAGATCACAGTAATGTCGCTTCCCAACAATAGGGCCCCTGGCCTGGATGACCTTCCAAAGAAATTTATATGCAATACTATGAGATACTTCTCCACACATTACTACATACCTACAACGAAGCTCTTTCTGCGGGTCTGTTCCCTTCCTCCATGACATAAGCCACTATAGTTATCATACCAACAAAGGGCAAAAATCCCTTATATCTGGAGTTCTATAGACCAATCTCGCTACTTACTACTAAGATACTTGCCGATTAAACAAAGTCATTTTGTCTATTATTCATCCAGACCAAACAGGTTTCATGTCTTCTCTTTCCACTGCCATTAATATATGGCATACATTCTTAAACTTACAGGCTCCTGTTGATAACTCTGAGAATAGGGCCCTTCTCTCTTTTGACACTGCCAAAGCATTTGATAACATAGAATGGGGTTACTTGTGGGAAGTATTAACACAGTTTGGCAACGTCTTCTGTAAATGGGTTAAACTACTGTCTACTTCTCCCAGAGCCTCTGTTCGGGTTAATGGGGAGCAGCCTTTCACCTTCCCCCTTTTCCACAGGATGAGGCAGGGCTGCCCATTATCACCCCTTCTATTTGCTGTGGCTATAAAGTCCCTGGTTACCTTGCTGAGGCAGACTTCTGAGGTGTGGAACTTTCGCAGGGGACCACACTAAGAGAAAATAACCCTTAATGTGGACGATATGCTACTGTTCCTTGTCGACACCTGGGCACCCTTATCCTCAGCAATGTCAATTATTATTGAATTTAGCTTTTTTACAAGCTAAAATTTAACTAGGACAAATTTATACTGCTCTCACCTAACCTGCTCTTCTAGTTGCTTCCCGAGGTGGGAGCAGACCAGTGCCCAGTGCCCTGGCCCAACTATACTCTCAGGGCACTATGAAAACATTTCAACAGCTCTGTGACATGCCCTTCATGCTCAGCGTCTGGCCATGTTCGCTCCCCTTCTCTTCTATGTCCTTATTTTACACTTTAGGCCAGGGAGAAACTACTAAAGGTCTCACCTCTCTCTTGGACATGTCCAAAGAGCCATCATTACTGGAATGGGGTTCTATCCATTCTGTATAATTTTTATTGACCCCGACCCCGTACTTTATATTTTAGGGTATGCAAGATCCTGTTAGCCATGACCTGCATTTATTACTCGCCATTATAAGAAAACTTTTCATTGCCCGTAAATTAATTGCTTCCTGATAGTGGTCTACAACCCCCACTGAGAGTGAATGGATATCATGAACAAATATGTAATGTTTTAAGAGCATACATAACACCTACAATTATAAAAATAAAATTATAATTATAAAATGATAAAAATACAATGCCCCACAATTTGGTGTAACTGGGTAGAGCTGATGTACCCTTTGCTTGCTCTGTAATTGTTAGGTTTATCCTGTCATTACCTGTGGGATAGCTACTAAGTCTTTTCTGAATACTTACCTACTGTAAATGTCATGTGTGTTTTGTGCTGCTTTCATTCACTCCTTCTGCATACACCTTCCAATACTATTATATGCTATGTCGTCCTGCATGGTGCACCATTCTTCTGTTTGTGTTTTTTTCTCCTGTTTTTTGTAAACCTCTTTTCTAAATAAAATCGGATTGAAAAAAAAAAAGAATCATGTTAGAGGAATCTTAATGTAAAAGTAACAAAAAGGAAATGGGTTGCTTCTCTCAGAACAGAGAGAAGACATTTGCTCCCTCAAGGTCAGACTTGCTGGGAGCTGGAGGGCTTTTTTATTAGTGCTGTCGTTACTTCTGTGTCCTGTAATGTATGAAAGAAATACATATTTGCGCATAAGGAAAAAAAATAGAAACAAATGCAAGCAGAACTTAACCACTTTAAGACTGCCTACCGAATATATACAAGCGGCACAGTGGTGTAGTGGTTAGCACTCTCACCTAGCAGTAAGAAGGGTCGCTGGTTCAAATCCCAACCACGACGCTACCTGCCTGGAGTTTGCATGTTCTCCCTGTACCTGCGTGGGTTTCCTTCGGGTACTCCGGTTTCCTCCCACACTCCAAAGACATGCAGGTAGGTTAATTGGCTTCTGTTCAAAATTGGCCCTAGTATATGAATGGGAACCTTGGATCGTGGGCTCCTTGAGGGTAAGGCCCCATGTGAGTGTGCAATGTACAGGGATAGGGACAATTGTAGACACTCAGGTTGAACTGGATGGACTGGTGTCTTTATTCAATCTTACTATGTAACTATATATACTGCATCAGGGCAGCTGTATTGCATTAAGGCTGGGTTCACACCGCTGCGGGGGGAGAACCGGATGTGATTCGCACAGCAAATCACATCCGATCTCCGTAGCGCTGCGAGTTCAGCCATACAGATAGTATGGCTGAACTCGCAGCGGTCCCGCAGCAAACTCGCACGGGACCCTTTTTTGGGTCCGCAACGGAATCGGATCGCATGGGGGTTCACACCATGCGATCCGATTCCTGTGCGAGTCGGCAGATCGCACTGCGATATGCCGACGGATCTGGGGGTGTCATTAACATAACATTGACACCCCCAGCCGTCCGCATAGGGCAGTGTGAACTGCCGGCGGGAGGTATGCGATGCGGGAAAACGCCGCGGATTCGCGGCGTTCCCGCATCGCAGCGGTGTGAACCTAGCCTTAATCATATATCTGTACATCATTTACTGCTAAAGATACTGTGGGCGCATGCCACCAGCGATCGTTCTCCAGAGAGGCAGAATGTAAACAAGGCAGATCGCCATTCTGACAGGGGAGGACACAGAGATCTTCTGTTCCTGCTAAACAGGAACATGGATCTCTGTGTTCACCCAGTCAGTCCATGCCCCACACAGTCAGCAAGCACCTCCTAGGGACACAATTAACCCTTTGATTGCCCCTGGTGTTAACCCTTTCCCTACCAGTGTCATTAGTACAGTAACTGCATATTTTTAGCACTAATCACTGTATTAGTGTCACTGGTTCCTAAAAAAAAAGTGTCAAAAGTGTCAGTGAGTTTTCGGATTTGTCAGCTGCAATGTCACAGTCCCACTAAAAATCACCGATTGCTGCCATTACTAGTAAAAATTCCATAAGTCTATCCCATAGTTTGTAGACACTATAAAACGTTTGTGCAAACCAATCAATATACGCTTATTGGGATTTTTTTTTAACCAAAAATATGTAGCAGAATTCATAATGACCAAAATTGATGAAGAAATCTGACTTTTTACATTATTTTATTAGGTGTGTTTTAGAACAGAAAGTAAAAAATATATTATTTTTTCAAAATTGACGCTTTATGTGTGTATAGCGCATAAAATAAAAACCGCAGGGGTGATAAAATACCCCCCAAAAAAAGGACAAAAATTTTATTTGTGTACAGAGATTGGCTGAAAAAATATACTTTTCTTCTATCAATTATCAATACAGAAGATTCTCTAGAAGAGTTAAATAGCTTCCTGCCCTTAAAGAGAGGCACTCAGCATTTTGGGAGGGTTAGGCGACAAGTCACGGATAGATGACAAGAAAATGAAATAGCAAAAAAACTATTTTGTAACTCTCTTAAAAAGGCACTTGAAAACATCGTACAGGTCTCATGAAGGTCTCACTCCCAGCAATAAACACAAATATTAGCCCTGGTTCACACTGATGAAATTTCTGGGGCGTTCCAGAATCACATGACAAGTTAAATAACAAGAGCCTGTTAGCATATATGCAGTGCAGTTGTGATTTCATTTTGAAAAGGGTCCTGTACAAGGAGTTTGGTGCAATGCTGTGCGATTTTGTGGTCTATAGATTTCAATGGCATCAAAACTGCATCTGTGTTCTTTTTTGATCCATTTCACAATGTGATTTATGCTGGTTGTTAGGAGCTGGCACCGCCTAACAACCAGAGAGCTGTCAGCATTAGGGATGAGCTTCGTGTTCGAGTCGAACGTACGTTCGACTCGAACATTGGCTGTTCGTGCGTTCGGCGAATTCCGAACGTTTTGGCCGTTCGCGTCAAAATTCGAGTGACGCGCGCGCGGACCACAATGCACTGCGTTGGCGCAGTGCATTGCTGTCCGATGATTGGCCAAGCATGCACTGTGACCCTGCATGCTTGGCCAATCGCAGCGCCGGCAGCGAGGAGAGCCATGATTGGCCACAGGCATCCTGCCCGTGGCCAATCATAGCTCAGACTGTGTAGTGCACGCCCCACACTATATAAGGCCGCCTTTAAGGCGGCCTCCTGTAGTGTGTTACTTTGCATCTGAAGCAGTGGGTGTTCTGTGTACCTTCAACACAGTACACACCAATCGTTTTTGGCTGATTTCCTATCTTGCTGCTGTGTAGTGGTTGTTGTCTGTGCCCTGACTGCAGTATACACCACTATATTCACCTCACCTATATAGCTAGTGATCTAGCTTTAACCACTTAACAACTGCCCATTGCCGATTAACGGCTTCAGGGCGGTTGTTTAACTCAGAGAGGCCGTTAATTAACGGCCTCCCAGAATTCTGCTCTCGCGTGCCCCGAGGTGTGCGCACTCGAGAGCATCCATGACCGCCGGGTCCATAGGACCCGGCGCATCACGGTAAACGGCCGCTCATAGCGGCCGTTTACCACGTGATTGCTCCGTCAAATGACGGAGTGATCACTTGGAAACAAACCGGCGTCATGTTATGACGCCTGTTCCTCCCTCCCCTTTCTGTACCGATCAGTACAGCGGAGGGGAAAGAGATCGGTGTCAGCAGCGATGTGGGCTGCATCTGCAGTGCCCACATCGCTGCTCACCGAATTTAACCCCTCAATTCCCTGCCAATACTCTGCAATACCAGTGCATACTCTGCAGTACCCTGCCATTACTCTGCAGTACCCCGCCATTACTCTGCAGTACCCCGCCATTACTCTGCAGTGCAGTACCCCGCCATTACTCTGCAGTGCAGTACCCTGCCATTACTCTGCAGTACCCCGCCATTACTCTGCAGTACCCCGCCATTACTCTGCAGTGCAGTACCCCGCCATTACTCTGCAGTGCAGTACCCTGCCATTACTCTGCAGTACCCCGCCATTACTCTGCAGTGCAGTACCCCGCCATTACTCTGCAGTGCAGTACCCCGCCATTACTCTGCAGTGCAGTACCCTGCCATTACTCTGCAGTGCAGTACCCTGCCATTACTCTGCAGTACCCTGCCATTACTCTTCAGTACCCCCCATTACTCTGCAGTAACCCCCATTACTCTGCAGTACCCCCCAATACTCTGCAGTACCCTGCCATTACTCTGCAGTACCCCGCCATTACTCTGCAGTACCCCGCCATTACTCTGCAGTAACCCCCATTACTCTGCAGTACCCCCCAATACTCTGCAGTACCCGCCATTACTCTGCAGTACCCCCAATACTCTGCAGTACCCTGCTATTACTCTGTAGTACCCCGCCAATACCCCGCCAATACTCTGTAATACCCTGCCATAAATTGCCATACCCAGCCATACTCAGAGATACCCAGCCATACTCGGTGATACCCTGAAGTACCCAGCCATAGACGCCCCCCACCCCTCACCGCCCTCTGGTGCTTCTACCAACTCGCCAGTACGATCAAAGCCAGAATCTTTTTTTTAATTTTTTATTTCAGGCTTCCCAGCCTAGAGGTGAGATGTGGGGTCATATTGACCCCCCAGATTTCACTGTAAAGAGGACCTGTCATCCCATATTCCTATTACAAGGGATGTTTACATTTCTTGTAATAGGAATAAAAGTGATCAAAAATATAATTTTTGGGAAAAAAAATGTCAAACTAAAATAAAGTAAAATGAACAATAAAAAAATAAAATAAAAATTAAAGCGCCCATGTCCCCATGTGCTCGCATGTGCCACACATGTGAGGTATCGCCGAGAATGTTAGAGCGAGAGCAATAATTCTAGTCCTAGACCTCCTCTGCAACTCAAAACATGTAACCAGTAAAAAAATATTTAAAGCGTCGCCTATGGGGATTTTTTAAGTAGCGACGTTTTGCGCCATTCCACGGGCATGTGCAATTTTGAAGAGTGACATGTTTGATATCTATTTACTCAGCATAACTTCATCTTTCACTTTATGCAAACATTGGGCTAACAAGTGGTTAATAATAGAGCTTGCAGTCAGTAGTGTTAGGAGATAGTGCGTGCTGTCTGCGTGCTCTGTACCCAGTACATACCGCTATAATATAGGGCAGGCCCCTACTTTCAAACATCCAACTTACAAACATCTCCTACTTGCAAACGCAAGGAGACAGCAGCAAGTGAGATGAAAAAAGATGGACGACAAAACAAAATTATACAGGGGTGATAACCCTTCCCTATGTTTTCCAAAAAGCTTAAAGATATTTTTTTTGACTGGAGCTACACTTTAAAAATGTACCGGTTGAAAATGACAAACAGATTCAACTTAACACAACAAACCTACACAGTCCCTGTCTTGTTTGCACCGCCTGTATACTGCTGTTCTGAGTATATAGGGCCTGGGGGCCACACGCATTTCCTTTTTTTAATATGGGTACGGGGTTCCCCTTAATATGTGTACAAGACCCAAATAGGCTGGTAATGGGCAGGGAGGGCTACCCATGCCATTTTTCTGAATGATTTTCAACCATATTGCAGGAACCAGATATAACATTAAAACCGCAAGCAGTTTTAAATGGTGTTATTTCCGTTTAATGTCATTTTGTGCAGGGACTGTTCTAAACACGGGAAACACGTGGCACTTCACAGGCATTCTATAGACACCCCCCAGGCACCATATTTAAAGGAATATTTCACTTTTTTTTTTTCACTTTAATCGTCATTAAAATCACTGCTCCCGCCAAAACGGTAGTTTTTAAAACTTTTTTTTGCAGTGACCCATGTCCCCTGAGGCAGGAGGCAGGTCGCCAAACCCTTTTTAGCACACTATCTTGCATATTAGCCGTTAAAATTAGCACTTTCCAATTCGAACGTTCGAGTCCCATAGACTTCAATGGGGTTCCAACGTTCGTACCGAACGCGGGGGTCATTCGCAAGTTCTGGTGCGAACCGAACCGGGGAGTGTTCGGCTCATCCCTAGTCAGCATCATGGATGAGTCATTGGATGTTAAGAAGTCGATGCCCCCCCCCCCCCATCCTGGCCTGTATGCTCCAATAAGGGCCTGGTATGGATTTTTTTCCATGCCGGCTCTTTTGTTTACATTCTGCTGTCAGTGTTGAATCCAGCTAACAGCAGAGATGACTCATCATTGTTAGGCTTCATGTACACGGGACGTTTTTACAACCTCTGCTGAACAATTTAACCTGACAGGCAGTAAGCCACGTTTAAAACTTCCGTTTTGCTACATTTACATGCAGAGTTTGTGCTTAGAAATGTAGTGGATGACATTTTGGATAAAATGTCACACGTATGTAAATTTAGTTTTTGCCTCAGAACAATAGGGGTTCTGAGGGTTATTGTGTAGGTAGGCCTTAACACCAGTCTGGCCAGACTGTGTTTGGAAGTTCTGCCTGGTCATGTGAGCGGTGAGGTGCACATGACAGGTCAGAACCAGGTCTGGTTGGATGTTTAGGTATCAGCCTTCTCGGAGCCAATCAGTGGGAGTGTCGGAGCCCGCTGAGGAGTCTGGGAAGGGGTACTTAAGGGGTGTGGAGGGGAGAGGTGTTCGTGAGACCCGTGTTGTCTGTTCTGGATCCAGGACCGGGGTAGCCCCGTAAGGGGTCCCGGTCACGGGGTGTTCCTCATCCCGCAACATGTTGCTGTTAGTGGCCCCTGATAGACCTGTCTGGTCTGGAGTAGGGATCCGTCTGTTCCAGAGTCTCGGACCCGGTTGATCCAAGGCGCAGTAACTGAGGGAGGATTCAAGGTGTCCGGGTGTGCTCTCGGCTTGGAGAGGCACCACAGGTCGTTGAAGTGACTGGGGGGGGGACTCTTCGGAGGAGGGCCGGCAAATGGCATCCTGGGAAGTAGAGGTCGACCGATATGGGTTTTTCTTTGGCCGATGCCGATATTTAGAAATCGCCATGGCCGATATATGATGCCGATTTTTTTGGGCCGATATGTTAGGCCGATTATTTATTTTTTCCCCTTCATCTCATAAAATCTAACAGACACTGGGGCGTTTTTCAGGCGCTTTAAAATAGCGCCTGTAAAGTGCCTGCAAAACGGCTCCCCTGCAGTCTGTGTGGAAGCCCCGAGTGCTTTCACACTGAGGAGATGCGCTTGCAGGACGTTAAAAAAAAAAAAAGTCCTGCAAGCAGCATCTTTCGAGTGGTGTATACCGCTCCTGCCCATTGAAATGAATGGGCACCGCTGCCGAAGCGCATGCAATGCGATTTGGCAGTGGCGCTTCACAGGCACTTTTAACCCCTTCCTGGGCTGCTAGCTGGATTATAAGTGCCCCGCTAAAATGACGGTAAAGCGCCGCTAAAACTGGCAGCGTTTTACCGTCAACGCCTGCGCGCTCCAGTGTGAAAGCAGCATTAAGTGATACAGAAAATTTCTTACATTTATTAAACAAAACAAACATCCAAACAGTTCACTTGTATGTATAATTATATATATATTTATTTTTTTTATTATTATTTTTTTATATATATTACACAAAAACAGGTAATCAAAACTTTTGGATGGAAAAAATGGGCTAACTTTACTGTTTTTTTATTTTTTAAATCTGTGTATTTTTTCCAAACAAATTGAGTTTGAAAGACCGCTGCGCAAATACCGTGTGACATAAAATATTGCAACAACCGCTATTTTATTCCCTAGGATCTCTGCTAAATAAATATATATAAGTTTTGGGGGTTCTAAGTGAATTTCTAGCAGAAAATACAGGATTTTTATTTGTAAGCATCAAGTGCCAAAAAAGATTTAGTCTTTAAATGGTTAAACTGAGAACTCAGATGAGTTCATTCATTCAAGTGTAAACATTGTATCTTTTTGATCTTTTCTTGGCAGACTGCCCAGAGAGGAGACAAGTCACTTCACACAAGTCTCCAGGCAACTTGCACTGACTTCTATTACTGAAGTCATTTGCTAATCGCGCTGAATATATCATCGGCCTTTTTTAACAGCACAATCGGCTGATGCCGATTAATTAAAAAACGCCAAATATCGGCCGATATATCAGTCGACCTCTACTGGGAAGTGCCTGGTTACTGAGTTGGGAAGGACATTGACGAATTCACACTTTTCCAGTAGCATTGAGGAGATGCAGGTATGGAGGAAAAAGGTTCCTGTTCACCCTTAGTTGATTGTTTAACCACTTTCAGACCGGACCATTTTGCTGGTAAATGACCAGAGGTCTTTTTACACTTTGGCACTGCGCTGCTTTAACTGGTAATTGCGCGGTCATGCAATGTTGTACCCAAACAAAATTTGCGTCCTTTTCTTCCCACAAATAGAGCTTTCTTTTGATGGTATTTGATTGCCTCTGCAATTTTTATTTTTTGCGATATAAACGTAAAAAGACCGCAAATTTTGAAAAAAAATGATATTTTCTACTTTTTGTTATTAGAAAAATCCAATAAACTCAATTTTAGTCATACATTTAGGCCAAAATGTATTCAGCCACATGTCTTTGGTAAAAAAAAAGTCAATTATTGTATATTTATTGGTTTGCGCAAAAGTTGTCACATCTACAAACTAAGGTACGTTTTCTGGAATTTACGCAGCTTTTAGTTTACGACTGCCTATCTCATTTCTTGAGGTGCTAAAATGGCAGGGCAGTACAAAACCCCCCCAAATGACCCCATTTTGGAAAGTAGACCCCCTAAGGAAATTGATAAGAGGCATGTTGAGCCCATTGAATATTTTATTTTTTTTCCTCAAGCGATTGAATAATGACAAAAAAAAATTTTTTTTTTTTTTTACACAAAGTTGTCACTAAATGATATATTGCTCACACATGCTATGGGCGTATGTGAAATGACACCCCAAAATAAATTCTGCTGCTTCTTCTGAGTACGGGGATACCACATATGTGGGACTTTTTGGGAGCCTAGCCACGTACGGGGCCCCGAAAACCAAGCACCGCCTTCAGGCTTTCTAAGGGCGTAAATTTTTGAGATCACTTCTCACTACCTATTACAGTTTTGAAGGCCATAAAATGCCAAGATGGCACAAAACCCCCACAAATGACCCCATTTTAGAAAGTAGACACCCCAAGCTATTTGCTGAGAGGCATGTTGAGTTCATGGAATATTTTATATTTTGCCACAAGTTGCGGGAAAATTACAAACTTTTTTTTTTTTTTTTCACAAAGTTGTCACTAAATGATATATTGCTCATGCATGCCATGGGCATATGTGAAATGACACCCCAAAATAAATTCTGCTGCTTCTCCTGAGTACGGGGATACCACATATGTGGGACTTTTTGGGAGCCTAGCCGCGTACGGGGCCCCGAAAACCAAGCACCGCCTTCAGGCTTTCTAAGGGTGTAAATTTTTGAGTTCACTTCTCACTACCTATTACAGTTTTGAAGGCCATAAAATGCCAAGATGGCACAAAACCCCCACAAATGACCCCATTTTAGAAAGTAGACACCCCAAGCTATTTGCTGAGAGGCATGTTGAGTCCATGGAATATTTTATATTTTGCCACAAGTTGCGGGAAAATTACAAACTTTTTTTTTTTTTTTTTTTCACAAAGTTGTCACTAAATGATATATTGCTCACGCATGCCATGGGCATATGTGAAATGACACCCCAAAATAAATTCTGCTGCTTCTCCTGAGTACGGGGATACCACATATGTGGGACTTTTTGGGAGCCTAGCCGCGTACGGGGCCCCGAAAACCAAGCACCGCCTTCAGGCTTTCTAAGGGCGTTACAGTTTTGAAGGCCATAAAATGCCAAGATGGCACAAACCCCCCCCAAATGACCCCATTTTGGAAAGTAGACACCCCTAAATTTAGGGGTACACTAGTGAGACTAGGTAATAAATGGCGGGTGCCCTGAAACTATAAAAAAATAACTAACCAACCAGCGTCACCTGTAAGGCCGCGTACACACGCGCGGACTGTTCGCCCAACTTTGTCCGCTGAACAGTGTTTGGGCGGACAGTCCGCTCGTGTGTGGGCTTTCAGCGGACAGTTTCAGCGGACAGTTGGACGGACAAGGTTTTTCGGAAATTCCGTAAAACTGTCCGCTGAAACCTTGTTTCAGCGAACAGTCCGCTCGTGTGTAGGCTTGTTCGTCAAACAAAGTTGCGCGCATGCTCAGAAAGGATTTTCACGCCGAAAGCTATAATGCAGTGTATAGGACGTCGTATTTTTTGTCCCGTCGTGCGTGCCGTTCACGTCATCGCGCACGGTTTCAGCAAACTGTTCGTCCGTCGTGTGTGGCCATGTCCGTCCATGCTAAGTTTGAGCGGACTGTTTGCCGAAACTGTTGGACGGACAAAGTTGGGCGAACAGTCCGCGCGTGTGTACGCGGCCTAACAGTTATATGGTGATCACTGGTGAAAGGGTTAACTAGGGGGCAATCAGGGGGCTTTATGCGGTAGTATATGGGGGTCCCTGGCGCTATAAAAAGCTGCGGCGAACCTAAATACCTACCTGCCTAACTAGCGTCACCTGTGACACTAATACAGCGATCAGAAAAACGATTGCTTATTAGGCTGGGTTCACACTGGAGCGATGCGGGAACGCCACGAATGCGCGGCGGGTTCCCGCATCGCATGCCTCCCGGCGGCAGTTCACACTGCCCTATGCGAACTGCTGGGAGTGTCAGTGAAATGTTACTGACACCCCCAGATCAGTTCGCATATCGCAGTGCGATCTGCAAACTCGGATCGCATGGTGTGAACACCCATGCGATCCGATTCTGCTGCGGGCCAAAAAAAGGGTCCCGTGCGAATTTGCGGCGGGTGTGGCGGGTGCGGCGAATGGCTGAACTCGAATCGCACAGAGATCGGATGTGATTTGCACTGCAGTGCGGTGCGAATCACATCCGTTCTCATAAACCGCTGCAATGTGAACCCAGCCTTAGTGACACTGGCGACGGGGGGTGATCACGGGGTTAAACCTTTATTGGGGGGGTTAGGGGGGTACCTTAGAACTAAAGGGGGCTAACCCTAACTGCCCTAACAGTTATTAGTCACAAATGACACCCGCCGGGTGATCAGGGGGTTAAACCTTTATTAGGTAATAAATGGCGGGTGCCCTGAAACTATAAAAAAATAACTAACCAACCAGCGTCACCTGTAACAGTTATATGGTGATCACAGGTGAAAGGGTTAACTAGGGGGCAATCAGGGGGCTTTATGCGGTAGTATATGGGGGTCCCTGGCGCTATAAAAAGCTGCGGCGAACCTAAATACCTACCTGCCTAACTAGCGTCACCTGTAACACTAATACGGCGATCAGAAAAATGATCGCTTATTAGGCTGGGTTCACACTGGAGCGATGCGGAAACGCCGCGAATCCGCGGCGGGTTCCCGCATCGCATGCCTCCCGGCGGCAGTTCACACTGCCCTATGCGAACTGCTGGGAGTGTCAGTGAAATGTTACTGACACCCCCAGATCAGTTCGCATATCGCAGTGCGATCTGCAAACTCGGATCGCATGGTGTGAACACCCATGCGATCCGATTCTGCTGCGGGCCAAAAAAAGGGTCCCGTGCGAATTTGCGCCGGGTGCGGCGAATGGCTGAACTCGAATCGCACAGAGATCGGATGTGATTTGCACTGCAGTGCGAATCACATTCGTTCTCATAAACCGCTGCAATGTGAACCCAGCCTTAGTGACACTGGCGACGGGGGGTGATCACGGGGTTAAACCTTTATTGGGGGGGTTAGGGGGGTACATTAGAACTAAAGGGGGCTAACTCTAACTGCCCTAACAGTTATTACAGTCACAAATGACACCAATGCAAAAAAAATAAAAAAATGACATTGGTGTCACTGTGACTGGGGGGCAGGGGTAATTGGGGGGGTGATCGGGGGGTAAAGGGGGGGTGTGAGTGTGCCTGGCATGTTCTACTGTGTGTGTAGAGTGTTGGTGCAACTCACCGATCCGCTCTCCTCCGTGTCGGAACGAAAAATACCGACACGGAGGAGAGAATACATCACTTCCTCTCCTGTGTTTACATTACAGGAGAGGAAGTGATGTCACGGGGGATTCCTATTCGTCGGGAGCGATCGCGAGGGGGTGGCCATGAATGAATGGCCGCCCCCTCGTCCCGGATCGCTCCCGGACGAAAACCGACCGCCGCAGGCACCGGGCGGGGGCCCGATCGGGCCCCCGACCCGCGGGAGGCAAGGGACGTACATGTAAGCCCTTATGCCTGCCCGTGCCATTCTGCCGACGTACATCGGCGTGCGGCGGTCGGCAACTGGTTAAGTTTTGAGTCAACGTGCTGACTGCCATGATCTCTGGCTAGAGATCTGTTCAGCCTTGAAGTACCCAGCTGCGAGTGGCTACTCTCTGGCTGGAACTAGAGACTTTGCTAGACCTGCAGTTCAAGGTGCCTGAGTTATTCCCCCGTGGCCTCTGTTCCTTAAGAGACTGTTATTGAAAGTTGTTGTTGCACAATAAACCCTTTTAAAGAGGACTTCATCTGTGTCAGTGTTCAAGTCATTGGGTATCAACCCTGGGAACCCTTAGACGTGGAAGAGCAGGCCAAGAGAAGGTAAGTGGTAAGCCCAATAAGTCAAGGCCGCCCTGCAATGGGTTATGGCCGCTACAGAAACATTTAAAAAAAATAGCCAGAAATTAAAAATGCCTGTAAACGAATCACGTTTAGTCGAGTTTAGAAGCGTTTGCCACTTGAAATGCCTCTAAACTCAGCTTCTGAACCCATTTTTTTGCATTCCAAAAAAAAGCCTCTGAACTCAACTGCCTAGAAACTACTGTAAACGACCATGTGTACATGTACTGATAAGATAACAGAGGAGAGTTCAGGAGTAGGTGAAAAAAATGCCCAACTGCTCCTAAATGTCAGTTTAGCAGCAGCAGTGTACATGAGGCCTTATAAAACGGGCAGGTGTCGGCTCCCTAACAACTGATAACTCGTCCCTGCTGCTGACAGCAGGGAAGAGTCGCAGTAGTAAAAACTTGCATCTGAACCGCATAAACTCACAGTAACACAGCCCTTTAAAAATTGCACTGGAACCTGCTTTAAATTGCACTGCATCAGTGTGAACCTCGCCTTAGTGACCAGCAAACAAGTACACTGCACACCTTAAACTCTGTACACCAATACATAGAACACTGGGCAGCGATCAGCCATACAGGTCACTCTGGCACACCAGACATTTCTCTACTTCCAGAGTTACTATCATTCCATGCAGCAAATCATGTGCCACGACAGACTATTCGAAAGCTAGCTCACAAAATTATCTCACAACTTCACACTGTTCTTGAGACCCACACCACAAGACCTTCAAATGTCAAACCTTCACCTCCACTGAACCCATCTGCTACTTCATTTTCTCCTCAAACACCCGGTATTGGATACCACCATCTCTAGGAATGGTAAAGGATCATTTGGCAAGACAAGGCCTCAAGGAACTGATACATCGGTCATTGCTAAGTGCATTACCTACAAAAAACTAGCTAACACTGTCCTTATAAAGTTTGATGATCGCCCAGAGAGCTATAAAAGCTGGAGACCCACCTTTAAGGCAGTAGTTTAGGGACTTCAGCATCCTACCTATGCATGAACTTGATTTGGTAATCAGATGGTTAGGTCATTGAACTGAGTTAGGAAAGTTAAAACAGGGTCATGTTAATTTAATAAAGACTGCGCTGGAAAAAGCTCAATGTGAGCAAAAAGTGTAAAAAAAATAAGATTATAAAACCTTAAAATTTAAATAAAGTCACAATGTGGCCCAGAATCAATAAAATAAAATGAGTGATTCCTTTAATATGTGCATAAACAAATACCCTAAGATATATATATATATATATATATATATATATATATATATATATATATAACCTGCAATAACAAATGCTGAATGGACCTTTAAATCATAAAGTATAAAATACACCGCAAGGTGAAAATATGCACGTACAGATACAGTGAAGTGACACTCAATATACACTTCTTGAACTTGAAATTTGCGAAGCAAGACCAACATCGAGTCTCCTCTCCACTTTTCTTCTTTTTAAAATTCATGAAAGACAGCCAGAGCTAACAAGGATCCAAACATTTCAATTATTGACTCTATACCAAGTCTCTTTTAAACAAGACTATTTCCACTGAAGATCTTACACCTGTGATTTAACATGTCAGATCACTGCTGAGGAAGTATTAAACAGTCACATCCAGTAATCATATCTAAATATAGTGAGCTATGGCTAACCAGTGCTAAAATTTTCTGGTGAAAGTGTTTCCCCTGGCACAACCAGAGAAGCATATCTGGATGTATGCAGTTTTATATGACCAAAGCAGTTATTCGTTTGCCACTTCAGAGTTCTTTGACAAGTTCAAAGCAAGGGGAGGAGTAATGTTCTACACCCTGCACACATGTGGGCACAGTAGAAACCACAGGAAGAATAACCAGTTGGAGAATTGATTATCTCATACATAAACGGACGTAGGGCTCCCGGCGCTCAGCTGACTGTCAGTTCTCTCTTCCTCTGGCTCACAGCTCCAGTGGGTGGCGCATAACCTCCCGCTGATGTCAGCCGGGGAGGAGGGGAAGAGAGAAGAGAGAGAGAGCAGGCCGACAGTCAGCTGAGCATCAGGAAGCTGCACTCAAATAGGTACAATCCCGGGGGGGGGGGGGGAGGGGAAGGGCGGGGCACTTCTACGAGCAGACAGGCAGGGAGGTGAGGGGGGACGAAAACAGAGGAGACACAAACACAGGAGAGCAGGGCTGTGGATGACACTACTTTGACTACGGTCAGGGCTCGGCAGCGCTGATATATCATGGTCAGCGTACAGGGGGCGGGTATAGCCAGGCAAGATCAGCCAGGTTTTTTAGGTGATACAGGGATTACACAGCACAAGCACTGTGCTGTATAACATGCTTTAAGGAAACAGGATCTATTTTTTTGGGGGGGGGGGAAGGTTAACAAACGCTTTAAGTGCACTCAAATACCTAATGACAAAGAGGAAATCCCTGCCCTGGAAGAAATATGTTACATGACTATAAGGTTTTCAGAGACATTTCTACAACCGTGGCTGGGGGCAGGGTTGTGGGCGTGGTTGGGGCAGGGAGTTGCCCGGGGAGAGTAGGTTTCAGCACCTATTTTCTGAGAAAAAAAAAGCAGTGTGTGTGTGTGTGTGTGTGTGTGTGTGTGTGTGTGTGTGTATATATAAAAAAAAATCTCAAAAAGGGAGTACACCCCTCACATTTTTGTAAATATTTTATTATATCTTTTCATGTGACAACACTGAAGAAATTACACTGTTAGTGCATGGTGTACAAGCTTGTATAACAGTGTAAATTTGCGGTCTCCTCAAAATAACTCAACACGCAGCCATTAATGTATAAGCCGTTGGCAACAAAAGCAAGTACACCCCTAAGTAAAAATGTCCAAATTGGACGCAAAGTGTCAATATTTTGTGTGGCCACCATTATTTTTCCAGCACTGCATTAACCCTTCTGGGCATGGAGTTCACCAGAGCTTCACAGGTTGCCACTGGAGTCTTCTTCCACTCCTCCATGATGACATCATGGAGCTGGTGGATGTTAGAGACCTGGCACTCCTACACCTTGAGTTTGAGGATGCCCCACAGATGTTCAAAAGGGTTTAGGTCTGGAGATATGCTTGGCCAGACCATCATCTTTACCCTCAGCTTCTTTAGCAAGGCAGTGGCTGCCTTTGAGGTGTGTTTGGGGTCATTATCATGTTGGAATACTGCCCTGCAGACCAGCCTTCTGAAGAGAGGGGATCATGCTCTGCTTCAGTATGTCACAGTACATGTTGGCATTCATGGTTCCCTCAATGAACTGTACCTTCCCAGTGCCGGCAGCCCTCATGCAGCCCCAGACCATGACACTCTCACCACCATGCTTGACTGTAGGCAAGCCACATTTGTCTTTGTACTCCTCACCTGGTTGCCTCCACACATGCCTGACACCATCTATCTGAACCAAATAAGTTTATCTTGGTCTCAGACCACAGGACATGTTCCAGTAATCTATGTCCTTAGTCTGCTTGTCTTCAGCAAACTGTTTGCAGGCTTTCTTGTGCATTATCTTTAGAAGAGGCTTCCTTCTGGAATATCAGCCATGCAGACCAATTTGATGCAGTGCGTGGCGTATGGTATAAGCACTGAAGGCTACCCACCCACCCCTCCCCCCCTCCCCACCCTAATCTCTGCAGCAATGCTGTCAGCACATATGTCTATTTTCCAAAGACAACTTCTGGATATGACGCTAAGCACATGCACTCAACTTCTTTGGCCGACCATGGTGAGGCCTGTTCTGAGTGGAATCTGTTCTATTAAACCTCTGTATGGTCTTGACCACCATACTGCAGCTCAGTTTCAGGGTCTTGGTAATCTTCTTATAGCCTAGGCCATCTTTATGTAGAGCAACAATTCATTTTTTCAGATCCTCAGAGAGTTTTTTGCCATTGGGTGCTATGTTAAACTTCCAGTGACCAGTATGACAGCGTGAAAGCAATAACACCAAATTTAACACACCTGCTCCCCAGTCACACTTGAGACCTTGTAACACTAACGAGCCACATGACACCGGGGAGGGAAAACTGATAATTGGCCCCAATTTGGACATTTTCACTTAGGGGTGTATTCACTTTCGTTGCCAGTGGTTTAGACATTAATGGCTGTGTGTTGAATTATTTTGAAGGGACAGCAAATTTACACTGTTATACAAGCTCTACACTCACTACTTTACATTGTAGAAAAGTGTCATTTCTTTAGTGTTGTCACATGAAGATATAATAAAATATTTTCGAAAATGTGAAGGTGTAATTTACTCTCCCCGGGCAACTCCCTGCCCCAACCACGCCCACAACCCCACCCCACCCACAACCCTCAGCCACGCCTTCCTCAGAGGTGAAAAATATGCAGTTGCCAAATAGTGGGTGTGATCGAGGCTCAGAAATGTGCATCACTGAAGGCCCATGGTTCAGAAAAGTGAATAAACACAGAGTACAGGACTCAGGAGTATGCATTGTGCAGTGCATATCATACAGAGTCCAGTAGCCATAAACATGTACAGTACACATTAAAAAAGGTACAGTATGTACCATACAGCACAGCATAGAGACTATGACCCTTTTCACTTTATATTTAAACAAAGGGAGAAAGATCCCGCTCTAGACAGAAGTTCTGTGAAACACACGCCCTGTTAGAGCAAATAGGTGAAGGCTCTGCAATGGATCAAAGTGCAAGAAAAATCCTGGATGGCCTCACACCGATACAACACCTTTATTGTGAAATATAAAATCCAAAACAGACAGTCCATGCTATGTAGAGGTAGAGGCAATAGCCAAGGCATTTCACATCGTAGGTCTGTGCTTAACCATAGCTAGTGTAACATTGTTTGACTGTGCATATAAATAGGGGTAAATTGCCAATCAAAAGAATTTTCATCAACCCCCCCCTGCACAATCAAGTCAAAACAAGGAACACATGAAGCAGGTGCAGGCATGTAAGGCACCTTATCAAGGAAACCATCCACAATCTGCATCCCCTTCAGAGAACATCCCATATGAAACAAGACCACAAGAAAATAATGCTTTCATAAAGAGATAAATTAAGATTTAAATTAATATTATACCAAATCACATTAAATTAAATGAAATTAAAGATTTCATATGTTTCATTGTGACAATCTATAAAACAATTAATATGCAGATCATAAACTAATTGATATACAGATCATAAATCACAGATAAAACAAGAATGTATAATTAAAATAATTGTTGGAAAATATTTTTTGTTCCAATGACATGTTCACAAGAAAAATAACGGAGAATTGTTATGAACATACTGTATTTAACACATGAACACCCTCGCTTGTGGGGGGGCCTTTGATAGACTTGTGAATTAAAATGAAAGACCCTTTGTTAGTTCAGAAAAAGAAAAGGTAACCTCATGGAAAGTATGAATGTATAATTATACATGTAGTTACTTGACATATACACTATTAATATGACACGAGGAAGAATGAGATAAATAGATCAATCAGTAGAAAAAAAATCCATGGTATTGTTAGTCATATCAATCATAGCAATTAATAATTAATAATTTGACATATGAATTTCAAGAGGGAAAAAAAAAAAAAAAGGAGGACAAAAAGGCGAGATATAATTACCATGAAATAAATGTATAAATGACAATATAAAGGGACCTATAGTCATACTAAGTTACACTAAAAACGTGTCTCACTTGTAAAAGTGAGACACGTCCCACTCAAAGTTAAGGCCTGCTGGTTTTCTAATATTTAAATTGAACATCCAATAAATTTCTTGCTTACACAAAATTCTGAATTTGTCGCCACCTCTGGGTGGTTTAACTATTTTTTCCATACCCCTGGGTGAACAAACTGGACACATCTTTGTGGTGATGGTCATACCATTTGTAAGACTTCCCCATTGTAACTGAAAGGACTTTTAATAAAAGAACAATATGCACAACTGTTAATACTGCATTTAAATGTACCCTTACATTTTAGCCAATGTGTAGGATGTGCTCGTGTAAAGACTGGGTGACAGCCATCTGCCAAGCAAGAATTTTTTTCTACTGGTTGATCTATTTATCTCATTCTTCCTTTTGTGTCTCATATAGATTAGTTGGGAAAATATATAATCTAGATATATAAACTTGCGCTGATGGTGAGAAAAAAAATGGGTGATATAAAAAATGAATGAAGCTGCTATACACAAAGTGCTAGACACCTGGATGTAATAATAATAATAATGAAAATAATAAAAAATAAAAAGTTAAATAAAAATTAAATAAAGAATGAAAAAGTGAAAATAAAAAAATTCCAGTCTGAACATACTTCACTATTGGTCCCCCCTTTTTGGGTACCTGTTTTTGTATGGCTGAGTATTAACGTTAAAGGATCGTTTATCATCTCATCAGTGAACCTGCCATCCTGCAACATCCTCTGAATATCGCTATAAGTCTATTTTGACTCTCAGACTGCAAAGCTGGTTGTCATTGTGATTTGGTGAGTGGGGACACATGTGGGGGTGTCTGTGTACACCTAAAAATTGATCTGCAACATTTTCTCTCATTTTCTGCACACCAGACGTGAAGCATTCCCTGCATTTTTTATTTATGAAGCACATTCACAGTTTTATATGGACTTTATGTTTGTGTCATCTTATTATGGATTTTTGTTTGTGAGCGCTGTATTTATATTTTATTCATATAGATTAGTGTAAATATCAAGTAACTACATGTATAATTATAAATGTATACTTTTCATGAGGTTTCTTTTTTTTTTCTGAACTAACAAAGGGTCTTTCAAGTCTATCAGAGGACCCCCCCCCCCCCCCCAAGCGAGGGGGTTTGTGTGTTAAAGACAGTATGTTCATAGCAATTCTCCGTTATTTTTCTAGTGAACATTTCATTGGAACAAAAACATTTTTCCAACAATTATTTTTATTATACATTGTTTTATATGTGATTAATTTATGATCTGCATATTAATTGTTTTAAATATTGTCACATTGAAACATACAGTACAGACCAAAAGTTTGGACACACCTTCTCATTCAAAGAGTTTTCTTTATTTTTATGACTATGAAAATTATAGATTCACACTGAAGGCATCAAAACTATGAATTAACACATGTGGAATTATATACTGAACAAAAAAGTGTGAAACACCTGAAAATATGTCTTATATTTTAGGTTCTTCAAAGTAGCCACCTTTTGCTTTGATTACTGCTCCGCACACTCTTGCCATTCTGTTGATGAGCTTCAAGAGGTAGTCGCCTGAAATGGTTTTCACTTCATAGGTGTGCCCTGTCAGGTATAATAAGTGGGATTTCAAGCCTTATAAATGGGGTTGGGACCATCAGTTGCGTTGTGCAGGAGGTGGATACAGTACACAGCTGATAGTCCTACTGAATAGACTGTTAGAATTTGTATTATGGCAAGAGAAAAGCAGCTAAGTAAAGAAAAACGAGTGGCCATCATTACTTTAAGAAATGAAGGTCAGTCAGTCCGAACAATTGGGAAAACTTTGAAAGTGTCCCCAAGTGCAGTGGCAAAAACCATCAAGCACTACAAAGAAACTGTCTCACATGAGGACCGCCCCAGGAAAGGAAGACCAAGAGTCACCTCTGCTGCGGACGAAAAGTTCATCCGAGTCACCAGCCTCAGAAATCGCAGGTTAACAGCAGCTCAGATTAGTGAACAGGTCAATGCCACACAGAGTTCTAGCAGCAGACACATCTCTAGAACAACTGTTAAGAGGAGACTGTGTGAATCAGGCCTTCATGGTAAAATAGCTGCTAGGAAACCACGTAGAATAAAAGGGGGGGTTTTTCATCTGATTCGTCCGTCACTTGAGATCCGGTCCACAGGTGTCATATTGTCCTCTCCTGGCCTTACCACAAGTTTGTTGTTTTAAAAGAGCCAGCTTGGTGGACGCAGAGGATGTATTTCCAAAGCGAGGCTTGGTTAGCTGTGACACAGTTATGTGTGAGAGACGACCACGCTCTTTCATCAGGCTTCTGAGTCTTCTATGTTCGCCGAAGCGTTGTCTCAGTGTCCTTATGGTTCTCCCCACATAGAGGAGAACCATAAGGACACTGAGACAACGCTTCGGCGAACATAGAAGACTCATTGAAGGAGGTATAGACCCACACAGTGTGCCACAACATTTCTCCCACTTCCACAAAGGCTCTACTATAGGCCTAAAGGTATGGATCATTGAACAGATTCCAAATCATCTCCCCCCGACGGAGAGATTCAAAAAACTGTGCGCCCCGTGAAACATTCTGGATATATTCCCTGGATATTCTCTCCCCGGGGGGAATCAATGAATCCATCGAAATCGCCACGATCCTCTGATTTTGCCTATAGTTCCCCACCCACTGCTCCCCACTATTATAACCTGGTATAGCATATCGTTCATACATACATTTCCCTTCCTGTACCGTCCGTGCACTTTATGTTAGTAAAACTTATTTTGTAAAGAATAAGGCCTTACATACAACAGCCTTTCCCTGATTCTTTTATATAGATGTTTCACACAACCAAGGGATTATTCTTGTTAGTTGACAAACCCGTTGATTTTATTAAGCGCTTTCTTTTACCGTATTTGACTGTTATGATAAGATGCATTAAGTTACTATTATTGTGATGTTTTTTAAAATCAATCGATCGGTGGATTGACGACAAACCGACCGATTTGTATATGTTTTTTTCCTGGTAACTAGATACCAATCATTATCCCGCTATCATTTTCCCCCCTCCTTTTTCTTCCCATCTTTCCTTCCCAGACTTACCTAACCACTACAGGCAGCATAAAGTATATATATTCCCATTGCTCACATACTATGCTGCCTTCTCCCCCCCCCCTTCCCTTTTTCTTCGCCTCAATCTTCCCTCTAACCCCCCCCCCCGCATATTTCTTCACTGTACATCTATCCTTCCATCCCAATCTCCACAATATACCCCAAACACTACCATACATATATTATTCCCCCTCTTGTTCTTTCTTCTTTCCCAGTTCCCTGAATTTGTTTCCCTGAATTTAAACTTATATACATTTTTTATATTTTACATATCATATATTTCCTCTATAGATTTTAGATATATTTTTTACATGTGCATGTACACATAGATGCATGTGCGTATGTATACATATATACTGTATGCCAGGGGCGACATAATTTATTCATATATCATTCATATATAAATTTACCTACATCCATGAGTTTGTTATTTATTTTATTATTTTTTCCATCTTGACCTCATTCGCTTCCCCTTTCTCTATATACTTATCCATTATTTTTCACTTTTTATCTTTTTATTTATTATATATTTTTTTATTTTTTATTTTGATTTTTAATTTATTTATTTTTATTTTTATTATATATATTTTTTTATTATTTTCATTATTATTAATATTTTCATTTTTCTACTACTTCACCTTTTAGTAATTTTCCTTTTCCCCCCCGAATATCTCCACTTTCACTCACTGCATATAATTTGTCCATTCTCAGTAATTCCCCCCGTTTTTTAGTTTAAACACCATAATGTACTCATGCGGTTTCCCTACTAGCTTTTTTCAACCACTTCCCACTTCCCTATTATTTGTTGTCCTTTTTTACCCCCTTATTTACTACCTACTCCCGTAGTTAACATGCAGTTTCACTCTTCATCCCATGGTTTATATGTTATCTTGTACCCCTCGGCCCCCCCCCCTTTTTTCTCATTTACAATTCCACCTTCTCCTCCGATATGCTCCCTTATTCTTCTTCCATCCCCCTCATATCACACATTTTACAATATACACTTTGATAATCTTTCCATATGCTTTATTAATAACATGCCCACACATTTATACATTATGTCTGTTTAGATGTCTCAAATTATTGTTCCCTCTCTTCTGTCCGACTGTCCCCGCCTGCCTGCTCGCTTCATCTGTATCTATTACATCCTTTCCCTGTTGTCTCCTCCCCCATCTTCCTGATTCACGCCCCACCCAACCTATTCACACACCATCTGTACCCCTACCCCGTAGCCACGCCCACTTTCCGCCCAACCACGCCTCCTGTTTCAATCTCTCCTCCTCTATTTAAATCCCTGTTTCCCCCTTCTCATCTGATTGGCCTGATGAAAGAGCGCGGTCGTCTCTCCACCTCGACCCGAACGCTCAGGAAACGCGTCGCCCGCCGTGACGTCACAACCCCGCGACCCGCGTGTCACAGCTAACCAAGCCTCGCTTTGGAAATACATCCTCTGCGTCCACCAAGCCGGCTCTTTTAAAACAACAAACTTGTGGTAACGCCAGGAGAGGACAATATGACACCTGCGGACCGGATCTCAAGTGACGGACGAATCAGATGAAAAACCCCCCCTTTTATTCTACATGCCTTTTTATGCCTTGGAAAATGTGAGTGCATAATCTCTTTGTTTTACCTGTGAATAAATAGCTTTTTAAAAATCTACACCCAGAGGCGCCCCCTTCTTCTTTTCTTTTTCTGCAACAGTCTAGGAGCCTGGTTTCAGCTCCCTGTGGTGGCAGCCCTGCATTGTGAAAGTCCCACTCAAAGAACGAAAGACACTTTCATGGGACTTGAGAACTAAAAAGTTAGAGTATATTATTATCTGATCTTTTGCGCCTCTACTTGTCGTGCTAGGAAACCACCGCTGAGGACAGGCAACAAGCAGAAGAGACTTGTTTGGGCTAAAGAACACAAGGAATGGACATTAGATCAGTGGAAATCTGTGCTTTGGTCTGATGAGTCCAAGTTTGAGATCTTTGGTTCCAACCACCGTGTCTTTGTGCGACGCAGAAGAGGTGAACGGATGGACTCTGCATGCCTGGTTCCTACCGTGAAGCATGGAGGAGGAGGTGTGATCGTGTGGGGGTGCTTTGCTGGTGACACTGTTGGGGATTTATTCAAAATTGAAGGCATACTGAACCAGCATGGCTACCACAGCATCTTGCAGTGGCATGCTATTCCATCCGGTTTGTGTTTAGTTGGACCATCATTTATTTTTCAACAGAACAATGACCCCAAACACACCTCCAGGCTGTGTAAGGGCTATTTAACCAAGAAGCAGAGTGATGGGGTGCTGCACCAGATGACCTGGCTTTCATAGTCACTGGACCTGAACCCAATCGAGATGGTTTGGGGTGAGCTGGACCGCAGAGTGAAGGTAAAAGGGCCAACAGGTGCTAAGAATCTCTGGGAACTCCTTCAAGACTGTTGGAAAGCCATTTCAGGTGACTACCTCTTGAAGATCATCAACAGAATGCCAAGAGTATGCGGAGCAGTAATCAAAGCAAAAGGTGGCTACTTTGAAGAACCTAAAATATAAGACATATTTTCAGTTGTTTCACACTTTTTTGTTCAGTATATAATTCCACATGTGTTAATTCATAGTTTTGATGCCTTCAGTGTGAATCTACAATTTTCATAGTCATGAAAATAAAGAAAACTCTTTGAATGAGAAGGTGTGTCCAAACTTTTGGTCTGTACTGTATATAGTCTTTAATTTAGTTTTATTTAATGTGATTTCTTATAATATTACTTTACTTATCTCGTTATGAAAGCATTATTCACTTACAGTCTTGTTGTTTCATATGGGATGTGCTCTCACGGGGATGCAGATTGTGGATGGTTTCCATATTGTGGATGGTTTCCTTGATAAGGTGCCTTACATGCCTGCACCTGCTTCGGAGTTCTCCTTCATGTGTTCCTTGTTTTGACTTGATTGTGCCGGGGGGTGGCCTTGATGACAATTCTTTTGACTGGCCATTTACCCCTATTTTTATGCACAGTTAAACTAGCTATGATTAAGCACTGACCTACGGTGTGAAACACATTAGCTACTGCTTCTACCTCTGCATAGCATGGACTGACTGACTGTTTTGGATTTTATATTTCACAATAAAGGTGTTGTATCAGTGTGCGGCCGTCCAGGATTTTTCTTGCTCTCCTGTTATCTTTATACTAGGCTGTATTTTACATACTTTGACCACTGCACTCTGTCAGCTGTGATGTACCCTTGACTGCTGTGATGTATTTTGCATGCTCTCAACTGCTGTAATAACCATATGAAAAGAAATAAGAGCAAGATATTTGAAAACTAAAAGTCCTACTCCCTCAGCACTCACGGTGAAACAAATTGTAGCTGCTGCTATATTAATCAAAAAGAACTCACAAATGGAGCCCAAGACAGTCATCAAATGGTGAACCGCACTAAGGCCCTAGCAGCACTTTATTGTTTTTAAAACCTAAACATCTAACTGTTAGTTTAAATTTGAAATGTGATACAAAATATCAAACTGCACCCAGTAAGAAACCTTATAATATATATATATAATCATTTTCAAACTGAAAACGTAAATGGTATCATATATGCCAGAAACACAAAATACAGTCCTAGCACTGCTAGGGCCTTAGTGCGGTTCACCATTTGGTGACTGTCTTGGGCTCCATTTTTGTGTAATAACCATATACAGAGTGGTCGGATTATGCAACATATAGCCCGTGTACAGACTGCAGTGGTCAGAAATATGTAACAGAGTGTAATGCGCAGCCCATCATACAGTGTGCAGGGGTCAGAAGTAAGTAACGTAAAACCCATTGTACAGAGTGCAGAATTAAGGAGCATTTCTTTTATGTAACATATGACTGTAAAAGGTATGTAATGTATAGCACAGTAAACAGTTATGACTAGGTAATGTACAAGGTATTTTACTAACTCCTCACTGTTGCACCCTCCCATATATGACATACTCTTGTTTACTGAACGCTATACTCTGCTGCACCCCAGTAAAGTTCCCTTGTCCTCTCCAAGCAAAAATCCAACTTCCCTCAAGTATCCCCCATCCCTCAAAGTAACCATCAATTACTCGCCTCCACACCTCTTTGCTTTGCACCCCCCCCCCCCTCAACTCTGCACCCAACATCCACAACCCACCTACACACCTCCCCATCAACAACTCATCCACAGATCACCTTAGCACCCCATTAACATCACGCCTCTGCACCCCTCCATTCACAGGTTACATCCCAGTCCACAACTCACCCTTTCACCCCCCCTCTACAGCTTATTCTCACAGCTTTCAGCTCTGCACAAGCCGCATACCCCATTGCCTGCCATCACCCCTGCACACCCCCCTTTCCCAGCTTTCCCCTTTGCACAACCCCCCCCCCCCCCCCCCCAGCTCTCTCACTTTTTCACAGATCCCCATCTCCCCCCAACTCTCTCACCTTTTCACAGACTTTTATGTAGTATGCTGACATCTAGTAGTGGTTTGGGGCCACTACAACTTGTTTACTAATGTGACTTTGGCATCTTCCTCTGTCCTCGTCTTGTCCAGTTTAGTCCTAGCTAGACACTTTCCATTTCTTTTATGTTCCCTCAGTTTTAGTTATTTGCAGAGAGCAGCCTTGGGAAATACACTGTCCTCTTACACTTCAAAAGAACTGGAAAAACATCCTCTGTACTGCAATTACGTGAAGTCAAATCGCATTGGATTCAACTTCTGTCTCTTATTAAAGAGTTTAGCCGCATGTGAATGGTGCCAAGTTAACAAGTGACCATACTCTCTGGACAGACTGGATCTAAAGCAGGGCTTGACAAATTTGCTTAGAATCTAGGAGCCAGCTGAAAAAGTTAGGAGCCAGTTCTTTAAATCCTCTGCCCAGCGCCCAGAACTGCATGTCTGGGGCATCCGACAATAAGAATTGCTCATGCCTGATGCCAAGAGAAAGACAATATAAAAAAAAAAAAAAAAAAAAAAAAACTTATTTTGTTATAAGATTTTGCAAATAAGTTTGTTTTCTCCTTCACTGATCTGCTTTGATAGGTTGCACTAATGGGCACTGACAGGTGGCACTGATGGGCACCAATAGGCAGCACTGAGGTGCCACTAATGGGAACTGGCAGGTGGCACTGATGGGCAGCACTGGCAGGTGGCACTGATGGGCAGCATTGGCAGGTGGCACTAACTGGCAGGTGGCACTGGCTGGTTGCACTGCTTGGCACTGGCAGGTAGCACTGCTTGGCACTGGCAGGTGGCACTGATTGGCACTGGCAGGTGGCACTGGATTGCACTGGCAGGTGGCAATGGGTGGCACAGATTGGCAAGTGGCACTGGATCGCACTGGCAGGTGGCACTGGCAGATGGCTCTAACTGGCACTGGCAGGTGGCACTGGATTGCACTGGTAGGTGGCACTGGATTGCACTGGCAGGTGGCACTAACTGGCAGGTGGCACTGGCATTGGCAGGTGGCACTGGATTTGCACTGGCAGGTGGCACTGGATGGCACTGATTGGCATTGGTAGGTAGCACTGCTTGGCACTGGCAGGTGGCACGAACTGGCAGATGGCATTGGCATGTGGCACTAACTGGCACTGGCAGGTGGCACTGCTTGGCACTAACTGGCACTGGCAGGTGGCACTAACTGGCACTGGCAGGTGGCACTGGGAGGTGGCACTGGATGACACTGATTGGCACTGGCAGGTAGCACTGCTTGGCACTGGCAGGTAGCACTGACAGGTGGCACTGGCAGGTGGCATTGGCAGGTGGCACTAACTGGCATTGGCAGGTGGCACTGGATTGCACTGGCAGGTGGCAATGGGTGGCACAGATTGGCAAGTGGCACTGGATTGCACTGGCAGGTGGCACTGGTTGCACTGGCAGGTGGCACTGGATTGCACTGGCAGGTGGCCCTGGATGGCACTGATTGGCACTGGCAGGTAGCACTGCTTGGCACTGGCAGGTGGTACTAACTGGCAGGTGCCACTGGCAGATGGCATTGGCAGATGGCACTAACTGGCATTGGCAGGTGGCACAGATTGTCAAGTGGCACTGGAGTGCACTGGCAGGTGGCACTAACTGGCATTAGCAGGTGGCACTGGTAGGCACGTGGCACTGACAGAGGGCATTGACAGGTGGCACTGCTTGGCACTGGCAGGTGGCACTAACTGGCAGGTGGCACTGGCAGATGGCACTAACTGGCATTGGCAGGTGGCACTGGATTGCACTGGCAGGTGACAATGGTTGGCACGTGGCACTGGCAAGTCGCACAGGTTGGCACTGATTGGCAAGTGGCAATGGATTGCACTTGTTGGCACTGGCAGGTGGCACTGGATGGCACTGGCAGGTTTCACAGCCGATAGTGTAACTGTGAAACTGAATGCTCCCTGCAGTGCTCCACTGTGTGAAACTGTATGGAGAGAGAGAGGAGCTGACACATTCAGCGTGATGTCAGAGGTGGACGGGACCCGGCAGCTATCCAGCCAATGATTGGGCTGCTTAAGGGGAGGGGCCGCATACACGTATCGGCCCGCCCAGATCCCATCCCATTGGCTGGTGTTGGAAAGCTGGGCCCCGCCCCACCCCGGGTCCCGCCCACCCCGACATTCAGCCTCAATTTTGACAGCTCCTCTCTACACACAGTTTCACACACTGCAGCGCTGCTCTGCCAACAGTGTGTGGAGAAGGGAGGAGGATGGCGGAGGCTGCTGAGCTGCTCTCTTCCTGCTTCATCCCGACTACCAGACAGTGCTATGTGTCTGGAGGCACTGGACACAGAGCAACAGAGACACCCGTCAGTGACAAAAACCCAGGCGCCAGGGCACAATTTCTTCGCAATGGCAACCTGGCGACTGGGATTTGTTGAGCCCTGGTCTAAAGGTATGTCAATGCATAAAGCAGCATTTGAAACAGAAAAAAATATATTACACTATTCAAAATAAAAGCCATTGGTAGAAAAAAGACATGGTTGTGACACTGATTTGTAACTAACTTTATTAATGTTTAATATACTAATATCCGCAAATAAAATAAAAAATTCTCAGAGGAAAGTCTTAGTTGCTCAGTTTCTAGATGGTTTCTTTACGTAATTCGTGTGATGCTCACCTCTCTTGCCACAGAATCCACTTGGAACTGTGTCAGAATCCCCTTTAAACCTGCATTATTACGGAAGAGAACAACAAATACCATGCAATCAGCATTTTAGAATGTCATATAAAAGGTTTTTTTTTTTTCCTTTTAACAGTAAAAAAAGTTTCCTTGGGTAGTTCAATGAAGAAAACAACAGACATCTGGGGTATAATCTCTACCCTTGTTAAACACTTAAGAAAAAAACAGAAAGGCTCCCCTCCCTTGTGAGCCCCCTTTGCACAGAAGATAGAACTAGGTAGATAGCTGTATTAAGAAATTTAAGATATCAAAATTCAGGTACGTATCTCTGTAATTTAGGCTTGAAAAACAGGGAAGTAGCGCACTAAGCAGTGCAGAGCCCAGGGGGTGACAATGGCATCAGTGGAAAGATCCCTGGAGTGAGCTATAACCTGGAGATCCCAGAGGGTGTAGCAAGTCAATAATCGGTGTGCACCAATATTTTCCAATCCAAAAAATGTTTCCCAGATAAACAGTCTAATCCCCCAGGTGGCTGAGGACGTTCACCATCCGCTGACTCCAGCCAAAGATCTTGGACACTTCCTCTATGCCCTTGTACACACGATCGGAGACTCCGACGGAATGTGTCAGATCGGAGCATTTTGCCGGATATTCCGACTGTGTGTGGTCTGCATCGGACTGTTTCTGTCGGACCAAATTTTCCAACTTGCCGGAAATATTTTCCGACAAAATGCTCCGATCAGACATACTCCGATCATTTGTAGAGAATTCCGATCAGACAAAGTGCCACGCATGCTCAGATCAAATTCCTACATCAAAGCTATTGGCTACTAGCCTGAACGTAGTCCCATCGTAACAAAATTACGTCATCACGTTCCGAACGATCGGATGTTCCGACAACTTTGTCCGACCGTGTGTATGCAAGTTTCGGACAAGATCCGTCGGACAAAATCCAACAGATTTGGTTGTCGGAGTCTCTGACCGTGTGTACAAGGGCTAACACAGCTTAACTCCTGGTGCCTCCTTTGTTGTTCATGTATGTCCAAGCAATGGCATTTTTACACTAAGTCTGTACTGGACTACCAATTGGGAAGATAAGGAAATGACTGTGGCCTCCTATAAGTTACCAAGGTAGGAACAAAATAGGGACTGTACCATAATCCAGAAAACAAGTATTAGAAAAGTTGGGAGCCTAGTCCCCAGTCAGGCTACCCCAAAAGTATAGGGGGGGGCAGTTGGACTATCGCGGTACAGTAAAAGCAATACAATTGATGAATAATATAACAAATATATACAAAGATTCAAACACAAGAACTCGCTGCTCCAGGTGAGACAGGAAGCCTAATATCATCACAGGTGCCCGCCTCAGCTCGTCTCCGTTTACGATCAACACTGAAGAAATGGCTGCACTCCAAGATCCATCAAAATTCTTATTTAATATAGAACATCCCAAGTGTTACAGACAGTACAAATGGTAGACGCGTTTTCACACACTAACAGTGCGCTTATTCATTACCAATGAATAAGCGCACCTGTTAGTATGTGAAACACGTCTACCATTTGTACTGTCTGTAACACTTGGGATGTTCTTTATTAACCAAGAATTTTGATGGATTTTGGAGTGCAGCCATTTCTTCAGTGTTTCTACAAAGACTACAGATGACTGGGAGTGGGTTAAATGGGAATGGCAGGGTGGGGGGGGGGGGGGGGGGTAACCCTATCCACCCTAATTGCTCAGCAGCGTGCCAGGTGTGTTATCCACCAAATGAATATAAGGAAATGAATGTGGCCTCTTATAATAAGTTACCAAGGTAGGACCAAAATAGGGACTGTACCATCATCCAGAAACAAGTATTAGAAAAGTTGGGAGCCTAGTCCCCATGACAGGTGCTGGCGAGGATTGCTCCACCTTGTTCTTCTGCGGCAGCACGGTGAGCTCCCTGGTGGAGGAGTTGGTCCCGCAGTCGGGGAGACCCCCTCCTCTTGCACTGGCCCTGGCAGGGACTCTAACCCTGTGACGTCACGTAGCGGTGCCCGCCGGCGGCGTTGCAGCATCGCATGGTTGGGAGCTATAAATTGCCTGTATTCTGATGGTCCGGACCTGAGAACCCGGGATTGTGGATTCCAGTTAGCTCCTAGTAAGAGATCTAAATATGTAACCTTCTTAGCATCCCTGATGCAGTACCCCTTACTTTTAGATACTAGCACTGGCTTACTTCTAATTGTGATACCGTTCACTTCCCCTATAAGTGACACAGGCACAAGTGGATGAGCCCTACCATGCTTCCACCCTTGACCTGTGGTTTTGCTGGCTATATATTGTGGCCACATATTAGCACCACTTCAACTAGTGGGTGCCTCTCCCGGGACCCTTTAACCTCACATCATTATCAGGTATATTTGTTACTTCCCTCTATTCACCCTTTACACTAGCCCCATTCACCCTTTCTTTGGTTTCATCCCTTCTCCCCCCCTCCCCCTATCTCTTCCCTTTTTCCCCCTCCTGTTTTCCCCTTTCCCCCCCCCCCCCCTTTTGATTTCATCCTTTTCCTTGCTTTTCACTCCATCCTTTATTCTTTCCACTCTTTCACTCCCTATTTCCTCTCTACCTTGTTCTTGTTTTTCCCTCCCCTCCCCCCCCTTGTACCCCACATTCTATCCTTTCTCTTTCTCCCTTTCCCTTTATCCTTTCACTTCTCCTTGATTTACAACTTCAAACCCTTCCCCGCCCTAATTTGAACTAATCTTCATCATCCCCCTTTTTCTTAACTCACTCATCATCCTATGTTTTTTATTGTGCATATGCACATCTTCATCACTCCCCTTTTTTCACCTCTTCATTCAATTTTAATTTCACACCCATCCCCACCTTTTCCACATCTTTGGTTTGGTAGTTTAGGATATACCTATCTACTTTACCTTCTTTATCCAGACTCCAGTCGTCATTATTTGTGGCTCATCCGAGTTGCCGCGGGAGACCACACTTTAGGTGGTAGCACTCTGAGCTGGATTCCTGCTGGTGCATGGGTAAGCAGCTCTGCTCCTTCCCCTTTTTTATTCCCGATTTCTTTTCAGTTTTGATGCTGCATGACAAGTTCTTATTTTTCTACCTCTTGACTATTACAATGTCCTTTTGATCCAATCACAGACGACCTCCTGATGAAGCGGCTATTGTCCGTGAAACTAGTCGAGGAAAGTGACATCTGTGATCAATTGCACTATTGTGATTACTCACTGGTGATATTTTGTGTACCGCTACTATGTTTTTATTTGTAAATGATGATTTGTTTTTTGGCATCAATAAAATCACCTGTAATCTTTGTATATATTTGTTATATTATTCAGTTGTATTGCTTTTACTGTACCGCAATAGTCCAACTGCCCTCCCTATACTTTTGGGGTAGCCTGACTGGGGACTAGTCTCCCAACTTGTCTAATACCAATTGGGAACAGAAACTGATAGAACAGTTGCAGAATAGTCCAGAACTCCAATATGTTGAACAGAAGGGAGGAACCTCCTTCATTTCTTGATCCTAGATCAATAAAATTTGATTCTGCTTACTAGGGAAAGGGATATGTCTTATTGAGAAAGAATGGTGTGGTGTGTTTGTTTTAGTTTTGGACAGAGTGGGGAATTATTACACTCGGTCAAGTTGTTAGTGTTCCCATTGGGAAGTTGGTAATAGTGGGTTAACCTCGCGCTACAATGGTGAATTAAAGGGAATTGGTATGGTTGCAGCAAACCACCGGCAGAGGTGCAAACCCTCCCCTCAAGCGATAATAGGTAAAAAAGTCACTCGTCCGGGGTACGAACGAGGAAGCCGTTCGTTGTTTTAGCTGTAAACGTTTGAATTTTATTACTTAAATGGGAGTACCCAGGACTTGGTCCTTTTTATAATAAAGAATTTGTGTGACTTACTTCACTATTGGAGCCCCTTTTCTCTTTCTCGGGTCCGACTTGTGATCCTTTGCGGAGTACTTGGAGGAAAATATTTGGGGCGCTTGCACTACACTTAGGATACACACCGCAAACCATTGGAGTATACTGCTGTACCTACACCAACTGAGTACACACATCCCAATCGAGGATACACCTTATATATTGGAGCATATTGCTGTCTAACTGACAGCAGTGAGGTAAGGTACCCACTGCACTCAGTGTGTGAGCACCCACGTTTGAGGAACTGTAAGATCACCGTTGGAACTATCCCGTGTTTATTCACAGGATTAACCCTTCACATAGCACAGCGTGGATTCACTCTACTTTTGCATGAACTGATATGGATTACTAGTCCTTTATGTTAATTAAGAGACACTTTAAGGAACCCCTTTTGAATTGCTGTCTTTTAGGTTTATTTATTTATTTTTTGATATATTTTTACACATATCTTTATATATATATTTTATTGTGTAGCTACTTGTCGGATTTTACTCTTACACAATTCTCTTTATACACGTTGGCACTTGGATGCACTTTTATGGACTGAGATACACTAGCTTGATTTCACGACTGTTTGAATTGATATTATCAGGATTTGCGTTTTCATTTTTATTACTTCACTTGCACTTTATTACGATTGTATAGATCATTTATATTTCTCTATTATGAATAACACTAGGAATAAGTGTATATTCTGAACACCCCATTAATCACTTTGTATTAATTTGTTGCACATAGGTTGTAGATATAATTTAAAGTAATTTTAATCGCATAGGTGCGTCTTTTAGATTTTATATGCGATTATTTATTAATTTTGTTACTAGATTTAATTTATTTTGTGTGGAGCGCAACACCATTCTTTTTTACCTTCCCATTGGGAAGGTTCACTCTTACGTTTGTACTGGTGACAACTGTTACACAGAAAATCCAAAATGTAAGACTTGTCCCCAGAACAAGAGTGAAGGGAAAAACTTAGAAGACATGTTCTGGGGGAGAACTACCAAAGAGATTAAATTCCCTGACTTTAGGATAGCGAAGTGACAGGAAGTAAAGGAAAATTTCTCCAATAGTAAACAGACAACAAAAAAGTAACCTGACAAGGGTCCCCATCAGCCCAAGGACTCATATGTGTGCTAAACAGGCAGATGGTGAAAAGTGCAGAAGACGGTCATCTGCTTAAAACAAGTGTCAATCTCACATCTTATGGAGACCCTAACAACTAAAAGCAGGTAAGAATCAACTATTCTAAATGCTTACTTGCAGTGTTTTTTTTTATGGGTGGAGTTCAGATCCTGTAGTCATAGACCATTTGTTATTTGCTGCTGTCAGCAAGTCATTGGACACTGGCAAAAGCTTTGTTGGTAACACTCCCTAGTGCACCATTAAATACTCCCATCCACTCTGTGCGACTCAAGTTTGGTAGCAGGCAATAATAAAAAACAGAGAACAGAAGTAAGGACCAGCGTCCTGTACTGTATTCCAAGATATGGACTTTCAGGTGAGTTGAAATTCCTATTATCGCAATTGTACTGTACAGGAGACATATGTAGTCAGACCATAGGGCGTTCCCAAGCAATAAACTGAGGAAATGGACAACAATATAGCAAACTACGGCATACAAGTCCCAAAGAAAATAAGTGTCAACTGACCCAAAACAGATTACAGCTTGAAGCACCTTCCGGTCAAAGCTTGCATCAACAAAAGCCTGGAGGCCCACTTGGTAAAAAGGTATGAACAGAAGACCAAGTGGTGGATTTGCAGACCTGAGCAATGGATTCTTGATGCTGAAAAGCACAAAAAAACAACAGATCTGATGGAGTGGGCCTTGAAAGGCAAAGGGGAAAACCTTTCTTTGAGGTCATATGCCCTGGAAATAAGCTTACTGAGTCACCTAGCTATGGTGGAAGAGGAAGCAGGATAACTCTTCTTAGGACCCTCAGGGAGGATAAAAAAGGAGGGAGTTATTGTAAGGAAGATATCAGAGCTAGTTAAACCCTAACTGCTCTGACCACATCCAAACAAAGGACTGAAATCACCTTGGTGTGCGGGGGGGGGGGGGGGGGATATTATCCTCATCATTAGGATAAAAACAAACAAAAGTGGAGCACATCTAACCTTATCAGTGGGTGAACTGGAAAATCAAAGTCATTATTAGATTAAAGGAAGAAACCACTTTGGGAAGGATGGAAGGTGGGTTTGAGTCTTGGGCCCATTTTATCTCTATTTAAGATAAGAAAAAATCTAATTAGACATACCAGTAACTTGTTTTCCAATATTCTTTCAGGACAGCACACCAGAGATCATGGCTCCTCCTCCAACAGGAAAGACATCATTATCTAAAGCTTTAACAGGATGCCTCTACGCAGCTTCCTTTAGTTGTTTGTAGAGAATCTCCAGCCCTGGCTGCAACACATAAGTGACAGTTATATCATAGTATTACAGTAACAAACAAAAAAAAGGTGGGTTATTGCTGTCCTGAAAGACTATTGGAAAACAAGTTACCATTAAGTCTAACTTGAATTTTCCCAAAACGTCTTTCAGGACAGCACCCGAGAGGATAATCAAGACTTACCCCATTTAGGGTGGGACAATAGCCTGCAAGACTTGCCTTCCAAAAGCCTGGTCCCCAGCCATCAGGAGGTCTAACCTATAATGACCGGTAAAGGTCATCAGACTTGTCCATGTAGCTGCTTTACAGATCTGTTCAGGGGTGGCACCAGCTCTTTCTGCCCAGCTCACCGCCAAAGCGCTTGTAGAATGAGCCTGAAATACCAACTAGACTTTACTGGCCTGAAAGGGAATAGGCCTCTATGATCGCCATTCTCAACCATCTGGCACCGATTCCTCTGGTAGCTTGTCCTTAGTGGCTTCCAGGTAACTCAAGACTGCTCTCTTAACATCCAAGGTATGGAATTCTTCTTCCTTCTTTCCCGATGGATCAGAGCAAAATGTAGGGAGTTTCATCTCCTGAGCTTGATTTTGGACCAAAGCGACCTTCGGTAAAAAAATTAGGATTTGTCTTCAGAACAATTCGGTCTGAAAAGATAGAAAAAAAATGGATCCCTGATTGAAAAGGCTTGAAGCTCACTAATCCTTCGAGCTGTCATAGCAATTAAAAAAAACAGTTTTCAAAGTAATTTGTCTCAGGGAGGCTAAAATAATAGGTTCAAATGGTTCCCTGGTCAGGGCCTGTAGAACAACCGAAGTCCCACTTTGGACAGCTTCTGAACACTACTGGTTTGAACCGGGTGAAGGCCTTGAAGAACCTGATCACTAGGGGTTCTGATGAGATTGATTTTTCCAAAAATACCCACAGCGCGGCAACCTGAACATTGAGGGTACTGACTTCAAAGCCCTTATCTGCTCCTTCTTGCAGGAATTCCAAAATAGAAGAAAACAGGATTTTTGTACTCATCGTAAAATCCTTATCTCTGAAGTTCATTGACGGACACAGCATCTTCATCTTGACCTTAGGGTTATATGGAGAGGACTAGGCAGAAAGTGTTAAAAACAGCAACACTTGCACAGTACCGCCCAGGGGGCGATCCTACTGGCTATAACCCCTCACACTGCATCCGGCAGCTCAGTTCGTCAAAAGCAGTACAAATATAAATAGGAGGGGTGGGTGCTGTGTCCGGCAATGAACTTTAGAGAAAAGGATTTAACGGTGAGTACGAAAATCCTATTTTCTCTTTTGTTCATCGACGGACAGCATCTTCATCTTGACCTTCAGGACGTCCCTAAGCAGTGTCAAAGAAATGAGGGGTGGGAACAGCAAGAAAATAACTCCACCCATAACAACCAAAGCTCCTCAACAGAGGAACTGCAACCTTCAACAGCCGCCTGCAGAACCTTGCGGCCGAAGAGCATCCGAAGATGCGCTCACATCAACCTTGTAAAATTTTGTGAAAGTGTGAACGGACAACCATGTCGCTGCCTTACACACCTGGGAAATGGACGCTTGATGTCGGAAAGCCCGAGAGGCACAAATTGCCCTGGTAGAATGTGCCATGACAGGAAAGGGGGGTGCCCGTCCTGTTATGCCATACGCCTGAACCACAATCTGTCTGATCCACCGAGAGATAGTAGCCGATGAGACTGCCAGTCCCTTCTTCGGACCAGCCACCGATACAAACAGCGAGTCTGATCTCCGAAAAAGGAGCCGTAGCAGACAGATATACCCACAGAGCCCGGACCACATCCAAGGAATGCAAAGCCACCTCTTTGGGGTGTGTTGGCCGAGGACATAAGGACGGAAGCACAATGTCCTCATTTAGATGAAAGGCCGAAACAATGGCTACTGACGCAGCACTGCTTTATGGAGGATTTTTTGTGGAGGATCAAGTAGGAAGACTTGCAAGACAAGTCCACCAACTCAGAAACCCTCCTGGCAGATGTAATAGCCACTAGAAGGACTACTTTCTGAGAGTGTCAATAATGGGAACTCCCAAATGTTTTCAAACGGTGGTTTCTGAAGCACGAGAGTCCCAGATTCGAATCCCTTGGAGGCAGTGGTGGTCGAACCGGAGGGGCCACATGTCAAACCCCCTGAACAAACGTACTCATCAATGAATGAGTTGCCAAGGGTTGCTGAAAAAACACAACCAAAGCTGATATCTGCCCCTAAGGTAAGTTTCTGACCCACTCCTCGCTGCAAAAACAGCAGGATTCTGGAAACTGAGTATGTGCGCGGACACCACCCCATCTTCTCACACATGGAGATGTAGACCTTCCACGTATGATGATAAATCTTCCGTGAAGATGACTTCCGTGCACTCAGCATAGTGGATATTACCGAATCTTACAGACTTTAGTCCCCTAGCACCTGGCTTTCAACAGCCATGCCGTTAAAGCCAGTGACGGTAAAGCAGGATGAAGTATTGGACCTTGGGACAGAAGGTCCTCTCACATTGGCAGTCACCAAGGAACATCCGCCACCATTCGTACTATGTCGACGTAACACGGACGCCGACGTCAATCTGGGGCAATCAGAATTACTGGAATCCCCTCGGCCTAAATCAGCCGATAATGTTCCCATGGAGCCACCAACGCATATGCCGTGTCTGCCCAGGGATCCTTTGACCTGGCCACAAACCTCTGTACCTTCTGATTGAGTCAAGAAGCCAGGAGATCTACATCTGGCATGGCCCACCTTAGGCAAAGGAGCCGAAATACATCCGGATGTAGCGACCATTCCCCTTGGTCCAGCATCTGAAGTAGTAAGTAGTCCGCTTGCCAGTTTTCTACGCCTGGAGTGTACACGGCCGACACGTGCCGCTGTGCCCACCGCAGGATGTGAGCGACCTCCAGTGCTGCAGCCGAGCTCCTTGTTCCTCCTTGATGGTTGATATACGCCACCGCCGTGGTGTTGTCCGACTGGATCCTGACCGGACGCCCCTGCAGCCTCTGCGACCATGTGGAGAGGCACCGTCTGATTCCAGCACGTTGATCGTCAGGCAGGATTCTTTCTGGGTCCAGCGACCCTGGGCTGACTGTACACCCCAAATTCCCCCCCCCCAAAACAGTCAGGCTGGTGTCTGTTGTGATCACCATCCAATAAAGAGGAAGGAACGACTTCCCAGACTGAAGGGCCAGTGACTTCAGCCACCAAAGCAGGGAATCCCCGACTAGCTGGCTCACCCGAATTTGACAATCCAGGGACAACGGAGATTTGTCCCATTTTGACAGGATCTCCTTTTGCAAGACTACCGAAGAGTTTGCACAGTGATTGCCACATCCTCCCTTAATTCTGAGGCGGAAGTGGCTCGCAGAAGAAGGGCGTTCATGTAACCCACGATTGCGATCCCTCGCTGCCTTAGCAAAGCCAAAATTGAGGCTTCACCTTGGTGAAGACTCTCGGTGCCGACGCCAGGCCAAAAGGGAGAGCTACAAATTGGTAGTGCTCGGCCCTGACCGCAAATCGCAGAAATCTCTGATGTTGGTGCATATAGGGACATGCAAGTATGCATCCTTGATGTCCATGGATGCCAAAAAAAATCCTCCTGATGGAGTGCAGCGACCGCTGAGAGAACTGATTACATCCTGAACCTTTGTACCTTCACAAAGCTGTTGAAGGCCTTGAGGTCCAGAACCGGACAGACTCCTTCTTTCTTCAGGACTACAAACAGATTGGAGTAGAATCCCTGAAACCTTTCCATCCGTCGGTACAGGTACTATCACCCCGTCCAGTAGCAGGTCCTGTTCTGCCCCAAACAGGGCCTCCCGACGAGCTGGAAGCAGATGAAGAAGGTTGGAGGCAAAAAATCTGTTTGGCGAACAAGAAAGAAACTATCTTGCATCCTGATGAAACCAGTTTGCAGACCCACTGGTCGCAAAGTAGGGAGGTCCACTGGGCTGCAAACTCCCGAAGGCGACCCCCCACCCGAGAGTCGGGGGCAAACCTTCATGCGGTAACAGACTTGCTCACAGACTTGCAAAACCAGGGACGCGTTTGTCCCTCAGCAGGCATCTTGTCGGACTGTGGACGCTCATCTGCCGACCTGGGCGGATGAAAAATCTGCTTCTGAGTGGAAAAGGAGGGCCCTTGCCTACAGCGTGGTTCCTTCTTTTTTTTCTGGACTGTGGAAGCAACGTACTCTTACCCCCAGTAACGTTCTTAATATCATCCAGCGAGGCACCAAACAGCCTCTCTCCCTGGAAGGGCAAGTCCGGCAGTGCTTTCTTAGATGTCTGGTCCGCAGACTAGTATTTCAGCCAAATCAGGCGACATAGCACTACTGCTGATAGAGGCTCTAGAGAGCAAGGGGGCCGTATCTAAGGCTGCATCACAGACATCCTTAAGGCCCTACACCAACTGGTGCGCCAGCTCCACGCAGACCGGGGAAGCCTGTTGCTTCTCCAACTCACGGTGCAACAATTTTGCCCATTCAGTAAGCATCTGCGACACCAGGGCCATGGCTAACACTGGCCGCAGTGCTGAGCCCACCACCGTAAACATGGACCAGGCAACCACCTTGGTCCTTATGTCGGTCCTTGAAAGCAGGAGTCCCTTCCACTGGAATCGTGGTTACCTTATTTAACCTGGATACTGGGGGGTCAACAATTAATGTAAATTTTTTCAGGAAACTCTCCTCAAAGGGGTAACGCACCGCCATGCGTTTCGGGACTGAAAAGGCCCGTTGCAGTTTTCCCCACTTCTTGTAAATAAACGTATCAAAATAAGTTGGGTAAGGAAACACCTTAGCCATGCGGGCCGGCTTGTGGTACCCGAAAGGGACCGACGGCCCCTGTAGATGACGTCGCCATATTCTCCAGTTTTAGGGTATTCCGCACCACTGTAATAAGTGCCCCTACTAGCGTCTTTTCCTGCACTGACCCGGAGTCATCCTCACTGTCCGAACGGTCCTGGTTGGCATCCTCTGATTTATCAGAACAGGGGCCGCCTGTCGCAGCGGGGCCTGAGTCTGAATCAGAGCTTTCCCCAGAAGAAGGTGGGGGAGGGGCCCTTTTTTAGCCCCTTGAGCCTGCAAGCCACTTCCACCCTGGCAACAAAGGCCTCCAGGACCGCACACAGAGCGTCCATAGGCACCGCAGGTGCAGGGGAACCAGTTGCAATAACAGGGATGTCTGGGGAAGAAGCACCAGCCACCACCACCCTGACCCAGGTACTGCGCTGTGCTGATGCTGTCTGCTCTCCCCTGTGTCATCCATGAGGTTTCTGCGTAAAAGCTCACTGTTATAGAAGGAAATAAGCACCCAGCGCTGGAGGCAAAACTACCTGAGGCTACTAGAAAATGTCCGCCAGCCGCATCAGCAAAAATGTCTGAGGGCGCCAAGAAAATGACTGCCGATCTAGGCAAAAAACTGGCTGTGGCTACAAAAAAAATGGCTGCAGCCCCAGGAAAATGGCCGCTGAGCGCGCGGCAACCTCCCCACGTCACACACAGCACAAACACCCCACCGTGGCCCAGAAACAAGGAAGAGGACAAGCGGACCTCCAACACCCAGCGCAGCCCCCTGCCAGGACCGAGCCCCTCCCGGAGGATCCCCGCCAGGTACGTGCACCGCATCCTCATGTGCCCAGTCACACAGCGGCCCATAGCATGGGGAGGAGGGGAGGGACAGGGAGAGAAGAAATGAAGAGTGAGAGACCCCCTAGTCGACCTCCCAGGGAATGCCTAGCTGCTCCATCCTGCCAAGACAGGTGGAACCATACTTACCCCTCTTGCAGGGACTGCTAGCCGCATTCCATGGACAGACCCATCACCCGAGCAGTACGGGGTGGCTGTAGGCCACGGCACACTGTGACACAGACAGCAGTAGCCCAGTCATATGTGTGCCCCGGAGCATATAGCTTCCCGGCCACCCCTGGATCAGATGGGCATGTCGTGGCTGACCCAGCGCGTAGCTAGGGCCTACTCACGCTTGATGGCCAAGCTGGGGAGACTACAAGGATCTATATTATCCAGCCTGTAACCCAGCCGGCTGTTGATATATCACAGGATCAAAATCTTGCGGGAAAATCCAAAAATCCCCTGGTCCCTTCAGGGAGCCTAGGTCCTTCTCCTTCACTATAGAAAACAAGATAAGGTCTGGTGTTAGTGGTGCTCACCTCATCTAAAGTCCCAGGGCGAATTTCTCTCTTTCTTCTCCTTCACTAAGCAGAAAAAAACTAAGCTGCAGGAAGCAGGCTGAGGGGTTATAGCCAGAGGGACCGCCCCCTGGGCGGAGCTATGCAGTTCTGCTGTTCTTACATGTGCTGCCTAGTCCTCTCCTGAAGGTGGCGTGATAACCCTACGGTCAAGATTTAAAGGAGCTGTGTCTGTCAATGAACGAAAGAGAAATCCTTTCTTCCTTAGGAGCTGCTCTTCAGCAGTCAAGCTGTGAGCTTTAGCTTTGCTACTTTCTGGTGAAGTAAGGGACCTTATATCAGCAGGTTTTACCTCAACGGAAGGTGCCAATACAGTTTGAGTTGCATCTGGAGAAGGGATGAAAACCAAGCTCTCTTGGGCCAAAATGGAGTGATGAGGATTACTGTCATTATCCTCCTTCTGGATTTTCCTTGTGACCTGAGGGATAAGCTGAAAAGAGGGAAAAGTATAACAGAGGCAAAAATTACAGTCATGCGCTAGAGCATCTAACCTCAGAGTCGCAAAAAGATCCACTTTTGGCTGACTCAATTTTTCACAATCATATGGACAATTTCTGGGTTCAAATGCCACTCTGTCTCGTACATCTGAATTCTGTGGAGGAAGTCTGCTACCCTGTTTATAGTCCCTTTTAGATGTACCACAGACAAGGATAGAATATGGAGCTCTGCCCATCTTAGAATACTTCCAGCTAAGCAATGAAGAGCTCTGCTTTTTGAGAAAATCGATCGAAAATCTTCTGTACTCTACTGATAGATTTAGCATCTTGAGATTTGGGATGAGATGGAACTTTCCTAAAGGTATCTGAACGAGGAATATGTGCAAGAACCCTTGAAAGAACTCCCTTGTAGGGACTGAAACAATGACTGGATTAGGGACTTAATGGGGTGAGCCCTGGCTGGATCCCTTGGGGCGTTTGTCACCAAGGATATTTTTAGAGGTTCTTCCATGAATTTGATCACATATCCCTGGGAGAGTATATTTAGAATAAATTGGTTTGGTGTAATGCCTCTTCACTGCAGAAGAAACTCCTGGAACCTTCCTCCAACTGGGAGGAAGGAGTCGCTGTGATTTTCCGGAAGTCACAGGAGGATTTTAGAGCACTCCACTCCTACCTTTGGGCTTCTGGAAAGACCATGGCTTCCTTTTTCATCTTCCTGCTGTTCTTTCTGAAGCCGAAAAAAAAACACTTATGGGTCTGCACCTGCTTCTTCTTGATCGGAAACGATTTATTTTTATTGGCCGTTCGGTCAAGAATGAATTCTAGTTCTGAACCAAACCACAAATTCCCTGCATAGGCAATGCTACAAAGCCTATTTTTTGATGTTGTGTCCCTGGGCCAGGTTTTTAGCCATAGGGCCCTTCTAGTAGAGTTTGTTAATGCTGCGGACCTAGCCAACATGAATATGGACCTCTGCTAAGGCACCTGCAATATATGACACTGCTGCAGATAGGGTTGTAAAGGAATCCTGTTTCAGGGAATGTGCAGTAACATGGGCCTTCATTTGGTTTATCCAGTGCTCTAAATTCTAGAGGTCTAGATTTCTCATGCAGAAGTGAATTCAGGGATGCCTGGTTTGTCTGACAGTCTACTATGCACCGAATCAATAAATGAGTTCACGGTAGAAAGGAAATAGTGGGAAGCCTTAGCTTGTGCCTCAAATATACAGAATGTGAAAATTACTCTGCAGGATTATCTTCTGCATCCACCTCTTCCTCCTTAATATCTTGCTTAAAGATGTTAGGAGGATCAGGGTCATAATCCTGAGGTGGAGAGGCAGAAGAGTGCTTTTGGGCCCTGGAGACCAAAGGTTCCAGAAGGGCAGCGAGTTTCCCAAATCCAAAATCAGACATAGCTGGAGTAAAATCTGCTTTAGACAAATAGGTAATTGAGAGGGAGCTAAAATTAGAGGAAAGGAGTCATGTTAATGTAGGACCTTGGTCCAATGCAGGGGAACAGCTATCACCCTGAATGTTTTGCTGGTTTTCATTGGTGCTGTCTGCATCTGCTCTCTGCCATTGATAAATTAGGGGATTCCCTGTGGGGTATTCATGCAATAGATGCGGAATGAGAGGGTCCAGGAAGGAAGCTGCTATAAACCCAGGTGTTGACTAATGTTCTGTGTCTCTGGAAAAGCAAGTAGCGATGAGCAGAGATGCTTCTTGAGTTCTCAGTGGAAATGGTGGATGGAAGTGCATCAGCCCAAAGGCATCTGCAACTACGTCACCAGCCAAGCATCAATGTTGCATGTGAAAATTCCACCAAATTCAAAATAGTTGTTTGTGGAGACATTTACAGAGGTAGATAACACACTGGGTGAAGCAAACATTCAAATGTAAAAACAGGACATCGTCACAATTACTGTCTTACCTTATCTATGCTGCGGGTTCTCAGGGAGAACCAAACTTCACCACTCACATTTGGCATACCCCTAAAGGGGTCTCATGGTCTGGGTCCCTTAGAAATGAAGCATGACCCTGGACATGTATAGCACCCTGTGGCTAACTACACTCACTGTACTAAGTGTGAAGGCAAGCAACAAAAGCAGGACCAGTGCCTGAAGCAAATGTTACAGGCTTGCATCACTGATGCGGGGTCCAGGTAAGGTTCTCAAGATGTACATTGAAGGCAGCTGATCCAAAAACTCCTAGTGAGCCATAAGGAAGTAAGCAGTTTAATCTTGATAGAGGTGTCATTTAAAGTAGCGAAGAAAAGTAAAAAGGATTGGTGTAGATCAGGAGTAGGCAACTTTTTGAGCACAGTGTGCTGAAAAATGTTTTCAAAGAAATTGAGTGTGCCGATTTTATAGCAAAAAAAAAGAAATCTCAATTCCAAAAATGATTTTTTATAAAGTAAATGCTGTAAACAACTTTAGTAGTGAGAAATTAACATCCTGCACTTTTACGCCTAAAATCAGCCCCAAGTCCTGCAACTCCACATTTCAGACCACTGCCCCCCCTGCAAATCTGTTTCACACCGTACCCCCCTGCTCATCTGCCCCACCACTGTAACCCCCTGCACATCTGCCCCACCACTGTACTACCCTGCTCATCTGCTCCACCACTGTAATCCCTCTGCCCCACCAATGTACCCCCTTTCTCACCTGTCCCATCACTGTAACCCCTTATACATCTGCCCCACCAATGTTGCCCTTTCTCATCTGCTCTTGCACTGTACCTACATGCATATCTGCTCCACCACTGAACCATCTTCTCATCTGTCCTAACACTGAACTTATCTGCTCATCTGCCCAACCACTGTAACCCTCTCTCTCATCTGCCCCACGACTGTACCTCCTGCACATCTGTCCCACCTCTGTTCCCCCTGCTCTTCTGTCCCACCACTGTATCCCACTGCTCATGTGTGTTTCTCCTCTGCACCCCCTGCCCCACCGCTGTAACCCCCTACTCATCTGACCCACCAATGAACATCCTTTCTCCTCTGACCCAACACTGAACCCCCCTGCTCATCTTTCTCACCACTGTAACTCCCTTCTCATCTGGCCCAACACTGAACCCTCCCTGCTCAACTGCCCCATCACTGTACCCCCCCGCTTTTCTGCCCCACCGCTGAACCGCCTTCTAATCCCTGCCATCACTGTACCTCCTGCACATCTGCCCCACCACTGTACCCCCCCCTTGCTTTTCTGTCCCCCCACTGTAACCTTCTCATCTGCCCCATCAATGTACCTCCATCCACATCTGCTTCACCGCTGTATCCCCATGCTCTTCTGTCTCACTACTGAATCACCTTCTCATCTGTCCTAACAGTGAACCAATCTGCTGCACAACTGTAACTTACTTTTTTTATCTGCTCCACCAATGTATCTCCGGCACATCTGTCTCACCTCAGTTCCCCCTGCTCTCCTGCCCCACCACTGTTCCCCCCTGCTCTCCTGCCCTACAGCCGTTCCCCCCTGCTCTCCTGCCCTACAGCCGTTCCCCCCTGCTCTCCTGCCCTACAGCCGTTCCCCCCTGCTCTCCTGCCCTACAGCCGTTCCCCCCTGCTCTCCTGCCCTACAGCCGTTCCCCCCTGCTCTCCTGCCCTACAGCCGTTCCCCCCTGCTCTCCTGCCCTACAGCCGTTCCCCCCTGCTCTCCTGCCCTACAGCCGTTCCCCCCTGCTCTCCTGCCCTACAGCCGTTCCCCCCTGCTCTCCTGCCCCACCGCCGTTCCCCCCTGCTCTCCTGCCCCACCGCCGTTCCCCCCTGCTCTCCTGCCCCGCCACCGTTCCCCCCCTGCTCTCCTGCCCCGCCACCGTTCCCCCCTGCTCTCCTGCCCCACCACTGTAACCTCCTGCTCATTTGTCCCACCAATACATTTCCTTTCACATCTGCCCCACTGCTCTACCCCCCTGCTTTTCTGCCCCAACACTGAACCCCCTTCTCATCTGCCCCAACATGGAACCCCCCTGCTCACCTGGCCCACTGCTGTACCCTTCTGTTCCACCTTTGAACCCCTCCTGCTCATTTTCCCCACCGCTGTACCCTCCTGCTCATCTGCTCCATTGCTGTACCCTCTTCTCACCTATGATATGCATGATATCTTGAGTGGTGAAAGGAAGCAGAGATGAGACACATCTGTCCTGGCACAGTCATCCTGCTGATCCACCTCTCGCATTCAGCCAATGTGCTTGTATGTGATGTACGTGATGTCACATACCAGCATATGGAATGGATGCGCAATGAGCTGAGGTCAGAGGCATTTTCTGAAAGCAGTGGGCCTGTGTGCAGGATCATAAGTTGGGCCCCCGCAGTTGAAAAAAGTGGTTGGGTGTAATTTTCATACTGGCTGTGGCTTAAAGGGACACAGAGTGCAGGGGTTCAGTAGTAAGCAACGCAAATGTTCAGGAATAATTTCAACAAAGTTCCCAGAAGCTCAACAGTAATTCCACAAGCTGTCACCTGATTGTCGTTTTCAAACGCAGTGTGAAATCCCTTCTTTCTGATATTGGTAGTGGCAAACAAGTGAGTCAACTTCCTCCAGACAGTGGATGGGCTAGCAGGACTGTGATTGACTTTAGCAGTGGCCAAGACAGTCCTCTCCTCCTCCTCCTGGAAACCCCCCCCCCCCCCCAGTAGTACTGCACCCAATCTCTTCCCCGTCGCAAAAGCTGACGATTGCAGCTACATAAAATTAGAGAACCAAGCAATGTTTCCCATCTTTTACAATGTGTGGGGGCACAGTGTCTCCCCCTCAGTGCAAGTGCGGCGTGGGGAATTCGGAAATTGGAATGCATTAGTGTCTCACTGATACTTCCATGCGTGGCCCTGCTGATGGTGAGGGAGTTAAGTGTCGGCAAAAGAGGCTTTGCATGCTGCTTGTGGCAACAGTGCCAGGGGTTGCCTACCCCTGGTGTAGATTATTTCCAGAGGAAAAGAGGTCAATGGCTTAAGGACCCTAGCAGAAAAACCTGGAGTCATATGGAGTATGTGGGGTTTATTAAAGGGGGGAGGGGATTTTAGTGTGTTCCCATGAAAGCCCACCAATGTTCAATCACCTGAAGGTAGCGGGCCCATATTAACCCATGGTCAATGACTACAGATCCTGTGTCCTGTGCTATGAAATATGATTCACTTGCAATGTGGCTTTGAACTTACTAGACATTTTTACTACCCTAAAGTTAGTTCTCAAGCACAATCCCAACCTCCTTGCATGTCCTAGTCCTCTCCTCTAATTTGAGTGTCTAATTACACTCTAAGCAGGCCTAGCTTCTTCATCCCTCTGATCATAGCTAGGGAGGAACAAAGGGGAATACCATAGTGTATTATTTGAGTGACAGCTTTGCGTTCACTGGGGCTGTTGACATTGAATAACAGATTGCAGTGCACAGCAGCAGTCTCAGATCATTTGGATGTCTACATAAGGGAGGCTTTTACAGGTAAATAACATGCATAAAAACATTAAGGCACAATTTATGTAGATATATTCTTATGAGGAAATGTTTGTTAAAATAGTCTGACAACATGGTCTATTTAAATTATCCTTGGGAAGCATTGGTTGTGGTGAAGGTAGGACCTGTAGAAATGTATGAGTAAGCTGAAGCACCGCAGGGTGTACAGGCTAAACAAAGTCTCCTGATGAGCAAATTATCTATGTACAGAATCAAGGAGATTCCCCTGGGGTAAAAAACCCAGGTACTCAGGGCCTAAAGATGTTTTACCTCTTAGAACATTAAGTCAAACCTAAACATTTCTCTTTGTGTGCAGTGGGGCAAAGACAAGGGAAGGACCACAACCTTTTGCTTTTGTTCAGGGTGTAAGCTCTGTTAAAGGCAGAGCTTATATACCCCAAAGGACTACTGTGTCTCCCAATGAACATTCAGAGAAAGGAACTTAACAGACATCAGGACATTATGTACAATAGAATCAGAGTTAAGAGAAGTAGTTTTTTTTTTTTCAAGAATCATTCTTACCTAGGTGGATGCAGCATCAGTCCAATGCTGCATCTGTCTCCCACCGACTCTATGACTGAGAACCAAGTGAATAACCACAGCTAATGACACGTTTCTCAGAGCTCCGTAAGCAGAGAGGTGGTGACTGGCAGTCACTGCTCTCTGCTTTGCCCACTCACCCCACATGCTCACTGGAGCACTGGACTGTGGAAGGGGCGGGAGCGGTGGGCTCAGGCTCTTAGCACATTGCTGAAAGACTGAGCCAGGTGTTGGTCCAGGGTTGTGGGTGGATCCCAACCATATTGTTGAAATCTTTCCCCTGGACCCACTCTAACTAAACTGAAAACTGATAGGTTGCATTAGGTCACTTATGTTAGAACACTGCTCCTTGCATTGTTGAGTATAGGTTAATGCACATTACAAGCCATCATTGAACTTTCCACTGCCTTAGTGGAATGGTCTAAATTTGTGTTAGATATATGAAGACAGAAACAATGGGCTGCATGTACCTTAAAAACTGGAGTAATTAGAGGTACCGTATATACTCGAGTATAGGCCGACCCGAATATAAGCCGAGGCCCCCAATTTACCACAAAAAAACTGGGAAACTTATTGACTCGTGTATAAGCCGAGGGTGAGACATGCCTGTCCATCCCTGTGTGTCCGTCCATCCCTGTGTGTCCATCCATCCCTGTGTGTCCGTCCATCCCTGTGTGTCCGTCCATCCCTGTGTGTCCGTCCATCCCTGTGTGTCCGTCCATCCCTGTGTGTCCGTCCATCCCTGTGTGTGCAGCCTTGTGTGTCCAGCCTACCTGTGTCCCGAGCCTGCGTGCTTCTGCCATGCCAGGATCGCCGCTCTTCTCGTCTGACAGACGGCGTCGGCGCCTCGGCGGCCATTCCACTGTTCAAAAGCCGCGCCTCCGTCTGTGATAGGCAGAACACTCAATTTCCCAGCAGTCTGTGTTCCGCCTATCACGGACATCCTCTCATCCTCGTCCGTAGTATGAGGATGAGCGGATGTCCGTGATAGGCGGACCACTGACTGCTGGGAAATTGAGTGTTCCGCCTATCACAGACAGGGAGGCGCGGCTTTTGAATAGTAGAATGGCCGCCGTCTGTCTGCTCGACACGCTGATCGGGCAGGCAGACGGCGATGACTCGAGTATAAGCCGAGGGGGGCACTTTCAGCCTCAAAAAAGAGGCTGAAAATCTCGGCTTATACTCCAGTATATACGGTACTTAGGCCACTGCTGTTATCATTCTTTAGGTAATAGAAAACTACCTTCACTATGGTCTCTCAGAACTCTCAGATTTTGGGAACTACTGTTTTGGGGGATCTAGGCACAAGGCACATTGTCCTTATTTAAAAAAGATTTTTTGTGTAGATAATGCAGGGCAGACTAGGATGTATTTTAACAATTTTTTTGTTAGCTGTGGAAAAAAACGGTTTATGTTGGATGTGATATTGCAAATTACATAAAAGATGGTCGAAGCATTTTTGAATTTGTAAACTGTTGTGAAGACATTACCTGTGCAAAAGACCTTGATTTGAGACTGTCCACATTGAAAGAATGTAAAAGCAAAGCTACTGACATTACAATGTATGTGGGTGAACATACACTAACTGTATATTTTATATAATCTATGCATATACACCTGCACACATTAGAGCACTGACCATGGAAAATGCACATAGACAGCTTTAAGTCAAAGGACAAAACCATGACAAAAATATTAAGCCACTGTACATATGTTTTCAAAACTGTTACGTAGTCTAGTGATAAAAAGTTGCAACAACCATCATTTTATTCCCTAGGGTCTCTGATAAAAAAACGGTTAGGGTTTCTGAGTAATTTTCTAGCAAAAAAAATGATGATTTTTACATGTAGGAGAAAAGTGTCAGAAAAGTGTCAGAATTGGCCTGTGTGGCAAGTGGTTAAATATCTTGGTATATGATTACACCGAGAGATTAAAATCTGGCTCTTACATTTCATCTGTCTTTTCCATATCCCAGGGACGGCGCCATTCTCCTTTTGAATTCTTATGCCGTGCCACACGGTCAAAATCAATTTGTTCGCGCTCTTTCTTCCATTTCATGTATTCAAGGTTATCCTGTACAAAGTAAAAAATAAAAGGAAAGGACTACTCATCTGACTTTCCAGCCTTGTGTGGGCAAAATATTAACTATATAAAGAAACCCATTTAATGAAACTGTCCATTAAAAAAAATAGGATTTTTGTACTCACCGTAAAATCCTTTTCTCTGAAAGTTCACTGACTGACACAGCTCCATTAATCTTGACCATAGGGTTATTACGCTACCTTCAGGAGAGGACTAGGCAGAACATGTTATACATGTGAAAAAACAGAACTTTACAGATCCGCCCAGGGGGCGGTCCCTCTGGTAATAACCCCTCAGTCTGCCTCCTGCAGCTCAGTACGTCAATAAGCAGTATAACGTAAAACAATAGGAGGGGAGGGTGCTGTGTTAGTCAGTGAACTTCAGAGAAAAGGATTTTACGGTGAGTACAAAAATCCTATTTTCTCTTCGTTCACTGACTGGCACAGCTCCATTAATCTTGACCATAGGAACGTCTCCAAGCAGTGTCATAACGAGGGGTGGGAACAGCATAAAAACTTCACCCACAAACAGAAGTTCCCCCTAACAGAGGAGTCACCCTCTTATCTAGCCGCATCAGAACTTGCGGTCAACAATGCAACAGTACATTATACTCAAAAGTAACTGTATTTTTAAAAACAGAGTAAAGAGTGCAGAACTGCAACATTACAGGGCTGCCTGCAAAACTTTGCAGCCAAAGCAGGCATCAGAAGATGCGCTTACATCCACTTTGTAGAATTTGGTAAAAGTGTGAACCGACGACTAAGTCACAGCCTCACACACTTGAGCGACTGATGCTTGATATCGGAAAGCCCAAGAGGTTCCAATTGCCCTGGTGAAATGGGCCGTGACAGGAAAGAGGGGAACCTGCCCCTTCAAGGCATAGGCCTGTACCACAATATGTCTGATCCACCTAGAAATGGTGGCTGACGAGCGATCGTGAGCAGCGTACCAAGATGGCCGCAAGCTAGTCACGCTCCTCCATCACCAACCACGATGGCAGTGATACCGCCGCTCCTTCCCGAGTTCCACGGGCATAACATCCTTTGGAATTCCCACAGATCGCATGGGACGCAGAACGGGCACAACATGGAGCTCCACAATGAGGCAAGCCGCACACACGAATCCCGCGGCCTTCCCGCCAGACTCTCCTGCCGGAGACACAGGCCTCTGACATGGAGCCCTCACCCCCATCATTATCAGGTGAGCTGGAGGCCTGTTCAGACACGGACAGCATACATGGAGCCCAGCAGCCCTACACAACACCAACATTGAGAGATGCTGACTTGCTGGCTTGCTTTAAAACCATGCTGCAGGGTGAACTGTCTACTGCCATCCCAAAGCTGGCCCAACACCTAACGAAAGAGATCTGGGAGCTGGGCAGCTGCACAAATGCTTTGGAGGACAGAATGGATGCTGCGGAGACAGTGATAGATCATCACGAACAGGACCTGCAGGATCTCCATAGGGAACTGGATGCAGCCCTCCTGAAATTAGAGGATTATGAGAACAGGTCCAGATGGGGGAATCTCCGCCTGCGGAGCCTCCCAGAAACTATTGAGGACCTAACCTCCACTGCCACGGCCCTGTTCCAGGAACTGGTCCCAGGCATCCTGATAGAGCGTATGGAGTTTGATCGCATCCACTGGGCTCTGGGGCCAAGGAAAGAAGGGGTCCCCCACGGGACATTCACATTAAGTTCACATTCTTTCGCACCAAGGAAACCCTCCTTAAAGCAGCACGTGACAAGCCCGATTTATGCTTCCAAGGGCACAAGTACTAACTCTTCATGGACCTGGCACCCACTACGGTGTAAAAGAGGCGACAGTTGAAGCCGTATACCTCAGTCCTGATGGAACGCCACATTAAGTACGCTTGAGGCTTCCCCTTCCGCCTCACATTTGCCTACCAAGGGTGGAGCCACACTGTTCACACCATGGAGGAGGCCCAGGCGACCTTCGAAGCACTACACCTGCTTCCTCCTCCGGATACCTCCAACAACCGGGGCCCTTCCTCCAGGCATGTGGGCCGTGTGTGGGAACCATTCTGCAGTCGTAAACGGGCCCTCCCTGGCACCCCACCTTCTTCAAGATCCCCCCGCTCTGACCCCAGATGAACATTGCACGGGTGAGCCCGATTGCTACTCCTCTTCTGTGAAGCTGACTTTCCTGCTCCCCAGATATGGATTCCCTTGTTGAGATTTCGGCTTCAGCTTGGTTGCAATGACTGTATACCTTTTACCCTTTTTTTTCTGTTTGTTTTTATTTTTATCTTTTTCATAGCTTTAAGGTCCAGTTTAGCAGGTCTACCTATACCTTCCTCTGTGGCCTGTTGCCTTACTAGTGGACTGGCCCTCCCAGGACTAAATGTTTTTTCTCAGGTTCTCCCAGACAAAATCTAGGGTCTCAGCCTGGGCCTTATTACTGCCTTTTGCCCTGGCTCCAGGCACCTGGGAGGTCGGGCGGGAACAGTATCTTTGGTGACACCGGCGCAGCCTCTTTGAGGGCCAACGTCAAGGACTATCACAATCACTAATGTTATTTTTGCATAAATTTGTTAGTTATAAGACCTGCTGTTCTTCCCGGTTACTCTAATTCTAAGTTAGGATGCAATGCCCACCTAGTGTGGTGACTATGTGTACCAAATACCACAATTTTCTCTTATGTTTCTCCTCTCTCTCGCCTTCTCTTCTCTCCCCCTCTCTTTCCTTCTCCTCTTGGACTCGGATAGCCTCATCAGGAGATCAGAGTATCTGGCCCATTTAATTTTTTATGATTATACGAGTCCTGTCTCTCCCCCAAGATGGTTTAAAATATGTTGAAAATATTTTCGCAGAATATCCATGGGTTTAACTCGCCCAAACGATCAAAGGTCTCCCGCCACTTAAAATCTCAATCAATAGATGTGGTCTGTCTACAGGAAACCAGGTTCTCCAAATCCTCATCTCCCAAGTATTTGTCCTCCCATTATCCAGTATTTTACTCGGCCTCTGCTTCAAAGAAACACAGAGGGGTGCTGATGGCATTTCGGAGTAATCTCCCATTCAATTGCTCTATAGAAATAGCGGACCCTACGGGTAGATATCTGCTCTTGCAGGGCACCCTATGGGATCAAGAGGTCACCCTAGTGGGCTATTATGCCCCTAATACATTTCAGCAGAGGCTCTTTTCACATTTGCTTCAAGTGATCACCAGAAGGGCCTGTTAATTATAATGGTAGACTCAAACTGTCTTCAATTCTACTCTAGACAGATGTAGCTCCAGGGAAGTGCCTCCATTCCATGATGCCTCTCAAGAACAAGCACTGTGCACTCTTTTTCAATCATATGGCTTGGTGGACGTGTGGCGCGAGCAACACCCATCTTCTCGGGAACCCCCATCAGAGTTTTTGCAGAATAGATCATGTGTTTCTGCAACTTAGTTCTCTGCCATTGGTGCACAAGATTATTATTTCCACCTCCCCGTGGTCTGACCATGATCCTCTGGTTCTTGGAATCACCCTTGCTGCATTATCCCGCCCGGCTTATCTCTGGCGGATTAACGAAACCCTCTTGACTATCTAGGATACATGTATACAGGTACAAACACACATCCAATCTTACTTTATGGAAAATGCAGGCTTGGTCGAGTCTCCGGTCTCCTTGTGGGAAGCCCACAAGGCGACGGTCAGGGGACATTTGATTCAGATCGCTTCCCGTAAGAAACTAGCCAGAGAGCAACAGACACAGGAGTTAACCTTCCTGCTAGAAGTAGCAGACGCGACCTGGAAAGCTCACCCAACGGTGACAAATAGAAAGGCCCGTGACAACCTGGTCACTGAGCTGGACTTGCTCTCCTCCGCTCAGGCTGAAAAGGCTTTGCGCTGGACCAAGTATAAATTGTATAGTAGTGCAAACAAACCTGGTCCTATGTTGGCCAGGAAACTTAACTCGGTAGGGCACCCATGTTTGCCAGTTTGGCTGCAGGTGAGAGTAGGTGGATTCACCTCAAACCCATCCAAGATAGTTTCTGGCTTTGCTTCCTTTCTCTCATCTCTATACAGCAGACCCGCTGCCTTTGATCTGGACAAGGCCAAGAGCTTTTTCCAAACGTTTAGTCTTCCTTCCCTGTCCTCAGCGGCGTCCAAGACACCTTAAACACCCCTATCTCTGAGCAGGAGGTCGCCCAACCTCTCAAGTGCCTTAAGCTGTTCAAGTCCCCGGATGGCTTTACCGGTCTGTATTATAAAAAATTTGCAAACTTACTCACGCCCCACCTGACTTCTTATTTCAACTGGTGTGATGGAGCATGGCCCTCGCCAGACTCGCTTAAGACTCACATTTCTATGATCCCCAAGTCATCTGAGGAGTCCACAGATCCACAATCTTTTTGTCCTAACTCCATGTTGAATGTTGACCTGAAGGTCCTGGGGAAAATCCTGAGCACACGGGTCAACGGGTACCTTGAGGTCCTCATTCACAGGGACCAGGTGGGTTTTGTGCCCGGTCGTCAAGCAGGGGATAACATCCGCAAAGTAATCCACCTTCTACATATCCTCCACCAGTGTAAAATCCCAGGCTTTTTGCTCTCACTGGATATTTACAAAGCGTTTGATTCGCTCTCTTGGGACTACCTCCAATATGTTCTGACCCAGTGGGGATTTGGGACACACTTTTATCGTGGATCCAAGCCCTCTATTCTTCACCGTCAGCATCTGTAAAATATGCTGGCTTCTTTTCCAATCCATTTCCTATATTTCGGGGTACTAGGCAATGCTGTCCCCAGCGCTTTTTATCGTGGAGCTGGAGCCGGCGGCGAACAGAGCCAACGGTGACATTACAGGAGTCCCTTATGCTGGAATCCAGTATAAGGCCAATTTTTTCACAAATGATGCGCTTTTGACCCTGTCAAACCCACTCATCTCCCTTCCCAAGCTGCAACTTGTGTTGGACCGATTTTCAGTCTTCTCTGGCCTTCAAATTAACTCTTCCAAGATCACGATGCTGAACGTCAACCTCCCTACGGATTTGGTGCAGCGTCTTCAAGACCATTTCCCATATCGTTGGGCATCACACTCGATTGAATATCTAGGCATCAAACTAACGCCTTCCTATTCCTCCTTGTTCTCCGCCAATTACTACCCCCTGTTGAGTACAGTGACCACCCTTATGCATTAATGGCAATTTCCCACCCTTTCGTGGGTAGGAAGGATCTCGGCAGCTAAAATGACGATCCTGCCCAAAGTTCTTTATTACTTTCGCACTCTGCCAGTTAGAGTGCCCACTTTCTTGCTTCGCCTTTTGCAGAACAGGATCCTCCAATTTATCTGGGCGCATAAATGCCCTAGAGTCCCTAGATCCACTCTTTACACCCATAGACTACAAGGAGGTCCCCAATATCTCTAAGTATTATACAGCGGCGCAGATTTCCCCGTTGACCATGCTACACGCAACCACAGATGTTCCTCTGTGGGTGTTACTTGAAGTGCCCAACTGCGACTCGTCCTCACTCCAAGCCCTGCTCTAGCTTCCCCATAAATTATGTCCCCCCTCTTTGAGCCCCGTGCTGCTACATGGTCTGCAGATTTGGGACTCAGTTTGCTTCTCTGGTAATTTGATGTACCCCTTTTTACCTCTGCTCCCCATCACCCACAATCCCCTTTTCCCCCCAGGCCTGGAGGAGTCCCAGGCATTCTCTTGGTGGGCCTCACATGGCTACCCACAGGTTCAAAACTTTCTTTCCTCCCGCTTCTTTCCCTCTTGGGAGACCATCCGAGAAACACACTATGCACCGGCTATAGCGGATTATCGTTTCCTTCAATTAAAATACTGGATTACTGCCTTACTTACCCATTTCAAAATACTTTTTTTGAACACGCATACCAGCATGCCCCTGGGACCCCAAGCCTCATCTCGGCTATCGATGCATCCTTGAATGGTCATCAGCATTCCTCTCTTATATGGGATCAATGGGAAAGGGACCTCCAGGCCCCCAAAGGCCTAAAACACTGGAGTAAAGCCTGGAAAATGGTAGCAAAATGCTTGTTCAAGACAAATACCCTAGAAGCAGCATATAAGGCCCTATTCCGATGGTACTGGGTTCTGGCCCGCACAGCTCAGACCTTTCCAGGAAGTACCGATAGATGCTTTCGCAACTGTGGACAGCGGGGTAGCGTTATACACACCTGGCGAACCTGCCCAAGACTGGTGGGGTTCTGGTCTAGGGTTTTTGGTTTGCTGCAGACACTCTTCCATCTAACAGTCTGAAGGGATGCCAGGCTAGCCCTACTACATTGTCCAATACCGTTTTTTTCGCTCCCCTTCAGCGACAAATTTGAGGATAGGGCACTTTATACAGTAATTTTTTATACCATCCCTTGCTCACTATGTTATGTCATAATTGTGAATGATACTGCTCTTTGGTAATCTTTACATGTCTCTAGCCCCTGCGAGGGCGTTCAAGCGGGTTATATTTTCTTGTCTACCCAAAACTCAATAAACATATTGAAACAGAAATGGTGACCGACAAAACCGCCATACCTTTTTTCGGACCAGCTACCGAAACGAACAGAGAGTCTGACTTCCGAAAGGGAGCCGTGGCAGACAAATATACCCTTAGAGCCTGGCCAACGTCCCGGGAATGAAGGGCCACCTCCTTAAGATTTGTCGGTTTAGGACACAGAGATGGTAACACGTCTTCATTGATGTGAAAAGCCGAAACCACCTTCAGTAGAAAAGAAGGTTGCGGAGACACAACCCCACCTCATCCTTGTGGATAACAAGATAGGGAGACTTTCAAGACAAGGCTACCAGTTCCGAATCCCTCCTGGCCAATGTAATGGCCACTAGGAAGACTACTTTCTGAGAAAGAGTCAACAAGAGAATTTCCCTGATGTTCTCAAACGGCGGTTTCTGAAGCGCCGATAACACCAGGTTCAGATCCCACAGGGGTAAAGGTGGAAGCACTGGAGGAACTTTAGTACAGACCAAAAGTTTGGACACACCTTCTCATTCAAAGAGTTTTCTTTATTTTCATGACTATGAAAATTTTAGATTCAGACTGAAGGCATCAAAACTATGTAATTAACACATGTGGAATTATATACTAAACAAAAAAGTGTGAAACAACTGAAAATATGTCTTATATTCTAGGTTCTTCAAAGTAGCCACCTTTTGCTTTGATTAGTGCTCCGCACACTCTTGGAATTCTGTTGATGAGCTTCAAGAGGTAGTCACCTGAAATGGTTTTCATTTCACAGGTGTGCCCTGTCAGGTTTAATAAGTGGGATTTCAAGCCTTATAAATGGGGTTGGGACCATCAGTTGTGTTGTGCAGGAGGTGGATACAGTACACAGCTGATAGTCCTACTGAATAGACTGTTAGAATTTGTATTATGGCAAGAAAAAAGCAGCCAAGTAAAGAAAAACGAGTGGCCATCATTACTTTAAGAAATGAAGGTCAGTCAGTCCGAACAATTGGGAAAACTTTGAAAGTGTCCCCAAGTGCAGTGGCAAAAACCATCAAGCACTACAAAGAAACTGGCTCAAATGAGGACCGCCCCAGGAAAGGAAGACCACGAGTCACCTCTGCTGAGGACGATAAGTTCATCCGAGTCACCAGCCTCAGAAATCGCAGGTTAACAGCAGCTCAGATTAGAGAACAGATCAATGCCACACAAAGCTCTAGCAGCAGACACATCTCTAGAACAACTGTTAAGAGGAGACTGTGTGAATCAGGCCTTCATGGTAAAATAGCTGCTAGGAAACAACTGCTGAGGACAGGCAACAAGCAGAAGAGACTTGTTTGGGCTAAAGAACACAAGGAATGGACATTAGACCAATGGAAATCTGCTTTGGTCTGATGATTTCACGTTTGAGATCTTTGGTTCCAACCACTGTGTCTTTGTGCGACGCAGAAGAGGTGAACGGATGGACTCTACATGCCCGGTTCCCACCGTGAAGCATGGAGGAGGAAGTGTGATGGTGTGGGGGTGCTTTACTGGTGACACTGTTGGGGATTTATTCAAAATTGAATACAAACACACCTCCAGGCTGTGTAAGGGCTATTTGACCAAAAAGGAGAGTGATAGGGTGCTGCGCCAGATGACCTGGCCTCCACAGTCACCGGACCTGAACCCAATCAAGATGGTTTGGGGTGAGCTGGACCGCAGAGTGAAGGCAAAGGGCCAACAAGTGCTAAGCATCTCTGGGAACTCCTTCAAGACTGTTGGAAAGCCATTTCAGGTGACTACTTCTTGAAGCTCATCAACAGAAAGCCAAGAGTGTGCGGAGCAGTAATCAAAGCAAAAGGTGGCTACTTTGAAGAACCTAGAATATAAGACATATTTTCAGTTTCACACTTTTTTGTTCAGTATATAATTCCACATGTGTTAATTCATAGTTTTGATGCCTTCAGTGTGAATCTACAATTTTCATAGTCATGAAAATAAAGAAAACTCTTTGAATGAGAAGGTGTGTCCAAACTTTTGGTCTGTACTGTACATGCCGGACCCCTTGAATAAAAGTGCTCACTAGAGAATGAGACGCCAGGGGTCGTTGGAAAAAACAGCCAAGGCTGATATTTGACCCTTAATGATGCTTAAAGCCAATTTCTGGTCTACTCCTCACTGTAGAAACAGCAGGATCCTGGAAACAGAATAGGTGCACAGACGCCACGGGAGTCCCCTTGATGGAGTGCAGCAATCACTACTGAGCGAACCGATTCCATTCTGAACCTCCTTTTACAAAGTAATTGAGGGCTTTCAGGTCCAAGATTGGACGTACCCCTTCCTTTTTGGGGACTACAAACAGATTTGAGTAGAACCCCTGAAACCTTTCCGACTCCGGAACACTATCACCCCGCGGCTTAGCAGGTCCCTTACCGCCCCCAATAGGCCTCCCGGCGAGCCGGGAGTAAGGGTATGCTGGAGGGGAAGAATCTGTTTGGTGGCCAAGAGAGAAACTCTATCTTGTAGTCAGAGGAAATCAGTTCGTAGACCCATTGGGCGGACAGCCGAGAGGCCCACCGGGCTGCAAACTCCCGAAGGAGACCCCCCACCCGTGTGACGGGTGGGGGAAAACCAATGAGGTAGCATTTTTGCTCGCAGGTTTGTTAGGCTTGCGGTTCCAGGGACGCTTTTGTCCCTCAGAGGTCGTCCTGTCGGACTGGGAGCATTTAGCCGAAGTCCAGGACGGACGAAAAAGCCTCTTGAATGGAAAATGAGGGCTCTTGCCTGCGGCGTGGCTCCTTAGTCTTCCTGGCCTGTGACATTCTTAATAATGTCATCCAACGAGGCTCCAAAGAGCCGCTCACCAAGGAAGGATAGTTAAGGCTTTTTTAGATGCCTGGTCCACAGACCAGCATTTTAGCCGAATCAGGCACCTCAGCACCACTGCTGACACTGAAGCCCTGGATAGTAGGGGCAGCGTATCCAGGGCCGCATCACAAACGTACTTAAGGCCTTGCACTAACTGGTCTGCTAGTTTCACGCAGACGGGAGTAGCCTGCTGCTTCTCCAATTCACGGTGCAAAAGTTTTGCCCATTCAGTAAGTGTCTGCGACACAATTGCTGTGGCCAGTACTGGTCGTATTGCCGACCCCACAACCGTAAACAAGGAACGGGCCACTGCCTCGGCCTTCCTGTCAGTGGGGTCCTTAAATCCTCTACCAGGATCGTGGTTACTTTGTTCAACCTGGATACTGGGAGGTCCATGACCGGAGGAGCCGACCATATTTTAAGAAGGCTCTCCTCAAAGGGGTAAGCACCGCCATTCTTTTTGGGACAGAGAAGGTTCGTTGCGGGCTTCCCCATTCCCTGTATATGAACTTATCAAAATAAGTCAGATACGGAAACACCTTAGGTGTACGGGCTGGCTTACGGGACCCAAAAGGGACCGCTATTTCAGCAGAGGAACCTGCTCTATCCTGAATTTTCAGGGTATCACGCACAGCTGTTATAAGTGCTCCAACTAGCGCAGAGCCGGACGGGGACTCATCCTAACTGTCCGATCGGTCCTGGTCAGCGTCGTCTTAAGCAACAGAACAGGGGCCACCAGTCTCAGCGGGGCCCGAGTCTGCATCGGAGCTCTCCCCGGAGGATGGGGGGCATGGGGCTGCTTTTTAGCACCTTTGCGCCCGTACACCACCTCCACCTTGGCAACGAACATTTCAAGGACCACCGACAAAGCGTCCAAAGGCGCAGGGAGCCTAGGTACATCTCCTTCACTAGGCAGAAAAAAAAACTGAGCTGCAAGAGGCAGGCTGAGGGGTTATTACCAGAGGGACCGCCACCTGGGCGGAACTGTAAAGTTCTGTTTTTTCACATGTATAACATTTTCTGCATAGTCCTCTATGGTCAAGATTAATGAAGCTGTGTCAGTCAGTGAACAAAAGAGAAAAAACACTTTTGGAGAAGTATATATCACTAAAGATCAATTACACATGTATGTCACATGAAAATACAGTGGGGGGAATTTATTAAAACATGAGCAGCTAGAATCTGGAGCAGATATGGATGGCAATCAACCAGCTTCTAGCTATCATTTTAAAAGCTTACCTAACAAGCTGAAGATAGAAAGTATTTTTTACATAGTATTTATCAAGTTTTATCGAGTTTTTGGACATACATACAGAAAAAGAGGAAAGTAATAAAAAAATAAAAAAATCAACATTGTTGAAGGACTTTCAGAGTATAACAGTCACCTCGCAGAGTGTTAGATATGCTGGCTATCTGGCACCCCCCCCCCCCCGGCCTAGATTTCTTCAACTGTTGACCGAGATACGGAGAATGGAGTACCTGACGGCCTCGGTGCATGATTTGGTTCCCCAGTTTGATCAAATCTGGGAGCCCTGGGATCGGTCGGAGTATGGGCCCCCCTGTCCGTACACCCTTAATAACCGCTACTGCTTAACACAGCACCTCCTTCCCGGCATCTATTCCCATCTTTTCCCCTTTCATCCACCCTTCATCCACTAATCCAGGTAACCCCCCCCGAGACTCACCAAGATAATCACATGGATGTTTTGTTGTATTGTCTCTCTCTCTGGCCTTCGGCCCGCTGTTTTACGGATATTTTGCCTTTTATAAACTGTATGTTACTTACTTTACCTGTTGTAGTTATGCAGTTCACCTTTGTGCCTGCATACGTGGACAATAACCTCTAACTTTTGTAGTTAAATTTTATGTTATATCCTATATTCACTTATGCTTATTGATTATTTCAATGCTTGATTATATTGTATTTGCTCTGAAATTTAATAAAAATACAATAAAAAAAATAAAAATAAAAAAAAAGTGTGAATCTTTTGTACAAGCATTTATAAAGACACCTTAAAGTTTATGTAAAGCCAACATTTTTTATTTTTATTTTTTTAAAGAATGTGAAAGATTTGCATGCAGGGACATATGCACAGCCCCAAATGCCGATTCCTGTATGCAAGTAGCAGTGAGCAGAGATACTGCTGCAGATGAAGCCGTACAAGGATGCGGATCCAGAAAAAGAGTGCAGGATCAGCTAACCACCGTCACGATGAAAGAACCAGGAGAAAGCAACCACCGCTGCTGGGACCACTGCAATCTTATGCCACGTACACACGTCCAAACTTTCCGGCACAAAAGGTTAGACGGAATAATTTTGTCTGAAATTACGATCGCGTGTGGGCTTCATCAGACTTTTCTCTTCAAAAATTCAGACGGACTTAGAAATAGAACATGTTTCAAATCTGTCCGACGGAATCAATTTCTATCGGGAAAACAATCCGTCTGTATACTGGTCTAACGGACCAAATAGGACGCAAGGGCAGCTATTGGCTGCTGAACTTCCTATTCCAGTCCAGTCATACGCCATCACGTTCAAAACAAACAGACTTTGGTCCGTTCATGTGTGGGCAAGTCCGTTCGTTCGGAAGTCCATCGTAACTCCATCTAAAGTCTGTCGGACCTTTTCTGACGGAAAGTCCGGTCGTGTGTACGCGGCATCAGAGGAAGCCACTGGAAAGGCTGGTGCAATAACACCAGGACTCTGCTAGAAGCCTTTACACTTTGACAGATCATATGGCGGTTCTGATCCTTGACTAGGAACCAGCTTCTCAGTGACATGCCTAGATCTTCTCTGTGCTTGTGAATGCATTATTATTGTTTTTAATCATCCCAATAAAGGGTAATTTACTAAACGATATGACTGCTTGGCTCCACTCTCCCTTCTCTCTTGTTTTGCAGTTACCGGCAACTAGGGATGAGCCAAACACCCCCTCGTTCGGTTCGCACCAGAACATGCGAACAGGCAAAAAATTTGTTCAAACATGCGAACACCGTTAAAGTCTATGGGACACAAACATGAATAATCAAAAGTGCTAATTCTAAAGGTTTACATGCATGGTATTGTCATAAAAAGTGTTTGGGGACCTGGGTCCTGCCCCAGGGGACATGTAGCAATGCAAAAAAAAGTTTTAAAAACTGCAGTTTTTTCGGGACCAGTGATTTTAATAATGCTTATAGTGAAACAATAAAAGTGTAATATTCCTTTAAATTTCGTACCTGGGGGGTGTTTATAGTATGCCTATAAAGGGGTGCATGTTTCCTGTGTTTAGAACAGTCTGACAGCAAAATGACATTTATAAAGGAAAAAAGTAATTTAAAACTACGCGCAGCTACAATGAATTGTCGGTCCGCAATAAACATAAAAGTTTGTTGATAAAAACGTCATGGCGATTTCCCCACAGGGGAACCCCCGAACCAAAAAAAAGTGTGGGGGGTCACCCTAAATTCCATACCAGGCCCTACAGGTCTGGTATGGATTTTAATTGGAACCCTTATACCAATTATTTTTTTTTAAATGACGTGAGGTCCGTCCCCCCAAAAATCCATACCTGACCCTTATCCGAGCACGCAACCTGGCAGGCTGCAGGAAAAGATGGGGGGACGAGAGAGCGCCCCTTCCCCCCTCCTGAACTGTACCAGGCCACATGCCCTCAACATTGGGAGGGTGCTTTGAGGTAGCCCCTCAAAGCACCTTGTCCCCATGTTGATGGGAGAAGGGCCTCATCCCCACAACCCTTGCCGGTGGTTGTGGGGGTCTGTGGGCAGGGTGCTTATCAGAATGTGGATGCCCCCTTTAACAAGGGGACCCCCAGATCCCGGCCCCCCTTGTGAATTGGTAATAATTACACAAAAAAAGTGACAAAAAGGTTAAAAAAAGACAAGAGACAGTTTTTGACAAGTCCTTTATTAAATTCTTCTTTCATATTCTTTCTTCTGGTCTTCCTTCCGTGTTCTTCTTGTTTCTCCAACTTCTTCTCTATCTTCTTCTTCCTCCGCTCTTCTCGTCCCGCATCTTGCTCCGGCTTCTTCTCCGCGCCATCCGCCTCAGTGGGAGTCTTCAGCCGTGCGATGCTTCGATTCTTCTGACACTTCTTAAAATAATGGCGGGCGGGGCCGCCCGGTGACCCCGCCCTCCTCTGACACACGGGGACTTTCCTATGGCTTTCCCCATGATGTCAGAGGGGGTGGGGTCACCCGTTTACGTAACTTTTGATTTCTCCCATAGACTTTTAAAGGGTGTTCCGTGGCTTTCGAATTTGCCGCGAACACCCAAAATTGTTTGCTGTTCAGCATACAGCCAATGTTCAACTCAAACATGAGTTCGACTCGAACATAATGCTCATCCCTGCCGGCAACCTAGCCTTAGCCAGCTGTAAAATGCACTTGTATGGTAGAAGTAGAGCTGCACGATAAAATGAGAATCACAATTTTTTTGCTTAGAAGACAGATCACGATTCTCGCAGCGCAACATCATCTTCCACATTAAAAAATAAATAAAAAATTCGGCTAACTTTAAGGTTTCTTTTTTTTTATTATTCATTGAAGTGTATTTTTTCCCAAAAATTTGAGTTTGAAAGACTGCTGGGCAAATACAGTGTGACATGAAATATTTCAGAAATTGACATTTTATTCCCTAGGGTCTCTGCTAAAATATATATAATGTTTGGGGGTTCCAAGTAATTTTCGATGAAAAAAATTGAATTTTTGTACTCACCGTAAAATCCTTTTCTCTGATGTTCATTGACGGACACAGAACTTTAATCTTGACCTTAGGGTTAGATCGTCAACTTTAGGAGAGGACTAGGCAGAACACAAAAAACAAGCACAGTACGGCCCAAGACCGGTACTACTGGCTATAACCCCTCACTCTGCTTCCAGGGCTCAGTTAGTCAAAAAGCAGTACAAAGATAAATAGGAGGGGTGGGGGCTGTGTCCGTCAATGAACTTCAGAGAAAAGGATTTTACGATGAGTACAAAAATCCTATTTTCTCATTCGTTCATTGACGGACACAGCACTTTAATCTTGACCTTAGGGACGTCCCCAAGCAGTGTCAAAACGAGGGGTGGGAACACAGAGAAAATAAACTCCACCCACCACCAAAAGAACTACCCATCAGAGGAGTCGAAACCTCGGCCACCTGCAAAACCTTGCGGTCAAACATGCATTCCAAAATGCATCCACATCGACCTTATACAATTTGGTGAAAGCGTGTAGAGATGACCAGGTAGCCACCTTACACCCAGAGAAACAGGCGTTTCATGGCAGAAAGCCCCGGAAGCACCAATTGCCCTGGTAGAAATCGCAGTGACAGGAAAGGGAAGCATCCGCCCCCTTATGGCAAAAGCCTGAACCACGAGAAACGGTGGCTGAAAAGACCGCCAGGCCCTTCCTCGACCAGCCACCAAGACACACAGAGAGTCCGACCTCCGAAAAGGAGCCATAGCAGACAAATACACTCGCAGGGCCCGGACCACATTCAAAGAATGTAAAGCGACCTCCTCGAGATGCTACGGCCGAGGACCTAAGGACGGAAGCACAATGTCCTTGTTTAAATGGAAGGTCGAAACAATCTTTGGAAGAGAAGAAAGCTGAGGACACAGCATCGCCTTATCCTCATGTAGATAAAGAGACTTGCACGCCAAGGCCACAGGGGCAGCGGTGGGCTTACTGGAGGGGCCACATGCCGAACCCCCTGAACAAATGTACGCACCAATGAGCGAATCGCCAATGGCCACTGAAAAAAGACAGCCAAAGCTGATATCTGCCCCTTAATGGTACTTAATGCAAGCTTCTGATCCATTCCTTGCTGCAGAAAACAGCAGGATCTTGGAAACGAAATAAGCACGCAGATGCCACTCCATCTCCTCACACCGGGAGATGTAGGCCCTCCAGGTATGATGATAAGTCATCCGGGAAGAAGACTTTTGCGTCCTCAGCATAGTGGTAATCACCGAAGCCGATAGCCCTTGGTCCCTCAGCACCTGGCTAAGTATCAGACCTTGAGATAAAAGGTCCTCCTGCACTGGCAGCCACCAAGGAACATCTGCACCATGTCGGAGTATCAAGGACGTTGAGGCCAGTCTGGGGCCATCAGAATCACATCGGCCTCCACGCTGCGTGGCAGACGAGGGAGGAGCCTGGGAGGGGGAAAGGTATAAATTAGCTGATAATGCCCCCATGGGGCCACCAACGCGTCTGACATAGCCACCCAGGGATCCCTTGACCTGGTCACAAACCTCTGTACCTTCCAGTTGAGCCGAGAAGCTAGGAGATCCACATCTGGCATGCCTCACCTTAGACAAATGAGCCGAAGTAGTCTACCTGCCAGTTGTCTACGCCCGAAATGTACCCGGCTGACAGAGCCGGCACACGCCGTTCTGACCACTGTAGGATGTGGGAGACCTCAAGCGCCGCCACTGAACTCCTTGTCCCTCTATGATGATTGGCATACGCCACCGTCATGGAATCGTCAGACTGGATCCTGACCGGACGACCCTGCAGCCTCTGCGACAATGTGGAGAGGCACCGCCTGATCGCCCGCAGCTCCAGCACATTGATTGACAGAATTCTTCCTCCTCTCAGCAACCCTAGGCCGAATGGATGCCAAAAATTCCTCCCCAGCCGGTCAGGCTGGCGTCCATCGTGATCACCGTCCAATGAAGTGGAAGGAGTGATTTCCCGGACCAGAGGGCCGGGGACCTCAGCCACCAGAGAAATTAAGCCCTGGCTAGTTGGCTCACCTGGATTTGATAATCCAGGAATGTTGGAGACTTGTCCCATTTGGACAGGATCTCTTTCTACAAGACCCCCAAAAAAATGGGAACCTTTCCACCGGAATCGTGGTCACCTTATTTGAACTAGATATCGGGGTCAGCGGAAACCCTCCTCACAGGAGTAACACACCACCATTCACCTCGCTTCCACCCTGGCAACAAATTATTCCAGGAACGCTGACAGAGCATCCATGGGCACCGCAGGTGCAGGGGAACCGGTTGCTATCATAGGGGTGTCCGAGGAAGAAGTGACCTTGGCGGTGCGGATCAGCTTGTGGGACCCAAAAGGGACCAACACATCTCAGAGGCCGTATCCTCTAATCCTCTAGCGCTTTCCTATGCCGAAAATGGACACAGAGGCTTCCTCCTCAATGTCTGGCGGGTCATGGTCCTTGACCTCTGAAGTGTCAGAACAGGGGCCGTCTGCCACTGCGGGGCCCAAGTCTGAATCAGAGCTTTCCTCGGCAGACGGGGGGGGGGGGGGCGTTTTTTTACCCACCTTGCGCCCGCACACCGCTTTCATCCTGGCAAAAAATTATTCCAGGACCACCAACAAAGAGTCCATGGGTACCACAGGTGCAGTGGAACCAGTTGCTATCATAGGGGTGTATGGGGAAGAAGCGCCAGCATCCGACGCCATGTCTGACCCACTCTTGCCCGTCACCTGGGGTCTAAGGTAAGAGACAAAAAATGCCTTCCCTCCTAGCTGCCACAGACTGAAAGGCCCCCCACAGAGACTCACCACCCTGACCCAGGCGTTGTGGTATGCTGCTGTCCGTTCTCCTTTCTGCCTTCCAAAACACGTTCTGTGTCAGTTTCTCGCTGTTCCTGGCTTAAGCAGCCGCCCAGCGATAGAGAACTAACAGACACCGTCCTTCATGACCACAAGTACATGGCTGCTGCTACAGGAAAATGGCCGCAGTTCCTGGGGCGAACATTTTCCCCTGCGCACAGCAAACGAAGGCAAATGGCTGCAGTTCCCACGCCGAACGCTCGCCCCGCATGGTGGCAAATGAAGGTGAGAAATGAAGGGATAACCGAGCGGAACAACCTAAGTTAAAACGAAGAGGAAAAACGAGCGGACAAATGAACGCACAGCACAACCCCCTGCCAGGATCCAGAGACCACCCGGAGGACCCCCGGGCCAGGTACGTGCACTGCACTCCCTACACCCAGACACACAGCACCTCCTTAGAATGGGGAGGAGGGAAGAGGCAGGGAGAGCGAGAGACGCCCTAATTAACCTCCCAGGGAGTGCCCAGCTGCTCCAACCTGCCTAAACAGGTGGAACCATACTTACCCCTCCTGCAGGGACTGCTGGAAGCACTCTACAGACAGACCCATAACTCGAGCAGTATGGTGTGGCTGTCGGCCATGGCACACCGGGGCTTAGACAACAGTAGCCCAGTCATATGTGTGCCCCGGAGTATATAGCTCACCGACCGCCCTTGGACTAGAATGCGGCCTGTCACGGTCAACCCAGCGCGGAGCTAAGGTCTGCACGCGCTCGATGGCCAGGCTGGGGAGACTACCAGGATCTATATTATCCAGCCTGTCACCCAGCCCGGCTGCTGATTGTAGATTACAGGAAGCAAAAACAGCAAAAGAGAAAAAATTTCAAAGACCACTGGTCCCCACAGGGAGCCAGGTCCTTCTCCTAGACTAGGCAGAAAAAAACAGAGCTGCTGGAAGCAGAGTGAGGGGTTATAGCCAGTAGGACCGCCCTATGGGCGGTACTGTGCTCGCTTTTTATTTGTTCTGCCTAGTCCGCTCCTTAACCACTTAAGGACCAGGCCTCTTTTTCAGACTTGGTGTTTCCATGTTTAAAACAGTTTTTTTTGCTAGAAAATTACTTAGAACCCCCAAACATTTTATATTGTTTTTTTTCTAACACCCTAGAGAATAAAATGGCGGTCATTGAAATACTTTTTTTCACACCGTATTTGCGCAGCGGTCTTACAAGCGCACTTTTTTTGGAAAAAATTCACTTTTTTGAATAAAAAAATAAGACAACAGTAAAATTAGCCCAATTTTTTTTATACTGTGAAAGATAATGGTATGCCGAGTAAATTGATACCCAACATGTCATGCTTCAAAATTGCGCCCGCTCGTGGAATGGCGTCAAACTTTTAGCCTCAAAAATCTCCATAAGCGACATTTAAAAAATTCTACAGGTTGCATTTTTTGCGTTACAGAGGAGGTCTAGGGCTAGAATTATTGCTCTCGCTCTACCGATCGCGGCGATACCTCACATGTGTGGTTTGACCACCGTTTTCATATGCGGGCGCTACTCACGTATGCGCTCGCTTCTGTGCGCAAGCTCGTCATAACAGGGTGTTTTTAAAAATTTTTTTTTTTTTTCTTATTTATTTTAATAGATTTTATTTATTTTTACACTGTTTTAAAAAAATAAATAAAATGGATCACTTTTATTCCTATTACAAGGAATGTAAACATCCCTTGTAATAGAAAAAAGCATGACAGGTCCTCTTAAATATGAGATCTGGGGTCAAAAAGTCCTCAGATCTCATATTTGGGCTAAAATGCAAAAAAAAAAAAAAAAATAATAATAAAAAAAAAATCTGACATTTAAAAAAAAAATATACCTTTAACCACTTGAGATCCGCGCTATAGTAAAAAGACGTGTATAGCGCGGATCTCAATTTCCGGGACTACGTCTATTGACGTAGTCCCCTTTAAGAGTTCCCCGCGCGCTCCCGGGAGCGCGCATCGGGGAAAATCTGTGTTGGCCGTGTCCGCTGGACATAGCCAATCACAGATCGCTGTAAACGGCCAATCACAGCGGCCGTTTACAGCGCGATCGCCTCCTCCAATGGGTGATGATTTCAAATGTAAACAAATGAGATCATCACCCATTGCCGAACGTGTCTCCTCTCACAGCGATAGCGTGTGAGGAGACCGAAGGTGTTTGTGAGTGTAAAAGTGACAGTAAACTGATAAAAAACCCACCTGTGCCCAGATCTACCCTGCCAGTGCCCAGATCTACCCTGCCAGTGCCCAGATCTACCCTGCCAGTGCCCACCTGTGCCCACCTGTGCACCGCCAGTGCCCACCTGTGCACCGCCAGTACTCCATCTGTGCACCACCAGTGCCCGCCAGTGCCCGCCAGTGCCAGCCAGTGCCAATCGGTGCCCATCTGTACCAATCGGTGCCCATCTGTGCCTCAGCAGTGCCCATCTGTGCCGCCTAAGCAGTGCCCATCTGTGCCGCCTAAGCAGTGCCCATCTGTGCCGCCTAAGCAGTGCCCATCTGTGCCCATCTGCTGCCTTATCAGTGCACATCCGTGCAATAAATCAGTGCACATCTGTGCCGACCTATCAGTGCCCATCTGCCGACTCAGCAGTGCCCATCTGTGCCGATTCAGCAGTGCCCATCTCTGCCGCCTCAGCAGTGCCCATCTGCCGCCTCAGCAGTGCCCATCTGCCGCCTCAGCAGTGCCCATCTGCCACCTCAGCAGTGCACATCCGTGTAATAAATCAGTGCACATCCGTGCAATAAATCAGTGCACATCTGTGCCGACCCATCAGTGCCCATCTGCCGCCTCAGCAGTGCCCATCTGTGCCGCCTCAGCAGTGCCGATCTGTGCCGCCTCAGCAGTGCCCATCTGTGCCGCCTCAGCAGTGCCCATCTGCCGCCTCAGCAGTGCCCATCTGCCGCCTCATCAGTGCACATCCGTGCAACAAATCTGCACATCTGTGCAATAAATCAGTGCACATCTGTGCCGACCCATCAGTGTCCATTTGTGCCACCTCAAAAGCGCCCATCTGTGCCACCTCAAAAACGCCCATCTGTGCCACCTCATCAGTGCCCATCAGTGCTACAATGGCTAAACGCGTCTTTTCCGCTGAGGAGGCATACCAAATTATTTCCGCGGCCGACGAGAGCAACGGGGAGCTCTCCTCTTCCGATTCCTTTTCGGATTCGGATTCTGAAGACGTAACTTATGAGCCAGTCCTCAGCAGTGAAACACTGACTGATGAATCCGAGGAGGAAGATATCCGGCCCATCAAGCGAAGGCGTTCTAGTGAGGCAGTGCCGTCCACCAGCACCGCAGTGCCGTCCACCAGCACCGCAGTGCCCCAGCAAGAAAGGCCAAGTACCAGTGGGGTGTCATCTCAGCCCCAAAGGGTTAGGAGCCATGCTGGCCTTCCCTATGCCCTTCAGAACCCCTTGTGGCTTCCTCCTAATTCAGGAGAGGAAAATGTTCCCCCTTTCACCGCCCAGCCAGGAGTCCAGGTGGACACAGAGAATTTTAGCCCCATCGATTTTTTTAATTTAATTTTTACGGAGGACATGTTGGCGTCAATTGTGGCCCAGTGCAACCTGTATGCACAACAATTTATTTTTCAAAATCCGACCTCCTATTATGCCCGTCCCTACGAATGGAGAGACCTAACGGTGGAGGAGTTCAAGCTTTTTTTAGGCCTCACATTTAATATGGGACTCAACAAAAAAAACCAATTACGTACCTACTGGTCAACCCACCCCCTCCACCACTCACCGCTCTTCTCCGCGGTAATGCCAAGAACCAGGTATCAGATGATCCTGAGGTTCTTACATTTCAGTGACAATTCCCAATGCCTTCCACGAAATGATCCAAATTATGACCGCCTTTACAAAATTCGACCAATACTAAATTATTTTTCTGAAATATTCCCCAAATTGTTTACCCCGGACCAACACATATGTGTGGATGAGTCCCTTATTAAATTTAGTGGCAGGCTTAGGATGAAGCAATTTATGCCCAGCAAAAGGGCCCGCTATGGGGTGAAGGTCTACAAATTATGTGACCGAGCCACAGGGTACACATATTCCTTCAAGGTGTACGAAGGGAAGGACACCCAGCTACAGCCCCCTAATTGTCCGGATTATTTGGGATCCAGCGGAAAAATTGTTTGGGACCTCATATACCCCCTACTGGATAAAGGCTACCACCTCTATGTAGACAACTTCTACACATCTCTGCCCCTGTTCCACAACCTTCACCGGAAGAAGACGCCAGCATGTGGCACTGTAAAAAAGAACCGGAAGGGCTTTCCTCAAAGTCTGGTGAACAAGAAGCTGCGGAAAGGAGAAACCGCAAGTCTAAGAAACAAGGAGGTTCTGGCAGTGAAGTGGAGGGACAGAAGAGATGTGTACATGTTATCTTCTATCCACAACGATACCTTCGTAGAAATCCCCAGAAGGAATGGCCCCGTAAAGAAACCCAAATGTATTTCAGAGTATAATTTGTTCATGGGAGGAGTCGACTTCAACGACCAAATGATGGAACCATATCTGGTCTCAAGACGGACATATCATTGGTACAAAAAAGTAGTAATTTATTTTTTTCAATTGGCCATTTACAATTCATATGTAATTTACAGCAACGCCACCCAAAACCCCAAACGTTTCTTTGGCTACCAGGAGGAAGTTTTCACAGCCCTTATTTTCCCAAACGGCCCACCAGAAAATATCAGATCAGACGTTGTAAGTCGACTCTCCGAGCGCCACTTTCCGGATAAAATTCCCCGGACACCAGCAGGCAAAAGACGCCAAAAAAGATGTAAGGTGTGTACCAGAGCAGGAGTCAGAAGAGACACATCTTATTATTGTGCACAATGTCCTTCCCAACCAGGCCTCTGTATAGGCGACTGTTTTCGGCGTTACCATACTTCAATAAATTTTTTGTGAAGTATGGTAAACATAATCCTCAGTTCCTGCCTTCATACACCTTCACACCCCTTATGCCACTGCCTGCTTTGTAACTGACCCTGGCTTGTTATTTGACCACTCTTATGCCTGCCGATTCTGTACATACCGCTGCCTGATCTGGAACTGACCCTGGACTGTTATTCGACCACGCTTCTGCCTAACGATTCTGTACATACCTCTGCCTCATCTGGAACTGACCCTGGACTGTTATTCGACCATGCTTCTGTCTAACGATTCTGTATATATCTCTGCCTGATCTGGAACTGACCTTGGACTGTTTGACCACGATATTTGCCTGCCTCTTGGACTGATCTTGTATTCTGCAACTGGACTAGTGGGATTCAACACGGGGTCTCACATATGTGAGGGGCTCCAGTATAGTTTTTCTGGAAGAAGAAAACAATTTTCTTTGTTTTCTTATTCCTAGATTAGGGTCTGGAGACTCGGAGGCTTCAAAGAGATTTGGGAGGGAGAAGCCTCTACCCCTATCCCCATTCTGTCCTGAACGAGGCTCTACTTTTGTCTGCTGCCTGTAGGACTTACTGCCATCATGCCGCACTGACCACACCACAAGGACCTGCCTACTACCAGGACCAATATTTTTGGCACTGCTGACATCTCTGCACTAACCCTGGACTGTAATATGGACAGTATCCCTGCCTGCTGCCTGAAAAACTGTGTTCGCTGTTGCTGACCAAGTCCCTGCCTGCTGCCTGGACCAGTGATATCCTCCTGTGGACAACTGCGCTTCTAAAACCACAGGTAATCTTTTCTTTACCCTTTGCTCAGCATAATGTATTTGGGGGTGTAATTCTTGGTATGTGCAGGCTATGTGTCCCTGGAACGCCGACGGTGTTTCTTGCATGTTGCTCCTCTGTATTTGGTCAGGCTGTGTAAAAGTCTCACACATGTGGTATCGTTATACTCAGGAGGAGTAGTAGAACGTATTTTGGGGTGTTATTTTTGCTATGTAAATGCTATGCGTTGGAAATATCTTATAAACGGACAACTTTGTGTAAAAAAAAATGCGTTTTCATTTTTTTCCACATTTTCCGAAAACTTCTGGAAAAAAATGAACCATTGAAAAGACTCATTATGCCTCATAGATTATACGTTGGGGTGTTAGCTTTCCAAAATGGGGTCATTTTCTGGACGTTTCCATTGCCCTGGTGTTCCAGGGCCTTCAAAACTGTAATAGGTGGTTGAGAAATGAAATGTGTAATTTATGCTCCTAGAATGCCTGAAGGTGCTACTTCAAAATTAGGCCTCTGTATGTGGTCAGGCTGTGTAAAAGTCTCACACATTTGGTATCGTTATACTCAGGAGGAGTAGTAGAACGTATTTTGGGGTGTTATTTTTGCTATGTAAATGCTATGCGTTGGAAATATCTTATAAACGGACAACTTTGTGTAAAAAAAAATGCGTTTTCATTTTTTTCCACATTTTCCGAAAACTTCTGGAAAAAAATGAACCATTGAAAAGACTCATTATGCCTCATAGATTATACGTTGGGGTGTTAGCTTTCCAAAATGGGGTCATTTTCTGGACGTTTCCATTGCCCTGGTGTTCCAGGGCCTTCAAAACTGTAATAGGTGGTTGAGAAATGAAATGTGTAATTTATGCTCCTAGAATGCCTGAAGGTGCTACTTCAAAATTAGGCCTCTGTATGTGGTCAGGCTGTGTAAAAGTCTCACACATTTGGTATCGTTATACTCAGGAGGAGTAGTAGAACGTATTTTGGGGTGTTATTTTTGCTATGTAAATGCTATGCGTTGGAAATATCTTATAAACGGACAACTTTGTGTAAAAAAAAATGCGTTTTCATTTTTTTCCACATTTTCCGAAAACTTCTGGAAAAAAATGAACCATTGAAAAGACTCATTATGCCTCATAGATTATACGTTGGGGTGTTAGCTTTCCAAAATGGGGTCATTTTCTGGACGTTTCCATTGCCCTGGTGTTCCAGGGCCTTCAAAACTGTAATAGGTGGTTGAGAAATGAAATGTGTAATTTATGCTCCTAGAATGCCTGAAGGTGCTACTTCAAAATTAGGCCTCTGTATGTGGTCAGGCTGTGTAAAAGTCTCACACATTTGGTATCGTTATACTCAGGAGGAGTAGTAGAACGTATTTTGGGGTGTTATTTTTGCTATGTAAATGCTATGCGTTGGAAATATCTTATAAACGGACAACTTTGTGTAAAAAAAAAATGCGTTTTCATTTTTTTCCACATTTTCCGAAAACTTCTGGAAAAAAATGAACCATTGAAAAGACTCATTATGCCTCATAGATTATACGTTGGGGTGTTAGCTTTCCAAAATGGGGTCATTTTCTGGACGTTTCCATTGCCCTGGTGTTCCAGGGCCTTCAAAACTGTAATAGGTGGTTGAGAAATGAAATGTGTAATTTATGCTCCTAGAATGCCTGAAGGTGCTACTTCAAAATTAGGCCTCTGTATGTGGTCAGGCTGTGTAAAAGTCTCACACATTTGGTATCGTTATACTCAGGAGGAGTAGTAGAACGTATTTTGGGGTGTTATTTTTGCTATGTAAATGCTATGCGTTGGAAATATCTTATAAACGGACAACTTTGTGTAAAAAAAAATGCGTTTTCATTTTTTTCCACATTTTCCGAAAACTTCTGGAAAAAAATGAACCATTGAAAAGACTCATTATGCCTCATAGATTATACGTTGTGGTGTTAGCTTTCCAAAATGGGGTCATTTTCTGGACGTTTCCATTGCCCTGGTGTTCCAGGGCCTTCAAAACTGTAATAGGTGGTTGAGAAATGAAATGTGTAATTTATGCTCCTAGAATGCCTGAAGGTGCTACTTCAAAATTAGGCCTCTGTATGTGGTCAGGCTGTGTAAAAGTCTCACACATTTGGTATCGTTATACTCAGGAGGAGTAGTAGAACGTATTTTGGGGTGTTATTTTTGCTATGTAAATGCTATGCGTTGGAAATATCTTATAAACGGACAACTTTGTGTAAAAAAAAAAATGCGTTTTCATTTTTTTCCACATTTTCCGAAAACTTCTGGAAAAAAATGAACCATTGAAAAGACTCATTATGCCTCATAGATTATACGTTGGGGTGTTAGCTTTCCAAAATGGGGTCATTTTCTGGACGTTTCCATTGCCCTGGTGTTCCAGGGCCTTCAAAACTGTAATAGGTGGTTGAGAAATGAAATGTGTAATTTATGCTCCTAGAATGCCTGAAGGTGCTACTTCAAAATTAGGCCTCTGTATGTGGTCAGGCTGTGTAAAAGTCTCACACATTTGGTATCGTTATACTCAGGAGGAGTAGTAGAACGTATTTTGGGGTGTTATTTTTGCTATGTAAATGCTATGCGTTGGAAATATCTTATAAACGGACAACTTTGTGTAAAAAAAAATGCGTTTTCATTTTTTTCCACATTTTCCGAAAACTTCTGGAAAAAAATGAACCATTGAAAAGACTCATTATGCCTCATAGATTATACGTTGGGGTGTTAGCTTTCCAAAATGGGGTCATTTTCTGGACGTTTCCATTGCCCTGGTGTTCCAGGGCCTTCAAAACTGTAATAGGTGGTTGAGAAATGAAATGTGTAATTTATGCTCCTAGAATGCCTGAAGGTGCTACTTCAAAATTAGGCCTCTGTATGTGGTCAGGCTGTGTAAAAGTCTCACACATTTGGTATCGTTATACTCAGGAGGAGTAGTAGAACGTATTTTGGGGTGTTATTTTTGCTATGTAAATGCTATGCGTTGGAAATATCTTATAAACGGACAACTTTGTGTAAAAAAAAATGCGTTTTCATTTTTTTCCACATTTTCCGAAAACTTCTGGAAAAAAATGAACCATTGAAAAGACTCATTATGCCTCATAGATTATACGTTGGGGTGTTAGCTTTCCAAAATGGGGTCATTTTCTGGACGTTTCCATTGCCCTGGTGTTCCAGGGCCTTCAAAACTGTAATAGGTGATTGAGAAATGAAATGTGTAATTTATGCTCTTAGAATGCCTGAAGGTGCTACTTCAAAATTAGGCCTCTGTATGTGGTCAGGCTGTGTAAAAGTCTCACACATTTGGTATCGTTATACTCAGGAGGAGTAGTAGAACGTATTTTGGGGTGTTATTTGTGGTATGCACATTCCGTGTGGGAGAAATAAGCTATTACAATGAAAATTTTGTGAAAAAAAAAAAAAAAAAAAATCGTAATTTTGCAAAGAATTATGGGAAAAAATGACAACTTAAAATAACTAACCATGCCTCTTACTAAATACATTGGAATGTCTACTTTCCAAAAAGGGGTCATTTGGGGGGCATTTGTACTTTCCTGGCTTGTTAGGGTCTCAAGAATGGAGATAGGCCTTAGTACATCAGATGTGATCTTTTTTTGCAAATCTTTATGATTTGCACCATAGCTTGTAGACTCTATAAATTTCACACAGATCATATAATATGCAAAAATTTGGGTTATTTTTACCAAAGATGTGTAGTAGTATAAATTGTGGCCAAAATTTATGAAGAAAAATTGCTAATTTGCTCAATTTTGTCACAGAAACGAAGAAAAATTCATTTTTTTTCAAAATTTTCGGTCTTTTTTCATTTATAGCGCAGAAAATAAAAAACCGAGAGGTGATCAAATACCACCAAAAGAAAGCTCTATTGGTATGAAGAAAAGGACAAAAAAATCATTTGGTTACAGTGTTGCATGACTGAGTAATTGTCATTCAAAATGTGAGAGCACTGAAAGCTGAAAATTGGTCTGGGACTGAGGGGGGTTTAAGTGCCCAGTAAGCAAGTGGTTAGGAGGTATGGGCGGAAGTGACGTTTTGACGTCGCTTCCGCCCTCCTATGGTATAGAGACGAGTGGGGGCCATCTTAGCCTCACTTGTCTCTATGCCCAGCAGATGGAAGGACCCGATCGCCTCCGCCGCTACCGACGGCTCCGGTAAGCAGCGGAAGGTGCGGGAGGGCGGCGGGAGGGGGGGGGCACCTCTCCCGCCGCCGATAGCGGTGATCTCGCTGCGAATCCGCCGCGGAGACCACCGTTATCGTACAGCCGACCGCCGCCTGAAGAGATGGATATCTCGGTTGTGGCAGCAGCTGCTGCCGTTACCGACATATCCCTCTTCAAAAATAGGACGTACATCGTCGTGCGGCGGTCGGCAAGTGGTTAAGGTGGCAATATAACTCTAAGGTCAAGATTAAAGTGCTGTGTCCATCAATGAACGAAAGAGAAATATTGATTTTAACTTAAGAAACAAGTGTCAGAAAAAGTTTTATACTTTAAGTGGTTAAACTTCCTGCATTTGCACATTGTTAAAAACTTGGCAGACTGCCTGGATTTTTTCTTTACACACAAGTTTATCCCTTTGATCTAAGAAGGAAGAGTTTGTTACAATGTTTCATGTTAAAAACTTGGCAGACTGCTCTGATGTTTTCTTTTGACAGCTGAGTGAGCAGATAAGTCTAGAGATCTCAGGGGTGTTGAATCAAGATCACAATTTTTTAATTTTTTTATTATGCAGCTCTAGGCATCTAGTTCTCTTTGTATTACTTCCCTTGTGTGAAATCCCTGGTGTTCCTGCTTACCTACCAAACACCAACTCAGACTGCTCTCCTTCAATGATCAGATTTGTACTGACAGGGCTGGCTACCCCACCCTCCCCCCAGCCATTCACTGGGAAGATCAATGTGATGATGTTTATAATTTTTTGGGATATATACAGTATACACAAATGTGTTGCCATTTATTTCTATTTTATACTGAATGAGTTGTTTTACAAGGTGAGGTTTTCCATACCGTATATACTCAAGTATAAGCCGAGGCACCTAATTTTACCACAAAAAACTGGGAAAACGTATTGACTTTGAGTATAAGCCTAGGGTGGGAATGCAACAGCTACTGGTAAATTATACAGGTACACACATGTACACAGACACGCACACGTACACACACACATGTACACAGACACACAAACACACAACCCCCCTCTTACTTGTAGAGCAACCCTTACTTGTTAGGTAGTGTTCCCTGACCCACTCCCAGCTATTGCACTGGGCACACCAGGGGTGCACATGCAGGAATTTACCAGAGGGGGAAGCAAAGAGCTCGATGTCAGCTCAATAAAAAAAAAAAACACACACATTCCAAAAGCCAGCACAGCCATGGAGCTCTCCTGCACCCACCTCTGCCTTCTCCCATCCCTGCTAGACTGCCAGGCACTTCTGCCTCACTCGAGTATAAGCTGAGAGGGGCTTTTTCAGCATAGAAAATGTGCTGAAAAACTCGGCTTATACACGAGTATATACGGTATACTGTACTTTAATGTCTAAATTCAGCCATACTGCTGGATTTTGTGGAAATATGGAAATACCTTTATTCATTTAAATTTTTGGTGACCAAATAATTCATTACCTTCTTTTATTATCCATTTCAGTTTTAAACCGTTTCATTTTTGGATAAAGTTACAGTATCTCACAAGAGTACAACCCTCACATTTTTGTAAATATTGTGGAGAGGCAACTCCAGGTCACTGTGTATATTAGCACCTTCAGCCTGGTTTTTGCAAAGACAGGCATGATTGCACACCTGTGGGCTGGGTTGATATTACCCTCAGAGAGCTCAGGGCTCACACTTGGAAACAGCTCCCCCCTACAGGCAGGTGGCCTGGTGTAGGAGTCGGGAGGGCTTTCAGGTGGAGACGGCTCCATGAAAGAGAGGCAGGTGGTCTCTAGGAGTCTGAGCATGTATGTCTGCACGAGGCAGATGTGGCCTGCGACCAAGCAGCATGCAGCTGAGCAAGTAAGCTCCAGGACAGAGTTTGACTAAGTAAAAGTGAGTGAGCCAGGAGGCTGAAGTTTTTCTGTTAGACAATGATGGTGAAACACCCTTTGAGGGAAGACTTTCTGTGAAGTTTCGTTTAAATAAAATTGGGCTGCCACGCCCTTAAAAAATACAGTCTGGACTGACCCGCGTTCCTGAAAACGCATACACCACTTGAGCATAATCACCTCAGATCATTACATAATATAAATAATCGTACAATCCAATAGACCCAATTTTATGCCCACAGTTGATCCAGAGGAAGGCAAAAAAAAAAAAAAAAAACCCAGCAGAGCATGCTCCAATTTGCTACAGCAGGGGAAAAAATTCATTCCTGATCCCCCAAAAGGCAATCGGATTCTCCCTGGATCAACTTTACCTATAAATGTTAGTACCCAGTTATGTACATTCAGGAACGTATCCAGGCCTTTCTTAAAGCAATCTACTGAGCAGACCATAACCACCTCTGGCGGGAGTCTATTCCACATTTTCACAGCTCTTACTGTGAAGAAACCTTTCCTTATTTGAAGATAAAATCGCTTTTCCTCTAGACGTAATGCATGCCCCTGTGTCCTCTGGGTTGACCGTACAGAGAATAACTCAACACCAAGTTAAAATATTTTATTATATCTTTTTATGTGAAAACACTGAAGAAATTACGCTTTGCTACAATGTAAAAATAGTGAGTGCTGTCCCCTCAACATACAACACAGCAATTATTGTTTAAACCACTGGCAACATAAATTGAGTACACCCCTAAGTGAAAGTGTCCAAATTGGGCCCAATTAGCAATTTTCTCTCCCGGTGTCATGTGACTCGGTGTTACAAGGTCTCAGTTGTGAATGGGGAGGTGTGTTAAATTTGGTGTTACCGCTCTCACTCCATCATACTGGTCACTGGAAGTTCAACATGGCACCTCATGGCAAAGAACTCTCTGAGGAGCTGAAAATTTTTTTTGCTCTACATAAAGATGGCCTAGGCTATAAGAAGATTGCCAAGACCCTGAAACTGAGCTGCAGCACAGTGGCCAAGACTATACGGCGGTTTAACAGGACAGGCTTCAATCAGAACAGGCCTCACCATGGTCGACCAAAGAAGCTGAGTGCACGTGCTCAACGTGATATGCAGAAGTTATCAATGGATTCCAATGAGGTTTTTTTGTTTTTTTTGTTTTTTAGAAGCAGGTGATTAGAGACAGAGGCTCTAATAGGCTTCAAAAAAGGGTAGGCTCAAGGCGCAGAGCAGATATAGATTAGTAGATTGTTTGTCGCCCACCCGTCAAAAATTATACCACCACTGATTGTCTCAGAAAAACACTTCTGGTGAGTAAGCCATGGTTTTGTTTAAAAAGGCCAGTATTATTTGGCCTTTTCCAACCTGATTCTTAGCCATTCGCTACAAAAAACAGACCTTGTTCCTGAACACATGATCACTGTCATAGCCTGGCTAAAATCTAACCCTTGTAATCAGTTTCTCTTTTTAAGAGTAAAAGAAAATAAAAAGATGTTAAAAAAAGATAAAATACCTGGATCAGGGCTTTATCTAGGTTGTTGTCAGGTTTTCAGTCACAAATAATGGCTGGGATCAAGTGTTAAGATTTGTTTTAAAGAACAAGCCAAATCTGTGCTAGTGCAACTAATACAGAGGCAGATAGTAATCTAAATTGATATATGCAAATCCAAAGAGCTATAAAGATACAATTGCAGTGACTATTATTACCTAAAGAATCTTACAAATAAAGAACAGTGATCCATAAATTATAAAACAAGTCCAATAAATCAAATCATGAAAGTCACAAATTGTAGAACTTCCTAAAATATAGCTCTCACAAAACGCCAATGTATTCTAAATTCAGTGATTCTAGTGAAGACTCATTACCAGTTACCAGATAGAGTGCAGCATACCTCTACCTTGCAAGTAAAGGTATAGTGTATTCTGTATAATCAACTGGGGCTGTTTTAGAACAAACTTCCTTCTCCTTGCTGACAAGCACTCAGCGAAGGAACAGTGGTAAGTGTAGTTGTGTGCACAGTTGTTGTTCGCTGCTGTCTCATTGGAGCCACGGCACTTATGTAAGTGTTGTCAACAAGCTTTTTATTTTATGGTTTTCTAATAAAAAAACTCACATTGCTACACTATGAGAGTTTCCTTTTGCATCTTGTGACATACAATGCTGTGAAAAAGTATTCGCCCCCCTTTTTGATTTTCTTTTTTTGCATATTTCTCACACTAAAATGACTCAAACTAATTTTATTAATACACAAAAATAACCAGAATAAATACAAAATGCAGTTTTTAAATGATGGTTTCATTTATTAAAGGCAAAAAAGCTGTCCAAAGCATCCTGACTTTATGTGAAAAAGTAATTGCCCCCTAAGCCTAATAACTGGTTGTGCCACCCTTGGCAGCAACGAATGCAATCAAGCATTTGCGATAACTGCGATATCGCGAACTTGCGATATCAAGCATGAACGGCCTGTGTAAGGTTGTGATACAGCATCTCAATTTGATTTAAGTCCGGGCTTCGACTATGCCACTCTAATACCTAAATTTTGCTTTGTTTGAACCATTTGGAGGTGGACTTGCTGTTGTGTTTCGGATCATTGTCCTTCTGCATAACCCAAGTGCGCTTGAGGTCACAAATTGATGGCCGGACATTCTTCTTTAGGATTTTCTGGTAGAGCTCAGAATTCATGGCTCCATCAATTATGGTAAGTCGTCCAAGTCCTGAAGCTGCAAAACAGCCCCAGACCACCACGTCTGACTGTTGGTATGATGTTCTTGTTATAAAATGCTGTATTAGTTTTATGGCAGATATAATGGGACACACCTTCCAAAAAGTAAAATTTTTGTTTCATCATCCCACAGAATATTTGCCATAAGTCTTGGGGAAAATCAAGATGTTTTTTTGGTAAATGTGAGATGAGCCTGTGTTCTTTTTGGTCAGCAGTGGGTTTGGCCTTGGAACTCCCATGGATGACATTTTTGCCCAGTCTCTTTCTTATTGCTGAATCATGAACACTGATCTTACCTGAGGTAAGTGAGACCTGCAGTTCTTTAGATGATGTACTTGGTTCTTTTACGATCTCCTGGATGCTCTTGGAGCAATTTTTGTAGGCTGGCCAATCCTGGGAAGGTTCACCACTGTTTCAAGTTATCTCCATTTGTGGCTAATGGCTCTCCCTGTGGTTCCCTTGCCTTAAAATTGGCTTTGAAATCATTTCTAGACCGCTACATGTACATTACTTTGTTTCTAATCTATTGAATTTTTTTAGATTGTGGCATGATGTGTGGCTTTTTGTGACCTGTTAGCATGCTTCACTTTTTCAGACACTTCTATTTATGTGATTTCATGATTCAACGGGTCTGGCAGCAATCAGGCCTGGGTGTGGAAAGTGAAATTTAACTCAGCTTTCCAAAAAATGTGGTTAATCACAGTTCATTCATGATTCAGCATGGGAGGGGGCAATTACTTTTTCACACAGGGTCAGGCAGGTTTGAACAGCTTTTTTTCCCTTAATAAATGACATAATAATTTAAAAACTGCATCTTGGATTTACTCGGGCGATCTTTCTGTAATATTAAAATTTGTTTGATGATCTGAATTATTTAAGTGTGAGAAATATGCAAAAGAAAAAAAACAGGAAGGGGGGAAATACTTTTTCACCGCACTGTATGTGGAATCAGGGGTGCCCTGATGTGATGAAGGTAACGGTGACCTACAGGTGAATTTGTGGGAGAGACACCTGTCAGCTGATTGTTCCAATAGAGAATTCTGTTCCTTCACGGAGCGCTTGCCAGCAGGGAGAAGGGAGTTTGCTCTAATGCAGCCCCAACTGATTACACTATGTGTGGTATACCTCTGTATACAAGGTATTCTATCTGGCGTGATATATACTGGTGACAGGGCTTCACTGGAGGAAAATCACTGGATTCTTTTGAGCATACTGGTGTATTTGCAAGAACTAGATTTTTAAAAGTTAAACATTTTGAGACTTTTATAGTTTGATTTATGTATTATATATTTGGGATCACTTGTTTATAAGAATCTTTTGGTACTAATAGGTGCTGCAATTGTATCATTATAGATAAGATTTGTTTTATCTTTAGGCAATAAGGGGTTAAAAAAGAGGCACTCCATGTTTGATACCAAAAAAAAATAAAAACAGGATTTTTGTACTCACTGTAAAATCCTTTTCTCTGTAATTCACCGACCGACACAGCTCCTCTCTGTAACTGCATGGGTTGTATAGCCTGCCATTAGGAGAAACTAGGCAAAATTGTTACACAATACACAGAACTTTAATCCCGTCCCGGGGGGCGGGCCCCATGCTATCAACCCTCCTCCTGTTGCTAGCAGCTTCAGTATGACAACAAGCAGTATAACGTAGAAAATAGGAGGGGTGGGTGCTGTGTCGGTCGGTGAATTACAGAGAAAAGGATTTTACTGTGAGTACAAAAATCCTATTTTCTCTTATATTCAACGACCGACACAGCTCCTCTCTGTAACTACATGGGACGTCCCCAAGCAGTGCCAAACGAGGGGTGGGAGAAAACAGCATAAAAACCTCATCCACCATGGCAAGTGGGAACTAGTGAAACTAAACCAACAAAAAAACAGCAGTGTGTGTGGAAACTCCACCCCAAAACCGGACATCCTCAACAGGAGTGATCCCCCAGACTGCAACCTTGCAGAAGTAATGTAACAGTGCAATAATAAAACAGTACTATGTTTTTATCAAAAAAAACAGGAAAAAAACTCAATAGCAACTACACGGCCGCCTGCAAAACTTTGCGGCCAAAACCAGCATCAGCCAATGCACCGACGTCTACCTTTTAAAACTTGGTAAACGTATGGACAGACGACCAGGTCGCCACCTTACACACCTGAGCAACAGACGCTTGGTGTCGGAAGGCCCAAGACGTTCCGATTGCCCTTGTAGAGTGTGCAGTGACTGGAAAGGGAGGCACCTACCCCTTCAAGGCATAGGCTTGGACTACAATCTGTCTGATCCACCTGGAAATGGTGGCCGACGAGACCACCATACCCTTCTTAGGACCAGCCACCGAAACAAACAGTGAGTCTGACTTCCGAAAGGAAGCTGTGACAGACAAGAACACCTTCAGAGCCCTAACCACATCGCGAGCGTGAAGGGCCACCTCCTTGGGGTGCTTCAGTTTAGGACACAACGATGGTAATACAATGCCCTCATTGATATGAAATGCAGAGACCACTTTCGGTAGAAAAGAAGGTTGTGGATGCAACACCACCTTATCCCTGTGGATGACCAGATAAGGAGACTTGCAGGACAAGGCCGCCAGTTCCAAAACCCTCCTGGCCGATGTGATGGCCACTAGAAAGACCACCTTCTGTGAAAGGGTCAACAGAGGAATATCCCTGATATTCTCAAACGGCGGCTTCTGAAGCGCCAACACCAGGTTCAAATCCCATGGAGGCAACGAAGGACGCACCGGAGGGACTACATGGCGCACCCCCTGAACAAAAGTACTCACTAGTGAAAAAAAAGACAGCCAAAGCTGAAATTTGCCCCTTGATGGTGCTCAACGCCAACCTCTGGTCTACACCTTGCTGAAGAAACAGCAGGATCCTGGATATAGAGAATGAGCGCGGATGCCACCATTTCTCCTCACACATGGAGATATAGGCCTTCCAAGTACGAAGATATATCTTCCTGGAAGAAGATTTCCGCGCTTGCAGCATAGTTGGAATCACCGAGTCCGACAGAGCCCGGTTCCTCAATACCTGGCTTTCAACCGCCAGGCCATTAAAGCCAGCGATGGTAAAGCAGGTTGAAAGATTGGACCTTCAGATAGGAGGTCCTCTCGCAAACGGCAGCCACCAGGGAGCGTCTGCCACCAGGCGCACCACGTCTGCGTACCAGGCCTACTGAGGCCAATCTGGGGCAATCAGGATTATCAGAATCCCCTCAGCTTCCACTCTGCGAAGCAGACGTAGCAACAGTTTCAGCGGAGGAAAGGCATAGATCAGCTGGTACTGATCCCACGGAGCCACCAGCGCGTCTGACGCGTCTGCCCACGGATCTCTTGTCCTGGACACGAATCTCGTGACCTTCCGATTGAGCCGGGAGGCCAATAGAGCCACATCTGGTGTGCCTCATTTCAGGCACAGCAACCTGAATACCTCCGGATGCAATGCCCATTCTCCTGGGTCCAGCATCTGTCGACTCAGATAGCCCGCCTGCCAATTTTCCATCCCCGTGATGTAAATGGCTGACAGGGCCGGAACATGTCTCTCTGTCCATCGAAGTATGTGAGCGCCCTCCCGAGCAGCGGCGGAGCTTCTTGTTCCCCCCTTGGTGATTTATGTATGCCATAGCCGTGGCGTTGTCTGACTGTATCCTGGTCGGACGCCCTTGAAGACACGTCGACCACATGTGGAGGCACAGCCTGATCGCTCTCAATTTGAGCAGGTTGATCGGCAACTTGGATTCTTCCATCGACCAGAGGCCCTGAGCCGACTGAATCCCCATCACTCCACCCCAGCCGGCCAGACTGGCGTCCGTAGTGACCACCGTCCATTTTAGAGGAAGTGACCACCATCCATTTTAGAGGAACAGAGATTTGTCCCATTTTGTCAAGATCTCCTTCTGCAGGACTCTGGTGTGGAACTGGGCATAAGGTACTGCCTCGAAAGAGGCTACCATGAGCCCCAGCACTCGCAAGCAAAATCGGAGTGATGACCACTTGCGGTTCATTAGTAGTTTGACAGCAGATCTGAGAGTCTGCAATTTGAGGGGAGAAAAACCCTCGCTTCCCTGGAATCCAATAGTAAACCCAGGTACTCCAGACGCTGGGTCGGCATGACCACCGACTTCTTTAGGTTCAACAGCCACCCAAATTCTTGCAGAGTCTGCATGGTGATCGCCACATCCTCCTCTAATCCTGAGGCGGAAGAAGCTCTCAGGAGGAGATCGTCTAGGTAACCCACGATCGCTATCCTGCGTTGTCGCAGCAACACCAATACTGGAGTCAGTACTTTGGTAAAGACTCGGGGGGCTGATTCCAGGCCAAAGGGAAGAGCCACAAACTGGTAATGGGCTTCCCCGACTGCCAAACGCAGACATTTTTGATGCCGAAGGCATATGGGTATGTGCAGGTACGCATCCTGGATGTCCAAAGACGCCAGGGAGTCCCCTTGAAGGAGTGCAGCGACTACTGAGGGAACTGATTCCATTCTGAACCTCTGCACTTTTACAAAGTAATTGAGGGCTTTTAAGTCCAAGATTGGGCGTACCCCTTCCTTCTTGGGAACCACAAACAGATTTCAGTAGAACCCCTGGAAGCGTTCCGAGTCTGGAACTGGTACAATCACCCCCTGATTCAGCAAATCCCTTACTGCCTTCTAGCAGGGCCTCCCGGCGAACAGGGGACGTGGGTATGCTGGAGGGGAAGAATCTCCAAGAGAGAAACTCTATCTTGTAACCTGCGGAAATCAGATCGCAGACCCATTGGTCTAATAACCGGGAGGTCCAACGGGCTGCAAACTCCCGAAGATGACCCCCCCACCCGAGACACGGGTGAGGGCAAACCTTCATGCGGTAGCACTTTTGTTTGCAGGCTTGTTAGGCTTGCGGTTCCAGGGACGCTTCTGACCGTCCGTGGACGTCCTGTCGGGCTGGGGTCGTTTTGCTGAAGCACCGGGCGGACGAAAAAGCCGATTGTGAGCGGAAAAGGAGGGCCATTGCCTGCGGCGTGGCTCCTTAGCCTTCCTGGCCTGTGGGAGTAGTGTACTCTTACCACCCAATGGAGTTTTTAATAATGTCATCCAACGAGGCTCCAAAGAGCCGTTCGCCAAGGAAAGGAAGATCCATCAGGGCTTTCTTGGATGCCTGGTCAGCAGACCAGCATTTCAGCCAAATAAGGTGCCTCAGCACCACTGCTGACATTGAGGCCCTGGATAGCAGAGAGAGAGTATTCAGGGCAGCGTCTCAAACGTACTTAAGGCCATGCACTGGTTGGTCTGCTAGCTCCACGCAGGCATGCTGCTCTACCAATTCGCGGTGCAAAGTTTTGCCCACTCAGTGTCTGCAACACCAGTGCGGATGCCAGTACAGGTCGCACGGCTGACTCCACAACCGTAAACTGGGAACGAGCCACTGCTTCGGCATTCCTGTCCGTGGGATCCTTGAATGCAGGAGTCCCCTCAACCCGGAATTGTGGTTACTTTATTTAACCTAGATACTGGGGGGTCCATGACCGGAGGAGCCGACCACTTTTTGAGAAGGCTTTCCTCAAAAGGGTAACACACCTCCAAGTTTTTGGGGACTGAAAAGGTCCGTTGCGGGCGACCCCATTCCCTGTAGATGAATTTGTCAAAATAAGTCAAATACGGGAACACCTTTGGTGAATGTGTTGGCTTGTGGGACCCAAAGGGGACCGTTACATCAGCAGAGGAAACCGCTGGCTCCTGAATCTTCAGGGTATCACGCACAGCTGTGATAAGTGCTCCAACAAGCCCCTTGTCGCTCCCAGATCCGGACGGGGAATCATCCTCACTGTCCGAACGGTCCTAGTCAGCAACGACTGATAGGTCAGAGCAGGGGTCACCAGCCGCAGCATGGCCCGAGTCTGCATCAGAGCTCTCCCCAGAGGATGGGGGGGGGGCAGGGGCCTCTTATGTGCACCTTTACTGCCACGTGCCACCTCTATCTTAGCAACATAGGAATCAAGGAACGCTGTCAGTGTGTCCATGAGCACCGCACTAACCGCAGGTGACCCAGTTGCTACAGCCTGGATTTCGAGGGAAGAAACACCAGTTTCTGAAGCCATGATGACCTATCCTGTCTGCCACCCGCAAGGGGACTTAGGACAGTGAAGGTCCCACCCTCCGGCTGCCGCCATGTGGGGGGGTGGGGGCGGTACTTAGCGCTAGACTCACCACCCTGGGGCGTTCTGTGAATGCCAACAATAGTGCCTGTAGTCCCTAGGAGGTTCCCAGATGCAAAGAGGAGAAAAAACTGTGTCAGCAGCAGCAGCTCTAACAGCAGTGCAACAATATGCAGAACAGCTTCAGGGTTCAGCACAGAGCCATCCAGTGTCCCACACACACAGTGGATGCAGGAAGTAACAAGAAAAAGCACATGTCATGCTGTCACAAGAGGCCAGCGGTGAAGAAAGCATTCAGGCTTTCACAAAATGGCCGCCAATGTAATCAATAGGAATCCTAAGGAAAATGGCTGCTGAAGCTCCCCAGGGGAATCTATAGCTTTCCCAAATCCAAGATGACCACCGAAACGGCTCCATGCGGTGAAGAGAGCAAAAATAAAAACGAGCTGCCTGCTGCCAGACAGACAACCTCCACAAAAACTGCTCGTTTGGGACCCCCAGACCTGGACCAGGACTGAACAGCAACCGCACAGAGCCCCCACAGGTGAGAAACAGCGACCCCGCACACACACATACACCGCCCGCAACGCATGCAGACATCCCCCTCAGAGGGGGAAGGGAGGGGTGATAGGGACTTGGGAGAGAAGATAAGGAGGTGAGGTGGCCCCCGAATCGTCCCCCCCAGGGAATGCCCATCTGCTCCCCCCACCGAAGCAGGGAGAGCCGTACTTACCAGTCCTGAAGAGCTGGGAGACATTCCACCACAGACCTACACCTGCACAGTTACAGGGTAGCTGTTGGCCTCAGTATACTGTGATCCAGACATCAGTAGCCCGGTCATATGTATACCCTGGAGCATTGAAGCTCACTGACCACCTCTGGAGCATGAGGTATGTTGTGGCCTGCCGAGCAGTAGCTGCGGCCTGCTCACGCTCGATGGCCAGTTTGGGGAGACTACAAGGATATCATTAACCAGCTTGTCACCCAGCCGGCAGTTGATAGATCTCAGGATCTCTCATCTTGAGCAAAAAGCAGCAAACCTGTAGTAAAAATATGGACCGAGAGACCCGCAGGGTTTCCTAGGTCATTCTCCTTGCTAGGCAAAATAAAAACTGAAGCTGCTAGCAGCAGGAGGAGGGTTGAAGTTCTGTGTATTGTGTAACAATTTTGCCTAGTTTCTCCTAATGGCAGGCTATACAACCCATGCAGTTACAGAGAGGAGCTGTGTCGGTCGGTGAATATAAGAGAAAACACGGTTTTACTTTGATAAATGACCCCCAGTGCCCAGTGGCCTATGTCCCGTTTTCACAAAAATTTGCTTATTAGACCAAAAAATGGCTGGAACTTACTTGTCCAGGCATCCAAGCAGCGTCCTCACTTAAATCGGTTCTCGAGTACTGGCGCCGCCATTTTGGCTAAAGGAAACCCGCAGTGAAGACTTGTAGCTTCACCGCCGATTTCCTAATGTGTATGTGCGAATAGCGATGCGCTCTGTGAATTGGCCGGCTACCGAAGGAGGATGGAGGGTGAGGCACGGTGAAGTGTTCCGGAAAAGGGAGCAGGTACCTGTCAAAACTAGGTACCCCCCCAAAAAAGGTGCCAAATGTGACAGTGGAGGGAGGAGGCAGACAAGTGGATCTTCCCTTTTTGGGTGGAGATCCACTTTAAAGATAACCATGCATATGTTTTGTCTGGAGTTGAGCCTAAAAAGTTCATACATTCATATGATTTTCAATTCTGTGCTTTGCAAATTTTACTAAAAGAAAAGGATGTATGGCTCATTTTCACCAGCACCCATGTTACACTGTGGAGAGCACAGTGTAGATGCAACAATTACAGCCGACTGTGTTCTTTAATGTTATTTATTAGATTTTTTTTACTTTATTAGGTTGTTATAAAATTACATTCCATTAATATGTATTCATTGCAGCACATTGCAATGTGGTGTGACATTCTACAGTGAAAACAAGTACTGCATCCCCTACTCTCTTTTACTTCACGTTACCATGACACAGCGGTGTGAAATGAACAAATATGACACAAGGCAATTTGCCTTGTCCATGTGTTCAGACTGCTCTGGACAAGGCTGCCCACTGCAGCCCAACACAACACACGTTGTGAATGGCCCTTAACTACTTCCCACCTGGCCAATGTACATATGCGGCCGGGTGGGAGCGCTCTACTTCTGAGTGGACATTCCAGAACGTGCTTCAGAAGTAGGGGGATTGTTCCTGCGCAGCGGCGTGATCCTGATGCGCTTGTGTCACCCTGCCGTTCGGAGATGCGCCGTGTCCGGGTGACACGAGCGCATCGGGATTGCGCCGCTGCGTGGGCACGCACGCACGCGATCCCCCTACTTCTGAAGGACGTTCTGGAACGTCCGCTCAGAAGTGGAGAGCTCCCACCCGGCTGCATATGCACATTGGCCGGGTGGGAGCTCTCTACTTCTGAGTGGACGTTCCAGAACGTCCTTCAGAAGTAGGGGGACCGCGCGCGTGCGTGCCCGCGCAGCGGCGCGATCCCGATACGCTCGTGTCACCCGGACACGGCGCATCTCCGAACGGCAGGAGGGCTCTGCGATTGGCCCTCCTGATCACATGACGGCCGTGTCCAATCACGGCCGCCATGTGATGTAAACAAACAGTCGGTTGTTAGGCAATCGGCTCTCCTCTCCTCACACGGAAGTCGTCGCTGAGGAGAGGAGAGGAGAGCGGATCGCTGCAGCCGGCTGGTGATCAGTGAGTATGAGCTGTTTTTTACAGCTTTTTACTCAGTGATTACCAGTCTAGTGAAAACACACATGTCACCACACAGTGTAAACACAATGTCCCCACACATGTCCGCAAAACACACGTCCCCAAATAATAAAAACACATGTCCCCCACATATGTCCCACTAAAATCACATGTCCCAATGGTTATCTGCACACATATGTCCGTGATCACCTCCACACATATGTACATGATCATTTGCGTACATATGTCCGTGATCACGCAAACCAATTATTATACACTTAACCGATTTTTTTTTACCAAAGACATGTAGCAGAATACACTTTGGCTTAAATTTATGACAAAATTCGATTTTATTGGATTTCTTTTAAAATAGAAAGAAAATAATGTTTTTTTTTCCAAATTTCCGCTCTTTTTTCGCTTATATCGCAAAAAAAATAAAAAACGGAGTCGTGAATAAATACCACCAAAATAAAGCTCTATTTGTGCAAACAAAATGATACAAATTTCATTTGGGTACAGCATAGCATGACCGCGCAATTGTCATTGAAATTGCGAGAGCGCTGAAAGCTGAAAATTGGGCTGGGAAGGAAGGGGGCGAAAGTGCCCTGTATTGTAGTGGTTAAAGTAAAAAATAAAATAAAAAAATCTGTTCTCATAAAGCTATCATACTTCCTATTAAAAAAAAACAGCCTAAAAGCCTAAAAAAGCAGCCTAAAGCCCCATACACACTATCAGATTTTCTACTGAGTTTTTCCTTCAGATTTACCAAAACCTTATAATATGAGGTCAAACCTTAGGAGTTTCAATGTGTATGCAATCAGGCAGACCCTTCTACTACATGGTTTTGGTAAATCTGAAGGAAAAACTCAGCAGAAAATCTGATGGTGTGTATGGAGCTTAAGAGGAAGCATAGGATGGAAGAAGACAAGAGACACATTATATACATTTACTTTAGTTATCACTTGAAACACCATAACAATAAAATCAACCTTTTCATTAATCTACATTTAAGCTCACCTTACTGCTTTGTTCTTTCATGCTAATTTTCTCTATTTCTTCACGTTTTTTTACAGATTTTTTCTTGGCTTCCTAAAATGGAAAAAGATCACACGTCACATTAAATGAATACAATCTGGCCATACAGTGGCTATAAAAAGTCTACACACCCCTGTTAAAATGTCAAGTTTCTGTGATGTTCAAAAATGAGACAAAAATCATTTCAGAAATGTTTCCACCTTTAATGTGACCTATAAACTGTACAACTCAATTAAAAAACAAACTGAAATCTTTTAGAGGGGGGGAAGTAAAAATAAAAAAATAAACTAATGCGGTTGCATAAGTGTGCACACCCTCTTATATCTGGGGATGTAGCTGTGTTCAGAATTAAGAAATCACATTAAAACTCATGTTAAATAGGAGTCAGTACACACCTGTCTTTTTTTTAACCAAAAAAAACAGTTTTTATTTTAAATCGAATACATACAGTCCAAAGATCAACATGTAGTCCATGTACAGTAGTTATATACAATTCAATATACAATGGAAGCATTTCGTATTCACAATAGTCGTCATCATCATACATCCTGAAGCCAGAGCCTGTTTCACCATACAACCAAAGTCTGAGATAGTTTGCCTCCCACCCCGATCCATCAGTAATGCAGTAGGGTATCTATATTTAGCCCACATTTAGTCTCAAAAGCCGGTCCATGATCAGGTCAACCAGGGAAAGCCCCGGTGTACCCAACCATGGGTCCCATAAGAGAAGTACATCACAGGGCACAGAGCCATAGTAGTTACAATGGGTGTTATAGGCCACCTTCTAGTGCTGGTACACCCTAAGACAAGTTCACTCCCTATATAACCACTCCCACTACTGGGAGAACCTCAGTTTTGTAGCAAAGCAATAAACGTGTATACCAAAAAGAAGGGAGGGATCTCTGTGTCCCGTGATGTACTAAAGAGAAAAGGTACAAAAATCCTATTTTTTTAAAACAGCTTACCTGTAAAATCCTTTTCTTTGAAGTTCATTGACAGCTCCTTTAAATCTTAACCTTGGGGTTATATTGCCACCTTCAGCAGAGGACTAGGCAGAACATGTAAAACATGTATAAACAGCAAAACTGCACAACACTGCCCAGGGGGCGGTCCCACTGGCTATGACCCCTCACTCTGCTTCCTGCAGCTCAGTTCGTCAAAAAACAGTACAAACATAAATAGGAGGGGTGGGTGCTTTGTCCGTCAATGAAATTCAGAGAAATGGCGAGTACAAAAAAACTATTTTCTGTTTTGTTCATTGACGGAGACAGCTCCTTTAAATCTTGACCTTAGGGACATCCCCAAGCAGTGTCAAAAAACGAGGGGTGGAAACAGCAATAAATAACTTCACTCACAACAAAGAGGAACTCTTCAACAGAGGAGTTGCCAACTTAAACGGCCGCCATCAAAACCTGCGGCCAACTTATGCATCCGAAGATGTGTTCACGACAACCTTGTAACTTAAATGATAGTGTGAATTGCAACCTTACACAGTCGCCTGCAAAATCTTGCAGCCAAGCAAGCATCCAAAGATGCGCTCACGTCAACTTTGTAAAACTTTGGGAAAGTGTCAACGTATGACCAAGTCTCCACCTTACACACCTGGGAGACAGACGCTTGATGTCGGACAGCTCCGGAGGCTCAAATCGCCCTGGTGGAATGTGCCGTGACAGGAAAGGGGGGCATCTGCCCCTTTAAGGCATAAGCCTGAGCCACGATCTGTCTGATCCACCGAGAGATGGTGGTCAACGAGACCGCCAAACCCTGTTTTGGACCAGCCACCAATACAAACAGAGAATGACCTCCGGAAAGGAGCCGTAACAGACAGATACACCCGTAGAGCCCAGACCACGTCCAGGGAATGTAAGGCAACTTCCTTCGGATGTATCGGCTTAGGACATAGGGATGGCAGCATGATGTCCTCATTTAGATGAAAGACCTAAACCACCTTTGGAAGAAAAGAGGGATGCGGACGTAGCATCACCTTATTCTTGTGGAGAACCAGGTAGGGAGACTTGCACGACAAGGCCGCCAATTCAGAAACTCTCCTGGCAGATGTAATTGCCACTAGAAAGACTACTTTCTAAGGAAGAGTCAACAAGGGAATCTCCCTAATATCTTCAAATGGCGGTTTCTGAAGAACCGATAGCAGCAGATTCAGATCCCACAGAGGCAGCGGTGGTCAAACCGGAGGGGCTACGTGACGAACCCCTTGCACAAATGTACTCACCAATGAGTGAGTCACCAAGGGACATTAAAAGAAGACAGCCAAGGCAAATATCTGCCCCTTGATGGTGCTTAAGGCAAGTTTCTGATCCACTCCTCGCTGCAAAAACAGCAGGATCCTGGAAACTGAGTATGTGCACGGATGCCACCCCATCTCCTCACACATGGAGATGTAAGGCCTTCCATGACGATGACTTCCGTGTCCTCAGCAATGGAAATGACCAAGTCTAACAGACCTCGGTCCCTTAGCACCTGGCTTTCAACAGACATAGCGTTAAAACCAGCGACAGTAAAGCTGGATGAAGTATCAGACCTTGCGATAGAAGGTCCTCTCGCATCGGCAGCCACCAAGGAAAATCCGCCACCAGTCATACTAGGTCGGCGTACCAAGTACGTCGAGGCCAATCTGGAACAATCGGAATCACCGGAATCCCCTCGGCCTCCACTCTGCGTAGCAAGAGTTTTAGTGGGGGGGGGGGGGGGGGGAGGGAAGGCATAAATCAGCCGATAATGCCCCCATGGAGACACCAACGCGTCTGACACATCTGCCCAGGGGTCTCTTGTCCTGGACACAAACCTCTGCACATCTGGTCTGCCCCACCTTAGCCAGAATACATCCGGATGCAACAACCATTCCCCTTGGTCCAGCATCTGATGACTTGGGTAGCCCGTCTGTCAGTTTTCTACACCCAGAATGTACACGGCCGACAGGGTCGGCACGTGCCGCTCTGCCCACTGTAGGATGTGAGCGACCTTCCGTGCTGCAGCCAAACTCCTTGTTCCTCCTTGATGGTTGACATACACCACCACCGTGGCATTGTCCGACTGGATCCTGACCGGACGCCCCTGCAGCCTCTTTGACCATGTGGAGAGGCACCGCCTGATCGCCCGAAGCTTGACCACATCGATCGCCAGGTGGAATTTCTCCCCCGTCCAACGGCCCTGGGCCGACTGTACGCCCAAAACTCCCCCCCAACCGGTCAGGCTGACGTCCAATGGAGAAGGAGGAACGATTTACCGGACCGAAGGGTCGGTGACCTCAGCCACCAGAGCAAGGAACCCCTGACTAAGTGGCTCACTCTAATTTGACAATCCAGGGATAACAGGGATTTGTCCCATTTTGACAAAATCTCTTTCTGCAAGACTCAAGTCTGAAATTGAGAGTACAGTACTGCCTTGAAAGTGGCTACTATGAGACCCAGAACTTGCATGTAGAAACGCAGTGATGACCACCTGCGGTTCACCAATAATCTCACCGCAGCTTGAAGAGTCTGCAGCTTGTCTGAAGGGAGAAAGACTCTCGCTTCTGAGGAGTCCAGCAGTAAGCCAAGGTACTCCAGGCATAGAGTCGGCACCAACACCGACTTTTTTAGGTTCAGTACTCAACCAAACTCCCGGAGAGTTTGCATGGTGATCGCCACAGCCTCCCTTAATTCTGAGGCGGAAGCTGCTCTCAGAAAGAGGTCGTCTAGGTAACCCACAATTACGATCCCACGTTGCCTTAACAACGCCAGAATTAGCTCTAACACCTTGGTGAAAACCCAGGGTGCTGATGCCAGACCAAAAGGGAGAACCACAAATTGGTAGTGCTCTTCCTCGACTGCAAATCTCAGAAAGCTCTGATGCCTGAGGCATATGGGTACATGTAAGTACCGTGGAGTGAACGGATTCTATCCTGAACCTTTGTACTTTCACAAAGCTGTTGAGGGCTTTGAGGTCCAGGATTGGACGGACCCCTTCCTTCTTTGGGACTACAAACAGATTGGAGTAGAATCCCTGAAGCCTTTCCAGAGTCGGTACAGGTACTATCACCCTGCGCAGTAGCAGGTCCTGTACTGCCCCAAAAAAGGCCTCCCGACGAACCGGAAGAAGATGAAGGTTGGCGGGAAAGAATCCGTTTGGTGGACAAGAAAGAAACAATCTTGTATCCTGATGAAACCAATTCCAGACCCATTGGTCGGACAGTAGGGAGGTCCACCAAGCTGCAAACTCCCGAAGGCGACCCCCCACCCAAGAGTCGGGCGGGGGCAAACCTTCATGCGGTAACATTTTTGCTCACAGACTTGTTTGGCTTGCAAAACTAGGGACGCATTTGTCCTTCAGCAGCACCTCGTCAGACTGGGAACGCTTACCTGCCGACCTGGGCAGGCGAAAAAGCCGTTCCTGAGTGGAACAAGAGGGCCCTTGCCTACGGTGTGGCTCCTTACCCTTTCTTTACTGTGGGAGCAAAGCGTTCTTCCCACCGGTAACATTTTTAATAATGTCATCCAGTGAGGCTCCAAATAGCCTCTCACCTTGGGAGGGCACATCTGGCAGTGCTTTTTTAGATGCCTGGTCCGCAGACCAGGATTTCAGGCAAATCAGGCGCTGTAGCACCACGGCTGATACTGATGCTCTAGGGTGCAGGTGGACCGCATCACAGACTACTTAAGGCCATGCACCAACTGATCTGCCAGTTCTATGCAGACCGGGGAAGCCTGTTGCTTCTCCAATTCACTGTGCAACAACTTTGCCCATTCAGTAAGCGTCTGCGACACCAAGGCCGTGGCCAACACAGGTCGTAACGCTGACCCCACTACGGTAAACATGGACTGTGCCACTGCTTTGGTCCTCCTGTCGGCAGGGTCCTTGAAGGCAGGAGTCCCTTCTACCAGAATCGTGGGGTTGCTTTATTCAACCTGGATACCGGGGGGTCAACGACCATTCAGTAAGTGTTTGTGACACCAGGGCCAAGGCTAGCACTGGCTGCAATGCTGACCCCACCACCGTAAACATGGACCGGGCAACCGACTCGGCCCTTCTGCTGGCAGGGTCCTTGAAAGAAGGGGACCCTTCCAACAGAATTGTGGCCACCTTATTTGACCTGGATACCGGGGGGGGGGGGGGGTAAACAACCGGAGGAAATGCCCATTTTTTCAGGAGGCTCTCCTCAAAAGCGTAACGCACCTCCATTCTTCTAGGGACTGAAAAGGCTTCCCCATTCCTTGTAAATGAACTTATCAAAACAAGTCAAATACGGAAACATCTTAGGCATGCAGGACGTTTTGCGGGACCCAAAAGGGACCGCCACCTCTGCAGATGCCCCTGCTGTATCCTGTATCTTCAGGGTATTCCACACCACTGTGATAAGTGCTCCTTATAGCGCTTTTTCCTGCGCTAAACCCAGACACAGAGTCATCCTCACTGTCTGAACGGTCCTGGTCCGCATCCTCCGACACATCAGAATGGGGGCCGCCTGTTAGAGCGTGGCCCGAGTCTGAATCAAAGCTTTCCCCAGAAGACGGGGGGTAGGGGGCATATCTTACCCCCCCTTGCACCCACACGCCACCTCTATCCTGCCAACAAAGCGTCCATAGGCACCGTATTTTGTGCAGGTGAGCCAGTTGCAATAGCAGGGATGTCTCAGGGACTTAAGGCAAGGTACACAAAATCCAACCCTCCTAGCTGCTCGCAGACTGAGGGGCCCTCTGCAGGACTCACCACCCTGACCATGTACTGCTCTGTGCTGCCGCCGTCTGCTCTGCCCTATGTCAGTCACGAGGTGTTCCGAGTAAAAAAGCGTGCTGTTCTGGAAGCATACAGTCACCAGCGCTAGAGGTAAACCACACTGAAGCTACAAGAAAATGGCTGCCGGCCACTGTAGCAAAAAAACCTCAGAAAATGGCCGCTGAACCTTCCAGGAAAGGGCTGACAGTAATACACTGACCAGGGCTACAGGAAAATGGCCACAGACTGCGCGGCGGCCTCCCCTCATGGCAAACAGTCTGAACATCTCACTGTGGCCAGAAAAAAACAGGGAAAGAAGGAGCGGACCCTCACAGCCAGCGCAGCCACCCCGCCAAGGCCCGGAGCCCCCCGAAGGGCCCCCATCAGGTACATGCACCGCACCTCATGCCCAGTCACACAGCAGCCCCAGCATGGGGAGGAGGGAATGAGGGACAGGGAGAGTGAGACCCCTTAGTCGACCTCCCAGGGAATGCCCAGCTGCTCCATCCTGCCGAGGCAAGTGGAGCTGCTCTTACCCCTTCTGTCGGGACTGCTGGACGCATTCCACTACAGACCCATCACCTGAGCAGTACGGGGTGGCTGTCGGCCAAGGCCCACTGTGACACGGACAGCAGTAGCCTGGTCATGTGTGCCCCAGAGCATATAGCTCACCGGCCGCCCCTGGACCAGAAAGGGGCATGTCATGGCCGACCCAGCGCATAGCTAGTGTCTGCTCACACTCGATGACCAGGCTGGGGAGACTACAAGGATCTATATTATCCAGCCTGTCACCCAGCCCGGCTGTTGGTTGTAGATCACAGGATCAAAATTAAAAAATTCCCAGGACCATGATCCCCCCTCAGGGAGCCACTAGGCAGAAAAAAACTGAGCTGCAGGAAGCAGAGTGAGGGGTTATTACCAGTGGGACTGCCCCCTGGGCAGTGCTGTGCAGTCTTGCTGTGTTTACATGTTTTACATGTTCTGCCTAGTCCTCTCTTGAAGCTGGCGATATAACCCTAAGGTCAAGATTTAAAGGAGATGAGTCCGTCAATGAACGAAAGAGAAATCCTATTTTCTTAGCGTACATCACGGCACAGAGCCATGGTAGTTACTATGTGGGATGTCCCATAGCAATGCCAACCGAAGGGAGGGAGACACAACAAAAGTAGGGCACAAAGAGACTAGAGGACTTATACTGATGCCTGCAGTACACTGCGCCCAAAGGCAATATCCTCATGACCTTTCACATCTACTTGATAGAATCTGGTAAATGTATGGACTGAAGATCAAGTTGCGGCCTTGCAGATTTGAGCCATGGAGGTTTGGTGATGCACGACCCAGGAAGTACTAACAGCCCTGGTTGAGTGTGCTTTACTATGAAAAAAGTGAAATTTTCCTCTTCAAACCATAAGCTTGAACAATCACTTGTCAAATCCATTTAGAAATAGTAGATTTTGATGCTGCCTGTCCTCTCTTAGGACCTTCTGACAACACAAACAAAACATCTGTTTTACGAATCTGAGCAGTCGCCTTCAAGTAGACCTTGACTGCTCTCCCCACATCAAGAGAACGTAGTGACCTTTTTTCCGCAGAACGAGGTTCTGGAAAAAATGAAGGCAGAACAATAGCCTGGTTTAACTGAAAACATGACACTACCTTCGGTAGGAAATTAGGATGAGGACGTAATCCAACCTTATCCTTATGAATAATCAAATATGGCTCTTTACAAGAAAGAGCAGCCAACTCGGATACCCTTCTTGCAGAAGATATGGCAGCCAATGTGTCAAAAGGACCAAGGGAATATCTTGTATCAGCTCAAAAGGCTGTTTCTGTATCCGAAGCCGACAGGACGAAATTCAAGTCCCAAAGGTTCAGGGGTGACCTAACCGGAGGATTAATCCACGTTACCCGCAGAATAAAGCTACGAACCAGACAGTGCGAAGTGGTCATTGAAAAAATACCGATAAGGCCGACACCTGGCTTTTGATAGTACTCAAGGCCAGCTTCATTTAGAATCCCATCTGTAGAAATTCAAGAATCCTACCTATGACATATTTCCTGGGGTGCCAACCCCTGGATTCACACCAGTAAACATATGCCTTCCAGACTCTATAATATATGACTCTGGCAGCCGGCTTCCTAGCATTAACCAAAGTAGTTCAGAATGTGGGTCTCAATAGCCAAACCATTAAATTAAGTGTTTGTAAGGTAAGATGGAATACCGAAGTGCTGGCCGTGGTGGTAGGGTCCATGGATCCACTACCACCATATTTACGATCTCTGTATACCAAGATCTCCTGGGCCACAAGAATCACCGCCTTCCCTTCCTGCTTGATTCTGCGAAGAAGTCGCGGAAGCAACAAGACAGAGCACATAAATCAGTGAAAACTGATCTCACGGATAAACCAAGGCATCTGTTCCGTATGCCAGCGGATCCTTTGTCCTTGACACCAAGTTGTTGACCTTTTTGTTGAACTTGGACGCAAACAGATCCACGTCTGGAATTCCCCATCTTTGACATATTCATAGAAACTGTTGGTGACTCAAGTAGTCTGCCTGCCAATTGTCTATTCCTGGAATGAAGACTGCCGATAGGCAAGGAATGTTGTCTGCTGCCCAAGATAGGATATTATTCACTTCTCTCTGAGCCACATGACTTCTAGTGCCCCCTTGGTGATTGATATAGGCCACTGCTGTGAATTGTCATACTGGATCCAGACAGGACAATTCCGTAATCTGAGCGTCCAGGCTTTCAGGGCCAGACAAGCTGCCTGAATCTCTAGAATATTGATGAACATGGTAATTTCTGATTTGGACCATCTTCCCTGGACAAACACTTCTTCTAGGCTGGCATTTTTTGTTATCCCTTTCCAGGTAACTGGTAGAAAGGATTTTCCTTTTTAAAGATTCTTGGTTATCAACCACCAACTGAGGCTTTGACGTACTTTTGGGGATAAACGCATTAAGTCTAGAGGTTGGACCTTCTTGCTTCAAGTTGATAGGATACTGTTTTGCAGCAGTCTCGAATGAAACCGAGCATAAGGGATGGACTCAAATGAAGCCGCCATCTTTCCCAACAATCTCATGCAAAGTCGAATAGAAGGATTCTTCTTTCCTTTGACCATCTGAATCAGTTCCCTTATGGAACTGATCTTTGCCTGGGGCAAAAACACCCTCTTCTGAGCTGTATCTATGATCAGACCCAAGTACTTCAATCTCCTTGATGGTTTTAAGGAAGATTTCTCTAGGTTGAGAATCCAACCTAGGTATTCCAGTTAGCTGACCGTGGTGACCAAACTTTGGTTTAAGCGGGCTACCGACTGAGCTATCAAGAGTAGATCGACTAAGTAAGCTAGAATCGTTATACCCTGAGCCCTTAATCTGGCTAAAGAGGGAGCCAATACCTTTGTAAACACTTGAGGTGCAGTAGCTAGACCAAAAGGCAGAGCTACAAACTGAAAATTAATATTTTCTATCTCGGGAAAATTAGGTACATGGAGGTAAGCATCCTTGATGTCGATTGATGCTAGAAGTTCTCCACCTTGTAGAATGGAGAAGACTGATCGGATTGACTCGATGCGAAAAGAGTGGATATGCAAAAACTGGTTTAGATCTTTGAGATCTAAAATATGTCTGACATCCCTGTTTGGTTTTGGTACCGTAAAAAGATTTGACTGAAACCCTAACCTTCACTTTTCCATGGGGACCACCGATATCACCTTTTGAGACAAGAGATGGTCCAAAGCCAGAAAGAGAGACTTATTTTTTTCTGGATCTCTGGGAACATTTGATCTGAGAAAAGGAGATGGGAGGAGGCCACCCATTTAACTTGACACCGTTTCTGCCAGAAGCTTGAGAACTGCAGAAGTCTTCCCCCCCCACTCGAGCGAGCGAGGGCGCTCCTTCGTAAGGAGGTTATAGTATTTTGTTTTGTGGGTTTCCTCCCCCAGGGCCTCTTTTGTCACTGGGGTTGACCCTGAGGTTTACTTCTTAAACTTGAGGGTGGAGGCCGTCATGACTGCCTGGAGACTGATGCTCCTGGCACTGGAAAAGAAGTGTTTAACCACTTGACAACTGGGCACTTAAACCCCCTTCCTAACCAGACCAATTTTCAGCTTTCGGTGCTCTCACATTTTGAATGACAATTACTCACTCACGCAACACTGTACCCATATGAAACTTTTGTTAATAGCACTTTCTTATGGTGGTATTTAATTTGCGCTATAAATAAAAAAAGATGGAAGATTTATTGGCGAGTATTGGCAGAGTATTGCACTTTATTGGCAGAATACTGCACATTATTGCAGAGTATTGGCAGAGTATTGCACAGTATGGGCACAGAGCAGCGCTGTAGGCTCTACAGATCCACCCCACAGCTCTGCAAATGATCTCTCCCCCTCTCCCCTTGCACTGTACAGATCGGTACAGAGAGGGGAGGGAGGGTGAACAAAGTTATACTGAAACTCATCCACCCTGTTCAATCAGGTTTTATACCCGGAAGAACTTCTAGCACAAATATAAGCAGGGTATACTTGAATCTTCAGGTCCCTACGGATGAGAGTGGAGAGAGGGCTATTTTGTCTTTAGATGCCGCCAAGGCCTTTGATAGTCTTGAGTGGCAGTATCTCTGGAGAGTTACGGAGACGGCCCAATTTGGACCGGGTTTCATGAAATGGGTAAAAATGCTTTATAGGGCACCAGAAGCCAGAGTAAAGGTGAATAATGAAAAGTCCGATAAATTTGGACTGGGGAGGGGGAAAAGACAAGGGTGTCCCTTGTCACCGCTCCTCTTTGCCATTGCAATTGAACCTCTGACCATTGCCCTGCGGTCTTCTGCTCAGGTGAAGGGTGTTAGAAGGGGAGACTTGGAAGAAAAGGTAGCTTTATACGCGGATGACCTACTGTTATTCCTTGGCGATACACAGGATTCCCTTCAGAAAGCTATGGACATTAACAAATTTGTCCAAATTTCCGGACTTAAGATAAATTGGGAAAAATCTAGCCTTCTGCCAGTAGATCCTCTGGGAAGCCCCTTGCCTGAGGAGATGACCCAGATCCAAGTAGTAAGTAAATTTAAATACCTAGGAATAAACGTATCCAGAGACCCTCAACAGTACACAGCAGATAATATAATCCCGTTACTGAATACATTTAGGAGGAAGACAAAAGTGTGGAAACGCCTGCCATTATCTGTGGCAGGTCGCTGTAATTTAATCAAAATGATATGGATGCCACAGCAGCTTCTCTATGTGTTGCATAACTCCCCAATTTGGTTATATAAAATGTGGTTTCAAAAGATAGACATGGTGTTCAGGGAACTGATTTGGAAGGGTGGGTCGGCAAGAATTCGATTGAGTACTTTGCAGTTACAAAAACAGGAAGGAGGAGCGCTCCCACACCCCTTTAGCTACTTCCTTGCGTCACAACTCCAGTATATGGGGGGTGTAATTTAGAAGAGGGAGAGGCAGAGAGAAAAATGCTCCTACAAAATACACCACATGACTCAATAGTGGAAGCTCTGGAGGCAGGATGCTTTCCATTAGGACTCCCTACTTTGAGTTTAATGACGAGAGTGTGGGACACAGCGAAGGCCATATTAAAATACAGAGGATTTAATGAGTATGCCCCCTTATGGAAGAATAGCAAATTGGGAGAACTGCAGAAGATGGGGACAGTAAAAGAATGGGAGAGATGTGGAATAAAATGTATCGCTCAGCTATACCAAGATGGTGCCCTGAAAACCTTTCAGGAACTGAAAGTCTATTTTGTTCTACCAAATAAATCCTTCTATAAGTATTTGCAGGTCAGGCACGCACTGGAGGAGCAGTTTAGAGGGATGACCTTAGAATGGAGTGCAATCCCAGTTCTTCAAAAAATAATTAATGCAGACTGGAAAAGGTTTAATTTTGAAAAGATACCCACATATAAACAAGGGGAGAATGGGAGGGATAGAGATCCCTATGTACAAGAGGAAGTGGGAAAAAGATGTGGGAGATATCTCCAAAATACAATGGAATCGAATTCTTGAACTGGCTCCGTTGGTATCACTCTCTCCCTCTCAGAGGATGTCAAATCTGTTATTATATAGAACTACGTATACTCCTCGTAAACTTTTTCAATTTGCGCCGACGGCCGGAAGCAAGCTGCCCCCGATGCAGGGACATAGAGGGAGACATGATTCACATGTTTTGGAGATGTCCAAAGTTGATCTGCTGCTGGACGGAGGTGACAGGAACCATTGATCGGGTGTTTGGAACCTCCACCAGGATGGAGGCGAATTATTGTCTCCTGGGATTAGCTGAAGGAGTTGGAAACGTGGGAAGCAGCCAGATGGCGGTTCTGAGATGCCTATTTCAGGCAAGGAAACTGATTGCCCCAAGATGGTTGTCGGTGTCGCATCCGTCCGATAGAGAATGGATAAATAGCATGAATGTGGTAATTCTTAAAGAGAAAGTGTTATATATAAAACAAGGGACTTTAAAGAAATATGACAAGATGTGGAAACCTTGGTGGGAAGCCAGAGGGATTGATATGTGAATAATAATAGAGTGGAAAAAATATTTTAACGATGAAAAGTGACCCAATAGGAATTAAAGTAAGAGGGCAAATGAAGAGGGTGGAAGTGTGCGAGAATTGGGATGAGAGGGACGTGTGACAGAGTGGGAATCTAGATTACATGGAACATCAGCTAGGATGGCCCTCATGATACCAATCCCCTCTTAGGCCACCCAAGATATGAACCATTCTTTATTTATATTTTTTACTGATAAGGTGATGGGAGGGAAGGGGGGGACTGAGGGGTTGTTTAATTTTGACGTATTTTGTAAACAAAATAAATATCTTAATAAAGAAATAAAGTAAAAAAATAAAAAAATAAAACATGTTTCAAATCTTTCCGACTGACTCGAATCCGTTCGTCTGTATGCTAGTCCGATGGACGAAAACGGACGCTAGGGCAGCTATTGGCTACTGGCTATGAACTTCCTTATTCTAGTCTGGTCGTACGTCATCGCGATCCGTCGGACTTTGGTGTGCTTGTGTGTGGCCAAGTCCGTTCATTCGGAAAGTCCGCTGGAACTCCGCCGAAAGTCCGTCGGGAAGACCGTCGGACCTAGTCCGTCGAAAAGTCCAGTCGTGTCTACGTGGCATAAGAGATCATAAGCAAGAAATTGCCGCTCCAACCTCCCAAATCCGTGGTAAAATTCTCACCCTGATGGAACTCACAGGTGCTGACTCTGCTCAAGATTGAGGCTGGGCGCACATCAAAAAAAAGGCATCTTTATTGTCAAATAATAAAATCCAAATACAGACACCTCATAAATAGGAAAAAACAGGGCACAAATCCAACGCGTTTCACGCTCTATCATGGCGCTTATTCATAGCTGAGCTATGAATAAGCACCATACCACCTTAGGCAAATGAGCTGAAACATTTCCAGATCCAGTAATCATTCCCCCTGGTCCAGGAACTGATGACTGAGTTAGTCCGCCTGCCAGTTTTCTATGCCCGGAATGTATACAGCTGACAGACTCGGAACGAGACGCTCTGCCCACTATAGGATGTGAGAGACCTCCAGCGCTGCAGCTGAGCTCCTTGTCCCTCCTTGATGATTGATATATGCCACCGGCATGGCGTTGTCTGACTGGATCCTGACCGGATGCACCTGCAGCCTCTGCGAGCATGTGGAGAGGCACTCCCTGATCACCCGAAGCTCCAGCACATTGATCGGCAGGCGGGATTCACCATCCAATGAAGCGGAAGGAATGACTTCCCGGACCGAAGGGCCGGAGACCTCAGCCACCAGAGAAGCAAATCCCTGACTAGCTGGCTCACCCGAATTTGACAATCCAGGGATGTCGGAGATTTGTCCCATTTGGACAGGATCACTTTCTGCAAGACTCGAGTGTGGAATTGAGCATACGGTACTGCCTCGAAAGTGGCTACCATGACACCCAGAAATCGCATGCAAAAACACAGCGACGACCACCCGCAGGACATTAATAACTGCACCGCAGATTAAAGAGTCTGCAGCTTGTCTGAAGGGAAAAAGACTCTCACCTCTGAGTAGTCAAGAATCAACCCCAAGTACTCCAGGCGTTGAGTCAGCACCAACATCGACTTCTGGAGGTTCAACACCCAACCAAACTCCCGGAGAGTGTGTGTGGTGATCGCCACATCCTCCCTCAATTCTGAGGCAGAAGTTGCTCTCAGGAGGAGGTCGTTCAGGTAACCCATGATTGCGATCCCTTGTTGTCTCAGCAATGCTAGAATTGGGGCCAGCACCTTGGTGAAGACCCTTGGCGCCGTCGCTAGGCCAAAGGGAAACGCTACAAATTGGCAAATAACACAAACCTCTGGTGTCTGATGCATATGGGGACATGCAAATATGCGTCCTTGATGTCCAAAGATGCTAAAGAAATTCCATTGATGAAATGCAGCGACCACGGAACTAACCAATTCCACCCTGAACCTTCGCACCTCCATGAAGCAATTGAGGGCCTTGAGATTCAGGATCGGACGGACCCGTTCCTTTTTTGGGACTACAAACAGATTGGAGTAGAATCCCTGAAACCGTTCCGACATCGGTACAGGTAGTATCACCCCCAGTAAGTCCTGTACTGCATCAAACAGGGCCTCCCGATGAGCTGGAAGATGATGAAGGTTGAAGGGAAAAAAATCTATTTGGTCGGACAAGAAAGAAACTATCTTGTAGCCTGACAAAACCAGTTTGCAGACCCACTGGTTGGAAAGGAAAGAGGTTCACCAGACTGCAAACTCCCGAAGGTGACCCCCCCCGCCCGAGAGTCGGATGGGGGCAAACCTTCATGCGGCAACAGATTTGCTCGTAGGTTTGTTTGGCTTACGAAACCAGGGACACTTTTGTCCCTCAGCGGGTACCTTGTCGGGCTGGTAACACTTACTTGCCGACCCGGGTAGACGAAAAAGCCGCTTCTGAGCGGAAAAAGAGGGCCCCTGTCTATGGCAGGGCTCCTTACCCTTTCTGGACTGTGGGAGCAAAGTACTCTTTCCGCCAGTAACATCCTTAATGTCATCCAGCGAGGCTCCAAATAGCCTCTCACCTTGGAAGGGCAAATCCACCAGCACTTTCTTAGATGCCTGGTCCACAGACCAGCATTTAAGCCAAATCAAGCAATGTACCACCACTGCTGATACTGAGGCTCTAGAAAGCAAGGGGGCCATATCCAGGGCCGCATCACAGACATATTTATGGCCGTGCACCAACTGGTATGCCAGTTCCATGCAGACTGGGGAAACCTGTTCCTTCCCCAACTCGCAGTGCAACTTAGACCATTCAGTAAGTGTTTGTGACACCAGGGCCATGGCTAGCACTGGCTGCAATGCTGACCCCCCCACCATAAACATGGACCGGGCAACCGACTCGGCCCTTCTGTTGGCAGGGTCCTTGAAAGAAGGGGACCCTTCCAACAGAATTGTGTTCACCTTATTTGACCTGGATACTGGGGGGGGGGGGGGTCAACAACCGGAGGAGATGTCCATTTTTTCAGGAAACTCTCCTCAAATGGCTAACGCACTGCCATTCGTTTCAGGACCGAAAAGGCGCGCTGCGGGCTTCCCCACTACTTGTAAATAAACGTATAAAAATAAGTTAATTAAGGAAACACCTTAGCAATGTGGGCTGGCTTGTGGGACCCAAGAGGGACTGACACCTCTGCAGATGCCCCCGCCATATCCTCCATCTTTAAGGTATCCCGCACCGCTGTGATAAGTGCTCCTACTATTGCTTTTTCCTGCACTAACATGGATGCAGAGTCTTCCTCCTCACTGTCTGAATGGTCCTGGTCCGCATCCTCTGAAGTGTCATAACAGGGGCCACCTGCCACAGCGGGACTCGAATCTGAATTGGAGCTCTCCCCAGAAGAGGGGGGGGGGCATTTTTTACCCCTCTTGCGCCCGCATGCCGCTTCCACCCTGGCAACAAATGATTCCAGGACTGCCGACAGACCGTCCATAGGCGGTGCATGGGAACCGGTTGCTATAGCTGGGAGTCTGGAGAAGAAGGGACCAGCCATGCTGAACCCACGCTCGCCTGTTACCCTTAGGGCCCTAAGGCAAGCAAACACAAATGTCCACCCTCCTAGCTGCCGCAGACTCAGGGGCCCCCCGCAGGACTCACCCCCCTGACCCAGGTGCTGTGCCGCCACCACCTCTCTGCCTGCCATGAGGTGTCATGTGTCCGTTTCCGGCTGTACAAGTCTAAACCAGCCGCCCAGCGCTAGAGCACAACCGACCTGAGGCTACCAGAAAATGGGAGCCTCAGCAAAAAAAAAATGAAAACTTTGGGAAAATGCGCGCCGGGCTACAGGAAAATGGCCGCAGTTCCTATGGCGACGACCCCCCCACATGGCGGTTCACAGACACTCAAAACAGCACCAAAAACAGAAGAAAAATTAGCAGACCACCAACCGCCCAGAACACCCCTGCCAGGATTCAGAGACTACCCAGAGGACTCCGGAACAGGTCCGCACCCCTTATAACCACTCACAAAGCAGCCCTTTAGAATGTGGCGGAGGGAAAGAGGCAGGGAGAGAGATACCCCCTAGTCGACCTCCCAGGGAATGCTCAGCTGCTCCATCCTGCCGAGACAGGTGGAACCATACTTACCCCCCCTCTAGGGACTGCTGGACACACTCCACAGACAGACCCATCACTCAAGCAGTACGGGGCGGCTCTCGGCCATGGCACACTATGACAGCAGTAGCCCAGTCATATGTGTGCCCCAGAGCATATAGCTCACCGGCCGCCCCTACACCAGAACGGGGCCTGTCGTGGCCAACCCAGTGCGTAGCTAAGGTCTGCATGCACTCGATGGCCAGGCTGGGGAGACTACCAGGATCTATATTATCCAGCCTGTCACCCAGCCCGGCTGTTGATTGTAGATCACAGGAACCAAAAACAGCAAAAAAAAAAAAAAAGAAAAAGAAAAAAATCCAAGGACCAGAGTGAGCTGCTGGAAAAGAAGAAGACTACTGGGTCTGTACTCTGGAGTGATGAGACCATGATAAATGTTTTTGGAACGAATGGCTTCAAAACTATATGGTATCAGAAAAGTGAGAAGTACAAAGAAAAGGGTCTACAGTGAAACATGATGGCAGCGTCCTTCTGTAGAGCTGCATGAGTGCTGCCAGTGTCTGAGAGCCGCATTTCATTGATGGTATCATGAATGTATTGATCTATATTGAAAGATAAGATGCTACCATCACTCCGTGCCCTTGGTTGTCGTGCACTTTTCCAACATGACAATGATTTAAAACACACATCTAAGGCCACTGTTGCATTTCGGAAGAAGAACAGGGTGAAAGTGATTCAGTGGCCACGTATGTCTCCTGATCTGAACCCAGACACCAATGGGGGATTCTGAAGACAAGTTGAGAATCACTCTCCATCCAGCATCCAGGCTCTAAAAGAGGCAAATCTTGAAGAATGGAAAAAAATAGACGTTGCAATATGTTGCCAACTTGTTATTTTCCACGCCTAGGACTTGGTGCAGTCCTTACAGATCCTAGAATATAGCAGTTGTGTGTTGTATTCATTTTTGCATCAACTAATTTGAGTAAACTGAAGATTTTGTAATCAAAATTATATTATTAGCCTTACTTTTGTGTAATGAGCTAAACAAATGTTCTAAAAGAAAACTGATTGGTCAAAATTTTGGACATTGTTTGCGTATTCATTGAGATATTAAAATCGTACTTTTCAAAAGAAGTGTACTCATTTATGCTGAGCACTGTACAGTAAATATAATTATTTTATGTGTGGTGGCGATCAGGGAGTTTTTTCATTTTTTTTTTAACACTGCTTATTACAGCGATGATCACTGTAATTAGCAACCTCTAACACAGTTCATTCATGAAACCTTGCTTACTACTGTGATTGGTTACAGCTTTCACATGTCTGTGATTGGCGCTGATACAATGTGATCACTGGGACCAATCACAGTTTTAAAGCAAGGCTTCATGAATGACAGCCTTTCTTACATAACTGTGATTGCTGTGATAGGTCACAGTGATCACATAGTAACAGGTAACATGATCGGTAATCGGCTATGTCCAGTGGACACAGTCAGTTACAGATAGTGTTGCTGCATGTCCTGGGGGGCGCACACAATGCGCAGATCTGGGAGGACATACGGGTACGTCCTCCCTTAACCTGGCAACTTATGTACATTGGCCGAGTGAGAAGTGGTTAATTCTGTCTTTCACCAATAGCCATGACCATATAGAACATACAGTACAACACTTTCTTGTCCATTTGCTTATTGCCTTCAGCAAGTATGTGCATATGTCACTTCAAAGACACCCTACCAATGCACAGATCCTGTTTGCTTGAGGGATAAGAATATAAAATGGTGTCAAATTTTTTGGTCTTGGACTGTGCGGTCATTACTAAAAGAGTAGAGGCTGCTCACTTTGCAAAATAAATGTTGGTGAAGAAGGTGACATTTGAATACTAAAATGTGTGAGGCAAAAATTAAAAAAAAAATTTTTTTCCTAACGCATGAGCTTGGGTGTGTTGAGATCCTAGTCTGAAGCATATACAGTATTATCAGCACAGCATGGATCTTCAAGAAAATGTCCAAATGCTTTTTTAGTGATCCCATCACAGCAATAAAGTGCAATGTTTCAGGGCCTTTGTCAGGCACGTGCGTAAGACAGTGTATGAACTACAATCCACCAGTCAAACCTGCAGTATAGAGAGACACCCCTTGACCTCCGACATTATAAGATGTCATAAATTGTCATAAATTCCATCAAACGTGTTAAAGTGTAATAGTAAATACACCTGGCCCTTCTAAATTCACACATTTGCAAAGGGTTAATGTTAGAATATTATTCCAAATTCATAATTCGGCACTTATAGGTTATAATATATTTATGGCAAGCTTGCAAAACATATTTGGTTTTATGATTAATCATAGTAAATAGTATGTGTGAATGGCCTTGATCAAGTGTTCAGTGAAACATATCCTCATCGAAAGCTGAGTTAGTAATACGTTTCTGAATGTAGCCAATTTGAGCATGACATATATGGTATCTTGGTACAGAATGTCATGAGAAGACAAAAATAGACATGTGTCTACGTAGCTAAAGCAATGATACATTGTGGATTATATCTTGTTAAAATAAGTTTAGAGTAGTCTCAGTCATGTTAATACATATTAGTATATAGTTATTTAATGTAAAGTTGCTAATATGTGTTCATATTATGTAAATGTATGGTTATATGACATTACATGAACAGCACATGATGTCAAGTATGGAGTGTTACATGTGAGCTTGTCAATCAAGCTCCATATGACTCCGAGTTCGTTTTGGATCACACATTGCGGAAGTTAGCAGACATGAATGTGTGCCATACAAGGTACTAAGTTTGTGAGGTTATGACGTTCGCATGTAATATTTAAGCCTATGTTTTCAGAGCTCTCGGAGACACTCACAGGGCACTCATTGACTGACACACACACGTACCCTCATACTCTCACAGAAACACACACACCCTGACATATTCATACAGAGACTGATGAATTGGGACAGCTGAATTCTGCCAGAAGTCTAAGAACGTCATTTCCTGCTTCTTCTTGGAAGACACACACGAGGTCAATATGGACAGAAGGCAGCACTATTGAAACAAACATGTTTTCATAAGCTTATTATAGCTTTATAATTATTCTATTTTCATATATTTTTACCTACACTGAACTGAACTATTATACTTTTTACATTGTATTTATGATGCCAACTGTGTGACAAATAAACTCACACTTTCTTTAAGCCAGTTTGACTATCAATGCTATTGATTCGGAAACGCCTCTGAGATACAGAATATTAGACAATATTAATATTCTTCAGTTAATAATAAAACATTGGCATGGTATCCTAAACAAGGGAGGTGCTTAAATTAATGAAATTATGCACAGCATCTAATCTAACATACTTACAGATGAGCCAAATCAAAGATGTGTGTGAACATCCCTAAAGTAGGACGTCATTATTGCTAGCTGACCAGACTAATCCAAAAGGAGCAACCCAAAAGGAGCCTATTATGCATTTTGCACATGTACTCCATGGACGCTCAAACCATGGCAAATGGCAAAAAAAAAAGATCGCACACAATTGAAATTAAAATAAAAAGTATTTTGGAATATATGTTTGACCCAATTAACAGTCAACACTCGTCTTGGCTGTCAAAGGCACAGGTTAGTGTAACAAAGGGGAGAAATGGGCAAGAGGGGGAAGGGAAAAAATAAAGAGGATGAAAAAACTGAACTAATAGAACAGAAAAACGGATGACAAAAAAAACAAATTCAGAAGAGCAAAAAATAAATAAAAAATTATGAATAATAAATAAAAAAAATAAAAAGATAAAAGGGGGGAACAAAGTAAACAAAAAAGCAATAAAAAGTAAGGAAGCAAGAGACCCGAAGAAAAATAAACAAAGGGCAGGAAAAAAGGGGGAGGAAATCAGGAAACGATTGGGGTTTGTATGAAAGGGCTTTATTGAGGCCCGGTAGTGTGAGGGCGTTGAGCCGTTCGATCCAGATGGTTTCACTCTCAGGATGCACCCCCCCCCCCCCCAGGGTCTTCTGGAACAAATTCCAGGACCAGAAATTTGACAACTTCAGGTTGATATCTGTGATGTAACCCTATATGGCGGTCCACTGTGGTAAGTTTACCATTGGAGGAGTGGTATAAATGATCTCCCATTCTTTGCCTTAATTCTCTAATGGTCTTGCTTACGTAAAACGCATAGCAGGCACAGGCCATTAGGTAAATAACTCCCCTCATGCCACAATTGGCATGTTGAGGGGGAGAGAAAGTTTCCCCGTTGGGGAGAATGAAGGTTGACCCTTCCTGAATCCAAGGACAATGTCCACACCGAAATCCGGGGATCCCCAACTCACGTGGGTTCAGCTGATGTTTGCTGGTAAGTATGTACCTCAATGTAGTTGAACATAGAAATCCCCTTCCACAGTGCAGTTCCGACACAGCCTGAGATATTGGGCTTACGGGATACAGCGTATCCGAGGGAGGGGGTGGGAGCTGGAGGCATGGAACAGTGTGTTACCCGCCGTGGGTTTCCGATAGAGGTCATTTAGTCCCCAAACGTTCTATGAAATTATTGATAGCGCCATCATCTTACAAGTGCGTTTCCGGCCATTTTAGGGTAATAATTCCCTGCAAATGCAAAAACAGATTTACCCATAGTCCTGGCAATGTGTGAGGCGAAGAAGTTCTATCAGTGTGTTCGTAGCAATACCTCACTAATGCCCTGAAAGAACCAAACCAAAACTGAATGCTCAAGCACAACAGTGCTTTAAACTGTTGCAGTGCGGTGCAACAGGCAGGTGAATTAGCCTGCAGGGGCCAGGTAGAGAACGGATCCCATTTCACCTGCACACCATGGCACTGTGATGACCAAAATAACTTTATACAAACAGGGGACAACAGGTCCCAGACACAAGTGAGAACCAGGGGTATAGAAAGTTCCATACACAAACACAGGTCCGAACTTGCATTTTGTTAAATTATAAATGATTGTATGTTTCCAGCAGTGCTCCCATCCAAGAGCGAGAGCTGGGTAGGTAAATGTTGCACATTTTCCCTTGATAGGATGATGGGGTATTCAGTCTTCCTCCGCTATTGGTTTCTGGGCTTGTCCAAGAGTGTTCTCCTTAGCATCCAGCCATGCTGAAGCATCAGCAGCATTCTCAAATAAGTGGGCTCTCCCCTCCAGAGGTGATGCTGAGCTTTGCTGGGTATAGCATGGCGTATGAGGCTGATCTCTTTTTCTGAACCTCGGCTGCGAAGTCCAGGTAAAAAGAAATTCTTGTGCCATTAAACTGGATATTTCTGCACTCCTTTTCAGCAGTAGGATAATTTCTCTGTCTCTGTAGCTTAGCAGCCTTGCTAGCATCGAGCGTGGGGGATGGCCAGGAGGTAGTGGTCTAGTAGGGACTCTCTGGGCCCTTTCCACTAGATAAAGATGTGTAAATGCTCCGAAGGTATGTGAGTCATTGCTCCACATATTGAGTTGGATCACGGCCCTCTGTCTTCTTAGGTAGCCATATGATCCGCACATTATTGCGCCTTAAATGCTTCTTTAAAATCTTTGGCACGTAGGTCTGTAGCTTTAGCTAAACGAGTAGTAGCTTGAGCTTCTCTAATCATGACTGCTGGCTTGTCTTCCACGTCATTGATCCTGCTCTCAGGTTCTGCTGTTGCTCGCTCCCTTATCATTTGAATATCTTGTCTGACCAGGCTGACCTCCTCTTTCAATCTTCCAAAGCGGGCTTGCAGATTATTGACAGAAGCTGTGCATTTGTTTACGGCCCTAAATATAGCTGCCAAAGTCGGCTGCTCACCCTCCTCCTCCCCATTGGCTTCTGACTCTCATTTCTTCTGTGTGACTGTCTGTATCAACATGGCCGCTGCACTCCGCTCCAGCACACTGTCCTCCATGTCTGTATCACATTGCTCTGGGTCTGTGCCCAGGTCAGGCTGATGAGGTCTGTCAGACTTCCCTGTCATTTTCATAGCATAGTAGTGCATATCTTTTGGGGGGTCTCCGGTCCCGTCCTTTAGGTCTTTAAGGTGTTTACTCACCACCTCCTTCATTTTATCTCCCCCACGGGCCTTCTCTGCTGAGGACTGAGCACTGCCATGTTGGATTTCAGATCGCAAGTCATCTCCTTTGTGTTCCTGTGTCATCATTGCCTATTTTCAGCAGTTAACACTGTCGGAGTGTGCAGCGGGTGTTCCTGGCTGTTCTGGGGCAAAAACGAGCACTGTATCCTGCTGGAAACTATCGTTTCAGGGTAATGTGTGGGAGCTCTCTGCTGAAGCGTCTGCTCACATGCCACGCTTGTCACGCCCCTTTCCAATAGAGGTCCATTGCCATTTGACTAGTAGAGTTTTTAACAATCTTTAAATCGAGAAACAAGATTTAATTATAGTCATAGGTAAATGTAAAACGTAGGTTAAAGTGGTAGACATTCAATAAACTCGATTAACAATGATTCTGTACCCATCCAAAATAGTCAATGAACCTGTACCAACAAAGTACATGGTCCAAAAACGGTTGTAGGGACTCGTCCCCAAAGATTGAGCTTTCCCACCCACCCCCACCCCACCCCCCCCAAAGTAAAGGTTGGCGTAGGAAGGTGCACAGGAGGTGCCCATGGTCACCCAGCGTGCTTGTAGTTATATATGATCCATATATGTAAAGTAGTTTTTGGTCAAAATAAACTGTAATAGTTTCAAAATGAATTGATTAAAAGGGCCAAGTGTTACGATCCTGCTCCATCAGGAAGCTACAATTCATGTGGACGCCCTGCCCGTGGGGGATGCTTGAGTAGAGGGCCTCAACATCAATAGCCACGAGGAGGTCATCCGGAAGGGACCTGGACCCCCTCAATGTGCCGAAGCAGGTCCGTTATATCCCAAATGTATGACGGTAAACTCAGAACTTGTGGCATTAGAAACGTGTCTACAAATTTGCTTGCAATCCCGAAACTATGGGTCTCCCAGGTGGTACCTTGAGATTTTTATGAGTTTTGGGTAGCGTATAAAATGTTGGTAGCCGTGGAGTTTGGGTATTGATAAACTTGAGTATTCTCATCAATGAGGCCTTCCCCGAATGCTCCAATGCACAAGCTTCGAAATCCGGCAATAAATTGTTGTATCAAAGTATGGTCAATCAGTGTGTACCAAGCTGTATTGTGCAGGACATCAAGACACATAGTCTGGTACTGGAGATGTGTCATACGGACTATAGTTCCACCCTTATCGGATTGTTTGGTTACCAGATCTGTGCGCTTCTGTAGTTTAATCAGTGCCCAGGTTTGATTTTTAGTTAAACTGGATGGTAGATGAGGCTATTGTTGTTTATGAGATTTAATGAATGCATGGAGAAAGCCCCACACAGATAGACAGATCATCAGATCTGGAAACGTGTAGGACGTGGATTTGAATTTACCAGTGTTACTATTAGTCTCCTCCCTAGGGGACCTGGGAACTAAGGGGCCCTGAAGGGCTGTGTCGGGTGAGCTGGCAGAAACTGCAAAACAGGTTATGTCTGTCACGCCCTCTGACATCTGATAATGCAGTACAGTATTCGTGTCAATAGGTTTAGCATAAATTAGATCCAAAGCAAATTTGTCAAGCCCTAGGAGCCAGATAAAGTTAGGAGACTGTTTTGTTAACCACTTGCCTACTGGGCACATTCACCCCCTCATGCCCAGGTCAATTTTCAGCGCTGTCATACTTTGAATGACAATTGCACAGTAATGGAACACTGTTCACACATGAAATTTTAATAATTGTTTTTGCACACAGCTATATTACCAATGGGTTTTTTTATTTTTTGATAAAAGAAAAAAAACCCCATAAATTTAAAAAGAAAAACAACCTTTTTTTCCATTTCTATTTTTTGCAATTTTGCAACTAAATAATTTTTATTCTTCACTGTTGTGCATTGATGAGGCTGCAATGATGGACACCGATGAGGTGGCATTGATGGGCATTAATGATCCCTGATATGCTACACTGATAAGGCAGCATTGATGGGCACTGATTGGCAGCACTGATGGGAGGACATCAATGGATGCCCTCCAAGAAAAGGACAACTGTGCTATAGTCATCATTTGGCTATAGTGCGGTCGGCAAATGGGAGGCAGATGCGGATGGGTGACAAAAAAACAGGCGCCAGGATGCAATTTCTAGTTGCCATGGCGACCTGGGATTTGTCTAGCCCTGGTGTAAATGGATGTCATTAGGGTACCTTGTACATGGGCAATTGTGAAGTCAAGAAAATAAATGCTCTGTAATGAGATCTCTGGATTCAACACTATCCTAGAAAAGATATATTATCTAGGAAATCAACAAAAGCAAAAAAAATCTGTATCACTGCCAGCCCAAATGAGGAAGATGTCATCTATAGCAGTTTTTCTCAACTCCAGTCCTCAAGACGCCCCAGCAGGTCATGTTTTCAGGCTTTCCTTTCGTTTGCACAGGTTATTTGATCAGTTTCACTGCCTTAGTAATTACCACAGCAGTTTCATCTTTAGGATTTTCTGAAAACATGACCTGTTGAGGCGCTTTGAGAAACACTGATCTATATAACGCATCCAAGCATTTGACATGGGCAGAGAAAGTGGGGGGTGGGTGGATGTCATGTTCCTCAAGATAGCCCACAATATAGTTTGTAACCAGTTAGGATGCAGAACTGCCCATGTGGCGAACAGCCTCAATGTCTCAAGAAAATCATTCATATCCTTGATGTACACTGGTAGTTCCTTCACCAGAGGTTGCAAGTAGAAATCTATTAGTTTGGTCAATGGTTGAGCAACAGATTCTGTACAAAACACAAGTGGTCCAAATTTCAGGGGTGTCGTCCCCCTGTGTATTTTGGATAGGCCATAAATAACCAGAAGACAGGGTTATCCAAAAATGCTGCCACCTCATTGGATAGCCAACTATTGGATCAGCCAATACCAATTAATCCAGCTAAGCAATTCTTGGTGCTCCGTAAGGAACCTTTTGCCAGTAGTGTGTAGCTTGTGGTGTTGGCCAACATGATAAGCCTATCGACTAGCTTAATAGTAATGCTGTTGTAATTTCTGTGTGACTTCAGATGCTAGCCCGAATCCATCAGAGCAAGCCTGAAAGAAAGTGGTCACCTGTACAGGGCCAAGCATGAATGGCGGAGGTATTTCCTGCCTTGCAGCCACACATATATAATGAGTGTGTTTAAATGCAGTTGTGGGGTGGGAAATGCCTTGGCCAATGACTGTTTCAGTACAGAGACAGCTTTACGGCATTCAGAATAGGATCCAAACATTCTAAATATATAATGTATGATGTATGAAGACTATATGGTTAGTGTTGAATTGCATTTTTTATGGAATTAAAAAAAGGTGTTGTAGACAACCTATAGAGTCAGGACACAGCACAGAAAGGGTTTGTGCTTTCACTAAATTCATGTACGTGAATCAGTCAGTGCCTGCAGGAAGGAGTGCTAGTGGGTGTAGCGTGATAAGGAACTGAGAGACTATTTCCCCATCGGGTCTGTTAAACTTTAGATTGATGGTGCATGGCAGTGAGCATATCTATAACGGGTATTGAGTCCATTAACTGCTTTCGAATTTGCCTATTGTTGTGTGCTGTCAAAAACAAAGTAGACCTGATGGTGACCTAGTCTCTCAGTTCCCCATCAGCCTCCACCTGATAGATGTGTTACACCTGTAGATTGCTTTGCTTTCACCCTTCTCTCAAGTTTATCATAAAACCAGCTTGATGGGATTTAACCACTGTGGCAGGTCAGCACGATCCCACAAATCGCCATAGGCCACTTTGTCAATGTAAACAAACAGATCCCCATTCTGTCAGGGGAGTACAAAGTGATTGTCTGTTCCTAGTGATCAGGAAGAGCGATCTCTCTGTACTCCCTGTACGTCCACTCCGCCCACAGTTCGAAACGCCTCTCTAGGGAAGACTTAACCCCCTTGATCAACCCCTAGAGTTAACCCCTTCCCTGGCAGTGTCATTTATACAGTAATCAGTGTATTTTTATATAACTGATAACTGTATAAATGTCACTGGTCACAAAAAAAAGTGTCAAAAGTGTCCGATCTTATGGCCGCAATGTCGCAGTCCCACTAAAAAATCAATGATCACGCCATTACTAGTAAAAAAATAAAAAGTTGTAATAAATTGCTTGATTCAGGAGATGGTAAGAGATTGCAGACACAATACAGGAAATGGTCAAACTGCAGACAAGATCCAGGAGATGGTAGGGGCGGGTGGGGTACCCCCCTCTAGTGATACCACTGGTCTAGAGACTCTGCTGGCTATTCTGTGATTTGGAGCCTACCATTTTCTTTTCTTCTAAGGTAGTTCCAACACAGTCTGGAGGTATGTTTGTGGTTATGGATTATCTTGCTGTAGTATGAACGCCTGATCAACTAGGCATTTTCCAGGGGGCATTGCATGGTACTGCAACATGCTGTTGTAGTAGTTTTGGTTTGGGATGCAAGTCACCGACTCTGGATCCAGCAAAAGAGCCCCAGACCATCATGCTTCCTCCTCCATGTTTGATAGTTAGGGGGTTATTTACAAAAGGCAAATCCACTTTGCACTGCAAGTGCACTTGGAAGTGCAGTCGTTCTAAATCTAAGGGGTAGATCTGAAATGAGTGGAAGCTCTGGTGATTTTATCATCCAATCATGGGCAAGCTAAAATGCTGTTTTTTGTTTTCCTTGCATGTCCCCCTCGGATCTACAGTGATTTTACAGTGGATTTTCCTTTAGTAAATAACCCCCTTATGCCGTGTACACACGTATCAGACTATCGGGTGGATTTACTCTGGCGGACAAACGGCCGGACTGTCAGCCGGACTTTCAGAACGAGCTACCTGCACACACACGGTACTTTTGCTTTTGAAATGAACGGACTCGCCCCCACACACGGAGGAAAGTCCGTTCATTTTGAGCGCGGCTCCAGGTAGCCGGGACCAGCGAAGGAGGCGTCGTTGGCCCCGTCACCTGGTATGGACTTAAAGGGGAATCCATGTCAGACCCTTACCCAAGCACGCTACCCGGCCGGCCAGGAAAAAGGGTGGGGAGCGAGCACCCCCTCCCTCCCGAGCCGTACCAGGCCGCGTGCCCTCAACATGAGGGGGTGCTTTGGGGAAGAGGGGGGCCACGCCCAAAGCACCTTGTCCCCATGTTGATGAGGACAAGGGCCTCTTCCCGACAACACTGGCCGTTGGTTGTCGGGGTCTGTGGGCGGGGGGCTTATAGGAATCCGTGAGCCCCCTTTAATAAGGGGCCCCCGGATCCCGGCCCCCCACCCTATGTGAATGAGTATGGGGTACAATGTACCCCTACCCATTCACCTGTGAAAAAAAAAGTAAAAAAAAAAAAAAAAACAACACAGCACACAAGGGTTAAAATAGTTTATTGCACAGCTCCTGGGGTCTTCTTCCGTCTTCGGGGGTCTTCTCGCCGGACTCCTCTGCTATCTTCTGCTAGCTCTTTTACTAGCAGAGGAGCCTGGCTTTCTTCTTCGCCGCCGCCCTCTTCTTCCGACTTCGGGGCTCTTGTCCCTCTCTTCGGTTCTTCTTGCCGGGCCACCGCGCCTTCTTCTAGCTCTTTTACAAGCAGTGGCCCGGTCTTCTGTCGCCACTGTCGCTGTCTTCTCTTCTTCTGCTGTTGTCTCGACGCTGTCTCTGGCCACAATGAAATGCACGCCGCGACTTATATAGGGACATCGCCGGATGATGTCCCCGCCCATTATGATGTCACAGCCCCAGAGGATGCTGGGACTGTGAAATCATAATGGGTGGGGACATCATCCGGCGATGTCCCTATATAAGTCGCCGCACGCTGCGTGCCTGTCATTGTGGCCAGAGACAGGGACGAGGCAACAGCTCAAGAAGAGAAGAACAGAAGAAGAGAAGACGGGGACATCGACAGCGGTGACAGAAGACCAAGCCACCACTTGTAAAAGAGCTAGAAGAAGGCACGGTGGCCCGGCAAGAACAACCAAAGAGGGGGACAAGACCCCCAAAGTCGTAAGAAGAGGGCGACGACGAAGAAGAAAGCCGGGCTCCTCCGCTAGTAAAAGAGCTAGCAGAAGACAGCGGAGGAGTGCGGCAAGAAGACCCCCGAAGATGGAAGACCCCCGGAGCTGTGCAATAAACTATTTTAACCCTTGCGTGTTGTGTTTTTTTTACATTTTTTTCCACAGGTGAATGGGTAGGGGTACATTGTACCCCATACTCATTCACATAGGGTGGGGGGGCCGGGATCCGGGGGGCCCCCTTATCGCTCGTCCCCACCCCCTTTCCTGGCCGGCCGGGTAGTGTGCTCGGATAAGGGTCTGATATGGACCTAGCGGGGGACCCCCACGCCGTTTTTTTGGCGTGGGTTTTCCCCTTTAACTCCATACCAGGTGACGGGGCCAGCGACGCCTCCTTTGCTGGTCCCGGCTACCTGGAGCCGTGCTCAAAATGAGCAGACTTTTCTCCGGGCGGGAAAAGTCCGTTCATTTCAAAAGTACGGCGGACTAGCACACACACGGCCGTATTGTCCGCCGAAATGCGAGTCCGGCGGACATATTTATGTGCAAAACTACTTTCTTAGTCCACTGGACTTTTGGGTAAAAAAAGTCCGCTGGAGCCCACACACGGGCGGATTGTCCGGCAGACTTAAGTCCGTCTGACTTTTCCACCGGATTGTTTGATCGTGTGTACGCGGCTTTAGTGTCACACACTGAGGAACCATTCTTGAACTTACTAGGCGGTGCACAAAAACCCTGCATGATGAACCTCAAATTTAGATTCTTCGACCCATAAGATCAGTTTCCAGTCTTTAGTAGTTCACTGACTGTCCTTTATGGCCCAGGCAAGCCTCTTCTTATTTTGCCATCTTAGCAATGACTTTGTTACAGCTACTTGATCTGTCAAACCTGCAGCTCCAAGTCTTCTCTTCACGGCTGAAATTGAGACTTGCTTACTTCAGTGTTAAGCTGTACTTGACGCTGTTGTCCTGTGAGCCACATCTCATGCAAGCTGATGACTGACAAAAACGTATCTTCAGATTCGATTGCGTTTTTTTTTGGTCTGCCAGACCTCCTGTCAACGTTTCCTCCAGTTTCCAAGTGCCCTTTGATGGTGAAAAGAACTGTACTCACTGACACCTTGAGTTTCTTTGCAATTTCTTGAAAAGGAAGGACCTACACTTTTAAGGGTTATAATAGTCTGTCTGTCTTCCTTTGTTAACCAGGTGCAGTCGCCCACCATAAATTTAAAAATACCTAGTATGTGATACGCGCTTCCGGGTAGGGGGTGCGTGCACCCATGTACCCGACGGTGCTGCGATTCAATCCAGCACCAATCAGTCCACAGGTCCAAGCCAATGATTTTTGGCCTGGTTCTGCAGATTGTTTCTGATGAATCACAGAACTGCATGTGCCTGTGTTTACAAAACACAAGCATAGGAAATGATGAGCTTGCCTCTCATGAACCCTTTACGGTTTCACAGAGAGAAAAGACAACAGTTACTGTAAGTACAAAGCACTACACTAACACAAGTTCACATAGTAAGGTACATTTAACCCCCTGATCGGGTGTTGTTCTCCCCCCCCCCTCTTAACTCTTTCATACCCCTGTCACAGTGTCATTAGATACAGTACAGTGAATAGATTTTTTTTTACCGATCACTGTATTAGTGTCAATGTTGACGTTCGATAGTATCCGTGTCAATCCCAGAAAGCATCAGCTTGCCCGCCACATATTCCCTAATAAATTTTAACCCCCTGATTACCCCCAGTTAACCCTTTAACTGCCTTGTCACAGTATTACTACAGTAACTCATCACTGTATTAGTGTCATGGGTGACGCCAGACAGCATTAGCGTCAGTTAGCGTCAATCCCAGAAAGCGCCAAATTGCCCACCACATATTCATTATTACATTTAACCATTTGATTGCCAGTAACACACACATTATAAAGCTCCATTATTAGTATAGTGTCTGAATGGATCAATATATTTAATTAGAACTATTCTAGCATCCCAATAGTACAGTCAGCCCTCAAAAAATAGGATTTTTTATACTCACCGTAAAATCCTTTTCTCTGTAATTCACCGACCGACACAGCTCCTCTCTGTAACAAATGGGTTGTTAGCCTTATCACTAGGAGAATACTAGGCATAGTTGTAACACAACACTCAGAACTCTTAGTTCCGCAGGCTAATACCCCCCCACCCTGAAAAGCATTATCAGTACGTCAACAAGCAGTATAACGTAAAAATAAAAGGAGGGGCGGGTGCTGTGTCGGTGGGTGAATTACAGAGAAAAGGATTTTACAGTGAGTACAAAAAATCCTATTTTCTCTTATATTCACTGACACAGCTCCTCTCTGTAACAAATGGAACGTCTCCAAGCAGTGCCAAAACGAGGGGTGGGAAAAACAGCATAAAACGTCATCCGCCATGGCAAGTCGAAACTATTGAAACTATACCCACAAAAAAACAGCAGTGCACGGAAAACCACCACAAAAAACAGGGTATCCTCAACAGGAGTGATCACCCAAGACCGCAACAAACTGCGGAAGTAATGCAACAGTGCATTAACGTAACAGTACTGTGTTTTTATCGAAAAACCAGGGAAAAAAAATATATTGCATATTCAATTGCAACTACACGGCCGCCTGCAAAACTTTGCGGCTAAAACAGGCATCAGCCGATGCACTGACGTCTGAACTTGTAGAACTTGGTAAACGTATGGACAGACGACCAGGTCGCCGCCTTACACACCCGAGCGACAGACGCTTGGTGTCGGAAGGCCCAAGACATTCCGATTGCCCTTGTGAAGTGGGCCGTGACCGGAAAGGGGGGCACCTGCCCCTTCAAGGCGTAGGCTTGTACTACAATCTGTCTGATCCACCTGGAAATGGTGGCCGACGAGACCGCCATGCCTTTCTGTGGACCAGCCACCGAAACAAACAGTGAGTCTGACTTCTGAAAAGGAGCCGTGGCAGACAAATACATCTTCAGAGCCCTAACCACGTCAAGAGCGTGAAGGGCCACCTCCTTAGGGTGTTTCGGCTTAGGACACAGAGATGGTAATACAATGTCCTCATTGATATGAAAAGCCGAGACCACTTTCGGTAAAAAAAAAAAAAAAAAAAAAGACGGTTGCAGATGCAACACCACCCAACCAGATAGGGCAACTTGCAGGACAAGGCCGCCAGTTCCGAAACCCTCCTGGCTGATGACCACTAGACGACTAGAAAGACCACCTTCTGGGAAAGGGTCAACAGGGGAATCTCCCTGATGTTTTGAAACGGCAGTTTTTGAAGCGCCGACAACACCAGGTTCAAATCCCATGGGGGTAACGGTGGACGCACCGGAGGGTCTACATGTCGTACCCCCTGAACGAAGGTACTCACTAAGGAGTGCGATGCCAGGGGTCGTTGAAAAAAGAAAGCTAAGGCTGAAATTTGCCCTTTGATGGTGCTCAATGCCAATCTCTGATCTACTCCTTGCTGGAGAAACAGCAGGATCCTAGATATGGAAAAAGAGCGCGGATGCCATCCTTTCTCCTCACACATGGAGATGTAGGCCTTCCAGGTACGATGGTATATCTTCCGAGAAGATTTCCGTGCTCTCAACATAGTTGGAATCACCAAGTCCGACAGACCCGGTCCCTCAACATCTGGCTCTCAATAGTCATGCCGTTAAAGCCAACGATGGTAAGCAAGGATGGAGAATCGGACCTTGAGACAGAAGGTCCTCTCGCAACGGCATTCACCAGAGAGCGTTTGCCACCAGACGCGCCAGGTCTGCGTATCAAGGATGCTGAGGCCAATCTGGGGCAACCAGTATCACTGGTATCCCCTCGGCTTCCACTCTGCGAAGCAGACGTGGCAACAGTTTCAGTGGAGGAAAGGCATAGATCAGCTGGTACTGATCCCACAGAGCCACCAGCGCGTCTGACGCGTCGGCCCACGGATCTCTTGCCCCGGACATGAATCTTGGCACCTTCTGATTGAGACAGGAGGCCAGTGTGCCCCAATTCAGACACAGCGACCTGAATATCTCCGGATGCAATGCCCATTTCCTGGGTCCAGCATCTGTCGACTCAGATAGTCCACCTGCCAGTTCTCCACTCCCGGGATGTAAATGGCCGACAGGGCCGGTATGTGTTGTTCTGCCCACTGAAGTATGTGAGCGACCTCCTGTGCAGTGGCTGAGCTTCTTGTTCCCCCTTGGTGATTGACGTACGCCACAGCCACGGCGTTGTCTGACTGTATCCTGATCGGACGCCCTTGAAGTTTTAGACCATGTGAAGAGGCACAGCCTGATCGCTCTCAAGTCAAGCAGATTGATCGGCAACTCAGATTCTTCCGTCGACCAGAGGCCCTGAGCCGACTGAACCCCCATCACTCCACCCCAGCCGAATAGACTGGCATCCATAGTGATCACCGTCCATTTCAGAGGAAGGAACGATTTTCTGGACTGAATCACTGGGGATCTCAACCACCAAATCAGTGATTCTCTGACTGACTGGCTCACCTGGATCTGTCGATCCAGGGACAACTGAGATTTGTCCCATTTTGTCAAAATCTCCTTCTGCAGGACTCTGGTGTGGAACTGGGCATAAGGTACTCCCTTGAAGGAGGCTACCATGAGCCCCAGTACTCGCATGCAAAAGCAGAGCGACGACCACTCGCGGTTCATCAGCAGTTTTACCGTGGATCTGAGAGTCTGCAATTTGTCTGAAGGGAGAAAAACTCTTGCTTTCCTAGAGTCCAGCAGCAAGCCTAGGTACTCCAGTAAACGAACTTGTCAAAATAAGTCAGATACGGGAACACCTTAGGTTAACGTACTGACTTGCGGGACCCAAAAGGGACCGGTACATCAGCAGAGGGATCCCCCGCTCCTGAATCTTAAGGGTATCAAACACAGCTGTGATAAGTGCTCCAACAAACGCTTTGTCACGCCCGGACCTGGATGGGGACTCATCCTCACTATCCGAACGGTCCTGGTCAGCGCCATCTGACAAGACAGAGCAGGAGTCACCAGCCTCAGCAGGACCTGAGTCTGCGTTAGAGCTCTCCCCAGAGGACGGGAGGGGCAGGGGCCGCTTTTTAGCACCTTTATTCCCACGCACCACCTCCATCTTGGCAACAAACGAATTGAGGACCGTGGTCAACGTGTCCATGGGGACTGTGCAGTCCGCAGGTGACCCGGTTGCAATTGTCTGAATTTCGGGGGAAGAAACACCAGTTTCTGAAGCCATGCTGACCCTACCTTGTCTGCCACCCGAGGGGACTTAGGACAGTGACAGTCCCACCCTCCTTGCTGCTGCCGACTGAGGGGCTCTAACCCACCGGACTCACCACCCTGAGGAGTTCTGCGCTGTTCACAGCAGTGCCTGTAGACCCCTAGTGCTCCCAGGTGCAGAGGAATGCAAACTGTGTCGGTGGCAGTGTGTCAGAACGATTGTTAAAACGATCTGAAAAACGTGCTCAGACTACATAAAACGGCCGCCCAGCTTCCAGTAAAACAGACAGGAAGCTGAAAGCACATGTAGCTGCTTGCAGAACACTGAAACGTGCTCAGGCTTCTAGAAAATGGCCGCCAGTGTCCTGAATAGGGAAGCACTGGGGAAATGGCCGCTTGAAGCCCAGAAGATCTGCTGCCCTTGCCCACACCTAAAATCGCCACCAGCGGGCTTCCATGAGGGACAGAGACAGAAACATGGCAGAGACACAGCGCTGCACAGAAGACACAGCCAGACCCTCACAGGCACCTCCCAGGAGCAAAACACACAGGATCCAGGCACCACCAGCAGATATACCAGTAACTTCTGTGCAATAGTATAATAATGAATGTAGCACTTCTATCAGTAAAAAGAATATAACGTATGTGATATAATGTAGTCACACTTTATATATACACATACACTAATTATATATATATATATATATATATATATATATGCATATATGCACATACAGTATCTCACAAAAGTGAATACACCCCTCACATTTTTGTAAATATTTTATTCATGTGACAACACTGAAGCGATTACACTTTGCTAGAATGTATTTTTTCCCCATTTAAATACTTTTATTTATTTATTTCAAAAAAGAGAAAAAACATCCACCAAGAAAAGAAAAATAAAACAATTTTCCATAATAGCACAATCACTCCCATGCCATGGCAACCAAATACATTAGCCATATTCCAACTCCAGGTCTAGCTAGTTGAAGGATATAGTTCCCTCAGCCATTTGTATTCCCAACTCCTCTGAATTGATGAAAATGTTTCAGAGAAATCCATGGGAGTTATTTACAAAAGGCAAATCTACTTTGCACTGCAAGTACACTTGGAAGTGCAGTCTCTCTAAATCTAAGGGGCAGATCTGAAATGAGTGGAAGCTCTGCTGATTTTATAATCCAATCATGCAAGCTAATATGCTGTTTGTTATTTTCATTGCATGTCCCCCTCGGATCTGCAGCGACTTTACTTCCAAGTACACTTGCAGTGCATAGTGAATTTTCCTTAAGTAAATAACCCCCCATGGTTCCTTACATTTCTCTTGTTTCTGCCTTCCGGTTCAGACCAAGTTTTCCAATCTATTCAACTCTTCCACTTTCCTAATCCACATGCCTACCGAAGGAGGTTGTGTCTTTTTCCATCTAAGAGGAATACAGGATCTTGCGGCATTCAGAACATGACATAAAATAGAATATTTGTATGTCTTGATTGGTATTTTAAGGTCATGCAACAGAAAAAAGGTTGGGTCCTCAAGGATCTCAGTCACAAAATATTTAAATGATCTCCCTCCAATAACCCTTAATTTAATGGCATGACCAGAAAATATGTAATAGTGTCCCATATTCCTTCCGACAGCGCCAACATCTATCCACGGTATCTGTAAAGTATCTATGAAAAAGGGCCAGGGTTCGATACCATTGAAAAAAAAAAAATCTTAAAGTTGGTTTCCTGTATTTTCGTGCAAACTGAGGATTCAAAAATAGAATGTATTACACTGTTATGCTGCTCTTCAGAAAAAGTTCTATCCAAATCCAGCTCCCATTATTTGAAAATACAGTAGCTAGAAATCCTCCTGAAGAACATGAGAGAGCTTTCCTCTCAATACAGTGTTCTTCAAATGGAAGTAAATTATGGCTGTAACTATCGGGGGGGGGGGGGTATTTAACCACTTCAATACAGGACATTCTGCCTAGGCCAATTTTCAGCGCTGTAACATTTTGAATGACAATTGCACGGTCATGCAACGTTGTACCCAAATAAATTACATTTTAGCATCCCCCCCCCCCCCCCCCCACATATATAGAGCTTTCTTTTGGTGGTATTTGATCACCTCTGTGGTTTTTACTTTTTGCACTATAAACAAAAAAAGAGCAATAATTTTGAAAAAACAAAACAAAACATTTTTTTTTACTTTTTATTATAATAAATATCCCAAGTTAAAAAAATAAAATAATTTTTTTCCTCAGTTTAGGCCGATATGTATTCTTCTACACATTTTTGGTAAAAAAAATATATATATATTGATTTGCGCAAAAGTTATAGCGCCTACAAAATAGGGGATAGATTTATGGCATTTTTATCAATCATATTTTTTAGTAGTAATGGCGGTGATCAGCGATTTTTATTGTGACTGACATTGTGATGGACATATCGGACACTTTTGACACTAGTGACACTTATACAGCGATCAGCGCTATAAAAATGCACTGATTACTGTAGAAATGTCAATGGCAGGGAAGGATTTAACACTAGGGGGCAATCAATGGGTTAAATGTGTTATGTAGGGAGTGATTCTAGCTGTGGGGGAAGGGGGAACGACTAGGGGAGGAGAGCGATCGGTGTTCCTATATACTAGGAACACACAATCTGTCTCCTCTCCCCTGACAGGATGTGGATATATGTGTTTACACACTCAGATCCACATTCCTGTTCTGTCACCAGCAGCAGGTGCCCGGCGGACATAGCAGCCATCAGGCAGACGCATCGGCTCCCGATTGACGTGGCAGGTGCACGCACGCGCCCTCTATACTGCCGGGAAGCCAAGGACATCATAGGACGCCTACCCAGGATGAGAGATCCCACCTGCAGAAATCATATGACTATGGGCGGGTAGGGAAGTAGTTAACCACTTAAAGCGGAGTTCCACCCAAAAATAGAGTTTTTTTTGGGGGGTGTGAATACCCTCTTTTTAGAGAGTTCCAGCTCCCACTTCCTCCCAGCGCACCGCGGCACCAGAAGGGAGATAATCTCGCCCCCCTCCCTCTCGGCAATCATCTGGGATATGTCACATGTCCCAGATGATTGCCCGGCCAGTCGGGGAGCGCTACGTAAGTGCATTTGGGTGCCCCTAGTGACTATGCCGGCACGGCAGAGAAGAGTTGGAGACTAGCAGGGCTTTGTTCCCCCCACATCGCTGGACCCTGGTACAGGTAAGTGTCCGATTATTAAAAGTCAGCAGCTGCAGTATTTGTAGCTGTTGACTTTTAATATTTTATTTATTTTTTTTTTTAAGTAGAATTCCGCTTTAAGGACCGAGCCTCTTTCTGAGATTTGTTGTTTACAAGTTAAAAACATTTTTTTTTTGCAAAAAAATTACTTAGAACCCCCAAACATTATACTTTTTTTTTTCTAACACCCTAGAGAATAAAATGGCAGTTGTTGCAACACTTTCTGTCACACCGTATTTGCTCAGCGGTCTTACAAGCGCACTTTTATGGGAAAAAATACACTTTTCTGAATTAAAAAATAAGTCACCAGTAACGTTAACCCAATTTTTTTTTTAATATTGTGAAAGATAATATTATGCCAAGTAAATTGATATGCAACATGTCACACTTCAAAACTGCGCCCATTCATGGAATGATGACAAACTTTTACCCTTAAAAATCTCCATAGGTGATGTTTACAAAATTCTACAGGTTGCATGTTTTGAGTTACAGAGGGGGTTTAGGGTTAGAATTATTGCTCTTACTCTACCGATTGCGATGATACCACACATGTGTGGTTTGAACACCTTTTTCATATGCGGGTGCTACTCACATATGCGTTCGCTTCTGCACGTGAGCTCGGTGGGACGGGCGCATTTAAAAAAATGTTTTTCTTATTTATTTTAACTTTTATTTTTACACTGTTCTTTTTTTTAAAAATAAAAAGGTGTCACTTTTATTCCTATTATAAGGAATGTAAACATCCCTTGTAATAGAAAAAAAGCATGACAGGACCTCTTATATATGATATCTGGGGTCAAAAGACCTCAGATTTCATATATACAGTAAAATACAATTAAAAAAAAAAATTAAAAAAAGTAATTTGAAAAAAAAAATAAAAAATGGCCCTTTAAGAGCTATGAGCGGAAGAGACATTTTGACATCGCTTCTGCCCTGCAATGGTATGAAGACAGGTGGGGGCCATCTTCCCGTCACCCGTCTCCATACTCATCGCCTCTGCCACTGCTGACAGCTCCAATAAGCTGCAGAGGGCACCGGAGCATGGTGGGAGGGGGGGCCCTTTTCCCACCGCCGATAAAAGTGATCTTGCGGCAAATCTGTCAGAGAGACAACTATTAACGGAAACTGGACCGCCGGCCGAAGAAGAGGATACCAGGGTTATGGCAGCTAACTGCTGCCATAACAAAGATATCCCTCTTCAAACTTAGGATGTATATTGACGTGTGGCAGTCCACAAGAGGTTAAAGTGTATAAGAAGTGTCTAAGTTGAGCTGCTCGCCAAAAGTCCAATTGGAAAGGACTGTCAGCATCTGGAATGTGGGCCAGCATCCCATAAAATGAGATGCCTGGTATATCCCCTGTTCCATCAGAGCTTCAAAGGTTCCCTGAAGTAGACCTGGGGCAAATTGTGGGTTCCCCAAAATGGGAAACAATGGAGATTCCATTGATGAAAGTTTGCCCCTAGAGAAAAGCCCAGAGCATTGACGCAATGTGGGTCCAATCAATAGATGTTTTTTAATATAAGATGAAAGCTCCCTATAACACCAAGGTGCTCTATGTAGCATAACATTGCTCTGTTCCTGCTCCAGGCCATATTTTTAAACCTCCATGTCGGCACCAATCAATCAAGCACCCTATGTGTACTGCCTGATAACACATGTACATATCTGGTACCGCCAATCCATCATATTGTTTGGGGAGGGTCAACAGAGATCTATTAATCCTCAGTTGTTTATGTGCCCAAATAACCTCAGTAAATAATGTATGTATCCGCTTAAAGTACTGTAATGGTATACTAATGGGTAGGGCCTGAAATAAGTACAGGAACTTTGGTAGGATATTCATTTTTATAATACTACATCTCCCAAACCAGGAATAAAACCCCTTATGCCATTTTTCCAGTAGTATCCGCACCCTACGTAAGAATGGTGGGAAATTAAGTTCAAATGTACTTGCAAGGTCTATTGGGATCATAGTCCCCAGACACTTCAGAGCTTGATCCGTCCATTTAAATTTCTAGCTAGATTTTAATGATTTTATCAGATTGTTAGGGACAGCTATTCCCATGGCCTACGACTTGGAACAGTAGAACTTAAAATATGATAAGAATCCATATGTCTCTACTTCCTGAAAGAGATTAGGGAGGGATGTCATCAGGTTTGTTAGTGAAAATAGCAAATAATCTGCATATGCCGAGATCGTATGTTGAAATCTGGCTACCTTCACTCCCTGAATATCTGGGTTTGCCCGAATCTTACAAAGAAATGAAAGCACAAAAAGGATAGGTGACAAAAAAAAAGGTGGAATGAGACAAACAAAGAACAATAAAGTAGATAAGGAACAATAAACAAAGTAAACAACGGACTAGGAAACAGATGGCTACTATGGCGATTCAGTTCAATCTGCCCTACAGGCCAGTGGTTGCGTCAACCCTACTGTTTCCAATGAGGTGAGTCCCTCACAACCAATATTAGTTACAATGTCATCCTCCCAAATCTTAATACCAAGTGCGCTGAGACAGATTTGCTACTTATTGAGTGCCTCTATCCAACAGATATAGTCCTCTCTATAGAGACCTGGACACCTATATCAAGGAAGGTGCTCGGCCGAGGAGCAATGCTCCCGCTTTGTCCCCAATTTCTAGAAAATCACACACTACCAGTTGACAAGACTTTTTTGCCCAGATCTCCAAAGAGGGGATCACTACAGAAAGAAAAAAGAAAACTAGACGAGGCAGAAGAGGAGGTAGACAGTCTAAGATTAAACAAAAAGAGGATAGACATGAGGTAGGTGACAGCACTATAAAAATATTTAACCTGTCCATACACAATTTAACAGTGGCAGAATCTGGTCTATTGAAGAAAGGTTTAAAGCAGTTCTTCACCTAAAAAAAAAAATATTAAAAGCCAGCAGCTACTAATATTGCAGCTGCTGACTTTTAATAAATGGACACTTACCCAATGTCGGCGGAAGATGATGAGTGATCGCTCGTCTCTCTGCTGACCCCGCCGCCATCCTCTGTCAGGGAATCGGGAAGTGAAGCGTTGCAGCTTCACTGCCCGGTTCCTTAATGCGCGTCTCTTCTGGTCCCCGCTGTGTCCTGGGAACTGTGTGTTTCCCAGAACACAACGGGGGGCAGGGCATCTGCAGGGGTCTGTCCCGGAAGTGGGTGCAGATACCTGGATTATCCAGGTAACTGCACCGCCCTCCCCCCTGAAAGGTGCCGATTGTGGCACCGGAGGGGGGAAGGGATCAGATTAGCGGAACTTCCCCTTTAGGGTGGAGAACCGCTTTTCTCCTTCAACAGGCTCGAATAAATTTGGTCTGTTTAAGAATCTCAATTCATTCGCTCTTTGACTCTCAAAAGACACTACAGGAAGTTGAGTTTGTCCAATAATCCGATAACAGAAGCTTTGGTTAACAATGTCACCTCTTGTTCTGAACACGAGTTAAAGGTACTTGAGGATCTTTGGGCAAAGGGCAACATCGAAAGCGAGACCCAATACCCTTTTCAAGAACCTGATATCCAACATATTGGTTTTAAACCCCCCTCCATATTCAATTCCACGAATTCCAAGGGCCCACATATTGAAACCTTTTATCAAGTCGTATATAAGGATTTTATGGACCTATGTGATTCTCCAACCAAGACCAATTCTCATAACTTGAATACTGATGAGTGGCAAGCCCTTAAAGATCTCACTACCAACAGAGAAATCATTGTGAAACAGGCAGATAAGGGTGGTAGTCTGGTAATTCAAGATAGACAGGACTACCTTCGGGAGGCTTATCGTTTACTTTCAGATACAAACACATATCTGAAACTCCCTTCTGATACTCTTCCACGCTTCCAACAAGAATTAGTCCAGCTCGTAGGGATGGTGCTCAGAATATCAAGGAAAAATGCTTTTTGCTTCCTAAGGTTTGTAGCACTCCCTATTTTTACTATCTTCCAAAAGTGCACAAATCCCTCATTGATCCTCCTGGCAGACCTATTGTCGCAAGTACGAACAGCTTTACTAGTGGTCTTTCCATGTATATAGACCACTGGTTAAAACCGATGGTTGTTCAATTACCCTCATATATTAAGGACTCGAGTCATGTGATTGATATCCTGAAAGAGTATGCTTAGCAAGATGAATACTTGTGGGCTTCTTTAGATGTATCCTCACTGTGCACCTCAACACTCCATGAGGTTGGCACTGCCGCTGTACAGGTCTTTTTGAATAAAAATAATGAGATGAATTCTAAACAATCAGCATTTTTGCTCTCTGCCTACGTCATAATCATTTTACCTTTTTAAATCGTTTTTATCTTCAGTGTAAAGGAACTGCGATGGGGGCTAATTTTGCTCCTGGGTATGCTAACCTGACTATGGGGTATTGGGAGATTTCAAAGATATTTGTCGATAACCCTTTCTCTCAATATATTATCTTTTATGGACGATACATCAATGATGTTTTATTAATTTGGAGTGGAAGTAGAGAGCTCTTCTTCTTATCTGTAACATAATGTAATGACAACACCTTTGGATCATCTTTTACTCATGAGATAAGCCAGAAGGAACTGGTGTTCCTTGATCTGGTCTTGTCTCATGAGAATGACATCATCATCACCAGTAATCACAACAAACCCACGTCTGAGGAGAGGAGTGAAAAAAATGGAACAAACACCAAACTAATTGTGGCCCTCTGGGGTGAGCTCTGTGCCGTAACTCCCCCAAGAGTCACTTAAGCAATTTTGCTTTAAGCACCCCGCCTTCTGACTCTAGGCTATATGGGTGCTAACCTACTGAGGGGAGGTAGCCCAAGCATGACAGGCCTGATGAGCCTGAAAGTAATTTAAGCTCTTCTCAAATCATTATTATGCACTCAGATCTACCGTATCTTCCCTATATAAAACATACTAAATAATACACAATATATTGATTCATCGATAGGAAGAGGTTATTTTTTGTGGTAAATAGTAAGACCAGATCCAGCCTATATTTATTGACTAGACAGGAGAGGAGGGTGATAGGGAGAGAGAGAGAGAAAGACAACAAATTCTCCTTCCATAGCTTGGTGTCGGTTCATCCCAAATTCCTCTTTCCCCTAAATCTAGTGATTCTTAATATTGGTGTAATAGAGTGATTCTTAATCCCATTGTGTCAAAGCACATGTCAATGAATGTTTTATGCAGTTAACTAAATGCCCAGCAATTATTATTAATGAATTGTTTTACGAAAAGATTAGAACAAGCACATTTTTTGCACGTAAAGGCAGTGAGGGACACCATATCACATGCACAAAAATGCAGGCATTTTCCCACAGGTACAAAGCCTGGCCTAGTGGTGACCAGCGTTCTTCCAGTATGGGAAAATGTCAGCCACCGCAGTCAGTGACCGCACTTACGCACTAGTGTGAATTAGCCCTCACTGCCCTTAGACGGCCACCCGTGCAACAGTACAACTGTGTGTGCAGGGCAGGCCTCCTCTGACACAGTGGCACTGGCATCCAGGGCCAGGCCTTTTTCCAAATGCACTGTCGATTATTATAGGCCATCCCCTCAGACCCCCATCCAGGCTCCAGACCAGCACCTTGTGTGCTGTACTCACTGCATGCCATTTAGTTCCTAATTTCACAGGCCTACTCTACTCAGATTACCATCAAGAGCATTCCCACTCCCGAGTCCGACTCCTGATGTTGGCACCGCGCCTGCCACACAGAGGCAGAAGAGCACACTGAGAGGCTGAGGGCAGACATCAGCAGACTAGTGCAGTACTTTGCACTGCAGTACAATAATTGTGGTACATACAACAGGCCTGAGGGCAGGCCTCCCCCTCCCCTCACTGCCCTTAGATGACCACCAACCATCCAGAGCACACTGTGCAACAGTGCAAGTGCAACTATGTGTGCAGGGCAGGCCTCCTCTGACAGGCAGTGGCACTGGTCTGGCATCCAAGGTCAGGCCTTTTTGCAAACGCGCGATTATTATAGGCCCTCCCCTCAGACCACCATCCAGGCTCCAGCACCTTGTATACTGTACTCACTGCATGCCATTTATTTCCTAACTTCACAGCCCTACTCTACTCAGACCACTGTCGAGAGCACTGCAGCATACAGGCTTCCAGTTCCTTCCTACCGTACATCCAAGACTCCAAAGTCTAAACTATACCGGAAATGTCAGCTTCTGTGATGGTCACTGGTAGAAAGAGAAGGGAAGATCTATGGATGTATTTTACAATTGATGTTAAGGAAAACAAGACTGTGCAAACCATGTGGATCGACACTCGCTGGTAAAAACAAAAACAAACAAACTCGAAGCATCATTTGGGGACAAATCATCCTGAAATTCATAAAAAGGTAAGCACAGCAACACGTGACAATTTAAAAATAAATAAAATGAATAAGACGTTTTTTGTTTGTTTAGAGCGTCGCCTATGGAGCTTTTTAGGTAGCGTACTTTGTCGCCATTCCACGAGCGACATGTTGGTTGGGTATCTATTTACTCGGCATATAATCAGCTTTCACAGTATACAAAAAAATTGGGCTAAGTTTACCGTTCCGTTTTTTTTAATTCATGAAAGTGTATTTTTTCCTAAAAAATGCATTTGAAAGACTGCTGCGCAAATACAGTGTGACAAACTATTGAAACGACCACCATGTTATTCTCCGCTAAAAAAAATATATAATGTTTGGGGGTTTTAAGTAATTTTCTAGCAAAAAAATACGGATTTTAACTTGCAAGCAAAAAATTTCAGAAACAAAAGGGTTATTCTTAACTAAAAGCTGTTTTGTTGTTTGTCTGTATATGTTGTGCACTTTAGTCACTGAATTTTAATGGGAGTAATTTGATTTCATAATATCCATCAGCTGCTGCTTTCCCCGAATTTAAGCATCTCACCAAAATATATGCAGAAGGATGTGCTCAGTGGTCAGTGTCACTGGAAGGGGCTGGGGCACTGTCAATTTTAGCACAGCACAAGCACCTAAAGCCCTAAGGCTGGCCCTGGTCTATACATATAGTATATTATAAAGAGACTACTTGGAGCTGACAGAATGTAAAATCAGAATAACTTTAATTTTCCCTCCTAATTCAACCCCACAGATACAGAAAACCTCAAATGATGGACCAAATCAAGCCAGTGGCACTGCACAACCACAGCAATCTATTTGCACTGCTCTTTTAAGTGCTTCAAAATATAAAACTCACTCTAAGGAACAACATGCCAGGGAGGAGGCCATAGCAAGTTGGATTGGGCGCACCGGATTACCAGTCAGAACGATTGAAGATAAGGACTTTGGTGGCATGATGGAGACAGTAGATATGAAGCGGACTGTTCCAAAGAAAACTAAAATAAGCAATATTATTGACAAACAGTATGAAGATGAAAAACAAAAATTCAAAAAGACTGGCTGCTGCTCGGAGAGTATCTATTTACATTGATTTGTGGCCCAAAAAAGGACTCTCCACTTTATTCCTCGCCATAACTGGATGTTACTTTTGTGTTGAACAACATAAACCTGAACACATATTGTTGGCCCTTGAACAAGTAGCCCACCCACACGCTGCACAGTCAATCAAATCATGTGTGGACAAATGCTTGCAAGAGTGGGGCATACCAAAGAGGAAGATCCTTACAGTGATAACAGACAACGGGAGCAATATGGTGGCAGCATTTAAACAAACCACAGCAACAGAAGAACCACCCAGCTCTAGTGAGGAAGACTCCCCCATGACGGAAAGTGACTCGGAGGCGGAGACCACAATTGATGATCTGCAGTGAGTGAGCCATTTTTATTATTCTTTTACATGATGATATGGTTGACAGTTGACACGGTGACACCAGTCAATTATCATAAAGGCTATGAGATTGATATGGGGGCACTATCTGCTCAGCTCTACTCTATGGGGTGCACCTTTGTTAATTTTTCCACTTTATTTGTAGTCTTGTGTACTGTAAAAGTTTTCCAAGATGTTAAGTGTTAAAATAATAGAATGGAACAGAAACCTTTTCTATATACTTTATGATTATTGGACTGTGTGTGTTCCACTTGTTAGGTACCAACAGATCGACATGGACCGGACACCATGTGTGGTGCATACGTTTCAACTTGTGGTCCACATAGTACATAAGGAGGCAAGTGTGCAGAGAATACTGGATAAAGCAAGATCAATAGTTAACCTCTTCTGCAAGTCTTTAATTGCAACACAGAAGCTATTGGAGCATTGTGGCCATATTCTTTTAAACAACTGCCTCACATGCTGGTCAAGTACATTCAACATGATCGCAAGACTCCTCAAACTGAAGGAGTCAGTCTGCCAAATCGTAAACAACATGGGATGGTACAGCTTGCTCCCTAGTGAATGGCAAAAGCTTACATCATTGCATGAGCTACTGCTCCCTTTTGCAGAACATACTTAGCCTTGTACACACGATCGGAGATTCCGACGGAATGTGTCCGATCGGAGCGTTTTGACGGATATTCCGACTGTGTGTGGTCTGCATCGGGCTGTTTCCGTCTGAATATCCGTCGGACTAACTTTTCCAACTTGCCTGAAATATTTTCAGCCAAAATGCTCCGATCGGACATACTCCGATCATGTGTAGAGAATTCCGATCGGACAAAGTACCACGCATGCTCAGACCAAATTCCTACATCAAAGCTATTGGCTACTAGCCTGAACGTAGTCCCATCGTAACGAAATTACATCATCACGTTCTGAAAGATCGGATTTTCCGACCGTGTGTATGCAACAGTTTCGGACAAGATCCGTCGGATTTGGTTGTCGGAATCTCCGACCGTGTGTACAAGGGCTAAAACACTCTAGAGTGACACCATGTCCCTGGCTGTTCCTGCCCTCTTTCATCTGCTTAGGCATCTTGAGAACTTTAAACAGAAGACTAGCTACAAAGACCTTGCCACAATTGCACAGAGAATGAAAGGGAGTGTGAACCAGCGTTTTGCTTCATTCTTAGATCCAACTGACGAAATGTTCTCTCCACTTGCAGCAGCTGCTTGTTTTGTCAACCCTATTGTCTGTGAAACCCTTGTTGATGTGGCGGATGAGAATATTCTGAAACTGCTTAAAATGGCAGAGGAGTATGCCGCAAGATAATCCATTTTGCCACACACCCAACTTGAGGAATTGTCTGAAGAAGGTAGAACTATCACAGGAAGTGGAAGAAGCACCGGCATCCACATCTAAGCAGCCACAGCCAGTCTTTTGGTTTCTTTCTAAATGCCACAGAAGATCCAGGCAGAGGATCTCCCCAAACAGTATAGAGCAGCAGATCAGAAAATATAAGAGCTTTTGCCATCAGTGAGGACTCTGTGTCGGAGTACACGGCAACAGAATTTTGGCTGTCAAAGAGTGAGACTTTTTATCACCAGCTAAAACCTTTTGCATTAGACCTGCTGGCTATGCCAGCGTCTCACGCCTTTGCAGAGAGGGTATTCAGTGTTGCAGGTGACCTCTGTAGAGGTCAGCAGAATAGAGCAAGGGTCATGTTGGCACAAAGTGCTTTCCTTAAAATTAACCAAACCAAATAGGAGTGTTTTATTATTCTCTTCAAATATTTCTATTTCTAACATAAGAAACATACCTAATCAGAGGTCAAGTCCCGGGGAAAAAAGTGTGGGAACTCCCACCCAAAATGCACTCGCCCACCAAAAAAAAAAAAAAAATGATATGCTCATATGCACAAATGCTTCAAAAGTGGTATTTTTCATCCAATTTTCGTATTGTGTGTATGAAGCTTCTTAGTACATAAAAAAACAATCCTCAATAAACATAAATACGGTAATTCTCTGAATTCTGCATTCATTCAATTCTTCTTCCATGCAAATTTGAACATGTTCTGATCTTTATTGGGGAATTTTATTTTGTATATAGAGTGTTTATGTGGTGAGTTTACACTTTTCATTGAACAGAGTTTGGATAACACAGGGTTAAACGGAAAGGTCATAAATTAACTGCACATTATCTGGACAGAATGCTTGGGGAGATAGTGATGTGTTCCTGCTTAGGAGATGTATGTTAGCTTGGGGGGCTGCAAACTCTGCAGGGCTCCAACACACACTCGCTGCTATTCCAACCCTTCACATATTTCCACATAAACTTCCCTCCCGGCATTAAACTTTGCCAGGTATTGTGCTCAGCTTACCACCCCAAACTGATGTTCATCCCTCAGCTCACCTCTCTCCCTGCCTGTCCTGTGAGCAGAATAGCTGTGCTCCTCCTCTGGGTTCTCTCATCATATGGCACTGAAGATAGAGGAGGGGGGATTCAGCGGGACACACATACCAAGTATACAGGAGACTGGGGGGGGGGGGATGAGGAGATAGAAAATCAGGAGGGGCCGGCGGGGAGGAGCGCATCTTGAGAGGTCAGACTAAATGCAATCTCTTAGCAGCAGGGACCTGATCTATGCATCAGCTAGCTGTGATTGACAGGTAGATCGAAGCGGAAGCTGTCATGGGGCCCCCTACTAGCAATGCCTGAATGGTCAGGTGTGCGGCACTTACTATTGAGAGCTGTGTCGGTAGCTGCTGGTGTAGCACCTGCCACACAGCTCGCATACTTCAAAGTCTGGCAGGACACGGCTGCTAACGGGAACTAAATTCCTGTTGTAGAAAAAGTACAGGAACTCCGTTCCAATGCGTTCCCACAGGACTTGAGCCCTGTACCTAATACTTGTGGGTTGTGCTTATTGCAATAGGAAGAATCAATAGTTCAACAGTTTTAATTGTCAGTTAAATTCATAGGAAAAATGCATAGGCTGAGGCTCAAGCTACAAATTCCATTACTATGTGGTGCATAATCAATGCTTGCAGCTTGTCAGAATTTGTGTTTTTTTTTGGTTCCCTCAACCTCACCAGCCTCTTGAGGTCGCATTGACCATGACCACCAGTCCACCACAAGTTCTCAAAGGGATGAAGGTCTGGGTAGTTTCCTGGAGTGCCATTTTTTTTCTCCTACTTCCACAAACCACTTAGTTATCACTTTTGCCTTATGGAAAGGAGGAGCTCCATCATGCTGGAAAAGGCATTGTTGTTCACCACCAAACTAGATGGTTAGGAGAAGTTGTTCTCGGAGCCTGAGGATTTCTTTGTACCATTTATTCATGGCTGTGTTTATGTATACATTGTGGTGATGTGGACTATTGCCTTGCACTTTTGGACTATCGCAGGAAAAATGGGACTACATTACATCACGTTCTACAATTTATATTGATAGAAGCACTGCATTCATTATTGTACTTAAAATCATTGCTCTCCCCCCCCCCACAATGTAAAATGGCACACACAAGCAATATGTCAGTGTCATTGTTAGAGATGTAGCATGGATGTACAGCATAGACAGTGCATGCACAGCAACTCCGGAAAAAACATGCTAAAAAAAAAACATAGCCATAGCTTTTTTTTGGCTATTCTTCCCCTATGGATCACAGAAGTGCAGTTCATTCTACACTCCTGTTACCAGTTTTTAGTCAACAGTGGCTTAAAGCTTGCTGACTTCCCTCAGCCGGCCCAATCTCAGGATCCACCCAGACGCCTGGGCCGCCACCAAGAGCCTGAGCCAGCCGCTCCTGCCACCTCCACAGCCCAGTGCTCTAGTGAGCATTGTAGGGGAAGAGCAGGGAGTCTATGGCTCACCTGTGACTCAACAGTTCTCGGTCTTGGAGGTGGCGGAGGATAGCTGCAGCCATCTAGGTGAGTATGGTTAATTTGTTGCTTTTTTAAATACTTTATACTTCTCTTTTAACCACTTCCCGACCAGCGCACGACGATGTACGTCGACAGCATGGCACGGGCAGGCATATTGGCGTACATGTACGTCCAATATTCGTTGCCGCCGTGCCATCGGGAGCGCGCCGCCGGCGGCGCGCTCCCGCGCTGGTCGGGACCTCCGTGAGTCCGGTCGCGGGACCCGCGGACTCGATCGCCGCGGGCATCCCCACGATCGTCTCACGGAGCGGCGGAATGGAGGAAATGCTGTATAAACAACATTTTCTCATTCTGCCTAGCAACTAGTGACGCTGATCTCTGCTCCATGTGATTGGAGCAGAGATCAGTGTACACTAAATGAAAGCCCAACCCCCCCACAGTTAGTAACACACCCCTAGGAACACTTAACCCCTACACTGCCACCCACTGGTTAACCCTTTCACTGCCAGTGTCATTTACACAGGAATCACTGCATTTATATAGCAGTGATTACTGTATAAATGACAATGGTCCCAAAAATGTGTCAAAAATGTCCGATGGGTCCCCGACAATGTCGCAGTCACAACAAAAATCGCAGATCGCCGCCATTACTAGTAAAAAAAAAAATAATAAAAAATTATTAATAAAAATGCTATAAAACTATCCCTATTTTGTAAACGCTATAACTTTTGCGCAAACCAATCAATAATCGCTTATTGCGATTTTTTTTACCAAAAATATGTAGAAGAATACGTATCGGCCTAAATTGAGGGAAAAAATTTTTTTTTATATATTTTTGGGGGATATTTATTATAACAAAAAGTAAAAAATAATGCGTTTTTTTCAAAATTGTCGCTCTATTTTTGTTTATAGCGCAAAAAATAAAAACCGCAGGGGTGATCAAATACCACCAAAAGAAAGCTCTATTTGTGGGGAAAAAAGGACGTCAATTTTGTTTGGGAGCCACGTCGCACGACTGCGCAATTGTCAGTTAAAGCGACGCAGTGCCGAATCGCAAAAAGTGGTCTGGTCTTTGACCAGCAAATTGGTCCGGTCTGAAAGTGGTTAAAGCAAACCTTACACAAACAAACAAGGTCCTCTTAATAAATCAGGTCCCCATCTGCTTAAAAAATGACAGCATTGATATATCAAAAAAGTTTTAATAAAAAAAGTTAAATATACTTGTGGTTTACGCCCAACTTCCACACAGCGGAAAGTGATGTCACTATCCTTCCAGCAAGATACCAAGTAATAGCGAGTGTCCGAAATCTTGCACAGTTGACATCTCAGCACAGTGCAGGATCATCTTCTTGCGAGATTTGGGTCACTTATCCAGGGATCTCACTGGAAAGATGGTGATATTGTTATTTTTAGTGTTTGTTATGGCCACTGCACGCACAACAGAATACGCTGGAAAATCGTTAAAGGTGAAATCGAACCTTAATTTTTTTTTAGGCCGGGCTTCTCCTATTCAGCGGAGAGTGGTCTGAAGTGCACTCTCCACTGACGTCACTGCCATCAGTCGAGGCAGCGAGTCATCCCGATTTCCCGAGTCGGTATCCGCCAGCTGCATTGATTGATGGCAGTCTCAGCGAGCCACTGAGAAGGCCTCTCCCCCTCTCTCCCTCCACAGCTCATTGTTCCAACGAGCGTGGAGAAGCAGACCAGGAGCAATGCTGACTGACATTCAGCATCGCTCTGCTCGGGAGGAGTGAGAACCAAGTTATCAGGGGTGTCCGGTGGCTCGGTTCTCAGTGCAGAGATGCCGGGGGACCTCTGCAGCAAAAAAAAACACACACCTCTTTTAACTTATAAGGACACAGACTGCAGTACCCATTACCAGCATATCTAACACTAACAAAGGCCCAAAGAAGGGGAAACCCCATTCCTCTAAATGCATTGGCTCTTTCAGATGATACACTTAAAAGGTGTCAGGACTGGCTTAGCCCTGCCTCCTCTGGGCTGGCCGCTCAGCTGTTGGCTAATTGCCAGCTCTCTTCTATTTCCACAGTTAGCAGCTGTTCCCAATGATGCTTGTCTGACCTGCCTATTTTAAGCCTTCCAGCTTACTCTTTCCTTTGCCTTCGCGTTGGTCACATCACAAGGAACCATCTCCTGCTGTTAATTTCAAGACTGACTTGCTGACATCCATCCTGGCTTCTTATCCTGCTTGCAGTTGCTCTCTTTGGATCCCTGACTTCTGGACTGGCTGATTACCCAATCTGGTTTATGAATTTTGGACTGAATGACTACCCGATCTGGCTACTGGACTCTGGCTATGCTTGACTATGCTTTTTCTATTTACCTTTTTATTTTTATTAATAAACAAGTGTGATTTGATTGTACTTCTCAGTCTGTTTCATGGTTCCCGACAAAAGGTGAATGATGTTCCCAACCAGCTGGGGCTTCCAAGACTTTCTTGTGCTCCTTGGCTACCTCAAAAGTCTTCATACGTTTGAAGTTATCAATTCTGAGATCCCTTGGCAAGTTAAGCAGATACCTAACCCATCGATGATGAGGAATAGCGCTAGAATGTTGTATGCTATATTAAGCTGACCTTGAGGAGTCTGAATGAGGTGTGTTTTCTACCAAAACAGCACAGTGTGATACTAAATCCTCCCTATCCTGTACTTACGTACAACAGTTTTTTAGGGTTCAGAAAGAAAATCCGTGTTAGATAGCACAATGTTCTCTGATATTGCTAGGAGCTTTTTGTATGTGCGTGTGTGTGTGTGTATGTATCAGGGTGAATTTGAGTTAAATCAAGTTGATTTAAATAATTATTTAAATCACTAGTAAAAAGGCTCGATTTAAATCATAATTTTTAAAGGGCAACTGATGCCTCTGTCCCGCAGCAGCTCCTCCTGACCCGCTGTTGACTCACCGACAGTCCCATTCACTTTAACCACTTACGGATCTCCGTCCGTCGTTATACATCGGCACTTTGAAGACAGATATCAGCTAGCTACCATAACCCCGGTATACTCTTCTTCAGCAGGTGGTCTGCTTTCTGATAAAAGTGGTCTCTCGCCGCAAGATGACTTTTATCGGCGGCAGGAGAGGGCCCCCCTCTCGCCGCACTCAGGTGCCCTCCATTGCTTAACGGAGCTTTCGGCAGCGGCGGAGGTGATCGGGTCTGCTCTCCTGTTAGGTATACAGACGAGTGAAGGGAAGATGACTTCCACCCATCTGCATACCATCGCAGGGCAGACGAGACGTCAAAACGTTGCTTCCGCCCATAGCTCTTAAAAGAGACATTTTTTATTGCATGTTAATGTAAATATGAGATCTGAGGTCTTTTTGACTCCAGATCTCATAGTCAAGAGGTCCTGTTATGCTTTTCTTCTATTACAAGAGATGTTTACATTCCTTGAAATAAAAAATAAAAAAAGTGTCACTTTTATTCCTAAGAACAGTGTAAAAATGAAAAATAAAAAGGTAAAATAAATAAGAAAAAAAAAGTGCCCTGTCCCGCCGAGCTCGCGTGCAGAAGCGAACGCATACATGAGCAGCGGCGCATATAAAAATGGTGTTCAAACCACACATGAGGTATGGCTGTGATCGCTAGAGCAAGAGCAATAATTCTAGCCTTAGACCTCCTCCAAGTCTAAACATGAAACCTGTAGAATTTTTTTAAACATCACCTATGGAGATTTATAAGGGTAAATGTTTGTCGCCATTCCACGAGCAGGCACAATGTTGAAGTGTGACATGTTGGGTATCAATTTACTCGGCATAACAATCTTTCATAATATAAAAAGAGGCTTGGTAATTAAGTGATTAATGAGACAGCTGGTGATGTGACAGGGACACAACAAGGTGAGGGACATGGCAGCAGCAGGTGTATGGATCTGAAATGACAGGTGATCTTTAAATTTAAGGACTCGTTGTTGCTGGTGGTTAGAATCTTTAATACTTGCAAACAAAATAAAGGTTTCATATTTAGAATAAGCTGTCAGGTTAATAGGTTAGTAGAACAGCGATATCAGAACCGATTTTAGGTTAATAGGTTAATCACACATAGGGGTTGATTTACTAAAGGCAAATCCACTATGCATTACAAGTGGAAAAAAGAGTCCTGGACGGCCGCAGACCAATACAACACCTTTATTAGTAATTAAAAATCCAACAGTCAGTTCATATGATGCGGAGGCAGAAACGAATACTCCGTGTATTGGTGCTTAATCATAGCTAGTGTGGCATGGTCTGACTGTGCATATAAGTAAGGGTAGATAGCCAATCAAAATTAATTTCACTGAAATCACCCCTACAACACAATCAAAGCATGAATGAAAGACATGGGGGAGAATCCATGAGCAGGTGCAACCCGAGTCCCTCATATGTATGGAATATTCAAATTATAATGACAAAACATACATGGATAAAATCATGGACCGATTTCACATCATATTGCATTAAGTAAAAATTTAATTGGCAATAACAAATGTTTCAAAAGCAATTAATACACAAGTCTTGAACAGATTATGTATAAATCATGAACCATAAATAAAAAGGATCAGAATTTTAAATTATTGTTTTGATTCCAATGTCTCATCTATGCTAGACAGTCGCTATATCTGTGTAAACGTATACATACATGTATGTGTAATATATATATATCCTCACATTGAAAAAGGGAAAGTGACTTTCGGTCGGTTAATGCATGGATGTGAGGCAGACCTTTACTAAATATTGAAAACGACAGAAACAGCTGAAAAAGCAGAAAACTATTAACCTGAGAAAAATGAAAACAACATGAGGAATGTAAAAACATAACATGTATATAGACTACTCTATCGATGTGTAAATTAAGATATAAAATGAAATGCAAAATCACTGTTAAATCAAAGAAGGAAATGGGTCGTGTACAGGGTGAAATGATTATCATCCAGAAAGAGTTAACCACACAACATGATCTTGCTGGCTTTGCAGAACTCGATGGCCAGCTGAATCAGAGATTGGATAAGTTGGAAAAAGGTGTTATCTCAATAAAAAAGGAAAAACTAATCAGAGATTGACTACACAAAATCAATATTGTATAGTGCAGTAGTCATCAACCCTGTACTTGGGGCCCACTAACAGGCCAGGTTTGCAAGATAACTGAAATACATCACAGGTGATATCACTTGCTGCTTAGTTATTGCAGTATTCTAGTCTGCATCTCCCCAAGGTAATACATAAAACCTGGCCTGTTAGTGGGCCCTGAGGACAGGGTTGATGACCACTGACGTAGAGCATCCACCAGAATGTGTGTCATTTTCTCAGATTTAGAGGGAGAGCCGGCTTATGATAGATACTTTAGCAGCAACAGGTTTGGATTCATCCCTTGATACAAGCCAATCAATCGAGACTGCACGCTGTCAGGAAATGTTCCATCCGCTGATAATATCTGTCTTTTGACGTGCAGTACTGAGGTCCACCAGCAGGTGTCTCCTGGCAGTTTGGAACTGTCAGGAGAGCTTTTCCCTGCTCATGTTATGTCATCTTTGGGCTGCAGTACTGGGGTCCACCAGAGGATGGATCCTGGCAGTATGGAGCAGACAGCACCTCCTGCAATCAGGTGTCACTTGAAGCCAATCACAGGCCTATAAATAGCTGGCAAGCATTCACATGCTTGCCTTGGTATTGTCCTTGTGCCCTGACCTGCTGCTTGTGATCCTGAGCCTGATTCTGAACCTGTTCCTCTGCCCTGAACCTGTTACCCGTGTTTCTGATCCTGTTTCCCTGTCCTGGTCCCTATCCTGTCCCACCTGTTACCATCATTCCTGCCCTGCAGTCTAATCCGTTCATCCTCTCCCTGTCCTGTGTTCCTTACCCCATCTGCTGATCTCCCGGTGTATGACCTTGGCCTGGCTTGTGTCTCTGATTCTGGACTGCCCTGTGTTTATCTACTGATCCTCTGTGCATGACCCTGGCCTATCGTTTATGATCCTGGTATTTACCATTTATTGTGCATATCTGTCTGTTGTTATTTGGGGGTCTCTGTTGGTGGATTTATTGCACTGTGTGGTTGTATTTATATTATTCACTTTCCTTAATAAATCATTAGATTTCACTTATACACGTTTGGGTTTCCTCTGTTGCAGTCCACACAGTTCTGGTCTAATCTGATACATGACACACGCAGAGAATACACAGGTTTTAACCACTTCAGGACCGCCGTATTGCCAATGTACGTCAACACAATGGCACAGGCAGGCACAATCACGTAGATGTACGTGCCTGCCTTCCAGCGGGTGGGGGGTCCGATCGGACCCCCTCCCGCTGGATACGACGGTCCGGTTCGGTCCAGGAGCGCTCCGTGATGAGGGGATGGCCGTTGGTTTTCGGCCACCCCCTCTGGATCGCTCCTGGCCAATGAGAAGCTTCCTCCCACTGTGTATTGTTTACACAGGCAGGGAGGAAGTGATGTCATTCTCCTCGGGGCGGTCTTTTTGACCGGACTACGAGGAGAAGACTAATAGTAAGTGTGCACCAACACTACACTGACATGTAGGTACACACAGGCACACAAACCCCCCCCCGACCCCCCGCCCCCCGATCGCCGCCCCCCCCCCCCCCCAGTCACAGTGTCACTGATTGCCGCTAGTTAACCCTTTCACCCCCTTTTGCCAGTGTCACTAAGCGATCATTTTTCTGATCGCTGCATGTGTCGCTAGGTAGCTAGTTATTTTTTTAGGTTCACCGCCAGGTTTTTATAGCGCTAGGTACCCCGATATACTACCCAATAATGGTTTTAACCCCCTGATTGCCGCTAGTTAACCCTTTCACCCCCTTTTGCCAGTGTCACTAAGCGATCATTTTTCTGATCGCTGCATGTGTCGCTAGGTAGCTAGTTATTTTTTTAGGTTCACCGCCAGGTTTTTATAGCGCTAGGTACCCCGATATACTACCCAATAATGGTTTTAACCCCCTGATTGCTGCTAGTTAACCCTTTCACCAGCGATCACAGTATAAGTGTCACTGGTGACGCTGGTTAGCCAGTTAGTTATTTAGGTTCCCCGTCAGGTTTTTATATAGCGCCAGGGACCCCCATATACTACCTAATAAAAATTTGAACCCCCTGATTGCCCCTAGTTAACCCTTTCACCACTGATCACCGTATAAGTGTTACGGGTGACTCTGGTTAGTTTGTTTTTTATAGCATCAGGGCACCCACCATTTATTACCCAATAAAGGTTTAACCCCCTGATCACCCGGCGGGTGATATCAATTAGGTTTTAGGGTCAGGGTCTGCGTCGCCCCAGGCAGCGCTAGGTTAGTGCCAGTACCGCTAACACCCACACGCAAAGCATACACCTCCCGTAGTGCTATAGAATCTGAACAGATCAATATCTGATCTGATCAGATCTATACTAGCGTCCCCAGCAGTTTAGGGTTCCAAAAAAACGCATTGTTAGCGGGATCAGCCCAGATACCTGCTAGCACCTGCGTTTTGCCCCTCTGCCCAGCCCACCCAAGTGCAGTATCGATCGATCACTGTCACTTACAAAACACTAAACACATAACTGCAGCGATCGCAGAGTCAGGCCTGATCCCTGCCATCGCTAACAGGTTTTTTGGTAGCATTTTATATTTAAATCCGGAAGGCAGTGCTTGGTTTTCGGGGTTCCGTACGTGGCTAGGCTCCCAAAAAGTCCCCCACATGTGGTATCCCCGTACTCGGGAGAAGCAGCAGAATTTATTTTGGGGTGTAATTTGACTTCTGCCCATAGCATGTGTGAGCAATATATCATTTAGTGACAACTTTGTGCAAAAAAAAAAAAAGTTTGTAATATTCCCGCAACTTGTGGCAAAATATAAAATATTCCATGGACTCAACATGCCTCTCAGTAAATAGCTTGGGGTGTCTACTTTCCAAAATGGGGTCATTTTGGGGGGTTTTGTGCTATTTTGGCATTTTATGGCCTTCGAAACTGTGATAGGTAGTGAGGAGTTAAATCAAAAATTTGCACCCTTAGAAATCCTGAAGGTGGTGATTGGTTTTCGGGGTGCCGTGCGCGACTAGACTCCCAAAAAGTCCCACACATGTGGTATCCCCATACTCGGGAGAAGTAGCGGAATATATTTTGGGGTGCAATTCCACATATAACCATGGCATGTGTGAGCAATATATCATTTAGTGACAACTTTTTGTAAAATTTTTTTTTTTTTTTTTTTGTCATTATTCAATCCTTTAGGACAAAAAAAATAAATATTCAATGGGCTCAACATACCCATCAGCAATTTCCTTGGGGTGTCTACTTTCCAAAATGGGGTCATTTGGGGGGGATTTGTACTGCCCTGCCATTTTAGCACCTCAAGAAATGAGATCGGCAGTCATAAATTAAATGCTGTGTAAATTCCAGAAAATGTACTCTAGTTTGTAGACGCTATAACTTTTGCGCAAACCAAAAAATATTCGCTTATTGACATTTTTTTTACTAAAGACATGTGGCTGAATAAATTTTGCCCTCAATGTATGACTAAAATTTAGTTTATTCGATTTTTCTTATAACAAAAAGAAAATATCTTTTTTTTTCAAAATTTTCGCTCTTTTTCCATTTATATCGCAAAAAAAAAAAAAATCACAGAGGCAATCAAATACCATCAAAAGAAAGCTCTATTTGTGGGAAGAAAAGGACGCAAATTTCGTTTGGGTGCAATATTGCATGACCGCGCAATTACCAGTTAAAGCAGCGCAGTGCGAAATTGCAAAAAGACCTCTGGTCCTTAAGGTGTTTATTGGTCCGGAGCTGAAGTGGTTAAACCTGGGCGCCCGGGGCAACAACTAAAAGAAAAAGAAGAAAAAACAGGAAACAAGGAGGGGAGGAAAGAGGCACAAGAGAATCAGGGGCGAGAGCCGCTATCGGCGACAAGGTCGGAATCAATCTTGAACCTCAATCTTATTAATCTGTCACAACGAGCATTATCGGCAATGGACACATCCATTCTATCAAGAGGTTTAAACTTTTATCCTACTAATCACTTTAACCTGTTCAGGACCATTCTAGATGTCAATGAATTGGCACGCATACTAACTTTAACCACTTAAGGACCAAGCCTCTTTTTCAGATTTGGTGTTTACATGTTTAAAACTGTTTTTTTTTTTGCTAGAAAATTACTTGGAACCCCCAAACATTTTATATTGTTTTTTCTAACACCCTAGAGAATAAAATGGCGGTCATTGAAATACTTTTTTTCACACCGTATTTGCGCAGCGGTCTTACAAGCGCACTTTTTTTGAAAAAAATTCACTTTTTTGAATAAAAAAATAAGACAACAGTAAAATTAGCACAATTTTTTTTAATATTGTGAAAGATAATGGTACGCCGAGTAAATTGATACCCAACATGTCACGCTTCAAAAGTGCGCTCGCTCGTGGAATGGCGTCAAACTTTTAGCCTCAAAAATCTCCATAAGCGACATTTAAAAAATTCTACAGGTTGCGTTTTTTTGCGTTACAGAGGAGGTCTAGGGCTAGAATTATTGCTCTCACTCTACCGATCGCGGCGATATCTCACATGTGTAGTTTGACCACCGTTTTCATATGCGGGCGCTACTCACGTATGCGCTCGCTTCTGTGCGCAAGCTCGTCGTGACGGGGTGTTTTTAAAAACCTTTTTTTTTCTTATTTATTTTAATTGATTTATTTTAATTGATGTAAGCATCCCTTGTAATAGAAAAAAGCACGACAGGTCCTCTTAAATATGAGATCTGGGGTCAAAAAGTCCTCAGATCTCATATTTTGACTAAAATGCAAAAAAAATAAAATAAAAAAAGAAAAAATGAAAAAATATACCTTTAAGAGGTATGGGCGGAAGTGACGTTTTGACGTCGCTTCCGCCCTCCTATGGTATAGAGACAAGTGGGGGCCATCTTAGCCTCACTTGTCTCCATACCCAACTAGTGAAAGGACCCGATCGCCTCTGCCGCTACCGACGGCTCCGGTAAGCGGCGGAAGGTGCAGGAGGGCGGCGGGAGGGAGGTGGCACCTATCCTGCCGCAGATAGCGGTGATCTCGTGGCGAATCCGCCGCAGAGACCACCGTTATTGTACAGCCGACCGGCGTCTGAAGACATGGCTATCCCGGTTGTGGCAGCAGCTGCTGCCGTTACCGAGATATCCCTCTTCAAATATAGGACGTACATCGTCGTGCGCTGGTCGGTAAGTGGTTAAAGAAGCATTATTTTGTCGATCCTGAAAATGCAGAGCATCTTTCATCTATGGAGCAGTCGCCAGTGGGTGAGTCAATTCCCTCTCCTCAATTTTTTCCTGATGTGTGCGCGTTATCAGATCTTAGTGATCTCCCCCTTTAGTAATGCACTGATCATGTAGATAACAATTTTTATCATCCCGTAGTGTCATTTAAACTTGAATCAGATTTTTACCCTGTGGGATCTAGCGGAAAAGATGTGGACTTGTTCCAAGAATTGGTGGAGAGAAACTTGACACAGCTAGCACGAGGTAGCCCTAGACATTGGAAAATCTTACAGCAGACAAAAAGTAATCTCTTGAATGTTTAAATAAAGATACTAGCATATTATTCTTGAATGCAGATAAAGGTGTTTCAGTGATAGTTTTGGACTCAGTCAGCAATAGGAATGAAGCACTGCAGGAATTGTCTGACACAGTTACTTACTGCAAATTGAGGGGTGACCCCACTGAGCCTTTTAAAAAAAAAACTTTCTAATCTCATTGACAGAGCAGTATCAGTAGGAATTTTTACACCAAAAGAATAGAAAAATATTCATCCTTGAATTTCCAGTAATGCCAGTTTTTCACCATCTTCCAAAAATACACAAGCGGTTAAATCCCCTTACAGGCAGACCCATAGTAAAAGGCATAGACTCATTAAATGAGCGTTTAGGTTAATGGTTAGACCAACAATTACAGCCATTAGTTATGGATCTACCAGGCTCCTCTGTGACACCATACAACTGAGAGATTTAAAAATGGTAAAGTCATTACAGTTGGATTTCATGTGAAGTTTCCAATCTCTATTCCTTAATCCCACACACCCTGGGCTTGCAAGCGGTTTCCTATTTTTTAAGTAAATCAGGAAGGTTTTTACTTGCCTCACAGGAATTAATTTGAGTCTGGAATATTTGCGCTCACACAATTTTTTATGTTCGACCAGGACTATTACCTCCAGATATGCGGAAAGCTCCATGGGGGCCAAGTTCTGACCATCCCTGGCCAATTTGTACATGGGATGGTGGGAGAAATTCCGAATTTTTGGACCTGATAATCCCCAACGAGCAGATACTGTATTTTACTGTAGGTACATTGATGACCTCTTCTTTGTGGTGTCTGGACAACATATTAGCCTTGATACATGGTTACAGTACATGAATGATAATCAATTAAAACTGAAATTTACTGAATGCCACGATTCGACGTCCATAGAGTTCTTGGATGTGATGTTAACTGGTGATAATGGTGGAATTACTTCCAATTTATACAGAAAATCCACTGCAGGGAACACACTTTTGCGGGCTGATTCCAGTCACCCAGGGCATACAATAAAAAGCATCTCAGTTGGCCAATTCCTTAAGCTGAAGCGTCTGTGCAGTAAGGATTCTGATTTCAAACCAGAAGCCATTCACATGACCTCCAGGTGTGAAGACAGTGGGTATCCCAAGTCAGTCATCAATAGGGCGTTCAGCATTGCTGACAAAGTTCCTCAGGGTAATCTACTGTTAGATAAACTCTCCCCAAAAGATAGACTTAAGCATGAATGGTTAAATCCGTTCAATTACATTCCAATCTTTTCAACACCATATAGTGAGGAATTTAACAAAATCAGAACAGTGATTACTAAATATCTCCCTGTACTATCCAGTGATCCAATTTACACCCAAATACTTTCTAAAGGTATACGGACGGTCTCAGAAGGGCACCCTCACTTGACAAGTGGCTATCACCCAGTCTTTATACTAGCACAAAAGCACCTACACACTGGCTACAATTCAAAGGCACATTCAAATGCGGGACTAACAGCTGTGCATATTGTCCATTTATAAAAGGGGGCGACACAGTTTCTTCAGTCACCACAGGCAAGTCTCATAAAATCTTGTCCTTCATCAATCGCAAAACACGCTTTGTAGTGTATGTGATTTCATGCACATTATGCCCTATTCAATATGTAGGAAGGACAACACGTAGACAGATCAAATGTATGATCATCTCTATGACAGAGAACGATTACACTAATTTTTGCTCATCATTGGAATGATTTACATCACAAAGATATATCCTAGCTTAGTTATCCAAGGCATGGAAAGAGTACTAAAGGGCCGATGATACAACCATATGCTACACTATAGGATAACGAATTCTAGTTTAGTACCGGTTAATCATACATTGACAGGATTGGTATAACCAAGATCGGTGCTATTTCTTTGGTTAAACGATGGGTTTACATGATTAATGGCAATATTGATTTTTTGATTTATTAAGGTTATTATTCATGATTTCATTATTCATTCTCCATGCTTTTTTTTTACTTTTTCCTTTTTATAAATTTCTTTTTATATCTTAATTTACACATCGATGGAGTAGTCTATGTATGTTATGTTTTTACACTCATGTTTTCATTTTTCTCAGATTAATGTTTTTCTGCTTTTTCAGCTGTTTCTGTCTTTTTCAATTAGGAAGAGCCGAACATCCCCCGGTTTGGTTTTCACCAGAACTTTCGAACGGCCCGAAAATTCGTACGAACTTTAGAACCCCATTGAAGTCTATGGGACTCGTAAGTTTGAAAAAAAAAAAAAAGTGCAAGGAAAGGCATGGGGCCCCCAGACCCTATATACTCAGAACAGCAGTATACAGGCGGTGAAAACAAGACAGGGACTGTGCAGGTTTGTTGTGTTAAGTAGAATCTGTTTATAATTTTGAACTAGTACATTTTTAAAGTGTAGCTCCAGTCAAAAAATCTATTTTTAAGCTTTTTGGAAAACAGGAAGGGTTATCGCCCCTGTATAATTTTTTGGGCAGTCCGTCTTTTTTTATCTCACTTCCTGTTGTCTCCTTCCGTTTGCAAGTAGGAGACGTTTGTAAGTTGGATGTTTTAAAGTAGGGGCCTGCCCTATATGCTCTGCAGAAATGGGGGCCTAAGGTGTTGAAGGTGTTGGTGTTGCCACAACACTGTAAGCTCTCAAAGTGACTCTTGGTGGGCGCTGGAGCACCCTGCTGTGAACGATTATATTAAGAATTGTAATTACATGCCATTGTTGAATAGTGGTAGAAAAATTGGGCCTTTGGTGGTTGTGGTGCTGGTGCCACAACACTATGAGTCCTCGCAGTTACTCTCGGTGGGTGCAGGAACGGGCCCTGCTGTGAAATATTATATCAAGAATTGTAATTGCATGCCCCTGTTAAACAGGGGGTGAAAAATTGGGCCTTAGGCACTGGTGCTGGTGCCACGACACTGCAATCTCTCCCAGATACTCTAGTTGGAGTGCAGGAATGAGCCCTGCTGCAAAGCATTGCATCAAAAATTGTAATTAAACGCCCCTGTTAAACAGGGGCTGAAAAATTGGGCCTTAGCCACTGGTGGCGTCACCCAGAGCCAAACATGTTCTTCCAAGCTATCAGCAGGATCATTGAGGAGGAAGAGGATAGTCAGTCAACATAACAGGACAGTAACTCAGCATCAGCATAGGCATAGTCTTGAAGGGATCCGACATTTCAATAAAAAATTGTTCGGTTACATAAGCTTCAGGTGCTTGGTAGCTGGTGGTGATTCAAGACTGATTCATCTTTATGAAGGTCAGACGATCAACCGAGTCGGTGGACAGGCACACCCTGTGATCGGTTACAAAGCCACCAGCAGCACTGAATGCTGGATGCAGGACAGGCCAGTAGCTCAATTGCATACTGTACAAGCTCTGGCCAATGATCCATCCTCAAGACCCAGTTAGCCAAAGGATTTTCGGTGGGAAAGGTGTCCAAGTCTGACCTTGCCCCTAGGTTTTCCTGCACCATGTAAATCAGATGCTGGCGATGGTTGCTGGAACCTATCATACCTTGGGGCTGTGGACTAAAAAATTGTCCGAACGCATCGGTCAGACAGCCACCTTCTCCACCGCTCCTTCTGTGACTGACCGAAGCCTCAGCAACACATTGTCCAGGGCCACGAGTTTGTAACCTCCGAGTCTCTGGCAACGCGTTGCACAGACCTTTCTGCAAGGCCTCCTGGAGATTTCTCATCCTCTGCTCCCTCTGCAACGGCAAGATAAGGTCCGCAACCTTACCCTTGTACCATGGATCAAGGAGAGTGGCCAGCCAGTAATGGTCCCTCTCTTTGATCCGAAGAATACGAGAATCCTTCCGCAGGCTTTGCAGGATCAGGGAGGCCATGCAGCGTAGGTTAGCTGAGGCATTCAGTCCAGAGTCCTCTGGGTCACCAAGGACAACATGATCCGCAGCCACCTCCTCCCAGCCACGTAATAAGTTCACGGGTTTCTTGGGACTGTAAATCATCCCTAAAAGACTGCTACTGCTACTGCTGATGCTGAGTGCCAGGCTCCACCTCCATGCTGACACAATTCTCCTCCTCCTGCTCTTCCTGTGTGATTCGTGGGACAGCAGGAACCCTGTCTGGATAAAGGGGGCCTTGAGAGGCAAGGAAGTCCTCCTCTTCCTGCCTCTGTTCTGCCTCAAGTGCCCTGTCCATTATTCCACGCAGCGTATGCTCCAACAGGTGGACAAGAGGTACAGTGTCACTGACGCATGCACTGTCACTGCTCACCATCCTCGTGGCCTCCTCAAATGGTGCCAGGACAGTGCATGTATCCCTGATCATGCCCCACTGGCGTGGTGAAAAAAAAAACTGAGCTTCCCATCTAACGGCTATGTATAACTCAGTAAAAAATAGCTGTTCCTTTACCCCGGACCTTTTAACAGCAAACATAGTGATGATCCCTAAGCCGGATCGCGAACCACTCCTCCTGGGCCAATTTTAGGCCCATTTCTCTTATTAACGTTGATATGAAAATTCTGACCAAAATTTTGGCGAATCTCTAACTCTTTCCTCCCTCGGTTGATTAGAAAGGACCAGGTCGGCTTCATACATCAGAGGCAGGCAGGAGGTGCCATTCGGCACATATTGCAACTCCAACATATAGCCCACACACACTCATTGGAATCCATGCTCCTATCTCTGGATGTGAACAAGGCCTTCGACACCTTGTCGTGGCCTTACCTCATGTCAGTTGTTCGGCTTAATGGATTTGGGGCTTCATTTATGCAATGGATGTCAGTCCTATATGACTCCCCCCCGGGGCAAAAATTAAGTATTACGGATTCGAATCCCCCCTTTTTAACATCAGGAGGGGCACCCGCCAGGGATGACCACTCTCACCTCTTCTTTTTGTTTTGGCACTGGCGCCCCTGGAGGAGGCGATCAGAATGCATCCGGATATCCGTGGCATTGAGGTTGAGGGCTGTCCCCATAAAATATCTCTATTCGCCGATGACATCCTTCTCACCATCACCTCCCCTAGAACTTCCCTACCAAATTTACAATCTCTATTGAACGCCTTCGCATCCCTTTCAGGGCTCCGGGTCAACCCATCTAAATCAAAAGCATTGTCGGTTAACCTTTCTCTGGGTCTGCTGGGAGACTTGCAGTCAGCTTTCCCATGTCAATGGGTTTCTTCGCTGCCTTACTTAGGAATCCACCTTACCCCTACGTACTCTGGTTTGTACAGGCGAATTTTCCACTATTGTTCAAAAAACTAACAGATACGCTGTCGTCGTGGTCCAATTTGCCCCTCTCTTGGTTTGGTAGAATAACAGCCATCTGAATGTCCTACCTTCCGAAATTACCATATTATTTTTGCGTTTTACCTATTCTGGTCTCTTCACATATCCTCCGTATTCACCAACGCAGGATTTTACAATTTATCTGGGGATCGTCCCGCCCCGAATTGGCAGCAGATTTTGTTTACTAAGCGAATTAATGGCAGTCTTTCGGTACCTAACCTACAGGCCTATTATATAGCCGCCAATATAGCCCCACTTTCACACCTCCATGGGCCAACTCACGCTCTGGACTACCATTGACCTGGTTGATGCCGACCCTATTCCTATTTCTTCGCTGCCCTGGCTCCCTCCTGTGCACCATCCAGCGGTTATGGGGCCTTGCATGGCCCACACATTACGAATATGGGACTCGGTGAAATACTCTGCAGGACTGAGCTCTCCCCATCTTCCTCTTTTGCGGCTCTTACATTGCCCATTGTTTTCTCCAGGCCGTGATAACCCCACCCAATTTTTATGGTGGACCATGAATGGGTTCACAGATATCCATTCATTGTTCACCCCCACTAGGATCCTGACATTTGAGGCTTTACGCTCTTCTCATGATATACCTCTACGAGAGCATTATAGCTATTTACAACTTTGTCATTTTTTCCAAAGTCTTATTAACCACTTAAGGACCAGGCCTCTTTTTCAGGTTTGGTGTTTAAATGTTTAAAACTGTTTTTTTTTGCTAGAAAATTACTTGGAACAAAAAATTACTTGGAACCCCCAAACATTTTATATTGTTTTTTTTCCTAACACCCTAGAGAATAAAATGGCGGTCATTGAAATACTTTTGTTCACACCGTATTTGCGCAGCGGTCTTACAAGCGCACTTTTTTTGGAAAAAAATCACTTTTTTGAATAAAAAAATAAGACAACAGTAAAATTAGCCCAATTTGTTTTAACCCTCTGATGACTAAGCCTATTTTTGGAATTTGGTGTTTACAAGTTAAAATCCATATTTTTTGCTAGAAAATTACTTGGAACCCCCAAACATTATATATATTTTTTTAGCAGAGGCTCTAGAGAATAAAACGGCGATAGTTGCAATATTTTATGTCACATTTTAATTGCGCGCACTTGTAGATTGACGACAAAGTACGGTACCTAAAAATCTCAATAGGCGACACTTTAAATTTTTTTTACGGTTACCAGGTTAGCGTTACAGAGGAGGTCTACTGCTAGAATTATTGCTCTCGCTCTGACGATCGCGGCGATACCTCACATGTGTGATTTGAACACCGTTTACATACGCGGGCGCGACTTCCGTATGCGTTTTCTTTGCTTCGCGAGCTCGCGGGGACGGCGGGCGCTTTGAACATTTTTTTTTTTATTTTATTTATTTTAAAATGACTAAATTGTTTAAAAAAAATAATAATAATTTGATCAATTTTATTGCTGTCACAAGGAATGTAAACATCCCTTGTGACAGTAATAGGTGGTGACAGGTACTCTTTATCGAGGCGTCGGATCGCTAATCGGTGCTCCCGATCGAGCGGGAGCACCGGTAACAGCGGCGAGAGGCGGCGGGAGGGGGGGACGTCCCCCCCCCGCTCCTCCGGCATAACAGCCGAGCGGCTTTTAGCCGCATCGGTTGTTATGGCTGGAAAGCCAATCGCCCGCTGTAAAAAACGGTACCGGGATGATGCCTGCAGGTGCGGGCATCATCCCGGTATACCCCCCGGAAGCCGAGTACGCAGATCTGCGTACGCTCGGCGGGAAGGGGTTAATATTGTGAAAGATAATGGTACGCCGAGTAAATTGATACCCAACATGTCACGCTTCAAAAGTGCGCCCGCTCGTGGAATGACGTCAAACTTTTAGCCTCAAAAATCTCCATAAGCGACATTTACAGAGGAGGACTAGGGCTAGAATTATTGCTCTCACTCTACCGATCGTGGCGATATCTCACATGTGTGGTTTGACCACCGTTTTCATATGCGGGTGCTACTCATGTATGCGCTTGCTTCTGTGCGTAAGCTCATCGTGACGGGGTGTTTTTAAAAACCTTTTTTTTTCTTATTTATTTTAATTGATTTTATTTATTTTTACACTGTTTAAAAAAAAAAAAAATGGATCACTTTTATTCCTATTAAAAGGAATGTAAACATCCATTGTAATAGAAAAAAGCATGACAGGTCCTCTTAACCACTTCAGCCCCGGACCAATTAACAGCCTAAGGACCAGAGGTCTTTTTACAATTTCGCACTGCACTGCTTTAACTGGTAATTGCGCAGTCATGCAATGTTGTACCCAAACTAAATTTGTGTCCTTTTCTTCCCACAAATAGAGCTTTCTTTTGATTGCCTCTGCGATTTTTATTTTTTGCGATATAAATGGAAAAAGACCGAAAATTTTGAGAAAAAAATGATATTTTCTACTTTTTGTTATAAGAAAAATCGAATAAACTCAATTTTAGTTATACATTTAGGGCAAAATTTATTCAGCCACATGTCTTTAGTAAAAAAAATGTCAATAAGCGTATATTTATTGGTTTGCGCAAAAGTTACAGCGTCTACAAACTAGAGTACATTTTCTGGAATTTACACAGCTTTTAATTTACGACTGCCTATGTCATTTCTTGAGGTGCTAAAATGGCAGGGCAGTACAACCCCCCCCCCCCCAAATGACCCCATTTTGGAAAGTAGACACCCCAAGGAAGTTGTGGAGAGGCATGTTGAGCCCATTGAATATTTTTTTTTTGTCCCAAGTGATTGAATAATGACACAAAAAAAAAAAAAAAGTTTACCAAAAGTTGTCACTAAATGATATATTGCTCACACATGCCATAGTTATATGTGGAATTGCACCCCAAAATAGATTCTGCTGCTTCTCCTGAGTACGAGGATACAACATATGTGGGACTTTTTGGGAGTCTAGCTGCGTACGGCACCCTGAAAACCAATCACTGCCTTCAGGGTTTCTAAGGGTGCAAATTTTTGATTTCACTCCTCACTACCTATCACAGTTTCGAAGGCCATAAAATGCCAAAATAGCACAAAACCCCCCCAAATGACCCCATTTTGGAAAGTAGACACCCCAAGCTATTTACTGAGAGGCATGTTGAGTCCATGAAATATTTTATATTTTGCCACAAGTTGCAGGAATTTTACAATTTTTTTTTTTGCACAAAGTTGTCACTAAATGATATATTGCTCACACATGCTATGGGCATAAGTCAAATTACACCCCAAAATAAATTCTGCTGCTTCTCCCGAGTATGGGGATACCACATGTGGGGGACTTTTTGGGAGCCTAGCCACGTACGGGACCTCGAAAACCAAGCACTGCCTTCCGGATTTAAATATAAAATGCTAACAAAAAAAACTGTTAGCGATCGCAGGGATCAGGCCTGACTCTGCGAACGCTGCAGTTATGCGTTTAGTGTTTTGTAAGTGACAGTGATCGATCGATACTGCACTTGGGTGAGCTGGGCAGAGGGGCAAAACGCAGGTGCCAGCAGGTATCTGGGCTGATCCCGCTAACAATGCGTTTTTTTGGAACCCTAAACTGCTGGGGATGCTAGTATAGATCTGATCAGATCAGATATTGATCTGTTCAGATTCTATACCACTACGGGAGGTGTATGCTTTGCGCATGGGTGTTAGCGGTACTGGCACTAACCTAGCGCTGCCTGGGGCGATGCAGACCCTGACCCTAAAACCTAATTGATATCACCCGCCGGGTGATCAGGGGGTTAAACCTTTATTAGGTAATAAATGGTGGGTGCCCTGATGCTATAAAAAGCAAACTAACCAGAGTCACCCATAACACTTATACGGTGATCACTGGTGAAAGGGTTAACTAGGGGCAATCAGGGGGTTCAAATTTTTATTAGGTAGTATATGGGGGTCCCTGGCGCTATATAAAAACCTGACGGGGAACCTAAATAACTAACTGGCTAACCAGCGTCACCAGTGACACTTATACTGTGATCGCTGGTGAAAGGGTTAACTAGGGGCAATCAGGGGGTTAAAACCATTATTGGGTAGTATATGGGGGTACCTAGCGCTATAAAAACCTGGCGGTGAACCTAAAAAAATAACTAGCTACCTAGCGACACTAGTGACACTAATGCAGCGATCAGAAAAATGATCGCTTAGTGACACTGGCAAAAGGGGGTGAAAGGGTTAACTAGGGGCAATCAGGGGGTTAAAACCATTATTGGGTAGTATATCGGGGTACCTAGCGCTATAAAAACCTGGTGGTGAACCTAAAAAAATAACTAGCTACCTAGCGACACTAGTGACACTAATGCAGCGATCAGAAAAATGATCGCTTAGTGACACTGGCAAAAGGGGGTGAAAGGGTTAACTAGGGGCAATCAGGGGGTTAAAACCATTATTGGGTAGTATATCGGGGTACCTAGTGCTATAAAAACCTGGCGGTGAACCTAAAAAAATAACTAGCTACCTAGCGACACTAATGCAGCGATCAGAAAAATGATCGTTTAGTGACACTGGCAAAAGGGGGTGAAAGGGTTAACTCTAGGGGCAATCAGGGGGTTAAACCTTAATTGGGGGGTGGTAGGGGGCTACCCTGGACCTAACACTAACTGCCCTGACAGTTTTTACTTTTACAACTGACACTGAATGCAGTGATCAGTAAATAAATGATCACTGCAATCAGTGACACTGTGACTGGGGGGGGGGATCGGGGGGCGATCGGGGGGGGGGGGGTTTGTGTACCTATGTGTTAGTGTAGTGTTTGGTGCACTTACTTTTAGTCTTCTCCTCGTAGTCCGGTCTAAAAGACCGCCCGAGGAGAATGACATCACTTCCTCCCTGCCTTTGTATACAATACACAGTGGGAGGAAGCTTCTCATTGGCCAGGAGCGATCGAGAGGGGATGGCCAGAAACCAACGGCCATCCCCTCATCTCGGATCGCTCCTGCAGCGAAACGGACCGCCGTATCCAGCGGGAGGGGGTCCGATCGGACCCCCCACCCGCTGGAAGGCAGGCACGTACATGTACGTGCTTGTGCCTGCCGGTGCCATTGTAATGACGTGCATTGGCAATACGGCGGTCCTTAAGTGGTTAAATATGAGATCTGGGGTCAAAAAGTCCTCAGATCTCATATTTGGACTAAAATGCAACAACAAAAAAAAGAAAAAAAAAGAAAAGAAAAAATGACATTAAAAAAAATATACCTTTAAGAGGTATGGGCGGAAGTGACGTTTTGACGTCGCTTCCGCCCTCCTATGGTATAGACGAGTGGGGGCCATCTTAGCCTTACTCGTCTCCATACCCAGCTAACGAAAGGCCCCGATTGCCTCCGCCGCTCCCGATGGCTCCGGTAAGCGGCGTAAGGTGCGGGAGGGGGGTGGCACCTCTCCCGCCGCCGATAGCGGTGATCTCGCGGCAAATCTGCCATGGAGACCACCGTTATCGTACAGCCGACCGGCGCCTGAAGAGATGGATATCTCGGTTGTGGCAGCAGCTGCTGCCGTTACCGAGATATCCCTCTTCAAAAATAGGACGTACATCGTCGTGCGCTGGTCGGTAAGTGGTTAAATTCAAACCCACTGCTTATACTTTGACCCCTTTTGAGAGCCTTTGCAGAACCAGGCCCCATTCCCACGGCCGATTTCCCCGATATATTTGGCTCTGATATCCACGAAGAGACCCCCATTGAGACCCTATCACCTTCAATGGGAGAAAGAACTGGGGAAGAAGTTGGACCCTGAGGATTGTAAAGCAGCTAAGTGCTCATGTAATGTGTTAATTCTGGAAAATGCTTAAAAGGTATTGTACAGGTGGTACTATACACCGGTAAGGCTGGCTTGCTTCATTCCAGTTTATTCCCCACTTTGCTTTAGGGGATACTCGCAGGAAGGCTCTATGGCCCATATTTGGTGGTCACGCCCGAGGGCATGCAGACTGTGGGTCAAGGTAAACACACTTCTTCGTAACCTGTTTCAGGTTAATCTTAAAAAGGATTCTTATGAAGCACTCCTTGGCCAGACCATTGCTGAATTACTACGCCCGGAGCGACAATTAGCTCAACATCTCTTTACTGCAACCAAGTTGACAATTGCGAGAGCATGGAAAACCCCTACACTAAGCTTTGAGGCAGTCAAAAATCGCCTGAATGTCATGATTAATGAGAAATTGACAGGTATTCTTTCTGACACGCATGACAAATTTCTCAGGGTTCGGCAACCCTGGATTGCATACCATCACCCTTCTAGGTTTGATGAAGCATTACTGTCATTATAGGACTCCGGTTGTGCACACCCCATGGACCCCTTACCCCCCTCTCCCTCTCTGCTCCCCTTCTCCCTCTCTGCTCCCCTTCTCCCCCTGCTCCGCGCTGTTCTTTTTCCCTTTTCCATAGATCTACCAATTTTTCCTTTTCTCCTGACCACTTCCTTTCACCTCTCTTTCTTTTCACTAACTTCTCAAGGATGCTAACCATCAGGTTACAATGTGGTGTATTATACACTCCTATTACAGATCCACAAACAGCCCGGTATGACCCGGGTCTTGAATCATCCGGCCCCTACACCCTCCTTGTTTGAGCCTAGTATGGGATCATCGCTCCTGTTTCTTCTAGGTTGATAGAGGCCGTTAAGCCCTGTATTACCATGTATACCACATGTTATGATACCATTTACTGTTGTAAACCTGTTCTGTTGGCATATATGACAATAAAACTTTTGTAAAAGAAAAAAAACTGAGCTCCCCTGACCCTGTCCCGGGGCTGGTGCCGTAGTCGCACAGGTACTCATTGATGGCCCTCTGCTGCATGTGCAGCCGTTGCAGCATGGCCAACGCTGAGTTCCACCTGGTGGGCATGTCACATATAAGGCGGTTCTTGGGCAGGTGCAACTCCTTTTGGAGCTCAGCCAGCCGAGCACTAGCATTAAATGAACGGCGGAAATGCACACAGACTTTCCTGGCCTGTCTCAGGACATCCTGTAAGCCCGGGTACCTGCCCAAGAACCGCTGCACCACCAGGTTAAGGATGTGAGCCACACAGGGCACATGGGTCAGTTGTCCCTGTCGGAGGGCAGAGAGGAGGTTGGTGCCATTGTTGCAAACAACCATTCCTAGCTTAAGCTGGCATGGCGTCAACCATCTCCTGCCCCTGCAGAGCTGACAAAATATCTGCCCCAGTGTGGCTCTTGTTCCCCAAACAAACCAGTGCAAGCACGGCATGGCATATTTTTGCCTGCGTACTTGCCTAGGCCCTTGAACGCCTACGGAGCACCACTGGTTCCTGAGGACAAAGCACTGGAAGAGGCCATGGAGGAAAAGGAGGGGGTGGAGGAGAGAGGTGTGTCACAACCAGTAGTAGCATTTTGGAGGCGTGGTGGCGGAACAACCTCCAACGCTACTGCACCTTGGCCTGAATCCTTCCCAGCTGCCAGAAGAGTGACCCAATTGGCCGTGAAAGATAGTCAACGTCCCTGTCCATGCCTGCTAGACCATGAGTCAGTGGTTATATGCACCTTACCACTGACCGCCCTGTCCAGCGAGGCATGGACATTGCCTTCCACATGCCGGTAGAGAGCCGGAATTGCCTTCCGTGAGAAAAAGTGGCGTTTGGGAACCTGCCACTGAGGAACCACACATTGCAAAAACTCACAGAAGGGGGCCGAGTCTACCAACTGAAAAGGCAACAGTTGAAGTGCTAGCAATTTAGCCAAGCTAGCATTCAACCGCTGGGCATGTGGATGGCTGGGAGTGAACTTCTTTCAACGGCCCAGCTGCTGGGGAAGGGAAATTTGCCTGCTACAATCGGACATCGGTGTACTGCTAGTAGAGTGCTCGCAAGTACTTGGCTGTGACACACCTAATTCTACACCTTCATTACTCACAGTGCAGGTTTCAGAGAGGACTGAAGGTCTAGTGGGGTTGGAGATCCCAGCTGATGAGGAGAAAGGAGAGGTCCACTTTGCTCTGTGTTGTGCGTCTTTAAGGTACGCTTGCCAACGATCTTCATGGCAGGTCAACATATGTCTGGTCAAGCATGTGGTGCCCAAGCGGCCGATGTTTTGGCCACGCGAGATACGCTTGAGACATATGTTGCAGATAGCAGCGGTGCGATCTGATGCACTGGTCTCAAAAAAAGGCCCACACCAAAAGAACTTTTGGAATAACGTGCAGGAGGCAGCGCCCTGCACAGGCGGAGCTCTGCTGTGTGATTCAGTCGGTGCGCTGCTCCTAAGCTGGCCCCCGGAGGGCATCCTGCCTCGTTGGAGATGTGCCTCCTCTTCTCTCCTATCAGGCACCCACGTGGAGTCAGTGATCTCATCATCCCCTCCCTCTTCATCACTGGAGCAAACCTGGCAGTATGCTGCCAGCTGATGGAACATGACTGCCAGACTGCTGTCCTTGAGCATCCCCTCTCTCTGCGCTCACGCTACTGCCTTCTTCTAGCTGGGTATCATCATCAAAGCCTTCAAAATGCTGGGCATCCTACCGGAGCATGTACCTAACACTGTGCTCAAACAGTTCGGGGGACTCCTCAGGAGGACATGGTGGGTCTAGGGAAGGAGTAACTGATGACATTGAGATAAGGGAAGAGGAAGTGTTGGCAGCTGCTTTGCTAGTACCCTAAGCCTGGGTGAGAGAGGATGAGGAGGGCTTGGTCATCCACTCTACCAAGTCTTTGGCATGATGCGGCTCAACATGTCCAGCTGCCAAAATTAAGGACAAGCGTGTCCCATGGCCACGTGTTGATGACGATGCACCTCGTCCACGACCAGCACTGTTGTCTCTAGACACAGAGCCTGCTTGCCCTCTTTTATTGGCTCGTGACTGCCTCTCCTTGTTGGCCTTCCAGACATAGTAATGGCCTGCAGGGAGATGGGAAAACCAGCAATTGGGTAGCTTTAGGTGCACACTGAGCAGATGGCACAGTACACCGACTGTAATTACTGCAGATGCCTGCCTGTGTTACAGAAACAGAAAAACACCAGCAATAAGGGGTAGCTTCAGGTGTATACTGTGCAGGAGGCACACAACACCCACTGTAAATGCTGCAGATGCCTGTATTACAGAAACAGAACACCAGCAATAAAGGGTAGCTTCAGGTGTATACTGTGCTGGAATCACACAACACCCACTTTAACAGCGCTAGGTTTTCAAGCCACAAAGACACTGATCCTGCCTATCCTGCTCTTTCCCTGACCGCCGCAACACGCTACACAAGGCCGCCGCGCTGGCGGCCTTATATAGTGTGGTGCGTGTACTTAACCCCCCTGAGCTATAATTGGCCACATGCATCCTGTCTGTAGTCAATTATGGTTCTCCTCGCTGTGGCGCTGTGATTGGCCAAGCATACGGGGTCACAGTGCATGCTTGGCCAATCATGAGCCAGCAATGCACTGCGATGGCACAGTGCATTGTGGGCCGTGAGCGCCACACGAATATGGCGCAAATGGCCCACAGAGTTCTGGCTTCGCCGAACGGGCAGACAGCCAGTGTTCCAGCCAAACATGCGTTCGACTCGAACACCAAGCTCATCCCTATCCCTTTTTCAGTTCCCTGCTTTCAATGTGGGGATAGATTTTATATATATATATATATATATATATATATATATATATATATATATATATACATATATACACACACACATATACATACATACACACATATACATGTATGTATATGCTTAACAATGTACGTTTACACAGATATAGTGACTGTCCATTATGTCTGGAATAGATGAGACATTGGAATTAATAAATCTTTCCATGACAATCAAAAAAAATCATTTTAAATTATGATCTTTTTATTTATGGTTCATGATTTATACATAATCAGTTCAAGACTTGCGTACTGATTGCTTTTGAAACATTTGGTATTACCAATTCAATTTTTACTTAATGCAATAGGACATGAAATCGGTCCATGATTCTATCCATGTATGTAATCTGTTTTGTCATGAAAATTTGAATATTCCATATATATATATATATATATATATATATATATATATATATATATATATATATATATATGAGGGGCTCGGGTGGGAGGTCCTTTGAGAGGGGTTGCAGTGTGTGTATATATTCCTTGATAGGATTTCATGTACTTGCACCATGGTTTCTCCCCAAAAGGATTTCATTCATGCTTTGATTGTGCAGTAGGGGTGATTTCAGTGAAAATCATTTTGATTGGCTATCTACCCTTACTTATATATGCACAGTCAGACCATGCCACACTAGCTATGATTAATCACCAACACATGGTATGAAATGTGTTCGCTATTGGTCTCTGCCTTCACATCATATGGACTGACTGTTGGATTTTAAATCACTAATAAAGTTGTTGCATCGGTGTGCGGCCGTCCAGGACTCTTTTTTGTTTCTTGATCCATTGCAGAGGCTGCACCTGTGTGCCTTGTTAGGGCATGTGCTTCAAGGAGCTCTTGTCTGGAGCAGCAACATTTTTCTTTTGTCTTCATCTGGACTGCATTACAAGTGCACCTGGAAAAGCAGTCACTGTAGCTCTGAGGGGAAGATCTGAAATGAGCTCTGCTGATTTCCATCATCCAATCATGTGCAAAAATTCTGTTTTTTATTTCCCTTGTATGTCCCCTTCAGATCTACAGGGACTGCACTACCAAGTTCACTTGAAGTGCACAATGGATTTGTCTTTAGTAAATAACTCCCATAGTTGGAGAAGTACTCAAATTATTTAATTTTATTAAAACAATAACATTGCCAGTGCATGTTCTCTCAGCTTGCAGAGCTTGGATTCAATGAGTTTACCAAAAATGTAAATATTGCAGCATATACAGCCGCATGCTACTTAACCACTTCAGCCCCAGAAGAATTTACCCCCTTCCTGACCAAAGCACTTTTTGCGATTTGGCACTGCGTCGCTTTAACTGGCAATTGCGTGGTCATGCGACGTGGCTCCCAAACAAAATTGACATTTTTTTTTTTTCCCACAAATAGAGCTTTCTTTTGGTGGTATTTGATTACCCCCGCGGTTTTTATTTTTTGGGCTATAAACAAAAAAAGCGTAAATTGTGAAAAAAAACACATTATTTTTTACTTTTTGCTATAGTAAATATCCCCCAAAAATTTTGAAAAAAAGTATTTTTTCCTCAGTTTAGGCCAACACATATTCTTCTACATATTTTTGGTAAAAAAAATAAAAAAAATCGCAAAAAGCGATTATTGATTGGTTTATGCAAAAGTTATAGCGTTTACAAAATAAGGGATAGTTTTTAAGAATCCTTTTTTTTTTTAAATGGCGGCGATCAGCGATTTTTTATCATGATTGCGACATTATGGTGGACACATCGGACATTTTTAACACATTTTTGGGACCATTATCATTTATACAGCAATCAGTGCTATACAAATGCACCGATTCCTGTGTAAATTACACTGGCCGTGAAGGGGTTAACCACTAGGTGGCAGTATAGGAGTTAATTGTGTTCCGGGACATGTTTCTAACTGTGGGGGGGGGGGGGGGGGCGTGGCTGTGTATGACACGTCACTGATCGCTGCTCCGATTACAGGGAGCAGAACGGGAAGTTGCTTGTTTACATTAGCATCTCCTCGTTCTTCCTCCCCGTGAGGTGATCGCGGATATCCGTTGGCCGCCTCTTAAAGGGCAATGTACAGGTACGCGATTCTGCCTGTATGAGCCCTTCTGCCAATGTATATCGGCGTGAGGCGGTCGGCAAACGGTTAACTAAGCTCCATTTTAAGCTGAATAAACAAAAATTATTAGTGTATCCTAGATAGATTTTTACTCCAAAAGCATTTTATTAAAATAAATGTGATAAAAAATTTAATAAATATCAGATTTTAATAATAAAAAAAAGATTTAAAAAAAAAACAAACGATTTTTATCCACCCTGGTATGTATGTATGTATATATATATATATTTATTAACTGTAAAAAGTTTTAGAACATCCCCATTCTTCCAGTTTTTATTGAAATTTAAATATAGTCCAGTAAATAACCTGAAATTGTACAAGGGTAAGCTGTAAAAAAAAAAAAAAAAAAGGATAACAAAACCTGAAAAATAATGTACATTTCTGAGTTGTACAAAGGCCTTTTTTGGGGAAGAAGTAATGGGCTAACAAGTCACAGTTGTTCTGCAACAATGTAAGTAAATTAAGCCTTAGGGTCCTTTCACACGGGGCGGATCAGTTCTGATCCGCCCCGTGGATGTCCGTTTGCTCAGCGGGGATCACTCCGCCGATCCCCGCTGAGCAGGGAGATGACAGGTCTGTCTCCGCACACTGCGCAGGGACGGACCTGTCACAGCGCCGCTCTCCCCTATGGGAGATCGGATGACGACGGACCGCAGTGCCCGTCGTCATCCGATCCGATCCGCAGACGGATGGAAAAATAGCTTTTTCCTCCGTCACACTTTTTCGGATCGGAGCGGGTCGGATGTCAGCGGACATGTCACCGCTGACATCCGACGCTCCATAGACCTCTATGGAGCACCCGTTCAGGTCCGCCTGAAAAACTGACAGGCGGGCCTGAACGGGACGTTAGTGTGAAAGGGGCCTTAAAAGTGTATGCCTACAGGTGTCCCAACTTTTTTGACTTACTTACTTACAAGCTCTCAAATTGTTACTACATTGGGTTCACACTGGTACGACATGACAGTCCTACAACTGTGGATCCAAATTTGCCCTGCGACTTGAAGTCCGACATGCGTTAGACTTCAATGAACGGGGATCCGACTTTGATCCCTGACAATGCAGGCACTTTGTGTCTGGTACGAATCTTTATCTTTAACTCCGTGCCAAATTTGTATGGGTTCCCCCTCCAAGGGCATACCAGGCCCTTCGGTCTGGTATGGATTTTAAGAGGAACCCCTATGCCAAAAAACTGGCGTGGGGTCCCCCCAAAATCCATACCAGACACTTATTCGAGCACACTGCCTGGCAGGTCAGGGAAGGGGATGGGGACGAGCGAGTGCCCCCTCCCTCCTGAACCGTACCAGACCGCATGCCCTCAACATGGGTGGGTGCTTTGGGGCAGGGGGTCTGTGGGTGGCGAGCTTATCGGAGTCTCCCCAGGTTTCAGCCTCCCACCTTATGTGAATGAGTATGGGGTACATTTTACCCCTACCAATTCACCTAAAAAAAAAAAGTGTCAAAAATAAAACACATTACACATGTCTTTAAAGTTATTAAGGCAGCTATGGCATCACTTCCGAATTCTTCTCCCCTCTTCGGCTCTTCTGCTTCCTCCGCTGATGTCTTCTGCCTCTGCCGGTTCTTCTCCCCTTGCGCTCTGCCAATGCCTTCTAGCCCTCTCGGTTATTCTCCCTCTGTCCGCTGTCTTCTGCCTCTGCTAGATTTTTTCCACTGTCTTCTCGCTCTTTTGCCAGGTCCTCTCCGCTGTTCTCTCCTCCTGTTCTTCTTCCAATGTTGACTCAACGCTCTCTCCCACTCTAATGTTGGGTGTGCGGGGTGCCACTACTTATATTAGCATGGGGCGTGGTCACCGGGTGATGTCATCTGGAGGCCCCACCCCTTACAACATCACCACTCGGGTGTGATGGGGAGGTGACATCATAAGGGGTGGGGCCATTCATCAAACGAAGCAGGGCTTGTGCATCTGCAGTGTGAAGCTGCAAGCAGTCATAGCCGGTTTCCTAAAGTAAACATGCTGACTCCTGGACCTGAAGAAGGCCAAGCAGCCTGCTCGGGTGATGATGGCGCTGGATCCCTGGACATGCAAGTGTCATATTAAATACTGTAGCTGCTGACTTGATTTTTTTTGTTTCAGACCGAAGAACCGCTTTAAAGACTCTAAAAGGTACATAAAAATGGCTTTTGGTCTGCCAGTAATGCACACAGCTCCTAAGTCCTATTGCAAGCTGACAACACACAGTACAGGCAGTCCCGAGTTACGAACGACCTCAAATGCCGGGCACTTGTGCTCCATGCGGGTCCTGGATACCTTTCGAGCACTTCCGAAAACACATCCCACACTGCCGTACTATGCCCCAGATGACATCCCACATCCATGCACAGGTGGCATTTACACTTATGAACACAGTGTTCCGACCGGAAGTTACACTTACAAATGGAGTGTTGCGACTTACGCACAACTTCGACTTATGAACCGGTGCCAATCACACTGTGTTCATTCAAAAAAATGACCCCCTCCTCCTCCATCCTGAAACCAACCTCCCACCCCAGCAGCAGCTGGTGGGAGGGAAGGAGAAAGGAAAGCAAGCACTGCAGGGAAGGGCACCAGGGGTTAGTGAGGGGGCTCTATTACATGAAATCATGCATTTGTGCATTGTATTCCTCTGTGGCTCCCCTGCAACACCCAATGCCAGTGAGAGAGGGCAGATGAGAAGAAGCCAGCAGTTGCAGGGAAGTAAAAGTGTATCGGTGTTGCAGGTGGGAACGGTGCTGGGGGGCATTAGGGAGAATCAGAGCTGTCATTTTAGCCAAGGCAGGGTAAGTGGAAAGGGGATAGCAGGAGAATTTTCATGGAGAAATTTCAGAAGCAGCAGCAGGTGGGTCAACAGCTCTGATCAGTGGATTGTTAGCAATTATTCAGAGTAATTAATTTGCTCAGCAGTCTGCTGAACAGTTTTGTTATAGGCTCATGGTCCCTTCAGTGACTTATAGCAGAAGGGGGAATGCCAGGTCTGTACAGCGTACAGACTTGGCCAGCTAGAAGTGGTGACCTATCAGCAAAAGGGTGAAACAGTCTTCTACATACGCTGGTCATATATGGTTATGATGTAGATTTTCTTTTTAACATTCATAGAAAAATTATTCATCAGAATATTCTTTATGCCACCAAGTGAACTAATTTCATTTGAAATTTGACCTGCTACTGGAATGGAATCCCAGACTTATCAAACCGGTTTCATTACAAAATGTATGATTTTTCCCTGATGCAATTTGTTTGTTAAAATAAAAAACATATTCTGTTCTTTCAAATTTTCTCATCACTACAGACAACAATCATTGATTTGACCCCACTAAACATTAGAAAATTGAATGAACATCCAAAAATGAAAGATTTCAAAAGGAAGTTCTACTGGTGTATGACCAGCTTTAGTCCAACAATCTCTTCCACATCAATGTAACTTCCAGCAGTTACAGTATAAAGCGATGTTTATTGAGCTTTAACACCGGCTATGCTCGGGATTAGCAGACAAGTCAGCAAGCATTATTTGTGCCAGCTTTGCAATTCAGTGTGCTAACTACTGCAAAGCCACTTGTTCACCGCTATTGTGTGAGGTTCTTGCCAACTGACATAGCATTCTTTTTGTCCAATGTTTCTGACCATAAAAGGAAACAGTGCAGCTCTGACTTTTACACTGTAATTTCACATTCATCACGAGAAAATAGAACAGGCAAAAATAAATAGAACAGCGAGCACACCACACCATGTAGTACTTGTGCTTCTCTTTAAATTGTCAACAGCCCACCCAAAACTGGTATTTATTATAGGCGGATTTTTAACTCCTTAGTGATCTCCAAGTTAAATTTTCAGGTCTGCAGACCTGCCCTAGTAACAATCAGGACTTTCTTCTACACGGAGAACACACCAGGAGTGGAATCGCCTATTTTGTGACTTAAGACTCCAAACATGGCTTTGAACGTTTTACAACTGAAGTCTTCAAAAGATGTAAAAGGCAAATCAAGTATTGGGTTTCCTTTAATAACTGAAATTTCACTTTTGGGTGGACTAGCCCTTTAAGTGTTAAATGATTCACATGACCTTAAAGCAGAGCATAATATACAACACTGGTTTCATCATCTAAAAGAAATCCTGAATGAGGATGAGTGTCTGCAGCTATTAAGCCAAGAATGATTGATGCATCAAGTTATACATTCTGAAACTCAAGATTTTTCCTTCCAGCACAAAGAATCATCTACATATCCGTATCCAGCCAAAGAAGGTCTGATAATACAACTCCTAGGCCGCGTACACACGGGCGGACTGTTCGCTCAACTTTGTCCGCTGAACAGTGTTTCAGCGGACAGTCCGCCCGTGTGTGGGCTTTCAGCGGACAGTTTCAGCGGGCAGTTTGACGGACAAAGTCTTTCGGAAATTCCGAAAAACTGTCCGCTGAAACTTGGTTTGAGCGAACAGTCCGCCCGTGTGTAGGCTACTTTCGAAATGAGCAAACTGTTCCCGCTCGGAGGGAAGTCTGCTCATTTCGAACGCGTGTGCAGGTAGGCGGGGCCCGCGACGGAGACGTCGCGGGCTCCGCCGCCTGGAATGGACTTAAAGGGGAACCCCAACGCCGAAAAAATCGGCGTGGGGTCCCCCCAAAGTCCACAACAGACCCTTGTCCGAGCACGCTACCCGGCCGGCCAGGAAAGGGGGGCGAGCGAGCGCGCCCCCCCTCCTGAGCCGTACCAGGCCGCGTGCCCTCAACATGGGGGGTGCCTTGGGGAAGGGGGGGCCGCGCGGCCCCCCCACCCCAAAGCACCTTGTCCCCATGTTGATGAGGACAAGGGCCTCTTCCCGACAACCCTGGCCGTTGGTTGTCGGGGTCTGCGGGCGGGGGGCTTATTGGAATCCGGGAGCCCCCTTTAATAAGGGGGCCCCCGGATACCGGCCCCCCACCCTATGTGAATGAGTATGGGGTACAATGTACCCCTACCCATTCACCTGTGAAAAAAAGTACAAAAAAAAAACACAACACAGGGTTAAAATATTTTATTGCACAGCTCCGGGGGTCTTCCGTCTTCGGGGGTCTTCTCCAGACTCCTCCGCTATCTTCTTGTAGCTCTTTTGCTAGCGGAGGAGTCTGGCTTTCTTCCTCCCCGCCGCCGGCCTCTTCTCCCGACTTCGGGGGTCTTGTCCCCCTCTTCGGTTCTTCTACCGGGCCACCGCGCCTTCTTATAGCTCTTTTACAGGCGGTGGCCCGGTCTTCTGTCGCCGCCTTCCGTTCTTCTTCTCCAGGAGATGTTGACACGTCGCTCTCTCCGGCCGGAATGCCAGAGCCGCGCTGTGCTGCCACTTATATAGTGCCAATGGGGCGGTGTCACATGGTATATGTCACATGGGTTGGTCACATGGGTTGATGTCACATGGGGACTATGACATCGTAAGGGGGCGGGGTCACCATGTGACATCAACCCATGTGACCAACCCATGTGACATATACCATGTGACACCGCCCCATTGGCACTATATAAGTGGCCGCTCAGTGCGGCTCTGGCATTCCGGCCGGAGAGAGCGACGTGTCAACATCTCCTGGAGAAGAAGAAGAAGAAGAAGAAGAACAAGAACAAGAAGAAGAACGGAAGGCGGCGGCGACAGCGGCGACAGAAGACCGGGCCACCGCCTGTAAAAGAGCTATAAGAAGGCGCGGTGGCCCGGCAGAAGAATCGAAGAGGGGGACAAGACCCCCGAAGTCGGGAGAAGAGGCCGGCGGCGGGGAGGAAGAAAGCCGGACTCCTCCGCTAGCAAAAGAGCTACAAGAAGATAGCGGAGGAGTCCGGAGAAGACCCCCGAAGACGGAAGACCCCCGGAGCTGTGCAATAAAATATTTTAACCCTGTGTTGTGTTTTTTTTTTGTACTTTTTTTCACAGGTGAATGGGTAGGGGTACATTGTACCCCATACTCATTCACATAGGGTGGGGGGCCGGTATCCGGGGGCCCCCTTCTTAAAGGGGGCTCCCGGATTCCGATAAGCCCCCCGCCCGCAGACCCCGACAACCAACGGCCAGGGTTGTCGGGAAGAGGCCCTTGTCCTCATCAACATGGGGACAAGGTGCTTTGGGGTGGGGGGGCCGCGCGGCCCCCCCTTCCCCAAGGCACCCCCCATGTTGAGGGCACGCGGCCTGGTACGGCTCAGGAGGGGGGGCGCGCTCGCTCGCCCCCCCTTTCCTGGCCGGCCGGGTAGCGTGCTCGGACAAGGGTCTGTTGTGGACTTTGGGGGAACCCCCACGCCGATTTTTTTCGGCGTTGGGGTTCCCCTTTAAGTCCATTCCAGGCGGCGGTGCCCGCGACGTCTCCTTCGCGGGCCCCGCCTACCTGTACACGCGCTCGAAATGGGCGGACTTGCCTCCACCTTACGTGGGCGAGTCCGTTCATTTCAAAAGTTGAGCGAACTGTTTGGCAAACAGTTCGCTCAAACAGTCCGCTCGTGTGTGGGCAAGTCCGCTCATGCAAATTTTGAGCGGACTGTTGCGGCAACTGTTTGACGAACAAAGTTTCAGCGAACAGTCCCCGCGTGTGTACGCGGCCCTAGATTCATCCTCAGTCAGTAACTAAAATCAACCACCTGAGACTTTAGGTTAGCCATCATCTTCATATGAATGGAAATGTTTTCTAAATATTACTGCAAGATCATTTTTCATAGCAATAAAATATTCTGTAAAGCTGACTGCATTTAAACAGTTTTGATGCCACTCTTAGGAGGACTGGACACCGTTTGCACGCCAAGCATGCCAGGTTCATGATCCCACTGTAAATAGGAATTTTAAAGTGTCTATATACCCCAAGTACAGGGATATTGAACTAAAATTCATGGAGATCCACATCGCATGTTTGTGCCTTCCCATTACAGCCGCCTCATTTTATATCAGTGTCCTCACAAATTACAGTCCCCCACTTCACACTGGTTTCCCCTTCACAGTAGTGTCCATTGTTGCCTTGATCAATCCCCCCCTTTCACTCCTTCACCCCTCCACAGCACTGCCCCCCCCCCCATTTAGGTCACCCTTCCACAGCACTGCACCCCTACACCCTCCCCAACATCATTCCTCTTTACATCACATCTCCCTTCACTGCCAGCACTTGCCCACTCCCCCCCCCCCTCACAAAACTTGCCCCACTTTAAATCTCCCTCCCCTTCACATTTTCCCTACATCCCTTTACATCTACCCTCTCCACAGCACTTGCCACACCCCCCCCCTTCACATCACTCTCCCACCACAGCACTGCTCCCCTTTCTCATCCCCCCCCCCACAATAATGAGCTGTGCCCCTTCACACCTGCTCCCTCTTCAAATAACACCCCCCCTCCACAGCATCTTATCACCTGTTAATTATACTGGAAAGTTGACTTGTGCAGTTCCTGCTCCCGCCCTCTATCCAGTGTGGCTATGCCCCTGCTCTCTGTTCATTGCTATCTTGCCTCCTCCTCTGCCTTGAGAATGACAGCAGTAGAGACTGGGGGAAAGAAGCAACTCCTCAATGGCACAACCGTGGGTCCAGATGCGACATGGTCTGCCATTTAGTGATGCCTGCCCAAATAGAAGGTTTAAATTCGCTAATCGCTGTGTATCAGGCACTTGCCATTTTTTCATAAAATCCTGCTTTCATCTCATTAAATCCTGCTTTTATCTCATCAGCCTTTTGTTCATTTCAGTACTGCTGCTATCCACCAGCCCCTTCAGCCCCTTCCTGTCTACATACACATCATTGCTTAGGACCAGATTCCTGATGACCACAATACCACTACAACATGCGATCAAATGACAGCTTGTACTCCCACCTGAGTGCAGTTGACAGTAAAAAAAAAAAAAAAAAAACAGTACAATTAGGGCCGGTTCACACTGCAGGCGAGGCGAGGCGACTACGACTTGCCTCGCCGCGACCTGCCGCGACCTCAGCGGCAACTTGCAGATGACTTCTGTATAGAAGTCAATGTAAGTCGCCCCGAGGTCGCCCAAAAGTAGTACAGGAACCTTTTTTCTGAGTCGGAGCGACTCGAGTCGCTCCTCTCAGAACGGTTCCATTGTACAGAACGGGGGCGACTTGCGAGAGCGAGGCGAGGCGAGGCGAGTCGTGTCGCCTCGCATCGCCCGCTGTGTGAACCGGCTCTTAGGGGAAAGCAGTCACCCCATAAGAGGAGTTTGAACATAGACTTTCATGTGGGATTACATTTTTTTCCTTTCTTATTGAAAGTGGTATATTTGGAAATCCTAAAACCATTTTTGAAATAACATTAACTAAAAACGTATTTGAGATATTAGTGACTGGCTTTAGATCTACTTTAAGCTGTTGCTCATTATGTTTCTTAAAGTGGTGGTTAACCCACTAAGTAAAATTTACACCATCCTCACAGTTTATTAATGTAATCTGCTCCTGTGTCTGTAAGTTATATAAAAAAAATGCAGATATTGAACTGTTTTCAGAGCACCAATCGGCACTCACATGACCTGCCGACTCTCTCCTCTCTCCACCTGACCGCTGCAGCGGGCAGGGCCGAGGATCACTCGCTGACGTCAATCAGGAGGAGAGATCAGCGGATCATGTGAGCACTGATCGGCACTCTAAAAACATATATACAGCTGCATTTTTTTTAAGGCACAGACAGAGGATCAGATTACATTAATAAACAGAGAATATTGTAAAAACTGAACAGTACCGTATTTATCTGCGCATAACACGCACCCCAAGTTTAGGAGGGAAATTTAAGGAGAAAAAAAAACTTACATTTAAATGCCCATCAATGCAGCCTTATCAGTGTCCATCTGAAGCCTTGTCAGTGTCATTTGCAGCCTTGTCATGCAGCCTGTCCATCACTGCAGCCTGTCCGTCACTGCAGCCTGTCCGTCACTGCAGCCTGTCCGTCATCAGCGATGTCGGCTTTTATTTTTAAAAATGGCGCCACCGAGATGTCCTGTGTATCTTGGCGGCGCCCGGTAGTTTTTGGCCGCCTTCGGCCGTACTCGGTGGCTCTTGGCCGCCTTCGGGCCGTACTCGGCGTCTTTCGGCCCCCTTCGGCCGTACTCGGCGTCTTTCGGCCGCCTTCGGCCGTACTCGGCGTCTTTCGGCCGCCTTCGGCCGTACTCGGCGTCTTTCGGCCGCCTTCGGCCGTACTCGGCGTCTTTTGGCCGTACTCGGCGTCTTTCGGCCATACTTGGCGTCCTTCGGCCGCCATCGGCTGTATTCGGTGGCTCTTGACCACCTTCGGCCGCTCTCGGCCCTTCTCGGCGGTTTTCGGATGCCAAGAACGGCCGAAGGCGGGTGAAAGCCGCCGAGAACGACCGAAGGCGGGCAAAAGCCGCCGAGAAGGGCCAAAGGCGGGCAAAAGCCGCGAGAAGGGCCGAAGGCGGGCAAAAGCCGCGAGAAGGGCCGAAGGCGGGCAAAAGCCGCGAGAAGGGCCGAAGGCGGGCAAAAGCCGCGAGAAGGGCCGAAGGCGGGCAAAAGCCGCGAGAAGGGCCGAAGGCTGGCGAAAGCCACAAGAAGAGCCGAAGGCGGGCGAAAGCCGCGAGAAGGGCCGAAGGCGAGCGAAAGCCGCGAGAAGAAAATGGTCAGAAAATGATCAGAAATCGCGGAGGATCGGCGTATAACACACACCTGCGATTTTCCCAATTTTAAGGGGAAAAAAGTGAGTGTTATATGCCGATAAATAAGGTAATTTCAGCAGTAGGAGGGGAGGGGTTGGCACGGACACACAGCTGTCAGCTGGGGGTAGAGGAAGATACAGGACAGCAGAGAGGAGAGAGCAGGTGTCAGGGCTCAGCAGCCATGATAAACCGTAGTCAGTTTACAAAGGGGAGGGCAGAACAAGGCAGGATCAGCCAGGTATTTCAGGTGATACAGGGGGCAAAATGACACAGCACAAGCACTGTGCTGTATAACATGCTTTAAAGGAACAGGATCTTTTTTTTCCCCCCTAGGTTAACACTTTAAGTAGCTACCTAAATTCCTTCCGTCTTTGTTTTTTTTTTTTTTTGTTTGTTTTATGAACTTGTGTAGGGCTGGTTACACACTGGGACGGTGCGGGCGCCAGCGGCGCTATATTTAGTGTCGCTTTAACGGTGCTATTCGGCTGCTAGAGGGGCAGTTTTAACACTGCTAGCAGCCGAAAAAGGGTTAAAAATGCTCACAAATCGCCGCTGCAGCAGCGCTATGCCGGTAGTATAGCCGCACTGCCCCATTGATCTCAATGGACAGGAGCAGCGTATACACCACTCCTTCACCGCTCCAAAGATGCTGCTAGCAGGACTTTTTTTGGCATCCTGCCAGCACACCACTCCAGTGTGAAAGCCCTCTGGCTTTCACACTGGAAAGACAACAGCAGCTGTTTCAGGGTGCTATTTTTAGCACTGTAGCGCCTGCAAAGTGCCCCAGTGTGAAAGGGGTCTAAAGGATTTGCAGCACTAGAAGTCAATCAGATGTGCTTACAAAGAACATGCTGACAGAAGGAGAGGAGAATGGGATGACCTTATCATTATTCTACTATTCCTTCACTGTCCAATTAGGTTGGGCAGAAGCAAGTTCATCAGCCTATATTTTATAACTGTAGAAGAGGAAAGTAAGGTCATCAGCCAGGCTATGCAGTCTAGCAGTGCTGTATAAACCTCAGGACTGCCTGCAAAGAAATACAAATCATTTGGCAAACAGTACAACTACCAAATATGCATTGCAACTGTGCATTCAGCTGTTTGCCTTGAGTTTAGCTTTAATGAGGATTTCATGGTCTTACTGGTTGTTTTGGAGTGCTGTGAAAATATGATATTTATTGACATTACGCCTTTCCAAAAATAAAGGGAATAATCAACTGATAATTCTCAGAATCCATAGTTTACTTCCCGTGAGAGCTGCAATCTACTGTATTAATGCAACATATCAAAAATTTTAATTTTGATTGAAAGTGAACTGCAGTCAAATCAGAACTCAACAGTAAACAGACTGTATGATGTGGAATTGATTAATATTTACTACATTAGCCAGCTTGATCCAAAATTCAAACAAGAAAGTAGCACAGACAGGCCAACTGCCTGGTTACAGGGCAGAAACAGGAATGCAGAACTTGAGAAGATCCAAAAACAATAGCCATTTGCAAAGCATACATTTGTATCCTCTATGCCGTTATCTTTCCCATCTGAATTGCATGATTTCATTAGGCCTTATGCACACTGGATGTTTTTGCCATCACTCCTAGACAACTTTCCTTCTGGCAGCAGTGTTTTGGCAGGAAAAAAAAAGAGTGATGCTTGTAAATGCATGTAAAGGGTTTAGGTGCATCGAGCACTTGGGCGTTAACTTATTTTACTGGCCAAAATTATAATTTATTCTAGCCAATGAAATGAACATTGAAGCCTTAAACATACATTTAGGCATGTTAACACGTTTACATACATCAAGCGCTTTTTCTGCCAAAACGCTGCTGCCCCTGGATGCACTGGCAGCAGGTTTTTTTCTGCCTCTAAACATCTATGTGTGCATGGCCACATAGGCTAACATGCAGAGATGATTAAACACAGAAAAAAAAAGCCTCCTAAGAGCGGCGCCAAAACCATCCAGTGTGTATGAGGCCTTAAAGACAGAAAAGAGTATGTTGAGTAAAACAATATAAATACTTACCCGTTCCATGGAAATAGCAATCTCCCTACGATGGCCCCTGCCATAAGAAAAGAGATAGTCCACTTCTTCCATTGTTAACTTAGGCACATTACTGATCCCCAAATAACAGTCTTGGTCATTATTCTTACTGGTCACAATCTTGCCCTATAGAAAAAAATAGTCATTGAAGTAATAACGATGCAACTGTGTAAAAAGGTATTGCCCAGCTCCAGTAAAAATATTTTTTCCTTTAGTTTGGAAAACAATGTTCAATGACCATTTTTGAAATTTTTTATTGAACTGTATTTTCCTGTAACACCCAAAACCAATCTCTCAAACTGATTAGTTTTGGGCTAATCTTTTATATTCTTGTTGTGTCCCATGGGCCATGCATACTATAGTAAAATCCTCACTAAAGTGGAGACAAAATGGCACTTTTATGGAACAAGGGTGTGGAAACCAATCTAAATGAAAAGCTATAAATATTGTTTTTTTTTTTTTTTTTTTTTTAACTCATGGATGTGTACCATTATTGGGAGCAGATACAGGTCAGTGATGGGCTCACCGGTCATGATGATTGTGGGAACAACAATATGTTCAGACTGCAGAACAGTTGGCAAAGACACTACTAGGGGATCTACATAGATGGGCTACAAAGGTTATAGCTTTACATGAAGATCACTACCTAACCTCCGTGTTATATCTTACTTTTTTACTTACTAGGAGTGGTACATTTTGTTTCCTTTTCTCCAGGCAAATGGAGATAGGTGTTTTAATAGTCTTTTATTAAATAGCCACATGCAAAAACAGCTTCTAGGTTTTATTGTCAAAGTTTAAGCCCTGGTTCACATTGATGCTACTTTGGAATCATGCTACTTCACTTGAAGTAATGTGATTTCAAAGTAGCAGATCTGTGCGGTTTCAGATGCTACCTGAAAGACAGCTGTGGGGCTTGATGCACAGATGCCTATTGAACGTGCACCCGAAAATCGGCAAAGTCGGCATCGCACCACTTGGAATGGTGCCATTGCTACCAATAGGCTGCAACTTGTCATGCGATTTGACCTAACAATGTGAACAAGGGCTTATTGAACAAGCTGAAGTTATAAGCTGATTAGTTACTGTGCACAGCTGTCCCAGCATCTGTGTGCACCAGTTTTATTAAAACGCCCACTAAAATTCCGTGTAAAGACATCTTAAGCCCCATACACACTATCAGATTTTCTGTCGATTTTTTCCTTCAGATTTACGAAAACCATATGATATGAGGCCAAACCTTAGGAGTTTCAATTTGTATGCAATCAGGCAGGCCCTTACACTACATGGTTTTGGTAAATCTGAAGACAACAATCCCCAGAAAATCTGATAGTGTGTATGGGGCTATACACTGAAATTTGAAGTTTTATAGCGTCTTCCTGGTTTTAAAAAATGATATACACTCTAGGTCATTGTGTTTTACAATGTTTTGTTAGTCAGGTTTAATTCTCTAGCCATATGCCGACCAGCACACGGTGATGTACGTCGGCACAATGGCAAGACTGGGCAAATGATCATACAGGTATGTCCCCTTTAAATCGCGGCATTGTGGGCGCACACCTGCCGCATACTCTGTGACCGTGCCCGCGGGTCCCGCACACTCTGTGGCCGCAGGGGGCCGCAATCATGTCACGGAGCGGCAAAACAGGGAGATGCCTATGTAAACAAGACATTTCACTGTTCTGCCTAGCAACATGACAGAGATCTACTGGTCCCTATCATCAGGAACAGTGATCTCTGTCATGTTCTAGTAAGGCACTCCCACACAGTTAGAATCACTCCCTAGGACACACATAACCCCTTGATTGCCCCCTAGTGTCATTTACACAGTAATCAGCGCATTTTAATAGCACTGATTGCTGTATAAATGACAATGGTGCCAAAATAGTGTCAAAAGTGTCCGATGTGTCTGCCATAATGTCACAGTCACAATAAAAATCGCAGATAACCGCCATTACTAATAAAACAAAAGTAATAATAAAAATGTCAAATCTATCCCCTATTTTGTAGACACTATAATTTTCGTGCAAACCAATCAATATACGCTTATTGCAATTTTTTTTTTACCAAAAATATGTAGAATACATATCGGCCTAAACTGAGAAAGAAATTAGTTTTTTTTTAAATATTTTTTGGGGATATTTATTATAGCAAAAAGTAAAAAATATTGATTTTTTTTCAAAAATGTTGCCTTTTTTTTTGGTTATAGCGCAAACATTAAGAAGCGCAGAGGTGATCAAATACCAGCAGAAGAAAGCTCTATTTGTTGGAAAAAAGGACGTCAATTTTGTTTGGGTGCAATGTCGCATGACCGCACAATTGTCAGTTAAAGCGACGCGGTGCCGTATCACAAAAAGTGCTCTGGTCAGGAAGGGGGTAAATCCTTCCAGGGCTGAAGTGGTTAAAAAATAGTTTGAATAAACCATGAAACATTTTTACTGCCGTTGATTATGAAAGTAACAACAATTTTTAAGACACACTAAAATGTTTTCTTGGATTTTTGTAATTCCTTTGTGAAGTGGAAGCGTTTGATACCTGCCCTGGTAGAGGAGGGGTGGGAGGAAACTACTGAAACCTGCTTCCAGGATATTATCAGCACTTCCGACCAATATGTTCAGTTTAAGTTTATTCATCAGCTGCACTACACACCGGCTAGACTGGCTAGAATGGGTTTGAGAACTGAGGCCTTGTGTCCCAGATGTACTCACGATAATGCTGATCTATTTGATATGTTTTGGAGTTGTCCTGGACTAAATGTGTATTGGACGGACCTGTTTACATTCTTTGATGATCATCTTGCTCTCCCGGTGCCTCAAACCCCTGAGGTGGGGCTGCTGAGTATATTGAATGACTTTGTCCACAGGGCGTCAGAACGGACTCTTCTGCGTACCATTTTATTTTATGCACGTAAAGTGATCTTATTGCACTGGAAAGACAATGTTCCTCCCAAAATTCAATCACTGTATGGTATTATTAATGGTGAACTCCCTAAATTTAAAATAGTGTATAAACACAGAGCTTGCTTGAAAAAGTTTCATAAGGTGTGGCAACCATGGTTGGATGTTTCTGGATCATTTTGGGGGACGGTCCTGTCCTCGCAGGACCCCCTGGAGGGGGCTGCGGGGGTAGGGCCGGAGGTTTAGGCTTTGTGGATGGTGGTCCCGGGTATGGGGGGGGGGGAACGAAACGGGGTGGTAATTTGCTACTGTATGATCTTATATGGCAGCTATTTATGTTGAAATGATACTGCATAGGGGGACGGTGACAGGTGTGAGTGTGATGGGTGTGTGTGCGCGAATGTTGGCATGTCTGTTGTTGTGTCTTTGTTTTGTTGGGGTTTCTCTGTGTTTTTGCATATAATGGTAGCAGTTTGGTTTACTCCAACGAGGCGTCTTTATTGTTGCCTCTGTATTCACCTCTGGAGGGAGACTCCTTGACTTGTGTACTGTTTGCCTTATATGCTGTATGTATGTTGAAAAATATTTTAAAATAAACACCTTTTAAAAAAAAAATAATGTTTTCTTGGATCGAAGTGTTGTTGTGGATTAATTTGCCGATGTGTGTGGCTGGGCTTCTACATGGATATTATTCACGGACAGCCCTTATTATTTAAAAGGTCTCATTATTTAAGTTAAGGTGAGTGTAGTACTTATTGTGATTCCGCTGGTGGCTGCTTTTACATCTGTGATTTATATTTCTTATCAAACACTGTACTTTCTATTTTCTTGCTTCAGGATTTGCTCGGTGCATGGATATTTAGTTTTAGCAGCTTTATATAATCATCTTTTAGCATAGAATTTTCTTTTTTTTTTTGATTTGTTAATTTGTACTTAAAAGAGATGTCTCCATATAATGGATGCAGCACTTTATCCTGCTCTGATCTGTGATGCTTTTGGGGGGATGTTGTGGTACTAGCACGATCCTCCCTCCTGCTGTTGTTGGACCACGCTGCTCAGCAGGAGAGGAATTTCTAATGGGTTTTGAGCGGCACTTGTCTCTGACAGCAACCACGTACTTGACATATGCACCGTCACCACTCATGCAGTGGGCACACCAGCGTGACTGTCCTGTATATGTCTTTCCTGTGGAACACATACAGAGAGAATACACAAAATGGCAGCGGAAAGTAAGAAAACCCAATAGAGCTGTCGGGAGAGAGTGACAGCGGGATATGGGAGGAAGAAAAAATAAAACAGACAAAAAAGAGGTGGATGAGAAATAATGACAGTGGGAGGTGATGGGAATAAATAGAGGTGACAGGCAAGACTGACAGAAGGAGCCCAGAGGAAGATAAAATAGACAACAGGGGTTGGGTGAGTGAGAATGACACTGGAATGCAGGATGATTCATAAGAGGGCCAATTGAAAGCAGCAGAGCTGGGTTTGTCTCTGTGTGTCTGTGTAAATCCAGGAAGTGAACAGGCAGCAGCTTCAGCTGCCCATGGTTAAAATGGTTGCAGCCAAACTCAGTGGAGGGGGATTTCTGCAGCATATTTGGCAAGTACAGAATCACAGTATATATAAAATAATATGCAAAGCGGTTGGAGGGAAGCTTCAGAATGGCAACAATGTTTTTATTACAAACTATGTGAGCAGACTGCAGTTCCTCTTGAATTACTGGACTAGAAGGTACGTTTTAGTTAACATTAACCGCTTGCCGTCCAGCCGCCGTCATTTTACAGCGGCAGGTCGGCACAATCCTACGAACCGTCATAGCTATATGTCGGCTTGCGGGATTGGGATAGCAGAGGCGTGCACCCGCTACACAGAGGGGGAGCTGATGCTCGTGGCCGACAGTCGCAATGACCACCGGCCATGAGCGATCACAGGCATGAGAGGCAGAACAGGGACGAGTGTGTGTAAACACATAAATCCCTGTTCTGTGAGGCGTGACAGATAGTGAGTTCTTATTTCCCCGCTCAGTTAGAATCACTCCCTAGGACACACTTAACACCTTGATCGCCCCCTAGTGTTAACCCCTTCCCTGCCAGTGACATTTTTACAGTAATCAGTGCATTTTTATAACACTAATCGCTGTATAAATGCCAATGGTCCCAAAAACGTGTCAAAAGTGTCCAACGTGTCCGCCATAATGACGCAGTCCCGATAAAAAATGCAGATCAATGCCATTAGTAGTAAAAAATAATAATAAAAATGCTATAAATCTATCCCCTATTTTGTAGACGCTATAACTTTTGCGCAAACCAATCAGTATACACTTATTGCGATTTTTTTTTTTACCAAAAATAAGAATACATATCGGCTTAAACGGGAACATTTGTTTTTTTCAAAAAATGGGGATATTTATTATAGCAAAGAGTACAAAATATAGTGTTTTTTTGCCAATTATAACTTGTTGCTAGGGTGATTTTCTTGACTCTCATACAAGTTGTGAGGTTCAAGTTTGGCTCCAGAGGACGTTTTTGTTTTGTTTTTTCATATTTCAGCTTGTTTTTCTTTAACCTTATATGGTTTATTAACCCCCTAGATTTAACTCCGTTTTTAAACTTTTATTGTTCTTATAGCTTTTATGCTACCATCTGCAAGCATTTGTCTGAAATTTCCCCCCCCCCCTTATTTTATCTACAATGTCATATGCTTCAACTAATGGAAGACTATTTTTGCTCTTTTTACAATTATGGATTTCATCAAGATGTTGATTACTATTGTAAATCATGTTGCAATATGCGCTTGTATATATACTTATATGTAAATATAACCTATTGATACTTATTGTTTATGATGTTATTACTTTAAACTTTCTGAATCTTATAACTAAACCAATTAATTTCAGACATGTCCTTGCATACCTACTGTGCAGCTATGCTTCATTTAAAGTCCCAACATAAAATATTCTTTTTTTATATTGAACCAGGGATGGAGGTAGTTGAATTGTTATATTCAATGCCTCATTTAAAGTCCCAACTCTTCCCCTCCCCCTCTTTGTTTTTTTATTGTTCTTAGTCGGACACAGTGCTCAGTTCTATTTGCATGCCTCTTTAAAAAGGTCATATAAAAAGGCCATAATGAAATCTAGAAATAATCTACTACATACTAACAAAGCACATCATGATATTTATGACGAATTGAGGATCATTACCAGATTCAATCAACAACAAAACCAAATTAGGAAAATTGTTGAAAAATGTTGGCACATGTTGACACTAGATCCAACTTTAGGACAATTGGTCCCAAAAAAACCTCTATCAGCGATAAAATCACCAGCAGCGAGTTTAAAAACGAGTCGACCAGGGAACACTGCAAGTACAAAGGCACATTTATGTGCGGTACATGCAACTATTGCAAATACATGCTTACGTCAAAAAATCCGATACTTCCCAATGGAAGAACTTTTTATCCAAAGCATTTTGCAAATTGTCGTACTGCAGGAGTCATCTACCTGTTGCAGTGCTCGCGCACCTGCTTTTATGTAGGAAAAACGAAGTTAGAATTCTGGAGGAGGGCTTATAGGCATATCCGCAGTATGCAGATATGCAAGACGGACCTTCCCCTTGGACGCCATGCATCTCAGGTACATGGTGGCAAGTTCCCCAAGATAACATTTTTGATCTTGGATAGGATACATCTGGACTCAAGGGGAGGGGACTGGAATAAGACCCTCTTCCAGATGGAACGAAGGTGGATTTACCAACTCAATGCAACCATGCCCCCAGGCCTCAACGAGGCCATATGTTTCAAACCCTTTCTTGAAGGGTTTTCTTCAGGAGGGATGGAAAAGTGAACTAATATTTAATTGAATCATAAATAATTTTTCAGCTAGGAATTTTGGGTTAATTGTCCACAATAGATCCTCTCCTTTTTATTTATTTTTTGTTTTGATTAACCATATATACATTTATTGAGGGTAATTGTTGTCTTACTATGCAAAATGTTTTTTTGTAATTGTATTTCAGTTTGTTCTTAATGTAATTGAATATATCCCTTTTCCCATAGAAATGTCTCCATGGCTTTCATACTACCACCTAATGCGTGACAGATCTATTCTTTCTATACTGTATTATGCTTTTTGCATTTAAACACAACTATACCATACATATGACACCTAGCTTTTTATGTGGATCCTGTTTTTACAATTTGCCATACTCTATTATTTTTATAGGGGTTTCCTCGCCAGGCTTCAGTATGTTCAGGGGTTTGGCCCAGCGTGTAGGGCATGAGAAATAAACTGGTTTACCCCCTTTTTTGATGACACCAACCTCCAGTTTCTATTATATTTTTTTCTTTGTCTGCCTCGCCCATCTCAAGTTTGTCCACCTCGCCTATCACTGGCATACCTGTCATATGCGTGTTTTGTCTGCAATTTTGTTGATGAATGAAACTTTGAAAATTTCTTCACCTTTCACCATTATGTAAGTACGTATTACTGGAAACTGTATATGTGGATAAATGTTAAATTCAAAGTTAATTGATTATATATTTTATACTTTAGATGAATCCCTCCTTTTTCTGTACCCTTGAGGAAGGAATCTGGAAACGCATGTGGTTGTTTCATGTCTATAAAAAAAATTTTTTTTATAACGTTAAATATTTTTCTATTTTCATACTTTTTTGATATTGTTTAATATATGTTGCCTATAAAGTCCACTTAGGGGAAAAAAAAACCTTTTCTTTTGACACACTGCTCAGTAGTCGCTATTTACTGCCCATGTAAATATTTTTTTGCCATCTTCGGCTCTTTTGTCCCAATCTGTATTCATGGACCATGGCAAATTGGCAGCTGATCCAAAAAGATATGGCTGGCCCCTAGAGTTTGAGCTTAGCCAATATGGCCGCCAGCATCGTGTCCCAAAAGCTGTTTGGTTAGATAACTACATCAGAATGTGTTGTGTGTACATAAATACTAGAGGTGCACCAAAATCTGGACCACCAAAACATATCGGCCAAAAATTGTGTTTTTGCAGCATGCGGCCGTAAGAAAAAAAGGTGCCGAAAAGGGGGGCGGTCTGGCCAGGTGCCATAGATGTTATCCTGGCACGGCGAGCTCCCACTGTGTCACGGAGCTGGATTTAACAATTTAACAATGTCTTTCCTCCTAGACTGGCTCTTGTGATAGACGACACACTGATGCAATGACGGGAAATTAAATCAGTGTGTCAAAGGAGGGGGGGGATTTTGTTAAAGCGCCCACCCGGCAATTCAAATCTAGCTCTGTGACAAAGCGGGAGATCACGCTACCAAGCACTAGTGAGGCTGCATCTGATGGGCACTGGTGAGGCTGCATTTGATGGGTCATGATGAGGCTGCATTGACCTCTTTTTTCACATCTGCAGTCTCTGACCATCGCTTGTGTCATGTCTGCAGTCTCTGACCATCGCTTGTGTCATGTCTGCAGTCTCTGACCATCGCTTGTGTCATATCTGCAGTCTCTGACCATCGCTTGTGTCATGTCTGCAGTCTCTGACCATCTCTTGTATGAAGTCTGCAGTCTCTGACCATCGCTTGTGTCATGTCTGCAGTCTCTGATCATCTCTTGTATGAAGTCTGCAGTCTCTGACCATCGCTTGTGTCATGTCTGCAGTCTCTGACCATCGCTTGTGTCATGTCTGCAGTCTCTGACCATCGCTTGTATTATGTCTGCAGTCTCTGACCATCACTTGTATCATGTCTGCAGTCTCTGACCATCTCTTGTATGAAGTCTGCAGTCTCTGACCATCGCTTGTGTCATGTCTGCAGTCTCTGATCATCTCTTGTATGAAGTCTGCAGTCTCTGACCATCGCTTGTGTCATGTCTGCAGTCTCTGACCATCGCTTGTGTCATGTCTGCAGTCTCTGACCATCGCTTGTGTCATGTCTGCAGTCTCTGATCATCTCTTGTATGAAGTCTGCAGTCTCTGACCATCGCTTGTGTCATGTCTGCAGTCTCTGACCATCGCTTGTGTCATGTCTGCAGTCTCTGACCATCGCTTGTGTCATGTCTGCAGTCTCTGACCATCGCTTGTGTCATGTCTGCAGTCTCTGACCATCGCTTGTATTATGTCTGCAGTCTCTGACCATCACTTGTATCATGTCTGCAGTCTCTGACCATCTCTTGTATGAAGTCTGCAGTCTCTGACCATCGCTTGTGTCATGTCTGCAGTCTCTGATCATCTCTTGTATGAAGTCTGCAGTCTCTGACCATCGCTTGTGTCATGTCTGCAGTCTCTGACCATCGCTTGTGTCATGTCTGCAGTCTCTGACCATCGCTTGTGTCATGTCTGCAGTCTCTGACCATCGCTTGTGTCATGTCTGCAGTCTCTGATAATCTCCTGTATCATGTCTGCTAGAGGTGCACCAAATGGAAATTTGGCTAATACTGTTAGCAATGTGTTTACGTTTAAGAGATTGTAGACATGATACAAGAGATGGTTGGAGACTGTAGACTGCATTTTTCTTGAGCATTTCTTCCACTAAAGCTGCCAATAATGGCCAACAATAAATTCACATTAATTTAAATTGATAATGTGAATTAAAAAGTTGAATACAATTATATATAAAAATATAAATATTTTTTAAAAACTGTAATTTTCGGTTTTCAGCAAAGTGCATCCTGTATTTTTGGTTTTGGTACTAATACCTTGAATATCATCACTGATATACTCCTATACTCCTGGATGGCGTCCTATCAGATGGAGCTACAGCTGTGAAGGAATCATGCTAGCTAGGGTGATGATTTGTCTAAATTCCTGATTTTATCTTTCTTGTGCGAGTAGTATTCTTTTTAATAAATTGGGGAAGTTTAACACTATGAGTTTCTCCTTTATCTCTACATTCCCCTGTGGAGTGTTCTGGGGAATCCCTTATTTTGTGTCCTGGAGTGTGCCATCCATCTACCCCAGCAGGGATCTCTCCCAAAAAGGTGCAGCCAGGTCTCCATATCGGAGGTCTTACCTGTTGGAATGCAGTTTGCGAGTTGGGTGTGCACTCGGGTGTGGAGTGGTATACGTTTACACAAGAAGGCAATATACACATTTCAAGAATGGTCTTGCACTGATCACTTCTCATTTGGACTTATTTTGTACCGTGCACTTTATCCAAATGTTATCTTTTGATGAATTGATTTTCACATGATGTTTTTGTATACACTATTTTTATGGCATTGAGTTGCTTAAATAAATATATTACCCTAAGCAACCAATCAGAATACTGAACAATTATAATTATTTTACGGCAGGTTAAAAAAATACATCAGCGATTTTACTAATAGAAAGCAAACCCCTTGCTCCTTTGCATACTGTTCATAAGTATCAAACTGTGAAATTTATTTTTTAAAAGAAAGGAGAGCAAGTAGCTGAATTTACCTTAGTGGCAGCTTTTTGCAGTCTACTGTACAGTCTGCACTGCAGAGCTTACAGAGGGAGAAGACAAAGGGGCAAAACGAGACATTTCAATGTCCTGCAATGAAACTTCAATAGAGGATAAGGTCCCCTTACTGCTAAACAGGGCTGTGCTATGGGGCAGAGCTAGACCCAAACCGGGTGGGCAGAAATACAGTTCACCGCCAGGTAAAACAGTGCTTATAGGTATTATCAGTGGATCGAGCATTTTCTATGTAGTCCGGCTTTAAAACACCAACATACCTAACTCGTAACTAGGCAAATATGTAAACTGCCATTTTGTTACTGAAAGGTACAGGTGTGCAAATACAGCAAACACAGATTGTCCTGGTGTGAGACCAGCTCAGTTCTAAAGGTTGTTCAGAACTTCCAAATGTTTTATAAAAAACACTATCAACAATCACTTTCTTTAAATGTTTGTCCATTTCTATGGAGAAGGTGCTGGCTGTACAAATCCTTTTTCTGAGAAATATTTGACCACAAAAAAACTCAAAAGATGCTTTTAGCACAACCATCAGAAAGACATACTTGTTCCATGGCAATTGCTATCTGCATACGACGTCCTCTACCAAATGAAAACAGATGATCCACTTCTTCCATAGTCAGATTCGGAGCCTTGTTTGTCACCAGTATGCAGTCTTGCTCACTCTTCTTATTAATTACTTTCTTTCCCTGCAAAAGAGAAAAACATTGCAGTTACTAATATATACTAACTAAAAACAAGCAATCAATGACCAAGAAGGGGCAAGAACAGACTTAGAACGAAAGTAATGTGGACATGAGCGGAGCTTAACCACTTAACAACCGGCCCATAGCCGAATGACGGCTACAGGGTGGTTGTTTAACTCTGGGAGGCCGTCATATAACGTCTTCCCAGAATTCCGCTCTCACGCGCCCCCTGGGGCGCGCACTCGAGAACATCCGTGACCGCCGGATCACGGTAAACGGCCACTCATCGCGGCCGTTTAATACGTGATCGCTCCGTCAAATGACAGAGTGATCACTTGTAAACAAACCGGCGTCATGTTATGACGCTGGTTCCTCCCTCCCCCTCTCTGTACCGATCGGTACAGCGGAGGGGGAAGAGATCGGTGTCAGCAGCGCTGTGGGCTGCATCTGCAGTGCCCACATCACTGCTCACCGAAATTTAACCCCTCAATTCCCTGCCATTACTCTGCAATACCCTGCAATACTCTGCAGTACCAGCAAATACCCTGCAATACTCTGCAGTACCAGCAAATACCCTGCAATACTCTGCAGTACCAGCAAACACTCCGCCAATACTCTGCAACACCCGCCAATACTCCGCAACACCCGCCAATACTCCGCAACACCCGCCAATACTCTGCAATAAAATTCCAGCCAATACTCTGCTATACCCTGCCAATACTCTGCAATACCCTGCCATAAATTGCCATACTCAGAGATACCCTGCAATACCCAGCCATAGTCGGTGATACCTTGCAATACCCAGCCATAGTCGGTGATACCCTGCAATACCCAGCCATAGTCGGTGATACCTTGCAATAGCCAGCCATAGTCAGTGATACCCTGCAATACCCAGCCATAAACATCCCCCCCCTCCCGCCGCCCTCTGGTGCGTCTACCGACTCGCCAATACGATCAAAGCCAGAATCTTTTTTATTTTTTTATTTCAGGCTTTCCAGCCTAGAGGTGAGATGTAGGGTCTTATTGAGCCCATATCTCACTGTAAAGAGGACCTGTCATGTCATATTCCTATTACAAGGGATGTTTACATTCCTTGTAATAGGAATAAAAGTGATCAAAAAATTAATTTTTGGGGGAAAAAATGTCAAACTAAAATAAAGTAAAGTAAAATGAACAATAAAAAAAATAATTTTTTTTTTAAAGCGCCCCTGTCCCCATGTGCTCGCATGCAGAAGCGAACGCATACGCAAGTCCCGCCCACATATGAAAACGGTGTTCAAACCGCACATGTGAGGTATCGCTGTGAACGTTAGAGCAAGAGCAATAATTCTAGCCCTAGACCTCCTCTGTAACTCAAAACATATAACCAGTAAAAAAAAAAAAAATGAAAGCGTTGCCTATGGGGATTTTTAAGTAGCGACGTTTGGCGCCATTCCACGAGCGTGTGCAATTTTGAAGAGTGACATGTTGGGTATCTATTTACTCAGCATAACTTCATCTTTCACATTATGCAAAAATTGGGCTAACTTTACTGTATTTTTTTTTTTTTTTAAGCACAAAACAGTTTTTTCCCCAAAAAAAGCATTTGAAAAATTGCTGCGCAAATACCATGCGAGATAAAAAGCAACGACCACCATTGTATTCTCCAGGGTGTTTGCTAAAAAAAACATATATAATGTTTTGGGATTCTATGTAATTTTCTAGCAAATAAATGATGATTTTTACATGTAGGAGAGAAATGTCAGAATTGTTCTGGGTGCTCCAGAACGCCTGATGGCGCTCCCTGCATGTTGGGCCTCTGTATGTGGCCACGCTGTGTAAGTCTCACACATGTGATATTGCCGTACTCGGGAGTAATAGCAGAATGTGTTTTGGGGTGTAATTTGTGGTATGCATATGCTGTGTGTGAGAAATAAACTGATAATATGACAATTTTGTTAAAAAAAAAAAAAAGTAAAAAAAATCTTGATTTTTCAAAGAATTGTGGGAAAAAATTACAACTTTAAAAAAACTCATCATGCCTCTTACTAAATACATTGGAATGTCTTCTTTCCAAAAAGGGGTCATTTGGGGGGTATTTGTACTTTTCTGGCATGTTAGGGTCTCAAGAATTGAAATAGGCCGTCAGTACTTCAGGTGTGATCAATTTTCAGATATTGGCACCATAGCTTGTGGACTCTATAACTTTCACAAAGACCAAATAATATCCACCAATTTGTACTTATTTTTACCAAAGATATGTAGTAGTATAAATTTTGGCAAAAATTTATGAAGAAAAAATTACTAATCTGCTAAATTTTATAACAGAAACAAAGAAAAATAAAAAATTTTACAGAATTTTCGGTATTTTTTCTTTTATAGCACAAAAAATAAAAAACCGAGCGGTGATTAAATACCACCAAAAGAAAGCTCTATTTGTGTGAAAAAAAGGACAAAAATTTCATATAGGTCCAGTGTTGCATGACTGAGTAATTGTCATTCAAAATGTGAGAGCACCAAAAGCTGAAAATTGGTCTGGGTATTAAGGGTGTTTAAGTGCCCAGTGGTCAAGTGGTTAAATCATACAGGCAGAGATGGAATTTCTACTAATTTCTACTCATCCGCAAAGAAAGGGGAAAGTGGATTTCCTTTAAAGTGGACTTTATTAATAAAGAAAATAGGAAGAAGACACTAAAGTGGTTGTAAAGCCTTACATATACCCAGTAAAATGACTGGGTGGAGGGGGCAGAGAGCTGAAATAACACTCTGCAGAGATCAGTGAGATCTCTGTTAGCTGATTGGAACCTCCCCCGTCACCTTTCTGCTCTTGGTCTCCGGAAAACTTGTCAGATGTGACACCAGCAGACAGCAGAGGAACAAAGCAGTAGACACTTATGCCTCGTACACGGGGTCGGACTCTCCGACAGAAAATGTGCGATCGGATCGTGTTGTCGGAAAATCCGATCATGTGTGTGGGCTCCATCAGACTTTTTCCGTCTGAATTTCCGACACAGAGTTTGAGCACTGGATCTAAAATTTTCCGACAACAAAATCCGATTGTTTCAATTCCGATCGTGTGTAGACAATTCCAATGGACAAAGTGCCACACAAGCTCAGAGTAATAATAGTCCCATCGTACGTATTCTACGTCACCACGTTCAGAGCGGTCGGATTTTCCGACAACTTTATGCGACTGTGTGTATGCTAGACAAGTTTGGGCCAATATCCGTCGGAAAAAATCAGATGGATTTTGTTGTCGGAAAGTCCGACCGTGTTTACAGGGCATTAGTGTTCTTAATTACACAAATACACACTATAGAGGGATATGCGTTGTTCACATTTCATGTATGAGGTTTACAACCACTTTAAAATATTTTTTACACTAAAATCACAAAAGTCCCTCACCTCAGACCTCAAGCAGTGTCCCAGAATTGCAACACTACTCCTACATCCACCGTTTTTGTCCTGGCTTGTCAAATACACCACCTGGCGCCTACATGTCACTTCTTTCTCCTGTTCCACAATGCTGCCAAAGATCAGTCCAATCATATACATGACAACAGGTCATTGCACAGGCACATATTGGTTCATTGCCATTGAAAATAACTTCTGTAATTACTATGCACAAGTAAGCATGCAACGCTATGGTATAGTGCAATTGGCAAGGCTAGGGCCTAGGAACACTAAAATCCAACGCTGTGGGAAGGACTAATATTCTCTGTTTTTCTTAAAGCAGGGGTCTCAAACTGGTGGCCCTCCAGCTGTTGCAAAACTACAAGTACCATCATGCCTCTGCCTGTGGGAATCATACTTGTAATTGTCAGCCTTGCAATGCCACATGGGACTTGGAGTTTCAATACAGCTGGAAGGCCGCTGGTTTGAGACCCCTGTCTTAAAGGGGTGAAGGAGAAAACCTAAACATGCTTCCACAAACAGCATGCATCTATTAGCAATACAATAAAAGTTGTTTAACCTCAATTTGAAAAAAAAATTACTGCAGCTAACCTCAACTTTACTGTCCACGGTAACGGCAAGCTGCACTTCTTTTCCCACATGCACAGTTAATCTCTGCTCGTTTTCGCTGTCAGAGCTATTCCAATTCTCACTTACAACTCTTTTTTCCTACAACACCAAGAAAACAAAAAGTTAGGTTTATATTTTATTTGTCTTCCATTTCTAAAACATGGTAAATATACACAATTGATTGGAGTGACATGTAGCATCTATTTTTAGTGTGATTTAGGGTTAGAAATAGTGAGGTACCAATTCCAGAACTCTGCTTAGGAAAAGTTGCAGTCTTCTTGCAGTTACCTTGGCCAGCTGTAATACCTGGAAATTGCCTGGTTTGCTGGAAAAGTGAGTGAAAAGTGCAATTCCACTTCAGCAGGACAGTCCTGGATCCTGGGCTGTTCCAGGCAACTATGCTTGTTATTCTTTATAAGGGATGTGTCTCTCCACTAGAGGTCGACCGATATATCGGCCGGCCGATATATCGGCCGATATTTGCCGTTTTTTAAATAATCGGCATCGGCCGATTTGTGCTGATAAAAAGCCGATTTAGAACTACAGCGGGACTTTGAAATGACTTCTGTATAGAATGGTCTAAGTTGACTGAGTCGTCATAGCAACCCTTTCCTCCACTCTGGGCAGGCTGCCAAGGAAAGAACAGAAAGATACAATGTTTACACTTGAATGAATTAAGTCATCTCTGTGTGTAGAAGTTCTCAGTTTAACCATTTAAAGACTAAATCTTTTCTGACACTTGTTGCTTACAAGTAAAAATCCTGTATTTTCTGCCAGAAAATCACTTAGACCCCCCAAAAATTATATATATTTTTTTATGTCACACGGCATTTGCACAGAGGTCTTTCAAATGCATTTTTTTGGGAAAAAAATACACCATTTAAAAAATAAAAATAAAATAAAAACAGTAAAGTTAGCCCATTTTTTTTTTTTTTGTCCAAAAGTTTTGACTACCTATTTTTATTTAATATATATATTTTATCTAAATCATACATACAAGTAAACTGATTGGAGGTTTGTTTTGTTTAATAAATGTTTATGAAGACTGCTTTCACACTGGAGCGGGCAGGCGTTGATGGTAAAACGCAAGTTTTAGCGGCTCTTTACCATCATTTTAGCGGTACTATTTGGCTGCTAGTGGGGCACATATAACCCAGCTAGCGGCCAAGGAAGAGGTTAAATGCGCCCATGAAGCACCGCTGCCAAATCGCATTGCATGCGCTTCGGCAGTGGTGCCCATTCATATCAATGGGCAGGAGTGGTGGATGAGCGGTATACACCACTCCAAACGTGCTGCTTGCAGGACTTTTTTTTAAGATCCTGCTAGTGCATCGCCTCAGTGTGAAAGCACTCTGTCTTTCACACAGACTGCAGGGGAGCCATTTTACAGGCACTTTACAGGCGCTATTTTTAGCCCAAAAGCGCCTTAAAACGCCCCAGTGGGAAAGGTGTGTTAGATCAAGGGGGATTAAAAATAAATAAATAAATAAAATAAAATCGGCCTAACATATCGGCCCAAAAAAATCGGCATCATATATCGGCTATCGGCCGCCATGATTTCTAAATATCGGCATCGGCATCGGCCAGAGAAAAACCCATATCGGTCGACCTCTACTCTCCACTCGTAATTTGTTTTATTAGCTTTTGAATAAATTGTGGAAGGAAACACTACCCGCTTTTTATTAATTTTATTTGGTAGAAATCTCTGTCTCACAGGTTTCAGACTGATACAAGAAGGCAAAATCTCCCCAATTCCTGTCACATTAAGTGTGTGTCAGACAGAACAGAAAGGAAAATCCCCTAAATGGGTAAACAGGCAACACAAATGTATTTATTTATTTAATTTTTATAGTAGAAGCAGGAAGATTTAGAACCTCTGCCAGGATTTTATTCCTGTCATTGTTCATATGTGGGAGTTCTTTTTCTCACTTCCTGCTTAGGTGATGGGTATCAGACAGAAATGGAACACATGCAAGTTCCAACCTTTCATCATTCTATGTAAAACTAACATACCGATGACCCCACAATAAGGATAACACTTTTTCAAGGAAGGGAGTTTAATAAGGCCACTCATTAAAATGAGAAGAAAAGAGGTTTAATCTTTAACTACGTAGAGGGTACTTTACTGTAAGAGCGGTAGGGATGTGGAATTCCCTTCCCCGGATGGTGGTCTCAGCAAGGGACGTCAATAGTTTCAAAAAACTATTAGATAAGCACCTGAACGATCACAATATACAGGGATATACGATGTAATACTGACTTATAATCACACACATAGGTTGGACTTGATGGACTTGTGTCTTTTTTCAAACTCACTTACTATGTAACATTTTATTGGCATTGGGTGTAAAATCCTAATTTTAATTAAATGAAAAAACAAAACAAAAAGAAGAAAACAAGCACAAGAGACATTACTTACCTTCAGTGATATTTCCCTTGTGCTTCTTTCTTCAAGTTCTAGTAATCTTTTTCCTCTGATGCCCCCCCCCCCCCAAAAAAAAAGAAGATTCTGGGGATGCACGGCTTAACAGAACTGAGGAGCTGTCCAAGGCCTTCTTCAAGAGTGACCAACTATGCCTGCCCTTCTGCCCTTATCCACTCAGCTTCTCCAGTCATAGAGGCCAAACTAAAGCTTCTATGAATGAAACACGATCTATAAATGGAGGACAGGCAGATGAAAGGACTGTTTGTGTTTCATTCATAGAAGCTGTATAAATTGCTGAGCTAAACCCAGGCTTTAGATTTTAAAGTGCATTCGAAGGTAGACAAGTTCAGATGTATTTATTTTTTATCTTTTTGTATGACTTGGCAATAAGACCAGGGTGAATTGACCCAGAAAAACTCTGATTTATTCCATTTTTCTTCTACGAAGACAACACTATCACCATCTTACACTCACACTACACATTTATCTCAGGCTCTCTCCCCTTTATTGTTACTTTTTCTGGCAACATACTTAAAAAAAATCCTATGCTAGTTGTTGCTACTGTATCTAATCTACCGAGACAAATGCTCTTCCAAAAAGAAGGCAATTATTTATTGAGTTTGAGATAACTATAAAAGGATATTCATTGCTGTATTTATCACTCAAATGTCATGATGGGACATTGCTAGACAGCCCAGGGAATGCCACTGTCACAGGATATTTAGTATTTGGCTGCCTCTGTTCAGTGAGCTTTTTTTTAGCAGCACCGTGAAGAAAATCCATGTCAAATATTAATCTTTGAAAGAAAAAAGAAATTTGCATATATTTTCTGGCTGAAGAGGATGAAGCAAGGCTCAGGCCCTGCACCAAATAAGGCTTTGGAGGTCACATAAGGCCTGATGTATCTGCATTCTTGAGAACAGATATCCACTTTAATTGTTACCAATGTTTCATGTGTTTTGAAAAGCCTTACAAGATGATCCTTCTTTAAAGACCTATATTAAGCAAGAGAGCAAACATTTTACTGTTAACTAGGAGAATTATATATGCCAACCTACACCATATGTCTCAAATATAAGACATTAGAATGGAAGGCCTATGGAGGTTACCAAAAAAATACAAGGGTGACACAAGCCAACAGAAAGTGCATTGAGGACCTGCATTATTCACCTCAAGGCCTTTTTTAATTTTTGAACAATTAATTTCTACATAAAGTCAGTCATAGGAACACAAGCTGGTTCAAATCAATTTCAAATGTAAACTGACAGGAGCCGTTATAGATATTCTGTGTCACCACTGACATGTATAGGTTTCTCAGAGATGCAGATTCAGGCAGTGTCTTGTCTTCATCAGAAATACCGGCCTGGAGGAGTACATTTGGCTCTGTGATGTACCCAAGTCATAGCTCCCAAAGTGTCTCTCAGACCTTTTTTTGACAGTCTTCTAATCCCTATGTAATTTTAATACATAGGGATTAGAAGAATGTGACATACCAAGACAAAATGCAAAAGGACAAAACAATGTACAATAGTCAGAGTACGTGCCTAAGAACAGCATATTCGTCCAGGGCAGATAAAGAACATCAGAGACAGAGCTCTTTCTCTAATAACTGACAGTTCTCTCCCTTTCATATTTAAATATACCATAGCTCCCATATCCAACAATTCATATCAGTCCGTCTGAGGCAAACCACAATGTATTATCCGCAATTAAAGTTATGTTGATCAGACCTTCAGCTTACCTGTAAAATCATTTTTTTGGAGTACATCACGGGACACAGAGCCATAGTAGTAACTATATGCGTATATAGGCACCTTCAGGTGATGGACATTGGCACACCCAAGACAGGAAGTTCACTCCCTATATAACCCCTCCTCTTACCAGGAGTACCTCAGTTTTTGTAACAAAGCAATATACACGAATCCCAAAAGAGGGGAGGGACCTCTGTGTCCCATGATGTACTCCAAGAAAGGGATTTTACAGGTAAGCTGTTATAAAAATCCTATTTTCTTTATCATACATCACCGCACACAGAGCCATAGTAGTAACTATATGGGACGTCCCATAGAAATGCTACTTGAGCGGAGGGAGACACAACCCACAGGGCTCCCACAGACTTGAGGACCTATACTGCTGCCTGCAGCACACTGCGCCCAAAGGCAATTTCCTCATGCTTTTTTACATCAACCTGATAAAACCTGGTGAATGTATGTACTGAAGATCAAGCTGCGGCCTTACCAATCTGAGTCATGGAGGCCTGGTGATGCACTGCCCAAGAAGTGCTAACTGCTCTGGTAGAGTGCGCCTTGACTTGAAAAGACGGAATCTTACCTTTTAATCCATAGGCCTGAATTATAACTTGCCAAATCCATTTAGAAATAGTGAATTTCGACACTGCCTATCCTTCCCTAGGACCTTCTGGCAGCACAAATCAGTCTTCCGGATCTGAGCAGTCGTCTTTAAATAGACCTTGAATGCTCTTGCCACATCAAGATAATGTAGTGGCTTTTCTCCCCTAGAACATGGTTTTGAAAAAAACAATGGTAGGACAATATCTTGGTTCGGGTGAAAACCTGAGACCACCTTAGGCAGAAAACTAGGACGAGGATGCAAAAACGACCCTGTCCTCGTGAATAATTAAATATGGCTCTTTCCAAGAAAGAGCCACTAATTCCGAAACCCTCCTTGCTGAGGATATAACAACCAGGAACACCAATTTCCTTGTCTGAATGAATAAGGGGGTATGCTGTGCTGGTTCAAAGGGCTGTTTTTGCAACACTGACAAGACTAAGTTCAAGTCCCAAGGGTTTAAAGGCGATCTAACTGGAGGATTAAGCCGCATCACCACTTGCATAAAAACCCAGACCAAAGAATGCGAAGCAAGCCATCTTTGAAATAAGATCAATAAAACAGAGACTTGGCCCTTCATAGTACTCCAAGCCAGCTTCATCTCTACCCCCAATTCTGGAAAGTAGAGCTTCATGCTAAATCGTATATAGAATCGTGGTCTCCAGCCTGGATTACCATGATTTTTTCGGATGTCCCCGGGATGTAGCCTAAACCGGAGGAGAAGCCTTTGGAACCAACGTGGAATGCAAATACATAGTTACATAGTAGGCGAGGTTTAAAAAAAGTCCAACCCATGTATGATTATATGTCAGTATTACATTGTATATCCATGTATGTTGCAGTCATTCAGGTGCTTATCTAATAGTTTCTTGAAACTATCGATGCTTCCTGATGAGAACATCGCCTGTGGAAGGGAATTCCACATCCTTGCTCTCTTACAGTAAAGAACACTCTTTGTAGTTTACTGTTAAACCTCTTTTCTTCTCATTTTAATGAGTGGCCACGAGTCTTCTTAAACTCCCTTCTGCGAAAATTTTTTATCCCTATTGTGGGGTCACCAGTATGGTATTTGTATATTAAAATCATATCCCCTCTCAAGCATTTCTCCTCCAGAGAGAATAATTTCAGTGCTCGCAACCTTTCCTCATAACAAATATCCTCCAGACCCTTTATTAGCTTTGTTGCCCTTCTTTGTACTCGTTTCATTTACAGTACATCCTCCCCGAGGACCGATGCCCAGAACTGGACAGCATACTCTAGGTGCGGCTAGACCAGAGTCTTGTAGAGTGGGAGAATTATCGTTTTATCTCTGGAGTTGATCCCCTTTTTAATGCATGCCAATATTCTGTTTGCATTGTTAGCAGCAGCTTGGCATTGCATGCCATTGCTGAGCCTATCATCTACTAGGACCCCCCAGGTCCTTTTCCATCCTAGATTCCCCCAGAGGTTCTCCCCCCCAGTGTATAGATTGCCTTCATATTTTTGCCACCTAAATGCATTTACATTTTTCTCCATTAAACCTCATTTGCCATGTAGTTGCCCACCCTATTAATTTGTTCAGATCTTCTTGCAAGGTTTCCACATCCTGTGGAGAAGTCAGTGCCCTGCTTAGCTTAGTATCGTCCACAAATACAAAGAGTGAACTGTTTATCCCATCCTCCAGGTTGTTTATGAACAAATTAAATAGGATTGGTCCCAGCACAGAACCCTGGGGGACCCCACTACCCACCCCTGACCATTCCGAGTACTCTCCATTTATCACCACCCTCTGAACTCGCCCTTGTAGCCAGTTTTCAATACAGGTACTCACCCTATGGTCCATGCCAACGAACCTTATTTTGTACAGTAAACGTTTATGGGGAACTATGTCAAATGCTTTTTGCAAAATCCAGATGTACCACGTCCACGGGCCTTTCCTTTATCTAGATGGCAACTCACCTCCTCATAGAATGTTAATAGATTGGTTTGGCAAGAACGATTCTTCATGAATCCATACTGATTACTGTTAATGATAGCGTTCTCATTACTAAAATCTTGTATATAGTCCCTTATCATCCCCTCCAAGAGTTTACATACTATTGATGTTAGGCTAACTGGTCTGTAATCCCATGTATTTTGGGTCTTTTATAAATATTGGTGCTACGCTTTTCTCCAATCAGCTGGTACCATTTCAGTCAGTAGACTGTCAGTAAAAATTAGGAACACTTGTCTGGCAATTACTTGACTGAGTTCCCTAAGTACTCTTGGGTGCAAGCCTTCTGGTCCTGGTGATTTATCAATGTTAAGTTTCCCAAGTCTGATTTTAATTCTGCCCTCTGTTAACCATGGAGGTGCTTCCTGTGATGTGTCATGAGGATAAACACTGTAGTTTTGGTTACTGAAGCCCCCCCGATTCCCTCATGAAGACTGAGGAGAAGAATAAATTCAATACCTTCACCATCTCCCCATCCTTTGTAACCAGATGTCGTTCCTCATTCTTTATGGGGCCAATATGGTCTGTCCTCCCTTTTTTACTGTTTACATACTTAAAGAATTTCTTGGTATTTTTTTTGCTCTCCTCCGCTATGCGTCTTTCATGTTCTATCTTAGCCGTCCTTATTGCACCCTTACATTTCCTGTTGCCTTCTTTATAAAGTCTGAATGCTGATGATCCCTCAAACTTGTATTTGTGTGATTTATACTGAAGTCAATTGACCTGTGATTGCTGTTTTTACCTAAATTTCCCCGTATTTCCACATCCGTGATCAGGCATGTATTGTTGGTAATCAGTAGATCCAGTAACGCTTTATTTCTAGTTATTTTTAGTTTGTGCGTCTACCATCTGACCCATAGAATTGTCCTGCAAGACATTTAGGAACTGGCGAGCCTTAGATGAATGCGTGGTTCCCTCCGCCCAGTCTATGTCTGGATAGTTAACATCCCCCATAATGATAACACTTATAGCATACTCCCAGTATTATTTTTCCCTTAGCTTCATCCTTTGGAGCTCTACCCATAATGATTCCACCTCCTCTCTAGCTCCCTTAGTGATGTCATCTCTCACATTCACCTGTACGTTATTCTTGATATATAGGCATACCCCTCCCCCCTTTTTAACCTCTCTATCCTTGCGATAAAGGGTAGACCCTTGAATGTTTGCCAACCAATCATGAAAGCTGTTGAACCAGGTCTCAAATTCCCACAAAATCCAAATCCCCCTCATACAACAGTATCTCTAGTTCATCCATCTTGTCCACCAGGCTCCTGGCATTGGTGAACATGCCATATAGATTAGACCGGTCACATATTATCCTGATATTGGGTGTTCCGAGATTGCAACTAGGATTTGCTGATATACTTACCTTGGGTTTATGTGCTTTGGTCAGCCTACCACTAATGCCCCCAATACTATCCTCTGGAATAGGTTCCGCGCTGACTATCTTTAACTCTGGACCATCCCCATCACCTAGTTTAAAATGGCGCCAATATCGGAACAGATGTCAGCAACAGGAGCTGACCTCAGCAGAGCAGAGAGAATGATGCGCAGCGGTAGATGCCTGGGTGTGGGCGGTACCACGTTTATTCATCGGAGACCCCGGCCGAGAAGCACTGCAGTGATTGCGCAGTGTGGAGTTTGTGCACCAGCATTGATTTGATGGATTTTTCCAACACAAATTGTAAGCTTATCATATATTATGACTGCTTGTTTGGACTATCCAGAAAGCCCATGACATATAGCCTTATGTCACTATGCTGCACCACCCACAGATCTACATTTTAAAATGGTTCATCAAAAAAACAAAAATCTGGTAAATCTAAAGCTTGGACCCTTTTGTTCCAAGCAGACAGGATACCGTTTTGCAGCAGTCTGGAATGGAACTGGGCATAGGGAACTGTTTTGAATGAAGCCACCATCTTTCCTAACAACTTCATACAAAGGCAAATGGAGGGATCTCTCTTCGACCTGACCATCTTGCACCAGCTCTCGTATGGCGTTGATCTTTGCCTGAAGCAAAAACACCTTATCTGAGTTATGTCTATGATCAGACCTAAGTACTCCAGCCTTTTTAGTGGTTACAAGGAAGACTTGTCTAGGTTGAGAATCCAACCTAAATTTTCCAGGTATTTGGTTGTAATGCGCATGCTCTGCTCCAAGTGGGCCACCGACCGGTCTATTAGCAATAGATCATCCAGGTACGCCAAGACTGTTATGCCCTGCAACCCTAGCCTGGCTATAGGTGGAGCCAGAATCTTTGTAAATACCCAGGGTGCTGTAGCAAGCCCGAAGGGCAAGGCTAAAAACTGAAAATTATGCTGTTCTACCTGAAAGCCACAGAAACCTTTGGTGAGCAGGAAATATAGGAACATGCAGATATGCATCCCTGATGTCGATGGACACCAGAAGTTCCCCTCCTTGTCAGATAAAAAGCACAGACCTAATAGACTCCATGCGAAAAGAGCGGACCTTCAGGAACCCATTTTCTGATTTTTGAGATCTAGAATGGGTCGGAGATCTCCATTCGGTTTTTGTACCGTGAAGAGGTTTGAATAGAACCCCAAACCTTGCTCTTCTATGGGGATTTGCAAGATCACCCCTTGAGCCAGCAATCGGTCCAATGCCCGAAACATAGATTGTCTATTCCCTAGATCTTTGGGAATGTTTGACCTCAGAAAACGAGCCGGTGGAAACTCTCCAAACTCCAGTTTACAGCTATTGTGGAGACGACCCATCTGTCTTAAGGCCCATACACACGATCAGACTTTTTGACAACAAACATGCAAATTAGCTGTTTTGGAGCAACATCCGACTGTGTGTACGCTCCATCGGACAAACTTTTTTGGTTTTCATCGGACTTTTGTTGGCTGTGCGAACGGACAAACTTTCTGGCAACAAAAGTCCGATGGAGCAAAGTCTGATTGTGTGTACAGAAAACCATAGGACTTTTGTACAAAGTACAAACAGGCATGCTCAGAACCAATGCAAAAGATCAGACAACAATACAGAAGTTGACCAAAGGTGGCGGTAAAGAGCAGAAAAACCACATGATTTGGTGAAAGTTGGCTGAAAAAGTCCTGCTGTGTGTATGCAATACAAGTTCAGGGCCGATGCCCTTTGTACAAAAATCCAAGGGAAAGTTTGTACAAAGTCCTATCGTGTGTATGAGGCATTACATTTCCTCCTGCCAGACTTCTGAGAACTGCAGAAGTCTTCCCCCCACCTCTGCGAGTGGGGGCACCCCTCCATAATGAGGCTTTAGAATTCTATTTTGCAGTATGCTGTCCCCAGGACTTCTTTTGTGCCTGGGCCTGACCCTGAGGCTTTCCTCTAGACTCTGATGGCGGAGGCCATCGTGAATGCCTAGAGGCAGATGCCCCTGGCCCTGGAGAAAGAGTCTGCTTAAATAAACGGCGTTTATTCCTTCTTTTGACTGGCAAATGAGTACCTTTCTCACTTGAAATCCTTTGGATGTATTTGTCCAAATCATCCCCATGAAAAGGAAAACCAGTCAGGAGACTTTTGCATGGTGCTTCAACTGACCAATCCTATAACCGCAGGATCATGCGCACCAGCACAAGTGCCAAACGCATACAAAGCCTGCGGAGGTTTTAAGGAACCCAAGGGAGAAACAGAACTTTCAGCTGACTCAGTTAGGGGCAGCTTGAAAGTGGAACAAACCATCTCTGTAAGAGATTGTACCAGCAATTTCTGAGATTGAGAGGCTGAAAAGGGTTCTTGTCCCGTTGATTCCTCAGAAAAGAAAGTCATTGGATTGTCTTTCCTCCTGATCCCCCGAAGTTAATACCTCAACCTGCACCCACTGTTCCCTTGATAAAGGGTCTAAGGTGGGAGAGGCGGATCTACCATGTTTCCTCTCCCTTTGGATGGAGGATGAGATTAAAGCCGATAGCCCCAGCAGGGCAGAGGAAAAAGCATCTTCAGTTACGTAAACAGTGGCTGAGATGCCAGCAGCAACTCCCATCGCTCCCACTGGCTCACCCTGGCTAGTCACTTCTGGTACTTCAGAAGAAGATGACAATGTGGAGGCATGAGTAGAATCCTTAGTGCCTGGGGGGTGATACTTTAGGTACCTTTTTTGAGGTGTCAGAGGTGTTTGCACTGGCCTTTTTGGGAGGCATAGTCCTAAGCACAAATGCAGAGAAATAAATGCACCACTTGTTGAACTATAGTCTAGTAAATAAAAAATGCTGCTAATAAAGTTCAGCCTGATGCTGAGTGAAATGTGTTCCCTTTGGGAATGCCTGTATCATCCCTCTTACATGCTCCCACCACTCCTGTGCCTTGCCTGCCCGGCTCTAAGCTGCAAACTGACAGAGGTCTGCTTTCTGAGCTCTGCGCCTGCGTTGTGTAAATCACGTGGACATTGTTTTCCCTAAACGGCGCAGTTCTAAGCCACGCCCCCTCTGTCCTCTAACATGCCCCTCCATTATTTAAAAATTTCCCAATTCCCATGCGCGCCGCCATTCAGATCTGCCTTTCAGCAGATTCCATGTGAGGTAGGGGGAGGACTAAGAGGGATACTAAGGAGGAAAAAACATATGGAAAGCTGCCACAACCCCCAGACGGGGGGGGGGCAGGGGGGCACAAACAGGCTGTTGTAGCCTCCAACCCCTTCTTCCCTTTCCAGGGGGGAGAAGCTGCAGTAAGGTTTACCCACTTGCTAACTTTCCCTATAGGACTCCCCCCTCCCCCCCCATAAATTGCTCCTGATGGCTGAGACCCAACATACTGTCTGCTTCTGACACAGAGTTAGCTGAGAAGCAACGTAATAAGGTATGTGCGTTTACACCCTCTAGTTGAGATTTTAGGCATTACAACATTCCACTCACAGAAGAAAATCCTATGCAGATTTTTTACAGTTCCTAGGCTTCTTCACTTACCTTATCCCCGCCGCAGGATTCTGCTGTTATCAGACAGATCCAATCTTCACCCATCACGGCGGGATATGTTTAACAAACCTTCAAGGATCTGGTCCCTTTTTAATGGGGTTCCACTCCCTTGGACCCGTATAGCACCCAACCAGGAAAACTTTATGGTAATGTGAGCATGACCAAAGCATTGGGTCGCAGGGTCCAGCCCTCCAAAGAGAGGCATTACAGGCAAAAACTCGTTCTTCCTATACAAGGCTCAGGTACCCTCCACTTTGGCCTCAGTGGCACTTTGGATGTATCCGGTTTGTACAGGCTGGTTTCAATCCAAAGAAAAGGATCCTGCCAGCAAAACTCACCTAGAGCACATTTTTAACTGTGACCAACACCTTAGACACTTGCGAAAAACTTGAGGTACTCCTGGTAAGAGGAGGGATTATATAGGGAGTGAACGTCCTGTCTTGGGTGTGCCAGTGTCCATCACCTGAAGGTGCCTATATACACATATAGTTACTACTATGGCTCTGTGTCCTGCGATGTATGATAAAGAAAACAAAATTGTATGAGTGCATACTAGATGCCTTTGCCAACTTTTGAGCTTTATGAGCTTTAACAGCCAAATCGTATTGCCAGAGTTCTCCCACCTAAGTAAATATGGGTGCTGACTCCTCCTGAGTCTATATGTGCTGTAATAGAAAACTAAGGCACAATTACAATATTTGTTCCTGGTGGCAAGACTGTGGTATAGAGATTTAATAAAACAGTACTTGAGAAGTATATGCAGTTGTTGGATACTTCAACACACAAACATCTACCCCAAAATGTAGAGTAACACATTATTACCTTTTTGGAAATAAAAAAGTCAGGGGTAAACATATGTCCAATATACAGGCAGTGACTGAGTTACACACTGTATATCCCACTTACATATGACTCATATTTACAAACAGAGGGAGACAACAGGTGGAGTGAGAGAAAATCTAACCCTAGGAAGGGAAATTCACTCCTGTAAGGGTTATCACGGTAAAAAGGTCTCCACACTGAAGATTTATCACCAATCCTTGTTTCTACCACACATTTTTTTTTTGAAATTCTAATGGTCATAGTGAAGTGAAATCTTCTGAACAGGGGCTCAAACAGCACAACAAATGTTACAGGGGTTTTAGCCCTTTACTATGCTGTCCAAAAAAAAAATATATATATATGTATATTTTTTTTGGCTAGAGTTACATTTAAAAAATGTACCCATTCCAACTTACTATACATACAAATTCATGTTAAGATCAAACCTATAGAAAATATCATGTTTGTAACCCGGGGACTGTCTATTACTTTAGAGGATTACCACATTTACATTCAGTAGACATTGCAGGTATCTCATTTACTACGCTATACTTCTCTACAGGTAATCTGATAGCAAGAAGTGAATTAGTCTTACATTAGGAGCCTTCGTGATCGTGATTGTGAGGTTGTCTTGCTTAGCCCGGCGAGAAGTAATTGTCTTGCCTTGTTTCTCAGCATTCCGTTTGTCTTCTTCAATTTCCTGTGTCAAGAAAATCTTATCATCTAAAAATGTATTATACTACTGGGAAATGCAGTTGCACATCATCTAGTTGGATGCTAGCAAATACTTGTATTCAAAAGTCATAGATCAGGTGAAAATTCCTTGTTCAATATTTGTTTTTAAAGTGAAAACTAAACAGCCAAACTGTGAATCAATTCTTTTGCATGGCTGAAAGTTATGAGCATTTTCAACTTACAAAGATAGAAATAAAACCTACCATACTTTCAGGCATAATAAGCGTAATGTGAAAAGCAGCTTTCCAGTTAAGGGTTACTACACTTTGCACGACCAGGGTTAATCATTCAATGTGATTCTGTGTATAGTTAATATTAATAGTATTTCACATTTTTGCTTGTATTTAAAGATACTACAACAGAAGCCAAATAGGTTAGTCAAAAGAACACATAAAACATGAAACTCTTCTATATTTAGCCCTTACCCACACAGGTGGCTAGTAGAACTCATGCACCCATATACAAACTTGTGACAACTTCTTGTTTCTGGGAAAATATCAAAATGTTTGGTGGCAGAATATTTTTAAAGTGGGCACTGCTGTAAAGCGATGGAGAAGCTATTTGTATACATAATGCATCTAGTTGAAGCTGACCACCATGCAAATCACAAACATCTTTCAGCTTCCCCTTAGCAAAATATGTCATTATAGGTCTGAAATCTAGTGTGCGTGGGGGGGGATGTCTGGGGATCCTATATGGCTTTTCAGAGCTTACAGGATGAAAAAGGACATTTGCTGCTGATGGAAAAGTGAAGCAGAGTTTGGTCAGGATGGGTGGTGTTGGTGATGGAGATACAGCGAAGATACAGCAGTGCTGACCTGTGAAAAGAACTACAAGCATTGGTGGGGTGACCAGTCACACTGCTCATAGGAAGCAGGCAAATGGTAACTGATCATTTGGAAAGTAAGATGGGCTATCTTTAGTGGCATCAGGGTGACTTCGGATGAAGATTCCATAGCACTGGCAGAACAATAATAAGCATGACATTCTCCAAGGTGGGCACTATTCTGCTTCAGCAATGGTTCTTCTTCATGCCTGAAGTTAAGCTTTAAGAATTTTTTTTTCTAGGGTCTCATTTTGCCTAATGGAACAATAAGAAATTCTAATGCAGAGTCAGCCTTATCTAGAATAATGGCCTGCTTGTCAGATACTGGACACTAGAAGCAACGTTCTGATAACATTCATTGTAATGGAGTTGGCCAGGCTGGCTGCTTTATAGAGCCAAGCACCACCCAATATTAGGCTAACTATCCGATATTGCTGTAATTATTGTGGCACCAGGATGTTGTCATTTACAGGGTACAGTGTGCTGACAGGAAATACATGATTTCGATTTTTTTTATGCCATACAAAAATATTTTTTTTTGGTTTTTGAAAATATAAGTCTTCAGAAAAATTTTCACAGATTTGGTAATAACTTACTTCATATCGACGGACAAGGGCTTCATTCTTCTTTCTTAAAGCTTTTATCTTTTTTTCCAATTCAGCATCTTTCAGCTCTTTTTTTCTGATTTCCCCATCAGATAGTGAGACCTGATAACAAAAAAGTAATATGACAATAAATAAAGCAAGGGCTAAACAGACAAGTACTAAAGCTGGCTTTACACATAAGATAATAGCAGTTCAAAGCAAATCTGTTGGCATATAAAATTAAAAAAATAAAATAAATAAAAAGATCCACAGCACACAGTGGTGAACAGGCATGCAAAACATGTGAAAGTATGTTGGATCCTGAAGCTTATTCTTCAAGAGAACGAAGATCTAAGGGGTCTATTCAAGAAAAGATGCACACAAATTTTTGAAATATGATTTTTGTACTCACCGTAAAACCCTTTTCTCTGAAGTTCATTGACGAGCACAGTATATTCAATCTTGACCTTAGGGTTATATCGCCACCTTCAGGAGAGGACTAGGCAGAACATGTAAAAACAGCAAAACTGCACAGTACCGCCCAGGGGGCGGTCCTACTGGCTATAACCCCTCACAATGCTTCCAGCAGCTCAGTTTGTCAAAAAGCAGTACAAACATAAATAGGAGGGGTGGGTACTGTGTCTGGCAATGAACTTCAGAGAAAAGGAGTACAAAAATCCTATTTTCTCTTTCATTCATTGACGGACACAGCATCTTCAATCTTGACCTTAGGGATGTCCCCAAGCAGTGTAAAAAAAAACCAAGGGGTGGGAACAGCAAAAAATAACTCCACTCATAACAACCAGAGCTCCTCAATGGAGGAGTTGCAACCTTAAACATCCGCCTGCAAAACCTTGCGGCCGAAGCAAGCATCCGAAGATGCACTCACATCAATCTTGTAAAATTTAGTCAAAGCGTGAACGGACAACTAGGTTGCTGCCTTACACACCTGGGAAATGGACGTTTGATGTTGGAAAGCCCAGGAGGCACCAAGTGCCCTGGTCTTATGCTCTGTGAAAGGAAAGGGGGGCGACCGCCCCCTTAAGGCATAAGTCTGAAACACGATCTGTCTCATCCACCGAGAAATGGTGGCCGACGAGACCGCCAGGCCCTTCTTTGGACCAGCCACCGATACAAACAGCGAATCCGACCTCCGAAAAGGAGCTGTAGCAGACAGATACACCCGCAGAGCCCGGACCACGTCCAAGAAATGCAAGGCAACCCCTTTGGGGTGTGACGGCCAAGGATGGAAGCCCAATGTTCTCATTTACATGAAAGGTCAAAACAACCTTTGGGAGAAATGAAGGCTGCAGGCAGCACTGCCTTATCCTTGTGAAGGACCAAGTAGGGAGGCTTGCATTACAAGACCGCCATCTCAGAAACCCACCTGGCAGATATAATAGCCACTAAAAAGACTACTTTCTGAGAGAGTGTCAATAAGGGGATCTCCCTAATGTTTTCAAACGGTGGTTTCTGAAGCACTAAGAGCACCAGATTCAAATCCCACGGAGGCAGTGGTAGTCGAACCGGAGGGGTCACATGTCGAACCCCCTGCACAAAAGTACTCACCAATGAATGAGTCACCAAAGGTCGCTGAAAAAAGACAGTCAAAGCTAATACCTGCCCCTTAATGGTTCTTAATGCAAGTTTCCGATCCACTCCTCGCTGCTTAAACAGCAGGATCCTGGAAACTGAACATAGCCACCTCATCTCCTCACACATGGAGGTGTAGGCCTTCCATGCACGGTGATAAACCTTCAGAGAAGATGATTTCCGTGCCCTCTGCATAGTGGAGATTATCAAATCCGACAGACCTCGGTCCCTTAGCACCTGGCTTTCAACAGCCATGCAGTTAAAGCCAGCGACTGTAAAGCAGGATGAAGTGTTGGACCTTGCGACAGAAGGTCGTCTCGCATCGGCAGCCGCCAAGGAACATCCGCCACCATTTGTACTATGTTGGCGTACCAAGGATGCCGAGGCCAATCTGGGTCAATCAGAATCACCAGAATCCTCTCAGCCTCCACTCTGCGAAGCAGACGTGGTAGAAGTTTGAGTGGGGGGAATTGATAATGCCCCCATAGAGCCACCAACGCGTCTGCCGCGTCCGCCCAGGGATCTTTTGACCTGGCCACAAACCTCTGTACCTTTCGATTGAGTCAAGAAGCCAAGAGATCCACATCTGGTGTGCCCCACCTTAGGCAAAGGAGCCAAAATACATCCGGATGCAGCAACCATTCCACTTGGTCCAGCATCTGACGACTTAGGTAGTCCGCCTGCCAGTTGTCTACTCCTGGAATGTACATGGCTGACAGAGCAGCCATGCGCCGCTCTGCCCACCGCAGGATGTGAGCGACCTCTAGTGCTGCAGCCAGTTGTTCCACCCCCAAACTCCCCCCCAACCAGTCAGGCTGGCGTCCGTTGTGATCACCGTCCAATGAAGAGGATGGAATGACTTCCTGGACCGAAGGGCCGGAGACCTCAGCCACCAGAGCAGGGAATCCCAGACTAGCTGGCTCAGCCAAATTTGACAATCCAGAGATAACGGAGATTTGTTCCATTTGGACAGGATCTCGAAAATGGCTACCATGAGACCCAGGACTCTCATGCAAAAACGTAGTGATGACCACCTGCGGGACACCAGCAACTTCACCGCAGCTTGAAGAGTCTGCAGCTTGTCTGAAGGAAGGAAGACTCTCACCTGGTGGATCCTGTCTCCGACTCAACGTTGGAAGCGCAGAGTCAGTAGAAGCACCGGAGGGTGGCGGGAGGGGGAGGGACATCCCCTCTCACCACCTGTAAGAACGATCAAGCGGCGGAACAGCCAATATGATCGTTCTTATGGTGTAGGGAATCACCGGCTGAAAAAGCCGATATCTTGATGCCTGTAGCAGCAGGCATTTAGATATACCAGCACAAAGTCAAGGACATCATGATGGCCGGCAGGCAGGAAGTGGTTAAAAAAGGCTCGAGGACTGCTTTCCTTGATTTCTGTGGGTAGGGAAGCCCACTGAAATTAATAGCCTGCCCTACACGTAGCATGCATCCACACCAGATGTGTACCAAGGACTTGTTCATGTCAGGTTGGAGGGGTGGTAAAACCACATGGTTGAGCTGTTTTTACAACCACAACTTCTCCCCATTTAGCTGCAGAGGCAGCAGCTGGGGGTGTACACATGCTGTGGCTGCAGCTGGAGGTATACCCAGGGTGAATGGAGCTGCACTGTAACTACTCTGCAACTGTGTGCATTACATGTTTGCGATTTGGTGATGCTTCATTTACGGACTCAAAACAGGTGGTGAGGAGGCACATATTGCCTTTTTACCACCTGCCAAATGCCTCTAAAAAGAGATCTAAGCATGGATTGCTTTTCAGAGGAGCAGCAGTCCTTGATGCTATCACTAACAAGCCCTACAAAAGCAGTTCAAATGGTACAGGAATAGGGAGGCAGGATTAAAAGTAACATACACACACCCGTATAAAGTCCTTTAAAATGTTCTAGCACAGTACCTTTCCTCATTCAGCCGGGTACTGCACTGTAGGGGGAAGCAGGGAGCACAGCACACTGCCCCTCCTCCCTTTACTTCCACTTTGCTGAAGCTGATGGAGCTCCCTTGCAGTGCCGATGTACAGTTCAGCAGGGGATCGAGCGATCAGGCTCATCTAACAGCCCTTCTCTCCCATGATCATGTGGCACACCTGAGTACCTCTGGCGGCACCCTATTGTGCTGCGGCACACCAGTTCAGAAAGTTTTACTGTGAATGCCAGTGTAGACCAACCTGAGTGTTACACAAATTCCTGACTCCAAAAAAGGCAAACTACAGCATACTTTTTAAAATGTGACAAGAAAAGAAAAAAATATGGAAGAAAAAGACGCCTAAAGAGAAAAGAAGTCTGCTGCACACCCCAAACAATATGCAAAAAGGGAAATGTCCCCCAAGGGGGTTTTCAAGGCAGTAAATGGATGAAAAAAATGTTACATAGATTTAAAAAGGTTCAAATTTTATTAATGACAATTGTCAAAAAGAAGTAGACAATGACAATTAACCACTTAGCAACCGGCCCATAGCCGAATGACGGCTACAGGGTGGTTGCTTAACTCTGGGAGGGCGTACTATAACGTCCCCCCAGAATTCCGCTCTCGGGTGCCCCCTGGAGCACGCACCCGAAAACATCCATAGCTGATCACGGCTGTTTACCACGTGATTGCTCTGTCAAATGACGGAGCCAGCCATTCATCCATGCTCGGCCATCCCTCCATACCCAGCCATGCTCTGCAATACACAAGCCATACTCTGCAATACACAAGCCAATACTCAGTGATACTCAGCCATACTCGGCGATACCCAGTCATACCCCATACTAGGCTGTACTATGCTTCTGTATGTGGCCAGGCTGTGGTAGTCTCACACATGTGGTATCGCCATACTCAGGAGGAGTAGGAGAATCTATTTTGGGGTGTCATTTTTGGCATGTACATGCTATGTGTTAGAAATATTGTATAAATGGACAACTTTGTGTTAAAAAAAAAAATGTGTTTTAACCCCTTCCCGTCTGCCAGCCTTCATATGACGTCCTTGACTTTGTGTGGGGATATCTGAATGATGCCTGCAGCTACAGGCATCTTTCAGATATCAGATTTCGAAGAACGATCATAACGGCTGTTCCGCTGCTTGATTGATCTTGCGGGAGGCGAGAGGGGACGCCCCCGCTGCCCTCTGGTGCTTCTACCAACTCACCGCTACGATTGAAGCCAGGATCGTTTTTTTTTTTCAGGCTTTCCAGTCTAGAAGTGAGATGTGGGGTCTTATTAACCCCATATCTCATTGTAAAGAGGACCTGTCATGCCATATTCCTATTATAAGGGATGTTTACATTCCTTGTAATAGGAATAAAAGTGAACAAAAAATTTTTTTTGGGGGAAAAAAAAGTGTAAAACTAAAATAAGTAAAGTAAAACGAACAATAAATTTTTTTTTTTTAAAGCGCCCTTGTCCTTGTGTGCTCGCATGCAGAAGCGAACGCATACGCAAGTCCCGCCCACATATGAAAATGGTGTTCAAACCACACGTGAGGTATCATTGTGAACTTTAGCGCGAGAGCAATCATTTTTGTAGCGAAGTTTGGCGGCATTTCACGAGCAATTTTGAAGGGTGACATTTTAGGTATCTATTTACTCGGCGTAACTTCATCTTTCACATTATGAAAAAACATTGGGCTAACTTTACTGTTTTTTTTTTTTTTTTTTTTTTTACGCAATCGAAAAATTGCTCTGCAAGTACCGTGCGAGATAAAAAGTTGCAACGACTGCCATTGTATTCTCTAGGGTCTTTGCTAAAAAATATATATATATATATATATATATATATATATATATATATATATATATATATAATGTTTTGGGGTTCTATGTAATTTCCTAACAAATAAATTATGATTTTTACATGTAGGAGAGAAATGTCAGAATTGGCCTGGGTGCTCTAGAACGCCTGCAGGTGCTTCCTGCATGTTGGGCCTCTGTATTTGGCCAAGCTGTGTAAAAAAGTCTCACACATGCGGTATTGCCATACTCAGGAGTAATAGCAGAATGTGTTTTGGGGTGTGATTGGTGGTATGTATATGCTGTGTGTGAGAAATAACCTGCTAATATGACAATTTTGTGAAAAAAATAAATCTTGCTTTTGTAAAGAATTGTGGGGAAAAAAAGATAACTTTAAAAAACTCACCATGCCTCCTTCTAAATACCTTAGAATGTCTTCTTTCCAAAAAGGGGTCATTTGGGTGGTATTTGTACTTTTGTGGCATGTTAGGGTCTCAAGAAAAGAGATAGTCCGTCAGTACTTCAGGTGTGATCAATTTGCAGATATTGGCACCATAGCCCGTGGACTCTATAACTTTCACAAAGATCAAATAATATACACCAATTTGTAGTTATTTTTACTAAAGATATGTAGCAGTATAAATTTTGCCCAAAATTTATCAAGAAAAATTACTAATTTGCTAAATTTAATAACAAAGAACAATTATTTTTTTTTACACATTTTTCAGTCTTTTTTCTTTTATATCGCAAGAAATAAAATATCTACCGGTGATTAAATACCACCAAAAGAAATCTCTATTTGTGTGAAAAAAAGGACAAAAACAGGATTTTTAAAACAGCTTACCTGTAAAATCCTTTTCTTTGATGTACATCAAGGGACACAGAGCCATAGTAAATACTATGTGGGTTATAAGGCCACTGATAGGTGATGGACACAAGGCAAGAAGTGTACTCCCTATATAACCACTCCCACTACTGGGAGTCCTCAGTTTTGTAGTGTATACAAGTGTATACCAAGAAGGGAGGGACTTCTGTGTCCCCTGATGTACATCAAAGAAAAGGATTTTACAGGTAAACGGTTTTAAAAATCCTGTTTTCTTTTCTTACATCAGGGGACACAGAGCTATAGTAATTACTATGCGGGATGTCCCATAGCAATGGCAACTGAAGGGAGAGACACAACAAAAAACAGAAGGTCAGAGGACTCATACTAAAGCCTGCAGTATACTGCGCCCAAAGGCAATATCCTCATGACCTTTAACACAGATTTGATAAAATCTGGTAAACATATAAAACGAAGACCAAGTCGCGGCCTTACAGATCTGAGCCATAGAGGCCTGATGATGCACTACCCAAGAGGCACTAATCACCCTGGATGAGTGTGCTCTAACATAAGAAGGAAGAATTTCCTTCTCAAGTCGAAGCTTGAACAATCACTTGACGAATCAGTTTGGAAAATAGTAGATTTTGACACTGCCTGTCCACATTTTGGACCTTCTGGCAGTACAAACAAAGCATGTGTTTTGCGAACCTGAGCGGTCACCTTTAAATAGACTCTGATCGCTCTTACTACATCAAGGGAATGTAGTGCTTTCTCTTCCCTAGATTAAGGCTCTGGGGAGAAAGAAGCAAGAATAATATCTTGATTTAAATGAAAAAACCTATTACCACTTTTGGTAGGAATTCAGGTTAAGGACAAAAAATCACCTCATCCTTATGCATGATCAAATATGTCTCTTTACAAGACAGAGCGGCTAGTTCTGATACACTTTTAGCAGAAGAAATGGCAACCAGAAAGAATATCTTTCTTCTCAAAAGAACCAAGGGAATTTCTTGTAAAGGTTCAAACAGCTGATTCAGCAAAGCCGAAAAGACCAAATTTAAATCCCAAGGATTTAGAGGTGCCTTGACAGGGGGAAAAAATCTGTGTTACCCCCTGAATAAGCTACGCACCAAGATTGGGAAGCAAGAGGCCATTGAAAAAACACTGACAAGGCCGGGATCTGGCCCTTGATAGAAGTCATGGCCAGCTTTATTTCAGATCCTATTTGCAGGAATCAGGGATCCTGCCTATGACATACTTCCTGGGGTGCCAACCCCTGGATCCACACCAAGAAACATATGCCTTCCAGACCCTATAGTAAATGATTCTGGAAGCCGGCTTCCTGGCATCAATCAAAGTAGACACTACCGAAGCAGATCACCCACGATCCTTTATAAAGTGGGATTCAACAGTCAAACCTGTTAAATTTTTCGTCCGTAAGGTAGGATGAAATACCGGACCTTGTGCGAGACGGTCTGGCTATAATGGCAGAGTCCGAAGGACTCCTACTGCCATCTTTATGATCTCAGTAAATCAATAATCTTCTGGGACCCACTGGGGCCACCAGAATCACCTCCTTTCGTTCCTGCTTGATCCTGTGGAGAAGGCGCTGAAGTAGCAGAACTGGAGGAAACGCATCGCTCAGTGAAAAACTGATCCCATGGGAAGACTAATGCATCTGTTCCACCTGCTAGCGGATCCCTAATTCTTGACACAAAGTTGTCGACTTTGTTGTTGAATTTGGAAGCGAATATAATATGGTCCATGTCCGGAATACCCCATCTCTGACATATCGCTAGGAAGATGTCGGGGTGGAGAGACCATTCTCTCTGAATAATTGTTGGCAACTAAAGTAGCCCGCCTGCCAATTCTCTATTCCTGAAATGCAAATTGCAGATAGGCAAGGAATGTTGTGTTCTGCCCAAGCTAGAACATTATTCACCTCTTTTTTGGGCTGCACGACTTCTCGTGCCCCCTGATAATTGACGTAAGCCACCGTCGTGGCCTTGTAGGACTGAATCTTGGCAGGACAGTCCCGTAGTCTGACCATCCAAGATTCTAGGGCCAGACGTACCGCCTGAATCTTCCAAAATGTTGATAGAAAAGGTCCTTTAACCTGGCCCATGTCCCCTGGACAGAATCTTCTTCCAGAGGTAGATGCGGAAAGGGTGCCTCAGCGGGACTTTAAAGGGGCAGGACAAATATTTAGTAGGCAATATCTTACTTTAAAACAAATATTTTTATTTTACTACAAGTAAAATCAAAGGGGTAGTTGTCATATACCTACCCCTTTGATTTTACTTGTAGTAAAATAAAAATATTTGTTTTAAAGTAAGATATTGCCTACTAAATATTTGTCCTGCCCCTTTAAAGTCCCGCTGAGGCACCCTTTCCGCATCTACCATTAACTGGGATGTGGGTCAGGCCATTTCCAGACCATTTGCAGCACTTACCCCCCTCCTTTGAATCTTCTTCCAGGGCTGCTCCCCAGCTTAGAAGGCTGGTATCTGTTGTTAATACTTCCCAGGATACAGGTAGAAAATATTTAACCTTTTGCTGGATAACAACCACCAATTTAGGCTCTGACTTATTTCGGGAGCCAAGCGTATTGAAAAAAAAACCAAGGCCTGAATCTTTTTATTCGAGACCGACAGGATGGTCTTTTGAAGAGGGCTTGAGTGAAAAACTGCTCGAGGGATTGCCTCGAAGGAGGCCACCATTTCCCCAAACAATCTAATGCACAGTCGAATGGAAGGATTTTTCCTTGTTTTGATAAGTTGAATTAGTCCTACAATGGAACGGATTCCACAGTATCTATAATCAGCCCCAAGTACTGTAATCTCCTTGATGATTCTAAGGAGGATTTTTCTAGGTTGAGTATCCAACCCAGAGATTCCAGGTAGTTACAGCTGTAATCAGACTCTGGTTTAGACCTGAGACTGAATGATCCATTAAAGGTAGATCGTCTAAATAGGCTAGGACTGTTATTCCTTGAGCCCTTAATCTGGCTAAAGGAGGTGCCAGAATTTTGCAGAACACCCGTGGTGCTGTGGCTAAACCGAATGGCAGAGCCACAACTGAAAATGATGATTTAATATTTTAGAAATTTCTGGTGAGCGGGAAATATTGGCACATGGAGATAAGCATCTTTGATATCGATTGAAGCCAAAAAAACTCCCCTCCTTGCAGGATGGACACAACTGATCGGATCGACTCCTTGTGAAAGTTTCGGATGTATAAGTGTCAATTCAGATCTTTGAGATCTAGAATGGGTCTTACCTCCTCGTTTGGTTCTGGAACCGTAAAAAGGTTTGAATCAAAACCTGCCCTTCCTGCCCTCAGAAAAAAAAGAGGAGACGGAAACTGTCGAAATTCTAGTCTAGAGGAAAAACTGCAGAAGCCATCCATCTGTCCCGACGTTGTCTTGAGAATTGCAGGAGCCTTCTCCCCACCCGAGCGGGCGTGGGTGCCCCTTCATGAGGTTTAAGCATTCTGCTTTGTGGGCTTTCTGCCCGAAGATCTCCTCGGACTCTGGTGCTGCCCTTGGGGACTTCCCCTTGAACCCAACGGTGAGGCTGTCGAGACTGCCTAGAGGCTGATGCTTGAATTTCTTCTTTACTGGTAAAAGAGAGCTTTTCCCATTAGAAATCCTTTGGACGTACTTATCCAGATCGTCTCTAAACAGCCATTCATCATGAAAGGGAAAACTGGCTAAGAGCTTTTTACACGGTGCTTCGGCTGACCAATTATTCAGCCACAGAACTCTGCGAGAATGCAGTAGTCCAAACATAAGCCACAAGACTTAAATGATAGAGTCTTTCATAGCATCTACTGTGAAACACAGTGCATCTGATATATCAGCCCATTGCTGGGCCTGGTGATCAGGCCAAATTTAAAGTATCTCTACAAACTGTTCCTTGATGGACTGAGATACACCAATTGCAGCAAGGACCGGCTGCGCTACTGAACTTGCTAAAAACATATTGTTTTTAGAAAGAAGTTACAACTTTTTATCTGTTGGATCCTTTAACATCAGTGCAATATCCACCTGACATGTGAGATTGTTGCTCACTGAGGCGATTGCAGCATCAATTGCTGGAACTCCCCCCCCCCCCCCCCACACATTTTCTTTCACAGAAATCCTCTTCCATAGAATAAAGTGTGGAGAATTTCTTGGGAGGATAATATTTATCCGGATGTTCCCATTCAGAATACATAAGCTTTTCTAGTATATGTGCTGCTGAAGCGAGCACCATGAATAGGGAAAAACATCCCCAAATGGGGGAGGTTTTAATGAACCCAATCAGAGGAAGGTTCCTCAAGAGCCTGCACTGCAGGCAGCAAAAAAGTTGAGTAATGGAGTACACAAGCAACCTGTCTTGTGATGCTACTTCTTCCATATTAAGAGAAGAAGAGGATAAATAACTATCTTCCAAATATTTGTGAAGATCTACCTGATCCCCAGCCTCCTGCACCTCAATAAGAGGGTCCTGAGCACTAGATGGGAATCTGCTATGTTTAGCCCCACTATGGAGAGACATCATAGCATCAATCTTCTTTCCAAATTACAAATGGTAGAAGAAAAAAACCTCTTGTAAGATATATACAGGGACTGAAGCGTTTATGCAACAGTTTCCTCTCAAGGGGGATGACATTCTTTTGGAAATGGATTTAGTTTATAGTAAAACCATTGACCCCTTTAGAACCCTTAGAGGAGTTTCTGGTCCCATTACCATTCATAGCCTGAAGCATAAAGCAGGGGCACTCAAAGAATGTACATTGCTAGGCAATAGTCCAGCGTCATTGGCTGCTATTAATCCTAGACTGGTAAAGTATAATGTGTCACTAACCTGAATAAGCCATCCTCTTGCTCTGTCCCTCCACAGCCAGCAGCAGCTAAACATACACAGCGCTTACACTTCCTCCATGTGTGGCCGGCGTCTGACGCCGTTAGCCATGCCCCCCCATACGAATTACAGCCCCCTCCCTCCTTTCTTTCTTTCTTTTCAAATGAAAGTGTTTTCCCGCGCGAGGGGCAGCTCAGGCATCCTGAAAAAAAAACATTAGACATGGAGGCGGGGGGGGGGGGGGGGGGGGGGTAACTCCTCCGCTGAGTGGCCACACGTTCTCTCTTTTTTCTTTTTTACAAAAAAGGAAACTTTTTATATCAATCAAAATCTAAAGTCTTCTAAAAAAAAAAACTCCACTTGATCCCACAAGGAGTCCCGACCGGTCGGGGAGGGGGGGGCGTAAGGGGGTGCAAGTCGAGGGGGATCAAGTGGAGGATTTTTTTTTTTTTAGAAATCTTTAGGTTCAGAAGATTTTGTACAGCAAGATGTGGTTGGTAACTATATTTAAAGAGTTTATACTATTACTTTTTTGCGCATGTGCATGAATTTCAATATGTGCAAAAAATTCCTTTATAGCGAGGAAATCCTCTGAAGACGACCCCGCAGGGTTGAAACGCATCAGTATTCGCATATCACCAACACGTTTTATGCCTAAATGTTGTATATTATTATATTTAATCGCATTGGTGCTGTCTTTACATCTCCTGTACCACAGCTCATGTTTTAAATTGTCATGGTCTACTTATTTTTGAAAATTGTATTTAATAAAATTTTAACCTTTTTAAATCTATGTAACATTTTTTCATCCATTTGCTACCTTGAAAATCCCCTTGGGGACATTTTCCTTTTTGAAAAGAAAAAAATATGGATTGTACTGTGCACCATTTCAGCAAAAGGAACAGCGAAATGGCAAATGTTTGTTCTAATATTTGTGGAAACTTTACAAGAGGTTTTACATCAGCTCTAAGATTCACAATGTGTGCAACATGTATCCCAAAATTCCAAAAGATTCCGCAGCACCTATGTAAAAAAAAAAATGAAAGGCTCCCATTTTCACTGCCTTTTTTTAAAATTAAAGAACTAGTCCATAGATTTTTTTTTCCAAAACCATTTTATGCAAGGCATGTCATGAATTGGTTGTGCTCTCAATCACACTGTCTAACCATAATGGATCACATGTGCAGCACCATAGCAACTGCAGATCAATCAAAGGCTAAGATGTCAGCTTCCTTGGCTATAAAGGATAGGAGGTTTTAGTTCCAATTTAAGTCACTTCTTTGATTTTTACCTGCAAGAAAGCCTATAGTAAGGCTTACCTATAAGTACAGTAAATATCTGCTAAATGTAGCCACTATTTACTCTGGCATCAGCTGATGACATCACTGGCACAGGCACATTGGGATCTGAATGGTCTGTGCTCTCCATTCAGAAGTCTGTGCCACGGCGGTAACTGCAGTGTGCATGTAAGTGATGTCATCGCAGCTCAACCATTAACCACTTGCTGACCAGTCACCACAGATATACGGCGGCAGGTCAGCTCTATTGCACGAATCGCCATAGCTATACATTGCTTTGTGCAAAAGATATAGACGGGCGTGAGCAGCACCGGAGCAGATGCGTGTTGCCGACGGCCACGATGTCTGTCGGACATCCGCGATTACGCCACAAAGAGCCATGAATGGAGATCTGTCAATGTAAGCAAACAGATCCCCGATCTGTCAGGAGAGAGGGGAGAGAGAGAAAGAGAGATATCAACTGTCCCTAGTGATCAGGAATAGCAATCTCTCTCTTCTCCCAGTCAGTCTACTCTCCCTACAGTTAGAAACATTTCTCAGGGAACAGATTTAACCCTTTGATTGCCCCCTAGTGTTAACCCATTCCCTGACAGTGTCATTTATACAGCAATCAGTGCATTTTATAGCACTGATCGCTGTATCACTGGTCCCAAAAAAAGGTGTCAAAAGTGTTCGATTTGGCCACCGCAATGTCGCAGTCCCGCTAAAAATCACCGATCACCGCCATTATTAGTAAAAATAATAATAATAATAATAACAATGTCAAAAATCTATCGCCCCTATTTTGTAGATGCTATAACTTTCCAATCCATATACACTTTTTTTTTGTTTAACCAAAAGAAGTTTTTATTAAAGATTGAAATGTTACATGCAATAGAAAATCAGACAGACAATGTCAAAGCACAATAAGTCAGTCAACGTTGGCCGTACATGTTACAGTGGTCCACAAGGGACAATTATACAGTAGATTTACACATTACTAGTGGCAGTATAGAACAAAAGCATAGTCAAAGGAAAATATAAAAAAGAAAACGGGAAAAAAAAGTTCAGAACACATAACACACACGGGCTATAGCATTGGGTATGTTCCTTGAACCCCAGACACCTGTCACTGTTTGACAGGGTGCAACCCCATCTGCTGTCACACCCATGAACAATTGGTAAGTAAAAGTTCTCCACACCATAGGTTCTGTCACATCTGAAATATCCCTGTAACAATCTATATTTGATCAGCTGATGAGGCGCCAGTCCCGGAATATCCAGAATATCCTGCCACATTGTGTAAAATTTGTGTGGTGCATTCCTGTGTTGGTAGGCCAACTTTTCCCTGATTAGCATTTTGTTCACCTGATAGATTCAATGTTGCCTGGTGGGGACCCTGTGAGTAATCCATAACTGCACTATAAGTTTTCTGGCTACATAAAGTAGTCGGATAATTGCTGGAGTCAACATCTCCTCATCCAGGGCTCCCAACAAGCAAACCACGGGATTCTTTGGAATGATGATCGAAAACACCTGAGAAATGACCTTGAGGATCCCATTCCAGTAACGAACCAGTTTTGGACATATCCAGAACATATGTAGGAGGTCGCCATGGTCCCTCATGCACTTAGGGCATAAGGGTGTATCACGGAGGCCCCAACCATGTAGCTTGGCAGGTGTTCTGTAGACTCTGTGCAGTAAATAGAGATGTGACAGTTTTTGGGAGGCCGACACTGAGACCGAGGGGGCGGAGGCTAGGCCAAGATTCCACGTCTCTTCAGCCATCGGTCCCAGATCACCCTCCCATTTTCGCCTACATGGTAGACCGGCAGAGTCCTGAAGTGCATTAAGAATAATGCCATACCCTCTAGAGATCATACCTTTTTTTAACCCACTCCATTAGGATCAATTGCACAATGACATGGTCAGTCAGAGTGGCATGAGCCGGGACTGCGATTGTAATGCATGTCTCAGTTGTAGGTATTTGAAAAAAAATCATTGCGTGGTATGCCAAACTCCACCTGTATCTCCATAAAGGATTTTAAAACATGTCCGCTGTACAATTGGGACAGGAATTGGATACCTTTCTCTCTCCAGGTGTTTAGCCCCTTAAGCTTTAAAAATTCACTATAATTGGCATTCCCCCAGATAGGAGTGAGTGTTAGAAAACCGCGCACCTGTAGTAAACGTTTAACGTGCGACCATAGGGTATTTAATAGGTTTATGGTTGGTCTAGCCTCTGTCTAGGTGTGTATATCCTGCCTCCAGGTTAAAGAGTGCTATACCTGCGTCTGTAGAGGTGCCTAATATTCTAAGTATTGGGTCCAGGGGATCTTCCAATCCCCAGCCAACCAGTTGCTGTAGCTATGAGGCCAGGAAGTAGGACCTAGCTTCCGGTACTGCCAGACCTTCTTTTTTATATTATAGAGCAGTGATGGCGAACCTCGGCACTCCAGATGTTTTGGAACTACATTTCCCATGATGCTCAACTACACTGCAGAGTGCATGAGCATCATGGGAAATGTAGTTCCAAAACATCAGGGGTGCCAAGGTTCGCCATCACTGTTATAGAGTGTTTAACCACCTCAATACAGTGCAGTTACACCCCCTTCCTGACCAGACCAATTTTCAGCGCTCTCACAGTTTGAATGACAATTACTCAGTCATGCAACACTGTACCCATATGAAACTTGCGTCCTTTTTTCCACACAAATAGAGCTTTCCTTTAGTGGTATTTAATCACTAGTGAGTTTTTTATTTTTTGTGCTATAAATAAAATAAAACGTAAATTTTGTGAAAAAAATGCCCTTTTCTTTGTTTTTGTCATAAATTTTTGCTAATTAGTAATTTTTCTTCATACAGTTTGGCCAAAATATATACTTTTACATATCTTTGGTAAAAATAACCCACATTAGTATATATTATTTGGTCTTTGTGAAAGTTATAGAGTCTACAAACTATGGTGCCAATCGCTGAAAATTGATCACATCTGATCAGGCCTTCAGTACATCAGGTGTATCTCATTTCTTGAGACACTAACAAGTCAGGAAAGTACAAATACCCCCAAAATGACCCCTTTTTACAAAGTAGACATTCCAAGGTATTAAGTAAGTAGCATGGTGAGTTTTTTTAAGTTGTCATTTTTTCCCACAATTCTTTGCAAAATGAAGATTTTTTTTTATTATTATTATTTTTTTACAAAATTGTCATATTATCAGGTTATTTCTCACACACAACATATGCATACAACAAATTACACCCCAAAATACATTCTGCTACTCTTCCCGAGTACGGCGATACCACATGTTTGAGACTTTTACACAGCCTGGCCACATACAGAGCACCAACATTGATGTAGTACCTTCAGACGTTCTACGAGCAAAAATGACGCATCTCATTTCTCAACCACCTATTACACTTTTGAAGGCCCTGGAGGACCAGGACAATGGAATTTCCCATAAAATGACCCCATTTTGGAAAGCAAACACCCCAACGTATAATCTGTGAGGCATAATGAGTCTTTTGAACGGTTAATTTTTTTCCAGAAGTTTTTGGAATATGTGGAAAAAAATTAAAACGCATTTTTTTTTTACACAAAATTGTCAATTTATGAGATATTTCGAACACATAGCATGTATATAGCAAAAATTACAACCCAAAACACATTCTGCTACTCCTCCCAAGTATGGCGATACCACATGTGTAGGACTTTTACACAGCCTGCCCACATAGAGAGGTAGTAGTACGTTCAGGCGTTCTAGGAGCATAAATGACACATCTCATTTCATTCCTACCCATCACACTTTTGAAGGTCCTGGACCACCAGGACAGTGAAATTACCCACAAAATGACCCCATTTTGGAAAGCAAACATCCCAACGTATATTCTATGAGACATAGGCTGCAAATAAGTACTGGGGTACTCTGATGGCCTGGTGACAGGTACTCGGGTACTCTGATGGCCTGGTGACAGGTACTCGGGTACTCTGATGGCCTGGTGACAGGTACTCGGGTACTCTGATGGCCTGGTGACAGGTACTCGGGTACTCTGATGGCCTGGTGACAGGTACTCGGGGGTACTCTGATGGCCTGGTGACAGGTACTCGGGGGTACTCTGATGGCCTGGTGACAGGTACTCGGGGGTACTCTGATGGCCTGGTGACAGGTACTCGGGGGTACTCTGATGGCCTGGTGACAGGTACTCGGGGGTACTCTGATGGCCTGGTGACAGGTACTCGGGGGTACTCTGATGGCCTGGTGACAGGTACTCGGGGGTACTCTGATGGCCTGGTGACAGGTACTCGGGGGTACTCTGATGGCCTGGTGACAGGTACTCATATGGACTGTGACAGGTACTCGGGTACTCAGATGAACTGTGACAGGTACTCGGGTACTCAGATAGACTGGGACAGGTACTCGGGTACTCAGATAGACTGGGACAGGTACTCGGGTACTCAGATAGACTGGGACAGGTACTCGGGTACTCTGATAGACTGGGACAGGTACTCGGGTACTCTGATAGACTGGGACAGGTACTCGGGTACTCTGATGGGCTGTGACAGGTACTCGGGTACTCTGATGGGCTGTGACAGCTACTCGGGTACTTTGATGGGCTGTGACAGGTACTCGGGTACTTTGATGGGCTGTGACAGGTACTCGGGTACACTGTTGAACCGTGACAGATACTTGGGTACCATGATGGACTGTGACAGGTTCTCAGGTACCCTGATGGACTGTGACAGGTACTCGGGTACTCTGATGGACTGTGACAGGTACTCGGGTACTCTGATGGACTGTGACAGGTACTCAGGTACTCTGATGGACCGTGACAGGTACTCGGGTACCCTGATGTGCCGTGACAGGTACTCGGGTACCCTGATGGGCCGTGACAGGTACTCGGGTACTCTGATGGGCCGGGACAGGTACTCGGGTACTCAGATGGGCTGGGACAGGTACTCGGGTACTCAGATGGGCTGGGACAGGTACTCGGGTACTCAGATGGGCTGGGACAGGTACTCAAATAATCTGATGGACTGTGACAGGTACTCTGATGGACTGTGATTAACAGGTACTATGAGGGGTGGTGACAGGTCCTCTTTATTGGGGGGGCAATCAGTGTGATTGTTGTACACTAGGCGGTAACGAGATGTTACCGCAATCTCCTCCTCACACACGATCGGTGTGTGAGGAGGAGAACAACCCGGTAACATCTCGTTACCGCGGTTTGTTTACATTTGAGTGATCGGCTGTGAAAGGATCACAGCCGATCACGTGGGTAAACAGCCGGCCAATGGCTGTTTACCAGCGACTTGTACGTGCAGCGAGCTCGCGCATGCGCCGTGCACAGCCGGGGTGTGACCATCTGTGATCGGCCGTGACTTCATCACGGCCGATCACGTGGTAAACAGCCATAACCTTCGGTGGCGAGCGGTGTCTCCGTGACACGCCGCCACCGAAGAAACAGGGATGCGCGCACATTCCCTGTTTAAACGGGAGGCCGTCATATGACGGCTTCCCGCCACAATAGGTGCGCCGCCTGGCCGTCATTTGACGGCTGGCGGTCAGCATCTAGTTAAGCTAAGTCTGGGAATCTTTTTGCGCCATATTAATTCCCTAAACTGGGAGTCTATCTTGTCAAACCAGCGCCTAGGGATCCACATCAGGGAGTTATGGCAGACATAATGGTGTGGGCACCGCAACTACTTTTTTATGAGATTAGCCCTCCCCACTACGGATAGCGGTAGTTTGCACCAGGCTTTGCATTTCTCTCTAAATTTAGTTAGCAAAGGTAGAAGGTTCAGGGGAATATATTGTGAGACCTCCGGGGACACCTGTACACCTATATATCGAAAGGATTGTACTATTTGAATCATGGCCGCGCATTCAGGGAGAGGTACTGTCAGTGGGGCCAAGGGCATCAGCACAGACTTATTCTAATTTATTGAAAAGCCAGATAATGTGCCAAATAGTTTAATTAGGTTCATGGTCACCGTCAGGGAGCCCCGAGTGTCACCTAAGTATATTAGGGTGTCATCAGCGTACAATGACACCACATCTGTCCCCGTGTGCCTTCTGAACCCAATAATCTCACTTTCAGCTCTCATTCTTGCCGCAAGTGGTGCCAGAGCGAATAGCAGGGGTGACAATGGGCACCCCTACCTAGTGCCCCTGAACAGCGGAAATGGCTCGGACAGTTCTGCAATAACGCTAATTCGGGCTGTCAGTTGGGCATACAGCAATTTAACCCATCTGATAAATGTATTGCCCAGGCCCATTCTCTCTAAGACCTTCCACAAGTAAGGCCACTCAACACTGTCAAAGGCCTTAGCCGCATCCAGTGAGAGAATGGCCTGATTACCAGGGTACCACTGGGATTTGGATATTTAGAAAGAGACGTCTAATATTTTGGGCCGTGGATCTTGTAGGTATAAAACTTGACTGATCCCTGTGGATCAGTTTTTGTATGACCTGGGACAGTCTCGTTGCCAGCACTCTTGCGAGCAGTTTAACATCTGTTGTGAGCAAGCAGATGGGTCTATAAGAGTCAGGAGACGTTGCCACCTTGCAATCACTATTATGACCGCTTCATTCATGGAGTCTGGTAATGTTCCGATTGCTAAGGCATTGTTAAATACTTTCAAAAGTGTAGGCAGTAATATGGCAGCATATCGCTTGTAAACCTTGGATGGAAGACCGTCCGCCCCTAGGGCTTTATTACTGTGGGTTTGTTCCAATGCTAGAGCTAGATCGTCTTCTTTCATTGGAGCGTCTAACATATCTGCATCCGAGGTAGACAAGCGAGGAAGCTCAAAGTTTTCAAGGAAATTTGCTATATCATTATCTCTGGGATGTACTTTGAAGGAGTATAGGTCAGCATAAAATGAATGAAACATTTTTGATATGGCGGAGGTGTCCGTATGGGTTATCCCCTGTGGATCACACAAGGAAGAAACCACAGGGACGAATCCCTGAGCCCGTGCCAGCAGGGCCAACATATGCCCGGTGGACTCTCCCTTTTCAAAGTGTGTTTATTGCAAGAAAAATGTCTTGTTCTCAGCTAAAGTGCAAGCTGGCTAGACATGGACTGCGCCCCCAGCCAGGCCTTTTTTGTGTCCTCTGTGGGATTAATATAGGTGTCCTCTGACTCTCTAAGTACCCTACAAACCTCCCGTTCCCCGGCTTGAGTGTTCGTTTTTATACCATTGATAGTAGTGATGAACTGCCCTCGGAAAAAGGCCTTAGCCATATCCCAGACGTTAATCCATTATCCATTAAGGATTAGTGTGTTTTCTTGGGTGGATATACCATGGCCGTATATCTACTATGGGTGATCCAATAAAGTAAGAGCACAGACTGGAGTGTGGTTCTTATCAATTTATCTGTATCTTGCAACAAGTGAAGACAGACTTTTTAACCAGCGCCAGAGTCTGGGGATAAAAGGAAAAGCAAGTCTTGAGCAGTGTGCTGGGAAGAGGTGTTGCTAACTAAATTATGTTTCTTTACTTGCGTCCTCACGTTTCCCTTAAAGAGCAAGTAATCCTACTGGTTTGGTGTTACATTATGCAGCAAATTGTGGGATGGGGGGGGGGGGCTATGCAGAATACTGGCATCAACCTGTGTACCATGCACAACACTTTCTTCCTCTAGGATTCTACATTTGTTTATACACTGTACATCTATAGAATAATAAACACTAAATAAGGCTAATCAAAAACACAGAGTTTCAGCAAATAATGATATATTAATAATCAATGTACTGTATATAATAATAATAATGACATCCCTATAGTCATATGAAGGCAGCTCATTGACTTCTGAAGACTCTTTACCTTACCTTATACTCTATGATAAAAGGACCAAACTTCTGTTCATACCTGCCTTTTGCTAGACACTACTACACCCAATGCCTCAAATTATTGCATTCAAAGACTACTTTGGGCTGTGTATTGATATTAGTCTATAAGCATACCTGTTGTACAGATACATTAACAGTAACAATGGAAAGAACCATAACCTAAGTCTCTCTATGTCAAATTTCAATAGAGTTCTGATGAATGTGTGCCATTTAATGTGCAATATTCCCTGCAGCTACCACATTAAGAGGCAGGAGACAAACACATTAGCAAATTTTAACAAAATGCTTCTAAACATCACTTACCATCTGCTGTCCATCCTCCATTGAAAATTTCTCAGATCTCAAACTGTAACACAAATATTTAAATTAAATTTTTTATTCCTTAACATTTTTTAATGCACCTTTAATTGTTACTCAGACATGTACACATACAATACATTCTAACCAAAATGCTCCTTCCTGCTACTTGTGCTCAAAACTGAAATATTTACACTTAAAACAGAACTGCCATGGTTCTTATAAATCTCCTACTATACACAGATCAAGCTGTTTGCACAGCATTAAAGTGACAGTAAACTCTGGTATAATGAGAATATATACCCAAATGGAATTTACACAAAAAAAGTGCTTTCTATTGTTTTTAGCCTCCTCAAAATCTCCTTTGCTTTTTTTTTTCCTGCTGTGATCTGACTTCCTGTTAGAGGATGGCTACGTTTGTTCTCCATAGTCAAACTGTGTGTAGGAACCAGGGGCGTATCGGGGGGGGGGGGGCAATTGCCCCTCAGAGAATTGCGTATGACAATACGGCTAGCGGGTGACAGCACGGCCGGTTCCGCGGCTGGTTCCGTGGCCAACAGAGCGACTGGTTCTGCGGGTGATAGTGCGTTGAGTGCGGGCGGCTCGGTTGGTGAGTGGACGGGTGAGAGGGGGAGCAGCTTGGCGGCTCAGTGTCTTAGGGCTGCTGGTCAATCAGGAAGCCAGCGGGCAGGGGTGCAGGGAGAGGACATCTCTCACTGCCCTGCATCCCTGCAGTTCTGCCCTCGCTGTACGGGAAACTGTGTGCAGCAGAGAGATTACATCATCTCTCTACTGACTAACTTCACTCTGGGACACAGCAAAAGACCACCTTAGTAGAAAAGTGACACAGGTGACAATCCGCAATGTGTGGCAGGTGACGTGGCAAGTGACAATCCACAATGTGTAGCAGGTGATGTGGCAAGTGACAATTCGTAATATGTGGCAGGCGAAGTGGCAAGTGACAATCCACAATGTCTGGCAGGTGATGTGGCAAGTGACAATCCGCAATGTGTGGCAAGTGACAATCTGTAATGTGTGGCAGGTGACGTGGCAAGTGACAATCCGCAACGTGTGGCAGGTGACGTGGCAAGTGACAATCCGCAACGTGTGGCAGGTGACGTGGCAAGTGACAATTCGCAACGTGTGGCAGGTGACGTGGCAAGTGACAATCCGCAACGTGTGGCAAGTGACAATCCGCAATGTGTGGCAGGTGACGTGGCAAGTGACAATCCGTAATATGTGGCAGGCAAAGTGGCAAGTGACAATGTAATGTGTGGCAGGCGATGTGGCAAGTGACAATGTAATGTGTGGCAGGCAAAGTGGCAAGTGACAATCCACGTGTGGCAAGTGACAATCTGTAATGTGTGGCAGGCTACGTGGCAATCCGCAATGTGTGGCAGGTGACGTGGCAGGTGACAATCCACAATGTGTGGCAGGTGACGTGGCAAGTGACAATCCACAATGTGTGGCAGGTGACAATCTGTAATGTGTGGCAGGCTACGTGGCAATCCGCAACGTGTGGCAGGTGACGTGGCAAGTGACAATCCGCAATGTGTGGCAGGTGACGTGGCAAGTGACAATCTGTAATATGTGGAGGGCGAAGTGGCAAGGGACAATCCACAATGTGTACCAGGTGACGTGGCAAGTGACAATCCACAATGTGTGGCAGGTGACGTGGCAAGTGACAATCCACAATGTGTGGCAGGCGACGTGGCAAGTGACAATCCACAATGTGTGGCAGGTGATGTGGCAAGTGACAATCTAATGTGTGGCAGGCGAAGTGGCAAGTGACAATCCGCAATGTGTGGCAAGTAACAATCTGTAATGTGTGGCAGGTGACGTGGCAAGTGACAATCCGCAACGTGTGGCAAGTGACAATCCGCAACGTGTGGCAAGTGACAATCCACAATGTGTGGCAGGTGACGTGGCATGTGACAATCTGTAATGTGCGGCAGGCTATATGGCAATTCGCAATGTGTGGCAGGTGACGTGGCAAGTGACAATCTGCAATATGTGGCAGGTGACGTGGCAAGTGACAATCCATAATGTGTGGAAGGTGACGTGGCAAGTGACAATCCAATGTGTGGCAGGTGACATGGCAAGTGACAATCCACAATGTGTGGCAGATGATGTGGCAAGTGACAATCCACAATGTGTGGCAGGTGATGTGGCAAGTGACAATCTGTAATGTGTGGCAGGCGAAGTGGCAAGTGACAATCCGCAATGTGTGGCAAATGGCAATCTGTAATGTGTGGCAAGTGTCAATCCGCAATGTTTGGCGGGTGACATGGCAAGTGACAATCCATAATATGAGGCAGGTGACGCGGCAAGTGACAATCCACAATGTGTGGCAGACGACGTGGCAAGTGACAATCTGTAATGTGTGGCAGGCTACATGGCAAGTGGCAATCCGCAATGTTTGGCAGGTGACATGGCAAGTGACAATCCATAATATGAGGCAGGTGACGCGGCAAGTGACAATCCACAATGTGTGGCAGACGACGTGGCAAGTGACAATCTGTAATGTGTGGCAGGCTACGTGGCATCTGCAATGTGTGGCAGGTGACGTGGCAAGTGACAATCCGCAATGTGTGGCAGGTGACGTGGCAAATGACAATCTGTAATATGTGGCAGGCGACGTGGCAAGTGACAGTCCACAATGTGTGGCAGGTGATGTGGCAAGTGACAAACTAATGTGTGGCAGGCTACGTGGCAAGTGGCAATCCACAATGTGTGGCAGGTGACGTGGGAAGTGACAATCCACGATGTGTGGCAGATGACGTGGCAAGTGACATTCCGCATTTGGTGACAAGTGACATGGCAAATGACAATCCGCATTTGGTGGCAGGCGACATGGCAAGTAACACCCTCAGGGCTCCCGCTGATTCTGCATTATGGTGAGTTGAACCATTTAATTTTATATTACAATGTAATAATAGAAATTATGCGCTTTAATCATCCTGACACCATAACAACCATGGTGCCGTAATGATTGAAGCGCCAATACCAGCCATTTCCCATATAAATTGCCCCCAAAAAAAACATTTTATAGCAGTGCCCCTCCTGAGACTAGACTCTGGATCCGCCCCTGGTAGGAACGTAGCCATCCTCTCCTATTCATTCCCGAAATAGACTAAGGAAAATGGGATTAGTAGTGAACATAGAGCAGTACATATGACTGCAACTAGCAACTAATGTACATTTCTTATTTAAAACAAATGTAATGAGATGGGAAAAGGAGAAGTTTGGGAGCCCACAGAGGGCATTACAAAGAAGTAGAAAAACACAGTTAGGCTGGCCATAGATGGAGCGATTTTTATTTCCTACAACCAAGAAAATTCCTTGATTTCCCCATCAACAATAATCGTATGACAAATTGAAAATGCTGGTTGTACCCATCAGCCTGCCCATACATGGTTTGAATCTTAGCCGATCCCTGCTGAACCAGCTGAGATTCTAACTATGGCCGGTTTAAGAAACAATTTCATGAAAAAAAGTTACAGGGTATTTAATTAGTGTATTTATATGGCTTGTCTTCAGATATTGTTTAGTGTCACTTTAAATGTGTTGCCCAATATCTGTCTCCTATACTTTTCTTACAAAATAATAAAAAAAGAAAAAATAAAAATTCAGAAATTCCCCCTTTTTTATTACAAATATATTTCAAAATTTTAGCCAAACTACTGTAAATACACATTTGACAAAGATATTTAGTTTAGTTTATCCATTTTCATACATATAAAACCTGTTACATTGCATCACCAGTAGAGTGATAGCATTTTCTTTTTTTTTTTGATCAATCAAACCTTTTTTTCGATAATTAGAAAGACGGTCACTTTAAAGTATAAATAAAAGCTCCTGTATGACAGTCTAATCAAGTCACAAGCCCAGTTACTATACGATACCTCAAAGAAATAATATTTTACCTATGTGAAATCCTCCTTCATTTTTGTCTCACATGCTCCCCTCCCAGAGCACCATGCCGTAACCAAGTCATTGCGGCTTCGGCAACTCACACAGCCAGTGTCCACAAACCCGGAAGGAAGACCAGGGGAAGATGGAAGCCTTCTCAGCGGTGGCAGAACGCCGCTGGAGGGCTTCGCTTTAAGGAAAGAATTTCATAATGAGCTAATAGGCAATGCATACTTGCACATTATGCCATTATTCTGCATGGGGAAATGTTTTTTTTCTTCTTTTTTATTGCAGCAGTTTAAGGTTTGAAAATGCACTACAGACACAGATTTATTTTGTGATATACAACATATATTTCACAAGGGCTAAATTTGTGTCTGTAGTGAATGATCAAACCTTAAATACCAGAAATAATAATAATGTTATTCTATTTTTTTATGCCAGGAGTATATGAGTTTGGAAATTCTAGAGCATTCTAGTAAATATCTCCTAACGGCACATGTTTAGGAGATATTTAATGTACCTACAAGTAAGCCTTATTTATAGACTTACCCGTAAGGATAAAGTACAAAAAAAAGTTACTACCACTTTAAGCTTCAAGTGTAAAAACAGGATTTTTATAATAGCTTACTTGTAAAAACCTTTTCTTTGAAGTACATCACAGGACACAAAGCCATAGTAGTGACTATGTGGGTTATAGGCCACCTTCAGGTGATGGACACTGGCATGCCCTAAGACAAAAAGTGCACTCCCCATATAACCCCTCCCTCTATTGGGAGTACCTCGGTTTTGTAGCAAAGCAATACATGTGTATATCAAAGAAGGGAAGGACCTGTGTCCCGTCATGTACTTAAAAGAAAAGGATTTTACAGGTAAGCTGTTATAAAAATCCTGTTTTCTTATCGTACATCAAGGGACCAGAGCCAAAGAAGTTACTATGTGGGATGTCCCATAGCAATGGCAGCTGAAGGAAAGGAGTGTCAGAAACCATGAATCAGACCGAGACAGAAGTACAATTAAGGTGTCCTTTTATGAAGCAGTGAAATCTATTCACTGCTTCATTCTCCGGCATTCACATAGGAGATCTTTCTCCTCTGTGTGCCACTTTATGAAGCGGAGTAGATCGCTTCACCCTTGGAGGAGTGAAGCGATCTACAAACGCTTCTAACACTGGAGAACGGCCCCTAATACTGTAATCTCGTGAGACTTTACGAGATTACAGTACTAGAAATTCACAGATACACACAGATGTCAATTTATTAAGCAGTGATAAATTATCACAGCTCAATACACTGACACGCGGTGTGATTAATGTTAGTGAAATAAAGCGTCCCCCTACATAATATATACATGTATACACACACAGACATTATATATACATGTATATACACACACATTATATATATACATATACACATTATATATATACATATACACATTATATATATATATATATATATATATATATATATATATATATATATATATATGTATACACATACATATGACAGGGGGACATGGTTACAGTGTTGGGGGGTCTGAACGAGGCATAAGGAAGTTAATTATCTTCCTCTTTCCTCCTCAGATCCCCCCACATTCTCTCTTCACTCCCCGGTTCTCCACCTCTGAGTTGGTGAATCGGGGAATGTGAATTCTGACACAGATCACCAGTGAAGCGCTGAGATCACAGCTTCATAAAGTGACCGTTACTTCTCCCCCGATTATCTCTGGTTTATATACTGTTTATGGGCTGTGATCAGCGGCGATCCTCTGGATCTCCACTGATCACTCCTTCATAAACGGACACCTATATCACACTTGTTTATTAAATAAAAATAAAAAGGTATATAGAAAAGCATAGTCAAAGCATAGCCAGAGTCCAGTAACCAGATCGAGTAGTCAGCCAGGCCAGAAGTCAGAGATCCAAGTAGAGCAACAGCAAGCAGGATAAGGATCCAGAAGGGATGTCAGCAAGCCAGTATTTAAACAGAACCGCAGGAGATGGTTTCTTGTAATGTGACCAAGGCGAAGTGAGCTGGACAGCTTTAAGAGGTGGGTCAGACGAGCATGATCAGGAACAGGAACAGCTGGTAACTGTGGAGAGAGATGAGAGCTGGAAATTAGCCGACAGCTGAGCAGCCAGCCCAGAGAAGTAAGGGCTAAGCCAGCCCTGACAGTACCCCCTCCTCAATGACCCCTCTCCCTTGGAGGGCCACTGGGCTTGAGGGGAAACCGTCTATGGAACTCGCGGAGGAGGACAGGGGCATGTACGTCCACGGATGAAAACCAGGAGCGTTCCTCCGGACCGTACCCCTTCCAATGCACCAGGTACTGTATGCGCCCACGGAACCTACGGGAGTCAACAATGGATTGTACCTCATACTCCTCATGGTTCTCAACCTGAATAGGGTGAGGGCGTGACACAGAGGTGGTAAATCGGTTACAGACCAGCGGTTTCAATAAGGAGACATGAAACACATTTGAGATGCGCATACTAGGAGGAAGGTCCAACACGTAAGCCACTGGGTTAATCCTGTGAAGTATACGGAAAGTCCCAATAAACTGAGGTGCAAACTTCAGTGAGAGAACACGAAGCCGGAGGTTGCGAGATGACAGCCAGACCCTGTCCCCAACTTGGTAGGAAGGCACAGGCGGGCGTCTGCGGTCAGCATGGAGTCTGTACCTATAATTAGCATGACGCAAAGCCTCCTGGACTTGTACCCAAGAGGAACGAAGACCACGGAGATGCTCCTCTATCGCAGGAATACTCTGCGGAACAAACGAGTCAGGCAACATGGAAGGTTGGGAACCATAATTCGCCCTAAATGGAGACAATCGGGAGGCAGAATTCAGGGCACTGCTGTGAGCAAACTCTGCCCATGGTAATAGGTCTAACCAGTTATGATGGTCAGAAATATAGCAACGTAGGAATTTCTCCAAGGACTGATTGGCGCGCTCTGCGGCCCCATTAGACTGCAGGTGATACGCAGAAGAAAACGCAAGCTGGATTCCCAACTGTGCACAAAAGGCTCGCCAGAACCGGGAGACAAACTGACTACCCCTGTCCAAGACAATCACCTTGGGTAGCCCATGTAAGCGAAAGATCTCCCGAGCATAAATGGAAGCCAGTTTCTTAGAGGTACGAAAGTTCTTTAGTGGAATACAATGACACATCTTTGAGAACCGGTCAACCACCATAAGGATAACAGTATTGCCTTGGGAGTTGGGCTCCACAATGAAATCCATCGACAGGTGAGTCCAGGGCCTCTCTCCATTGGGTATGGGTTTTAGGAGGCCCACTGGAAGGTGTCGTGGAGTCTTACTCTTAGCACACACAGGACAGGCAGCTACAAAAGCAGTAACATCAGCCCGTAGACTAGGCCATCAGAATTGTTGGGAAATGGCCCAAATGAGTTGATTCTTCCCAGTATAGCCAGCTTGGGAGAATGGTAAGTCTGGAGCACAGTAGTACAGAGACTCTCTGGGACAAAGCAGCGGTCACAAGGTTTCTCAGGAGGAGCCTGGACCTGAGCAGCAAGAATTTTGTCACCCAAAGGAGAAGTAAGACTGGTGCGAACCGTAGCCAAGATACGATCAGGAGGAATCATAGGAACCGGAAACCGACTCAGACTTGGAAGTGGAGGAAAATTGTCGTGACAAGGCATCAGCCCTTACATTCTTAGTACCGGGTAAGAATGAGACAATGCAATTAAATATCGACAAGAAAAGAGCCCATCATGCCCTTCTGGGAGAGAGTTGCTTAGCCTCAGACAAGAATGTAAGATTCTTATGGTCAGTAACAAGAACAGGCACAGTGGTACCTTCAAGGAGATGTCTCCATTCTTTCAGGGCTAAAATGATCACCAACAGCTCTCTGTCACCAATCTCATAATTGCACTCAGCAGGTGACAATTTCTTGGAAAAGTACCCACACGGATGCAGAGCACTCTAAGAGTTAGGATGTTGAGACAGAAGGGCGCCAACTCCAGTCTCAGAAGCATCAACTTCTAGGATAAAAGGCAACGTAGGATCAGGATGTGCCAACACAGGAGCAGAAACAAAGGCAGCCTTGAGAGTCTCAAAGGCTTTAAAGGACTCCGGAGACCAACTCTGTGGGTTACCGTCCTTTCTGGATATATCAGTCAGGGGCTTGACTAGAGACGAGAAGTTACGAATAAACTTCCGATAGTAGTTGGCAAAACCCAGAAAACGCTGCAGAGGACATAAACCTACAGGTCGAGGCCACTGTAGGACTGCCAAAAGTTTCTCTGGGTCCATCGAAAAACCAGCAGTGGAAATGACAGCCCAGGAATGTAACCTGTTCACGATGGAACTCGCACTTCTCCAGTTTACAATAGAGATTGTTCTCTCTTAGTTTCTGAAGCACATGACAGATATCTGTGTGGTGGCTCTCCAGGGACTTGGAAAATATGAGGATATCATTGAGATAAACCACCACACAACTGCAACAAATCTCGGAGGACATCGTTAATAAATTCCTGGAAAACTGCCAGGGCGTTACAAAGGCCAAAAGGCATTATCAGGTATTCATAATGGCCTGTTATGGTGTGCAGTTTTCCACTCGTCGCCCTCCTTAATGCGCACAAGATAGTATGCCCCTCTCAAGTCAAGCTTTCTGAAAACCGTTGCTCCCTTGAGGCGGTCAAATAACTCTGTAATCAATGGAATCGGGTAGGCATTCTTAATCGTGACACGATTGAGACTCCTATAATCGATACAAGGTCTCAGTTCACCACTCTTCTTCAGAAAGAAGAAAGCAGCACCAGCGGGAGACGAGGATTTGCAGATGAAACCTCGAGAAAGTGCGTCAGCAACATACTCCTCCATGGCCTTATCCCCCAAGACCGTCAAAGGGTAAACCCAGCCACGAGGAGGTATGGCACCAGGTTGAAGGTCAATTGCGCAATCATAAGACCGGTGTGGAGGCAAACTACCGATTTGACCATTATCAAAGACATCGCTAAAACCACGGTACTCCTCCGGCAGGAGGGCAGTGAAGAGGTGCACATGACCTTGAATACCTTCAGGAAGCATGTCTCACTGCATTGGGTGACCAGGAGAGAACCTCAGCACGGAGCCAATCAAAAGAGGGGTTGTGCCTCTGTAACCAAGGATAACCAATAACCAGCAGAAACCTGGGTGAGGAAATAACTTTGAATTGGATTATCTCATGGTGAAGAGCCCCTACGGCCATGGACAACGTAACCGTCTCATGAGTCACATGGGCAGGCTTTAAAGGTCTCTCGTCAAGAGCCTCAATGGCAAGTGGAGTGTCACGCAGCTGCAGTGGAATCGAGTGCTGCGAACCAAGAGTCGATTAGAGCCTGTATCTCGATGGACGACTCAGCCCAAGAAACGGTGACCGAAACCAGGGGCTTATCCTTTTGGATAACTGGGGACGAAACCACGCCACCTAAGGTCTGTCCATGACAGGACCTCAAGGTTCGGGTCATCTCTGGACAGGTAGGACAAGACTTCAAAAAGTGACCTGCCTGGCCACAATAAAGGCACAATCTCTCCCTCCTCCTAAAGGCTCTCTCATCCGCGGAGAGACGCGTGAAGCCCAGGTGCATGGGTTCATCTTCACTGACCGACTCGATACCAGGAGGCATGGGAAGTGAGGGAGGCATGGGTGGGACTACAAAGCTCGGAGACAAACATACAGGAGGCTTCCACAAGCGCTCCTTAAGAGAAAGACTTTCTCTGAGTCTGGAGTCAATGAGGATGGCAAACAAGATCAAGCTCTCCAGCTCAGTGGGTATATCTAGGGCTGCTATCTCATCCTTGATGGAATCCGAGAGACCATGAGAAAAAGCAGCCACGAGGGCCTCATTGTTCCAAGCAACCTCTGCTGCCAGAGTACGGAATTCAATGGCGTAGTCGGCAACAGTTCTCGTACTCTGTTTGAAGGACATGAGGCACTTGGCAGCAGAAGCGGAGCGTGCAGGAACATCAAATACCCTTTTAAAAGGAGGCCACAAACTCAGGGTAACTCAAGACAACAGGTTTTTGACCCCATAGAGGGTAAGCCCAGACCAAGGCTCTTTCAGAAAGCAAAGATATCATGAAACCCACTTTGCTTCCATCCGTGGGAAACGCTTGGGACAGCATCTCGAAGTACATCTCAACCTGATTGAGAAACCCTCTGCATTGAACTGGATCACCCCCAAATCGCAGGGGAAGCGGAGCAGAACCAGGCATACCTCTTATAGAGGTAATACTCAAGACGGGTGCCTGCACAGAGACTGGCGCAGCAGCAGTGACGGGCTGCGACTCAGGTTGTACCAGAGCAACCACCATGGGGGATTCCAGGTGAGCCGTGTGACTCAGGAGCGTTTGTAACGCCATGGCAAACTGATCCATGTGGTGATCTTGCTCATCCAATCTGGAAAAAATATTACCAACAAGTGGATTGGCTGTATCGTCTGATTTCATGGCCTTCGCCTACTGTCAGAAACCACAAAATCAGACTGAGACAGAGGTACAATTATCACACTTGTTTATTAAATAAAAAGGTAAATAGAAAAAGCGTAGTCAAAGCATAGCCAGAGTCCAGTAACCAGATCAGGTAATCAGCCAGGCCAGAAGTTAGGGATCCAAGTAGAGCAACGGCAAGCAGGATAAGGAGCCAGAAGGGATGTCAGCAAGCCAGTCTTTAAACAGAACCGCAGGAGATGGTTTCTTGTGATGTGACCAAGACGAAGGCAGAGGTGAAGTGAGCTGGACAGCTTTAAGTAGGCAGGTCAGACGAGCATGATCAGGAACAGCTGGTAACTGTGGAGAGAGATGAGCGCTGGCAATTAGCTGACAGCTGAGCAGCCAGCCCAGAGAAGGAAGGGCTAAGCCAGCCCTGACAGGGAGACAACAAAAAGTAGGACATTAAGAGACAAGAGGAGTCATACTGCAGCCTGCAGTACACTGCGCCCAAAAGGCAATATCCTCATGACCTTTTACATCAATTTGGTAGAATCTGGTAACTGTATGGACTGAAGACCAAGTTGCGGCCTTGCAGATCTGAGCCATGGAGGCCTGGTGATGCACCGCTCCAGAGAAGCACTAACAGCCCTGGTGGAGTGCGCTTTAACATGAAAAGGAGGAATTTTCCTTTTAAAAACATAAGCCTGAACAATCACTTGACAAATCCATTTCTAAATAGTAGGGATGCACCGAAATTTTGGCCGCCGAAACATATCGGCCGAAAAATGCCCTTTTCGGCAATTAGCCTAAAGGAAAAAATGGCCGATAATTTAGCTGAAAATGGGACGGGGCGGAGCCCGCCTTCGACCCTGGTGCCGCCCATCATGGGGGGGGGTGTATAGCACAGGAGAGACACCTCCGCCATCCCAGCTTTAATTTCAATAGCTGTGTGTTCCCTGTTGCACGCCGTCACATACAGCCCCTCCCCCTTGTCCGGGGAACTTTGATAGACAGATCACCCGTCCAAAGTGCCCGGACAAGGGGGAGGGGCTGTATGTGACAGCACGCAACAGGGAATACACAGCTATTGAAATTAAAGCTGTGATGTTCCCGGCGCTCTATTCAACCAGGCGGCAGAGGCGGCTCTCCTCTCTCTTCGCTGCACAGGAGGCATCGCTGGCTGCACCGGGGACAACGCTGGCTGCACCGGGGACAACGCTGGCTGCACCGGGGACAACGCTGGCTGCACCGGGGACAACGCTGGCTGCACCGGGGACAACGCTGGCTGCACCGGGGACAACGCTGGCTGCACCGGGGACAACGCTGGCTGCACCGGGGACAACACTGGCTGCACTGGGGACAACACTGGCTGCACTGGGGACAACACTGGCTGCACTTATCTCTTATGTCTGCAGTCAATGACCACCTCCTGTACCATGTCGCCAGTCTCTGACCACCTCCTGTACCATGTCGCCAGTCTCTGACCACCTCCTGTACCATGTCGCCAGTCTCTGACCACCTCCTGTACCATGTCCCGTCTCTGACCACTTCCTGTGGTGGTCAGAGACTGGGGACCACCTCCTGTACCATGTCCCCAGTCTCTGACCACCTCCTGTACCATGTCCCCAGTCTCTGACCATCTCCTGTACCATGTCCCCAGTCTCTGACCATCTCCTGTATAAAAATATTTTTTAAAAACAGTCATTTTCGGTATCGGTCAGTTTCGGTATCGGTTCCCGTTTTTGGTCTAGTGTATTTTTCATTTTCGGTATCGGTTTCGGCACCAAAAAACCCATTCGGTGCACCCCTAGTAAATAGTAGACTTTGATGCTGCCTGTCCTCTTTTAGGACCGTCTGGCAATATAAAAAAAAAAAAAACATCCGTTTTGCGAATCTGAGTGGTCACCTTTAAATAGGCCTTGACCACTCTCACTACATCAAGAGAACGTAGTGACCTCTCTTCCACGACCAATGTACTGGGAAAAAAAGCATGAACAACAATATCCTGGTTTAAATTAAAACCTGTCACTACCTTTGGTAGGAATCTAGAATGAGGTTGAAATACCACGTTATCCTTATGAATAATCAAATATGGCTCTTAACAAGAAAGAGCCACCAACTCCAATACTCTTCTAGCAGAGAATATGGCAATCAAAAAAAAGTAGTCCGCAGGCAAAACCACCCCTAAATGAAATTGATTCCAAGTGAATAGGGCTCCACTGTAACCGCAAGCCAGACACAAGGTGGGCGGTTGTGGAGTGGTAACTCTCATTCAAAAGCTCATTCAGTTTTCATAAAAAAAAATAAAAAAAAAACACAACAGGCATTCAGAAGGCATTAGTATCGGCCACTCCTGTGCTGCTCTGTGAAAACTAGCCATAAGTCTTCCTGGTGATTTTACACAAGGAAGAAAGTTCTTCAAAAGGGATGACGTAAAAAAAATAAAAAAAATAAAACAAACAGGATGGAAAACGTGAACATAGGGATACAGGTTTTCAGAATAAATAAATAAAAAAGGCACTGAACTCTGGAATCTATACCCAAAAAGACAGGCAGAAGACAAAGGGCATCAGTATTGTTGGCGTCTTCCCTGCAGCTGATCTTTCCGAACTACTGGCTTACCATGCTTTGTTCTGCACAGTCTTTGATGGAGGTAGCCATCTTGGTGATCCTCCAATAAAGAGATGTGCCCATTTATACAGAGGGCAGAGTAACATCCAGTGTTAGTGTGCAATCTTCTCATCATTTTATCATTTTTTTTTTTATTTAAAACTCAAAAAGAAAAAGCAAGTAGACTGTTCACTTTTGCGGGCATGTAGCTTGCTGGATAAGGTGAAGTTGTACTGACTTCCAATCGTCCAATCATGTGCAAGGAAGTTTTTTTTTCCCATTTCCGTAGCATTTGATTAGGTGTTTTTTGCAAAGTGAATTTCCCATACATTACAAGGCTAAAGAAAAATGAAAGTGTTTAATATATATAAATTTTTTTTCCCCACGTAGATGGGATTTCACACACTGATGTCTGTCTACTCCTCTCATGCTCCCAGTTAGTAAGGACAAATAAATAGGTCACCGCAGGTGCTCCCCCCTTCCAAAAATAATATCATCTGAAGTAATGCGACCACTACAGCCAAGTAGAGTCAGAAACAGCTTTTTAGTCTCTCTCCCCTCTCTCTTATACATACATCTCTATATCTAAAGAATATAGATATAGATATATATATATATATATATATATATATAGAGAGAGAGAGAGAGACAGAGAGAGAGAGAGACAGAGAGAGACAGAGAGAGACAGAGAGAGACAGAGAGAGACAGAGAGAGACAGAGAGAGACAGAGAGAGACAGACAGACAGACAGACAGACAGACAGACAGACAGACAGACAGACAGACAGACAGACAGACAGACAGACAGACAGACAGACAGAGACATCTATATAGGCAGATATACACACATTACATACATATATATAGTGGATAGCATATGTGAGGATTGTGCAGAGAGGAATAGAAAGGGAAAAAAAGCTGATAGTGCTTATATCGTTAAAAACAAGTGTAATGCATACACAAAACAAAACACAGGGTACTCACATTTCACTGGTGCTTCCAGCGCACCAGACTAAGCAAAGCTTAAAAACTCTGTGGTGGGAGATATCTCTCTCAACCAATACAAGCCCCTCAGAGGCACAGACACCATCGGCGATACCCAGCTCCATGCTAAGTTCCTGGTATTGTCACCATCCGTGCCCCTCCCCTATGCGTGTCGACGCAGGGTCATGGGTCTTCCACAGGGGATTTTCTGTTTGGTTTGATTTTTTATCCTTTATTTTTTTTACCATATCATTGCATTTATAATTGTGGTAGTTTTGATATTTAAGTGCTGCACAATTTACTTTATTAATATTTTTGTCACACAACTATGACATTGTGATTAGTGTCAACTGCTTTTATACAGTGATTTCACATTTTTATTAGTACCGCGCAGGTTTGATTTATAAATATCAAATCATACCCAGCAATAGGAGTTGTCCTTTTTGGTGAGATACTGCAGATTTTCTAATTACAACCCTGGGATCACCCTAGGCCTAGCTGGTTATAATGCCTGACCTTCTAATTAAAAATAGGTTTCTGAATGGATATTGTAAAACAAACCACAAACTCTTCAAAGATATGCATGTACAAATCCTTGCAATGTTACCTAAAGGAAAAAAAGCAAAGTGGCCGCAGATCAGATGGAATTAAAGTGGTTGTAAAGCTTGCTTTTTTTTTTTTTTACAACATGTTATACTTACATGCTGGACTGTTTGCATCTAAATCAGACACACAGCTCAGCTCAGACGCGCCCCACGCACTCTGCTCACAGGTTTTGACCAATAGCAGCAGAAGCCAATGGCTCCTGCTGCTCTCAGCCAAGCCTGTGCATGAGATTTCAAGGTGGGAGAAGAGATGCTGCAGACAAGTACAGCACTGGACCAAGATCATTGTGCCTCAGCCATTTAAACCACCAGATCCCATAAACCTGAAAGAAAGACCGGGTGAAAACAGAGGATCTAAGTGTTGACAGCCCACCGCTAAAGGGGCTTTGTTTTTAAGCAAGTTTCATATTATGTGCTAGTATGAGGTGCACACTAGCACATTATAACATTGCCTTGCAGGGGGAAAGTTCTCCTTTTGCTCGGTTTAGTACCGCTTTAAATAAATTCTATTTAGGAAAAAAAAAATGTAAATATCTGTCTAAGGTTGATAATGCTTCCTATACCCAAAGAGTTGGAAAAAACAAAAACAAATGAATGTGACTGATAGTTGCTTCAACCATGCATTGATCCATGCTATAACTACATAAGAGCATAAAGAGTTTACATCATTTAAAATGTTTATGAATGCCTAACCTGTGCCAATAATTACTGCATTCCATACAGCCTCCCAATGCTAATCTACATCAAACATATTATGCAAAAACAGTTTTTAAGTTGTTCTAAAGGGGTCCTGTAACAGCTATATATGAGTGGTGAGAGATGGGGCAGAGCCTTTGTGTGCTAGGTTAAAGAGGAAGTAAACCCCGATGGGTTTACTTCCTCTTTCATTCCCTGCAAAGGCAAAGCATAATGCAAAGCATAATGGACGACTATGCATCGCATACCCCATGCGCACGGGAGCCGACACGCGCGGCAGCTCCGTTGTTGGAAATGCCGCGCTCAGTGCGCCTGCGCGCGGCTGTCTACGGCGCAGGTGCCTGTCTTCGGGCAAATATCTCCTAAACCGTATAGGTTTAGGAGATATTTCTTGGACCTACAGGTAAGCCTTAATCTAGGCTTACCTGTAGGTCAAAGTGGTTTGTAAGGGTTTACAACCACTTTAATCAGCCTTGTATATACGATCAGAGGAGGTTCTTGTGCTAGGCTATGGGTGTGTCAAACTAAGAAGACACAGGCTTATTAGAGAACTGCTTTTTCACAGGAACCTGCTGTTCCCCCCTTTGAGAGCAGAACTGCACATACCTGCCAAAGCTAACAATGTCTCTATCTGTGGATAATGGCAAAACCATCCAATGGGAGCAGAAGTTAGAAGATTGGAAGGATCACCAGAAAATTGTGCATCATTTGACAAAGATTTTTCTATGAATAAAGTAATTTACATTTTTTCTATTAACATACACTTTAGGAAGCAATTTAGAGTAATGCCTTGTTCAGGGAGTTGAGTGTTTGCTCCGCAGAGTGGCTTCATTTCATTGTAGTTATCTTATTGGATAGAGTGGTTTTGAAGGATTCGGAGTACAGTTTTTTCTGCGATCTGGTCCAGTGCATTGTTGTTGCAGGTTTCTGTTTTTTGGGGGTGATGTTGGAGGAGATTTTGAACTTGATGGCGTGGTGGTCCGTCCATGGCAATGTCTTGTTGTCGTGTATGTTGATATCAATGTTTTGTTTAAAAATGAGGTCCAGGATGTGTCCTGACCCATGTGTGGGATTCTTTATCAGTTGCTGGAGACCCAATTCTTCCAGTTGATTGATGCAGGCGGTCGCAATGGGGTCTTGGGGCTCGTTTGCCCAGAGGTTGAAATCTCAGAGTGCCAGAAAATTTTATTTTAGGGTGTGTACTGCGATGAATTCCATGAGGGGTGAAAGAAGATTGGACTTTGGTCCCGGGGGTCTGTAGCATAGTAGAATATGAGTGGTGTCATGGGGTGTTGATTGAAGATGTAGCGTCAGGGTCTCCATAAAAGGCACTGGGTTCTGTGAAGATGGTTTGGTGAGCCCAAGGCGAGATTTAAAGATCACTGCTAGGCCCCCCCCCATTTTTTTCCCTTTCCGGTGCTCGGTTAGGATCCTGTCATTTTTCGGCACCAATTCGATGAGGATGGTGTTGCAGTCAGGGGTTAGCCAGCTTTTGGTGATAAAGAGGCAGTCTACATTGTTCTCGGTGATGAAGTCGTGTACTTCCAGTCTGTGTTTGACTGCAGACCTGGCGTTAATAAAGGCGCAAGCTAATTGTTGTGGTTGAGTAGATATCTTCCTGTGGTTGATGGTTGCTTGTCGTCCGGTCTTTAGTAGTTGTTCTTTTTGAAGGATTTTTTGTATGGAAGATGGCAATGTTGTGTTGATATTCCTTAGTCTGTGGAGAACTTCTGCTGAGTATTTGAAGTGGCACATGATCCGTGAATGAGGATGATAGTACTAGGGGCCCAAGATGATGATCCTGATCAGGGTTTTAAACCTGAGGACGGGCTAGTTATCAGACTTGCCACCGTCCTATGGCTATTAGTAAGCGCGCAAGTTGATCAAGGGACGCCTGTGCGGAAGGAGTTGTTGTATTGGGTCATGAGTTGCTGGCTGTTCCAGCTACCTTTGCTTGAGGTGAAGATCCCCACTCAGAAAAGAAATCTTGTGGTGATGCGGAATAATAGTCCTAAAGATGGTGTGAAATGGATATGGAGGCCGGAGGTAGGGGTATGCTAAAATGTACGGCCCTTCCGTTGATCCAGAGGAAGGTGAAAAACCACCTGGCAGTGGCAGCCAAACGCACCAGTGGGGAAAAAATTCCTTCCTGACCCCCGGAGGCGGTCGGACGCAGTCCCTGGATCAATCGCTAGGGGGGTGCGAGCTTACCTGGTTGCGCTGGCCCCAGTTAGCTGTGAGGTGGTCCGGTTGTGGTGGTCCTGGCTTGCTGTAACACCTGGCGCTTCTGGTGAGTGGTCCGGCTGCTACATGCAGCGGAGTCTTTAATATGGAGGGGCCCTTTGGCCTGCTGGGCGGATGGAGGTGGGATAGCCGGGAGGAGAGTGTTGTGGGCTGGGGCTCAGCCGCAGCCACCAGTCTGCCTTGTCTAAATAATTAGCACATTGGTTGCGGTGTTGCCCACCTTAAGACCGATGGGTAGGGGCACCGGGTTCCTTAGGATCTGCTGGAAGCGGGGGGGTTAAGTAAATTTAAACCACCGAGGTTGGGTGGACCAAGATGGCCACCGGGCTAGGCCGGAGCCCCGGGCTTTCCTAATCCCACATCCCGGGGCCCGGTACCAATGAGGGTCGGGATGCGGGGGTGGTCGAGCAGCGTGCGAGCCCGGGTCTGCCGCGGCTCAAGGATGAAGTGCGAGGCGGCTACCAGGTGGAGTGGGGCGTGGATACTGGGCCGGACTAGGCCGGAGCCGCGGTGTTGCCTGAACACCAACCTGGAGCGGGTGACGACAGTATGTGGCCGCGGCGGAGGATCAAGGAATGCGAGGTGGATTGGGTGGCTAGGGGGGATTGTTTCCTAGCCCCCCATGCCACTGTCCTTGCCGAGTGCCGGTAAGGCCGCTGGCAGCTGCTGGAAGTCCCGGGGAGACCTGTGGAGATCTGTGGCTGGAGCTAGGGATGGAGCCTCTGTCGGCACGTCTGAACAAGGCATTACCGCAATCGGCAGACTCGGTAGCCCCAAAACGCAGGACTCTCATCAGGAAAAAAAACCTTTGGATGGTTTAATGGCTCCCTCTCTCTACTAAAGCAAGAATGCAGAAGAGCAGAAAGAACCTGGAGAAGAAATCCCACCGTGGAAAACCACTCAAACTACAAAGGACTCACAAAGAATTATCACAAAGCAATCTTCAAAGGTAAAAAGGATCATTTCTCATATACGATCTCAATGGCCTTAAACCGCCCTCGGGAACTGTTTAAAATAGTCAATCAATCAATGAACCCGGTAGGCCTAGAGCCCCCAGCGAATGAATCCCAAGATTACTGTGACAAACTGTCTGATTTTTTCATCGATGAAGTCAAAACCATCAGGAAAAAACAATTTGTCAGAAGAAAACAGCCAACCTCAGCCATCAAAAACAAAAAGATGGTAGGGAAGGGGCTTTTCCAGCCCTAAAAAAGGGTGGGACTTTACATGAAGCACATGACTGCAAAAAAGTAGTTGGCCCCGCCACTACACCATCATTATATAGAACCTTAGTGAGTATATATACATATAATAGTTGTGGGGGTTTTTACGCCCCACCCCTGATTATATCTGTTTTTGCCCATCCCATTTTTGCTTAAATTTATATCTTTACAGACACCGATACCACATGTGCTTGCTCCTGACGAGTGGCACGAAAGCCACGAAACGCGTAGAGCCAATATTCGCCGTGTTCTTCTCCATAATATTACCAACCATTCATCTTCACAGGCTTAATGAGGCCTTAGGTCTGCAGGCTATATTGTTTAATTATGATTGTATCCCATTCTGATTGTGGTGAACTAGGGAATTTTATTGAGGTCTTACCTTAAGTGACGATTGCTTTGTATATTTTTTATTATTTTGTTTATCATTTTACCATTGATATGAATATTACAATGTATGTTTATCTATGCATTTGATATTTGATTACATGCAATTTGCGATTATCACTTGTATGCTCCAGTATCATGTGAATAAAATTCCCTTATGATCACCCAACTACTTTTTTGCAGTCATGTGCTTCATGTAAAGTCCCACCCTTTTTTGGGGCTGGAAAAGCCCCTTCCCTACCACTTATATTGGGATGGAAATGTATGACCTTACCGGGCCATTATTTCATTTAAAGTCACTAGGGATGGAAATGTGTGACCTTACCAGGCCATGATTTCCTGAAAGTCCCTAAAAACCCCTCCTTCTCTCTTGCAAAAACAAAAAGATGATATCTACACCACCATTCCACAACCGCCGAAGTTTTCACTGACCCCAATTACCGCGGACACCACAAAAAACATCATCAATAAACTTCGTGACAGTACATCACCAATTGACATCATCCCCAAAAAACTACTGAAAGAATGTTCCGACATCGTGGCTCCCACTAGAACATACCTCATAAACCGATCATTCCAAGAAGGGATCGTTCCTAGCACCTTCAAACAAGGCATCGTCAAACCCCTGCTAAAGAAACCTAACCTCGACCCTCAGGACCCAAACAACCGTAGGCCAATTACAAGCCTTAACACCATTTCCAAGATCATGGAGAAAGCTGTAGTACCACAGTTACAACTCCACCTGGATACACACAAACTCCTGGACCCGCTGCAATCAGGCTTCCGCCCAGGTCAAGGAACAGAAACAGCACTCCTCAAGATATGGGACGACGCCCTCGAAGCAGCGGATGACGGAGAGTCATGTCTCCTGGTACTGTTCGACCTCAGCGCTGCGTCGATACAGTAGACCACAATACTTTACTCGTCTGCCTCACAGAAGTAGCAGGAGTCAAAGGCTCAGATCTCCAATGGTTCACGTCCTTCCTAGGAAATCGTTCACAGACAGTGAAACTAGGAGAATTCTTCTCTGAATCCCAGGCAGTCGCCTGCAGAGTCCCTCAAGGATCACCCTTGTCACCAGTCCTCTTCAACATTTATATCCGCCCACTCATCCAAATCATCAGATGTTCAGACCTCTGCTTCCACTCCTACGCGGACGACACGCAACTATATTTCCGTATCACTGGACAAAGATCACCACCAACAACTAGAAAATTGCCTCAATTCAATAGAAGACTGGATGACCATCAACTCCCTCAAACGCAATGAATCAAAGACAGAGCTTCTTATCTTACACCCAAATCATAATTCCGTAACCAAAACCTCCTGGACACTACCCGCCGTCTTTGGGTAGACAATCTCTCCTAAGACCAAGGCCAAGAGTCTCGGGGTTATTTTGGACTCACAAATGTCAATGGATGCATAAATAGGAGCAGTAGTCAGTGGATCTCACCATCTGCTACGCAGACTCATCCCTTTTATCCCAAAGAATGACAAAGCAGTGGTAGTTGGAACAATCATTAATTCACGTCTGGACTACGCAAACTCGCTTTACATAGGATTACCACAATATCAACTTGCGCGATTACAACTTATACAAAACTCGGCGGCAAGGCTGATAACAGGAAAAAAACCCTGGCAATCAATCTCTCCTTCCCTGAGGAGCCTACATTGGCTAACCATAAAGAATCGGATCACATTCAAGACCCTCTGCCTTACCCACAAATGCGTACATAGAGACGCTCCTCAATACCTTGCTGACAAAATAAATCATTACACACCAAACCGCAGTCTTCGATCAGCCAACAAAAACCTCCTCCTCGTGCCCAAATCCTGGTACAAATCTAAGGGGGATCGGAGATTCTCTGTCCAAGGACCTCGGCTATGGAATGCTCTACCAACCAACATCCGCCTGGAAGAAAACCACCTGGTCTTTAGGAAAAAACTCAAGACCTTCCTCTTCTAGCTGATGATCAAAGCTCTTCACAGAGCCTTGAGGCGATTCATTTCGCATTGTGCGCTATACAAATATCTCATTCATTCATTCAGACAGACTATTGAGATGATCACTGCAGGCAAAATTCGAGTGTACAATTACTATAACCACTTGCTTCCAAGCCCATTCTGCCACTCCTCACAGAAGTGTAAAAATCTGCTTTTTTTGCTAGAAAATTACTTATAACTGCAAAACCAATTATATTTTTTAAGCAGAGGCCCTAGAGAATAAAATGGCGGGTGTTACAATTTCTTATGATGTACAGTATTTGTGCAGTGGTTTTTCAAATTTTTTTTCACACTTTAGTGAATTTTAATGCACAAAAACACCATATAAAATAAAATATAAAACCCAATTGTATACTATGATATAAAAGATGAAGTTATGCCAAATAGATACCCAACATGTCATGCTTTAAAATTGCGCAGGCTCATGAACGACACCAAACTACGGTACTCAAAATATTTTATAGGCAACACATTATAAGCCTTCACAGGTTACCAGTTTAGAATTACACAGGAAGTCTGGTGCTAGAATTATTGCTCTCGCTAGAACGTTCGCAGCGATACTTCACAGGTGTGGTGTAATCACTGTTTACATATGCATACGTAACCTACTTATGCATTTGCCTTTGTGCATGAGCACAAGGGGTGCGCTTTAATTTTTTATTATTATTATTATTATATCCTAAATTTTATTTTTACACTATTTAATCTTTTTTTTTAATCAACTTTTTTGCCCTCACAAGGGATGAACAACATCCTTTGTGATAGCATTGGTAGTGACAGGTACTCTTTATGGGGCATCTGGCGTCTATTACTTCTGCCCCTAAAAGCACCTGATCAAACTGAGATCGGTTTGATCAGATGCTTTCACAGGCTGCTGATGGCCACATCCCAGTTTGAGCGATACTTTGTGTTAACTCCCATGCTCTGCAAGGAGAGAGAGCACAGCCTGCATGGCTCTCTCCTCTCTCCTCCACTCTGCAGCTATGTGAACAGCTACAGTGTGATGGAACTGTCCAGAACACAGCTTGGCTGCTTCTGTCAGTATACAGCTTCCTCCTGTCTGGACATAGGAACCATATATTAAAGACAAGCATCCAAGACTAGATGGCAATAGCTTAGATGCAACTAGAACACTTTATTGAAAACACACACAGAAATCATATACCACACAATCAGGTGCGGTGTTGATCACATAATTGTATACAATACAAACTGTAAAAAGGGATATAACATTAACATAGCTAAGAGACAGCCAACAAGCACATAATGCTAATCCACATCTAGCAACACATAGCTGGCAGTGACTTAATTAACCCGTAGGCTAATCAACATAAACACAACATCTCATAACATCTCTCTTGTTTGCCAACAAGATGGAGTAGACACAATACCAGCAGACGGATTGAAACAATAGGTGACTCAATTAACAATGGGAGAGACAATAACTTGTGTATTCTGTCCACTAGACAAGTCATTAGAAGACAATGTCCCAGCAGTCTGATACAGTGGAATTAATTTATCTTCATAGATCTCTTGAGGATTATGGTTGATTAAAATTTCTGTCCCAAGCGAAAAAGCCTCTCCAATTCAGTCTGCAGGAGGGCCAACATATTCTCTCAGACTTAAAAGGATTTAAACAAATAAATTTAAAAGATATTATATTTAAAACCAAACACATAGAAATCACGCAGTTGCAATACAAAAGTGTGTTGCCTCTACATGTTTCGCCATAATCATGGCTTCTTCTGGAGCTTTTGTAAGGCTTTATGTACAATATCACCCAACTGTAGCTAGGTCCCAGAAGAACCACTTAAAGTATATATCATAAGTGATACGATTAATAAATTGGTGAAAGCAAGCTTGAGGAGGACTGTGCCATCCAAGCAATTCCTTCATCAAAAATAAACAGATTCCTTTCCTCTATATCTGGATGATACCCTTATTTTGGGTTGTCCCCGGAAAAATAATAGGATGGAATATATTCCAATGGGGACACTGGTTCTATTGAACTAGGTCTAGTTCTAGTGGGGTCCCTCAGAGATTGCCTTAATTTGCACGGATTTCCTCTCACTTCCCGTTTGGCTATGGGTCAGGAAATGAAGGGAAATCAGGGGTTATAACCCTCCTTTTCTCTATAAAAAAAATATAAAAAAATAGTTTTACATTCAGTTCTGCTTTAAAGTGGAGTTCCACTCGTTTTTGGGTTTATTAAAAGTCATCAGTACAACATACCCGTAAATCCGCTTGAATTACCCGCGGGTCCCATAAACTCAATGTTCACCAGCGGTCCGCGATTGCAGCAAGAAGAGGCAAAACAGGGAGATGCCTATGTAAACAAGGCATTTCCCTGTTCTGCCTAGCAACATGACAGGGATCTACTGCTATCATCGGGAGCAGTGATCTCTGTCATTTTGCAGTGAGCCCAGCCCCCCCCACCCGTTGTACTTACCTGAACCCTATAACTTGACCCGGCAGGGATGCGTTGTCTATCTGCCTGGGGTTCTCAGCTCTTGATTGGATAGATTGATAGCAGTGCACAAAAGGCTCCCGCAGCTGTCAATCAAATCCAATGATGCGACCCCGAGTCCTGCATCCGGCCTCTATGTGTGCTGAATACTGGACTTGGGAGCGTGCCCACAAGGTAACCCCCTCGGGGAAGCACTTCTCTGTGGGGGTTATCAGATGTCGGGAGGAGCCACGAGAGCCGCCAGGGGACCCCAGAAGAGCAGGTTCAAGGCCACTCTGTGCAATACGAGCTGCACAGTGGAGGTAAGCATGACATGTTTGTTATTTTTTTTTATTTACCTTTACAATCACTTTAATTCCTTGATCTCCCCCTAGTGTTCTCTCCCTCTCCTAGGCACCAACATCACTAATATGGGCACACGGTTGTGACAGCTTGTGGCTTCACAGCCGTGTGCGCGAGTCATGCTTTTGCTTGTCAAACTGAAAAATTCAAATTTTACCTCTATGCACACAGGAACATTTGAAACACGTTAAAATACAAATACTTACTGTACCTAAAACAGTTATCTTTAGAAAAAAATGCATAAATCCTGGGAAAAATGTAAACCATGAAAATGGCTTAATGCAACCACAGGCAGGGGGGAGTAGCAATCAGACATTTCTACATTCTGTCCACACATTTTTCACACGTATTCATGCTTTTGTAAAGCATTTTCAGTGTCTGTGCCTTTACCTTTAACCAACTTGCACTACTTCTGGCACCTCCACACAAATTTTGATTACACGTACCAACAAAGCAGGGGCAATTAAACACAATACAAGGGGCCCCCTACTTACAAACGACTCCTACTTACAAACGGAGGGAGATAACAGGAAGTAAGAGGAAATCTACCCCTAGGAAGGGAAATTCTCTCCTGTAAGAGTTAATATGGGAAAAAGGTGTCTCCACTGATGCTTTATCACCAATCCTTGTTTCACTAACAGCCCAAATTTTTCAAAATCCAATTCTCATTGGGACAGAAAGTGATGTGAAATCTTCTGTACAGGGGCACAGACAGCTAAACAAATGTTACAGGGGTGATAACCCTTCCCATGTTATCCAAAAAGCTTAAAATAGATTTTTTGGCTGGAGCTACACTTAAAAAAAAATGTACCTGTTCCGACTTACAAAAGATTCAACTTAAGAACAAACCTACAGTCCCTATCTTGTTTGTAACCCAGGGACTCCCTGTACTACATGATAATGTGCAGGTGCAATACAGGAAAATGACATGCAATGTATTGCAGTGGAGGTGTTATTTTATTATAGTAAATAATGTTACACACTGTACCTTTGCAGGATGCAAATGCTAGCATTGCAACCTGAACTAGACTTTTTATTTTACATTGATATTACAAAATAATTTTGAAGGTATTTTCAGTTCAAAAATAGAAGCAAGAAACACAGATTAGAGTAAAATGAACATCAGCAAAGCAGTGCAGTTATATTTTGCATTTCATTACAATCTACATATTTAAAATGAATTGCTAAAAAAAAGTAACGCGTTAAAAATAAAAATCAGGAATCTAGAGTAAGCTCCAATTAAAAGATATCCCATTCTCTTTTTCACTTGCCCATAGCTGTCACTGTGCTGCAAAGCTTTGTTCAGGAATAGAAACTCCATACGCAGAACTACACTACATACTTTCTTCGTAAGCAGTTTTGGAGCTTAGATTTTTAAAGGGCATTGGGGGAGGGGTGCAAAACAGTCTTACGATAAAACCACATACGATAAAACGAAGGGGTAAAAAGTAAGCAGTGAGTATTGTGCTAGAAAGATTACTTACATACTATTCCTGCTTTTCTATTTTCAACAACAGCTGCAATACAGGATCTCCACCTAAGCTTTTGGCCGCAACACGCTGTGCGTGACCATTTACTCAAATAGCCGCAATGACCACAACAAATCACAAAAAACAAAGCGCCCTGGTGATCTGCATTTAGAAAACTGTGTGGGAAACTTCAATATTCAAAATGCAATCATTTTAAAGTGAACTTTGAAAACCATATACTGACTTTTTGGAGTAAAAAAAAAAAAAGAAAAGAAAAAAAAAAAAGAAGAAAAACTGTGTACACAAAGGCAACACACTTACAGTTTTGTGCATATTGTACATCAACGGCAAAGCTGGGTAGATTCCAAAGCAGAGCTGAGGCAGGAGAGACATCAGACAGTTACACTGTGCTGGTTGCATAGCATACAAGATCATGTTGTGATTACAAAAGCCTTTCCTGGGCTGAAAGCCAAGTGCACAGGCAGTGTCTCATATGCCACCCATAGATAGCATACAACAATCCAAATTCTGCCAATATTTAGCGCTTACAGCTGCCATACGTATCCAGCATCAAAATTCCTCCCCTCACGTTATAAAGATAAATATGCACAAAACTATAATAATATTTTACTATTAAAATAGTCAATCATAAATAAAGCATTATAAAATACAAATATCTTGATCCTATCAAAAATGTAAAAAATCTACATATAATCACTCAATGTAAGTTTTCCTACTTTTTCCATGTTTACTTTAACCACTTGCCTTCCATAGGCCATTTTAAACCATCCTGGCCTTCAAGTGGATAAAGTGGAATTCAAGCCTAACACTAAAAATTATTCTTAAAAATGTTCCCACCCCCCTCCTTCTACCTAACCTGTGTAAAAAATAAATAAATAAAATAAGCGGTAAATCGCTGCTGGTTTTAATGACGCTTTACCGTTGTTTTAGCTTTTAAAGGGTTAAAAAGCTGCCCACTGATTTCAATGGCAGGAGCCCTTTAGGAGGGGTGTATACCTAAAGCACCTAAAAAGATGCTGCTTGCAGGACTTTTTGTAACGTCCCGCAAGCTCGCCCCTCCAGTGTGAAAGCACTCGGGCTCTCACACTGGGGTGAAGGGAGAGGCACTATTTTTAGTACTATAGCGCCTGTAAAGCACCTCAGTGTGGAAGTAGCCTTATAGTTACATGGTTCTGCAGCACCAGTGTTAGTGAGCGGCAGCTGCAGGGTAAAGTAGGAAGAGCCAACAATGGCTGCGTGCCTATGGGTGCCGTCACAGCTCCTGGAATTAGCAGTCATTGACCGGACCAGACTAAAAAAGTTAAGTATACAGATCTTTTTTTACAGCGTAGACAGAAGAAGATTGGGGGGCACATTTTTAACAATAATACTGTAAGTGGTATAATTTTTGTTCAGCTAAAAGTGATCTGGGCCAACTGACCAATCAGAGAGAGCAGGAGGAATGATTGTTTCCCGATTTCCTCTTTAAGTAATGAAGCCAAAACCAGCAATCATTTTGTCAATTCTGGTTTAGTTCCTTCATTCCCTGGCTGGTTTAGCTGCAGTAGAGGACAGGGGAGAAATCAGGGGTTTAATAAACCCCCGATTTCTCCATAAAGAGAACCTGTCACCTGCCCATGCTATCAAATAGGGAGCTTGTTTGCCACCTTGTGATAGCAATAAGGTAAAATAAAAAATAAAAAAATGTTAATTTGTAATGAAGTGCTGCGCCGGGTGGGCGGGGCACAGTGTCTGACATTGTTATCTTTTAGCAGATGTGCGCTAAACATCATTTTGTATATCGCAAGTATTATTTAATGTTTGCAGATTTTGCACAAACTTTTTTTTGAAAGTGTATACACCAAGAATAAATAGTTTTTAAACAGTATCACGCTATGTGCAGCATGCTTCTTCTTTAATTATATGATCCATATGGGAAGAGGTGTAGAGGCTTGAGTGGCTAAATACCCATGATCTTGCGGTCCTGTGGTGTTCAATGTATGCCCTGGAAACCATCCATGTGGGTGTTGCAAGTTGTTCATAAGGTCCTGGGACAGACATCTGAGTGGGCCTGGAGCAAGAAGGAGCGTGGAATGGTGGTATAACAAGTGCTTTTTCACCTCCTTGTGTGTACCTTTTTTAGTGGTGGTGGCTGGATTGGTTTGCTCCCATCCTGGCACAAGAGACTTCGGATCTTTTGTTTTAACGTGGACTTTGTAACTAGGGGACCGCCTGTATATGGTTTTATTATTATTAATATCTGTATGTGGCAATTTCTGTTGCCAGCTTTCCATTCAAATTTCAATTTAATGTGGAGTTGTGATTTAGAACAAATTGTGAATAGGTTTTTGTGTTTATTAGCGCAGAGTTTTTTTTTGTTTCTTACAATTAAAATTGTAAGAAAAAAAACATTTTTTAAAAAGCACCCCTGTCCAACCCTGACCACCAACACTGGGGCATTTTTATAGTCTAACTGGCCACAGTCCGGCCCCAGTCTGTCAGACCAAAACTGGCTCTTTGCTTAACCATTTGCCGACCGCTGTCGGCATATATACGTCAGCAGAATGGCACGACTGGGCAAAGTAACGTACCCGTACCTTACTTTGAATTTCCCGCCGTGCGCCTGCCGCAAGCTCTATGACCGTGCCCACGGTACCCGCAGACTCGATCGTTACAGGGATACCTGCGATCGCATCATGGAGCTCAAGAACGGGGAGATGCCAATGTAAACGCATCTCCCCGTTCTGCCTAATGACAGGACACTGATCGTCTGCTCCCTGTCATCAGGAGCAGCGGTCATTGTCATGTCACACACAGCCCAGCCCCCAGATAGTTAGAAACACTCCGCCAGGACACACTTAACCCCTCCCAACCCCCTAGTGGTTAACTCCTTCACTGCCAGTGACATTTTACAGTAATCAATGCAATTTTATAGCTGTATTAATGTCAATGGTCCCAAAAAATTTGTCAAAATTGTCCACAATAATGTCGCATTCACGATAAAAATCACTGATCGCCACCATTATTAGTAAAAAAAAAAAATATTTATTAATAAAAATGCCATAAACTATCCCCTATTTTGTAGACGCTATAACTTTTGTGCAAACCAATCCATAAACGCTTATTGCAATATTTTTTTTACCAAAAATATGTAGAAGAATACGTATCGGCCTAAACTAAGGGGAATTATATATATATATATATATATATATATATATATATATATATATATATATATATATATATATATATATATATATATATATATATCTCATTGGTGTCCCTGGGAGGAGTAGGGCCTCCCGGGGACACCAATGATGGAGCACTATCCCCCCCCCCCCCCGGCTGAAAAACCAATGTGGCTCTATTATTATAACACTCCATCATTGGTGTCAGTGGGGGGGAATAGTGCCACGTCATTGGTGTCCGTGGGGGGGTATGGTGCCCCGTCATTGGTGTCCGTGGGGGGGAATAGTGCCCCGTCATTGGTGTCCGTGGGGGGGAATAGTGCCCCGTCATTGGTGTCCGTGGGGGGGGGAATAGTGCCCCGTCATTGGTGTCCGTGGGGGGGAATAGTGCCCCGTCATTGGTGTCCGTGGGGGGGAATAGTGCCCCGTCATTGGTGTCCGTGGGGGGGAATAGTGCCCCGTCATTGGTGTCCGTGGGGGGGAATAGTGCCCAGTTATTGGTGTCCGTGGGGGGGAATAGTGCCCCGTCATTGGTGTCCGTGGGGGGGGATAGTGCCCCGTCATTGGTGTCCGTGGGGGGGGATAGTGCCCCGTCATTGGTGTCCGTGGGGAGGATAGTGCCCCGTCATTGGTGTCCGTGGGGGGGATAGTGCCCCGTCATTGGTGTCCGTGGGGGGGATAGTGCCCCGTCATTGGTGTCCGTGGGGGGGAATAGTGCCCCGTCATTGGTGTCCGTGGGGGGGGAATAGTGCCCCGTCATTGGTGTCCGTGGGGGGGAATAGTGCCCCGTCATTGGTGTCCGTGGGGGGGAATAGTGCCCCGTCATTGGTGTCCGTGGGGGGGAATAGTGCCCCGTCATTGGTGTCCGTGGGGGGGGAATAGTGCCCCGTCATTGGTGTCAGTGGGAAGAATAACGCCCCATCATTGGTGTCAGTGGGGGGAATAGTGCCCCGTCATTGGTGTCAGTGGGGGAATAGTGCCCCGTCATTGGTGTCAGTGGGAGGAATAGGGGTCAGTGAGAGGAATAGTGCCCCATCACTGGTGTCAGTGAGAGGAATAATGCCCCATCATTGGTGTCCCCGGGAGGAATAGCGCCCCGTCATTGGTGTCCCCGGGAGTAATAGCGCCCGGTCATTGGTGTCCCCGGGAGGAATAGCGCCCCGTCATTGGTGTCCCCGGGAGGAATAGCGCCCCGTCATTGGTGTCCCCGGGAGGAATAGCGCCCCGTCATTGGTGTCCCCGGGAGGAATAGTGTGTCAGTGAAAGAAATAGGTGTCAGTGGGAGGAATAGTGCCCCATCATTGGTGTCAGTGGGAGGAATAATGCCCCATCATTGGTGTCAGTGGGAGGAATAACGCCCCATCATTGGTGTCAGTGGGAGGAATGGTGTGTCAGTGAGAGGAATAGGTGTCAGTGTGAGGAATAGTGCCCCATCATTGGTGTCCCCGGGAGGAATAGTGTGTCAGTGAGAGGAATAGGTGTCAGTGGGAGGAATAGTGCCCCATCATTGGTGTCAATGGGAGGAATAGCGTGTCAGTGTGAGGAATAGTGCCCCATCATTGGTGTCCCCGGGAGGAATAGCGCCCCATCATTAATGTTAAACTTTTTTATTCTGCAGTTTGAGTGTAACACTCAGTTTTTTCATGATTACTTTTAAATAAACGAAAACATTGAACATTAAGTTTTTTTGTGATTTTATCCGATTAATCGAAAAAATAATCGGCAGATTAATCGATTATGGAAATAATCGTTAGTTGCAGCTATATATATATATATTTTTTTTTTGGGGGGGGGGGGATATTTATTATAGCAAAAAGTAAACAAATAATGCTTTTTTTCAAAATTGTCCTTTTTTTTCTAGCACAAAAAATAAAAACCGCAGGGGTGATCAAATACCACCAAAAGAACACTATTTGTGGGGGAAAAAAAAGGATGTCAATTTTGTTTGGGAGCCACGTCGCACGACCGCCCAATTGTCAGTTAAAGCGACACAGTGCAGAATCGCAAAAAGTGCTCTGGTCAAGAAGGGGGTAAATCCTTCCGGGGCTGAAGTGGTTAAAGGCAAGTTCAACTTTTTTTTTTTTTTTTTTTAATAATAAATGCACATATTTTTTGCAGGTGAAAAAAAAAAAATGTTCATGTTTTATTTTGTTTAAGAGTCTATAAAGCATTGTACCCGCGATCAGCAGATTGCGGGTGCAATCTCAGGCTCCTGCAAACGGTCAGTATAACTGTATGCCCGTACCTCATACCGGCAGGTACTGAATGACAGGAAACATCAATAAACTAACTACCTAGAGCCCTCATCAGTGGAAGATCCCCGGCCCACTGTCACAAGCAGCAGGAGAGACCGTTGTGTCAACATCCGAAGAAGAGAAGAGGGTAGAAGAAGATGGGGAAGACTGGGCCAATGCTAGCAAAAGAACAGAAGATAGTGGAGGAGCCTGGCAGAAGACACCGGAGAGTGGGAGAAGAGGTGGAGAGAGTGGAGAAGTCAGAAGAGACCCCCGGAGCTGCCTAACAAATTACTTTAAAAACCTGTCTAGTGTGTTACTTCATTGACACTTTTTTTCCCCCAGGTGAATGGGTAGGGGTACAGTTCAGAGGCCCTCGCTCGTCCCCACCCCTTTTCCTGACCAGCCAGGCTGCGTGCTCGGATAAGGGTCTGGTATGGGTTTTGGGGGGAGCCCCATGCCGTTTTTTCGGCATACGGGGTTCCCCTTAAAATCCATATCAGATTGAAGGGCCTGGTATGCTCACAGAGGTGACTTTTTTTATTTAAAATTTGGCGTGGAGTTCCTCCTCAAGATCATCAGAGCACAAGTCGCATGCCAAAATCAGATCAGGCAAGACGGCGATCCGACTTTGATCTGACTTCAATGGGCTGAAGTAGGATCAAAGTTGGACCAAAGTAGTACAGGGAGCATTTTCAAAGTCGGACCGACTTGTGTCAGACCAGTTAAGATGGCTCCCATAGGGAAAGATTGATTTTCACACGTCATGCGACATGAGCTCCCAATTTGTCGCACCAGTGTAAACCTGGCCTGAGTTAAAAAAAAAAAATCAAAATTACAACAAAGATATTGTTAAAGCAGTTTTAACCACTAGTCGCCCACGCTATAGCCGAAAGACGGCTGCAGCATGGACGCCAATTGCCAGGTGGACATCCCTGGACATCCTCCTGTTTATTTCCATGATCCCTTGGACACAGCCAGTCCCAGATCGCTGTAAATCGGCGTGTCCAATGAGAGATGATCTCATATGCAAACATCAGCTCTCATCGCTGGCTCTCCCTCCTCACAAAGAGACAGCGTGTGAGGAGGGAGAGACAAACGCTGCAGCATGGGTAAAAAACAACAAAAAAAAAACGGAAAATGAAGTGCCTACATGTCCCCACTGTCAGTGCCAGTGCCATCTGTCCCCACTGCCACCTGTCCCCACTGCCACCTGTTGTCCGTGCCATCTGTCCCCAGTGCCACGTATAAGTGCCACCTGTCATCAGTGCCACGTGTCAGTGTCATGTGCCATCTGTTATCAGTGTCACGTGTCATCAATGCAACATATCAGTGCCATCTGTCCTCAGTGTCCCCAGTGCCACGTATTAGTGCCGTATGTCATGTGTGCCATGTATTAGTGCCACATATTAGTGCCATCTGTCATCGGTGTCACGTGTCATCAGTGCCACGTCAGTGTCACATGTCATTGTGCTCCAGGGCCTTCAAAAGTGTAATAGTTAGTCAACAAGTTAGATGTGTAATTTATGCTCCTAGAACACGTGACGGTGCTCCCTGCATGTTGGGCCTCTCTAAGTGGCTAGGCTGTGGAAAAGTCCCACACGTGTGGTATCGCCATTCAGGAGAAGTAGCAGAATTTATTTTGGGGCATTATTTGTGGTATACACATGCCACATGAGAGAAATAACCTATTACAATGACAATTTTGTGGGGAAAAAATAAATCTTCATTTTGAAAAGAATTTTGGGAAAAAATTACAACATCAAAAACCTCACCATGCATCTTACTAAATACTTTGGAATGTCTACTTTCCAAAAAGGGGTCATTTGGGGGGTATTTGTACTTTCCTGGCTTGTTCCGGTCGCAAGAAATGAGAGTACCATCAGGTGTGATAATTTTTTTATGATTTGCACCACAGCTTTTAGATTCTATAACTTTCACAAAAAACAAATAAAATCCACAAATTTGGGTTATTTTTACCAAAGATATGTAGCAGTATAAATTGTGGCCAAAATTCATGAAGAAAAACTAATAATTTGCAAAATTTTATCACAGAAAAAGAAATTTTCTGTCTTTTTTCATTTATAGCGCAAAAAATAAAAAACCCAGAGGTGATCAAAGTCCGCCAAAAGAGAGCTCTATGTGTATGAAAAAAGGACAAAAAAAAAATTTGGCTACAGTATTACATGACTGAGTAATTGTCATTCAAAGTGTGAGAGCACCAAAAGCTGAAAATTGGTCTGGTCATGTGGGGGGTTTAAGTGCCCTGTTGTCATGTGGTTAAAAACTATTTATTTTTAATAAAAATAATAACCATGTTATACTCACCTGCTCTGTGCAATGGTATCCCATAGAGCAGCCCTGAACCTCCTCCTCTGGGGTCCCCTGCCGGCGCTCTCATTTTATGTCTGCCCCATAGCTTGCCTGACGAAGGGGTCCTGTGCGGCTTCAAAATGCTGTACCCTTTACACTGTGATGTGATCATTCTTCAGTAAAACCTTTGGATGATTACTGAAGATCTGTGGTGTTGGCATATATTAACACTGTGAAGTTCCCAGTCCCCAGCTGACTGCAGCCTCCAAGCCCTTTCCAGGAATGTGTGCGATGGGAATATAGATACTGCCCTATATGTGGGGCAGACGTGCAGGCTTACTAAGCCTGGCTGTGTGCGTCCATGGACACACACAGAGCCTCCTGCTTGCTGCTGAAAGGATTTAACTGACAGTAGGAGACAATGGGTCTCGGTGCTCTTAGCTAAGCTTGTAAGAGGGGAGGAGAATGTGGAAAGACTAGCATCCGGGCACAGCGCTGGAATAATACACAACTTAGAATTTAGAGGGAGTGGGAGGGCACGGGAAGAGGCAAAACACTTTTTACCTGAACGCACGGAATGCATTAAGGTAAAAATAATTCAATTTAGGAACTACTTTAAAAGGAAAAGTATGACCAAAGCTCTTGTGCTTAGTTCTGCATTCCTGTGACCCAGATGTCACTCAGCCAGTCCAGGCTGTGGAGGGATCCCGACATTAGTGTCATGATCCACCCAGATGCCTGAGCAGCAGCTGGCTCAGCCTCTCCTTTCAGACTGTCAGCAGCTCTCAATCCCCTGTACAGCTCGGCAGTCCAGTGAGCGCGTGGGGGGGGGGGGGGGGGTCAGAGCACTGCACTGGCTCTCTGTTCACTGAAGACTGAGAACTGAGTGATCAGTGGTCTTTGATTACTCAATTCTAGGTATAGGGATACAGCTGCTGCATCCACCTATGTGAGTATGTACGCTTGCTATTTTGAAATCCCGCACATTTTAAAATTATATGAATGATATTACTAGTGGCTGGGAAAATAAAATTCTGTGGATTATCCAGCTCTCTTTTCTGCTTTATTTCAGAAGACCTGTCAATGGCTTAAAATTGTATTTTTCTGCTTACAAATTCTTTCATGTGATGGTTGCACTCGTTTTTTCCCCCCTTTCACTTTTAGACCTCAAGCACACAGACAGTGAAAGGATGGAAATATGCCCAACGAAAACTCCGGGCATTTTTCTCACCCAAGGAGCTGCAGGTGCTTCTTACAGCCTGCCATGCAAGTTAATGGCTGCAGTCTTGTAAGTGCCAATGCTTCAGTATATCAGCGTTTTTTTTTTCGCCCATACAATGTTTTTCCCAAAGAAAATAATTTTGCGGGAAATTGTCACATGCACATGTGCGGGTAAACATCAATGCACAGAAACATCAGTGTTTACAAAAGTATGGCCTAATTCAGCCATTCACTTCTATGGTTGGCAACATCTGCAGCTCCAAGCAGAATTTTACGCTGGCATATTTTCCAGCTCTCACTGTCTGTACATGAGGCCTTATATGGCAAAGCTCACACATATGCACAATCTTAAAAAACATCACCATGAAATACACACAGTGCTTTCAAAGTTACAATTTTCTGCTTCATTATATAAAGGCAAATCAATTAATGCAATACTACCAGTTCAGTCCCCTGTCATATACCTATTTTCAGTTGTTCATTAGCAACAAATTATCCATCTGAGCAATTTGAGATCTTGTGTACCAAAATGTTTGCCTCTATACAGAACGGAAAACTAAAGCCAGGCGGTTTTCTTGGTCACTACACCCTCCCAGAGGACAATAGCTGCAATAACACCCAACGCTTCAAAGTAACAAAAAGAATGTTTTTCCAAGAATCCTGTAGGACAGCCACATAAGAGACATCCACAGATTGAAGATGCTGGTCTGGGCTCCAAGGCAACTGATATCATTTTATTAGTAAAATGTAAAATTATTGAAAGGATAAAGTCAAAATGATTCAAATTCAAGCACCCCTAAGCTGGCTATAGACGTGTCAAAAGGCATCTGAAATCCGGGAGACCTGGAGACCCTGGCAATATTTCATATATACAGATGCCTACCTCCAAGAGATGTCTCGAAACACCTGACCCAATGGGCCGGTCTATTTGCCCCACCCCCCCCCCCCCCCCCCACGGGTAGAGGGCACCACCTTAACTTGCTCTATTTTTCTCTGCTTCTCCTTCTCATACTCCACACTCACTGCTCTGCTAAATTTTGCCTGGTCAGTTCACTTGCTCTCCCTACTCCCTTCGCCCCATTCCCCCCCCCCCCCCCCAGTCTCTCCTCTCCTCCTTCCCTATCTCCCGACCCATGCTCTTTCCCGATTGGTATAGCTTGGTTAATTATCCCCCCTTTTCCCCTCCGCAGTACACCTCTGTCTCAGTAGCTTGTACCCACCGATGAGTACCTGTCCGGAGAATGCACACATTCTAGAAACAAATGTATTATTGTATGTCTCATGTTTGGGCCAACCTGATAGTCGAATTACTATACTTCCCCATTCAACAGAAAATGTTTGTCCATGTTGCTGCATTGCATAGATTGGCATAAGTCATAATCAGACCTGGGTCGGTAAGAACGATGATTGGAAAGCCTCTGAGGCTCTTCATGCTGTCAGCACTGCTATGATGCAACTCTCTTCTACTGTGCCTTAATGAGGTTGTAGGTTGGGTTCATTTAAATTGCTGACTAAATATTGTAATGTAATCAGATTTTCTGACCTGACACATGTTTTGGATCATTGTTGAATATGCCTATTGTTATGCACCCTTTTTTTTTTTAAATAAAGAATAAAAAAATAAAAAAAAGTAATCCGAAATTGGTTGAATGTCGATCCATCTATGGGAAGGCTGGTTGTACTGAAGTTGATCCATCAATCCAGCCTGCCAGGTTTTTCGCCTAATATCTGCTTGAGGCTATAGCCACTCCTACTGCACTCCCCGCCAACAGAACATAATAACATAGCGGGAGGTATTACCACATCAACACAGTTCCAAACCTTAGCATAATCTTTCACAAAGGATGTGAGCAATCTTAAGCTTACATTCTAAAAAGGGTTCTTTATTATTAGAGCGGTAGTAGGTTGCACTAAATGGACTTGTGTCTTTTTTTCAACCTTATACAGTGCCTTGAAAAAGTATTCATATCCTTGGAAATTTTCCACATTTTGTCATGTTACAACCAAGATCGTAAAACGGAAAATGTCCTATCAAATTCTTACCATAATTTTCCTTTCCTGATGGACTCCATGGCAGCATATGTATGGGTTAACCCCGCCTCCACTCCTCCCCTATAGGACCCACTCCCATAAATCTTTGCTCTGAGCCAGAGACCATGTTCCATAACTAGCCTCCTCAAGACTGTGGTGGGGGGGGGGGGGATGGGGGCCCTGCTGCCATGGAGTCCACCTGTTTTCCTGACCGACTCCATGGCTGCATACATATGGGAACAAACTCGCCATACACCCAATGGGTGGGCAATGCTATCCCAAAGGCTTCAATTTGTACCACCAACAGACAGGACCTGCAAGCCACAATAAAACAGAGTCTGCTTCCTTATCCTCTACACAATAATGAGCCATAAATGTATTGATTGAGGACCACAAGGACGCCCTACAGACTACTTTGGGAAACATATGCTGCGAAGCTTCCCAAGATGTAGACCCACTCCTGGTCAAGTGAGCAGACACTACCTCCAAAAGGAGCCAAGCCCTTTGCTCTGTGAGCCTGTTGGATGGCCTTGGCAATCCGTGCCACAATCATCCTAGATGAGGCCTGTTCCTCCGTCCTTTCTGGCAAAAGAATGAACAGGCATTCTGAAGCCGGAAGGAAGTTGTAGCTTTGTAGATAGAACTTCACAATATCCAAGGGATTCCAAGAACTGAAGGAAGGTACTGCTGGGAGTCAATTCAGGACTCCGTTCACTAAACATACCAACTAAGCCACAGTGTGCCCTCTCCTACGTCTAAAGCACACAAGTTAGAACTCTAAGGTTGGCAGAAAAATTTCTTGGCTCACATGAAAGACTCATGCACCATGGGGAATTGAGTCAAGCATAGGTAACAGCACCGCTCAAACTGGAAAGAATGTTAAGAAAAGGTCTCCATGACCAGTGAATCAATCTCTGAGGCTTTTTATGCTGATGTGATAGCCAGGAAAAAGGTGAACTTGACAGAGAGGCCTTAAACGGAGACAGCGCTAGAACACTCTGCTCCAATTTCCGAGGGGGGGGGGGGATTGAGAACAAGAGGGAGACTACATTTGGAAAACCTCCACTTAAGCCAGGGTCTGAGCCTAGCCATGCCCTTAATGAATTGTTGGACAGGAAAAGATGCTGGTTCCTCCTTCCTCTCTGTGGACCGATCTGTACAGTGCGAGGGGAGAGGGGGAGAGATCGCTTGTAGCAGTGCTGTGGGCTGGATCTGTAGTGCCCACAGGCAGGGAGGAAGTGATGTCACTCTCCTCGGGGTGGCCTTTTTGACCGGACTGCAAAGAGAACACATAGTAAGTGCACCAATCACTACACTGACATGTAGGTACACATAGGCACACAAATCACCCCCCCCCCCAATCCCTCCGCCCTCCCAATCGCAGTGATCATTTATTTACTGATCACTGCATTTAGTGTCAGTTGTAACAGTAAATAAGTGTCAGGGCAGTTAGTGTTAGGTCCAGGGTATCCCCCTACCCCCCCATAAAGGTTTAACCCCCTGATTGCACCTAGAGTTAACCCTTTCACCCCCTTTTGCCAGTGTCACTAAGCGATCATTTTTCCGATTGCTGCATTAGTGTCACTGGTGCCGCTAGGTAGCTAGTTATTTTTTTAGGTTCACCGCCAGGTTTTTATAGCGTTAGGTACCCCCTGATTGCCCCTAGAGTTAACCCTTTCACCAGCGATCACCGTATAAGTGACACTGCTGCTGCTGGATAGCCAGTTAGTTATTTAGTTATTTAGGTTCCCCGTCAGGTTTTTATATAGCGTCCGGGACCCCCATATACTACCTAATAAAAGGTTTAACCCCCTGATTGCCCCCAGATAACCTTTTCACCCCCTTTTGCCAGTGTCACTAAGCAGTAGTTTTTCTGATCGCTGCATTAGTGTCACTGGTGCCGCTAGGTAGCTAGTTATTTTTTATGTTCACCGCCAGGTTTTTATAGTGTTAGGTACCCCCATATACTACCTAATAAAGATTTTAACCCCCTGATTGCCCCTAGAGTTAACCCTTTCACTAGCGATCACCGTATAAGTGCCACTGGTGATGCTGGTTAGCCAATTAGTTAGTTAGGTTCCCCGTCAGGTTTTTATATAGCGTCAGGGGCCCCCATATACTACCTAATAAAGATTTTAATTCCCTGATTGCCCCTAGTTAACCCTTTCACCAGTGATCACTGTATAAGTGTTACGGGTGACTCTGGTTAGTTAGTTTGCTTTTTATAGCATCAGGGCACCCACCATTTATTACCCAATAAAGGTTTAACCCCCTGATCACCCGGCAGGTGATATCAATTAGGTTTTAGAGTCAGGGTCTGCGTCGCCCTAGGCAGCGCTGGGTTAGTGCAAGTACCGCTAACACCCACGCGCAAAGCATACACCTCCCGTAGTGGTATAGTATCTGAACAGATCAATATCTGATCAGATCTATACTAGCGTCCCCAGCAGTTTAGGGTTCCAAAAAAACGCACTGTTAGCGGGATCAGCCCAGATACCTGCTAGCACCTGCGTTTTGCCCCTACGCCCAGCCCACCCAAGTGCAGTATCGATCGATCACTGTCACTTACAAAACACTAAACACATAACTGCAGCGTTCGCAGAGTCAGGCCTGATCCCTACGATCGCTAACATTTTTTTTGGTAGCTTTTTATATTTAAATCCTGAAGGCGGTGCTTGGTTTTCGGGGTCCCGTACGCGGCTAGGCTCGCAAAAAGTCCCCCACATGTGGTATCCCCGTACTCAGGAGAAGCAGCAGAATTGATTTTGTGGTGTAATTTCACTTATGCCCATAGCATGTGTGAGCAATATATCATTTAGTGACAACTTTGTGCAAAAAAATAATAATTTGTAATATTCCCGCAACTTGTGGCAAAATATAAAATACTTCATGGACTCAACATGCCTCTCAGTAAATAGCTTGAGGTGTCTACTTTCCAAAATGGGGTAATTTTGGGGAGGGGGGGGGGGGTGGTTTGTGCTATTTTGGCATTTTATGGCCTTCGAAACTGTGATAGGTAGTGAGGAGTGAAATAAAAAATTTGCACCCTTAGAAATCCTGAAGGCAGTGATTGGTTTTCGGGGTGTCTTACGCAGCTAGACTCCCAAGAAATCCCACATATGTGGTATCCCCGTACTCAGGAGAAGCAGCAGAATATATTTTGGGGTGCAATTCCACATATAACCAGACGTGGAGCAGGTGTATGTCGGAACGTGGTGGCCATCTTGTTGGCGGTTCATGCTGAGGAAACTTTATAACAAGCATGTTTTACTAGCGATCATAATAACACATCCCTGAGGCAGAACAGACTACTGGGACCGGCAGAGAGCGGGACACCAGGATCAACAAACAGCTACACAGTGGCTAAAACTGTGGAGGCGCTTCTACCCCTGCAGGGGTAGGGGAGTTGGCGAGTTCGAATTCTACCTATTGCACGAAAATTGCACAAAATCGCACCGGTTTTTTACCCCCCAAGGATCATTTGCACCTTGCACTTTTGGGCTGTTTTCTATATGTTTTAGCACTGTTGATTATCGACACTGATTAGAGGACTAGTATTTGCATCACTGTATTTGCATAGTTTGAACTCAATTGTGATAAGTGTCTTTTCATATATATATTTTTAATAGTATCAGATTTTTTATTATTAATTTATTGTGCACCACGAGGTATACATTTAGCACGTGGTATAATCTAAAGATCATCATTTTGTATTCGATAAATTTTATATATTGTGCGTTTTTTTTTTTTGTTTTTTGTTTTTTTATGCACTTTATTGGAATTCACTAGATTTGCACATTGCACTTTGCACAGATTTTTGAAGACGCATCCATTAATTTTATTTTCATTCATTTTATTTCCATTTTAATATTTCTTGGAGTTATAAGAGATTTAATATCAGGAGCAGAGCGCCCTTACTACCTATATTTATTATATTGGCACACAATTTTAAGATATGGAATGTTTGGAATCTATTTACTGAATGCAACCTCATCTTTTATATTTTAACTAAAAAATGGGTATTATATTGTGCGTTTTTGCACTAAAATTCATTTTATTATATTTTTTCCTGAAAATTTGAAAATCTGTGCATGTATAATGTGATAACATTTTGCAACTATTACCTTTTTATCCTACATGGCCCCTGCTTTCAGAAAATATATAATATTCTGGAGGTTTTAGTAATTTTATTGCCAAAAATGAAGATTTTTACATGTATGTGAAAAAAAATATAAAAAATAAAAAATTCTTCTGGAGCTGAACTTGGTAAAGTGCTTTTAAACCCAAACCATTTGTTAACCAAATGCATTCCCTACATTAGGGGAAAAATGCCCCTACCTGTCCTACCTGCACAGTGCATGGACTGGATTTTCGCACCAGCTTCAAAAATAGTCGATTGAAAAATCTAATCTGAATTAAATGAAAAAACAAAAAAGGTCCATATCGCACAATCTTTATACAAAGAAATAACCCAATGCATAATAAACTCTAAAGCTGCTTTGCTTGTACATGGGGCTATCTAGCTGCACACAGGGCCATAGCCTGGAAGTTTAGTGCGCCTGGGAGGGCCAGGTGCAGCATCCAGCCCTGCTGCCTACGGAAGGCTATAGGGGCTGTACCGAATGGTATACGCATTTAGGGTCCTATGCGTTCAGAGACAAATGCCTGGACCGCAGAAGACTTTTTTTTCGGGCATTAATCTATAAACAGCAGTACCGCTCAGTACAGGGTTCAGCCCTGTCCATCTGCAGCCTGCCATGGACTGACAATCTGCAGGCAAAGGGCTGACGCAACAACTTTCCCTCTTGGGTATACAGCAGCTAGAATGGCCAGTGTGCAAGGGGTCTAGGGCAACACCTGCCAAAAATGTATTTTTATGTTCCCAAACATAAGAAATACAAAGGCAATGAAGATAAAAGCAGCATTAAAAACAGGCATCACCAGTAAAAAATATCTTGCGCTGGCTTCTGGTTCCACAAACATGGATTTTTCCACCAAGCTCGATAACCAAATAAAGAGGTTCTACCCCTGCATTCTTGGTAGCCTGAAGACCCTGTATTCTAGCTACAGTTATGTTACACAAATTTCCCCCTGGGTAAGATGGTTCCCGTTTTCTCTTCCAGCATGAAACCAAGCCATTTCCTCTCGGCACTCAGCCAAACACCCAAGGGAGAAAAGGAAAAGTATATGCTGCTGAGGAGGAGGGACTAAAGCTTAACTCAAGGAATTCAGTACTTTCATAAATGTGCAGGTGTTTCGTCAGATTAGTAGACCCGTCAGAATGTGTAACGGAAGTGACGTTTTGTCGCCGACATTTTGCTACATCTCGCACTCCTACACATTAATGTCCTGTACACACGGTCGGACATTCCGACGACAAAATCTGTTGGATTCTTTCAGACGGATTTTGGCCCAAACTGGTTTGCATACACACGGTCGCAAAAAGTACTCTGAAAATTAGATCGTTCAGAATGAGGTGACGTAAAGCACGTACGGCAGGACTAAAGAGAGGCCAGTAGGCAATAACTTTCACCTCATAATTTATTCTGAGCATGCTTGAAAGTTTGAGCGTTGGCATTGTCTACACATGATCGGAATTTAAACGGTCGGATTTTGTTGTCGGAAAATTTTAGATCCAGATCTCAAACTTTGTGTGTTGGAAGACAGAAAAAGTCAGATGGAGCCCACACACGATCGGAATTTCTGACAACACAATCCAATCACACATTTTCTGTCGGAAAGTCTGACCGTGTGTACAGGGCATTAGGATACACTGAGATGGGGGCAAGCGGACATCTTGTTACACCCACGGAGTTTTGTATTTTACACTTATTTAACAGTAAACTGAGTTTATATAGGGAAATACAGTACAGTATTCAACATCTAAATAGTCAGACGGAGTTCTAAGTACTGTATTTCCCTATATGTCAGTTTAGGTGTAAAAAAAAAGTATAAAATGCAAAACTCCGGTGGGTGTAACAAGATGTCTACTTGCCTCCTTCTCAGTGTATCCTTACTGTGGAGGAGTGCGGGATGTACCAAGATGGCGGTGGCGAGACATCACTTCCGTTACACATTCTGACGGGTCGCCTAATCTGTTGAAACACAGGTGTACTATGAGTTAAGTGCAGTGAGGTGCATGCCACCTTGAGGACTTATCTCTTTAATTTACATCTGACAATAATAAAGCTCTGGAAGAATATTGCTCGCTATTGTTTCAGAGTTCTGACCTTCTGGTCTAAGCTTCTTCAATACCAGAGTCACATGTAGAGATGTGAAGGCCCGGGGGGAAAAAAACGGAAGAATTCAGGAAAAAAAATATTATATAAATAAATTTTTTTCCATTTTTTTTTTCGAAGGCTTATTTTTTCCAAAAATTGGAAAAAAAATAGAAAAAAAAAATATTGTAGAATATTATATTTTAACCTGATGAATAAAATCTTTTAAGGCAGGATGTTCAAATATTTTCCAAATAATTAAAAAAAAAATTTATGATATCAGATTATTCTAATTTCTGCGCAATGAGTTAGGACAAGCAAGTCCTAGGTAACAAACTGAACCCTCCAATGCAAGAACAGTATGCATTTCTTCCTTTAGGGGTGCTGTGCTGCTATTGTAACAAGAAAAAGGTTTCAGTTTTTCTTTTGCATGTTAGTGGGTGTTTGCTTTGTTCTGTCCTCTTCACTAGGCCTCAAAAGCATTGGAAGAAAATACAGCAACAAAAAAGACCTGAAAGTATTATTTAATTAAAAAAGGTAAGCGTTTACATATATCTGATTCTGAACCCAGAAAACGGAATCATTTAGCTACATTCGTTTATCTTTATAAACATTTGTGTATAAACTTTTGTGTAAATAATAATTTCATTACCAGTAATCTGGTTCTGCCCCCACCCCCACACACAACCATAGTGTCTTCTTGCAAAGTAGTCATTTTTTCTTGTTTTTATTTCCTACTCCCCTCAGAAAAATGGTGAGACCAACATCTAGCATATGGAGGCATTTTCACATTACAAGTTCTTCTGAAAAAGAGAGCTTTCCAAGCTTCAAAATGTATGGAAATTTTACATCTCTATGCAGCCCCTCGCCTCTGGTGTCTATTCACAGAAGCCCTTGTATTTAGTAAACCTATTAAGAAAAAATAAAGCTTTCTGTAAAAAGGCAGCAGAGGGGAGGGGTGGGCATAGTAGCTGCATGTTAGAAAATGGCATCTCTCTTCTCAGAACCTTTGAGTGTAACAGTAGCTATCCTTTGGGAGCTCCATATAGCTGACAGAGATACATGGAATGTACCTTCTCTCTTTGTTTCATTCCTCACATGCAAGTATTTTTCTGCTATTCTCAGACTTCCTGTACTAGGGTGGTTAGGTTTGTTCTTCATGCCCCCTTGTGTAAGTGAACTTGGCCACCCCAAGATGGACTATACCTGCAAACACATTCATTTCTAATGGAAATGTAGTATGCATAGAGCGGAGCACGTGACCACAAATACCAGCACCGCTCACTCTATAGGAAGCATGCACAGGACAAAAGGAGGAGTCTGAAAGCAAAGTAAGAGACTTCTTAAAAAGAAAAAAAGGAAAAAAAAGAAAAGGAAAAAAAAAGAAGGCTCCATGGTATACTTGATATTTTAGAACAAAACAATGTTACGTTTAGCGCTTACTTTAAAACCAAATCAAAGTAGTCTTTCAAATGTGTTTTTGAAATGAACTACATATTTTTGCTGTACATCTTTCTGAATTACATCTCTCCACAAGTAGTTTCCTGTAGGGTATAGTTTGAGTAAGATATAAGCACAAATCCTTTCTTTCTGAATGACTGCATATACATAGTTAGACTGCAGGGCGACTATGATGGACAGATTTGCTAATGCTTGGCCTGTAGCACTTTGGCCTGTGGAAGAGTTGTTCTACAAACCTTATTGGTCTCATGTATTCAGTCAATGTCAGCATGAAAAGCAAAAGCCCTGGCTATGCATTCCTTGTATCCCAAACATACATTTCCAAGCAACGATCCCTTACCGATATTTTCTTGTTGCCATTCTCAATTCCAGCTTTGCGATTGACACCCTAGAAATAGATACAACATAAATCAGGATTTATACGCAAGTTAGTTTAGAATTTAAACTGAGATCATTAGCTTTTAGATTATACAAGCTAAGTTGTTATGGCTGCCACCAGTACATAACATTCTTAAAAGCTTTTTCTGGACTTCATAATAATACAGTATTTAAACCGAAAAAATCAGTCAATATGCTGACGACACGCTGTTATACCTGGCGGACTCGGGCCCTTCCCTCGCAAAGGCCCTACAAAAGATAGAGTGGTTCGGTAGCTTTTCCGGTCTCCGTATAAATTGGGAAAAATCCCAAATTTTGCCTATTGACAGTTTTCCACAGTCAGAATCTCAGGCCAGTCTGCCTCTTCAGCGAGTCGGCACTATTAAGTATCTGGGGGTATATGTCTCTAGGAATCCAGCAGATTACATTGCGCTGAATGTAGAACCATTATTCTCCCTGGTGCGTACTAAGATTCAGGCCTGGTCTCGTCTCCCCCTTGGGGTTTGGGGGCGCGTTAATCTGATTAAAATGGTCCTATTACCTAAAATACTGTATGTGTTGTGGCATGCCCCGGTATATTTGCCGCTGAAATACTTTAAATCCCCTAAAAGTCTCCTTAGACCCTTTGTATGGGGGAACAATAGACACAAGCTAGCTTGGCAGGCTTTGAAAAGCCCGACTGATATGGGGGGCATGGCTCTTCCAGATCTAAATCATTACTATGTTGCCTCACAACTGTCTCAGCTTTTCCATGTAGACAAGACTGATAAACAACGTTTTCTTACCCTTCTCTCCCCTACTTGGGCACAAATGGCAGATGATCCAATAGCTGCTATCTCGACGGGGGCGGGGAGCTCAGTCGTGGAGCCAGGTAAACACTCCATGCTTTTTCATTACAGAAAGATTTGGGATCTGGCATCCACTAAACTGAATGTTGCATCACCAAATGACTATACACCACTTTGGCATAACAAACAATTGCCGGAACTTCAAAAGATCCAGAGTGTTCAGTTATGGGTATCGAGGGGAATATACTACCTGCATCACCTGATTCACCATGGTACTATTAAAACGTTTCAGGCGCTGCAGGAGGCATATGGTATTCCAAACACTATGCTATTTCAGTACCTACAGGTTCAACATGCACTTAGAACACAATTCCCGCAGTCATTGCCTCGGCCTGCTCCCAATCCTATTGTCGCCATAGTGAAGGACACTGATCCCAAAAAGCTTATCTCGTGCTTTTACGGTATGCTTACGGCCCCCGTCTCGGCGAGACTGGCGTATGCTCTGAAGTCCCGCTGGGAGGGTGATGTGGGTGAACTGACAGACGAGGAATGGGAGGAGGCTCTGGAGACGTGCAAGTTGGTGTCCCCTAGGCTTCAGGACAGGCTTTCTCAGATTTACATAAAGCATACCTCACCCCACTCAGGACCGCCAAATATAATATGAATCAATCTGTGCTTTGCCCGATGTGTAATCTTGAGACTGGGACGTTCTTCCATCTTATCTGGTCTTGCCCCAAACTGCAGGAACTTTGGAAACAAGTAGTATCATTTCTACATGATGTTATGGGCTCGCCCTTGGCTCTAGACCCCAAACCTTGTCTACTAGGGATATTTTCTGACGTATTAGATAAAACTACTGGCACTTTCCTGCAGGAAACCTTGTTTTCTGTTCGAAAAGTGATAGCTAGACAGTGGATGAGGCCCCTTCCACCCCGGGTTGAGGACTGGAAATGGGAAGTTAATCTTACGCTCCCATACAAAAAATTCTTATATAAAAATAGGGGTTGCCCAGCTAAATATCATAGAATATGGGATAAATGGCTGCAGGAGGCTGCCACGTGTGATGAGGGAATTTGATGTACTGTTACAGTAAATAACATGTCAATGTTAGGACTTTCCTTGACTGTGATACATAATCGCTACTGTAATGGTAAAATGTCTTTTATCTACTGTTATGGTTATGACGCAACGCCTTTTGAATGTTCGGTGTATGCCACTGTGATTGTAATCTCTGCAATAATGTTCAATAAACATTACCTGTTTAAACGTTAAAAAAAAAAATAATACAGTATTTAAAGTGAAACTTAAATATACTTTAAAACAAGGAACCTTTACTGTCATTAAGGGACGGTTCACATCACATGCAGTCCAGTGCATTTTGTTCTGCATCAAAAACACATGGGCTGTAGGTCACATAGATGTCAATGGCAAAGTTACCACCACTGCAGTGTGCTCCAGTACAGTTAAAAAAAAAAAAAAAAAAGTAGCACATGCTGCACTGGAACATGGCAAAATGCAAAAAAAAAAAAAAGCATCGGTACACATTACAGCAAAAAAAAAAAAAATATATATATATACACATATATATATATATATATATATATATATATATATATATATATATATTTTTTTTTTATATATATTTTTTTTACCATTATTATCTCATTGCACATGAACGTATGATTTTGGTGTGAAATAACGCCATGAAAAACCATGAAATTTTATCTGACCTTGCATAGTGTTGAGTAACAGTGTGAAGGAGTCCTTAATAAATGACTACCTCCATGTCAATCAGCTACAGTAGGACAGAAGCCAATATGCAGCCCAGGATCTGACATCCTGATAATCTTTTTTTACCACCACTACTTACAAGACATGGATTAGAACTGCTCATCTAAGTCTAGGACATGAAAAAGAATGGCCACACACAGCTCTAATTTTTACTTAAAGTCTGACATTTCTCACTTATAACCAATGTATTGTGTTTTATACTTTTCATGTTTTTACAAAAAAAAAAAAAAAATACATTTCTGGCACGCAAATATAAAAATACTGGATATGAGCATTACATAATTACATTTACAGCCAGTAGGTGCAGCCCTAGGCTCCATCACACAAATGTACCTGGTTATTACTAGAAAAGCATGTATTTTACTGAGGTTAATACTAAACTCTGTAAAATCTGACCTAGACAATGAAATGATCAGAGGGGGGACTCACCTACTTTGTGATTTCTCTGTGTAAAGAGACCCCGAGAAGATTTTGTCAGAGGGAGCTGCGCTTTGTTAGACATACCTAAATATACTGTATATGAGCGAGCCGGCTGTGTGTACGATAAGCTGATCACAGTATGTCTATTATATGGCTGGAAAGGAAGCATACTTTATAACAGACTGAATGCAATCCATTTGCTTCAATTGTTGTTTTACATAATACCTGTGAAAAGCAGGACAGTAGAGAGCCTCAGCCAGCTGTCAGCGGCAATATGATCCTTCCTACAGACTGCTATTCTAGGTTTGTTCCAAATTGATGATAATGTTGTATAGAAGCCTCTCTTTCAACACTATTTGCATTTTTAAGTAAATATTAGCATATTTATAAAAATGTATAAAAAGCATATTTATAAAATTGTGAATATGACAATCAAATATTCACTGCAGGTGAATCTTCCTGGTGAATAGTTTAACCACTTTCAGACCGGACCATTTTGCTGGTAAATGACCAGAGGTCTTTTTACACTTTGGCACTGCGCTGCTTTAACTGGTAATTGCGCGGTCATGCAATGTTGTACCCAAACAAAATTTGCGTCCTTTTCTTCCCACAAATAGAGCTTTCTTTTGATGGTATTTGATTGCCTCTGCGATTTTTATTTTTTGCGATATAAACGTAAAAAGACCGCAAATTTTGAAAAAAAATGATATTTTCTACTTTTTGTTATTAGAAAAATCCAATAAACTCAATTTTAGTCATACATTTAGGCCAAAATGTATTCAGCCACATGTCTTTGGTAAAAAAAAAGTCAATAATTGTATATTTATTGGTTTGCGCAAAAGTTGTCACATCTACAAACTAAGGTACGTTTTCTGCAATTTACGCAGCTTTTAGTTTACGACTGCCTATCTCATTTCTTGAGGTGCTAAAATGGCAGGGCAGTACAAAACCCCCCCCAAATGACCCCATTTTGGAAAGTAGACCCCCTAAGGAAATTGATAAGAGGCATGTTGAGCCCATTGAATATTTTATTTTTTTGCCTCAAGCGATTGAATAATGACAAAAAAAAAAATATTTTTTTTTTTTTACACAAAGTTGTCACTAAATGATATATTGCTCACACATGCTATGGGCGTATGTGAAATAACACCGCAAAATAAATTCTGCTGCTTCTCCTGAGTACGGGGATACCACATATGTGGGACTTTTTGGGAGCCTAGCCGCGTACGGGGCCCCGAAAACCAAGCACCGCCTTCAGGCTTTCTAAGGGCGTAAATTTTTGAGTTCACTTCTCACTACCTATTACAGTTTTGAAGGCCATAAAATGCCAAGATGGCACAAAACCCCCACAAATGACCCCATTTTAGAAAGTAGACACCCCAAGCTATTTGCTGAGAGGCATGTTGAGTTCATGGAATATTTTATATTTTGCCACAAGTTGCGGGAAAATTACAAACTTTTTTTTTTTTTTTTTTTTTTCACAAAGTTGTCACTAAATGATATATTGCTCACACATGCCATGGGCATATGTGAAATGACACCCCAAAATAAATTCTGCTGCTTCTCCTGAGTACGGGGATACCACATATGTGGGACTTTTTGGGAGCCTAGCCGCGTACGGGGCCCCGAAAACCAAGCACCGCCTTCAGGCTTTCTAAGGGCGTACATTTTTGAGTTCACTTCTCACTACCTATTACAGTTTTGAAGGCCATAAAATGCCAAGATGGCACAAAACCCCCACAAATGACCCCATTTTAGAAAGTAGACACCCCAAGCTATTTGCTGAGAGGCATGTTGAGTCCATGGAATATTTTATATTTTGCCACAAGTTGCGGGAAAATTACAAACTTTTTTTTTTTTTTTTTTTTTTTTCACAAAGTTGTCACTAAATGATATATTGCTCACGCATGCCATGGGCATATGTGAAATGACACCCCAAAATAAATTCTGCTGCTTCTCCTGAGTACGGGGATACCACATATGTGGGACTTTTTGGGAGCCTAGCCGCGTACGGGGCCCCGAAAACCAAGCACCGCCTTCAGGCTTTCTAAGGGCGTTACAGTTTTGAAGGCCATAAAATGCCAAGATGGCACAAACCCCCCCCAAATGACCCCATTTTGGAAAGTAGACACCCCTAAATTTAGGGGTACACTAGTGAGACTAGGTAATAAATGGCGGGTGCCCTGAAACTATAAAAAAATAACTAACCAACCAGCGTCACCTGTAACAGTTATATGGTGATCACTGGTGAAAGGGTTAACTAGGGGGCAATCAGGGGGCTTTATGCGGTAGTATATGGGGGTCCCTGGCGCTATAAAAAGCTGCGGCGAACCTAAATACCTACCTGCCTAACTAGCGTCACCTGTGACACTAATACAGCGATCAGAAAAACGAACGCTTATTAGGCTGGGTTCACACTGGAGCGATGCGGGAACGCCACGAATGCGCGGCGGGTTCCCGCATCGCATGCCTCCCGGCGGCAGTTCACACTGCCCTATGCGAACTGCTGGGAGTGTCAGTGAAATGTTACTGACACCCCCAGATCAGTTCGCATATCGCAGTGCGATCTGCAAACTCGGATCGCATGGTGTGAACACCCATGCGATCCGATTCTGCTGCGGGCCAAAAAAAGGGTCCCGTGCGAATTTGCGGCGGGTGCGGCGGGTGCGGCGAATGGCTGAACTCGAATCGCACAGAGATCGGATGTGATTTGCACTGCAGTGCGGTGCGAATCACATCCGTTCTCATAAACCGCTGCAATGTGAACCCAGCCTTAGTGACACTGGCGACGGGGGGTGATCACGGGGTTAAACCTTTATTGGGGGGGTTAGGGGGGTACCTTAGAACTAAAGGGGGCTAACCCTAACTGCCCTAACAGTTATTAGTCACAAATGACACCCGCCGGGTGATCAGGGGGTTAAACCTTTATTAGGTAATAAATGGCGGGTGCCCTGAAACTATAAAAAATAACTAACCAACCAGCGTCACCTGTAACAGTTATATGGTGATCACTGGTGAAAGGGTTAACTAGGGGGCAATCAGGGGGCTTTATGCGGTAGTATATGGGGGTCCCCGGCGCTATAAAAAGCTGCGGCGAACCTAAATACCTACCTGCCTAACTAGCGTCACCTGTGACACTAATACGGCGATCAGAAAAATGATCGCTTATTAGGCTGGGTTCACACTGGAGCGATGCGGAAACGCCGCAAATCCGCGGCGGGTTCCCGCATCGCATGCCTCCCGGCGGCAGTTCACACTGCCCTATGCGAACTGCTGGGAGTGTCAGTGAAATGTTACTGACACCCCCAGATCAGTTCGCATATCGCAGTGCGATCTGCAAACTCGGATCGCATGGTGTGAACACCCATGCGATCCGATTCTGCTGCGAGCCAAAAAAAGGGTCCCGTGCGAATTTGCGGTGGGTGCGGCGGGTGTGGCGGGTGCGGCGGGTGCGGCGAATGGCTGAACTCGAATCGCACAAAGATCGGATGTGATTTGCACTGCAGTGCGGTGCGAATCACATTCGTTCTCATAAACCGCTGCAATGTGAACCCAGCCTTAGTGACACTGGCGACGGGGGGTGATCACGGGGTTAAACCTTTATTGGGGGGGTTAGGGGGGTACATTAGAACTAAAGGGGGCTAACTCTAACTGCCCTAACAGTTATTACAGTCACAAATGACACCAATGCAAAAAAAAAAAAAAAAAAAATGACATTGGTGTCACTGTGACTGGGGGGCAGGGGTAATTGGGGGGGTGATCGGGGGGTAAAGGGGGGGTGTGAGTGTGCCTGGCATGTTCTACTGTGTGTGTAGAGTGTTGGTGCAACTCACCGATCCGCTCTCCTCCGTGTCGGAACGAAAAATACCGACACGGAGGAGAGAATACATCACTTCCTCTCCTGTGTTTACATTACAGGAGAGGAAGTGATGTCACGGGGGATTCCTATTCGTCGGGAGCGATCGCGAGGGGGTGGCCATGAACGAATGGCCGTCCCCTCGTCCGGGATCGCTCCCGCACGAATACCGACCGCCGCAGGCACCGGGCGGGGGCCCGATCGGGCCCCCGACCCGCGGGAGGCAAGGGACGTACATGTACGCCAATATGCCTGCCCGTGCCATGCTATCGACGTACATCGTCGTGCGGCGGTCGGCAACTGGTTAAAGACCTTCAGAACGGACCATTTTGCTGGTAAATGACCAGAGGTCTTTTTACAATTTGGCACTGTGCTGCTTTAACTGGTAATTGCGCGGTCATGCAATGTTGTACCCAAACAAAATTTGCGTCCTTTTCTTCCCACAAATAGAGCTTTCTTTTGATGGTATTTGATTGCCTCTGCGATTTTTATTTTTTGCGATATAAACGTAAAAAGACCGCAAATTTTGAAAAAAAATGATATTTTCTACTTTTTGTTATTAGAAAAATCCAATAAACTCAATTTTAGTCATACATTTAGGCCAAAATGTATTCAGCCACATGTCTTTGGTAAAACAAAAGTCAATAATTGTATATTTATTGGTTTGCGCAAAAGTTGTCACATCTACAAACTAAGGTACGTTTTCTGGAATTTACGCAGCTTTTAGTTTACGACTGCCTATCTCATTTCTTGAGGTGCTAAAATGGCAGGGCAGTACAAAACCCCCCCAAATGACCCCATTTTGGAAAGTAGACACCCTAAGGAAATTGATAAGTGGCATGTTGAGCCCATTGAATATTTTATTTTTTTGCCTCAAGCGATTGAATAATGACAAAAAAAAAATATATATTTTTTTTTTTACACAAAGTTGTCACTAAATGATATATTGCTCACACATGCTATGGGCATATGTGAAATGACACCCCAAAATAAATTCTGCTGCTTCTCCTGAGTACGGGGATACCACATATGTGGGACTTTTTGGGAGCCTAGCCGCGTACGGGGCCCCGAAAGCCAAGAACCGCCTTCAGGTTTTCTAAGGGCGTAAATATTTGACTTCACTCCTCACTACCTATTACAGTTTTGAAGGCCATAAAATGCCAAGATGGCACAAAACCCCCACAAATGACCCCATTTTAGAAAGTAGACACCCCAAGCTATTTGCTGAGAGGCATGTTGAGTCCATGGAATATTTTATATTTTGCCACAAGTTGCGGGAAAATTACAAACTTTTTTTTTTTTTTTTTTTTCACAAAGTTGTCACTAAATGATATATTGCTCACGCATGCCATGGGCATATGTGAAATGACACCCCAAAATAAATTCTGCTGCTTCTCCTGAGTACGGGGATACCACATATGTGGGACTTTTTGGGAGCCTAGCCGCGTACGGGGCCCCGAAAACCAAGCACCGCCTTCAGGCTTTCTAAGGGCGTTACAGTTTTGAAGGCCATAAAATGCCAAGATGGCACAAACCCCCCCCAAATGACCCCATTTTGGAAAGTAGACACCCCTAAATTTAGGGGTACACTAGTGAGACTAGGTAATAAATGGCGGGTGCCCTGAAACTATAAAAAAAATAACTAACCAACCAGCGTCACCTGTAACAGTTATATGGTGATCACTGGTGAAAGGGTTAACTAGGGGGCAATCAGGGGGCTTTATGCGGTAGTATATGGGGGTCCCTGGCGCTATAAAAAGCTGCGGCGAACCTAAATACCTACCTGCCTAACTAGCGTCACCTGTGACACTAATACAGTGATCAGAAAAACGATCGCTTATTAGGCTGGGTTCACACTGGAGCGATGCGGGAACGCCACGAATGCGCGGCGGGTTCCCGCATCACATGCCTCCCGGCGGCAGTTCACACTGCCCTATGCGAACTGCTGGGAGTGTCAGTGAAATGTTAATGACACCCCCAGATCAGTTTGCATATCGCAGTGCGATCTGCAAACTCGGATCGCATGGTGTGAACACCCATGCGATCCGATTCTGCTGCGGACCAAAAAAAGGGTCCCGTGCGAGTTTGCGGCGGGTGCGGCGGGTGCGACACGAATTCAGCCATACTATCTGTATGGCTGAACTCGAATCGCACAGAGATCGGATGTGATCTGCACTGCAGTGCGGTGCGAATCACATCCATTCTCATAAACCGCTGCAATGTGAACCCAGCCTTAGTGACACTGGCGACGGGGGGTGATCACGGGGTTAAACCTTTATTGGGGGGTTAGGGGGGTACCTTAGAACTAAAGGGGGCTAACCCTAACTGCCCTAACAGTTATTACAGTCACAAATGACACCCGCCGGGTGATCAGGGGGTTAAACCTTTATTAGGTAATAAATGGCGGGTGCCCTGAAACTATAAAAAAATAACTAACCAACCAGCGTCACCTGTAACAGTTATATGGTGATCACTGGTGAAAGGGTTAACTAGGGGGCAATCAGGGGGCTTTATGCGGTAGTATATGGGGGTCCCTGGCGCTATAAAAAGCTGCGGCGAACCTAAATACCTACCTGCCTAACAAGCGTCACCTGTGACACTAATACAGCGATCAGAAAAACTATCGCTTATTAGGCTGGGTTCACACTGGAGCGATGCGGGAACGCCATGAATCCGCGGCGGGTTCCCGCATCGCATGCCTCCCGGCGGCAGTTCACACTGCCCTATGCGAACTGCTGGGAGTGTCAGTGAAATGTTAATGACACCCCCAGATCAGTTTGCATATCGCAGTGCGATCTGCAAACTCGGATCGCATGGTGTGAACACCCATGCGATCCGATTCTGCTGCGGGCCAAAAAAAGGGTCCCGTGCGAATTTGCGGCGGGTGCGGCGGGTGCGGCGGGTGCGACACGAATTCAGCCATACTATCTGTATGGCTGAACTCGAATCGCACAGAGATCGGATGTGATTTGCACTGCAGTGCGGTGCGAATCACATTCGTTCTCATAAACCGCTGCAATGTGAACCCAGCCTTAGTGACACTGGCGATGGGGGGTGATCACGGGGTTAAACCTTTATTGGGGGGGTTAGGGGGGCACATTAGAACTAAAGGGGGCTAACCCTAACTGCCCTAACAGTTACTACAGTCACAAATGACACCAATGCAAAAAAAAAAAAAAAAGCAATTGGTGTCACTGTGACTGGGGGGGCAGGGGTAATTGGGGGGTGATCGGGGGTGTGAGTGTGCCTGGCATGTTCTACTGTATGTGGGGTGTGTTGGTGCAACTCACCGAACCTCTCTCCTCGGTGCCGGAACGAAAACTACCGACACGGAGGAGAGAATACATCACTTCCTCTCCTGTGTTTACATTACAGGAGAGGAAGTGATGTCACCGGACATTTTCATTCGCCGGGAGCGATCGAGAGGGGGTGGCCATGAATGAATGGCCGTCCCCTCGTCCGGGATCGCTCCCGAACGAATACCGACCGCCGCAGGCACCGGGCGGGGGCCCGATCGGGCCCTCGACCGGCGGGCAGGCAAGGACGTACATGTAAGCCCTTATGCCTGCCCGTGCCATTCTGCCGACGTACATCGGCGTGCGGCGGTCGGCAAGTGGTTAAAATGGATGTGAACCCCATTCATGAAATCAGACCTATACACATATCTGTAGTGTTTCCTTATCTCTCTCGAAATCTCAGAGTCCCATCTCTTTCTCCTGCTGCGTTCTTCTGTTATCAGCTTGATAACTTCTGACAAGTTCTCCGACACTCGAGATAACAGCAGCCGGAAATTTGTGTGGGGGAGGGTGCTTAGGAGGTAGATTAGCAGAGAGTTTGCCTATTCAGACTACAGCTTTGCATGTTCCTTTGTTCCTCTGCCTATGTGAAGAGGGGGGTGTGTGCCTTTCCTCCAATCCGCTAACACAGTGTATGCCAAAACTCCCCTCCCACTGTTGGAAGAGGAAACTAGATTTCTAACATGATCTGCACATTCTAAAGAATGTAGAAAGCTGAAGACAGCAGATATACATGTAAAACTTGTATAGGGAGATTTGTTTCATCTCTGTGTATCATCTGAGGCTATTCACTTCACTGGGTATAGAAGAGAGTTTACATCCACTTTGGGTGTCCGTTTAGTATATTTTGATATTTTACATCTCTGGAGTTCTCTGCTCTTCTCAGAGATATTTGTTCTCACCCATGTGGCAGTTTAGTATATCATGTAGATCACTTCTCCCACTGAGAATAGAAGTGATCTACAAACGCTCTGAGAACCCTGAACGGCTTCTGTTTCTGTAATCTCACAAATAGCTCAGGAGATTTCAGTATCAGAATCCCAAAGTGAAATACGAAGCACTCCACATACACTGCACATATTAAGTTAATAATAAAGATATAATCCCCCTACCCAATAAACAGACACCCCATAACTGTAAAACATTCTAATTAATACATAACATATGTGCATACTTATGCGAATGGTGTATTCTGAAATGATAGTACCCTATTTGTCATGCAGATATGCACCATTCATATAAAAACAATAAATATATATATTAAATAGTTCAAAGTAATTTTAAAAAAGCATAACAATAAAAATATTAATTAATTAATATTATATAATTAATTTATATTAATATTAATTAATATTAAAAATATTAAATTAACAATTAAAATAATAATAAATAAATACATAATAATAATAAATATAAAAAATAAATAATACCGGCGTATTAACATATACACTTATGCAAACGCAGTGCGTACTGGACTCATCTGATGCTCTGAATTTTACAGCCACCTTGCGTTATCAGCGATGCATCATCTGCGCAGCTGTCAAAATTACAGCATCAGTTGTACTTCTGTAGCCCCAACACTGCCTTTATATATATGCCTATATATATGTGTATATCTGTGTGAGTGTATGTGTGTGTGTGTGTATGTGTATATATATATATATATATATATATATATATATATATATATATATATATATATATATATATATATATATATATATATATATATATATTAGGGGTGCAACAGATCGTCACTGATCCGTGATTCGAATGGGTCACCCTGTTCGGATCGGCACACGCAGCGATCCGCGGTCTCGGCCTTAGGAAAGGTCGTGGCTTCGGCCTAGCTCTGGAGCGGCAGCTATCTTAGTGCACCCATCAGCCGTTTACGATTCGATCACTCTGTCAAATGATGGAGCGATCACTTGTAAACAAACGTGGGTTCCTCTCTCCCTTCTGTAAAGTGGAGGGGAGAGATCGGATAGAAGCAGCACTGTGGGTAGGGTTGCCACCTGTCCAGGATTCACCCGGACAGTTCGGGTTTGGAATCATGCGTTCGGGTTTCAGACTGCCTGAAACCCGGACACATTATTTAAACTGGACTATGGCCTCCCAGCCGGGTTGCTGCATGCAGTTGTCTAAGCTGAGAGTACCTGTTACACTCTTTAACACTGCCCAAAGCCAGCACTAACAATCCCCCCCAAACATACACAGGAGTGTCTGCCCACACTCCAATCCCTGGTGCTGAGCCCCAGAATAGGAAAGTAAGTCGGGGCCAGAAATTTGAAGTCCAGCAGCCTCAGATACATCTGGATGAGAGGTGGTGAGTGAGCTCACCATCTATCCCTGTCTGTGACTGAAGTCTCCCCCCTTCTCTCTCCTGCCTCTGAGTAAGTACACTAAGGCAAATCAGGGTTCTCAGAGCACCCCTTACATCAGATTTCCCCCTTTACACCAGAGGCCACAGTGTTTCCCCTTTACATCAGAGTCTTCTCCGTACATCAGAGTTCTCAGGGTCCCTCCTTAAATCAGGGTTCCTAGAGCATCCCTTATGTTAGAGTTCTCCCTTACATCAGAGTCTGCAGAGTCCCCTATTACAGTGAAAGGGAACTCTGCGAGTTCAGATGTAAAAGGGGAACTATGTGGACTCTGATGTAAAGGGGGGGCTCTTGTTCTTAACTTCATATGATTAGAAATGTTATTTAATAGCAATATATATATATATAGTTTATACTATAAAAAAAATTGCTGTGCGCCGCAAAAGTGTTCGGGTTTGACTTGAAGAAAAGATGGCAACCCTAACTGTGGGCTGGATCTGTAGTGTCCACAGCGCTGCTCTGTAACAATTGCAGTCACAGTCATCCCTCCATACTCTGCCAATACTCTGCAATTCCCTGCCAATACCGTGCCAATAGTCTGCCATACCCTGTCAATACTCTGTCATACCCTGCCAATAGTGCTATACCGTGCCAATACCCTGCCAATACTCTACAATGCCCTGCCATGCCCTGCCAATAACGTGCCAATACTATGCCAATACTCTGCCAATACTGTGCCAATACTCTGCCAATACCGTGACAATACTCTGCCAATACCGTGCCAATACTACGCCAATACAGTGCCAATACTCTGCCATACCCTGCCAATACTGCCATACCCTGCCAATACCCTGCCAATAACGTGCCAATACTCTGCCATACCATGCCAATAGTCTGCCATACCCTGTCAATACTCTGCCATACCCTGCCAATACTGCCATACCCTGCCAATACCCTGCCAATACTGCCATACCCTGCCAATACCCTGCCAATAACGTGCCAATAACGTGCCAATACTCTGCCAATACTCTGCCATACCGTGCCAATACTCTGCCATACCCTGTCAATACTCTGCCATACCCTGCCAATACTGCCATACCGTGCCAATACCCTGCCAATACTCTGCAATACCCTGCCAATAACATGCCAATACTCTGCCAATACCGTGTCAATACTCTGCCAATACCGTGTCAATACTCTGCCAATACCGTGTCAATACTCTGCCAATACCGTGCCAATACTCCGCCAATACCGTGCCAATACTCTGCCAATCCTCTGCCATACCCTGCCAATACTGCCATACCGTGCCAATACCCTGCCATACTCTGCCAATACTCTGCAATACTCTGCCATACCCAGCCAATACTTGCCAATACCCAGCCATACTCGGTAATACCCAGCCATACTCAGCGATACCCGGTCATGCTCAGCCAATTATTATTTGCTGATCCGAAAAATGATCCAATCCGTGACTCTGATCCCAGGAACGATCCGTTTCGTGAGTTTTTTGAAAATATATATACACACACAAATATAAATATATACACACACAGATATATATATATATCTGTATGTATATATACACATATAAATATATGTATATGTGTGTGTGTGTGTGTGTGTGTGTGTGTGTGTGTGTGTGTGTGTGTGTGTGTGTGTGTGTGTGTGTGTGTGTATATATATATATATATATATATATATATATATATATATATATATATACATATATATATAATCTCTGTGTGTAATTGTATAGTTAATGTATTTGTAACCTGCTGTTGGTGTATTTTTCACTGCAGTTAAGAAAGTTTTTACTTTCATTTTTGGCCACGGGAGAAGGAAAAAGCTATTCTCTGGCAGAGATCTCCTGATATCTCCACCTCTGGGCTGGAGAAGCCAGAAAGGAGAACTTGAAAGAGAAGCACAGAGATAAATTGGCATCTCTGTATACTAAACATGCCGTTTCTGTTGCAGTCAATGCAGCCGTTCTGTGTTCTGAGATGAGAAGAGAAAAAATAGTTCTCCAGCACTGATCTCGGTATATTAAACCTGCAATGCTCTGAGATAAGCAGAGATCATCCTGATCTCAGCTTATCAAATTTTACTAAACGGACACCTTAATGATTTAACATCACTGGATGTTTTTCGAATGCCCCATTCACCATTTTGAAAAATGAACGCTACCGCTAGAGATTTTACATCTGCATTTTAGAGAAGAACGTAAAACTATCTGCCAAATGCAAGCCCTGTGCTGATTACACATGAGCAAAGACACTTTTTACATACATCTTCTCAACACTTGTCTCTGCTGCAGGTAACTTCACCTTTACAAAATTAGAAGGTAGCTGCTACTTTTAAAATCACATATTTTGGTCACCAGAAAAGGAATGAAAGGGAAAATCTTCCAATGGTGGCACTAGTTCTGGTGAACCTGGGGATAGCCAGCGATTGCCTCGCTTTGAGGGATATCCTCTCAATTGCTGTTGTGGAAAGAGGGCAGGAAGTGAAGGGACATCTCCCTAAGGGGGCACAAAAGACAAAGAAAAAAACACTTACAGGGGATAACCCCTTTTATTCTAGCCAAAAGAAAGCTTTGCCATCAAATTTTATTTTAACTTTAGTGCTTCTCATTGGTCAGTGCCAGCACAGAGCATCGATCTGATCTGCCCTGGAAGCACCAAGGAAAGAAGAGGGACAAGAGCAAGGCTATCAAATCCTCAGCCCGTTACACCAGCTGCATGGACACTGAGAGCTCATCACTTATGGAGGCAAGTGCTGGGACTTGGGGGGGGGGGGGGGGGGTGTATGGTGTTAGGCCCCTTACACACCGTCAGTAAAAACGCATTTTGATGTGTTTCAGCTGTTTCTGGTGTGCTTTTGGGCTGCCTGCAACTGTGAAAGATGGAAATGTGACCTAAACCAAATAGAGGGTGCGTTTTTACAGCGATTTCTATTAATTTCAATGGGAAGCTGCGGAAAACCGCACCAAAAGGTGAAGGACTTTTCAAAAAGCACTGCACCCATAATGTAATAGTGTGAAAAATCCCAATGGATCTAAACGGAAATGTTTTTTCCTGTGTTTTTCTTGCAGACACAATAAGAATTTATCAGTGTAAAAAGGAGCCCTTAGTCTACCTTTTCATTTTTTTCTGAAAGGGTGAAGTAACTCTTTAACAACCTTCAATATAAATAACTGTCAAGAATGCTGCTTGAATTTCCAATTAGCAGTTGAGTTATTGTGCCTTTAGAACACATTGCATTGGAATGTGTGTATTGCATTTCTTGCATTGATATGCGAGCAGGTATTATACAATAGGTGTTGATTTGCAGGAGTATTTTTTTTTTTACCCTTAACGCGAGTTGCAGGTTGCTGTGATGTGTTGAGACACACTGTGCTGTGTTTAAATGTAGCATGTCCCATTCCCCCCCCCCCCCCCAACACACACCAACATAGATCATTGATGTGAATTGGGACCATTGTAAACAAGCAAATTCAGCTGGTTATGGAGTTCTGTCTGCTTCAAGCAACACAGCCCTATGCACATGGTGGGAATGGGCTGTCAAAGTACGGTTTCAAAATCACTTCAGATAAGGCATTTACTTTAGGGGATATGTTGCACTAACTAGACCTGCTCAATTAATCATCAAGATTTGTTATCGTAAGCTTGACTAAAGTGTTTCACAATTATTTCTATGCACAGAATTCTCTCTGCTCTTCTGAAGCCACAGCCATTAAAAGAAAGGAAAAACTGGGCAGTCTGCCAAGAATCAAAACATTCTTTATCAGTTAAACTTAAATATAAACATTGTACCAATTTTTCAATGGAATAGACGGTGTGTAAGTGAAAAAAGTTTAACCACTTAAAGCGGAGGTCCACCCTAAAATGGACCTTCCGCTCATCGGATTCCTCCCCCCCTCCGGCGCCACAATTGGCACCTTTCAGGGGGGAGGGGGGTGCAGTTACCTGGATAATCCAGGTAACTGCACCCACTTCCGGGCTAGCTCTCTGCGGAAAGGGGCGTACATTACGCCCCTTTCCGCAAGTGCCCGCCCCCTTCCGCAAGTGCCCCGCTGCCTGCTGGGAAACACACAGATCCCAGAGGCAGCGGGGACCGTCCTCATTGCGCAGCGCGGCTCGCGCATGCGCAGTAGGGAACCGGGAAATGAAGCCGAAAGGCTCCATTTCCTGATTCCCATACCCAAGATGGCGGCGGCAGCACTCGAGTGTCGATCTAGAGATCGGCTTCGGGTGCCGACATCGCGGGCACGCTGGACAGGTAAGTGTCACTATTTTAAAAGTCAGCAGCTGCAGTATTTGTAGCTGCTGACTTTAAAAAAAAAAAAAAAACGCGGAGTCCCAGCGGACTCCCGCTTTAAACATTAAACCTTTTTCTGACATTTGTCGGTTTCAAGTTTTTTTTTTTTTTTGCTTGAAAATTACTTAGAACCCCCAAACATTATATATAGTTTTTTAGTAGAGACCCTAGAGAATAAAATGGTGGCTGTTGCAATATTTTATGTCACACTGTATTTGTGCAGCGGTCTTTCAAATGGATTTTTTTTTACTATAATGAATAAAAAAAAAAAAAAAAAAAAAAAAAAAACAACAATTGAAGTTAGCCCTTTTTTTTTCATTTAATGTGAAAGATTTTACCTTGCAAGAATCTTGAGACAATTGTGATCTTTTTATTCTAAGCAAAAAACTTGTGATTCTCATTTTGGCCGGAATCATGCAGTTCTAGCCTTAACTAATGGAAGCCTTAAACAGTGTAATAAAACCAAACAATCTATGTTCACTCCGACAAAACAAATTGGATATCAAACAAGCAAAGCAAAAAATGCCACGGCCTAGCAACAGAGAGTGAAGGTTTTGATCGATTGCATTGTTTTCTGCCTCAATCAAGTGAACAGATGGCATTTTTTTTCCACACTATGCCATTCCTATAGTTCACCATTTCAAGTCCATCTAGTTTAATCAATAAAAGGGGGAGAAAAAATTCCAATTGCTCAAGACACAAAGAGACCTGTGCGTTCATCCAAATTACTTGATGGGACAATTTATGTACAAATTGATTATTAATATTATTGTTTGCTGTGCCTTTAGCTCGATTTATCATGCCAACAGCTATAGATACATTTTTTTAGAACTGTCTATGGCCACCATAAGTCTGACCTAAGAGATATACTTAGGGTATCACTCAACCCACCCAAACACCTACACGCACTCAGCCCCCCACACACACACCTGCATGCACTCAAACCCCCCCCCACACTCAGGCCCCCTCACACACACACCTGCACGTACTCATCCCCCCCACACACACACACCTGCACCAACTCAGCCCCCCCCCCCCCACACACACACCTCCACGCACTCATCCCCCCCACACACACCTCCACGCACTCAGCCCCCCACACACACACAGCTCCACGCACTCAGCCCCCCACACACACACAGCTCCACGCACTCAGCCCCCCACACACACAGCTCCACGCACTCAGCCCCCCACACACACACACACCTCCACGCACTCAGCCCCCCACACACACACACACACACCTCCACGCACTCAGCCCCCCCACACACCTGCACTGACTCAGCCCCCTCCACACACACACCTGCATGCACTCAGCCCCCCCCCCCCACACACACAGCTGCACCGACTCAGCCCCCTCCCACACACATACCTGCACGCACTCAGCCCCCCCCCCCACAAATACCTGCACGCACTCAGCCACCCACACACACCTGCATGCACTCAGCCCCCCCCACACACACCTGCACGCACTCAGCCCCCCCCCCCACACACACACCTGCACGCACTCAGCCCCCCCACACACCTGCACGCACTCAGCCCCCCCACACACCTGCACGCACTCAGCCCCCCCCCCCCCCACACACACACATGCACTGACTCAGCCCTCCCACACAGCTGCACCGACTCAGCCCCCTCCCACAAACCTGCATGCACTCAGCCCCCCTACACACACCTGCACCGACTCAGCCCCCTCCCACACACCTGCATGCACTCAGCCCCCCCACACACACCTGCACGCACTCAGCCCCCCCCCCCACACACCTGCACGCACTCAGCCCCCCCCACACACCTGCACGCATTCAGCCCCCCCCCACACACCTGCACGCACTCAGCCCCCCCCACACACCTGCACGCACTCAGCCCCCCCCCCACACACCTGCACGCACTCAGCCCCCCCACACACACCTGCACGCACTCAGCCCCCCCACACACACCTGCACGCACTCAGCCCCCCCACACACACCTGCACGCACTCAGCCCCCCCACACACACCTGCACGCACTCAGCCCCCCCACACACACCTGCACGCACTCAGCCCCCCCACACACACCTGCACGCACTCAGCCCCCCCCACACACACACCTGCACGCACTCAGCCCCCCCACACACACACCTGCACGCACTCAGCCCCCCCACACACCTGCACGCACTCAGCCCCCCCCCCACACACCTGCACGCACTCAGCCCCCCCCCCACACACACACCTGCACGCACTCAGCCCCCCCCCCACACACACACACCTGCACGCACTCAGCCCCCCCACACACCTGCACGCACTCAGCCCCCCCCCACACACCTGCACGCACTCAGCCCCCTCACACACACCTGCACGCACTCAGCCCCCTCACACACACCTGCACGCACTCAGCCCCCCCCACACACACCTGCACGCACTCAGCCCCCCCCACACACACCTGCACGCACTCAGCCCCCCCCCCACACACCTGCACGCACTCAGCCCCCCCCCCCACACCTGCACGCACTCAGCCCCCCCCCCCCACACACCTGCACGCACTCAGCCCCCCCCACACACCTGCACGCACTCAGCCCCCCCCCCACACACCTGCACGCACTCAGCCCCCCCCCACACACCTGCACGCACTCAGCCCCCACACACACCTGCACGCACTCAGCCCCCCCACACACATGCACGCACTCAGCCCCCCCCACACACCTGCACGCACTCAGCCCCCCCCACACACCTGCACGCACTCAGCCCCCCCCACACACACACACCTGCACGCACTCAGCCCCCCACACACACACACACACACCTGCACGCACTCAGCCCCCCCCCCACACACACACACATGCACTGACTCAGCCCTCCCACACAGCTGCACCGACTCAGCCCCCTCCCACACACCTGCATGCACTCAGCCCCCCTACACACACCTGCACCGACTCAGCCCCCTCCCACACACCTGCATGCACTCAGCCCCCCCACACACACCTGCACGCACTCAGCCCCCCCCCCCACACACACCTGCACGCACTCAGCCCCCCCCACACACCTGCACGCACTCAGCCCCCCCCACACACCTGCACGCACTCAGCCCCCCCCACACACCTGCACGCACTCAGCCCCCCCACACACCTGCACGCACTCAGCCCCCCCACACACCTGCACGCACTCAGCCCCCCCACACACACCTGCACGCACTCAGCCACCCCACACACACCTGCACGCACTCAGCCCCCCCCACACACACCTGCACGCACTCAGCCCCCCCACACACACCTGCACGCACTCAGCCCCCCCACACACACACACACCTGCACGCACTCAGCCCCCCCACACACCTGCACGCACTCAGCCCCCCCCCCCACACACCTGCACGCACTCAGCCCCCTCACACACACCTGCACGCACTCAGCCCCCCCCCACACACACCTGCACGCACTCAGCCCCCCCCCACACACCTGCACGCACTCAGCCCCCCCCCACACACCTGCACGCACTCAGCCCCCCCCACACACCTGCACGCACTCAGCCCCCCCCCCACACACCTGCACGCACTCAGCCCCCCCCCCCCCACACACACATGCACGCACTCAGCCCCCCCCCCCACACACCTGCACGCACTCAGCCCCCCCCCCACACACCTGCACGCACTCAGCCCCCCCCCCCCCACACACCTGCACGCACTCAGCCCCCCCCACACACCTGCACGCACTCAGCCCCCCACACACACACACACACCTGCACGCACTCAGCCCCCCACACACACACACACACCTGCACGCACTCAGCCCCCCACACACACACACACACCTGCACGCACTCAGCCCCCCACACACACACACCTGCACGCACTCAGCCCCCCACACACACACACACACACACACACACACACACACACACACACACACCTGCACGCACTCAGCCCCCCCCCACACACACACACCTGCACGCACTCAGCCCCCCATACACACCTGCACGCACTCAGCCCCCCATACACACCTGCACGCACTCAGCCCCCCATACACACCTGCACGCACTCAGCCCCCCCACAAACACTTGCACGCACTCAGCACCCCACAAACACATCTACACGCACCTGCACCGACTCAGCCCCCCCACACACCTGCACGCACTCAGGCCCCCCCCACACACCTGCACGTACTCAGCCCCCTCAGACACACACACCTGCACGCACTCAGCCCCCCCCCCCCCCCCGCACACACCTGCACGCACTCAGCCCCCCCGCACACACCTGCACGCACTCAGCCCCCCCCACACACACCTGCACGCACTCAGCCCCCCCCACACACACCTGCACGCACTCAGCCCCCCCCCCCACACACCTGCACGCACTCAGCCCCCCCCCCCCCACACACACACCTGCACGCACTCAGCCCCCCCACACACACACCTGCACGCACTCAGCCCCCCCACACACACACCTGCACGCACTCAGCCCCCCCACACACACACACCTGCACGCACTCAGCCCCCCCCACACACACACCTGCACGCACTCAGCCCCCCCCCACACACACACCTGCACGCACTCAGCCCCCCCCACACACACCTGCACGCACTCAGCCCCCCCCCCCCCACACACCTGCACGCACTCAGCCCCCCCCCCCCCCACACACACACCTGCACGCACTCAGCCCCCCCACACACACACCTGCACGCACTCAGCCCCCCCACACACACACCTGCACGCACTCAGCCCCCCCCACACACACACACCTGCACGCACTCAGCCCCCCATACACATCTGCACGCACTCAGCCCCCCCCCACAAACACCTGCACGCACTCAGCCCCCACACAAACACATCTACACGCACCTGCACCGACTCAGCCCCCCCACACACCTACACGTACTCAGCCCCCCCACAGACAGACACACCTGCACGCACTCAGCCCCCCCCCACACACCTGCACGTACTCAGCCCCCTCACAGACACACACACCTGCATGCACTCAGGCCCCCCCGCACACACCTGCACGCACTCAGCCCCCCCCGCACACACCTGCACGCACTCAGCCCCCCCCCCCCACACACACCTGCACGCACTCAGCCCCCCCCCCACACACCTGCACGCACTCAGCCCCCCCCCCACACACACACCTGCACGCACTCAGCCCCCCCCACACACACCTGCACGCACTCAGCCCCCCCCCCCACACACACCTGCACGCACTCAGCCCCCCCCACACACACACCTGCACGCACTCAGCCCCCCCCACACACACACCTGCACGCACTCAGCCCCCCCCACACACGCACCTGCACGCACTCAGCCCCCCCCTACACACACACAACTGCACGCACTCAGCCCCCCCTACACACACCTGCACGCACTCAGCCCCCCCCTACACACACACCTGCATGCACTCAGCCCCCCCTACACACACACCTGCATGCACTCAGCCCCCCCTACACACACACCTGCACGCACTCAGCCCCCCCCTACACACACACCTGCACGCACTCAGCCCCCCTACACACACACCTGCACGCACTCAGCCCCCCCCCGCACACACCTGCACGCACTCAGCCCCCCCTAGACACACACACCTGCACGCACACAGCCCCCCTACACACACACACCTGCACGCACTCAGCCCCCCCCCCTACACACACACACCTGCACACACTCAGCCCCCCCTACACACACACCTGCACGCACTCAGCCCCCCCCTACACACACACCTGCACGCACTCAGCCCCCCCTACACACACACCTGCACGCACTCAGCCCCCCCTACACACACACCTGCACGCACTCAGCCCCCCCTACACACACACCTGTATGCACTCAGCCCCCCCTACACACACCTGTATGCACTCAGCCCCCCCTACACACACACCTGCACGCACTCACCCCCCCCTACACACACACCTGCACGCACTCAGCCCCCCCTACACACACCTGCACCCACTCAGCCCCCCCTACACACACACCTGCACGCACTCAGCCCCCCTACACACACACCTGCACGCACTCAGCCCCCCCCTACACACACACACCTGCACGCACTCAGCCCCCCCCCCCCCCCACACACCTGCACGCACTCAGCCCCCCCCCACACACACCTGCACGCACTCAGCCCCCCCCCACACACACCTGCACGCACTCAGCCCCCCCCCCCACACACACCTGCACGCACTCAGCCCCCAACACACACACACACCTGCACGCACTCAGCCCCCAACACACACACACACCTGCACGCACTCAGCCCCCAACACACACACACACCTGCACGCACTCAGCCCCCAACACACACACACCTGCACGCACTCAGCCCCCAACACACACACACCTGCACGCACTCAGCCCCCAACACACACACACCTGCACGCACTCAGCCCCCAACACACACACACCTGCAAGCACTCAGCCCCCAACACACACACACCTGCACGCACTCAGCCCCCAACACACACACACCTGCACGCACTCAGCCCCCAACACACACACACCTGCACGCACTCAGCCCCCAACACACACACACCTGCACGCACTCAGCCCCCAACACACACACACCTGCACGCACTCAGCCCACCCCACACACACCAGCACGCACTCAGCCCACCCCACACACACCAGCACGCACCCACCCCACCCCACACACACCAGCACGCACTCACCCCACCCCACACACACCAGCACGCACTCACCCAACCCCACACACCCGCACGCACTCACCCCACACACCCGCACGCACTCACCCCACACACCCGCACGCACTCAGCCGCCCCGCACACCCGCACGCACTCAGCCCCCCCGCACACACTCAGCCGCCCCCGCACACCTGCACACACTCAGCCACCCCCCCCCCCGCACACCTGCACACACTCAGCCCCCCCCGCACACCTGCAAACACTCAGCCCCCTCCCGCACACCTGCACACACTCAGCCCCCCCCCGCACACCTGCACACACTCAGCGCCCCCCCGCACACCTGCACACACTCAGCCCCCTCACACCTGCACGCACTCAGCCCCCTCACACCTGCACGCACTCAGCCCCCTCACACCTGTACGCATTCAGCCCCCTCACACCTGTACGCACTCAGCCCCCTCACACCTGTACGCACTCAGCTGCCCCCCCCCCTCCCTGTACACAAGCAGCCTCCTCCCTTCACGTGTACTCACAGCCCCCACTTGTAAGGTGGTCTTCCTTGTCCCAGGTCTTGATTCCACATGTCCCTGTGAAAATACAGTTTATGCACTACAAGCTACAGAGCAGAGAGCACCTCTTGCACCCGCCCTGTCCCGGGTCTGATAGCCAGCCCCACAGGTACCCCACCGGTGTCACTGCATCCTCTGTCCAGAAAATGCTGGTTGTATGGTAAACAAGGATACCATTAGCAAGGGAATATTCCGACGCTATCACTGGAGGTGAAAAAAAACTATGTGTAAAATAAAACAACTGCTGCAAACACCGATAGGTGAATCCGTGTGTAATAAATTATGCTGCACTGTTGAACTGTAGTGTAACAAGATGATGCAAAATAATAATGCTGAAAGCAATACTAAAGACTTGCACAAGATGGCAGTATAGACTAAACGTGCAGATGGAAAATCTCCAATTAATGAATTCCTCACAATAAAGTAAATAACAAATGATTTCCATCACAAAACAAATGAGATATAACAAAAAATGGGCGATTGATCAATCAGTGCTCATGTGAAAAAATGATCAACATGACACTGGATAGTGGAGTAACAGATGAAAAAATCTATGGAATAATCTTGAGATTGAAGTGTCAAAAATGTGAAATAAAGTGCTACAGTCTTAAAGTGAAAACTAGTATAAGCAGGTACCGTATCTCTTCACTCCATGCAGTGACGCCTCTGTGTGGAGCGGCTTCTAACCTTACTGGTGCAAGGTAACAGTATGGGAAAATCAGATTCCAATATCCTCCTGGGGGTCCTTACATAGATGACTGATGGCGTTCCCCTTCTTTCCTCTGCATCCCCCCCCCCCCCCCCCAGGTGAGTGTGAGATTACTATGGAGGAGCTACCATCCAACGCCCAGCATTGATTCTCGGGATAACGAGAGGAGGATCCCTAAAGAAAAAAAAAATCAAGATTTTTAAAGCCCCCAGTGATCTATGTAAGGACTCCCAGGAGGATATTGGAATCTTTGGTTTTCCCATGCTGTTACCTTGCACCAGTAAGGTGAGAAGCCGCTCCATACAGAGGCATCACTGCATGGAATGAAGAGACACCTGCTTATATTAGTTTGCACGGTTAAGACTGTAGCACTTTGTTTCACTTTTTGACACTTCAATCTCAAGATTATTCCAGAGACTTTTTCATCTGTCACATCTTCACTCCACTATCATGTTGATAATTTTTTCGCATGAGCACTGACCAAACTTTTTTGTTATATACAGTGTGTCATTTGTTTTGTGATTGAAATAATTTGTTTTTTATCCTATTGTGCGGAATTCGTTAATTGAAGATTTTGCATCTGCATGTTTGGTCTATACTGCCACCTTGTGCAAGTCTTTAGTATTGCTTTCAGCATTATTATTTTGCATCATCTTGTTACACTACAGTTCAACAGCGCAACATCATTTATTACACACAGAATCACCTATCGGTGTTTGCAGCAGTTGTTTTGTTTTACACACAGCGGTTACACCAGGGGTTGACAAATTTGCTTTGAATTTAGGAGCCAGTTAAAGTTAGGAGCCAGTTTTTTTTTAGTTTTTTTTTTTAGAGTGGTATGGATTGTCAGCTCCCGGGGTAAGGCCACTCATTTTCACCCCCTATCCCTAACTCACAATGGAGCACCCAGTCAATAACTCCAATGAAACGTTGTTACGTCAGGGTTATGGGCTGACAAGAAAGAGTAAGGCTGGCAACAGATGGAACTGGCTGGCACTGGCTGGCACTGGTTGCCATGTGGAACTGCAAGATGGCACTGGCAGGTGACACTGGTTGGAACTGGCAGGTGGCACTATTGGCACTGGTGGTGGCACGTGGCACTGATTGGCAGGTGGCACTGGTTTGGAAGTGGCAGGTGGCCCTGGATGGTGATGGCAGGTGGCCCTGGTTGTCACTGGCAGATGGCACTGATTGGCGGTGGCACTGGTTGGTGTTGGCAGGTGGCACTGGTTGGCGGTAGCACTAGTTGGCACTGATTGGCAGTGGCACTGGCAGGTGGCACGTTGCACTGATTGGCAGTGGCACTGATTGGCGGTGGCAGGTGGCACTGGCTGGCACTGGCAGGTGGCACTGGTTGCCACTGGCAGGTGACACTGGTTGCCACTGGCAGGTGGCACCGATTGGCAGGTGGTACTGGTTCTGAAGTGGCAGGTGGTCCTGGTTGGCGGTGGCACTAGTTGTCACTGGCAGATGGCACTGATTGGCGGTGGCACTGGTTGGTGTTGGCAGGTGGCACTGATTGGCGGTGGCACTGGCAGGTGGCATTGATTGGTGGTGGCAGGTGGCACTGATTGGCGATAGCAGATGGCACTGGCGGGTGGCACTGATTGATGGTGACACTCGGCACTGGCGGGTGGCACTGACTGACGGTGGCACTGATTGGTAGTGGCGGGTGGCACTGGTAGGTGGCACTGATTGGCGGTGGCAGATGGCACTGACACTGGCAGATGGCACTGGCAGGTTTCACACGGAGCACTCTGTTACTGAAATGTAACAGAGGAGCTGTCAGAATTTAGCTTAATGTCGGAATGGGCGGGACCCGGCCGGGGTGGGCATGGCCTGGCGGGGTGGGCGGGACTCAGCAGCTATCAAACACCAGCCAACGATTGGGCTGCTTAACAAAAGGGGTGGGGCCACATACCCGTAGCGGCCCGTCCAGATCCAATTGGCTGGTGTTTGATAGCGGCCGGGTCCTGCCCACCCCGACATTAAGCTGAAATCTGACAGATCCTCCTCTCTCCGTTGCTTGTCAGTTTCACACACTTAGCACGGCGCCACTGAGTGTGGAGGAGGGAGGAGGACGGCAGTCAGTGTTAATGCTGCTGCATGTCTGAGGCATCAATAGTGAGTGGGCTGGTGGCAGCTTAGGCGCCAGGTTGCGATTTCTGATCGCATTGGCGAACTGGCGCCTGGGGTTTGTCAAGCCCTGGGTTGAATGAATGGATGAATGAAATACTTATATAGCGCACAATGCGAACTGAATCGCCTCTAGGCGCTGTGGCGAGCTTTGATCATCAGCTAAAAGAGGAAGGTCTTAAGTTTTTTCCAAAAAGCCAGGTGATTTTCTTCCAGACGGATGTCGATTGGTAGAGCATTCCATAGCCGGGGCCCTTGGACAGCGAATCTCCGATCCCCCTTAGATTTATACTGGGCTTTGGGCACGAGGAGGTTTTTGTTAGCTGATCGAAGACTGCGGTTTGGTGTGTAATGATTTTTTTTCTCCATTAGGTATTGCGGAGCTTCCCTATGCACGCATTTATGGGTGAGGCAAAGGGTTTTGAACGTGATCCGATTTTTTACAGTTAGCCAATGTAAGCTCCTCAGTGAAGGAGAGATGGATTCCCATGTTTTTTTTCCTGTTATCAGCCTTGCCGCCGTGTTTTGGATAAGTTGTAATCGCGCAAGTTGATATTGAGGTAGTCCTATGTAAAGCGAATTTGCGTAGTCCAATCGCGAATTGATGATTGTTCCAACTACCACTGCCTTGTCATTCTTTGGGATAAAAGGGATGAGTCTGCGAAGCATGCGCAGCAGATGGTGAGATCCCGACTACTGCTCCTATTTGCGCATCCATTGACATTTGTGCGTCTAAAATAACCCTGAGACTCTTGGCTTTGGTTTTTGGGGGGATAGCCTGCCCAAAGACAGTTATTGGAGACCAGGGGGTTTTGGTTGCGGGTTTATGATTTGGGTGTAAGATAAGCAGCTGTTTTTGATTCGTTCAGTTGGAGGGAGTTGGTCATCCAGTCCTCTATTGATTTGAGGCAATTTTCGAGTTGTTGTTGGTGATCTTTTTTTCCATTGATCCTTAAATAAAGTTGTGTGTCGTCAGCGTAAGAGTGGAAGCAGAGGTCTGAGCATCTGATGATTTGGAGCAGTGGGCGGATGTAAATGTTAAAGAGAACGGGTGACAAAGATGAGCAGGTTACTGCCCGAGATTCGGAAAAGTATTTTCCTAGTTTCACTGTCTGTGACCGATTTCCTAGGAAGGACGCGAATCATTGGAGATCTATGTCTTGGACTCCGGCTACTTCTGTGAGGCGGACGAGTAGAGTATTGTGATCTACTGTATCAAACGCTGCACTTAGGTCTAACAGCACGAGGAGACACGGCTCTCAGTCATCTGCTGCTTCGAGGGCGTCATCCCAGATCTTCAGGAGTGCCGTTTCTGTTCCATGACCTGGGCGGAAGCCTGATTGCAGCGGGTCCAGGAGTTTGTTAGTATCCAGGTGGAGTTGTAGCTGATGTACTACTGCTTTCTCTAAGATCTTGGAAATGGTATTGAGGCTTGTAATTGGCTTGCGGTTGTTTGGGTCCTGAGGGTCCAGGTTTGTTTTTTTGAGTAGCGGTTTGACAATGCCTTGTTTGAGGATGCTGGGAGCAATCCCTTCGGTGAATGATCGGTTTATGAGGTGGGTTATGGTTGGAGCCACAATGTCAGAGTATTCTTTCAGTAGTTTTGTGGGGATGATGTCAATAGGTGAGGTACTGTCACGCAGTTTATTAATGATGTTTTTTGCGGTGTCTGCGGTAATCGGGGATAGTGAAAATCTTGGCGGTTGCGGAGTGTTGGTGCAGACATCCTCTTTATGTGTTTGCTGGCTGAGGTCTGATGTTTTCTTCTGACAGATTGTTTCCCTGATGGTTTTGACTTTATTGATGAAAAAATCCGACAGTTTGTCACAGTAATCCTGGGATTCGCTTTCTGGGGGTTCTAGGCACACTGGATTCATTGATAGATTGACTAGATTAAACAGTTCCCGTGGTTGGTTTGCGGCCGTTGAGATTGTGTATGAGAAGTGGTCCTTTTTAGCTTTGAAGATCGATTTCCAATAATTCTCTGTGATACCTTTGTAGTTAAAGTGGTTTTCCTCGGTGGGATTTCTTCTCCATGTTCTTTCCACTCTTCTGCGTTCTTGCTTTAGTACGGAGAGGGAGCTATTAAACCATCCAGCATTTTTCCTCCTGATGAGTGCCCTGTGTTTTGGTGCTACTGAGTCTGCTGATTGCAGTAATGCCCTGTTCAGGGAGTTGAGTGTTTCCTCCGTAGAGTGATTTAAGGTTATTGTAGGTATCTTTTTGGACAGAGTGGTTTTGAAGGCTTCGGAGTACAGTTTTTTATGCGATCTGGTCCAGTGCGTTGTTACAGGTTTCCGTTTTGCGTTGGTGATGTTGGTAGCGATTTTGAATTTGATGGCGTGGTGATCCGTCCATGGCAGAGTTATGTTGTCGAGTATGTTGATGTCAATGTTCTGTTTGAAAATGAGGTCCAGGGTGTGTCCTGGCCCATGCGTGGGAGTCTTTATCAGTTGCTGTAGACCCAGTTCTTCTAGTTCAGTGATGGCTAACCTTGGCACCCCAGATGTTTTTAAACTACATTTCCCATGATGCTCATTCACTCCGGAGTGTAGTTGAGCATCATGGGAAATGTAGTTCCAAAACATCTGGGGTGCCAGGGTTTGCCATCACTGTTCTAGTTGATTGATGCAGGCCGTCACGATGGGGTCTTTGGGCTCGTTTGCCCAAAGGTTGAAATCTCCGAGTGCCAGGAAATGTTTGAATTTTTGGGTTACACTACAGTTCATCAACAGTGCAGCATCATTTATTACACATCAAGAATATCATTGTCCCCTTAAAGCCTAACTTAACCCAAAAGGGGAAGTTCCGCTTGTCTGCCTACACTCTTTAGGATTTGCCACTTTCTTTGGAGGGGAGTGGGTACCCGGTTTTGACATATACCTGCTGTCACTTCCGAGCAGCTGTTTGGCACCCCCCTCCCCCCACAGTTTTCTGGGACCTGTGACGTGACTTCACAGGTCCCAGAAATCTGTGGGACCATTCACAAAGAGCAGTGCGGCTCGCAGATGCGTAGTGGGAAAATGGCTGTGAAGCCACAAGCCGTCACAGTCGGCTTCATAAAAGTAAACATGCAGGCACCTGGAACGGAAGATGGCTGAGGAGTCGGCTCAGGTGAGGGCCACACTGGATCCCTGGACAGGTGGAGTGTCCCATTATTAACCACTTGCCGCCCGCCCTATAACAAATAGACGGTGGCAAAGTGGTTGCATAATCCTGACCGGACGTCATATGACGTGATCAGGATTATGAGCCGCTGCGCGCCCCCGGGGGCGCGCATCGCGCCGATCGTTGTTGCGGGGTGTCAGTCTGACACCCGGCAACTACGATCTCGGTAAAGAGTCTCCGACGGAGACTCTTTACCACGTGATCAGCCGTGTCCAATCACGGCTGATCACAGTGTAAATAGGAAAAGCCGGTGATCGGCTTTTCCTCACTCGCGTCTGTCAGACACGAGTAGAGGAGAGCCGATCGGCTGCTCCTCTGACAGGGGGTGTCTGTGCTGATCGATTATCAGCACAGCCCCCCCGAAGATGCCCACACTGGACCACCAGGGATGCCACCAGACCACCAGGGATGCCCAGGACAAGGTATGCCACCCTAGACCACCAGGGATTCCAGTCAGTGCCACAATGGATGCCAATCAGTGCCCATAATGGATGCCAATCAGTGCCCACAATGGGCATCACTGATTGGCATGCATTATTGATTGGCACTGATTGGCATCCATTAGTACAATATATTATAATACAATGCCGCCTATCAGTTCCCATCTGTGCCGCCTATCAGTGCCCATCCATGCCACCTATCAGTGCCCATCCATGCCCACCTGTGCCGCCTACCCATGCCCACCTGTGCCGACTACCCATGCCCACCTGTGCCGACTACCCATGCCAATCCGTGCCAGCTATCAGTGCCAATTTGTGCCACCTATCAGTGCCCATCCGTGTCGCCCATCAGTGCCACCCATCAGTGCCGCCTATCAGTGCCACTTCATTGGTGCCACCTCATCGGTGCCCATCAGTGCCGCCTTATCATTGCCCATCAGTGTAACCCCATCAGTGCCCATCAGTGAAGGAGAAAACTTACTTATTTGCAAAGTTTTGAAACTGAAACAAAAAAAAACATTTTTTTTCAAATTTTTCGGTATTTTTTTATTTGTTTAGCAAAAAATAAAAACCGCAGAGGTGATCAAATACCACCAAAAGAAAGCTCTATTTGTGGGAAAAAAATGATAAAAATTTCATTTGGGTACAGTGTAGCATGACCGTGCAATTGTCATTCAATGTGCGACAGCGCTGAAAGCTCAAAATTGGTCTGGGCAGGAAGGTGTTTAAGTGCCTGGTATTGAAGTGGTTAAGAGTCAGCAGAATTTTGCAGAATTTGTAGCTGATGACTTTAAATGTTTGACTTCTAGGGTAAATAAAGACTTTAATACATCTTTTGTTCTAAGGATATTCAAATCCGATAACAATGAATTTATAGAAGCTTATTTATCACTTTTTGATTGCTTTACTTTAAGATCTTAATCTTCTACAGAAACCTGTGTTTTAGAGGCAGTTAACCGTTTACTGTGGGGGTATTCCCTTATGAAGTGGGTTTGTTATCAAAGTAGAGCTAAAAAGCAAAACCTTTTTTTTTTTGGATAAAGTAAGGGAGGGTTATAACCCCTGACCCTTTTTCTTTTTTGCCATCTTGCCTTTTCCATAGCTTAAACAACTTTCCCAAGCATTTTTACAGATTTATCAAGCTTCCTGGGCTGGACAAGGGGAGGACAGCAGTCCTATAGGAGGAGAGGAATTCTTCAGGCATAAAAATGTGGGTATCATGCATTCAGAGGCGTTCCTATTGAGGTACTTGAGCAGAGGGTGATTGAGTGTACAAGAGTAAACAGGCACAATCAAAGAATAGGATTCCACATATTCAAGCATAGTCAGGGGTAGAGAAATGAGCATAAAAACGGTTTGTATTGCTGAATACAACCAAGATTTTATTCTAAATGTGTAAATAAAAACTTTTGATAATTGTGCTGCAGCAACTTGTTTTCAGAGTGGTTTCTACTGTGCCACAGTAAAGAGAGGAGTGAAGGAAATTCTCAACCCCAGCACCTCCTGATTTATGATCATGTGACCGCTGGGAGGTCTGTGGTTGTGGTGGATCTGCATTTTGCAAAAGCATTCGATACAGTCCCCCATAAAACACTTAACCCTTTCATGACTAAGCCTATTTTTGGAATTTGGCGTTTACAAGTTAAAATCCATATTTTTTGCTAGAAAATTACTTGGAACCCCCAAACATTATATATATATTTTTTAGCAGAGACTCTAGAGAATAAAACGGCGATTGTTGCAATATTTTATGTCACACGGTATTTGCGCAGCGGTGTTTTAAACGCAACTTTTTGGGAAAAGGGACACTTTCATGAATAAAAAAAAAAAAAAACAGTAAAATTAGCCCAATTTTTTTGCATAATGTGAAAGATAATGTTACGCCGAGTAAATAGATACCAAACATGTCACACTTTATAATTGCGCGCACTTGTAGATTGACGACAAAGTACGGTACCTAAAAATCTCAATAGGCGACGCTTTAAATTTTTTTTACGGTTACCAGGTTAGCGTTACAGAGGAGATCTGGTGCTAGAATTATTGCTCTCGCTCTGACGATCGCGGCGATACCTCACATGTGTGATTTGAACACCGTTTACATATGCGGGCGCGACTTCCGTATGCGTTTTCTTTGCTTCGCGAGCTCACGGGGACGGCGGGCGCTTTCAAAAAAAAAAATGTTTTTTATTTTATTTTATTTATTTTAAAATTACTAAATAGTTTTAAAAAAAAAAAAAAAAAAATTTATCACTTTTATTGCTGTCACAAGGAATGTAAACATCCCTTGTGACAGTAATAGGTGGTGACAGGTCCCTCTTTATGGAGGGATCGGGGGTCTAAAAGACCCCCCACCCCTCCTTTACACTTCAATGTATTCAGATCGCCGAAAACGGCGATTCTGAATACCGGATATTTTTTTAAAACCGGCGCCATTGGCAGCCGAGTAAACAGGAAGTGACGTCATGACGTCACTTCCGTGTTTACGATGAGGAGACTGGAACGAAGCCGATTACGGCTTCGTTCCAGTTCCTCCCCAGCAGCCGGAGGCATCGGATTACGAATCGGTGCTCCCGATCGAGCGGGAGCACCGGTAACAGCGGTGGGAGGCGGCGGGAGGGGGGGACGTCCCCTCCCGCTCCTCCGGCATAACAGCCGAGCGGCTTTTAGCCGCATCGGTTGTTATGCCTGGATAGCCAATCGCCTGCTGCAAAAAACGGTACCGGGATGATGCCTGCAGGTGCGGGCATCATCCCGGTATAACCCCCGGAAGCCGAGTACGCAGATCTGCGTACGTTCGGCGGGAAAGGGTTAATCTACAAGCTGAGGTCCGCAGGCGTGGACCACAAAAGTTTGTTCTTGGCTAGAAAGCTGGTTACAGGGGCGTGTCCAAAGGGTAGTGATAAAGTGTACTAGTCTACTGTACTAGAGTGGTAAGTGGGGTACCCCAAGGATATGTCTTGAGACCAATTCTGTTTAATTCATTCATATATAATATAGAGGATAGGATAAAAGGCTCAATCTTATGCCGCGTACACACGGGCGGACTGTATGGCGTACTTAGTCCGTCGAAACACATTTCAGCGGACAGTCCGCTCGTGTGTGGGCTTCAGCGGACTTTTTCAGTGTGCAGTCTGGCGTACTAAGTATTTCGGATTTTTCCAAATTCTGTCCGTCGTACTTTGGTTTCAGCGGACAATCCGCTCGTCAGTAGGCTAGTTCGACGGACTAAGAATGGCGCATGCCCAGAAAGGATTTACACGGCGGAAGGGTGCGTTGCTGTGTATTGGACTTCCTATTTCTAGTCCCGTCGTACGTGCTGTACACGTCATCGCGCAAGCTTTCGACGGACTGTTTGGGTATCCGTGTGTGGTCAAGTCCGTTCAGTCGAAAGTATGACGGACTGTCCGTCGGATTGTATGACGGACTAAGTACGCCATACAGTCCGCTCGTGTGTACGCGGCATTAGTTTTTGCTGATGACAAAAATAAGCAGGGCAATAACTTTACAGCAGGATATAGAAATTTTACAGGAAGACCTGAACAAAATACTGGAGTGGGCAAATACATGGCAAATGAGGTTTAATGTGGAGAAATGTAAAGCAATGCACGAGGGGGCTAAAAACAAACAACTCACTAGGTGGGAGAACCTCTGGGGGAATCAAGGATGGAGAAAGATCTGGGGGTCCTAGTAGATGACAGATTGAACAAAAGCATGCAATGTCAAGCTGTAGCTACCAACGCCATAGAATTTTAGCATGCATAAAAAGGAGATATACTCCAGAGATAAAACGATTTTCCTGCCACTTTAGAAAACTCTGGTTAGGCCACATCTGTAGTATTCTGTCCAGTTCTGGTCACCGGTCCTTAGAAGAGATGTGCTGAAGAGAGTACAAAGAAGGGCAACAAAGGGGCCTAGAGGACATCAATTAAGAGGAATGACTAGACGCACTACATTTATTCTCACTGAAGAGACGCTTGGGAGGGGACAGGATAGCAGTTTACAAATACATAAATGGTGATCCTAGCATAGGGAAAAAACTGTTCAGTTTCAGGGATAGGGATGAGCTTCGTGTTCGACTCGAACATATGTTCGACTCGAACATCGGCTGTTCGCCCGTTCGGCGAATTCCGAACATTATGGGCCGTTCGCGCCAAACTCGTGTGGCGCTCACGGCCCACAATGCACTGTGATGGCGCAGTGCATTGCTGGCTCATGATTGGCCAAGCATGCACTGTGACCCTGCATGCTTGGCCAATCACAGCGCCGGCAGCGAGGAGAGCCATGATTGGCCACAGGCAGGATGCCTGTGGCCAATCATAGCTCAGGCTGTGTAGTACACGCCCCACACTATATAAGGCCGCCAGCGCAGCGGCCTTGTGTAGTGTGTTGGCGTCTGAAGCAGTTAGAAGGTGTTCTGTGTACCTTCAACACAGTATACACCGATCGTTATCGGCTGATTTTTCGTTCTTGCTCTTCTGTAGTGGTTGTTGTCTGCGTGCCCTGACCGCAGTATACACCGCTATATTCACCTATATAGCTAGCGATATATCTATCTTTTATAATAGAGCTTGCAGTCAGTGTTAGGAGCTTGTGCATGCTGTCTGCGTGCTCTGAACCCAGTACACACCACTAAATCCACCTATATAGCAAACTATCTTGCTTGTTTTAAATAGAGCTTGCAGTCAGCGGTAGGAACTTGTGCGTGCTGTCTGCGTGCTCTGAACCCAGTATACACCGCTATATCCACTTATATAGCAAACTATCTTGCTCGTTTTAAATAGAGCTTGCAGTCAGCGGTAGGAGCTTGTGCGTGCTGTCTGCGTGCTCTGAACCCAGTATACACCGCTATATCCACCTACATAGCTCTTCTCTATTTGAGCCATCTGCCATCTGCAGGAGTTATTGGAAGTTGTGTGTGCCTCCAGCACAATATACACTACCCAATTGCTGTTTTTCCCAACTCCCTTCAGGCCATTACCATGTCTGAAAGGCCAGCAAGGAGAGGCAGACAAGCGCGAGCCGATAAAAAGAGGGCAAGCAGGCTCTGTGTCTAGAGACAACAGTGCTGGCCGTGGACGCGGTGCATCGTCATCATCAGCACGTGGCCATGGGACACACTTGTCCTTCTTTTCGGCAGCTGGACATGTTGAGCCGCAACATGCCAACAACTTGGTAGAGTGGATGACCAAGCCCTCTTCATCCTCCTCATCCTCTCTCACCCAGTCTCAGGGTACAAGCAAAGCAGCTGCCAACGCATCGTCTTCCCTCCTCTTAATGTCATCATCAGTGACTCCTTCCCTAGACCCACCACGTCTTCCTGAGGGGTCTCCTGAACTCTTTGAGCACAGTGTTAGGTACATGCTCCAGGAGGATGCCCAGTGTTTTTTAGGCTCTGATGATGATACTCAGCTAGAGGAAGGCAGTAGCGTGAATGCAGAGAGAGGGGATGCTCAATAAGGACAGCAATCTGGCAGTCATGTTCCACAAGCTGCAGCATACTGCCAGGTTTGCTCCAGCGATGAAGAGGGAGGGGATGATGAGGGCACTGACTCCACATGGGTGCCTGGTAGGAGAGAGGAGGAGGAGGAGGCACATGTCCAACGAGGCAGGATGCCCTCCGGGGGCCAGCTTAGGGGCAGCACACCGACTGAATCACACCGCAGAGCTCCGCCTGTGCAGGGCACTGCCTCTGCGCGTTATTCTAAAAGTTCTTTGGTGTGGGCCTTTTTTGAGACGAGTGCATCAGATCGCACCGCTGCTATTTGCAACATATGTCTCAAGCGTATCTCGCGTGGCCAAAAAACATCAGCCGCTTGAGCACCACATGCTTGACCAGACATATGTTGACCTGTCATGCAGCTCGTTGGCAAGCGTACCTCAAAGACCCACACCAAAGAACAAAGTGGACCTCTCCTTGCTCTTCATCAGCTGGCATCTCCAACCCCACTAGACCTTCAGTCCTCTCTGAAACCTGCTCTGAGAGGAATGAAGGTGTAGAATTAGGTGTGTCACAGCCAAGTGCTTCCGGGCACTCTGCTAGCAGTACACCCACGTCCGATTATAGCAGGCAAATGTCCCTGCCCCAGCTGCTGGACCGGCGAAAGAAGTTCACTCCCAGCCATCCACATGCCCAGCGGTTGAATGCTAGCTTGGCTAAATTGCTGCCTTTTCAGTTGGTAGACTCAGCCCCCTTCCGTGAGTTTGTACAATGTGCGGTTCCTCAGTGGCAGGTCCCCAAACGCCACTTTTTCTCACGGAAGGCGATTCCGGCTCCCTACCGGCATGTGGAAGGCAATTTCCTTGCCTCGCTGGACAAGGCGGTCAGCGGTAAGGTGCATATTACCGCTGACTCATGGTCCAGCAGGCATGGACAGGGACGTTACCTGTCTTTCAAGGCCCATTGGGTCACTCTTCTGGCAGCTGGGAAGGATGCAGGACAAGGTGCAGTAGTGTTGGAGGTTGTTCCGCCACCACGCCTCCAAAATGCTACTATTAGTTGTGACACACCTCTCTCCTCCACCCCCTCCTCTTCTTCCTCCATGGCCTCTTCCAGTGCTCTGTCCTCAGAACCAGCGGTGCTCCGTAGGCGTTCCAGGGGCTACGCAAGTACGCAGGCAAAACGATGCCATGCCGTGCTTGCGCTGGTTTGTTTGGGGGACAGGAGCCACACTGGGGCGGATGTTTTGTCAGCTCTGCAGGGGCAGGCCGAGAGGTGGTTGACGCCACGCCAGCTTAAGCCAGGAATGGTGGTTTGCGACAATGGCACCAACCTCCTCTCCGCCCTCCGACAGGGACAACTGACCCATGTGCCCTGTGTAGCTCACGTCCTTAACCTGGTGGTGTAGCGGTTCTTGGGCAGGTACCCGGGCTTACAGGATGTCCTGAAGCAGGCCAGGAAAGTCTGTGTGCATTTCCGCCGATCATTTAATGCCTGTGCTCGGCTGGCTGAGCTCCAAAAGGAGTTGCACCTGCCCAAGAACCGCCTTATATGTGACATGCCCACCAGGTGGAAATCAACGTTGGCCATGCTGCAGCGGCTGCACACGCAGCAGAGGGCCATCAATGAGTACCTGTGCGACTACAGCACCAGGACAGGGTCAGGGGAGCTCGGTTTTTTCTCACCATGCCAGTGGGGCATGATCAGGGATGCATGCACTGTCCTGTCACCATTTGAGGAGGCCACAAGGATGGTGAGCAGTGACAGTGCATCAGTGACACTGTACCTCTTGTCCACCTCTTGGAGCATACGCTGCGTGGAATAATGGACAGGGCACTTGAGGCAGAACAGAGGCAGGAAGAGGAGGACTTCCTTGCCTCTCAAGGCCCCCTTTATCCAGACAGTGTTCCTGCTGTGCCACCCATCACACAGGAAGAGGATGAGGAGGAGGAGGAGGAGGATGATTGTGTGGAGGCTGGCACTCAGCATCAGCAGCAGCAGCAGTCTTGTAGGGATGATTTACAGTCCCAAGAAACCCGTGGACTTGTACGTGGCTCGGAGGAGGTAGCTGCGGATCATGTTGTCCTTAGTGACCCAGAGGACTCCGGACCGAATGCCTCAGCTAACCTACGCTGCATGGCCTCCCTGATCCTGCAAAGCCTGCGGAAGGATCCTCGTATTCTTCGGATCAAGGAGAGGGACCATTACTGGCTGGCCACTCTCCTTGATCCACAGTACACGGGTAAGGTTGCCGACCTTATCTTGCCATCGCAGAGGGAGCAGAGGATGAGACATCTCCGGGAGGCCTTGCAGAAAGGTCTGTGCAACGCTTTCCCAGAGACTGGGAGGTTACAAACTCCTGGTCCTGGACAACGTGTTGCTGAGGCATCGGCCAGAAGGAGCGGTGGAGAAGGTGGCCATCTGACTGATGCTTTCAGAAAATTTTTTAGTCCGCAGCCCCAAGGTATGATCGGTTCCAGCAACCATCGCCAGCGTCCGATTTACATGGTGCAGGAATACCTAGGGGCAAGGTCAGACTTGGACACCTTTCCCACCGAAAATCCTCTAGCTTACTGGGTCTTGAGGATGGATCACTGGCCAGAGCTTGCACAGTATGCAATTGAGCTACTTGCCTGTCCTGCATCCAGCGTTCTTTCGGGAACGCACCTTCAGTGCTGTTGGTGGCTTTGTTACCGATCACAGGGTGCGCCTGTCCACCGAATCAGTTGATCGACTGACCTTCATCAAGATGAATCAGTCTTGGATCACCCACAGCTACCAAGCACCTGAAGCTGATGTAACCGAATAATTTTTTTTTAAATATCACATCCCTTCAAGACTGCCTATGCTGATGCTGAGTGACTGTCCTGTTATGTTGATTGTCTATCCTCTTCCTCCTCCGCTGATATGTTGGAAGAACATTTCTGGTTCTGGGCGATGCCATCAGCCCAATTTTTTTTTTAACAGGGGCATTTAATTACAATTTTTGATGCAATGCTTTGCAGCAGGGCTAATTCCTGCACTAAAACTAGAGTATATGGGAGAGGTTGCAGTGTGGTGGCACCAGCACCAGTGCCTAAGGCCCAATTTTTCTGCCCCTGTTTAACAGGGACATGTAATTACAATTTTTGATATAATATTTCACAGGAGGGCTCGTTCCTGTGCCCACCCAGAGTAACTGTGAGGACTTAGTGTTGTGGCACCAGCACCACAACCACCAAAGGTCAATTTTTCTACCACTGTTCAACAATGGCATGTAATTACAATTCTTGATATAATCGTTCACAGCAGGGCGCTCCAGCGCCCACCAAGAGTCACTTTGAGGGCTTACAATGTTGTGGCAAAACCAACACCTTGTTCCGCCATTTCTGCAGAGCATATAGGGCAGGCCCCTACTTTCAAACATCCAACTTACAAACATCTCCTACTTGCAAACGGAAGGAGACAACAGCAAGTGAGATGAAAAAAGATGTACGACAAAACAAATTATACAGGGGTGATAACCCTTCCCTATGTTTTCCAAAAAGCTTAAAAATAGTTTTCTTGACTGGAGCTACACTTTAAAAATGTACGAGTTGAAAATAACAAACAGATTCAACTTAACACAACAAACCTACACAGTCCCTGTCTTGTTTGCACCGCCTGTATACTGCTGTTCTGAGTATATAGGGCCTGGGGGCCACACGCATTTCCTTTTTTTAATATGGGTACGGGATTCCCCTTAATATGCGTACAAGGCCCAAAGGGGCTGGTAATGGGCAGGGGGGGCTACCCATGTCATTTTTCTCAATGATTTTCAACCATATTGCAGGAACCAGATATAACATTAAAACCGCAAGCAGTTTTAAATGATGTTATTTCCGTTAAATGTCATTTTGTGCAGGGACTGTTCTAAACACGGGAAACACATGGCACTTCACAGGCATACTACAGACACCCCCCAGGCACGATATTTAAAGGAATATTTGACTTTTTTTCACTTTAATCGTCATTAAAATCAGTGCTCCCGCCAAAACGGCCATTTTTAAAAACATTTTAGGCATTGACCCATGTCCCCTGGGGCAGGAGCCAGGTCCCCAAACCCTTTTTAGGACAGCATTTTGCATATTAGCCGTTAAAATTAGCACTTTTAATTTCAAACGTTCGAGTCCCATAGACTTCAATGGGGTTTCGTACGAATTTGGGGTCCGTTCGAAAGTTCTGGTGCGAACCGAACCGGGGGGTGTTTTCGGCTCATCCCTATTCAGGAAGTGTAAGAGAACACATGGTCTACTATGAGATTGGAGGAGAAGCACTTTAACCTTAAAAGCCATGGTAAAGTCTTGTTTTTTTTTCTCTAAAAATAACATGTCATACTTACCTGCTCTGTTGCAGTGGTTTTGCATAGAGAAGCCAAGACCCTCCTCTTCTTGGGTGCCTCTTGGGCTCTCCTGGTCCCTCCCTCCTGTCGAGTACCCCCACAGCAAGCAGCTTGCTATGGAAGCGGCAATAAGGATGCGACACCCTCTTCCACAAGTGGTGGTGTCAGTGTAGATTGATATTTTTAAAAGATTCTTGGATGTGCATCCTAAAGAACACAACATACAGGGCTAAAGGAAACTATATTAACACTAGGGATGAGCTTTGAGTTCGAGTCAAACTCATGTTCGACTCGAACAATGCCTGTTTGCCGAACAGTTAACAATTTGGGGTGTTCGCAGCAAATTCGAAAAGTCACGGAACACCCTGTAAAAGTCTATGGGAGAAATCTAAAGTGCTAATTTTAAAGGTTTATATGCAAGTTATTGTCATAAAAAGCGTTTGGGGAACCGGGTCCTGCCCCAGGGGACATGCATCAATACAAAAAAAAAAGTTCGAAAAATGGCAGTTTTTTTCGGGAGCAGTGATTTTAATAATGCTTAAAGTCAAACAATAAAAGTGTAATATTCCTTTAAATTTCGTACCTGGGTGGTGTGTATAGTATGGCTGTAAAGGGGTGCATGTTTCCCATGCTTAGAACTGTAATTTCTGCAGGAAAATTTTAAAAAAGTAATTTAAAAGCACTTGCGGCTATAATGAATTGTCGGCTCCTCGTAATACAGAGAACAGTCATTGATAATAATAAAAAAAAAAAAAAAAAAAAGAGCTTGGGGTTCCCCCCAAATTCAATTACCAGGCCCTTCGGGTCTGGTATGGATTTTAAGGGGAACTCCATGCCAAAAATCCATACCAGACCCTTTATCCGAGCACACAACCTGGCAGGCCGCAGGAAAAGAGAGGGTAACGAGAGGGGGACAAGAGAGAGCCCCCCCCCCTCCTGAACCGTACCAGGCCACATGCCCTCAACATTGGGAGGATGCTACGACCCCTCAAAGCACCATGTCCCCATGTTGATAGGGACAAGGGCCTCATTCCCACAGGATGGATGCGCTGGACCATCGGGAGAGATCACCCATCGCTGGACCCCGTAGAAATCAGCCATCGCTGGATAGCAAGAGCAGACTTTTCCCAACAGCGTGTATTTTTTTTACACTTTCGGTCAGGGTTTCTCCCGCACGGAACGGGCGGATGTACGGGTGCGCGGCGGGAGCTGCGCGCGTGCACGCGCTAGCGTGGTTTGGCGCCAGTGGGCCCATTTAAAGGAGGCTGCTGCATCTACTCGGTGCTGTTTGTCTGCAGCTCTGTACCCGAACTACCTACTATCTGCCTGCTGTTGTGATATCTGACCCGGCTACCGTCTGACCTCGCTGACCTCTCCTGCTCTGACCCGGCCTGCCTGACCTTGCTTTGGGCTGTACCTCTGTTGCCGAACCTCTGCCTGCCTGCACTTCTCTTCTGCCTGCTGTACTTACCTGTCTGCTTATCCATTGTGACCCGGCCCTCCTGACTATTCTTCTGCTGTTCAAGTGTGCTGCACCCAGTTCTTGCTGCCGCTGCCTGCCTGTCTACCATCTTCTCTGCAGTTCCAGCATCCAGAAGTAACCAGCCGCTGCTTCTAGTCGGACACTCCTACCCCGCTGCGCTCATGAGGCCACCGTCTCCTTTCCAGTGGTCCCTGAACCAGAGCTGTAAGAGAAGTCTTCTTCCATCAAGTCGGGCTCATCACCAGGTACCTAACAGTACAAACAGCCATGACTGAGCCTGCGGGAGAAGCTTCTGCCATAAAGGAGATCTGCACCCACCTAGCGGCCCTTACACAGGCTGTGAAGTTGCTCCAAGAGGGATATACCAGACTGGAAGAGCGAGTTCAGCACCTTTCCGGTACTAGTCCTGCCACCTCAGCATCACCTCCTCTTCCTACTCAGCCTGCTACCCAGCCTGCAGTGGTGATGCTCCCTCCTGAACCGAGTGTACCTGTTCCGGCCTTTCGTAATGCCTGTCAGCTATACTTCGCCCTCCAACCAAAGACTTTTTCACTTGAAGCTACCAAGGTGGGGTTTGTGATATCGCTACTACAGGGAGAACCCCAGACGTGGGCCCACCGTCTCCTGGCGGGTGACAGTGCTATTACCCATTCCCTTTCTTCATTCTTCGAGGCTATGGCACAGCTTTATGAAGATCCTCAGCAAACTGCCACAGCCGAATCCGCTCTGTCTGCGCTCCAGCAGGGCCGCCGTGCGGCCGAGGACTATGTTACTGACTTTCGGCGCTGGAGCGCAGACACCCAATGGAATGACTCTGCTCTAAGACATCAGTTCCGCATGGGCCTCTCTGAGGGACTGAAAGATGAACTGGCCCGTGTTGGTATCCCGGACTCTTTGGAGGAGTTGATCACCTTGGCCATAGAGATTGACCGTCAACTTCGGGAACGGCTGGCCGAGCGCTCGAATTGGATGACTGCAAGGGTTCCTATTCCCGCCTTCTGTCCTCAGCCTGCTACGCAAAGGGACCCTGCCAGTCCTGCTCCTGACACTCCTGGGCCAATGCAGCTGGGATTGATGCGTCCCACCTTGTCTCCAGAGGAACGTGCCCATCGTCGCCAGTTGAACTTGTGTCTTTAGTGCAGGGGTTCCGGACATTATGTTAACAACTGCCCTGTTAAGACACATAAGTGCCTTTCCTCTGTGTCTCCTGTTCCTGTTTCCCTGCCAGCCAGCACAACCCACCTTGCTCTCCCTCTCTCATTGCAGTTCCAGGGAAGAACGGTCTCTACCAGCGCCATTGTTGATACTGGGGCTTGAAGTTGTTTTGTCAATGCCACCTTTGCCAGTCTGCAAGCCTTGCCCCTTCAGAAGAAAACCTATGGACTGTCTGTGTTCTTGGCTGATGGGTCCCACATCGAGTCGGGACAAGTAACTCAAGAGACGCTACCCCTGATGGCTTCTACCCCTTCCCAGCACAAGGAGCTTCCCACCCTTTATGTGATTTCTTCCCCTCTATTTCCTGTGATCCTCGGCATCCCCTGGCTTCAGGCCCATAATTCCTGCATCAACTGGGCCACAGGGGAGATCAAGTTCCAGTCCAGCTACTGCCAAGAGCACTGTCTTCTTGTTGTGCCCTCTACCCTTCTTTGCCTTGATTCTGATCAGGACTTATGCCAGCTGGTGCCTGAACCATACCATGAATTTTTACACCTTTTCAGCAAGCGAGGAGCAGACACACTTCCACCTCACTGCCCCTATGACTGCCCCATTGAACTTCTTCCAGGAGCTGGGATCCCGTTTGGGCGAATCTTTCCCCTGTCTGAAAAGGAGCAGGAGGCCTTAAAGGTCTATATTACAGAAAACTTGGAGAAGGGGTTCATTCGTCATTCCACCTCCCCAGCAGGCGCTGGAATATTTTTTGTGACCAAGAAAGACCAGTCACTCCGGCCCTGTGTGGACTATCGTGAGCTTAACAAGATCACGGTCAAGAACAGTTACCCTCTTCCTCTGATGCCGGAGCTCTTTCAGAAACTGAGATCAGCCACGATTTTCTCTAAGTTGGACTTAAGGGGGGCTTACAACCTGGTTCGCATTCGGGCTGGGGACGAGTGGAAGACAGCATTCAGGACCCATTTCGGGCATTAAGAATAACTGGTCATGCCCTTTGGCCTTTGTAATGCTCCTGCCACCTTCCAGCAACTCATTAATGATGTGTTCAAAGACTTCCTGGACATTTTTGTGATCGTCTACTTGGACGACATTTTGATTTTTTTCGGGGTCCCTCGAACAGCATCGGGGTCACGTGGGCAGGGTATTACTCCGGCTCCGTCAGCATGGACTGTATGCTAAGGCTGAGAAGTGTAGCTTTGAGCAACGGAATATCCAATTCCTCGGGTTTGAGATCTCCCCGGCTGGCATCAAGATGGATCCTCAGAAGGTTTCCGCTGTTCTGGACTGGCCTGCACCTACGGATAAAAAGGGGGTACAACATTTTCTGGGCTTTGCAAATTTTTACCGAAAATTTATTAAAGGGATTTTCCGCCATAATTGCCCCCATTACCCAGTTGACAAAACAGTGTGTACGCTTCCACTGGGGGTCAGAAGCCCAGGAGGCCTTTGAGAGACTTAAAAGACTGTTCACCTCTGCCCCCATCCTCAGCCACCCAGATCCTTCTCTACCATATGTTCTTGAAGTGGACGCTTCCGAAGAAGCTGTGGGGGCAGTTGTGTCCCAGAAGCAAGGCGGCAATGATTTGATGCATCCCGTAGGGTTCTCCTCCCGAAAACTTTCCCCTGCCGAGAAGAACTATGATGTTGGTGACCGTGAATTACTCGCCATCAAATCTGCCTTGGAGGAATGGAGGTACTTGTTGGAAGGTGCAGTTCATCCAGTGCTGATCAACACCGACCACAAGAACCTCGAATACCTGAGGACTGTCAAGCGTCTGAAGCCCCGACAGGCCCGTTGGGCCCTGTTTTTCTCACGTTTTTGTTTCCACATCACTTACCGTCCCGGATCTAAAAATTTGAAACCAGACGTGCTCTCGCGTATGTACGATTGCCCCAAAGACCTTGCTGCTCCGGACACTATACTACCTGCGAGTACCTTTCTACTTGTGCAACCAGACTTGCTGGCACAGATCAGGGATGCATCCACTAATTCGCCTGCACCACCAGAGGTCACACTTATTTCCAGAGGGGGTCTTCTATGGAAGGAGAGCCAAGTTTTTGTGCCTGAAAGCATCTGGATTAGAGTTCTAGCCCTCCTCCATGATCACCCGTTAGGACACTTTGGGCCCCGTAAGACCTTGGAATTGGTACAGCGTACCTTCTGGTGGCCCGGCCTGAAGGAATTCTGCAAGAAGTATGTCGACTCCTGTCCTGTGTGCATCCGGAGCAAGGCAACAAGGAATCGGGCCTGGGGACTACTGAAGCTTTTTCCTGCACCTGATCGGCCTTGGAGGATGATCACGATGGACTTTATTATCGAGCTTCCCTGCTCTGAAGGTTGCACGGCCATTTTTGTGGTCGTAGATAACCTGACTAAGATGGCCCATTTTTTGCCCTTGAAAGGGACTCCATCGGCTCCAGAGACGGCCCATGTCTTCATAAAGGAGATAGTCAGACTGCATGGAGTACCTGCTAACATCGTGTCTGACAGGGGGGTCCAATTCACCTCCCGGTTCTGGAGGGCCCTGTGTGAGTGTTTGAAGATCGAGCTGGCTCTGTCATCTGCCTACCACCCCCAGACGAATGGACAGACTGAGCGTACCAACCAGACCCTGGAGCAGTACATTAGATGTTTAATGTCCTTTGTCCAGGATGATTGGGTATCTCTGCTGCCCCTTGCGGAGTTTGCCTACAATAACGCTAGTCACTCAGCCACAGGGCAGTCCGCGTTTTTGCTAATTACGGGTTTCACTTAACCTTTCTGCCTGACTTTCTTCCAGAGTCACCAGTTCCAGCAGTCCAGGACACTGTGACCTTCCTTAGTCATAACAATCGTGTGTTACAAGAGGCAGTATCCAAAGCTCAAGCAGACAGCAAGAAGACCTTCGATCATAAGAGAAGAGGGGAATTGAAAACCTGCAGGTCAGAGATCAGGTATGGCTTTCTACGAACAATCTTAAATTAACCTGTCCTTCTAAGAAACTTGCGCCCAAATTTTTGGGACCCTTTCCTGTAAAGAGAAGGATTATTGAGGTGTCGTATGAGTTGGTCTTGCCCGATTCAATGAAAATACACCCGGTCTTTCATGTGTCCTTGCTGAAGCCCTCGGTGCCCGATCCCTTCCCGGGTAGAAATTCCAGACCACCTGAACCCGTTTTTATTGATGGTAGCGAAGAGTATGAGGTGGAGGCTATCCTCGATTGTAGGAGGAGACAAGGTCAGAGACAGTTTTTGGTTAAGTGGAAGGGGTATGGTCCAGAAAGTAATTCGTGGGAACCCGATGGCAATTTACATGCCAACAGACTGGTCCGTGCCTTTTTCTCCGCTCATCTGGAAAAGAGGCACCTTGTGGGCACCCGGAGGTTGCCCCTTGTTGGGGGGCAACGTCAGGGTTTCTCCCACATGGAACGGGCGGATGCGCGGTTTGGCGCCAGTGGCCCTATTTAAAGGAGGCTACTGCATCTACTCGGGGCTGTCTGTGTACAGCTCTGTACCCGAATTACCTGCTATCTGCTTGCTGTTGTGATATCTGGCCCGACTACCGTCTGACCTCGCTGACCTCCTCTGCTCTGACCCAGCCTGCCTGACCTTGCTTTGGACTGTACCTCTGTTGCCGAACCTCTGCCTGCACTTCTCTTCTGCCGGATGTACTTACCCGTCTGCTTATCCGTTGTGACCCGGCCCTCCTGACTATTCTTCTGCTGTTCAAGTGTGCTGCACCCGGTTCTTGCTGCCGCTGCCGCTGCCTTGCCTGCTGATCACTGCCTGCCTGTCTACCATCTTCTCTGCAGTTCCAGTATGCAGAAGCAACCAGCTGCTGCTTCCAGTCAGACACTCCTACCCCGCTGCGCTCACGGGGCCACTGTCTCCATTCCAGTGGTCCCTGAACCAGAGCTGTAAGAGAAGTCTTCTTCCATCAAGTCGGGCTCATCACCAGGTACCTAACACTTTCTTTGTGTACACCCTTAACATTTCAAATGGGGGGGGTCGGGATCTGGGTGTCCACTTGTTAAAGGGGGCTTCCAGTGTCAGGAATCCGCCCGTTCCGTGCGATCGGCTCTCTGTACGCGCACGCGCGTTTGTGCCGCGGGTCGTCGTGGGCACGAGCGTCTTCTGACACGCGCGGGTGCACGTCGTTCGTATGTGCGTGCGGTACACGCACGCACGGGCGAGCGAGCGTTAGCACGATTGGCGCCAGTGGCCCTATTTAAAGGCACAACTGCAGGGGCTCTGTGCTGTCTCGTCTGCAGCTTGTACCCGAAGTTACCTGCTATTCTGCCTGAACCCTGATACCTGACCCGGCTCCGTCTGACCTTGCTGATCTCTCCTGCTCCGACCCCGGCTTGTTTGACCCTTCTTGGACTGTTTCTCATTGCCGAACCTCTGCTTGTACCTGATTCCTCTGCTGGCTCCTGCTTGCTCCTGTTTCTGCTACCTCCTCATCCAGAGATCCATCCATCCTGATTCCACGGTCCGTGGCCTTCTCCCAGCTGCCTTCCTGCTACAGAGAGCTCCTGCTCCAGAGGATCCTCATCTACCTAGCATCTGCTGCTGCACCTGGCTGGACTCTCCTACCTCGCTGCGCTCCGGTCTCCCTGTTCCCATTCCAGAGAGACTAGAACCAGAGCCGAAAGAGAGGTCCCCTTCAGACTCACTATCTGAAGACCTTAACAGTACGAGACAGCCATGTCTGAGTCTGCGGAAGGGGCCTCCGCCATGAAGGAGATCTGCTCCCACCTTGCGGCTCTCACCCAGGCTGTGAAGTCTCTTCAGGATGGCTACACCAGGTTGGAGGAACGTGTTCAGCATCTCTCTACCCCGGGGTCACCAGACACCACACCTCAGCCTCCTCCTGTTCAGCCAGCTGCCCATTCGGCAATCATGATGCTTCCACCTGAGCCTAGGGTTCCCATTCCGGAGAGGTTTTCGGGGGACCGCTCCAAGTTCCGGGCTTTTCGCAACGCCTGCCAGCTATACTTTGCCCTCCAGCCCAGGACCTTCTCCCTGGAGGCAACTAAGATGGGGTTTGTTATCTCTCTCCTACAAGAAGAACCTCAGTCCTGGGCCCACCACCTTCTGGAGAATGACAGTCCCCTTACTCAGACTCTTTCCACCTTCTTCGAAGGGATGGCGCAACTTTACGACGATCCCCAGCGGGCTGCCACCGCAGAATCCGCATTAACTGCGCTCCAGCAGGGCCGTAGGACGGCTGAGGACTACGTCTCGGACTTTCGACGCTGGAGCGCAGATACCCAGTGGAACGAGTCGGCCCTAAGACACCAATTTCGCATGGGCCTGTCTGAAGGCCTCAAGGACGAATTAGCCCGTGTTGGTACCCCTGACGCCTTAGAGGACTTAATTGCTCTGGCCATTCAGATAGATCGAAGACTTCGCGAGCGTAGGGCCGAACGCTCTTCCCAACCTCTGAGACCTGCCTGGATGACCGCCAGAACCCCGTCTTCCACACCTTTCTTCTCTCCTCCCCCTCAAAGGGGGCCTGCCAGTGTTTCTCCTGCTCCCGAGGAACCTATGCAGCTTGGACTACTCCGACCTACCCTGTCTCCTGAAGAGCGAGCCCGCCGCCGACAGATGAACTTGTGCCTATACTGTGGCGGCTCCGGACATTATGTGGCCAACTGTCCCGTTAAGTCAGGTAAGTGCCTCTCTTCAGTGTCTCGCAGTTCCTTTAACCTGCCTTCCAACTCTCTCCATGTTGCCCTTCTGCTCTCGTTTCAGCTTCCGGGAAGAACGATCCACGTCAACGCCATCCTTGACTCTGGAGCCTGCGGTTGCTTCATTGACGCTGCCTTCACCAACCTGCATTCCATTCCACTCCAGAAAAAACCTCATGGACTCTCTATCTTCTTGGCCGATGGTTCCCAGATTAAGTCTGGCCGGGTCACCCAGGAGACCCTTCCACTACCCACCTCCACCTCCTGCCGACATACGGAACTGTTAACTCTTGACGTCATTTCATCCCCACTCTTCCCTGTGATTCTGGGCATACCATGGCTGCAGGCCCACAATCCCTCCATTGACTGGTCTTCTGGGGAGGTGAGGTTCCTCTCCCCCTACTGCCAGGACCACTGTCTTCCTGGGGCTTCTGTACAATCCGGAACGCTTCTCTGCCTAGACCCAGACCTGGACTTATGTCAATCAGTCCCCGAGCCTTACCACGAGTTTCTGGATGTCTTCAGTAAACGGGGGGGCTGATTCCTTACCCCCGCATCGCCCCTACGACTGTCCCATTGAGCTCCTTCCTGGGGCGGAGATCCCGTTTGGACGTGTCTACCCTTTATCCGAGAAGGAACAAGAGGCTCTGAAGGCGTACATCTCCGAGAATCTCAAGAAGGGGTTCATCCGTCACTCCACGTCTCCTGCCGGGGCTGGGATATTTTTCGTTACTAAAAAAGACCAGACCCTCCGACCCTGTGTGGACTATCGAGAGCTGAACAGAGTCACGATTAAAAACCGCTATCCCTTACCCCTGATTCCAGAACTCTTTCAAAAACTGAGGTCGGCTACTATCTTCACCAAGCTAGATTTGAGAGGAGCCTACAACTTGGTCCGTATACGAGCAGGTGACGAGTGGAAAACTGCGTTCCGAACTCGCTTTGGGCACTACGAGTACCTGGTGATGCCTTTCGGGTTGTGTAACGCCCCAGCCACCTTCCAGCACTTGATTAACGATGTCTTCCGGGACTTTTTGGATATTTTCATTATTGTATATCTTGATGACATCCTGATCTTCTCCAGGTCCCTGGAACAGCACCGGGGACACGTCGGCAGAGTACTGCTTCGGCTCCGGCAACATGGACTCTACGCTAAAGCCGAGAAATGTAAATTCGAGCAACAGGAGATCCAATTCCTCGGCCTTGAAATCTCCCCAGCAGGCATCAGGATGGACCCGCAAAAAGTCGCTGCTGTCCTCGAATGGCCAGCCCCCACCGACAAGAAAGGCATCCATTGCTTCGTGGGCTTCGCCAACTTTTATAGAAAATTTATTAAAGGGTTCTCAGCCATTATCTCTCCCATCACCCAGCTCACTAAGCAAAATACGCGTTTTCTTTGGGGTCCTGAAGCCCAGGCCGCCTTAAAAAAACTCAAGGACTTGTTTACCTCTGCTCCCATCCTCAGTCACCCGGATCCTTCTAGACCCTATATTCTGGAGGTAGATGCCTCTGAGATAGCAGTAGGGGCGGTGGTCTCCCAGCGCTTAGGTAAAGACGACCTGATGCACCCCGTGGGGTTCTTTTCCCGAAAACTCTCTCCGGCGGAGAGGAATTATGATGTGGGTGACCGGGAACTACTTGCCATTAAGTCTGCTTTGGAGGAGTGGAGATACTTACTTGAGGGGGCGGTACACCCCGTGCTCATCTACACGGATCACAAAAATCTCGAGTACCTCCGTACCGCTAAACGCCTAAAACCTCGGCAGGCCCGCTGGGCCCTCTTTTTCTCCCGGTTCTGTTTCCACATAACCTATCGCCCTGGATCAAGAAACGTAAAGCCAGATGCACTCTCCCGCATGTTTGACAGTCCCAAGGACACCGCACCCCCGGATACCATCCTCCCTGCTAACACCTTTCTACTCATCCAACCAGACCTAGTATCTCTGCTAAAGAGCGCTTCCTCCACATCTTCCTGTCCCCCAGGAATCTCATTAGCATCCAGGGAGGGCCTGCTTTGGAAGGACAACCTGATCTTCGTCCCTGAAGATGTGAGAGTAAAGGTCTTGGGTCTCCTCCATGACCATCCGCTCGCTGGGCACTTTGGTGTCCGCAAGACTTTGGAGCTGGTACAACGCTCCTTCTGGTGGCCAGGCATGAGGGAGTTCTGCAAGCAGTACGTGAATTCTTGCCCCGTATGTAGCCGGAATAAGGTCCCCAGAAATCGGGCCTGGGGGCTGCTTAAACCTCTTCCCGCACCCGACCGCCCCTGGCGGATGATTACTATGGATTTCATCGTGGAACTTCCCCCTTCTGAGAACTGTACTGCCATCTTTGTAGTTTGTGACCGTTTGTCTAAGATGGCCCACTTCCTACCCTTAAAGGGAACCCCTTCTGCGACCGAGACTGCCCACATTTTCTTTAAGGAAATAATCAGGCTTCACGGGGTACCCACCAACATTGTATCTGATAGAGGGGTTCAGTTCACCTCCCGTTTCTGGAGAGCTCTATGTGAAGCCTTGAAAATAGAATTGGCCCTGTCCTCCGCCTACCACCCACAGACCAATGGGCAAACAGAACGTACCAACCAAACCCTCGAGCAATATATCAATGTTTCTCTTCCTTTGTCCAAGACGATTGGGTTTCCCTGATACCTCTGGCGGAATTCGCCTACAATGCCAGCCATGCTACCACTGGGCAGTCCCCGTTCTTTGCCAATTACGGTTTTAACCTGTCTTTTCTTCCCGATATCCTTACAGAATCTCATGTTCCAGCAGTACAGGACACAGTATCCTTTCTTCAGCAGAACAACCGGACCCTGCAGGAGGCCATAACCAAGGCTCAGGCTGACAGCAAGAGGAGCTTCGATCGAGGGAGAAGGGGAGAATTGATCCTTCAAGTCGGGGACCAGGTATGGCTGTCTTCTTCTAATTTAAAATTAGCATGCCCCTCCAGGAAGTTGGCACCCAAGTTTCTGGGCCCGTTTCCTGTTAAGAGGAGGATAACCGAGGTGTCATATGAATTGTCCTTACCCGATTCCATGAGAATACACCCAGTCTTTCATGTAGCTCTACTTAAGCCTGCTGTACCTGATCCCTTCCCTGATTGATGGCAGTGAGGAATTTGAAGTGGAGGCCATCCTAGATTTCAGAAGACGACGGGGACAAGGTCAGTTTCTGATTAAATGGAAGGGCAATGGCCCGGAGAATAATTCTTGGGAACCTGCTACTAACGTACATGCTAATAGACTAATCCAGGTCTTCTTTGCTGCACACCCGGAGAAAAGAGCCACTAGGGGCACCCGGAGGTTGCCCCTTGTGGGGGGGCAACGTCAGGAATCCGCCCATTCCGTGCGATCGGCTCTCCGTACGCGCACGTGCGTTCGTGCCGCGGGTCGTCGTGGGCACGAGCGTCTTCTGACGCGCACGGGTGCACGTCGTTCGTATGTGCGCGCGGTACACGCACGCACGGGCGAGCGTTTGCACGATAGGCGCCAGTGGCCCTATTTAAAGGCACAACTGCAGGGGCTCTGTGCTGTCTCGTCTGCAGCTTGTACCCGAAGTTACCTGCTATTCTGCCTGAACCCTATCTGATACCTGACCCGGCTCCGTCTGACCTTGCTGATCTCTCCTGCTCCGACCCCGGCTTGTTTGACCCTTCTTGGACTGTTTCTCATTGCCGAACCTCTGCTTGTACCTGATTCCTCTGCTGGCTCCTGCTTGCTCCTGTGTCTGCTACCTCCTCATCCAGAGATCCATCCATCCTGATTCCACGGTCCGTGGCCTTCTCCCAGCTGCCTTCCTGCTACAGAGAGCTCCTGCTCCAGAGGATCCTCATCTACCTAGCATCTGCTGCTGCACCTGGCTGGACTCTCCTACCCCGCTGCGCTCCGTTCTCCCTGTTCCCATTCCAGAGAGACTGGAACCAGAGCCGTAAGAGAGGTCCCCTTCCACTCAGTCAGACTCACTATCTGAAGACCTTAACATCCAGATTCTGATAAGCCCCCCCACCCGTAGACACCCACAACCACCGGCCAGGGTTGTGGGGATGAGGCCCTTGTCCCCATCAACATGGTGACATGGTGCTTTTAGGGGTCACAGACCCCCAAAGCACCCTCCCAATGTTGAGGGCATGTGGCCTGGTATGGTTCAGGAGGGGGGGGCGCTCTCTCGTCCCCCCCCCCCTCTTTTGCTGCGGCCTGCCAGGTTACGTGCTCAGATAAAGGGTCTGGTATGGATTTTTGGGGGGAACTCCACACCATTTTTTTTTTTAATTTGACATGACGTTCCCCTTAATATCCATACCAGACCTGAAGGGCCTGGTAATTGAATTTGGGGGAACCCCACGCTTTTTTTTTTTTTTTTTGTTAATCAATGACTTTCAAAGACTGTTCTCTGTATTACGGGGAGCCAACAATTCATTATACAGTGCTTTTAAATTAACTTTTTTCCTGCAGAAATTACATTTTGTGCAGGCACAGTTCTAAGCATGGGAAACATGCGCCCCTTTACAGGCATACTATAGTCACCCCCCAGGTACAAAATTTAAAGGAATATCACACTTTCATTGCTTCACTTTAAGCATCATTAAAAAACACTGCTCCCGGAAAAAACTGACGTTTTTAAAACTTTTTTTTGCATTGATACATGTCCCCTGGGGCAGGACCCATTTCCCCAAACACTTTTTAGGACAATAACTTGCATATCAGCCTTTAAAATTAGCACTTTTGATTTTGAATGTTCGAGTCCCATAGACTTTAATAGGGTTCTAAAGTTCACACGAAGTTTAGGTCTGTTCACAGGTTCTTGTGCAAACCGAACCGGGGGTGTTCGGCTCATCCTTAATTGGCACTGACACACTTACACCTACACAGGGTAAACTGGATGGACTATTGTCTTTGTTCAACCTTAGCAACTATGTAACTCTGACTGGCTTTCACGGTGGTAAAATGATCAGGAGCTTGCCATTAGCCGCCGGTAACTGTCAAGATTTAAAGGAGCTGTGTCCGTCAATGAACAAAAGAGAAATGAAAATCTCATATCCACTGGGACGCAGGAGCAGTTATAAATTTGTAGTATCAATGTCTTACATAATATTGCCTCTTCCATTCTAGATACTTGCCAAAGATGCTTCCAAGCTCCTGGTATGATGACGCATATTCAGAGAGCATGCCCTCTGATCCGTCCCCTCTGGGATAAACTTCCGGCAATATACTACAAATTGGTCGGTGACAGAATTCCTAATACTCCTTAGACTATTTCAGTATCCATGTTATCAGGGTTACACAAATAAATTGAACAAGGTTTACTATGGCACATTAACCTCCATATGCCCTATAATTGACAGATGCTGGTGTAAACCATATACCCAGTCTATAAAGGACTGGGCCTGAAAAATAGACTCTCTCACATAGAAAGGATGATCTATTGGGACACAGACAAGTATGATACCTTCAAGATCACTTGCACTGTATGGGAATACTTCAGGTATTTCCTTCACCTTCTTCACATACTTTTGATATACTTATGGACAGCTGTAGATTGCACACATCGACCTTCGCAGGTGATAAAGTGACCAACATATCTGAGGTTCAGAAATTGGGGTCTTCGCTCCTACACAGAATATTTCCCCCTCCTATTCCCCACCCCATTCCTTTTTTTTCTCCTCATTCTCTTCCCTGACATTTCCCTTACCACTTGTTATCTTTCTTTACAAGTTTAATTAAACCTATCCATACCAAATTTATTCCAAGTAGGATATTCCACACTGATATATTGTCTTTAATACAGTTCAATCTATATTTTATTACCACGTAAACTCTGTGCACATCATAATTTGTATACATTACCTGGAAATACTGAAAGATACTTGAATTATTTTTATCCATAGAAAATGCAAGTTTCTGTGGATACGCTGATATGTGTTTTTAGACCCCTTTCACACTGGGGCCGTGGGCACATTCATGGTAAAGCGCTGCTCGTTTTAGCAGCTATTTACCGATGTTTAAACCAGGGGTTGACAAATTTGCTTGGAATCTAGGAGCCAGCTAAAAAAGTTAGGAGCCAGGTCCGTGACGGCGATCTGGACCTGTCCCTGGCCTGACATGGAGACGAGTGAGGGGAAGATAGCCCCCAGCCCCTCACCTGTCTCCAAGTCATTGCCCATAGCTATTAGAGGGACATTTTATTTATTTTTTTCAAATGACAAATTTTTTTTAAATTGCATTTTAGTGTAAATATGAGATGTGAGGTCTCTGACCCCAGATCTCATATACAAGAGGACCTGTCATGCTTTTTTCTATTACAAGGGATTTTTACATTCCTTGTAATAGGAATAAAAGTGACACACATTTTTTTTTTTTAAAGAACAGTGAAAAAAATAAAAATAAAAGTTAAAATAAAAAAAATATATATTTTAAACGCGCCCTGTCCCGCCAAGCTTGCGTGCAGAAGCGAACGCATATATGAAAGCGGTGTTCAAATCACACATTTGAGGTATCGCTGCGATCAAGAGAGCAATAATTCTAGCCCCAGACCTCCTCTGTAACTTAAAAAGTGCAACCTGTAGAATTTTTTAAATGTCGCCTATGGAGATTTTAAAGGGTAAAAGTTTGTCGCCATTCCATGAGCGGGCGCAATTTTGAAGCATGACATGTTTGGTATCGATTTACTCGACGCAACATTATCTTTCACAATATTAAAAAAAAATGGGCTAACTTTACTGTTGTCTTATTTTTTTTTTTTATTAAATACATTTTCCCCAAAAAAGTGCGCTTGTAAGTCCGCTGTGCAAATACGGTGTGACAGACAGTATTGCAACGACCACCATTTTATTCTTTAGGGTGTTAGAATAAAATATATATATAATTTTTAGGGGTTCTGAGTAAAGGGAAGGAAGATAGGCTGGCAGGCAGGGAAAATTAGCATTGCATCCATTAGCATTGCTGGTTGTAATTCCAACGGCCACCACAAGAGGGCGCCAGATTCCAGAAGGAACCATAGGATCGTAGAAGGCCTCAAAGCCGGGGGCTAAATTACCGGCCGCCGGCGGCGCGGCACGACGCTGTCGCGCCGGGGGGTCCGCGGAGACAGCATACCCCCAGCTGTGCTGCCCCAGGCGCCAGTTCGCTAATTCTAGTCGCAAATGCGACCTGGCGCCCGGGTTTTGTCGAGCCCTGGTTTAAACTATGCTTTTTGGCCGCTAGCGGGGCGCTTTTAACCCCAAAAAAAGGGTTAAAAACTCCCATGTTGTAGAGCTTCCGAAGCACTGCCCATTCTTTCCAATGGGCAGGGCATTTTGGGAGCGCTAAGTGAAGCGCACCCAACCCACCCCAAAGATGCTTCTTGGAGGACTTTTCAGAACGTCCCACAAGTGCACCGCCCGATTGTGAAAAGTCACATTTGAATGAATGGGAGGTGGTTTTCAGACGCTTAGCAGAGGCTATTTCCAGCGCAAAAGTGCTTGAAAACCGTCCCAGTGTAAAAGGGGCCTTAGATTACAATATACTATAATCTAAGACTACGGACATACTGCACGAGATTACCAGAGACTGCGGACATACTGCACGAGATTACCAGAGACTGCGGACATACTGCACGAGATTACCAGAGACTGCGGACATACTGCACGAGATTACCAGAGACTGCGGACATACTGCACGAGATTACCAGAGACTGCGGACATACTGCACGAGATTACCAGAGACTGCGGACATACTGCACGAGATTACCAGAGACTGCGGACATACTGCACGAGATTACCAGAGACTGCGGATATACTGCACGAGATTATCAGAGACTGCGGATATACTGCATGAGATTATCAGAGACTGTGGATATAATGCATGAGATTATCAGAGACTGTGGATATAATGCATGAGATTATCAGAGGACACAGGAGGCTGTATTTGCACGCTAGCTAGCAGAGAGGGGGCGGGGCCGGGAGCTCCACTTGGAACAGAGCGGCTGTAGTTAGAGCAGTGATCGAAGTGGGCACGTCAGTGGAGCTTCTGGCCCCTCTGTATTCCCCAGCCAATATAGAGGGGGCGGGGCCACTTCGATCACTGCTCTAAATACAGCCATTCTTTTCTGAGCATACAGAGTTAGCATGTCAGTGGAGCTCCTGGCCCTGCACCCTCACTGCTGGTTAGATCGGGAATACAGCCTCCCGTGTCCTCTGTGCGCTCTGCAAAGCCGCTTGTTTTGCCTATCCTGTTGCGGCGGGCCTGTGGACACGCCCACTGCTAAGGAAACTCTGAAGGGGAAAAAAAAATTTTAATTTTTTTTTATTTTCTTCAAATCTGAATCCATTTGAACTCACAACTCGATTCAAGATTAAAATCAATTTTTTCCCCAGCCCTAATCAGGAGTAGGTCATGTGGATAACCTGAAGCCTCCGAGATGTGTCATGCGAGTATCCCAGGAGTATGCAAGAAGCTGGGGATGTCATTTTTGCCCAGATAAGAAAAATGGGAAGCTGTAAAAAATTATAAAAAGGCATTTAAAAAAATAAAAAAATAAATAAAAAATAACTGTGTTTAAGAATAAATTTACATAAAAAAAAAAAAATGAAGAAAAGGGAATTATCAGAGGTTGGTAACTTTTATGAAAAGTAAACATTGGATCCACTCACACTGTATCTAGAGATGATTGGTGTGCACCCACAGAGACAGGCACAGTGGCCAATAGTGCTGGATGCGATGTAGGAAGGAAGCCTGAGCAGACAGCACAGCGATATTTCTGTACAACGGGACTCAGCACACAGTCCAGCTGACATAAGTGGGTGGGGTTACAGCCTATCCGGTCATCTGACCCTTTGTCAAGTCTCTAATACTACCACAATAGTCTTATATTGCTCCAGCTCTAATCTATCACTCTTTTCCTGTTTTGTCCATAGCATACAGATAGTTAAATTTTTCAGCTCTAAGGTTGTTTATGGGACTGTCATGTGGACTTTATGATTATATCCTTTATGGTAATTTTCACTATTTATAATATCTAATTATTTTGGTTTTGGGAACAGCCACATTTATATATATATATATATATATATATATATATATATATATATATATATATATATATATATATATATATATATATATATATATATATATAATGCACGTTTTTGCAGGAAAAAAATTATATTTATTAATTATTTTTTTCACAGAAGACCCAAAGCATTCCAATGTGAGGCTCTTAAAACCTCTTCCTCCGGCTCCCTGCCCATACCTCTGTACGGGCTTTTAGCTGGAGAGAAGTGTCAATGGATTAGGAGTTCTCCAATTACCACTATCCTTTTCCATTGAGAAGTACAAGGCCATCTGCTGCAGCAGAGACAGGACTTATAATTCATCCAATCACAGACAAATGTGAAGCTTTCTAAAACTGCACCAAATTCAAAAGTGACAGCTACTGTGAGGGAGAAGAACCCAATATGCCAAGTAAGTACACATGCAAATGGCGTTTGTCCATACAGGTGTCTATTGGCAAGCAGTGACTGCACAGACACAGTTGTTGGTACCTAAACCCTACAATGAGATCAGGGGTCTGTGAGGCTGCCAAATTGGGGACTAAGGATGAGCTCAGGCGTGGTTGCATGGCCCACGTGCACAGCCCGCCAGGAAGTCGGCGCAGCGCTGTACTAATCACAAGCAGTCAGACAATGCCCCGATGCGTGGCTGCAGAGATCAGGCAATGTCTCACTGCCTGTGATTAGCGCAGTGCCGACTTCCTGGTGGGCTCTGCACATGGACCATATGAACACGCCTGAGCTCATCCCTATTGGGGACAGTAGCGGTGTCCATGAAGCTGTTGCATCCAAAAGGCATGAATGGGACAGCCTGTATGATCATCATCTGGTGTGAAGGGGCCCTTAAAAAAGATTGTGCATTAAATTTTTTTAAAGTGTACGATCAACTTAAAGATACTGCATAATGGAAGGCTCTTACCCCTGTTTTAGCAAGACCACAAACCTATACGTGCATTCCTGCAAGGGCTCTCTTTGCCTGCATGAGATGCACAGGCGTTCCATGCACCTGCATGCAGGCAGTCCCATTCATGTCTATTGGGACATAACGGCTGCACGGACACAACCACTGGTCCCAATCTGACAGCCGGGCAGGTCCCCAAACGCACACTGTCTGCACTCAGGGACCAGCAGATGTGTCCATGCAGCCGCTGCATCCCCACAGACATAGTTTCATAGTTAGTTTCATAGTTAGTTTCATAGTTAGTTTCATAGTTAGTTTCATAGTTAGTAAGGTTGAATAAAGACACCAATCCATCCAGTTCAACCCGAGTGTCTACAATTGTCCCCATCCCTGTACTTTACACACTCACATTGGTCCCTACCCACAATCCAAGGTCCCCATTCATATACTAGGGCCAATTTTGGACAGAAACCAATTAACCTACCTGCATGTCTTTGGTTTGTGGGAGGAAACCGGAGTACCCGGAGGAAACCCACGCAGGCACAGGGAGAACATGCAAACTCCAGGCAGGGAGTGTCATGGTTGGGATTCGAACCAGCGACCCTTCTTACTGCTAGGTGAGAGTGCTAGCCACTACACCACTGTGCCGCCCTAAATGAATGAGAACATCTGTATACGGATGCCTGGATGCTCATACAGTCAAAGACAGCCCTTTAAACAGATGTATGGATAGGTAAGCCTGTGAATGAGGCCTAACAAGCCATATACTGACTGGCTGTATACTTGTACACTATATACACTCATTAAATCTTGAGCTGATTACACAGAATGGAAGGCGAGGAGCCATTTCCAGGTTTTTTACAGTAAAATCAGCAACTGCATACATATTGCTGAATCCTCAACCCCAAGCCTGACAGAGGACACTGTGCTGAATGTCTCTGTACACACACAAGCCTGGACCACCTACTCTAATAGGAACACCTAAGTCAGCAAGCCCATTCATCTGCATTGACTACCCCTGTGGCCAAGCTGCTTGTACAGTGAGTACCAGAGAATATGACTTCCATGTCACTGACACTTCATGTACACAACAGGGCCAGGACCAAACAGAGGTCAATATGCAGCACATACAATCCTACCTGTTACTTGTTTTCCCACCAGGACTACCATGGAAACGTTGAAGAATAAAGTCCTCTTCATATGATGCCCGTGTTACAGCACCATCTACTGGCTGGAGGCTCAAAATAGACCTTTCACTCTCACCAGACACTTTCCACCATTTCATCCCAGTCCCTCTCAAAATTGCAAATTGCTTTTTTTTTTTTTTTCTTAACCACTTGCCATCTGGGGTAAAGTCAACCACTTCAATACCAGGCACTTTCACCCCCTTCCTGCCCAGGCCAATTTTCAGCTTTTAGAGCTGTCACACTTTGGATGACAGTATGCAACACTGTACCCAAAATACATTTTTTTTTTTGACAGATGGAACTTTCTAATGGTTTGATTTAATCACCACTGGGGTTTTTATTTTTTTCCTAAGCAAACGGGAAAAGACTGACAATTTTGAAAAAATATGTTTTTCTTAGTTACTGTTATACAATTTTGTAAATAAGAAATTTTTCTCCTTCACTGATGTGCGCTGATGAGGCTGCAATGACTGGCACTAATAAGCTGCACTGATGAGGCTGCACTGACAGGCACTAATAATCTGCACTGATGAGGCTGCACTGACAGGCACTAAAAGCTGCACTGAAGAGGTGTCACTGATGGGCACTGATATGCAGTACATATGGGAACTGATAGATAGCACCTGATAGGAGGCACTGATGGGAAACAAAAGGCAGCACTGATGGGCACTGACAAGCATCACTGATGGGTGCTGATTGGCAGCATTGAGGGCACTGAAGGGCAGCACTGATAATCAGTGCAGATGCCCCTACTGAGGAATACCACTTACTGGCTCCCTTCTCCTCACGCACTATCAGTGTTAGGAGAGGAATGCCGATAACCGGCATTTTCACATTTACACTGTGATCAACTGTGATTGGATGATCACATGGTAAATAGGCTCTTTACTGTGATCAGTGATACGCCGCGTCAGAGGGACGCGCACAAGCCGCGCATTCTGAAGGATGTCATATGACGTCCAGGCAGAATGAGAAGGCCACTGCCCGGCCGTAATTTTGGTAAAGCCCGGGCATTGGTATAGTATGGTGACCAGACATCCCCCGTTTCCGTGGATAGTCCCCGGACTGAGGATGCTGTCCCAGGATCCAGTCTGTCCTCGGATTTGTCCCCGGTTTGCAGGGACGGCACCAGGTTCAGGGCCAATCCTAGGGGGGTGCTGAGGCGGGGGAGGGCAGTCCAAGGTGCCACACACTTGGAGGTGTCAGGTTCCTCCTGTAACCGCTTTAATTTGAATCGCCGGGTGCCTGCCGTCACACAAGTCCCACCTACTAGTTTGGCTCCTTTGATAGACAGAACACTTGTCCATTACCGGGACGTATGCTGTATATTATAGGTAGGAGGAACGTGTGTGACAGCGGGCACAGTGCTGGATTGAAAGAGGCGCCTGGTAAGTATTTAGGGTTAAGGGGATTTAGGGAGAGCTGATACTGAAAAGTTTTTTACCTTAATATATATAATGTGTTAAAGCAGTTGTAGACATGAAATATGAACAAAACATTTCCCTCTGTAGTGTATACTTGCAGACAACATCCCAACCTGCAAAAACGAGGGTAAACTCATTACAGGTGGTGGTAAACTCATTCCAGGGACACAACCCCCCCCCCCCATTGCAAAATATTTTTTAACCACTTGAGGACCGCCGTATTGCCATTGTACGTCAGCACAATGGCACAGGCAGGCATAATCACGTACATCTACGTGATTGCCTTCCAGCGGGTGGGGGGTCCGATCGGACCCCCTCCCGCTGGTTACGGCGGTCCGATTCGGTCCAGGAGCGCTCCGTGATGAGGGGATGGCCGTTGGTTTTCGGCCACCCCCTCTGGATCGCTCCTGGCCAATGAGAAGCTTCCTCCCCTGTGTATTGTTTACACAGGAAGGAGGAAGTGATGTCATTCTCCTCGGGGCGGTCTTTTTGACCGGACTACGAGGAGAACAGTAAAAGTAAGTGTGCACCAACACTACACTGACATGTAGGTACACACAGGCACACAAACCCCCCCCGATCCCCCCCCCCGATCGCCCCCCGATCCCCCCCCGCCCCCCCTCCCCCCCCAGTCACAGTGTCACTGATTGCATTGATCATTTCTTTACTGATCAATGCATTCAGTGTCAGTTGTGACAGTAAAAACTGTCAGGACAGTTAGTGTTAGGTCCAGGGTAGCCCCCTATCACCCCCCAATAAAGATTTAACCCCCTGATTGCCCCTAGAGTTAACCCTTTCACCCCCTTTTGCCAGTGTCACTAAGCGATCATTTTTCTGATCGCTGCATGTGTCGCTAGTGTCGCTAGGTAGCTAGTTATTTTTTTAGGTTCACCGCCAGGTTTTTATAGCGCTAGGTACCCCGATATACTACCCAATAATGTTTTTAACCCCCTGATTGCCGCTAGTTAACCCTTTCACCCCCTTTTGCCAGTGTCACTAAGCGATCGTTTTTCTGATCGCTGCATTAGTGTCGCTACAGTCGCTAGGTAGCTAGTTATTTTTTTAGGTTCACTGCCAGGTTTTTATAGCGCTAGGTACCCCGATATACTACCCAATAATGTTTTTAACCCCCTGATTGCCGCTAGTTAACCCTTTCACCCCCTTTTGCCAGTGTCACTAAGCGATCATTTTTCTGATCGCTGCATGTGTCGCTAGGTAGCTAGTTATTTTTTTAGGTTCACCGCCAGGTTTTTATAGCGCTAGGTACCCCGATATACTACCCAATAATGGTTTTAACCCCCTGATTGCCGCTAGTTAACCCTTTCACCCCCTTTTGCCAGTGTCACTAAGCGATCGTTTTTCTGATCGCTGCATTAGTGTCGCTACAGTCGCTAGGTAGCTAGTTATTTTTTTAGGTTCACCGCCAGGTTTTTATAGCGCTAGGTACCCCGATATACTACCCAATAATGGTTTTAACCCCCTGATTTCCGCTAGTTAACCCTTTCACCCCCTTTTGCCAGTGTCACTAAGCGATAATTTTTCTGAACGCTGCATCAGTGTCGCTAGTGTCGCTAGGTAGCTAGTTATTTTTTTAGGTTCACCGCCAGGTTTTTATAGCGCTAGGTACCCCGATATACTACCCAATAATGGTTTTAACCCCCTGATTGCTGCTAGTTAACCCTTTCACCCCCTTTCACCAGCGATCACAGTATAAGTGTCACTGGTGACGCTGGTTAGCCAGTTAGTTATTTAGGTTCCCCGTCAGGTTTTTATATAGCGCCAGGGACCCCCATATACTACCTAATAAAAATTTGAACCCCCTGATTGCCCCTAGTTAACCCTTTCACCACTGATCACCGTATAAGTGTTACGGGTGACTCTGGTTAGTTTGTTTTTTATAGCATTTTATATTCAAATCCGGAAGGCAGTGCTTGGTTTTCGGGGTCCCGTACGTGGCTAGGCTCCCAAAAAGTCCCCCACATGTGGTATCCCCGTACTCGGGAGAAGCAGCAGAATTTATTTTGGGGTGTAATTTGACTTCTGCACATAGCATGTGTGAGCAATATATCATTTAGTGACAACTTTGTGCAAAAAAAAAAAAAGTTTGTAATATTCCCGCAACTTTTGGCAAAATATAAAATATTTCATGGACTCAACATGCCTCTCAGTAAATAGCTTGGGGTGTCTACTTTCCAAAATGGGGTCATTTGGGGGGGTTTTGTGCTATTTTGGCATTTTATGGCCTTCGAAACTGTGATAGGTAGTGAGGAGTTAAATCAAAAATTTGCACCCTTAGAAATCCTGAAGGTGGTGATTGGTTTTCGGGGTGCCGTGCGCGACTAGACTCCCAAAAAGTCCCACACATGTGGTATCCCCGTACTCGGGAGAAGCAGCAGAATGTATTTTGGGGTATCATTTCACATATGCCCATAGCATGTGTGAGCAATATATCATTTAGTGACAACTTGGTGCAAAAAAAAAAAAGTTTGTAATATTCCCGCAACTTGTGGCAAAATATAAAATATTCCATGGACTCAACATGCCTCTCAGTAAATAGCTTGGGGTGTCTACTTTCCAAAATGGGTCATTTTGGGGGGTTTTGTGCTATTTTGGCATTTTATGGCCTTTGAAACTGTGATAGGTAGTGAGGAGTTAAATCAAAAATTTGCACCCTTAGAAATCCTGAAGGTGGTGATTGGTTTTCGGGGTGCCGTGCGCGACTAGACTCCCAAAAAGTCCCACACACGTGGTATCGCCATACTCGGGAGAAGTAGCGGAATATATTTTGGGGTGCAATTCCACATATAACCATGGCATGTGTGAGCAATATATCATTTAGTGACAACTTTTTGTAAAAAATTTTTTTTTTTTTTTTTTTTGTCATTATTCAATCCCTTAGGACAAAAAAAATAAATATTCAATGGGCTCAACATACCCATCAGCAATTTCCTTGGGGTGTCTACTTTCCAAAATGGGGTCATTTGGGGGGGATTTGTACTGCCCTGCCATTTTAGCACCTCAAGAAATGAGATCGGCAGTCATAAATTAAAAGCTGTGTAAATTCCAGAAAATGTACTCTAGTTTGTAGACGCTATAACTTTTGCGCAAACCAAAAAATATACGCTTATTGACATTTTTTTTACTAAAGACATGTGCCTAAATAAATTTTGCCCTCAATGTATGACTAAAATTTAGTTTATTCGATTTTTCTTATAACAAAAAGAAGAAAATATCTTTTTTTTTCAAAATTTTCGCTCTTTTTCCATTTATATCGCAAAAAAAAAAAATCGCAGAGGCAATCAAATACCATCAAAAGAAAGCTCTATTTGTGGGAAGAAAAGGACGCAAATTTCGTTTGGGTGCAATATTGCATGACCGCGCAATTACCAGTTAAAGCAGCGCAGTGCGAAATTGCAAAAAGACCTCTGGTCCTTAAGGTGTTTATTGGTCCGGAGCTGAAGTGGTTAAATCACCTTTATAATATTTTTCCACAGTGCTTCAGGGGAAGGGGGTGGGGGTGGGATGTATGTCGCAGTTGATGGTTTCAGTGTTTTTTTTATTTTTAATAATTGATTTTTTTACAATTTAATTTGTTTTTTTTCACAATGATTTTTGAAGGTAGGGGGTTGGGGCAGTGTACAGTGTTGGTAGGGCAGGGGAGAGTGGCTTCAGTAGTTTTTTTGTTTTTTGTTTTGTTTTTTACAGTTTTTGATTTTTTTTTTTACAGTTTTTAAAATATTTTTCGGGGGGCTTTGGTGAGATGTCAGTATAGACACTATATATATAGACTTGTTCTATGCTGTAAGGAGGTGTTTTTCTTAGGAAAATTATGCCAGAGACTCAATACAGGAAGAAGGTTTGTTCTCATTACAATAAATGCAATTTGGTCCCCCCACAAAGCTGAGGCCCTAATTACAAGGACAGATTGTTTAGTGTTGATGGGGATGCTAGAAGCGGAAGTTGTTTGCAGAGACATCTGTGGGGACAGAGTCGGTCTTCACAACTGTTCCCTGCCGCACCGATCATTCCTGGGAGTTCGGGGGGCGCTTGCAGGTGTGCAGGGGCCATCACAGAAATGCACCTCGCGGGAGACTGGAGATGTCTGTACTTGTCTGAATCACTAAATGTCATTTCTGTCTGCTGCCTCGTACCTCTTTTTTATGCATGAATCACTTCTGAAAAGTTTTCCTGACACCAAGAGTTAAAAAGGTGATGGGGGGGGAGCTCCAGCACACAGCCTGTGAATGTGATTGGCAGCCACAACTCTGTTCCTGTGTGAAGGGAGTGTGTTTCTTCCCTCCAATCAGCTCTCAGCTCTCCTCACTGAGTGTAACTTCAGCTCCTGTCCCATTGCTTTCTAAAAGCTCAGGCAAGATCTATAAATTCTACACTTTGAACAGCTGTTGAAATAAACATGTACAACCTATTTCATTGGATTTGTTTCCTCTCTGTGTACCACCCAAGGCTACATTTAGAAGGCTTTACAAGAGTCTTGGCATTTTTGTTCTTTAAAAACTTTAGTTTTTTTTGCTTGCAGGAATTTATTTTCATTTGAAAATCCTTTGAATGCATGCAAATTACCTCTAGTATTGTTTTTTTATTTTTCAGCATATGTAAAATTACAATTTAATGGCCCTGACATGCCATAGAGGCCACTTTAGCATGCCTCATATGTATGTAAAAGTGTTTCTAAAGGCAAAATGAAAATAATAAATATGTTATACTTGTAGCACTGACCCCCGAAGGAACGGCTGGTTTTGTTGGGCTTACCGTTTACCTTCTGGACCTCGTTCTTGTCTAGGGGTTCCCAAGGTTGATGGCCCAATAACTGCGGAGACCGACACTTGAATCCCTTTTTAGGAATTTTTATTTGCATAAAACGTTGAACAAAACACAGTCTCTCAGTTGGGAATAGAGGGTATGGGTAGTAAAGCTCAGGTACTTTTTGGAAACTGCTGACACTTGAAATGTCTCTCTTAAGATGATCCAGGGAATAGCCATTCGCAACTGGATATTTCAACTACCGGATAAATCCCTGTTTGTGGATTTAGCAGCTGACAGGTGATTTAAGATGAACAAAGTCTCTGCCACAGACTTGATTGCAGAACTTTAAGTTAGCACAGAATCTTAGGTGTAACCGAAGGATGAAATTAGGAACTTTCTTACAGTACCAGTATCTTGCAGCCGGTCCGGCGATACCGTAAGAATGCGGATTCACTTTGTGTCCTTTCAGCTCAGCTGCCAGGCTCTTACCGAGCAGCCAGCCTCGTGCATGGTCCTCTTCTAAAGAGTCCTCCCCTGGTTGCGTTTTGAGTTGCTGGGCCTCTCCAAACCCGAGACGGTACCGGACCACCTTGAAATCCTCCTTCCAGTTACTGTGCCTCAGACTAGCCAGTCCCGAGATGGGAAATGCGTCCAACCAGACTGCGTTCCAATGCCTGTCAAAGATAATACATGCACCTATGACCAGGCAGAATACAATACAGTCCAGCCAAACTGATGCCAGAATCACAATTTACATAATTTAACCCTAAGACCCAACATCGTCTTAGAAAAAAATAAATTTAAAAAACATAGCGCGTACTCTTCAGGAGTACCGGCGCTACATACTTATCTGTTCTGTGCAATGGTATTGCACAAAGGGGTCCTAAACCTCTCTTCTGGCACTGTCTGCTCCTCCTCTATTGCCACTTGCTATGGGGCAGACATGCAGGCTCCATCCCTGGCGTGGGCTGTGTGTGTCCATAGACACAACCCTTCTCATAGAATTTGATTGACAGTCAATGGCTCCTGCTGCTGCATCAGTCCCTGTGAGTAGAAGAATAGAAGAGAGGCAGTGCTGGATTGATTGAGGGCTCAGGTAAACATTTAGGGAGGTGATGGAGCACAGCAAGTTGTAAAACATTTTACGTTAAGCAAATACATTAGGGTAAAAAATGTTTTAGCTTTACAACCATCTTAAGGTGCTTTAAATGTTAATTCAGGGACTGAAATTCAAATGAATACTGGAATATTTTCACAACAGATTTAGCTTTTGTTTGCCATTATGTTTGATTATGCATGTTCAATATCATTTGAATTTCAATGTAAAAAAAAGGAACAAAAACAAAGAAAATATATTTTATGCCATCTTAGAATATTTAGCCCAGCATTATTAAAGCTGAGCTCCAGCTTTTATTAGACTTTACAGTTTATTTGGGCCTGCTTGGCGCAAACTATGTCCTTCATTAACAGCCAATGACTGGATGTGCGGTATAAAGTGTATGTACAGTGCCTTGAAAAAGTATTCATACCCCTTGAAATTTTCCACATTTTGTCACGTTACAAACAAAAATGTAAATTTATTTTATTAGGATTTTATGTGATAGACCAACACAAAGTGGCACATTTTTGTAATATGGAAAAAACATGATAAATTATTTTCTAAATTTTCTACAAAAAAATATGTGAAAAGTGTGGCGTGCATTTGAGTCAATACTTTGTATAACCACTTTCACTGCAATTACAGCTGCAAATCTTTTTGGGGATGTCTCTACCAGTTTTGCACATCTAGAGAGCAAAATTTTTGCCTATTCCTCTTTGCAAAATAGCTTAATCTCTGTCAGATTGGTTAGAGAGCGTTTGTGAACAGCAATTTCCAGACTTGTGGAGTGCATGACTAATAGTTGTCATGTGGACAGGTTCTCCCACCGTAGCTGTGGATGTCTGCAGCTCCTATAGAGTTACCATGGACCTCTTGGCTGCTTCTCTAAATAATGCTCTCCTTGCCCTTGTCCTTGCCAGTTTAGATGGACGGTCATGTCTTGGTAGGTTTGCAGTTGTGTCATACTCTTTCCATTTTCGGATGATGGGTTGAACAGTGATCCATGAGATGTTCAAAGCTTGGGATGCTTTTTTTATATCCTAGCCCTGCTTTAAACTTCTCCACAACTTTATCCCTGACTTATCTGGTATGTTCCTTGGCCTTCATGATGCTGTTTGTTCTCGAAGGTTCTCTAACAAACCTATGAGGGCTTCACAGAACAGCTGTATTTATACAGACATTAAATTACACACATATGTACTCTATTTACTAATTAGGTGACTTTTGAAAGCAATTGGTTCCACTAGATTTTAGTTGGGGGTATCAGCGTAAAGGGGACTGAATACAAATGCATGCCATACTTTTCACATATTTATCTGTAAAAAATTGTGAAAACCATTTATCATTTTCCTTGCACTTCACAATTATGTGCCACTTTGTGTTGGTCTATCACAAACAATCCCAATGAAATACATTTACGTTTTTGGTTGTAACATGACAAAATGTAGACAATTTCAAGGGGTGTGAATACTTTTTCAAGGAACTGTAACTGAGGCTCCATACAGCATACTGCACTGTGTTTTCCGGGTTCGAGCTGAGACTTCCTGTCTCATACCCGGAACACAGTAGAACCTATTTGATTGGCGCTCAGCCATTAGGAGAAAACGGTGTATTCCAGCAATGAATACCAAGCTTCTTCTGACTAGCTTAATCAGAAGTTGGGACATTATCAGCTCGCCACTCTGACTGAGCCAATCAGAAGAAGCTTTAAATATTCATTGCTAGAAAACAATACCTTCTCTAAAAGGCTGACCGGCGATCAGATAGAGTTTACTGTGTTCTGGGTATGAGACAGGAAATCTCATACAGCCTCATAGCCCTTGTACACACGGTCGGACATTCCGATGGAAAAGGTCCGATCGGATCGTGTTGTTGGATAATCTGACTGTATGTGGGCTCCATCTGACTTTTTCCGTCAGAATGTCCGACCAACAAAGTTTGAGAGCTGGATATAACATTTTCCGACAACATGATCCGATCGGACTTTGTCCGATCGTTTGTAGAGAATTCCGATCGGACAAAGTGCCACGCATGCTCAGATCAAATTACGAGACCAAAGCTATTGGCTACTAGCCGCAACGTAGCCCTGTCGCAACGATCGAACGTCATCATGTTCCGAACTATCGGATTTTGCGACAACTTTGTCCGACCGTGTGTATGCAACACCACTTTCGGACAAAATCCATAGGAAAAAATCAGACGGATTTTGTTGTCAGAATGTCCGACCGTGTGTACAAGGGCCTCACATGTTAATGAGCCCAAACAAACTGTAAAGTCTAACAAAAGCTGGAGTTCAGCTTTATTCTTATGGCTCGGGTCACATGGCTACACTATGCTCATAGCAAAAACACCGGCATTCAACTTTGATTGCCCCAGTTGGATGACACTCTTGCTGCTTGAAATGCTGCTAAATAGGGATGAGCCGAACACCCCCCGGTTTGGTTTGCACCAGAACTTTCGAACGGACCCCAAATTCGTACGAACGTTAGAACCCCATTGAAGTCTATGGGACTCGAACGTTCGAAATTAAAAGTGCTAATTTTAACGGCTAATATGCAAGATACTGTCCTAAAAAGGGTTTGGGGACCTGGCTCCTGCCCCAGGGGACATGGTTCAATGCAAAAAAAAGTTTTAAAAACGGCCGTTTTGGTGGGAGCACTGATTTTAATGACGATTAAAGTGGAAAAAAAAAGTGAAATATTCCTTTAAATATGGTGCCTGGGGGTGTCTGTAGTATGCCTGTGAAGTGCCACGTGTTTCCCGTGTTTAGAACAGTCCCTGCACAAAATGACATTAAACGGAAATAACGTCATTTAAAGCTGCTTGCGGTATTAATGTTATATCTGGTTCCTGCAATATGGTTGAAAATCATTGAGAAAAATGGCATGGGTAGCCCTCCCTGCCCATTACCAGCCCCTTTGGGTCTTGTACGCATATTAAGGAGAAACCCCGTACCCATATTAAAAAAAGGAAATGCGTGTGGCCCCCAGGCCCTATATACTCAGAACAGCAGTATACAGGCGGTGTAAACAAGACAGGGACTGTGTAGGTTTGTTGTGTTAAGTTGAATCTGTTTGTAATTTTCAACTGGTACATTTTTAACCACTTGCTTACTGGGCACTTAAACCCCCCTCAGTCCCAGACCAATTTTCAGCTTTCAGCGGTGATGCCCTTTGAATGACAATTGCGCAGGCATACAACACTGTACCCAAATGAAATTTTTATCATTTTTTTCCCACAAATAGAGATTTCTTTTGGTGGTATTTAATCACAGCTGGGAGTTTTATTTTTCGCTAAACAAACAAAAAAAGATGCAAAAAAAAAATAAAAATCATGTTTAATAGTTTGTTATAAAATTTTGCAAACAGGTCATTTTTCTCCTTCATTGAAGTGCGCTGATGAGGCGGCACTGATAGGCTGCACTGGTGGGCACTGATAGGCTGCATTGGTGGGCACTGATAGGCTGCATTGGTGGGCACTGATAGGCTGCACTGGTGGGCACTGATAGGCACTGGTAGGCATAGTTAAGGCGGCACTAATAGGCACAGATAAGGCGGGAAACTGATGGGCAAAGATGGGCACAGATAAGATGGCACGGATGGGTGGCACAGATGGGTGGCACTAAGGGGCACTGATAGGTACCACTGATAGATGGGACTGCTGGGGACTGATAGGTGGCACTGATAGGTGGCTCTCACTAGCTATATAGGTGAGGTGAATATAGCGGTGTATACTGCGGTCAGGGCACGCAGACAACAACCACTACACAACAGCAAGATCGAAAATCGTCCGAAAACGATCGGTGTGTACTGTGTTGAAGGTACACAGAACACCCACTAACTCCTGCAGATGCCTTTACTATAGAACACTAGAGATAAAGGGGTATATACAGATGTATACTGTGCTGTGCTGGAGGCACACACAACTTCCAATAACTCCTGCAGATGGCAAGTGGGTTTAAATAGAGAAGAGCTATGTAGGTGGATATAGCGGTATGTACTGGGTACAGAGCACGCAGACAGCACGCACTAGCTCCTAACACTACTGACTGCAAGCTCTATTATAATAGATCACTAGCTATATAGGTGAGGTGAATATAGCGGTGTATACTGCGGTCAGGGCACGCACACAACAACCACTACACAACAGCAAAATCGGCCAAAAACGATCGGTGTGTACTGTGTTGAAGGTACACAGAACACCCACTGCTTCAGACGCCAACACACTACACAAGGCCGCCGCGCTGGCGGCCTTATATAGTGGGGGGCGTGCACTACACAGCCTGAGCTATGATTGGCCACAGGCATCCTGCCTGTGGCCAATCATGGCTCTCCTCGCTGCTGGCGCTGCGATTGGCCAAGCATGCGGGGTCGCAGTGCATGCTTGGCCAATCATGAGCCAGCAATGCACTGCGCCATCGCAGTGCATTGTGGGCCGTGAGCGCCACACGAATTTGCCGCGAACGGACCAAAACGTTCGGACTTCGCCGAACGGGCGAACAGCCGATGTTCGAGTCGAACGTATGTTCGAGTCGAACACAAAGCTCATCCCTACTGCTAAAGTTTAATTGCTAGCGCGAAAGCAGCTAAGGAGTGACGTGCCATTGGTTAGGCAATAAGAGGCTGTTTCCCATAATTGAATGTAAATTAATAATTAACATTGTTGTTGCTGCCAAGAATTCCGGTATGGCATGGCCTTTAGACTAATTATAATAAAGAACAAGCACACCTATAAATTAAGTAATGCTTATTTTATATCAAAGTCAAAGAAGCATTCCTGACAGAGATACATGGTATAGTTACAGTATCTCACAAAAGTGAGTACACCCCTCACATTTTTTTAAATATTTTATTATATCTTTTCATAATGCAACACTGAAGAAATTACACTTTGCTACAATGTATAGTAGTGAGTGTACAGCTTGTATAACAGTGTAAATTTGCTGTCCCTTCAAAATAACTCAACACACAGCAATTAATATATGGATGGTGATTTGGAGTGGTGACAGGTTAAAAAAATGCACCAACATCCCTGAATGAACAGAATGGACAGAAGGGAGTTTTTTAACAGGACTTTTTAGGTGCTTGATATAGTAAGAAACCATATACGATTAAAAATATCACTTTTTTTTAAGACATATAAAAACAGATATTTTAGTGTCAGATAAGGTATACATTGGCACAACTGGTATGTAGAAGTGGCAGGTATGGAGAAAAATATCTTGTCGTGCGGGTGATGGTATATTTTTATCCCGACATTTTTCACCACCATGGGCTTCCTCAGGGAATATACCAAAGCCGCACAACACACAACACTAAATATATAGAGAGAACATACATTTAGATCATAATGTTAAGAATTCATGAGCAACAAAAACAAAGGCAAAAGACACAAAATATGTTGAGAACACTATCTGCAGGGGCCAGTAACACATCCGCTCACCCAAACAGGAATCCGCGGCACTCCACCGACAGGCGCCCAAGCCAAATGCCACTTCTCCATACCAGTTGTGCCAATGTATACCTTATCTGACACTAAAATATGTTTTTATATGTCATAAATAGGGATGAGCTTCGTGTTCGAGTCGAATATACGTTCGACACGAACATCGTCTGTTCGCCCATTTGGCTAATACCAAACGTTATGGGCCGTTCGCGCCAAATTCGTGTGGCGCTCACGGCCCACAATGCACTGCGCCATCGCAGTGCATTGCTGGCTCATGATTGGCCAAGCATGCACTGTGACCCCGCATGCTTGGCCAATCACAGCGCCTGTAGCGAGGAGAGCCATGATTGGCCACAGGCAGGATGCCTGTGGCCAATCATAGCTCGGGCTGTGCAGTACACGCCCCACACTATATAAGGCCGCCAGCGCGGCGCCCTTGTGTAGTGTGTTGGCATCTGTAGGAGTTAGTGGGTGTTCTGTGTACCTTCAACCATTATCGGCCGATTTTGCGTTCTTGCTCTTCTGTAGTGGTTGTTGTCTGCGTGCCCTGACCGCAGTATACACCATTATATCCACCTATATAGCTAGCTATATTGCTCTTTTTTAATAGAGCTTGTAGTCAGTTGTAGGAGATTGTGCGTGCTGTCCACGTGCCCTGACTGCAGTATACACCGTTATATCTACCTACATAGCTAGCTATCTTGCTCTTTTTAAATAGAGCTTGCAGTCAGTTGTAGGAGATTATGCGTGCTGTCTGCGTGCCCTGACCACAGTATACACCGTTATATCCACCTGCATAGCTAGCTATCTTGCTCTTTTTAAATAGAGCTTGCAGTCAGTTGTAGGAGATTGTGCATGCTGTCTGCGTGCCCTGACCGCAGTATACACCGTTATATCCACCTACATAGCTAGCTATCTTGCTCTTTTTAAAATGAGCTTGCAGTCAGTTGTAGGAGATTGTGCGTGCTGTCTGCGTGCCCTGACCGCAGTATACACCATTATATCCACTTACATAGCTAGCTATCTTGCTCTTTTTAAATAGAGCTTGCAGTCAGTTGTAGGAGATTGTGCGTGCTGTCTGCGTGCCCTGAACCCAGCACACACCTGGAGAGGCTTTCCAAGAGAGCAGACGTGCGTGGAGGAGCTCTGTGGAGAACCATGGCTGTCCTGGACATCCGGCCTCATGGCATCGGCCAGCCCAGGCCTGGGGCCTCTTTCCCGGCCTGGGTCTCAGACAACCCCCCCTGGGGTGAGGGACCTCTCCAGGGAGGAAAAGTTGTTCCTGGTCACACAGTCTGAGCTAATGGACTGGACCTGGGCCCAGCCGGGAGAGGGCCCAAGCAAGCTCCAGAAGAGGAGAGAGAGGGTAAAAACCCTAATACAGAAGGCCGCGGCAGCTTATGTACAGCGCTCGGAGCGACTGGCCGACCTACGAAATCGCAGGGACCGCTCAGCCAGCAGCAAGCGTGGTGAATATAGGGAGACCATAGATGGCCTGAAGCATGAATGCAGGGACCTCTGGCGGCTGCTGGGCGGTCTCTGCGAACATGGAAAGGGTGAGAGAAGGTTTTTGACAGAGGTGAAGAAAGAACTTCTAAAGGCCAGCCAGGAAGGAACCCAGGCGGTGAGACGAGGAAGTACTCCCCTGAAACTCTCACCTGATGCAACAGTGCCACAGACCCCAGTGGAAGCAGCGTTTTCCGGTGACAACCAATCCATGGCCTGTCAGGAAAGTATGACCCCCGGAGCCGTCAGTGCGGAGGGTCCCCGGATTCCTGTGTTAACACCTGCTATGCCTATGGCCGCAGTCCAGGAGGATCCGGGTAGGGTACCCGATGAAGCACGTAAAAGCTCCGGTGGAATTGCAAGTCACAGTCAGCGGAACAAAAAACTGATGGTGGTCCTCACCAGAGAGCCGTCGGAGGGGCCAGTGAAGGCCAATGGTCAGAGGTCCCCAGTGGATAGTGCAGTCCGACCCCCCTCCGGGGCCCCCCCGGTGACCTTGATGACTCCCGCCAGACCCATAGCGGTGTGAGGAAAACCGGCCATAATGGTGGCCCCCGCCGCGGCCGCATGGAGAGAGGGGGAGGTGCTGATGGGAACGGACACATGTGCGGTCTCGGATAGACAATGTGGACAAGCATCTTCTGCTGACACTGGGAGGAGCGGTGGGATGGGGGCGGGTGCGTCACTTCCTGTTCCGGGTGGCGAGACAGGAAGTGACCTCATCGACTTCCGGGAACCCCGGACCCCGGAAGTCCCTGGAGGGCCTAAAACGGAAGTGGGGACACCGGAGATTCAGCTAGGGGGGCCGTTGGTGTCGCTCGTTGGGGGAGGGGAGGCGGTGGTGTCGGAGACCTCCCTGGAAGTAACAGCCCTAGAGTCCTCTGGGGGATTTCTTCCAGCGGGACAAGTATGCTGGGGTGAGTCCCCGATGGGGGATTTGAGGAACGAGTGCTCGGCCCTGGAATTCATACGGGGTTTGGAGGGGGTCACAGGAGCGGGGTCCTGAAGAAATGGAGGTGGCTCCCCCTCAGGATCATATGGCTGTAGGGGGTACTGCTCCTTCCCCCGCGGTAAGGAGTGAGATGCTGGTTGGTAGTGATGCGGTGGTTAGAGGTTCTGAGCCAGGGAGTCCGGTCCGTCAGGGGTCTGGCCCTTCCCCCACAGACCCAGTTTTCATCTTAGGCACACAGGAGGAGGCAAACCTCTTAGGTGCCCTGAAGGCTGGGTGCTCGTTTGCTCAGGTGGCAGGTTCCTCTGTCCCCCTGGGTCCCCTGTACGGCCAGTTTGGCGCCCAGAATTTCCGGGCTCCCCCTGGGGATTAGCCCCAGGGTGCGCAGGCCTGGACGAGGGGTACGGGGGGCCCTGAGAGGCGCAGACGGAATGTGGTGCAGCTCAGGTGGGAAGGGACGTCTGCATGTCCCAGCAGGGGTCAGGTCATCGACTATCTGCTGGGGCTGCGCTTTAAAGTTTCGGACTTATTTGCAGTCATACACCCCACAAACTCGAAGGAGTTTGATGTAAGTTTCGTCTCCTTGGTCTCCATGGAGCTTTTCTTGACACTGTACGAGCTCGTTAGGAAGTCAGATCCGTGGAAAAGTTTCCGGGTGATACCTCTTTCGAGGCAGGAGGAGGTAAAGAATGTGACTGTACTGGTCAGGAACGAGTCCCTCCCACCTGAGGACATCGCGACCTGGCTGGCGCGGTACGGGCAGCTCCAGACAGGGCTGAGGAAAAGTTTGGATGAGCGCGGGGTCTGGACGGTGCGTGGTTGGTCAGGATCCGGCTCAGGCGCCACAATAATACCGTGGCACATGTACCTGGCAGCGCCTTTATAGGTAGAGACCGGATCCTGGTCTTCTACCCTGGACAGCCCCGTCGCTGTTTCAAATGCGGCAGTCCCGCGCACCTCAGTGCAGACTGCACAATGCCCCGCTGTGTGAGGTGCAATGGTTTCGGCCATTCACCTGAGGGTTGCAGGCTTATTGTCTGCAACCTCTGTGGGGAAATGGGACACCCCTTTAGTCGGTGCCCCAAGGCATTCAGGGGGTGCCGGGCTGAGGAGGGTGCCCCAGACCTGGAGGGTGAGGGGGTCCCTAGACGAAGTGGGGATCCCAACCCCTCAGGGCCACAGAGGGAGGGTTCCCCCCTCCCTCAAAGGGTCAGACCCCCCAGGCGCGGATCAAGGACAGGAACTGGCATAGTGAGGGAGCCAGCGAGTTCTCCGGCCCTGTCTGACCCTGTGTCAGATGGGGCAACAGCGACAAAAACACCTGGGAAGCTCTCGCCCAAAAATCACCCTCCCCTCCCCCTGTTCCCCCCCATCCTCCTCCCTTTCCCCTGCCCCCCCCCTTCCCCTCTCCCCCCCTGGTCTCCCCCCTTCCAGTTTCCCCTTCTTCTCCTTTGCCCCCTTCCCCCTCCCTCCCTTCAGTAATTAAATCCGCAGATAAGCCGCACCCACCCCTGGATCAGGCGGCTATACTAATGCCCCCTCCGGCCTCTTCGCGGCCGTGAGTGGTCGGCAAGCTGGTACAGGAGGGGTGGCCCCGATGGACATCTCAGGGGCGGGTAAGGGGGTTAATAAGAGAATTAAGGAGATATCCAGTGGGAGGTCCAAAGAAGAAAGTGGGAGGGAGCCTCCCAAAGTGGAATGGGAGAAGAAATCCAAAAAGAAGAGAAAAAGGAAGAGTTTGGGGAAGGAGGGTGGTGAGGACCCCCAGCCCAGTACTTGTCCAGGGGCAGAGGGGGGTTCCTCACTGGCCCTATGGAACAGGTTCGGGGTCCTTTCCTCCTCGGACTTTGAGGAGGATTGATTCTTTTTAGAAATGTAATATAGAGAGGAACGTAAACTTCAATCACTAAGGATGGCGGTACCCGCTCCAATACGCCTTGCGACCATTAATGTCGCAAGTGTGCGTTCTGCAGCGGCTAGATTTTCAGCCTTTGATTTTCTCGGCCGCGTTGAAGCCGACATTTTGTTTTTGCAAGAGACCTGGCTGGCATCTGTGGCAGAGATGCACCTAGCAAAGAGGGAGTGGAGACATGGGCCCTCCCTCTGGTCTCTTGCGGCTGAGCCCTGCAGTGGTGTTGCGGTCCTTTTTAAGACCGGTTCGGTGGCTTGTCGACGAGTGATTGAATTAGAAATCGGTAGGTGTTTGATTGTGGATGCAGTCGTGAGAGGAGAATCCCTCCGCCTCATTAATTTTTATGGGCCACAGTCCCAGAGGGGGAGGAAGGACCTTCTTACGCTGCTGAAACCATACCTGTTTACATCCCAGCAGGTGGTCTTTGGTGGTGACTTTAACATGGTCACCAGGTCAAAGGACCGGGCAGGCACCTCAGGCCCTCTGGGATATGATAGTATCTTTTTAATTAGAATAGTGAGGGAAGCTGGGTTGGTGGATGTGCACGTTCGCCACTTCCCCAACCTCACTGGTTTCACATATTCCAGAGGTAGTTGTAGGAGTAGGTTAGATAGGTTTTTTTTGAAGGAGGACTCGTCCTTTGCAGCTCCTGCGCTGCATGCGGTTGAGTTCTCTGATCACCGTATGGTGTCGGTCACTCTGAATGTGGCGGACACCCCTCAGAAAGGAAGGGGCCTGTGGCGACTAAATGGGTCGCTACTTGAGGACCCTGAAATCAGATCGGCCTATGAGGACTTCTTTTTAGAACAAGCCTCGCTCCTTGAGAGCGGCTGCTCCCGCCAGGAATGGTGGGAAGTGGTGAAGAAGAGGTCGGAGGGCTTCTTCCGGGAAATCTCGGGTCGTCGGGCAGCATCCCGGTACCAGACCTACCAGAAGTTACGCAGGCAACTAGATCGCTTGGTTTCTGATGGTGGCCCTCAGGACCAGATCTCGGATCTGAAGCTCCAGAAGAAGGAGTGTCAGTATGACCGTCTCGCCTCCCTGGTGCTGGAGAGGGATTATGGGAAGTTCACCAACCCGGATCCCTACAAAAGCTGTGGGGACGCGGTGAGTGGGAAGGTCATACATGGACTGAGAGATCCCTCGGGTTCCCTGGTAAGGTCCAAGCCGGGCATCCTGGGGATCATCAGAGCCCATTTTTCAGACATCCTTCGGAAGAAGCCGTTGGATCTCAGGAGAGCCAAGGAGTTTCTTGACGGGACTCCGCTTGAGGTGGGGTCTGACCCCCTGGACTCCTTGATGGAAGAGATCTCAGTAGCCGAAATTGAGCAGGCTATTGACTCGTTGTCTCTGAAAAAGTCGCCGGGGCCTGATGGGTTCACGGCAGAATTTTATAAAACCTTTAAGAGCCTTTTGGCTCCTCGTCTGAGGGAGGTGTTCAGTGAGTGTTTGGCATTTGGCCTGCTCCCTCCCTCGATGAGAAGGTCGGCTTTGATCCTTCTGTCCAAGGGGAAGGATCCGTCCGTGGTAGAGAATTGGCGCCCTATCGCCCTTCTCTCCACGGATAGAAAGATTCTGGCAAAGATTTTGTTTACGCGTATGTCTGCTGTTGCAGGCAAGCTACTGTCTGCCTCCCAGCACTGCACAGTTCCCGGCCGTTGCACCTTTAGTGCAGTCCTTAACGTCCGGGAGGCTGTGGAGAGGTGTAGAGCAACGGGTGACGGGCGGTATCTGCTGGCGTTAGATCAGGCGAAAGCTTTTGATCTGGTAGACCACGAGTACCTCTGGCTTCTCCTGGGTAGATACGGCCTGCCTGATCAATTCATTGATTGGCTCAGGACTTTGTACAGAGGGGCCGAGAGCTTCCCTCTGGTCAATGGTTAGGTGGGTCCTACCTTTCCGGTGGACTCTGGTGTTAGGCAGGGCTGTCCGCTGAGTCCCCTGCTCTATGTCTTCGCAGTCGACCCCTTCGTAAGAAGGCTAGACTGTGGGCATCTGAGGGGGGTCCTGACGGAGCCCAGCAGTGGCCCAGATAAAGCGGTGAAGGTGGTGGCCTACGCGGACGACGTCTCGGTGGTAGTGGCTAGCCGAGAGGAGGCCCAGTTTGTGGAAACACAGATTGGAGGCTACTCCGAGGCGTCTGGTTCGTTGGTCAACTGGGATAAGAGTGAAGCTCTCTGGTTGGGAAGGGAGGGTGAGCAGTTCGCCCTCCCGGACGTTTTTCCCCCGCCCCGACCAGAGGTCAAAATCTTAGGCATTTATTTCGGCCAGGGTGATTATCCCAAGCCTCTATGTCAGCTACGCATGTCTGTTGCCAGAGTCTCTCTATGCGCGGGTCTGCGGTCTGTTTTTTCTGCTTCTGTGGGGAAACAGACTGAACCTGATAAAAAGGGAGGTCACATATTGACGGAGAGGGGAGGGCGGGTTGGACATGATCAACCCCATGGTTTTCTTTACCGTGGTGTTCCTAAAGTTCAATCTGCAATCCATTTTTGTGGACGAACCCTCTCTGTGGGAACGTTCGTGTAAGAATTGGTTCCTGGTGTTCCTGAGCAGGTGGGAGGGGGGCGGTCGCCCGGGTGACCTTCGGAGGTCCCATGGGTACCTCCCTGCCTATGTCCCAACCGCCCTGAAGGTACTAAGGCGGTGGAGGATAACGGCCTTAGAGGTAGGCTCCCTGGGTCGGCGTGAGCTGTACCAGAGGGTCATGGCCTCAGACGTTTTGAGACCACTGGCCTTAAGGGACTGTCCGGACAGGGTTCTCAGGGAGGGACTAGCCCTCCTGAATTCCAAGAGAATTCCTGCCAAGTTCTGGGATCTCGCATGGAGGGCGTTGCATGGACGACTCTATGTGAGATCGAACTTGAAGTACCAGAGCCTAGAGGACAGAGGCTGTCCTCGCCCTGAGTGTGGTGGGGCGCTAGAGACCATGGACCACTTTCTGGTCGAGTGCCCCTTCAACTTGGGGGTTCTGGGGGAGGTCGGAGATGCCATCGGCTATCCCCGTATCCAGGCCCTTGCCTATCCTGAGAGGGTGTACGGTGACTTCAGAGCCCGGAGGGGTTTTGTGTTATCATCACTGTATTTAGTTAGTGTCATATGCCTTTATTACACTTGGCACGCTCAGTGTTTAGTATCCACTAGGGACAAGTTCCTGACTATGCATGAGGTGGCGGGTGACATCGTTCGGGAATTGGGTAAGGTGAGGTTTCTTGAGGGGGAAAGAATGGGTAGGGAAAGGTGTGCTAGGTTGTGGAGAGGGTTCTCTTTCCGGCCGCCTTGATGATCTCCCCCTTCTTTTCCTTAGGTGGGGGTCTGTCTGTCCTTTCACCCCCTTTTTTTTTTTTAGCTTTTGGGCAACTTAATTTTAAAAACATGGTATGCACCGTCAGTTTCGTTACGTTCCTGCCTATGTAATATAAATGTACATAGCTAGAGTAATGATTGGGGTTTGTTTGGATAGGCTTCTGTTCTTCTGGTTTCTTATAAGTAGTCCAGACGATTTTTTTTTATTTTTTTTTATTTTTTTAATGGACTCTACCATCGTTATGAGGGGGCAGTTTTGAATAGTTTCTGTCTGTCTAAAAAACATTTGTATGAGTTCTCTTGTTCCTTTTTTGCTCAAGTATGAGTCTCTCTTAAGTTTCTGATTATGTAAATCAGTAGCAGTTTTATTTTAATAAAAATCTCCACCTACATAGCTAGCTATATTGCTCTTTTTTAATAGAGCTTGTAGTCAGTTGTAGGAGATTGTGCGTGCTGTCTGCGTGCCCCGACCACAGTATACACCATTATATCCACCTACATAGCTAGCTGTCTTGCTCTTTTTAAATAGAGCTTGCAGTCAGTTGTTGGAGATTATGCGTGCTGTCTGCGTGCCCTGACCGCAGTATACACCGTTATATCCACCTACATAGCTAGCTATCTTCCTTTTTTTAAAAAGAGCTTGCAGTCAGTTGTAGGAGATTGTGCGTGCTGTCTGCGTGCCCTGACCGCAGTATACACCATTATATCCACCTACATAGCTAGCTATCTTGCTCTTTTTAAATAGAGCTTGCAGTCAGTTGTAGGAGATTGTGCGTGCTGTCTGCGTGCCCTGACCGCAGTATACACCGTTATATCCACCTACATAGCTAGCTATATTGCTCTTTTTAAATAGAGCTTGCAGTCAGTTGTAGGAGATTGTGCGTGCTGTCTGCGTGCCCTGACCGCATTATACACCGTTATATCTACCTACATAGCTAGCTATCTTGCTCTTTTTGAATAGAGCTTGCAGTCAGTTGTAGGAGATTGTGCGTGCTGTCTGCGTGCCCTGACCGCAGTATACACCATTATATCCACCTACATAGCTAGCTATCTTGCTCTTTTTAAATAGAGCTTGCAGTCAGTTGTAGGAGATTGTGCGTGCTGTCTGCATGCCCTGACCGCAGTATACACCGTTATATCCACCTACATAGCTAGCTATATTGATCTTTTTTAATAGAGCTTGTAGTCAGTTGTAGGAGATTGTGCGTGCTGTCTGCGTGCCCTGACCGCAGTATACACCGTTATATCTACCTACATAGCTAGCTATCTTGCTCTTTTTAAATAGAGCTTGCAGTCAGTAGTAGGGCAGCACAGTGGTGTAGTGGTTAGCACTCTCACCTAGCAGCAAGAAGGGTCGCTGGTTCAAATCCCAACCACGACACTACCTGCCTGGATTTTGCATGTTTTCCCTGTGCCTGCGTGGGTTTCCTCCAGGTACTCTGGTTTCCTCCCACACTCCAAAGACATGCAGGTAGGTTAATTGGCTTCTGTCTAAAATTGACCCTAGTATAAGAATGGGGACCTTGGATTGTGGGCTTCTTGAGGGTAGGGACCGATGTGAGTGTGCAATGTACAGGGATAGGGACAATTGTAGACACTCACTCAGGTTGAACTGGATGGACTGGTGTCTTTATTCAACCTTGCTAACTATAAAACTATGAGATTGTGCGTGCTGTCCGCGTGCCCTGACCGCATTATACACCGTTATATCCACCTACATAGCTAGCTATCTTACTCTTTTTAAATAGAGCTTGCAGTCAGTTGTAGGAGATTGTGCGTGCTGTCTGCGTGCCCTGACCGCAGTATACACCGTTATATCCACCTACATAGCTAGCTATCTTGCTCTTTTTAAATAGAGCTTGCAGTCAGTTGTAGGAGATTGTGCGTGCTGTCGGTTATATCCACTTATATAGCTCTTCTCTAATTGAGCCATTTGCCATCTGCAGGAGTTAGTGGGTGTTGTGTGTGCCTCCAGCACAATATACACTACCCAATTGCGTTTTCCCATCTCCCTTTAGGCCATTACCATGTCTGGAAGGCCAACAAGGAGAGGCAGACAGGCGCAAGCCGATAAAAGAGGGCAAGCAGGCTATGTGTCTAGAGACAACAGTGCTGGTCGTGGACGCGGTGCATCATCCTCATCAGCACGTGGCCACGGGACACGCTTGTCCTTCTTTTCGGCAGCTGGACGTGTTGAGACCCGCAACATGCCGAAGACTTGGTAGAGTGAATGACCAAGCCCTCTTCATCCTCCTCATCCTCTCTCACCCAGGCTCAGGGTACTAGCAAAGCAGCTGCCAACGCATCGTCTTCCCTCCTCTCAATGTCATCATCAGTGACTCCTTCCCTAGACCCACCACGTCCTCCTGAGGAGTCTCCTGAACTCTTTGAGCACAGTGTTGGGTACATTCTCCAGGAGGATGCCCAGTGTTTTGTAGGCTCTGATGATGATACTCAGCTAGAGGAAGGCAGTAGCGTGAGGCAGAGCCGAAGAGAGGGGATGCTCAAGAAGGACAGCAATCTGGCAGTCATGTTCCACAAGCTGCAGCATACTGCCAGGTTTGCTTCAGCGATGAAGAGGGAGGGGATGATGAGGGCACTGACTCCACGTCGGTGCCTGGTAGGAGAGAGGAGGAGGAGGAGGCACATGTCCAACAAGGCAGGATGCCCTCCGGGGGCCAGCTTAGGGGCAGCACACCGACTGAATCACACCGCAGAGCTCCGCCTGTGCTGCCTCTGCACGTTATTCTAAAGGTTCTTTGGTGTGGGCCTTTTTTGAGACAAGTGCATCAGATCGCACCGCTGCTATTTGCAACATATGTCTCAAGCGTATCTCGTGTGGCCAAAACATCAGCCGCTTGGGCACCACATGCTTGACCAGACATATGTTGACCTGCCATGCAGCTTGTTGGCAAGCGTACAAGACCAACACCAAAGAACAAAGTGGACCTCTCCTTGCTCCTCATCAGCTAGGATCTCCAACCCCACTAGACCTTCAGTCTTCTCTGAAACCTGCTCTGAGAGGAATGAAGGTGTAGAATTAGGTGTGTCACAGCCAAGTGCTTCCGGACACTCTGCTAGTAGTACACCCACGTCCGATTATAGCAGGCAAATGTCCCTGCCCCAGCTGCTGGACCGTCAAAAGAAGTTCACTCCCAGCCATCCACATGCCCAGCGATTGAATGCTAGCTTGGCTAAATTGCTAGCACTTCAACTGCTGCCTTTTCAGTTGGTAGACTCAGCCCCCTTCCGTGAGTTTGTACAATGTGCGGTTCCTCAAAGGCAGGTCCCCAAACGCCACTTTTTCTCACGGAAGGCAATTCCGACTCTCTACCGGCATGTGGAAGGCAATGTCCTTGCCTCGCTGGACAGGGCGGTCAGCTGTAAGGTGCATATTACCGCTGACTCATGGTCCAGCAGGCATGGACAGGGACGTTACCTGTCTTTCACGGCCCATTGGGTCACTCTTCTGGCAGCTGGGAAGGATGCAGGACAAGGTGCAGTAGTGTTGGAGGTTGTTCCGCCACCACGCCTCCAAAATGCTACTATTGGTTGTGACACACCTCTGTCCTCTTCTTCTTCCTCCATGGCCTCTTCCAGTGCTCTGTCCTCAGAACCAGCGGTGCTCCGTAGGCATTCCAGGGGCTATGCAAATAGGCAGGCAAAACGATGCCATGCTGTGCTTGCGCTGGTTTGTTTGGGGGGCAAGAGCCACACTGGGGCAGATATTTTGTCAGCTCTGCAGGGGAAGGCTGAGAGGTGGTTGACGCCACGCCAGCTTAAACCAGGAATGGTGGTTTGTGACAATGGCACCAACCTCCTCTCCGCCCTCCGACAGGGACAACTGACCCATGTGCCCTGTGTGGCTCACGTCCTTAACCTGGTGGTGCAGCGGTTCTTGGGCAGGTACCCGGGCTTACAGGATGTCCTGAAGCAGGCCAGGAAAGTCTGTGTGCATTTCCGCCGATCATTTAATGCCTGTGCTCGGCTGGCTTAGCTCCAAAAGGAGTTGAACCTGCCCAAGAACCGCCTTATATGTGACATGCCCTCCAGGTGGAACTCAACGATGGCCATGCTGCAGCGGCTGCACACGCAGCAGAGGGCCATCAATGAGTATCTGTGCGACTACGGCACCAGGATAGGGTCAGGGGAGCTCAGTTTTTTCTCACCACGCCAGTGGGGCATTATCAGGGATGTATGCACTGTCCTGTCACAGTTTGAGGAGGCCACAAGGATGGTGAGCAGTGACAGTGCATGCATCAGTGACACTGTACCTCTTGTCCACCTCTTGGAGCATACGCTGCGTGGAATAATGGACAGGGCACTGAACAGAGGCAGGAAGAGGAGGACTTCCTTGCCTCTCAAGGCCCCCTTTATCCAGACAGTGTTCCTGCTGTGCCACCCATCACACAGGAAGAGGATGAGGAGCAGGAGGAGGAGGAGGAGGATGATTGTGTCAGCATGGAGGTGGAGGCTGGCTCTCAGCATCAGCAGCAGCTGTAGTCTTGTAGGGATGATTTACAGTCCCAAGAAACCCGTAGACTTGTACGTGGCTGGGAGGAGGTAGCTGCGGATCATGTTGTCCTTAGTGACCCAGAGGACTCCAGACCGGATGCCTCAGCTAACCTACGCTACATGGCCTCCCTGATCCTGCAAAGCCTGCGGAAGGATCCTCGTATTCTTCAGATCAAGGAGAGGGACCATTACTGGCTGGCCACTCTCCTTGATCCACGGTACAAGGGTAAGGTTGCCGACCTTATCTTGCTGTCGCAGAGGGAGCAGAGGATGAGACATCTCCGGGAGGCCTTGCATAAAGGTCTGTGCAACGCGTTCCCAGAGACTGGGAGGTTACAAACTCCTGGTCCTGGACAACGTGTTGCTGAGGCATCGGTCAGAAGGAGAGGTGGAGAAGGTGGCCCTCTGACCGATGCGTTCAGACAATTTTTTAGTCCGCAGCCCCAAGGTACCCCATACTCATTCACATAGGGTGGGGGGCCGGTATCTGGGGGCCCCCTTATTAAAGGGGGCTCCCGGATTCCGATAAGCCCCCCGCCCGCAGACCCCGACAACCAACGCCCAGGGTTGTTGGGAAGAGGCCCTTGTCCTCATCAACATGGGGATAAGGTGCTTTGGGGGGGGGTCACACGGCCCCCCTTCCCCAAGGCACCCCCCCATGTTGAGGGCACGCGGCCTGGTACGGCTCAGGAGGGGGGGCGCTCGCTCGTCCCCCCCTTTCCTGGCCGGCCGGGTAGCGTGCTCGGACAAGGGTCTGATGTGGACCTATAGGGGGACCCCCACGCCGATTTTTTTCGCCGTTGGGGTTCCCATTTAAGTCCATACCAGGTGGCGGGGCCAGTGACGTCTCCTTCGCAGGACTCACCTACCTGGAGACGCGTTTTAAATGAGCGGACTTTCCTCTGCGTGTGTGGGCGAGTCCGTTCATTTCAAAAGTAGGGCGGATAGTACGGCGGACTTAGTCGCCGTATTAGTCCGCTGAAAAAGTGCCGTGTGTGGGCAAGTAGCCCGTTCAGAAAGTCGGATGGACAGTCTGGCGGGAAGTACGCCAGACTAAGTCCGCTGGATAGTCGGCTACGTGTGTACGCGGCATTAGAGCCAGCAGGTGTTCACCAGAGCCTCGAGTGGTGAGGATGGACTTCGCTGCAACTGGCTCCAGTTCGCGACCCCCAGGGTCCCCCAGCTCACACCCACAGTAGGCAACAGGAGGATAGGGATGGTGAGGGAGAAAGCCAAGGTCGGGGCCACAAGCAGGCAGGAATAGTCGGGGACACGACAAAAGGTCAGGATCACTGGCAAACAAGGATAGTCAAGGACACGCCAAAGTCGGTAACGGAAAACAGTAGAAGAGCACATGGCAGGTAACAGGAAGCTAACACACAAAGGTTAATCAGCAGGATTGGCTTGCAGTGCACAGGTTAATATAGAGTTGTCTGATAGGAGCTAGGGTGGAGCCATGCCAGAGGATGAACTATAAAAGCAGTCAGGTGAGGGTTGGCTGGTCTCTAGAAATGAACACATGGAGACAGATAAGCAGACGAACTCTATTGCATAACCATGACACCCAATTTTTTAGCCCCTGTTTAACAGGGGCGTTTAATTACAATTTTTGATGCAATGCTTTGCAGCAGGGCTCGTTCCTGCACCACAACTAGAGTATATGGGAGAGGTTGCAGTGTCGTGGCACCAGCACCAGTGCCTAAGGCCCAATTTTTCAGCCCCTGTTTAACAGGGGCATGAAATTACAATTCTTGATATTATATTTCACAGGAGGGCCCATTCCTGTGCCCACCAGAGGAACTGTGAGGACTTATAGTGTTGTGGCACCAGCACCACAACCACCAAAGGTAAATTTTTCTACCACTGTTCAACAATGGCATGTAATTACAATTCTTGATATAATCGTTCACAGCAGGGCGCTCCGGTGCCCACCAAGAGTCACTTTGAGGGCTTACAATGTTGTGGCAACACCTTGTTCCGCCATTTCTGCAGAGCATATAGGGCAGGCCCCTACTTTCAAACATCCAACTTACAAACGTCTCCTACTTGCAAATGGAAGGAGACAACAGGAAGTGAGATGAAAAAAGACGGACGGCAAAACAAATTATACAGGGGTGATAACCCTTCCCTATGTTTTCCAAAAAGCTTAAAAATAGATTTTTTGACTGGAGATACACTTTAAAAATGTACCAGTTCAAAATTACACACAGATTCTACTTAACACAACAAATCTACACAGTCCCTGTCTTGTTTGCACCGCCTGTATACTGCTGTTCTGAGTATATAGGGCCTGGGGGCCCCACGTCTTTCCTTTTTTTAATATGGGTACGGGGTTCCCCTTAATATCCGTACAAGACTCATAGGGGCTGGTAATGGGCAGGGGGGGGGGGCTACCCATGCCATTTTTCTCAATGATTTTCATCCATATTGCCGGAACCAGATATTACATTAAAAACGCAAGCAGTTTGAAATGACTTTTTTCCGTTAAATGTCATTTTGTGCAGGGACTGTTCTAAACACGGGAAACACGTGGCACTTCACAGGCATACTATAGACACCCCCCAGGCACGATATTTAAAGGAATATTTCACTTTTTTTTTTTACTTTAACCACTTCCCGACCGCCGCACGACGATGTACGTCGACAGAATGGCACGGGCAGGCATAAGGGCTTACATGTACGTCCTTGCCTTCCCGCGGGTCGGGGGCCCGATCGGGCCCCCGCCTGGTGCCTGCGGCGGTCGGTATTCGTTCGGGAGCGATCCGGGATGAGGGGGCGGCCATTCATTAATGGCCACCCCCTCGCGATCGCTCCTGACGAATAGAAATCCTTCGTCACATCACTTCCTCTCCTGTAATGTAAACACAGGAGAGGAAGTGATGTAATCTCTCCTCCGTGTCGGTATTTTTCATTCCGACACCGAGGAGAGAGGATCGGTGAGTTGCACCAACACGACACTACACAGTAGAACATGCCAGGCACACTCACACCCCCCCGATCACCCCCCCAATTACCCCTGCCCCCCAGTCACAGTGACACCAATGTCATTTTTTTTTTTGCATTGGTGTCATTTGTGACTGTAATAACTGTTAGGGCAGTTAGGGTTAGCCCCCTTTAGTTCTAATGTACCCCCCTAACCCCCCCAATAAAGGTTTAACCCCGTGATCACCCCCCGTCGCCAGTGTCACTAAGGCTGGGTTCACATTGCAGCGGTTTATGAGAACGAATGTGATTCGCACCGCACTGCAGTGCAAATCACATCCGATCTCTGTGCGATTCGAGTTCAGCCATACAGATAGTATGGCTGAATTCGCATCGCACCCGCCGCACCCGCCGCACCCGCCGCAAATTCGCACGGGACCCTTTTTTTGGCCCGCAGCAGAATCGGATCGCATGGGTGTTCACACCATGCGATCCGAGTTTGCAGATCGCACTGCGATATGCGAACTGATCTGGGGGTGTCATTAACATTTCACTGACACTCCCAGCAGTTCGCATAGGGCAGTGTGAACTGCCGCCGGGAGGCATGCGATGCGGGAACCTGCCTCGGATTCGTGGCGTTCCCGCATCGCTCCATTGTGAACCCAGCCTAATAAGCAATCGTTTTTCTGATCGCTGTATTAGTGTCACAGGTGACGCTAGTTAGGCAGGTAGGTATTTAGGTTCGCCGCAGCTTTTTATAGCACCAGGGACCCCCATATACTACCGCATAAAGCCCCCTGATTGCCCCCTAGTTAACCCTTTCACCAGTGATCACCATATAACTGTTACAGGTGACGCTGGTTGGTTAGTTATTTTTTTATAGTTTCAGGGCACCCGCCATTTATTACCTAATAAAGGTTTAACCCCCTGATCACCCGGCGGGTGTCATTTGTGACTGTAATAACTGTTAGGGCAGTTAGGGTTAGCCCCTTTAGTTCTAAGGTACCCCCCTAACCCCCCCAATAAAGGTTTAACCCCGTGATCACCCCCCGTCGCCAGTGTCACTAAGGCTGGGTTCACATTGCAGCGGTTTATGAGAACGGATGTGATTCGCACCGCACTGCAGTGCAAATCACATCCGATCTCTGTGCGATTCGAGTTCAGCCATACGGATAGTATGGCTGAATTCGTGTCGCACCCGCCGCAAACTCGCACGGGACCCTTTTTTTGGTCCGCAGCAGAATCGGATCGCATGGGTGTTCACACCATGCGATCCGAGTTTGCAGATCGCACTGCGATATGCGAACTGATCTGGGGGTGTCATTAACATTTCACTGACACTCCCAGCAGTTCACATAGGGCAGTGTGAACTGCCGCCGGGAGGCATGTGATGCGGGAACCCGCCGCGGATTCGTGGCGTTCCCGCATCGCTCCAGTGTGAACCCAGCCTAATAAGCGATCGTTTTTCTGATCGCTGTATTAGTGTCACAGGTGACGCTAGTTAGGCAGGTAGGTATTTAGGTTCGCCGCAGCTTTTTATAGCGCCAGGGACCCCCATATACTACCGCATAAAGCCCCCTGATTGCCCCCTAGTTAACCCTTTCACCAGTGATCACCATATAACTGTTACAGGTGACGCTGGTTGGTTAGTTATTTTTTTATAGTTTCAGGGCACCCGCCATTTATTACCTAGTCTCACTAGTGTACCCCTAAATTTAGGGGTGTCTACTTTCCAAAATGGGGTCATTTGGGGGGGGTTTGTGCCATCTTGGCATTTTATGGCCTTCAAAACTGTAACGCCCTTAGAAAGCCTGAAGGCGGTGCTTGGTTTTCGGGGCCCCGTACGCGGCTAGGCTCCCAAAAAGTCCCACATATGTGGTATCCCCGTACTCAGGAGAAGCAGCAGAATTTATTTTGGGGTGTCATTTCACATATGCCCATGGCATGCGTGAGCAATATATCATTTAGTGACAACTTTGTGAAAAAAAAGAAAAAAAAAAAAGTTTGTAATTTTCCCGCAACTTGTGGCAAAATATAAAATATTCCATGGACTCAACATGCCTCTCAGCAAATAGCTTGGGGTGTCTACTTTCTAAAATGGGGTCATTTGTGGGGGTTTTGTGCCATCTTGGCATTTTATGGCCTTCAAAACTGTAATAGGTAGTGAGGAGTGAAGTCAAATATTTACGCCCTTAGAAAACCTGAAGGCGGTTCTTGGATTTCGGGGCCCCGTACGCGGCTAGGCTCCCAAAAAGTCCCACATATGTGGTATCCCCGTACTCAGGAGAAGCAGCAGAATTTATTTTGGGGTGTCATTTCACATATGCCCATAGCATGTGTGAGCAATATATAATTTAGTAACAACTTTGTGAAAAAAAAATAAAAAAAAATTAAAGTTTGTAATTTTCCCGCAACTTGTGGCAAAATATAAAATATTCCATGGACTCAAAATGCCTCTCAGCAAATAGCTTGGGGTGTCTACTTTCTAAAATGGGGTCATTTGTGGGGGTTTTGTGCCATCTTGGCATTTTATGGCCTTCAAAACTGTAATAGGTAGTGAGAAGTGAAATCAAAAATTTACGCCCTTAGAAAGCCTGAAGGCGGTGCTTGGTTTTCAGGGCCCCGTACGCGGCTAGGCTCCCAAAAAGTCCCACATATGTGGTATCCCCGTACTCAGGAGAAGCAGCAGAATTTATTTTGGGGTGTCATTTCACATATGCCCATAGCATGTGTGAGCAATATATCATTTAGTGACAATTGTCATTATTTAATCGCTTGAGGCAAAAAAATAAAATATTCAATGGGCTCAACATGCCACTTATCAATTTCCTTAGGGGGTCTACTTTCCAAAATGGGGTCATTTGGGGGGGGGTTTGTACTGCCCTGCCATTTTAGCACCTCAAGAAATGAGATAGGCAGTCGTAAACTAAAAGCTGCGTAAATTCCAGAAAACGTACCTTAGTTTGTAGATGTGACAACTTTTGCGCAAACCAATAAATATACAATTATTGACTTTTTTTTTACCAAAGACATGTGGCTGAATACATTTTGGCCTAAATGTATGACTAAAATTGAGTTTATTGGATTTTTCTAATAACAAAAATTAGAAAATATCATTTTTTTTTCAAAATTTGCGGTCTTTTTACGTTTATATCGCAAAAAATAAAAATCGCAGAGGCAATCAAATACCATCAAAAGAAAGCTCTATTTGTGGGAAGAAAAGGACGCAAATTTTGTTTGGGTACAACATTGCATGACCGCGCAATTACCAGTTAAAGCAGCGCAGTGCCAAATTGTAAAAAGACCTCTGGTCATTTACCAGCAAAATGGTCCGGTCTGAAAGTGGTTAATCTTCATTAAAATCAGTGCTCCCGCCAAAACGGCCATTTTTAAAAACATTTTAGGCATTGACCCATGTCCCCTGGGGCAGGAGCCAGGTCCCCAAACCATTTTTAGGACAGTATCTTGCATATTAGCCATTAAAATTAGCACTTTTTATTTAGAACGTTCGAGTCCCATAGACTTCAATGGGGTTCTAACGTTCGTACGAATTTGCGGTCCGTTCGAAAGTTCTGGTGTGAACCGAACCGGGGGGTGTTCGGCTCATCCCTAGTCATAAATAAAAAGTGATATTTTTATGGTATATAGTTTCTTTCTATATCTAACACCTAAAAAATTCCCATTAAAAACTCACTTCTGGCTACACAGCCATTAATATCACCACTGGCAACAAAAGTGAATACACCCCTAAGTGAAAATGTCCAAACTGGATCGAATTAGCCATTTTCCCTCCCTGGTGTCATGTGACTCGTTAGTGTTACAAGGTCTCAGGTTTGAATGTGGAGCAGGTATGTTAAATTTGGTTTTATCGCTCTCACGCTGTCATACTGGTCACTGGAAGTTCAGCATTACAGCTCATGGCAAAGAACTCTATGAGGATCTGAAAAAAAGAATTGTTGCTCTACGATATAAGAAAATTGTCAAGACCCTGAAGCTGAGCTACAGCACGGTGGCCGTGACCATACAGCTGTTTAACAGGAAGGATTCTTCTCAGAACAGGCTTTGCCATGGTCGACCAAAGAAGTTGAGTGCACATGCTCAGTGTCATATCCAGAGGTTGTCTTGGGAAATAGACATATGAATGCTGTCAGCATTGCTGCAGAAGTTGAAGGGGTGAGGGGTCATACTGAAGCAGAGCATGATCCCCTCTCTTCGGAGACTGGGCAGTATTAAAACATGATAACAACCCCAAACACACCTCCAAAATGATCACTGCCTTGCTAAAAAAAAGATGAGGGTAAAGGTGATGGACTGGCCAAGCATGTGTCCTGACCTAAACCCTATTGAGCATCTGTGGGGTATCCTCAAACGGAAGGTGGCGGAGAACAGGGTCTCTAACATCCACCAGCTCTGTGATGTTGTCATGGAGGAGTGGAAGAGGACTCCAGTGACAACCTCTGGTGAACTCCATGCCCAAGAGGGTTAAGGCAGTGCTGAAAAATAATGGTGGCCACACAAAACATTGAAATTTTGGGCCCAATTTGGTCATTTTCACTTAGGGGTGTACTTATTTTTGTTGCCAGTGGTTTAGATATTAATGGCTGTTGGCTCACTACTTTACATTGTAGCAAAGTGTAATTTCTTCAGTGTTGTCACATGAAAAGATATAATAAAATATTTATAAAAATGTGAGGGGTGTACTCACTTTTGTGAGATACTGTAAGTACACATATACATGTGAAAACATTTACCAATATCATATTGCCAGGTTGTTTTGCTTGCGTCTATCTAGCAAAGTTACTTTGTGGTATAAGCAAGTAAGGTCAGACCTGTGCAGTGTATAAACGTGCTTTTACTATCCAAAAATGCTGTACATTACAAGACTATTACAATATTAGGAATACAGTACAAGGCTAACAAATACAGTGCCTTAACCACTTCAGCCCCGGACCAATTGTCAGCCTAAGGACGAGAGGTCTTTTTACAATTTGGCACTGCACTGCTTTAATTGGTAATTGCGCGGTCATGCAATGTTGTACCCAAACGAAATTTGCGTCCTTTTCTTCCCACAAATAGAGCTTTCTTTTGATGGTATTTGATTACCTCTGCGATTTTTATTTTTTACAATATAAATGTAAAAAGACTGAAAATTTGGAAAAAAAAAGATATATTCTACTTTTTGTTATAAGAAAATCGAACAAACTCAATTTTAGTCATACATTTAGGCCAAAATGTATTCAGCCACATGTCTTTAGTAAAAAAAAAAAAAAAGACATCAATAAGCATATATTTATTGGTTTGTGCAAAAGTTATAGGGTCCACAAACCAGAGTACATTTTCTGGAATTTACACAGCTTTTAATTTATGACTGCCTATCTAATTTCTTGAGGTGCTAAAATGGCAGGGCAGTGCAAAACCCCCCCAAATTACCCCATTTTGGAAAGTAGACACCCCAAGGAAATTGCTGAGAGGCATGTTGAGCCCATTGAATATTTTTTTTTTTGTCCCAAGTGATTGAATAATGACAAAAAAAAAGTTTACAAAAAGTTGTCACTAAATTATATATTGCTCACACATGCCATAGTTATATGTGGAATTGCACATATTACCCCATTTTGGAAAGTAGACACCCCAACGAAATTGCTGACAGGCATGTTAAGCCCATTGAATATTTTTTTTTTTTCGTCCCAAGTGATTGAATAATGACAAAAAAAAAAAGTTTACAAAAAGTTGTCACTAAATGATATATTGCTCACACATGCCATAGTTATATGTGGAATTGCATGCCAAAATATATTCTGCTGCTTCTCCTGAGTACGGGGATACCACATGTGTGGGACTTTTTGGGAGTCTAGCCTCGTACGGCACCCCGAAAACCAATCACCGCCTTCAGGATTTCTAATGCCGCGTACACACATAGCAGACTATCCGGTGGACTTAGTCTGGCGGACTGTACGCCGGACTGTCCGGCAGACTTTCCAAACGAGCTACCTGCCCACACACGGTACTTTTGCGGTGGACTACGGACTCGCCCACACACGTGGAGGAAAGTCCGCTCATTTTGAGCGCGTCTCCAGGTAGCCGGGGCCAGCGACGCCTCCAGAAGATGCTGGACTGTGACATCGTAATGGGCGGGGACATCATCCGGTAATGTCCCTATATAAGTCGCCACACGCCGCGTGTCTGTCATTGTGACCGGAGACAGCGTTGAGGCAACATCTCCAGAAGAGAAGAAGAGAAGAACCGAAGATGGCGACAGCGGCGACAAAAGAAGGCGTGGTGGCCCGGCAAGAAGAACCGAAGAGGGGGACAAGACCCCCGAAATCAGAAGAAGAAGGGGGCGGCGGCGAAGAAGAAAGCCGGGCTCCTCCGCTAGTGAAAGAGCTAGCAAAACAGCATAAGATAGTGGAGGAGTCCAGCGAGAAGACCCCCGAAGACGGAAGAAGACCCCTGGAGCTGTGCAATAAACTATTTTAACCCTTGTGTGTTGTGTTTTTTTTTACTTTTTCTCACAGGTGAATGGGTAGGGAAGAGGCCCTTGTCCTCATCAACATGGGGACAAGGTGCCTTGGGATGGGGAGGCCGCGTGGCCCCCTCTCTCCCCAAAGGCACCCCCCATGTTGAGGGCATGCGGCCTGGTACAGCTCAGGAGGGGGGGCACTCGCTCGTCCCCACCCCCTTTCCTGGCCGGCCGGGTAGCGTGCTAGGATAAGGGTCTGATATGGACCTGGGGGGGACCCCCATGCCGATTTTTCGGCGTAGGGATTCCCCTTTAAGTCCATACCAGGTGACGGGGCCAGCGACGCCTCCTTCGCTGGCCCCGGCTTCCTGGAGCCACGCTCAAAATGAGCGGACTTTTATCCGGGCGGGAAAAGTCTGTTCATTTCAAAAGTATGGCGGACTGGCACACACACGGCCGTACTGTCCGCCGAAATGCAAGTCCGGAGGACAGATTGGTGTGCAAAACTACTTTCTTAGTCCTCCGGACTTTTGGGTAAAAAAAGTCTGCCGGAGCCTACACACGGGCGGATTGTCCACCGGATTGTTTTATCGCGTGTATGCCGCATAAGAGTGCAAATTTTTTATTTCACTCCTCACTACCTATTACAGTTTCGAAGACCATAAAATGCCAAAATAACACAAACCCCCCCCCCCAAATGACCCCATTTTGGAAAGTAGACACTCCTAGCTATTTACTGAGAGGCATGTTGAGTCCATGGAACATTTTATATTTTGCCACAAGTTACGGGAATATTAATAACTTTTTTTTTTTGCACAAAGTTGTCACTAAATTATATATTGCTCACACATGCTATGGGCATATGTGAAATTATACCCCAAAGATCAGGGGGTGACTGGGGGTTAAAGTGTGCCTATGTGTACCTACATGTCAGTGTAGTGTTGGTGCACTTACCAGGATGTCTTCTCTCGCCGTCCGGTCAAAAAGACTGCCTCGAGGAGAGTGACATCACTTCCTCCTGCCTGTGTTTACACTACACAGGCAGGGGAAGCTTCTCATTCGCCAGGAGCGATCGAGAGGGGATGGTCAGAAACCAACGGCCGTCCCCTCATCCCGGATCGCACCTGAAGCGAAACAGACCGCCGCAGCCAGCGGGAGGGGGTCCGGTAGGACCCGCTGGAAGGCAGGCAGGTACGGGTACGTGCTTGTGGCTGTCCGTGCCATTGTGCCGACATATTTTTACAGTGGTTAAAAATTCTAAAGTGGTTAAAAAATAATTCATACACTTTGAAATTTTCCACATTTTGTCATGTTACAACCAAAAACATAAATGTAATTTATTGGGATTTTATTGGGATTTTATGTGACAGACCAAAACAAAGTGGCACATAATTGTGGAATGGAAGGAAAATTATAAACAAATAAAAGTGTGGCATGCATTTGTATTCAGCCCCCTTTACTCTGATACGAAACTAAAATCTAGCGGAACCAATTGCCTTCAAAAGTCACCTAATTAGTAAATAGAGTCCACCTGTGTGTAATATAAAGTCAGTATAAATACAGCTGTTCTGTGAAGCCTGCAGAGGTTTGTTAGAGAGCCTTAGTGAACAAACAGCATCATGAATGCCAAGGAACACCCCATACAGATCAGGGATAACGTTGTGGAGAAGTTTAAAGCAGGGTTAGGTTTAAAAAAAATTATCCCAAGCTTTGAACATCTCATGGAACAATGTATAGAATAGATACAGGTGGGACTTTATATGAGCCGTGACCATCTGGTACACCGAGCTCCATCCCCGATATTTGGACAGAAAAAGGGAAAAAGGGACAATGAGGGGCAGCAACAGGACTTTATATGAAACAAGACACTTAGGATCAGTTAAATCAATCAATAAAATAATAATTTATTGGCAACACACAGGGAGGTAGTACAGTAAATCAGTTATTAATAAGTCAATATATAATAAACAGAATTAAAAAATATGATAATAACACAATCAAATTCATATTATAGTAGCATTATTATACATAGTTAGTAATAGACCGATAGTACATCCCAAAGTGCATATACAGTAGAAACCAATAAAATGAATTGATGATTTAAATGATTTAAAGTGGGGTTCCACCCTAAAGTGGAACTTCCGCTGATCGAAACCCTCCCCCCCTCCGGTGTCACAATTGGCACATTTCAGGGGGAGGGGGGTGGAGATACTTGTCAAAGACAGGTATTTACACCCACTTCCGGGCATAGACTCCCGTGGGAGTCTATGCCTCTTCCTGTCCTGCCGCGCTGTCTGCTGGGACACACACGGGTCCCAGAGACAGCGCGGACTATCCCTATTGTGCTGCGCGACTCGCGCATGCGCAGTAGGGAACCGGGAAGTGAAGCCGATTTGCTTCACTTCCTGATTCCCTCACCTAGATTGATCGGCCTCGGCTGCCGGCATCGCTGAACCCTGGGACAGGTGAGTGTCCATTTATTAAAAGTCAGCAGCTGTAGTATTTTTAGCTGCTGGCTTTTAATATTTTTTTCCCCAGTACAGTCCCGCATGGGGAAATCTTGGTTGTTGGGGCATAATATCCACTGGTAAAAATCTTGACGCATTTCATGGATTGTTTCCACTCATCAGGAGCAGTTATAAATTGGGAGAACCTGTGATAAATAATATAATAATATTAATAATCAATTGTAATTGATTATAAAGGGTAAAGAGGGAGCATATACAATGGTCCTAACAACTCTTACCTTTTGGATAACAAAAAATACACATAGCAATCATGGTAGTGATGATTTACATCAGAGGCACTGGGAGGGGAAATCTGCATCCCTCCGGGAGCTGAGGTAACATGTCCCCTCGTTGTCCCTTTTTCCCTTTTTTTTATTTCATGGAACAATATTCAATTCATTCATAAACCTAAACTGAGAGGCCAGGAGAGCATTCATCAGATAAGCAGCCAAGAGGCCCATGGTAACTCTGGAGCAGCTGCAGAGATCCACAGCTCAGGTGGGAGAATCTGTCCACAGGACAAATATTAGTTGTGCACTTCACAAATCTGGCCTTTATGAGAGAATGGCAAGAAGAAAGCCATTGCTGAAAGAAAGCCATAAGAAGTCCCATTTGCAGTTTGCAAGAAGCCATGTGGGGGACCCAGCAAACACGTGGAAGAAGGCACTCTGGTCAGATGAGACCAAAATTAAACTGTGGCCTAAAAGCAAAATACTATGTGTGGCGGAAAACTAACACTGCAGATTGCCCTGAACACACCATCCGCACCATGAAACATGGTGGTGGCAGCATCATGTTGTGGGGCTACTTTTCTTCAGCAGGGACAGGAAGGTGGTCAGAGTTGATGGAAAGATGAATGGAGTTACAGTGGTGTGAAAAAGTGTTTGCCCCCTTCCTCATTTCCTGTTCCTTTGCATGTTTGTCACACTTAAGTGTTTCGGAACATCAAACCAATTTAAACAATAGTCAAGGACAACACAAGTAAACACAAAATGCAATTTGTAAATGAAGGTGTTTATTATTAAAGGTGAAAAAAAATCCAAACCATCATGGCCCTGTGTGAAAAAGTGATTGCCCCCCTTGTTAAAACATACTATAACTTGGTTGTCCACACCTGAGTTCAATTTCTCTAGCCACACCCAGGCCTGATTATTGCCACACCTGTTCACAATCAAGGCATCACTTAAATAGGAGCTGCTTGACACAGTAAGGTCCACCAGAAGATCCTTAAAAGCTACACATCATGCCGAGACCCAAAGAAATTCAGGAACAATTGAGAAAGAAAGTAATTGAGATCCATCAGTCTGGAAAGGATTATAAAGCCATTTCCAAAGCTTTGGGAATCCAGCGAACCACAGTGAGAGCCATTATCCACAAATGGCGAAGACATGGAACAGTGGTGAACCTTCCCAGGAGTGGCCGGCTGCCCAAAATTACCCCAAGAGCGCAGCGACGACTCATCCAAGAGGTCACAAAAGACCCCACAACAACGTCCAAGGAACTGCAGGCCTCACTTGCCTCAGTTAAGGTCAGCGTTCATGCCTCCACCATCAGGAAAAGACTGGGCAAAAATGGCCTGCATGGCAGAGTTCCAAGGAGAAAACCACTGCTGAGCAAAAAGAACATCAAAGCTCGTCTCAATTTCTCCACAACACATCTTGATGATCCCCAAGACTTTTGGGACAACATTCTGTGGACCGATAAGACAAAAGTGGAACTCTTTGGAAGGTGTGTGTCCAAGTATATCTGGCGTAGAAGGAACACTGCATTTCATAAAAAGAACATTATACCAACAGTAAAATATGGTGGTGGTAGTGTGATGGTCTGGGGCTGTTTTGCTGCTTCAGGACCTGGAAGACTTGCCGTGATAAAAGGAACTATGAATTCTGCTGTCTACCAAGAGATCCTGAAGGAGAATGTCCGACCATCTGTTCGTGTACTCAAGCTGAAACGAACTTGGGTTCTGCAGCAGGACAATGATCCTAAACACACCAGCAAGTCCACCACCGAATGGCTGAAGAAAAACAAAATGAAGACTTTGGAGTGGCCTAGCCAAAGTCCTGACCTGAATCCTATTGAGATGTTGTGGTATGACCTTAAAAAGGCCGTTCCTGCTCGAAAACCCTCTAATGTAACTGAATTAGGACAATTCTGCAAAGATGAGTGGGCCAAAATTCCTCCAGGACGCTGTAAAAGCCTCATTGCACGTTATCGCAAACGCTTGGTTGCAGTTGTTGCTGCTAAGGGTGGCCCAACCAGTTATTAGGTTTAGGGGGCAATCACTTTTTCACACAGGGCCATGATGGTTTGGATTTTTTTTCACCTTTAATAATAAACACCTTCATTTACAAATTGCATTTTGTGTTTACTTGTGTTGTCCTTGACTATTGTTTAAATTGGTTTGATGTTCCGAAACACTTAAGTGTGACAAACATGCAAAGGAACAGGAAATGAGGAAGGGGGCAAACACTTTTTCACACCACTGTAAATACAGGGCAATGTTAGAAGAAAACCTGTTAGAGTGTCAGAAACCATGAATCGGACTGACAGAAGTACAGTTAAATCACACTTGTTTAATATTTATAAAAAAAAGGTAAACATAGTCAAAACAAAGCCAGAGTTCAGGAACCTGAACGGATTGTCAGACAAGCCAAAATGTCAGGGAGCTAGAGGACAGTGTAGTTGAACAGCAAGCAGGATCTGGAGCCAGAAGGAATGTCAGCCAAGCAAGTCTTTAACAGGAACACAGTAGAGCGTCTCTATAGATGTGGCCAAGGCGAAGGCAGAGATGATCTGGACTGGACAGCTTAAGTATGGGGATGGGGGTTGGCACACAACACTTTTCAGATATTTATATGTAAAAAAAAAAAAACATTAATCATTTTCCTTCCACTATTTATATGTAAAAAAAAAAAACATTAATCATTTTCCTTCCACTTCGCAATTATGTGCCACTTTGTGTTGGTCTATCACATAAAATCCCAATCAAATACATTTACATTTTTGGTTGTAGCATGACAAAATTGTGGAAAATTTCAAGGGTTATGAATACTTTTTCAATAACTGTATATCAAGGAAGATGCATAGCAAATTAGCAGAAACTATGGTCTGTAATAGTAGAAATTCACTTAAAAGCTACTTAAAGTGGAAGTAAACCCTCCTACCATTTTAAAACAAGGAAGCTGCCAACTTGGCCTCTGTTAAATATGCAAGTTCCATAATGCTGCACATGTGATCCGTTATGACACCAGCCATTGGATGGTTGACAGTTTGGTTGAGAGCACAGCCAATGTGACAACTAGCATTTCCGGCATGCTGGAAATGTTAACTATTTTTTGAAACTATCAAATCGATTGGGTTTACTTCCGCTTTAACTCCAGTTGCTGTCTGTTTGTGATCTCTGTTAATAACGAAGACTCAGGCTTCTTAAGCAGTTGGTGAAAATCAGGCACAAGCATCTTTTTGTATCTTCTGGCTGGTTATATAATACTGTCTTTGGTGTTTTAGGCATGATACACAGTAACCGGATTTAAGTAACTTTTAGGAGCATTTCTACTGTTGCAGATAGCTTCTGCTTATTTGCTATGTATCTTGCTTGCAGGGTTGCCAACCGCCAGTAATTTTACTGACAGTTTGTAGAAAAACATGATTTCATGCTGTGTAAGTGTAAGTGTAAATCATGCAAATTACATTGTTGTAGGTATTGTCAGTGTTTTTATATCATGTGTATACTGTTCAAATATTCACTATGCTAGTTTTCAATAGGAGTTCTGTAATTTCCCAGATTGCCAGTAAATTTTACACGTTTTGTCGGTAACAAATGGAGGTTGGCAACCCTCCTTGCTTTATATATCTGTCAGTCTTGTATTGTATTCCTAATATTGTAATAGTTTTGTAATGTACAGCATTTTTGTATAGTAAAAGCACATATATTAATTTCCTTGCTTTTACCACAAAGTAGCCTTAATAGATAGACGCAAGCAAAACAATTGGGGGCTCGTCCACGAATTGCGTATAAGTTCAACTGAACCCCACCTGTTTTTCTGTGGTATGTTGTGTAGCTTGTGCTAGGTAAAAATGCTGCATATACGCTGCTTAGGAAAAACAAGGCTGCAGAAGCATCTGGTGTCCCGAAAGGAGTGTGCAGCTTGCCTATCTGGGCCAGAAACAATGAGAGGGAGCCTCTTGCTAAAGAATTTGCTAGGCATCTTGCCTGATATAGCGGTCAGCCTTTGCTGTATGCCAATGCAGATACTCTGTTAATCACCTGCACCACAACCAGGTTATCACCATGGAACCGCACCTTCCTGTCACGTACCTAATGGTGAGTCCGGACTGCAGAAGGAGACCTCTCTTGTGTCCCAGACTCGCGGCCCCTGATAGAGGAGACAGGAGGCGCGGGAGTCAAAGGTAGCACGAGTGCCTGGCAGGATCAACAGCCGAAGGATGGATCAGGCGGTTCTCAGGAAGCTGTATCAGGGTCAGCAGGCCTTGGCGGCATTAGACAGGAACCATCAGGCTGCAGGGCACACAGGAAGCTAGCAACTGGACCAGCAGCACTTGGCAGTAGGAGACAGGAGCCAGAAGGTAGTAAGGCACACCGGAGTGATGAGACCCTCAGAAACAGGCACACAGGGAAGTCAGGCAAGCCGGGTCAAACCAGATGATCGTTACAGGAACAGATGCAGGAAGCAGAGGCAGGGTCGTGGAGCAAGCCGGGGTCGGTAGCGGATAATCACGGATGGACCAGAGGATGAGACGGATGCAGAGTCGTAGACAAGCCGGAGGTCAGACGCAGGCGGAAAGCAGGGAAGATCACAGGTCAAGTCGGGTCAATACACACAATCATATCAGATCAGAAGGCAATCATGGGAACGCTGTAGATCAAGCAGCAAGAGCTGAGGGGAGATCAAGGCTTAAATAGCCCACCTGGCGCTGGTAACCCGGCGCGCATGGACCGAAGGGGAATTACTGCTCCCAGAACAATGCCTCCCACAGCTCCACCACCAGCACCACTGGAAACAATTCCAGTAGCACCAGATTTTTGGTGAACCCTGCATCAACCCACGACTTTGGCCAAAGGCCCGGACTCCAGCGACCCTGGAAAAAGGCTCCGAAACCCAATGCCCCAGCCGCGTCGGTGAACAATTCCATATCGACATTACTCACCGGGCCAGTCATCCACAAAGCCCTCCCATTAAAGGCCTCCAGGAAACAGTACCACATCCAAAGATCATCCCTATGCACTTTCAGCAACCGCACATAGTGCATGGGCGACCTCACCCCAGCCGTGCTCGCCGACAGCCATCGACAAAACACTCTACCCATCGGAAGAATTCTACAAGCAAAATTGAGTTTTCCCAACAGTGATTGCAGAACCTTAAGCTGCACCTTGCGCTTATCCAGTAGTCCTTCAATCCCGGTCTTAAGGTCCACGAGCTTGTCCTCAGGCAACCTGCATTGCATCGCTTCAGAATCCAACACAATACCAAGAAAGGTGTCCGTTCCGCTATATGTTCCAGTGTCGCCAGCAATACCCCGCACACTCTGGAATCTGGCGGACCCACGCAGAGGAAATCATCCAAATAATGGATAATAGAATTCAGCCCTGCGACATCCCGCACCACCCATTCCACAAACTAGCTAAATGTTTCAAACACTGCACACGAAATGGAGCACCCCATGGGGAGACAATGGTCAACATAAAACATGTTATTTCAATGACACCCCAACAGTCGAAAACTCTCAGGATGGACGAGTAGCAACCGAAAAGCCGGCTCAATGTCTGTTTTTGCCATCAGTGCACCCCGCCTGTATCGGCGGACCCAACCCACCTCCGCATCAAAGGACGTGTAGCTAACTGTGCACTCCTCCGGATCAATGGCATCATTAACCCACCCCTCTTTTGGAAAAGACAGGTGGCGAATTAGCCTAAATTTTTGCGGTTCCTTCTTTGGAACCACTCCCAAAGGAGAAACCACAAGATCAGGGAAAGGTGCCACCGGAAAAGGGCCTCCCATCCTCCCCAATTCTTATGCAGCAGGGCCGACTTCAGGTTCCGTGGTACCGGAGGGACCACCTCCAACCTACCCGGTATCCGAAACCCATTTGTGAAACCCTCCTCCAACAGGCATGCTGCTTTCCTATCCGGATACCTACCGAGAAACGGTTGCATCCTTTCCACCATCACCGGCGTCTTCCCTCTTTTGCGCAGCATCTCCAGTCCTGCCTCTGCCCTATTTGAAGCAGCGTGACAGAGGGTACGTTCCCCCGCAGCCAGAACACTCGTGCTTGTACCGACAAGATCCACCAAACTTACAGGATCCCTTGTTGTACTGCCAACACGTTCCCTTCCTACATCTAGGAGACCTGTCTGCTCATTGGGTTTCCATGTAGTGTCAGGTCAACAACACAAATAAGGACAAAAAAAACCTCTCCCCATGCTTAAGAGGATTACCTGAGTACCCATGTATGAGAGGATGTGAGTCACAAGGCCATGTAGGGTATGCCATATATGTGGTTATCGCTGCCCGGTACCTATGTTCTGGAAGCTGTCCATGGAATAAGGCTCAACGATAACAACGTGCTCATTGAAGACAATTATAAAGCCCCTGGACTAGAGGCAGAAACTTAAAGGTGATATAAGTCATCTCACCTAACCCTTGGTTGTATAGCTAGCGGTCCGTTCTGTGGCGGATGGACGATGGAGAAGCTTGTGGGCTCTCATCTGTCTCCACCAATCCTCGATGGGGAGTTGGTTGAGGGTCTACAACACCTTTGTCTGTGTCTTTGCGATCTTGGAGTGTTGTCACGTGTGTGGGGATCCAGGGATCTGGTTGCAGGAATGCGCTGTACCAATCTGGAACCTCTTCCAACGGGATGCCCAGGGAGTCACATAAAGACTGCAAGTCAGATGAGGTTCTCAACTGTGTCATGCGATTGCCAGTAGTGGCTTGTAAGCAGAAGGGGAATTTCCATCGATAAGCGATGCTTCTATCAGGTAAAGCATGCAGCAGGGGACAAAGGTCTCTCCTGTGTTGAAGGGTGATTTCCGAAAGATCCTGGAATAATTGTATGTATGCAACGTCATGTTCCAAGCGATCATAGTTGCAGGCTAGGTGCAGTATTTTTTCCTTTTGGTTAAACTTAACCAGACAGCACACTGCATCCCGGGGGGATCAGTGTCTCTACCCCTCGGTCTGAGAGCTCTGTGGCACTTTTCCATTTCCACCGGGGCATCAAGCGGCCTCTATTAAAGATGACCCACAGTATTATAGATGGCCCACAGGTTGTAGTTGGTTCCAGTATGCCTCTTTCAGAAACCATGAAATCAGGCCAAGACAGAAGCATAGTTAAATCACATTTGTTTAGTAATAAAAGTAAAAAGAACAAACTTTCTGTGATGTTGACAAAGATGAAGTCAGAGCTCCTCTGGACAGGATGGCTTAAGTAAGGGCAGAACTGACAAGCAGGATATCATCAATAGCTGAGTGACTGTGGAGAGAGATGGGAGCTGGCAATTAGCCGACAGCTGAGCGGCCAGCTCAGAGAAGGAAGGGTTGAGCCCAGCCCTGACAGTACCACCTCCTCAACGACTCTCCCCCTCGGAGGACCACCAGGCTTGAGGAGAAACCGTCTATTTAAATAGTGGAGGAGGACCAGGGTCATGTACGTCCAAGAGCGTTCCTCTGGACCGTACCCTTTCCAATGCACCAGGTACTGTATGCGTTCACGGAACCCATGGGAGTAAACATAGTTACATAGTTAGTAAGGTTGAATAAAGACACCAGTCCATCCTGAATGAGTGTCTACAATTGTCCCTATCCCTGTACATTGCACACTCACATTGGTCCCTACCCTCAAGGAGCCCACAATTCAAGGTCTCCATTCATAAACTAGGGCCAGTTTTGGACAGAAGCCAATTAACTTACCTGCATGTCTTTGGAGTGTGGGAGGAAACCAGAGTACCTGGAGGAAACCCATGCAGGCACAGGGAGAACATACAAACTCCAGGCAGGTAGTGTCATGGTTGGGATTTGAACCAGCAACCCTTTTTAATGCTAGGTGAGAGTGCTAACCACTACACCACTGTGCTGCCAAACAATGGACTGTACTTCATACTCCTCATGGTTCTCAAGCTGTACAGGGTGAGGGCATGGCACCGAAGTGGTAAAATGGTTGCAGACTAAAGTTTTTAATAAGGAGACATTAAATAAATTTGAAATACACATATTAGAAGGAGCAAGGAAGGTCTAATGCTTAAGCCACTGGGTTAATCCTACGAAGTATATGGAAAGGCCCAATAAACTGAGGTGCGAACTTTAGTGAGGGAACATGAAGTTGGAGGTTGCGAGATGACAGCCAGACCTTGTCCCCAACCTGGTAGGAAGGCGCAGGCAGGCGTCTGTGGTCAGCATGGAGTCTGTACCTATCATTAGCATGACGCAAAGCCTCCTGGACTTGTGCCCAAGTGGAACGAAGACCACGGAGATGCTCCTCTAACACAGGAATACTCTGCGGAACAAATGAGTCAGGCAACATGGACTTTGGAAACTGAGACAATCGGGAAGCAAAATTCAAGGCACTGTTGTGAGAAAACTCTGCCCACGGTAATAGGTCTGAGTCTGACCAGTGGCTATGAGGGTCAGAAATATAGCAACGTAGGAATTGCTCCAAGTACTGATTGGCTCGTTCTGCACCCCCATTAAAAATGGAAGCCCGTTCCTTAGAAGTGGGCAACTTCTTAAGTGGAATACAATGACATATCTTTGAGAACCAATCAACCACCATATGGATAACTGAGTTGCCCTGGAGGTTGGGTAACTCCACAATGAAATCCATAGACAGATGGCTCCAGGGCCTCTCTCCATTGGGTATGGGTAGTAGGAGGCCCACTGGAAGGTGTCGTGGAGTCTTACTCTGAGCACACACAGAACAGCCAGTTACGAAGGCAGTTAGATCAGCACGTTGACAAGGCCACCAGAATTGTTGAGAAATGGGCAAATTCCCAGGGTGGCCAGCTGCCTTGGGAGAATGGTAAGTCTGGGGCATGGCAGTGCGGAGACTCTCTGGGACAAAGCAGTGGTCACAAGGTTTCTCAGGAGGAGCATGAACCTGAGCAACAAGAATTTTGCCACCCAAAGGAGAAGTGAGACTGGTGCGAACTGTAGCCAGAATATGATCAGGAGGAATCACAGGAACCGGAGCCGGCTCCAACATGGAAGTGGAAGAAAATTGCCGTGACGAGGCGTCAGCCCTTACATTCTTAGTACAGGGTAAGAATGAGACAATGTAATTGAAACTTGGCAAGAAAAGAGCCCATCGCGCCCTTCTGAGAGAGAGTCTGTAAGTAAAATTTCATTCTCTTACTGATCAGTCAACTCCGGTCATGTTGATTAGAAGACAGATTTATTACAGATGTACAATACAAAGGGGTGATAGAACCCTTACAGCACAGAGTTCCACAGCAGAATCACACCAGAAAATACGTAAACCGTTACTTTATAGCAGTATTTGGCAACTTGCCATTGGCTAAGGCACACTGGTGAGTCATGGTGCATTGTCAGCTTTATTGCCAAATCTAGAGTGCCTTTCACAAGGTTTCCTATTATGGTAACATCTGTTAGTTCTTTAAGTATTGCTTTAGGCGTTGGTCGGAACTTAAGAAAGTTGCACAAACAATAAGTCAGCGCCCTTTTAGCTAGAAAAAGTGCATATAAGGAACAAGGCAAATGTCAATATCACCTGTAATTCTTTGCATATTTCTTATCATTCCCTCCTCTGATATCTATATTTGCTTCCTCAATTTATTATTTCAGTGCAGGTTCGTTCCACAACTGGGTTTTCAGACCTTACTTCTTCTTCTTGCATCTTCATAGATATCTTCTCCTTGGGGAACTGTGTGGTACATTATCCTGGTCATGGCTGTTTCAATTCATCTTTGAGAGAGTCCTTGAATACAGGGAATACAACAACATCCACAAGTGACTAAGATGGCTAAAGCCATCGCAATAAAGATCAAAACATGAGGTGACAAGTCCAGTTCATTTCCCAAACCAACCTTCAAGCCAATTTGTGAATGGATCATTAATACCCGAGTTTCCTGCTAATTAATTCGATAAAGCTGTCCATCCTTCGAGGGCTCTAGTCACGGTTCCTCTAGGAGCTGTATTGTTGGGAATAAAGGTGCAACACATACCGCCAAACATTTTACAGACCCCTCCTCTTTCTGCTAGGACCATAACTAATGCCATCCTATTCTGCATGCCATAAGAGAGGTAGGGGCTAATTGCTCTGCCAATCCCTTAACAGCATCCCTGGTGTAGTTTGCAAACCTTTGTTGGTTATAGTATATATAGTTAATCCAGTCAACATTTTTGTTTACTGTCACCCACCAGAGAAGAGACTCAAATCCAGCTGCCACTTGATTCCTAGCCTTAAACTTGCTCGGCACTCCACAAAGAACCCCAATCTCATCTATGTAGATCTGGGGGTCAAAAGACCCTGCAGGAGAGGTGTCCCTTCTGCTCCTCCGGTGACCCTTCTTCCAAGGGGACTCTGACAGTAAGCGCAGAGGCATTGCCAGCTGTGCCAGGGCACAACCCCATCTGGAATTGGCTGGGATTCTCGCTCTGAGCCTCTTATCTCTGCATAACCACCAGATGTCCGCCCTCTGGGTATCGTGCTCAACCCAGTAGTCATCCTCTCCCTTTACAATTTTGTTCATCTGGTAAAGACCCCAAATCTGTGCCACTCTCATTTCCCGGAAGTGCAGAACAAGTAAAGTTGCCAGGGTATGCCGTGACAGCAGGGGGTATCTGAGTTCTCTGAACCTGGGGAAACAACAAACTTAACGTGTGACAGGAAGTGTTGGTGTGAGGTTTGTATATTTTTTAATACAGCTTTAGCATACACCCTAAATCATCTGGATCTGTATTATTAATTAAGGGAAAAGACACTGTAGCTAGCTGAGGTCTGGCCCCTGCACAGACCAAGCAGTTCTCTTTTTTAAAGTGGTTGTATACTAAATTTTTTAACGTTTACCTACAAGAAAGCCTATAATAAGGCTTACCTGTAGGTAAAAAAAATATCTCCTAAACCTGTACGGTTTAGGAGATATTCCCCTCGGTATGCGCCGCTGAGTGCAGCGGCGCATGCGCACAAGGGGATTCTCAGCCTGAAAATCTGGCAGTGGCCGACCGGCCGGAATGAAATCTCCCGCGCGCATGTGCGGGAGTGACGATATCGCGGCTCCGGCCACTCACGGCGCCGGAGCCGCGATACCCGGAAGAAACGCCGAGGGAGCATGTCAGCTCCCTCGGCGTGGATCGGGCCAGATGTCGGGGCCTCGTTCTAAGGTAAGTATTTCATAATGAGCTAGTATGCAGTGCATACTAGCTCATTATGCCTTTTGCTTTGCAGGTGTTAAAAAAAATAAAAAAATTTGCGGGTTTACTACCGCTTTAAGGGTGTTAGAAATATATATTAACCATTCAAGCTTTTCATTCTTATCCTGGTATCCTGTTTCTAATGTTATAGTTTATTCCACTGTGAGATTGGTGAATCTCACTGTGGGTCCTAATACCTCTACTGTAAGTCGGTCCTCATTAGCTAATTCTTTCTTCTTGTTTGTCTCATTCTTTGGTTTGACTTCAAAGAAGAATTTCCCGAAAGGGTCAGTTTCCGATATCCAAGCTCCTACAAGATATAACCTCTAAACTTCTAGTTTGGGGTCCTTCAGGGGAATCAATAATATATTACAATTCTTTGGTTCTGTACAGGGAAAGTGGGCCGCTTTAGTTGTGGTTAATCTATTCTTTAAATCTCCTGCTGCTGGGATCTCTTATCCCCAATCCTGGGCTGCAGTTGTCCACATGACTGAATCCCAAGTAGTACACCCGGTTGTTCCAGTCAAGTAGCACACATATTTGTCTGCCCAGGTCAGCTTACCTGCTTCTACCTTATCTCCACAATCTGTCATCTGGCAGAAATCCAACTGTATAGTACTGGTGGTTCCCTCAACAAAGGTAAGGTTCAATGCTCTTCCTGTCTCTTCCCAATTGATTGGTTCCACTATCCTCCCATGTCTCCTACCTCCCCGTATAGAGGCCTCTCCTAGAGTCACCAATGCTCCCACAAGGAACAAAATCCCTACCATTCTATCTGAAGTGAGGGGGGCCTAAATAGGGCCTTTTCTTCACCAAGGTTGAGACAAGCAGACCTTTTATCTGCCTCCCTTTGTAGTTAGATTTTCCCCCTCCTTCAGTCTTTCTGTCACTACTCTGCCTGTGTTTACCCTTTTACAGTGGGATTGGTGAATCCAGGTAGTCCTTTCAGCAATTCTTACTGCGGTGGGAGTAGTAAGGAGTACTTGATATAGCCCGTCCCACATAGGGGAGTGCCAATGCTTCTTTTTGATCACCTTGATGAGGACTCAGTCTCCGATTTGTACTTTAAATTCTCCTATGGGCTCTCCTTCTGGAATGGAACACACTTGGTTAATTTATTTCTATTTTAATGATCTTGGCATGTATTCTGCTAAGGTTCTCACCACTTCCTCTGTGTGGGTTTGATTTAGTAATAAAGGTATTTTATAAGGTCTACCATACATCATTTCAAATGGACTCGGCCCCTCTTTAGTGGGGGTGATGTGCATGCTTAAAATAGCTAGTGGGAGACAGTACATCCAATTTTTCCCTGTCTCTTCCATAGCCTTTTTTAGCTTGCTCTTTAATATTCCATTATGTCTTTCTATGAGGCCCTGCTGATTGAGGGTGATATGCACAGTGATTCTTTACTTCTCTACCCATCACTACTGTTAGGTGTTTTATGGTCTGATTTACAAAATGTGGACCATTATCACTATACATCTTCTCTGGTATCCCAAATTGTGGAATGATATCTTTTAGTAAGGCTTTGGATACTGTTAAGGCGTCAGCACTTCCTGTGGGGAATATCTCTACCCATTTGGTCAATGCATCAATGATTACCAAACAATATTTCTTCCTTTCACATTTGTCTAATTCAATAAAATCCATGCAAATGTGGGGGGCGTGGCCTGACCATGCATGGAGTAGGACGCGTGTCTCCGGAGCTCCACCGAGGAATCCTGTCTCCCACGCTGATCCTGTGACACCACAGCACCGATACTCACCTAAACACGTCTGGCAGGCATCCCTCCATTCCGGCACATATGTCTCCCTCGAAATCCCGACAATCGGCGGCGGCGCGGTTGTCACAATACCGCCGACATGTGAGTGAGGAGGGGGAGGAAAATGGCGGCGCGGAGGAGCCGGGAGGGCCGCGTGTGGCGGGAGACACGGACAGGCTTCTTGAAGCCATTACATTGTGCCGCACGTCCCTTACATCCCAAATTGAGGAAGTGCAAACGGACATATCTTTATTGAGGCAGGATTTTCAGAAACTGCGTGACCGGGTAAGGGAGACAGAGACCCGTATCAGTAATGTGGAAGACGCTCTCCCACCACTGCAAAATGATGCCGACCACATGCAGAAGCAAATAGATCTCCTGATTACTAAACAGGACGAAATGGAAAATCGCATACGCAGATGCAACATCCGATTGATTGGTCTTCCGGAGGGGGCTGAAGGTAAGGACCCCACAACTTTTCTGGAACAATTGCTGATAAGTACCTATGGTCGAGAGTCTTTTTCCCCCATGCTGGCGGTTGAACGCGCGCATCGTATGCCTGCCAGGCCTCCACCTCAGGGTGCACCTCCACGCACCTTTATTGCAAAACTCCTGAATTATAAGGACAGAGATGCTGCCCTTCGCATGGCTCGGGAAAAGGGTAATATTCCTGTGGGCAATATTAAAGTTGCAATCTTCCCTGATTTTTCCGCGGACGTCCAGAAACGCCGACAGAGTTTCATGGAGGCCAAAAGATTACTACGTACACAGCAAGTGAAATACTCTATGCTATTCCCAGCACGCCTCAGGGTGGAGGCAGGAGACCGGGCGATCTTCTTTGAACAACCCAGAGAGGTCATAGCATGGCTGGAACGCAGAGGGCCTCAAGATGGAGCTGCCTGAGACCCTTTGGGACGTGTAAGCTAACAACTTTTTTTCGTTTCTCCCCTGGTGCCCTGGAAATGTGGCAGGCTGCCTGATCTCTATTTGCTGCTCTATTATCGCTAGGGTGCTTGCATCTGAGGCGTATGTTACCTTTATGCCCTTTTCTACTTTGAGATCTGCTGAACTTTCCGATTCTGGAACATTTGCGCCTGCTGATGGTGTCAACGTTACTGGATCAACTTTTTTCCTTTTTTCTTAGTGTCCCTGTTGGGGGACCTTTTCTGCAATACATACCTGTTTGCTTTGTTTCAACAATTTTGGTTTTCCTTTTTTTTCTCTTTCTTCTTTTTTTTCTCCCGGAGCAAGGGGAGACATGTTAGGCCTACGGTCTAATTGCACGGTGCAGCGGAACACTGCTCCATTGTCTGCTGGGACTTCTTCTTGTCATGAGGGAGCTGATCACTGGGACTGGACAGAAACTGACACTTTTGCCTATCTACCCGGGTCACCACTGTGTGCTGTTATACAGGGGGCTCTGCTTTGCCGTGCCGTCTGGTACCGGTGGCCGCGACCCTCTTCCAGACTTATTGTTCTAAACCTTTTTATTGAATTAATGAAACTGGTTTTCCCAGCCAGACATGTTTGGTTTTTCAGGGAACATGCCCGCACAGGTTGGGGTTGGTGCAGGGTAGGGTGGGGGGAGGGGGATGGTTTGGTTAGGGTTTCAATGCAGAAGATTACTATAAATATATCGAAGTATGTATCTGAACTAAGTGTTGCTTTTACTGAATGTTTTTTTACCACTACTGCCTATGCAGCCCCTGTTTGGGCTTGATCAAACACAACTGTATTGGGGTGCGTTTATAGGAGGACTGATAGGGGGTAAGCCGACTGCACCTATTGCTTTATATGAATCTTTATGGCATCTATACGGTTTCTTACTTGGAACGTGAGGGGCCTGCGCGATAAAATTAAGCGCGCGGCAGCCTTCACGTTCCTCAAAAAGCACAGGGCGGAAGTGATGGTGCTAGTTGAGACGCATGTGGAGGGGGGATTGCAGATGGCCCTTAAACGCCCTTGGATTGGGTGGGCATTTCATTCCACCTACACGTCTGATTCGAGGGGGGTTTCGGTACTTGTAGCTAAGTCTGTCAAATTTGAACTCTGTGAAATTCTTACTGACCCACAGGGCAGGTTTGTTTTTCTACATGCTAAATTGTATGGGGAACCCTACCTTATTATGGCCTTTTATATCCCCCCTCCATTTACCATGACGCTAGTTGTAGAGGGACTGTCTTTTATGTCCAGACATCCGACGGTTCCTGCTATCTGGCTGGGGGATTTTAACACTACGCTTAACCCTTCCCTGGATAGGCTCAAGCCCCCCGAGTTGATGATGGGGCAAGCTGGGACCACTAGGTTGTCCAGGCTTATAACCACCGTTCATCTTGTGGACACTTGGAGACACAAATTCCCTCACAAGAAGGAGTATTCATGCTTCTCACCCACACATGGTTCTCTCTCCCGTATTGATTTTATACTAATATCTAAGCAACTCACTCCCAGACTCAGGGAAGTATTGTTCTGCCCCAGACTACTTTCGGACCACAGCCCCTACTCTGTAGTGCTTGACGTACCCCTGGGTAGGCCTCCGCGGGCGTGGCGGCTAAATCCGTTCTGGCTGACATTATTACCCGAAGATGACACTATTGAGGCGGAGTGGATAAAATTTTTTGAGGATAATGACCACACGGCCTCAGTTCCAGCAGTGTGGGATACATTTAAATTACACGCGCGATCAGTGCTGACTGCCCACATCAATAGGCTCAAAGCTGACTCGGCTGCTGTCATTATGGAGGCTGAGGCAGATTTGAGCTCCAGGGAATGCACCTACGTAGATGACCCGTCTACGGCTAACGCTGACGCACTTAGACTACAGTCGAGAGTGGTTTCCCAGCTACACCAAGACAAGGCCCGACAGAAACTTTTTTTTACCAAACAAAAACATTTTGAATCTGGGGAGAGAGCTGGTAAGTTGCTAGCATATCTGGTGCACAGGGAAGACAGGCCCCCGGTTGTTATTTCTTTGCCGGGTCAGGGTGATACAATGATCACGGACCCTTCCGAGGTGACAGCTAGATTTCGAGACTTTTTTGCGGACTTATACACCACTACAGTCTCAGACGACACCGCTCCGATGGACAGCTTTTTGGCGCAGGTTTCTCTCCCCCAAGTTACGGAGGAACAGGTGCAGGCTCTGGAGGCTCCCCTGACCACCGATGAAATAGTGGGTGCTATTGCGGAATTTGCAAAATCCAAGTCACCGGGGTCAGATGGACTTCCCATTGAATTTTATTCCCGATACCAAGACGTGCTGGCGCCTAGGCTTCTCGCCCTCTACGGGAATCTTTTTGATACACTGACACTGCCTCCGTCCATGAGAGAGGCAACGATAGTTTTGATTCCCAAACCTGGGAAAGATCCGGGTTTCCCGGAATCATACCGCCCAATCTCCCTATTGCAGGTAGATATTAAGATTTTAGCTAAAATACTCGCTACTAGGTTGAACGGAGTGATCCTTAGCCTGATTCAGGCTGACCAGGCGGGCTTTATGCCGGGGCGGAATACGTCGTTCAATCTACGCAGGCTTTATATAAATCTACAGGCAACACATGAGGCGGTGGGTGAGCGTGTGGTAGTGGCACTTGACACAGCTAAGGCATTTGACTCAGTGGAATGGGAGTACTTGTGGAAGTGTCTAGCGGGATACGGCTTTGGCCCGAACTTTATCCGGTGGGTGAGGCTGCTGTATCACCGCCCAACAGCTAGGGTGGTGGCGAATGGGTGGTCTTCCCGGCCGTTTGGCCTTGGTAGGGGTACCAGACAGGGGTGCCCACTGTCCCCGCTACTTTATGCCTTGGCTGCTGAACCCTTAGCGGTATCGATTCGTACGGACCCCGCGATTAGGGGACTGACGATGGGTCGACTAACCGAAAAAATCAGTCAATACGCTGATGACACGTTGCTATACCTGGCGGACTCTGGCCCTTCCCTCGCAAAGGCCCTACACATGATAGAGTGGTTTGGTAGCTTTTCCGGTCTCCGTATAAACTGGGAAAAATCCCAAATTTTACCTATTGATAGTTTTCCACAGTCAGAATCTCAGGCCAGCCTGCCTCTTCAGCGAGTTGGCACTATTAAGTATCTGGGGGTATATGTCTCTAGGAATCCAGCAGATTACATTGCACTGAATGTAGAACCATTATTCTCCCTGGTGCGCACCAAGATTCAGGCCTGGTCTCGCCTCCCCCTTGGGGTTTGGGGGCGCGTTAATCTGATTAAAATGGTCCTATTACCTAAACTACTGTATGTGTTGTGGCATGCCCCGGTATATTTGCCACTGAAATATTTTAAATCCCTTGAAAGTCTCCTTAGGCCCTTTGTATGGGGGAATAATAGACACAAGCTTGCTTGGCAGGCTTTGAAAAGCCCGACTGACATGGGGGGCATGGCTCTTCCAGATCTAAATCATTACTATGTTGCCTCACAACTGTCTCAACTTTTTCATGTAGACAAGACTGATAAACAACGTTTTCTTACCCTTCTCTGCCCTACTTGGGCACAAATCGCAGATGATCCGATAGCTGCTATCTCGACGGGGGCGGGGAGCTCTGTTGGGGAGCCAGGTAAACACTCTATGCTTTTTCATTACAGAAGGATTTGGGATCTGGCATCCACTAAACTGAATGTTACATCACCAAATGACTATACCCCACTTTGGCATAACAAACAACTGCCGGAACTTCAAAAGATCCGGGGTGTTCAGTTATGGGTATCGAGGGGAATATTCTACCTGCATCACCTGATTCACCAAGGTACTATTAAAACGTTTCACGCGCTGCAGGAGGAATTTGATATTCCAAACACTATGCTATATCAATACCTACAGGTTCAGCATGCACTTGGAGCACAGTTTCCGCAGTCATTGCCTCGGCCTGCTCCCAATCCTATTGTCGCCATAGTGAAGGACACTGATCCCAAAAAGCTCATCTCATGCTTTTATGGTATGCTTACGGCCCCCGTCTCGGCGAGACTAGCGTATGCTTTGAAGTCCCGCTGGGAGGGCGATGTAGGTGAACTGACGGATGAGGAGTGGGAGGAGGCTCTGGAGACGTGCAAGTTGCTGTCCCCTAGGCTCCAAGACAGGCTTTCTCAGATTTACATAGTGCATAAAGCATACCTCACCCCCCTCAGGACCGCCAAATATAATACGAATCAATCTGTGCTCTGCCCGATGTGTACTCTAGAGACTGGGACGTTCTTCCATCTTATATGGTCTTGCCCCAAACTGCAGGAACTTTGGAAACAAGTAGTGTCATTTCTACATGATGTTATGGGCTCGCCCTTGGCTCTCGACCCCAAACCCTGTCTACTAGGGATATTTCCTGACGTATTAGATAAAATTACTAACACTTTCCTGCAGGAAACCTTGTTTTCTGTTCGAAAAGTGATAGCTAGACAGTGGATGAGGCCCCTTCCACCCCGGGTTGAGGACTGGAAACGGGAAGTTAATTTTACGCTCCCATACAAAAAATTCTTATATAAAAATAGGGGTTGCCCAGCAAAATATCATAGAATATGGGATAAATGGCTGCAGGAGGCTGCCACGTGTGATGAGGGAATTTGATGGAATATTACAGTAAATAATATGTCAATGTTAGGACTTTTCTGGGTAGTGATACATAATGGCTACTGTAATGGAGAAATGTTCTTATATATTGTTATGGTTGTGACGCAACACCTTTTGAATGTTCGGTGTACGCCACTGTGATTGTAATCTCTGCAATGATGTTCAATAAACATTACCTGTTTAAATATAAAAAAAAAATCCATGCAAATGTGTTGGAATGGATATTGCGGTGTGGGGAACGTCCCTTTCCGTGGTCTTATGCCTCCCTGAGCATTGTGTTTTGCACATATAATGCACTGAGAACAAAAAGTTTTTTTTAGTAGTTTGTGAAGCCATAGGCTGTACATAACTTTTTTTAACATCTCAGTCATTCCCCTGTTTGACACATGAGTTACTCCATGTGCCAATACTGCATCATAACTAAATAAGGATTTTGGCCATACCGGCTTTCTTTCAGGTGATATGTAGATGTTATCTATTATTGTGCAACCTTTTATTTTCCAATATTGTTTCTCCCCAGGGGATGCATTCTGTTGCATATCAGTAAGGACTTTATGATCTATCTCTATGATTTCCTGTTCTGTCATTATTGGATATGTTTCTTGTGCCGCTATTTTAGCTGCTTCATCTGCCCTTTTATTTCCTTCCGAGATGGGTTCTGTATCTTTTGGTAACTGTATTGCATCTAGGAGTTCTAGAATGAAGTCCGTGTGTGAAATTGGCTTACCACTGGAGGTGATCATCCCCCTGTTTTTCCATTGTTGTGCAAAAACATATACTGTTGAAAATGCATATTGACTGTCAGATATTCCTTTTGACAGTATACATCCTTGGCAGTGCTAGAAGTTCTACTACTTTTGCTGAATAATGTTTTGGTAATGGCCTAGCTTCTAAGATTTCATCCTGTGTCATTACTGCATATCAAGTTGCATTTGTGCCATCTGGATTTTTCTTACTGGAGCCATCAACAAAACGTGTCATGTCAGGGTTAGATAACGGTACATCTTTCAAATCCCTTTGTGGCAGTACCTTTTCAGCGATGGCAGCAGTACAGTCACGTTTATGACCATCAGTAGGAAGTGGTAGTAGCGTGGATAGGTTTAATGTAGTACATCTCTGTATTGTTAAGTGAGGTTGTGTCCAAAGTATTGTCATATAGGAAAGGTGTCATGCTGGGCTCAAATATATTTCTTGTTGTAAAAGGATAACAGACACTACATGTGGTACTTTGAGTGTCAGCAGGTGATATAGCACTATAGATGCTCAGGCCTGTACACAAGGTGGAAGTGCTCTAGTTACACTGTCTAGTTTTGTAGAATAGTAAGCAATTGGCCTCTGACACCCGCCATGTGACTGTGTAAGTACTGATGTCATGTGATCTTCCCTTGAGTCTACTGTTTGTTCTAAAGGTTTGTCATTGTTTAGTAAGGCTAGTACTGATGAGCTAGAAAGGACTTGTTTTAGGTCAGTAAAGGCTGTCTCTGTTTCCTCACTCCATTTTATAGCATCCTGTGGGGCCATGGGGTTCCTGTGCATGGCATGGACCAACAGTGCAGTCAGTATTGAAAACCCGGGGATCCAAGCCCTACAAAAATTTGTCATGCCCAAAAAAGACATCATTTGTTTCTGGCTTTGGCACCTGGAGGAGGGCTCAATTTTTCTCCTCATCTAGATGTCGACCTTCTTTTGAGATATTATACCCTAAGTATTTGTCCTGCTGTTGCCACAACTGCAGTTTAGTTTTATTTACCTTATGCTCTTAGTAATGGAGGAAATACAACAGAGGGGAAGGACCATTATAAGGAGGTGGTCTCTGGGGGTATCAAATGACATCATCCTCTTTGTCCACTAGGGGCAATTGGGCTTGGCATTTTTCTTTTGTTCTCCTTCCTTCTAATGGTGCATTAGGAACACAACAGCAGCATAAGGCAGGAGACATTCTTTTACAGAAACTATTCCCCATGTCTCTGTTGTTTTTTTTTTGTTTGTTTTTTTTTCTTCGAGTTTAGAATACAAGACAGGTAATTCTACTATCGAACCCTGTCAAAATCTATATAAGACAGCAAACAAAGTCTAAACTCGAACATTTTAGTGGTTCAACATCAAAAAACACCTAAAGCATAAGGCACCACATCCCTGAGAATTGAAAAGAAAGGGAAATAGGGATTTGGGCGGTGCGTATAATGACTAAATAGTAAGCATTGTTCGATAGAATACAAAGTTAAATTACAATTATTTATTAAATTCAAAGTTAAAATTCATTAACAATAATTATTAATGAGATATAAAAACACAGGACAATACAATGCAGTGGTTATTCTTGTTAAACACACATAATCCCAACATGTTTCGCAGTGAGTTGCTTCTTCAGGGGATGTGTGAATTTTTCAGAAAAATCTAGATCAAAATGCAAGAAAATATAATAACAAAATAATTTACAACATTATATCACAGATCAAAAAGTACAGGCTTGACAAAACAAAAAACAAAAAAAAAAAAACCCACACACAGGAGTATCAGACCCACCTTGGACCACTACAATGATGATAATGTAGGGAGTTTGTCCACCTCAAAGGTCACCCACAGCCATGCTGGATCGCAGGGGGCTAAAAAACCGGCCAGAGATAACTGACTAAAAAAAGAGTATAGTAAGAAAAAAAGAAAAAAGGATGAATTGATGACAAGACTGAAGGGATTAAGTAGAAAGTAAGATCGGGTAAAAGGTTGCTAAAATAAGTCAACCTAAGGGGGTAAACAACCCTCCAATATAAAGGAAAGAAGAATTTGTTTTAAAATACAAAATTGTCAGTGGGTACTTACGTAGGTTGAAAATTAGTAGAGATATAGGCGAATCGTAGATATTGGTACTCAAAAGGACAATTTATCGAAAAAGTACCAGCTGGACAAAAAATAATTAAAAAAAGAGACGAATTGTAATGATAAAAATGCTAGAGCAGAATAAAAACGAGGAAAAAAAGAGGAAAAGGGAAATTATATTTAGATGAAATGAGTGAAATAAAAAATGAATAAATAAAGTAGAATGTACAAAAGGTTATAAAAAAAAACAAAAAAAAAAAAAAAGCCCTCAAAAAATGACATGGAGGGAAAAAATTTAAATAGTGATAATATAAGTGGGTGGTAAGGGCACCAAAATGGTGTCTGAAAAGCCTGAAATAGATAAGGCAGCATAGGACAAGTGAGTTAGAAAGATCCTGTAGGGGAGTAATAACCGTGCAAGTGTGCAGGAGATAAGGAACAATATGAACTAAATGCCAAGTAAATACAAATTTTAAACTGAGATAGTATAAATTAAATATAGAAAAACACACTCACTAATAAATGGTACATCATGGCTGCAGATAGCAAGGAGTGACGGCGAAATGCCGGTTTTTTATATGCCCCGCCATCAAGCCGACGTCTTACGTCGCCGGCCTGATGCGGACAAAAGAGCGCTATTGCGCATGCTCGCCAGTGGGACAAGGCTTGCCAAGCCTACAATCCCCATAGTGCCCTGCACCGGAGGGCGGGAGGAGGGGGAGACAGACGATACCCACGTCACAGCCCTCACAAGGGGGCAGTGACGTGCAGGACCGCAGCCATCCAACCGATCGCCCACTGAGGTGCAAAGGAACAAGGGGATGAGTGATGGAGACACAGGAGGGGAGGGGCGGCCTGAATATGGCCGATCCCTCTGAACCATCCAAAGGGGAGAATCGCAGAGCTGAAAGGGGGCAGCGGCACATAAAGCACCTATGCCCCCGGGCGTCCGTGCGAGCAGCAATGATGGAAAACCCGAGAGGTGGACAGACGCGATGGGCCTAAAAAAGAAAAAAGAAAAAATCACAAAACAAAGCAGGGGCCCCCCCAGATTAGAGGGAGTCGCCATCGTAATTGTTCTCAAGGCTGCACATCATAATATTACATACAATTATTATATCATATTAATTAACAATAAATAATAAATTAATAAAGAAACACATATATAATTTACTAAGAAAATTAAAAACAAAAACAAAAAACAAAACAAAAACAAACAAAAAATAAAATAAAAAAATAATTCTTCCCCTCCATACGGCAGTCATTAAAGCTAGAGGACCAGGAGTGAGAGTTCACAAAAAAGATTTAAAACTTAAACTTTCATTGAGGCCGGGAGGTACTGTAGCCCTGAGATTGAAAATCCATTCAGCTTCATGCTGGAGCAGAATATTATCTACACTGCCCCCTCTTGAATCCAAAGGGATGTGTTCTAATGCAGAGAAAGTAATAAATCTGGGATTAAAGGAATGGAAAAGACCAACATGACGGCTGATGGCCGTTTCCATTTTCTTTTTAATGATAGGTTTCATATGATCTTTAATTCTGATGCAACTTCAGGAAAATCTTTGATGTATTTCTTAGTGGTGGGGTCCGCCAATAAAAGTGGCCAGAATTTATGTAAAATGTTCTTGAATTTCTGATGCTGATTGGAATAGCGGGTAATAATTCTAACTAATTCATTAGTATTTGAGCATAGGGTGGAAAAAATGAGAGACAATCTAGTTTTGGGTTTAACACGATTATAAGCTTGTTTCAAGCATTTACGGCTGTAGCCTCTTGTTCTCAATCTCTGATACAGATCATCAGCTGCTGATTGGAAATCAGAATTTTTACTGCAATTTCGCTTTAAGCGTAAATATTGACTATAGGGAATACTGTTGACCAAAGAGGTTGGATGGAAGCTAGTAGTGTGTAGAACCGTATTTCCAGCAGAAGGTTTTCCAAATAGAAAAGAACTAAGTCTCCCTTCACAATCTAAGGAGATAGTTAAATCCCAAAAATTTACTTTAGATTGACTGTATTGCATAGTGAATTTTAGGTTAAAGTTGTTGCTAGAAATAGATTCAAAAAAATTATTTAGTTGTACTTCCGTACCTGACCAGAAAAAGAGAACATCATCGATATAGCGAAACCAAGAGACGATTTTGTCCAAAAATGGCAACAAATCGTCTCTCGAAAAGGTGTCTTTTTCCCACCCCCCCAGGTACAGGTTGGCATACGATGGGGCACATTTGGTCCCCGTCGCAACCCCCTGCACCTGGAGGTAGTGGGTAGAGTCAAAAATGAAGACATTATGTTTCTAAATATATTCAAGATCTACAACAAAAGCACTGTATTGAGAGAAAGATGATCCTCTTTTAGAGAGGAACCTACGTACAACCTCAACTCCCTTATCGTGGGGAATTGTGTTGTACAAACTTTCAATATCCAAAGCCACCAACCATGAATTAGAGGGAAGAGACATTCTTTTGATCATTCTCAACAGGTCGATTGTGTCTTTCACATAGGATGAAAGGGAAATAACATGTGGACTTAAATAACTATCAACTAATGCACTTGATAATTAGGTTCTTGTTGTTTTGTAAAGATTTGATGGCTGCTTTATGTTCTAAAGAAAGATTAGTTGATGGAGGTGATTCAAAGGACAACTTTTCAATCTCCATGGATGTTTGTTGGACAAAGGCCCAAATGTTTGGGTTTGTGTTAAGCAAGGGAAATGCTCTAGATTTGCATTTAAAAGATTGAGGGGGAGGGGGGGAAGAAACACCAGGGATTGACAGGCCCGGAGCCAAGATTGCTTCAGAGTCGTCATCACTGGTGTTGCCCTCCTCCCATAATTCCATCAAATTGTTGATGGCATGGTGTTCAACAATATTTTCATGTAGTTGGACATGGTCCACTGAATTTGGGCATGCAGTAACAGGTTTATCAAATATAACAGGGTACAACAATCTACGAGCAAAGAGAAGTAAATCCTTGATGAATTGGAATTTGGTGGTATTAGAGTCGGGACAAAAGGTTAATCCCAACCTCAAGACCTCCAATTCTGATTTAGAGGACTATGGGACGATAAATTAATTATCGACAGGTCATTTGTCAAAGAATCGATATTATTCTGTACAGGAAGGTAATTTAGATCGCAGGTGGGGCTGAGTCTTTCCCTAAAAAAATGGGTGCTAATTTCAAATCTGCAGGTAGGGGGGTACCTAAGGGAGAAATAATGACATCAGCAGTCCTTACCAATGGATTGGCAGATTGTGAAGAAATTAGAGGATATTGCTTGGGCCGAAGAGGCCGTGCCTTGATCTATTGTGGATTGTGTCCCTGGAGAACCCGAGGAAAGATAGTGAGAAGGGTGAAACATAGCAAGTGTGCGCGCAGGCGCAGGTTTAGACGAGAAGGGTGGTGCTCGACGAGAGAGTGGGGTGCCCAATTGATTCCAAAGAGACTCAGTGGAAACATGTTCAGAGTTTCCTTTTCGTTTTTTCGGTACTCTATCTTCAGAAAGGTCACGATACGTGAGTTCGAGGATCTAGTGAATTTGGATTTAGAGTCGCGAGTCCATTTGTAAGCACTCTCACTCTCTTTCCTCGGGTTCTCGAGGGACACAATCCACGATAGATCAAGGCACGGCCTCTTCGGCCCAAGCAATATCCTCTGTAATTTCTTCACAATCTGCCAATCCATTGGTAAGGACTGCTGACCCCCCTACCTTCAGATTTGAAATTCGCACCCATTTTTTTAGGGAAAGACTCAGCCCCCACCTGCGATCTAAATGACCTTCCTGTACAGAATAATATTGATTCTTTGACAAATGAGCTGTCGATAATTAATTTATCGTCCCATAGTCTATCTAAATCAGAATTGGAGGTCTTGAGGATGAGATTAACCTTTTGTCCCGACTCTAATACTAGCAAATTCCAATTCATCAAGGATTTACATCTCTTTGCTCGTAGATTGTTGTACCGAGTTATATTTGATAAACCTGTTACTGCATGCCCAAATTCAGTGGACCATGTCCAACTACATGAAAATATTGTTGAACACCATGCCATCAACAATTTGATGGAATTATGGGAGGAGGGCAACACCAGTGATGACGACTCTGAAGCAATCTTGGCTCCGGGCCTGTCAATCCCTGGTGTTTCCCCCCCCCCCCCCTCAATCTTTTAAATGCAAATCTAGAGCATTTCCCTTGCTTAACACAAACCCAAACATTTGGGCCTTTGTCCAACAAACATCCATGGAGATTGAAAAGTTGTCCTTTGAATCACCTCCATCAACTAATCTTTCTTTAGAACATAAAGCAGCCATCAAATCTTTACAAAACAACAAGAACCTAATTATCAAGCCTGCCGACAAGGGCGGAAATTTGGTGATTATGGAAATTGCACAATATACCTCCATGTGTTTAAATATACTGTCTAACAGAAACTGGTACCGTCCTATTTCCAAAACTGTTATCCAAAACTATTGTAATATCTATCTTAACATTATTTTCAAGGCGTATCAACAAGGGGTCATTGACCTCAACACATGGAAATTTTTAAACACTAAGGACCCCAAGATCCCCACTTTTTATGCATTGCCTAAAATCCATAAATCACAAACTAACCCTCCAGGACGCCCTATCATTTCTGGTTGCTCTAGTCTAACCGAAAATGCAAGTGCATTAGTTGATAGTTATTTAAGTCCACATGTTATTTCCCTTTCATCCTATGTGAAAGACACAATCGACCTGTTGAGAATGATCTAAGGAATGTCTCTTCCCTCTAATTCATGGCTGGTGGCTTTGGATATTGAAAGTTTGTACAACACAATTCCCCACGATAAGGGAGTTGAGGTTGTGCGTAGGTTCCTCTCTGAAAGAGGATCATCTTTCTCTCAATACAGTGCTTTTGTTGTATATCTTGAATATATTTTGAAACATAATGTCTTCATTTTTGACTCTACCCACTACCTCCAGGTGCAGGGGGTTGCGATGGGGACCAAATGTGCCCCATCATATGCCAACCTGTACCTGGGGGGTGGGAAAAAGACACCTTTTCGAGAGACGATTTGTTGCCATTTTTGGACAAAATCGTCTCTTGGTTTCGCTATATCGATGATGTTCTCTTTTTCTGGTCAGGTACGGAAGTACAACTAAATAATTTTTTTGAATCTATTTCTAGCAACAACTTTAACCTAAAATTCACTATGCAATACAGTCAATCTAAAGTAAATTTTTGGGATTTAACTATCTCCTTAGATTGTGAAGGGAGACTTAGTTCTTTTCTATTTGGAAAACCTTCTGCTGAAAATACGGTTCTACACGCTACTAGCATCCATCCAACCTCTTTGGTCAACAGTATTCCCTATAGTCAATATTTACGCTTAAAGCGAAATTGCAGTAAAAATTCTGATTTCCAATCAGCAGCTGATGATCTGTCTCAGAGATTGAGAACAAGAGGCTACAGCCGTAAATGCTTGAAACGAGCTTATAATCGTGTTAAACCCAAAACTAGATTGTCTCTCATTTTTTCCACCCGACGCTCAAATACTAATGAATCAGTTAGAATTATTACCCGCTATTCCAATCAGCATCAGAAATTCAAGAACATTTTACATAAATTCTGGCCACTTTTATTGGCGGATCCCACCACTAAGAAATACATCAAAGATTTTCCTGAAGTTACCTTTAAAAGGGTCCCTTCCCTTAAAGATAAACTGGTACACAGTCATTTTGAACAAACAGACTTGAATATCAGAATGGTTACCAACGACACTTTTCCATGTGGAAATTGTGATGTCTGTTGTTATGTCAATTCCCATACAAAATTTAAACTGCCTAATGGCAGATGGCGTTCTATTAGACATCGAGTTATATGCCAAACACGGGGCGTAATTTATCTTGCCCGCTGCCTCTGTGGAGGATTTTATGTAGGCAAAACAAAGCGACAATTTTGCATCAGAATTAAAGATCATATGAAACCTATCATTAAAAAGAAAATGGAAACGGCCATCAGCCGTCATGTTGGTCTTTTCCATTCCTTTAATCCCAGATTTATTACTTTCTCTGCATTAGAACATATCCCTTTGGATTCAAGAGGGGGCAGTGTAGATAATATTCTGCTCCAGCATGAAGCTGAATGGATTTTCAATCTCAGGGCTACAGTACCTCCTGGCCTCAATGAAAGTTTAAGTTTTAAATCTTTTTTGTGAACTCTCACCCCTGGTCCTCTAGCTTTAATGACTGCCGTATGGAGGGGAGGAATTATTTTATTTTTAATTTTTTTTGTTTGTTTTTGTTTTTGTTTTGCTTTTTGTTTTTAATTTTTCTTAGTAAATTATATATGTGTTTCTTTATTAATTTATTGTTAATTAATATGATATAATAATTATATGTAATATTATGATGTGCAGCCTTGAGAACAATTATGATGGCGACTCCCTCTAATCTGTGGGAGCCTCTGCTTTGTTTTGTGATTTTTCCTTTTTTCTTTTTTAGGCCCATCGCGTCTGTCCACCTCTTGGGTTTTCCATCATTGCTGCTCGCACGGACGCCCAGGGGCATAGGTGCTTTATGTGCCGCTGCCCCTTTCAGCTCTGCGATTCTCCCCTTTGGATGGTTCGGAGGGATCGGCCATATTCAGGCCGCCCCTCCCCTCCTGTGTCTCCATCACTCATCCCCTTGTTCCTTTGCACCTCAGCGGGTGATCGGTTGGATGGCTGCGGTCCTGCGCGTCACCGCCCCCTTGTGAGGGCTGTGACGTGGGTATTGCCCACCTCTTAGGAACTAGCTTCTATTTTTGCTCGGGAGATCTTTCGCTTACATGGGCTACTCAAGGTGATTGTCTTGGACAGGGGCAGTCAGTTTGTCTCCCGGTTCAAGCGAGCCTTTTGTGCACAGTTGGGAATCCAGCTTGCGTTCTCTTCTGTGTATCAACCGCAGTCTAATGGGGGCCGCAGAATGAGCCAATCAGTCCTTGGAGCAATGCCTACGTTGCTATATTTCTGACCATCATAACAACTGGTCTGACCTATTACCTTGGGCAGAGTTTGCTCACAACAGTGCCTTGAATTCTGCCTCCCGATTGTCTCCATTTATGGCGAATTATGGTTTCCAACCTTCCATGTTGCCTGACTCGTTTGTTCCGCAGAGTATTCCTGCATTAGAGGAGCATCTCCGTGGTCTTCGTTCCACTTGGGTACAAGTCCAGGAGGCTTTGCATCATGCTAATGATAGGTACAGACTCCCTGCTGACCGCAGACACCTGCCTGTGCCTTCCCACCAGGTTGGGGACAGGGTCTGGCTGTCATCTCGCAACCTCCGGCTTCGTGTTCTCTCACTGAAGTTTGCACTTCGGTTTATTGGCCCTTTCAGAATCCTTCTCAGGATTAACCCAGTGGCTTACGCGTTGGACCTTCCTCCTAGTATGCACATCTCAAATGTGTTTCATGTCTCCTTATTGAAACCGTTGGTCTGTAACTGATTTACCACCTCGGTGCCACGTCCTCACAATATTCAGGTTGAGAACCATGAGGAGTATGAGGTAAAATCCATTGTTGACTCCCGTAGGTTTCGTGGGCGCATACAGTACCTGGTGCATTGGAAGGGGTACGGTCCGGAGGAATGCTCCTGGGTTTCATCCTCTGACGTACATGCCCCTGTCCTCTTCCGCGAGTTCCATAGACGGTTTGCCCTCAAGCCCGGTGGCCCTCCGAGGGAGAGGGGTCATTGAGGAGGGGGTACTTTCAGGGCTGGCTTAGCCCTTCCTTCTCTGGGCTGGCCGCTCAGCTGTCGGCTAATTGCCAGCTCTCTTCTCTCTCCACAGTTACCAGCTGTTCCTGATGATGCTTGTCTGACCTGCCTACTTAAAGCCTTCCAGCTCACTTCACCTCTGCCTTCGCTTTGGTCACATCACTAGAAACCATCTCCTGCGGTTTGTTCAAACACTGGCTTGCTGAAATCCCTTCTGGCTCCTTATCCTGCTTGCTGTTGCTCTACTTGGATTCCTAACTTCTGGCCTGGCTGATTACCCGATCTGGTTACTGGACTCTGGCTATGCTTGACTACGCTTTTTCTATTTACCTTATTATTTTTATTTATAAACAAGTGTGATTTCATTGTACTTCTGTGTCAGCCTGATTCATGGTTTCTGACAGTGACCAATTCTCGCACATGCCTTTGCTTCGTGAGATCCGGGAGAATAATTCTGATGATTTCAGGAATTATCTCTGGATGATGAACCCTGTTTTTCACCGTCTGCTGTCTTCGCTGTCCCGTTATATCAGCAGGCAGGATACCTGCATGCGACAAGCCATCACTCCGGAGCAGAGGCTCATTGCCACATTGCGCTACTTGGAGACAGGGAGAAGTCTTCAGGACCTCAAATTCTCCACAGGCATCTCCCCCAGGCTCTCATTATTCCAGAGACCTGTTCTGCCATCATATAGGTCCTGCAGAAGGACTATATTAAGGTAAGTTTTATCCTTTAACATCACATTCTATGTATTTAATCTTTGCTAATGTATTGTATTTCTTTCCTCATTCCCTAATTACCATGATTGCAATATGCTGTAATTGATATGCTGTGCCCCTTTGTCCTCATGCATGCTGGAAGCTTTTAAAGTTCCTTTTTGTCCTTCACTAACCTCCCCAGGATGCTCTTCTGGGCCCATAAACCTATAGCCAATCACTTAGCAATGTATTTTGTCAGCTCCATAGTATTGATTTCCCCTAAACACCCCCCTAAAATGTGTACAAATGTTATGTGTGCTTAAATTCATGCAGAGTGCCAGAGGTTTTGTTTGGTGGGCCAAACTCATTAGGAACCCCCCTCCCCCCAGCTGCTAGGTCAGCTGATAGCAATCCTCTATCTGCTTACTTTGCCAAACCCAATACACACTATGCCTACCTCTTTTGTGGTCAGATTTATGGATGAATTCACCAAAGCATGTAGTGCAAGGGTCTAACTCAATACTTTCAAATGCTACTGTTTTAAGGTTTTTTTTCTTCTATTATTACCTTGATAGGTAATAGCAGAATGTAAAAATGTGCTTCCATTTGTTCATTATTTGATTTTTTTTGTATTATGACACTTCTTACCTGTCCAATGTGCTGCCAATAGTGTAAGTAAGGAGGGTCTGGCCAAAGTATAACACATTATTTATGCATTCAGCTCTCAATGAAGTGGAGACGATTATCTGTCCAAAACACCCCCCCCCCCATAATTTTTTGCAATGGGCTATCAGATGGGGGGGGGGGGGGGTGAGGAATCTGATAAGGGGACATTATACTTTTGGCTTTAAGTACTCATTTACAAAAATGTTATACTGATCTTGGCCAAAATTGTTTGTGTCTAATCTGCTTGCAATGTTGATGTGCAAAATGACACATTTTCTTTTCTTGTTTGACTCCACAGTTTCCTTCAACGCCACAGGAATGGCAGACTGTGGCCTCCCACTTTGCCACCAGTTGGGACTTTCCCAATTGTGGAGGTGCAATTGATATGAAACACGTCCGCATTGTCCCACCCCCCACCCAACTCGGGGTCCTACTATTATAATTACAAGGGGTATAATAGTATCGTGATGTTGGCGGTGGTGTCAGCGACATATGACTTCCTGTATGTGGATGTGGGAAAAAATGTCGGATGGCGGAGTGTTCGCGCAGACAGAGTTCTACTGGTGTCTCCATTCTGGGCTTGAAACCTCCAGAGGAGAATGTGGAAGGACTCCCCTTTGTTTTCGCCGGACCAGAGGATCTTTAATTTCCGGCTGGCCAGAGCCAGAAGAGTAGAAGAGAACACTTTTGGGATAATGACCAGCCAGTTCCGCCTATTTTTGATTCCAATCCACATGGCGGAATATAAACTCAATCATATTGTGCTTTCGTGCTGCATTCTGCACAATTTTTTGAAGAAACACTCACCAAACTATGTGGCCTCAGTTGGGCCTGATGCAGACTTGCCTGAACATGCCAACCTGACGGCCCTTGAAGCTGGCTGTCCTGGCTTGCCCCCTCAAAGCGCCCTGCAAGGTCAGAACAAGATATATGGAGTACTTTGTGGGTAGGGGGGCCATTGATATGCCAGACAATGTCTGAGAGGCATTTTTTAATTTTTTTTTCTTTCAAACTCCAATTATCTTTGTTTTCATTCACTACTTGGTTTTAGGTGTCCTAGGTGTCCTAGTGCAAACCCAATTTCTGTGCGAGATAAGGTGACAGTCTCTTCTTCAGATAATATTATTATGTTGAGGGCTTGCTACACACACCTTTTTTTTGTTGTTAATGTATGTATTGCATTACTGACAAAAATATTGCTAATTTTCAGCACCATGGCAGAAATGTGAGGGGTCATGAAAATGGCGTGATTGGGGAAATGTAAAGCACTGTGGGTGTTATTTACTAAAGAAAAATACACTATGCACTACAAGTGACCTGCAAAAGTGCACCTGAAACTGCACTTGGAGTGCAAAGTGGATTTGCTTTAGTAAATAACACCCATTGTCACAGAAAACAACAACTTTACTACAAATACTGCTTTTGTGCATTGAAAAAGGAAGCCACACATTGTTCATAATTAAACTTTTTACTCAAAGCACATTCACGTGCATTCATGTGCATTTAGAAAAGGGTTTTTACAACAAACCAATATATTTGGTGTATATAAAACATTATTTTTGGTAACATTTATATAACTTGGCGTTTTTGTGTAAACAGGCATGTATCAAAGTTCAACTTTGAAAAGTGAAGACAATACCACACATGAGTATGTACAAACTGTGTTGATACTGCCTTCATCCCATGGGGTGTCACCCCTGTAAAAGACAAATTTGGAAGATGCACACAAATTGTGAATCCAACTGTGCATTTTCCTCCATCCCATGCCTAATGTCAACATGTGCTATTTCCCATCATGGGGGATCAATGTGCGTGTTTTGGGGGTGCAACCCCTTCATCTCAGCCAATGTAGTGGCAAGGTAGGGGTTGCACCCACAAAACGCAAACATTGATATGCCATGATTGGAGATAGCACATGTTGACACACTATGTGCATCTTCCAAATGTGGCTTTTCTAAAAATATAAAAGTGTTTTTGAAAAAATGAAAATGGATGCTAGCTAGTTTTGGGTGTTTCAGATTCTCCCTAAAACATCAATGATGTTCTTAATTTTTTGTTGAAAATCATTGATGTTTTTCTTGAGATTATCTAAATTGCGATTGCACCCCATTATCTCCCCAATGATGATCTGGGCACTTTCACTGGTAAAATTTTATCCTTCTTGCACAACATCCACATCACCTAAAAATAAACCAAAAGAAAACACAGTTTATTATAAATATGCAGGCATACATTGATTAGCTTACCTGAAGCTGTGGTCTCAGACACTCACCCGTTGTGGTGCCAATTTCGCCAATCTCTACAATTTCTCCTTCCTCCTCCTCCTCTGCTTCTGGTGTTGCTATTTCCCCTTCTTTGGGAGGTGTGGGGTCCCTGGTCTCCCCAGACGTCCCAAGTGTTCTCTCCCCTATGAGAATGTAAAAAAGGAATACTTAGCACACAGATATTTGAGGGCAGAAATAGGAATATGAAACATTGCTTGGAAGTGTCGTGTTGTGTTTTTTGGCAGAGTTCAAAGCTGAAAACATTATTTTTGACACTTTCTTTCTAAAGCTGGAATAGTTAACCGGTTTTGTGAACAAATGTATTCAAGTGCAACTTGCCAAAACATCGTCTTTAGAGTGGGCTAACGAACAATGTTTATTACGAAGGATTGAACCCAAAAACATGAAAGTGGCCATCTTAACCACTTCAGGACCGCCGTATTGCCAATGTACGTCAACACAATGGCACAGGCAGGCACAATCACGTAAATGTACGTGAATGCCTTCTAGCGGGTGGGGGGTCCGATCGGACCCCCTCCCGCTAGATACGGCGGTCCCTTTCGGTGCCGGAGCGATCGGCGATGAGGGGATGGCCGTTGGTTTCCGCCCATCCCCTCTCGATCGCTCCTGGCCAGTGATGAACTTCCTCCCCTGTGAAAATGTAAACACAGGAGGAGGAAGTGATGTCACACTCCTCGTGGCGGTCTTTTTGAACCGGACAGCGAGGAGTGAAGACGTCCAAGTAAGTGCACCAACAGTCCACTGACACATAGGTACACACAGGCACACATTTCACCCCAGTCACCCCCCGATCACCCCCCCGATCGGCCCCCCGCCCCCCCCCCCCCAGTCACAGTGTCACTAATGCAGTGTTCATTTATTTATTGATCGCTACATTTAGTGTCAGTTGTGACTGTAAAAAGTGTCAGGGCAGCTAGTGTTAGGCCCCTTTAGGTCCAGGGTAGCCCCCTACCCCCCCTAATAAAGGTTTAACCCCTTGATTGCCCTCCCAGTTAACCCTTTCACCCTCTTTTACCAGTGTCACTAAGCGATCGTTTTTCTGATCGCTGCAATAGTGTCACTGGTCCCGCTAGGAAGCTAGTTTTTTTTTTAGGTTCAACGCCAGGTTTTTATACCGTTAGGTACCCCGATATATAACCTAATAAAGGTTTTAACCCTTTGATTGCCCCTAGAGTTAACCCTTTCACCAGCGATCGCTGCATAAGTGTCACTGGTGACGCTGGTTAGCCAGTTAGTTATTTAGTTATTTAGGTTCCCCGTCAGCTTTTTATAAAGCTTCAGGTACCCCCATATAAATACCCAATAAAGGTTTTAACCCCTGATTGCCCTTAGTTAACCCTTTCACCAGTGATCACCGTATAAGTGTTACGGGTGACGCTGGTTAGGTAGTTCGCTTTTTATAGCATCAGGGCACCCGCCATTTATTACCTAATAAAGGTTTAACCCCCTGATCACCCGGCGGGTGATATAAATTTGGTTTTAGGGTCAGAAAGGGTCTGCGTCGCCCCAGGCAGTGCTAGGTTAGTGCCAGCACCGCTAACACACACGCGCAAAGCATACACCTCCCTTAGTGGTATAGTATCCGAACAGATCAATATCTGATCTGATCAGATCTATACTAGCGTGCCCAGCAATTTAGGGTTCTAAAAAAATGCATTGTTAGCGGGATCAGCCCAGATACCTGCTAGCACCTGCGTTTTGCCCCTCTGCCCAGCCCAGCCCAGCCCACCCAAGTGCAGTATCGATCGATCACTGTCACTTACAAAACACAACACACATAACTGCAGCGTTCGCAGAGTCAGGCCTGATCCCTGCGATCGCTAACAGTTTTTTTTGGTAGCGTTTTATACAGTCGCTGACAGGCTAGGTGCTTTTTTACCTGTGAGTCTCACTACTGTACCCCTAAATTTAGAGCCCAAAATGGCAAAGCGAAGGTACACTAGTGAAGAGGCCTACACGTTTCTGAGCATGACAGATAGTGAAGAGGAAGACACTGATCTGTCAGATTCAGGCTCAGAATACGAACCTGTAGAGGACAGCGCCTCCATGTCAGATAGCTCTGACAACGAAGAAGAGGTCCCTGCTATTGTCAGGCGTACCCGACCCCGATTTTCTGATGTTGTTGAGGTGCAGGAACCGCAAGTCCCTCGTATGGAGTATAGAGCCAGTACTAGCACCGCTCATCCTTTTGGTGAACTGGCAAGCACCAGCGGCCTAGTACACCCTGGACGTACATCCAGCACTGCAGTATCACGTGGTGACGTGGCGAGTCCCATAAGTGCAGTTCAAGCTGGCGAGGTGGCAAGCACAAGTAGTGTCCCGCTGCCACCAAGAAGAAGACAAAGACAGGCCCGTCGTACCCATAGTGCCCTTCCTGCAGAATTCGCCTATCCCAATTGGGTGCCCACCACTTCTGCAGAATCCGTACTTCCCCCATTCACTGCCCAACCCGGTATTCAGGTGGATACAGATGATTTTACGCCACTCGATTTTTATTCTCTGTATCTCACGGAAGATCTCTATAGATCTATTGTGGACCAAACCAATTTATATGCTGGTCAACGCATCGCCGCTAATCCCCAGTTGCCGTCTCTTGCCAGAGATTGGAAACCAGTTACGGTTTCCGAATTTAAGACGTTTTTGGGCCTTTCCCTCAACATGGGCACACATAAATTTATGCGGATGCGGGCTTATTGGTCCACGCATCCGGCTGACCACATGCCCGTGTTCTCTAACTCCATGTCCAGGAAACGATACGAGCAGATCTTGCGGTTCTTGCACTTCAGTGACAATGAACTTTGTCGTCCACGTGGAGACCCTGAATACGATCGGCTCTACAAAATTCGGCCCCTCATAAACCACTTCAACCAACGTTTTGCAGACTTGTTTACTCCCCAAAAAGTTGTCTGCGTTGATGAGTCCCTGGTTAAGTTTACTGGTCGCTTGTCATTCAAACAGTACATTCCCAACAAGCGTACCAGATACGGGGTCAAGCTCTATAAGTGCTGTGACAGGGCCACAGGCTATGCATGGAGCTTTATGGTTTATGAGGGTAAAGATAGTTACGTAGAGCCGGAGAACTGCCCTGATTACATAGGAAGCGCTGGCAAGATAGTGTGGAAATTGGTGTCACCCTTATTCGGAAAGGGGTACCACTTGTACGTGGACAACTATTACACCAGCGTGCCACTGTTTAGTCATTTATTTGATAATCAGATTGGAGCATGTGGCACCGTGCGACCTAATCGCCGGGGCTTTCCCCAGCGGCTTGTAGATTCCCGTCTTAGGCTGGGGGAGAGAGCCTGCTATCGGTGTAATAATTTGCTCGCTATGAAGTGGAGGCATAATAAGAATGTTTTCGTTCTTACCTCCCTTCATGCAGACACGACGGTCCAAATTTCTACGGTGACTGGTATTGTGGAGAAACCCCTCTGTGTCCACGAATATAACAAAAATATGGGAGGGGTGGACCTCAATGACCAGATGTTGGCGCCGTATCTAACTTCCCGTAAGACCAGACGCTGGTACAAAAAAGTGTCTGCTTACTTATTTCAATTGGCTTTGCTGAATGCTTTTGTGCTATACAAAACTTCAGGCGGAACATTAAAGCGGGAGTCCACCGGGACTCCGCGTTTTTTTTTTTTTTTTTAAAAGCCAGCAGCTACAAATACTGCAGCTGCTGACTTTTAAATAGTGACACTTACCTGTCCAGCGCGCCCGCGATGTCGGCACCCGAAGCCGATCGCTCGCTCGGCTGCCGGGTCCCGCCGCCATCTTGGGTATGGGAATCAGGAAATGGAGCCTTTCGGCTTCATTTCCCGGTTCCCTACTGCGCATGCGCGAGCCGCGCGGCGCAATCCGGACGGTCCCCGCTGCCTCTGGGAGCTGTGTGTTTCCCAGCAGGCAGCGGGGCACTTGCTGAAGGGGGCGGGCGCTTGCGGAACGGGGGCGTAACCTACGCTCGTTCCGCAGAGAGCTAGCCCGGAAGTGGGTGCAGTTACCTGGATTATCCAGGTAACTGCACCCCCCTCCCCCCTGAAAGGTGCCGATTGTGGCGCCGGAGGGGGGGGGGATTCCGATGAGCGGAGGTCCATTTTAGGGTGGACCTCCGCTTTAACCTTTCTTTTCTTCCAAAGAGAGGTTGTCACAGAGCTTCTGTTTCCAGACGGTTCTGTACCTCACCATTCCCAACCAAATGCAGTAAGCCGGCTGCATGAGAGGCATTATTCTTATGTCCTCCCGAGTACCCCTACCCAACGAGCCCCCCAAAAAAGATGTCGTGTCTGTAGCAAGCGCGGATATAGGCGTGACACCCGTTCTTATTGTCCACGCTGTCCTGGCAATCCTGGTCTTTGTCAGGGTGAGTGTTTTGAACGCTACCATGAACTAGTGAAGTATTAGCGTAGGGTACAGCATTTCACAGGCTAGGCACACTTACACAGGGTCTCCCAAGATGCCATCGCATTTTGAGAGACCCGAACCGTTACAGTTACAGTTTACAGTTCAAAAAAAAGTGTATAAAAAAAAAAAAAAAAAAAAAAAGTAAAATAAAAAAACCAAAAAAAATATAAAATATAAAAACCAAAAATAGTTGTCGTTTTATTGTTCTCTCTCTCTCTCTCTCTCTCTCTCTCTCTCTCTTCTCTCAAATTTTTTATACTTTACTGTTTACTGTGTTATTGTTAACCATTTTTCATGTTTTCAGGTACGCCATTCAGCTGCAGCGTGGATTTATTTATCTTGACAGCAACAGCGTTTGCTCCCACGATACATAAAGCCGCGACTCCAGTGCTGTAGGAGGTGATTTCACCACCACAGTTAAAAAAGAGCATATATGCCGAAGCATGGGGGCATAAGGGGTGGAGGAGCGATTTTGCTCCTAATGCCGCGTACATACGGTCAAAATTCCGACGGAGGGCTTGCCCGTGGAAAAGTTTGAACGTATGTACGCAGCATAACTTTTTTGCGGGAGGATGCCCCCATGCTTCGGCATATATATATTTTAGGCACAGGTTGTGTTAAAAAATGTTTTATTTTTTACTGTTTTTTTTGGCAATTGCTTTGCAGGTATGGTATGGTAAGGTTTTACTGGGATGTTACTTTGTTTTAACGTCAACCATAATTTGCTTAGCAGGTACGCCATTCAGCTGCAGCGCGAATTTATTTATCTTGACAGCAACAGCGTTTGCTCTCACGATACATAAAGCCGTGACTCCAGTGCTGTAGGCGGTGATTTCACCACCACAGTTAAAAAAGAGCATATATGCCGAAGCATGGGGGCATAAGGGGTGGAGGAGTGATTTTGCTCCTAATGCCGCGTACATACGGTCAAAATTCCGACGGAGGGCTTGCCCGTGGAAAAGTTTGAACGTATGTACGCAGCATAACTTTTTTGCGGGAGGATGCCCCCATGCTTCGGCATATATATATTTTAGGCACAGGTTGTGTTAAAAAATGTTTTATTTTTTACATTTTTTTTTGGCAATTGCTTTGCAGGTATGGTATGGTAAGGTTTTACTGGGATGTTACTTTGTTTTAACGTTAACCATAATTTGCTTAGCAGGTACGCCATTCAGCTGCAGCGCGGATTTATTTATCTTGACAGCAACAGCGTTTGCTCCCACGATACATAAAGCCGTGACTCCAGTGCTGTAGGCGGTGATTTCACCACCACAGTTAAAAAAGAGCATATATGCCGAAGCATGGGGGCATAAGGGGTGGAGGAGTGATTTTGCTCCTAATGCCGCGTACATACGGTCAAAATTCCGACAGGGGGCTTGCCCATGGAAAAGTTTGAACGTATGTACGCGGCATAACTTTTTTGCGGGAGGATGCCCCCATGCTTCGGCATATATAAATGGTGCATGTATGTCCATCATTAGAAGTGGGTGGATGAAGGGAGGTATCTAATGGTGGGCATACCCACCGATCAATCTCTTTTTTTTCGTTCAGACAACATGACTCTCAGTAAATAGCTTGGGGTGTCTACTTTCCAAAATGGGGTAATTTGGGGGGGTTTTGTGCTATTTTGGCATTTTATGGCCTTTGCACCCTTAGAAATCCTGAAGGTGGTGATTGGTTTTCGGGGTGCCGTACGCGACTAGACTCCCAAAAAGTCCCACACATGTGGTATCCCCATACTCGGGAGAAGTAGCTGAATATATTTTGGGGTGCAATTCCACATATAACCATGGCATGTGTGAGCAATATATCATTTAGTGACAACTTTTTGTACATTTTTTTTTTTTGTCATTATTCAATCCCTTAGGACAAAAAAAATAAATATTCAATGGGCTCAACATACCCATCAGCAGTTTCCTTGGGGTGTCTACTTTCCAAAATGGGGTCATTTGGGGGGGTTTTGTGCCATCTTGGCATTTTATGGCCGTCAAAACTGTGATAGGTAGTGATAGGTAGTGAGGAGTAAAATAAAAAAATTATGCCCTTAGAAATCCTGAAGGCGGTGCTTGGATTTCGGGGTCCCGTACACGACTAGGCTCCCAAAAAGTCCCACACATGTGGTATCCCTGTACTCAGGAGAAGCAGCAGAATGTATTTTGGGGTGTCATTTCACATATGCCCATAGCATGTGTGAGCAATATATCATTTAGTGACAACTTTGTGCAAAAAAAAAAAAGTTTGTAATATTCCCGCAACTTGTGGCAAAATATAAAATATTCCATAGACTCAACATGCCTCTCAGTAAATAGCTTGGGGTGTCTACTTTCCAAAATGGGGTCATTTTGGGGGGTTTTGTGCTATTTTGGCTTTTTATGGCCTTCGAAACTGTGATAGGTAGTGAGGGGTGAAATCAAAAATGTGCACCCTTAGAAATCCTGAAGGTGGTGATTGGTTTTCGGGATGCCGTGCGCGACTATACTCCCAAAAAGTCCCACACATGTGGTATCCCCGTACTCGGGAGAAGTAGCGGAATATATTTTGGGGTGCAATTCCACATATAACCATGGCATGTGTGAGCAATATATCATTTAGTGACAACTTTTTGTACATTTTTTTTTTGTCATTATTCAATCCCTTAGGACAAAAAAAATAAATATTCAATGGGCTCAACATACCCATCAGCAGTTTCCTTGGGGTGTCTACTTTCCAAAATGGGGTCATTTGTGGGGGTTTTGTGCCATCTTGGCATTTTATGGCCGTCAAAACTGTGATAGGTAGTGATAGGTAGTGAGGAGTAAAATAAAAAAATTATGCCCTTAGAAATCCTGAAGGCGGTGCTTGGATTTCGGGGTCCCGTACGCGGCTAGGCTCCCAAAAAGTCCCACACATGTGGTATCCCTGTACTCAGGAGAAGCAGCAGAATGTATTTTGGGGTGTCATTTCACATATGCCCATAGCATGTGTGAGCAATATATCATTTAGTGGCAACTTTGTGCAAAAAAAAAAAAGTTTGTAATATTCCCGCAACTTGTGGCAAAATATAAAATATTCCATGGACTCAACATGCCTCTCAGTAAATAGCTTGTGGTGTCTACTTTCCAAAATGGGGTCATTTTGGGGGGTTTTGTGCTATTTTGGCTTTTTATGGCCTTCGAAACTGTGATAGGTAGTGAGGGGTGAAATCAAAAATTTGCACCCTTAGAAATCCTGAAGGTGGTGATTGGTTTTCGGGATGCCGTGCGCGACTAGACTCCCAAAAAGTCCCACACATGTGGTATCCCCGTACTCGGGAGAAGTAGCGGAATATATTTTGGGGTGCAATTCCACATATAACCATGGCATGTGTGAGCAATATATCATTTAGTGACAACTTTTTGTACATTTTTTTTTTTTTTTTTTTTTAGTCATTATTCAATCCCTTAGGACAAAAAAAATAAATATTCAATGGGCTCAACATACCCATCAGCAGTTTCCTTGGGGTGTCTACTTTCCAAAATGGGGTCATTTGGGGGGGTTTTGTGCCATCTTGGCATTTTATGGCCGTCAAAACTGTGATAGGTAGTGATAGGTAGTGAGGAGTAAAATAAAAAAATGATGCCCTTAGAAATCCTGAAGGCGGTGCTTGGATTTCGGGGTCCCGTACGCGGCTAGGCTCCCAAAAAGTCCCACACATGTGGTATCCCTGTACTCAGGAGAAGCAGCAGAATGTATTTTGGGGTGTCATTTCACATATGCCCATAGCATGTGTGAGCAATATATCATTTAGTGACAACTTTGTGCAAAAAAAAAAAAGTTTGTAATATTCCCGCAACTTGTGGCAAAATATAAAATATTCCATGGACTCAACATGCCTCTCAGTAAATAGCTTGGGGTGTCTACTTTCCAAAATGGGGTCATTTTGGGGGGTTTTGTGCTATTTTGGCTTTTTATGGCCTTCGAAACTGTGATAGGTAGTGAGGGGTGAAATCAAAAATTTGCACCCTTAGAAATCCTGAAGGTGGTGATTGGTTTTCGGGATGCCGTGCGCGACTAGACTATATAATATATTTTGGGGTGCAATTCCACATATAACCATGGCATGTGTGAGCAATATATCATTTAGTGACAACTTTTTGTACTTTTTTATTTTATTTTTTTTTTGTCATTATTCAATCCCTTAGGACAAAAAAAATAAATATTCAATGGGCTCAACATACCCATCAGCAGTTTCCTTGGGGTGTCTACTTTCCAAAATGGGGTCATTTGGGGGGGGGGGGGTTTGTACTGCCCTGCCATTTTAGCACCTCAAGAAATGAAATAGGCAGTCATAAATTAAAAGCTGTGTAAATTCCAGAAAATGTACTCTAGTTTGTAGACGCTATAACTTTTGCGCAAACCAAAAAATATACGCTTATTGACATTTTTTTTACTAAAGACATGTGGCTGAATAAATTTTGCGCTCAATGTATGACTAAAATTTAGTTTATTCGATTTTTCTTATAACAAAAAGAAGAAAATATCATTTTTTTTCAAAATTTTCGCTCTTTTTCCATTTATATCGCAAAAAATAAAAATCGCAGAGGCAATCAAATAGCATCAAAAGAAAGCTCTATTTGTGGGAAGAAAAGGACGCAAATTTCGTTTGGGTGCAATATTGCATGACTGCGCAATTACCAGTTAAAGCAGCGCAGTGTGAAATTGGAAAAAGACCTCTGGTCCTTAAGGTATTTATTGGTCCGAGGCTGAAGTGGTTAAACTGTACAACATTAAATCAAAGCACATGGAGCAGTATGCAAGCATTAATAATAATATGAAAACATGACAACTACTTACTTTTTTGAAGAACTCGCTTGATCTTTCTGTACTGATCATGCTCCCTCAGTTTCAGGTCTGACCAGCGTTTCTTCAGTTGATCCTTGGATCGTCATACCCAAAAATTCTTCTGAAGACTCTTCACAACTTTAGTCATGATCTTGGCCTTTCTGATATTTGGGTGTGGGTAAGATCCATAGTTCCCATCATAGTCATTCCTCTTCAATATGTCCACCATCTTCTCCTCCGGGATCGGGACGTTTCTGGCTCCGGGCTTTCCTCATCCTCCTCCTCGTTAGTGGAATTATTAGTGCACACCTGCTGCGTCTCCCCCATGTGCTCTCCCCACTGTGCCAAAAGAGAAGGGGCAGGGAATAGACTAGAAAGAATGTCAGGGGCATGCAGAGTTTCACGCATGCGCACTGTATATGTTAGGTACCTGGGAGGTGAGCCTGACTTGGTGGAGAAGACTTCTCTTACGACTCTGGTTCAGGGTCCACTGGAGTGAGACAGTGGACCCGTGAGCGCAGAGGGGTAGAATTGTCTGAGCCGGAAGCAGCAGTTGATGCAGGCAGTGGGAATAGTCCTCTGGACGGCTGGAACTGCAGGAACTGGCAGAAGCTGGTAGAACAGAAGGATGACCACACAGCCGGGTAGCAGCAGGCACTGGAACAGTGGTAGTGGATCCTGGAAGGAACGCAGCACACTTGGAACAAGCAGAAGATTAGTCAAACAGGCTGGGTCAGATCAGGCAGGCAGTAGGCAGAAGCGGCAGGCAGAAGCGAGGTCTCAGGCTAGCAGAGGTTCAGCATCAAGGACAAGCAGTCCATAAGCAGGGTCAGACAAGCCGGGATCAGAGCAGAAGAAGACAGCAGAGTCAGACGTGAGCCGGGTCAATAACGGTAAACAGATAGGCAGGTAACATAAGTCTCAAATAGGACCACTGGCGCCAAACCGCACTAGCGCGTGCACGTGCGTGCGCGCGGTGCACACGCACGCGGCCAACGTGCGCGCGCCCGGGATGCACACCGGTGCGCACACACACGCCAATGCCCGGATTGCCTAACAGCGCATGCAGAGCCCTGACATTGCCCCCCTACAAGGAGCAACCTCCGGGTGCCCAAGATGTTCCTCTTTTCCGGGTGAGAAGAAAAAAACTCACGGATTAATCTTCTAGCGTGAAGGTTACTATCAGGCTCCCAAGAATTACTCTCTGGGCCGTAACCCTTCCACTTAATCAGGAACTGTCTTTGCCCTTGCCGTCTTCTACAGTCCAGAATAGCCTCTACTTCATATTCCTCACTACCATCAACTATGACGGGTTCAGGTGGTCTAGTACCTCTATTGGGAAAGGGGTCAGGTACCGAAGGTTTTAGCAGAGACACATGGGAAACCGGGTGCACCTTCATTGATACAGGTAGGGACAACTCATAGGACACTTCGTTAATTTTCCTCTTCACCGGGAAGGGGCCCAGAAATTTGGGTGCCAGCTTTTTTGACGGGCAGGCTAACTTAAGGTTAGAAGTAGAAAGCCATACCTGGTCTCCGAATTTAAGATCCAATTCTCCCCCTCTTTTCCGATCGAAGGCTTTCTTGCTGTCCGCTTGGGCCTTGGTTATTGCTTCTTGCAAAACCCGGTTGTTACGGCTGAGGAAGGTCACTGTGTCCTGGACTGCTGGCACTGAAGATTCTGGAAGAAAATCAGGGAGAAATGATAAGTGAAACCCATAATTGGCAAAAAACGGGGACTGTCCTGTGGTTGAATGACTGGCATTGTTATAAGCGAATTCTAGGGGCAGAAGAGACACCCAATCGTCCTGTACAAAGGTAGTGAAACATCTGATATATTGTTCAAGAGTCTGGTTTGTTCGCTCAGTCTGCCCGTTGGTCTGGGGATGATAAGCAGATGACAAGGCCAGCTCGATCTTCAAGCTCTCACACAGGGCCCTCCAGAACCAGGATGTAAATTGGACCCCTCTGTCTGACACTATATTAGCAGGTACCCCATGTAGCCTAATGATCTCCTTGATAAAGATACGGGCTGTCTCTGATGCCGATGGGGTTCCTTTCAGCGGTAGGAAATGAGCCATTTTGGAAAGTCGATCCACAACTACAAAAATGGCTGTGCAACCCTCGGAGGATGGAAGCTCGACTATAAAATCCATAGAGATCATTTGCCAAGGCCGATCAGGTGCAGGAAGAGGTTTCAGAAGTCCCCAGGCTTGGTTCCTAACTGTTTTACTTCGGATGCAAACAGGGCAAGAACTGACGTACTTAGCACAAAATTCCTTTAAGCCCGGCCACCAGAAAGTGCGTTGCACAAGCTCCAAAGTCTTGCGGGCCCCAAAATGCCCTGCCAATGGGTCGTCATGAAGCAGGGTGAGGACTCTTAATCGGATATTTTCCGGAACAAAGACTTGACTGCCCTTCCACAAAAGGCCCTCCCTGGATGTCAAAGAAATTCCTGGAGGAGTGGGTGAGTTCAAAGATGCCTCTCTGATCTGAGAAAGGAGATCTGGTTGCACGAGTAGGAAGTTGCTCACAGATAGAATAGTATCCGGAACAGCTGAGTCTTTGGAACAGTCATACATGCGCGAGAGCGCATCTAGTTTCACAATCTTCGAGCCAGGGCGATACGGGATGTGAAAGCAGAACCGAGAAAAGAACAGGGCCCAACGGGCCTGCCGGGGCTTCAGACGTTTGGCAGTCCTTAAGTATTCAAGGTTTTTGTGGTCGGTATAGATTAATACAGGATGTACTGCACCTTCAAACAAGTATCTCCACTCCTCCAATGCCGACTTAATGGCTAGCAGTTCTCGATCACCGACATCGTAGTTCCTCTCAGCAGGAGAAAGTTTCCGGGAAAAGAATCCTACGGGGTGCATCAGATCTTTACTGCCTTGACGTTGAGACACCACCGCCCCTACAGCCACTTCAGAAGCATCCACTTCAAGGATGTAAGGCAGAGATGGATCAGGGTGGCTGAGGATGGGGGCAGAAGTAAACAGTCCTTTGAGTCTTACGAAAGGCCTCCTGGGCCTCTGGCCCCCAGTGAAAACGAACATTCTGCTTGGTCAAATGAGTGATGGGGGTGATAATGGCAGAGAACCCTTTGATGAACTTCCTGTAAAAGTTTGCAAAGCCTATGAAACGTTGAATTCCTTTCTTGTCCCTGGGTGCAGGCCAATCCAGAATAGCGGATACTTTTTGCGGATCCATTCTGATACCTGCTGGGGATATCTCAAGACCGAGAAATTGAATGTCTTGCTGCTCAAACTTACATTTCTCGGCTTTGGCATACAGCCCGTGCTGGCGGAGATGGAGCAACACCCTGCCCACATGCCCACGGTGTTGCTCAAGAGATCTGGAGAAAATCAGAATGTCATCCAGATAGACGATGACAAAAATGTCCAGAAAGTCTCTAAACACATCGTTAATGAGATGCTGAAAGGTGGCAGGAGCATTGCAGAGGCCAAAGGGCATGACTAGGTATTCATAATGTCCAAAGCGGGTTCGGAAGGCTGTCTTCCATTCATCTCCAGCCCGTATGCGAACCAAATTGTAGGCCCCTCTTAAGTCCAACTTGGTAAAAATTGTGGCAGACGTCAATTTCTGGAAGAGCTCCGGTATCAGGGGCAGAGGGTAGCGGTTTTTGACCGTAATTTTGTTCAGTTTGCGGTAGTCCACACAGGGCCGGAGCGACTGTTCCTTCTTGGTAACAAAGAATATACCTGCGCCTGCTGGCGAAGTAGAATGGCGGATGAACCCCTTTTCCAAGTTTTCTGTGATGTAGGTCTTCAATGCCTCCTGCTCCTTTTCCGATAAGGGAAAAATGCGTCCAAATGGGATCTCAGCCCCCGGGAGGAGTTCGATGGGACAGTCATATGGACGGTGGGGCGGAATGGAGTCTGCCCCTTTTTTGCTAAAGACATCAAGGAACTCGTGGTGCGGTTCTGGCACTGATTGGCACAAGTCCTGATCGGAGTCCAGGCAAAGAAGTGCAGCAGGCTGGACAGGTATTCCATGTAAACAATGTTCCAGGCAATATGGGGACTGAAACCTCACCTCCCCAGTGGACCAGTCAATAGCGGGGTTATGGTCCTGTAGCCAGGGTATGTCCAGGATTACGGGAAACAGGGGAGATGTGATTACATCAAGCGTCAGTAGTTCCTTGTGCTGAGACAGGGAGATGGCCAGCAAGGGTAGGGTCTCCTGGGTTACCGCACACGATTTGAGGCGGGACCCGTTGGCCAGAAAAACAGATAGTCCATGAGCTTTCTTTCGAAAAGGTATGGAGTGCAGACTGGCAAAGGTGGCATCAACAAAACAGCTGCAAGCTCCGGAGTCAATAATGGCGTTGATAGTGACCGTCTTTTCCTGAAGCTGCAAAGAGAGAGGGAGAGCAACATGGGTGGCATTAACTGGCAAGGGTACAGGACTGGAAGACACAGAAGTGAGGCACTTACGTGTCTTAACAGGGCAATTGTTCACGTAGTGACCAGACCCTCCACAGTAGAGACACAGGTTCAACTGTCGGCGACGAGCACGTTCTTCCGGGGACAAGGTAGGGCGCATAAGTCCAAGCTGCATCGGCTCATCAGTGTCAGGGGCTGGACTGACAGGACCCACTTGAGGAGTAGGAGGATAGCGAGTAGCAGGAGTCGGGACCCCTGCAGTCATCCAGGCCGGTCGATGGAGTTGAGAGGAGCATTCGGATCTGCGTTACCGAAGCCAGCGATCAATTTGGATGGTGAGTGTGATTAGGCCCTCCAGGGAATCAGGAGTACCAACACGAGCAAGCTCATCCTTAAGTCCCTCAGAAAGGCCCATGCGGAACTGGTGTCTCAAGGCTGACTTGTTGCATTGGGTGTCTGCGCTCCAGCGCCTAAAGTCTGAAACATAGTCCTCGGCCGCTCTGCGACCTTGCTGGAGCGCAGAAAGAGCAGATTCGGCTGTGGCGGCTCGCTGCGGGTCTTCATACAGCTGTGCCATGGCCTCAATGAAAGAAGGAAGGGATTGAGTCAGAGCACTGTCTCCCTCCAGGAGGTGATGGGCCCAGGCCTGAGGTTCCCTCTGCAACAGGGAAATCACGAATCCCACCTTAGTAGCTTCCAGGGAAAAAGTTCTTGGTTGAAGAGCAAAATACAGCTGGCAAGCATTGCGGAAGGCCCGGAATTTAGAGCGATACCCTGAGAATCTTTCTGGGATAGGCACCCTTGGTTCTGGAGGGAGCATCACCACTGCAGGCTGGGGAGCCGGTTGAGCAGGACGTGGAGGAGGGGCAGCAGCCGTAGAACTGGGACCGGACAGGTGTTGAACCTGTTCTTCCAATCTGATGTATCCTTCCTGGAGGGATTTCACGGCCTGGGTGAGGGCTGCCAGATGTGAGCAGATCTCCTTCATAGCAGAAGCTTCTCCCGCAGGCTCAGTCATGGCTGTTTTGTACTGTTAAGTACCTGGGAGGTGAGCCTGACTTGGTGGAGAAGGCTTCTCTTACGACTCTGGTTCAGGGTCCACTGGAGTGAGACAGTGGACCCCTGAGCGCAGCGGGGTAGGAGTGTCTGAGCCGGAAGCAGCAGTTGATGCAGGCAGTGGGAATATTCCTCTGGACGGCTGGAACTGCAGGAACTGGCAGAAGCTGGTAGAACAGAATGATGACCACACAGCCGGGTAGCAGCAGGCACTGGAACAGTGGTAGTGGATCCTGGAAGGAACGCAGCACACTTGGAACAAGCAGAAAATTAGTCAAACAGGCCGGGTCAGATTAGGCAGGCAGTAGGCAGAAGCGGCAGGCAGAAGCGAGGTCTTAGACTAGCAGAGGTTCAGCATCAAGGATAAGCAGTCCATAAGCAGGGTCAGACAAGCCGGGATCAGAGCAGGAGAAGACAGCAGAGTCAGACGTGAGCCGGGTCAATAACGGTAAACAGATAGGCAGGTAACATAAGTCTCAGGTACAGCTGCAGACAAAACAGCACTGAACAAGTGCGGCTGTCCCCTTTAAATAGGGCCACTGGTGCAAAACAGCACTAGCGCGTGCATGTGCGCGCGCGCGGTGCGCATGCACGCGACCGACACGCGCGCACACGGCCGACACGCGCACGGGCGCTCGGGATGCACACGGGCGCCCGGGATGCACACCGGCGCGCACACACACGCCGATGCCCGGATTGCCTAACAGCGCGTGCAGAGCCCTGACAGCGTCGTACGTACTATCTGTGAGCGGAGGAAGGGGCCGAAGCACTGATTGTTAGAACAAAGGTACAATTTGAACTTGGTACATCGCTAGCCTATACTGCTTCTAGATTGAGGCTTATACTGGGACAAGATTAGGAGTTTAGCCTGACATTATTAGGGTGTGTCTTGTGTCTTGCAGAGAAGCTAGATCCCTTCAAGAAACCCCATTTTCTGGAGCTAATCATTGATATGCTCAGGGAGCTGCCCTGCCTGTGGCAGATGAACAACCCCCTTTCTAAGGACCTAAGAAAGAGGAAGGCAGCATTGGAGAAACTGCTTGGTTTGGTGAAGATCATGCTCCCCATGACAGACATGACCTATGTGATAGCCAAAATTGGTTCCCCGAGGAGTACATATTTGAGGAAGCGCAAGAAGTTCCAGGATTCCCTGAGATCTGGAGATCCAGATGACATTTATGTCCCCAGGATGTTGTACTATGAGAGGCTGCATTTTGTGGCACACCAGAGGGAACCCAGGCCAGCACTCTACAGTCTACCTTCAAGGCTTCCTTCACCCCCAGCTGAGGCTTCCAATGTCCAACCTGGGCCTTCCAGGCAGCAACACGTGGAGGGGCCCATCTTGAGACAGGTATAGCATTGTTCAACATATTTATTGTTGTGCATTTAATGATGTTGAGTGTTTTACATATCAATAGACAGTAGTGACCAAAACTGATTGGGACAAGAATGAAAAATGCTGAGCTCAGAATGATAGTCTGTTCTATTTGGTAACATTCAATTTGCAACAGTCATGAGCACAAAATTGTGTGATTGATGACCAAAAAACTAAAACTATGTCCCATTTTCATACACAGGAAGACCTCAGCCAGGAGGAGGCTGTGGCAAGTGGCAGCCGGGAGGAGGCTGTGGCAAGTGGCAGCCGGGAGGTCGACTATCGCCCTCCTCCTCCTCCACCGCCTGCCACAACTACAAGAGCAGAGCCATAGCCTGGGAGGAAACCTGGAGGGAAGTGCCTAAGGAAGACCAGAGAGTGATGGCCTGGGTTCAGTCTGGTCTGACTGAAGATGCAGGTTCTTGTATGACCACAGCCTGTGGACATAGATGTCATCTGCTCTTCCTGATCTCTTGGACTTCTGGACCAGACTGTTCTCCCTTTAGATATGTACTCCTCAGGCCACCAATTTTGCATTTAAAAAATAATTGATGTCTGCCCTGGGGGCCAAAGCCTTTGCCAAATTGACCAGTTTCTCCAGCGTTGTCTTCCTGTTTATTTGTTTATGACACCGAAATAAAGTTTTTTTTGGGTTCGAGAAATACTTGCCTATGTGTTTTAGTTCAAAAAGGACCATTTATTTGTGAGTAGGCAGGTACATTCAAAAAATACAAAGTCAAATTAAAACAAGGGGCACCAACACCAAACAACCTCCTAGAGATTTAAAAATAAAACAATAAAATAAAAAGATAATAATGGTGTTGTAGAAAGTTGACACACAAAACATACCAACAAAAATTACGAAGATGAGCAAAATGGCAAAAAGGAGATCTTGATTAAAAAACAAACCACAAAATTTAAACAAAAAAATAAATAAAAAATGATTGGAGAGATATGACGAATTAAAATATTGTATTCATGAAATCAGGAAAAAGAATAAAGAAATACGTTTTGGAGAAGTGTGTGTGAATATGAGCAGCAAAACAACTTCATTCTTGTAGCATTATAAAGAAAAAGAGAATGTGCTGCATTAAACAATTTTTAGCAGCGTGGCAAATGTGATATATCGATTACGAACGCTAGTTTTACCTGACCGTCTCAGAATTTATTCTGAGCATGCGTGGCACTTTGTCCGTCAGACTAGGCTACACACGATCGGAATTGACGTGCATCAGATCATGTTGTGGGAAAATTTTAGATCCAGCTCTCAAACTTTGTAGGTCTGACATTCCGATGGAAAAAGTCAGATGGAGCCCACATACGGTCGGATTATCCGACAACACGGTCCGATCGGACATTTTCTGGGGGGGGGGGGGTGAGTGAGTTTTTTTAACCACAAGTTTAAAGCCAGACAGATCATATAACTCCCTTAGCAGACATACTCCTCACCAAGTGGGCCTTTTATTAACTTAAACCACCGGACTAGAACAATAAGAATACAAGGAAAGAAAACAACTCTCTGCCGTAAGGTTAAACACGGAAAAGAAGAGGCTAAACACCCAGAAGAAAATTAGGCTTACAATCTTTCTAGATCAATTAGCTACTTTTAGCGCTTTTAGATCATCAGGCAATCAACCTCTGACATTCGGTATACCCTTCAACAAATCTTTTGGTCACCTGTCCTGGACAGCGGGCTACGTCTATTTACCATAGGCAACATCCCCAAGTGCCTCTGTCTTCGGCCCCTGTGTCACCTAGGTCTTATACGGTCAACCACAGTGCTGGCATACTCAATAAATTGAAAAACCCAAATCACCTAGAGTATAAGAGAAAAGAAAAGATCTTTCTTACCTTTCACAGACCCGGAGGACTGGATCAAATAAGTCCAGTAGCAGAGGTTAGGTGTGGTTCCGGAGCCGACCAGCCTCTTTTTACCACTTAACTTGAGTGGGAGGACCTAGGTCTCTGCGAGAGGGAGTCTGATACTCACTGATATTTTGGACGGAACCGTTAAATCCACCACCTAATCCTTACTTCCGGCTCAAAAGTACCATGATGTCAGTAAAATTCCATTCTCTTACTGATCAGTCAATTTCGGTCATGTTGATTAGAAGACAGATTTATTACAGATGTACCGTACAAAGGGGTGATAGAACCCTTACAGCAAGGAGTTCCACAGCAGAATCACACCAGAAAATATGTACACAGTTACTTTATAGCAGTATTTGGCACACTGGTGACTCATGGTGCATTGTCAGCTTTATTGTCAAATCTTTAAGTGCCTTTCGCAAGGTTTCTTATTATGGTAACATCTGCTAGTTCTTTAAGTATTGCTTTAGGCATTAGTTGAAACTTAGGAAAGTTGCACAAACAATAATTCAGCACCATTTTAGCTAGAAAAAGTGCATATAAGGAACAAGGCAAATGTTGATATCACCTGTAATTCTTTGCATATTTCTTATCAGAGGGGTGATACCTTCAAGTAGATGTCGCCATTCTTTCAGGGCTAAAATGATCGCCAACAGCTCTCTGTCACCAATCTCGTAATTGCACTCCACAGGTGACAATTTCTTGGAAAAGTAGACCCAAGGATGCATAGCGCTCTCAGAGGTAGGACGTTGAAAAAGAAGGTGCCAACACCAATCTCAGAAGCATCAACCTCAAGTATAAAAGGTAACGTAGGATCAGGATGTGCCAACACAGGAGCAGAAACAAAGGCAGCCCTGAGACTGTCAAAGGCCTTAATGGACTCCGGGGACCAACTCTGTGGGTTACCGTCCTTTCTGGTCATATCGGTCAGGGGCTTGACCAGAAATGAGAAGTTACGAATAAGCTTCCGATAATAGTTGGCAAAGCCCAGGAAACACTGCAGAGGATGTAAACCCACGGGTCGGGCCACTGTAGGCAGGGGAGGGCTGGCAGCCTTAGGCCTGGGGGGCAAGTCCAGTCAAGTGGCCCATTGAACCACCGAATCAGCTCACCATCCATGCCCACCTGGTTTTATAAACGGATGATTGATATTATGAAGCAAGAAAAATATGATACAATGTGGTAATTCAATTTTAAATACTTTTTAATGCAAAAGTAAACAAAGTACAGGAGCAAGTAATATTGCATAAACTAGACCGACAATGCGTTGTGCAAGTTAACCGAGAACACTCGGGTTTAAAATGTCACAAAACTAAAAACATGAAAATGTAAGGAAAACAAGTCCGTCAATAGGGCATTGTCATCATAGTGCGATGGCATACATAAAGACCATCCATAGGAAAAATAGCCTCTTTAACTCTGTGTTGCGAGTATGGCAGAGAAATCCACTTCAGATGGAAATAAGCCATTGAATAGTTCTGTCCTAGAACCAAAACTGCATAGCAACATGGTGGAGTGCTCTGTGCTGATTACCATTTGGCTTGTCACCAAGTTGTTCCAGACTGTTCAACCAATGTGCATAGTCACATGAGTAGCCGTACATTCAGGAGGATCATATTCAGCAAAAGATAAAGATGGTATTTGGCATGTAAAACCTTTTGTGCAGCCTAAAAGAAATAAGAACAAGAAAACACACTCGAGCGTGCCAGGGGACTGTGCAGCATATTCCAGCAGTGTAGGAGAGTAGAGGAGCCACCCAGGCCCATTGCTAGACTGACATCCAACCGAGAACCCCACAAACAGTGCCAGGGGTAAGAAACAGGCAGAGAATCCCCACACGAACAGGGTGTTCCTTAAACAGGGCATCTGCGCTGCAGGCGAAGCCAATCCTTATGGATAAACCTTCCCACTTAACTTTTTCAAAAAAATATAGAAGCCAAAGAAATATCTATATAAAACGTTTAAACTAAATACTTGTTCAAACAGTTAGCAAAGACCTCATTAAGGAAGAACTCTGATGAATAATTTCTAATACATCAGGAAATTGGACCAATTCTAAAAGATCTCTCTCCACTGACATGAGCATTAGGGCATCAAGCAGTTCTTGTCCCATTGTGGCTCGAAGTCGGTTCTTGATGATTTTCAACTTGCTGAATGCTCGCTCACATGATACTTGTGTAAAAGAAAGGGTCAACAGGTACTCATAGGTGATTGGGGGGGAGGGTGTTAAGTCCGCTGGTGGGGGAGGGGGGTGTTAAGTTTGCTGGTGGGGGGGAGGGGGGGTGTTAAGTCTGCTGGTTGTTAAGTCCGCTAGTGGGGGGGTGGGGGGTGTTAAGTCCGCTGGTGGGGGGGAGGGGGGGGTGTTAAGTCCGCTGGTGGGGGGGTGTTAAGTCCGCTGGTGGGGGGTGTTAGAAAAAAAAACACGCTGCCACTGCCAAAATGTTTAATTGTAAAGATTACTAACTTGTCCCCTTAGAAATACCTTACTTCAGGCTGGGGAGCGTTGATTGGGAGCACTGTGCCAGGTCCTTGCCACTCTTCGGGGGTGGGGGGTAATGAAGCAGGTCTTGTCTTCTAAGCCGACTGCAGCTAGCCATGCCTCCCAGCAGGTCACGTGCGACGTGACGTTCTTGACACCGGGCGTCCCCTCCCCTGACGTGCCACACACACCTGGCCTGCCTCTGGGTCTCCTGGGAGGTAGGAGTTGTAGTCTGCTGCGCTCACACCTCCAGGAGCTTTAGCGCAGCTGGACTACAACTCCCACAATGCAGCGCAGGCTGGGCAGCAGCATCGAGCCAACCATTTGGCGGCGGCTGCGGGGGAGGCTGTTAAAAGAACTCTGTGACCCGGGCCGCTCCAGTCACAGCATTTAAAAAAAAAAAAAAAAAAAAAAAGAACAAACAGCCAGCAGCCGTTTAAACATAATTTAGACGCCGGCCTGGGGGGAAATTTCCACCCTGCCCCCCGGCCCAGCCCGCCCCTGACTGTAGGATTGCCAAAAGTTTCTCTGGGTCCATCGAAAAACCAGCAGTGGAAATTACATAGCCCAGGAATTTAACCTGTTCACAACAACTCGCACTTCTCCAGTTTACAATAGAGATTTATATCTCTTAGTTTCTGAAGCACACGACAAACATCTGTGTGGTGGCACTCCAGGGACTTGGAAAATATGAGGATAAACCACCACATATAACTGCAACAAATCTCGGAGGACATTGTTAATAAATTCCTGGAAAACTGCCGGGGTGTTACAAAGGCCAAAAGGCATTACGAGGTACTCATTATGGCCTGTTCTGGTATTAAACACAGTTTTCCACTCGTCGCCCGCCTAAATCCTCATGAGATTGTATGCCCCTCTCAAATCAAACTTTGTGAAAATCATTGCTCCCTTGAGGCGGTCAAATAACTCGGTAATCAACAGAATCAGATTCGGCATTCTTAATTGTGAAACGATTGAGGCCCCTATAAACAATACAAGGTCTCAGTTCACCACTCTTCTTCTTCACAAAGAAGAAACCAGCACCAGCAGGAGACTGGCAGGAGCCTCCCACTAGTGGCCGAATTAAAGGTTAAAAGTGCCCGCAAAGCACTGTTGCCAAAGCGATTTGCAGGCTCTTCAGCAGCGGTGGCCATTTATTTCAATGGCAGGGGCGGTGGAGGAGCAGTGCATACATCACTCCCCCAACACCTGAAAGATGCTGCTTGCAGGACATTTTTTTAAATCCTGCAAGCACTCGGGCTTTCACACTGGGGCTGCAGGGGAGGGGTTTCTCAAGCACATTACAAGCGCTATTTTTAGCGCCTGAAAAACGCCTCAGTGGGAAAATAGCTTTAGGCCGCGTACACACGGGCGGATTGTCTGCCCAACTAAGTTCGGCAGACAATCCGACAGACAGTCCGTTCAAAATTAGCATGAACGGACTTGACCACACACGATGAGCAGACAGTCCGCTGAAAGCGTGCGTGATGACGTGTACAGCACGTACGACAAGACTAGAAAAACGACGTCCTATACACTGCAATCAAATGTAAACGAAAGGTACTAATGTGCTCCACCTGACTAACAATAAATATCTAAAAATGTCTAAAAAATATATATGTGTGGAAGCGGCCAGCAAAAAAATAGTGATCTCTACACCAAAGAAATGACATGTAAAATAAATAAATTGCGGCGCTACCTTAAAAAATTAATACACTAAAATACAATACCTACAATAAATAAAAAGTGCAAAAGTGAATCCACCTCACTAAAGTGATAAAATGTGCAATATTAAACCATAAAATATATTGCATCTATTATAGAATAAAATTGATAATCATATACGTGCATAAATATTCAAAAACTCATATGTGAAATAATTCCAGAGTACAAAATACAAAAAGGATGCTAAATAAGCAATAATGTGCAAAATGTAATAATAAATAGTGATCCTCACATAAAGTCCATGCAAAATGATTAGTGACCATATAACAAAGTCCATGCAAAAAATACAAAGTGACTTCCAATGCGTGACTGTCCACCGGCAAAACTTCAGTGCCAAGCTTGTGCACCACCAGTTTCCCCCAGCCTCTCACCTCAAATATATAGCATAAAGGCACTGTAAATACCCAGATGCTACTCCATCCTTATCCGTCCAGCCTCAGTTGAATACCACTGTACATATACGGTTATAACTTCACCAATTTCTCCAAATAGATCCAGTTACAGTTGGTGGTGCATAGAGAATGGAAGAAAGACAAGGGGGGGCTCTCATGTGTAGTATCCAAAGAAAAAGTCACGAGGTTGTGACGCAACGCGTCAGGGAAGGAGCTTAGGTGTTACACTCATCACTTCCGGTCGCGGCCGAGACCGGAAGTCCGGGTTTGCTACGAATTCGCTGTCATTTGCTTATATGTAAGTGAGGATATTTATCTATTAAAGTTATTGTTTTGGATACTACACATGAGAGCCCCCCCTTGTCTTTCTTCCATTCTCTATGCACCACCAACTGTAACTGGATCTATTTGGAGAAATTGCATGGACTTTGTTATATGGTCACTAATCATTTTGCATGGACTTTATGTGAGGATCACTATTTATTATTACATTTTGCACATTATTGCTTATTTAGCATCCTTTTTGTATTTTGTACTCTGGAATTATTTCACATATGAGTTTTTGAATATTTATGCACGTATATGATTATCAATTTTATTCTATATTAGATGCAATATATTTTATGGTTTAATATTGCACATTTTATCACTTTAGTGAGGTGGATTCACTTTTGCACTTTTTATTTATTGTAGGTATTGTATTTTAGTGTATTAATTTTTTAAGGTAGCGCCGCAATTTATTTATTTTACTATACACTGCAATGCAACCTTCGGCCGTGTAAACCCTTTCTGAGCATGCGCCATACTTAGTCCGTCCAACTTGCCTACAAACGAGCGGACTGTCCGCTGAAACCAAGTTTGGACGGACAAAACCAAGTTTGAACGGACTGTCTTACGGAAATTCCGTAAGACTTTGTTCGTCAGATTGTCCGCTAAAAAAACTAAGTTGGACAGACAGTCCGCCCGTGTGTACGCGGCCTTAAGAATGAATTTCATTGCACTTTGTGTTAAAGGGTGATAGTACTGTCCCTATCGCTCAAATGTGCTGGTGAATTGTCACCCTTTTGATGGAGACTAATAGTATACATTTCAACATACATTATATTGCCAAAAGTATTGGGACGCCTGCCTTTAGGCTACTTTCACACTGAGGTGCTTTTCAGGTGCTTTCACGCTAAAAGAAGTGCCTGAAAAGCTCACAAAAACCTATTTTCATTCAAACCAATGAATGCTTTCACACTGGGGCAGTGTGCTGGCAGGGTGGTCAAAAAACTCCCCTCTCCATTGAAATGAATGGAAATCGATTCAAAAGCACCTGAAAAACTCTTCAACAGAGCCTAAAAAGCTCTTCAAAAGTGCTCAGTGTTTTACTGGCAGTTTACAAGCGCCTCGGTGTGAAAAGGGCCTAACAAGCACATGAACTGTAGACCCCTTTCACACTGGGGCTTTTCTCAGGTGCTTTTAGGCTAAAAATAGCACCTGTAAAGCACCTGAAAAATGCCTCCCTTGCAGCCCCAGTGTGAAAGCCCGAGTGCTTTCACACTGAGGCAGTGTGCTTGCAGGACATTAGAAAAAGTCCTGCAAGCAGCATCTTTCGGGCTATACATACATCGCTCCTCCACTGCTCTTGCCCATTGAAATCAATAGGCAACGCTTCGGCAGCGCCACTTTTTGGGCACTTTGAAACCCTTTCTTCGGCCATTAGCGGGGGGGGGCTAAAAGTGCCCCCTTAGTGTCCGAAAAGTGCCGTTATTACAGCAGTAAAGCGCCACTAATGTAGATCAATAATACACAAACGCTTTCCCCTCACATCCGTGTATCACTACTGCGCTAAATATTATGAAAATAAATTCCTTAATCTCAGCCGCTACTATAAACAAATTCAATAATATAAAAAACTTTTTTCCTTCCCCAATTGTGGAAAAAAAAGCAGCGCTCAAAAGTGTAACTCTATAAGTGCCACACACTGTTATATACTAAAAATTACTAAATAACCATTACCCATTACCTAGTGCACTAGGAAAACAAATAGCTAAATTATACCAAGGTATTAGACATTCAGTGTAGTGAATTGTGAAAACACATGTATAAAGTAGCAACCTTATATAAATAATCCCCCAAAAAAATAACCAAATAAATAGTGTAGTGTCCATCCACCATCAACCAAAGTCCATCAGAGTGTATCTCTTTCAATGAAGTCTATATGTGATGGTCAAAAAGAAAGAAACCTGTTGGATTGAATTCATATAATACTTCTGGTATTTGTTCATGTTTGAGGTAGCCACTTAGCATCAGTTGAATGAAGAACATGAAAGCTTTGTAATCAGAAGAACAATAGCTGGGCTCAGACCCACCTGCTGTGATACGTGTGGTTGCAGGCTTCAAAGGGAATAAGAGCGAGCTAGACGACTCATCGTTAGAGACACTGATCAATAGGGGACAATACAGCATGCTTCCTGAAGAATGGGCATACATGTGAAGGAATACCTCTTGGCGAAATCTATTGGATGGAAGGCAAATGGGGGTGGCTACGATCCAACAAAACCACAAATAAAAAGTGATGACCAGTGCCTCTTAATTAGACAGATCTTGCAAGCGTATTCCTCCACCACACCTCGGTGTCCGTGACTCCCCCTATGTGATTGAACTCACCAGCTGAAAAGCCTCACACTTGTGTGTTTGGCTAAAAACACTTTTCTTGGCAGTTCACATAAATGCATCCATGCAATAAAAAAGAGATTGCCTCCAATAGCATGGCAGAATGGGAGGATAGATGTGTATTCAATAGAAAACCCCCACAGTTGAGTTTCGATTGCAGATTTATTGATGACCTCCTGTTCATCTGGGAGGGGACGGAGACTTCTGTTATTGAATTTCTGAGGCATCTAAACAACAACACCCACAATAAAAAATTGGAATATGTGATTAGTCAAGTATCTGTTAATTTCTTGGATTTGAAAATAGAGAGAAAGGGTAGTAAATTAAACACTATGGTATACTTTAAGTCGGGGTTGTCCAAACTTTTTTCAAAGAGGGCCAGATTTGATGAAGTGAACATGCCTGAGGGCCGACAATTTTGCCTGACATTCTTTGAATCATTGAAAATCGGTTTAAGTGTGTCCATCCGAGCACTAATACACGGCCCAACAAGAATTATCTTGCCTTTGTCGCGCTCGTTCCCAACACACAGACGAATTCTCTGCACTTTAGAGGGTACCGTTAATTCTTAATGGTACCCCACACATTGGAAAATGTAGGGTGCTTTTGGTGCAGGGCAATTAAAAAAAAAAAAAAAGCTTGGGAACTTCTTTCCCTGCATTTTTGTGAGTAGGAAAGTCTATTGAAATTAATGGGCTGCCCTACACACAATATACAGCCACACAGATGTGAACCAAGGGCCTGTTCACATATCAGGTTGGAGGGGCAGTAAAACCACATAGTTAAGCTGTTTTACCACCCCCAACTTCTCCCCCTTTAGCTGCAGCTGGGGGTGTACACATGCTGTGGCTGCAGCTGGAGGTATACCCAGGGTGAATGGGCCTGCACTTCAAGTACACACAGTTGCGGTATAGTGATGCTGCATTTAAGGGGTGAGGAGGCGACATAATGCCTCTTTACCGCCATTCAAATGCCTTTGAAAATAGATCTGTGCATGGATTGCTTTTCAGAGGAGCAGCAGTACTGGCTAATATCACATACAAGCCCTACAAAAGCAGTTTTGATGGTACAAGAATGGGGGGGGGGGTCCAGATTAAAAGTAACATACACAGACACATGCACACACACATACAGACAAATGCACACCACACACACATACAGACACATGCATACACATACATACAGACATACATGCACACACATACAGAGATACATACAGACACACACGTGCATACACACATACAGACACATACAGACATATGTGTGCACACACATACATACAGACACATGCATACATACAGACATACATACAGACACATGTGCACACACAGATAGAGACATACATGTGTGTGCACACACACATACATACATACAGACATACATACAGACACATGCATACACATACATGCACACACACACAGACATACACACAGACACATGTATACCCACACACAGACACATGTGCACACACACACATATACAGACACATGTGCACACACATATAGACACATGTGCACACACATACAGACATACATGCATACACACGAATAAAGCCTTTTTTAACACTAATTTAGCTTGTAGCATAGTACAGTACCTTTGCAGCTTCCTAATTCAGCTGGGTACTGCACTGTAGGGGGAAGCAGAGAGCACAGCACACTCCTCTGCACTTTACTTTCACTTTTGTAGCTCACGGAGCTTCTCACAGTGCCGGGGATCGGCTCATCTGACAGCCCTGATCCCACGGCACACTAAATTGAGAAAGACCAGGCGGGCCATTCAAAACTTGGACATGCCTGCTTTAAGTCTACGGATTGAAAGGCTACTTATCAATTAAAAGTGGACATCACCCCTCTTGGATTAGAAACATACCGAAGGGGCAGTTTTTGAGGGTTCGGCACAACTGCATGGAACTGAAAGACTATGAAATGCAATCATGGATCCTAAAGGATAGGTCCCTACAAAAAGGATATGGTGAACAATTCTTAGATAGTGCTATCCGTGAAATAGGGGATATTCCAAGAAATACATGTTTAAGGGAAAAGGAAGAAACACCATTGAATGACCAGCATCAGTAGGGTTTTGTGTCAGGTTTCCATCACCAATATAAGGATATAGCAAGTATTGGTATATCCTCGGTAGAGATAAACATCTTGGGGAGGCATTACCAAGGCTACCGAAATTTATTTATAGACGTGCTCCGAATATAGGTGATAGAGTGGTGAGAAAAATACTTGATCCACCTATTAAACAAACTATCTCTAGTGAATTAAAAACATTCTATGTATGTAGGAGGTGTATTTGTTGTAAGACAGTATGCCATGTGAATAGGGGTATCACCACTATCACAAATAGAGAGGGAGAAAGGTTTGATATTAAGGAATTCATGACGTGCAATATGACACACGTGGTATATTTGTTATGGTGCCCCTGCGGGATGTTTTATGTAGGGTGCACCAAAAGATTGTTAAGGGTGCGTATCTCTGAGCATCTTGCAAATATTAGAAAGGGGTTCCAATATCACAGTGTGTCATTGCATTTCAAGGAACACCATCAGCAGGATCCAAGCCTACTCCAATTCTATGGCATTGACTGTGTTCACCCCTCTTGGAGAAGATCCAATCGGGTCAGGGATTTATCCGAGAGGGAGATCCAATCTTTTTGATGAAATGTCTCTCTCCAAGAGGAAGGAACATAGAGCTAGATTTTAACTGTTACATTAGTGATCTTTGACTTTTCTTCTGTCTGGAACTCCGTATGTCTAATGTTGAATAAATAGTTTAGGTTTATTTTATTTTATTTATATTTTTATTTCAATTTATTTATATTTATATTTTTATTTTATTTTATGTTTAATTTTAAATTTTAACACTGCCCAAAACCCAGGGGGGTATGGCTCTTCCGGACCCGATAAAATATTATAAGGCAGTCCATCTCGCCAGGGTCTTAGCCTGGTGTAGAGATGAGGGGCATAAAACCTGGGTATCGATAGAGAAATCATGTACAAAGATCCCACTTCGATGTTTGCCATAGTTACGGCCAAAAAGACTGGGAACATTAAGACAGCACCCCTTGATAGGGGCAACTTTAACCACTTGCTTACTGGGCACTTAAACCCCCCTCAGTCCCAGACCAATTTTCAGCTTTCAGTGCTCTCACATTTTGAATGACAATTACTCAGTCATGCAACACTGTAACCAAATGATTTTTTTGTCATTTTCTTCATACCAATAGAGCTTTCTTTTGGTGGCATTTGATCACCTCTCGGTTTTTTATTTTCTGCGCTATAAATGAAAAAAGACCGAAAATTTTGAAAAAAAATGAATTTTTCTTCGTTTCTGTGACAAAATGTAGCAAATTAGCAATTTTTCTTCATAAATTTTGGCCACAATTTATACTACTACACATCTTTGGTAAAAATAACCCAAATTTTTGCATATTATATGATCTGTGTGAAATTTATAGAGTCTACAAGCTATGGTGCAAATCATAAAGATTTGCAAAAAAAGATCACATCTGATGTACTAAGGCCTATCTCCATTCTTGAGACCCTAACAAGCCAGGAAAGTACAAATGCCCCCCAAATTACCCCTTTTTGGAAAGTAGACATTCCAATGTATTTAGTAAGAGGCATGGTTAGTTATTTTAAGTTGTCATTTTTTCCCATAATTCTTTGCAAAATTACGATTTTTTTTTATTTTATTTTTTTTTTTTCACAAAATTTTCATTGTAATAGCTTATTTCTCCCACACGGAATGTGCATACCACAAATAACACCCCAAAATACATTCTCCTACTCCTCCTGAGTATAACGATACCACATGTGTGAGACTTTTACACAGCCTGACCACATACAGAGGCCTAATTTTGAAGTAGCACCTTCAGGCATTCTAGGAGCATAAATTACACATTTCATTTCTCAACAACCTATTACAGTTTTGAAGGCCCTGGAACACCAGGGCAATGGAAACGTCCAGAAAATGACCCCATTTTGGAAAGCTAACACCCCAACGTATAATCTATGAGGCATAATGAGTCTTTTCAATGGTTCATTTTTTTCCAGAAGTTTTCGGAAAATGTGGAAAAAAATGAAAACGCATTTTTTTTTACACAAAGTTGTCCGTTTATAAGATATTTCCAACGCATAGCATTTACATAGCAAAAATAACACCCCAAAATACGTTCTACTACTCCTCCTGAGTATAACGATACCACATGTGTGAGACTTTTACACAGCCTGACCAAATACAGAGGCGCAACATGCAAGAAACACCGTCGGCGTTCCAGGGACACATAGCCTGCACATACCAAGAATTACACCCCCAAATACATTATGCTGAGCAAAGGGTAAAGAAAAGATTACCTGTGGTTTTAGAAGCGCAGTTGTCCACAGGAGGATATCACTGGTCCAGGCAGCAGGCAGGGACTTGGTCAGCAACAGCGAACACAGTTTTTCAGGCAGCAGGCAGGGATACTGTCCATATTACAGTCCAGGGTTAGTGCAGAGATGTCAGCAGTGCCAAAAATATTGGTCCTGGTAGTAGGCAGGTCCTTGTGGTGTGGTCAGTGCGGCATGATGGCAGTGAGTCCTACAGGCAGCAGACAGAAGTAGAGCCTCGTTCAGGACAGAATGGGGATAGGGGTAGAGGCTTCTCCCTCCCAAATCTCTTTGAAGCCTCCGAGTCTCCAGACCCTAATCTAGGAATAAGAAAACAAAGAAAATTGTTTTCTTCTTCCAGAAAAACTATACTGGAGCCCCTCACATATGTGAGACCCCGTGTTAAATCCCACTAGTCCAGTTGCAGAATACAAGATCAGTCCAAGAGGCAGGCAAATATCGTGGTCAAACAGTCCAAGGTCAGTTCCAGATCAGGCAGAGATATATACAGAATCGTTAGACAGAAGCATGGTCGAATAACAGTCCAGGGTCAGTTCCAGATCAGGCAGAGGTATGTACAGAATCGTTAGGCAGAAGCGTGGTCGAATAACAGTCCAGGGTCAGTTCCAGATCAGGCAGCGGTATGTACAGAATCGGCAGGCATAAGAGTGGTCAAATAACAAGCCAGGGTCAGTTACAAAGCAGGCAGTGGCATAAGGGGTGTGAAGGTGTATGAAGGCAGGAACTGAGGATTATGTTTACCATACTTCACTAAAAATGTATTGAAGTATGGTAACGCCGAAAACAGTCGCCTATGCAGAGGCCTGGTTGGGAAGGACATTGTGCACAATAATAAGATGTGTCTCTTCTGACTCCTGCTTTGGTACACACCTTACATCTTTTTTGGCGTCTTTTGCCTGTTGGTGTGGGGGGAATTTTATCCGGAAAGTGGCGCTCGGAGAGTCGACTAACAACGTCTGATCTGATATTTTCTGGTGGGCCGTTTGGGAAAATAAGGGCTGTGAAAACTTCCTCCTGGTAGCCAAAGAAACGTTTGGGGTTTTGGGTGGCGTTGCTGTAAATTACATATGAATTGTAAATGGCCAATTGAAAAAAATAAATTACTAATTTTTTGTACCAATGATATGTCCGTCTTGAGACCAGATATGGTTCCATCATTTGGTCGCTGAAGTCGACTCCTCCCATGAACAAATTATACTCGGAAATACATTTGGGTTTCTTTACGGGGCCATTCCTTCTGGGGATTTCCACGAAGGTATCGTTGTGGATAGAAGACAACATATACACATCCCTTCTGTCCCTCCACTTCACTGCCAGAACCTCCTTGTTTCTTAGACTTGCGGTTTCTCCTTTCCGCAGCTTCTTGTTCACCAGACTTTGAGGAAAGCCCTTCCGATTCTTTTTTACAGTGCCACATGCTGGCGTCTTCTTCCGGTGAAGGTTGTGGAACAGGGGCAGAGATGTGTAGAAGTTATCTACATAGAGGTGGTAGCCTTTATCCAGTAGGGGGTATATGAGGTCCCAAACAATTTTTCCGCTGGATCCCAAGTAGTCCGGACAATTAGGGGGCTGCAGCTGGGTGTCCTTCCCTTCGTACACCTTGAAGGAATATGTGTACCCTGTGGCTCGGTCACATAATTTGTAGACCTTCACCCCATAGCGGGCCCTTTTGCTGGGCATAAACTGCTTCATCCTAAGCCTGCCACTAAATTTAATAAGGGACTCATCCACACATATGTGTTGGTCCGGGGGAAACAATTTGGGGAATATTTCAGAAAAATAATTTAGTATTGGTCGAATTTTGTAAAGGCGGTCATAATTTGGATCATTTCGTGGAAGGCATTGGGAATTGTCACTGAAATGTAAGAACCTCAGGATCATCTGATATCTGGTTCTGGGCATTACCGCGGAGAAGAGCGGTGAGTGGTGGAGGGGGTGGGTTGACCAGTAGGTACGTAATTGGTTTTTTTTGTTGAGTCCCATATTAAATGTGAGGCCTAAAAAAAGCTTGAACTCCTCCACCGTTAGGTCTCTCCATTCGTAGGGACGGGCATAATAGGAGGTCGGATTTTGAAAAATAAATTGTTGTGCATACAGGTTGCACTGGGCCACAATTGACGCCAACATGTCCTCCGTAAAAATTAAATAAAAAAAATCGATGGGGCTAAAATTCTCTGTGTCCACCTGGACTCCTGGCTGGGCGGTGAAAGGGGGAACATTGGCCTCTCCTGAATTAGGAGGAAGCCACAAGGGGTTCTGAAGGGCATAGGGAAGGCCAGCATGGCTCCTAACCCTTTGGGGCTGAGATGACACCCCACTGGTACTTGGCCTTTCTTGCTGGGGCACTGCGGTGCTGGTGGACGGTATTGCGGTGCTGGTGGACGGCACTGCGGTGCTGGTGGAGGGCACTGCCTCACTAGAACGCCTTCGCTTGATGGGCCGGATATCTTCCTCCTCGGATTCATCAGTCAGTGTTTCACTGCTGAGGACTGGCTCATAAGTTACGTCGGCTTCAGAATCCGAATCCGAAAAGGAATCGGAAGAGGAGAGCTCCCCATTGCTCTCGTCGGCCGCGGAAATAATTTGGTACGCCTCCTCAGCGGAAAAGACGCGTTTAGCCATTGTAGCACTGATGGGCACTGATGAGGTGGCACAGATGGGCGCTTTTGAGGTGGCACAGATGGGCGCTTTTGAGGTGGCACAAATGGACACTGATGGGTCGGCACAGATGTGCACTGATTTATTGCACAGATGTGCAGATTTATTGCACGGATGTGCACTGATGAGGCGGCAGATGGGCACTGCTGAGGCGGCAGATGGGCACTGCTGAGGCGGCACAGATGGGCACTGCTGAGGCGGCACAGATGGGCACTGCTGAGGCGGCAGATGGGCACTGATGGGTCGGCACAGATGAGCACTGATTTATTGCACGGATGTGCACTGATTTATTGCACGGATGTGCACTGATGAGGCGGCAGATGGGCACTGCTGAGGCGGCAGATGGGCACTGCTGAGGCGGCAGAGATGGGCACTGCTGAGGCGGCACAGATGGGCACTGATAGGTCGGCAGGTGGGCACTGATAGGTCGGCACAGATGTGCACTGATTTATTGCACGGATGTGCACTGATAAGGCAGCAGATGGGCACAGATGGGCACTGCTGAGGCGGCACAGATGGGCACTGCTGAGGCGGCACAGATGGGCACTGCTTAGGCGGCACAGATGGGCACTGCTGAGGCACAGATGGGCACCGATTGGTACAGATGGGCACCGATTGGCACTGGCGGGCACTGGCGGGCACTGGCGGTGCACAGATGGGCACTGGCGGGCACTGGTGGTGCACAGATGGAGCACTGGCGGTGCACAGGTGGGCACTGGCGGTGCACAGGTGGGCACAGGTGGGCACAGGTGGCCACAGGTGGGCACAGGTGGGCACAGATGGGCACAGGTGGGGTAGATCTGGGCACTGACAAGGTAGATCTGGGCACTGGCAGGGTAGATCTGGGCACTGGCAGGGTAGATCTGGGCACTGGCAGGGTTTTTGAGTTTTACTGGCACTTTTTATTTGTAACTGACTGGCAGAGAAGCTGACTCATGGTTCGCTGTCTCCTCACACGCTATCGCTGTGTGAGGAGACACATTCGGCAATGGGTGATGATCTCATTTGTTTACATTTGAGATCATCACCCATTGGAGGAGGCGATTGTGCTGTAAACGGCCGCTGTGATTGGCCGTTTACAGCGATCTGTGATTGGCTGTGTCCAGCGGACACGGCCAACACAGATTTTCCCCGATGCGCGCTCCCGGGAGCGCGCGGGGAACTCTTAAAGGGGACGACGTCAATAGACGTAGTCCCAGAAATTGAGATCCGCGCTGTAGCCGTCATTTTACTATAGCGCGGATCTCAAGTGGTTAAAAGCAATTCAACAAAGTAATCTATTTTTAGAAGTGGAGGGGGAAATTACCCCGCTGTACCCAGTTCTGGGGAATCCGTTATTCCCCCCAGGTTATACGGACAGTAGATTCAAACAAGCTATGGGAGGTGGCAAAATTAGATTAGGCGATTTTCTTGATGGGTCAAGGCTGAAAATTGCGCCGGAAATACAGCTTATGTTTAATCCGCCTCTGGACCCTTGGCGGATGCAACAGCTTACTCATTCTGTCACTTCACTCACTCGGGGGAGAGATCAGATCGTCCAAATACATCAATGGAAAATCTCTGTTTGGTAGAAAAACCCACGTCTCATGGGGTATCAGAGGTATATAAAATACTAATAGATCCTTCGGAAGAATATGTTCCTAAATTTCTTGAGAAATGGGAAAGGGACTTCTAAAGAACAACGTAATTTTATATTTTTCTCACTATTCTTCCACAGCTAGTAATCATCAAGAGTTATGCTATAAAAATCTTACAAGATGGTACAAAGTCCCATTCTTAATACAGAAAAGTTATCTGGAAGTGACTAACACTTGTTGGCGTTGTGGAGAGTCGATGGGTGATATGTTACATATTTTTTGGTCATGTCGAAATCTACTAAATTTTTGGGCCAAGGTGCGAAATATTGTTAAACAGTTAACAGAATATGACTTGGGATCTGACCCAGCTAGTTATCTCCTTCACCTTTCAGATTTCTCAAAACGTAGATATTGAAACTCGCTGATTGCTCATTTGTTGAACGTGGCAAAGGCATGCATTCCGGCTTTGTGGAAGCAGAGAACATCCCTTTCTACCGTATTGTGGTAGAGATACGGTAGAAAGGGATGGGATATACGGGGATACACTCTCACACACACAGGGGGATACACTCTCACACACACACACACACACACGCACACACACACGCACACACAGGGGGACATGCACACTCACACAGGGGGACACTCACACAGGGGGACACACACACTAGGACACACACTCACACCACACAGGGGGAAACTCTCACACACACACACACACAGGGGGAGACACACACACGGGGACACTCACACACGGGGACACTCACACACACGGGGAGACACACACACACATGGGGAGACACACACACACACGGGGAGACACACACACACGGGGAGACACACACATGGGGACACTCACACAGGGGGACACACACACAGGGGGACACTCACACAGGGGGACACAAACACAGGGGGACACTCACACACACACACACAGGGGGACACATTCACACGGGGGGCACAGGGGGACACACACATAGGGGGACACTCTCACACACTGGGGGGCACTCACAGAGGGGGACACTGTGGGTTGGGGGGATCCGGGGCCCCATGCATCTGTACCCCCACCCCCCATCACTTGTGGCAGGCCCAGGCTTCACTTACCGGCGGATGCCGATAATACTTTTAACGGCACAGCTCCCCGTCGGCCCCTCCACTCTTCTGCTGTGCCCGTATCACATGCCGCAATCATGCCAATTACAATACTGCTAACGGCGCGCTGCTCCCCGTCGGCCCCGCCTTCCCTCCCGTCCGTCCCAGGTGCTTGTACTGTATGCATTGTGACATCACCTGGGACGGACGGGAGGGAAGGAGGGGACGGCGGGGAGCAGCACGGCGTTAGCAGTATTGTAATCGGCATGATCGCGGCATGTGATATGGGCACAGCCACTTCAAGTGGCCTCTCATGTGGCTGGGACCGGGCCCCTAATGACCTCGGGCCCCCGGGCGGCGCCCGAGTGACCGACTGGTCAGTCCGCCCCTGGGGGTGAGAAATAGTCTGACCATCTCGTATATCCTGGGTCCGCCGTGACCATCCATGCTCCAGTATTCAGATTTTAAAGTTTGATGTGAAGTTTATCCTTTGGCAAGTACATTGAAGTGAGATTTTCTTTATTACGTTAGTGGAGGCAATCTCTTTTTGATTGCATGGATGTGTTTATGTGAACTGCCAAGAAAATCACAGTGATTGTCTGAACTGCAAGCTTGGGGATCTCCCATTTAAACCCTAGAAAGAGGGTAAAAGTGTCTTTAGCCAAACACGCAAGTGTGAGGCTTTTCAGCTGGTGAGTTCAATCACATAGGGGGAGTCACGGACACCGAGGTGTGGTGGAGGAATACGCCTGCAAGATCTGTCTAATTAAGAGGCACTGGTCATCACTTTTTATTTGTGGTTTCTTTCTTTTTGACCATCACATATAGACTTCGTTGAAAGAGATTCACTCTGATGCCGCGTACACACGATCGGACTATCTGGTGGACTTAGTCCGGCGGACAAACCTCCGGACTTTGAAGCGGAGGTCCACCGGACTTTCGCGCGGACCTGCCAAACCAGCGGACCTGCCCACACAGTCCAACCTGGGACTGTGACATCATAAGTCCCTATATAAGTCGCCGTGCAACACGTCCCTGTCATTGCGGCCAGAGAGAGCATCGAGTCAACATCTCAAGGAAGATGAAGAGAAGAAGAGAAGGCAACGGTGACAGCGGTGACGGCAGTGACAGAAGACCGGGCTACCGCTAGGAAAAGAGCTGGAAGATGCAGCGGAGGCCCGGCAAAAAGAACCGAAGAGGGGGACAAGACCCCCAAAGTCGGAAGAAGAGGCGGCGGCGACAGAAGACCTCGCCACCGCTAGTAAAAGAGCTAAAGGAAGAAAGCGGAGGCCCGGCAAGAAGAACCGAAGAGGGGGACAAGACCACCGAAGAGGGGGAAAAGATCCCCGAAGTCGGAAGAAGACCCCCGGGCGGCGACGAAGAAGAAAGCCAGGTTCCTCCGCTAGTAAAAGAGCTAGCAAAAGAGCAGAAGATTGTGGAGGAGTCTGGCCAGGACGGAAGAAGACCCCCGGAGCTGTGCAATAAATGATTTTGAAACCTTGTGTTGTGTTTTATTTACATTTTTTTCCCCAGGTGAATGGGTAGGGGTACATTGTACCCCATACTCATTCCCATAGGGTTGGGGGCCGGTATCTGGGGGCCCCCTTATTAAAGGGGGCTCCTGGATTTCGATAAGCCCCCCCACCCATGGACCCTGACAACCAATGGCCAGGGGTGCTCGCTCGTCCCCACCCCCTTTCCTGACCGGCCGGGTTGCGTGCTCGGATAAGGGTCTGATATGGAACTTGGGGGGGACCCCCACGCCGTTTTTTTGGCATGGGGCTTCCCCTTTAAATTCATACCAGGTGACTGGGCCAGCGACGTGTCAATCTCGCCGCCGAAAGCGGCGACATTGACTTCCTTCGCTAGTCCCAGCTACTTGGAGCTGCGTTCAAAATGAACTGACTTTTCTCCGTGTGCGGGAAAGTCCATTCATTTCAAAAGTCCGGCGGACTAGCGCACAGACGGCCGGATTGTCTGCCGGACTCGCAGTCCGGCGGACAATTTTTGAGTCAAAACTACTTTCTAAGTCCGCCGGACTTTTGGGGAAAAAAAGTCCGCCGGAGCCCACACACAGGCGGATTGTCTGGCGGACTCTGGTCTGCCGGATAGTCTGATCGTGTGTACGCGGCATGATGGACTTTGGATGATGGTGGATGGACACTACACTATTTATTTGGTTATTTAAATTTTTGGGGGGGATTATTTATATAAGGTTGCTACTTTATACATGTGTTTTCACAATTCACTACACTGAATGTCTAATACCTTGGTATAATTTAGCTATTTGTTTTCCTAGTGCACTAGTTAATGATTAATGGTTATTTAGTAATTTTTAGTATATAACAGTGTGTGGCACTTATAGAGTTAGGCCGCGTACACACGGGCGGACTGTTCGCCCAACTTTGTCCGTCCAACAGTTTCGGCAAACAGTCCGCTCAAAATTAGCATGGACGGACATGGCCACACACGACGAACGAACAGTTTGCTGAAACCGTGCGCGATGACGTGAACGGCACGTACGACGGGACGAAAAATACGACGTCCTATACACTGCATTATAGCTTTCGGCGTGAAAATCCTTTCTGAGCATGCGCGCAACTTTGTTTGACGAACAAGCCTACACACGAGCGGGCTGTTCGCTGAAACAAGGTTTCAGCGGACAGTTTTTCGGAAATTCCGAAAAACCTTGTCCGTCCAACTGTCCGCTGAAACTGTCCACTGAAAGCCCACACACGAGCGGACTGTCCGCCCAAACACTGTTCAGCGGACAAAGTTGGGCGAACAGTCCGCCCGTGTGTACGCGGCCTTACACTTTTGAGTGCTGCTTTTTTTTCCACAATTGGGGAAGGAAAAATGAAAAAACGAAATGATTCCGTTGGACGTTTTCTGATGGAAAGTCCGGTCGTGTGTACGCGGCATGACACATACCCAATGAAGTTACTGGCCTCAGGTGATACACAGAGATGAAACAAATCCTCCTACATAAGTTGTACCTGTTTTTCTGAAGTCTTCTCTTGTGTACATCAGTTCAAAGTTCAGAATTTACACAACTTGTCTAAGCTTCAGATCTGACGTCAGACACTGCACAGCTTATAGAGGCAGGGGCGTACCTAGAGCATTTGGCACCAGGGGCGGATCCTATATCTGGCACCCCCCCCCCCCCACCATAAAATGTAAAACCACCCACCGTGTCCCCTGCATACCTCTGCATCCTTCAATATCTTTTTGTCACTACTGTGTACCCCCCTCTCCACAACTGCACCTCTGGACCCCTTTAAATTACACAGCACCCTGCACCTCTGGACCCTTTTACATTACACAGGACCTTGCACCTAAGGACCTCTTTACATTACACAGCAGCCTACACCTCTGGACCCCTTTACATTACACAGCAGCCTACACCTCTGGACCCCTTTACATTACACAGCGGCCTGCACCTCTGGACCCCTTTACATTACACAGCAGCCTGCACCTCTGGACCCCTTTACATTACACAGCTCTTGTACCTCTGGACCCCTTTACATAACATAGCACCCTGAACCTCCTGACCCCTTTACATTACACAGCGCCCTGCACCTCTGGACCCCTTTACATTACACAGCACCCTGTACCTCTGGACCCCTTTACATTACACAGGACCTTGCACCTAAGGACCTCTTTACATTACACAGCAGCCTGCACCTCTGGACCCCTTTACATTACACAGCTCTTGTACCTCTGGACCCCTTTACATAACATAGCACCCTGAACCTCCTGACCCCTTTACATTACACAGCACCCTGCACCTCTGGACCCCTTTACATTACACAGGACCTTGCACCTAAGGACCTCTTTACATTACACAGCAGCCTGCACCTCTGGACCCCTTTACATTACACAGCTCGTGTACCTCTGGACCCCTTTACATAACATAGCACCCTGAACCTCCTGACCCCTTTACATTACACAGCCCTTGTACCTATGGATCCCTTTACATTACACAGCACCCTGAACCTCTGGACCCCTTTACATTACACAGCCCTTGTACCTCTGGACCCCTTTACATTACACAGCACCCTGCACCTCTGCACCCCTTTACATTACACAGCCCCTCACAGCTCTGGACCCTCTGCATGTTACACAGATCCCCTACAGTGCAGACCCCCCTCCCTACCATACAGACACCCATCTACAGTGTAGACCCCCCTACAGTACAGAATCCTCCCCTACAGTGCAGACCCTCCTACAGTACAGACCCCTCCACCCTATAGCGCAGACCCCCCCCCCCTACAGTGCAGACCCTCCTACAGTACAGACCCCTCCCCCTACAGCGCAGACCCCCCTACAGTACAGACTCCCCTACAGACCCCCCTACAGTGCCGAATCTTCCCCTACAGTACAGACCCCCCCCCCCTACAGTGCAGGACCCCTTCTACAGTGCAGGACCCCCTACAGTGCAGACCCCCTACAGTGCAGACCCCCTACAGTGCAGGACCCCCCTACAGTGCAGAACCCCCCTACAGTGCAGGACCCCCCTACAGTGCAGGACCCCCCCTACAGTGCAGAACCCCCCCTACAGTGCAGGACCCCTTCTACAGTGCAGACCCCCTACAGTGCAGGACCCCCTACAGTGCAGGACCCCCCCTACAATGCAGACCCCTCTACAGTGCAGGACCCACCACAGTAAAGAACCCCCCTACAGTGCACAGCCTCCCCTAAGGACCCATAGTGTACCTCGAGCCCAAGGCAGCGGCATTGCAGGGGGGAGGTGTGGGCAGCACCCGAGTGGAGTGTCACCTGTCGGCTCAGTGATCCGGGACCCGGCGCAATAATCCCCTTCTCTCTGTGGTCACGTGACTCACGCCGCGCCGTTCTGATCAGTCTCGGGCAGCGGCTGTCACTCACAGCCGAGCAGAGTGAAGCTGCCTCCCCCTCCTTGTCTACACAGTGCTGTGCATAGAGGAGGGGGAGGCGGCTTCACTCTGCTCGGCTGTGAGTGACAGCCGCTGCCCGAGACTGATCAGAACGGCCGCGCGACGCGACCACAGAGAGAAGGGGATTATTGTGCCGGGTCACTGAACCGGCTGATGTCACTCCACTCGGGTGCTGCTCGCACCCCCCCCCCCCCCCCCCCCCCCTGCAATGCCGCCCACTGCCAGTGCCTCGGGCTCTCTCTGTGTGGGCTGCGAACCCGAGGCATGGCGCTGTCTGACACTTCAGTTGCGGGGGGGGGGGGGCGCTGGCCTGACAGTTGTAAGTCATGCAGATAGCAGAGGAACTAGGCAATAACAAAAATCACTCTCAACACTTCGGATAGAGGAAAGTACACAGTATGGAAGGATATAATTTGCTCATTTTTCATGTGAAAAGTTTCCAGCCACTTTAAATAAAATGGCTCATTGGATGGGATAGTAAAAACCATGGGATGGTAAAAACACATGGTTGGGCTGCGTTTTTACTGACCCCCCCTTAAGCTCCAAAGGCAGTAGCCTGGTATACATATATTGTAGCTACGGTAAAAAAAAATTAATGCATGCTGTAAATTGCCTCCCGCATTTCCAGTATTTCTCCTTGCTGGATGCTGCCATTTTGCTGAAGCCCAAAGCCGTTGAACAGTAGTAAATCATTAAGCAGAACTAAACCCATCGATTTACTGGTTTAAAAAAACTGTTACATTCCTGGAATGCTGGGATTGTCACATTTGCTTGTGTCCTCAACCAAACTGTCAAAGCCATCAAATGGCCGGTATCATAACTGATCACATGTGCAGCACCATGGTAGTTGCATATCAAACACAAGCAGCTTCCTTTGCTGTAAAGGATAACAGGGTTTAATTCTGCTTTAAGGCTGTCAGCAGATCATCTTCTACAAATTTGACACATTGCCTAAAAATGGAGAGCAACTGAGCATGTGCAGAGCAGGATGAGGCAGTGTATTAGTGGATTTTAAACCTGAAATTCGTCCAGAAAAAGATGGATGAGAGCTTTTGGTCGAAAAATGTGACCATGTGTATGCTCCATCAGACCTTTGCTGGCCAAATTCCAGAATAAGTTCTGATCAGAAATTCCGATCGTCTGTAACAATTCCGACGTGCAAAATTCCTATGCATGCTCGGAAACAATTCCACGCATGCTCAGAAGCGTTGAACTTTATTTTCGTTGTAGTGTTGTACTTCACCGCGTTCTTGACGGTCGAAAGTTCAGCAAACTTTCAAATCAGAAAAACCATCCAAGATTTTTCTGATGGAAAATCTACTCGTGTGTATGGGGCATAAGTCTCTAGTCACACCTAGGCAATTTGAATTACATGTGGAATCGTCATTTAGAAGTAATGGTATTGTAAATGTTTTCCGCTCTTTGCCGTGATTTGGAATAGCGGGCAGAATTACGGCGACTCCACTCGCGATTCAAATCGCCTAGGTGTGAATGGAACCTTAACCACTTAAGGACCGCCGTATTGCCAATGTACGTCATTACAATGGCACAGGCAGGCACAAGCACGTACATGTACGTGCCTGCCTTCCAGCGGGTGGGGGGTCCGATCGGACCCCCTCCTGCTGGATACGGCGGTCCGGTTCGCTGCAGGAGCGATCCATGATGAGGGGATGGCCGTTGGTTTCTGGCCACCCCCTCTGGATCGCTCCTGGCCAATGAGAAGCTTCCTCCCACTGTGTATTGTATACACAGGAAGGAGGAAGTGATGTCATTCTCCTCGGGGCGGTCTTTTTGACCGGAGTACGAGGAGAAGACAGAAAGTAAGTGCACCAAAACACTAATCTAACACATAGGTACACATAGGTACACAAACCCCCCCGATCCCCCCCGCCCCCCCTCCCCCCCCAGTCACAGTGTCACTGATTGCATTAATCATTTATTTACTGATCACTGCATTCAGTGTCAGTTGTAAAAGTAAAAACTGTCAGGGCAGTTAGTGTTAGGTCCAGGGTAGCCCCCTATCACCCCCCAATAAAGGTTTAACCCCCTGATTACCCCTAGAGTTAACCCTTTCACCCCCTTTTGCCAGTGTCACTAAACGATCATTTTTCTGATCGCTGCATTAGTGTCGCTAATTTCGCTAGGTAGCTAGTTATTTTTTTAGGTTCACCGCCTGGTTTTTTAGCGCTAGGTACCCCGATATACTACCCAATAATGGTTTTAACCCCCTGATTGCCCCTAGTTAACCCTTTCACCCCCTTTTGCCAGTGTCACTAAGCAATCATTTTTCTGATCGCTGCATTAGTGTCGCTAATGTCGCTAGGTAGCTAGTTATTTTTTTAGGTTCACCGCCTGGTTTTTATAGCGCTAGGTACCCCCATATACTACCCAATAATGGTTTTAACCCCTTGATTGCCCCTAGTTAACCCTTTCACCAGCGATCACAGTATAAGTGTCACTGGTGACGCTGGTTAGCCAGTTAGTTATTTAGGTTCCCCATCAGGTTTTTATATAGCGTCAGGGACCCCCATATACTACCTAATAAAAATTTGAACCCCCTGATTGCCCCTAGTTAACCCTTTCACCACTGATCACCGTATAAGTGTTACAGGTGACTCTGGTTAGTTTGCTTTTTATAGCATCAGGGCACCCACCATTTATTACCCAATAAAGGTTTAACCCCCTGATCACCCGGCGGGTGATATCAATTAGGTTTTAGGGTCAGGGTCTGTGTCGCCCCAGGCAGCGCTAGGTTAGTGCCAGTACCGCTAACACCCACACGCAAAGCATAAACCTCCCGTAGTGGTATAGAATCTGAACAGATCAATATCTGATCTGATCAGATCTATACTAGTATTCCCAGCAGTTTAGGGTTCCAAAAAAACGCATTGTTAGCGGGATCAGCCCAGATACCTGCTAGCACCTGCGTTTTGCCCCTCTGCCCAGCCCACCCAAGTTCAGTATCGATCGATCACTGTCACTTACAAAACACTAAACACATAACTGCAGCGATCGCAGAGTCAGGCCTGATCCCTGCGATCGCTAACAGTTTTTTTGGTAGCATTTTATATTTAAATCCGGAAGGCAGTGCTTGGTTTTCGGGGTCCCGTACGTGGCTAGGCTCCCAAAAAGTCCCCCACATGTGGTATCCCCGTACTCGGGAGAAGCAGCAGAATTTATTTTGGGGTGTAATTTGACTTATGCCCATAGCATGTGTGAGCAATATATCATTTAGTGACAAATTTGTGCAAAAAAAAATTGTAAAATTCCTGCAACTTGTGGCAAAATATAAAATATTTCATGGACTCAACATGCCTCTCAGTAAATAGCTTGGGGTGTCTACTTTCCAAAATGGGGTCATTTGGGGGGGTTTTGTGTTATTTTGGCATTTTATGGCCTTCGAAACTGTGATAGGTAGTGAGGAGTGAAATAAAAAATTTGCACCCTTAGAAACCCTGAAGGCAGTGATTGGTTTTCAGGGTGCCGTACGCAGCTAGACTCCCAAAAAGTCCCACATATGTGGTATCCTCGTACTCAGGAGAAGCAGCAGAATATATTTTGGGGTGCAATTCCACATATAACTATGGCATGTGTGAGCAATATATCATTTAGTGACAACTTTTTGTAAACTTTTTTTTTTTTTGTTGTGTGTCATTATTCAATCACTTGGGAAAAAAAAAATATTCAATGGGCTCAACATGCCTCTCCACAACTTCCTTGGGGTGTCTACTTTCCAAAATGGGGTCATTTGGGGGGGGGGGGGGGGGTTTGTGTTATTTTGGCATTTTATGGCCTTTGAAACTGTGATAGGTAGTGAGGAGTGAAATCAAAAATTTGCACCCTTAGAAATCCTGAAGGCAGTGATTGGTTTTCGGGGTACCGTACGCGGCTAGACTCCCAAAAAGTCCCACATATGTGGTATCCCCGTACTCAGGAGAAGCAGCAGAATATATTTTGGGGTGCAATTCCACATATAACTATGGCATGTGTGAGCAATATATCATTTAGTGACAACTTTTTGTAAACTTTTTTTTTTTTTGTGTCATTATTCAATCACTTGCGACAAAAAAAAAAATATTTAATGGGCTCAACATGTCTCTCCACAACTTCCTTGGGGTGTCTACTTTCCAAAATGGGGTCATTTGGGGGGGGTTTGTACTGCTCTGCCATTTTAGCACCTCAAGAAATGAGATAGGCAGTCGTAAATTAAAAGCTGTGTAAATTCCAGAAAATGTACTCTAGTTTGTAGACGCTATAACTTTTGCACAAACCAATAAATATACGCTTATTGACATTTTTTTTACTAAAGACATGTGGCTGAATAAATTTTGCGCTAAATGTTTGACTAAAATTGAGTTTATTCGATTTTTCTTATAACAAAAAGTAGAAAATATCATTTTTTCTCAAAATTTTTGGTCTTTTTCCATTTATATCGCAAAAAATAAAAATCGCAGAGGCAATCAAATACCATCAAAAGAAAGCTCTATTTGTGGGAAGAAAAGGACGCAAATTTCGTTTGGGTACAATATTGCATGACTGCGCAATTACTAGTTAAAGCAGTGCAGTGCGAAATTGTAAAAAGACCTCTGGTCCTTAGGCTGTTTATTGGTCCGGGGCTGAAGTGGTTAAAGGGTAAGTTCACCTTTACAGAAAAATCTGTAAGGTGAATTTACACTGGACTGCCATCAATCAAGGCACCTGGTGGATCTAAACCTGGGAAGTTGAGATGACGCGCTGCCTCGACTGATTCCAGTGACATCAGCAGATCAGACCGCTCTCTGCTGAAAACGGGTCACAGGAGTGCAAAGCGAATTACACTCCTGTGACCCATAGGAGAAAAAAAAAAAAGCTCAGGCGGAACTTCTTTAAGATTTGTTTTACCTTCAGGCATGAAGTGGTTAATATGCTACATTGTAATTAGTTAGCAGATTCTGGTTGCTTGTGTATGGAAATCGCCTTAATTTACTCATACACCCAATGATGACTTGTCACTCTATACTTCTAAACAAGTTCTTACTGGTCTGTTTAATTAAGCATTCAGCAAACCATAGCATGGTTATAATGCTATAATTCACTTTCTCCCCAAAACTGAGGTTTTGGATGATAAGTAAATTTCCATAGAGCAGTTTAAAACGTCTTTGTTTATGTGTTATGTAGCACTGACCCCCAAAGGAGCGGCTGATTTAATTGGGCTTACCGTTACCTTCTTGACCTCGTGTACGTCTAGGGATTTCCCAAGGTAGATGGCCCAAAGAACTGCAGAAATTGATACTGGATCCACTTTTGGGATATTTATTGCACAACAAGTAGACAGAACAGTCTCTCAATGAAGGGTAGAGGGTTAGGTAGGAAGTTCAGGTACTCTTGGAGCTGCAAAAGATAGGAAGTCTTTCACTATAGAAATCCAGAGAATTACTGCTCACAACTGGATTCTCACAGCTACCGGATAGACCTCCTCTCACTAGGCCTAGCAGCTGATAGTGTTTGAGTAAAGCGAAGCCTCTGCCACAGACTTGCATGTAGAACACTTGAACAAAGTCTCTGCCACAGACTTGGATGTAGAACACTTGTGAATAAAGTCTCTGCCACAGACTTGAATGTAACTGAAGGATGCAGACAAATTTAGGGAACTATCATATGGTACCAGTATCTCACAGCCGGTCCAGCGATACCGTATGAGTGTAGATTCACTTGGTGTCTTTCAACTGAGCCTCCAGCCTTCAGCATGGCCTTCTCCAGAAGAGTCCTCCCCTGGTTCCTTCTCCAGTTGCTGGGCCTCTCCACAGATGAGACTGCACCGGACCACCTTTGAATCCTCCTTCCAGTTACTTTGCCTCGGGCTAGCCAGCCCTGAGACTCAGAATTGGATGGGTCCACACCCCAGGCCATGAGGGCCATGGGGGCTGGTCAGGAGGACCAGGACCAAACAGACAGAAAGATCTTCTGCACCGGAACCCAGAAGCACGTAATGTCAGTACCTTAAGTACCCTCTCCCAGAATGCACAGCAAGATGACACTCCCACTGGGCTGGTTCCAAAAAAGAATGCCACTCAATGCACCTAGCTAAACTGCGTTCTCAAACTTGCCAGTACTAACAGCGCCACCTGTGGCCAAGCAGAACCCAGTGCAATCCACCTAGACTGGTACTGAACCCATAATTTGGTATAATTGACCCTGAAACCCAACTGTTGTTTTAGGAATTTTAAATAGAAAAAAACATAGCGCGTGTTCTTCAGGAGCCGGCACTACAGTTATAATAAGTTTTCAAATATCTTTATGTCTATACAGTGTGTTAGGGTTAAAAGTTTTTACTGCTGTCTGTGTACCCATTGGGGAGAATTCCCACTTCCTGTATATGTCACAAGGTACAGGGACTTACCTATAAAAGCACGAGAATGGTTCTAAACCTTCCCCACAATGTCCAAATTAATCATTTTGGTTGAAGTTGGGCTTTAATACTAAACGAAATTAAAGGATAAACAGCGTTGTGCCAAGTTAGAACTATAACTATTTTATAAATGATTTGTCACTAATCCATACAGTAACTGTGGATAATCCATAATTTCAGAACACACATACAGTCTACAGGATATGCCTTTGGATATGAAAATACTTCTTTAACACTTCCTATTTAGAATTACTTAGGTCAAGATTTAAATAAAAGTAAATAAAGAAAAAAAAGACTCAGGATCTGTATTAATATTCATAAGGATACAATGATATATAGCTCACCTAGAAATTATTGGTTTATTATTTGCATTATTTGAATTTCGAACATTGGGCAAAAGGCCAGATCTGTGCTATTAACCTACTTTGTTAGACAGATTACTATTATTATTATTATACAGGATTTACAACAAAAGTTTGGGCAGAACAGAAAGAAAAAAATAAAGATAATAGAAGTAAAGTTGAATATCATAAAATATGTGAGCGTAGATCTGCAGTTTAAAAAAAAAACAGTTCTCCCTAACTCCCTCCCTAAATTACCCTTTCAAAAATTACCCTAATCATACAGTACCTTAAAGCAGAACTTTACCTAAAACAACAAAAATAATGTTCTTTAGCAAGGAACATACATTGCGCAATAATAATTATGCTATCAATATGAGTGTGTGCTGTAAATTGCCTCCAGCATTGTTCCTGTTTCTTCTTGTTAGAGGCTGCCATTTTGTTGAAGCCTACAGCCCCTGAACAGTAGGAAATATTTAGGCTGTCGGCCTCTAGTATCTCTGAATTTTAGCACAGTGCCAACAAATAGAGAGCAACTGAGCATGTGCAGAGCAAAATGAGACTGTATTACTGGGTTTAAAACAGTATAGGCACTTATTTTTAATTATTTACATAGCTATACCTGGAAAAGGGGCCCGACTAAAGTTGTCTAGCAGGACTTAATTGTCTGACTAAAGTTCCACTTTAAATTGAGCAGTTGTGTGGCTGCTCTCATTATGTCCCAGAGCCTTCTCCTTTCAAACTAAAATACAGTATTTTATTATGAGCCCAGGTAGTCGAGGTTCTGCACGTCTAGACAGTGTGTCCTCAAAATCTGGGCACACAGGAAGTAGGTAAAATGAAATTGGCTTACTTGGCTCAGAAAAGCAATGGTACTGGACCTCAGGTATGCGAGCCTGCGGGGGGGGGGCAAGGCTAGGTAAAAAATCTTCTACATGCAGCTTCGCCCACAGCCCCCCTAAATACATAACTGAGCCTGATCTCGATCCAGCAATGCACACTAGAACAAAGGCTCTATCTTTTCTCTTTGGCTCAGACAAGTCAAGCACAGCCAGTGAGGAGGAAACATGGGCATAGCTGAGCTCCGCGAGCACACACAAAGGTCCCATAGCAAGCAGCTTGCTATGGGTGCACTCGGTGGTGGGGAGGAACCAGGAGTGCTGGCGGGAGACCTGAGAAGAGGAGGATCAAGACTGCTCTTTGCAAAACCATTGCACAGAGCAGGTAAGTAGTATATCATGTTTGTTTTTTTAACAAAAACGAGAAAAAAAAAATACAAGACTTTACAATCATTTTAGGGCCCCTTTCACACTGGGGCGGGGGGCAGCGTCTGCGGTAAAGAGTGTAATTTTTAGCTGCACATTACCGCCAATTTTCTGTCGCTACCCCCTGCTAGCGCCCGCGTGCCCTCAACATGGCGACAAGATGCTTTGGGGTGGGGGGTCCCCGCGTGACCCCCCTTCCCCAAAGCACCTCCCCATGTTGAGGGCCCGCGGCCTGGTAAGGCTCAGGAGGGGGGGGCGCTCGCTCGTCCCCAATCCCTTTCCTGATCGGCTGGGCTGCGTGCTCGGATAAGGGTCTGATATGGACCTTGGGGGGACCCCCATGCCGTTTTTTCACCGTAGGGCTTCCCCTTTAAGTCCATACCGGGTGACGGGGCCAGCGATGTGTCAATCTCACCGCTGTAGGTGGTAACATTGACTTCCTTCGCTAGTCCTGGTTACCTGGAGCCACGTTCAAAATGAACAGACTTTCCTCTGTGTGTGGGAAAGTCCGTTCATTTCAAAAGTATGGCGGACTAGCACACACATGGCCGGATTGACAATTTTTGAGTCAAAACTACTTTCTAAGTCCGCTGGACTTTTGGGAAAAAAAAGTCAGTCGGAGCCCACACACGGGCGGATTGTCCGGCGGACTTTGGTCGGCCGGACCAAGTCCACCAGACTGATCGTGTGTACGCGGCATAAGGGTATGGAGCATATCAGTCTAATCAGACTATTTGGACACTCCTCTCACTTTTAGAATTAACAGCACCTGGATACTCTCCTCTGGGGTTAGTTTGTTTTATCTCTTGTGTTCTCCTTATGCATATGCTTTGTCCAATGGAGGTTCCACTTAAAGGCAGAAGGTTTTTTTATCTTAATGCATTCTATGCATTAAGATAAAAAGCCTTCTGTGTGCCTCAGCCCCCCTAATACTTACCTGAGTTCCATCTAGATCCAGCGATGTTGTATGAGAGATTCAGCTGTCAGGGACTCCCCTCCTCATTGGCTGAGACAGCTGCATGGCACCATTGGCTCCCGCTGCTGTCAATCTAAGTCAGTGAGCCAATGAGGAGAGAAAGGGGGCAGGGGCAGGCCAGGTCTCCGTGTCTGACTGGACACAGTGAACTGTGGCCTGGCTCGGGTGCCCCCACGGCAAGCTGCTTGCCGTGGGGGCACTCAACAGAAGAGAGAGGCCAGGAACACTGAAGGGGACCCGAGAAGAGGAGGATCTGGGCTGCTCTGTGCAAATTCAGTGCACAGAGCAGGTAAGTAAAACATGTTTCTTATTTTTAACGAAAAAATGAGACTGTCATCATAATGGGGGATTATTATTATCCAAACATAGACTGGGCGTAAGGAACCACACATTCGTTTAAGGCTCGTCAGTTCCTAAATGTCTTGCAGAACAATTTCATGGGTCAGATGGTAGATGCACCAACTAGAAGCAAAGCGTTACTATACCTACTGATTACCAACAATACAGACCTGATCATGAATGTGGAAATACGGGGTATTTAGGAAACAGCGGTCACAGGTCAATAAGCTTCAGTATAAACCACACAAATAGGAAACATAAGGGGTATACAAAGACACTGAATTTAAAAAAAGCCAACTTCCCTAAACTACGAACCTTACTATAAGATAGTAATTGGGATAAAATCTTAGGAACAAAGAACATGGAGGATAGGTTTGCTTTAAGAGCATAATAAATAAGGGCAGTAGCCAGTGCATCCCTTTGGGAAATAAATTTAAATGAGCGAATAAAAGTCTTGGGTGATTTAACTCCTATTTAAAAATACATATAAAAGCAAAAGAGAAGGCCTTCAAAAAATACAAGGCTGAGGGATCATCATCAGCATTCAAACTTTACAAAGAATGCAACAAGAAATGTAAGGGTGCAATTAGGGCAGCCAAGATAGAACACAAAAGACACATAGCAGAGGAGAGCAAAAAGAAAAATCCCAAGAAATTCTTTAAGTATATAAACAGTAATGCCGTGTACACAGGATCGGACATTGCAACAACAAATGTTTGATGGACCTTGTTGTTGCAAATTACGACCAAGTGTATGCTCCATCTGAATTTTTTTGTCGGAATTTCCGACAACAAAAATTTGAGAGCTGGTTCTCAAATTTTATCCGACAACAGAATCCGTTGTCATAAATTACGAGCGTGTGTAGACGCACAGAATTCCACGCATGCTCTGAATCAAGTACGAGACGGAAGTGCTCGGTCTGGTAAAACTAGCGTTCATAATGGAGATAGCACATTCATTTTTTAATCTTTTAATGCAGCGCATTCTATTCTTTCTAATGCTAGAATTATGAAGTTGTTTTTCTGCTGATATTCACAGAGAGTTCCGACAAACTGATTTCTTTATTATTTCTTGTGATCTCATGAATAATATTTTTTATTTTTTTCATCAGATCTTAATAATAATGTTTTGAATTTATTTTTATAGTGATTTTTTTTTATGAAGATCTCCTTTTTTTTCTATAGTGATCTACTTTTTTTTATCAAGATCTCCTGTTTTTCTTTAGATTTTTTTTTCTACTGATCTCCATAATATTTTTTGTTGTTTTGTATGTAAAGTTACCACAACACCATCATTAGCTTGTATTTTTTACCTCAAGGAGGTTGTTTGATGTTGGTGTCCCTTGTTAATTTGACATTGTCTTTTTGAAATGTACCTGCAAACTGTCCTTTTTGAACTAAAACATATAGGCAGGTATATGTGAACAAAAAATTTATTCTGGGTCATAACCAAATAAATAGGAAGGCAATGATGGATAAACTGGCGAAGCCTTTGTACCCCAGGGCACACAACAACTATTTTACAGCCAAAATTGGTAGCATGAGGAGTCTATATAATAGTGAGCACAATCCGGTCCAGGACTCCAAGAGATCAGGAACAGCAGCAGATGACATATGTCCCCAGGCTGTGGTCTTACAGCAGCCTGCATCTTTTGTCAGACCAGACTGAACCCAGGCCATCACTCTCTTGTCTTCCTTACACACTTGCTTCCAGGCTGTGGCTCTGGTGTTGGAGTTGTGGCAGGAGGTGGAGGAGGAGGACGATGGTCAAACTCACAAATCTGGCTTTGGCTTGTGAGTTCGCCCCTCAACTGCTTATTTAGGGCTTGTAAGAAAACGTCCTCACAGAAGAGGCATTGGCCCTCCTCCATTTCCTGCATTTTGCAGGCTGCCATGCAGGCGCAGTCCACTTGAATATTGGGGGTAGCCTTCTGAAATAGCCCAAGTGCTGTTTCCTCCAGGTTACTCCTCTTCCTGGGCCTTTTTTTTAAGTCGGAGGGGAGGGACCTGGGATTCAGGCAGGCTACTGGACCCGGCCACCTCCTAGCTGCCACTTTCCACAGCCTCCTCCTGGCTGAGACTTTCCTGTGTATGAAAAAGGGACATAGTTTTAGTTTTTGGTTCATCAATCACACACAATTTTCAGCTCATGACTGTTGCAAATTGAATGTTAACAAATAGAAAAGACTATCATTCTGACCCCTGCATTTTTCCTTCTTATCCCAATCATTTGTGGTCACTACTGTCTATTGATATGTAAAACACTTTGTTAAATCAGAAATTAGTGATCAATAATAACATCTAGTTAACATCATTAATTTGTTGCCAAGAAATATGTTGAACAATGCTATACCTGGCTCAAGCTGGGTTCATTCACATCATCCTGGCTGGAAATTTAAAATAAGTTTAGTACTTTGTTGTCTAGATGGGTTTGTAACTAGAATTAAATGCAAACTTTATTCCGTGTAAGAAGAGGACACTCAGCAGCTGTTTACATGTGGATGCAGGAGCACTAAGTGTGAGACACCAGAACAAACTTTTTAGGGTGTCCCACACAGGTGTTCCAGAGGATACTAGGGGTGTCTCCATGTGTTATACTTTACCAAAAAAAGGTAATTATTCCAGCTTTGGAAAGTGAAAAAATCATGTCTTCAGCTTGAAACTCTGCCAAAACAGACAATTGGACAACACTTCCAAGCAATGTTTCATATTCCTATTTCTGCCCTCAAATACCGGTGTGCTAAGTATACCTTTATTTTATTCACATAGGGGAGAAAAGACTCAGGATGTCTGAGGTCACCAGGGACCCCCACCTCATAAAAAAGGGGAAATCCCAAAACAACAACCAGAGGATGTGGAGGAAGGAGAGGTTTAGGAAGTGGGCGAAATAGTGACCACAACAGGTGAGTGTCTGAGATCACAGCTTCAGGTAATATATGTATGCCTGCATATTTATAATACATGGTGTGTTTTTTTTTATTTTAGGTGGATGTTGTGGAAGAAGAAACACATTTCACAAGTGCAAGTGCACAGATCCTCATCGGGGAGATCATGGTGTGCATTTGGGATTTACAGAAGATCAAGGAAGACATCAATGATGTTGAAAAAAGACTCAAAAACATCATTGATGTTTTAGGCAGAATGGAAAACGCACCAACATTTATCAAATTGTTTCTATTTTTATAACTTTTCTCAAAAATTTTGAAAGCCAAATTTTGAAGATGTACACATGTACGCATAAAGTAGATGAGAGGATGGGGTTGCACCCCCGAAACATGTCCATTGATCCCCCATGATGGGAGCTAGAACATGTTGACATTAGACATGGGATCAGGAGTGAAATCACCATTTTTACTCTGAATTTGTGTGCATCTTCAAAATTTCGCTTTCACAGGGGTGTCATCACCCCTTCTGATGAAAGCAATATATACACAGTTTGGACATATTAATGTCTGATATTGCCTTCAATTTATCAAAGTTGAACTTTGTAAGTCCCTGAGTTGTGTATTGTTTTATGGTTTAAAAAATATGCCTGTTTACCAAAAAAAAGGATATTTCTACTGTTAAAAATAAAAAAAAAAAAATGTAAAAAAATATGTTGGTTTGTTAAAAATCCTTTTTCTAAACGCACATGTGAATGTGCACAGAGTAAACAATTTTCTACTCAGCAATGTGTGGCTTCTTCTTTCAATGCTCATTAGAAGTTTTTTGCTTAAGTTGTTGTTTACAGTGACAGTGGGGGTTATTTACTAAAGGCAAATCCCCTTTGCACTACAAGTGCACTTTCAGTGAAGTTTCAGTGCACTTTTGTAGTGCACTTGTAGTGAAAAGTGGATTTTCCTTTAGTAAATAACACCCACAGTGCTTTATAATTTGCATCAATCAAGCCATTTTTGGCACTCCAAAAAATGAATTCATGGTGCTGAAAATGATGAATATTTTTAGCATTAATACATTACATATATTAACAAAAAAAAACAAGGTGTGTGTGTAGCAGAACTACAACATAATAATTAGCTGAAGACGAGATTGTCACCTTATGTATCAAAGAAATTACATTTGAACTATTGAAGAAAATGGACAAAAAAAAAGCCTAGAAGACAGCTAAAAGAAACATAAGCAGTAAATCAAAGGAAATATTATTTCATTTTAAAATACAAATTTATTTAAAAAAGGTTTCTTAAAATTTTTCTGGCATATCAATGGCCCCCCTACCCGCCAAGTACTCCATATATTTTAGACTAACCTCGAGGGCGCTTTGGGGGGGCAAGCCAGGACAGCCAGCTTCAAGCGCCATCAGGGTTTGGTCTTGATATCCGGCCTCAAGACAAACTAAGCCCACATAGTTCATAGAATTTCTCCTTTAAAAGTTGTGGTGAACGCAGCATGCAAGGATTATATGGTAAAAGTTATATTCTGCCATGTTGATTGGCGTAAGGAATAGGCAGAACCAGCTGGCCATTATCCCGAAAGCATTCTCCACCACTCTTCTGGATCTGGCTACCAGTAGTTAAAAACCCTCTGGTCCACAGTAAGGGTCCTCGTCAGGAATGGCCGCATTAGGGGATCATCCAGCCCAAACGCTTCATCAGTGACAAAAATGAATGGAAGACCAGCCATGTAGTCTTCTGGAGGTGGCAATCCCAAGCTACCACTCTGGAGCTGTCCGTAGAACTCGGTCTGGGCGATGATTCCACCATCCGACATCCAGCCATTCTTCCCACGTCCACATAGAGAAAATCATATGTCAGCGACACCACTGCCAACATCACAATACTATTAAACCCCTTATAGTTGTAATAGTATGACCCAGAGTTGGGGAGTGGGACTATGTGGATGTGTTTCCCATCTATTGCCCCTCCGCAGTTGGGAAAGTCCCACTGCTGGGGAAATTGGGAAGCCACAGTCTGCCATTCCTGTGGCGTTGAAGGAAACTGTGGAGTGAAACAAGAAAAAAAATGAGTACTTTTGCACATAACATTGCAAGCAGATTAGACACAAACATTCTTGGCCAACATAAGTATAACATTTATTTGAAGGAGTATTTAAAGAAAAAAATCTGTGGTCCACTTATCAGATTCCTCACCCCCTCTGATGGCCCATTGTAAAATTTTTAGGGGGGAGATATTTTGGACAGGTAACCCTCTCCACTTCATTGAGAGCTGAATGCATAAATACACTATTGGCAACCCACTGGACAGGTAAGAAGTGTCATAATCCAAAAATATGAATACACACTGTCCAAATTGAAGCACATTATTACATTCTTCAATTACCTATCAAAATAATAGGAGAACAAAACTTTAAACAGTGCCATTAGAAAGTATTCAGGCAGGCCATTTCACTAAATGCTTTGGTGAATTCATCCATAAATATGACCACAAAAGAGGTAGGTATAGTGTGTATGGGTTTGGCAAAGTCAGCAGATAGAGTATTGGTATCGGTTGACTTAGCGGTTGGGGGAAGGGAAGGTTCCAAATGATTTTGTGACCCCCAAAAAAAGCCTCTGGCACTCTGCCTGAATTTAAGGACACAAATAAAATGTGTACACATTTTAGGGAGTGTTTAGGGTAAATCACTACTATGGAGCTGACAAAATACATTGTTAAGTGACTAGGCTAGGTGTGTATAGGCCCAGGATAGCATGCTGGGGAGGTTAGTGAAGGCAAATATGCATGAAGGACAAAAAAGGAACTTTAAAAACTCCCAGCATGCATGAGGACAAAGAGGACATTCACAGCATATTACAATCTTGGTAATTAGGGAATGATGAAAGAAATACAATACATTAGCAAACATTAAATACATATAACGTGATATTAAAGAAGAAAACTTACCTTAATATAGTCCTTCTGCAGGACCTGAATGATGGCAGAAGAGGTCTCTGGAATAATGAGCCCCAGAGCCTGGGGGGAGATGCCTGTCGAGAACTTGATGTCCTGCAAACATCTCCCCATCGCCAAGAACCACAAAGTGGCAACTATCCTTTGTTCAGGAGTGATGGCTTGCCACATGCAGGTGTCCTGCTTGGTAATATAGGGGGACAGCAAAGCCAACAGACGGTGAAAAACGGGGTCCATCATCTGGAGATGATTCCTGAAATCAACAGGATTATTCTCACAGATCTCCCACAGAAAGGCATGTGCGAGAATTGGTCACGCTGGAGCAACCAATTCTTGGTTCATGAACTCCTCCCTGCCCGGTTCATGGACTGGGCTTGGGTCAAAGTAAGAACCCCTACACCAAGCCCCTACACAGCACGAACTCTACGATGAGTATGTACCCACAACATGGCTTCAAAACGGTTGGCTGATCAGAACTAACAGAATGCACTGAAAATCAAAAGGCCTGAGAAGAGCAAGCTGAAATTCAGAAACAAGCAGACAAGAACACATGAGAATAAAATATGTAATATAAAAATACGCACTGAAAACCAGATACGCACTGACTACATGCACTGAAAACCAGATATGAAACCACAAGCACAAATTGAAGAGCAGTAACGATCTGAAAAGCACGAGGCTGAAAAGCGCAAATCGTCACTCACCAAACTTCTACTAACACAAGATTAACAGAAGGAGCGCAAAGGGTGGCCCACTGGCTATTGAACTTCCTCTTTATAGTGCCATTGTACGTGTTGAACGTCAGCGTGTTCTTGACGATCGGAGTCAAGTAATTGCCAGACCATTGTTCTTCATTTTTACTGACAGTCTACTGACTTGACTGGAATGGTACCAGCTGATTGGAGAAAAGCCAATTAGGCACCAATATTTAAAAAGGGCCCAAAATACATCCCTGGGAATTACAGACCAGGGAGGGGATGATAAGAGACTATATTCAAGAATTTATTTTTGTAATGAAAATGGTATCGTTAGCAGTAATCAGCATGGATTCATGAAGGATCGTTCTTGCCAAACCAATTTATTAACCTTCTATGAGGAGGTGAGCTGCCATCTAGATGAAGGAAGGCCCGTATATGTGGTATATCTGGATTTTGCAAAAGCATTTGATACAGTTCCCCCATAAACGTTTACTGTACAAAGTAAGGTCCATTGGCATGGACGATAGGGTGAGTATATGGATAAAAAACTGGCTACAAGGGGCGAGTTAAGAGGGTGGTGATAAATGGGGAGTGCTCAGAATGGTCAGGGGTGGAAAGTGGGGTCCCCCAGGGTTCTGTACCGGGACCAATCCTATTTAATTTGTTCACAAATGACCTGGAGGATGGGGTAAACAGTTTAATCTCTGTATTTGCGGACAATACTAAGCTAAGCAGGGCAATAACTTCTCCAGAGGATGTGGAAACCTTGCAAGTAGAACTGAACAGATTAATGGAGTGGGCAACTACATGGTAAATGAGGTTTAATGTGGAAGAATGTAAAATAATGCATTTGGGTGGCAAAAATATGAATGCAATCTACTCATTGGGGGGAGAACCTCTGGGGGGGATCAAGGATAGAAAAGGACCTGGGGGTCCTAGTAGATGATAGGCTCAGCAATGGCATGCAATGCCAAGCTGCTGCTAACAAGGCAAACAGAATATTGTCATGCATTAAAAAGGGGATAAACTCCAGAGACAAAACGATAATTCTCCAACTATACAAGACTCTGGTCCAGCCTCAACTGCAGTATGCTGTCCAGTTCTGGGCACCAGTCTTCAGTAAAGATGTGCCTGAAATGGAGCGAGCACAGAGAAAGGCAACAAAACTAATAAAGGGATTGGAGGACATTAGTTATGAAGAAAGGTTACGAGCACTAAACGTATTCTCTCTGGAGAAGAGACGCTTGAGAGGGGATATGATTTAAATTTACAAATACCGTACTAGTGACCCCACAATATGGATAAAACTTTTCCACGAATGGGAGTTTAAAAATACAGGTGGCTTTTTAAACTTTTAGAAGAAAAGAGTATTAACCTTAGCCACTTAAGCCCCGGACCAATTTACAGCCAAAGGACCAGGCTCCTTTTTGCGATTCGGCACTGAGTCGCTTTAACTGACAATTGCGCGGTTGTGCGGCATGGCTCCCAAACAAAATTGGCATCCTTTTTTCCCCACAAATAGAGCTTTCTTTTGGTGGTATTTGATCAGCTCTACGGTTTTTATTTTTTGTGCTATAAACAAAAATAGAGAGACAATTTTGAAAAAAATGCAATGCATATTTTTTACTTTTTGCTATAATAAATATCCCCAAAAAATATATAAAAAAACATTTTTTTTCGTCAGTTTAGGCCGATGCGTATTCTTCTACATATTTTTGGTAAAAAAAAACGCAATTAGTGATTATTGATTGGTTTGCGCAAAAGTTATAGCATTTACAAAATAGGGGATAGTTTTATAGCATTTTTATTAATATTTGTTTTACTAGTAATGGCAGCGATCAGTGATTTTTATTGTGACTGCTATATTATGGCGGACACATCGGACATTTTTGACACATTTTTGTGACCATTGTCATTTATACAGCAATCAGTGCATTTAAATGCACTGATTCTTGTGTAAATGACACTGGCAGTGAAGGAGTTAACCACTAGGGGGTGGGGAGGGGTTATGTGTGACGTGTGTGTTTTTTTTTACTGTTGGGGCGTGGCTTGTCATGTGACATCACTGATCGTCTTTCCCTATAATAGGGAACAGACGATCGGTGACAGCCACATTAGGAAGTAAGGGGAGAGGTTTGTTTACACAGACCTCTCCTCGTTCTTCAGCTCTGTGACCCAATCGCGGGACACCAGCGGTGATCGGGTCCAGCGGCCACGGTCACAGAGCTCAGGACGGAGTTGCGAGCGTGCCGCCGCCGGCGCGCTCACGACCCACGGCAGGGCACTTAAAGAGCCACGTACAGTTACGTGATTGGGTTTTAGCCGTGCCATTCTGCTGAAGTATATGTGCAGGAGGCAGTCCTTAAGCGGTTAAACTGCGTAGAGGGTTCTTTACTGTAAGAGCGGGAAGGATGCGGAATTCCCTTCCACAGGCGGTGATTTCAGCGGGGAGCATCAATAGTTTCAAGAAACTATTAGAAAAGCACTGGAACAACCACAACATACAGGGATATACAATGTAATACTGACATATAATCACACACATAGGTTGGACTTGATGGACATGTGTCTTTTTTTTAACCTCACCTATTATGTAACTATGTAACTTTTTTTTTTAGTCAAAAAGGTTTTTATTGAATTCACAGGTATACAGCAATCTCCAGTGCACAGTTACAATTAAACGGTTGTCATTAGTCAATATACATACAGACATCACAGCAGCACATAGTTCCCTCCCTCCATTCCCAGTTCGTTCAGGGTTCCCCAACATGTATATCCTGTCAGGCCTGAGCATTCCGTTTCTCCCCTTGTCTATAAACCTTGTAGTATTCTTGACATTATAAGCTCATTTGGGCTCAGACCAGGTGTGTCCAGCCAATGTGACCAAAGGCGCTCAAACCTTCCCAGGCACCCCCTGTGTTGATAAATGTATTTTTCCATTATGAGGGTTCTGCCCATATGTGTTATCCAGGTCGCCACTACAGGGGGCTCCGCTGATTTCAAGCCTAGCAAAATAAGTTTCCTAGCCTGGAATAGCGCCCTGGAGACCGCCACCCTGATTGGTTCCAAAGAAACCACATCCTCCAGGACCCCTAGAACACAACATATTGGATCCAAAGGTATCTGCGTTTGAAACACCCTATTGATCGTGTCCACTACCTCCTTCCAATACCTGTGGAGCTTCGGGCAGCGCCACAAGAGGTGGACAAGATCCCCCTCATGTTGCCTGCACCTACCACACAAGGGGTCAACCAGCCTGCCCATCCTACAGAGCCTAACAGGTGTGTAATGTGCTCTTGGTATAATATAGAGCTGGGATACTTTTTGCGCCACGTTCAAGGAACAGGAGGTAATAGCTTGTATAGCCTCCTCCCATTGCTCGCCCGTAAGTGGACCTACGTCTCTTTCCCAAAGTGGCAGTGCTCTGCATGGGTGATCACGCAGGTGCCGCGCCAGCAGCATCTGGTAACATTGTGATATTATTCCCTTTGTGCCTTCCGCAGAGTGCAGCGCATAGTACACCGGGGTGGGTGAAATTACCCATTCTCCCGAGTCCCCCTGCGTGGCCACCGCATGCCGCAGCTGCAAATAGGGGAAGATCATCCGTAAGGTTACATGTCTGCATGTCTGCAAAAGACAGAAGCTTTCCGTCTTTTACTATATGGGACAGCATTTTCACACCATGGGCACTGGGATCAGGCTTTTTTTTAGCAAGCTCTACATAGGTGTGGTTACCCCATATGGGGCTATATTCTGTAAATCCCTGAACCCCTTGAAGCTGTCTACTCTTATTCCAAACTTTTTGTATCATGGACAACGTAGGGGTCTGTTTGTTGGAGCTCTTCGACATCTGGGCCTCCAGTCCCATAGGGATGGTCTCCGCCCCAGATGCATGAAGCAGCAGCCTGGCCGATAAGCCCAACGGTCCATGGGACATGGAGCCCACCAGGTGTTGCAACTGGGCCGCAACATAATACAGCCAAGGGTTGGGCACGGCCAACCCTCCGCTGTCTTTAGAGCGCTGCAGCTGTTCTAACTTGATCCTAGGGGGCTTTGTGTTCCACAGCAGCTTCCGAAATAGCGTATTCACCACTCTGAAAATTTTCTAATGTATTACAACCGGTGAGTTGTGGAGAAAGTAGAGCAGTTGGGGCATTAAAATCATTTTTATACGATTGGCTTTCCCGGCCAGTGACATCCTAAGGGTATTCCATGTATTTATATTATCCCGGAATCTCAAAAGCAGCGGGCATACGTTTACTGAGCAGTAATCCCATACTTTGGCCGTAATTTGTACCCCCAGGTACTTAAAACTGGGCACTACTGGCACGGGACAGGACTCAGGGACCGCTACCTCTCCTTCAATCAACATCAGCATAGCCGATTTAGACCAGTTAATGGTCAAGCCTGAGAAACCACCAACTGTTCTATTATATTCATTACCTTTGGCAAGGACTGACTGGGGTCGGCCAAGAAAAGCAACACGTCATCCGCATATAACATGATCTTCTCGTGAATGACCCCATACTGAAATCCCTGTATTCCTACACTGTCTCTTATGAGTGTCGTGAGTGGTTCTATCGCAATCGCGAAAAGCAAGGGGGACAGCGGGCACCCCTGCCTCGTCCCCCTGCCCAGAGCAAAATCGTCAGACATCTTATCTGCCATCCTAATATTGGTCTTCGGGGTGGCGTACAGTAGTTGAACCCAGGCCACGAACCGCTGCCCGAAACCAAATTTGCGTAGCACCGCCCAAAGGTACCTCCAGCCTATGTTGTCAAACGCCTTATTAGCGTCCAGGGACAGAAGTGCCCTACTTTCCCCATTGTCTGCCTGCAGCTGCATGTTTAAAAACAGTCTTCTAAGGTTCGTTGCTGTGGACTTATGCGGCATAAAGCCAGCCTGATCCTGGTGAATAATAGCGGACACTATCCCATTGACCTGGAGCGCCATGACCTTGGCCAGGATCTTAACATCGCTTTATAACAGTGATATGGGTCTGTATGACCCCGGGTCAACTGGATCCTTCCCTGGTTTAAGCAGTAAAACAATATTGGCTTTTGTCATAGAGTCAGGGAGAACACCTTCCTCCATGCATGCATTAAACACCTTTAACAATTCAGGCAAGATATCCTCCCCATATTGTGTGTATACCTCCATGGGAATACCATCCACCCCCGGCGCCTTGCAGGTGGGGAAGGAGCCGGCAGCCGCCATCAGTTCCTCTAGAGTTATCGGGGCTTCAAGTTGTCTTATGGCCTCTTCCGAGAGCCTGGGTAAATTTATAGTGGCCAAATATGAGTTCAGATCGTCATCCGAGTAGGTTTCCCTTGACCTGTATAGGTCCTTGTAGAAGTCAGCCAGCTCGGATATAATGACCTCCTGTGAATTGACCACCTTGCCATTTTTGGCTCGTATGGCCCCAATGGCCGGAGACATCTGTTGGGCTTTTGCAATCTTGGCAAGTAGGCGCCCCGTCTTCTCCCCCTCCTCATAGAACGCCAGTTTCGTAAAAAATCTTTTACGCTCCGCAGTGGAGGATCTCAAGCGGTCAAGGGAATCCTGAGCCGCCATCCATGCCTCCCTTGCCGAGTCAGTAGGCCCTGTTACATAAGTTATTTCCAACCTTTATACCAAAATCTCCCGCCTGTTCTAACATTGCAGAGGAGTTCTGCTTTACCAAGTGTATTTCATGGAGGAATACCCCTCGCATTCATGCCTTAAAGGTTTCCCACGTCAAAAGGTCATTGGGGTGATGTCAGTGTGTCTGGAAGAAACTCTGGATCTGGGACGATATCCTGTCTGGTGAGGGGAACAGCTTCAGCCAAAAGGCATTCAGCTCCCAAGGGGCCCTGGGCAGTGTACTGGGGGGTTGGGTAATTAGCCATAAGGCCAGGGGGGAGTGATCCAACACACCCCGAGGGAAGTATTCCACCCCCGAGGTGTACCCAACCATATTGGGGGTGCCCTCACATAGGTTGATACGGGACAGGGATCCGTATGTTTTGGAAAAGCATGAGAACTGCCTACAGTCTGGGTTGCGAATCTGCCATATGTCGGCCCACCCCACTTCCATCATTAATATACTAAGGGCAGTGCCCCGGCTGCCCCCAGGGGGTGCAACCGGGGGATGTCTGTCTATTTTGGGGTCCAGGTAGCAGTTAAAGTCCCCCAAGATTAAAACTGGGACCTCCTGTTTATTGGCCAGGTACGATAACAACAACTGAAGCACCTCCCGCAAGAACGGGGGAGGTATGTACACAAAAGTAAGAATCAAATAAGTAAATGCATAAATTTTACAGTACAGGAAAAAAAATCTGCCAGATACATCTATAAGGGAGTCCAGTTCCTGGTAGGCCAATGCCCTGTGTATCAGAACACTCACCCCCCGAGAGAACGAAGTGTAAATGGAATGATAGGCCTTCCCAACCCACGCGTATTGAAAAAACTTCACCGTGTCCCCCTGCAGATGTGTCTCTTGAAGGCCTATAATGGCCGGGTGAAATTTTCATAATCCTGTGGAAATCATGGTCCTTTTCAAGGGATCATTTACCCCCCGAACGTTCCAAGTCACTATGGGTGTAGTGGACACAGTCCGTGCGGATGTAATCTACTGTACTTACTGGGGGTTCCCGAGCCTCCAAACATCATCCCCACATGAGCAGGGCCCGCACATTTTGAACAGGCAGGAGGGACTGGCAAAAGGAGCGTCAAGCCCCTGGTAACAGAGATGCTGTATCCTGTGCACTGGATATGCGATGCAAAGCGGCAAAAAGCCTTGTAACTCAGCCGCTGAGCCAAACCGACAAAGCAGCAACCATAGAAGGACTGATCAACTTGTAATCTTGCTCCTGCCAACCGGGCAACTATGTAACTTTAGTATCACTTTAATTGTTAATTTTTCTGCCTTTGGATTACTATTGGTAATATGTCTATCTTATACCTTTTTGTCAAAATCTTTAATAATAAGATTGAAACCCTACAGTTTGTTATGTAAAATGGGGAACAGCATTTCCAAGAATTTTTGTTAAAAACAAGTAGTAAGTCACAATTGAGGTAGAAAGATGTTTGCCAGTCGTGGAAGCTCTAGAAAGCATCTAGAGAGCATCCTGATTGTCCTCTACAGCCTGGGACGATCAACGCGCTCTCTAGACGCTTTGTAGAGCCTCCAGGGCTGGCGATCTTACATACTGACCTCTTTCTACCTCAATTGTGAATTACTTCTTGTTTTTGATTTAACTTCTTGGAAATACTGCACTTAGTTTGGCGCCCCTCTGTTCCCCTATCTACACAGAGTTCACTGCTTTACTCTAAGGGTACTGCGTCCAGGTGCTGAACACACAAGAAAATGGACCATTGATGAACTATTTGCTTTTAATATATGTTTTGCAACATTTGTGTCTTTTTATGTGAACACATTCCAATTGATATATAACCTTTATGCTATCACCCTTATCTAGTGCCGCTGTTTACTATCATTAGTTATGTAAAATGCATACTTTACAGACATTGTTATAAACATATTAGGAGAGTATTTCATCGCTTTAACATTTTTAGGCATCTCACAGCTTTATATCTGGATAAAAATTTGTACTAGTTACCTGTTCTTTGTTACCTCTGCTTACAGCCCATATACAGTAATTAAAGGATTAACTGGATTAAACAATCTTATTTTATTTTAGTGCATCATCATAAACATGACATACTAACTAATCAAAACAGCCCTGATAAAGACATGTTTTGTTTGGTACTAAGGCTTTTTAAAGAGTTATTTTGCACATCATGAAAGGAATCACATAAAGAGATATCCATCTAGATGACTCAGATTGTGAGTAATATATTTATACTGCCTTGGATATATAGAGTAGTAATTAAAGTCCCTGCCAAACAAACAAATATATACCACAGGAAGATGTGCTGATGTAACATTGATTATGTTTACTTTTGTACAATAGCTTGTAGGATTGGGTAGCTTGAGTTTTAATAAGGAATATGATAAAGTTGATTTCTTTAAGACTACTTTTCTAATTTACTATCAAATGTGTTAGTATTTTAAAATGCTCATCAGACTACTAATTATCTAAAATGTGTAGCTCTATATAGTAATTAATTAATATCTTTTTACATGTTCATTGCGAGAAAGATTTTTAAAAGATTTTTCAATCTTTAAAAATCTGCAGTTTTCATTAAAATAATACCTAATTATCCTGTTATAAAGGTCCTTGTTCTGGCACTTACTGTTATGGTGTGATAACTATCTGATTGATCTCCAATAGTGTCACCTTGTCATAAGTGCTCCCAATGGAGAATACAAGTGATTGTGTTAGCATATATTGCTAAGCACTATGCTGCCATTGTTAACATCACAAAGCCAAATCTGAATTGCCACCACAACATGATGTGTAGCTGCTACTGGTGCACTTTTATATAGACGGGAATTAGCAGAAAGTGGCAGTAGGAAACCAACAACATTGAGCTATAAATATGCTGAAAACGAAAAGAAAGGTAAAACAAATTATTTTATCTAAAAACTAAATGGAAGTTGTTATAAAGACACAGCACTTTAGGACAAAGTGCCCATCACATTTTTGAAGCCCTAAAATACAAGCCAATGGCTGCTGGGATCTCCCTCTTTCTGGCACCATGTATCTACAGTACCTGTTTTTTTCTCTCAGTGTTTGTGATTGGGCGCTGTGGATAGTGTGGTGATGGAAACATTACTACCTGTAGCAGGGTGTTGGGAGACATGATCAGTGGCTGAGACTGAGGGAGAGGGCTGTGTTTACATTTTGTTTTTACACCTGCGATCATGTGATTGGTTCACAGTGATTACAAGGTGCAGTGCCACTCTGACTGGCTCTGTGCATTTTGTCCATGATCTGTAATGTCTAAGGACAGTGCAAACAAAGGCATTATGCATGCTCCTGGTGTGCACACATGCTGTATACACAAGGTCTTTTAATAAAAATAACCACCTTATCAGCTGTTTAACTACAGTGGTGAGTGGGGATGTGATTAAAGTGACATGAGAGTTTTGCTTTGTGCACTTGGTAAGTCTACAACAATGCTAACAATCATTTGTTGTAGTCTCTTCAGTCAGGTGAGAAAATAGAGGGTGTGGGTTAAATGGCAAATCAAAAAGTCTTGATTGAAGTGAACTTGTGAAAATAGAAATACAGTAGTAAATCTCCTCAAAAATACCATGCTAAATTAAAGTGCTAATTAAACCCCACCCAGTGCTACTCACAAAAATAAATAATCCAGTTTTTAAAATTCCTATTTCATTTCATAAAACTACTGACCCAAACCTTGTATAATGCACAGTGGCAAAGAGGTTAGCACTCTGCCTGGCAGCACTAGGGTTTTTGGTTCAAATCCAAACCATGGCACTACCTGCATTGAGTCTGCATGTTCTCCCTGTGTTACATAGTTAGTCGGGTTGACTAGAGACAAAGACACAAGTCCATCCAGTTCAACCACAAAAAAAAATAAAAATATTATACAATCCCTTATACCCAATTCTATACACACAGTTGATCCAGAAGAAGGTGAAAAACCCCAGCATGATCCAATTTGCTACAGCAGGGGAAAAATTCCTTCCTGATCCCCCAAGAGGCAATCAGATTTTCCTTGGATCAACTTTACCTATAAATGTTAGTACCCAGTTATATTTTGTACATTTAGGAAATAATCCAGGCCCTTCTTAAAGCAATCTACGCAGGGAGTCTTTTCCACATTTTCACAGCTCTTATGCCCTGTACACACGGTCGGATTTTGCAACGGAAAAGGTCCGATCGGATTACGTTGTCGGAAAATCCAATCATGTGTGGGCTCTATTGGGATTTTTCCGTTGGAAATCCCGACAGAAAAAGTTTGAGAGCTGGATCTAAAATTTTCCAACAACAAAATCTGATCTGACTTTTTCCGATCATTTGCAGAGAATTCGGATGGACAAAGCGCCGCGCATGCTCAGATTAAATTACGAGACCAAAGCTATTGGCTACTATGCAAATAAATTATGCAAATAAGTAATAAATATAAGAATAAGTGCTGGAACGTGAGTTACCAAGATGATAAATAATAGTAGTCCACTATATGAACCGTGCTTATCTCAATTAAAATGGTAGCACAAAATGGTGGCCAAATAGTAACGATATGTCATAACATATATGTGAGATCAAAGTGCACATGTGCTAAAAATATAGTACCACTATGAGATAAAGTGCCAAGTGCTAAAACTTAGTAGTGCAAAAAACATAAGCCAATGAAGTGACTAGTGCACACACCATATATGTATATAATGATTAATAAATAATCAAGACAAATTATTGAAACTCAAAAACAGATCCGTTAAATAAAGTGCTTAGTGCCAATAGATCCAAACAATAAATCAAATAGTAAAACAGTCTAAATAGTGAAATAAGTGTAAATGTTGCTGACGCAGCATTCAGGCAAAAGGCATTCCAACGTAGTGTGCTGTGCAAATCATGCAGGCAATTCAGTGCCACACTGCTTCTTTTCTCTCCGTGGGATAAATGGATAGATGTCCCCTTACCTTACAGCTGTAAGGTTACAGCGTGTATCAACATATATATATACATACAGTGGTGTGAAAAAGTGTTTGCCCCCTTCCTCATTTCCTGTTCCTTTGCATGTTTGTCACACTTAGGTGTTTCGGAACATCAAACCAATTTAAACAATAGTCAAGGACAACACAAGTAAACACAAAATGCAATTTGTAAATGAAGGTGTTTATTATTAAAGGTGAAAAAAAATCCAAACCATCATGGCCCTGTGTGAAAAAGTGATTGCCCCCTTGTTAAAACATACTATAACTGTGGTTGTCCACACCTGAGTTCAATTTCTCTAGCCACACCCAGGCCTGATTATTGCCACACCTGTTCACAATCAAGGCATCACTTAAATAGGAGCTGCTTGACACAGTAAGGTCCACCAGAAGATCCTTAAAAGCTACACATCATGCCGAGACTCAAAGAAATTCAGGAACAATTGAGAAAGAAAGTAATTGAGATCTATCAGTCTGGAAAGGGTTATAAAGCCATTTCCAAAGCTTTGGGAATCCAGCAAACCACAGTGAGAACCATTATCCACAAATGGCGAAGACATGGAACAGTGGTGAACCTTCCCAGGAGTGGCCGGCCGCCCAAAATTACCCCAAGAGCACAGCGACGACTCATCCAAGAGGTCACAAAAGACCCCACAACAACGTCCAAGGAACTGCAGGCCTCACTTGCCTCAGTTAAGGTCAGCATTCATGCCTCCACCATCAGGAAAAGACTGGGCAAAAATGGCCTGCATGGCAGAGTTCCAAGGAGAAAACCAGTGCTGAGCAAAAAGAACATCAAAGCTCGTCTCAATTTCTCCACAACACATCTTGATGATCCCCAAGACTTTTGGGACAACATTCTGTGGACCGATGAGACAAAAGTGGAACTCTTTAGAAGGTGTGTGTCCAAGTATATCTGGCGTAGAAGGAACACTGCATTTCATAAAAAGAACATTATACCAACAGTAAAATATGGTGGTGGTAGTGTGATGGTCTGGGGCTGTTTTGCTGCTTCAGGACCTGGAAGACTTGCCGTGATAAAAGGAACTATGAATTCTGCTGTCTACCAAGAGATCCTGAAGGAGAATGTCCGACCATCTGTTTGTGTACTCAAGCTGAAACTAACTTGGGTTCTGCAGCAGGACAATGATCCTAAACACACCAGCAAGTCCACCACCGAATGGCTGAAGAAAAACAAAATGAAGACTTTGGAGTGGCCTAGCCAACGTCCTGACCTGAATCCTATTGAGATGTTGTGGTATGACCTTAAAAAGGCAGTTCATGCTCGAAAACCCTCTAATGTAACTGAATTAGGACAATTCTGCAAAGATGAGTGGGCCAAAATTGCTCCAGGACGCTGTAAAAGCCTCATTGCACATTATCGCAAACGCTTGGTTGCAGTTGTTGCTGCTAAGGGTGGCCCAACCAGTTATTAGGTTTAGGGGGCAATCACTTTTTCACACAGGGCCATGATGGTTTGGATTTTTTTTCACCTTTAATAATAAACACCTTCATTTACAAATTGCATTTTGTGTTTACTTGTGTTGTCCTTGACTATTGTTTAAATTGGTTTGATGTTCCGAAACACTTAAGTGTGACAAACATGCAAAGGAACAGGAAATGAGGAAGGGGGCAAACACTTTTTCACACCACTGTATATATATTGGCCGCAATAGGGGTTTCCTCACTTCTTATACCCGGTGTCTTCGGGCAGGTGTACCTCACAAAGTACAAGAGATGGTACTGTCTCCATGTGTTCATCTCTAGAGTGAAGTTCACTATATGGACCCCTTAATTGTTTGTACATGTTGATCATAACCCTCTTAATCTCCTCTTATCAAGAGTGAATAAATTCAGTTTCTCTAATCTTTCCTCATAGCTGAGCTCCTCCATGCCTCTTAGTTTGGTTGCCCTTCTCTGCACTTTCTCCAGTTCCCCAATATCCTTTTTTGAGAACTGGTGCCCAAAACTGAACTGCATATTCAAGATGAGGTCTTACTAATGATTTGAACAGGGGCAAAATTATATCTCTCTCTGGAGTCCATACCCCTCTTAATACAAGAAAGGACTTTGCTTGTTTTGGAAATCGCAGCTTGGCATTGCATGCCATTATTGAGCTTATGATCTACCAAAACCCCCAGATTCTTCTCCACTATGGATCCCCCCAGTTTTACTACCCCTTAGCATGTATGACGCATGCATATTCTTAGGCCCCAAGTGCATAACTTTACATTTATTTGACTCTTGTCTGAATTGACCCTAGTATGTGTATGTATGAATATGAGTTAGGGACATTAGATTGTTAGCTCTTTGAGGGTAGGGACTGATGTAAATGTGCAATATATACTGTGTGTAAAGTGCTGTGTAAATTGATGGAGCTATATAAGCACCTGTAATAATAATGTGCTCTTTTTTATCTATATCAAACAGGTTCTTTTTTAAACTGTATACAAACACTTTCCATAGCAACATTACACATACCATCAGCCAAAAAAGTAAAGAGTATAGGAATACATTGCATATAGGAACACCAGAACATCTCGAACAGACAAAATGTTTTAGTGAACGTGCGAACCCTATTAAAGTCTATGGGACACAAACATGAAAAATCAAAAGTCCTAATTTTAAAGGCTTATATACAAGTTATTGCCATAAAATGTATGGGGATGCATGTACTGCCCTAGGGCACATGTATGAATGCAAAAAAATGTTTTTAAAACAATTGTTTTTAGAGGAGAAGTGATTTTAATGAGGCTTAAAGTGAAACAATAAAAATAAAATACAGTGCCTTGCAAAAGTATTCACCCCCTTGGATTTTTACCTATTTTGTTACATTAAAGCCTTTAGTTCAATGTTTTTTAATCTGCATTAGATGTGATGGATCAGAACACAATAGTCTAAGTTAGTGAAGTAAAATTAGAAAAATATATACATAAGACTATTTTTCAGAAATAAAAAACTGATAATTGGCATGTGCGTATGTATTCACCCCCTTTGTTATGAAGCCCATAAAAAGCTCTGGTGCAACATATTACCTTCAGAAGTCACATAATTAGTGAAATGATGTCCACATGATCTGTCATTACATATACACACCTTTTTGAAAGGCCTCAGAGTCTGCAACACCTAAGCAAGAGACACCGCTAACCAAACAATGCCGTGAAGACCAAGGAAATCTCCAAGCAAATAAGGGACAATGTTTTTGAGAAAGTACAAGTCAAGGTTAGGTTATAAAAAAAATATCCAAATCTTTGATGATCCCTAGGAGCACCATCAAATCTATCATAACCAAATGGAAAGAACATGGCACAACAGCAAACCAAGAGACGGCCATACACCAAAACGCACGGACCGGGCAAGGAGGGCATTAATCAGAGAGGCAGCACAGAGACCTAAGGTAACCCTGGAGGAGCTGCAGAGTTCCACAGCAGAGACTGGAGTATCTGTACATAGGGCGACAATAAGCTGTACACTCCATAGAGTTGGGCTTAATGGTAGAGTGGCCAGAAGAAAGCCATTACTTTTAGCAAAAAACAAAATGGCATGTTTTGAGTTTGCTAAAAGGCATGCGGGAGACTCCCAAAATGTATGGAGTAAGGTGCTCCGGTCTGATAAGACTAAAATTTAACTTTTTGGCCATCAAAGAAAACGCTATGTCTGGCACAAGCCCAAAACCACATCAAACAAATTACATCAACCAAAGAACACCATCCCCGCAGTGAAACATGGTGGTGGCAGCATCATGCTGCAGGGATGTTTTTCAGCAGTTGGACTGGGAAACTGGTCAGAGTTGAGGGAAAGATGGATGGTGCTAAATACAGGGATATTCTTGAGCAAAACCTGTACCACTCTGTGTGTGATTTGAGGCTAGGATGGAGGTTCACCTTCCAGCAGGATAATGACCCCAAACACATTTCTAAAGCAACACTTGAGTGGTTTAAGGGGAAACATGTAAATGTGCTGGAATGGCCTAGTCAATGCCCAAACCTCAATCCAATAGATAATCTGTGGTCAGACTTAAAGATTGCTGTTCAAAAGCGCAAACCATCCAACTTGAAGGAGCTGGTTCAGTTTTCCAAGGAGGAATGGGCAAAAATCCCAGTGTTAAGATGTGGCAAGCTCATAGAGACTTATCCAAAGGGACTTGGAGCTGTGATAGTATTGACTTTAGGGGGGTGAATAGTTATGCATATTTACTTTTTCTGTTATTTTGTGCTATTTGTTGTTTGCTTCACAATAAAAAAAAAATCTTCAAAGTTGTGGACATGTTCTGTAAATTAAATGATGAAAATTCTCAAAGAATCCATGCTAATTCCAGATTGTGAGGCAACAAAACACGAAAAATGCCAAGGGGGTGAATACTTTTGCAAGGAGCTGTATTCCTTTAACTGCCAACCGGCCCATAGCTGAATGATGGCTACAGGGCGGTTGGATAACTCTGGGAGGGTGTACTATGACGTCCTCTCAGAATCCCACTCTCGCGTGCCCCCTGGGGCGTGCACCCGAGAACATCCTTGAGCATCACGGATCACGGTAAATGGCGGCTTATAGCGGCCGTTTACCATGTGATCGCTCCGTCAAGTGATGGAGAGATCACATGTAAACAAACATGTTATGACGCCGGTCCCTCTCTCCCCTCTGTGTACCAATCGGTACAGTGTGAGGGGAGAGGGGGAGAGAGCGGATGGCAACAGCGCTGTTGGCTGGATCTGTAGTGCCCACAGAAATGCTCTGTGACAATTGCAGTCACATCCAGCCATCCAACTATCCATGCTCAGCCATCCCTCCATGCTCAGCTATACTCTGCAATACCCTGCAATACTCTGCAAAACTCTGCAAAACTCTGCCATACCCTGCCATACTCTGCAATACTCTGCAATACCCTGCCATACTCTGTAATACTCTGCAATAGCCTGCAATACTCTGCCATACCCTGACATACTCTTCAATACTCTGAAATACCCCGCAATACCCTGCAATATTCTGCCATACCCTGCCATACTCTGCAATACCCTGCCATACCCTGCAATACTTGGTGAAACCCAGCCATACTCTGCCATACACAGTCATACTCTGTGATACCCAGCTATGCTCAGCAATACTCAGCCATGCACAGCCACACTCGGCCATACTCGGCCATGCTCAGCCATGCTTGGCCATACTCAGCCATACTCGGCTGTACTCAGCCTCTGTAAGTGGCCAGGCTGTGGAAGTCTCACGTGTGGTATCGCCATAATCAGGAGGAGTAGGAGAATCTATTTTGGGGTGTCATTTTTGGTATGTACATGCTATGTGTTAGAAGTATTGTATAAATGGACAACTTTGTGTTAAAAAAAAGGTGTTTTAACCACTTCCCGCCCACCGGCCATCATATGACGTTCTTGACTTTGTGCGCGGATATCTGAATGATGCCTGCAGCTACAGGCATCATTCAGATAACAGCTTTTTCAGCCGTCGATTTCCTACACCCTAAGAACGATCATAGCAGCTACGATGGAAGCCAGGATTGTTTTTTATTTTTTTTATTTCAGGCTTCCCAGCCTAGAAGTGAGATGTGGGGTCTTATCTCACTGTAAAGAGGACCTGTCATGCCATATTCCTATTACAAGGGATGTTTACATTCCTTGTAACAGGAATAAAAGTGATCAAAAAACTATTTTTGGGAAAAAGCCTCAAACTAAAATAAATAAAGTAAAATGAACAATAAAAAAAAGAATTTTTTTTAAAGCGCCCCTGTCCCCGTGTGCTCACATGCAGAAGCAAACGCATACGTAAGTCCTGCCTACATATGAAACCGCTGTTCAAACCACACATGTGAGGTATTGCTGCGAATGTTAGAGCGAGAGCAATCATTTTGGCTCTAGACCACCTCTGTAGCTCAAAACATGTAACCAGTAAAAAAGAGTCGTCTATGGGGATTTTTAAGTAGCGAAGTTTGGTGCCATTCCATGAGCGTGTGCGATTTTGAAGAGTAACATGTTAGGTATCTATTTACTTGGCGTAACTTCATCTTTCACATTATACAAAAACATTGGGCTAACTTTACTGTTTTGTTTTTTTTTAAACACAAAACTGTTTGGGTTTTTTTAAAGACGCGTTCACAAAATTGCTCCGCAAATACCGTACGAGATAAATGTTGCAATGACCGTTATTGTATTCTCTAGCATCTTTGCTAAAAAGCGTATATAATGTTTTGGGGTTCTATGTAATTTTCTAACAAATAAATTATGATTTTTACATGTAGGAGAGAAATGTCAGAATTGGCCTGGGTGCTCCAGAAGGCCTGCCGGAGCTCCCTGCATGTTGGGCCTCTGTATGTGGCCACGCTGTGTAAAAGTCTCACACATGTAGTATTGCCATACTTGGGAGTAATAGCAGAATGTTTTTTAGGGTGTAATTTGTGGTATGCATATGCTTTGTGTGAGAAATAACCTGATAATATGAAAATTTTGTGAAAAAAATCCTGATATTGCACAGAATTGTGGGAAAAAATGACAACTTCAAAAAACTCACCATGCATCTGTCTAAATACCTATGAATGTCTTCTTTCCAAAAAGGGGTAATTTGGGGGGTATTTGTAAGTTTCTGGCATGTTAGGGTCTCAAGAAATTAGATAGGCCATCAGTACTTCAGATGTGATCTATTTTCAGATATTGTCACCATAGCTTATGGACTCTATTACTTTCACAAAGACCAAATAATATACACCAATTTGTACTTCTTTTTACTAAAGATATATAGCAGTATACTACTACTACACTGTATTTTATATTCTACACTACACTGTATTATATACTCTACACTGACTGACCGCACACTACACTAACTACCCTGCCTAATCTCCATTCATATACACCTTATAAAGCCACCATGTAAGCAGCCTTATATAGTGTAGGGCGTGGATTAGCCCCTGAGTCATGATTGGTCAAAGGCACTCTGCCTTTGGCCAATCATGGCTCTCACAGCACATCGCACTGTGATTGGCCAAAGCAGCATACAATCAGCAGCCATCAATGCACTGCGATCTTGCAGTGCATTATGGGGCACTAGCCGGCAGGTGAACTTCCCACGAGCGTCCCATTAGTTCAATTCCAGCCCATCCCTATTCACATTTAGGCACATTATTTGCATATGTATATCCCCAATTAAGTGTACAAGAAATATAGCAAAGGACAAGAGCATAAGCACCCTCCAACCTAGTGTCATCTAAACCAAGTGGAGTTATGTTGGTCAACCAAGGCACTATAGTAGTTGCATCTGCACACTTAGGGTGCCTAACAAGCAATATTTAGGGTCATGAGGTACCACAGACTAGAACACCATATTACACGGGTACTTGGTACAACCTTGGCTTTTATATTTTACCCAAAAAAATGTTGTGACCCCAAAATTTAAATTCAGTAGGGGTTATTCACTAAAGGAAAATTCACTTTGCACTACAAGTGCAAACTGCACTTAAAAATGCACTGAAAGTGCACTTGGAAGTGCAGTCGCTGTAGATCCGAGGGGGACATGCAAGGAAAATAAAAAACAGCATTTTAGCTTGCACATGATTGGATAACAAAATCAGCAGAGCTTCCCCTCATTTCAGATCTACTTACTGAAATTTTGTGTTTCCTACCCCTCTACGGTAATATCATGTGACATAAAAAATTGGAACTACCACTATTTTATTCTCTGGGCTGTCTGCTTTCAGAAAATATTTAATGTTTGGGGGTTTTATGCAATCTTTAGGCCGAAAATCATTTTTTAAATTTGTGCAAAAAAAACAAAAACAGCTCTGGCTGTGAAAGGGGTAAACGATAAGTTCACCTTTCGGGAACATGTTACATATTCCAAATATAAGATTTGTTAGTTAAAAAAAACTGGCTCCTAACTTTTTAGCTGGAGCCTAGCCGCGTACGTTCACACTACCTATCACAGTTTTGAAGGCCATAAAATGGCAAAATGGCAACCCCCCCCCCAAATAACCCCATTTTGGAAAGTGGAGACCCCAAGCTATTTGCTGAGAGGCATGTTGAGTCCATGGAATATTTTATATTTTGCCACAAGTTGCGGGAAAATGACAAACTTTTTTTTCTTTTGCACTGCACAAAGTTGTCACTAAATGATATGATATGAGCATATGTGGAATTACACCCCAAAATCAAAATACATTCTTCTGCTTCTCCTGAGTACGGGGAAACCACATGTGTGGGACTTTTTGGAAGCCTAGCTGCATATGGGACCCCGAAAACCAATCACCGCCTTGAGGATTTCTAAGGGCGTAAATTTTTGATTTCACTCCTCACTACCTATCACAGTTGCAAAGGGCATAAAATGCCAAGATAGAACAAACCCCCCCTTCCCCCCGAATGACCCCATTTTGGAAAGTAGACACCCCAAACTATTTTCTGAGAGGCATGTTGAGTATTTTGCATCTCTCATTTGTTTTTGAAAATTAAAAAAGAAAAGAAAAAAAATTGTTTTCTTTTTTCAAATTTCAAAACTTTGTGTCAAAAAGCAAGGTCTGCAAAATATTTACCATACCACTCAGCAAATAGCTTGGGGTGTCTACTTTCCAAAATGGGGTAATTTGGGGGGGGGGTTGTGCCATCTGGGCATTCCATGGCCTCCGAAACTGTGATAGGCAGTGAGGAGTGAAATCAAAAATTTACACCCTTAGAAAGCCTGAAGGTGGTGCTTGGTTTCCGGGGTACCGTACGCGGCTAGGCTACCATAACGTTTCACGCATGTGGTATTCCCGTACTCAGGAGAAGCAACAGAATGTATTTTGGGGTGTAATTTCACATATGCCCATGGCATGTTTGAGCAATATATCATTTAGTGAAAACTTTGTGAAAAAAAATAAATAAATCTCTTTTTCCCACAACTTGTGTCACAATATAAAATATTTCATGGACTCCAAATGCCTCTCAGCAAATAGCTTAGGGTGTCTACTTTCCAAAATGGGGTAATTTGTGGGGGTTTTGAACTGTCCTGGCATTTTATGCACAACATTTAGAAGCTTATGTCACACATCATCCACTCTTCAAACCACTTGAAGACACAGCCCTTTCTGACACTTTTGTCACTTCCTACTGCTTGTAAAAGCAGTCTAGAGGCTAATTAGATGCTAGGATTGCTTTTACATGAAAGCCGACCGCTGGCTGAAAAGAATGATACCAAGCTGATACCTAAACCCACAGGCATCATTCTGGTATAGCCACTCAAAGGCCAGCAACATACAAGTACGTTGCTGGTCCTTGTTGGGCATATATTGTTATCTTTTTTTTCATGCAGCCTGTGGGCTGAACAAAAAAAAGAGATTGATCGGTGGGTATGCTCACCATTAGAATACCTCCTTTCATCCACCCATTTCTATTGATGGGCATACATGCACCATTTTCTTTTTAACTGTGGTGGTGAAATCACCTCCTACAGTGCTGGAGTCATGGCTTTATGTATCATGAGAGCAAACGCTGTTGCTGTCAAGAGAAATAAATCAGTGCTGCAGCTGAATGACCTAAAAAATATAGGCCCAAGCATGGGGGCATCCGCCCCAAAAGTTAGGAGCAAATCGCTCCTCCACCCCCGCTGCCCCCATGCTTCGGCATATATGCTCTTTTTTTTAACTGTGGTGGTGAAATCACCCTGTAAGTGCTGGAGTCACGGCTTTAACTGAATGCAAATGATGGTTAACAATAAAACAAAGTAACATTACAGTATAACAGTAAAACATACCATACCTGCAAAGCAAATACAATTTTTTATTTTTTATTTAAATAAAAAAAAATTTAACGCAATCTGTGCCTAAAATATATATATATGCCAAAGCATGGGGGCATCCACCCGCAAAAGTTAGGAGCAAATTGCTCCTCTACCCCTGCTGCCCCCATTCTTTGGCATATATGCTCTCTTTTTTAACTGTGTTGGTGAAATCACCTCAGACAGCGCTGGAGTCACAGATTTATGTACGGTGGGAGTAAGCGCTGTTGCTGTCAAGATAAATAAATCCGCGCTGCAGCTGAATGGTGTACCTGAAAACAAAAAAATGGTTAACAATAAAACACAGTAAACAGTAAATTATAAAAAAATTACATACTTGAATATCAAACATGATAAAGCATAATAACAATAAAACATTGCACAATAGAATACAGTAAAAAAGAGCAGAACAATATAGAGAGAATAGAATAGAGTGAGAACAATACGACAACTACTTTTTTTTTATTATTATTTTATATATTTTATTGTGTTTTTTTTACACGTTTTTTGTAACAGGTTGTAACAGGTTTGGGTCTCTCAAAATGCGATGGCATCTTGGGAGACCCTGTGAAAGTGTGTCCTAGTCTGTGCAGTCTGTGCAGTGCTATACCCTCGGGAGGACATACAGCAAATGCCTCTCATGCAGCCGGCTTACTGCATTTGGATTGAGAAGGTGAGGTGGGGCACCGTCTGGAAACAGAAGGGCTCTGATGAAGTCTCCCTGGAATTTAAGGAAGGATCCAGACTGTCCTGAAGCTCTGATTAGCACAGGAGCGTTCAGCACAGCCAATTGAAATAAATAAACAGACACTTTTTTGTACCAGCGTCTGGCCTTACGGGCAACTAGGTACGGCGCCAACAACTGGTCGTTGAGGTCCACCCCTCCCATATTAAGGTTATATTCGTGGACACAGAGAGGTTTCTCCACAACACCAGTCGCCGTAGGAATTTGGACCGTCATGCCTGCATGAAAGGAGGTAAGACCAAAAACATTCTTATTATCCCTCCACTTCACAGCGAGCAAAGTATTACACTTGAAGCAGGCTCTCTCCCCCTGCCTTAAACAGGAATCTACAAGCCTCTGGGGTAAGCCTCGGCATTAGGTCACATGGTGCCACATGCTCCAATCTGATGATCAAACAAGTGACTAAAAAGTGGCATGCTTGTGTAATAATTGTCCACGTACAAGTGGTACCCCTTTCCGAATAAGGGTGACACCAAGTCCTCCACAATCTTGCCAGCGCTCCCTATGTAGTCAGGGCAGTTTGTCGGCTCTACGTGACTATCTCTTCCCTCGTAAACCATAAAAATACATGTATAGCCTGTGACCCTGTCACAGAGCTTATACAGCTTGACCCTGTATCTGCCACGCTTGCTGGGAAGATACTGTTTGAAAGACAAGCGGCCAGAAAACGTAATCAGGGACTCATCAACGCAGACAACTCGATGGGGAGTAAACAAGTCTGCAAAACTTTGAAGTGGTTTACGAGGGGCTGAATTTTGTAGAGCCAATCATATCCAGGGTCTCCATGCGGAAGACAGAGTTCATTGTTGTTGATATGCATGAACTGCAAGATCTGCTCGTATCGTGCCCTGGTCATGGAGGCAGCGAACACAGGCATATGGTGAATTGGGTCAGTGGACCAATATGACCGCAAATCACTCTTTTTGGTTATGCCCATGAGGAAGGATAGGCCCCTAGAAAGATCTTAAATTCAGAAACCGTAATTGGTTTCTAATCTCTGGCAAGGGAGGACTGGGGAATAGCAGCGATGTATTGACCAGCATACAAATTGCTTTGGTCTCATGGGCTTGACAGGCCTGTGTTTGTCTTCTTCTTAGTGGCACCGGGACACTACTTGTGCTTGCCACCTCACCAACTTGAACTGCACTTACGGGACTCGCCACGTCACCTGTGTTACTGCAGTGCTGGTTTGATAACGGTGACCAGGGTGTACTAGGCCGCTGGTGCTTGCCAGGTCATCAGAAGTAATAGCGGCACTAGTACTTCTCTGCTCCATACGAGAGCCCTTCCATTCTTGCACCTCAACAGCAGAAGAAGATCGGGGTCTGGTACACCTGACCTTGGCAGGGACCACAACTCCGTCATCAGAGCTATCTGTCATGGAGCCGCTGTCGTCTACAAGATCGTACTCTGATCCTGAATCTGACAAATGAGTGACTCCCTCTTCACTATCTGTCATGCTCAGAAATGTGTAGGCCTTTTCACTAGTGTACCTTCGATTTGTGATTTTGGGCTCTAAATTTACCGGTACACTAGTGAGACTCACAGGTAAAAAAGCTCCTGACTTGATTCAAATGCTACCAAAAAAATGTTAGTGATCACAGGGATCAGGCCTGACTCTGCAAACGCTGCAGTTATGTGTGTTTAGTGTTTTGTAAGTGACAGTGATCGATCGATACTGCACTTGGGTGGGCTGGGCTAGGCGGAGGGGCAAAACGCAGGTGCTAGCAGTTATCTGGGCTGATCACGCTAACACTGCATTTTTGGGAACCCTAAACTGCTGAGGACGCTAGTATAGTGTAAAAACAGAAAAAATCAGCGCAGTACAACCCCTTTACAAAAAGCTGCTGAACACCAAGGATCAATCACCAAATCCCTAAATACAATATATCAAACAGATGGTACAGCGCTCTAACTAAAATAAAATAATTTCTAACGTATTAAAATTAATTAAAAGTCCAAAATAGCTTAAGTGTCAAAAAATCCCTGTGAGAAATCTTCAATGGTATACAGTCATATCATGCGTAAAGTGACTTGACAATGGTAGAATTGGCTGCTCACCTCATCGTATGAACCCTTTAAATTATCAACTTATCATCGTCCAATTGCTGTATTCCTCCTCACAGATAATATCCGACCGGTTCACAATCGAAGATATAGCTTGCTCCCACTCAGAGTCAAATCAACTGACAAGTTTGTGGAGTACCCACATTGGATAGTTGTATTTCAGTAGTCAGATTTTCTGGAATTGGCTTCAATGTTTCCATTCCCCAAAGGACCTCCAGCTCAGTTGCCATTCTGCCACAGTATATCTGCGTGCGCCGCTTTAACTGACAATTGCGCGGTCATGCGACGTGGCTCCCAAACAAAATTGACGTCCTTTTTTTCCCCACAAATAGCTCTTTCTTTTGGTGGTATTTGATCACCCCTGCGGTTTTTATTTTTTGCGCTATAAACAAAAAAAGAGCAACAATTTTGAAAAAAATGCATTCTTTTTTACTTTTTGCTATAATAAATATCCCCAAAAATATATAAAAAAAACATTTTAGGCTGATACATATTCTTCTACATATTTTTGGTAAAAAAATCACAATAAGCGATTATTGATTGGTTTGCGCAAAATTTTTAGCGTTTACAAAATAGGGGATAGTTTTATGGCATTTTTATTAATAATTTTTTTTTACTAGTAATAGCGGCGATCAGCGATTTTTATTGTGACTGCGACATTATGGAGGACACATCGGACATTTATGACATATTTTTGGGACCATTGTCATTTATACAGCAATCAGTGCTATACAAAAGCACTGATTCCTGTATAAATGACACTGGCAGTGAAGGGGTTAACCAGGAGGTGGCAGTGTAGGAGTCAAGTGTGTCCTAGGGGCGTGTTACTAACTGTGCGGGGCTGGGCTGTGTGCTAGTGAACGCTGATCTCTGCTCCAATCACAGGAAGCAGAGATCAGTGTCACTTGTTGCTAGGCAGAACAGGGAGATGCTGTTTACAACGGCATCTCCCCGTTCTCCTTCCCTGTGAGACGATCACGGGTGTCCCCGTAGCGATCGAGTCCATGAGACCTGTGCCCGGACGCACGTGGGTCCCGACCGGCACACACACACGACGCCGGCGGCACACATGCGATGGCAGGGCGGCAAATTCAACTGGATGTACCTGTACGCCAGCTTGTCTGACCGTGCCATTCTGCCGACGTACATTGTCATGCGCTAGTCGGGAACTGGTTAAGGCCCGGTTCACACCTATGCAAATTAGATACAGCTTACATCGCATCCAATATGCAGGACATTTTAAAATCTATTCGTTTGAATGCATCTCGTTCACATATGTGCGTTGCATTCACACTCTGCATTGCCCAAAAAACATGCACAAAAAAAATTTGCTTTTTCTAGGCAGTATGGTGTGAATTCAAGGCACATATTCTTCTATGGGAACGCATCTGATAAACAGATGCATTCCATTGTGAACAGGCATTCTTTCCGTCTCCTCACTACACCTCCCCCTCTCCCTGCTCAGCTGATCCGCAGATAAAATGGAGGGGCATCGCTAAACAGCTGTTTTTTCTCTTAGCATAGAAAATGTAGCTGGAATTCGCTCCGGACTGGTGTGAACCCAGCCTAACTGTCTCTATTTCATTAGTAACAGAGATGTGCAGTATTTTTTAGAACTTTAAATAGTATTTTTTTTTTAGAACTTTAAATACTTAACAATAAAAACATTTAATATTAATATAACTCCACAACTCCAACAAGTGTACTATAGGAATGTTTCCTTTGCTTTTTGGGTATGTATTGGAAGTGATAACATATACAATGCTTCTGTTCAAGAAGGCATGCTGTAATAAACAATATTTTACTAATGGAAAGCTGTTTCTAGTGCTGTAATTCTATATTAAGTATTGCGTTCACCCTTAGACACAAAGGAAATATTCAAAACCTTGCGGTTCTTATCGTACTTGACATCTAATATCATAACCTAATTACCACACCCAAATTTACCTTCCAACACAGGAGTCATAGAGTTCCTTTAATCATCAGATACATTACAGAAGGCCTAATTTGATTGTCATGTTTTTTTTATGATTACTTTGTATTATGACTCATGTATGATGGATTTGTTAAAATAAACCACACGATTTTTATTTCAAAATTAAATTATCAATTAACAATGTCTAGATAGCCAAATAACAAAAATTTTAACCCCCTCCTGACCATTTTTTGCGATACTGCACTGCGTTACTTTAACAAACAATTGTGCGGCTGTGCGACAATTTACCCAAATAAAACAATATTTTTTACTTTTTGCTATAAAACATACCCAATAAAAAAATGGCAAAAAAATGAATAGCCAATATGAATTCTGCTACTTGTTTTTGGTAAAAAAAAAATCCCAATAAGCATATATTAATTGGTTTGCACAAAAGTTATAGCATCTACAAACTGGGATAGATTTATGGACTATTTATTTTTTATACTAGTAATGACGGCGATCAGCGATTTTTACAAGACTGCGACATTGTCAGTGTTAAAAAATGCACTTTCACTGTACTAATGACACTGGCAGGGAAGGAGTTAACATCCAGGGTGATCAAAGGGTTAACCGCTAGCTGACCAGCCGCCGCAGTTGTACTGCAGCAACATGGCTCAGCTGTGCGAACCGCCGTTATGTTATGTCTGTAACATAAACCGCCACTGGGGGGGGGCTTGCATGCCTCTCCCTGAGCGAATGGGAGAGCCCAGCGTTCTCGATCACCGCCGGGCTTGCGCGATTGCTCGGGGCACATGGAGAACCGACAGATGTGTGTGTAAACACACAGTTTCCCGTTCCCCAAGGAATGAACTGACAGATCGTCTGTTCATACAGAGTATGAACAGCGATCTGTTAGTTTCCTTGCACAGTCCCATCCCCCCTTAAGTTAGAACACTTCCTAGGACACACATAAACCCCTTTACTGCCCCTAGTGTTAACCCCTTCACTGCCAGTGACATTTTTACAGTAATCAATGCAATTTTAATCGCACTGATCGCTGTATTAATGCCAATGGTCCCAAATATGTGTCAAAATTGTCCGACGTGTCTGCCATAATGTCGAAGTCATGATAAAAATCGCTGATGGCTGCCATTACTAGCAAAAAAAAAATGATTAATAAAAATGCCATAAAACTATTCCCTATTTTGTGGATGCTATAACTTTTGTGCAAATCAATCAAGCGCTTATTGAGATTTTTTTTCCAAAAATATGTAGAAGAATACATATCGGCATAAACTGAGGATAAAAACGTTTTTTGGGGATATTTATTATAGCAGATTCCAATCCTGCGTTTGCCAAGGATAACTGTAATGCCGCGTACACACGATTGGACTTTCCGGCAGACTTGGTCCGGTGGACCGGAATCTGTCGGACAATTCGATCGTGTGTGGGCTCCGTCTGACTTTTTCTTCCCAAAAGTCAGACGGACCTAGAAATAGAACATGTTTTAAATCTTTCCAAAGTGATCCTATCGCAATGGTTCTCGGTGACAGGGTACTGTACATCTCACTCTTGCTGCAATAGGAAAAACACATTTTCCTATCGCAGCGAAAGGGAATGCCCCTCCAGGGGCATACCAGGCCCTTAGGTCTGGTATGGATTTTAAGGAGAACACCCTACACCAAAAAAAGGCATGGAGTCCCTCCCAAAATCCATACCAGACCCTTATCCGAGCACACAGCCCACCCCCCTCCTGAACCGTACTAGGCCACATGCCCTCAACATGTGCATAGCGCCCCCCTTCTCCAAAGCACCCAGCCCCCCATGTTGAGGGCATGCAGCCTGGTACGGTTCAGGAGGGGGGGTGCTCACTCGTCCCCACCCCCTTTCCTGACCAGCTGGGCTGCGTGCTTGGATAAGGGTCTGGTATGGACTTTGGTGGACCCCCACACAGTTTTTTTGGTGTAGGGGGTTCCCCTTAAAAACCATACCAGGCGATGGGGCTCGCAAGGTGTCAATCTCGCAGATGAAAGCTGCGAGATTGACTTCCCTTTCTAGTCCCTTTGTACCTGGAGTCACATTCAAAATGTGTGGGCAAGGCCATTAATTTTGAAAGTCCATCGGAAGTCCGTCGGGAAGTCCGTCAGACCTAGTCTGGCAGAAAGTCCGCTCTTTCGGAAAAGTCCGTCAGACCTCCGCCGAAAGTCCGTCGGGAAGACTGAAAAGTCGTGTGTACGCGGCATAAAAAGATTTTGGTGTGAAGGCACCACCAACACCTAAGGCCAAACTTTTCCACACCTGTTACATCTAGCCAAAGTCTGCGAAAGAGACACCAGACTTTATCTTAAAAAAAATTTAATCTTGGCCTGAGTGTACTATCATTTGGCTTCTTCAAATAAGGCTTGCTCACTGTGGTACAAAAGTTTGTTATTTCCATCCAAACTCTGCCAAAGAGACATCAGAATTTATTCAACAAAAATCTATAATCCTGTTCTGAGTGCACTTAAATGTGACTTCATCATACAGATTGGCTCCCCAAGCCGTTGTTTTCAAAATAAAGAAAGCTTACATGGAAAATCTATTTAAATGTCATTTTGTTTCCTTATATATGTCAGTTTTGCTGCAGCAGGTTCTATACACGGTACAGATGGGCCACTTTACAGGCAGACTAAAGGGAACCCCCAGGCACTATATTTAAAGGAATTTTTCATTTTTATTGTTTCACTTTAGTATCATTAACCACTTGCCAACTGGGCCACAACAGAATGACGGCTACAGGGCAGTCAAATAACTCTGGGAGGGCGTACAATGATGTCCTCCCAATGACAGCAGCCTCTTACCCCATGATTGCTCTGTCCAATGACAGAACAATCACAATGTAAATAATTTAGGTCATGCAGGGGTTCAGCTCTCTCCTCTCTTCACACTGATACAATGTGCAAGAAGAGGAGAGAGAGATCGAGTGAAGCACAGCCAGTCTAATTGATTTTTACTGTGCTTCACAGTGCCTAGCAGTTCCCTACAGTGGCACTACAGTGCCCCTTGTGCCACTATAGAGCCACATCAGTGCCCACTGTGCCACTACAGAGACACATAAGTGCCCCCTGTGCCACTTCAGTGCTCCCCATGCACTACAGTGCCACATCAGTGCCCCCTGTGCCACTACAGTGCTCATTAGTGCCACATCAGTGCCCCTGTGCCACTACAGTGCCCATTAGTGCCACATTACTGACCCCTGTGCCACATCAGTGCCTTCTGTGCGAATAGAGTTCCCATTAGTGCCACATTACTGTCCCCTTTGCCACATCAGTGCCCCTGTGCCACTACAGAGCCACATCAGTGCCCCTGTGCCACTACAGTGCCCCTGTGCCACTACAGTGCCCCCTGTGCCACCACAGTGCCTATCAGTGCCACATCAGTGCCCCGTGCCACTACAGTACCCATCAGTGCCACTACAGTGTCACATTAGTGATCTGTAGCGCTACAGGGCGTGAGCGATGCACTGAACGTCACCTTAACCACTTCGCGCCGGGTGGACATCCAGGGACAGCCTTGACTTTCGGTGGTTATATCGGCATTTTCAGCCAGCAATTCCCTGCACCATAAGAATGATCATAGCGGCTGTTCCACCGCTTGATCGTTCTTACGAGCGGTGGGGGACGACGTCCCCCCCTCCCGCTGCCCTCCGGTGCTTCTACCGACTCACCGCTTCCATCGATGAGTCGGTCACAGGATCCACCAGCCCCCGGATGATACCATAGAAATTTCCGGCGGACCAGATGGTCCCTGGAGTCTCTATGATCGTTCGGAGGCCGAGCGCAATGCATTCAAAATAACGACGCCACCTTGGTTGGGAAGCCGTGATCTTTTTTTTGTTTTGTTTTTATTTTAGGTTTCCCAGCCTAGAGGTGAGATATGGGGTCTTATTGACCCCATATTTCACTGTAAATAGGTCCGATCGTGCCATATTTCTATTACAAGGGATGTTTACATTCCTTGTAATAGGAATAAAAGTAATCACTTTTTTTTTTTTAAGTGTTAAACTAAAGAAATAAAATTAAAATTAACAATAAAAAATAAATAAAAAAATTAAAGTGCCCCTGTCCCCGTGAGCTCGTACGCAGAAGCAAACACTAATGTAAGTCCCGCCCACATATGAGAACGGTGTGCAAACCACACATGTGAGGCATCGCCGTGAATGTTAGAGCAAGAGCAATAATTCTAGCCCTAGACCTCCTCTGTAATGCAAAACATGTAACCAGTAAAAAAATGTAAAGCGTCGCCTATGGGGATTTTTAAATACCAAAGTTTGGCGCCGTTCCACGAGCGCGTGCAATTTTGAAGCATGACATGCTGGGTATGTATTTACTCAGCGTATATTCATCTATCACATTATGCAAAAAAATTGAGCTAACTTTACTGGGTTTTTTTATAAGCCTGCGTGAGAGGAAAGGAGGGAAGCGGGTAGCACTGCAGGGGGGCAGCAGGGGCAATCCAAATCCAACAGTTGGGGGTTATGGGTGGGGCAGGCTTCCTCTATGGCTATCCATGAAACAACTGAAAGCAATGGGAAGGAGAGGAGGAGAAGCTGGTTTTCAGCTGCTGCTTAGAGAACCAGAGGTAGCGTGATTCATGTAATTGCCCCCTCATCGCATCAATCACCCTCAACTGTCCATTGGATTCCCCCTGCTGTGGGAGTTTTCTGTGCATGTTGGCACAGTTCACCTGCTGAGCTGTGCGGAAAACTGCAACAGTGTTGCAGTTTTCTGCAGGTGCCAGCTACAGGGAAGTGAAGCAAAGAGGCTCCAAAGGTTCCCGTAATCTATTATCTGCCAAAGGTCCATAAGGACCCTCTTTATCCCCCTGGGAGGCCAATTGTTAGTGGCATTGATTCCATCACCTCAAGGGGTGGCAGGTATATAGATCCCTTTTTACAGTCTCTAGTTGTTCATACTCTGTCTTTCTTGAGAGATTCCACTCAAGTTATTAATATCTTGAAATCAGTACAGTGGAAAGAAAATTATATTCTGGCCACTGCCGATGTATCATCCTTATACACCATCATTTCACACCAACATGGTCGTGAGGCAGTGGACCACTATTTAGATTTGGGTGAACTTAAGAGGTCCCAGAGAAAATTTCTGTTGAAGCTTTTGGACTACGCAATGGGCCATAACTACTTTTGATTTGAAGGTACTTATTATTTGCAGAAAATGGGGGTGGCCATGGGGGCTACATTTTCTCCATCCATGGCCAACCTGTTTATGGCCAAATGGGAGGAGGATGTCGTCTATCAGAATCCCAGACCTGAGTTAGGTCTATGGAGACAAAATATAGAGGACATCCTCCTCCTATGGGAGGGTGACTGAGAGTAGCTTTATTCCCATATGACTGAACTTAACTGTAATGATAGGGGTATAGTCTTGAAGTATGAGACCAGTAAGTCTGAAATTCACTTTTTGGATCTGAATATTAAAATTATAGATGTAAATATTATTACATCTACTTTTTTTAAGGTGACTGATCGTAATTCATTTATTAATATTAATAGTTGTCACCAGGCTGCCTGGCTGAAATCAGTGCCTAAAAGCCAATTTTTAAGACTTAAGAGAAATTGCACTAATAGGAATGACTTTCTCCAAGAGGCTTCAATGTTAAAAAATACGTTTCTGGAGAAAGGATATCAACCATTGGAGTTTGAGGATTCTATAAGAGCTGCAGACGAGAGAATCTGGGATGACCTTTTGGTACCTAAGTTAAAAGATTGTGATGACTCTTTTACTGGTGAGGATCTGTCATTGAGAGACACCTAGACTTACTGGCATCTGTCTGAAGGAGCTGCAATCTTTTATCCCCCATACTGCTGAGGAGCAGTTGTTGGAAAAATACCTATGCCCGTGTTATCTACCTGTTGGTAGGAGGCAGTGTGTTTGTGTGTTGGTGGCGGTGTCCTTACAAGCGGATCTCACCAGATTTTTTATTGTTGTCTTAGATCTTTATGGACTTTTAAAATTATGTTTAATCCCGCTAATTTTAAACATTGAAAGTTCATTATTTAGTTATATTTTAGCGCTACACCATCTACTATAATAAACAAAGAGATGGGACTTGATTAATATGGCACCACATCCATGAAAATTTTAACAAAAATCATGGATGAAAAAAGGAATTTAAAGGTTGCCATTAATAATAACCCCAAAGGAAGAAACGAGTACTCAAAAATAATTTTAATACAAATACAAATTTTAATTACCGTATTTATCGGGGTATAATACGCACCGGCATATAACACACACCCCAAGTTTAGGAGGGAATTTTAAGGGAAAAAACTTTTTAAGGAAAAAAACTTTTAAATGCCCATGAATGCAGCCTTATCCAGTGTCATTTGCAGCCTTGTCCAGTGTCATTTGTAGCCTTGTCCAGTGTCATTTGCAGCCTTGTCCAGTGTCATTTGCCGCCTTGTCAGTGTCATTTGCAGCCTTGTCCAGTGTCATTTTCAGCCTTGTCAGTGTCATTTTCAGCCTTATCCAGTGTCATTTGCAGCCCTGTCAGTGTCATTTGCAGCCTTGTCAATGACATTGCAACCTTGTCAGTGTCACTGCAGTTTAAATATGGCACTGCCGAAATACACAGAGCTGGTCCTGTGTATCTCAGCTCCTCTCGGTTCCTCTTTGCTCCTCTCGCAGTACCGCCCTATGATGGACATAACACAGGTTCAATGGTAGGATTGGGCGTGACTGTGAGCGGAGTCGAGCGCCGCCGAAATACACAGAGCCTAGTGTACTGGGCTAGGCTCGCCTCCTCTCGGGTCCTCTCGGGTCCGCTCACAGTCACACCCAGTCCCTGTGTTATGTCCATCATAAGGTGGGACTGGGCATGACTGTGAGCGAAGCGAGAGGAGCGGAGCCTAGCCGAGTACACTTGGCTCTGTGTATTTTGGCGTGCTCGTTCCTCCACTTACAATCAGCGGGGGATCGGCGGGGATTGGCAGAATTCGGCGTATAACACGCACACACGATTTTCCCCTGATTTTAAGGGGAATAAGTGTGTGTTATATGCCAATAAATACGGTATACATCACTCTATTTTGCATTTCTAAACTTGTAGTGTTGAGCAATATTTGTATTGAAACCTGTATCGTATGGCCCAATAGCATGTGTAGTATAACTGATGGAGAATCCTGATATACTGAGTCAGGTGCAGGGATCAATAAATTGCCAAACAGGATCTCAATACATTTCGCCAAATGGCTTCCTCAGGGATCCTATTTATGCTGGGAAATGCATTACATTTAGAGTCTTATCATATATTATATGATGCCGACCATAAAAAAGGGCAAAAAAAAATTTCTATGCAAAATTTAAACACAAGATATAAATTTCAAAAATTACATTCAAATTGCAAGTTACATGAAAATATATTTAATTGCCTAAATACAACTAATAATGAGTACTCACAAAAAAGCTACAGCCACGAAGAAACAATGAGAGAGAGATGGAGAAAGGATTAGTCCAGCCAAATCAGAGGAAGGCACCACATCTTCAAAAGGAGCCCTCCTGGGATACTCCTTATCTATTAAATATTAACCAGTCCCTAGTAAGGAGCAGGGCCATCCAATGTGGAAGGTAGGGGATTAAACTTAGACAGATTTTAATGAAAGTTATTCAAAATGTAGTTCAAAAAATACCAAAGGACAGGGGCAAAAGGTCTATGAGAAAATGCAACAAACGCACTTTAAGGTACAGGGGAATAGGTAGGTCCAAAAAGGATTTCCATAATTGGAGCAGTATGGATTACCAGCAATAGTCGTTATAGGCTGTATATCCTCACAGGGTGTCACTAAAATACAGCAAAACGCAAACCACCATGATGTAAGGACATCTATTGAGGAATTGTATCAAAATATAATCTTATAAGGGGGCATCCCACCCCATTACAATCAATAGTACATGTAACAGACATGGGAAACAAACTCTGTCCAAGTCCGGTCCTCAACAATCCCTCCGTGTCCATGGAAAGATGCAACTGCCATGGGTATATACATCCCTATATATAGGGAGATGAAAATGGCCCCTTATGGTGCAGCTCCTCCCAGTGCCCGCCACTTACACAGATGACATGGTGGAGGCATGGAGGTGGGTATATCTCCGGGCATGTGCCGAAAGAGGACACCCGTGCATGCCCGGAAGTGGCAGGGTGGGGTATGGAAACATACTCCCGCCGAGCACCCTCATGCACGTGACCACAGCCCTAAACCAAAGGGGAAGCAGTTACAGTGGGAGAAAGGTCTTGCCCAGGACCATAATGCATCCTCCCATCCAGCAAGCAGCGGGTGCCTGTCTGGATTGCCCCCAAGGACAACCACATGTCAACCAATCACCTTGACCTAGGCACCAGCAGCCAGTCAATCCAAACATCCACCAATACACACATAAGCTTCATACAACCAGATAGTCCCAATCGCACCAATCATACACACCAGATGGAGCCACAGCCATGGTGGGAAGATTGTAGCACAAACCACACAAAGCACATCCGTACAACCATGATGGGAGAACAATGTATATACATGTATAAATAAAAATGAATATACAAATAAGAATACATTTTTATTAAAATATATTATTAATAAATATAATTTAAAAAAATTATAAAAATAAATAAATAAAATAAAAATAAAAATAAAGATAAATGAAAATAAATATGAAAAAAAAGAATAAAGATAATAAAAAATAAAGAAAATGAACAAGTGATATTTACACAGATGTGGTTCCCTTCCCAGGAGGAAGCCAAGACTCCATACCTCTGTTCTCTTTCCTCAATCAACCTGGCATGACTCAAAATGCTTGTAGTACTCTATAAAACATTTCATATTTATGTTGATAATGATAAATGACTGTAATGAATACTACTCGCTAAAGCCTTTGATTGTGTTGAGTGGAGATACCTATGGACAGCGATTCGGAGGTTCCGAGTGGGGAAAACATTTCTCTCCTGGGTGCAGCTGCTGTATGGAGATCCCAAAGCGAGAGTCAGGATTAACGTGTTTTTATCTGAGGCCTTCCCATTATTTAGGGAGAGTAGGCAGGGGTGCCCTCTCTCATCCCTGCTTTTTGGTCTGGCCTTGGAACTGTTAGCGGCCAAGATTAGAGCCTCCCCAGAGATTTTTGAATTCCGTTGAGGCGAGAGGGAGGATAAACTCTCCCTTTATGCAGATGATATCCTGATATATCTGGGGGACACTGCTGGGTCCCTGGAATCTGGAATGCACTTTATAAATCAGTTTGGACAATATTTGGGGTTTACCATCAACTGGTACAAGTCCTCTCTTATGTTGCTGGATCATCTAGAGTCTCCTCTTCCAGATTTGGCATCTCAAGTAGACGTAGCCACCCTTTCAAATATTTAGGGATTGTAGTGATGGGGGATACTGAAGATTATATTAAGCTAAATCTCAAACCTATTCTACACAAGTTTAAACACAAGTGCGCTATCTGGTGCAAACTACCTTCATCAGGGCTAATCTTATCAAAATGGTATGGGCTCCCCAATTACTATATATCGTGCATAAGGCTCCAGTGTGGATACCACGTTGCTGGTTTGATGGCATAGACTCACAATAAAAAGCATTAATATGGAAGAATGGAGTGGCCCATATTAAGCTGTCCATGCTACAGTACCCTAAGGACCTAGGCAGAATGGCAGTTCCTCACTCCTCTACATACTTCCTGGCTGCACAGGTGCAGCACCTTTGCGGGTGGGACCTGCTAGGAATGCTGGACCCTTCCAGGACCTTGTTGATTAAATCCTTTGTGGAGTATTCGGTGATGTCCCAACTGGAGGTGGGACTCCCGGCAGCGGCGCCCAATGCCCAACTGTGTAGCTAATTGTTAAAATATGGAAGGAACTTAAAAAGAGAATGGAAATGACAGGGTTCCTGGAATGTACCCCCATTTGGCACAATAGTTCATACCCCGAAGTGACTAAAATTCCTGGTTACTCACTATGGCAGAGGGTCGGCATTAAATACCTCCCGCAGTTGTTTGATGGGTCCAATATGCAAACTTATGACCAATTGCAACAGGAATTTCCTCAGCTTCGCAATAGCCATTACCTGTACTTACAAGTGCAACATGCCTTGAGAGTGCAGGGCAGAAGCTCGAATTTCCACTTGGAAGAGTCTGACTTTCTCACCTCTGTTTTTGTTACCTCACACAAAAGAAGCAGTATTTCCTGAATATATGCCTGTTTGCTATCCTATACACAGGCCCCGGATTTGCTACCCTGCAGGGATAAATGGGAATCTGATGTTGGCCCTATTGATGGGGAAAGATGGATACAACTCCTGGCTGCTGGTCTCTATATCTGCTTCAGAGAAACTATCACATTTGTTTATTCTCCATGGGGCCTTCAGAACTCCTATTAAACTGCATAAATGGGGTAGGAGGGACTCCCCCTTATGTCCAAAATGCCAAATACACCCTGGCACTCTGAGACACCTATTGTGTAAATGTCCAAAACTGGTGAGATACTGACAAGATGTGATTAGAGTCATTAACAGTCTCTATCAGTTACAATTGTAGAAATGTGAACAGAGGGGCACCAGACTGAGTACAGTATAAATTATATATTTAATAAAAACAAGTAGTAACTCACAGGTTAAATTAGATGAGTTCAGTATGTGGTGAAAATCGCCAGTCCTGGAGTCTGATTTACACTGCACTCAGTCTGGCGCCCATCTGTTCCCATTTGTACACAGAGTCTTCACTCTATGGGAGTTGCCTCCAGGTGCTAATCATACAAGATCTTGGATCACTCATGGACATTATGTTTTAACAAATGTTTTAATATTATGTGTGCTTACTCACACACACATTTTATGTACCGTATATACTCGAGTATAAGCCGAGATTTTCAGCCTCTTTTTTGAGGCTGAAAGTGCCCCCCTCGGCTTATACTCGAGTCATCGCTGTCTGCCCGCTCGATCAGCGTGTCGAGCAGACAGACAGCGGCCATTCTATAGTTCAAAAGCCGCGCCTCCGGCTCCGCCTTCGCCTGTGATAGGCGGAACACTGAATTTCCCAGCAGCCTGTGTTCCGCCTATCACGGACATCGTATCATCCTCGTACTACGGACGAGGATGATACGATGTACGTGATAGGCGGAACACAGGCTGCTGGGAAATTCAGTGTTCCGCCTATCACAGGCGAAGGCGGCGGCGCAGCTTTTGAATTTTACAATGGCCGCCGAGGCGCCGACGAACGAAGAGGGCACGGGACGGAGGCAAGGCAAGGCACGGCACGGGACGGGACGGGACGGGACGGAGGCAAGGCACGGCGGCGAGGCACGGAGGCAAGGAGGCTCGGCACGGGACGGAGGCTCGGGACAAAGGCTCGGGACACAGGTAGGCTGGACACACACACACACACACACACACACACACACACACACACACACACACACACACGGATGGATACACACACACACAGGGATGGATGGATGGATGGAGACACACACACACAGGGATGGATGGATGGATGGATGGAGACACACACACACAGGGATGGATGGATGGATGGACACACACACACACAGGGATGGATGGACGGACACACAGGGATGGACGGACACACAGGGATGGACGGACACACAGGGATGGACGGACACACACACAGGGATGGACAGGCATGTCTTACCCTCGGCTTATACACGAGTCAATAAGTTTGCCAGTTTTTTTGGGGGTAAATTGGGGGCCTCGGCTTATATTCGGGTCGGCCTATACTCGAGTATATACGGTATACTTATATTCCAGTTGCTATATAATTTTGTTATCACTATATCTAGTGCCGCTGTTCACCCCTGTTTTTACAGTTGCAATTGTACCCAGTTACTTTTTTGCTTGATAAACTAGAAGAGGAATTATACTCTCCACATACCTATGTTGCTTTACTTAGACTACTTTATCTTGCTAGGAAATTGATAGCATGCTACTGGCTCTCTCCTCAAACGCCTACGACACGCCACTCGATACAACAGGTTAATGCTATATTGATTAGAGAGAAGTATGCATATCAGCATAGGAAGGCAAGTGGAATATTCACAAAAATCTGACAGGAATGGCTAGACACCCCTACAGTGGCTCTGCCTCAGTTGATCCGTGATAGACTACTCCAGATGTGAGAGCATTATCTCAGTTTATGGAGATGGACTAGGTGAAGAGATGGTCAGTCTATCATATGCTTGTACTGCTTGGTTAAAGGACAAAGCACACGTTAGAAGTTTGTTTTATTTTTGTTGATGTTATGCCAATAACGAACCCTATTCTGCTGCTGCAAAATATATAATTAGATATGACATATGAACACTGTATATTGGTTCGATCTCTGTATTGTACAGCCATTGATGTACTGTTTATCTTGCTGGAAATGTCTTTCTAATCCGGTAGTTTGTAATATTGTACTTATTTATGTTTTTGTACAAAAAAACTCTTTTCTGATTAAAAAAAATGAATACTACTCCCTTATATGATGAAGCAAGGGAAAGTAGGGGAAGGAAGGAGAAGGGAAAAAAGTTGAGATGGGAGGGAAAGTGTCAGGGCTGGGCCCAGACCTTCCTTCTCTGAGCTGGCCGCTCAGCTATCAGCTGCCAGCTCTCATCTCTCTCCACAGTTAACCAGCTGTTGTGGATCTGCTTGTCAGTCCCGCCTACTTAAAGATCTCCAGCTCACTTCATTCATGCCTTTGCCTTGGTCACATCACAAGAAACCATCTCCTGAGTTCCTGTTTAAAGACTGGCTTTGCTGACATCCCTTCTGGCTTCTTATCTTGCTTGCTGTTACTCTCCTTGGATCCCTGACTTTTGGTCTGGCTGATTACCCGATCTGGTTACTGAACTCTGGTTTGGCTGATTACCCGATCTGGCTACTGAACCCTGGCTTGGCTGCCTAACCTATCCAGTTACTGGACTCTGGCTATGCTTTGATTGTATTTACTCTATTTACCTTTTTATTTGTATTAATAAGCAACTGTGATTTTACTGTACTTCTGTCTCAGTCTGGTTCATGGTTTTTGACAGAAAGAAAAGAACACGAAGAAGAAAAAGAAAAGGAAAAAGAAAAAGAGAAAGAAAAAAGGGGGAGAGGGGACATGGGGAAAAAACATGGCAGACAACATAACATATGTGACACATAAATGTATCCAGATAACCCGAAATCAAGTGCAGAAGGAAAGATACATTAACATTATACAAAAAACACAACAATCCAGGGTATTGTTACAAGAAAGGTTTGTATATTACATGTTCATTAAGGCCTGGGATTTTGTGGCCTTAAGAATAACTATCCATTTTTTTTCCAATTGTAACAACTTAGGGTCAATGTCATCTCCTCTATCAGAGGCGGGAGCATGCTCTAGTGCAAAGAAACTGATAATGGACAGGTCAAAGCTGTGGTACAACCCCATGTGTCTTCTAATGGCTGACTCCATTTTGCCATTTCTAATCAGATAGACGTGATCTCTGATCCTCTTCCAGAAAAGCCTGTGTGTCTTCCCAATATAAAATGCATTACATTTACATGTCATGATATAGACCACTCTCACCACATGATAATCTATCTGGTATTGTCAGGAACAGGTGTGACGGGTGTGACCATGTGTGGACTGCTGCATACCTGGCTCAAGTAAAGTGTAAAATAATATAATTTATTTAAAAATAAGTGAATAACACAAATGGAAATGCACCTCCAATATATTAAAACTGTGTAAAGCAAAACCAGATAACCAAACAATAGTTACATACAATGAACAACTGCCCAAACCAAGTATATACAGGAAACAGGTTAAACAAATCATAGTTGTAACGGGCCAGGGTCATACACGGAACATTAAGCAGAGGGAGCGGGGAACAAGACAGGACAGGGAGAGGAAAACAGGAGATGTAGTGAGCAGGTAGGAAGGGATCAGGCTGCAGGGTCAGTATCAAGGTTCAGGGTCATGGATCAGAAACACAAGAACGCAGGTCAGGGGCACATGGAGACAGAACACCAAGGTAGGAATGAAGAGCATAGACAGAGTTTTTAAACACACTTCCTGCAACCAGCATCAGGTGATGACTGATTGCATGACATATTGTGAGCTTCTGGCTGCTGAGGAACTCCCGCTGGTGGACACCGGAACCACAGCCTGTAGATATGGGAGCCATAGTGCCACCAGCAGGTGAACCCTTTCCTGACAGGTATTGGGGGGGGTCCAATTTTGTCCTTTAGGTAATCTGATCCACTCGCAAAATTCACAATGCCTGCACTGAAAGGTGCCTCGTATCTTTGTCTCTGAATGTGAAGTGGTCTTTCAGAGATTTTGCTCTCTTATATGTGATCGTAGGTTTATTACTAATATATTATACTGCGATAATGCTATCTGTTAAGAGATGCCAATGTCGTGTAAGGATGGTACGTAAATAAGAATGTTGTTTGGAGAAGCTAGTTATTAGTCTAGTCTGTTGGGGTTAGATCTCCTTTCTTCTGGAATGGATCAGAGAGTGTCTGGTCTTTAATCTAGCCCTGTTAAAGGCTTTCTTTATCAAGTCTTGCTATAGCCATGTCTAAGAAGTCTGATTTGTAATTATTTTTTTTAGGAAATTCTCTTCCCTAGTACAATTTCGACTTAACATTACGTTTTGGCCAAAGGATATACTGCAGGGAAGTGTGAACGGGGCACGTAAAAAAACTATTGTTTTCTGTGTGTCCTTGCAGAGAGCTGTATATTTCTTATGCAGAAAAATGCAGCTATAGTGTGAATAGGTCCTAAATGATGGGGCAGAAGTGTTCTGGTGCAAAGACAGAAGCCAATGTGAAATGGCTGCCCAAACAACTTGTGGACCACAGCTAGCTATGTTTTACACTTTTTCTGTGGCTCCCCTGCCATGAGAGTGAATTGTCAGCTGGTGGAACACTGTATGAAACATGGGCATTCAATGCCCTTTTACATTTAAAATGTAAAGTTCGGCCTGTTTGCCCATTTGGAGGAGTGCTCGGCGAGCGGTTTGGTCGGTGATGTCACAAGGGGGCGGGTGCCATCAGGTGATGTCAGCAGGTGGCCCCGCCCCTTAAAGAACTGTCAAACAATGGAGCAGGTATTTGATGGTTAGCCTTAGTCATGGGCAGAGCGTTTTTTTTTTCCAGGTCCAGCAGTGCAGCGGGCGCCGTGATTGACAAAGGATCTACATGGGAGTAAAAAAGAGAAGTTCCTTCTTGTCCATGATTGACTGAGCAAAGTGAACACATCCTCATATTTTTTACTAAAAAAGGAAAATAGGAGAGCGCCACTCAGTTAAAAGTGCTTTAATCAGTAATAGAACATAATAGTATCATAATAGTATCACTTACATGTATAATGCAAGGAGCTGTACATAAACGAAAAGCTGTTGTCATGAGCGCGTGTCCAAAAGTTCATACTTCCCTGTAGTAATACCCGTGGGACAACATGTCCTACACTTGAGAAAGGAGCATGCATGTGCCCCATGGACTTTGCGCATGCTCTGTAACGCGTTGTGTTTCTCCTCCACTTGCTGACGTCACATGCTGTCTCCACGAGCCGCTCTGCAGTTTCCTATGTGTGAGACATAGCCCCCCCCCCCCCCAGCATCTTGCGGGCATTACTACAAGGAAATATGAACTTTTGGACACATGCTCATGACAACAGCTCCGAGCATTATACATGTAAGCACTTTTAACTGAGTGGCGCTCTCCTATTTTTCTTTTTTTCCAATGATTCTGAGTTGGCTTCACTCTGGAGAAGAGCAGTCCTCCGTGACAGTGCATGCATCTATTATCCATTGTGACGGTATGCGAGGTGAGATACATGACAATAGGTATATTTCACCTCGCATTTGTTCCATTGTAAGGGACCGAACCGGAATCTGGCCCGGTTTTTCCAGCCTCTGTGGCAGGCTGGGTTCCGGTCCGGATGTTTGGGTCCACTGGAGTCCATAGTCAGCTGGACTTTAAATATTAAGGAAGAGAGCACAGCAGGGCTCTGGTTTTGAGACTCAGGAAGGAACCTGAGTGAGAGGAGCTCTGGATGTTGGATTAAAAGGTTTGCTTTTCCATATGTTTTGTGAGTGACGGGGACCAGCCCCACACTGTATAGAGAGGAGACTATTTGTGTAGTTAGCGCGGGGTGGCAAGGATTTAATTTACTGTTTGTTTGTTTTATTTTGCAAACATCCTGCAAATAAACCTGGCATCCGCCAAATTTTTAACAAAGTGCCGTTTTCTGACTGTCCTTCAGAAAGAGGTGATCCTCACAAGCTAATTCTCCCACACATGGTGGAGAATGCAGGCAATTTCTGAAGATGGAGGAAATGATAAAGGCCCTGCTACAGGCCAATGCAGCTCAGCAGGAAACCAGCCGCCAAATCGCAGAGGCCGTTGCAGCACAACTGGCAGTTGCTGCAACACAACATGCCGCCCAGCAGAAGACGCACCACCAAGTCACAGAGGCCGCTGCAGCACAACATGCTGCCCAACAGGAAATTAACCGGGAGTTCGCAGAGGCTCTAGTGGAACTGAAAAAGGGGTCCACACCTCCTGTGTTAGCGGGAACCAAAGATGGTACGTGCCTCCTACCACCTGAAAAAGATGACACTGGCGGATGATGTTGAGGCATGCATTGCAACTTTCGAGAGAAAGGCCTATTTTGATCTAGAACCAGATAAGGCTCAGGACTATGAGACTCTAAAGACAGAGATACTAGCATGCTTGGGTGTCACCATGGCAGTCTGGGCCCAGTGCGCGCATCAGTGGTCCTACTCCAGCAACAAGCCACACCATTCACAAATGTTTGACCTGGTCCACCTCACCAAGAAGTGGTTGCAGCCAGAGACCTTGACAAGCCCTCAGGTCGTGGCGTGTGTGGTAACGGACCAGTACCTGTGAGAGCTCCCTGCTTCCCTGAGGAAGTGGGTCAGACAGGGGGACCCCAAAACTGCAACCCAGTTGGTGGACCTAGTGGAAAGGTACACTACCACTGAAGACTTCGGTGTCTCTAGGCGTGCAAGGTCACCCAGTGGTTCTGGTAAGACTGTTCCGCTGTTCAAGAGCATGGGGAAGGTGGATAAGACTGTTGTTACAACTGATGAGACTGTGGGTCCTGGACCTGGAGACTGGCCAAAGAAGCCAGGAAGGTCTTTGGGGCCATTAAGAGGATTGGGGGTAGGCCACATACAGTGTTTCTGTTGCCATGCATTAGTGCATATTGCGGCAAACTGTCCTAAAGATGAGGAACCTATGCAATGTGATTATGCTTTTATGAAAAGACGTATTTCTTTGTTTGCACAGGTAGCATGTACTGCATCATGTCAGAGGCGAATTGAAAAAAAGATGTGTGTTATTTCAGTGGATGGAAAGCCACTCACAGCCTTGCTAAACTCTGGTAGTGTGGTGACCCTAGTCAGGAATGATTGTGTGAACCCCACAAAACTACACCCCTGTACTATTGGGGTAATTTGCATCCATGGGGACACTCGGGACTACCAAACAGTGGTAGTTGAGGATGATACCCCCTGGGGAGGTGTAACACATTTAGTGGGGGTGGTACCTTCACTGCTTCAGGAAGCTTTAGTGGGGAGAGATGTTCCCCATTTTTGGAAACTATGAAAGAGCAAAGGGAGGCTGGTAGATGGAGCTCCCCCTGCTAGGGAAGCACGGGAACTCTCAGCAGAACCTTTTTGCCAAAGGGAAGGGGATGCTGTTGGTGGGATTGAGGAAGCCAGAGATCCTCTTCCTTTCCCTGTCATGGCTGGGGAGCCGGAGGACCTAGAAGCTAGCTCTCAGCCTGAGGGTAACGAACAGGAGACCCCCTCTGACCCTGACATTGAGAGTAGCCAGAATGTGGTACCCGACTTAGAGGTCAGGAGAGAGGATTTTTGTACCAAGCAACTGCGAGTTGCCACCCTCATGAGAGCCAGGGAAAACATTAAGCTGTTGGATGGGGAACCCATAGATCCTAACTGGGGGGTGTCTTTCCCCTACACGGCCATAAAAAACAATTTATTGTATCAAGTGGTAAAACGTGGAAAGGATGAGCTAAAACAGCTACTGGTTCCCAAACCCTTCCGCAGGGTGGTACTAGACCTGGCCCATGGTCATGTAATGGGGGGACATCTCAGTATAGAAAAAAACAGGGAGAGGATCTTCCAGAGATTTTTCTGGCCCGGGTTGCATGCAGATGTAAAGGAGTACTGCGAATCGTGCCCCGAGTGCCAAATGGCGGCGCTGTCGCCCCAGTTTTGCAGCCCTCTTGCCCTCTTTATCCCCACAAGCCAATTCTCCCACATCATCCATCAAGCAAGAACCAGTGATTGGACAATTTTCACATACCTTGTACTTTTAAAAAATTTTGTTTGGACACTGGTCTTATAATTATTTTATATTTATGCCACTTATATTAATTTTTTTAATTGCTCAAATTTTAATCATTTCATTCACATCTGTCTGCTAAGCGCCAGCATCCCTTGTTGTTAATCTTTTTTTTACTAAGCTCAGTGACGTGAGTATTTAATTTGTTTAATTAACATTTAGTTAACCCCATTGTGGTTGTCTAATTTTTGATATTTGCTGTCTATATGTTCAATAAACATTAATAAGTCTGAATGCTGTGAAATAACTTTTTTTTATAACTACTACCCTCTGCCTTTCATGTTCCTCGTGGTGATGCCATGCTGTCTTTATTCAGCTGTGAATAGTTTTTAGGCATAGTCTTGAGATTAATTTAGCTGTAGCTTTATAATACACAGCATCACCCCACCTGGTTTATTTTCAGTCCATACTTTAATTTGCCTCCAAAAACTAGATAATTATTGTTTGAACGTAATTAAAGCAATCCCAAAATCCATTGTCACTGATCATTATCCAGGCTTTGGCTTGCCTGTTTATCCCGCCCTGCTTCTTTATTTAGGTACTCTATAATTAAAAACAAAAACATTGACATTTGCACTAGTATTAGTATTAGCACCTACTAGAACTAGAAATGTTTATTAGTACCTACTAGAAATAGAACTGTTGATTAATGCCCATGCAAGCGAGCTAGGAATAAAAACTTTTACCACTGATACCTCTGGAGCCCACATAAAAAAGAAACACCAAGAACACACACACATAATATTTAAACTGTATTTTCTCTGGCAAGAGTTATCATTTAAATGATATTAGAAATCAGAGTAAATATAAGTCTCTTACAGGTTAAGTCAAAATAGTATATATATATTTTTTTACTATAGAAAACATCCATATCAATTACCTTAAAGCGGAGTTCAAGTCATAATTGTGTTTATTAAAAGTCAGCAACTACAAAAAGCGTAGCTGCTGACTTTTAATAAACAGCCACTCACCTGTCGCACAGTCCACTCATCCGCGCTGTGTTGTTCCCGTGTCCTCCCTCAGGGGCGCTGACATCTCTACTATGGGCACCCGACTGTGACAGCTTGCGGCTTCACAGATGGGTGCCCACTGTACATCTTCTAGGACCTGTCATATGTCCCAGAAGACTTCAGGAGGGAGAGCTTCTGCTTCTGGCCACTTGGCTGAACGGAACGGAAGTGGGAGCAGGTACCTGTCAAATTCAGATACCTGCTCCCCCACTCCTCCCCAAAAGCTCAGTTTCACAAACAGGAGTCGGGAAGGAGGCCTTGAAATGGAAGTTCCACTTTTGGATGGAACTTTGCTTTAACTACTTAAAGACTAGCCTCGTTTTGAGATTTTGGTGTTTACAAGTTTAGAACAGTTTTTTTTGCTAGAAAATTACTTAGAACCCCCAAATATTATGTATTTTTTTTTTTGTAAAACCCTAGAGGATAAAATGGTGGTCATTGCAATACTTTTTTTCATGCTGTATTTGCGCAGCGGTCTTCCAAACTCACTTTTTTTGGAAAAAATTCACTCTTTTGAATAAAAAAATAAAACAACTGTAAAGTTAGCCCGATTTTTTTTTTATATTGTGAAAGATAATGTTATGCCAAGTAAATTGATACCCAACATGTCACACTTCAAAATTGTGGAATGGCGTCAAAATTTTACCCTTAAAAATCTTCATAGGCGACATTTAAAAAACTCTACAGGTTGCATGTTTTGAGTTAGGGAGGAGGTCTAGCGATAGAATTATTGCTCTCGCTCGAACGATTGCGGCGATACCTTACATGTGTGGTTTGACCACCATTTTAATATGCGGGCGCTACTCAAGTTTGCTTTTGCTTCTGCGTACAAGCTCGTCAGGACGGGGTGCTTTAAAAAAAATGTTTTTCTTATTTATTTTACTTAATTTTATAAATTAATTTCACTGTTTTAAAAAAAAAAATTGGGTAACTTTATTCCTATTACAAGGAATGTAAACATCCCTTGTAATAGAAAAAAAGCATGACATGTCCTCTTAAATATGAGATCTGGTGTCAAAAAGTCCTCAGATCTCATATTTGGACTAAAATGCAATAAAAAAAAAAAAAAATTGTCATTTGAAAAAATGACTTTGAAAATATGTGCCTTTAAGAGCTATGGGTGGACGTGATGTTTTGACGTCGCTTCTGTCCTTCTATGGTATGGAGACGGGTGGGGGCCATCATAGCCTCACTCGTCTCCATAGCCAGGCACAGAGAGGATCGATCGCCTCCGCCACGGCCGATGGCTCCGGTAAGCGGTGGAGGGAGCAGGAGAGCGGCGGAAGGGGGGGCCCCTCTCCCACTGCCGATAACGGTGATCTTGCGGCGATTCCTCTGCAGAGACCACCATTATCGTAAATACGACCGGCTCCTGAAAAGATGGATATCTCGGTTGTGGCAGCAGCCATTCCCGGGATATCCATCTTCAAAGTGCCAACGTATATGTACAGGAGCCAGCCGGCAAATGGTAAACTGATATTCTGTAACCATGTAGCAATGTATACAACTGACTATTGTTCTATATACACAACTCCAAAAAATTCAAAGAACACTTTAAAAGCGCATCAAATTTCAATGGGGAAAAATATCATGCTGGATATCTATACTGATATGGACTGGATAATGTGTTGGGAACAAAAGGATGCCACATCGTTTGATGGAAATTAAAATGATCAACCTACAGAGGGCTGAATTCAAAGACACCCTGAAAATCAGTGAAAAAATTATCCCCTTTGCGTTTTTTATTTTTTGCGCGATAAACAAAAAAAGAGGGACAATTTTGAAAAAAAAACGCATTATTTTTTACTTTTTACTATTATAAATATCAACAACAAATATATTTAAAAAAACGTTTTTTTCCTCAGTTTAGGCCGATACGTATTCTTCTGCATATTTTAGGTAAAAAAAAAATCACAATAAGCGATTATTGATTGGTTAGCGCAAAAATTATAGCGTTGGACATTTTTGACACATTTTTGGGACCATTGTCATTTATACAGCAATCAGTGTTATACAAATGCACTGATTCCTGTGTAAATGACACTGGCAGTGAATGGGGTTAACCAGGAGGTGGCAGTGTAGGGGTTAAGTGTGTCCTAGGGGAGTGTTTCTAACTGTGGGGGGCGTGGCTGTGTTTTACAGATCATTGATCTCTGCTCCAATCACAGGGAGCAGAGATCAGTGTCACTTGTTCCTAGGCAGAACGGGGAAATGCTGTTTACATCGGCATCTCCCCGTGAGATGATCGCGGGTATCTCCACAGCGATCGAGTCTGCGGGACCCGCGGTCGGACTCACGTCAGCAAAAATGGCACAGCGGCAAATTCAATCTGTATGCCCATTTGCCTGTCCATGCCATTCTGCCAATGTACATCGTCATGTGCCGGTCGGGAAGCCTTTAATGCTCATACTATTATTTACCCTAAACTGTACCAATACATTGATTTAATTTACTACTAAACAGTCTTGGGTCTATCTCCTGGTATCAGCTCAGAACCAAGTTAAAGGTATTAATGCTCATATTTTTATAAATTCTTGCAGTGACATTCATTTAAACAGGTGTGTCAGAGGGACTGAGGTTGTTCTTGGAGTCAAGACACAGAACAAAGAACCAAACGGCTCCTTCAGGGGTAGCCCAACATGTCCATGATTGGAAACGTGATAGAGGATTCAAATTTCTCAGGGCAGTTGGGTTATGCCCGTACATACAACCACCCTTGGATATTTATGATTTTGTCTTTTAGTTCTTCTGACAAGGTATGGATTTCTCTTTACAAGACTGCCCCTTAGATAGTACTTTTGATTATTTTATCTACCTTATGTATATATTACTCACACATTACATACTACTTTAAAATGTACATAGAGCCGTTCACACCAGTTCCTGCCCCCAGTGGCGTAGCGTGGGTTGTCAGTACCCAGGGCAAGGCAAGTAATTTGTGCCCCCTAACCTGCAGCCTTTAGTACTCCCTGAGTCCCTTCAAATACAATAGTACTGACCTACCTGATTCCTATACTGACCACTATACTAACCTACTTGATTTCAACACTGACCAACCTGATGCCTTTACTGACCATTACACACTACACTGACCACTATACTATATTGTCCACTACACTGAGAACTACACTGATCACTATACTATACTGACCACTACACTGACCACTATACTGTCCTCTACACTATACTGACAACTATATTGTCCACTATACTGTCCACTACACTACACTAAGAAATACACTGCCCACTACACTACACTGAGACCTGCAATACACTGACCACTATATTGTCCACTACACTAACCACAATACTATATACTGACCACCATACTACACTACACTGACCCCCCCCCCCCCCCCCCCCAAGCCAGTAACAAGACTCTCACGAGGGAATCTCACTCTCACTCACCTTCTTGTCTGGCCTGTATCAGTCCGGAGGATAGGAGGAAAAGACAGCGGCGGCTCACATTGCTTCTCTCCCTTGCACTCTAGTTGCCATGTTCAGTGTCTGCGCACTGTGATTGGGCGTATGGGGGGTCATGTGTGGAGGCGGGACTTCAGGAGTGATCGTGGACAGGCCAGCCCTATGCCTCACATGACCCCCATACGCCCAATCACAGGGCGCCAGACACTGACCAATTACGGCCGGAGCGTGGGGGACGCAGGCATTTTAAATTAGGAGGCAGCCAGTGACACATACTGGCGCCCCCCTAAATGTCGCGTCCAGGGCCACGGCACCCCCTGCTACCCCCCCCAACACTACGCTACTGTCTGCCCCTGATGGAGCTTACAGTCTAATGTCATCTCCAACCACATCCTGCAAATTCTCTGTAAAAACTCTGCAAACTGTTGGTGCTATAAAAATCCTGTATAACAGCAATAATCGCAAGCGTACAGATACACACGCTATCGCCAGTTGGGCCAGCTGCCATTTGTATTATTCTCCGACCCATAGTCTCCAAAAGTTTTGGCCCAGAGGTAAACAGAACCAAACCCCTGGAGAATCTATGGCCAATTTTAGCTCTACAGAAGGTAAAAACTCTGTCCTTACTGGCAGTTCCTGAAAATTACGCTATGGCACAAAGATTTCGAGGAACACTGCACTCTAACCAGCAGTCAGAAGAAAATGAGGTTGCAATATTTCCAGATCTCATATACTCTAAGCCCTTGTACACACGGTCGGATATTCTGACAACCAAATCTGTTGGATTTTGTCCGACGGATTTTGTCTGACGGATTTTGTCCGAAAAATTTGCATACACACGGTCGGACAAAGTTGTCGGAAAATCCGATTGTACATAACGTGATGATGTTATTTCGTTACGACAGGACTACGTTCAGGCTAGTAACCAATAGCTTTGGTCTAGGAATTTGATCTGAGCATGCGTGCCACTTTGTCCATTGGAGTAGGCTACACATGATCGGAGTATGTCCGATCGGAGCATTTTGTCGGAAAATTATTATTGCAGTTTACCAATTCTTAGATAGGATGGCTGCTTTTTTTTTTTAGGCTTTATTTCCTTGAGTTTCACTAAAGCTGGCTACACATTATACAATTTCCTTGTACAATTTTCAATACATTACAAAACAATTCAACACATTACATCACTTCCAAAGTTGTATTCCGTTGCATGATAATTTACGTAAATTGAGTAACCTCTTCACTTCCAATATGAGACTAGCATGCAATAAAAAAGGGCAGAATATCATCTGATTGTGTGTATGAGGTTTAAGTCTCGTGTTTTTCAACAGAACAAGCTGTCCTGCAGATGTAGTAGTTATAGGGTTGAGATGGACCATTACTACTGACAGAGGTGCTTACAGTGATCATCTTTTATTTATTTGCGTAAAACCTTTATCCCAAAAGAAAAAAAAAACTTTAGCTGTAACTGCTTATTATGTGTTAGCTAGAGTTCAGCTACAATTTCTTAGTGTATCTAAATCTGCTAGTGCATATAGCACTCCCTCTCCAGAATAACAGTGCTGCTGTACAAAGGTGCCCCCTGTGCTCCATCATCTAGAGTGGGGGCACTCTAATACAGGAGGTGCACTACAGACAAGCAGGGATTGGCTCAAGCATGTTCAGATCCTAGTCCTAACCCACCTGAGCAATCCCGCCAATCATGGGCAGTGAGGCATTTCCCAGCCCACAGCTGCACAAACACACGCCATGACTAGGCTGTTTATGATTGGCGGTGTGCAGTGACTGCTTCCTGGCGGGTTTGCTCAGGTGGGTTGGGACTAGGATCCGAACACACCTGAGACCATCCATACTGACCAGATCACCAGGTGAAAACAGAGGGAGAAAGCCTAAAAAAGAGAACTAATGCAGCCATTAAGGATTTTACCAATCTGGATCTCATATTTACATACTGCATATATTACATTTTTGCTTTTGGGTTTAATACCACTTTAAGTCCCAACATTGGTAGTACAAAAATCTCATAGTGCTGAGATCCAGTTATCAGAACTAGTTTCCATTTACCTTTGTGGGGCCAAGTAAGATTTATTTTAATTTTTTTAAATAGTATTGTTTTTGTGTAGTTGTTAAAGAGGAAGTAAACCCTGATGGGTTTACTTCCTCTTTGATTCCCTGCAAAGGTAAAGCATAATGGACTACTATGCATCGCATAGTAGTCCATTATGTGTCACTTACCTGACACAGGAGCCAGCAAAGTCACCGCTGTCCCCTGTAGTCCGGAGCCTCTATCTTCTTCTCCATCTCAATGACATCACTCCCGCGCATGCACACGGGAGCCGCCACTCACGGCATATCGCTGTTAACTGTGGCGCGCTCAGTGCGCCTTAATCTAGGCTTACCTGTAGGTCAAAGTGGTTTGTAAGGGTTTACAACCACTTTAAGGTATGCACAAAATGTAGGATATAGAAGAAGTACAAATAGTACAAAAAATAAACCATTGCATGTCATATTGTGACATCATTAACCGCTTGCCAACCAGCGCATGCCGATTTACGTCGGCAGAATGCCACTGGTAGGCAAAAGGGCGTACAGGTATGTCCCCTTTAAGAAGCGGTGCCGCGGCCGTGTAACCGTGGGCCCCACGGACTCGATGTCTGCCGGGTGCTCACGATCGTGTCACAGAGAGGAAGAATGGGGAGATGCTTTTTTAACAAAGCATTTTCCCGTTCTGCCTAGTGACAGGACAGAGATCACTGCTCTGTTATCGAGAGAAGTGATCGCTGTCATGCATGTTGAAGTCCAGCCCCCCCCACAGTTAGAAATCTCCCTAGGACACACTTAACCCCTTTATCACCCCCTAGTGGTTAACCCTTTCACTGCCAGTGTCATTTACCCAGTAATCAATGCATTTTAATAGCACTGATTGCTGTATAATTGACAATGGTCCCAAAATAGTGACAAAAATGTCTGATGTGTCTGCCATAATGTTGCAGTCCTGATAAAAATCGCAGATTGCCGCCATTACTAATAAAAACATTTTTTTAAATAAAAATGCCATAAAACGATCCCCGATTTTGTAGATGCTATAAATTGTGAGGAAACTAATCAATATACACTTTTTGCGTTTTTTTTTTACCAAAAATATGTTGAAGAATACATATCAGCCTAAACTGAGGATTTTTTATTTATTTATAAATATATATATATATTTATTTATTATAGCAAAAAGTAAAAAATATTGTGTTGTTTAACCACTTGCCTACTGGGCACTTAAACACCCCTCCTGTCCAGACCAATTTTCAGCTTTCGGTGCTCTCACACTTTGAATGACAATTACTCAGTCATGCAACACTGTACCCAAATGAATTTTTTGTCCTTTTTTTCCCACAAATAGAGATTTCTTTTGGTGGTATTTGATCACCTCTGGGTTTTTTATTTCTTGCGTTATAAATGAAAAAATAACGAAAATTTTGAAAAAAATTAACGCATTTTTCTTTCTTTCTGTGATAAGATTTAGCAAATTATTAATTTTTCATCATAAATTTTGGCCACAATTTATACTGCTACATATCTTTGGTACAAATAACCCAAATTAGTGGATATTATTTGGTCTTTGTGAAAGCTAGAGAGTCTACAAGCTATGGTGCGAATCACACAAAATTGATCACATCTGATGTACTGGTGGCCGATCTCATTTCTTGTGACTCGAACAAGTCAGGAAAGTACAAATGACCCCTTTTTTGAAAGTAGACATTCCAAGGTATTTAGTAAGAGTAATGGTGAGGTTTTTGATTTTGTAATTTTTTTCCCACAATTCTTTGCAAAATGAAGATTTTTTATTTTATTTAAATTTTTTCCACAAAATTATCATTGTAATAGGTTATTTCTCTCACGTGGCATGTGTATACCACAAATAATGCCCCAAAATAAATTCTGCTATTCCTTCTGAGTATTATGATACCACATGTGTGGGACTTTTCCACAGCCTGGCCACATAGAGAGGCCCAACATACAGGGAGCACCATCACGTGTTCTAGGAGCATAAATTACACATCTAACTTGTTGACTACCTATTACACTTTTGAAGGCCCTGGAGCACCAGGACACGTGACACCGACATGGCACTGATGTCAGATGGCACTGTTACGTCTCACTGATACGTGGCACTGATGACAGATGCCACTAATACGTGGCACTGATGACATGTGACACTGACACAGATGGCACTAATATGTGGCACTGATGTCAGATGGCACTTATATGTGGCACTGATGACACGTGGCACTAATACGTGGCACTGATGACAGATGGAACTAATACGTGGCACTGATGACACGTGGCACTGATACCTGGCATTGATGATACATGACACTGGTAACAGATGGCACGTGACACTGACAGGTGGCACTGATGACAGATGGCACTGATACGTGGCACTGATGACTGATGCCACTAATATGTGGCACTGATGACACGTGACACTGATATGGCACTGATGACACGTGGCACTTATGTGGCACTGATGACACGTGGCACTTATGTGGCACTGATGACAGATGGCACTATGTGGCACTGATGACAGGTGGCACTGATGACAGATGGCACTTATACGTGACACTGGGGATAGATGGCACTGATGACAGGTGGCAGTGGGGGCAGATGGCACTGACAGGTGGCAGTGGGGGCAGATGGCAGTGGTGACAGGTGGCAGTGGGGACAGATGGGCACTGCATTTTTTTTTTTTACACTGACCGTTGCAGAGATGCAGCGGTTCATCTCTCCCTCCTCACACGCTGTCTGTGTGAGGAGGGAGAGCCGGCGATGAGAGGTGATCTCATACATATCATGTTTACATATGAGATCATCTTTCATTGGGCATGCCGATCACGCTGTAAACGGCCGCTGTTATTGGCCTTTTACAGCGATCTGTGACTGGCTGTGTCCAGGGACATCCTCCCGGCAGTTAGCGTCCACGCTGTAGCCGTCTTTTGGCTGTAGTGCGGGCGCGAAGTGGTTAAAAATTGCCTCTCTTTTTTTGTTTATATCACAAAAAATAAAAACCACAGAGGCGATCAAATACCACCAAAAGAAAGCTCTATTTGTGGGAAAAAAAGGACGTAAATTTTGTTTGGGTACAACGTCGCACGCAATTTTCATTTAAAGCAACCCAGTGCTGAATCGCAAAAAGTGCTCAGGTCGGGAAGGGGGTAACATTTTTCTGCGGCTGAAGCGGTTAATAAACACAGGGGCGAAGAAACATAATGGGGATAAAAATTGTTTTGGAAATTTCATCCATGGTGGATTGCTAAATGTGGAGGAACAGGAATGGAACAGGTTAGGTCAGTTTGATATAAGCAACTTAGAAACATTGACAGCAGCATATATAAAATTATATTTACACACTGGCTATACATCCCAATATAGGTGCTCTGTTTGGCTCATTGTTGAATTTGCAGATTTACAAGCTCCCAAACCTGGGTTTCATTGGGGTGGATTTACTAAAACTGGAGAGTGGAAAATCTGGTGCAGCTCTGTATAGAAACCAATCAGCTCCCCGTTTGTTTTTTTTTGTTTTTTTTTTTTTGTTGTTTTTTTTTTTTTGTTAAAGCTTGAACAAGCTGAATTTAGAAGCTGATGACCATATTTTGCACTCTCCGGGTTTAGTAAATCAACCCCAGTGTCCCTTTCTCAGGAAATAAGAGAAGAGCTGTCATATTACAACATAATTAAAATGAATAAACATATCAGTATAAACACTGAGTATCTCCAATATCATAACCTAAAGGAACACTAAACAATACTCTTATTTCCCAAAAAATAATCCATACAAAACACATCCACCACTTAATGACCCTGTAATCTATTTTCATGAATTGTCAACCTCTCTGGCGGTATGATTATTTCAGATTTTAGGTGCTGAAAGCGGTACCATTATTTTGCATGGAAATTTGGTGTTTTATATTGTAGGCCTGTAATTCTTAGAAATAATTCACTTAAATCCATCCAAACAAGAGTCTAATAGACATCCCGGGTATCATAAAATTGGAAATATTAAATCAGAAATTATAATATTTTATATATATATATATATATATATATATATATATATATATATATATATATATATATATAATAAAATAAATAACTATAAATAACTATAACAAATAATAATATAATAATAATAAAAATTATTCAATAATGTAATCAAATCAAAAACACTGAAATGTGCTGAGTTGCAGAATTGTCTCTGTCATTACTTTTAGTGTTTGATGACAAATTTCCCCACAAATTACTATCGCTCAGTTCTGCGAGTGATTCTAATTTATGATCACCGTTTTCTAGCTGGTCTATAACCACTTTTGCTGTAAACGGACATTTTTTGGTTGCTGTGGACAATCTCCAGTTTACTGTCATAAAGAACAGTATTTATAATATAGAACTGCATGCAGGACACTGGACAAACCACTAAGGACAAAGGGGATGTGTAATTATTTGATACAGTACTGTAATCTGTAAGATTACAGTATACTCAATCTATACTGTGTTTTTTACTTTTTGAATTTGGCACCGAACTCCGTCCCCGGGCATCGCAACGCTCACAGGGAACGGAGCTCGACACTGTGACAGATCGAGCGAGACACGGCGGCTCCCAGATCACAGCGGGGAGACATCGCTGCATCCAGGGGACAAGGTAAGTAACCCCATCCATGCATCCAGCAATGCGATCCCAAGTCTGGCTCGGGAATACCGCTTATGGTAATTAAATCTCACCCAGAGCCAGACTCTGGAATACCACCAGGGAGGCTACAAACTGTGTTTTTCTGCCTCCTTGTAATGCCCTCTTTGTGCTCCCAAATCACTCCTTTTCTTACTTCCATTTTACTTCCACTGCTCTATTCACATTACCTATCTCATAGTCCCTAGTCCAGTGATGGCGAACCTTGGCACCACAGATATTTTGGAATTATATTTCCCATGATGCTCAACTACATTGCAGAGTTCATGAGCATCATGAGATTTGTAGTTCCAAAACATCTGGGATGTTCCTACATACAATGGGACCATGGAGAATGAAAAGTGTGATCACAACAGGAAAAACAAAGGCATTTGGAGGAGGCTGAGAGCAAAAGAAGGTACTTTTTTTGAATTGTGCTCATCAAATGCTCGCACTATGCCCATCAAATGCTCCCACTGTGCCATCAAAATCTGTCACTGTGCCCCTTCAAATGCTGTCACTGTGCCCATCAAATGCTCCCACTGTGCCCATCAAATGCTCCCACTGTGCCCATCATATTCTACCACTGGGCCCCCCACTGGGGGTGTCCTCCATGTCCTTGATGTCTTTTCCTATTCTCTCCTCTACGCCTGATAGGCGTCCAATCACAACCCCTGTTGTTTCAGCCAAGTAGACCCAAGCACCTGATTGGCGGAGAGGCGGTTCAGTGTTAGGAAAGCAAATATTCATTTGCTTTTCTAACACAGTTGGGTGAACTGGGAGCACCAACCATGACACTCGCTGTTTACCCTTTTTGACACCTATTAGAGCCTATGTCTCTAATTGGGTGCTTCAAAAACACTGCTGCTGCTGAAATTCTGATGCCTGAAAAAGGGGCGGGGCGCCTGAATAGGGGGTGGCAGCGGAGGCCATGGATAGATTCATGCAATCTATTGGTGATAGAGGGGGTGGCAGGAGAGAGGGGACAGCGCCCATGCACCCTTATGGATGCACTGCCACTGGGGTGAAGAGCTGAAATCACACTCTGAAGAGCTCAGTGAGGAGAGGTCTGACATCTGATTGGAGGGAAGGAACCCCCCACCCCTTCACATATCACACAGAAACTGCAATCTGTCCATGAGCTGGAGATCCCTCCCCTGTCACCATTTTTCTCTTGGTGTCAGGAAAACTTAAAACTTGTCAGAAGTGATTCAGGCTGATAACGGAGGAATAAAGCAGCAGACAAAAGTGACACTTAACTCCCATACACTGCTGAGTTTTTCCTTCAGATTTACCAAAACCATATAATATGAGGTTAAACCTTAGAAGTTTAAATTTATAACCAATCAGGCCGGCCCTTCTACTACATGGTTTTGGTAAATCTGAAGGAAAACTCAGCAGAATAACTGATAGTGTGTATGGGGCTTTAGGGGTTTATTTACTAAAGGAGAGTGCACAATCAGGGTCATAGTATAGAAATACACACGTGTACGCTTTATGGCTATATGTCTATATGCTTCTTTATAAGTATGCGTGCATTTTTTTTTGTCTAAAAATTTTAAATTAAAGATCAGTTTACATCACAGGCAATACTCATGCAATACTCATCGAATATATTGAATATTAATGTATGTATGCATTGACAGATTTATGTTTTAGTTTACATACTTATATTTATTGTTATTACTTTTTATTAAATATGACTTCCAGTAGTTGGCTAGTTACATTATTAGAATTTCATGTCACTCACTTGTCTGTTATTACAAAAATCCTCCCACAAAATTGACATAATCATAGCCATTATCTTACCAGTGAAGTGACTATTATTAATCTGCAGTTAACTTCAACTGTTCAATGTTTGCTGAGCAATTATTCTTTATGAGTTCTGTACATCAATACGTAATATTTAAGTCAGTATAATTTCACAGGACACGCCTTTGCTGGGTTGAATTCCATAGTGTTTAGGCGCTTTGTACACCACCTATTTTAGCGGTATAAATAGATGGCTACAGACACCTGAACTTCACAGTCGATTGATACCTGCACAGGGTAAGTGGCCTTTTCTATGAACTCATCAACTTTTCAGATGATGCTCAACCAAACAAATGCATTTTATTCATACCAAATCTGAACGGGGCTTTCTAGGTTTATTGAGAAATAGCTATTTTTACAAACTTGACTTTGCATGCAACCATTTACACATAAAACTAACATGTACATAAATAATATTATTATTTTTTTGATAATGCACAATGCATTCAGGCATTTATTTTATTATTTTGTGCGTGTATTTATTTTGTATGCATATATATCTATTGTAAACAATAAAAACATTTTTTGGAAAAAAAAATATATCTATCTATATATATATATTTATATTATTGCTTGAGGCATAATATAAAAACAATAAATTAAATTACAAGTCTATAAAATAAAAAAATAAATAAAAAAATGCACCCTAGCCCATGTCTGTTCTAGAGTCAGTGTTGACAGTAATGATTTAATGAGGGGTGTAAACTATTTAACAAGCAGGGATTTACTAATCCTAGCATTTCAAAAACCGCAACACCAGCCAATAAACTAGAAAGAACTAGCTCACAAATGCCACTTAAAGCATAAGGATTTCTTTAACCAGCTTTCAGTTTACAGCGTTCTCATTTTGAAGTTGATTAGACAAGCAATTATTAAAAAGCATATGAATGCATTAGAACACAGATTCCCAGACTATAGGGAAAAAAAAAGTAGCAAGCCAACCAATTACATGAGAATGTTCAGATGTGTAATCTCCAAGTCTGTATAGAACAGTGGGAAGCTAGACGGCTGATTTTGTCTTTTCTTTGATTATGTAATTCATAGCAGCCAACAGATAGGTATTCTTCAATGTTGTGACTAGGCTACAAAACTGTTTTTTTTTTTTACCTTTGTCTTGATCTGTAAGATTAAATGGGATTTGACAACACTTTATATGACAGACAAGTGGTTTTGTAGTAGAACATTTTTTTAAGCTATTTCAGACTGTATTGCAAGAATATAAAAAAATAATTTCAAGACTAGTAAGTAACATTTTGCTTAACAAGTTAAGTCCTTGTTGGCCCTGTCATCTGAATAGTATCAATCATATGGTAGACCTGACATATGGAAGATAGCAATCATATGGTGGTCCTGTCATATAATGCTAATATTTTTGATCCTGAATATTTAGACCTTTTTTATGTAATTCATCTTTTGCTGAGCTGTTAAGTCTTTCATACAATTTTACAAATCTCTTGCCTGACTGTACAGCCTGATCAAAGTCCAAGTTGGAAGTAGTTAGATGCACTAGCAGATTTAGATGAACTTGACTAATTAGAAACTAGAAGAGAAACGATTTAACCTTAAACTGCGTAGAGGGTTCTTTACTGTAAGGGTGATTAGTATGTGGAATTTTCTTGCACAGGCAGTGGTTTTAGCGGGGAGTATCGATAATTCAAAAAAATGATTAGATAAGCACCTTAACGACCACAACATACAAGGATAAACAATGTAATACTGACATATAATCACACACATAGGTTCGACTTGATGGACTTGTGTCTTTTTTCAACCTCTCTTACTATGTAACTATAATTAAAAGATAAACTCCAGCTAACACGTTTTAATCAGATACAGCAATAGTTTTTTTTTTCCGCATTGGAGAAACGTTTTACATAAATAAATAAAAGCTGACCATTATAAGCACCACTGTCAGTTTTTATGTCTGGTGGCAGGTGAAAATGAACTAACTTACTGGCAGAGTCAATGGATGAAAATAAAGGCAAAAAAGCTTAAAATAAGAAACCTAATGCAGCCACCACTTCTAAAAATTGGCACGCTGCAATATAATACATTGTTGTTTTTGGGTTTGCTTCCTCTTTAATCTAACTCCATGCGTACACAATAGGTGAACATGTGTTTGTAATAGAAAATCTCCAGTTATGATTATATTTTAATGGCTTTTAAATGTCAATAACTGATTCAAGTGGAATACAGGAGCCACATTCTCATGCCCTGTGCTCTCCACTAATTCAGAGCATCTTTTTTATTAAGTCTTTAAAATAAAAAGTGTGTGTGTACCACAACTAAACAGATTAAAACTTCTATTCCCCAACTCACTTTTCCAGTTCAGATTTCAGTATAATTATTGTAAATCAACACTGATATCTCTTTTCCACACCCCAAAAATAAATCAAGCCAAGTGATTAAAATGATTCTTAATTTCAGGGAGCTACCCCTAAATAAAAGGGGTGCTGTTCTGCAGTGTGCTAAAGTTTGAAATATTATTGTTGTATGTATTAATATTGTATGTTTTATATAATAGATAATTGTTAATTGTTTTTGTTGTTTATGTTGTGCCTTACTGATTGCAGTATACAAAGTTAATCTACCATTTCTGTCAGCCTTAATTTGCTTAATGTTTCCCTGTTGGGGAGACTTTTGTTCTCTTCCTTTCCTGGTAGCCATCTACATAAGGACAAAAAAAACAAGGGGAACTTCCCAGGGAGTACAGCAATTGTGACCTAACAAAGGCTATGGGTATTCTCCAGCCAGTCAATAATTGTTTAGGGCTGCCCGTGTGTTAAATGGAGGAATTATCCCTCGCTCCCTGTCCTGCTGACCAGCTTTCAGTGATTAAACCTGCAAGAGGTTCTAACTCTTTCACCATACTTCCCAAAACCTGAAGGGACTTCCTTTCCCTTCTTTTCTCTCTGGATGGTTAAATGCAGCAATGTCTTCAATTCAAGCCTATAAAAGTAGGATTGCTTGCTAGGCACTGCATCCAGGTCTAATGAATTTTCCTAACAAGGATTTTGGCAAAGTGGTTGTCAATTTTTTGTTTGATTATGCGCAAGAAAATGGCTCTTGACTCAGCAGTTTTATAAGCCAAGACAAATCCCTGTCCTCCAGTAATATCAGACGGAATGGAAATAGGAGAATCAGAGAAAATCAACCAATCGCTTTACATTTCAATGACAACTCTTCAGTCTAATATAACTGGGGACAGGGTATCTATCTCTCAATATGAAAGTGTTCTTTATGCTGCGTTTGAAAGAAACGAATAATGTAACAAAGGAAATGTAGGCTAAAAAATGCATGTGCCCACAGCCTAAAGATTTTTATCAATTGTTGAATGTGCGCCCCATGCTGCAGCTTAACTAGAGTAAAATTATTCTGATTTATCCACAGGTTTTACTTTACCAGTCCTTAACAGGAATCCATAAACCTTATCTACCACAATGGAAGGAGGTAGGACATTGAATTAGCAAATTATGGCCACATGCATGATTTCTCTTACAGGAAAAGTGTTCTTGTGGCCTTTAGCAGCCAGTCAGTTTATAACTGTCTTTTTTCAACCAAATTATAATACATAACAACACTTTTCATATATAAAGGCCAGTATTTTGGTTTCAGACATTAATTTCTTTTTGTTTTTACTTCTAGCACCAAACCCAACCAAGAAGGTAAAAACATTATAGTTGTTTCATTAAGATTTTTAACATAACATGGGTGCATTTTAGGGTATATAGCCTTAGATCAGAATTTATATAAAGACAATGGAGATATGAAAGCATCGGAAAAGGTTAAAGTACCAAGAGCAAATATTTTAATATATTGCAGCTTACCAATCCTTAGATTGCTGGTTGCATTTGTTTGCTTTTTTTCAGGCTAAGCACATTTTCTGAAAGTACAGATCATTACTTGTTGATCCTACCAGCAAATCTATTGTCCTTGTAATTTATTGTACAGTAAACAAAAATCATGGTTTCAGCCTTTCCAGCTATCTTCTGTAAACCACAGAATGCCTCCTTCCTATACTATAGAGTTGATAAGAAAGGGAGGTGTTTGTAGTTCAATTCAGAGGAGCAGACTAAGGTGACAATGCTGCTCCTCCTTATCTACAGTACAGAAAGTAAGCACTGTCAACCTAATGCCCTGTATGCTCCGTACACACAAGCGGATTTTCCATTGGTTTTTCAGATGGAATTCCGCTCAAGCTTGGCTTGAATACACACGGACACACGAAAGTTCTCTGAACTTTCAACCGTCAAGAATGCGGTGACGTATAACAGTATGACGAGCCAAAAAATGAAGTTCAATGCTTCCGAGCATGTGTCAAATTGTTTCCGAACATGCATAGGAATTTTGTGCGTCGGAATTTGTACAGGCGATCGGCATTTCCTATCTGAACTTTTTCCGACCGAAAAATAGAGAACCTGCTCTCAATCTTTTGCTGGCTGGAATTCTACCAGCAAAAGTCCGATGGAGCATACACATGGCCGGAATTTCTGACCAAAAGCTCACATCGGATTTTTGCTGGCAGAATTTCTGATCGTGTGTATAGGGCTTAAGATAAGGAGTGTGTTACTGGCAGGATCAGCAAGTGGAATTGAAGGAAAAATAATGCAGCTACCACATCTAAAGACTGGTAAGCTGTAATATAATCTTTTTTTTTTTTGTTCTTTGGTTTATATATGCTCTAAGGCAATGTTACAACTTTTTTTTAGTCAAGGCATCCTTTAAAATCACGGCATCCCATTCTAAAATTTTAAAAATTAAACAAATAGTTTTACATAATGCAGCAACATCCACATGCATAGGGCACCCAAATTTATATGTGATTTATTATTCCAAAGCAAACACACCTTTGCACACTGGCACTGATTAGTATTCCAATGTTTCTCTTCTCCCTCAGTTTCTCACACCCACTCAGCTAATGTGACCCCAGTGCTAACAGAGAGGGGCAGGGGAGGGACAAGCAAGGATGTTGTGCTGATGCCCGACGTCCTCTTTATCAACCCAAGGATGTAATTGGTTGTAAGGACACTAGTGGCTAGAAAGTTGTAATCATGCACAATGAAAACCTGTGGCTTTATGTAACTAATAGGTAGGCTTGATCCACCCTACTGGCTTGTATACAAGTTTTGGCCAATTTCTAGGCATTTTTCCAAGGCACCCCTGAAGATACCTGAGGGCACCCCAGTTGAAAAAAGGCTGCTCTAAGGATCCATTTCTAATAATAATGGCAAAGCAGTAAGTTGTACACTATAACAATCACTTCTATCCCTGTTTTCAAATTGAAAATAAGATCTAATGCTCGTAAAATATTAACGCAAACACATACTCTGGGGCATTAGACTGCACTGAATTGTGAAAAGGCATAAGGATCCAGGAGACCATAAAAAACCATAGCAACTTTTACACCTTTTTTAACCTCTCTGAACAATAGCTCTGTAAGCATTAGTATTTTAGCATTTTTTATATAACTCATATTGGTTAACAACTCAAAGATATAAGACACATGATGCACTACCAACTAAAATGCACTTGCAAAGTAGAGATGGTGTTATAGTGTTATATGGCGGCTGCCTTTGAGCTGTTTCATGAGAAAACATTTACTAATATTCATAGCATTAACCAGGAAAGACTTTTTTTCCTGATGTTTAGTGTCTCTTGAACACAATTATGACATTCACAATACATAAGGAATTGCATATAACATGTGTATTATAGCATTGACTAATGAGCCAAATCAATTTATGCATTTTAACATTAAACTTATTTTTGTTAACAGCTCTCTAGCAACACCCAGACTGGAGTAAGTTCTGTTAATTAAATTATAAATTATTGCATACAGTCATATATGAGCAAAAAATAATTTAAATGGAAATTTGTGTTTTTGAACCATATTGTGGTAATTCCATACAATATATATTTTGTTAAAATGTATGACCTCATACAGAAAGCAGTGGGTAGAGGGGGACTCTTTAATGTCTTTTTTTTCTTATTTTTCCATAATAATGTATGTGACAGCATTTCACTGAATCAGTTAGGTCATGAAGATAAATTGACACTATCTGCATTTGCAATTACAAATAAAATAAAAAACTTTAGATGCTCAGTATATAAACATGTTTATTCTGTTTGCTTGCTGATATTGTTTTTTATGTGCTTTACAGGCAGGATGGAGTGATGCAAGCCAAGACCAGAGTTTGAGCAGCAATCAACAAAGCCAGACCAGTGCTCAGCAGAGCAGTGCTAGCGATACAACTCAAGCCAGCGGTCAGCAGAGCAGCAGCCAGACCAGTGGTCAAACCCAAACCAGTGGTCAGCAGGGCAGCTGTCTGACCAGTGGTCAGCAGAGCCAGAGCAGTAGCCAAACTACCAGTGGTCAGCAAAGTCAGACCAGTGGGCAAAACCAAACTAGTGGCCAGCAGAGCCAGACCAGTGGCCAGCAGAGCCAGACCAGTGGCCAGCAGAGCCAGACCAGTGGCCAGCAGAGCCAGACAAGTGGCCAGCAGAGCCAGACCAGTGATCAAACTCAAGCCTCTGGTCAGCAGAGCCAAGCTAGTGGCCAACAAACCCAGGTAGATAAAAATCAGAGCAGTGGACAGCAAACTGGTGGATCTCAACAAGGAAGTGGATGGGCAAGCACCTGCAGCATCGGCAGCAGCAGCACCGGTAGCACCGGCAGCGGCAGCAGCAGCACCGGCAGCGGCAGCAGCAGCAACCAGGCTGGAGGTCAGCAGACTCAGGGCAATAGTGGAAGTCAACAAGGAGGGCAAAGTCAGGACCAGTCATCTTCTTATTACTTTAGGCAAGGAAGAGATAAGCCACAGTAAACCTGATGAATAATGAAATCTCTGAATTAATCTAATGTCAGTTATTCTTCTTCCTGTATAACCTTTAGACTTAGTAAAATTAATGGCAAATCATATAAATAAAATCATATTATCTCAGCAGCTACAAAGTTTTCAGTGTGTATTTCTTTCTATAATAACCTAATAGATTGATTTATCCCAATATATTATTTTTAATTAAAGACTTCTTTCAAAACCTACCAATTATATGACCATGGCTAAATCTGTAATAATTAATAAAGATTACAATAAATGTAAAATATTTCAAAATCTGACAAAGGATAGATATAAAAATATTAGGCAAATTATTTGGCCTAATTTGGTTTACTTACCTGTTGGAGGGGAATATATATATATATATATATATATATATATATATATATATATATATATATATATATATACACACACACACACACACACACACACACACACACACACACACACACACACACACACACTATCTCACAGTACATTTTTGGTAAATATTTTATTATATCTTTTCATGTGACAACACTGAAGAAATAACACTTTTTTACAATGTAATGTATTGAGTGTACAGCTGGTATAACAGTGTAAATTTGCTGTCCCCTCAAAATAACTCAACAAACAGCCATAATGTCTAAAGCACTGGCAACAAAAGTGAGTACATTCCTATGTGAAAATGTCCAAATTGTTCCCAAAGTGTCAATATTTTGTGTAGCCACCATTATTTTTCAGCACTGCCTTTACCCTCTTGGGCATGGAGTTCACCTGAGCTTCACAGGTTGCCACTGGAGTCCTCTTCCACTCCTCCATGATGACATCACTGGGTTAGTGGATGATAGAGACCTTGCATTCCTACACCTTGTGATCCTAAAACCTATTGTCCCACAGATGCTCAATAGGGTTTAGGGCTGGAGCCATTCTTGGCTGGTCCAGCTTCTTTAACAAGGCAGTGGTCATCTTGGCGGTGTGTTTGGGGTCATTATCATGTTGGAATACTGCCCTGCAGCCCAGTATCATGCTCTGCTTCAATATGTCACGATACATGTTGACATTCATTGTTCCCTCAATGAACTGTAGCTCCCCAGTATCGGCAGCCCTCATGCAACCCTACACCATGACACTCCCACCACCATGCTTGAGTGTAAGCAAGGCACACTTGTTTTTGTACTCCTTACCTGGTTGCCGCCACACACACTTGACACCATCTGAACCCAATAAGTTTATCTTGGTCGCATCAGACCACAGGACATGGTTCCAGTAATCCATCATCTTTAGAAGAGGTTTCCTTCTGGGATGACAGCCATGTAAACCAATTTGATGCAGTGTGCGACGTATAGTCTGAGCACTGACAGGTTGACCCCCCACCCCTTCAACCTCTGCAACAATGCTGTTAGCACTCATATGTCTATTTCCCAAATTTTGGATATGACGCTGAACATGCGCACTCAACTTCTTCGGTCTACTATGATGATGCCTGTTCTGAGTAGAACCTGTGCTGTTAAACCACTGTATGGTCTTGGCCACCGTGCTGCAGCTCAGTTTCAGAGTCTTGTCAAGCTTCTTATAGCCTAGGTCATCTTTATGTAGAGCAACATTTCTTTTTTTCAGATCCTCTGAGAGTTCTTTGCCATGTTGAACTTCCAGTGACCAGTATGAGCAAATGAAAGCGGTAACACCAAATTTAACACACCTGCTCTCCATTCCTGACCTTGTAACACTAACGAGGCACATGACACCTTAGAGGAAAAATAGCTAATTCGGCCCAATTTGGGCATTTCCACTTAGGGGTTTACTCACTTTTGTTGCCAGCGCTTTAGACATGGCTGTGTGTTGAGTTATTTTGAGGGGCAAGCAAATTTACACTGTTATACAAGCTGTACGTTCTGTGTCTAGAGGCAACAGTGCTGGTCGTGGATACGGTGCATCCTCATCAGCATGTGGCCGTGGGACACGCTTGTCCTTTTTTACGGCAGCTGGCCGTGTTGAGCCACAACATGCCGAAGACTTGGTAGAGTAGATGACAAAGCCGTCTTCATCCTCCTCATACTCTCTCACCCAGGCTCAGGGTACTTTGTCTGGCAATGCAGCTGCCAACGTGGCCTCTTCCCTCGGCTCAATGGCATCAGTCACTCCTTCCCTAGCCCCACCATGTCTGCCTGAGGAGTCTCCCGTACTGTTTGACCACAGTGTTGTGTACATGCTCCAGGAGGATGCCCAGCATTTTGAAGGCTCTGATGATGGTAACCAGCTAGAGGAAGGCAGTAACGTGAATCCAGAGAGAGGAGGTGTCCAAGAAGGACAGGAATCTGGCAGTCATGTTCCCCCAGCTGCAGCATACTGCTAGGTTTGCTCCAGTGATGAGGAGGGAGGGGATGATGAGGTCACTGACTCCATGTGGGTACCTGATAGGAGAGAGGAGGAGGAGGAGACAGATCTCCAACGAGTCATGATGCCCTCCAGGTTCCAGCTTAAGGGCAGCACACCGCCTGCATCACACCGCCGAGCTCCGCATGTGCAGGGCGCTGCTGTCTCTGTGCATTATTCCAAAAGTTTTTTGGCGTGGGCCTTTTTTGAGACGAGTGCATCAGATCACACCGCTGCTATTTGCAACATATGTCTCAAGCCTATCTCGCGTTGCCAAAACATCAGCCGCTTGGGCACCACATGCTTGACCAGACATATATCAACCTGCCATGCAGTTAATTGGCAAGCGTACCTAAAAGACCCACACCAAAGAACAAAGCGGACCTCTCCTTGCTCCTCATCAGCTGGAATCTCCAACCCAACTATACCTTCTGTCCTCTCTGAAACCAGCACTGAGAGGAATGAAGGTGTAGAATTAGGTGTGTCACAGCCAAGTACTTGCGGGCAATCCGTTATCAGTACACCAACGTCAGATTGTACCAGGCAAATTTCCCCTCCCCAGCTGCTGCTCCGCCGAAAGAAGTTCACTCCCAGCCATCTATATGCCCAATAGTTGAATGCTAGCTTGGCTAAATTGATAGCACTTCAACTTCTGCCTTTTCATTTGGTAGACTCTGCCCCCTTCCGTGAGTTTGTGGAATGTGCGGTTCCTCAGTGACAGGTTCCCAAATGCCACTTTTTCTCACGGAAGGCAATTCCAGCTCTCTACTGGAATGTGGAAGGCAATGTCTTGGCCTCGCTGGACAGGGCGGTCAGCGGTAAGGTGTATATTACCACTGACTCATGGTCCAGCAGGCATGGACAGGGATGTTACCTATCTTTCACGGCGTATTGGGTGACTCTGCTGGCAGCTGGGAAGGATGCAGGACAAGGTGCAGTAGTGTTGGAGGTTGTTCCGCCACCACGCCTCCAAAATGCTACTAATGGTGACACACCTCTCTCCTCCACCCCTCCTCTTCTTCTTCCTTCATGGCCTCTTCCTGTGCTTTGTCCTCGGAACCAGTGGTACTCCATAGGTTTGCTTGGGGGACAGGAGCCACACTGGGGCAGAGATTCTGTCAGCTCTGCAGGGTCAGGCTGAGAGGTGGTTGATGCCACGCCAGCTTAAGCCAGGAATGGCGGTTTGTGACAATGGAACCAAACTCCTCTCTGCCCTCCGACAGGGACAACTGACCCATGTGGCCTGTTTGGCTCACGTCCTTAACTTGGTGGTGCAGCGGTTCTTGGGTAGGTACCCGGGCTTACAGGAGGCAGGCCAGGAAAGTCTGTGTGCATTTCCACTGTTCATATAATGCCAGTGCTCGGCTGGCTGAGCTCCAAAAGGAATTTAACCTGCCCAAGAACCACCTAATCTGTGACATGCCCACCAGGTGGAACTCAATGTTGGCCATGCTGCACACGCAGCTCAGGGCCATCAATGAGTACCTGTGCGACTATGGCACAAAGACAGGGTCAGGAGAGCTTGTTTTTTTCCCTACGCAAGTGGGCCATAATCAGGGATGCATGCACTGTCCTGTCACCATTTGAGGAGGCCTCGAGGATGGTGAGCAGTGACAGTGCATGCATCAGTGACACTGTACCTCTTATGCACCTGTTGGAGCACAAGCCGCATGAAATAATTGACAGGGCACTTGAGGCAGAACAGAGGCAGGAAGAGGAGGACTTCCTTACCTCTCATAGCCCCCTTTATCCAGACAGTGTTCTTGCTGGCCCACCGATCACACAGGAAGAGGAGGAGGAGGGTTGTGTCAGCATGGAGGTGGAGCCTAGAACTCATCAGTAGCAGTCTTTAAGGTATAATTTACAGTCAGAAGAAACCCATGGACTTGGCTGGGAGGAGGTGGCTGCGGATCATGTCATCCTTAGTGACCCAGAGGACTCCGGACTGAATGTCTCAGCTAACCTACGCTGCATGGCCTCCCTGATCCTGCAAAGCCTGTGGAATGATCCTCGTATTCGTTGGATCAAGGAGAGGGTTACAAGGGTAAGGTTGTGGACCTTATCTTGTCGTCGCAGAGGGAGCAGAGGATGAAACATCTTCGGGAGGCCTTGCAGAAAGGTCTGTGCAACGCGTTCTGGGAGGTTACAGGGAGACTGGGAGGTTACAAATTCCTGGTCCTGGACAACATGTTGCTGAGGCTTCGATCAGTCACAGGGACATGTAATTACAATTCTTGATCTAATATTTCACAGCAGGGCCTATTCCTGCACCCACCAAGAGTAACTGTGAGGGCTTACAGTGTTGTAGCAACACCACCACCAAAGGCCCAATTTTTCTGCCCCTGTTCAACAGGTGCATTTAATTACAATACTTGATATAATATTTCACAGCAGGGCCCATTCCAGCGCCCAGCAAAAGTAACTGTGAGGACTTACAGTGTTGTGGCACCAGCAGCAGCACCACCACCACCAAAGGGCCAATTTTTCTACCACTGTTCAACAATGGCATGTAATTACAATTCTTGATATAATATTTCACATCAGGGCATTCCGGCTCCCACCAAGAGTAACTGTGAGGGCTTACAGTGTTGTGGCAACACCAACACCTAAGGCCCAAATTTCTGCAGAGTATATAGGGCAGGCCCCTACTTTCAAACATCCAACTTACAAACGACTCCTACTTGCAAACGGAAGGAGACAACAGGAAGTGAGATGAAATCTACCCCTGGGAAGGGAAATTCCCTCCTGTAAGAGTTAATATGGGAAAAACGTGTCTCCACTCCACTGATGCTTTATCACCAATCCTTGTTTAACCACATCAATACAGTGCACTTACACCCCCTTCCTGACCAGACCAATTTTCAGCTTTCAGCGCTCTCACAGTTTGAATGACAATTACTCAGTCATCCAACACTGTACCCATATGAAACTTGCGTCCTTTTTTCCACACAAATAGAGCTTTCTTTTAGTGGTATTTAATCACTAGTGGGTTTTTTATTTTTTGTGCTATAAATAAAATAAAACGTAAATTTTGTGAAAAAAATGCATTTTTCTTTGTTTCTGTCATAAATATTTGCTAATTAGTAATTTTTCTTCATAAATTTTGGCCAAAATTTATACTGTTACCTATCTTTGGTAAAAATAACCCACATTAGTGTATATTATTGGGTCTTTGTGAAAGTTATAGAGTCTACAAACTATGGTGCCAGTCGCTGAAAATTGATCACATCTGATCAGGCCTTCAGTACATCAGGTGTATCTCATTTCTTGAGACACTAACAAGTCAGGAAAGTACAAATACCCCCCAACTGACCCCTTTTTACAAAGTAGACATTCCAAGGTATTAAGTAAGTAGCATGGTGAGTTTTTTTAAGTTGTCATTTTTTCCCACAATTCTTTGCAAAATTAAGATTTTTTTTTATTATTTTTATTTTTTTTACAAAATTGTCATATTATCAGGTTATTTCTCACACACAGCATATGCATACAACAAATTACACCCCAAAATACATTCTGCTACTCTTCCCAAGTACGGCGATACCACATGTGTGAGACTTTTACACAGCCTGGCCACATACAGAGCACCAACATTGATGTAGTACCTTCAGGCCGCGTACACACGCGGGGACTGTTCGCTGAAACTTTGTTCGTCAAACAGTTGCCGCAACAGTCCGCTCAAAATTTGCATGAGCGGACTTGCCCACACACGGCACTTTTTGAGCGGACTGTTTCAGCGAACTGTTTGCCAAACAGTTCGCTCAACTTTTGAAATGAACGGACTCGCCCACGTAAGGCGGAGGCAAGTCCGGCCATTTCGAGCGCGTGTACAGGTAGGCGGGGCCCGCGAAGGAGACGTCGCGGGCACCGCCGCCTGGAATGGACTTAAAGGGACACCCAACGCCGAAAAAAATCGGCGTGGGGGTTCCACCAAAGTCCACAACAGACCCTTGTCCGAGCACGCTACCCGGCCGGCCAGGAAAGGGGGGCGAGCGAGCGCGCCCCCCCCTCCTGAGCCGTACCAGGCCGCGTGCCCTCAACATGGGGGGTGCCTTGGGGAAGGGGGGGCCGCGCGGCCCCCCCACCCCAAAGCACCTTGTCCCCATGTTGATGAGGACAAGGGCCTCTTCCCGACAACCCTGGCCGTTGGTTGTCGGGGTCTGCGGGCGGGGGGCTTATCGGAATCCGGGAGCCCCCTTTAATAAGGGGGCCCCCGGATACCGGCCCCCCACCCTATGTGAATGAGTATGGGGTACAATGTACCCCTACCCATTCACCTGTAAAATAAAAGTACCCAAAAAAAACACAACACACGAGAAAAAATATTTTATTGCACAGCTCCGGGGGTCTTCCGTCTTCGGGGGTCTTCTCGCCGGACTCCTCCGCTATCTTCGTGTAGCTCTTTTGCTAGCGGAGGAGTCCGGCTTTCTTCCTCCCCGCCGCCGGCCTCTTCTCCCGACTTCGGGGGTCTTGTCCCCCTCTTCGGTTCTTCTGCCAGGCCACTGCGCCTTCTTGTAGCTCTTTTGCAGGCGGTGGCCCGGTCTTCTGTCGCCGCTGTCGCCGTCGCCGCCTTCCGTTCTTCTTCTTCTTCTTCTTGTTCTTCTTGTTCTTCTCCAGGAGATGTTGACACGACGCTCTCTCCGGCCACAATGCCAGAGCCGCCCTGCGCTGCCACTTATATAGTGACAATGGGGCGGTGTCACATGGTATATGTCACATGGGTTGGTCACATGGTGACCCCGCCCCCTTACGATGTCATAGTCCCCATGTGACATCAACCCATGTGACCAACCCATGTGACATATACCATGTGACACCGCCCCATTGTCACTATATAAGTGACCGCTCAGCGCGGCTCTGGCATTCCGGCCGGAGAGAGCGACGTGTCAACATCTCCTGGAGAAGAACAAGAAGAACAAGAAGAAGAAGAAGAAGAAGAACGGAAGGCGGCGACGGGGACAGCGGCGACAGAAGACCGGGCCACCGCCTGCAAAAGAGCTACAAGAAGGCGCGGTGGCCCGGCAGAAGAACCGAAGAGGGGGACAAGACCCCCGAAGTCGGGAGAAGAGGCCGGCGGCGGGGAGGAAGAAAGCCGGACTCCTCCGCTAGCAAAAGAGCTACACGAAGATAGCGGAGGAGTCCGGCGAGAAGACCCCCGAAGACGGAAGACCCCCGGAGCTGTGCAATAAAATATTTTTTCTCGTGTGTTGTGTTTTTTTTTGGGTACTTTTATTTTACAGGTGAATGGGTAGGGGTACATTGTACCCCATACTCATTCACATAGGGTGGGGGGCCGGTATCCGGGGGCCCCCTTATTAAAGGGGGCTCCCGGATTCCGATAAGCCCCCCGCCCGCAGACCCCGACAACCAACGGCCAGGGTTGTCGGGAAGAGGCCCTTGTCCTCATCAACATGGGGACAAGGTGCTTTGGGGTGGGGGGGCCACGCGGCCCCCCCTTCCCCAAGGCACCCCCCATGTTGAGGGCACGTGGCCTGGTACGGCTCAGAAGGGGGGGGGCGCGCTCGCTCGCCCCCCTTTCCTGGCCGGCCGGGTAGCGTGCTCGGACAAGGGTCTGTTGTGGACTTTGGGGGGACCCCCACGCCGATTTTTTTCGGCGTTGGGGTTCCCCTTTAAGTCCATTCCAGGCGGCGGAGCCCGCGACGTCTCCGTCGCGGGCCCCGCCTACCTGGAGACGCGCTCGTAATGAGCAGACTTTCCTCCGAGCGGGAACAGTTTGCTCATTTCGAAAGTGGCCTACACACGGGCGGACTGTCCGCTCAAACCAAGTTTCAGCGGACAGTTTTTCGGAATTTCCGAAAGACTTTGTCCGTCAAACTGTCCGCTGAAAGCCCACACATGGGCGGACTGTCCGCTGAAACACTGTTCAGCGGACAAAGTTGAGCGAACAGTCCGCCCGTGTGTACGCGGCCTCAGACGTTCTACGAGCAAAAATGACGCAGCTCATTTCTCAACCACCTATTACATTTTTGAAGGCCCTGGAGTACCAGGACAATGGAATTTCCCATAAAATTAACCCCATTTTGGAAAGCAAACACCCCAACGTATAATCTGTGAGGCATAATGAGTCTTTTGAACGGCTAATTTTTTTCCAGAAGTTTTTGGAATATGTGGTAAAAAATATAAAACGCAATTTCTTTTACACAAAATTGTCAATTTATAAGATATTTCTAACACATAGCATGTATATAGCAAAAATTACAACCCAAAACACATTCTGCTACTCCTCCCGAGTATGGTGATACCACATGTGTAGGACTTTTACACAGCGTGGTCACATAGAGAGGCCGAACATTGAAGTAGTACGTTCAGGCATTCTAGGAGCATAAATGACACATCTCATTTCATTCCTACCCATCACAATTTTGAAGGTCCTGGACCACCAGGACAGTGAAATTACCCACAAAATGACCCCATTTTGGAAAGCAAACACCCCAACGTATATTCTATGAGACATGGGCTGCAAATAGGTACTCTGGTACTCTGATGGGCTGGAGATAAGTACTCTGATGGCCTGGTGACAAGTACTCGGTTACTCTGATGGCCTGGTGGCAGGTACTTGGGTACTCTGATGGCCTGGTGACAGGTACTCAGGTATTCTGATGGCCTGGTGACAGGTACTCGGGTACTCTGATGGCCTGGTGACAGGTACTCGGGTACTCTGATGGCCTGGTGACAGGTACTCGGGTACTCTGGTGGCCTGGTGACAGGTACTCGGGTACTCTGGTGGCCTGGTGACAGGTACTCGGGTACTCTGATGGCCTGGTGACAGGTACTCTGATGGCTTGGTGACTGGTATTTGGGTACTCTGAAGGGCAGTGACAGGTACTCATATGGACTGTGACAGGTACTCGGGTACTCAGAAGAACTGTGACAGGTACTCAGATGAACTGTGAAAGGTACTCGGGTACTCAGATGAACTGTGACAGGTACTCGGGTACTCAGATGAACTGTGACAGGTACTCTGGTACTCAGATGGACTGGGACAGGTACTCGGGTACTCAGATGGACTGGGACAGGTACTCGGGTACTCAGATGGGCTGTGACAGGTACTCAGGTACTCAGATGGGCTGTGACAGGTACTCGGATGAACCGTGACAGGTACTCGGGTACTTTGATGGGCTGTGACAGGTACTCGGGTACTCGGATGAACCGTGACAGGTACTCGGGTACTTTGATGGGCTGTGGCAGGTACTCGGGTACTTTGATGGGCTGTAACAGGTACTCGGGTACTTTGATGGGCTGTGACAGGTACTTGGGTACTCTGATGGACCGTGACAGATACTCGGGTACCATGATGGACTGTGACAGGTACTCGAGTACCCTGATGGACCGTGACAGGTACTCGGGTACTCTGATGGACTGTGACAGGTACTCGGGTACCCTGATGGACCGTGACAGGTACTCGGGTACCCTGATGGACCGTGACAGGTACTCGGGTACCCTGATGGACCGTGACAGGTACTCGGGTACCCTGATGGGCCGTGACAGGTACTCGGGTACTCTGATGTGCCGTGACAGGTACTCGGGTACTCTGATGGGCCGTGACAGTTACTCGGGTACTCTGATGGGCTGTGACAGGTACTCAGATGAACTGTGACAGGTACTCGGGTACTCAGATGGACTGGGACAGGTACTCGGGTACTCTGATGGTCTGACAGGTACTCTGATGGACTGTGACAGGTACTCTGATGGACTGTGATTAACAGGTACTATGAGGGGTGGTGACAGGTCCTCTTTATTGGGGGGTGGCAATCAGTGTGCTTGATGTGTACTGTAGGCGGCAACGAGATGTTACCGCAATCTCCTCCTCACACACGATCGGTGTGTGAGGAGGAGAACCCGGTAACATCTCGTTACCGCGGTTTGTTTACATTTTAGTGATCGGCTGTGAAAGGATCACAGCCGATCACGTGGGTAAACAGCCGGCTAATGGCTGTTTACCAGCATCGGTGACGAGCAGTGTTCCCGGGGAACACACCACCACCGACGTGCATGCACAGCGCGCTCACGATTGCGCTCATGCGCCGTGCACAGTCGGGGTGTGACCATCTGTGATCGGCCATGACTTCATCACGGCATGATCACGTGGTAAACAGCCATAACCTATGGCTGTTCACCCCCTTCGGTGGCGAGCGGTGTCTCAGTGACACGCCGTCACCGAAGAAACAGGGGTGCGAGCGCACGATCGCGCGCATTCCCTGTTTAAACGGGAGGCCGTCATATGACGGCCTCCCGCCACAATAGGTGCGCCGCCTGGCCATCATTTGATGGCCGGCGGTCAGCAACTAGTTAAAAACCCCAAATTTTCAAAAAACATTTGTCATTGGGACAGAAAGTGAGGTGAAATCTTCTGAAGAGGTGCACAGATAGCAAAACAAATGTTACAGGGGTGATAACCCTTCCCTATGTTTTCCAAAAAGCTTAAAAATAGTTTTTTTTTGCTGGAGCTACACTTTAAAAATGTACCAGTTCAAAATTACAAACAGATTCTACTTAACAACACAGCTACTGTCCCTGTCTTGTTTGCATCGCCTATATACTGCTGTTCAGATTATATAGGGCCTGGGGGCCCCAAGTCTTTCCGTTTTTTAATTTGGGTGCAGGGTTTCCCTTAATATCCATACAAGACCCAAAGGGCCTGGTAATGGACTGGTGGGGGGGGGGGGGGGGTATCCATGCCGTTTGTCTCACTGATTTTAATCCATATTGCCAGGACCAGACATTACATTAAAGCCGCAAGCAGTTTTAAATGACTTTTATTCCTTTAAAAATGTCATTTTGTGCAGGGACTGTTCTAAGCACAGGAAGCACGCGCCACTTCACAGGCATACTATAGACACCCCCCAGGTATGATATTTAAAGGAATATTTCACTTTTTTTCACTTTAACCACCTTCAGACCGGACCATTTTGCTGGTAAATGACCAGAGGTCTTTATACAATTTGGCACTGCGCTGCTTTAACTGGTAATTGCGCGGTCATGCAATGTTGTACCCAAACAAAATTTGCGTCCTTTTCTTCCCACAAATAGAGCTCTCTTTTGATGGTATTTGATTGCCTCTGCGATTTTTATTTTTTGCGATATAAACGTAAAAAGACCGCAAATTTTGAAAAAAAATGATATTTTCTACTTTTTGTAATTAGAAAAATCCAATAAACTCAATTTTAGTCATACATTTAGGCCAAAATGTATTCAGCCACATGTCTTTGGTAAAAAAAAAGTCAATAATTGTATATTTATTGGTTTGCGCAAAAGTTGTCACATCTACAAACTAAGGTACGTTTTCTGGAATTTACGCAGCTTTTAGTTTACGACTGCCTATCTCATTTCTTGAGGTGCTAAAATGGCAGGGCAGTACAAAACCCCCCCAAATGACCCCATTTTGGAAAGTAGACACCCTAAGGAAATTGATAAGTGGCATGTTGAGCCCATTGAATATTTTATTTTTTTGCCTCAAGCGATTGAATAATGACAAAAAATAAATATTTTTTTTTTTTTACACAAAGTTGTCACTAAATGATATATTGCTCACACATGCTATGGGCATATGTGAAATGACACCCCAAAATAAATTCTGCTGCTTCTCCTGAGTACGGGGATACCACATATGTGGGACTTTTTGGGAGCCTAGCCGCGTACGGGGCCCCGAAAACCAAGCACCGCCTTCAGGCTTTCTAAGGGCGTTACAGTTTTGAAGGCCATAAAATGCCAAGATGGCACAAACCCCCCCCCCCAAATGACCCCATTTTGGAAAGTAGACACCCCTAAATTTAGGGGTACACTAGTGAGACTAGGTAATAAATGGCGGGTGCCCTGAAACTATAAAAAAAATAACTAACCAACCAGCGTCACCTGTAACAGTTATATGGTGATCACTGGTGAAAGGGTTAACTAGGGGGCAATCAGGGGGCTTTATGCGGTAGTATATGGGGGTCCCTGGCGCTATAAAAAGCTGCGGCGAACCTAAATACCTACCTGCCTAACTAGCGTCACCTGTGACACTAATACAGTGATCAGAAAAACGATCGCTTATTAGGCTGGGTTCACACTGGAGCGATGTGGGAACGCCACGAATGCGCGGCGGGTTCCCGCATCACATGCCTCCCGGCGGCAGTTCACACTGCCCTATGCGAACTGCTGGGAGTGTCAGTGAAATGTTAATGACACCCCCAGATCAGTTCGCATATCGCAGTGCGATCTGCAAACTCGGATCGCATGGTGTGAACACCCATGCGATCAGATTCTGCTGCGGACCAAAAAAAGGGTCCCGTGCGAGTTTGCGGCGGGTGCGGCGGGTGCGACACGAATTCAGCCATACTATCTGTATGGCTGAACTCGAATCGCACAGAGATCGGATGTGATTTGCACTGCAGTGCGGTGCGAATCACATCCGTTCTCATAAACTGCTGCAATGTGAACCCAGCCTTAGTGACACTGGCGACGGGGGGTGATCACGGGGTTAAACCTTTATTGGGGGGGTTAGGGGGGTACCTTAGAACTAAAGGGGGCTAACCCTAACTGCCCTAACAGTTATTACAGTCACAGATGACACCCGCCGGGTGATCAGGGGGTTAAACCTTTATTAGGTAATAAATGGCGGGTGCCCTGAAACTATAAAAAAATAACTAACCAACCAGCGTCACCTGTAAGGCCGCGTACACACGGGCGGACTGTTCACCCAACCTTGTCCGCTGAACAGTGTTTGGGCGGACAGTCCGCTCGTGTGTGGGCTTTCAGCGGACAGTTTCAGCGGACAGTTGGACGGACAAAGTCTTTCGGAAATTCCGAAAAACTGTCCGCTGAAACTGTGTTTGAGCGAACAGTCCGCCCGTGTGTGGGCCTGTCCGCTGTACTTTCGAAATGAGCGTACTGTTCCCGCTCGGAAAGTCCGCCCATTTCGAGCGCGTGTACAGGTAGGCGGGGCCCGCGAAGGAGACGTTGCGGGCTCCGCCGCCTGGAATGGGCTTAAAGGGGAACCCCAACGCCGAAAAAAATCGGCGTGGGGGTTCCCCCAAAGTCCACACCAGACCCTTGTCCGAGCACGCTACCCGGCCGGCCAGGAAAGGGGGGCGAGCGAGCGCGCCCCCCCTCCTGAGCCGTACCAGGCCGCGTGCCCTCAACATGGGGGGGTGCCTTGGGGAAGGGGGGGCCGCGCGGCCCCCCCCACCCCAAAGCACCTTGTCCCCATGTTGATGAGGACAAGGGCCTCTTCCCGACAACCCTGGCCGTTGGTTGTCGGGGTCTGCGGGTGGGGGGCTTATCGGAATCCGGGAGCCCCCTTTAAAAAGGGGGCCCCCGGATACCGGCCCCCCACCCTATGTGAATGAGTATGGGGTACAATGTACCCCTACCCATTCACCTGTGAAATAAAGTACAAAAAAAAACACAACACAGGGGAAAAAATATTTTATTGCACAGCTCCGGGGGTCTTCCGTCTTCGGGGGTCTTCTCGCCGGACTCCTCCGCTATGTGTGTGTAGCTCTTTTACTAGCGGAGGAGTCCGGCTTTCTTCCTCCCCGCCGCCGGCCTCTTCTCCCGACTTCGGGGGTCTTGTCCCCCTCTTCGGTTCTTCTGCCGGGCCACCGCGCCTTCTTGTAGCTCTTTTACAGGCGGTGGCCCGGTCTTCTGTCGCCGCTGCCTTCCGTTCTTCTGTCGCCGCCTTCGGTTCTTCTGCCGGGCCACCGCGCCTTCTTGTAGCTCTTTTACAGGCGGTGGCCCGGTCTTCTGTCGCCGCTGTCGCTGTCGCCGCCTTCCGTTCTTGTTCTTCTTCTTGTTCTTCTTCTTCTTCTCCAGGCGATGTTGACACGTCGCTCCCTCCGGCCGGAATGCCAGAGCCGCGCTGTGCGGTCACTTATATAGTGACAATGGGGCGGGGTCACATGGTATATGTCACATGGGTTGGTCACATGGGTTGATGTCACATGGGGACTATGACATCGTAAGGGGCGGGGTCACCATGTGACCAACCCATGTGACATATACCATGTGACACCGCCCCATTGTCACTATATAAGTGGCAGCGGAGCGTGTCCCTGGCATTCCGGCCGGAGGGAGCGACGTGTCAACATCGCCTGGAGAAGAAGAAGAAGAACAAGAAGAAGAACAAGAACGGAAGGCGGCGACAGCGACAGCGGCGACAGAAGACCGGGCCACCGCCTGTAAAAGAGCTACAAGAAGGCGCGGTGGCCCGGCAGAAGAACCGAAGGCGGCGACAGAAGAACGGAAGGCAGCGGCGACAGAAGACCGGGCCACCGCCTGTAAAAGAGCTACAAGAAGGCGCGGTGGCCCGGCAGAAGAACCGAAGAGGGGGACAAGACCCCCGAAGTCGGGAGAAGAGGCCGGCGGCGGGGAGGAAGAAAGCTGGACTCCTCCGCTAGTAAAAGAGCTACACACACATAGCGGAGGAGTCCGGCGAGAAGACCCCCGAAGACGGAAGACCCCCGGAGCTGTGCAATAAAATATTTTTTCCCCTGTGTTGTGTTTTTTTTTGTACTTTATTTCACAGGTGAATGGGTAGGGGTACATTGTACCCCATACTCATTCACATAGGGTGGGGGGCCGGTATCCGGGGGCCCCCTTCTTAAAGGGGGCTCCCGGATTCCGATAAGCCCCCCGCCCGCAGACCCCGACAACCAACGGCCAGGGTTGTCGGGAAGAGGCCCTTGTCCTCATCAACATGGGGACAAGGTGCTTTGGGGTGGGGGGGCCGCGCGGCCCCCCCTTCCCCAAGGCACCCCCCCATGTTGAGGGCACGCGGCCTGGTACGGCTCAGGAGGGGGGGCGCGCTCGCTCGCCCCCCTTTCCTGGCCGGCCGGGTAGCGTGCTCGGACAAGGGTCTGGTGTGGACTTTGGGGGAACCCCCACGCCGATTTTTTTCGGCGTTGGGGTTCCCCTTTAAGCCCATTCCAGGCGGCGGAGCCCGTGACGTCTCCTTCGCGGGCCCCGCCTACCTGTACACGCGCTCGAAATGGGCGGATTTGCCTCCGCCTTACGTGGGCGAGTCCGTTCATTTCAAAAGTTGAGCGGACTGTTTGGCAAACAGTTCGTTGAAACAGTCCGCTCGTGTGTGGGCAAGTCCGCTCATGCAAATTTTGAGCGGACTGTTTGGCGAAACTGTTTGACGAACAAGGTTGGGCAAACAGTCCGCGCGTGTGTAAGCGGCCTTACAGTTATATGGTGATCACTGGTGAAAGGGTTAACTAGGGGGAAATCAGGGGGCTTTATGCGGTAGTATATGGGGGTCCCTGGCGCTATAAAAAGCTGCGGCGAACCTAAATACCTACCTGCCTAACTAGCGTCACCTGTGACACTAATACAGCGATCAGAAAAATGATCGCTTATTAGGCTGGGTTCACACTGGAGCGATGCGGGAACGCCATGAATCCGCGGCGGGTTCCCGCATCGCATGCCTCCCGGCGGCAGTTCACACTGCCCTATGCGAACTGCTGGGAGTGTCAGTGAAATGTTAATGACACCCCCAGATCAGTTCGCATATCGCAGTGCGATCTGCAAACTCGGATCGCATGGTGTGAACACCCATGCGATCCGATTCTGCTGCGGGCCAAAAAAAGGGTCCCGTGCGAATTTGCGGCGGGTGCGGCGGGTGCGGCGTGTGCGACACGAATTCAGCCATACTATCTGTATGGCTGAACTCGAATCGCACAGAGATCGGATGTGATTTGCACTGCAGTGCGGTGCGAATCACATTCGTTCTCATAAACCGCTGCAATGTGAACCCAGCCTTAGTGACACTGGCGAGGGGGGGTGATCACGGGGTTAAACCTTTATTGGGGGGGTTAGGGGGGCACATTAGAACTAAAGGGGGCTAACCCTAACTGCCCTAACAGTTATTACAGTCACAAATGACACCAATGCAAAAAAAAAAAAAAAAAAAAAGCAATTGGTGTCACTGTGACTGGGGGGGGCAGGGGTAATTGGGGGGTGATCGGGGGGTAAAGGGGGGGTGTGAGTGTGCCTGGCATGTTCTACTGTGTAGTGTAGTGCTTGTGCAACTCACCGATGCTCTCTCCTCGGTGCCGGAACGAAAAATACCGACACGGAGGAGAGAATACATCACTTCCTCTCCTGTGTTAGGTGTGACCTCAACAAGTCACCTATTTGTCAGGTTATGTTACCGTTTCCCAATTGTTAGTTAGAGTTCTTATCCAAGCAAAGAGACACAGAGATATTATTCAGTATTTCTGCTCAGAAGTCCGTCGTTAACTCTGACTGTCTCTGACTGACTGTGGCTCTGAGGCTTCTTTATTACATCTTTTATAGACAGAAAAGAGCAAACATCAGCAAATGTAAAAAAAACAACATTTTCAAAGTAAAGACAATTCTCCGGGTGTTATCAGCTGATAAGACAATCTTCTGGGCGTAGACTGCTTTTTAGGGCTGATGCGGCCTCTTCTTGATGAGTACGTGACAATAGATGACGAATCCTTATTTTACAGAGAAGGATAGAAAAATACAAGTATTTAGTAAGACATAAGGTCAACCATTTTGTTTAGACACCCCTTAATCCTTACATTTCCCCCTTTGACATCACCCCTCCCTCTTGCCCTGGGTCCACCTGAACAAGTTCTAGTCAGCCTATATCCAGAGTACTCTCCCTGACCGCGAGTTGTCAGAGGGGTATACACCCATCCCCCTGGACAGTACCAACATCTAAAATTCAGGAAGAGTGGCTTTTCTGACAGATGGGTGATGTCAAGAATCTAAATCTACCTATCTTCACAAAAGTTCCATCTTTTCCGCATCATTTACCTTGGCTTTCTTGCAAAAGCACATAAACAACTTAAAGCATGCATAAAAGAAAAATACGAATAAGAGCACCACTATAATCGTCATTGCTGCCTTCTTAACCCAAGAGAATAACCCTGAGAAACTAAAAGTTACACCAAACGGATCCCAGTCGCGACCAATATTTCGGGCCTTCTCTTGTAAATTCTTTACTTCCGTACGGTGTTGTGCAATGATGTCATAATAGTCAGGTACCTCAATGCTGGTGTTATGTATCCAAGTACAGCACTCATAGTCCTCAGTAGTTTCACAGAGTCCTGTCAGTGCTGCACTCATACTTTCAATTGCTAATTCATGTAATTCTAATTGTTGTCTGATGGCTCTGGTCTCCAGATTTAACTTAGTAATGTCATCAGAGTTTTTCTCCAAAACATCATTAATAATTCCTGTATAGTTATTTAGTCTTTTCATTAAGTCTATACCCCATCCTGTCCAGGACGGGAACCAAGCCCATGCCATGTCCTTCTTCAGGAATATTTCTCTTTTACTACGATACCTGAGGGGATATCTAGGATGCATGCTAGCTTCTAATAGGTGATCACCTCGTTCATCACCTACTACTCCCATTACTGGTACTAAACTTGCGAGGTAGCACCATCCCTGAGCTCTTCTAGGTATCCAAGTATAACATTTATCCTCACAACAGATATATATATTGTTTCCCAGTGCTACTGATCTTGAACTGATATCATTTCTATAACGAGAGGTGTATCCATAGAGGGATAAGTTGGATACTAACCACCTAACATTATTATCCACAATGTTAGTGAGGAAGTCAGATAATGTCTGGTGTGTGCTGGAATTACTGGGATAGAAGCTTCCATTTAATACGACAATGGACAAATTAAACTTGCTGTCTTGGCATTCTCCATTTCCTCCCGTTGTGTTCCCTAAGTTGAAACACCAATCAGGGAAAAAGGCGAGACCATTTGACTTAAACATTACTGTCTCACTGGTATTTGTTCTAATTATGTTAATGCTACTGTTAGCAAGATCAGTATAGTTTATAGGAACTGCCATCAGTGGTATACTTGCTGTGCTGGGGTGTAATTTGCTACAAATCCAACATTTCTCATATCCTGACTTCTGGGCATAAGCATATTTAAACTTCAGTAATAACATTTTTTTAGAAAATCCTTCATCCTTGTGTATTTTATTCTGTGAGGTAACCAAACTATTAGCCAGAATTACTGAAACAATAAAAAGATACATGTTGTCATTTGCCAACTGGCTCCTTTTTACAATGAGAAGCGTGGATCCAGGTAGGTTTCCCTTCCAATTTCACTGAGGTTGCTGTAATCAATAGCACCTGGAAAGGACCTTCAAACCTTGGTTCCAGTGTCTTTCTGGTATGTTTCTTTACATACACATAGTCTCCTGGTTGTAGATCGTGTGTACCTGTGACAGAATTAGGGTCTGGAAGAGAAGAATACACACTCTTGTGGATTTTAGTCAGACGCTGTTGCAACTGTATTACATACGTAGTTAAACTATCACATTGTAATTGCATACTTTGAGGAAAATATAAACCTAATCTAGGTGCACTTCCAAACAGTATTTCATATGGGGATAACCCTGTTTTTCCTGTTGGGGTGTACCTAATAGAGAACAAAGCTAAGGGTAGGCACTCAGGCCATGGTTTATTTAACTCTTGCATAGCTTTTTGTATTTTCAGCTTGATTGTACCATTTACTCTTTCTACTGATCCTGAACTCTGTGGGTGGTAAGGAGTATGAAAACTTTGTTGAACCCCTAACATTGCCATCACATTTTGCATTATTTCTCCCGTGAAATGTGTCCCCCTATCTGATTCTATTGTTTCTGGGAGACCAAACCTAGGTATCAGCTCAGTAATCAGTTTCTTGGCGGTGGCTTTTGCCGTAGCTGATTTCACAGGATAACTTTCGGGCCAGCCTGAAAATAGGCAGATGCACACGAGAACAAATTCAAAGGGGCCGCTCTTAGGCATTTGTATGTAGTCAATCTGCAGTCTCTGAAAGGGATATTGGGCCCGAACCTGATGTTTACGTGGGGTTTTCACTCTCTGTCCTGGGTTATTAATCAGACAGATTTGGCATGCAGCACAGTAGTTCCTTGCAGTACTACTGAATCCAGGGGCTAGCCATCCTTGGCTTACAATCCTATACATAGAATTGGAGCTGACATGAGTGGGTAAGTGGACAGCCGCTGCCATTGCGGGGTATAGAGAAGCGGGTAGACATATTTTGTCTCCTTCTCTCCATACATTGTCAAGGCCTGGTGCAGCTCCCTCCTTAACCCAACGGTCCTTCTCAATAGCCCCTGCTTGTTCCTGTAGTTCCATTAGCTGCTGCCATGTGGTTTCGGGCATACTCACCTGTACCGTGGCTAAGGTCTCAGGGCTTACTTCCCCTAGAGCTGCCTTCTTTGCAGTTAAATCTGCAAATGCGTTTCCTTTTGCCTCAGTTGTTTTTGCGCTCGTGTGTGCCGCTATCTTCATGATGGCTACTCTTATAACCTTTTGAAGATTGTTCAGGACTCTTTTGATTCCTTCACCATGTTTAACGGGTGTGCCTGCTGCTGTAAGGTAACCTCTAGCTTTCCATATGTGGCCATAATCATGTGCCACACCGTAGGCGTATGCGGAATCAGTGTAAATGTTCCCTTCTTGTCCCTCTAAGTGTTCTAGGGCTTTCTCTAGAGCGGTTAGTTCCGCTTCTTGTGCCGACATGTGTACTGGTAGTGACTTTGCCTCAATTACCTGTGTGTCCGTTACCACAGCATAACCTGTGTGATATTTACCTTTGTCATCGGCAAATCTACTACCATCTATGTACAGTGTGTGTTCTGCATTTGCAATGGGTATGTCTGTGACATGTGGGAACCCCGTGGTTTCTTGTTCCATAAGTTGGAAACAATCGTGTTCATCAGATGTTATGTCCTGAAATGAAAGTGTGTCAGAATCCTGAGTATCTTGTGCTGTATCTACACCATTATCATCATTACTCCCCCCTGTCAAATCTGTCTGTAATGGTAAAAGCTGTGCTAAGTTAAAAGAAGTGCATCGCTGAAAGGTAACATTGGGGGGTAGGAGCAAGGTGCATTGTAGACGCAGCTGCCTTGCCATTGATATGTGTTTTGGTTGGACCTGTGATAAGATGGCGTGTATGTCATGTGTGGTATGTACCACTACAGGATTGTCTAAGACAATTTCTGAGGATTTGTCAATGATAATTGACACTGCTGCAACTGCTCGTACACAGGACGGTGATCCTCTAGAGACAGGATCGAGGGCCGCCGAGAAGTATGCTACCGGCCTTTGTTTGATGTGTTGTTGTGTCAACACCCCTGTTGCGTGTCCCGTGATTTCAGCAATGTACAAATGAAATGTTTTGGTATAATCAGGGATCCCGATCGCAGGTGCCGAAATTAGTAACCTTTTTAAGGTGCTAAAAGATTCATGACCTGCTTCTGTGAGTACATAGGGTACTATTTTCAAGCAATCATATAATGGCTGCATCAGAGAACTGGCATGTGGTATCCATTGTCTACAATATGATACCATTCCCAGAAACATACGAAGTTGCTTAAAATTGCGTGGGATATTCATTTGTCTTATGGCCTGGACTCGTTCTTCAGTGAGGTGTCGAGTACCCTGGGATATACAGTGGCCCAAAAAGACAACCTTTTTCTGACATACCTGTAACTTAGTTCTATTCACCTTGCACCCTTTTTCAGCCAGGAATTGTAACAATGAGAGAGTGGCTTTTAAACAAGTATCGTTATCCGGACAACATAACAATAGGTCATCTACATATTGCAACAATACACAAGTGTCAGGCGGTAGCCATTCCCCCTATTTTTACTTTTTAAGGTTTAGTCAGTCAGTGGGGCATCGGACAAAAGACCGTCATAACCACTTATGGGTATGGTGTCACGGGACGTCATGTGTGGAGGGACTACTGAATCAGACAACAGACTGCGTGACGCTCCTGTGTCAACCAAACAAGGAATATGTTTACCTTCCACCTTCATCAACATGTGGAGCATTTTGTTCTCTGATTCAGCTAGGACTGGGGCAAGTCATGCGGTCGGATCGTCCCTATCATTGGTACGCCTCTGTCTGTAGTCCCTCGTGTCTCTGTCCGTGTTTCCTTCCTGTTCGTCTTTTATCCTTTTCCTACAGTCTCTTTTTATATGTCCCACCTTGTTGCAGTAATAACAGGTAAGAGGTTTACGGGAGGAATTCCCTCCTTCATTGACCCGGGCAACAGTGTTAACTCCCGGTGTCCTTCTGGGTTTAGTTTCTGCTAAATCAGCCTCTATGCCTTGTGCTTTCTGCAACAATGTTCCTCTGTCCCGTATGGCTCTCCATTCGGGAGTACATGCCTTCAGTTTGTCACCTATTTGGGGTACTAGTCCTTCCATAAACTGTAGATTGAAAGCCCTAATGGTGACGGGTAAGGCTAAATCTAGACCTTCGTCAGCCATCATGCTTTCCATGTTGAGGTAAAATTCTGTAACAGTCTGACCTGGGGCCTGTTTTATGGGCGCTGTCGAACCCCTTTCCTGCTGTTTCCCTTGGCAAAATTCTCGTAACTGAGCAATAAACAGGGGTCTAGAGTCTATATGACGGGGATGTACTCCTGGCGGATCTGCCGCTGGATCCCCTTGTGGTCTATGTGGAGCAATTTCATTCATAAATTGATTAAACATCGTTAGTGTCATTTTATGTCTACACAAATCTTCCCCATCTTGCCAAGTTGCTTCATGTGTGTCTAGTAATTGTGTCACGAATCTACAGAATGCGGCAGGTTTTGCTACGGGATCAGGAGCATTCTGTATTAATGCCATAAGAGTGTCAGCCGACCAAGGTGTCCATGTCCTCAGAACGACTTGTCGGGTCACTGTAGGTGGCTGTCCTGCTTGACCCGCATTTGGATTATTTACTTGTATTACCCTAGTCCGACTATGGACTGGAGCTACGGGCTCTGGTCTTTGAGCGCCGCAATGCACACATTCCTGTGCCCAATCTGGGTTCTGGATACCGCATACTCGGCATACCCATCCTCTTCCTCTTAAGGAAGGATAAAGTTTTGGTCTTTCATTACCTGGTGTGGTAGTGTTATAAGGAGGTGGAGTACCTTCCGTATTTACCCTATCGCCGGGAGCAGAAGGAAGACTTTTGTGTCGGACCTTCATATCCCATCCACCCTTTTCCTGACAATACTTCCATCCCTCCTCTTTAGCCCTGTTGGAAACCTTAATTAAACATTGTATTTGTGATACCCATCTGTTCTGCAATATCTCTCCCTGTCTGTCTCTCTTTATTTCTTCCCAACCTTCTACACTTAATCCATTTTCTCCATCCATCCCCAATTTCTTGAGAATCCTATTTGTGCCCTGTGCCTTATCCTTCCCATACAACATTGTAATTATGTCTTTAACAGCATAACATTTCTGAGATTCCTCCTGGGGTTTACCATGTGTCTGGCCCATTTTGACAGTCCTGCCTAGGTGGCGTTTGGATCACTTACTAAGTGTCTCGTTGCCTTCTCCTCCTAGGGTGCCAAAATACTAAAAACCTCTCCTGGATGAGATTTCTGAAATCGAATTACTTTATATGCTAGCCAACTGACAAATATTATGACCAGACTGACGGCTACAACATATACAAGCATTCCCTTTTGGTGGCCAAACACATATGACTAGATCTCCGGGACTTTGTGGAGACCTTATTTCCGTCCCATTACCATGGAATCTCTCAGCATTCGTTTCTTATTCCTGCTTTATTGAGGCAGTCAGGACTTATACTTTCAACCCGTTTTTAGGCTCATGAATCAAAAAGCGTATATCAAACTTAAGTGTCGGACCCCCAAAGTACTCTTACGAGTTAAGGGCGCATTCCGTTACCCATTGGGATGATATATGTTTCAATTCACACCATACAAACAGGGCTTATCTCATTCACAACAGACAGATGACAAGTAGACAGACAAGAAACAACGGTAACATAAGCCAAAATATTAAGTTCAAGACCCGCTTACTACAGAGGTTGGTGTTTACCTGAAGAACAATTCAGACAGATCAGGTGGGCACAAATCTAAGAAGCACAGAGTTTATAAGAAAATAAAGCTTTTCTTACCTGCGCAGGATTTGTCTGTGGTTCTTGATGTGCCCGACCATTTCGTTCCGTCCTTATGTTCGTTCGCCTCTTGTAGTTTCTTCAGCGAGTCCCTATTCGCGGCGCCAGAAATGTTAGGTGTGACCTCAACAAGTCACCTATTTGTCAGGTTATGTTACCGTTTCCCAATTGTTAGTTAGAGTTCTTATCCAAGCAAAGAGACACAGAGATATTATTCAGTATTTCTGCTCAGAAGTCCGTCGTTAACTCTGACTGTCTCTGACTGACTGTGGCTCTGAGGCTTCTTTATTACATCTTTTATAGACAGAAAAGAGCAAACATCAGCAAATGTAAAAAAAACAACATTTTCAAAGTAAAGACAATTCTCCGGGTGTTATCAGCTGATAAGACAATCTTCTGGGCGTAGACTGCTTTTTAGGGCTGATGCGGCCTCTTCTTGATGAGTACGTGACAATAGATGACGAATCCTTATTTTACAGAGAAGGATAGAAAAATACAAGTATTTAGTAAGACATAAGGTCAACCATTTTGTTTAGACACCCCTTAACTGCCCTAACAGTTATTACAGTCACAAATGACACCAATGCAAAAAAAAAAAAAAAAAAAAAAAAAAGCAATTGGTGTCACTGTGACTGGGGGGGGCAGGGGTAATTGGGGGGTGATCGGGGGGTAAAGGGGGGGTGTGAGTGTGCCTGGCATGTTCTACTGTGTAGTGTAGTGCTTGTGCAACTCACCGATGCTCTCTCCTCGGTGCCGGAACGAAAAATACCGACACGGAGGAGAGAATACATCACTTCCTCTCCTGTGTTTACATTACAGGAGAGGAAGTGATGTCACGGGACATTTTCATTCGTCGGGAGCGATCGCGAGGGGGTGGTCATGAATGAATGGCCGTCCCCTCGTCCGGGATCGCTCCCGAACGAATACCGACCGCCGCAGGCGGGCAGGCAAGGACGTACATGTAAGCCCTTATGCCTGCCCGTGCCATTCTGTCGACGTACATCGCCGTGCGGCGGTCGGCAAGTGGTTAAGCATCATTAAAATCACTGCTCCCGAAAAAACTGCAGTTTTTAAAACTTTTTTTGCATTGATATATGTGATTTTAGTGGGACATATGTGGGGGACATGCGTTTTTATTATTTGGGGACATGTGTGTTTTGGGTACATGTGTGTTTTGGGGACATTAAGTGGGAACATGTGTGCTTACACTGTGGTTTTACACTAGGTTGGTGATCAGTGAGTAAAAATATGTAAAAAACTGCTCATACTCACTGAACACCAGCCTGCTGCAGTGATCTGCTCTTCTCTCCTCACTGACAACTTCCGTGTAAGGAGAGGAGAGTTGATTGCCTAGCAACCGGCTCTGTGTTTACATCACATGATGGCTGTGATTGGACAGGGCCATCATGTGATAAGGAGGGCCAATCACAGAGCCCTCCTGCCGATCGAAGAGGCGCCGTGTGCAGGTGACACAATCGCATCAGGATTAGGGCCTAGAAGCCGCTACACAGCCTGACAGCTTGTGTTCCAGCCTCCTTCGGCTGCTACCATCACAGCAGTCCTGAGTTCTTCTTGCAACTGCTGCCTGACTCACAGATGCTGTCCACTTTAACCTTGTCTATTCCAGCTATTCGTCTACTGATCACTACAGTCTGGTTGATGCTTACATCTCCCAAGGATGGCACATTAACAATTTCTACCAAGTGAGTGCAATACTTTTTTCATTTATAATGGTATCAGGTCTACATTTAGATGGAGGAACCATCTCCCTTTGTTTGTTTCCATAGAAAATAATCACCCCCCTTAAAAATAATAAAATTTTGTTGCTTTACAGCCTGAAATGACAGACATGGTTTTGTTTTATCCAGCTGTATTTACTCAGTGCAACTTACAACATCCAAGTTAAAGATATAACACCAACAGAAAAGAAAAATCAAAAAGAGAATCACTGAGTTGGAAAAAGGATCACCCCTCCTACAAATGACTTGTAAACTCAATCAGGTGTAGCTAATCACCTTCTCAATGGCATACAAAGCCATTTGATTTTCAACTGTGATGATCAGATGTGGTCATTTTGATTAGCTCAGGGTGAAAAGAGCTTTCCTGGAGTATTTCAGTCTGTCATAGGATGCGCAAGGGTAAAGCACTCTGGCGCACAGCTGTGTGCAATAGGAATAAACTAAAGCACGCAAGCACACACACACAGGGTGTGACCCCTCGCTGACCTATAAAGGAAGTGAGGTCATCCAAACACACTGCTGGTTTGTCTTCAGCTTCCTGTGATTCCCACATCTGTTCCTGTGATCTGTATTACCCGTTGTGACCCGGATTGCCTCATCAACCTCGCTGATCTTCTCCTGACCCGACCTCTGGCTTGACCTTGGACTCCCGCTTTCTAAACGTGTTTGACCCTCAGCCTGCATCTGGACTTACCTGCTATCTCCTGTGTTCGACCCCCGGCTTGTCTTGGATTATCCTTCTGTCTCAGCATTCCTGGTACTTGTTGTCTTCCGATCTGGACTGTGTTTGACCCCCGGCCTGTCTCCTGGATTTTGCCTTTGCCTTACGGACTTGCTACCTTTGCTTCTGGACCTTCCCACGGGACATCACCTTTCAGCTCTGCTCAAGCTACCTGCTGATCTACTAGCAAGTGACTGTCCTACTGGTAGCTTGTGCCTCTTGGTGCAACCACCCTCTGTGCCACCTTCAGGGGTGGTCTACGCCGAGTCGCAACAGCGACCGCTCTCGGCATCTTGGCCTCGGTACATTTATATGATACAGTCCCTGGTAGTGAAACTGAAGCAAACAATCAACTATGGGTGGAAAGGCACTGTTAAAAGATCTCTGGGACATGGATGGATACAAAAAAATTCAAAGGCTTTATCAATGCCTAGAAGCACAGTGAAGTCTACTTTTAAGAAGCAGACAGTATTTGGTATAACAGACCCTCCCTGTGTCAGGACATTGCTCCAAACTGGATGAAAGAGCCAGGAGGAAACTGGTCAGAGAGGCCTACAACAACTTTGAAGCAGTTTCAGGAATTTATGACAAAGAGTGGTCATTGTGTGCATGCACCTTGAATATTCTGGGGCAACATGCAAAAGGTGTTATGGTCAGATTAGACTCAAATTTATTTATTTTGCCTCAACACTAAACAATATGTCTGGCAGAAATCCAATACAGTTCACTATCCAAAATTCACAATTTCTACAGTAAAGCATAGAGGTGATAATAACCTGTTAAGGGGGTGTTCTCTGCAGCAGGGACTGGTGCACTTGTTAGGATAGAAGGAAAAATGGATAGGGCAAAATACTGTCAAGTTCTTGCGGAAAATCTGCTGCCCTCTGCCAAGAAGTTGTCAATGGGAAGAAAGTTTACTTTCCAACATGACATTGACCCATAGCACACAGCAAAAATGACCACACCGTGGTTGAAAGAGAAAAAGGTGAATGTCTTTGCATGGCTTAGTCAGAGCCTAGACTTAAACCCCATTGAAAATCTGTGGAATGTGAAATGACTCAAACACTGTAGTCTACAAATGGGCACCATCTAATTTAACTGAAGTCTAGATGTGCAAAGTTAGTAGAGACATATCCCAACTAGGGATAAGCCTGATGTTCGAGTCGAACGTAAATTTGACGTGATAATCAGGTGTTCGCCCGTTTGCCGAATTTACAACATTATAGAGTGTTCACAGGAAATTCAAGTGCCCAATGAACTGCGGGCTCTCCCCCATAACGAACTGTGCGATGCAAGATTGCAGTGCATTGACGGGTGTTGATTGGCCAAAGCATGCACCTAACCTGCATGCTTTGGCCAATCACAGCGCGCTCTGCTGTGAGAGCCATGATTAGCCAAAGGCAGGGTGCCACGCCCCACACTATGTAAGGCTGCTTACACGGCGGCCGTACATAATGTAATAAATGAGAGACGCAAAATGACATTTCTAAAGGAAAAAATGGCATTTAAAACTGCTCATGGTTGTAATGTATTGCCAGATCCCGACAATATACATAAAAATCATTGAAAATATTGGCGTGGGTCCGCCCCCAGTCCATTACCAGTCCCTTCAGGTCTGGTATGGATATTAAGGAAAACCCCACACCAAAAAAATGGCGTGGGGTCTCACCCAAAATCCATACCAGACCCAACCTGGCAGGCCGCAGGAAAGGGGGGAAGAGAGCGCCCCCCTCCCAGCGGCGGATCCAGGGGGGGCAACGGGGCAATTGCCCCCTCCGAGAATACGGCCAGCGGATGACAGCGCGGCCGGTTCTGCGGGTGCCAGCGCAGCCGGTTCCGCGGCTGGTTCCGCGGGTACCAGCGTGGCCGGTTCCGCGGGTGCCAGCGCGGCTGGTTCCACGGGTGACTGTGCTGAGTGGACGGGTGAGGGGGGGCAGCTGGGTGGCTTAGGAGGGCTGCTGGCCAATCAGGAAGCCAGTGGGCAGGGGAGCAGGGAGATGACATCATCTCTCACTGCCCTGCATCCCTCCAGTTCCGCCCTCACTGTGTGGGAAGCTGTGTGCAGCAGAGAGATTATATCATCTCTCCGCTAGCCTATCTTCACTCTGGGACTCAACAAAAGAACACCTTAGCAGAAAAGTGACACAGTAGGTGACAATCCGCAATGTGGGGCAGGCTACGTGGCAAGTAGCAATCCGCAATGTGTGGCAGGCTACATGGCAAGTGGCAATCCGCAATGGGTGGCAGACTACGTGGCAAGCGACAATCAGCAATGTGTGGCAGGTGACGTTGCAAGTGACAATCCGCAATGTGTGGCAGACTATGTGGCAATCCGCAATGTGTGGCAGGTGACGTGGCAAGTGACAATCCGCAATGTGTGGCAGGCTACGTGGCAAGTGACAATCAGCAATGTGTGTCAGGCTACGTGGCAAGTGGCAATCCGCAATGTGTGGCAGACTACGTGGCAAGTGGCAATCCGCAATGTGTGGCAGATGACGTGGCAGATGACGTGGCAGATGACGTGGCAAGTGACAATCCGCAATGTGTGGCAGGTGACATGGCAAGAGACAATCCGCAATGTGTGGCAGACTATGTGGCAAGTGGCAATCCGCAATGTGTGGCAGGTGACGTGGCAAGTGACAATCCGCAATGTGTGGCAGGCTACGTGGCAAGTGAAAATCCGCAATGTGTGGCAGGCGACGGGGCAAGTGGCAATCCGCAATGTGTGGCAGACTACGTGGCAAGTGGCAATCCGCATCTGGTGGTAGGTGACGTGGCAAGTGGCAATCCGCAATGTGTGGCAGGCAACGTGGCAAGTGACAATTCGCAATGTGTGGCAGGTGACGTGGCAAGTGACAATCCGCAATGTGTGGCAGGCTACGTGGCAAGTGACAATCCGCATCTGGTGGTAGGTGACGTGGCAAGTGGCAATCCGCAATGTGTGGCAGGCGACGTGGCAAGTGACAATTCGCAATGTGTGGCAGGTGACGTGGCAAGTGACAATCCGCAATGTGTGGCAGGCTACGTGGCAAGTGACAATCCGCAATGTGTGGCAGGCGACGTGGCAAGTGACAATCCGCAATGTGTGGCAGCTGACGTGGCAAGTGACAATCCGCAATGTGTGGCAGGCTACGTGGCAAGTGGCAATCCGCAATGTGTGGCAGGTGACGTGGCAAGTAACAATCCGCATTTGGTGACAAGTGATGTGACAAGTGACAATCCGCATTTGGTGGCAGGCGACATGGCGAAAGACACCCTCAGTGCTCCCACTGATTCTGCATTATGGTGAGTTGAACCATTTAATTTTATAATACAATGTATTAATAGAAATAATGCACATCAATCATCCTGACACCATAACAGCCATTGTGCCATAATGATTGAAGTGCCAATACCAGCCATTTCCCATATAAATTGCCCCCAAAAAAACATATTTCATAGAAGTGCCCCTCCCGAGACTAGACTCTGGATCCGCCCCTGCCCCCGCCTGAACCGTATCAGGCCACATGCCCTCAACAGGGGGAGGGTACTTTGGGGCCCCCCCAAAACACCTTGTCCCCATGTTGATGGGGACAAGGGCCTCTTCCGAACAACCCTTGCCCATTGGTTGTGGGGATCTGCGGGTGGGGGGCTTATCAGAATCTGGAAGCCACCTTTAACAAGAGGGCCCCCAGATCCAGGCCCCCCCAATGTGAATGGGTATCGGGTACATTGTACCCCTACACATTCACTAAAAAAAGTGTCAAAAAAGTAAAAATGATAGGAGGCAGTTTTTATTAATCACTTTCAGACCAGACCATTTTGCTGGCTTAAGATCAGACCATTTTTTGCGATTCGGCACTGCGTCGTTTTAACTGACAATTGCGCGGCCGTGCGACGTGGCTCCCAAACAAAATTGACATCCTTTTTTTCCCACAAATAGAGCTTTCTTTTGGTGGTATTTGATCACCTCTGCATTTTTTATTTTTTCCGCTATAAACAAAAATAGAGCGACAATTTTGAAAATAACGCATTATTTTTTACTTTTACATCGGCGTGCGCCAGTCGGGAAGTGGTTAAAAAATCAAAAAGTGACCTGCGATGTCCATACATCTTTAATCACAGCGTCCGATATTCCCAGAGAAAAAAAAACTCTGTCTCCATGGTAGGCACCCCCCGCGACTGAAGCCTTTTCGCAATGAAAGCTGTTATATAGCTGAGGGCGCGGCTGCCCGGTGACGTGAATGGTTGACCCTGCCCCCTCTGACATTACGTGATGTCACTTGATGTAAGGAGAGGGCCGGGTCACCCGGTTGCATCACCGGTTGCCCCGCACTTGCCTATTTAACAGCTGTCCTGGCAAAAAAACAGCAGTCACAGGGATGCCTCCCATGGAGGCAGAGTTTTTAATTTTTTTTTCTCAGGAACGTTAGACGCTGTGATTGTAGATAAATTGTGCAACACTTTTTTTTTAAATTAAGGACTTGTCCAAAACTGTCTCCTGTCATTTTTACTTTTTGACACTTTTTTTGGTGAATGAGTAGGGGTACGATGTAACCCATAACCATTCAAATAGGGAAGGGGCGGGATCTGGGGGCCCCTTGTCCCAGGCAAGGATTGTGGGGAAGAGGCCCTTGTCCCCATCAACATGGGGACAAGGTGTTTTGGGGTCCCCCAAAACACCTTGTCCCCATGTTAAGGGCATGTGGCCTGTTACAGTTCAGGAGTGGGGCACTCTCTCGTTCCCCCCTTTTTCCTGCGGCCTGCCAGGTTGTGTGCTTGGATAAGGGGCTGGTATGGATTTTGGCATGGGGTTCCCCTTAATATCCATACCAGACCTGAAGGGCCTGGTATGGATTTTGGGGGGGATGCCCACACCTTTTTTTTATTTTGGAGCGAGGTTCCCCTTAATATTCATACCAGACCTAAAGGGCCTGGTAATGGACTGGAGGGGGACTCATGCAATTTTTTTCATAGATTTTTATCTTTTGTCAGGATCCGACAATACATTACAAGCGCGAACAGTTTTAAATGATATTTTTTCCTTTAGAAATGTAATTTTATACTTTTATCAAGAACCTCATTAAAATCCCCCACCACAATAACAGGTATATCCTCCTCATCTTCCAAAAATGTATCCAGTTTATATAGAACCTCCATTTTAAAAGGAGGAGTTTGGTGACTATACAGTGGTGTGAAAAAGTGTTTGCCCCCTTCCTCATTTCCTGTTCCTTTGCATGTTTGTCACACTTAAGTGTTTCGGAACATCAAACCAATTTAAACAATAGTCAAGGACAACACAAGTAAACACAAAATGCAATTTGTAAATGAAGGTGTGAAAAAGTGATTGCCCCCCTTGTTAAAACATACTATAACTGTGGTTGTCCACACCTGAGTTCAATTTCTATAGCCACACCCAGGCCTGATTATTGCCACACCTGTTAACAATCAAGGCATCACTTAAATAGGAGCTGCTTGACACAGTAAGGTCCGCCAGAAGATCCTTAAAAGCTACATGACCCAAAGAAATTCAGGAACAATTGAGAAAGAAAGTAATTGAGATCTATCAGTCTGGAAAGGGTTATAAAGCCATTTCCAAAGCTTTGGGAATCCAGCGAACCACAGTGAGAGCCATTATCCACAAATGGCGAAGACATGGAACAGTGGTGAACCTTCCCAGGAGTGGCCGGCCGCCCAAAATTACCCCAAGAGCGCAGCGACGACTCATCCAAGAGGTCACAAAAGACCCCACAACGTCCAAGGAACTGCAGGCCTCACTTGCCTCAGTTAAGGTCAGCGTTCATGCCTCCACCATCAGGAAAAGACTGGGCAAAAATGGCCTGCATGGCAGAGTTCCAAGGAGAAAACCACTGCTGAGCAAAAAGAACATCAAAGCTCGTCTCAATTTCTCCACAACACATCTTGATGATCCCCAAGACTTTTGGGACAACATTCTGTGGACCGATGAGACAAAAGTGGAACTCTTTGGAAGGTGTGTGTCCAAGTATATCTGGCGTAGAAGGAACACTGCATTTCATAAAAAGAACATTATACCAACAGTAAAATATGGTGGTGGTAGTTTGATGGTCTGGGGCTGTTTTGCTGCTTCAGGACCTGGAAGACTTGCCATGATAAAAGGAACTATGAATTCTGCTGTCTACCAAGAGATCCTGAAGGAGAATGTCCGACCATCTGTTTGTGTACTCAAGCTGAAACGAACTTGGGTTCTGCAGCAGGACAATGATCCTAAACACAACAGCAAGTCCACCACCGAATGGCTGAAGAAAAACAAAATGAAGACTTTGGAGTGGCCTAGCCAAAGTCCTGACCTGAATCCTATTGAGATGTTGTGGTATGACCTTAAAAAGGCCGTTCATGCTCAAAAACCCTCTAATTTAACTGAATTAGGACAATTCTGCAAAGATGAGTGGGCCAAAATTCCTCCAGGATGCTGTAAAAGCCTCATTGCACGTTATCGCAAACGCTTGGTTGCAGTTGTTGCTGCTAAGGGTGGCCCAACCAGTTATTAGGTTTAGGGGGCAATCACTTTTTCACACAGGGCCATGATGGTTTGGATTTTTTTTCACCTTTAATAATAAACACCTTCATTTACAAATTGCATTTTGCGTTTACTTGTGTTGTCCTTGACTATTGTTTAAATTGGTTTGATGTTCCGAAACACTTAAGTGTGACAAACATGCAAAGGAACAGGAAATGAGGAAGGGGGCAAACACTTTTTCACACCACTGTATATGGTTTATTTTCTATCTGACAGAGTAAAAACACATAACATTCATCAGGGTCTATCTTGGTAGCTTTACATATGAAACGCACACTGATTCTCACCAATATGCTCACTCCCCTACGGTATGAGGAATAAACCGAGTGGAATTGAAACCGGTATTTTTTAACGTAAAGACCTATATTGGTGTTTCTCGTTAGTTGGGTCTCCTGTAAGGAGGCCAAGTCCACCCGCCTTTTCTCAAGTGTAGAAAAAAACACAATTTTTTTTAGCTGGATTGCCAAGCCCCCTGACATTCCAGGAGGCGATCTTAAAAGTGTTAGGTTGCACCCAAGGGGTCTCTATAATTTTCCTGAGGGGATTGGGGACGTAGACTGGGGGCGAGAACGTTGTACCCCTTTCTTTTTTTTTCTTTTTTATTTAAAGATTGCAGGAAATACAAAAAGACTGACATCAGGTATCCCAAGTTCCCTTAAAACTGTACAGATCGCAGTGCTAACCAAACAATATTAATACATAAGTAAACTGCATCTCAATATCTATTGTAACATTCTGATGAAGCCCCAGATTACTGGCCTATCTTTTCCCGCTGCCAACCACTGTGGCAATTCCTGAACTACTTGGGGATACCCATAACACTTCAAGTCCGGCTATGAGTAGGCGACAGTTTACATAAGGGGGGGCTCTCCCTCTTTCGAGCAGGGTGCCATCAGAATATTCCAAGTGGTTTCCATGTATCGGGAGATTAGGGACTAATAACAGAGGGATCCGGCAATCACAAGATTTTTTCCATTAGTTGGGAAAGTAAAGGAGTAGAAGGATCAAAAAAAAAGGGGGGGGGGAGGTAGAAAACTAGTAGGGCAGAGAAAGGGAAGAGAGCAGTCAGGGAGGGATATAAAAAGGGGGGGGGTATGGGGAAGGGGTGTGGGACTCCAGCAGGGCAGGCAGTCTCCGAGTGGGAAGACTCACGTATAGTTCTTATATTCCTCTGAAAAACAGAAGAGATTCCATTGCATCCAGCGGGTGTTGTGTTCCTCCTCCCTATCTCCTAAGGCAGCCGTAAGTTGCTCCATATGGTGGATGTTGCAGATCCTTGCAAACCATTGAGACACTGCCGGTGGGGACTGCTGCTTCCACGTACTGGGGATGCACGCCCTGGCTGCACTCAGGAGGTGTCTCAGGAGAGACTTGCGAAACTTCTTTCCGGACAGGGGAGTCAAATTTAGGAGTACATCTGCCGGATTGTCCTGGAGAGCGACATCAGTAAGCTTATGAGTAATCTGTAGAATTTGTCTCCAATAATGAGCCAGGATTGTGCACTCCCAAAAGATGTGCAGCAAGGTACCATTCTGTGTGCCACATCTCCAGCACAGCGGACTGTGTCCGGGGAAGATGGCTGCTAGGACTGTGGGTGTCCTATACCAGCGAGTCAAAATTTTATAGGTGATTTCTTGGTATTTGCTACATAACGAGGACCTGTGCGCAAAGATAAGTATGTGGTTCTTTTGATCCTCAGTGAACTTTGTGTTGAGGTCCCTTTCCCATTTTGTCAGGAATGGGGGGTCATGTTGGGAGACATGCTCGAGCAGAATATTGTATGCATAGGAAAGAGACCTCCATTGCAGTCCCTCCCTCATGCATATCTCCTCAAATGGTGTTATTGGCCTACGGAAACCACCATCTTCTGGAAGGGATTTAAGGAAATGACAGAGTTGGGTCAGTTTCCACCTGCCCAAGGTGGAAGACTCAAGCCCTGGGTAAATACTCGAGGGATCACACCATCCAGAGGCGCTCAGAAAAGTAGAGGCCCTGATCAGGCTCTGGCCCTGGTGAAGCCGAAAGGATTAATCGGAAACACTTGGTAAAAAGTCAGGGTGGCCTATAATGGGAGTCAAGGGCGAGGGGAAACTGGGCACATCCTCCAGTTTAAAGTACTTATTTAGTTCCCTCAAGGTGGCCTCAATTAGTGGGTAGTGTCAGTCTAGAGAGATTGGATTCAACCCAGGGTAAGCCCTCAATAGGAAATGGAGCCGCCTCCCCCTCCAGCTGGACCCAAAGTTTATGGGGTGCATGCTAACACCAGTCCACGACCCTATTCATATGGGCCGCAATGTAGTACATGGCTGGATCAGGGAGGCCGACACCTGCCCTGAGTTTAGGTCTCTGCAGTAAAGATCTTCGGAGCCGTGGTGGTTTGCCTTGCCAAACATACCTAATGAAAGCTGAGTGCATAGCTCTAAAAAAGGTCTGTGGGATCTTGATAGGCAGCGCTTGCAAGAGGTACAATAACCTCTGCATTATGTTCATCTTTAGAACATTGCATCTGCCAAACCACGAGACTGCTAGTCTTTCCTTAATGAAAAAAACATATTATTACCATATTATTTTTAACCTTTCAGCATTCCTATAATTTTCCTGAGCGGATAGGGGACGAAGGCTGGGGGCAAGAGAATTGTACTCCTTTCGTAATAAGAAAAAATACCATATTATTTTGAACCTTTCACCATTTACTATACCCGTATATATGTCAATAACCCGTGCTTGTTCTTTAAAAAAAAGTGTATTATTGTGAATGTCCTATTGTATACAGTGCATTATCTTTATATCATTCTGTCTGTAAGTTTTTGGGTCCGTAGTAATGTGCCCCCCCCAGCTCCCGCCCTCCTCCCTCCCTTCTCACCTCCCACCCTTGTACCTGTCTATCTAGGCTTTCCCCTGGAGTTTTATATGTGACCAATCCCTGCTCTCTTCCCCCTTCCACCCACTCATACCCCTTGTGTATTATACAATATTTTGTTTTGTTATAATTCCACCCCCCTTCCACCACCTTCAAAACCATCAAAAACATTCCCACAATTATCCTACCTGTGACATCCATTACAACTCTACCACACATATGCCTCCCCCCCCCCACTGATCTCCCTGTCCATCACACATATGACTCAGCAATCTATAAGTTCTTTTGGTTTTCTTCAAGCCATCTTGCTGTGTCGGTCAGTGAATCAAAAAAAAGTGTGCCCCCAGCTGCCGTTACCTGCAGGCGTGCTGGGTACAATAAACCATATTTAATTTGATATTTCTGCAGAGAATGTTTAATCCCTACAAATTCTGCTCTCCGCTTTTGTACTGTTGGAGAGTAATCTGGGTAAAATGATATCCTAATGCCATTGAATAGCATGTTCCCCATCTCTCTGGCTCTTCTTAGAAGGGTTTCTTTATCCTTATAATTAAGAAATATAAAAAGGATTGACCAGGGCCGGGACTTGATGGGCTCTCTCTATTGCAAATAAAGAAGAAAAAGTATTTTTCCCAAATGTCTCCTTAATCCATCCCTCCAAGAATTCCACAGGGTGGGAGCCTTATCTGGGAATCCCACTGCTTGGACATTGCTCCTATGTGCCCTATTTTCGAACTCATCAAGTTTTAAGGCCTAAAGGCCCATTAAATCTCAAATTTCTTTAACTTGCTGTTTTTAAGGGGAAAGGTCGTCTTCGACTTGGTTCAGTCTCTCCTCTAGGGCTCTTGTCCTTTCCCCAATCTTTTTCAAGTCCTGACCCATCACAAGCAGTTCTTCCTTAATTCCTCCTATTTGTTCACATATGCTATTCATTGAGCATTTACATGAGGTTCTTGATAAAAGTATAGACAGAGGGAACAAATCTTAAAGACACAGAGCATAATAATTCACATAGTGTAACACAACATGCACTGATAAATGTATTAATGTCACTGTTCCCCAAAAAGTGTAATTTGGGGTCAGATTTCCCTGCCACAATCTTTACCAGTAAAAACAATTTAAAAAAAGTCCCTAAATCTATCCCATAGGTTGTAGACGCAATTACTTTTGCGCAAACCAATCAATATACTCCTATTGTGATTTTTTTTTACCAAAAATATGTAGAAGAATATATATTGGCCTAAACGGAAGAATGCTTTTTTTTGGATATGTATTATAGCAGAAAGTAAAACACATTTTTATTTTTTTCAAAATTGTCAGGTTTTTTGTTTATAGCCCAAAAAATAAAAACCGCAGAGGTGATCAAATAACACAGAAAGAAAATTCTATTTATGGGTAAACAAAGACATCAATTTTGTTTGGGTACAGCGTCACACGACCATGAGGCCTGGTTGGGAAGGACATTGGGGACAATAATACATGGTGTCTCTTCTAACTCCCCCTCTGGAGCACTACTGGCATTTCTTCACGTCTGTGGCCTGTTTCATGGGGGGGGGATTTTCTCAGGAAAGTGGCGTTCGTGGAGTCTGAGCGAATATTTTCTGGTAGGCTTTCAGGGTGCAAAAGGGTGGAGATAACTTGTTCTTGGTAGTGCAGATAGGAGATCTCGGTAGATTTTTGGTAAATAACATAAGTGTTATACATGGCCAAACTGAAAAAATAAATGGACACTTTTTTATACCAATGGCGGGATTTTCTTGTGGGAAGGTAGGGTTCAATCATCTGATCATTGAAGTCCACTCCCCCCATAAACAAATTATAGTCATAGACATAAGCTGGTGTCTGGATTGGGTCATTTCTTCTGAGGACTTCCACGTAGGTGTCATTATGGATTGATGTCAGCAAGTGGACATCTTTCCTTCCACTTGATAGCCAATAGCTCCTGGTTCCGCAAAGAAGCCATCTCCCCTCATCATAGGCTTTCGTTGAGAAAGTTTTGCAGGCGGCCCTTTCTATTGGCTCTTACTGTACCACATGCTGGGGTGTCCCTCCTGTGAAGATTGCTGAAGAGGGGCAAGCTCGTATAAAAATTATCCACATAAAGATGGTATCCCTTTCCAAGGAGTGGCTAGACAAGCTCCCAGACAACTTTTCCACTGGCTCCAATATACTCTGGACATTGGACATTCAGGGGGATGCAGTTGGGAGTCCTTCCCTTCTTACACCAGGAAGGCGTAGATGTACCCCGTGGCTCGGTCACAAAGTTTATGCATTTTTACCCCATATCGGGCCCTTTTGCTGGGAATAAACTGTTTGATGCCCAGCCTGCTTTTACAAGGGACTCATCCATTGAGATACTCTGGTTGGGGGTCTATAACGGGGGGGGGGAGGGATTTTTCAGAGAAAAAATTTAGACGTGGCTGAATTTTAAATAATTTGTCAAAAGCTGGGTCATTTTGGGGAGGGCACTGGGTGTTGTCATTATAGTGGAGGAACCACATAATCATAAGGTATTTTGATCTTGCCATAATGGATGAGAAGAGTGGCATGTGGAGATGGGGTTGGTAGACCAATAGGAGTACAATTCGTTTTTTTTGTGAGTCCCATAGTAAAAGTTAGGCCTAAAATTTTTTTTAATTCCTCTACGGTAAGCTCTCTCCACTCAAAGGGACAGGCATAACTAGAACCAGGTTTGCTTACTATGTACTGCTGTGCATAGAATTTGCACTGGACCACAATGGACGATAGTAAGTCTTTGGTGAAAATCAAATGAAAAACCTGGACACCTAGCTGGATGGTGAAAGGGAGGATTTTTGCTGCTCTGGAATTAGGGGGAAGCCACAAGAGATTTTGAAGGGCATAGGGACGGCTAGCATGACCCCTATCCCTTTGGGGCTGAGATGACACCCTACTGGTGCTTGGCCTTTGTTGCAGCAGCACTGCGCTTGAGGTGGACGGCACTGCGCTTGAGGTGGACAGCCCTGTGCTGCTGGTAGTAGGCAGCTTCTCCATGCCAGAATGCCTTCTTTTCATGATCACACGTTCCTATTCCTCTGTAGAAGACCCACTGCTTGTAACAGGTTCATAGGCCGAATCAGAATCGGACTGAGACTCAGAAAGCTCCCCGCTGCTCTTGTCGCTCAGGCTGAGAACCTGGTAGTCCTCCTTGCTGGTAAAACATTTTTTGCCATACTGGTGACTGTGTTGCGATTCTAGAGACAGATGTGGCTGCACTGCTGGGTGCTGGTGAGGGTGCACTGCTGGGTGCTGGTGAGGCTACACTGCGGTAGTGACACAGATGGACACAGGTGGCACCGATTGGCACTGTAGTGGCACTGATTGTACTGTAGTGGCACTGATGGTACAGATGAGCACTCTGGTGGCACTGGTGGGTACAAGTGGCACTGGTGGGCACAGACAGCACTGATGGGCACAGGTAGCATTGATGTGGCACTGGTGGCACTGATGGGCACTGGTGGCACTGGTGTGGCACAGGTGAGCACTGTAGTGTCACTGATGTGGCTCTGGTGGCACTGGTGTGGCTCTGGTGGCTCAGAGGGCACAGATGGCACAGACGGGGCACAGATGGCGACCCTGCAGTGTTTACATTTGTGATCGCTCCATCATTGCACTGTGCAATCACCTGGTAAAGGGCTGCTGTCATTGGCCCTTTACCGTGATCCATGTTGCGCGGGTCCCTTGAACCTGGCAAGCACAAGTGTTCCGTGTGCACGTCCCAAGGGGAGGGCGGGAGCACGATTCTGGGAGGACGTCAATGTACGCCCTCCCAGAGTTATTGAGCCGCACTGTAGCCTTGATTCGGTTATAGTGTGGTCGGTAACAGGTTAAAGGACACCAACAATAACCGGAAGAAGATCATCATAAAGAATTGCCCCTCCCATAAACCAACCTGCAGGCTCTTTGTTCCCTTCTTCCATTTCCTTTATTTCTATGGACAGTACACATCCAGTCGGCCTAGGCCTAGAATAGTCGCCATTAATGCACTTTTCATTATAGTTCCTGTGTTTGGTAAATCAAGTTTCACTTTACGTGACCTTGCTGTTGTTTATGCTGATCTAGATGCAAAGGGGTTTATTTACTAAAATTGGAGAATGCAAAATCAGGCTTACTCCTGCATAGAAACCAATCAGCTTCTAACATCAGCTTGTTCAATTAACCTCCCTGGCGGTATGATTAGTTCTGATTTTAGGTGCTGAAAGTGGTACAATTATTTTGCATGGAAATTTGGCGTTTTATATTGTAGGCCTGCAATTCTTAGCAATAACTCACTTAAATCTGTTCAAACCAGAGTCTAGCAGACATCCCGAGTATGATCAAATTTATAATATAATAAATAATGATAATAAATAATAATAAAAATTATTCAATAATGCTGTCATTAGATTTAGTGTTTGATGATGAATTTCCCCACAAATCGCTATCGCTCAATTCTGCAAGTGATTATAATTTATTATCGCTGTTTTCTAGTTCATCACTTTTGACATAAAGGGACAGTTTTTGGTTGCTATGAGCAATCTCCAAATTCCAGGCAGAAAATAACAGTATTTATAATATAAAAGTGCATGCAGGGCACTGGACAGACCACTAGGGACAAAGGGGTGTGTCATTTTTTATACAGTACTATAATCTGTAAGATTACAGTACTGTGTGTGTTTTTACTTTTTTGAATTTGGCGCCAATCTCCACTCCCGTGCGCCATAACGTCGCAGGGAACGGAGCTCGGCGGCACTCGGGCACTGTGTGAATCAAGCGGAGGACAGCTCGCTCACACAGCGTGGAGGACATCTCTGGATCCAGGGGACAAGGTAAATAAGTCTCCCTGTATCCAGCGATGCGATCCCGAGTCTGGCTCGGGGTTACCGCTTAAGGTCCTGAAATCCCAGCCCGAGCCAGACTCGGGATCACCGCCAGGGAGGTTAAGCTTTGGCAATAATAACTGGAAGCTGATTGGTTTCTATGCAGGAGTAAGCCTAATTTTGCATTCGATAAAAAAAGAAAAAAAGAGAGAGGGGCGCCTCTGGGTGCAGATTTTTCAAGAGGTTTTAATTACAATGTAGTAGTCATAAAATTTTGCACTCACATTTAGTAGGCAAAAAATAGGCATTGAACACAAGGGGTCATCTGGTGTATCTGATTTAAAACGTCAGCCAGGGATCCGGTCCACATCTGTCATCTTGTTATTCCTGTTCCTCTCAATATGGTCCACTACAGGTGTTTAGGAAGCAGCCGGCTTATGGTGGACGCAAGATGTGTAGTTTTAAAACGAGGCTTGGGAGGCAGAGATGACCAGGGCGTGGAGCTGTGACGCTGATTTGCCTGATGAAAGAGCGCGGTCTTCCGACAATCTTGACCCGCACGCTCAAGAAACGCGTCGCATGTTCTATGACGTCACAGCTCCGCGCCCTGGTCATCTCTGCCTCCCAAGCCTTGTTTTAAAACTACACATCTTGCATCCACCATAAGCCGGCTGCTTCCTAAACACCTGTAGTGGACCATATTGAGAGGAACAGGAATAACAAGATGACAGATGTGGACCGGATCACTGGCTGACGTTTTAAATCAGATACACCAGATGACCCCTTGTGTTCAATGCCTATTTTTTGCCTACTAAATGTGAGTGCAAAATTTTATGACTACTACATTGTAATTAAAACCTCTTGAAAAATCTGCACCCAGAGGCGCCCCTCTCTCTTTTTTTCTTTTTTATTTACAGCAATCAAGGAGCTTAAGTTTCAGCTCTCCCAAGGTGGCAGCCCTGTATGCGGATTCCTCACCCCTCCTCATCTCTCTCCCCCCCTCCTCTCAGCATCCAACTCTCTCTTTTTTGGACTTGACAAAGCAGTGCATTTTTTGCACTCACTATTTTATGCACTTTTATAGACTCTGTTCTGTAGTGAGAATCTAATATCTTTGACTTGCGCCAAATACTTGTCTAATTTTGCATTCCCAGTTTAGGTAAATAAACCCCAAAGTGTCATCTTATGCCTTGTCCTTAATATTAATCCCCCGTATGCTAAATTGTGTTATTACTATTGTTAATACATGTCTATGCTTATTTATTTTACCAACCATTTCAAGTAACAATATTAAATTAAATTTGTCTTTACTAATTGGTTCAGTGCCTGTTTTCTTTGATATAGTTATTCTACTGGGTACTGAGTATTACCATTGGTTATTTTCTGTGATATTGCATGCATTGTACAGTCAACTTACTGCGTCAGAGGAGTTGAAGTTCTTTAGGAGGTTGAGGCAAAGAACCCATCTCAGTGGCTCCTATGGGGGTAGCACTACAGCCGCTACCTTCAGGTGACTGGATGCTAGCAACAGCTTTTCTGGGACTAACCCCAGTGCATTCATTCAACCCTGCCCATTTCAGGAGGCTTCTGTTTTTTTGCAAGCTAAAGGAGAGCACAGAGAAAAGAGAGGAGGAACCCATATCCTTTTCTGTACTCCAAGATATGGAATTTGGTATGTCAGAATTCCCATTATCTTAATTGTACAGTACCAGACACAGGAATTGATTCTTAGACCATGGGAATCCCCGAGCAATAATTTGAGAGGTGGCCAACAAAAGAGCAACAACAGGCCCCCTGGAAAATGCAAGAAGGGTCAACAGACCCAAATAGAAAGCTGACAGCAGAAGCACTTTACATGCAACAGCAGAGGCTCAAACAACAACCTGGCAAACAAATAGTATTAACAAAATGTTAGCAGAGCATCAACTGGTGGTCCTGCAGCTTGTTACAAGGACAGGTACTAGATGCTGTAAAAAGCCAGAGAACTTGGACAGCTCTGGGAGAAAGGGCTCAGGCAGGTAAGAGATGACTCATTCCCTGAGGGCAGAAGTCTTAAAAAAGGGGTAAAATTACCACCCAGTCAGTGAAAGAGGAGGGAGGAATCCAATAGAGAATTGACCCTCTTAGGAAAGGGAAGAGGGGCCCGTTCCCAAGGGAATATGTGGCAGGTAGTCATTGATGACATGCCTGACCTCTACCTTAAAGTAAATAGTAAAATATTTGACATGCCTTCAGGCTGAAAATACGCTAATTAGCAGGGAGCATGAGAGTCCCACTGACTGGATAGAGAAAACAGATCATGGGCTGTTTCAAAGGGGTCCACCAGCATAGAGAGATATTGTTAAGGAGAGGCAACAAAGGGTGCCAATGAGTGTATGTTCCTAAACATGAACTAGGCAGACAAAAATGTCATGCTGAAAGAGAATGTCAGTATTAGACCCAGGTACCCTGGACAATATGAGTATATTCAGTAAATTAGGCTCATTAGCCAGGCAGCAAAAGGCACCCTGGGATATGAAATGTTCAGGCTTTGATGAAGGATCTAATACAGAACCACAGAATGTGGTGATTGTTTCAGCAAGGTAATAACTACCTTGATGTATAAATAGATAGGGCATAAAACCCATCACTTATTGTTTGCTATTAAAGGTAGACAATTGCTTGTATGAGAGATATAGTGACAGGTTTATGGGAGACCAGGCTGAAGCCTAGCTATTGCAGTAGACATAGTGGTATGTGTGAGGGCATGTTTGGACCTGCATTCCTAAACAGACAAGGGTCCTTGTGTAGAATCTGAGAAATCCAATGTTTCCTCAAAGGAAAGGAGATGATCATCCCTTCTGACTGTAAAGCTGCAAGGAAATGTAAGGAAACTGACTGCTTTTTATCAAGCAGCAAATAGAGATGGGTAGTAGAAAGGAACAGAGAGGTCGCAGCAATAGATACTCTGCATACAAAGACAGGGCAAAATAAAAGTTCAGAATGTCTCCGTACTGTACTAAGCTGGAGCAGGTCTGGTGGGCTTAGGGGTTGAGGGTCTGCCATGAAAAGGAAGGACACTGCAGTAGATGATGTTTTGAGGGGGGTGAACAGATTGTACATGCAAGGTAGAGGAGGCCCATTCAACAGGGAACTGTGAACCTCCTATATATACGCAGTAGCCGCCTTTAATGCATTCCTCATGGGAATTCCCAAAGAGAGCCTTAGAAGGGCATGTGTATATTGCTTAGAGCTTGGCTAGCTGAGCTAGATCAGCTGGCCAAGCTCTAAGCAATATAATTTGGTGCATATGCACAGAAAGTAAGGACATTCTGGAGATATATCACACATTCTGTTGTGTCTACACAGTAGGGTCAAGAGCAGGAGTTTTAATCCTGCAGAAAGAATGGGACTCTCCATGTCGGAAGAAAGTTCACTATGTCAATAGCTGTCTGCATAACTGGACCTCCAAAGAGTCTCCAAACACCTATCAACTACATCCCTGAAGGAGGGAATGCCCTCAATAAAAACAATAGATATATTTAGTCCATGAATAACTGGGTACACAATGGAAAAAGTCCACTTTACAATAAATTCCACCTCCATAGGGGTACAAGGCTTCAATATCTTAAGGAGGAGTGAGTACCCTCTCAGAGTTGGGCTGATCATTGTATAAGGCTCAATCGGTTTCCTAAAGACTAGGGAAAGGATTGCTAGAAATACCCTTTTTAGGCTTTTTTGTGCCTATAAGAATAAGTTAGCAATGTGCAGCACTAGGTGTATTTAGTCCCCATTGTTTTTTGCATACAGTTAGCAGTCAGTAGCGTTGGGCCAAACAACACCCCTGTTTGGGCGCGCAACAGAACCCTATAAAAGTCTATGGGGCCCGAACTTGAAAAATCAAAAGTCCCCATTTTAAAGGCTTATATGCAAGTTATTGGCCATAAAAGGGGTATGGGGGCCTGAGTACTGCCCTGGGGGACACGTATCAATGCAATTTTTTTTTAAAGATAATTTTTGTAGGAGCAGTGACTTTAATGCTTAAAGTGAAACAATAAAAATGCCTTTAAATATAGTGCCTGGGGGGTCCTCTTAGTCTGCCTGTAAAGTGCTGCATCTGTACCATGTATAGAACCTGCTGCAGCAAACCATTTCTAAAAGAAATAAATAAGCACCCCCCCCCGATCGAGTGTCCCCCCCTCCTGAACCATACCAGGCCACATGTCCTCAACATGGAGGCATGGGGGGATGCTTTGGAGCAGGGGGCGGCTCTGCAGGCAGAGCAGGCATTTGGTTGATAGCCTTCGTTGCAGGCAAAGCATTTTTGTTTTTGGTCTGGCAGTGGCGTCGGGTGTCATAAGTGACTATGGATCTACATCGGGGGACATTGGTTTTCTATTTTTTTAACCACTTGCCGACCGCCTCACGCCGATGTACGTCGGCAGAATGGCACGGGCAGGCATAAGCACGTACATGTACGTGATTTGCCTCCCGCGGGTCGGGGGCCCGATCGGGCCCCCGCCCGGTGCCTGCGGCGGTCGGTTTTCGTTCGGGAGCGATCCCGGACGAGGGGACGGCCATTCATTCATGGCCACCCCCTCGCGATCGCTCCCGACGAATGGAAATCCCCGGTGACATCACTTCCTCTCCTGTAATGTAAACACAGGAGAGGAAGTGATGTATTCTCTCCTCCGTGTCGGTATTTTTCGTTCCGACACGGAGGAGAGCGGATCAGTGAGTTGCACCAACACATCCCACACACAGTAGAACATGCCAGGCACACTCACACCCCCCCTTTACCCCCCGATCACCCCCCCAATTACCCCTGCCCCCCCAGTCACAGTGACACCAATGTCATTTTTTTTTTTTTTTTTTTTTTTTTTGCATTGGTGTCATTTGTGACTGTAATAACTGTTAGGGCAGTTAGGGTTAGCCCCCTTTAGTTCTAATGTACCCCCCTAACCCCCCCAATAAAGGTTTAACCCCGTGATCACCCCCCGTCGCCAGTGTCACTAAGGCTGGGTTCACATTGCAGCGGTTTATGAGAACGAATGTGATTCGCACCGCACTGCAGTGCAAATCACATCCGATCTCTGTGCGATTCGAGTTCAGCCATTCGCCGCACCCGCCGCACCCGCCACACCCGCCGCACCCGCCGCAAATTCGCACGGGACCCTTTTTTTGGCCCGCAGCAGAATCGGATCGCATGGGTGTTCACACCATGCGATCCGAGTTTGCAGATCGCACTGCGATATGCGAACTGATCTGGGGGTGTCAGTAACATTTCACTGACACTCCCAGCAGTTCGCATAGGGCAGTGTGAACTGCCGCCGGGAGGCATGCGATGCGGGAACCCGCCGCGGATTCGCGGCGTTTCCGCATCGCTCCAGTGTGAACCCAGCCTAATAAGCGATCATTTTTCTGATCGCCGTATTAGTGTCACAGGTGACGCTAGTTAGGCAGGTAGGTATTTAGGTTCGCCGCAGCTTTTTATAGCGCTAGGGACCCCCATATACTACCGCATAAAGCCCCCTGATTGCCCCCTAGTTAACCCTTTCACCAGTGATCACCATATAACTGTTACAGGTGACGCTGGTTGGTTAGTTATTTTTTTATAGTTTCAGGGCACCCGCCATTTATTACCTAATAAAGGTTTAACCCCCTGATCACCCGGCAGGTGTCATTTGTGACTAATAACTGTTAGGGCAGTTAGGGTTAGCCCCCTTTAGTTCTAAGGTACCCCCCTAACCCCCCCAATAAAGGTTTAACCCCGTGATCACCCCCCGTCGCCAGTGTCACTAAGGCTGGGTTCACATTGCAGCGGTTTATGAGAACGGATGTGATTCGCACCGCACTGCAGTGCAAATCACATCCGATCTCTGTGCGATTCGAGTTCAGCTATACAGATAGTATGGCTGAATTCGTGTCGCACCCGCCGCACCCGCCGCAAACTCGCACGGGACCCTTTTTTTGGTCCGCAGCAGAATCGGATCGCATGGGTGTTCACACCATGCGATCCAAGTTTGCAGATCGCACTGCGATATGCGAACTGATCTGGGGGTGTCATTAACATTTCACTGACACTCCCAGCAGTTCGCATAGGGCAGTGTGAACTGCCGCCGGGAGGCATGCGATGCGGGAACCCGCCGCGCATTCGTGGCGTTCCCGCATCGCTCCAGTGTGAACCCAGCCTAATAAGCGATCGTTTTTCTGATCGCTGTATTAGTGTCACAGGTGACGCTAGTTAGGCAGGTAGGTATTTAGGTTCGCCGCAGCTTTTTATAGCGCCAGGGACCCCCATATACTACCGCATAAAGCCCCCTGATTGCCCCCTAGTTAACCCTTTCACCAGTGATCACCATATAACTGTTACAGGTGACGCTGGTTGGTTAGTTATTTTTTTATAGTTTCAGGGCACCCGCCATTTATTACCTAGTCTCACTAGTGTACCCCTAAATTTAGGGGTGTCTACTTTCTAAAATGGGGTCATTTGGGGGGGGGGGTTTGTGCCATCTTGGCATTTTATGGCCTTCAAAACTGTAACGCCCTTAGAAAGCCTGAAGGCGGTGCTTGGTTTTTGGGGCCCCGTACGCGGCTAGGCTCCCAAAAAGTCCCACATATGTGGTATCCCCGTACTCAGGAGAAGCAGCAGAATTTATTTTGGGGTGTCATTTCACATATGCCCATGGCATGCGTGAGCAATATATCATTTAGTGACAACTTTGTGAAAAAAAAAAAAAGTTTGTAATTTTCCCGCAACTTGTGGCAAAATATAAAATATTCCATGGACTCAACATGCCTCTCAGCAAATAGCTTGGGGTGTCTACTTTCTAAAATGGGGTCATTTGTGGGGGTTTTGTGCCATCTTGGCATTTTATGGCCTTCAAAACTGTAATAGGTAGTGAGAAGTGAACTCAAAAAATTACGCCCTTAGAAAGCCTGAAGGCGGTGCTTGGATTTCGGGGCCCCGTACGCGGCTAGGCTCCCAAAAAGTCCCACATATGTGGTATCCCCGTACTCAGGAGAAGCAGCAGAATTTATTTTGGGGTGTCATTTCACATATGCCCATGGCATGCATGAGCAATATATCATTTAGTGACAACTTTGTGAAAAAAAAAAAAAAAAAAAAAAGTTTGTAATTTTCCCGCAACTTGTGGCAAAATATAAAATATTCCATGGACTCAACATGCCTCTCAGCAAATAGCTTGGGGTGTCTACTTTCTAAAATGGGGTCATTTGTGGGGGTTTTGTGCCATCTTGGCATTTTATGGCCTTCAAAACTGTAATAGGTAGTGAGGCGTGAAATCAAAAATTTACGCCCTTAGAAAGCCTGAAGGCGGTGCTTGGTTTTCGGGGCCCTGTACGCGGCTAGGCTCCCAAAAAGTCCCACATATGTGGTATCCCCGTACTCAGGAGAAGCAGCAGAATTTATTTTGGGGTGTCATTTCACATACGCCCATAGCATGTGTGAGCAATATATCATTTAGTGACAACTTTGTGTAAAAAAAAAAAAAAAATTTTTTTTTTGTCATTATTCAATCGCTTGAGGCAAAAAAATAAAATATTCAATGGGCTCAACATGCCTCTTATCAATTTCCTTAGGGGGTCTACTTTCCAAAATGGGGTCATTTGGGGGGGTTTTGTACTGCCCTGTCATTTTAGCACCTCAAGAAATGAGATAGGCAGTCGTAAACTAAAAGCTGCGTAAATTCCAGAAAACGTACCTTAGTTTGTAGATGTGACAACTTTTGCGCAAACCAATAAATATACAATTATTGACTTTTTTTTTACCAAAGACATGTGGCTGAATACATTTTGGCCTAAATGTATGACTAAAATTGAGTTTATTGGATTTTTCTAATAACAAAAAGTAGAAAATATCATTTTTTTTCAAAATTTGCGGTCTTTTTACGTTTATATCGCAAAAAATAAAAATCGCAGAGGCAATCAAATACCATCAAAAGAAAGCTCTATTTGTGGGAAGAAAAGGACGCAAATTTTGTTTGGGTACAACATTGCATGACCGCGCAATTACCAGTTAAAGCAGCGCAGTGCCAAAGTGTAAAAAGACCTCTGGTCATTTACCAGCAAAATGGTCCGGTCTGAAAGTGGTTAATAAAGGAATTGTCAAAAACTGCCTCCTGTCTATTTATATTTGACACTTTTTTTTGGGGTGAATGCTTTGGGGCAGGGGACTCTGCAGGCAGAGCAGGCATTTGGTTGCTAGCCTTCGTTGCAGGCAAAGCATTTTTGTTTTTGGTCTGGCAGTGGCGTCGGGCGTCATGATTGATGATGGATCTACATTAGGGGACATTCGTTTTTATTTTTTTAATAAAAGAATTGTCAAAAACGGCCTCCTGTCTATTTATATTCAACACTTTTTTGGGGGTGAATGGGTAGGGGTACAATGTACCACATACTCATTCACATGGGGGGGTGAGATCTGGGGGCCCACTTGTTAAAGGGGGCTTCCAGATTCTGATAAGTCCCCTGCCCGCAGACCCCCACAACCACCACCCAGGGTTGTTGGGAAGTGGCCCTTGTCCCCGTTAATATGCCCCCCACTGCCCCAAACATCCCCCCATGTTGAGGGCATGTGGCCTGGTATGGTTCAAGGGGGGCACTCGGTAATTGTTATTTTTACATTTTTATTTTTATCTTATTTTTTTCATTCAGTTGTCAACAGGGAAGCCCGTTACATAGTTACATAGTAGGTGAGGTTGAAAAAAGACACAAATTCCAACCTATGTGTGTGATTATATGTCAGTATTACATCATATATCCCTGTATGTTGTGGTCGTTCAGGTGCTTATCTAGTTTCTTGAAACTATCGATGCTCCCTGCTGAGACCACCGCCTGTGGAAGGGAATTCCACATCCTTGCCGCACTTACAGTAAAGAACCCTCTACATAGTTTAAGGTTAAACCTCTTTTCTTCTAATTTTAATGAGTGGCCACGAGTCTTGTTAAACTCTCTTGCACAAATTTTTTTTATCCCTATTGTGGGGTCACCAGTACGTTATTTGTAAATTGAAATCATATCCCCTCTCAAGCGTCTCTTCTCCAAAGAGAACAAGTTCAGTGCTCGCAACCTTTCCTCATAACTAATATCATCCAGTCCCTTTATTAGCTTTGTTGCCCTTCTTTGTACTCGCTCCATTTCCAGTACATCCTTCCCGAGGATTGGTGCCCAGAACTGGACAGCATACTCTAGGTGTGGCCTGACCAGTCTTGTAGATAGTGAGAATTATCGTTTTATCTCTGGAATTAATCCCCTTTTTAATGCATGTCAATATTCTGTTTGCTTTGTTAGCAGCAGCTTGGCATTGCATGCCATCATCTACTAGGACACCCATGACAGCTGATGACTCATCCATTGGTAAGGATGCAGCACCCGGCTTTCCGGCCCACTCCTTAACAACCAACTATTCACAGTGCCCTGATCGGGCAAAGATTTGCTGAAAAATGTGTTCATTTTCGTTTCATTTGTTTTCTTGGTTTTTTTTGGAAATTCGAAAACGTGAAAAATTATGAAAATCAGAACTTTGTAAATTCTAAAATTCGGAATTCGTAAATTTGAAAATTTGTAAATTTGTATACTCAAAATGTCGAAAAATTCGTTAATTCTTAAATTCGGAATTTGGAAATTTGAAAATTTGGAAATTCTGAACAGTTTGTTATGTTTATATGTAATTAGTCTCTGTATATATGTACTCCTCCTGGAGGAATGTTGTAACAATCATAATTCATACTTATATAGATATATACTACATTAAATACTTACACATGAACATTTTTGTTTTTAAATATACAAGCACCTACCCAGTATCTGTCCTGAGAAAGCTAATATTTTAGTGAAACGCATAGACGAGCAAGTTTTTGGAAGCATTACTGGATCAGAAATTTTTCTTTTACCTTGATTCAGTATTAAATGAATATTTGTACCGTAGGTCAAGTCCTCTATAACTGCATTATTGGGTGTTTGGCAGGTTTGTATGTTGTTTATATGTTTTTTTAACTATGTTGTAATAAAATGTATACTTTTTTACTGATCCTCTCTCTCATTATGTACCCACAATGTCCGCACATTTTTTGACTTGGTCAATCCTTGAATATCGTAAATTCGTAAATTCTAAAATTCAGAACTTCAAAAGTCTGAAAATAGGAAAGGAAAATCTGAAAATTAGAGAGAATGAAAATCCAAAAATCCAAAAATTCTAAATAATAACTAACTATCTAATAATAACTAACTATAAAATTATAAGTATTGGAATTTCCTTTCAAATTTGGCTGTTAGTGAACGTAACAAATATGAATTTATCTTAAATTGCGATTTTTCCGAAATAGAAAATTCCGCAACTAAACAAATGGAACTAAACTAAAAAATATTAAATAATACTAATATGTTTTTATTATTATGAATGAATGAATGAATGAAATACTTGTAAAGCGCACAATGTGAACTGAATCGCCTCTAGGCGCTGTGGCGAGCTTTGATCATCTGCTAAAAGAGGAAGGTCTTGAGTTTTTTCCTAAAAGCCAGGTGATTTTCTTCCAGGCGGATGTTGATTGGTAGAGCATTCCATAGCTGAGGCCCTTGGACAGCGAATCTCCGATCCCCCTTGGATTTATACCGGGCTTTGGGCACGAGGAGGAGGTTTTTGTTGGCTGATCGAAGACTGCGGTTTGGTGTGTAATGATTTATTTTCTCTATTAGGTATTGCGGAGCTTCTCTATGCACGCATTTGTGGGTGAGGCAAAGGGTCTTGAACGTGATCCGATTTTTTACGGTTAGCCAATGTAAGCTCCTCAGCAAAGGAGAGATGGATTCCCAGGTTTTCTTTCCTGTTATCAGCCTTGCTGCCGTGTTTTGGATCAGTTGTAATCGCGCAAGTTGATATTGTGGTAATCCTAAGTAAAGCGAATTTGCGTAGTCCAGTCGTGAATTAATGATTGTTCCAACTACCACTGCTTTGTCATTCTTTGGGATAAAAGGGATGAGTCTGCGAAGCATGCGCAGCAGATGGTGAGATCCACTGACTACAGATCCTATTTGCGCATCCATTGACATTTGTGCATCTAAAATAACCCCGAGCCTCTTCGCTTTGGTCTTTGGGGAGATAGTCTGCCCAAAGACGGTTGGTGGAGACCAGGAGGTTTTGGTTGCGGGCTTATGATTTGGGTGTAAGATAAGAAGCTCTGTCTTTGATTCGTTCAGCTGGAGGGAGTTAGTGGTCATCCAGTCCTCTATTGATTTGAGGCAGTTTTCAAGTTGTTGTTGGTGATCTTTTTTTCTATTGATCCGGAAATAAAGTTGCGTGTCGTCAGCGTAAGAGTGGAAGCAGAGATCTGAGCATCTGATGATTTGAAGGAGTGGGCGAATGTAAATGTTGAAGAGAACGGGTGACAAAGGAGAGCCTTGAGGGACTCCGCAGGTGACTGCCCGAGTTTCGGAGAGGAATTTTCCTAGTTTCACTGTCTGTGACCGATTTCTTAGGAAGGACGCGAACCATTGGAGATCTATGTCTTGGACTCCGGCTACTTCTGTGAGGCGGACGAGTAGAGTATTGTGATCTACTGTATCAAACGCTGCATTTAGGTCTAGCAGTACGAGGAGACATGGCTCTCCGTCATCTGCTGCTTCAAGGGTGTCATCCCAAATCTTGAGGAGAGCTGTTTCTGCTCCATGACCTGGGCGGAAGCCTGATTGTAGCGGGTCCAGAAGTTTGTCAGTATCCAGGGGAAGTTGTAGCTGATGTACTACAGCTTTCTCCATGATCTTAGAAATGGTATTGAGGCTTGTAGTTGGCCTACGGTTGTTTGGATCCTGAGGGTCCAGGTTTGGTTTCTTGAGTAGAAGTTTGACGATGCCTTGTTTGAGGATGCTGGGAACAATCCCTTCGTGGAATGATCTGTTTATGAGGTGGGTTATGGTTGGAGCCACGATGTCGGAGCATTCTTTCAGTAGTTTTGTGGGGATAATGTCAATAGGTGAGGTACTGTCACGCAGTTTATTAATGATGTTTTTTGCGCTGTCTACGGTAATTGGGGATAGTGAAAATTTCGGCGGTTGCAGTATGTTGGTGCAGACATCCTCTTTATGTATTTGCTCGCTGAGGTTGGATGTCTTCTTCCGACAAATTGTTTCCCTGATGGTTTTGACTTTATCGATGAAAAAATCCGACAGTTTGTCACAGTAATCCTGGGATTCACTTTCTGGGGGTTCTAGGCACACCGGATTCATTGATTGGTTAACCAGTTTAAACAATTCCCGTGGTTGGTTTGCAGCCGTTGAGATTGTATATGAGAAGTGGTCCTTTTTGGCTTTGAAGATTGCTTTCCGATAATTCTCTGTGAGACCTTTGTAGCTAAAGTGGTTTTCCTCTGTGGTATTTCTTCTCCATGTTCTTTCCGCTCTTCTGCGTTCTTGCTTTAGTACGGCGAGGGAGCTATTAAACCATCCAGAGTTTTTCTTCCTGATGAGAGCCCTGCGTTTTGGTGCTACCGAGTCTGCTGATTGCAACAATGCCCTGTTCAGGAAGTTGAGTGTTTCCTCCGTAGAGTGGTTTAAGGTTATTGTAGTTATCTTGTTGGACAGAGTGGTTTTGAAGGATTCGGAGTACAGTTTTTTTATGCGATCTGGTCCAGTGCATTGTTGTTACAGAATTCCGTTTTTCGTTGGTCATGTTGGTAGCTATTTTGAATTTGATGGCGTGCTGATCCGTCCATGGCAATGTTATGTTGTCGAGTATGTTGACGTCAATGTTCTGTTTGAAAATTAGGTCCAGGGTGTGTCCTGACCCATGCGTGGGAGTCTTTATCAGTTGCTGGAGACCCAGTTCTTCTAGTTGATTGATGCAGGCAGTCGCAATGGGGTCTTTGGGCTCGTTTGCCCAAAGGTTGAAGTCTCCGAGTGCCAGGAAATTTTTGAATTTTAGGGTGTGCATTGCAAAGGATTCTGTGAGGGGTGAAAGAAGATTGGACTTTGGTCCCGGTGGTCTGTAGCACAGTAGAATATGAGTGGTGTCATGGGGTGTTGGTTGAAGATGTAGCGTCAGGGTTTCCATAAAAGCACTGGGTTCTGAGATGATGGTTTAGTGAGATCCAGGTGACCTTTAAAGATCACTGCTAGGCCTCCTCTTTTTTTCCCTATCCGGTGTTCGGTTAGGATCCTGTAGTTTTCCGGCACCAATTTGGTGAGGATGGTTTTGCAGTCAGAGGTTAACCAGCTTTCGGTGATGAAGAGGCAGTCTACATTGTTCTCGATGATGAAGTTGTGTACTTCCAGTCTATGTTTGACTGCAGACCTGGCGTTAATCAAGGCACAATCTAATTGTAGTGGTTGAGTAGATGTCTTCCTGTGGTTGGGAGCTGCTTGTCGTCCAGTTTTTAATAGTTGTACTCTTTGAAGTAATTTTTGTATGGAAGATGGCAATGTGGTGTTGATGTTCCTTAGTCTGTGCCGAACTTCAGCTGAGTATTTAACCACTTTCAGACCGGACCATTTTGCTGGTCAATGACCAGAGGTCTTTTTACAATTTGGCACTGCGCTGCTTTAACTGGTAATTGCGCGGTCATGCAATGTTGTACCCAAACAAAATTTGCGTCCTTTTCTTCCCACAAATATAGCTTTCTTTTGATGGTATTTGATTGCCTCTGCGATTTTTATTTTTTGCGATATAAACGTAAAAAGACCGCAAATTTTGAAAAAAAATGATATTTTCTACTTTTTGTTATTAGAAAAATCCAATAAACTCAATATTAGTCATACATTTAGGCCAAAATGTATTCAGCCACATGTCTTTGGTAAAAAAAAGTCAATAACTGTATATTTATTGGTTTGCGCAAAAGTTGTCACATCTACAAACTAAGGTACGTTTTCTGGAATTTACGCAGCTTTTAGTTTACGACTGCCTATCTCATTTCTTGAGGTGCTAAAATGGCAGGGCAGTACAAACCCCCCCCCCCCAAATGACCACATTTTGGAAAGTAGACCCCCTAAGGAAATTGATAAGTGGCATGTTGAGCCCATTGAATATTTTATTTTTTTGCCTCAAGCGATTGAATAATGACAAAAAAAAAATTATTATTTTTTTTTACACAAAGTTGTCACTAAATGATATATTGCTCACACATGCTATGGGCATATGTGAAATGACACCCCAAAATAAATTCTGCTGCTTCTCCTGAGTACGGGGATACCACATATGTGGGACTTTTTGGGAGCCTAGCCGCGTACGGGGCCCCGAAAACCAAGCACCGCATTCAGGCTTTCTAAGGGCGTAAATTTTTGATTTCACTACTCACTACCTATTACAGTTTTGAAGGCCATAAAATGCCAAGATGGCACAAAACCCCCACAAATGACCCCATTTTAGAAAGTAGACACCCCAAGCTATTTGCTGAGAGGCATGTTGAGTCCATGGAATATTTTATATTTTGCCACAAGTTGCGGGAAAATTACAAACTTTTTTTTTTTCACAAAGTTGTCACTAAATGATATATTGCTCACGCATGCCATGGGCATATGTGAAATGACACCCCAAAATAAATTCTGCTGCTTCTCCTGAGTACGGGGATACCACATATGTGGGACTTTTTGGGAGCCTAGCCGCGTACGGGGCCCTGAAAACCAAGCACCGCCTTCAGGTTTTCTAAGGGCGTTACAGTTTTGAAGGCCATAAAATGCCAAGATGGCACAAACCCCCCCCAAATGACCCCATTTTGGAAAGTAGACACCCCTAAATTTAGGGGTACACTAGTGAGACTAGGTAATAAATGGCGGGTGCCCTGAAACTATAAAAAAATAACTAACCAACCAGCGTCACCTGTAACAGTTATATGGTGATCACTGGTGAAAGGGTTAACTAGGGGGCAATCAGGGGGCTTTATGCGGTAGTATATGGGGGTCCCTGGCGCTATAAAAAGCTGCGGCGAACCTAAATACCTACCTGCCTAACTAGCATCACCTGTGACACTAATACAGCGATCAGAAAAACGATCGCTTATTAGGCTGGGTTCACACTGGAGCGATGCGGGAACGCCACGAATCGCATGCCTCCCGGCGGCAGTTCACACTGCCCTATGCGAACTGCTGGGAGTGTCAGTGAAATGTTAATGACACCCCCAGATCAGTTCGCATATCGCAGTGCGATCTGCAAACTCGGATCGCATGGTGTGAACACCCATGCGATTTGATTCTGCTGCGGACCAAAAAAAGGGTCCCGTGCGAATTTGCGGCGGGTGCGACGCAAATTCAGCCATACTATCTGTATGGCTGAACTCGAATCGCACAGAGATCGGATGTGATTTGCACTGCAGTGCGGTGCGAATCACATTCGTTCTCATAAACCGCTGCAATGTGAACCCAGCCTTAGTGACACTGGCGATGGGGGGTGATCACGGGGTTAAACCTTTATTGGGGGGGTTAGGGGGGTACATTAGAACTAAAGGGGGCTAACCCTAACTGCCCTAACAGTTATTACAGTCACAAATGACACCAATGCAAAAAAAAAAAAATGACATTGGTGTCACTGTGACTGGGGGGGCAGGGGTAATTGGGGGGGTGATCGGGGGGGTGTGAATGTGCCTGGCATGTTCTACTGTGTAGTATCGTGTTGGTGCAACTCACCGATCCTCTCTCCTCAGTGTCGGAACGAAAAATAACGACACGGAGGAGAGATTACATCACTTCCTCTCCTGTGTTTACATTACAGGAGAGGAAGTCATGTCACGGAGCATTTCCATTCGTCGGGAGCGATCGCGAGGGGGTGGCCATGAATGAATGGCCGCCCCCTCATCCCGGATCGCTCCCGAACGAATACCGACCGCCGCAGGCACCGGGGGGGGCCCGATCGGGCCCCCCACCCGCGGGAAGGCAGGGACGTATATATACGCCCATATGCCTGCCCGTGCCATTCTGTCGACGTATATCGTCGTGCGGCGGTCGGCAAGTGGTTAAAGTAGCACATGGTTTGTGGATGCTGTTGATGGTACTATGGGCCTAAGATGATGATCCTGATCAGGGTATTGATCCTGAGGAGGGGCTAGGTATCAGACTTGCCGCCGTGCTTGAGGCTATTAGCGCGCAAGTTGATCAGGGGATGCCTATATGGATGCGGAAGGAGTTGTTGTATTCGGTTGCTGGCTGTTCCGGCTACCTTTACTTGAGGTGAAGTACTCCGCTCAGAAAAGAAGTCTGGCTGTGATGTGGAGTAGTCGCCCTAGGATAGCGTGAAAAATGGAATGGGGGCCGGAGGTAGGGGTATGCTAACCTACGGTTGTTCCTGATTGTTCCAGAGGAAGGCGAAAAACCCCCCTGGCAGTAGCAGCCAAACGCACCAGTGGGGCAAGAATTCCTTCCTGACCCCCGTAGGCAGTCGGACGGAGTCCCTGGAACAATCACTGGGGGGGAGTGGAGGTGCGAGCTTACCTGGCTGCGGTGGTCCCCGTTAAATACTCTGGTTCCGGTGAATCTGGCTTGCTGTCAGCCTGACGTTTCTGGAGAGCTGTCTGGTTGCCCCTTGCAGTGGGATCTTTAAAATGGAGGGGAGGATGGAGGTAGGATAAAGGTTAGAGACTCCTGTCTTAACTCCTGTTTTCAACTCCTGGTTATTAACTCTCCACTTTAGTTCAAAAATCCACTTGTGTTCACAAAATCCACATGCAAGCCACCATCATGGAGCAAGCGCCTAGAGGAGTTTGTATAACTACCTTTATACACCTGTGAACAATTAACCCCTCCCCTAAATTAGCAGGAAGAAAGAGAGAAAAAAATGCTGTTAAAAAGTGTCAGAAAAAGGTCCTTTAAAAACTGCTAGCAAATGTATCAAATAAAGGAGGGGGAAAAAATAAATAAAAACACCCCCAAAACAACACTTGCAAGCAGAAGCAGTCAAAAGCACAACTCCTGGTTAGGGATGAGCTTCGTGTTCGAGTCGAACATACATTCGACTCGAACATCGGCTGTTCGTCCGTTCGGCGAAGTCCGAACATTTTGGTCCGTTCGCACCAAATTCGTGTGGCGCTCACGGCCCACAATGCACTGCGATGGCGCAGTGCATTGCTGGCTCATGATTGGCCAAGCATGCACTGTGACCCCGCATGCTTGGCCAATCGCAGCGCCAGCAGCGAGGAGAGCCATGATTGGCCACAGGCAGGATGCCTGTGGCCAATCATAGCTCAGGCTGTGTAGTGCACGCCCCACACTATATAAGGCTGCCAGCGCGGCGGCCTTGTGTGGTGTGTTGGCGTCTGAAGCAGTGGGTGTTCTGTGTACATTCAACACAGTACACACCGATAGTTGTCGGCCGATTTTCGATCTTGCTGTTGTGTAGTGGTTATTGTCTGCGTGCCCTGACCGCAGTATACACCGCTATATTCACCTCACCTATATAGCTAGTGATCTATCTTTTATAATAGAGCTTGCAGTCAGTAGTGTTAGGAGATAGTGCGTGCTGTCTGCGTGCTCTGTACCCAGTACATACCGCTATATCCACCTACATAGCTGTTCTCTATTTGAGCCCACTTGCCATCTGCAGGAGTTATTGGAAGTTGTGTGTGCTTCCAGCACAGCACAGTATACATCTGTATATACCCCTTTATCTCTGGTGTTCTATAATAAAGGCATCTGCAGGAGTTAGTGGGTGTTGTGTGCCTCTAGCACAATATACACTACCCAACTGCTTTTTTACCCAACTCCCTTCAGGCCATTACCATGTCTGGAAGGCCAGCAAGGAGAGGCAGACAGGCGCAAGCCGATAAAAGAGGGCAAGCAGGCTCTGTGTCTAGAGACAACAGTGCTGGTCGTGGACGCGGTGCATTGTCATCAGCACGTGGCCATGGGACACGCTTGTCCTTCTTTTCGGCAGCTGGACATGTTGAACCACAACATGCCAACGACTTGGTAGAGTGGATGACCAAGCCCTCTTCATCCTCCTCATCCTCTCTCACCCAGTCTCAGGGTACTAGCAAAGCAGCTGCCAACGCATCGTCTTCCCTCCTCTCAATGTCATCATCAGTGACTCCTTCCTTAGACCCACCACGTCCTCCTGAGGAGTCTCCTGAACTCTTTGAGCACAGTGTTGGGTACATGCTCCAGGAGGATGCCCAGTGTTTTGTGGGCTCTGATGATGACACTCAGCTAGAGGAAGGCAGTAGCGTGAGCACAGAGAGAGGGGATGCTCAAGAAGGACAGCAATCTGGCAGTCATGTTCCACAAGCTGCAGCATACTGCCAGGTTTGCTACAGCTATGAAGAGGGAGGGGATGATGAGGGCACTGACTCCACGTGGGTGCCTGGAAGGAGAGAGGAGGAGGAGGAGGAGGAGGCACATGTCCAACGAGGCAGGATGCCCTCCGGGGGCCAGCTTAGGGGCAGCACACCGACTGAATCACACCGCAGAGCTCCGCCTGTGCAGAGCGCTGCCTCTGCGCGTTATTCTAAAAGTTCTTTGGTGTGGGCCTTTTTTCAGACGAGTGCATCAGATCACACCGCTGCTATTTGCAACATATGTCTCAAGCGTATCTCACGTGGCCAAAACATCAGCCGCTTGGGCACCACATGCTTGACCAGACATATGTTGACCTGCCATGCAGCTCGTTGGCAAGCGTACCTCAAAGACCCACACCAAAGAACAAAGCGGACCTCTCCTTGCTCCTCATCAGCTGGCATCTCCAACCCCACTAGACCTTCAGTCCTCTCTGAAACCTGCTCTGAGAGGAATGAAGGTGTAGAATTAGGTGTGTCACAGCCAACTGCTTCCCGGGAACTCTGCTAGCAGTACACCCACGTCCGATTATAGCAGGCAAATGTCCCTGCCCCAGCTGCTGGACCGGCGCAAGAAGTTCACTCCCAGCCATCCACATGCCCAGCGGTTGAATGCTAGCTTGGCTAAATTGCTAGCACTTCAACTGCTGCCTTTTCAGTTGGTAGACTCGGCCCCCTTCCGTGAGTTTGTACAATGTGTGGTTCCTCAGTGGCAGGTCCCCAAACGGCACTTTTTCTCATGGAAGGCGATTCCGGCTCTCTACCGGCATGTGGAAGGCAATGTCCTTGCCTCGCTGGACAGGGCGGTCAGCGGTAAGGTGCATATTACCGCTGACTCATGGTCCAGCAGGCATGGACAGGGACGTTACCTGTCTTTCACGGCCCATTGGGTCACTCTTCTGGCAGCTGGGAAGGATGTAGGACAAGGTGCAGTATTGGAGGTTGTTCCGCCACCACGCCTCCAAAATGCTACTATTGGTTGTGACACACCTCTCTCCTCCACCCCCTCCTCTTCTTCTTCCTCCATGGCCTCTTCCAGTGCTCTGTCCTCAGAACCAGCGGTGCTCCGTAGGCGTTCCAGGGGCTACGCAAGTACGCAGGCAAAACGATGCCATGCCGTGCTTGCGCTGGTTTGTTTGGGGGACAGGAGCCACACTGGGGCGGATGTTTTGTCAGCTCTGCAGGGACAGGCCGAGAGGTGGTTGACGCCACGCCAGCTTAAGCCAGGAATGGTGGTTTGCGACAATGGCACCAACCTCCTCTCCGCCCTCCGACAGGGACAACTGACTCATGTGCCCTGTGTAGCTCACGTCCTTAACCTGGTGGTGCAGCGGTTCTTGGACAGGTACCCCGGCTTACAGGATGTCCTGAAGCAGGCCAGGAAAGTCTTGTGCATTTCCGCCGATCATTTAATGCCTGTGCTCGGCTGGCTGAGCTCCAAAAGGAGTTGAACCTGCCCAAGAACCGCCTTATATGTGACATGCCCACCAGATGGAACTCAACATTGGCCATGCTGCAGCGGCTGCACATGCAGCAGAGAGCCATCAATGAGTACCTGTGCGACTACGGCACCAGGACAGGGTCAGGGGAGCTCAGTTTTTTCTCACCACGCCAGTGGGGCATGATCAGGGATGCATGCACTGTCCTGTCACCGTTTGAGGAGGCCACAAGGATGGTGAGCAGTGACAGTGCATGCATCAGTGACACTGTACCTCTTGTCCACCTCTTGGAGCATACGCTGCATGGAATAATGGACAGGGCACTTGAGGCACAACAGAGGCAGGAAGAGGAGGACTTCCTTGCCTCTCAAGGCCCCCTTTATCCAGACAGTGTTTCTGCTGTGCCACCCATCACACAGGAAGAGGATGAGGAGGAGGAAGAGGAGGAGGAGGATGATTGTGTCAGCATGGAGGTGGAGGCTGGCACTCAGCAGCAGCAGCAGCAGTCTTGTAGGGATGATTTACAGTCCCAAGAAACCCGTGGACTTGTACGTGGCTGGGAGGAGGTAGCTGCGGATCATGTTGTCCTTAGTGACCCAGAGGACTGCGGACTGAATGCCTCAGCTAACCTACGCTGCATGGCCTCCCTGATCCTGCAAAGCCTGCGGAAGGATCCTCGTATTCTTCGGATCAAGGAGAGGGACCATTACTGGCTGGCCACTCTCCTTGATCCACGGTACAAGGGTAAGGTTGCCGACCTTATCTTGCCATCGCAGAGGGAGCAGAGGATGAGACATCTCCGGGAGGCCTTGCAGAAAGGTCTGTGCAACGCGTTCCCAGAGACTGGGAGGTTACAAACTCCTGGTCCTGGACAACGTGTTGCTGAGGCATCGGTCAGAAGGAGCGGTGGAGAAGGTGGCCGTCTGACTGATGCTTTCAGACAATTTTTTAGTACGCAGCCCCAAGGTATGATCGATTCCAGCACCCATCACCAGCGTCTGATTTACATGGTGCAGGAATACCTAGGGGCAAGGTCAGACTTGGACACCTTTCCCACCGAAAATCCTCTGGCTTACTGGGTCTTGAGGATGGATCACTGGCCAGAGCTTGCACAGTATGCAATTGAGCTACTGGCCTGTCCTGCATCCAGCGTTCTTTCGGAACGCACCTTCAGTGCTGCTGGTGGCTTTGTTACCGATCACAGGGTGCGCCTGTCCACCGAATCAGTTGATCGACTGACCTTCATCAAGATGAATCAGTCTTGGATCACCCACAGCTACCAAGCACCTGAAGCTGATGTAACAGAATAATTTGTTTTGAAATATCACATCCCTTCAAGACTGCCTATGCTGATGCTTAGTGACTGTCCTGTTATGTTGATTGTCTATCCTCTTCCTCCTCCGCTGATATGTTGGAAGAACATTTCTGGTTCTGGGTGATGCCATCAGCCCAATTTTTCTGCCCCTGTTTAAAAGGGGCGTTTAAGTACAATTTTTGATGCAATGCTTTGCAGCAGGGCTAATTCCTGCAATCAAACAAGAGTATATGGGAGAGGTTGCAGTGTGGTGGCACCAGCACCAGTGCCTAAGGCCCAATTTTTCTGCCCCTGTTTAACAGGGGCGTTTAATTACAATTTTTGATGCAATGCTTTGCAGCAGGGCTAATTCCTGCAATCAAACAAGAGTATATGGGAGAGGTTGCAGTGTGGTGGCACCAGCACCAGTGCCTAAGGCCCAATTTTTCTGCCCCTGTTTAACAGGGGCGTTTAATTACAATTTTTGATGCAATGCTTTGCAGCAGGGCTAATTCCTGCAATAAAACTAGAGTATATGGCAGAGGTTGCAGTGTGGTGGCACCAGCACCAGTGCCTAAGGCCCAATTTTTCTGCCCCTGTTTAACAGGGGCGTTTAATTACAATTTTTGATGCAATGCTTTGCAGCAGGGCTAATTCCTGCAATCAAACAAGAGTATATGGGAGAGGTTGCAGTGTGGTGGCACCAGCACCAGTGCCTAAGGCCCAATTTTTCTGCCCCTGTTTAACAGGGGCGTTTAATTACAATTTTTGATGCTATGCTTTGCAGCAGGGCTAATTCCTGCAATCAAACAAGAGTATATGGGAGAGGTTGCAGTGTGGTGGCACCAGCACCAGTGCCTAAGGCCCAATTTTTCTGCCCCTGTTTAACAGGGGCGTTTAATTACAATTTTTGATGCAATGCTTTGCAGCAGGGCTAATTCCTGCAATAAAACTAGAGTATATGGGAGAGGTTGCAATGTGGTGGCACCAGCACCAGTGCCTAAGGCCCAATTTTTCTGCCCCTGTTTAACAGGGGCGTTTAATTACAATTTTTGATGCAATGCTTTGCAGCAGGGCTAATTCCTGCAATCAAACAAGAGTATATGGGAGAGGTTGCAGTGTGGTGGCACCAGCACCAGTGCCTAAGGCCCAATTTTTCTGCCCCTGTTTAACAGGGGCGTTTAATTACAATTTTTGATGCAATGCTTTGCAGCAGGGCTAATTCCTGCAATAAAACTAGAGTATATGGCAGAGGTTGCAGTGTGGTGGCACCAGCACCAGTGCCTAAGGCCCAATTTTTCTGCCCCTGTTTAACAGGGGCGTTTAATTACAATTTTTGATGCTATGCTTTGCAGCAGGGCTAATTCCTGCAATCAAACAAGAGTATATGGGAGAGGTTGCAGTGTGGTGGCACCAGCACCAGTGCCTAAGGCCCAATTTTTCTGCCCCTGTTTAACAGGGGCGTTTAATTACAATTTTTGATGCAATGCTTTGCAGCAGGGCTAATTCCTGCAATCAAACAAGAGTATATGGGAGAGGTTGCAGTGTGGTGGCACCAGCACCAGTGCCTAAGGCCCAATTTTTCTGCCCCTGTTTAACAGGGGCGTTTAATTACAATTTTTGATGCAATGCTTTGCAGCAGGGCTAATTCCTGCAATAAAACTAGAGTATATGGCAGAGGTTGCAGTGTGGTGGCACCAGCACCAGTGCCTAAGGCCCAATTTTTCTGCCCCTGTTTAACAGGGGCGTTTAAGTACAATTTTTGATGCAATGCTTTGCAGCAGGGCTAATTCCTGCAATAAAACTAGAGTATATGGGAGAGGTTGCAGTGTGGTGGCACCAGCAGCAGTGCCTAAGGCCAAATTTTTCTGCCCTTGTTTAACAGGGACATGTAATTACAATTCTTGATATAATATTTCACAGGAGGGCCCCTTCCTGTGCCCACCCAGAGTAACGGTGAGGACTTATAGTGTTGTGGCACCAGCACCACAACCACCAAAGGTCAATTTTTCTACCACTGTTCAACAATGGCATGTAATTACAATTCTTGATATAATCGTTCACAGCAGGGCGCTCCAGCGCCCACCAAGAGTCACTTTGAGGGCTTACAATGTTGTGGCAAAACCAACACCTTGTTCCGCCATTTCTGCAGAGCATATAGGGCAGGCCCCTACTTTTAAACATCCAACTTACAAACATCTCCTACTTGCAAACGGAAGGAGACAACAGCAAGTGAGATGAAAAAAGATGGACGACAAAACAAATTATACAGGGGTGATAACCCTTCCCTATGTTTTCCAAAAAGCTTAAAAAATGTTTTTTTGACTGGAGCTACACTTTAAAAATGTACCAGTTGAAAATTACAAACAGATTCAACTTAACACAACAAACCTACACAGTCCCTGTCTTGTTTGCACCGCCTGTATACTGCTGTTCTGAGTATATAGGGCCTGGGGGCCACACGCATTTCCTTTTTTTAAATATGGGTACAGGGTTTCCCTTAATATGCGTACAAGACCCAAATAGGCTGGTAATGGGCAGGGAGGGCTACCCATGCCATTTTTCTCAATGATTTTCAATCATATTGCAGGAACCAGATATAACATTAAAACCGCAAGCAGTTTTAAATGGTGATATTTCCGTTTAATGTCATTTTGTGCAGGGACTGTTCTAAACACGGGAAACACGTGGCACTTCACAGGCATCCTACAGACACCCCCCAGGCACCATATTTAAAGGAATATTGCACTTTTTTTTTTCACTTTAATCGTCATTAACCACTTGGGATCCGCGCTATTGCCAAATGACGGCATCAGCGCGGACCCACATTTCCGGGACTACGTCTATTGACGTCGTCCCGGATACGAGCGGCCTGCGCGCCCCCTGAGGGGCGCGAGCGGCGCGCTCTGTGATCGGCGAGTCCGTGAGACTCGCCTGATCACCGATCCGTGCAAGGGGTCGATCCCGACCCCTTATCACGTGATCAGCTGTCAGCCAATGACAGCTGATCATGTGATAGAACGGAGCCGGTAATCGGCTATTATTCCTCCTCGCGCTGACAGCGCGAGGAGAGAAAAAAAAGCCGATCACCGGCGGCCGTGATCGGGACATCAGTCCCGATCACGGCCAGCAATACAGCTGACCACCTGCCCCCTGCCAGTGCCCACCTGCCCACCGCCGTGCCATCCTGAATAAAAGTAAGTGCCCCCCATCAGTGCCCCCATCAGTGCCCCCATCAGTGCCCATAGTGCCCACAGTGCCACCTACAGTGCCACCCACAATGCCACCCACAGTGCCATCCAGCAGTGCCACCAACAGTGCCACCCACAGTGCCCACAATCTGCCTCAAAGGTGCTGCGACCCAGTGCCGCCCATCAGTGCCCAGCAGTGCCGCCCATCAGTGCCCAGCAGTGCCGCCCATCAGTGCCCAGCAGTGCCACCTATCAGAGCCACCTATCAGTGCCACCTATCAGTGCCCATCAGTCCCATCTATCAGTGGTACCTATCAGTGCCCATCCGTGCCACCCATCCATGCCACTTATCCGTGCCACCCATCCATGCCATCTTATCTGTGCCCATCTTTGCCCATCAGTGCCGCCTTATCTGTGCCCATCGGTGCCGCCTTATCTGTGCCTATTAGTGCCGCCTTAACTATGCCTATCAGTGCCCACCAGTGCAGCCTATCAGTGCCCACCAATGCAGCCCATCAGTGCCCACCAATGCAGCCCATCAGTGCCCACCAATGCAGCCATCAGTGCCGCCTAATCAGCGCACTTCAATGAAGGAGAAAAATGACCCGTTTGCAAAATTTTATAACAAACTATTAAAACATGATTTTTTATTTTTTTTTTTGCATCTTTTTTTGTTTGTTTAGCAAAAAATAAAACTCCGAGCTGTAACTAAATACCACCAAAAGAAAGCTCTATTTGTGGGAAAAAAATGATAAAAATTTCATTTGGGTACAGTGTTGTATGCCCGCGCAATTGTCATTCAAAATGCATCAGCGCTGAAAGCTGAAAATTGGTCTGGGACTGAGGGGGGTTTAAGTGCCCAGTAAGCAAGTGGTTAAAATCAGTGCTCCCGCCAAAACGGCCATTTTTAAAACATTTTAGGCATTGACCCATGTCCCCTTTTTAGGACAGTATCTTGCATATTAGCCGTTAAAATTAGCACTTTTAATTTCGAACGTTCGAGTCCCATAGACTTCAATGGGGTTCTAACGTTCGTACGAATTTGGGGTCCGTTCGAAAGTTCTGGTGCGAACCGAACCGGGGGGTGTTCGGCTCATCCCTACTCCTGGTTATTAATTCTCCACTTAGTTCAAAAATCCACTTGTGTTCACAAAATCCACATGCAAGTCACCATAATTTGTTATGTTCCATTTGTTTAGATATGGCATTCGTTATTACGGATAATTCGTAACTTCTGATAAATTAGTATTCGTTGCGCTCATTAACAGCCAAATTTGAAATGAAATTCCAATATCTATAATTTAATAGTTAGTAATAGTTAAGGTATTATTAGTTAGTTATTATATCAGATTTTCGAGTTTTTGGGTTTTTGAATTTTCTGATTTTTGTTCTTATTTTCAGATTTTCATTCTTTCGAATTTTCAGATTTTCAATGTTATTTTTGGATTTTCGAATTTCCAGATTTTCGAATTTCCGAATATCTGAATTTCCGATTTTACAAATTTCGAATTTTCAAATTTCGAATTTTCAAATTTTCAAATTCCAAAATTCTGAAATTTTGAATTTTCAGATTGTCCAATTACCAATTTCTGAATTTCTAATTTTCACATTTTCAAATTCGGAATTTCTGATTTTTTGGGAAAAATTCAGAAATTCGAACATTTGGAAATGTGGATATTTCCATATTAATTAATTTGTCTAAATTTATTAAAAGACAAATTTTGAACAAAACGAATTGCACATGTCTACTGTTTGCCTAACTCTAGCAATCTGTCCCTGATTACTGCTACACCAGTTATATGATAACGCTGTACTGCACTGGTGACTGTATGTGAAAAATCGTTTTTCAAAATTTCTTAATTTTCCAAAACATTTGGACAAAAAAAAAATTACAACTTCAAAAGACTTTCCATGCCTTTTACTAAGTACCTTGGGCTATCAATTTTCCAAAAAAGGGGCATTTGAGGGGTATTTATACTGTCCTGGCATTTTAGGCCTTTAAGAAAAATGATTGTCCGTCAGTACATCAGGATTGATCAATTTTGTGATATATTGTATATATTCAATATGTCTCATGTATATATTGTATGTACGGTTGTCTCCACCTTGTTTTTCTGCCTCCCAGCCACTGGGTAGTGTTGTTCCTCTTCCTCCCCTCTGCAGGGGAGTACTGTGGCTACCCAGAATGCACACAGATCTAAAAAGATGGTTCACACTGGGGGCATCATTAGAGACTTATCGGGGGGCAGGTTCCTATTTTTTTTTTATTGGTTTCTGTGTTGTCAATCTCCCTTCCCATCCACTGCGTCTCTCCAGTTGGGTGGATATTGTGTGTGCCGGTGTTCTGTCAAAATAGCCAACTCGTCGAAATCTCCAAGCACATCACTTCCACCTTGTTTTTCTGCCTCCCAGCCACTGGGCAGTGTTGTTCCTCTTCCTCCCCTCTGCAGGGGAGTACTGTGGCTACCCAGAATGCACACAGATCTAAAAAGATGGTTCACCCTGGGGGCATCATTAGAGACTTATCGGGGGGCAGGTTCCTATTTTTTTTTTATTGGTTTCTGTGTTGTCAATCTCCCTTCCCACCCACTGCGTCTCTCCAGTTGGGTGGATATTGTGTGTGCCGGTGTTCTGTCAAAATAGCCAACTCGTCGAAATCTCCAAGCACATCACTTCCAGTGACTCTCCAGCATCAATAATTGGAGATTTCAATGAGTTGCCTGATTTTACACAACTCCGGCAGCATATACAGTACACTACAGTACATGATGAGTTGGTTGTTTTGATAGAACAGCTGCTAAGGAGGAGAAAGTTGTTGCTGCCTTGGCTGCGGCCATGTTGTTGGTTACTAGAGGGTGGACTAACAATGTTCGCTCATTATATTGTGTACTGCAGTGTATACGCTGCCGGTGTTGTGTAAAAACAGGCAACTCGTCGAAATCTCCAATTACTGAGTCACCGAAAGTGACATGGTTGGAGATTTCAACGAGTTGGCTATTTTGACAGAACACCAGCAGGTTCTAGGAGCGTGAAGTCATCCTGCAATGCAGACATGCTCATGCATGTGACATCATCACGTGCCCGGTGGAAAGGTGGCCCCACGAGCCAGGAGTTCGGGGGGTCAATCACCGATGCTGATCTGCCATCATTTCTTCCCGATTTTAGACCCAGGTGTTCGAATCAAGGGAGGTACTCCCCAATGTATTTTTACTGCCCAGCTCTGGGAAGGTGTTGCTGTCTGCCATCCATGGTTTCCCTGGCATCTAGACCTTGTCACTTTACATTCCACGTGAAAATCTAGACATTTATGACATAAGTACCTATACTTCTGAGCTGCTGTATCGTGCAGCCCATATTTTTTGTGGCCAAAGCTTTGTATATCATATCATTTATTTTACTTGTATATATTTTTTCCCTTTATGGGGTTTCTAATAAATTTGTCACATTGTTACTGGGGGATCTATTTATTTCTGATAACATGTGATACACAATCTCAGTAAGATTTTTTGTGGCATGCCGACTTAATGTATAATTACTTTAGATATACCTATTATCCAATTTTTTTAGATATCATTCCATGTTTGTTTCATGTTCCATCTATGTTGTATGGCATTTCTGACAAGACTGAATCCTCTTACATAAGTGTTTCAAGTCAACTGTATATCACGGGTAGGAATTCTCTTTGGCAATTATTTGACAACTTCCACCCCTGTTATATATTTATATACTTTTTTACACAGCGCCAGGGCTATTCTTTATATGTTTACCAGAACATCCGGGGACCCCAGTGGTCATTGTGCTCCTCTTGCTGGAATTGAGGATCTGGGCTCCCCTTGGCTGGTGGGCTAGATGGTACAATCACACTTGTTTTTAACCATTAAGGCAGGGGTGTCCAAACTTTTTTCAAAGTGGGCCGGATTTCATGAAGTGAACATGCCTGAGGGCCGACCATTTTGCCTGACATTCTTTGAACCATTGAAAATTCGGTCTAAGTGTGTCCATCCGAGCACTAATACACGGCCCAAGAAGAATTCTCTTGCCTTTGTCGTGCTCGTTCCCAACACACAGACGAATGCTCTGCACTTTAGGGGGCACCGTTAATTCTTAATGGTAAAGGAAAAAAAGTGATCAAGTTTTACTAAATCTTCTCCACTGTGAGGTTCCTGATATTCATGCTTGTTGGGGGTGGACCTTCTTTGATTCTCCAATGGAACATATCTGAGTCCTGCTCCAAAAAACGTTTTCCCTATTTCTGATGGTTCATGACTGGCGTATCCCCTAACCTGGTTTACGATAGAGTGCTCCACTCGGATGGCTCAAGATCGACCTATCTTCTGACCTGATCTGTGATAAAGCGCTCCTTACTGGGGCATCTGGTAAGGGGCTAGTGCTATTTGTTTGGTGGAGGTGCACCTGGTCTTGCTTCACGCCAAAGGGTTTTGGATTGGACAGATTCCTTTGAACACGGGGTGTTTTTCAGTTGGACTCTTAGTGGACTTTATAATATTGCCACACTTATGTTGACTTACTTTCTATAATATTTATAGTCCTGTTGGGTGTTACTTCACATGTTTTTTTCTGAATTTTTGGCACGTATTGACCCAGTATTGTATTTCTCACCTTAGTGTTCACAATATACGAGGGTTAATACATATGTTTATTTCACAAGTTATAAGCAATGGTTTATGTTACATTTAGTTATGAGACTTGTTTTTTGAATCATAAGTCATAAGAAACACTTTTTTTAAGGTGGGGTGGCTTACATCCTAATAGAAATATTAGGGATTGCGCAGTTCTTTCCTTTTTTTCCTTTTCCTACACGTATATAACACTTTTGGTATGTACTAGAATTGCTGCATCACAAAATTCTTCTTGTTATAGACTGTAGCGCGGATTTCCTTTCTCTTTTTCATTAATTCTTAATGGTACCCCACACATTGGAAAATGTAGGGTGCTTTTGGTGCAGTGCAATAAAAAAAAAAAAAAAAAAAAAAAGCTCGGGAACTTCTTTCCCTGCATTTTTGTGAGTAGGGAAGTCCATTGAAATTAATGGGCTGCCCTACACACAGTACGCAGCCACACAGATGTTGCATTTACGGGCTTAAAACAGGTGGTGAGGAGGCAACATAATGCCTCTTTACCGCCATTCAAATGCCTCTGCAAAGAGATCTGTGCATGGATTGCTTTTCAGAGGAGCAGGAGTCCTGGCTAATATCACACACAAGCCCTACAAAAGCAGTTTTGATGGTATAAGAATGGGGGGAGGTGGGTCCGGATTAAAAGTAACATACACACAGACACAAGCACACAAATGCAGGCACACATACAGACAAATGCACGCCGCACACACATATAGACACATGCATACACATACATACAGACACATGTACACACATACTTACAGACACATACAGAAATACATACAGACACACATGCACACACATACAGACATACAGACACATGTGCACGTACATACAGACATATATACAGACACACACATACACACAGACATACATACTGACACATGTGCACACACACATACAGACACATGTGCACACACACATACAGACACATGTGCACACACACACATACACACATACATACAGACACATGTGCACACGCACACACACACACACACACACACATACATACAGACACATGTGCACACACACATACATACAGACACATGTGCACACACACATACATACAGACACATGTGCCCACACACATACAGACACATGTGCACACACACACACACATACAGACACATGTGCGCACACACACATACAGACACATGTGCGCACACACACACACACATACAGATACATGTGCGCGCACACACACACATACAGACACATGTTCGCACACACACACACACACATACAGACACATGTGCACACACACACACATACAGACACATGTGCACACACACACACACACATACAGACATATGTTCGCACACACACAAACATACAGACACATGTGCACACACACACACATACAGACACATGTGCACACACACACACACATACAGACACATGTGCACACACACACACACACACACATACAGACACATGTGCACACACATACAGACACATGTGTACACACATACAGACACATGTGCACGCGCACACACACACACATGTGCACACACACACACACACACACACACATACAGACACATGTGCACACACACATACAGACACATGTGCACACACAGACACATGTGCACACACACACATACAGACACATGTGCACACACACACATACAGACACATGTGCACACACACACATACAGACACACATACAGACATACATACAGACATACATGCACACAAATACAGAAACATGCATACATACATACACACACATGAATAAAGGCCTTTTTAACACTAATCTAGCTTGTAGTACAGTACCTTTGCAGCTTCCTCATTCAGCCGGGTACTGCACTGTAGGGGGAAGCAGAGAGCACAGCACAATCCTCTGCACTTTACTTTCACTTTTGAAGCTCACGGAGCTTCTCACAGTGCCGGGGATCGGACTCATCTGACAGCCCTGATCCCGCAGCACAATAAATTGAGAGAGACCAGGCGGGCCGTTCAAAACCGGACCGCGGGCCGCAATTGGCCCGCGGGCCGGACTTTGGACATGCCTGCATTAAGGCTTTCTTCTCATGATCATTACTGTCTACCTAATTGTGAGTAACGGATATATACAGAAACATGAATGTGTGAATATAGACATATGCCTTTGTACATGCTGTGTAATATCTTTTTTTTGTATTATAGAGATGTGATATCCTTTATACCGCTAAAGAATGATTTTTATATCTCTGAAACACATTGGGTGAATGGAAATATATAATACAAGTTCGCATTATCAATGACTGTGTCTTTAAAATTTGTGAAATATTTTTCTACAAGTGTTTACATGTTTTTAATATTTTTAGTTTTGTACTATAATAAAATTGGTGATATGCCTTTTAACTGCTTGCCGAGTGCAGACTGTACATATACTGCGACAATGCTGGCTAACTGTGCAGAATCACGTATATATAAAAAAAAAATTCCAACCTTCTCTATCAAATTTTCTTATCCGTGCGGTTGAAAACAAACATAGATTTGACTCAACTAACAATTAGAAAATGTAAAGAACATTCTTAAAATGAAACATTTAAACTGAAATCCTATTTAGGTACATCCAGTTTAGGAGTAATACTTTTAGTTATTTATAAGATCCCACATAGATTACAGTACTCTTTATAACAATGCCTTATGTCCTGTAAATGCGACCGGTTTCCCCATCGGAATAAACTCTGAAGGTTTTTCTGACAGAATTCCACTGAAGCTGTCTTGCATACACACAATCACACAAAATTCCGACCGTCAAGAACGTGGTAACCAGGGCCAACTGGCCTACCGGGATACCGAAAGATGAAACAGTTGTACCTATATTCAAAACTCAGTCGGCCACCAAAAGTTCCATCACAAGTGGAAAATCAGGTTATGGTAATACCTCTGAAAGGCTTACTCGCTCCAGTACTGTAAACGATTTAAAATGAATGGCAGCCAGTGGGGACAGGTCAACTATCCCCATTTCCACTCCAGATGATACTCCTGACCTCAATGTGGTCAGTCTGTCTTCTTACAGTCTCGATCCCATTGAAATTCAAGTTTTGGCTCGAGGACTTAGTTTTTGCCCAAATCAAAATTTGGACAAATTCGAGGTCCTTAAAGATCTAAAATTATTCGCAAGAAAATTGATTCTAAAACAATTATACTCTAAAGAGACTCCTGTCAAGCCCGACTTTGAGATTCAGGAACTGAAAGCGCTTGATAATCTCATTGAGTTGCTAGAGGAAAATGACTCCCCTGACCTAATTGACCGTATTGACTTGTAACATCTTCTGGGTCATTTCGACCAGTCAGACTTACCAACAGTTTCTCAAATCGCACTTAAAAAGAAATCCGACCATTTTCCACCTTTAACCACAAATACCAACGTTTTGGCATTTGTCAAACTTACGTGTAAGGAAATTTGCCAGATCAACATCACAAATGTGGATGATGACAATGTATCCATGCCTGAGAGACGAGCTTTGAAATCTTTATCAAACAATACATCCATCACTATCAAGCCATCTGACAAAGGTGGCAACATAGTAGTCATGGATAATACTTTTTATGTTGAAATGTGCAATAAGATCTTGAACAATAAGGACTGGTATAAAAGGATCTCAGGGGAGCTTGTTGTAAGATTTTATCAAGAGTTTTACAGCCTTGTGGACCATGCTCGGTCTACTAATACAATCAATAAAAATGAGTGGGAATTTATAAGAACCAAGAACCCTCGCATTCCAACCTTTTATTGTTTACCAAAAGTATACACAATCCTTCTGGCCGCACGATAATCTCAGGGAATGGTTCGATCACAGCTAAATTAAGTGAATGGGTTGATGAACATCTCCGCCGGTATGTAGCAAAGTTACCTAGCTACATTCAAGATACTGTGACATTTTTACAAAGCATCGATGGTATCCGTATTCCACCCACTGCCACCCTCGTGGCAGTGGATGTGCAAGCTTTGTATAGTTCAATCCCTCATGAGAAAGGGCTGGCTTGTATTAGAAACATTCTATCTAGAGATGCAGGGTTGGATCCATCTATTAAGAACTTTATTCTGGATTCCCTAGATTTCATTCTCCATCACAATCACTTTGTCTTTAATGGTTCCCACTTCCTCCAGGTACAGGGCGTGGCGATGGGGACTTTGTGTGCCCCATCGTATGCCAATCTGTACCTGGGGGAGTGGGAACGAGCCATCAATAATGATGAAAACTTCAGTTCACTTATGGGAAATGTATCCATGTGGGTACGCTATATTGATGATATACTGTTGGTTTGGAATGGCCCTGTCGAACTGTTGAAGTAATTTTTAATTGGGCTCAATCACAATGAGTTCAACTTAAATTTTATGATGACTCATGACAAGTTGAACATTACCTTTTTGGATGTGACCATCCACAAGGACAAAAGAGGGTATCTGAGCACTAGCTTCTACAGGAAACCCACAGTGGGTAATTCCATTTTACAGGCGGACAGCTTTCATCCCCGGGCACTCATTAACTCTATCCCATACGGCCAATATCTTAGAACAAGAAGGAACTGTTCGGATGATCTTGTCTTCAAAAAGGATGCGGATCTCCTTAGAGTGAGACTTCTTAGTCGCGGGTATTCTAAAACATGTCTCAAAAAGGCTTTCAAGAGGGCCTGCAGTCAGTGGCGTAACTAGAACCTTCAGGGCCCCGATGCAGGAAACCATGGCGCCCCCCCCCCCCCCCGACCTCCGGACAGGGCTCTTTTCTCCGAGCCCGATGGTGGAACACCAGGGCCCAGTCCCAAGTGGGTGGTTGCATATAAAGGAACCGATTTAAAAAACATCAATTACAGCCACTGTGCCCATCAAATGCCACCACTGTACCATCTAATGCCCCCACTGTACCATCAAATGTCACTACTGTGACCATCAAACTCTACCGCTGTGCCCAAATGCCACTGCTGTGCCCATCAAATGCCACCACTGTGCCCATCAAATGCTGCCACTGTGCCCATCAAATGCTACCACTGTGCCCATCAAATGCTGCTACTGTGCCCATCAAATGCTGCTACTGTGCCCATCAAATGCTGCCACTGTGAATCCTCACTGCCCGCTCACTGTCTGCCTGCCACTTACCCTGTCTTGGTGGGGCAGCGGGTAATGGCCATGAGCGGGGTCCTCCATGCAGCTACTGCCATCCTCATCTCCCGTCCTCTCCTCCTGATGGGCGTCCAATAGCTGTGTCTATAGTTTCAGCCAATCAAGTGATGGGTAAAAGACCCGCACACCTGATTGGTGGAGAGGCGGTTCAGTGTTAGGAAAGTGAATATTAATTAACACACCTGGCTGGGTAGACTGTGAGCGTTAAGCATGGCGCTCGCAGTTCACCTATTTTGAAGCCTATTATAGCCCATGGCTCTAATCAGGTGCTACAAAAACACCCCCCGCCGCTGTAATTCAGGCACCCGGCACCCCAAAAGGAACCAGACACCTAAATATGGGGGTGGCAGCGGTGGCCATGGATAGATTCATGCTATGCTATGCATGAATCTATCCATTGGTCATAGAGGGGGTGGAACCTGTGCACCCTTTTGGATGCACCGCCACTGATAAACACATGCACACACACATGCATACATACACATACATACAGACATACATATATGAACACACACACACATACATACATGCATGCTCTCACACACACATACAAGCATGTTCACACACACACATATAAGCATGCTCACACACACTCACAAACATACAAGCATGCTCACACGCACACACACAAGCATGCTCACAGACACACACACATACATTAATGCTCACACACACACACATACATGCTCACACACACACACACATACATACAAGCATGCTCACGCACACAGATATAAGCATGCACGCACACAGATACAAGCATGCTCGCACACACACACATACATGCATGCTCACACACACATACATGCATGCTCACACACACACATACATGCATGCTCACACACACACACATACATGCATGCTCACACACACACACACACACACACACATACATGCTCACACACACATACAAGCATGCTCACACACACACACACACATACAAGCATGCTCACACACAAGCATGCTCACGCACACACAAGCATGCTCACACACATGCACATACAAGCATGCTCACACACACATACAAGCATGCTCACACACATACATACAAGCATGCTCACACACACGCACATACGAGCATGCTCACACACACATACATAAAAGCATGTTCACACACACACACACACACACACACAAGCATGTTCACTCATACAAGCATGCTCACACACACACATAAAAGCATGTTCACTCATACAAGCATGCTTACACACACACAAGCATGTTCACTCATACAAGCATGCTCACACACACACATAAAAGCATGTTCACTCATACAAGCATGCTCACACACACACATACAAGCATGTTCACTCATACAAGCATGCTCACACACACACACACACACACACACACACACACACACACACATACAAGCATGTTCACTCATACAAGCATGCTCACACACACACACACATACAAGCATGTTCACTCATACAAGCATGCTCACACACACACACACACATACAAGCATGTTCACTCATACAAGCATGCTCACACACACACATACAAGCATGTTCACTCATACAAGCATGCTCACACACACACATACAAGCATGTTCACTCATACAAGCATGCTCACACACACACATACAATCACAAATACAGTAGATAGGCTTATTAAAAAAAAAACAGCAGACATTAACCTCTTCCTGGCGGGTACTGCACTCTAGGGGGAGACAAAGAGCACACACTGCTTTCACTAAGCCTAATGTGAGGAGCTGCCGCACAGTGCCGATTTCAGTTCGGCTGATGATTGTGAGCTCCTCTCAGCCTTCCCTCCTATCACAGAAGTACAGGGGGCCCTCGGGCCCCCTGCAGCAAGGGGCCCGGTCGCCAAGGCGATCTTGGCGACCCCTATTATTCCGCCACTGCCTGCAGTAGAACTAGAAATGACTTACTTCATAACCCCTCCTCCAAAAACAGGAAGGAGAATCCGATCTCTATTATTCCAATCAGTCTAATAAAGTTCAAACTATTGTACGAAAGTTCTGGCATATCTTAACTATGGACCCTACTATCCGCCCATTTGTTTCAAATATCCCATCTTTTACTTTTAGGAAGGCCAGGTCCCTACGGGACCAACTAGTGTCCAGTGAATTCAAGGAGGGTAACCAAAGGACATTTTGGGACCTTCACATGTGGCGGATGTGGCTACTGCCGTTTTATGAACAACACCACCAACTTTGTGCTCCCCAACGGCAGGCAATACAGACCCCGACATTATGCAAACTGCAAAACGCCAGGTGTAGTATACCTTCTCCTGTGCAGTTGTAATTGCGTGGGGAAAACAATTCAAGAGTTCTGGAAGAGAGCGTACCGCCATCTGATATCCTTGCAATCTTGTACTCCGACTCTCCCTCTGAGTAGGCATGTCACCGCTGTTCACGCTGGAGTGTGCCCTAAAGTCTCCTTTGTCACCCTTGACCGTGTCCACTTTGGAGTGCGAGGGAGTGATTATAACCGGACTCTACTCCAGCGTGAACAGCATTGGATTTTTAGGTTAAATGCTACCTCCCCTCCTGGTCTCAATGGTACTATATCATTCAGGCCATTTTTGGAGGGCTTTTCATCTGGGGATGCGAATGGGAGCCCCCTGATCATTAGAGCCCATCTCTCTTTTTGTGCTTTCCTATTATAAGTGTATCTGTTTCATGTCACATTTTCTGTTGTATTGCCCGGTCCCTTTCCCCATAAACCCCCTCTCCCCCCTTTTTTTTCTTTTGTGAATGTCTGTCCCTCCCTCTCTCTGGCCGATTCCTTAGTGCTTCGTGTCCTAGTGTTATCATCCGCGCTCGTGCCGCGCTCATCAATCTATCCACTCGGCACACGGGGGGCCGACGTTGTGACATGTTCAAGCACAACTTGGCGGTCTCTGTTTACATCTGGTCATGTGACCTGGATTCCCCGGTCACGTGGCCAGTGTACGTGCACCGCGGGACGGCGGCGCAGGACGGTGTTCTGGCAGATAGTGTCCTGCCATCATATAGTGTCCAGAAGAAGCTTCAGAAAATCTCTGAAGATGAACGGCACCTGCGCGGTGAGTGGAGGTGGTAGCCCCACCATCCAAGCGGACATAGGGTTGTGAAAATTAGAGGGCCCCTCGCGGGCAAGCTTTGCTCGCCACGCTTCGGGCTCGGCCTCGCTGCGCTCGGCTCTTTTTTATTCCTACTCTATGTCCACTTGGATGGTGGGGCTAGAACCTGGACTCACCACGCAGGCGCCATTCATCCTCGGCTATTTTCGGAATCTGTGTTGCTGTGCAGTACACAGCGGACACTATATGATGGGGACCTTATATGATGGGACATCGGCTTAGACGCTTCACTTCCGCCAGTCTTGGTGGTGGCTTGGCGTCCTTGTGACGTCTGGTATGTGATGCCGGACGTCATGATGACGTCAGGCGGGCCGTTCTCCTTGGGGGACCACCCACTGCTTTCTGTCTCATAGGAACACCTGACCATGTGACGCCGCCTGTCACTAGATATGTGACGCCGCTTTGGGTTGCCGTGACGATGGCGGGCGGGTTGTTACCGCGCCGCCGCCTTGGGGACAACCCATTGGCTTCCTCCATTCGATAGGAACATGTCATGTGATCATGTGACACCGCCTCCTACACCAATTAGCAGCCCTATTTAGTTCAGTCATATGTTCAAGGGCTTAGGACGTGAGCCCTTGGATTCAGCCCATATATACACATATGTCGCCTCGCCAGGTATATATATATAAAAAAAATATTATATTTATTTACAGGCATGTTTCGATGGCTTTCTTTCAACTGCCTGACAATATTTTGTTTCAACATGTGGATGGTCAGTTATCCTGCTCGCCACATAGAATGTTGACATTTAGACAACTTTGTTGCCTCTTTATGTCCCCCCTTTTAGGGCTTTGGCGGTATGGTTCTCTAGTAACCAGGTGACTTTTGCATATTTCATGTCGCTGAGTCTCCAGCATAGAAATTTGGCTTTCTCTTCTTAGTAGTGGCAGGGGAATAGGTAGCTTTTCATGTTTTTATGTCTCGTTATATTTCTATATTTTTTGATATGTCTATTTAACTGCCTGGCTTTTCACATGTCCCTATGCAGTGGGTTCAGCATTTGCTGGTCTTACCCTGGATGCGATTTCTAATTTTAATTTTAATTATAAATTCACCCTGTAGGGTAATGGCTGTTTTTAGCCCTCCCCGCAGGTAATCTGTATAACAATAATAATAAAAAATATATATATTTTTATGTCAATTAATATGGACATTGACTTATACTCATTGACAATAGTGTTTTTTTTTTTTTCATTGACCCCGCATCCTTTTTGGGTTATACTTACTGACGTCCCTTGTGGAGTTTCTGTTTTGTGCGCTGTGCAAAGTTGCGGTTGTTGATCCCATTGGCTCACCTTGCCGTTTGGAGACCAGAGAGAGGGACTTCCCAGTCCTTGCTTGTGTCATTTATACTCCTTATGTCCGGGATATACAACCTGGACATTATATTGGTTATTGTTTCTTTTCTTTTTTCATTTATGAATAATAGCCTATACCAGGCATGTCCAAAGTCCGGCCCGTGGTCCGGTTTTGAACGGCCCGCCTGGTCTCTCTCAATTTATTGTGCTGCGGGATCAGGGCTGTCAGATGAGTCCGATCCCCGGCACTGTGAGAAGCTCCGTGAGCTTCAAAAGTGAAAGTAAAGTGCAGAGGATTGTGCTGTGCTCTCTGCTTCCCCCTACAGTGCAGTACCCGGCTGAATGAGGAAGCTGCAAAGGTACTGTACTACAAGCTAGATTAGTGTTAAAAAGGCCTTTATTCATGTGTGTGTATGTATGTATGCATGTTTCTGTATTTGTGTGCATGTATGTCTGTATGTATGTCTGTATGTGTGTCTGTATGTGTGTGTGTGCACATGTGTCTGTATGTGTGTGTGTGCACATGTATCTGTATGTGTGTGTGTGCACATGTGTCTGTGTGTGCACATGTGTCTGTATGTGTGTGTGCACATGTGTCTGTGTGTGTGTGTGTGTGTGTGTGTGTGTGTGTGTGTGTGTGTGCACATGTGTGTGTGTGTGCGCGTGCACATGTGTCTGTATGTGTGTACACATGTGTCTGTATGTGTGTGCACATGTGTCTGTATGTGTGTGTGTGTGTGTGTGCACATGTGTCTGTATGTGTGTGTGTGTGTGCACATGTGTCTGTATGTGTGTGTGTGTGCACATGTGTCTGTATGTGTGTGTGTGTGCGAACATGTGTCTGTATGTGTGTGTGTGTGTGCACATGTGTCTGTATGTGTGTGTGTGTACACATGTGTCTGTATGTGTGTGTGTGTGTGTGCGAACATGTGTCTGTATGTGTGTGTGTGTGTGTGTGCGCACATGTGTCTGTATGTGTGTGTGTGTGTGCGCACATGTGTCTGTATGTGTGTGTGTGTGTGCGCACATGTGTCTGTATGTGTGTGTGTGTGTGTGCGCACATGTGTCTGTATGTGTGTGTGTGTGTGCACATGTGTCTGTATGTGTGTGTGCACATGTGTCTGTATGTATGTGTGTGTGCACATGTGTCTGTATGTATGTGTGTGTGCACATGTGTCTGTATGTATGTGTGTGTGCACATGTGTCTGTATGTATGTGTGTGTGTGTGTGTGTGTGTGTGTGTGTGCACATGTGTCTGTATGTATGTGTGTATGTGTGTGTGTGCACATGTGTCTGTATGTGTGTGTGCACATGTGTCTGTATGTGTGTGTGCACATGTGTCTGTATGTGTGTGTGCACATGTGTCAGTATGTATGTCTGTGTGTGTGTGTGTGTGTGTGTCTGTATATATGTCTGTATGTACGTGCACATGTGTCTGTATGTCTGTATGTGTGTGCATGTGTGTCTGTATGTATTTCTGTATGTGTCTGTAAGTATGTGTGTACATGTGTCTGTATGTATGTGTATGCATGTGTCTATATGTGTGTGCGGCGTGCATTTGTCTGTATGTGTGCCTGCATTTGTGTGCTTGTGTCTGTGTGTATGTTACTTTTAATCCGGACCCCCCTCCCCCCATTCTTATACCATCAAAACTGCTTTTGTAGGGCTTGTGTGTGATATTAGCCAGGACTCCTGCTCCTCTGAAAAGCAATCCATGCACAGATCTCTTTGCAGAGGCATTTGAATGGCGGTAAAGAGGCATTATGTTGCCTCCTCACCACCTGTTTTAAGCCCGTAAATGCAACATCTGTGTGGCTGCGTACTGTGTGTAGGGCAGCCCATTAATTTCAATGGACTTCCCTACTCACAAAAATGCAGGGAAAGAAGTTCCCGAGCTTTTTTTTTATTTTTATTTATTTATTTATTTTATTGCACTGCACCAAAAGCACCCTACATTTTCCAATGTGTGGGGTACCATTAAGAATTAACGGTGCCCCCTAAAGTGCAGAGCATTCGTCTGTGTGTTGGGAACGAGCACGACAAAGGCAAGAGAATTCTTGTTGGGCCGTGTATTAGTGCTCGGATGGACACACTTAGACCGAATTTTCAATGGTTCAAAGAATGTCAGGCAAAATGGTCGGCCCTCAGGCATGTTCACCTTATCAAATCCGGCCCACTTTGAAAAAAGTTTGGACACCCCTGGCCTATACTGATTGTCATCAGATGACTGATACGTTGACATACTAATTTCAATCTGATTTTGTTTTAATCCCAGATATCCAGTTTCTGATTACTGTTTCATGTGAATTATACATATCCCCAATGAAGAGAATTTATTTAAGCTCTCGAAACGCATTGTTTTTTTTCCTATGTCCACTGTAATGTGCTGCAATACAATGGGGTTTGGGAGAAATACAGTAAAGCAGGAACAAACATTGGTAATTTTGTCTGTTTTTTGTCTTCTGTAAATATATGAAATTTGTAATGTCAATACTGTATGTGCTGTTATCATTTTAAATATCATAATTAAAAATGATATGTTTTATCATATTTGGTACACCTTTTTGGCCCCCCGCCCATTTAAAAGTCCTTTTTCGTAGAGGAGACAATCTGATTTTCAAATTATTATGAGATTACCCGGTAGGCCGCCTGCCCTTGGGCCACTTTGCGGCCGCAGTGCTCCCCTCTCTTCTGATCCTGTGTCTCACTGAGCTGGGTCTGTGTTCGGCGGCCGTGCTGTAACACGGTCCCGCCCCCCTAGACCGGCTTGTGTGATAGTAGATAGAATCAGTGTTCCGCCTATCACACGAGCCGGTCTAGGGGGGGCGGGACCGTGTTACAGCACGGCCACCGAACACAGACCCAGCCAGCTCCATTATCCACAGGAGGAGATGTCCGCCCTGTGTGCCTGGATAGGGGGGGGGCAGCATATAGAGGAGATAAGCTTTCTATATTCCTCCATGTAGCCACTAAATGCTTGCAGGAGGGAGAGGAGGAGAATCAAGCATTCAGCAGCTGCATGGAGGAATATAGAAAGGTCATTTCCTCTATATGCCTTGCTTCTCCTCCTATCCAATCCAACTTCTTTTACTGCCCCCCGCCCAGTTCTCCTTGTGCTCCCTGGCTGCCCCCCTGTGCTCTCCTCCCCCACCACACTCTCCAGCCCTCCCCCCATAGCTTTCTCAACCCTTGTTCTTTCTGCCCCCTTGCTCTCCAGCTCTCCCCATCCTTCTCTAACCACCATCCCAGTGCCCTCTACTCCCCACAGTGCTCTCCACCCCTGTTCTTTCCCCCCCATTGCTCTCCAGCTCTCCCCATCACTCTCCAGCCCACATGCTCCCCACCCCTGTTCTTTCTGCCCCCCGGTGCTCTCAAGCACCACCCATTGCTTTCTAGCCCCCCCCCCAGTGCACTCTGCCCCCGTGCTCTCCACCCCTGTTCTTTTTGGCTCTCCCTCCAGTGCTCTCTCAAGCTTTCACCCAGCACTCTCCACTTCCCACCCCTGTACTCTCCACTCACCCCTGCATTTTGCCCCCACCCATGTGCTCTCCAGCATCGGCAGTGCTCTCTGCCCCCCATATTGCTTTCCAGTCCCCCGTGCTTTTCACCCCTGTCCTTTCTGGCCCCCACTGGTGCTCTAAAGCTCCCCTCATTGCTCTCCACTCCCCCCTGCTCTTTGTACCACCCAGTGCTCTCCAGCCCTGTTTTTCTCCCACCCCAGTACTCTCAAGCTCCCCCCCAGTGCTCTTCGCCACCCCACACTCTTAGCCTTCCGTGCTCTCCGCCCCCTGTTCTTTTTGGCCCCCATAACTGCTCTCAAGTTCCCCCCCAGCACCCTCCACTCCCTAACCCTGTGATCTCCACTCCCCCTGCTCTTTGCCCCCACCCATGTGCTCTCCAACCCCACCAGTACTCTCTGCTCCCCCTTCTCTCCAGGTCCCACCCAGTGCTCTACACTTCCCCAGGACCAGAGGACAGGCTGACTGGGGCCGGTAAACGAGGATGGCTGAAGGTGCAGGTGGCCAGGGACCACTTCATCTCACAGCAAACAGATCCTCTGGAAGGAGCACCGTCCCCATCCAAAACGAGAACAGACCCTACCTGCTGCTGGCTGTCATGGATATACTGCTGGCATGCAAGGTAACCGTACCGAGCATCAACAGCACACCTTCCCACAGACAGGTACTGAAGACTGGGATATGGGGCACAGGAGGGGCTGCAATGATGGTCACAGTGAGGCTGCCCTGGTGGTGACGTACAACGCGTACGATGGGACTAGAAAAAGGTACAGCAGGTATCCACATACATTCCTACATTAAGCATTTATTATGGATATTTCAGTAGTGATTTTGATTTCGCTGTCTTCCCATGACCACTTGCTTCTGGTGTTGCTGTGTATTTACACGTGGGTATGTTAGCCCTTGTACACACGGTCGGAGATTCTGTCGGAATGTGTCCGATCGGATCATTTTGTCCGATATTCCGACTGTGTGTGGTCTGCATCGGACTGTTTCCGTCGGAATATCCGTCGGACCAACTTTTCCAACTTGCCGGAAATATTTTCCGATAAAATGCTCCGATCGGACATACTCCGATCATGTGTAGCCTACTCCGACGGACAAGGTGCCACGCATGCTCACAATCAAATTCCGACACGGAAGCGCTCGCTCAGGTAAAACTACTGCTCGTAATCGATATAGCACATTCGTCACGCTGCAATGTTAAAAATTCTTTCATGAAGCGCATTCTCTTGTTCTTTACAATGCTGCAAGAAGGAACTTCTTTAGATGCTCATAGTCACACACACTTCTCCCGAACGTATTTCATTACTCTTTTTTCACCATTTCGGCAATACAATTTTTGATTTCGTCACATCTACACAATTTCATATTTTGTTTATTCTTTTTTGGCGTCCTTTTTTTTTTTTCCTAAACATCTCCTTTTTTGACAGTTTGCTCATCTTTCCATTTTTTGGGGTGCGTTTTGTGTGTAAACTTACCACAACATTATTATATTTTTTAGATTTTCTTTTTTCATCTACAGGAGGTTATTTAGTGTTGGTACCCCTTGTTATATTCATGTCACTTTGTATTTTTGAAACGTACCTGCCTGCTCACAAATAAACTGGCCTTTTTGAAGTAAAAACACATACACAAGTATTTCTTCAAACAAAAAAAACTTTATTTGGGTGTCAGTAACAGATAAAGAGGGAGGCAGCGATGGAGAAACTGGGGAGATTAGCGAAGCCTTTGGCCCCCAGGGCACACATCAACTATTTAAACGCAAAACTTGGTGGCCTGAGGAGTACATATCTGAGGGAGAGAAGTCTGGTCCTGAAGTCCATGAAACCCGGAACAGCAGCAGGTGACATCTATGTTCCCAGGCTGCATCTTCTCTCAGACCAGACTGAACCCAGGTCATCACTCTCTGGTCTTCCTTTCACACTTCCTTCCAGGCTGTGGCTGTGGTGCTGGAGGTGTGGCAGAAGGAGGAGGAGGAGCAGGGGCATGGGCCAAATCACACAAGGGTGTTTCTGGTGTAATTTGGCCCAACAGACCCTTGTTGAGGGTGTGTATAATAACCTCCTCACACAAAAGCTGTTGCCCCTCCTCCATTTTCTCAAGCTTGCATGCAACCAAGGAGGCCAAGGCCTCTTGAAAGGTGGGTTTTGCCTGGAGGGCCGCTGATGCCTCACCAATCAGCCTCAGGGCCGACTCCTCAACATTCCCCCCCTTTCTCGCCCTTTTGCGTGGAAGGCGGAGGGGAGGGACCTGGCATTCTGTGAGGCTCCTTTGCCCGCCCACCGCCTGGCTGCCGCTTAACCCCGCCTCCTCCTGGCTGCCACTTTCCACAGCCACCTCCTGGCTGCTGCATTCCACACCCTCCTGTCCCTGGCTGAGTTCTTCCTGTGTATGAAAAAAGGACATCGTTTTCGTTTTTGGTTCATCAAACACAAACAATTTTCACATCAACACTGTTGCAAATTGTTAACCATTAGAAAAGACTATCATTCTGTGCCCAACATTTTTTCTTTCTTGTCCCAAAGGTTTTGGCCACTACTGTCTATTGATATGTGAAACACTTTCTAAACTCAGCAATTAGTGAGCAAAAATCAAGTTAACATCATTAATTTCTACTCCCAAAATATGTAGAACAATACTATACCTGGCTCAAGCTGGGCTCCCCCAGTTCTTCCTGAGTGGAAGGCCCAGGTTGGGCGTCAGAAGACTCATCGGGTGTGGAATGTAGTATAGGATGCGTGGAAGGAAGAGTAGAGAGTGATTCTCTGACCTCAGCCTGGTCTGACAGAAACTGCATCCTGTCATACCACAGCCTGGGGACATAAACGTCATCTGCTGAAGCTCCAGATTGCATGGACTTCAGCACCTTGGTCCTCTCCTTCAGATATGTACTCCTCAGGCCACCGATTTTCTTTTTTAAATAGTTGACGTCTGCCCTGGGGACCACCGGCTTCACAAACTCAACCAGTTTCAACATTGCTGCCTGCCTCTTTTGTCTGTTACTATATTGAGGGTGTGTTGGTTGCCACAGGCAGGGCATGTCTCTGTATTTATCGATGAACAGAGGGAGGAAGCTATGATCATTGAAGCCATCCATAATGTCTGCAAGATACAACACAAGGCAAACCATAATGTCAGGCTAAACTCCACTAATGCAGGCCTCAATCTAGAAGCAGTATAGCCTAGTGATGTACCAAGTTCAAAATGTTACCTTCGTTTGCACGTTCGTCGCCTCAGCTTCTCCCTCTATTCACAGATCGTACAGATGACACACGCGTGTTGCGTTTTATATACAGTGTGCATGCATGAAACTCCACCCGCCCCTGACGTTCTTTCTAGACTATTCCCCACCCCTTCGCTTTCGGCGCAGTGGGGAGAGCACATGGCGGAGAGAACGCAGGTGCGCAATCACAGTTCCACTAATGAGGAGGAGGGTGAGGAAAGCCCGGAGCCTGAAACTTCCCAATACAGGAAGAGAAGATTTAAGGCCTCAAATATGTCTTTTGGAGAGATGTTGGAGATGGTGGACATATTGAACATGACCGACTATGATGGGAAGTATGGACCTTAACCAAACTCAAATATTAGAAAGGCCAAGATCATGAATACAGTTGTGAAGAGTCTTCATAAGAATTTTGGGTTACGCCGATCCATGGATCAACTGAGAAAACGCTGGTCAGACCTGAAACTGAGTGAGCACGAGCAGTACATAAGGATCAAGCGTGTTCTTGAAAAAAGTAAGTATTTGTCTTGTGTTCATGTGATTATTCTTGCTTGCATACATGCTCCATGTGCTTTGATTTCATGTTGTGCATTTTAAAATGGCCACTTTCAAGTTCATGGTTTCATTCGTTCTTAAGAAACATCGTTCTGCAGGTAAGTATTCCAGCTTAATAAAGTGTCCACAATAATGTTCTCACCTTGGAACTCGGCCAAAAAATACAATTGTACAACACTTCCAAGCAATGTTTCATATTCCTATTTCTGCCCTCTGTGTGCTAATTATTCTTTTTTTACATTCTCATAGGGGAGAGAAGACTCGGCAAGTATGAGGACACCAGGGACCACACCCCTCCCAAAGAAGGCGAAATTCCAAAACCAGAAGCAGAGGAGCAGGAGGAGGAGGAGGAAGGAGAGATCGTTGAAGTTGGACAAATTGTCACCACAACAGGTGAGTGTCGGAGAACACAGCTTCCGGTAAGCTCATCAATGTGTATCACCATATTTTTAATACATGGTGTGTCTTTTTGATTTGTTTTGTAGGTGATGTGGGAGAAGAATCCCATTTTACCAGTGAAAGTGCCCAGATCCTGATTGGGGAGATAATGGGGTGCAATTGGGATTTGGAAAATATACAGAAAAACATCAATGATGTTAAAAATAAAATGAAGAACATCATTGATATTTGGGGAGAGTGTGAAACAGCCCAAACTAGCTAGGGTTTTATTTTTTGTATTTTAAACCACAACTTTTGTATTTTTCGAAAAAATCCAAATTTGGAAGATGCACAGAGTGTGTAAACATGCGCTATCTCCCATCATGGGGGATCAATGTACGTGTTTTGTGGAAAGTGGCTGAGATGAAGGGGTTGCAGCCCCAAAACATGTACATTGATCCCCCATGATGGGAGATAGCACATGTTGACACACTGTGTGCATCTTCCAAATTCGGATTTTCCAGGGGTGACACCCCATGTGATAAAGGCAATATCAGCCCAGTTTGTACATGCTCATGTCTGATATTGTCTTCACTTTTCAAAGTTGAACTTTGTAAGTTCCTGTGTTCTGTATGTTACGCTTTGATACATGCCTGTTTACACAAAAACACAAAGTGTATAAAAAATTACCTGAAAGACTGTTTTTGATACACACAATTTGTTGGTTTGTTGTAAAACCCTTTTCTAAACACACATGTGAATGTGCTTGGATTAAAAAGTTAAATTATCAACAATGTGTGGCTTCCTTTTTCATTGCGCCAAAGATGTATTTGGAGTAAAATTTTTGTTTGCGGTGAGAATGGGTGTTATTTACTAAAGGTAACTCCACTTTGCACTCCAAGTGCAGTTTCAGGTGTACTTTTGCAGTGCACTTGTAGTGCCTAGTGGATGTGCCTTTAGTAAAAAAAACACCCACAGTGATGTGTTAATTTGGACAATCATGCCATTTTCCTGCCATGGTGCTGAAAATTAGCACGATTTTGGTCAGTAATGCATTACATACAGTGCAGGTGGCCAGGGACCACTTCATCTCACAGCAAACAGATCCTGTGGAAGGAGCACCGTCCCCATCCAAAACGAGAACAGACCTTACCTGCTGCTGGCTGTCATGAATATACTGCTGGCATGCAAGGTAACCGTACCAAGCATCAACAGCACACCTTCCCACAAACAGGGACTGAAGACTGGGATATGGGGCACAGGAGGGGCTGCAATGATGGTCACAGTGAGGCTGCCCTGGTGGTGACATACAACGCGTACGATGGGACTAGAAAAAGGTACAGGAGGTATCCACATACATTCCTACATTAAGCTTTTATTATGGATATTTCAGTAGTGATATTGATTCCGCCGTCTTCTCATGACCACTTGCTTCTGGTGTTGCTGTGTATTTACACGTGGGTATGTTAGCCCTTGTACACGCGGTCGAAGATTCCGTCGGAATGTGTCCGATCGGATAATTTTGTCGGATATTCCGACTGTGTGTGGTCTGCATCGGACTGTTTCCGTCGGAATATCCGTCGGACCAACTTTTCCAACTTGCCGGAAATATTTTCCGATAAAATGCTCCGATCGGACATACTCCGATCATGTGTAGCCTACTCTGACGGACAAGGTGCCACGCATGCTCACAATCAAATTCCGACACGGAAGCGCTCGCTCAGGTAAAACTACTGCTCGTAATCGATATAGCACATTCGTCACGCTGCAATGTTAAAAATTCTTTCATGAAGCACATTCTCTTGTTCTTTACAATGCTGCAAGAAGGAACTTCTTTAGATGCTCATAGTCAGAACTTATTTCATTACTCTTTTTTCACCATTTCGGCAACACAATTTTTGATTTCGTCACATCTACACAATTTTATATTTTGTTTATTCTTTTTTGGCGTAATTTTTTTTTTTTTTCCTAAACATCTCCTTTTTTGACAGTTTGCTCATCTTTCCATTTTTTGGGGTGTGTTTTGTGTGTAAACTTACCACAACATTACTATATTTTTTAGATTTTCTTTTTTAATCTACAGGAGGTTGTTTAGTGTTGGTACCCCTTGTTATTCATGTCACTTTGTATTTTTGAAATGTACCTGCCTGCTCACAAATAAACTGGCCTTTTTGAAGTAAAACACATACACAAGTATTTCTTCAAACAAAAAAAACCTTTATTTAGGTGTCAGTAACAGATAAAGAGGGAGGCAGCGATGGAGAACCTGGGGAGATTAGCAAAGCCTTTGTCCCCCAGGGCACACATCAACTATTTAAACGCAAAACTTGGTGGCCTGAGGAGTACATATCTGAGGGAGAGAAGTCTGGTCCTGAAGTCCATGAAACCCGGAACAGCAGCAGATGACATCTATGTTCCCAGGCTGCATCTTCTGTCAGACCAGACTGAACCCAGGTCATCACTCTCTGGTCTTCCTTCCACGTTTCCTTCCAGGCTGTGGCTGTGGTGCTGGAGGTGTGGCAGAAGGAATAGGAGGAGGAGGAGCAGGGGCATGGGCCAAATCACACACGTGTGTTTCTGGTGTCATTTGGCCCAACAGACCCTTGTTGAGGGTGTGTATAATAACCTCCTCACACAAGAGCTGTTGCCCCTCCTCCATTTTCTCAAGCTTGCATGCAACCAAGGAGGCCAAGGCCTCTTGATAGGTGGGTTTTGCCTGGAGGGCAGCTGATACCTCACCAATCAGCCTCAGGGCCGACTCCTCAACATTACCCCCCTTTCTCGCCCTTTTGCGTGGAAGGCGGAGGGGAGGGACCTGGAATTCTGTGAGGCTCCTTTGCCCGCCCATCGCCTGGCTGCCGCTTACCCCGCCTCCTCCTGGCTGCCACTTTCCACAGCCACCTCCTGGCTGCTGCATTCCACACCCTCCTGTTCCTGGTTGAGTTCTTCCTGTGTATGAAAAAGTACTTGGGGGAGCCAGCGAAGCACCCCGTGGAGATAACTCCGTGTCGGGAGCGGCACGTGGGGCAGAAGACTCTGTGAGCTCTCTGTGTTCTTGCCCTTTCTCTCTGGTGGCTTCTTCAAAGCACCGGCGGCATGCCAACATATCTGGAAGGGCTATGGCCCCGCATACCCAGCAGGTATTTTCATAAGGATGGGAGTGACGTGCTGGTGAATGGCGCCTCCGGTCAGGGGATCTTCTTCGGCGGGAATGGCTGCGCCTTGAACAAGACCTGGAGCGACTCCTTCTGCGACTCCCTTTCCCTGAGCGACTTCCTCCACCTGAATGGCTCCGCCTATGGCCAGAGCGGCTTCTTCTATGCGAGGAATCTCTGCAAGATGATCTTGCGGACCTGATGGGGCTAACCATTTAGGTAGCGCTAGTGCGTCCTGCTCTCTTTTTCAATCTTCTCTACTTACCAAACTCCTCCCCTCTTACCTATTATGCTGGTGGTGATCTGCTGGAGCAGTGGTCTCCATGGATAGAGAAACAGAGGAAGCCTGAAGACACAGGTAACGCAAAAAGGGTAAGGAAGATAAAGCCATAACAGAAACAAGAGGGGAATAGAGAGAAGAAAAATACAGGGAAGATACTTACCAAACAGAGAGGCAACACTGGGATAGAAAAAACAGAAATGCAGCAGTCATGAAATTCAGCTGAGCACAAAAAACAGGCAAAAAAAGGCATCTGCGTTAAAAAAGGCATCTTCCCCTTTTAAAATTGGAGCCGGGGTAATGTCCCGCCCGCACATGCTCAGTAGTGCCATGCGGCCGCCGGCGCCATCTTGGAAAAGGGAAAAGACATAGATAGACATACACAGGCTGCCCAAAGTGCACAGTGAGCATGTGCAAAGTGGCAGAGTGACCAGGAAGAGTGGTGATGTTGCTGTGGGACTACAGAGCTAAGGAAAAGGAAGTAAAATATGGCAGAAAGGCAACACTGGGGTAAAGGCACCAGACAACCTAAGGTGACAAGAGATACTGAAGACAGAGAGTATGCTGTCAGGTTGCAGACAGAGTGACACCAGGGAGGAACAGGAAACCGGAGACCACTGCAGGTACTAAGCCTGTTTAAGGCTTAAAGACCAATCTTTTTATTATATGCCTTCAGCCTGTTTAAGGCTTACTTTCAACGGCTATAGAGGCAATGCTCTGTTTGCAGAGAAAAAGTATTCATACCCCTGAGATCACCAGAGTGGGGTTCCTTCCATTTAGCTTCCTTTAGAGGCTGTACCGGTAAGGACTTCCACCCAGGAGAGGCTAGAACCTGGCTGGGGCGAAGCGGTAAGAGGGTGATGATCCGTGCGGTCCCAACAGGTGAGGAAAAATAAGAGAATACCGGGGCGGGGGGCGTATCTTCATCTTATAGCTATGTGGTCCTATCAGGTTGTGGGGGCGGAGTCACAACCCAGAGTGTATGCTGCCATGATGCGACAGGAAAACTATTTTTAAGCTTTTTGGAAAACATAGGGAAGGGTTATCACCCCTGTATAATTTGTTTTGTCGTCCATCTTTTTTCATCTCACTTGCTGCTGTCTCCTTCCGTTTGCAAGTAGGAGATGTTTGTAAGTTGGATGTTTGAAAGTAGGGGCCTGCCCTATATGCTCTGCAGAAATGGCGGAACAAGGTGTTGGTTTTGCCACAACATTGTAAGCCCTCAAAGTGACTCTTGGTGGGCGCTGGAGCGCCCTGCTGTGAACGATTATATCAAGAATTGTAATTACATGCCATTGTTGAACAGTGGTAGAAAAATTGACCTTTGGTGGTTGTGGTGCTGGTGCCACAACACTATAAGTCCTCACAGTTACTCTGGGTGGGCACAGGAATGGGCCCTCCTGTGAAATATTATATCAAGAATTGTAATTACATGTCCCTGTTAAACAGGGGCAGAAAAATTGGGCCTTAGGCACTGGTGCCACGACACTGCAACCTCTCCCATATACTCTAGTTTTATTGCAGGAATTAGCCCTGCTGCAAAGCATTGCATCAAAAATTGTAATTAAACCCCCCTGTTAAACAGGGGCAGAAAAATTGGGCCTTAGGCACTGGTGCTGGTGTCACGACACTGCAACCTCTCCCATATACTCTAGTTTTATTGCAGGAATTAGCCCTGCTGCAAAACATTGCATCAAAAATTGTAATTAAATGCCCCTGTTAAACAGGGGCAGAAAAATTGGGCCTTAGGCACTGGTACTGGTGCCACCACACTGCAACCTCTCCCATATACTCTAGTTTTATTGCAGGAATTAGCCCTGCTGCAAAGCATTGCATCAAAAATTGTAATTGAATACCCCTGTTAAACAGGGGCAGAAAAATTGGGCCTTAGGCACTGGTGCTGGTGCCACCACACTGCAACCTCTCCCATATACTCTAGTTTTATTGCAGGAATTAGCCCTGCTGCAAAGCATTACATCAAAAATTGTAATTAAATGCCCCTGTTAAACAGGGGCAGAAAAATCGGGCCTTAGGCACTGGTGCTGGTGCCACCACACTGCAACCTCTCCCATATACTCTAGTTTTATTGCAGGAATTAGCCCTGCTGCAAAGCATTGCATCAAAAATTGTAATTAAATGCCCCTGTTAAACAGGGGCAGAAAAACTGGGCTGATGCCATCACCCAGAACCAGAAATGTTCTTCCAACATATCAGCGGAGGAGGAAGAGGATAGACAATTAACATAACAGGACAGTCACTCAGCATAGGCAGTCTTGAAGGGATATGATATTTCAAAAAAAATTATTCGGTTACATCAGCTTCAGGTGCTTGGTAGCTGTGGGTTATCCAAGACTGATTCATCTTGATGAAGGTGTCACGATCATCCTGGCATTCCGGTCGTACACGGGAGACTTACCCGCAGAAGCCTGGCGTTGAGAACCCGTCGTTTCCCCTTGACGCGCGCTAAAGCGAACGAACGCACCCGCGTCGACATTAACGAGCGCACGCGTGCACGCGGGGTCACGAACGGGCGCACGTCCACTCGCGGGGGCACGCTTACCCGTCGTGCGACCGTTTTGGCGCCCTAAGGACTTCTTAAGGCCCTTGCTCCATCCCATTCTTGCTGTCCAGTCTACAGCGTGTTCTGTGATCCTGCTATTCTATACCTGTACCCGTTACCTTGGTTCCTGATACCCGGCTAGTTCTTGACCTTGATCCGTTGCTGCCTGCCTACGACTTCTGCTTGTCTGACCACGTCTCTGCCTCATCCTCTTGTACCACGCTGACTGTTTCCTGCTGACCCGGCCTGCACCCGACTCTGCTGTTCCTGCCTACCCGTTGGATTTCCTGTGACTGCCATCCTTGCTGACGTCCATCTGCCTGCCAGTCTACCCACTCGTGCCTGTCTACACCAGCCAAGTACCACCAGCCCTTCCTACTCGCTGTCGGTATCCTGCTGCTTATTTGGACCGGTCTCCATCTGCCAGGCACTTGTGCCCTCTGAACTTTTGAATTCCTGTCACCATCTCCAGGGGTTCATTAGCCAGGGGATACGAGGGGCCGCTTCCTGCATTCCGGGCTCGTCCACTAGGTACGTGACAGAAGGTCAGTCGATCAACTGATTCGGTGGACAGGCGCACCCTGTGATCGGTAACAAAGCCACCAGCAGCACTGAAGGTTCCTTTCCGAAAGAACGCTGGATGCAGGACAGGCCGGTAGCTCAATTGCATACTGTGCAAGCTCTGGCCAGTGATCCATCCTCAAGACCCAGTAAGCCAGAGGATTTTTGGTGGGAAAGGTGTCCAAGTCTGACCTTGCCCCTAGGTATTCCTGCACCATGTAAATTAGACGCTGGCGATGGTTGCTGGAACCGATCATACTTTGGGGCTGCGGACTAAAAAATTGTCTGAAAGCATCAGTCAGACGGCCACCTTCTCCTCCGCTCCTTCTGACCGATGCCTCAGCAACACGTTGTCCAGGACCAGGAGTTTGTAACCTCCCAGTCTCTGGGAACGCGTTGCACAGACCTTTCTGCAAGGCCTCCCGGAGATGTCTCATCCTCTGCGATGGCAAGATAAGGTCGGCAACCTTACCCTTGTACCGTGGATCAAGGAGAGTGGCCAGCCAGTAATGGTCCCTCTCCTTGATCCAAGAATACGAGGATCCTTCCGCAGGCTTTGCAGGATCAGGGAGGCCATGCAGCGTAGGTTAGCTGAGGCATTCGGTCCGGAGTCCTCTGGGTCACTAAGGACAACATGATCCGCAGCTACCTCCTCCCAGCCACGTACAAGTCCACGGGTTTCTTGGGACTGTAAATCATCCCTACAAGACTGCTGCTGCTGCTGATGCTGAGTGCCAGCCTCCATCTTCATGCTGACACAATCATCCTCCTCCTCCTCTTCCTCCTCCTCATCCTCTTCCTGTGTGATGGGTGGCACAGCAGGAACACTGTCTGGATAAAGGGGGCCTTGAGAGGCAAGGAAGTCCTCCTCTTCCTGCCTCTGTTCTGCCTCAAGTGCCCTGTCCATTATTCCACGCAGCGTATGCTCCAAGAGGTGGACAAGAGGTACAGTGTCACTGATGCATGCACTGTCACTGCTCACCATCCTTGTGGCCTCCTCAAAGGGTGACAGGACAGTGCATGCATCCCTGATCATGCCCCACTGGTGTGGTGAGAAAAAACCAAGTTCCCCTGACCCTGTCCTGGTCCCGTAGTCGCACAGGTACTCATTGATGGCCCTCTGCTGCGCGTGCAGCCGCTGCAGCATGGCCAATGTTGAGTTCCACCTGGTGGGCATGTCACATATAAGGCGGTTCTTGGGCAGGTTCAACTCCTTTTGGAGCTCAGCCAGCCGAGCACAGGCATTAAATGATCGGCGGAAATGCACACAGACTTTCCTGGCCTGCTTCAGAGCATCCTGTAAGCCGGGGTACCTGCCCAAGAACCGCTGCACCACCAGGTTAAGGACGTGAGCTACACAGGGCACATGGGTCAGTTGTCCCTGTCGGAGGGCGGAGAGGAGGTTGGTGCCATTGTCACAAACCTCCATTCCTGGCTTAAGCTGGTGTAGCGTCAACCACCTCTCGGCCTGCCCCTGCAGAGCTGACAAAACATCCGCCCCAGTGTGGCTCCTGTCCCCTAAACAAACCAGCGCAAGCACGGCATGGCATCGTTTTGCCTGCGTACTTGCGTAGCCCCTGGAACGTCTACGGAGCACCGCTGGTTCTGAGGACAGAGCACTGGAAGAGGCCATTGAGGAAAAAGAAGAGGAGGGGGTGGAGGAGAGAGGTGTGTCACAACCAATAGTAGCATTTTGGAGGCGGAGTGGCGAAACAACCTCCAACACTACTGCACCTTGTCCTGCATCCTTCCCAGCTGCCAGAAGAGTGACCCAATGGGCCGTGAAAGACAGGTAACGTCCCTGTCCATGCCTGCTGGACCATGAGTCAGCGGTAATATGCACCTTACCGCTGACCGCCCTGTCCAGCGAGGCAAGGACATTGCCTTCCACATGCCGGTAGAGAGCCGGAATCGCCTTCCGTGAGAAAAAGTGGCGTTTGGGGACCTGCCACTGAGGAACCGCACATTGTACAAACTCACGGAAGGGGGCCGAGTCTACCAACTGAAAAGGCAGCAGTTGAAGTGCTAGCAATTTAGCCAAGCTAGCATTCAACCACTGGGCATGTGGATGGCTGGGAGTGAACTTCTTGCGCCGGTCCAGCAGCTGGGGCAGGGACATTTGCCTGCTATAATCGGACGTGGGTGTACTGCTAGCAGAGTGCCCAGAAGCACTTGGCTGTGACACACCTAATTCTACACCTTCATTCCTCTCAGAGCAGGTTTCAGAGAGGACTGAAGGTCTAGTGGGCTTGGAGATGCCAGCTGATGAGGAGCAAGGAGAGGTCCGCTTTGTTCTTTGGTGTGGGTCTTTGAGGTATGCTTGCCAACGAGCTGCATGGCAGGCAGGTCAACATATGTCTGGTCAAGCATGTGGTGCCCAAGCGGCTGATGTTTTGGCCACGCAAGATACGCTTGAGACATATGTTGCAAATAGCAGCGGTGCGATCTGATGCACTCGTCTCAAAAAAGGCCCACACCAAAGAACTTTTAGAATAACGCGCAGAGGCAGCGCCCTGCACAGGCGGAGCTCTGCGGTGTGATTCAGTCTGTGTGCTGCCCCTAAGCTGGCCCTCGTTGGACATGTGCCTCCTCCTCCTCCTCCTCCTCCTCCTCTCTCCTACCAGGCACCCACGTGGAGTTAGTGCCCTCATCATCCCCTCCCTCTTCATCACTGTAGCAAACCTGGCAGTATGCTGCAGCTTGTGGAACATGACTCCCAGATTGCTGTCCTTCTTGAGCATCCCCTCTTTCTGCATTCACGCTACTGCCTTCCTCTAGCTGAGTATCATCATCAGAGCCTAAAAAACACTGGGCATCCTCCTGGAGCATGTACCCAACACTGTGCTCAAAGAGTTCAGGAGACTCCTCAGGAGGACATGGTGTGTCTAGGGAAGGAGTCACTGATGATGACATTGAGACGAGGGAAGATGATGCGTTGGCAGCTGCTTTGCTAGTACCCTGAGACTGGGTGAGAGAGGATGAGGAGGATGAAGAGGGCTTGGTCATCCACTCTACCAAGTCGTTGGCATGTTGCGGCTCAACATGTCCAGCTGCCGAAAAGAAGGACAAGCGTGTCCCATGGCCACGTGCTGATGATGACGATGCACCGCGTCCACGACCAGCACTGTTGTCTCTAGACACAGAGCCTGCTTGCCCTCTTTTATCGGCTCGCGCCTGTCTGCCTCTCCTTGCTGGCCTTCCAGACATGGTAATGGCCTGAAGGGAGTTGGGTAAAACAGCAATTGGGTAGTGTATATTGTGCTAGAGGCACACAACACCCACTAACTCCTGCAGATGCCTTTATTATAGAAGACCAGCAATAAAGGGTAGATAAAGGGGTATACTGTACTGGAGGCACACAACACCCACTAAGCCCTGCAGATGGCTCTATTAGAGAACAGCAATAAAGGGTAGATACAGGTGTATATTGTGCTGGAGGCACACAACACCCACTAACTCCTGCAGATGCCTTTATTATAGAACACCAGCAATAAAGGGTAGATAAAGGGGTATACTGTACTGGAGGCACACAACACCCACTAAGCCCTGCAGATGGCTCTATTAGAGAACAGCAATAAAGGGTGAATACAGATGTATACTGTGCTGTGCTGGAGGCACACACAACTTCCAATAACTCCTGCAGATGGCAGATGGCTCAAATAGAGAAGAGCTATGTAGGTGGATATAGCAGTGTATACTGGGTACAGAGAACGCAGACAGCACGCACAAGCTCCTAACACTGACTGCAAGCTCTATTATAAGAGATATATCGCTAGCTATATAGGTGAGGTGAATATAGCGGTGTATACTTCGGTCAGGGCACGCAGACAACAACCACTACAGAAGAGCAAGATCGAAAAATCGGTCGATAACGATCGGTGTATACTGTGTTGAAGGTACACAGAACACCCACTAACTGCTTCAGACGCCAACACACTACACAAGGCCGCCGCGCTGGCGGCCTTATATAGTGTGGGGCGTGTACTACACAGCCTGAGCTATGATTGGCCACAGGCATCCTGCCTGTGGCCAATCATGGCTCTCCTCGCTGCCGGCGCTGTGATTCCAAGCATGCGGGGTCACAGTGCATGCTTGGCCAATCATGAGCCAGCAATGCACTGCGCCATCGCAGTGCATTGTGGGCCGTGAGCGCCACACAAATTTGGCGCGAACGGGCCATAACGTTCGGAATTCGCCGAACGGGCGAACAGCCGATGTGCGAGTCGAATGTATGTTCGACTCGAAACACGAAGCTCATCCCTAGTTACCAAAAACAAGTTGTGTGTGTAGCAGACCCACAACATAATAAGCTTATCTGAAGAAGAGACTGTCCCCTCATCTCGCTCAGAACTTGGGTTTGCACTGTTGGTGAAAAAGGCACAACAAGAAAATACATAAATTTACATAGGAGACACCTAAAAGCAAGCCAAGCAGTAAATGAAGGAGTTTCAAAGAAAAATGTATTCTGAAAATGCCGGTCAGACATTGTCTGGCATATCAATGGCCCCCCTACCCACAAAGTAGTCTATGTATTGGGTTCTAACCTCACGGGCGCGGGCAAGCCAGGATGAGCAGGTTCAAGGCCCATGAGGTTATCATTTTCCAGCAAGTCTGCTTCTTGTTGGACAACTGAGACCGCATAGTTCGCAGAAAGTCTTTTTAGAAAATTGTGCAGAACACAGCAGGCCAGCACTATGTGATTGAGTTTATATTCCGCCATGTGGATTGGCGTTAAAAAAAGGCGGAACTGGCTGTCCAGTATTCCAAAGGTGTTCTCCACCACTCTTCGGGCTCTGGACAGGGGGAAATTAAAAATTCTCTGGTCTGGGGTGAGGGTCCTCATCGGGAAAGGCCGCATCAGATGGTTCGCCAGGGCAAACGCCTCATCCTCGACGAAGATGAACAGGAGTCCTTCCTGATTCTCCTCTGGGGGTGGCAAGCCCAGACTGCCACTCTGGAGACGCCAGTAGAACTCCGTCTGGGAAAACACTCCACCATCCGACATCCGTCCATTTTGCCCCACGTCCACATACAAAAACTCATACGTTGCAGACACCACCGCCAACATCACGATACTATGAAACCCCTTATAATTATAATAGTACGACCCCGAGTTGGGTGGTGGGACGATGCGGACGTGCTTCCCATCAATTGCTCCTCCACAATTGGGAAAGTCCCAACAACTGGCAAAGTGGGAGGCCACAGTCTGCCATTCCTGTGGCGTTGAAGGACACTGTGGAGTGAAACAAGACCAAAAATTAGTAATTTTAAAAATCAACATTGCAAGCAGATTAGACACCAACATTTTTGGCCAAGATTAGTATAACATTTTGGGAACTGAGTATTTAAAGCATAAAGTATAAGGTCCCCTTATCAGAGTCATCACCCCCCCCATCCCTCCCCCACCCCCACCCCCCCCCCATCTGATGGGCCCTTGCTAAAAAATGAGGGGGGGATGTTTTGGACAGGTAAACCTCTCCACTTGATTGAGAGGTGAATGCCTAAATAATGTGTGATACTTTGGGATGCCCCTCCTTACTTACACTATTGGCAGCCCACCGGACAGGTAAGAAGTGTCATAATACCAAAAAAGAAACCAAAATGGAAGCACATTTTGACATTCTGCTATTACATATAAAGATAATAATAGGGAAAAAAAAATATAGCATTTGAAAGTATTGAGGCAGGCCCTTGCACTACATGCTTTGGTGAATTCATCCATAAATGTGAGCATCAAAAAGGTAGATATAGTGTGTATTGGGTTTGGTAAAGTCAACAGATAGAAGATTGCTATCAGCTGAGCTAGCAGTTGGGGGGAGGGGGGTTCCTAATGAGCTTGGCACAACCAAAAAAAAAAAAAAAAGTCACTCTGCATGAATTGAAGCACACACATAACATTTGTAGACATTTTATGGGGTGTTTAGGGGAAAGCAATACTATGGAGCTGACAAAAGACATTGGTAAGTAGGGATGAGCCAAACACCCCCCGGTTCGGTTCGCACCAGAACTTTCGAACGGACCCCACGTTCGTTACGAACGTTAGAACCCCATTGAAGTCTATGGGACTCGAACGTTCGAAATGGAAAGTGCTAATTTTAACGGCTAATATGCAAGATACTGTCCTAAAAAGGGTTTAGAGACCTGGCTCCTGCCCCAGGGGACATGGGTCAATGCAAAAAAAACTTTTAAAAACGTCCGTTTTGGCGGGAGCACTGATTTTAATGACGATTAAAGTGAAAAAAAAAAAGTGAAATATTCCTTTAAATATGGTGCCTGTGGGGTGTCTGTAGTATGCCTGTGAAGTGCCACGTGTTTCCCGTGTTTAGAACAGTCCCTGCACAAAATGACATTTAACGGAAATAACACCATTTAAAACTGCTTGCAGTTTTAATGTTATATCTGGTTCCTGCAATATGGTTGAAAATCATTCAGAAAAATGGCATGGGTAGCCCTCCCTGCCCATTACCAGCCTATTTGGGTCTTGTACGCATATTAAGGGGAACCCTGTACCCATATTAAAAAAAGGAAATGCGTGTGGCCCCCAGGCCCTATATACTCAGAACAGCAGTATACAGGCGGTGCAAACAAGACAGGGACTGTGTAGGTTTGTTGTGTTAAGTTGAATCTGTTTGTAATTTTCAACTGGTACATTTTTAAAGTGTAGCTCCAGTCAAAAAAACTATTTTTAAGCTTTTTGGAAAACATAGGGAAGGGTTATCACCCCTGTATAATTTGTTTTGTCGTCCATCTTTTTTCATCTCACTTGCTGCTGTCTCCTTGCGTTTGCAAGTAGGAGATTTTTGTAAGTTGGATGTTTGAAAGTAGGGGCCTGCCCTATATGCTCTGCAGAAATGGCGGAACAAGGTGTTGGTTTTGCCACAACATTGTAAGCCCTCAAAGTGACTCTTGGTGGGCGCTGGAGCGCCCTGCTGTGAACGATTATATCAAGAATTGTAATTACATGCCATTGTTGAACAGTGGTAGAAAAATTGACCTTTGGTGGTTGTGGTGCTGGTGCCACAACACTATAAGTCCTCACCGTTACTCTGGGTGGGCACAGGAAGGGGCCCTCCTGTGAAATATTATATCAAGAATTGTAATTACATGTCCCTGTTAAACAGGGGCAGAAAAATTTGGCCTTAGGCACTGCTGCTGGTGCCACCACACTGCAACCTCTTCCATATACTCTAGTTTTTTTGCTGGAATTAGCCCTGCTGCAAAGCATTGCATCAAAAATTGTACTTAAACGCCCCTGTTAAACAGGGGCAGAAAAATTGGGCCTTAGGCACTGGTGCTGGTGCCACCACACTGCAACCTCTGCCATATACTCTAGTTTTATTGCAGGAATTTGCAGGAAATAACCCCAATTGGGCTCAAATAGAGAACAGCTATGTAGGTGGATTATAGCGGTATGTACTGGGTACAGAGCACGCAGACAGCACGCACTATCTCCTAACACTACTGACTGCAAGCTCTATTATTAAAGATAGATCACTAGCTATATAGGTGACGTGAATATCGCGGTGTATACTGCGGTCAGGGCACGCAGACAATAACCAGAAAACAGCAGAGATAAAGGGGTATATACAGATGTATACTGTGCTGGAGGCACACACAACTTCCAATAACTCCTGCAGATGGCAATTGGGCTCAAATAGAGAACAGCTATGTAGGTGGATTATAGCGGTATGTACTGGGTACAGAGCACGCAGACAGCACGCACTATCTCCTAACACTACTGACTGCAAGCTCTATTATTAAAGATAGATCACTAGCTATATAGGTGACGTGAATATCGCGGTGTATACTGCGGTCAGGGCACGCAGACAATAACCAGAAAACAGCAGAGATAAAGGGGTATATACAGATGTATACTGTGCTGGAGGCACACACAACTTCCAATAACTCCTGCAGATGGCAATTGGGCTCAAATAGAGAACAGCTATGTAGGTGGATTATAGCGGTATGTACTGGGTACAGAGCACGCAGACAGCACGCACTATCTCCTAACACTACTGACTGCAAGCTCTATTATTAAAGATAGATCACTAGCTATATAGGTGACGTGAATATCGCGGTGTATACTGCGGTCAGGGCACGCAGACAATAACCAGAAAACAGCAGAGATAAAGGGGTATATACAGATGTATACTGTGCTGTGCTGGAGGCACACACAACTTCCAATAACTCCTGCAGATGGCAATTGGGCTCAAATAGAGAACAGCTATGTAGGTGGATTATAGCGGTATGTACTGGGTACAGAGCACGCAGACAGCACACACTATCTCCTAACACTACTGACTGCAAGCTCTATTATTAAAGATAGATCACTAGCTATATAGGTGACGTGAATATAGTGGTGTATACTGCGGTCAGGGCACAGACAATAACCACTACACAACAGCAAGATAGGAAATCAGCCAAAAACGATCGGTGTGTACTGTGTTGAAGGTACACAGAACACCCACTGCTTCAGATGCCAACATACTACACGAGGCCGCCTCAATGGCGGCCTTATATAGTGTGGGGCGTGCACTACACAGCCTGAGCTATGATTGGCCACAGGCATCCTGCCTGTGGCCAATCATGGCTCTCCTCGCTGCTGGCGCTGCGATTGGCCAAGCATGCAGGGTCACAGTGCATGCTTGGCCAATCATGAGCCAGCAATGCACTGCGCCATCGCAGTGCATTGTGGGCCGTGAGCGCCACGTGAATTTTGACGCGAACGGACCAAGTGTTCGGATTTCGCCGAACGGACGAACAGCCAATGTTCGAGTCGAACGTACGTTCGACTCGAACACGAAGCTCATCCCTATTGGTGACTAGACTATAGTTTTATGGGCCAAGAAGAGCATGGTGGGGAAGTTAGTAAGGCAAATATGCATGAGGACAAAGGGGGAGAGTATATGAATTAGAGCATATTGCAATGATGGTAATTAGGGAATGAGGAAAGAAATGCAAGACATTAGCAATCATGAAATACATAGAATGTGATGTTAACCACTTAAGGACCGCCGCGTGCCAATGTATGTCATCAGAATGGCATGTACAGGCACAAGCACGTACATGTACGTGCTTGCCTTCCAGCGGGTGGGGGGTCCGATCGGACCCCCTCCCGCTGGATGCAGTGGTCCGTTTCACTTCAGGAGCGATGAGGGGATGGCCGTTGGTTTCTGGCCACCCCCTCTCGATCACTCCTGGCGAATGAGAAGCTTCCTCCCAATGTGTATAGTAAACACAGGCAGGGAGGAAGTGATGTCATTCTCCTCGGGGTGGTCTTTTTGACCGGACTATGAGGAGAACAGTGAAAGTAAGTGCACCAAACACTACACTAACATGTAGGCACACATAGGCACACAAACCCCCCCCCCATCACCCCCCGATCGCCTCCCCGCCCCCCCCCCCCCAGTCACAGTGTCACTGATTGCAGTGTTAAGTCCAGGGTAGCCCCTTACCACCCCCAATAAAGGTTTAACTCCTGATTGCCCCTAGAGTTAACCCTTTCACCCCCTTTTGCCAGTGTCACTAAGCGATCGTTTTTCTGATCGCTGCATTAGTGTCGCTAGTGTCGCTATGTAGCTAGTTATTTTTTTAGGTTCACCGGCAGGTTTTTATAGCGCTAGGTACCCCGATATACTACCCAATAATGGTTTTAATCCCCTGATTGCCCCTAGTTAACCCTTTCACCCTTTTGCCAGTGTCACTAAGCGATAATTTTTCTGATCCGTGCATTAGTGTCCCTAGTGTCGCTAGGTAGCTAGTTATTTTTTTTAGGTTCACCGCCAGGTTTTTATAGTGCTAGATACCCTGATATACTACCCAATAATGGCTTTAACCCCCTGATTGCCCCTAGTTAACCCTTTCACCCCCTTTTGCCAGTGTCACTAAGCGATCATTTTTCTGATCGCTGCATTAGTGTCGCTAGTGTCGCTATGTAGCTAGTTATTTTTTTAGGTTCACCGCCAGGTTTTTATAGCGCTAGGTACCCTGATATACTACCCAATAATGGTTTTAATCCCCTGATTGCCCCTAGTTAACCCTTTCACCCCCTTTTGCCAATGTCACTAAGCGATCGTTTTTCTGATTGCTGCATTAGTGTCACTGATGCTAATTATGCTAGTGTCACTGATGCTAGCTAGTTATTTTTTTAGGTTCACCGCCAGGTTTTTATAGTGCTAGGTACCCCCATATACTACCCAATAATGGTTTTAACCCCTGATTGCCCCTAGTTAACCCTTTCACCCCCTTTTGCCAGTGTCACTAAGCGATAATTTTTCTGATCGCTGCATTAGTGTCACTAGTGTCGCTAGGTAGCTAGTTATTTTTTTAGGTTTATAGCGCTAGGTACCCCCATATACTACCCAATAATGTTTTAACCCCCTGATTGCCCCTAGTTGACCCTTTCAACAGCGATCACAGTATAAGTGTCACTGGTGACGCTGGTTAGACAGTTAGTTATTTAGGTTCCCCGTCAGGTTTTTATATAGCGCCAGGGACCCCCATATACTACCTAATAAAAATTTGAACCCCCTGATTGCCCCTAGTTAACCCTTTCACCAGTGATCACCATATAAGTGTTTACGGGTGACTCTGGTTAGTTTGCTTTTTATAGCATCAGGGCACCCACCATTTATTACCCAATAAAGGTTTAACCCCCTGATCACCCGGCAGGTGATATCAATTAGGTTTTAGGGTCAGGGTCTGCATCGCCCCAGGCAGTGCTAGGTTAGTGCCAGTACCGCTAACACCCACGCGCAAAGCATAAACCTCCCGTAGTGGTATAGAATCTGAACAGATCAATATCTGATCTGATCAGATCTATACTAGCGTCCCCAGCAGTTTAGGGTTCCAAAAAAACGCATTGTTAGCAGGATCAGCCCAGATACCTGCTAGAACTTGCGTTTTGCCCCTCCGCCCAGCCCACCCAAGTGCAGTATCGATCGATCACTGTCACTTACAAAACACTAAACACATAACTGCAGCGATTGCAGAGTCAGGCCTGATCCCTGCGATCGCTAACAGTTTTTTTTGTAGCGTTTTATATTTAAATCCGGAAGGCAGTGCTTGGTTTTCAGGGTACCGTACGTGGCTAGGCTCCCAAAAAATCCCCCACATGTGGTATCCCCGTACTCGGGAGAAGCAGCAGAATTTATTTTGGGGTGTAATTTGACATATGCCCATAGCATGTGTGAGCAATATATATTTTAGTGACAACTTTGTGCAAAAAAATAAATAAAATTGTAATATTCCTGAAACTTGTGGCAAAATATAAAATATTTCATGGACTCAACATGCCTCTCAGTAAATAGCTTGGGGTGTCTACTTTCCTAATGGGGTCATTTGGGGGGGTTTTGTGCTATTTTGGCATTTTATGGCCTTTCGAAACTGTGATAGGTAGTGAGGAGTGAAATCAATAATTTGCACCCTTAGAAACCCTGAAGGCAGTGATTGGTTTTCGGGGTGCCGTACGCAGCTAGACTCCCAAAAAGTCCCACATATGTGCTCCTCGTACTCAGGAGAAGCAGCAGAATATAATTTGGGGTGCAATTCCACATATAACTATGGCATGTGTGAGCAATATATCATTTAGTGACAACTTTTTGTAAACTTTTTTTTTTTTTGTGTCATTATTTAATCACTTGGGACAAAAAAAAAAATTTCCAATGGGCTCAACATGCCCCTCAGCAATTTCCTTGGGGTGTCTACTTTCCAAAATGGGGTCATTTGGGGGGGGTTTGTACTGCCCTGCCATTTTAGCACCTCAAAAAATGAGATAGGCAGTCATAAATTAAAAGCTGTGTAAATTCCAGAAAATGTACTCTAGTTTGTAGACGCTATAACTTTTGCGCAAATCAATAAATATACGCTTATTGACATTTTTCTTACTAAAGACATGTGGCTGAATAAATTTTGCCCTAAATGTATGACTAAAATTGAGTTTATTCGATTTTTCTTATAACAAAAAGTAGAAAATATATTTTTTTCTCAAAATTTTCGGTCTTTTTCCATTTATATCGCAAAAAATAAAAATCGCAATCAAATACCATCAAAAGAAAGCTCTATTTGTGGGAAGAAAAGGACACAAATTTGTAAAAAGACCTCTGGTCCTTAGGCTGAAAATTGGTCCGGGGCTGAAGTGGTTAAAGGAGAAAACTTACCTTCATATAGTCCTTCTGCAGGACCTGAATGATGGCAGAACAGGTCTCTGGAATAATGATCCCCAGAGCCTGGGGGGAGATGCCTTTAGAGAACTTGAGGTCCTGAAGGCTTCTCCCTGTCGCCAAGTAGCGCAACATGGCGATGAGCCTCTGCTCCGGAGTGATGGCTTGCCGCATGCAGGTATCCTGCCTGGTGATATAAGGGGTCAGCAAAGCCAGCAGACGGTGAGGTGAAAAACGGGGTCCATCATCCGGAGATAATTCCTGAAATCATCAGGATTATTCTCCGGGATCTCACGCAGCAAAGGCATGTGCGAGAACTGGTCACGCTGGCGCAACCAATTCTTGGTCCACAAACGCCTCCCCTCCCTGTTCATGGACCGGGCTTGTGTCAAAGTAAGAACCCCAACACGAAGCCCCTGCACAGCACAAACTCTACGACGAGTACGTAGACGAAACATGGTTTCAAAACGGTCGGCTCGTCAGAACGGACAACAGAAAGCATCGATAAACAGCAATGCCTGAAAGAACGAGCTGAATAGCAGAAGCAAGCAGACAATAAGAAATGCAAATCAAAGTGTACTATACCAAGATATAGTCCACAATGAGAAACAAATACTTACTGACTACACGCACTGATTATCAGATACGCAAAGACAAGCAGAAACTGAAGAGCAGTAGCGATCTGAATCACTAATCTGAAAAGCGTGAATCGTCTCTCACCAAACTTCTACTAACACGCGATAGACACGAGATCAGCAGAAGGAGCCCAAAGGGTGCCGGACGTGGTGCTGAACTTCCCTTTTCTAGGCCCGCCGTTCGCGGCTTACGTCACCGCGTTCTTGGCAACTGGAAATTCCGACAACTTGGTCCGACCGTGTGTATGCAACATCACTTCCGGACCTCGTCCGGAATTAATCCGTCGGAATAACTCCGACGGATTTGGTCGTCGGAATCTCCGATCGTGTGTACAAGGGCTTAGAGTAATGGGCAGCTTATGGCCCTGAGAATTTGACACTTCCATTGTCTAGAGAAATAGTAAAGAGAGAAAGAAGAGAAAGAGACAGAACTAGAGAGAAGGGGGGTGTGGGGTAAAGGTGGGGGGGAGGGGAAGGGGTGGCGTTTAGGCTAGTGGTGTAATGCTGGCTTTAGTCAACAGTAATCTCTTATCTTTAAGTTACTGTTGTAGCGGTTTATGACTCATATAGGGCTCTACCGTCTTCCGAGTTTATAAATGTGTTCCAGAGGCTCCATGTTTTCCTGTAGGCCTCCTGCCTGTCTTGTGCTGTCAATATCAGGTCTTCCATTTTATTTATGTCTTCCACCTTCCTCAACCACATCTTTATGGTCGGTGGGTTTTGTTGTTTCCATAGCAGGGCAATGCATGCCATAGCCGCATTCGTTAGGTGGCGTAGTATCGATTTTTTTATATCTTTTAGGGTGGAGGGTGGATACATGGAGTAAAAAGAATGCTGAGAGATGTTGCGCACCTCAGTCCAAAAATCCTTCTGCTTAGGGCAGGACCAGAATATGTGCAGGATCGTTCCCCTGTCTTCCCTGCATCTCCAACAGTATTCTGGTGTTTCAGGGAAAATCGCGTGCAGGCGTTTAGGTGTCAAGTACCACCTCGATAATAGCTTATAATTGGTCTCCTGTATTTTTGTGCATATAGAGGACTTAAGGGAGAAACCGATCATATTCTGTTTCTGAGAGGTAGAGAATGGTCGAAGGAAATCTGATTCCCATTTCGGAATGCATGATAGGACTGGTTGTTGTGGGGGAGTATTTAGGTGGGAGTACATCTTGGAGAGAACTCTTGGGAGCGGTTCTGTTTCCATACAGTATTCTTCAAATGTGGTCAGTGTTTGGGTGTAGTCGCGAGGGTTCGGTAAAGTCTGCAGAAAATGGTGTATCTGTGCCGCATTCCAGAATGTAAGCCTAAAAGGGCCTGTGGGGTCTATTAACTCCGAGATGGTGGGCCACCTATTTCCTTTCACAAAATGTAAGGCCATTACATATTTAGAGTTCCTCAGTGTTGAGAACTGTAAGGGTGAAAGTCCCGGAAAGGAAGCTGGGGTTACCTAAGATCGGTGTAAGGGGAGATGTCTTAGATAATGGAGAATTTTGCTTGACTGCCTGACAACATTGCCTCAGCGTGTTCCCTATGAAAGAGTGTGTTTTTAATGTTGAAGTTAAGAGCCGTAGCACCAAAGTGCACTCTTTAGGGGGATAGTGGTCTGGTGTTGTTCTATCTGTGCCCATAGTTTAGATTTATAGTGTCGTCGCCAGGCCAAGACCCTTCCCAGATGTATGGCCTGATAGTACTTCTTGATGTCTGGTAATGCCAAACCTCCTCAGTGTTTTGGTAATGTAAGCTGGGTGTGAGGGTTTCGTAGCTTTTTGTGTGCCCAAACAAAACGAGTAAACATAGCTTGAGCTCTTTTAAAGTATGTGGGGCTATCCTAATTGGCAGGGCCTGGAAAAGGTATACAAATTTGGGTAGTATACTCATTTTTAGCAGATTGCATCTCCCAAACCAAGAGTGTAATTCTTTGTGCCAGGTGTCTAGTAATATCTTGGTCTTGGTCAGTAAAGGGGGAAGTTACATTCATAGATACGGGAAATGTCAGGTGGAATATTAGCCCCCAGATACAGTGGTGTGAAAAAGTGTTTGCCCCCTTCCTCATTTCCTGTTCCTTTGCATGTTTGTCACACTTAAGTGTTTCGGAACATCAAACCAATTTAAACAATAGTCAAGGACAACACAAGTAAACACAAAATGCAATTTGTAAATGAAGGTGTTTATTATTAAAGGTGAAAAAAAATCCAAACCATCATGGCCCTGTGTGAAAAAGTGATTGCCCCCCTTGTTAAAACATACTATAACTGTGGTTGTCCACACCTGAGTTCAATTTCTCTAGCCACACCCAGGCCTGATTATTGCCACACCTGTTCACAATCAAGTCATCGCTTAAATAGGAGCTGCTTGACACAGTAAGGTCCACCAGAAGATCCTTAAAAGCTACACATCATGCCGAGACCCAAAGAAATTCAGGAACAATTGAGAAAGAAAGTAATTGAGATCTATCAGTCTGGAAAGGGTTATAAAGCCATTTCCAAAGCTTTGGGAATCCAGCGAACCACAGTGAGAGCCATTATCCACAAATGGCGAAGACATGGAACAGTGGTGAACCTTCCCAGGAGTGGCCGGCCGCCCAAAATTACCCCAAGAGCGCAGCGACGACTCATCCAAGAGGTCACAAAAGACCCCACAACAACGTCCAAGGAACTGCAGGCCTCACTTGCCTCAGTTAAGGTCAGCGTTCATGCCTCCACCATCAGGAAAAGACTGGGCAAAAATGGCCTGCATGGCAGAGTTCCTGTCATGAACCAGATGTGACCAGAACTGTGTGACTGCGACAAGTGAACCAGACACAAATAAGTGAAGGTAAATTTATTAAGCAAACGCATATAAATGTGAACACACCACCAATACAAACTAAGTGAACAAACTAACAACCAAACAGTGCAGATAAGCAAGTAAACCAGTATAATGTAACAAAAGGGAGAACCAGAATCGTAGTCAAGCCAGGCCGGGGTCATAAATAGGAGGTAAGCAGAATAGGGGGACAAGGAGAGAGGGAACAGGTACAAGAGGCAGGATACAGGAAACAGGGATCGGGGATCAGGTAACAGGTATCAGGTATCAGGTATCAAACAAGCTGCAGGTCAGGGCTCAAGGACAATACCAAGGCGAAGTGTATATGAACTTGCCGGGTATTTATAATGGCTGCTGTCAGTCATGTGACGCCTGACTGCAGAGGGCAATACCTGCTCCATACTGCCAGGATCCCTCCGCTGGTGGACACCAGTACTGCGGACCAAAGATTACATAATTCCAGCAGGAGACACCTGCTGGTGGATCGCAGTACTGCATGCCAAATGATTGATATTACCAGCGGAGGGAACCTTTCCTGACAGTACCCCCCCTCAAAGGAGCGACCTCCGGACGCTCCAACTAGCAGTTGCTGGGGAAAGTCCACTGCGTCAAGCTGGGCTATGGGCAAAGTCACATTAGGTTGGGTAACAGACACTTCAAGCAGGGCAGCAGACAGAACCACATTGGGCCGGGAAGCTGGCACGTCAGGCTGGAAGGCGGGCAGCGGCACGTCAGGCTGGAAGGCGGGCAGCGGCACGTCAGGCTGGAAGGCGGGCAGCGGCACGTCAGGCTGGAAGGCGGGCACATCAGACTGGAAGGCATCGGACTGCAAGGCTGGGACATCAGACTGGAAGGCGTCGGACTGCAAGGCCGGGACATCAGACTGGACGGCGTCGGACTGCAAGGCCGGGACATCAGACTGGAAGGCGTCGGACTGCAAGGCCGGGACATCAGACTGGAAGGCGTCGGACTGCAAGGCCGGGACATCAGACTGGAAGGCGTCAGACTGCAAGGCCGGGACATCAGACTGGAAGGCGTCGGACTGCGAGGCCGGGACATCAGACTGGAAGGAATCAGACTGCGAGGCCGGGACATCAGACTGGAAAAATCAGACTGCGAGGCCGGGACATCAGACTGGAAGGCATCGGACTGCAAGGCCGGAACATCAGACTGGAAGGCATCAGACTGCAAGGCCGGAACATCAGACTGGAAGGCATCAGACTGCAAGGCCGGAACATCAGACTGGAAGGCATCAGACTGCAAGGCCGGAACATCAGACTGGAAGGCATCAAACTGGAAGGCCGGGGCATCAGACTGGAAGGCATCAGACTGGAAGGCCGGGGCATCAGACTGGAAGGCATCGGACTGGAAGGCCGGGGCATCAGACTAAATTTATTAAGCAAACGCATATAAATGTGAACACACCACCAATACAAACTAAGTGAACAAACTAACAACCAAACAGTGCAGATAAGCAAGTAAACCAGTATAATGTAACAAAAGGGAGAACCAGAATCGTAGTCAAGCCAGGCCGGGGTCATAAATAGGAGGTAAGCAGAATAGGGGGACAAGGAGAGAGGGAACAGGTACAAGAGGCAGGATACAGGAAACAGGGATCGGGGATCAGGTAACAGGTATCAGGTATCAAACAAGCTGCAGGTCAGGGCTCAAGGACAATACCAAGGCGAAGTGTATATGAACTTGCCGGGTATTTATAATGGCTGCTGTCAGTCATGTGACGCCTGACTGCAGAGGGCAATACCTGCTCCATACTGCCAGGATCCCTCCGCTGGTGGACACTGCGGACCAAAGATTACATAATTCCAGCAGGAGACACCTGCTGGTGGATCGCAGTACTGCATGCCAAATGATTGATATTACCAGCGGAGGGAACCTTTCCTGACAGTACCCCCCCTCAAAGGAGCGACCTCCGGACGCTCCAACTAGCAGTTGCTGGGGAAAGTCCACTGCGTCAAGCTGGGCTATGGGCAAAGTCACATTAGGTTGGGTAACAGACACTTCAAGCAGGGCAGCAGACAGAACCACATTGGGCCGGGAAGCTGGCACGTCAGGCTGGAAGGCGGGCAGCGGCACGTCAGGCTGGAAGGCGGGCAGCGGCACGTCAGGCTGGAAGGCAGGCACATCAGACTGGAAGGCATCGGACTGCAAGGCTGGGACATCAGACTGGAAGGCGTCGGACTGCAAGGCCGGGACATCAGACTGGAAGGCGGACTGCAAGGCCGGGACATCAGACTGGAAGGCGTCGGACTGCAAGGCCGGGACATCAGACTGGAAGGCGTCGGACTGCGAGGCCGGGACATCAGACTGGAAGGAATCAGACTGCAAGGCCGGGACATCAGACTGGAAAAATCAGACTGCGAGGCCGGGACATCAGACTGGAAGGCATTGGACTGCAAGGCCGGAACATCAGACTGGAAGGCATCAGACTGCAAGGCCGGAACATCAGACTGGAAGGCATCAAACTGCAAGGCCGGAACATCAGACTGGAAGGCCGGGGCATCAGACTGGAAGGCATCAGACTGGAAGGCCGGGGCATCAGACTGGAAGGCATCGGACTGGAAGGCCGGGGCATCAGACTGGAAGGCATCGGACTGCAAGGCCGGAACATCAGACTGGAAGGCATCAGACTGCAAGGCCGGGGCATCAGACTGGAAGGCATCAAACTGGAAGGCCGGGGCATCAGACTGGAAGGCATCGGACTGGAAGGCCGGGGCATCAGACTGGAAGGCATCGGACTGGAAGGCCGGGGCATCAGACTGGAAGGCATCGGACTGCAAGGCCGGAACATCAGACTGGAAGGCATCAGACTGCAAGGCCGGAACATCAGACTGGAAGGCATCAGACTGGAAGGCCGGAACATCAGACTGGAAGGCATCAGACTGGAAGGCTGGGACATCAGACTGGAAGGCATCAGACTGCAAGGCCGGGACATCAGACTGGAAGGCATCAGACTGGAAGGCCGGGACATCAGACTGGAGGGCATCAGACTGGAAGGCCGGGACATCAGACTGGAAGGCCGGGGCATCAGACTGGAAGGCCGGGGCATCAGACTGGAAGGCCGGGGCATCAGACTGGAAGGCATCAGACTGGAAGGCCGGGGCATCAGACTGGAAGGCATCAGACTGGAAGGCCGGGGCATCAGACTGGAAGGCATCAGACTGGAAGGCCGGGACATCAAACTGCAAGACATCAGACTGAAAGGCCAGGACATCAGACTGCAAGACATCAGACTGGAAGGCCGGGACATCAGGCTGCAAGACATCAGACTGGAAGGCCGGGACATCAGACTGCAAGACATCAGACTGGAAGGCCGGGACATCAGACTGCAAGACATCAGACTGCAAGACATCAGACTGGAAGGCCGAGACATCAGACTGCAAGACGTCAGACTGGAAGGCCGAGACATCAGACTGCAAGACGCCAGACTGGAAGGCCGAGACATGAGGCTGCAAGACGCCAGACTGGAAGGCCGAGACATCAGACTGCAAGACGTCAGACTGGAAGGCCGGGACATCAGACTGCAAGACGTCAGGCTGGAAGGCGTCTGGCTGGAAGGCCGGGACATCAGGCTGGAAGGCGTCTGGCTGGAAGGCCGGGACATCAGGCTGGAAGGCGTCAGGCTGGAAGGCCGGGACATCAGGCTGGAAGGCGTCAGGCTGGAAGGCCGGGACATCAGGCTGGAAGGCGTCAGGCTGGAAGGCCGGGACATCAGGCTGGAAGGCGTCAGGCTGGAAGGCCGGGACATCAGGCTGGAAGGCGTCAGGCTGGAAGGCCGGGACATCAGGCTGGAAGGCGTCAGGCTGGAACTCTGGCTCTGGCACTCCGGGCTGGAGCTCTGGCTCTGGCACTCCGGGCTGGAGCTCTGGCTCTGGCACTCCGGGCTGGAGCTCTGGCTCTGGCACTCCGGGCTGGGACAGATTGGTAGGTGTGGAGGCAGGTTGGGTTAATGGTAAGACCATTTTGGTTGGGAAAAACTTTAGTTTTTTCTTTGGCTTAGCCACTGAAGCTCTGTAGGTGACTACAGGACTGTAAATAAGGGGTGCAGCAGACTGGAAAGGAGGATTGTGATATGGCAGAGAAGAGGTACCAGTAGCTGGGGAAAGAACTTGTGGGTTTGTAGACAGCGGAGAGGAAGCAGGTGGGTTGAATGCAGGATAAGTACAGGGAGTAGAGACTGGATAGGAGTATTTGGTTGGGAGCAGCGTGTACTGGGGTGCAACTGAGGCTGACATGGCTGGTGGGGAAACATACTTTTGGGTAGGCTCATACCTGATGGCAGAGGTGGATTGTTTGGCTGGGGCTGATTGCACCATGTCAGACCATGCTGAAAGTATGGGTTGTACAAACTAAAGTTTTAAGCCTCCCTGTCTAACCAAAGACTGAGCAGATACAATGCACTCAGCAATCACCTGTGGGGAACAGGCTGAGTAGTGTTCACAAAAATCAGAAGGATCATCTTCAAAAAGCCATACTAAAGATACAACCTGATTCATATCAAAAGGAGGAGTGAAATCATCACAGCCATCTGGGATACAGGGCAGGGCTAGCTCAGTACAGATCTTTATCAAAGGCTGCACCTCCTCAAACAATGTATAACCCTGATCGACCAGGGAGTGAGCCAAACGCATAGCTGCAAACAACTGGTCACTAGACCATTCTTTCAAAACCTGGCAGCAATAATCACCACTCTCAGATGCCAGCAGAGAAAAATAAATGATCTCATCAGCATTCATATTTGCAACCAAACTAAAGCAAATGGTTCCCCTGTGCAGTCACTTCTGGTCAGGAATGGCCTTGGTATTCTGTCATGAACCAGATGTGACCAGAACTGTGTGACTGCGACAAGTGAACCAGACACAAATAAGTGAAGGTAAATTTATTAAGCAAACGCATATAAATGTGAACACACCAACAATACAAACTAAGTGAACAAACTAACAACCAAACAGTGCAGATAAGCAAGTAAACCAGTATAATGTAACAAAAGGGAGAACCAGAATCGTAGTCAAGCCAGGCTGGGGTCATAAATAGGAGGTAAGCAGAATAGGGGGACAAGGAGAGAGGGAACAGGTACAAGAGGCAGGATACAGGAAACAGGGATCGGGGATAAGGTAACAGGTATCAGGTATCAGGTATCAGGTATCAGGTATCAGGTATCAGGTATCAGGTATCAGGTATCAGGTATCAGGTATCAGGTATCAGGTATCAGGTATCAGGTATCAGGTATCAGGTATCAGGTATCAAACAAGCTGCAGGTCAGGGCTCAAGGACAATACCAAGGCGAAGTGTATATGAACTTGCCGGGTATTTATAATGGCTGCTGTCAGTCATGTGACGCCTGACTGCAGAGGGCAATACCTGCTCCATACTGCCAGGATCCCTCCGCTGGTGGACACCAGTACTGCGGACCAAAGATGACATAATTCCAGCAGGAGACACCTGCTGGTGGATCGCAGTACTGCATGCCAAATGATTGATATTACCAGCGGAGGGAACCTTTCCTGACAGTTCCAAGGAGAAAACCACTGCTGAGCAAAAAGAACATCAAAGCTCGTCTCAATTTCTCCACAACACATCTTGATGATACCCAAGACTTTTGGGACAACATTCTGTGGACCAATGAGACAAAAGTGGAACTCTTTGGAAGGTGTGTGTCCAAGTATATCTGGCGTAGAAGGAACACTGCATTTCATAAAAAGAACATTATACCAACAGTAAAATATGGTGGTGGTAGTGTGATGGTCTGGGGCTGTTTTGCTGCTTCAGGACCTGGAAGACTTGCCGTGATAAAAGGAACTATGAATTCTGCTGTCTACCAAGAGATCCTGAAGGAGAATGTCTGACCATCTGTTCGTGTACTCAAGCTGAAACGAACTTGGGTTCTGCAGCCGGACAATGATCCTAAACACACCAGCAAGTCCACCACCGAATGGCTGAAGAAAAACAAAATGAAGACTTTGGAGTGGCCTAGCCCAAGTCCTGACCTGAATCCTATTGAGATGTTGTGGTATGACCTTAAAAAGGCCGTTAATGCTCGAAAACCCTCTAATGTAACTGAATTAGGACAATTCTGCAAAGATGAGTGGGCCAAAATTCCTCCAGGACGCTGTAAAAGCCTCATTGCACGTTATCGCAAACGCTTGGTTGCAGTTGTTGCTGCTAAGGGTGGCCCAACCAGTTATTAGGTTTAGGGGGCAATCACTTTTTCACACAGGGCCATGATGGTTTGGATTTTTTTTCACCTTTAATAATAAACACCTTCATTTACAAATTGCATTTTGTGTTTACTTGTGTTGTCCTTGACTATTGTTTAAATTGGTTTGATGTTCCGAAACACTTAAGTGTGACAAACATGCAAAGGAACAGGAAATGAGGAAGGGGGCAAACACTTTTTCACACCACTGTAGGTCAGGGTGGAAGACGTCCATTTGAAACAGAAGTTTGACTGTATCTTTTGGAGTATAGTTCCCATTGCTTTCGATTTGGAAAAATGTATATTTAAATGAGATAATTTCTCATATATTTTGAATTCTTTAAGAAGGTTCAGTAAGAACACCACGGGATTGCTTAGCGTAAACATTAGGTTATCCGCATATGCTGAGATTTTATGTTGCATCTGACTGACCGTAACACCTTGAATGTCTGGATTCATTCTTATCTTTGACAGGAATGGTTCCAGGGAGAGGGCGAACAGGAGGGGTGATAGAGGGCAGTCATGTCTTGTCCCGTTTGTGATCGGGAAAGAGTCAGAGAGGACTCCATTCACCTTTACTCAAGCGGTCGGGTTGGAATATATTATATATATATATCACTTCTCCTAGACCAATATTTCTGAGCACCACAAACGTAAATGCCCAATTGACTCAATCGAACGCCTTTTCAGCATCGGCATTAAGAAATATACATGGGGTTTTTGCAGATCGAGTGACATGGAGAAGGTTCAGGACTTTAGATGTACTGTCTCTAGCCTCCCTAGATGGAATGAACCCGACCTGGTCCAGATGTATAAGTTGTGGGAGTTGTTGTGCAATTCTGGTTGCTAGTATCATAGTGAATAGGGATGAGCTTCGTGTTCGAGTCGAACATACGTTCGACTCGAACCTCGGCTGTTCGCCTGTTCGGCGAATTCCGAACGTTATGGTCCGTTCGCGCCAAATTCGTGTGGCGCTCACGGCCCACAATGCACTGCGTCATCGCAGTGCATTGCTGGCTCATGATTGGCCAAGCATGCACTGTGACCCTGCATGCTTGGCCAATCACAGCACCGGCAGCGTGGAGAGCCATGATTGGCCACAGGCAGGATGCCTGTGGCCAATCATAGCTCAGGCTGTGTAGTACACGCCCCACACTATATAAGGCCGCCAGCGGGGCGGCTTTGTGTAGTGTGTTGGCGTCTGAAGCAGTTAGTGGGTGTTCTGTGTACCTTCAACACAGTATACACCAATCGTTATCGGCCGATTTTTCGATCTTGCTCTTCTGTAGTGGTTGTTGTCTGCGTGCCCTGACCGCAGTATACACCGCTATATTCACCTCACCTATATAGCTAGCGATATATCTATCTTTTATAATAGAGCTTGAAGTCAGTGTTAGGAGCTTGTGTGTGCTGTCTGCGTGCTCTGTATCCAGTACACACCGCTATATCCACCTACATAGCTCTTCTCTATTTGAGCCATCTGCCATCTGCAGGAGTTATTGGAAGTTGTGTGTGCCTCCAGCACAGCACAGTATACATCTGTATTTACCCTTTATTGCTGGTGTTCTATAATAAAGGCATCTGCAGGAGTTAGTGGGTGTTGTGTGCCTCCAGCACAATATACACCTGTATCTACCCTTTATTGCTGTTCTCTAATAGAGCCATCTGCAGGGCTTAGTGGGTGTTATGTGCCTCCAGTACAGTATACCCCTTTATCTCTGGTGTTCTATAATAAATGCATCTGCAGGAGTTAGTGGGTGTTGTGTGCCTCCAGCACAATATACACCTGTATCTACCCTTTATTGCTGTTCTCTAATAGAGCCATCTGCAGGGCTTAGTGGGTGTTGTGTGCCTCCAGTACAGTATACCCCTTTATCTCTGGTGTTCTATAATAAAGGCATCTGCAGGAGTTAGTGGGTGTTGTGTGCCTCCAGCACAATATACACCTGTATCTACCCTTTATTGCTGTTCTCTAATAGAGCCATCTGCAGGGCTTAGTGGGTGTTGTGTGCCTCCAGTACAGTATACCCCTTTATCTCTGGTGTTCTATAATAAAGGCATCTGCAGGAGTTAGTGGGTGTTGTGTGCCTCCAGCACAATATACACCTGTATCTACCCTTTATTGCTGTTCTCTAATAGAGCCATCTGCAGGGCTTAGTGGGTGTTGTGTGCCTCCAGTACAGTATACCCCTTTATCTACCCTTTATTGCTGGTCTTCTATAATAAAGGCATCTGCAGGAGTTAGTGGGTGTTGTGTGCCTCCATCACAATATACACTACCCAACTGCTGTTTTACCCAACTCCCTTCAGGCCATTACCATGTCTGGAAGGCCAGCAAGGAGAGGCAGACAGGCGCGAGCCGATAAAAGAGGGCAAGCAGGCTCTGTGTCTAGAGACAACAGTGCAGATCGTGGACGCGGTGCATTGTCATCAGCACGTGGCCATGGGACACGCTTGTCCTTCTTTTCGGCAGCTGGACATGTTGAGCCGCAACATGCCAACGACTTGGTAGAGTGGATGACCAAGCCCTCTTCATCCTCCTCATCCTCTCTCACCCAGTCTCAGGGTACTAGCAAAGCAGCTGCCAACGCATCGTCTTCCCTCGTCTCAATGTCATCATCAGTGACTCCTTCCCTAGACCCACCACGTCCTCCTGAGGAGTCTCCTGAACTCTTTGAGCACAGTGTTGGGTACATGCTCCAGGAGGATGCCCAGTGTTTTGAAGGCTCTGATGATGACACTCAGCTAGAGGAAGGCATTAGCGTGAATGCAGAGAGAGGGGATGCTCAAGAAGGACAGCAATCTGGCAAGCATGTTCCACAAGCTGCAGCATACTGCCAGGTTTGCTACAGGGATGAAGAGGGAGGGGATGATGAGGGCACTGACTCCACGTGGGTGCCTGGTAGGAGAGAGGAGGAGGTACATGTCCAACGAGGCAGGATGCCCTCCGGGGGCCAGCTTAGGGGCAGCACACAGACTGAATCACACCGCAGAGCTCCGCCTGTGCAGGGCGCTGCCTCTGTGCGTTATTCTAAAAGTTCTTTGGTGTGGGCCTTTTTTGAGACGAGTGCATCAGATCGCACCGCTGCTATTTGCAACATATGTCTCAAGCGTATCTCACGTGGCCAAAACATCAGCCGCTTGGGCACCACATGCTTGACCAGACATATGTTGACCTGCCATGCAGCTCGTTGGCAAGCGTACCTCAAAGACCCACACCAAAGAACAAAGCGGACCTCTCCTTGCTCCTCATCAGCTGGCATCTCCAACCCCACTAGACCTTCAGTCCTCTCTGAAACCTGCTCTGAGAGGAATGAAGGTGTAGAATTAGGTGTGTCACAGCCAAGTGCTTCCGGGCACTCTGCTAGCAGTACACCCACGTCCGATTATAGCAGGCAAATGTCCCTGCCCCAGCTACTGGACCGGCGCAAGAAGTTCACTCCCAGCCATCCACATGCCCAGCGGTTGAATGCTAGCTTGGCTAAATTGCTAGCACTTCAACTGCTGCCTTTTCAGTTGGTAGACTCGGCCCCCTTCCGTGAGTTTGTACAATGTGTGGTTCCTCAGTGGCAGGTCCCCAAACGCCACTTTTTCTCACGGAAGGCGATTCCGGCTCTCTACCGGCATGTGGAAGGCAATGTCCTTGCCTCGCTGGACAGGGCAGTCAGCGGTAAGGTGCATATTACCGCTGACTCATGGTCCAGCAGGCATGGACAGGGACGTTACCTGTCTTTCACGGCCCATTGGGTCACTCTTCTGGCAGCTGGGAAGGATGCAGGACAAGGTGCAGTAGTATTGGAGGTTGTTCCGCCACCACGCCTCCAAAATGCTACTATTGGTTGTGACACACCTCTCTCCTCCACCCCCTCCTCTTCTTCTTCTTCCATGGCCTCTTCCAGTGCTCTGTCCTCAGAACCAGCGGTGCTCCGTAGGCGTTCCAGGGGCTACGCAAGTACGCAGGCAAAACGATGCCATGCCGTGCTTGCGCTGGTTTGTTTGGGGGACAGGAGCCACACTGTTTTGTCAGCTCTGCAGGGGCAGGCCGAGAGGTGGTTGACGCCACGCCAGCTTAAGCCAGGAATGGTGGTTTGCGACAATGGCACCAACCTCCTCTCCGCCCTCCGACAGGGACAACTGACCCATGTGCCCTGTGTAGCTCACGTCCTTAACCTGGTGGTGCAGCTGTTCTTGGGCAGGTACCCCGGCTTACAGGATGTCATGAAGCAGGCCAGGAAAGTCTGTGTGCATTTCCGCCGATCATTTAATGCCTGTGCTCGGCTGGCTGAGCTCCAAAAGGAGTTGAACCTGCCCAAGAACCGCCTTATATGTGACATGCCCACCAGGTGGAACTCAACATTGGCCATGCTGCAGCGGCTGCACACGCAGCAGAGGGCCATCAATGAGTGCGACTACGGGACCAGGACAGGGTCAGGGGAGCTCGGTTTTTTTCTCACCACGCCAGTGGGGCATGATCAGGGATGCATGCACTGTCCTGTCACCGTTTGAGGAGGCCACAAGGATGGTGAGCAGTGACAGTGCATGCATCAGTGACACTGTACCTCTTGTCCACCTCTTGGAGCATACGCTGCGTGGAATAATGGACAGGGCACTTGAGGCAGAACAGAGGCAGGAAGAAGAGGACTTCCTTGCCTCTCAAGGCCCCCTTTATCCAGACAGTGTTCCTGCTGTGCCACCCATCACACAGGAAGAGGATGAGGAGGAGGAAGAGGAGGAGGAGGATGATTGTGTCAGCATGGAGGAGGAGGCTGGCACTCAGCATCAGCAGCATCAGCAGCAGCAGCAGTCTTGTAGGGATGATTTACAGTCCCAAGAAACCCGTGGACTTGTACGTGGCTGGGAGGAGGTAGCTGCGGATCATGTTGTCCTTAGTGACCCAGAGGACTCCGGACCGAATGCCTCAGCTAACCTACGCTGCATGGCCTCCCTGATCCTGCAAAGCCTGCGGAAGGATCCTCGTATTCTTCGGATCAAGGAGAGGGACCATTACTCGCTGGCCACTCTCCTTGATCCACGGTACAAGGGTAAGGTTGCCGACCTTATCTTGACATCGCAGAGGGAGCTGAGGATGAGACATCTCCGGGAGGCCTTGCAGAAAGGTCTGTGCAACACGTTCCTAGAGACTGGGAGGTTACAAACTCCTGGTCCTGGACAACGTGTTGCTGAGGCATCGGTCAGAAGGAGCGGTGGAGAAGGTGGCCGTCTGACTGATGCTTTCAGACAATTTTTTAGTCCGCAGCCCCAAGGTATGATCGGTTCCAGCGACCATCGCCAGCGTCTGATTTACATGGTGCAGGAATACCTAGGGGCAAGGTCAGACTTGGACACCTTTACCACCGAAAATCCTCTGGCTTACTGGGTCTTGAGGATGGATCACTGGCCAGAGCTTGCACAGTATGCAATTGAGCTACTGGCCTGTCCTGCATCCAGCGTTCTTTTGGAACGCACCTTCAGTGCTGCTGCTGGCTTTGTTACCGATCACAGGGTGCGCCTGTCCACCGAATCAGTTGATCGACTGACCTTCATCAAGATGAATCAGTCTTGGATCACCCACAGCTACCAAGCACCTGAAGCTGATGTAACCGAATAATTTTTTTTGAAATATCACATCCCTTCAAGACTGCCTATGCTGATGCTGAGTGACTGTCCTGTTATGTTGATTGTCTATCCTCTTCCTCCTCCGCTGATATGTTGGAAGAACATTTCTGGTTCTGGGTGATGCCATCAGCCCAATTTTTCTGCCCCTGTTTAACAGGGGCATTTAATTAAAATTTTTGATGCAATGCTTTGCAGCAGGGCTAATTCCTGCAATAAAACTAGAGTATATGGGAGAGGTTGCAGTGTCGTGGCACCAGCACCAGTGCCTAAGGCCCAATTTTTCTGCCCCTGTTTAACAGGGGCATTTAATTACAACTTTTGATGCAATGCTTTGCAGCAGGGCTAATTCCTGCAATAAAACTAGAGTATATGTGAGAGGTTGCAGTGTGGTGGCACCAGCACCAGTGCCTAAGGCCCAATTTTTCTGCCCCTGTTTAACAGGGGTGTTTAATTAAAAATGTTGATGCAATGCTTTGCAGCAGGGCCAATTCCTGCAATAAAACTAGAGTATAGGGGAGAGGTTGCAGTGTGGTGGCACCAGCACCAGTGCCTAAGGCCCAATTTTTATGCCCCTATTTAACAGGGGCGTTTAATTACAATTTTTGATGCAATGCTTTGCAGCAGGGCTAATTCCTGCAATAAAACTAGAGTATATGGGAGAGGTTGCAGTGTCGTGGCACCAGCACCAGTGCCTAAGGCCCAATTTTTCTGCCCCTGTTTAACAGGGGCGTTTAATTACAATTTTTGATGCAATGCTTTGCAGCAGGGCTAATTCCTACAATAAAACTAGAGTATATGGGAGAGGTTACAGTGTCGTGGCACCAGCACCAGTGCCTAAGGCCCAATTTTTCTGCCCCTGTTTAACAGGGGCGTTTAATTACAATTTTTGATGCAATGCTTTGCATCAGGGCTAATTTCTGCAATAAAACTAGAGTATATGGGAGAGGTTGCAGTGTGGTGGCACCAGCACCAGTGCCTAAGGCCCAATTTTTCTGCCCCTGTTTAACAGGGACATGTAATTACAATTTTTGATATAATATTTCACAGGAGGGCCCGTTCCTGTGCCCACCCAGAGTAATTGTGAGGACTTATAGTGTTGTGGCACCAGCACCACAACCACCAAAGGTCAATTTTTCTACCACTGTTCAACAATGGCATGTAATTACAATTCTTGATATAATCATTCACAGCAGGGCACTCCAGCGCCCACCAAGAGTCACTTTGAGGGCTTACAATGTTGTGGCAAAACCAACACCTTGTTCCGCCATTTCTGCAGAGCATATATTGCAGGTCCCTACTTTCAAACATCCAACTTACAAACATCTCCGACTTGCAAATGGAAGGAGACAACAGCAAGTGAGATGAAAAAAGATGTACGACAAAACAAATTATACAGGGGCGATAACCCTTCCCTATGTTTTCCAAAAAGCTTAAAAATAGTTTTTTTGACTGGAGCTACACTTTAACCACTTGCCGACCGCCGCACGACCATGTACGTCCTATTTTTGAAGAAGGATATCTCGGTAACGGCAGCAGCTGCTGCCACAACCGGGATATCCATCTCTTCAGGCGGCGGTCGGCTGTACGATAACGGTGGTCTCCGCGGCAGATTCGCCACAAGATCACCGCTATCGGCGGCGGGAGAGGTGCCAACCCCCCTCCCGCCGCCCTCCCGCACCTTCCGCCGCTTACCAGAGCCGTCGGTAGCGGCGGAGGCGATCGGGTCCTTTCATCTGCTGGGCATAGAGACAAGTGAGGCTAAGATGGCCCCCACTCGTCTCTATACCATAGGAGGGCGGAAGCGACGTCAAAACGTCACTTCCTCCCATACCTCTTAAAGGTATATTTTTTTTAAATGTCAGATTTTCTTTTTTTTTTTTGTTGCATTTTAGCCTAGATATGAGATCTGAGGACTTTTTGACCCCAGATCTCATATTTAAGAGGACCTGTCATGCTTTTTTCTATTACAAGGGATGTTTACATTCCTTGTAATAGGAATAAAAGTGATCCATTTTTTTTTTTAAAACAGTGTAAAAATAAATAAAATCAATTAAAATAAATAAGAAATTTTTTTTTTTTTTTAAAAAACACCCCGTCACGACGAGCTTGCGCACAGAAGCGAGCGCATATGTGAGTAGCGCCCGCATATGAAAACGGTGGTCAAACCACACATGTGAGGTATCGCCGCGATCAGTAGAGCGAGAGCAATAATTCTAGCCCTAGACCTCCTCTGTAACGCAAAAAATGCAACCTGTAGAATTTTTTAAATGTCGCTTATGGAGATTTTTGAGGCTAAAAGTTTGACGCCATTCCACGAGCGGGCGCAATTTTGAAGCATGACATATTGGGTATCAATTTACTCGGTGTACCATTATCTTTCACAATATAAAAAAAAATTGGGCTAATTTTACTGTTGTCTTATTTTTTTATTCAAAAAAGTGAATTTTTTACAAAAAAAGTGCGCTTGTAAGACCGCTGCGCAAATACGGTGTGAAAAAAAGTATTTCAATGACCGCCATTTTATTCTCTAGGGTGTTAGAAAAAAAACAATATAAAATGTTTGGGGGTTCTACATGTAAACACCAAGTCTGAAAAAGAGGCCTGGTCCTTAAGTGGTTAAAAATGTACCAGTTGAAAATTACAAACAGATTCCACTTAACACAACAAACCTACACAGTCCCTGTCTTGTTTACACCGCCTGTATACTGCTGTTCTGAGTATATAGGGTCTGGGGGCCACACGCATTTCCTTTTTTTAATATGGGTACGGGGTTCCCCTTAATATGCGTACAAGACCCAAAGGGGCTGGTAATGGGCAGGGAGGGCTACCCATGCCATTTTTCTCAATGATTTTCAACCATATTGCAGGAACCAGATATAACATTAAAACCGCAAGCAGTTTTAAATTATGTTATTTCCGTTTAATGTCATTTTGTGCAGGGACTGTTCTAAACACGGGAAACACGTGGCACTTCACAGGCATACTACAGACACCCCCCAGGCACGATATTTAAAGGAATATTTCACTTTTTTTTTCACTTTAATCGTCATTAAAATCAGTGCTCCTGCCAAAATGGCCATTTTTAAAAACATTTTAGGCATTGACCCATGTCCCCTGGGGCAGGAGCCAGGTCCCCAAACCCTTTTTAGGACAGTATCTTGCATATTAGCCGTTAAAATTAGCACTTTTAATTTCGAACGTTTGAGTCCCATAGACTTCAATGGGGTTCTAACGTTCGTACGAATTTGGGGTCCATTCGAAAGTTCTGGTGCGAACCGAACCGGGGGGTGTTCGGCTCATCCCTAATAGTGAACAGTTTGAGGTCCACAAAGCGATATGGGCCTATAACTGCTGCATGTCGCTTGGTCTTTCCCTGTTTTATGGATCACTGAGATATGAGCCCCCAGTGTGTCTCCAGCAAACATCTCCCCAGCACCAATCAAATTAAATAACTTGATCATGTGTGGGCCTAGAGTTGGGAGAAGCGTCTTATAGTATTGCAAGGTATATCCATCTGGGCCAGGGGCTTTCCCTATGGCTTGTTGGATTTCCGATAAGTATATAGGGGAATCTAATTCTGCTTGGAGGTCCGCGGTGATATTAGGTATGTGCGAAGATGTAATATAGTCTTCTATGTCTGATTGGGGCAATGTGATCGGTGGCAGATTATACAAGTGAGAGTAAAATATTTTAAACTCTTGAGTAATATGTGTGGGCAGGACTTTTCCTCCCTCCCCGTATGACAATATGTGGAATGTAATGGAGAGTTTGTGCTCCCTAACCATTTTCGCCAATCACTTCCCACATTTATCTCCGGCTTCATAGCTCGTTGTTCGGCAAAACTGTATGGCCGTCTTAGCTCTATATTGGAGCAGGTCTGTTATCTGTTTCCATATTACTGTTAGGTCGGTCTTTGTCGAATGTAAGGGGGTGTGTTTTTGTCTAGCTTCAATTGCGGCCAATTTTTGAAGTGGTTAGCTCAGCTGTTCATTACGCTCCCTTTTAATACGGGCCCATGTTTGATCAAGAGTCCTTTGATGACCGTTTTGTGGGCCACCCACAGAATACCTGGGTCACAGTCTGGTTGGTTGTTTTCTTGAAAATAAAAATATAAAAGCTCTAGTCACTTCCGTCAGTATTTCTGGGGTTTGCAGTAGACTTTCATTAAGTCTCCAGAAGCAGTGTCTGGGTGATGGGGAATCGGATAGACTATACGTTAGAAATATCGGTGCATGGTCTGACCATGTTCTATGTCCTATTTGAGGTTGCCTTGACGGCGTGTAGCTGAGTATGAGGGATTAAGAGGTAGTCTATTCTAGTGTATATCTTATGCATGGAGGAGTAGAAAGTGTACTCGCGTTCTCCAGAGTGCTGGAGGCGCCAGACATCTATCAATTGGTTTTTGTGAAGTGTTTTAGCTAGGCGGTTAAGTTGACTCAGGGGGATGGATGATCTGCCTGCTGAGGTGTCTACCGAAGGATTCAAAGGGCCATTGAAGTCCCCTCCCAGTATTAGTTGGCCTTCCCTGAATTCCTGAAGCTTCTCCAGAGCTTCTTCCACAAAATGAGGCTTGTTGTTCATTGGGAGCATAAATAATTGCTAGTGTCACCTGTGTATCACCTATGAGACCCCTCAGGATGACGTATCTTCCCATTGGGTCTAATTTGGAGTTTTGGCATGTCCAAGGTGTTTTACTAGATATCACTATGGAGGTCCCTTTTGATTTGTTAGCCGGGTTAGTGGAATGGTATGACATAGGATAATATCTGTTCCGCAAATATGGGAGTTTGTCTTGTTTGAAATGTGTCTCTTGGATGAAGGCAATGGGGGTTATTTACGAAAGATAAATCCACTTTGCACTGCAAGTGCAGTTGAAAGTGCACTTGGAAGTGCAGTCGCTCTAAATCTAAGGGGTAGATCTGAAATGAGTGGAAGCTCTGCTGATTTTATCATCCAATTATGTGCAAGCTAAAATGCTGTTTTTTATTTTCCTTGCATATCCCCCTCGGATCTACAGTGACTTTACTTCAAAGTGCACTTTTAGTGCACTTTCAAGTGCACTTGCAGTGCAAAGTGGATTTTCCTTTAGTAAATAACCCCCACTGTCTATGTGAGACCGTTTCAGGTCGTCTAATAATATGCATCTTTTCTCTGGCGTGTTTAGACCTTTCGCGTTTATTGACATCACTCTGATAGTACCTAACGCCATGGCGTGGTCAGGGAGTGGGAGGAGGGGGGGGGGGAATGGGGGAGATTAAAGGTGAGAGGAAAGAAAAGAAAAGTAGTTTAAAAGAGAAGTGATAGAAAGAATAGAGAGAAAGCCCTCCAAAATAACAAACTAGTTTTTAAGAGCCGGACCTAATGTCCTGTACTCTATTCTCATATACATGTATCTACGTATGATTCCGGGGAGGCAGTTGATCACCCCCCTAGGAGTATATGTTTCCCTATGTGGGGGAAGGGGTAGGACCAGGCTCAAAAGGTGAGCTCACGGCCATCCCCCCAGCCCAACACATTCAAAATAGAAGAAAAGAAAAACAAAAATAATGCCTGTGACTTTACTTCAATCCAACCAGCATGTCTGGACCGCAACTTTAAGCGAAGGCATTTAAATTTCAGATAAGCAACATTTAGTACCATAACAGGCAACGAAAAATAACTTGTGCATCTAACCAGGGTCTCCCTCTCTCATCTTCCCTTTCCACCTCCTCTGATCCACAATTCAACCAGGTCGGGCCCCCTCTACTGAGTATAGACGACCCAGCATCCCGCAACACAAAAGGAGGCAAGTATGTCCACTCTTTACCCCCGACATGATATTGGGTGGAGCCCAGGCATCCAAGGGTCATTAGTCTGCAATTCCCGCCCCCCACAAACTCTGTCAATTTCTATCATAACACAGGATAAAAGGGGGAGGGAGGAAATATTTTCCCTCTCTGATGAGATTAAAGTTCTGAATACCAGTTTACAGAGTGTATGTGATAAGTTCCTCATGGCATCGGGGATCCTGACTGTCTGTCTCTGGGTCCCATATCCAACCCCGCAAACCTGCTTCTTGGAGCCCCCGCATCTCGGGCTTCCTGCTATTGTTTAGCGGGTATCAGGTTGGTTCCCTTTTTGGTGGATGTGAGGGAGGAAATTAGATTTTCTCATAAAACGATCAGGTAGCCAGGATGCAGATTGGGAATCCTTACAACATGACAGGCAAATAACTTGAATATTCTTTTGTAAGCTCAACATAACCTTCCATATATAAAAAAAGTTATACAAACAATTCATCAATATATACGAGAATATCAGTATAAAAACAGCGCTTATTTCTAAAAAAAAGTCCTTTGTAGAAGTCGTAATAGACAAAAAAATCAAAAAAATCACTAGACAGTTCCAAAATGTGCAGATAAGGTGCCTATAGTGATCTAATCAACGTTGTAAGGTGATCAAAGGTGCTGCCAAACTTTCTTCCACCAAAAACCGGGAGTGCTTCACCACATGCGATGCGTACCCCCCTCGGGGGTTAAACTCACCAGACGCAGCTGATAAGATAAGCCTTAAGGAGTAATCACTTCAATGGATATAGTAATATTCATATATATCCCCCTTTAGCGTTGCAGTCACAAGTAGTCCTCCAAGTATATCATAGAAATGAAACAGAATATATACATAGCATAATACTGTTTTATTTTTTAAAAAGTTTGACACATATCAGTAAAATCACCCACTTCAATATATGCGTACATTAACAAAGAGTAACATCAGCGTTAAAATCGTGTACTTCACCGAATTTAGCAATTCCAGAACCATTCACCAGTGTTCCCCTGTATACACTGGGTATCACTTCCTGGTCCGTGGTTAGCGGTGGAGCGCACACCTCACTTCCGGTAGCGTCGTGTAGGCCACGCCCTGACGCGTTTCATCACTTCCGACTTCAACCGAGGGCGTGGCTACACGACGCAACCGGCCAATATATATACAGCCCGCCCTCTCTCCGCAAGTCAATCAGGCAACAACACAATATCCAGCCCACACGACGCTGCACATCGTCATGGAGACCGGACGTAAGCAGCCTGACAATACAATGCGGGGAGGAACTATAGCCAAAAGCAAAAACGATCGTAGCATACGTCGCGATCTGTTAATTGCAAAGGCAAGTCTGACATTATGAACATTGTAACATGAGCAGCACGTAGCACAAATATCCCTAAAAAATATATGAAATTACAGTAAAAAAATATATTATATATCCTCAATTTATAAATAACTATAAAACACGCAATAAACAAGGATACCATAGGAGAAGGATAAAAAAGGTCACAAAAAAAAAAAAAAAAAAAAAACGTCAATTAATCCCTATATGTGTATATAGTTTAAAGAAAGAAACTTTCTATACACATAAAGGTTTCTAAATTATCTCTCTAAAAAACGGCTCTCTCAGAGCCAGAATATATATTTTATGTATCATAAAAGATATATATGTATATGTATATACAACAATTCCTGCATATATAACAAAACTGTATCACATCTCATCCTGAGACCAACGCCCCAGTCAAAAATGGAATCTTAATTGTATTAAAAGGAGCCATCATCCCCATGGTGTTTATTAACACCATGGGGTGCCATATTGAGGGGCTTCATCCTAGTTAGAACTCCTTTCAATACCAAAGACAAATAAAATCACAGAAAACAACCGTAAGCGGAAAAGGAAACATAAAAACTAGAAATATTTAAAATAATCAACGTATTAAAACTGTTAAGAGTATTCCAAATATATTAGAAACTATTATGAATATTGCACATTTCCTTCGAACAGAGGTAATCATTCAATGCCACTCCCAATCCCCATAATCACCAGCCATAATCCAAAAATGTAATGTTGCATAATGTGTCAGTCATGGGGTAAATACAGTGGCAAGACACCAATCGATGTCAGAAAGCCTCTCATAATAGTCTATAAGAGTGGGTGTGGGTAAATCAAGATACTTTATGGGAGTAATGTCGCAGCACATGCAATACCCTTCATATCATGGATATCTTTATTATTCAATTCGTTGTATCGAATTCCCTCCCAGCCCACTAGATAATATTCAACTAATAACATTAAAATATTATAACATTAAAAAAGCAGGCTCAGTCAAAGATTTAATAGTCACTGATAAAACAATTAATATCTAGGTTGACATTTAACCCCTTTGGTGTTAGAGTGTCAACCAAATATATCCATTCCGTTTCGTGTTTGGATAACTCTCGTACAAGGTTAGACCCTCTCCAGGAGGGTTTCATATGCTCTACTCCCCAGAATTTGAGCCCCGATGGGTCTTGATTATGGTAAATCTTAAAATGTAGGGACACATTATGGTCCTTAAAACCCAATTTAATATTAGCCACATGTTCCGCTATTCTTGTCCTTAAGAGTCTTTTAGTGCGGCCTATATATATCAAACCGCATGGGCATTGTAGAGCGTACACAACATAGGATGTATTGCAGGTAATAAACCCTTTGATTGTAAATTCTTTATTATTACCAGTTGTTGTGAACCGTTCCAATGCTCTTATTGGTGCATCAACTTCTTTACACGCCCTACAACGTCTACAGGCATAAAACCCTTCTTTCTCCCAAAAAGAGGGTAGGTGGGTGGGAGGGTCTATCACTTTTTTAACTATCTTATCTGCATAGTTAGGAGCCCTCCTATAAATAAACCCAGGTTTTATAGGTAACACTGGTTGTAGTGTTTTATCCATCAAAAGGATATGCCAGTGTGTAAGAAATATATTCTCCACCTCCCTATATTGTGAATGATATCCTGAAATGAAATTCCATTCATGACTATTGGAAGTGCGAATAGCCTTATTGTTATTCAAGAGGATACCTCTTGATGTAGATGCTACTCCTTCAATCACTTTATCCAATTGTTTATCACAATAACCTTTTTCCAAGAATTTTTCTTTAATTATATTTGCCTGGGAGTAGAAGTCATTGTCATTGGAGCAGTTTCTTCTAATCCTGGTCACTTGGCCCTTTGGAATGTTCTTTAGCCAGGTCGGGTGATGCCCACTCTGCATTGGAAGGTAACTATTTGCATCTGTAGGTTTAAAATAAGCCTTGGTCTCGAGTCTCTCTCCATGTCTGTGGATATTAACATCAAGAAAGTTGATGTTTTCAGCACTTATTTCACTCGTCAGATTAATGTGGCTAGTATTATTATTCAATTCTGCAAGGAAATCTGTGAGGGAAGATCTTGTTCCGGCCCAGATGAAAATCAGGTCATCTATGTACCGTCTGTATATCAATAATTCTTGTCTCTTGACAGAGAAGATCTTCTTATCTTCCCACTCACCCATAAAAAGGTTCGCTATGCTAGGTGCAAACTTGGCTCCCATCGCGACGCCACGTTTTTGGGAGTAGAATTTTCCTCCATACCAAAAATAGTTGTGTCCTAGGCAAAAATCAAGAGCATTTCTTAAGAAGACTTTTTGGTTATGTGTCAAGTCATCTCTCTGACTGAGTGCCCAATTCAGAGCCAAAATCGCATCATCGTGCTGGATGATGGTATATAGGGACGCAACATCAGCCGTGACTAAGTATACCTCTTCTTTATCAGTAAGATCTACCTCCTCCAATATTTGTAATAGGTTTTTTGTATCCTGCAGGTATGCTTTTGTTTGTATGACACTTTTTTGCAGATATAAGTCAAGATATTGTCCCATTCTGGCTGTGATGGACCCTATCCCATTAACAATTGGTCTGCCAGGTGGGCATTGTAAACTCTTGTGGATTTTAGGCAGAGTATAGATAGTAGGAATCCTACTACTACTAGGGGTCAAATATTTCATCTCTTTATTAGTTAAAACCCCAGTTGAAACACCAAAATCAACTAATGCCTTCAGCTCTGCCTCATATTGTTTAGTAGGGTCCTTGTCCAATCGCTTGTACGTATCCTCTTCCATCAACATTTCTGATAGTTGGTTATGATAAAATTCTTTAGTCAATAGAACCACGCCGCCCCCTTTATCCGCGGGTCTTATGATCAGCTCCTTTCTCTTTTCCAAGCTCTTAATGCCTTCATGAATATATCGAGGATTAGCATTTTTTTGGGGTATTAGAGTTTCCAAATCACGTAGTACCAAATTTTTAAAAACATCTATTTGCTGATTGGCACTATTAGCTGGATTAAATAATGACTTATTCCGTAGACCACTATCAGTCTGCACTGATGAGGTCGCAGTAGCGGGATGGGAATTTTTATTCAAAAAATATTTTTTCATATTAATTTTCCTCATAAACTTATGTACATCTATAAATACATTAAATTTATTTAATGGCCTCTTCAGGCCACATTTCAATCCCAAATTCAGTATATTGATTTCCTTATGTGTCAACGAGGCTCCAGCTAGATTAAAAATCCCTCCTAATCCTTTTCTCTTCTTCTTTTCCTGGACCCTTCGTCCAGCTCTGCTGCCTCTCGTTCGTTTCTCCTGTGGTCTGGGGAATGAGTTTGATTCCTGTCCCATTGTGCCTGTTCCCTCCAATGGGGGTCTTGTGGTGGATAGGTTTGCATCGGGGGTCTCCCCCTCCTGGGGTACCCACGACCCCGTCCTCGCTTCTGCCAACCCCTCCCTCTCCCTAAAAAAGGACGCGGTGACTGTTGATATTCATCTTTTTCATATTGTAATGGATTATATCTATTCTGGACAGGGACATGATAATAATTATTCTGTGTTGATGGTCTTTGAGAGTTCTGGGATTTTCCTCTTACATTCTGACCTCTCCCATTGTTATTAGCCTTCCTCACTGGTGTAGATTGATATATCGGTTGGTGCACAGGTCCATCATTGGTAGGGCGAGTCCTAGTTGTATAGTTATAACTATCCACGTGTTGCAATTCCATCTGTGGATCCTCATCCTGTCTAATTATCTCTTTATTTTCCTCTAGTGGGCATCCATTAGTCTGCTGCCAAGTATAGATGGAATTGGTGTGGAAATCTCCCAAATCTCTATGGAATTTCTTTGTTTTCTTTCTTTGTGTATCCTTATCCACTTTCTCCAATTTCTTTTTTATACGTGTATTAAAATCTACCAATTGTTGTGAGTCTTTAATAGGGTCTAATTGTGTTTTTAGCTCGTTAATTCTGGCCTCTAATTTCATCATCTTCCTATGTTTCCTTTTTAAAACTAAATCCTGTAGTTTAAAACCCGCCCCATTAAAAAATTCCAGCCATTCCTTCATGGAATCTGGATCATCTAATCCATCTTGGGGAGTTACCTCCCACCGTAAGCTTCTAACTATAATTTTTTCTTTCATGTACTGCTCAAGGGTACAAATATCCCACCATGTTCTGACTTGTTTCTCTAGGGTGTTCCCTAGAGCCAACATTAACCCATTATAGTTAATTTGGGTAGAGGTGTGCTCATTAATTGAAAAAATATTGTTAATGTCTATGGTCCTATTTTTCAGAAAGTGCAGTGCGTCCATGGCAGCAAAGAAAAATCAATGTGAATAAACAAACAACAGCTGGTATACTATAAAACGGCCTATCATATACCTCTCTGCGCCAAACTAAGACCTTCATACACCTCCCAAAATTATATATATATACTCGCGTATGTGAGCCCTCTTAACCAGTGAACGCACACACGTAAATAAAGGAGTATAAATATAAATACATATATACATGCACATATACACTTCCCTTCAAGCGGATACCTGCATATATAATAAATGCTAGAACCACACAAATAGTAACTGCTGAGTATATTAAAACCCAGCAGAACGGACAATAGTAGCAGCCATTAAAAATATTTATAAAAATATATAAAAAAAGTTATACAAACAATTCATCAATATATACGAGAATATCAGTATAAAAACAGCGCTTATTTCTAAAAAAAAGTCCTTTGTAGAAGTCGTAATAGACAAAAAAATCAAAAAAATCACTAGACAGTTCCAAAATGTGCAGATAAGGTGCCTATAGTGATCTAATCAACGTTGTAAGGTGATCAAAGGTGCTGCCAAACTTTCTTCCACCAAAAACCGGGAGTGCTTCACCACATGCGATGCGTACCCCCCTCGGGGGTTAAACTCACCAGACGCAGCTGATAAGATAAGCCTTAAGGAGTAATCACTTCAATGGATATAGTAATATTCATATATATCCCCCTTTAGCGTTGCAGTCACAAGTAGTCCTCCAAGTATATCATAGAAATGAAACAGAATATATACATAGCATAATACTGTTTTATTTTTTAAAAAGTTTGACACATATCAGTAAAATCACCCACTTCAATATATGCGTACATTAACAAAGAGTAACATCAGCGTTAAAATCGTGTACTTCACCGAATTTAGCAATTCCAGAACCATTCACCAGTGTTCCCCTGTATACACTGGGTATCACTTCCTGGTCCGTGGTTAGCGGTGGAGCGCACACCTCACTTCCGGTAGCGTCGTGTAGGCCACGCCCTGGCGCGTTTCGTCACTTCCGTCTTCAACCGAGGGCGTGGCTACACGACGCAACCGGCCAATATATATACAGCCCGCCCTCTCTCCGCAAGTCAATCAGGCAACAACACAATATCCAGCCCACACGACGCTGCACATCGTCATGGAGACCGGACGTAAGCAGCCTGACAATACAATGCGGGGAGGAACTATAGCCAAAAGCAAAAACGATCGTAGCATACGTCGCGATCTGTTAATTGCAAAGGCAAGTCTGACATTATGAACATTGTAACATGAGCAGCACGTAGCACAAATATCCCTAAAAAATATATGAAATTACAGTAAAAAAATATATATATATCCTCAATTTATAAATAACTATAAAACACGCAATAAACAAGGATACCATAGGAGAAGGATAAAAAAGGTCACAAAAAAAATAAATAAATAAAAACGTCAATTAATCCCTATATGTGTATATAGTTTAAAGAAAGAAACTTTCTATACACATAAAGGTTTCTAAATTATCTCTCTAAAAAACGGCTCTCTCAGAGCCAGAATATATATTTTATGTATCATAAAAGATATATATGTATATGTATATACAACAATTCCTGCATATATAACAAAACTGTATCACATCTCATCCTGAGACCAACGCCCCAGTCAAAAATGGAATCTTAATTGTATTAAAAGGAGCCATCATCCCCATGGTGTTTATTAACACCATGGGGTGCCATATTGAGGGGCTTCATCCTAGTTAGAACTCCTTTCAATACCAAAGACAAATAAAATCACAGAAAACAACCGTAAGCGGAAAAGGAAACATAAAAACTAGAAATATTTAAAATAATCAACGTATTAAAACTGTTAAGAGTATTCCAAATATATTAGAAACTATTATGAATATTGCACATTTCCTTCGAACAGAGGTAATCATTCAATGCCACTCCCAATCCCCATAATCACCAGCCATAATCCAAAAATGTAATGTTGCATAATGTGTCAGTCATGGGGTAAATACAGTGGCAAGACACCAATCGATGTCAGAAAGCCTCTCATAATAGTCTATAAGAGTGGGTGTGGGTAAATCAAGATACTTTATGGGAGTAATGTCGCAGCACATGCAATACCCTTCATATCATGGATATCTTTATTATTCAATTCGTTGTATCGAATTCCCTCCCAGCCCACTAGATAATATTCAACTAATAACATTAAAATATTATAACATTAAAAAAGCAGGCTCAGTCAAAGATTTAATAGTCACTGATAAAACAATTAATATCTAGGTCGACATTTAACCCCTTTGGTGTTAGAGTGTCAACCAAATATATCCATTCCGTTTCGTGTTTGGATAACTCTCGTACAAGGTTAGACCCTCTCCAGGAGGGTTTCATATGCTCTACTCCCCAGAATTTGAGCCCCGATGGGTCTTGATTATGGTAAATCTTAAAATGTAGGGACACATTATGGTCCTTAAAACCCAATTTAATATTAGCCACATGTTCCGCTATTCTTGTCCTTAAGAGTCTTTTAGTGCGGCCTATATATATCAAACCGCATGGGCATTGTAGAGCGTACACAACATAGGATGTATTGCAGGTAATAAACCCTTTGATTGTAAATTCTTTATTATTACCAGTTGTTGTGAACCGTTCCAATGCTCTTATTGGTGCATCAACTTCTTTACACGCCCTACAACGTCTACAGGCATAAAACCCTTCTTTCTCCCAAAAAGAGGGTAGGTGGGTGGGAGGGTCTATCACTTTTTTAACTATCTTATCTGCATAGTTAGGAGCCCTCCTATAAATAAACCCAGGTTTTATAGGTAACACTGGTTGTAGTGTTTTATCCATCAAAAGGATATGCCAGTGTGTAAGAAATATATTCTCCACCTCCCTATATTGTGAATGATATCCTGAAATGAAATTCCATTCATGACTATTGGAAGTGCGAATAGCCTTATTGTTATTCAAGAGGATACCTCTTGATGTAGATGCTACTCCTTCAATCACTTTATCCAATTGTTTATCACAATAACCTTTTTCCAAGAATTTTTCTTTAATTATATTTGCCTGGGAGTAGAAGTCATTGTCATTGGAGCAGTTTCTTCTAATCCTGGTCACTTGGCCCTTTGGAATGTTCTTTAGCCAGGTCGGGTGATGCCTTCCATATACTACATAGATTTACAGTTCGTTCAATGGGGGCAGTAAACAAATGTCAGCCAACTCCAAAAAAAAGGGGACAAAAAGGGAAAATTGTAGTCTCAGATGTGTAATCTGCAAATTACTGGAGGGAGACAGAGTAGGCTCAATTAAAATCATGACTCACGTGAATCTACCAGAGATGCTGCCATGGGTCGCTGTGGTCTGGGCGGGTGTTCTCCTCTCTGATCCATACGGCCGGATGTTCATGGGAGCAGGGTTAGCCAGTTTGGCACTGCAATTGAATCTGTTCCCAGAAACGTAAAGAGAGCAGGTAAAGACTCCGGTGAACATATGTTAAAAGATTTCTGGTCTTTTTTGAATGTTACGAAGAACAGGTATCCCCATTGGTATGTAGCACCTGTCTGTCGAGCAAGATCCAGTAGAGGCTTGAGCATAGCCTCCGTTGAAGCCTTGCTCGGGAGAGATCTGGTAATATTTTAATGGGTGGCCCATTAAATTCTGTATCCCCTGCTTCCCAAGCCTTTTTGGATGATGTGCTCTTTGTGTGGTGGATCACGTCCCTGGGTCTTGAGGGGTCCGTCAGCTTGGGTCCCAGGGCTCTGTGAATCCAATCTAGGACTACACGTTCTGGCAGATCCACTCCATCAATGCTGCGAAAGATGGCAATGGCGGTGTCGGCTAGATCCTCTGCTCCTGTAGCCTCCAGAAGGCCTCGGAGCCGCAGATTATTCCTGCGGCTCCGGTCCTCCATGTCCTCAAGATGTAACTGCTGGTTAATCAGGGCTTCTGTATTCGCATCCTGAAGTTCTTCCAGGGCCAAGACTCGGTGTTCCAGTGTTGTCAGGGAGGACTCTTCCGTCGCAATTCTGGTGGTGAGCGCTTTCACCTCAGATCTCACTATATTTAGTAGAGATGTGCATTAGTTTTTGTCCGAATGCATTTTCGTCCGAATTTCAGGTATTTTCATTATCGTTTTGACAAATGATAATGAAAGCACAGAATCCGAAAAACGAAAGATCCAACATAAATAAATGCTTTATTTTAGTTTTCATTTTGACACAGTTCGATACAGATAGGAGATTCGACGTGACTCTGACAATAACAATCTGTGTCTATTGAACTTGTATCATAACAGTCCATTCACACAGGGGGAACACGACTTCCAGCGCGTCTTTGGGAGGCAACTTTGACACGACTTGAGTGTGAATCACAGCGCGACTTACAACACGATTTTATTGTAAAAAAAAAACGGCATGGGTTCCCTGTGGGGGTCCCCCTAAAAATCCATACCAGGCCTTTCAAGTCTGGCATGTATTTTAAGGGGAACCCCGCGCCAAAAAAAAAATGACATGGGAGTCCCCCTCAAAATCCATACCAGGCCCTTCGGGTCTGGCATGGATTTTAAGGGGAACCCCCACGCCAAAAAAAAATTGCATGGGGGTCCCCCTCAAAATCCATGACCAGTTTCATAGGCAGGTACAGAGAGATGAGGAATTTGAGGGAGGGGAAACACAGCTTATATTATAATGAACAAGCTAGGAGGTCAACGCTGGAGTAACTTCTGGAATTTGTGAAGAAAATTGGGATCTTGAGGAACATGTATAAGAAGGGGCATAATAAGATCCAGAAATCACTCAGATCAGGAGCATCATCAGAGGATGTGTATGTACCCAGGCTGTGGTACTTCAACAAACTGTGGTTTCTGGATGACCAAACTGAAGGCAGAGAATCACTTTTTACCCTTCCCTGCAGCCTTCCATCCAACCTTCCCTCAACCCCAGCAGAGGCTGACGAAGAACAACCTGGGCCTTCCATCCTGGAAGAAGTGGATGTGCCTAGCTGGAGTCAGGTATATTATTTTTAGCCATATTTATTGTCCTAATATTAATGATGTTAACTAGATGCTATAATTGATAACAAAGTAATGATTTTTAAAAAAGTGATGTATACATATCAATAGACAGTAGGGGCCAAAAATGTTTGGGACAAGAATTAAAAATGCTGGGGTCAGAATGATAATCTTTTCTATTAATTAACATTCAATTTGCAAGTCATGAGCTGAAAATTGTGTGTGATTGATTAACCAAAAACTAAAACTATGTCCCTTTTTTCTACACAGGAATAGCTAAGCCAGGGGAGGTTCTGGAAAGTGGCAGCCAGGAGGAGGATCTGGAAAGTGGAAGCCAGGAGGTGGCCATGCCCAGTATCAGCCAGGAGGTGGGCAGGCCCAGTGTCAGCCAGGAGGTAGGCAGGCCCAGTGTCAGCCAGGAGGTGGGCAGGCCCAGTGGCCTCACCCAATCACAAGTGCCTCCCCCAAAAAAAGGAGATCTTGATGAAATAAACAAAAAATGACTATAAAAAAATAATTCTAAACATTATTATGGAGATCACAAGAAATGATAAAGAAATACGTTTGTGAGAACTCTGTGTGAATATCAGCAGCAAAACAACTTCATTATTCTAGCATTATAAAGAACAAAAGAATGCGCTGCATTAAAAGATCACAGAATTTGCAGCATGAAGAATGTGCTATCTCCATTACGAACACTAGTTTTACCACAATGAGCGCTTCCATCTCGTACTGGCTTCAAAGCATGTGTCGTTTTTGGTACGTCGGAACAGCATACAGACGAGTAGTTTTCCCGATAGGAATGTGTTCCGTCAGAAAAATATAGAACTCTTTCTAGGTCGGCAAAATTTTCTATGTAAAAAATCTGATGGGGTAAGCACACGGTTGGAATATACGATGAAAAGCTCCCGTTGGACTTTTTCTGTCGGAAATTCCAACTGTGTGTACGGGGTATTATTCTTTTTTCTCTCAAGGATGGCACCATCTTCAGGGATGACCCAGAGTCAGCATCCAAGTCCTAAAGAAGTGGACAGAAGCCACAGGATTTCCAAAGCTAATGGAGTGGGAGTAGTGTTATTGTACAGAGTCTGGACACTTTGGGCTGTTGCTGAAGTAAAAGAGTGTGAGATTGTGAAGACAAGTTAAAATTTGGAGGATATGGATATAGAGGTTTTGACTAATGGTATTACTGGAGCCATTAAGACTTAGATAAGCTTCGTTGAGGAAAAGTGTGGTGGGACCTTGGCCGCCAGCTGCAGTGTGATCCCCTGGGGGCGGCTGGAGGTTGAGGACCCTTAATACCATAGACTAATAGAGGTATGACGTGTGGTGTGTGCAGACACCTTGTGCTCAGCTTAGGATTGCCTTATGTTTTATTTTCCTTTCTCCGTGATGCCTTCCTAAGGTTTTGCTTGTAATCCTTGCATTGTCTACACTTTATGTATCATTCACCAGATGGATGTATTTATGTTTGATGGAAAAGCATTATTGTTTGTATGTTCTACGTATATTTAATAATAAAAACGTAATGATATAAAAAAAAAAGAGTGTGAGATTGGATCACCACAATGCAGTGTTTCATTGCAAAAAATATATTTTTTCAAATAAATTGTCAGAAAACAAACTCTATATAAGGCCAGTAAAGTATGGCTAAGCCTTTATCCCTTTTAACAGGGATAGGAGGACAGGAGATGTTAAAATTGTATTTGATACGATTAGTATTATACAAAGTAGAACAGGAACATGGTTCCTGTTCTACTTTGTATAATACTAATCGTATCAAATTAATTTTGAACAGGAACATGGTTGTCAGCAGCTGGTTGATGATGTCAAAATATACAGCTTCTTCTTAACCTTTTATTGGAATAAACTAGTATTTAAACTTTATCAATTACAGTGTAGTGCTTCAGTCACACATTTCCTACCTTCATTATCTTGTTTCTGAAATGCATTCCATTTTTGAAATATTAGCTCCACTCATTTCAATAGTACCCTGCTTCTGAAGTCTATCAACTGTGCCAAACATATTACAAAATTAACTAAATATTACACTTCATTTTCATTAGAGGAGCTTTGCAGTGCTCAAGGATTATTGTTTCCCACTAAAGTGTTGATAGGGATAGGAAAATAAAGCAGAGCAAAACTGTATTTATCTGTATTGTCATATGCATACCAGAAGCCACAATTCTCCTCTTTCGTTTGACAAGTTGACACATACAGCCGCCTAGAACAGAAATGCTGCCTTGTAGCAACATTTTACAGTGTAAATACAGCAACTGGATCAGAAAAGCCAAAAAACATTAACCTAGACTCATTGCAAAGTCAAACTATACAAGGGTATTTATTGTCCTATTTTATCATGTTTTCTCATTAACAACAAAACCCAGATGTGTTTAAGTAATAAATAACCCATCTACAAGGCATAACTTATATTTTGTATATAGCAAGCAACTTTAGCAAACATTATTCTATATTGCTAGATGCTTCTTTTCTGAAAATAGGGCAAAACCCTTCTTATAACCAGCTTAAAGCATTGGGCGCTGGCATACTAACTGTGGACAGCTGGTTGTTACTGCTTGCAGCTTCCCAGCTGGCTGTCCACTGCGCATGCTCGGACCGCCCTGCATCTGATTGGTCCTGCAGCTTTCTGAGACCTGTGACATGTGCCAGAAGACGGGGAAAGGATGGGGACCGAATTTCTGCTTGGATTGCCGCTGCTATCCAACTGCAAGTGGGGGAGCGGGTACTTGTCAAAACCAAAAAAATGATGTGCCAAATGAGGAGGCGGAAGAAGAGCCTTTTGAGTGAAGTTCTGCTTCAACTTTTTTATAGCAAAATTAACCAAATGGAAGGTTCTTTAGGGAGCATGAGTAATCTTTCTAGTATTTTTAATTATAGTAAAACCTTGGATTGTGAGTATAATTCGTTCCGGAAACATGTTTGTAATCCAAAGCACATGTTGCTCCCACCCAATACTAGTATGACAAGTGCCAGTAATAAAAGTCCTGAAGACCCTGCACTTCTAACTAATGTGAATTTCACCACCAAAGAAACAACTAAAATCTTGATAATTACAAAGTCTAATGCACTTAACATGTTTGCCAAATTTAAAACCTTTGTTTTAGTTTTAGATAGCATTGGGAAAATTTAGAGCCCTGGTAGGGGTTTTATTACTCTTGGGGCTCCATTAGAGTAATCTAGAGAAATCTCCCCTGAATAACTATCCCCGGATTATTAGGTAATCCAAAGTCACTGAGCAAAATGGCAGCTGTCTGAGGAAAGTTTTGCCACAAAGATGATTGTGGGATCTTATGAGCAGGTGAATAGCCCTCTGTATGGCTTGACCCCCCCCCCCCCCATGCTTGTAAAATAAGATCCCCCTATGGTAACCTCTGGTTATTCCTGGCACAAAGCCTATGTACTTTTGGCCAGGGATCATAATGACCTGTCCTTGAAGACCCCCTATGGTTTTATCCATACTTACCAGAGCTGTACAACCATTCTAATACTGTGTAATGGCCTTCTAAAGGTTTAAGTACAGTATCTGGATCAAATATTTCAAAACAATGCCTTTGTGGACTTTTATTCCTTGTAGAAGAGTGAGACAGTTTAGGTATTTACTCCTAACACATGCCATTATGAAACAATTTGGATAACTGTGAGAAAAGCTGTTGCTCAGTCTTCTTGAATCATTGTGGGTTCAGGACCTTGAGAAAGTGGTTACTAATATAAATTGAAACACTGGTGGATAGGGACTTTAAAGGTGCAATATTCTAAGTCAAGTATATTGTAAAAAATATTCTTTTATTTTTGAACAACAAAAAACAAAAAGTGTTTTATCATTAAAGCATACAGGAACAAGGAAGTGCATAATAGTTAGTACAATACATTGTGCGTTATAAACAATGCAGCAAGGTGATATTTCCCAACGTTTGGCCCCTATATCAGGCTTCCTCAGGGGATGCTGTCCTTTTGTACACTATAATGATTTCTAATAGAAAACAATAAAATATTTTAGATTAGTTCAAAAAAAGCATATATAGAAATACATTCATCATTTATAGTTATGCAAATGCGTCTCCCTTATCGGGCCATCATTGCTTACCACTGTTTCCTAAAACAAGACCAGAACTGCCAGGATGGTAAAATAATTAGCCGTGCCAGAAAACCACCTCAGCGCCACAGGTGGCCACAGATGGTAAATAATGGGCAGCTAAGAAATATAAGAAAAAGGGGTAAAAAACAATGATAATAATTGTCCCATAGGTGTTGGGTGGGATAGTAAATTATCCTCCCCCAAAAAAAACCTCAAGCTCAAGAGTATTGGTTCTATATTGCTCCCTGTTTTTGCACTTTGTGTTTTGTACTTTGTTTTTTGTTGTTATTGTTTTGTTTTTATTTATATTTATTTTCATTCTATTCTACTGTATCTTATTTTGGTTATGAGTCCTGTGAACATTATTTTCCCTTACCCCTTTCCTTTCCTTTTTCCATTTTTTCCCCTTTCCTAACCCCTTTCCTTCCCCTCCCTCCCCTTCTCTCTCCCTTTTTTTGTTCACCTACCCCTATATAATATCTCCTTCTCCCACATTGGCCATAATAATTATTCAAATATATACTATATATTATATGTAAATGGCACAATAATTCATATGTAAAATTTTGGTTGTTGGCCTTGATGATCTATTTTGTATTTAAATGATTGATATATCTTTATAAATTGCTATCAGTATATGTTGTCTGGATTATGAAATCTTAAATTAAAGATGAAAAATTAATAATTTATAAACTAAGTTTGTGATTTGTAAATGCATCTGTGCCTCCTTGTTTTTAGGCAATACATTGTTACCCAATATCCATCCTCTTTTTCCTATGTTTTACATCAGCTAGATCGCTCTGTCATTATGGGGTGTTTTTGGAGAGCCGATGCCCACCCTAGTGCCTTCTTTGGGTGACCATACGGACGCCCAGGGTGTTTCTGTACAAACAGAACACCCGATCCACTGTGCAGCTTATGCGTGTGTTTTTTGGTCAGTTCCTAGGAGCCCTTGTTTGTCATTGATATGCGATCGGTTCCCCTCCAGTCCACCGGAGGGAGCCCGGAGCTCATCACTCTCATGTGGACTTTAGGACCTAACGATAGTGAGTGTACCTTCATAACGGTAGATGCATGCGCGTGCAGGGCACAGCCGTAGGGTTCAATGAAGGAGAGTGTGTTTTCAGAATGGCTGACGCACGTGCATGCGTGGCATAGTCAATATGTCCAAATCCGGTCATTCGATGTGATAGTATATAAAGCCATTGCTATATCTTCTCCAGGTAACTGCTGAACTTTCTTGAAGTTTGACAAATGTCCTTTTTTCTATACCCCACCAGCGACGAGTGCCTTTTTTGCAATAGTTGGGCAATCTATAATTATGATCAATTATTCACTAGAGAGTCTCAGAGCAAACCTCAGCAGAAGGAGGTGTGCGGTCCCTGATATTAAGTCAGCTGCAAAACCGATCCAAGTAAGTTGAGTTTATTTAACTCTTGAGCTTGATTTTTTTTGGGGGAGGATAATTTACTATCCCACCCAACACCTATGGGACAATTATTATCATTATTTTTTCCCCCTTTTTCTTATATTTTTTAGCTGCCCATTATTTACCATTTGTGGCCACCTGTGGCACTGAGGTGGTTTTCTGGCGCAGCTGATTATTTCACCATCCTGACAGTTCTGGTCTTGTTTTAGGAAACAGTTGTAAGCAATGATGGCCCGATAAGGGAGACACATTTGCATAACTATAAATGATGAATGTATAATTATGTATATTTCTATATACCGTATATACTCGAGTATAAGCCGAGATTTTCAGCCTCTTTTTTGAGGCTGAAAGTGCCCCCCTCGGCTTATACTCGAGTCATCGCTGTCTGCCCGCTCGATCAGCGTGTCGAGCAGACAGACAGCGGCCATTCTATTCAAAAGCCGCGCCTCCGGCTCCGCCTTCGCCTGTGATAGGCGGAACACTGAATTTCCCAGCAGCCTGTGTTCCGCCTATCACGGACATCGTATCATCCTCGTACTACGGACGAGGATGATACGACGTCAGTGATAGGCGGAACACAGGCTGCTGGGAAATTCAGTGTTCCGCCTATCACAGGCGAAGGAGGAGGCGCGGCTTTTGAATTTTACAATGGCCGCCGAAGAGGGCACGGGACGGAGGCAAGGCAAGGCAAGGCAAGGCACGGCACGGCACGGCACGGGACGGGACGGGACGGAGGCAAGGCACGACACGACGGCAAGGCACGGCACGGCACGGGACGGCACGGGACGGAACGGAGGCAAGGAGGCAAGGCACGGGACGGAACGGAGGCAAGGAGGCAAGGCACGGGACGGAGGCTCGGGACAAAGGTAGGCTGGACACACACACACACACACACACACACACACACACACACACACACACACACACACACACACACACACACGGATACACACACACACAGGGATGGGTGGATGGATGGAGACACACACAGGGATGGGTGGATGGATGGAGACACACACAGGGATGGATGGATGGATGGAGACACACACACACAGGGATGGATGGATGGATGGATGGATGGAGACACACACACACAGGGATGGATGGATGGATGGACACACACACACACAGGGATGGATGGACGGACACACAGGGATGGACGGACACACAGGGATGGACGGACACACAGGGATGGACGGACACACAGGGATGGACGGACACACACACAGGGATGGACAGGCATGTCTCACCCTCGGCTTATACACGAGTCAATAAGTTTGCCAGTTTTTTTGGGGGTAAATTGGGGGCCTCGGCTTATATTCGGGTCGGCCTATACTCGAGTATATACGGTATGCTTTTTTTGAACTAATCTAAAATATTTTATTATTTTCTATTAGAAAGCATTATAGAGTACAAATGGACAGCATCCCCTGAGGAAGCCTGATATAGGGGCGAAACTTTGGAAATATCACCTTGCTGCATCGTTTATAACGCACAATGTATTGTGCTAACTATTACTAAATATGTATTGTACTAACTAACCTTGTTCCTGTATATTTTAATGTTAAAAAAAAAATAGTTTTTGTTGTTCAAAAATAAAAGAATATTTTTTACAATATACTTGACTTAGAATATTGCACCTTTAAAGTCCCTATCCACCAGTGTTTCAATTTATACAAATTTGGGATGTGGTGCTTAAAATAAATGGTTGAGCCCGTGTTCATATAAATATCTGGTTACTAATATACTTATAAAAAATATTCTACAATCAGCAGCTGTGTAGTCTTTTTCCACGGCTTACTCCCCAATTACATTAGTTGATTTTAAATTGTAGGCGGAATTGTTGCAATTCTGCCCATGACTCCACATTACAACAAAATGCATGACACATGTTTGGGTGCCATTATTCTTAGGGGCACCCCAAACGCGTGCTTTCAAAATGTGCTATCTGAATAGATGGAAACACACCTCCCAGCTCTAAATGAATATAAGATTTTCCCCAAGAAAATGCTATTTGTTTCTAATTTGTATTTGAAGTTTGGATTTGTATCCCTTACAGCTATTCCCACTTCAGCAGTGCCTGCTTCTCTTCTCTGCTGGGCATCGCTCCTCCAAGGCCTCCTAATCTCCTTCACTATGTTAGTGCTCCAAGGGGGCCCCCTCACCAGATCCCCAGTTCCGTTCTCAGCAGCAGGAAGCTAGGAGATGGAACACTATTATGCGGTAAAGCAGGAAGAAAGGTACAGTCTCCTCTTGTGCCAGGACCTGTGAATGCACATGATTAGTTGGTAGGACGCCAGGCAGTCATAGGTTTGGGGAGAGCAGAGAGAAGGGGACAGAGACCTGAGCCCCTGTGTCTACAGTTGAACATGTTGGTTAAAAAATAGTTGGTGGGGCTGATCTGTCATCTTTGCTTTCAGCACACTTGGCCCTTGGAAAGCCCAAGCAAGGTAATGCATCAAGTCACTGATTGCATGGGGCTAACAGCCTGCATGGCAAGGGTTAACCCCAATCTACTGATCTGGGCCATGTTCTTGAAATGAAGACCCCCTTACATTAGATTCCCCTTTTACATCACGATCCTCAGTATTCCCCTTTACATCAGGGTCCGCAGAGTTCCCCCACTGTGTGCATAAAAAAATATGTAATGGAAATGATTAATTTTTAAAACAATTATCCTTTGTTCTGAGGTTTAATTGTGTGGTAAAGTAATTTGCAATATTTTGTGGTTATAAGGACTGTTAAATGTGTGTAGTGTATATTGTGACTAGACACAGATTCTATTTAATGATCCCCATTTAAGCCCCTCCCACTGTTAGCCAAAATCCTGGCAAACAGACTGATCACCACTGCAGGCGTAGCAGAACGTATTATCAAGCAAAGGGACACCCCAAAATATTCAGCAAAGAGACATCTTAATCCAGCAAAGAGACAGTCCAATCCAGAGAGAGGGACTCCTAGCTGATCATAGTGTAGTAAGAAAGTTTATTGTAGAGATCAAAACAGGAGAGAAGTTGCACTCTCAAACAAATGTAGATAAAAGTGTGTATCTTAAATTAGTATGCAGTACAGACATCTGTGGAGATGGAAGACCAGAGCACATCTCCCTCCGTGGCCGCTATACCAGGGAAAGAACCACCTCTGTGGAACACATAAGAGACCACCAGATGATGGGTTCACACTGCCAAGGACATGTGTATTTGTAAGGGCCAGAAGGTAGATCTAATACAAAGGACAAAAGGCCTATTCCTTGAATAGGACTGTATCACTGTGCTTTTATTAAAAAAAAGGTTAAAATACAACTCACGTGTAGTTGTAAGAGAATGAGCATAAAATATACTAAGGTATTCTTATCAGGGGCCGTCTGTCTTCAATGGTGACCCTAGGCAACTAGACTGATCTTGTGCTCTCCTAATTCCCAACGCATTTCAATGGAATGACCAGCTTCATCAGGGGGAAGGAGCACAAGCAAATTACTTATTTTTAAGATGTCTTTGGTTACTGCCCACTAATAATAGTTCCCTCCCAACCAGCCTATTGTAATATGGTGGCTGAGCGGGAGCCCCGTTATCCTGGGAGGAAGTCATGATGTACTACCAGAATCGGGCCTCGCTCTGGTGTGATCAGTGACCGGCTGTGTCCACCAGACACAAATACAGGATGTATGTGCCATCGATAGGAATAAATTGATCGAAGACTTTACTAGGAAGCGTGAATATATGAGGGGCGTGCCATTCGTTATGGACTTTAACATGCAGTACAGATAGAAAATAGAAAAGATTTGCAGGAAATATTGGAATATCGTAAAGTCCGACCGCCATTTAGGGACTGTGTTACCGGAAAAACCTAAATTCAAGTATCGAAAAGCACCTACCCTAAGGGATCTCAATGTGAAAAATTTATTGGACCCCCCACCTCAAAGAAAACTCTCTTTTTTTGAAGGAAAGGGGTTCTTTCCATGTAAAATATGTTATACCTGTAGGCATACAAAACAAAGCAAAAAGAAAAAATCAAGCTTCAAATCAACTGTAACTTATAGAGAATACCAGATAAAAGATTTTATATCATGTAGGACGGAAGGGGTGGTCTACCTTCTAGAATGCCCATGTCAAATTCAGTATGTCGGAATAACCAAAAGGAAACTTTGGAAAAGGCTGAGGGAACATACGCAAAACATAAAGAATGGATTCCCAAAACACAGTCTGTCGAGGCACTATGACCAGTTCCATAACAGAGACCCCTCCTCATTGCGGGTATGGGGAATTGAAAAATATAAACCCCATTGGAGGGACGATAATAAGGTCATCAAACTCAGCCAATCTGAATCTCGTTGGATTCATTAGCACCTTTAGAACATAACATAGAATTTGATTTGAATTGCTTTATTTCAAACTACTGAATTCTGGTGTATTGGTCTGAGTCTTTTAGCTTGATTTTAGGTTATAATGATTTTTTATATGTGATTTTTATAATGCAAAGTATTTTAATCTGAACACTTTTTAACCACCTCTATTAGTTTTAATTATTTTTGTTACCCTGAGGGTTACCCATTAAACACAAGGTGATCTTAATGTTGTTTAATATTAAACCCAGATATATACATACCTTATTAGTTCATATATATTATTATACTCTGAATATTATGAGTTAAACCTTAGGGTGATATGCTTGGAAAGTGAGAGGTGGGTATTTTTCCATTGAACACGAGGTGGCGTTATCTGATCAGGATGTTGCTTCATTTTAACTGAGCCAAATACAGATTGTATTAATTTATGATGATTATTTTTTTATGCTGAATTATTAATATATTATGGATTAATGGATTCTGAATATACGAGTATTTGTCTATGATTCAGAGGCTTGTAGCGCTATGATTGGTTACCATGGCGATAGTCTCTGCTCTTTTTAAGTCACCTACGTACACCTGACTCCACACCCCTTTGAGAAAGTCATGTATGTTGTGACGATATGCGTGAGGGAGGAGAGTCAGGTGACGCTAGGGCCCTGGCCACGGCTGAGGTTGGAGCCATCCTGTGTTAAAGAGATTGCTGAATATCGTTTTATATGTAAGTGTACTTGATTAAACATCTTTTAATATAATACTACACTATGGAGTGCCTTCATTCCTTCCCATAAACTGCTTGCCATTCCCAGGCTGAGAATGACTGTGTGACCTGGAGGTAATTACAGCGAAGGAGACATTGCAAAGGTAACACAGAGGGACGTGGAGCCAACAGTACTAAGGCTGATACTTTCCTCGGTTTTCAAAGGGGCACGGAAGCTATTTGTGGAACTAATACTGAAGAGCATTATCACAATTTAAATTGCACAATTTGAATTGCACTGTGTATGGGACTTTAATTGCACAAGTTATTAATATAGATTTCTTGATCATACATCACGGGACACAGGAGCTTCATTACATAGTGGCTTATATAGGCACCTCTGGTGATTGGACACTGGTTAACCCCAATTAAGGAGAATTCCTCCCCTATATAACCCCTCCCATATGGGAGGCACCTCAGTTTTTTCGCCAGTGTCTATAGTGGTTGGTCACGTAAAAGATGTGCTATGAAGAAAGCTCTGTGCAGGTCCCTGCGGGGGCCTAAGGGCTACAACAAACCGGATCCATATCTCGGGCCAATATTTGACTCCCAAGATGGTATGGTACCCGTCCTCGTCATCCGAAGAAACGAGGTTTGGCCTGTAAGTCCTCTCCTATTGGAAGACTGGGCTCTGGGAAAACCAGACTTGGTGTACTGTTTACACAGATGGCATGAAAGTTTCTGGCAGAGTCTTTTACAAGGTCCAGGTAGGAGGTTCTTCTCAGAAAGAACCCCAGATAAACCTGAAGGTTGGAATCTGTCTGTTTCAGCAATTCCTGCGGCGAGGACAGGTAAGGGAAGTTAATCCTATATATAATTATATTATGGATTTCTTCATTTTGAGTAGTAGTATGTCTTACCTGGTTTCCACCACTAGAGGGATTAAGAGAAGCCTGATGCATACTTACATGCCTTTCAGATACACACGCTCAGTGAAGCCTGGTTCTCCAGAGATCTCACGTCTCCACTGCAGTCCCTGCCACAAACAAGGTAATACAGGGGTCCCTCGTAGTCTGGGGGTCCCACGCAGCTCTGATGGAGATTCCTTCCCCCCCTGGATTCTGGCGGTCCTCGTGCACGCGCGCCGAGCGTGCTCCCGGGCTAATGGAGGAGGGGGGAGTGTGGTTGTGAGCCATGCACGTTGGTGTGCACGGCGCTGTACTGCGCAGGCACCAGGCGGCAGTTTTAAAAGCCCAGAGCGTCAGGGGGCTGTAAGTGTGAGACACAGGAGCTGTGGGCAGTAAGCATCCCAGGGGATTGGATCTAGGCAAACCTTAGACACCTACTCAGCATCAGGTTGTGCAGTATTAAGCATATATATTTATTGTGAGTCTTTAAGCCCAACACTGATTGCACTTTGTACTAGTACCTCTGCTTGTAGCTTAGGACTATGTCTCCTCGTAAGAGGGTCTCAGGGGGAGGTAACAAGGGCACTGGTAAATCACCGCCTAGGTCCAGGGGTTCTAAAAATGCCTGTAAGTTACCATCCCCCCCTGCAAGACTGGAGCCAGCCTCACAGGACGAGTCAGTGCCCCTGTCAGGTTTTCAGCCTCTCCTAATGTCTCAGCCCCGGTATACGTCACTGAGGACTTCCTTAGGGCTACATTGGAGGGTTTTGAAGGGAGAATCATTAATTTTATTTCTTCTTCCCTGAAAGATAGCAGGAAAAGGGGTAGATCCCCTTCCTCTGCTGACATTCCTCTCTCAGATGACACTTCTGACAATGAGGAGAGATCCCTATCTTGGGACAGGGATCTTGAGCAGTCGGATGAATCAGAGGAAGAAGTATTATACTGAATTGGTGCGTACCACATTCAGAATGCCTGCTGCTGAAGTCGCTACGTCCTTTGTTTCTTCCCTTGGAGTCAGGAAAGTCCCACAGACTGCTTTTTCCTTTCCAATTCATCCCCTAATGGATAAATTGATGTATGAGGATTGGAGACATCTCGATAAACTGTTTGCTCCTCCTAAAAGGTTTTCTATGCATTATCCTCTGGAGGAAAGTTTCACCAAGAAATGGGTGGTCCCATCTGTCGATGCGGCTGTTTCTTTTGTGAATAAAAACCTGACCTGTCCTTTGGATAATGCTCAGGTATTTAAAGATCCAACTGATAAAAGGTTGGAAACGTTATTAAAAGCCTCCTTTTCCATGACTGGCGCGGTAGTACAACCTACAGTTGCAGCCGTGGGGTTGTGTCAGTTCCTCAAGGAACAGGTTAAGCAGATGCTTGGCCTCCTTCCCAGTGAGGAAGTGGAGAATTATGCAGAAATACCTCAAATTCAGTGTTTCATGATTGATGCGATTTTGAATTCTCTCCAACAAGCATCTCGTTTGTCTCTCCTGTTGGTACATATGCGAAGGACCCTATGGCTAAAGAATTGGGCAGCTGAGCTGTCATGCAAGAAGCATTTGATTGGGTTCCCGTTTAAAGGGGAATGTCTGTTTGGAGAAGAATTAGGCCGCGTACACACGGGCGGACTGTTCGCCCAACTTTGTTTGTCAAACAGTTTCGGCAAACAGTCCGCTCAAAATTAGCATGGACGGACATGGCCACACACGGCACTTTTTGAGCAGACTGTTTCAGCGAACTGTTTGCCAAACAGTTCGCTCAACTTTTGAAATGAACGGACTCGCCCACGTAAGGCGGAGGCAAATCCGCCCATTTCGAGCGCGTGTACAGGTAGGCGGGGCCCGCGAAGGAGACGTTGCGGGCTCCGCCTGGAATGGACTTAAAGGGGAACCCCAACGCCGAAAAAAATCGGCGTGGGGTCCCCCCAAAGTCCACAACAGACCCTTGTCCGAGCACGCTACCCGGCCGGCCAGGAAAGGGGGGCGAGCGAGCGCGCCCCCCCTCCTGAGCCGTACCAGGCCGCGTGCCCTCAAAATGGGGGGGTGCCTTGGGGAAGGGGGGGCCGCGCGGCCCCCCCACCCCAAAGCACCTTGTTCCCATGTTGATGAGGACAAGGGCCTCTTCCCGACAACCCTGGCCGTTGGTTGTCGGGGTCTGCGGGCGGGGGGCTTATCGGAATCCGGGAGCCCCCTTTAAGAAGGGGGGCCCCCGGATACCGGCCCCCCACCCTATGTGAATGAGTATGGGGTACAATGTACCCCTACCCATTCACCTGTGAAATAAAGTACAAAAAAAAACACAACACAGAGAAAAAATATTTTATTGCACAGCTCCGGGGGTCTTCCGTCTTCGGGGGTCTTCTCGCCGGACTCCTCCGCTATCTTCGTGTAGCTCTTTTACTAGCGGAGGAGCCCGGCTTTCTTCCTCCCCGCCGCCGGCCTCTTCTCCCGACTTCGGGGGTCTTGTCCCCCTCTTCGGTTCTTCTGCCGGGCCACCGCGCCTTCTTGTAGCTCTTTTGCAGGCGGTGGCCCGGTCTTCTGTCGCCGCTGCCTTCCGTTCTTCTGTCGCCGCCTTCGGTTCTTCTGCCGGGCCACCGCGCCTTCTTGTAGCTCTTTTACAGGCGGTGGCCCGGTCTTCTGTCGCCGCTGTCGCTGTCGCCGCCTTCCGTTCTTCTTCTTCTTGTTCTTCTTCTTCTTCCCCAGGAGATGTTGACACGTCGCTCTCTCCGGCCGGAATGCCAGAGCCGCGCTGTGCGGTCACTTATATAGTGACAATGGGGCGGTGTCACATGGTATATGTCACATGGGTTGGTCACATGGGTTGATGTCACATGGGGACTATGACATCGTAAGGGGGCGGGGTCACCATGTGACCAACCCATGTGACATATACCATGTGACACCGCCCCATTGTCACTATATAAGTGACCGCACAGCGCGGCTCTGGCATTCCGGCCGGAGAGAGCGACGTGTCAACATCTCCTGGGGAAGAAGAAGAAGAACAAGAAGAAGAAGAAGAACGGAAGGCGGCGACGGCGACAGCGACAGCGGCGACAGAAGACCGGGCCACCGCCTGTAAAAGAGCTACAAGAAGGCGCGGTGGCCCGGCAGAAGAACCGAAGGCGGCGACAGAAGAACGGAAGGCAGCGGCAACAGAAGACCGGGCCACCGCCTGCAAAAGAGCTACAAGAAGGCGCGGTGGCCCGGCAGAAGAACCGAAGAGGGGGACAAGACCCCCGAAGTCGGGAGAAGAGGCCGGCGGCGGGGAGGAAGAAAGCCGGGCTCCTCCGCTAGTAAAAGAGCTACACGAAGATAGCGGAGGAGTCCGGCGAGAAGACCCCCGAAGACGGAAGACCCCCGGAGCTGTGCAATAAAATATTTTTTCTCTGTGTTGTGTTTTTTTTTGTACTTTATTTCACAGGTGAATGGGTAGGGGTACATTGTACCCCATACTCATTCACATAGGGTGGGGGGCCGGTATCCGGGGCCCCCTTCTTAAAGGGGGCTCCCGGATTCCGATAAGCCCCCCGCCCGCAGACCCCGACAACCAACGGCCAGGGTTGTCGGGAAGAGGCCCTTGTCCTCATCAACATGGGGACAAGGTGCTTTGGGGTGGGGGGGCCGCGCGGCCCCCCTTCCCCAAGGCACCCCCCCATGTTGAGGACACGCGGCCTGGTACGGCTCAGGAGGGGGGGCGCGCTCGCTCGCCCCCCTTTCCTGGCCGGCCGGGTAGCGTGCTCGGACAAGGGTCTGTTGTGGACTTTGGGGGAACCCCCCACGCCGATATTTTTCGGCGTTGGGGTTCCCCTTTAAGCCCATTCCAGGCGGCGGAGCCCGCGACGTCTCCGTCGCGGGCCCCGCCTACCTTCACACGCGCTCGAAATGAGCAGACTTTCCTCCGAGCGGGAACAGTTTGCTCATTTCGAAAGTAGCCTACACACGGGCGGACTGTTCGCTCAAACACAGTTTCAGCGGACAGTTTTTTGGAATTTCTGAAAGACTTTGTCCGTCAAACTGTCCGCTGAAACTGTCCGCTGAAAGCCCACACACGAGCGGACTGTCCGCCCAACCACTGTTCAGCGGACAAGGTTGGGCGAACAGTCCGCCCGTGTGTACGCGGCCTTAGACAAATTCGTCCAAAAAATTTCAGGTGGTAAATCTACTCTCCTCCCAGTCAAAAAGAGCAAACGTCCATCATTTAGGTGTTCTCTCTCTCCCGGAGCATCAAGCTCTAAGCAGTGGCGACGGCCTTCTCAACCCTCCTCTACTGGAAAGGCTCAGGGCCGGGCCCAGGGACAGAAAAAGACTTGGAGGCAAAAGCGTGCCAAGCAGAGCCCAAAAGCTTCCTTGTGAAGGGGCACCCCCGCTCGGCCGAGTGGGGGGAAGGCTTCGGCAGATTGCGGAAGCCTGGCGGGCAGAGATCCGGGACAAGTGGGTGATCTCTTCGGTATCTCTGGGTTACAAGCTAGAGTTTCAGGAGATTCCACCTTCTTGCTTTCTAAGGTCAAGGATCCCCAGGGATCCAATAAAGCAAAAACCGCTATTTCTGGCCTTAGATCACTTACTATCCCAAGGGGGGATAGTAGAAGTGGACCCAAAAGAACAGGGTTCAGGGTTTTACTCAAATCTCTTCACCGTTCCCAAGCCAAATGGAAGTGTCAGACCTATCCTGGATCTGAAGGATCTGAACCGGTTTTTACACATCCGGTTCTTCCGAATGCAGTCAATTCGCACTGTGGTCTCCTCCCTGCAAGGGGGAAAGTTTATGGCATCGATAGACATCAAGGATGCATATCTCCATGTGCCAATTTTTCAATTTGTGGCCTTGCCGTTCGGGCTTGCTATGGCCCCTCGAGTCTTCACAAAGATTCTGGACCCTTTCTTGGCAAACCTAAGAGCTCAGGGTATAGCCGTCATGGCTTATCTAGATGACTTACTTCTCATGGAGAAAACAGTAGCGTTCCTGAACCACAGTGTTTCCAGAACACTAGAACACCTGGAACGCCTAGGTTGGATTATAAACCTAGAAAAGTCGTCCCTACAGCCTGCTACCAGGTTGGAATACCTGGTTATGTTTATCCACACCACTCAGGGCAAGGTGTTTCTACCGAGGACAAAAGCCTTGGCCATCGGGGATCTGGTGTGCCTAATTCTGGGCAGGAGATCTTCCCCCATTCGGTTGTGCATGAGACTGTTAGGGAAAATGGTTGCCTCCTTCGAGGCAGTTCCATTTGCCCAGTTCCCCTCAAGGCCTCTGCAAAGGTGCATCCTTGCGGCTTGGAACAGGAAGCCCCAATCCTTGGATCTTCCCATGCGTCTATCCCCAGGGACACACAAGAGTCTCGTCTGGTGGTTACAAACCAAGAATTTGCTGAAAGGCAAAACCTTTCTTCCTCTTCCATGGAAGGTTATTACGACAGATGCCAGCCTGACAGGCTGGGGAGCAGTGTTAAAGGAGATGTGCTCGCAGAGGAAATGGTCTGCGATCGAGAAGCTATTGCCCATAAATATCTTGGAGATCCAGGCAGTTTATATGGCTCTCATAAAGTGGTCTTCCAGACTACGGGGTCTCCCTGTTCGGGTTCAGTCCGACAATGCCACAGCAGTGGCCTATATCAATCACCAGGGCGGTACCAGGAGTCTGGTTGCGCAAAAGGAGGTGAATTGCATACTTGTCTGGGCAGAAATGCATGTTCGATGCTTTTCTGCAGTCTTCATTCCAGGAGTGGAAAATTGGCAGGCGGATTTTCTGAGCCGCCAGCAGTTGTGCTCAGGAGAATGGGCTCTACACCCCGACGTGTTTTTGGACATATGTCGCAGGTGGGGTACTCCAGACGTAGATCTGTTTGCGTCCAGGTTCAACAGAAAACTGGACAAATTCGTGTCAAGAACAAGAGATACACTTGCTCAGGGATCAGATGCTCTGACAGTTCCCTGGGATCAGTACAATCTGATTTATGCTTTCCCCCCTTACCCGCTTCTGTCGCGGTTCCTGGGAAGAGTCAAGAGGGAGACAAAATCAGTTCTTTTGGTAGCCCCGGCTTGGCCCAGGCGACCATGGTACGCAGAGATCATGAAGTTGGCAGTAGGCAGGCCATGGATCCTCCCTCTCCGGCCAGATCTGCTCTCACAGGGTCCAATTTACCATCCTGCTTTACACAGTCTTAATTTGACGGTTTTGCTGCTGAGACCCACATTCTGAGAGACCGTGGGCTTTCGGGGCCAGTCCTTTCTACTCTGGTTAATGCCAGAAAGCCGGCCTCCAGGCTTATTTACTACAAAATCTGGAGGGCATATGTTTCCTGGTGTGAACTCAGGGAATAGCATCCTAGAAAGTATGTCATTAGCAGGATCTTGGCCTTTCTCCAGTCAGGCCTAGAAATGAATTTGGCCTTAAGCACTATCAAGGTGCAGATTTCGGCCTTGTCAGTATTTTTTCAGAAGCCACTTGCATCGCATTCCCTGGTGCAGGCTTTCATCCAGGGGGCTATGCGGATAAGGCCGCCAGTCAAACCTCCGGTATGCCCATGGGATATGAATTTCGTTCTCTCGGCTTTGCAGGAGCAACCTTTTGAACCTTTGCATCTGGCTTCATTGGTTCTTTTGACCAAAAAATTGTTTTTCTTGGTAGCCATTTCCACGGCTAGAAGAGTGTCAGAACTAGCAGCTCTCTCCAGCAAAGAGCCGTATCTAATTGTTCATAAGGACCGGGTGGCCATGCGCCCCAACAGGTCCTTTCTACCTAAGGTGGTTTCGGGATTCCATTTGAATCAAGATGTAATCCTACCATCCTTTTTTCCGGACCCACATTCCGCAGAAGAAGAATCTTTGCACACTTTGGATGTGGTTAGGGCAATCAGTATCTATCTTCAAGCAACGGCTCTGATAAGGAAAACTGATTGCTTATTTATTTTGCCGGAAGGCCCTAGGAAGGGCCAGGCGGCATCAAAATCCACTCTCTCAAGGTGGATTAGACAGATTATTTCTCAGGCCTATAGTGTTAAAAGGAAAATCCCTCCTTTTCAAGTGAAAGCGCTCTCTACTAGAGCTGTAAGTGCTTCTTGGGCAGTGCATCACCAGGCCCCCCTGGCTCAGATCTGTAAGGCTGCAACTTGGTCATCAGTCCACACATTCACCAGATTCTATCAGGTGGATGTCAGAGAGCAAGAGGATACTGCCTTTGGGCGCAGTGTACTGCAGGCTGCAGTTTAGGTCCTCCGGCCCATGGCGGTCTATAATTATGATCTGTGTCTCCCTCCCCTCAAACTGAGCTTTGCTTTGGGACATCCCACTATGTAATGAAGCTCCTGTGTCCCGTGATGTATGATCAAGAAAATTGGATTTTTATATAAAGCTTACCTGTAAAATCCTTTTCTTGAGAGTACATCACGGGGCACAAGGCTCCCGCCCCTCTTGGGTTTTACGTGGTTTCCTATTGCTTTGCTACAAAACTGAGGTGCCTCCCATATGGGAGGGGTTATATAGGGGAGGAATTCTCCTTAATTGGGGTTAACCAGTGTCCAATCACCAGAGGTGCCTATATAACCCACTATGTAATGAAGCTCCTGTGTCCCGTGATGTACTCTCAAGAAAAGGATTTTACAGGTAAGCTGTATATAAAAATCCAATTTTTTGCACTATGGAATGGCATGTAGTCATTATAATTTTGTTGTTTATCATTGTAGTATTGCACTTTATGCATGGTGCCCATTTCTTGCTAATTTTGCAAAATGTTTTGCTGTTTTGCATGTATTTAATTGTTATTTGCACAAATCCATATTTTGTCACAATTTAATTTTTTTATTCTTTATCCCATCAATTTAAGAACGTTATTAGTGAGTCAGCGATTTGCTGATTTTGCACTTGTTTTTTTTCTGAACATTTACACTGGATGATTATTGATTTTAGTTATATATTTTTTTAATTGATTACGGTTTTGCACATTTATTGATTTATTTACTTAAATTTTTTATGGTACATTATTTTTAATTAATTATTCATTTTTAAGATTATTACTGAGGACTATTTCTATGAGAACACTATATTTATTTTGAGAGTTTATATACAGTGACTACTGAGGATTTATCGTGTATTGAGGAATATTTTTTATGAGAGCACTATTGAGTTCATTTTGTTATTTGGAGAGCTTGGAGGCGACTTGGAGGCCTTTAGTAGTGTGTGTTGTTGTTTCATCCTTACTTCCTCACAATTGTGTGATTGAAGGGGGAAGAGGGGGATTGCTCATCGATTGGTGGAGGCTGTTACAATCTGATTGCTGTCTCTATTATCCATGAGATATTAAGCCCCAGACGCTTATAATCCTTGTGGAGATATTTTCTTTGTAGTACCTCCAGAGGATCATTGTACTTTATTTTTAGATTTAGTTTTTAGATTGGTAAGCACCACATTCATACCCATTATTATCAGCTTGTTATTTGGTGTGAGAACACCCTGAAGTTGGCAGCTGCCTGTTGATCTTTCTGCCGTTGGTTTGCGCATTGATCTCCCCTTATTTACATCAGACCCCAAATTATGTAATTTATGACAAAATGCTCGTTATCAGCAATTTTTGGCTGGCCTGTTTTTTGGCTTAAAACAAAACAAAACCAATGGGCTCTGAGCAGAGTTTTTTAGCTGTTTTCAGAAAAACAAAAACCGCTGATGAATGCCAATAAACGCTTGAAAACCCAGCTCACGTTGTTTTTTGACATTTTTGATCCATTGAAAAAAAAAATTATATATATATATATATATATATATATATATATATTTATTTATTTAATAAAAAACGCAAAAAATGCTAATAAACACTGAATACTATTTAAAAAACGTTGAAAAAATCACTGCTGAGCTACTGGCGTTTTTATAATGTCCAGTGTGCATGAGGCCTTATAAACAATCATAGTGTACAAAAACAACAAAAAAATCCAAAAAAGCACACTAGTCACATTAAACATGCCACCTTTCATTTCCCTGCTTGTATGCTTTATGCCATCTGTGCTTGTTTTTAATCATCTCCTGAATAAACTACATTGCATCGTATGGGAGTGCAGCCATCCGTTTCTTTTTTTCGTCCATATGTTTCTGCAGCCAACAAACTTGCAGACTCATTCCTCATTTCAGGAACTGAATGTAAAATTGAAATTAAATTGAAATGTAATTATTTAATAAATCCATCCTCTATAAAAAAAAAAGCATAAATATATGCGAGACAAACAAGCCTTCCATGAGGGAAGAGCTTATAAATGGTTAAAAAAACACACAAAACAAATAATAGAACTGTCTCACAAAACTCAATACAGAATGCTGCACAATTGGATATGTCAGTCACCTCATCCATGTCATCCACTACATCTTATCGATCTTTTAAAACCAAACATACGAGACAACCCAAGAGAGGTTGTGTTGGCGACAACTCCTCGATGACAGCAACTAACAAACGCCCACCTAAACATCACAATCACACTCTTTTTTCAGCTACTACAAACGACCCAGTGCAGACAGCAACAGAGGCTGTCAACGTGGGAGCGGGACTAACAGCTGGAGCAAGCACTTCCATTTCTGTCACCTCCAAAATCCTCACTATTTTCTTTCCCACGAATCAGGGAAACTCCCCCACCTCCACAATAGCAATACCACTCTAGCATCACACTCTTATTAACCTCCCATCCCCTTACACAAGATGAGGCTCCCGTGCTCTCTAAATGTCTTACCTCCTGTCCAACCAACAAACTGGAAAAATTCAGAGTAGTCAAAGACCTACACTTATACACACGTAAATTACTATTGAAAAGCATGTTTGAAGAGACTAGACCAGACATGGAAGGGTGTCAAACCTTCAGCGAAAGACAAGCCTTGGGCAATCTCAACTTGTTACTTGAGGAGAGTGAATCCAAAGATCTTATCAATACCATTGGTTTAGAGTCCCTCTTTCAGGGAGTTGACTCTCCTATGGAAACTACTACCACCAAAAAAACAAAAACAAAAAAACCTCATCTCTATATCCTGCACCCAGCTCAAATTATGGTGTAGCAACATTTTTGAAAATGACCTGTCAAGAAATTAAAAGTTTGGAATCCTCATTCCCTTATTTAGAAAATCTTACTAAAGGTGAAAAAAATCGCTTTAACCACTTTCAGACCGGACCAATTTGCTGGTCAAAGACCAGACCACTTTTTGCGATTCGGCACTGCGTCGCTTTAACTGACAATAGCGCGGTCGTGCGACGTGGCTCCCAAACAAAATTGACGTCCTTTTTTTCCCACAAATAGAGCTTTCTTTTGGTGGTATTTGATCACCCCTGCGGTTTTTATTTTTTGCGCTATAAACAAAAATAGAGCGACAATTTTGAAAAAAACGCATTATTTTTTACTTTTTGTTATAATAAATATCCCCCAAAAATATATAAAAAAACATTTTTTTCCCTCAATTTAGGCCGATATGTATTCTTCTACATATTTTTGGTAAAAAAAATCGCAATAAGCGATTATTGATTGGTTTGCGCAAAAGTTATAGCGTTTACAAAATAGGGATAGTTTTATAGCATTTTTATTAATAATTTTTTATTATTTTTTTTTTACTAGTAATGGCGGCGATCTGCGATTTTTATTGTGACTGCGACATTGTCGGGGACCCATCGGACATTTTTGACACATTTTTGGGACCATTGTCATTTATACAGTAATCACTGCTATATAAATGCAGTGATTCCTGTGTAAATGACACTGGCAGTGAAAGGGTTAACCAGTGGGTGGCAGTGTAGGGGTTAAGTGTTCCTAGGGGTGTGTTACTAACTGTGGGGGGGTTGGGCTTTCATTTAGTGTACACTGATCTCTGCTCCAATCACATGGAGCAGAGATCAGCGTCACTAGTTGCTAGGCAGAATGGGAAAATGTTGTTTATACAGCATTTCCTCCATTCGGCCGCTCCGTGAGACGATCGCGGGGATGCCCGCGGCGATCGAGTCCGCGGGTCCCGCGACCGGACTCACGGGGGTCCCGACCAGCGCAGGAGCGCGCCGCCGGCGGCGCGCTCCCGATGGCACGGCGGCAACGAATATTGGACGTACATGTACGCCAATATGCCTGCCCGTGCCATGCTGTCGACGTACATCGTCGTGCGCTGGTCGGGAAGTGGTTAAAAAACATATCACGTAATCAAGAAATTACCATAAAGGCTTCAGATAAAGGAGGAAATATAGTCCTTATGGACAATGATAAATACAGCTGAATGTGTAATAATATTCCAAGTAACCGTGACTGGTATCACCCAGTCGGTCCAGATATCGTTGAAGCCTTTAATCGAAAATTCTATGCATTTGTAGATGAGGCATTCCAAAAGAGAGTCATTTCCAAACAAACATTTGATTTCATTTGCATCCCTTATCCTAGAACACAAAATTTCTACTCTCTCCCTAAAATCCATAAAAACACCATAGACCCACCAGGCAGACCAATAATATCAGTGAAGAGGGGCCATCACCGAAAACGTGTCACGACTAGTCGATGAACATATTAAATCTTTTGTTTTCTCAATACCATCGTACATCCGTGACACTATTCATTTGTTACAAATCATTGAAGTGTTCAGGTCTCCGAGGAATGCATCTTTGTAAGCATTGACTTAGAGGCCCTCTACAATTCAAGGGACTAGAGTCCAGTCAACATGAAAACTCATTTAATGATTTCATACTTCTTTCTTTGTAATACATATTAAGAAATCATTTTTTTTCATTTGATGATCGTTTTTTCCTCCAGGTACAGGGAGTAGCCAGTGGCACCTGTTGTGCCCCTGGCTATGCAAATCTGTACCTGGGGGAATGGGAGTGTGCCATTTTTGGCAACGAGGATCTCTCTATGTACCTTTGCCAAGTTGTTATGTGGCACAGGTACATAGATGACATCTTCATCATCTGGGATGGGTCTCAAAAACTCCTGGACGAGTGCTTGCTAGCCCTCAATAAAAATGAATTCAACTTGAAGTTTACTATGCTTTTGGATACATCAAGAATTACCTTTCTGGATGTCGAGATATTTAAAGATAACACTAATATGCTTTCTTGCAAACTATTCAGAAAATCCAGAGAGGATAACACTATTCTGCACTCATCCAGTTTCCATCCAAAACCACTGGTGGAGTCCATCCCATTTGGGCAATATTTACGAATCAAACGCAATTGTTCCAACCATTCAGATTTTAAACACGAAGCAAACAATTTAAAACAATGGTTATTAGAAAGAGATTGTAGTTACAAGTGCATCAAGAAGGCATTCAAACGTGCAGAAACTAGCAATAGACACGATTTATTGACCCCCAAAATGAAATCCCCAGATACTGGAAATCTAATTATTACTACCTACTCTAATGACTATGCCCAGGTAACACAAATCTGTAAAAAGTATTGGCATCTCTTAACATCAGACCCTGTGGTAGGACCATTTGTACCTCCTGCCCCCACCATGACATATAGATGTGCTACCTTTGTGGGCGATCTCCTAGTTAAAAGTGAGTTTCGGGGATCAAAGTGCCACGATCAGGGGTCAGGCTTGAAGACCAATTGCTATAGCAGTTGCAGGACTACCACTAACCAGCAGGATAGGTACACAGGCAGTCACCCTGGCAGATGACACAGGTTCACCTGAGGTGCGGAGTCTAAGTATTAACCAGTTTTCACCAGAGCTCCTGATGGTGGAGATGGATTTAGCTGCGTGTTAGTACCAGGTCGCGGTCCTCAGGATCGCCTCACCAGGAGGTGAGCAAGCCGGGGTTCAGTAGCGGTTGAGCAGGTAAGGATCAAACAGAAGCATGGTCAGTAAGCAAGCCAAAAGGTCGGTAACGAGTTGTTGCAGGTTGGGATCAGGCAGAAGCGTAGTCGTGGAACAAGCCAAGGGTCGATAAAGAGCAGTAGCAAGTATAAACGGCAGCAGGGAAGACAGGAGCGAGATACAGGCTGGAGATAGCATAATATTCTGGCAAGGAGGAAGTGCAGAGACATGGCTTATATCAGGAAATTCATGGGGGGAGCAAAGAGATCAAGGTTCAGCTGAAATCAAGGTACAAGGCAGGGTTGTCTAAAGGATCTGACAAGGCACTGTCCAGCATCTCAGATAGCTCAATGAGAAGATTCATTGCCAGACACAGCTGAGGTCCCAGGACGTCCACTTGACGTCTTAGGGCCTGGTTTGTGAGGGAACCTCTGGTGGAATTCTCTTGTTAATCTAGGAGCATGAACATTCTTCTAGGGCTCCAAAGAATTTTCTTCTGGCCCATATATTTCCCATTGAACCAGATATTGCAATTTGTTCCTATAGATCCTGGAATCAAGAATTTTCTCCACCACATATTCTTCACCCTGTACCTTAACAGGTGGAGGGGGTGGAAGAATTCTTCCCGAAAAAGTATTTTTGTGAAAAGGTTTGAGTAGCGATATGTGAAACACAGGGTGAATCTTCATATTAGCTGGAAGTTTTAGGCGAAAGGCAACTGGGTTGATCTGGGCCTAGTGTCAGAGAATCACCAGACTTCAACGTCGGCATTTCCCCGTGCGCCTGCGGGGAAGAGCTGCACAACGACGCATGCATATGCGTCGTACGATACAATGTCGTACACGCATGTGCAAACCTATGCACACGGCTATGGGCCTTACCTGATTGGCCTGACAGTCCTATAAAAGGCATCAATGTGCTCTGTGTATTTGCTGGTTTGTCTCCTCAGCTCACCTGTGTTCCTGGTTCCTGGTTCCTGGTTCCTGGTTCCTGTTTCCTGTTTCCTGTTTCCTGTTGACTACTTCCTGTTGTGACCCGGCTTGTTTGAAGACTACTCTGATTCTCTCCTGATCTGACCCCTGGCTTGTTTAAACGGACTTTCTGCACTTAGCCTTGCTGGCTTACGGACGGATACCTGTGCTTGACCCTCGGCCTGCCTCTGGAATATTCTTTATCTCACGGACTGTACCTGTGTTTGACCCTCGGCCTTCACTCCAGGTGTTGGAACCCCTGGCAGGCGTTTACTTCTACCAGTTCCAAGATCTTCTGCACGGGCATCTCTTCCTTCAGAAGACCTGCTGCATACAAGTCACCTGCTGGCAACCCGTGCCTCTCCGTGCCCTGTACCCACTGTTCCACCCTCAGGGGTACTGTGCACCCAGCTGCAAGGGAAGCCGCTCTCAGCACTTCGGCTTTGGTGAGTACCTGACAGTACAAACCAGCCAAATGTCAGAAGCCGACAGAGCTGGCTCACCTCTTGAGGCTCTCTGCCAGCAGGTTGCAGCCCTCACTCAGGCAGTGCAGCGACTCCAGGATGGCTACTTTCAGATTGAAGGCCGGCTACAGCACCTGGCGATCTCTCCCAATCCATCGGATCCTTCGCCTTCTACAGCCAGCAGCTCTTCCGCTTCGCAGATTCAAGGCAGTGCTACACCTGCAGTAGTCATGAACTTTCCGGAACCCAGGGTCCCTACTCCTGAGCGTTTTTCAGGCAACCGAAAGAAGTTTAGGGCGTTCAAAAACGCATGCCTCCTGTACCTGGTCCTGCAGCCCCGGACTTTCCACTCTGAATCAGTGAAGGTGGGGTTCATCATCTCCCTGCTTTCCGATGAACCACAGTCCTGGGCCCATAACCTCCTGGAGCAGAAGAGCTCCCTTCTCGATTCCGTAGAGTCCTTTTTTGTAGCCATGTCACAATTGTATGATGACCCTCAACGCACCGCTACGGCCGAAGCCATCCTGCACTCCCTAACCCAGGGAAAAAGACCAGTAGAGGACTATATCGTAGAGTTTCGCAAATGCTCTGGGGACACTGACTGGAACGAGGCTGCCCTTAAATATCAATTCCGCCTAGGCCTCTCTGAGACCCTAAAGGACGAACTGGCCCGGGTAGATACCCCTGCATCTTTAGAAGACCTGGTCCAGTTGGCTACCAAGCTTGACCGACGTTTACGGGAGCGTCGCTCTGAGCGCTTTCAATCATCTAAACCCACGTGGATGCTACCCCGGGTACCCCCCTTGCCTATACCTGCTCCAGTCCCTTCCTCCTCTGCTGACAGTGAACCCATGCAGCTGGGCCTAGTCCGGGCTCCACTCACCCCTGATGAGAGACTCCGTCGGCGTCAAGCCAATCTTTGTCTGTACTGTGGTGAATCGGACCATTTTCTGCGCAGCTGTCCTGTAAGGCCCAGTAAGTGCCGACCTCATGCTGCGGTGAATTCTCAAATTTCAGGTTTCACCCAATCTCATCTTGTCCTCCCGATTTCATTACAGGTGGCAGAAGAGGAGGTTCGGCTGGGAGCCATCATTGACTCAGGAGCCTGCAGTTGTTTCATGGACTTAACTTTAGCTCATCCCTCTCTGCACTAAGAAACAACATCTTCAAATCCACCTGGCTGACGGCTCCCTACCCTGCTCTGGTCCCGTGACCCAAGAAACGGTACCAATCTTGACATCCACTGATTCCGGCCATCGCGAATTTCTTCGCTTCGACATTATCCATTCTCCGATGTTTCCGATCATCCTCGGGTTTCCTTGGTTACAAGCCCACGACCCACTGATTAAATGGAATAAGAAGGAAGTGCGCTTTTCTTCTCCCTACTGTTCACAGCACCTCTTGCTTGACAATACAGACTAGTCTTGATAATCTCCCGCATGTCCCCTCAGCTTATCATGACTTTTTGGACATTTTTGACAAAAAGAAAGCTGATACTCTGCCGCCCCATCGGCCCTATGACTGCCCGATTGATCTGCTACCCGGTTCCGAAATACCATTCGGGCGGATCTTCCCATTATCGGAAACCGAATTGGAAGGTCTGCGTTCTTACATTGATGAAAACCTAGAAAAAGGATTTATCCGACCATCCTCTTCTTCAGCTGGCGCAGGCATCTTTTTCGTTGAGAAAAAGGATGGTTCACTCAGGCTCTGTGTGGACTACAGGGAACTTAATAAAATTACTATTAAGAATCGGTATCCACTTCCCCTCATCCCTGAACTCTTCCAACGCCTAAGAACTGCTAAGGTATTCACTAAACTAGACCTGCGGGGAGCATATAATTTAGTCCGAATCCGCGATGGAGATGAGTGGAAAACGGCTTTCAGGTCTAGATTCGGACACTTTGAATACCTAGTGATGCCCTTCGGGCTCTGCAATGCCCCGGCCACATTCCAACACCTCGTCAACGATATTTTCCGTGAGTATCTAGACAACTTTGTAATTGTGTATCTTGACGATATTTTGATTTTCTCCAACTCACTAGAAACACACCGAACACACGTCAGGAAGATACTCCTCATCCTCAGAGAGCACGGGCTCTACCTAAAAGGAGAGAAATGTGAGTTTGAAAGAGACACTATCCAATTCCTCGGGTTCATCATCACCACAGGGGGAATATCAATGGACCCACAAAAGGTCAAAGCTATCCAAGAATGGCCAGCACCCACAGACAAGAGATCTGTTCAGCGATTTGTTGGCTTCGCCAACTTTTATCGCAGGTTTATTCAGGGATTCTCCACGATCATTTCCCCTATTACTCAACTAACCCGTCAGCAAGTTAAATTCCAGTGGTCTCAGCAAGCTCAGGAAGCTTTTGATGAACTAAAGAGACTTTTCACATCAGCACCTATCCTCCGGCATCCCGACCCAAGTCTTTCTTATGTATTGGAGGTAGACGCCTCCGAATCCGCAGCAGGGGCGATTCTTTCCCAAAGGAGTGGCCCGAAGGCCCTCCTTCACCCAGTTGCCTTCGCCTCCCGGAAACTCAGTCCTCCAGAGAGGAATTACGATGTCGGGGACCGAGAACTTCTCGCTATAAAATTCGCCCTGGAAGAGTGGAGGTATCTATTGGAGGGTGCGTCTCAACCCATCATGATCTTCACAAACCACAGGAATCTGGAGTACCTTAGAGCTGCCAAACGCCTCAGACCCCGACAAGCACGCTGGGCCCTCTTTTTCCCCAGGTTTAATTTCCACATCACCTACCGCCCCGGTTCCAAAAATGGAAAAGTGGACGCACTCTCCCGAATGTTTCCAGAAGCAGAAGAGCCATCTGAACCTGCAACTATTCTGTCTCCACACAACTTCCTCCAAATCATTCAGCCAGACCTAGAATCAGCCATTAAACAAGCCACCGGTCAAATTTCCGAAACGACAGCATCCTCCCTAGAAAAGAAAGAGGATTTACTATGGGCACACAACAAGATATTCATTCCTCCCTCTGTAAGGCTCCGGATTTTGCAGACCTTTCACGATCATAAGATGGCAGGACATTTTGGGGTCCAGAAGACTGCTGATCTGATCTATCATTCTTTCTGGTGGCCAGGTTGGAGGAAGGATTGCAGGAACTATGTCCAGTCTTGTATTACCTGCCAACGAAATAAGGGGGCTAACACCAAAGCATGGGGACTTTTGAGATCCTTACCTGTTCCCGAACGTCCCTGGAGAGAGATCTCTATGGATTTTATTGTGGATCTGCCATCTTCAGACAAGTTTACCACGATCCTAGTAGTAGTAGATCGCCTCTCGAAGATGGCACACTTCCTACCCATGTGTGGCACTCCCTTTGCTGCGGCTACAGCAAATATTTTCATCAAGGAAGTTGTGAGGCTACATGGTGTCCCCTCCAATATCGTGTCTGATAGAGGAATTCAATTCACCTCCAAATTTTGGAAGAATCTCTGCAAGGCACTGGAGATCAAGACCTCTCTATCTTCCGCATACCATCCACAAAGCAATGGGCAAACAGAAAGGACGAATCAAACGTTAGAGCAATACCTCCGCTGCTTTTGCTCCTGCTCCCAAGACGATTGGTCTTCTCTCCTGCCCTGCGCAGAATTTGCTTATAATAACTCTGTACATTCCGCTACCAACCAAACTCCATTTTGGGCGAACTATGGCTACCACCCTTCTTTCTTGCCAGATTCCGTCCCTGAAGTCTCCGCTCCTGCAGTCCAAGAACGGGTAAAGTCAATTCAGGACAATTTCCTACAGATTCAGGAGGCCATGAAGAAGGCTCAAAGAGACTATGAGGTGTACTATAATAGAGGAAGAAGGAGTTGCCCAAGTTTCAAGATCGGGGATAAGGTTTGGCTATCTTCTGCCAACCTGAGATTGCCATACCCGTCTCGGAAGCTCGGTCCCAAGTTCATTGGCCCCTTTGAAATCAAAAGGGTGGTAAACCCAGTAGCTTTTGAACTGGCGCTACCTAGTTCATACAAAATTCACCCGGTGTTCCATGCATCCCTATTAAAACCAGTGATTCCAAGCTCCTTCACCGGAAGACAAGTGGCACCACCTCCACCCGTCAAAGTCGAAGGTGAGGAAGAATTCGAGGTGGAAGCCATAATGGACTGTCGAAGAAGGGGAAGACAGACCCAATACCTGGTAAAATGGAAAGGGTATCCCCCTGAAGACAGTTCTTGGGAACCCTCCAGTAACATCCACGCTCCTCGCCTGATACGGGATTTCTACCGGAGACACCCCAAGCTACCAGCCAGATTGGGCATCCGGAGGCTGCCCCTTGGGGGGGGCACTGTCAGAGAATCACCAGACTTCAACGTCGGCATTTCCCCGTACGCCTGCGGGGAAGAGCTGCACAACGACGCATGCATATGCGTCGTACGATACAATGTCGTACACGCATGTGCAAACCTATGCACACGGCTATGGGCCTTACCTGATTGGCCTGACAGTCCTATAAAAGGCATCAATGTGCTCTGTGTATTTGCTGGTTTGTCTCCTCAGCTCACCTGTGTTCCTGGTTCCTGGTTCCTGGTTCCTGTTTCCTGTTTCCTGTTGACTACTTCCTGTTGTGACCCGGCTTGTTTGAAGACTACTCTGATTCTCTCCTGATCTGACCCCTGGCTTGTTTAAACGGACTTTCTGCACTTAGCCTTGCTGGCTTACGGACGGATACCTGTGCTTGACCCTCGGCCTGCCTCTGGAATATTCTTTATCTCACGGACTGTACCTGTGTTTGACCCTCGGCCTTCACTCCAGGTGTTGGAACCCCTGGCAGGCGTTTACTTCTACCAGTTCCAAGATCTTCTGCACGGGCATCTCTTCCTTCAGAAGACCTGCTGCATACAAGTCACCTGCTGGCAACCCGTGCCTCTCCGTGCCCTGTACCCACTGTTCCACCCTCAGGGGTACTGTGCACCCAGCTGCAAGGGAAGCCGCTCTCAGCACTTCGGCTTTGGTGAGTACCTGACACCTAGATCTGGAAAGGTTTCACAAACTTTTGTCAAAACTTTGCAGATGGAACATGAACCTTCAGACTTTTAGTAGATAACCAAACTTGATCACCCACATGAAAGGTAGGCAGTGCTCTGCGATGTCTATCCGCAGCCTTCTTATAACTTTCCTGAGCTTCCCTCAAAGTCTAGATCAATTTCTCCTGGATCTCCTGTAAAGCAGTTAATCTGCTGGTAACAGCAGGAATCGGAGTTGAGATAGGGAGATCATGGATAAAAGCTGGATGATGCCAAGTATTTAGGAAAAAAAGCGGTCTGAGAGGTGGAGCTATGTTTAGAATTGTTATAAACTCTGCTGTAGGAAGATAGTCCAATTAACAAAACATTGAAGGTACTGCTCTAATGTTTGATTGGTCCTCTCAGTCTGACCATTAGACTGGATAAAAAGCAGAAGATAGATTAATTGTCACTCCTAGAGCTGAGCAAAAGCTTTTCCAAAATTTTGAAGTGAACTGTACTCCTCTGTCAGAAACTACATCTTCTGGAATTCCATGTAGTCTAAAGATTTCTCGAACCATCAGCTCTGCAGTTTGTTCTGCAGGGGGTACCCCCTTGACCGGTATAAAGTGAGCCATCTTCATGAAGCGGTCAATAACAACCAAGATAGTGGTCATTTCTTTAGAGGGGGGTAAATCTACTACAAAGTCCATAGAGATTGATCCCCATGGTCTTGATGGGACAGGGAGTGGCTGGAGCAACCCCAAAGGAGAAGCTCAGGGTGTCTTATTGCGAGCACAGACCAGGCACAAGGCTACATAACCTTTGACATCTCTTTTGTACCCAGGCCACCAAAAGGAACGGGATAAAAGTTCCTCTGTCTTATAAACCCCAAAATGTCCAGCAAGTTTGGAGTCATGAACCAACTTGAGGACTTCAACCCGAGCAACTTTAGGTACATAGAGGCGATGTGCTTGAGTCTAGAAGCCATTTTTATACTCAAGGATGATGTCCATAGGAGGATTTTTGAGGAGTGGGTCATTCTCATACCCTTCCTTGAGGGGACTCAAGAGTGCTTTAGAACTTGTGGCACCTCGAAAGTTTTTTTGAGGCAGGACTGTGTATTCAGAGTTGTTTTCCTGGAGAGGCCCAGACAACATTCGTGATAACGTGTAAAGAGAGTGTTGCGCTAAAATTACAAACATTTATGTGTAAATATCACATGTGTGATAGATGTGTTATACCTAATATATGAGGGCGGCACAGTGGTATAGTGGTTAGCACTCTCACCTAGCAGTAAAAAGGGTTGCTGGTTAAAATCCCAACCACGACACTACATGCCTGGAGTTTGCATGTTCTCCCTATGCCTGCGTGGGTTTCCTCCGGGTACCCCGGTTTCCTCCCACACTCCAAAGACATGCAGGTAGGTTAATTGGCTTCTGTCCAAAATTGGCCCTAGTATATGAATGGGGACCTTGGATTGTGGGCTCCTTGAGGGTAGGGACCGATGTGAGTGTGCAATGTACAGGGATAGGGACAATTGTAGACACTTACTCAGGTTGAACTGGAAGGACTGGTGTCTTTATTCAACCTTACTAACTATATACTATAACAATTTAAACAATTCCAATGTGAAAATATATACAGTATAAAAAGAATAAAAGTCTTTTTAGTGAAAAAACAGTCACAGTCCCCCTTGGTGCAATAGAAACATCAAGATGTCTTCCAATCCACAAGAATATTGAATATAAACACCCTGGTGCTGATACCACCACCCTGAACAGATGTAGGCTTACCGACTCTCTTTGACCCAAGCGAACATACGCCCCAAGGGTCAATTACGCTTTGATCTGAGGCAACTGTGGGGCACTCAGGCCAACAAACATTGGAACTTGAGACTCAATGCTGGAAATCACTTCTAAAGCCAGGCTGTACACGAAACCAGTATCCACCGATCACAGAGCAGGTCACACTCCCCAAGAAGACCATATAGGATAAAAGAATGGGGCCAAATAGCGTAATTCCGTAAAATCAATCAATTTATTAAAAGGTTATCAAACTTACATTTCAGCAGTTGATTAAGCGCTTTTGAATGAATGAATGAATGAAATACTTGTATAGCGCACAATGCGAACTGAATCGCCTCTAGGCGCTGTGGCAAGCTTTGATCATCTGCTAAAAGAGGAAGGTCTTGAGTTTTTTCCTAAAAGCCAGGTGATTTTCTTCCAGGCGGATGTTCATTGGTAGAGCATTCCATAGCCGAGGCCCTTGGACAGCGAATCTCCGATCCCCCTTGGATTTATACTGGGCTTTGGGCACGAGGAGGAGGTTTTTGTTGGCTAATCGAAGACTGTGGTTTGGTGTGTAATGATTTATTTTCTCCATTAGGTATTGCGGAGCTTCTCTATGCACGCATTTGTGGGTGAGGCAAAGGGTCTTGAACGTGATCCGATTTTTTATGGTTAGCCAATGTAAGCTCCTCAGCGAAGGAGAGATGGATTCCCAGGGTTTTTTTCCTGTTATCAGCCTTGCCGCCGTGTTTTGGATCAGTTGTAATCGCGCAAGTTGATATTGTGGTAATCCTATGTAAAGCGAATTTGCGTAGTCTAGTCGTGAATTAATGATTGTTCCAACTACCACTGCTTTGTCATTCTTTGGGATAAAAGGGATGAGTCTGCGAAGCATGCGCAGCAGATGGGGAGATCCACTGACTACAGATCCTATTTGCGCATCTATTGACATTTGTGCATCTAAAATAACCCCGAGCCTCTTCGCTTTGGTCTTTGGGGAGATAGTCTGCCCAAAGACGGTTGGTGGAGACCAGGAGGTTTTGGTTGCGGGCTTATGATTTGGGTGTAAGATAAGAAGCTCTGTCTTTGATTCTTTCAGCTGGAGGGAGTTAGTGGTCATCCAGTCCTCTATTGATTTGAGGCAGTTTTCAAGTTGTTGTTGGGGATCTTTTTTTCCATTGATCCAGAAATAAAGTTGCGTTGCTTTTCACATATAGAATGGCACCAGTGGAGTCCTCCCGATGTTTCATCTGCTTACATCATCTGGGGTGTACCTCCACAGCTGCAGTACTCACTTTTATAATCAAATAGGCCCAATAGTTGAGATTCTGCCTCTAGGTGTCACTATGTGTCACTTCCGGTTTTCGGCCAAAATGGCGCCTGGCGTGCGTTTCAAGCCTCGTTTTGGGACACAAATCTAAGTTCTGCCGTATTATGTAAATTCATTTATTTGTTATGGGTTATAATCCGCAATTACTAAATGGTGCATGTTGTCCCATACCCCTCTATATATCCATACCTACATTCACGTGGTGTTTCTTCCCATTTCACACGTGATATATTACCAAGTTCCCACAGTGAGGGGGAAAGCTGATTCGCCATTGCTATGATGGCGCGGAAGTGATTCGTCATCACAATACCTTGTCTACCTCTCATCTCTCCGTAACGAGGTTTTCCCTATTGGTATCGATGGCCTTCTGTAATTCACTGTCTAGGATTCTAACATCATACCCTTTGTCCTGAAATTTCTGTTTAAGAGTTCCTGCTTGTATTTTAAATGTATCTAAATCTGTACAGTTCCTCCGTAGACGTAAAAATTTACTACGTGGGACCGAATTTAGCCAAGATCTGTGGTGGCAGCTATCGAGGGGAATAAAGCTATTCCGATCCGTCGCTTTAAAGTGTGTTTTAAACATTAATTTATTATTTACTATCTCTATCTCCAGATCCAGAAAGTTAATCTTAGAGGCACTCATCTCATAAGACAACGAAATGCCTCTATCGTTATGATTCAAAATTTCATCTTCACACTGCCTGCAGAGAGAGAGAGAAAGAGACCGCTTCACACTGCCTGCACAGAGAGAGAGAGAGAGAGACCGCTTCTTACTGCCTGCATAGAGAGAGAGACCACTTCATACTGCCTGCACAGAGAGAGAGACCACTTCATACTGCCTGCACAGAGAGAGAGAGCACTTCATACTGCCTGCACAGAGAGAGAGAGGGAGACCGCTTCACACTGCCTGCACCGAGAGAGAGAGAGACCGCTTCACACTGCCTGCACAGAGAGAGAGAGAGACCGCTTCACACTGCCTGCACAGAGAGAGAGAGAGAGACCGCTTCACACTGCCTGCACAGAGAGAGAGAGAGACCACTTCATACTGCCTGCACAGAGAGAGAGAGAGAGCACTTCATACTGCCTGCACAGAGAGAGAGAGACCGCTTCATACTGCCTGCACAGAGACCGCTTCACACTTCCTGCACAGAGAGGCCGCTTCACACTGCCTGCACAGAGAGAGAGAGAGACCGCTTCATACTGCCTGCACAGAGAGAGAGAGAGAGACCGCTTCATACTGCCTGCACAGAGAGAGAGAGAGAGACCGCTTCATACTGCCTGCACAGAGAGAGAGACTGCTTCATACTGCCTGCACAGAGAGAGAGAGAGAGACCGCTTAATACCACCTGCACAGAGAGAGAGAGACCGATTCATACTGCCTGCACAGAGAGAGAGAGAGAGACCGCTTCATACTGCCTGCACAGAGAGAGAGAGAGAGAGACCGCTTCATACTGCCTGCACAGAGAGAGAGACTGCTTCATACTGCCTGCACAGAGAGAGAGAGAGAGACCGCTTAATACCACCTGCACAGAGAGAGAGAGACCGATTCATACTGCCTGCACAGAGAGAGAGAGAGACCGCTTCATACTGCCTGCACAGAGAGAGAGAGAGAGACCACTTCATACTGCCTGCACAGAGAGAGAGAGAGACCGCTTCATACTGCCTGCACAGAGAGAGAGAGAGACCGCTTAATACCACCTGCCCAGAGAGAGAGAGAGAGAGAGAGAGAGAGAGGGAGACCACTTCATACTGCCTGCACAGAGAGAGAGGGGGAGACCGCTTCACACTGCCTGTAGAAAGAAAGAGACTGATTGACACTGCTTGAAGAGAGAGTAATGTAAATAAGGTGGAGTTCAAAGTGAATCATGCCATTAGCTGGAGGGATTGGCATTTAGAAGGTTAAAACAGGCAGGGAGGAAATGTGATGATACCTCCTCACTGCCTGTCAAATTCCTCAGAAAAGTGACCCGAGCATGAATCGCTTTTCAGTGGAGTGGCAGTGCCTGTGACAAGTGAATAGCCCTTGGGCTCACACTGGTGTGCTGTTTGGCTGCAGTGCTGCTACTGGTGGTTTTCTTTATCCACAGTCCCCCAGATATCTTTTAAGTTAAGTTGCACATTTTTTGCTGCATTTTATAAAAGTGCCCCAAAGATGCAGCATGTAGGACTTTTTTGTGCACTTCAGAACATGCAGTAAAAATGTTCAACCTAATAGTGGTCTAAGGGGCCAGGGGTAACATGCAGGAAGACTACCAGCTCTGCAGCATACCAGTGTCAGTGTGAACCTCTTCATACCACCTAGGAGGGCAAGGCACAGTCACAGGCTGCCAGAAAGAAAACTCTTTAGCTTTAGCTATTTAGCTTAGAGAAGGAGAGAGAGAGATTTGGAAGAGAGATGAGAGAGATGAGAGAGAAGAGAGAGAAGGGAGGGATGAGAAGCTCACTTACATGGACGCTCACTGGATTTCAGCCGACTGCTTGATTTTAACTTTCCCGCCCACACATCCTCTTCACAGACAGCACACTGGCTGCCCGGAGTGTGGGCGGGGCAAGCAAGAGCAGATCTACCAGCCATTCATATGGAGGAGGGAGGGGCTGGACTGGGCTGCGCTCTGTAACACAGAGTTTCAGCCCAGTGACAGAACACATTGCTGGATGGAGCTGCTGCACTCGGCCAGCTCAGACACTGCACATGCGCAGTTGTGAGCTGGACACCAGCCAAATTATACAGCACATCAGAGCGGCCCAGGGGGCAAATGCATCCCTGCCCCCTGGCCCAGCCTGCCCCTGGGTTTGAGGCACTGCTATTCCAGTCATTTTTGCAGCAGATTGTCTTTTCTCAGTGCAGATAGGGACAGACAGGACGCTGTGTGTTGCAGAGAGGGACAGTCAGTTTAATCATTAGCTGTTACTATTAGGTCCACAAAGGTCCTTTTCAGGACTGGTATGGTGTAGTAGTACAGGATATAGTTTTGAGTGCAGTGCTATTCAAGTTATTGTTGCAGCAGCATGTGTTTTGTCAGTTTAAATAGGGACAGACAGGAAACTGTGTGTAGCAGTGAGGGACAGTCAGTTTAATCATTAGCTGTTACTATTAGGTCCACAAAGGTCCTTTTCAGGACTGGTATAGTAATAGGGTTGCACAAGTATAATATTCTTTCTTCCAAATATAGAAAGAATATTATACTTGACTGCTGCCCTTCTGCTGCAGTAGTCCTTTATGAGTATAGGGACTGAGGTACAGTCTGCTAATCACAACCTACTAGTTCCACAAAGGTCCTTCTAAGGACTGGTAAATATAGCGTACTAGAGTATATAGGGTTGAGTGAGGTACAGTCTGCTAATCCTTAAGGACTGGTATAGGTCCACAATATATAGAGTTGATGTGCACTACTGCTGACTGCCGCCCTATTCTGCAGCAGTCCTTTATCAGTATTGGGACTGAGGTACAGTCTGCTAATCACAACCTACTAGTTCCACAAAGGTCCTTCTAAGGACTGGTAAGGTATAGTGTACTACAGTATATAGGGTTGAGTGAGGTACAGTCTGCTAATCACAACCTACTAGTTCCACAAAGGTCCTTCTAAGGACTGGTAAGGTATAGTGTACTACAGTATATAGGGTTGAGTGAGGTACAGTCTGCTAATTCTTAAGGACTGGTATAGGTCCACAATATATAGGGTTGAGGTGCACTACTGCTGACTGCTGCCCTATTCTGCAGCAGTCCTTTATCAGTATAGGGACTGAGGTACAGTCTGCTAATCACAACCTACTAGTTCCACAAAGGTCCTTATAAGGACTGGTAAGGTATAGTGTACTACAGTATATAGGGTTGAGTGAGGTACAGTCTTCTAATCACAACCTACTAGTTCCACAAAGGTCCTTCTAAGGACTGGTAAGGTATAGTGTACTACAGTATATAGGGTTGAGTGAGGTACAGTCTGCTAATCCTTAAGGACTGGTACAGGTCCACAATATATAGGGTTGAGGTGCACTTCTGCTGACTGCTGCCCTATTCTGCAGCAGTCCTTTATCAGTATAGGGACTGAGGTACAGTCTGCTAATCACAACCTACTAGTTCCACAAAGGTCCTTCTAAGGACTGGTAAGGTATAGTGTACTACAGTATATAGGGTTGAGTGAGGTACAGTCTGCTAATCACAACCTACTAGTTCCACAAAGGTCCTTCTAAGGACTGGTAAGGTATAGTGTACTACAGTATATAGGGTTGAGTGAGGTACAGTCTGCTAATCCTTAAGGCCTGGTATAGGTCCACAATATATAGAGTTGATGTGCACTACTGCTGACTGCCGCCCTATTCTGCAGCAGTCCTTTATCAGTATTGGGACTGAGGTACAGTCTGCTAATCACAACCTACTAGTTCCACAAAGGTCCTTATAAGGACTGGTAAGGTATAGTGTACTACAGTATATAGGGTTGAGTGAGGTACAGTCTGCTAATCACAACCTACTAGCTCCACAAAGGTCCTTATAAGGACTGGTAAGGTATAGTGTACTACAATATATAGGGTTCAGTGAGGTACAGTCTGCTAATCACAACCTACTAGTTCCACAAAGGTCCTTATAAGGACTGGTAAGGTATAGTGTACTACAGTATATAGGGTTGAGTGAGGTACAGTCTGCTAATCACAACCTACTAGTTCCACAAAGGTCCTTCTAAGGACTGGTAAGGTATAGTGTACTACAGTATATAGGGTTGAGTGAGGTACAGTCTGCTAATCCTTAAGGACTGGTATAGGTCCACAATATATAGGGTTGAGGTGCACTACTGCTGACTGCTGCCCTATTCTGCAGCAGTCCTTTATCAGTATAGGGACTGAGGTACAGTCTGCTAATCATTCACAACCTACTAGTTCCACAAAGGTCCTTATAAGAACTGGTAAGATATAGGGTACTACAGTACATAGGGTTGAGTGAGGTACAGTCTGCTATTCCTTAAGGACTAGTATAGGTCCACAATATATAGGGTTGAGGTGCACTACTGCTGACCGCTGCCCTATACTGCAGCAGTCCTTCATCAGTATAGGGACTGAGAGTTTTGTCACAAGGTCATTTAAAAAATGACAGGCAGAGGAAGAGGCAGGCCCTTCCGCAGGGGTGGTAGGGGTAGGGCAGGAGCAACAGGCTTGAGCCAAAGTGGGAAATTGCAGAAGGTGCGTGCGATTACATCAAAGGAAGCACCAGAATTGGTTGAGTGGCTCACTCAGCCTTACTCTTCTGCACCCTCCTCATCCTCTAGATCTGCACCCTCTTCTTCACTCTCTGCTATGTGTACCCCCAAAGACACTACCACCAACAACACCACCACCACATACCTTCCGCTTGAGTCACAGGAATTATTTTCCGATCCATATCAAGACATTTCTGATGCGCAGCCACTCTTGGCATTGGATCAGGAAGAGGAGGTAGCAACAACCGCCACTCAGCAGTCTGACGACAGCACCCAGATCAGCCCAAGGAGGAGGTTGGTCCCCGGTGTTGCTGCCTACTCCGAGATCTCTACTTATAGCGGTGGGGAAGGTGACGTCCATGATGACGTGTCTAGTGATGTCACGTGGGTGCCCACAAGAGAGGAAGAGGAGGGGAGTTCAGAGGGAGATATGGACCATCAGATAGGGAGGAGAAGCAGGAATAACTTACATTGCACAGGAGGGACAAAGCAGACTGCTAATGTATCAGGAGCGAGTCATCGACCATGTACGGTCACATCTGGCGCTCCCAGGACGCCGGCACATGGCTCTGCAGTGTGTTTTTTTTTAACATGTCCGCTGTTGACAATAGTGCTGCCATCTGAAATCTTTGCAGTCAACACATTAGTCGCGGTAAGCCCAACACTCACCTAGGGACGACCGCCTTAAGAAGGCACATGAGCTGCCATCACCGAGCCAAGTGGGAGCAACGGAACACACAATGCCACACTCTCACCGTCCAGCCTCGTCTTTTACTTCTCCTTCTCCTCTCTCCTCACAATTGTTCTCCACTCCACCTTCCATCACACCAAGCTCAGGTTTTTCTGCAAAAAGGCAGGCTTCCGTGGGCCTAATGTTCGAGCGTAAAAAAATGATGACGCCGGATAACCCTCTTGCCCAAAGGTTGACGGCTGGCTTGTCAGAACTGATAGCCCACCAACTACTGCCATATAAACTGGTGGACCCGGAGGCCTTTCGAAAATTTGTGGCCATTGGAACACCACAATGGAAGGTCCCAGGAAGGAAGTATTTCTCACAGAAGGGCATCCCAGAGCTATATGGCCATGTTCAGCGGCAAGTGAATGTATCTCTGGCACGCAGTGTCGGTGCCAAGATACATCTGACCACAGACACGTGGTCTAACAAACACGGGCAGGGAAGGTATATCACTTTTACTGCCCACTGGGTGAACCTTCTGGCGGCCGTCAAGCATGTAACCCGTGGCACCCATGTAGATTTGGTTTTACCTCCACGGATTGCATGCAGGCCTGGCTCTTCTTCTCCTCCTCCTCCTACTCCATCTTCCTCCCTCTCCTCCTCGGCTGACTCCTCCTTTTCCACTGCTAGCGTCTCCTACGCTGCGCCGCCCAAGCTTCCCAGAACCTATTCGACATGCCAGGTGAGACGTTGCCATGCCGTGCTGCGTCTGTTGTACCCAGAAGCCAAGAGCCACACTGGCCCGGCACTCCTTTCAGCTTTGCGTTCACAGGCAGATCAGTGGCTAACACCGCTCAATTTGACAGTTGGTAAAGTGGTGTGTGACAACGGTGCCAATCTGCTTAGCGCATTGAAACAGGTCAAAATTACGCACGTGCCATGCATGGCACACGTCTTAAACTTGGTAGGGCAGCGATTCGTTGTCAAATACCCTGGGGTCCAGGACATCTTGCGGCAGGCAAGGAAAATCTCGGTCCATTTCAGAAGATCTTACACGGCCATGGCTCGCCTTGCTGACATTCAGCAGCGACACAATCTGCCGGTTAGACGTCTTATTTGCGATTGCCCGACGTGATGGAACTCAACCTTCTATATGCTTGATAGGCTGCTCCAGCAGAAACGTGCAGTTAACGTCTACCTGTATGAACTCTGCGGCAGAACATGGCGCCATCAGTGACATGGTACCTTATGCCTTCTTTATGGAGCGTGCATTGCGTCGTGTCATTGATCAAGCTGTGGAGGAGCAGGAGCGGGAAGATGAGGAAGTCGCAATGCTGGATGAATTCCCAGGGGGGGCTACTCTATCTGAGACAAGTGAACAACAGGACTCTGAAGAGGAGTCAGAGGAGGATGGTGCCGGGGCGGATGAGGAGGAGCAAGAAGAGCATGCTTTAAACCTTTCTGGGATCCCTGTTGTGCGTGGATGGGGAGAGGAGAATGAAGAGGACGACATTATCCTGGATGATGAGCAGGAGCCAGGCCACCAGGCCTCCAGTTTAGTGCAAATGGGGGCCTTCATGCTCCAGTGTTTTAATAGGGACCCCCGTATAAAAAGCATAAGGGTCAAGGACCAGTACTGGGTGGCAACGTACTTAGACCCCCGGTACAAACACAAAATGGCGGAAATGTTACCGCCGTCACAGAGGGCTGTCAGAATGGAGCACTTCCAGGCCTTGCTTCGATAAATGCTGCATTCTGCTTTTGCGTGCGCTGGCAGAGGAGCAATTCCCACTCCAAGAGAAGGATTTGCGGGTACCAATTCAACAGCACCTGCAAGAAGAGGCCGGTTTGAAGATGTGTTGGTGACTTCTGATATGAGGTCATTCTTTCAGCCGACCCATCGACAGGTGTCATCCGGATCCAGCATCAGGGAACGCCTAGACCAGTGATGGCAAACCTTGGCACCCCTGATATTTGGAACTACATTTCCCATGATGCTCTGGCACTCTGCAGTGTAGGAGAGCATCATGGGAAATGTAGTTCTAAAACATCTGGAATGCCAAGGTTCGCCATCACTGGCCTAGACCGTCAGGTGTCCGACTACATCGGGTTAACGGCCGATGTGGACGCTCTGAGGAGTGATGAACCCCTGGACTACTGGGTGGGCAGGCTTGACCTCTGGCCAGAGCTTGCCCAATTTGCAATCGAACTGTTGGCTTGCCCCTCGTCCAGTGTCCTGTCCGAAAGGATGTTCAGCGCAGGAGGGGGGATCGTGACCGATAAGCGTACTCGCCTAGCTCACGACAGTGTTAACTACCTCACATTTCTAAAAATGAATGAGGCATGGATCTCGGAGGAATTCAACACATGTGACCAGTAGACCATGTATATGTCTATAAACTATTTTTTTAATCGAGCACACAGACCTTCTTTCTTCATTTGGCTCACTTCCTTGTACAAAAAAAGCACACCGTACTATATGCCCGTACCCTCCTGTTTGAAGAGGTTGAGCAGTGTCATATTTCTCCTGGGGCTGCTTATTATGAGGGGCTCCCACCATCCCTGTGCTGTGCTGACTTCCTCCTGGGGCTGCTAATTATGAGGGGCTCCCACCATCCCTGTGCTGTGCTGACTTCCTCCTGGGGCTGTACCTCTGCTGTGCATATTATGAGGGGCTCCTACCATCCCTGTGCTATACTCATTATGAGGGGCTCCCACCTTCCCTGTGCTGTGCTGACTTCCTCCTGGGGCTGCTTATTATGAGGGGCTCCCACCATCCCTGTGCTATGCTGACATCCTCCTGGGGCTGCTTATTATGAAGGGCTCCCACCATCCCTGTGCTGTGCTGATTTCCTCCTGGGGCTGTACCTCTGCTGTGCATATTATGAGGGGCTCCCACCATCCCTGTGCTATGCTCATTATGAGGGGCTCCCACCATCCCTGTGCTATGCTCATTATGAGGGGCTCCCACCACCCCTGTCCTGTGCTGACTTCCTCCTGGGGCTGCTTATTATGAGGGGCTCCCACCATCCCTGTGCTATGCTGACATCCTCCTGGGGCTGCTTATTATGAGGGGCTCCCACCATCCCTGTGCTGTGCTGACTTCCTCCTGGGGCTATACCTCTGCTGTGCATATTATGAGGGGCTCCCACCATCCCTGTGCTATGCTCATTATGAGGAGCTCCCACCATCCCTGTGCTATGCTGACTTCCTCCTGGGGCTGCTTATTATGAGGGGCTCCCACCATCCCTGTGCTGTGCTGACTTCCTCCTGGGGATGTTCCTCTGCTGTGCATATTATGAGGGGCTCCCACCATCCCTGTGCTATGCTCATTATGAGGGGCTCCCACCATCCCTGTGCTGTGATGACTTCCTCCTGGGGCTGCTTATTATGAGGGGCTTCCACCATCCCTGTGCTATGCTGACTTCCTCCTGGGGCTGCTTATTATGAGGGGCTCCCACCATCCCTGTGCTATGCTGACTTACTCCTGGGGCTGTACCTCTGCTGTGCATATTATGAGGGGCTCCCACCATCCCTGTGCTATGCTCATTATGAGGGGCTCCCACCATCCCTATGCTATGCTGACTTCCTCCTGGGGCTGCTTACGGTGCAGGTGTCAGTGCTGTATATCATGGTGCTGGTGTCAGTGCTGTATATCACGGTGCTGGTGTCAGTGCTTTATGTTACGCTGCTGATGTCAGTGCTCTCTATCACGGTGCTGGTGTCAGATCACTCTATCACGGTGCAGGTGTCAGTGCTGTATGTCACGCTGCTGATGTCAGTGCTCTCTATCACGGTGCTGGTGTCAGATCACTCTATCATGGTGCAGGTGTCAGTGCTGTATGTCACGCTGCTGATGTCAGTGCTCTCTATCACGGTGCTGGTGTCAGATCACTCTATCACGGTGCAGGTGTCAGTGCTCTATATCACGGTGCTGGTGATCATCTCCTGCACCCTCTTCTTTGCCTACCCTGACCTTCCCTCTCCTCCATTGCCTTCATGCGCTCCACAGTCCTGAATTGTCACAATTTCACATATAAAAAAAGAATGCTTGTACTTATCGATCCCAGATTCACCTCATACATGTGTTATGTCATTGGCCATGTGGTGGGGCTATGTGTGCACAGCTAGTAATTATTTTTTGGCTGCAAATTTGACCTGTAGGTTTGTAAAGTTCGCCTCCCATTGAAGTCAATGGGGCCCGCCGCGAACGTTACGGTTTGCGATCTATCGGATTGTGTTTCTATCAACATGGATCGTAACTAACTGTATATTTCACCCTGAGGACTTGGGTGCTATAAAAGGCATATGTGGAGCAACCTATACATGACACACATAACAGGTCAAAAAGAGAAACATTGGGAGGAAATTAGATAGGGGAAGGGTCAACCACATTCCATGATAAAATGTCACTGATGAAGTTCAAACAAAAATATGCACAAAAATCAGGTTCTGAGAAATATTGGATATGTAGTAAACTGTATCCTAGTACAGCCCGTATTCCCCTTATGGCTGTAACTTTGAGTATCACCCTTGTTTTAAATGAAACTCCTGTTGTTTTAACCAACATATTATGTTTATATGAAAACAACACAGTTACTTTTCCAGTAACTGGTAGAAGTCGTTTCCCTGACTGGTGTTTCAAATCCATCAGAAAATGGATTGGAGTCTATTAAAGAAGAAGAGGATCGGAGAGACAGGATCACAAATCTTTTATACACAATGCAGAGGATTAACCCCTTAGGTTCCACAGTGGGTATAACAAGCCAGCTTTACTGCATATACACACTGATTTTACTGTTGTGGGTTTAGAAAACGACATTTCCTTGCCAGACCGATAGCTGCAGGCACATGAAATCAATGCACACCAGCTCCATTGGTCCTCAATAGGGATGAGCCGAACACCCCCCGATTCGGTTCGCACCAGAACATTTTCGAACGGACCGAAAATTTGTGCGAACTTTAGAACTCCATTGAAGTCTATGGGACTCGAACGTTCGATATAAAAAGTGCTAATTTTAATGGCTAATAAGCCAGATATTGTCCTAAAAAGGGTTTGGGGACCCGACTCCTGCCCCAGGGGACATCGGTCAATGCCCAAAAGTTTTTTAAAAATTGCAGTTTTTTCGGGAGCACTGATTTGAATGATGATTAAAGTGAAAAAATAAGTGAAATATTCCTTTAAATATCGTGCACGTGTCTCTGGTGTTTGGAACAGTCCCTGCACAAAATGACATTTAACGGAAAAAAAGTAATTTAAAACTGCTTGCGGTTTTAATGTCATGTCTGGTTCCGGCAATACGGATGAAAATCATTGAGAAAAAAATGGCCCCTTTGGGTCTTGTACGGCTATTAAGGGGAACCCCATATCTAAAATTGAAAAAAGGAAAGGTGTGGGGCCTCCAGGCCCTATATACTCAGAACAGCAGTATACAGGCGGTGAAAACAAGACAGGGACTGTGTAGGTTTGTTGTGTTAAGTAGAATCTGTTTGTTATTTTTAACTGGTACATTTCTAAAGTGTAGCTCCAGTCAAAAAATCTATTTTTACGCTTTTGTGAAAACACAGGGAAGGGTTATCACCCTTGTATAATTTTTTTTCCGTCCGTCTTTTTTCATCTCACTTCCTGTTGTCTCCTTCCGTTTGCAAGTAGGAGACTTTTGTAAGTTGGATGTTTGAAAGTAGGGGCCTGCCCTATATGCTCTGCAGAAATGGAGGCCTAAGGTGTTGGTGTTGCCACAACACTGTAAGCCCTCAAAGTGACTCTTGGTGGCCGCAGGAGTGCCCTGCTGTGAACGATTATATCAAGAATTGTAATTACATGCCATTGTTGAACAGTGGTAGAAAAATTGGGCCTTTGGTGGTTGTGGTGGTGGTGGTGCTGGTGCCACAACACTAAGTCCTTACAGTTACTCTTGGTGGGCGCAGGAATGGGCCCTGCTGTGAAATATTATATCAAGAATTGTAATTACATGCCACTGTTGAACAGGGGCTGAAAAATTGGGCCTTAGGAACTGCTTGCTGGTGTCATGACACTGCAACCTCTCCCAGATACTCTAGTTGGAGTGCAGGAATGAGCCCTGCTGCAAAGCATTGCATCAAAAATTGTAATTACATGCCCCTGTTAAACAGGGGCTGAAAAATTGGGCCTTAGGCACTGGTGCTAGTGCCACGACACAGCAACCTCCCCCATATACTCTAGTTGGAGTGCAGGAATGAGCCCTGCTGCAAAGCATTGCATACAAAATTGTAATTACACACCCCTGTTAAACAGTGGCTGAAAAATTGGGCTGGTGGCGTCCCCCATAACCAAAAATGTGCTTCCAAGCTATCAGCAGGATCATTGAGGAGGAAGAGGATAGTCGGTCAACATAACAGGACAGTCACTCAGCATCAGCATAGGCATAAAGGGATGTGACATTTCAAAAAAAAAATATTCGGTTACATCAGCTTCAGGTGCTTGGTAGCTGGTGGTGATCCAAGACTGTTTCATCTTTATGAAGGTCAGTCAATCAACCAAGTTTGTGGACAGGTGCATCCTGTGATCGGTTACAAAGCCTCCAGCAGCACTGAAGGTGCGTTCCGAAAGAACGCTGGATGCAGGACAGGCCAGTAGCTATGCAAGCTGTGGCCAGTGATCCATCCTCAAGACCCAGTAAGCCAGAGTATTTTCGGTGGGAAAGGTGTCCAAGTTGGACCTTGCCCCTAGGTATTCCTGCACCATGTAAATAAGATGCTGGCAATGGTTGCTGGAACTGATCATATCTTGGGGCTGCGGACTAAAAAATTGTCTGATCGCATTGGTCAGACGGCCACCTCCTCCACCGCTCCTTCTGTGACTGACCGAAGCCTCAGCAACACGTTGTCCAGGACCAGGAGTTGTAACCTCCCAGTCTCTGGGAACGCGTTGCACAGACCTTTCTGCAAGGCCTTCTGGAGATGTGTCATCCTCTGCTCCATCTGTGATGGCAAGATAAGGTCCGCAACCTTACCCTTGTACCGTGGATCAAGGAGAGTGGCGAGCCAGTAATGGTCCCTCTCCTTGATCCGAAGAATACGAGGATCCTTCCGCAGGCTTTGCAGGATCAGGGAGGCCATGCAGCGTAGGTTAGCTGAGGCATTCGGTCCGGAGTCCTCTGGGTCACTAAGGACAACATGATCCGCAGCCACCTCTTCCCAGGCACGTACAAGTCCACGGGTTTCTTGGGATTGTAAATCATCCCTAAAAGACTGCTGATGCTGAGTGCCAGGCTCCACCTCCATGCTGACACAAGCCCCCTCCTCCTCCTCCTCTTCCTGTGTGATGGGTGTGAAGGCAGGAACACTGTCTGGATAAAAGGGGCCTTTAGAGGCAAGAAAGCCCTCCTCTTCCTGGCTCTGTTCTGCCTCAAGTGCCCTGTCCATTATTCCACACAACATGTGCTCCAACAGGTGGACAAGAGGTACAGTGTCACTGATGCATGCACTGTCACTGCTCACCATCCTCGTGGCCTCCTCAAATGGTGACAGGACAGTGCATGCATCCCTGATCATGCCCCACTGGCGTGGTGAAAAAAAAACGAGCTCCCCTGACCCGGCCCTGGTGCCATAGTTGCACAGATACTCATTGGTGGCCCTCTGCTGCATGTGCAGCTGCTGCAGCATTGCGAATGTTGAGTTCCACCTGGTGGGCATGTCACATATATGGCGGTTCTTGGGCAGGCTTAACTCCTTTTGGAGCTCAGCCAGCCGAGCACTGGCATTAAATGATCGGTGAAAATGCACACAGACTTTCCTGGCCTGCCTCAAGACATCCTGTAAGCCCGGGTACCTGCCCAAAAACCACTGCACCACCAGGTTAAGGACGTGAGCCACACAGGGCACATGGGTCAGTTGTCCCTGTTGGAGGGTAGAGAGGAGGTTGGTGCCATTGTCGCAAACCACCATTCCTGGCTTAAGCTGGCATGGCGTCAACCACCTCTCGGCCTGCCCCTGCAGATCTGACAAAATATCTGCCCCAGTCTGGCTCCTGTCCCCCAAATAAATCAGTGCAAGCACGGCATGACATCTTTTTGCCTGCGTACTTGCGTAGCCCCTTGAATGCCTACAGAGCACCGCTGGTTCTGAGAACAAAGTACTGGAAGAGGCCATGGAGGAAGAAGAAGAGGAGGGGGTGGAGGAGAGAGGTGTGTCACAACCAGTAGTTGCATTTTGGAGGCGTGGTAGCGGAACAACCTCCAACACTATTGCACCTTGCCCTGCATCCTTCCCAGCTGCCAGAAGAGTGACCCAATGGGCCATGAAGGATAGGTAACGTCCCTGTCCATGCCTGCTGGACCATGAGTCAGCGGTAATATGCACCTTACGGCTGACCACCCTGTCCAGTGCGGCATGGACATTGCCTTTCACATGCCGGTAGAGAGCTGGAATCGCTTTCAGTGAGAAAGTGGCGTTTGGGGACCTGCCACAGAGGAACCGCACATTACACAGACTCAGGGATGGGGGCCGAGTCTACTAACTGAAAAGGCAGCAGTTGAAGTGCTAGCAATTTAGCCAAGCTAGCATTCAACCGCTGGGCATGTGGATGGCTGGGAGTGAACTTCTTTCGACGATCCAGCAGCTGGGGCAGGGAAATTTGCCTGCTACAATCGGACCTGGGTGTACTGCTAGCAGAGTGCCCGCAAGTACTTGGCTGTGACACACCTAATTCTACACCATCAGATCCCAGCTGATGAGGAGCAAGGAGAGGTCCGCTTTGTTCTTTGGTGTGGGTCTTTAAGGTATGCTTGCCAACAAGCTGTATGGCAGGTCAACATATGTCTGGTCAAGCATGTGTTGCCCAAGCGGCTGATGTTTTGGCCATGCGAGATACGCTTGAGACATATGTTGCAAATAGCAACGGTGTGATCTGATGCACTTGTCTCAAAAAATTAAATAAAAGGCAAAATATCTCTGTGTGTGTGTGTGTGTATATGTATGTGTTTACAATACAGAGAGAACAGGATAGTTTATCAAACAAGTATATGGTACAGCAGGAACATATCAGGAATATGAAATGTTGGCTTTACGTATTCTTTAGGAGACAGGATGGTCTAATTAATAGGCCCCTCAGATAACCCTGAAGAAAGATGGCAGATGTTCCATCCAAAAAAATAGAGAGAGAGACTCATAACCATCTAGAACCAGCTGGTTAGAGACCACTTCAATTGGCCTTGTATACAAGCTGAAGTTAAAGGCTACTATCATTCTTGCCTAAGATATATACAGCAAAAGACCTTGCCAACCAAAGGTGCCTCTATGGGACATCTCCAAAGTTGAGGACCAATGGAGCTGGTGTACATTGATTGCATGTGCCTGGTAAGGAAATGTCCAAACTGAAATGTTTAAACATGTAGACTTTGACTTACACATTACCCATGTGTGGGGAACTGTATCAAACACTTTTGCAAAATCCAAGTATACTATATTGACAGATACTCCACTTCAAGTTTTGGCTTACCTTCTCATAAAAAGAAATCAGATCTGTTTGTCAACTTATGTGAATCAATGCTAATTATTGCTTAAAATATTGTTTTCTATCAAAACCGTGTCTATGTGTTTATTTATTTGTTTATTTTTTCAAGTCTTACTAAACCCAGAACTGTAAAATCAGTGTGTATATGCAGTAAAGCTTGCTTGTTATACCCCCTGTGGAACCAAAGGGGTTAATCCTCTGCATTGTGTATAAAGGATTTGTGATCCTGTCTCTCCGATCTCCGATCCTCTTCTTCTTTAATGGACTCCAATACATCTACTGATAGAACAGAGCATTAGGACTTAGGCCGCACATACCCAGTGTTGGTGTGTATTGCTAGAAAGTTTTTTTTTTTTCTTGGGAGACTGCATGTGATCAGCACAGGGTCAAACAACACGGTCCAGACAGAGGATCAGGGGAAAATTAAAACTCCTCCTACAAGTTTAACCAGGCACTGATACAAGTCACATGACTGCTCTAACTGCTGATGATAAAAGGTATTTAGCAGTTTAACCGCTTGCCGCCGAGCATACGCAGATGTGTGTACTCGGCTTCCGGGGGTTATACCGGGATGATGCCGGCACCTGCAGGCATACATTTTTTCAGAGCGGGCGATTGGCTTTCCAGCCATAACAACCGATGTGGCTAACAGCCGCTCGGCTGTTATGCCGGAGGAGCGGGAGGGGACGTCCCCCCCCACCGCCTCCCGCCACTCTTACCGGGGCTCCCGTTCAATCGGGAGCACCGATCGCACATCTGATGCTTCCAGCTGAGCGGAGGACTCGGCGAGGCAACATCTGAAGAAGAAGAACAGAAGAATGGAAGAAGGCGCGGTGGCCCGGCAGAAGACAAGACCCCCGAAGTCGGAAGAAGAGGGCGGGTCGGCGAGGAAGAAAGCCGGGCTCCTCCGCTAGTAAAAGAGCTAGAAGAAGATAGCGGAGGAGTCCGGCGAGAAGACCCCCGAAGACGGAAGACCCCTGGAGATGTGGAATAAACTATTTTATCTTGTGTGTTGTGTTTTTTTTGTACTTTATTTTACAGGTGAATGGGTAGGGGTACATTGTACCCCATACTCATTCACATAGGGTGGGGGGCCGGTATCCGGGGCCCCCTTATTAAAGGGGGCTCCCGGATTCCGATAAGCCCCCCGCCCGCAGACCCCGACAACCAACGGCCAGGGTTGTCGGGAAGAGGCCCTTGTCCTCATCAACATTGGGACAAGGTGCTTTGGGGTGGGGGGGCCGCGCGGCCCCCCTTCCCCAAGGCACCCCCCATGTTGAGGGCACGCGGCCTGGTGCGGCTCAGGAGGGGGGGGGGCGCTCGCTCGTCACCCCCTTTCCTGGCCGGCCGGGTAGCGTGCTCGGACAAGGGTCTGATGTGGACCTGGGGGGACCCCCACGCCGTTTTTTTTCGGGGGTTCCCCTTTAAGTCCATACCAGGCGGCGGGGCCAGCGGCGTCTCCTTCGCGGGCCCCGCCTACCTGGAGACGCACTCGAAATGAGCGGACTTTCCTCCACGTGTGTGGGCGAGTCCGTTCATTTCAAAAGTAGGGCGGATAGTACGGCGGACTTAGTACGCCGTATTAGTCCGCTGAAAAAGTGCCGTGTGTGGGCAAGTAGCCCGTTCGGAAAGTCCGACGGACAGTCTGGCGGGAAGTCCGCCAGACTAAGTACGTCGGACAGACGGCTACGTGTGTACGCGGCTTTACTTTCACAAGGGATGTTTACATTCCTTGCGACAGCAATAAAAGTGATCAAAATTTTTTTTTTTTAAACAATTTATTAATTTTAAAATAAATAAGAATTTTTTTTTTAAAGCGCCCCCCCCCCCCATTGCCGCAAGCTTGCGCAGCAAAGAAAATGCATACGGAAGTCGCGCCCGCATATGTAAACGGTGTTCAAATCACACATGTGAGGTATCGCCGCGATTGTCAGAGCGAGAGCAATAATTCTAGTACTAGACCTCCTCTGTAACCCTAACCCGGTAATCAGAAAAGAAATAATGCGTCACCTATTGAGATTTGTAGGTACCGTAGTTTGTTGTCATTCCACAAGTGCGTTCAATTATAAAGTGTGACATGTTTGGTATCTATTTACTCGGCGTAACATTATCTTTCACATTATGTAAAAAAATTGGCCTAATTTTACTGTTTTTCGTTTTTTTTTTAATTCATGAAAGTGTCCCTTTTCCCAAAAAGTTGTGTTTAAAACACCGCTGCGCAAATACCGCGTGACATAAAATATTGTAACAATTGCTGTTTTATTCTCTAGAGTCTCTGCTAAAAAAATATATATATATATAATGTTTGAGGGTTCCAAGTAATTTCCTAGCAAAAAATATGGATTTTAACTTGTAAACACCAAATGTCAAAAATAGGCTTAGTCATGAAAGAGTTAAATTGAGTAAACCGATTGCACTCCCATGTTCTGTGTACCGTGGGAGACCAGATATAGTGAATGCAGGGTCCTGGGTTTAGTAAAACTTTAAACTCTCAAGTATCTTCCTAACTATAGAAGTTAAACTAACTAACCTGCAGTTACTTGGTAAAGACTTTGATTCCTTTTTAACCACTTGCTTACTGGGCACTTAAACCCCCCTCAGTCCCAGACCAATTTTCAGCTGTCAGCGCTGATGCACTTTGAATGACAATTGCGCGGGCATACAACATTGTACCCAAATTAAATTTTTATCATTTTTATCCTTCATTGAAGTGCGCTGATGAGGCAGCACTGATAGGCTGCACTGGTGGGCACTAATAGGCTGCATTGGTGGGCACTGATAGGCTGCATTGGTGGGCACTGATAGGCTGCACTGGTGGGCACTGATAGGCATAGTTAAGGCGGCACTAATAGGCACAGATAACGCGGCACCGATGGGCACAGATAAGGCGGCACTGATGGGCAAAGATGGGCACAGATAAGATGGCACGGATGGGTGGCACAGATGGGTGGCACGGATGGGTGGCACTAAGGGGCACTGATAGGTACCACTGATAGATGGGACTGATGGGTACTGATAGGTGGCACTGATAGGTGGCTCTGATAGGTGGCACTGCTGGGCACTGATGGGCGGCACTGCTGGGCACTGATGGGCACTGGTAGATGACACTGATGGGCACGGATATGTGGCACTGGGGTGCAGCACCTTTGTTGAGGCAGATTGTGGGCACTGCTGAGTGGCACTGTGGGCACTGCTGGGTGGCACTGTGGGCACTGCTGGGTGGTACTGTGGGCACTGCTGGGTGGCACTATGGGCACTGCAGGGTGGCACTGACGGGGGGCACTTATTTTTTTATTATGTTCAGTGATGAGGGGGCAGGTGGGCACTGGCAGGGGGCAGGTGGGCACTGGCAGGGCTGGCCGTGATCGGGACTGATGTCCCGATCATGGCCGCCGGTGATCGGCTCTTTTTTTTTCCCCTCGCGCTGTCAGCGCGAGGAGGAATAATAGCCGATTACCGGCTCCGTTATATCACATGATCAGCTGTCATTGGCTGACAGCTGATCACGTGATAAGGGGTCGGGATCGACCCCTTGCTTGGATCGGTGATCAGGCGAGTCTCATAGACTCGCCGATCACAGAGCGCGCCACGCGCGCCCCTCAGGGGGCGCGCAGGCAGCTCGTGCACGGGACTACGTCAATAGACGTAGTCCCGGCAAAGGAGATCCGCGCTGTAGCCGTCATTCGGCTATAGCGTGGGTCTCAAGTGGTTAAATATAGGCACCACCAATCCAGAAACAATGTCTTTGCAAAGCAGAGCTCAACTGTTTGAGGACATGTGGGAAGCGCATGCCAAGGGTTTGCAACCCATTGATCGCAATCTGGGCTACCCGAGTGCATTGAGCTGGCTGCAAGTAGAGCAGGAGCCGCATAAGCCAATGCTTCCACTGTAGCACCAGCTCCTGTCCCACGTGGAATGATACCAAGTGCTCTTGGGACCTTTCTAGCGGCCTGGAGACAGAGCGATGTTAGCAGATAGAGGAAAAAGAAGGTCAGTGTATTAAACAAAACATACACTATGGTTTTTCAATGGGCATATTAGCACGACTATTAGGCTGCACCAGTTGGTAAGGTGGGGGGGGGGGTTGTATAAATTTGTCTCAGGGTGCACTGTGATGTACCTGCAGTGTGGGCAAACCGTAGCACATTATTGTAAAAACAGCCTTATAGGGGGCTCAGGACAATAAGGGCTTGTTTACATTTGCAGTTTAGGGGGCTGTAAAACCTCATTGTTGAGACAAATTTTTACCACACACCTCCAACCACTGGTGTAGCATCAGGGGTCGCAATGGCAACCCCACCCATACTTCAGGGCTCACATGCAGCCTCCCTGTCACATTCTGTATTACGCTTGGACAGAAAAGGGCAGCAGGTGCTGAATATACAGGAACTAATCCTCTCTATTTTCCTCCTGCAACCACTGAAATCTGGCTTCACCTCTTCTCCCTCCAGCCAGCATTCAGTGGCTGTAGGAGGAAAGTTTCCATTATGCTATTCAAAATAAAATAAAAAATAGAAATTCTGAACCATTTTATTTTATTGTGGCCCACGATCGGTTACCAAATCACTTAAGTGACCCACGATCTTGAAAAAGGTTGAGCACCCCTGGTGCAAGCCATCTGGGGCTGGTGCTTTGTTTGCCTTCATTATGTCTAAAGGTTTCATCTTGTAAATTCTGGGGTTTGTCTTCTTCTCTTTAGCAACCTGTCTTTAATTTCAAATTTTTGCAACCTTGATTTCCTGTTTACATATTCTGTTATGTTCTTTGTAATTTTTAAATGATGATAGTGTTCCTTAAAGTGATATTAAAGACATGGTTTATTTTTGGTTTAAAAATAACAATCATGTTATACTTACCTGCTCTGCGTAGTGACTTTGCACAGAGCAGCCCAGATCCTCCTCTTCTCAGGCCCCCCCTGGTGCTCCTGGCCCTTCCCTCCTGCTGAGAGCCCTCAGAGCAAGCAGCTTGAGCTGCTGCTCTATGTGTCCATTCAGACACAGAGACGCAGCTCTGCCCCACCCCTCAATCTCCTCACTGGCTCACTGACTTTGATTGACAGCAGTGGGAACAAATGGCGCCCACTGCCGTGCCAATCAAGAGGGTGAGTCCCGGACAGCCAAGGCGCCTCTGGGTCGAGATGAGGCTCAGGTAAGTATTATGGGCTGTACACGCAATAGGATTTTCAAACAACATATGTTGGATGTGAGCTTGTTGTCTCTTATGCCGTGTACACACGACCAGACTTTCCAGCAGAAAAGGTCCGGTGGTCTTCACGATGCACTTTCGACAGAGTTACGATGGACTTCTGAACAATCGGACTTGCCCACACACGCACGGACTTAAGTCCATTTGAAAATGTCTGTTTGTTTTGAACAGGATGACGTACGACGGGACTAGAAAAGGAAGTTCAATAGCCAGTAGCCAATAGCTGCCCTTGCGTCGTATTTGGTCCGTCGGACCAGCACACAGATGAACGGTTTTCCCGATAGGAATTGAGTCCGTTGGACAGATTTAAAACATGTTTTATTTCTAGGTCGTCTGAAATTTTTAAAGAAAAATGAAAGAAATCGGACTACCCCACACATGATCGGACTATCTGACGGAATTATTCCATCGGAACCTATTCTGCCAGAAAGTCCGGTCGTGTGTACGCGGCATTACACTCTGAGACTAAATCGTTTTTTTCCTACGCTGGGATCACCATTGAGATATTTGTAAATCGCTCAAGTGTCTTTTGTCCAGCGAGAATACACTGTAAATGCTCTTTTACTAATATTTATAGTGTATGGTAAGATTGGCATATCTTACTCATATGTGTAAAGTTTTGATGGGTGGGGCAACCAGGGCTGTATGTGAATAGGTGAAAATAGGTGGGGCAATAGGTGAAAATGAGCATAGCCTTTTTTGAATGTAGCATAATAGGCCCCATTGGAAAAAAAAACCTTTTTCAAGAATATTTTAATATGCATGATTATCTCAAATTTTTTTTTAGATTTTTAATAAAATATTATGTGTAATGGAATGCAAGTCCCAGCATGTCCTTAACTTGCTACACAAATTGAAGTATAAATAGCAAAGGATATTTTGCATCGAACCAGTAAAAAAAATATATTTTGCATCCAACACAGATTTAGTTTTAGTGAAGTAGCATGTCAGTTAAAAAGCCAAATGTATTATTGAAATACACCTGCCAAACTGTATAAATCTTTGCAGCTACCCTGTGATTCATACAGGTCTGCAACACTTTACAGCCAGAATGGTGTTACTACCAACTACTCAGCTTCATGTGTCATCAACCTCGTCTCCAGACCTTCAGACGCGGGGTCGTGTGTAATTTATTCATGCTGTCCTTCAAAGTGACAGTTATTTTTAGCCCAGTCACAAGGATATGCGATATGCAATAGACCCAGTTAAGAAAGCTGACACATCAGAATAATGGTAGTCATACACACTTCAATAAATGATCAATTTATTTTCCAATTGATCTTCTCCAATAGTATTAATCATTCTAAAGTCGCCAACCAATTAAATAAATATGCTACACAGGGGGAAGTGGATTTTGATCGATAGAAAAAACAACATTGCATCTGAGTACCACAATCCAAAAATGCAATGTATTAATTTTGAATATTCAAAGCAAACTTGTCTATCAATCCACATCTCCATGCTTTATTTTAGCTCAGGCATGCAGGCAGAAGAGTATGCCTGGCTGAGAAATGTTTCCATTCCTTGATCTCTTTTAATGTATAGAAGCTATAGTATAGCTACAGCTTAGTACCTCTGTACTGTACTTAACTCCAGGGTTGCTAAACTGTCAGCATGCCCCCCTTCCTCCGAAGCCACTCCAGGAGGGAGTGATGGACCAGAGCAATTCTGATTGGCTAAAGCCATCACAGTGGCATTTGTGATTGTCCAACGCCATCACATGAACGTGGATCCAGGATGGAGGAGTGGACCAGAACAATTCTTATTGGCTAATGCCATCACAGTGACTTGCTCTGATCTGCCTCTGGAATTGCTGCATGGAGAAGAAGGATAAGAGTGGGGATGGCTTCAATGAGTGTTGATAGTTCAGCAACCCTAAGTACAATGGAGATGGGGGCTGGAGAAGGGTGTCTGCTTTTTACCTTGAGCCCAGGTTCACACATATGCAATGTTAGACATCGCATGTGATTCGCACTGCACTGCTGTGCAGATCACATGCAATGCCTGTGCAATGTGATTTCAGCCATACAATTGTATGGCTGAACCCGCATTGGATTTACAAGAAAATAGTGCAGGAATCTTTTTTTTCCCCCCGAACTGGCATCAGATTGCATGGGTGTTCACACCCATGCGATCCGATTCCTGTCCGAATTCACAGTTCGCTCTGCGATATGTGAACCGATCTGGGGGTGTCATTAACTTTCTATTGACACCCTCAGCGGTTCACAGAGGGCAGTGCGAACTGCCTTGCGAGTCCTATGGGATGCGGGACCGCCACTGCAATTGGGCTGGTTCCCGCATCCTACTAATGTGAACCGGAGCTTAAATTCTTTCTGTAAGGCTGGGTTCACACTGGTGTGATGCGGGAAACCCTGTGAATCCAGTGTGGGTTCCTGCATCAGCACCTGCATCACTCGCGGTTCGCACTGCCCTATGAGAATCGCTGCGGGTGTCAATACAAAGTTAATGACACCCCAGATCGGTTAGTAGATTGCAGTGCAGACTGTGAATTCAGGCAGATTCTTTTCAGACAAAAAAAAGGCACAATTTTGGCCTGAATGTGACATTCAGCCAAATACGCATCACACAAACATCGCATGTGATCTGCACAGTAGTGCGGTGCGAATCACATGCGATGTCTGACATCACTGCCGTGTGAACAGACACTAAAGGTGAATTAACCCTTTAAAACTTTGTGAAGTGAGTTTTATGTACATTATTCATGCTTTATATGTGTTTTAAACTCTGCTATATGTTGCATTTATGAGGTACAGAGAACTACCCAATGTATATACATATATACCAAACCCCTATGTGTCTCCTTTATTAGGAGGTCTGTGTAGTGTTCTCCTATTGGTGGAGTGAGCTTGCTGTGTGATAGGCTCGGGTCTGTCTCTGTGGATGGTCTGCTCTCTCTAGCTGTCCTCCCTCCTCCCTCCTCCTCCATACTTGGCTCAGTATAGGGAAGGCCCGTCAGCGCACTACGCATGTCCGCCCTGGATGATCAGCGTCAGCAGCGCTCCGTACCAGGCAGAGACCGATCAGCACCACTCCGCCTGGACAGCTCCATCACCATCACCGCTGGTCAGCGGTCCCCTATATCCGGGACTGTCATCGTCCTTCTACCGCCTCTGTCCTCATAGATAGCCCGGATCCTGTGCGGTGACATGGAGGGACGCCATTGCATGGAAGAACACGCTGGTGGCAGCTGTGCGGGAGACAGCCAAAGGGAGGAACCCAGGTAGAAGATTACCCAAAATCCTGCATGATCTCCATCTGCAGATCTGATCCCTGTCATCTGTCACTCTGCCTGTCCTACTTCTTCCCTCCATGGCTGGACTGTCATCCATCAATAAAAACTCTCTTCCATCAATGTCACTTCCCTGATTTCTGTGTTCTGATCACCTACCGTGTGCTGTGCCATCACCTACATCACACTCACCTCTTCACATCTCTTCTTTTATATCCCATGTATTCTATTATATACCATTTATTGTATTATATCCCATGTATTCTACTATATACCATTTATTCTATTATATCCCATTTATTCTATTATATCCCATGTATTCTATTATATCCCATTTATTCTACTATATACCGTTTATTCTATTATATCCCATTTATTCTACTATATCCCATTTATTCTACTATATACCGTTTATTCTATTATATCCCATTTATTCTACTATATCCCATTTATTCTATTTAATCCCATTTATTCTACTATATCCCATTTATTCTATTGTATCCCATTTATTCTACTATATCCCATTTATTTTATTATTTCCAATTTATTCTATTAGGTCCGATGTATTCTATTATATCCCATTTATTCTACTATATCCCATTTATTCTATTATATCCCATTTATTCTACTATATCACATTTATTTTATTATTTTCAATTTATTCTATTAGATCCGGTGTATTCTATTATATCCCATTTATTCTATTATATCCCATTCATTCTATTATATCCCATTTCATGTCAACTATGTAGGCATTGATATATGGCTTTGTAATGTGTTCTTTGTTGCTTACTTACCTAAAATAGTGCTACATTATGTTTTTCTTTTTTTTAGTATAGTAATATTTTATTTAGTTTACTGTTACTCTAGCATTATAATTGATCTGCACACTATATAATTGATAACTCTATGTACAGTAAGTCCTGCAGTAACAGACAGACATTATTTCACATAATCTCCATTTAAAATGACAGATTGTATATTTGGTATAAAAAGATTGGATATTTGGCTGCACAACAAATTGCCATATATATAGGGATGGGGTGGGGGGTCATCCCCCCTCAACCCAATGTCATTTAGTTGTCATTTTTAAATGATTTAAAACAAAGTGTACCTTGAAGCAGTAAACCCTAAAACAAAAGTTTTAACATATTGCAGTTTACCGATTCTTAAAGTGGTTGTAAACCCTTACAGATCACTTTGACCTACAGGTAAGCCTAGATTAAGGCTTCCCTGTAGGTCCAAGAAATATCTCCTTAACCTACACGGTTCAGGAGATATTTTACAAAAAAAGGGCACCGCTGTCTATGGCGCATGATCTCAGGTAAGTTATTTATAATGAGCTAGTATTCTATGCATATTAGCTCATTATGCCTTGCAGGTTTTTTTTTTTCCCGGCTTAACTTCCTCTTTAAAGTGGTTGTAAATCCTGTTACACAACTTTTACCTACAGGTAAGCTATAATAAGGCTTACCTGCAGGTACTGTAAATATCACCTAAACCTGCACAGTTTAGGAAATATTTACCATATACGCTTGGCCGATGTCATTAGCGCATGTGCCCTGAAAGAACGGGCCTCTGGTGCCATTTCTTTAGCTGCCGTACCGTGACCAGCAGCTGACCGTGACCAACGTCGTCTCAGCTTCAGCCAATCACAGCGCCAGAGCCCACAAACTCAAAAATAACTCCGGAAGACATGTCACCAGTCATATCGGTGTACGGGGACCGCTGCAACAGCATCGTTCTAAATATTTCACAATGAGCTGGTATGCAATGCATACTAGCTCATGTGATGCATGCTAGCTCATTATGCCTTTGTCTTACAGGTTTTTTTTTTTACTTTGGATTTACAACCACTTTAAAATGATATTAACCACTTATCCCCCAGGTCTGTTCTGGTACTTGTAGCAATCAGTATTTTTTGCTAGAAAATTTCTTTGAACACCCAAACATTATATATTTTTTAAAATAGAGAGTAAATTGGTGGGTGTTGCAGTTTTCAATTCACACGGTATTTGCAGTGGGTTTTTTTTAACACAATTTTTGGAAAAAAAATAAAATAAATACATTTTTATGCAAAAAAAGCACAATACATAACCCAATTTTTTGGTAAAATATAAAACATGATGTTACACTAAGTAAATAGATATCAAATATGTCACGCTTTAAAATTTCATACGCCCATGCAATGGCAACAAACAACGTAAATTTGATCACACCAAGACACTGTGTTCAGATGCTTTGCCCATTTAAAAATGGTGCTGTTTACATCCAGGAAAACTGGAAGTGACGACAGTACTTGTCACTTCTGGTTTCCTATACCACAGAGCTCTTTGGAGACCTTGTTGTCCACCGTTGGCTCTAGTTCTGGGATCTGGGAAAAGATCCTGGAGAGGCATAGGCGGGCAGCAGGTCCTCCCATCACCTGTAAAAGCAATCTAGCAGCTAATTAGCCAGCATGTCTCCAGAAAAGCACCCCTGTTGGTGTTAAATGGTATTTTTTTTAAACTGTAACTGCCACTTTTGTTGAACAGTTAGGGTTGGTAAAGGGAGTGGAAAAATATGATTCTTAACCTCCTTGGTGGTACTCCTGAGTGTGGCATGGGGTGAAATTTCAGTACCATTAGCAGTATCCTGGAAGAGGTGACTTACCTTGTCCCTGGGATCCCGCGATGTACTCCCGCTGTGTATGGCGGCCAGACCTTCCGCCCGATGATCTGTGTGTTCCGGCTTCCCTTCCCTGCGAGCGTCGCGATGCAGGGGGTGAAACCAGTGGCAGATTCAAGAAGTATAAACCACAACACATACAATAGATTGTAATCTTATTCGATTACATTGCTATATAAAATAATTTGACCTTAGTTTGTCCACCAGTGCTTTGTCCAGTGCCCTTGCCTGCAGTTTTACTGTACTTTCTGCCTGGAAACTGGAGAACCACCATGCCATCAAAAAAGCGCACCTCTACCTCAAAAGAGGTTTATGACGTGCTGGAAAACAGCGATAGTGATACAGAATCACTTGCAGAATTGAGTGATAGAGATTTGTGGGGAAATTTGTCATCAGACACAGAAAGTGATTTCAGCGACGATCCTGCGATTGACCTCAGTGAGGTGCGGACTTGGTGCTCTATTAACTGTGGTACAGATCCGGCAAGGCCCCATTTACTGCAGCACCTGTATCAAAGTGGATGTCTAAGATGACAACCCCTTGGCATACCTCCAACTATTTTTGACCGATGAGGTTATTGAAAAAATAATTACGGAGACAAACCGGTACCTGGAGCAACAAGCTGCTACACATCAGAAGTGTTCAAGGAGCAGAAAGTGGGAACCAGTGACCAAAGAGGACATTTGGACATTTCTGGGCCTAATACTTCTTCGGGGAGTGATGGGGAAACCCCTGCAGAAGTGGTATTGGACAGCCAATAAATTACTAGCCACTTCATTCTTTGACACGGTCATGTCGGAGTACAAATTTTCCCTGATAATGAAGTATTTTAACTTTGAAAATAACGAAGAATTTGATGAAACTACTCATCCAGCACTTAAACTCAAGAAGATTTGGGAGGCATATCAAATGATTCAGAAAAATGTCCAATGGGCCAGATAGAGACATCAGCATAGACGAAAGTCTAATGACCTACAAGGGTAGGCTCAGCTGGATACAACATATGGCATCAAAGAGAGCATGATTTGGCATCAAATCCTTCATGCTATGTGAATCGAGCACTGGTTACATTTGGAATTCTGTCCTATACACTGGGAAAGGAACCAAATTCAACCAAAAGTACAGTAATTATGGAATGGCAACATCTTCAGTTCTTTCGCTGATTGAGCCATTGCTAAATCAGGGCCATTGTGTAACTACAGACAATTTTTACACATCTCCTGAACTGTATGAGTTCCTTCTACAGAACAAAACGGATGCCTGTGGAACTGTTAGGGCTAACCGGCATAACATGCTGCCAATCTTTGGCAATAAGCTCAAGACAGGAGAAGTGGTTGCTCGACAGAAAGGCAAAATGATGGCACTACGATGGAATGACAAAAAAGATGTGTGCCTAATGAGTACAATTCATAACACCTCCACTGTCATGGTACACGCTAAAGGTGGGAAAGACATCATGAAACCACAAGTGGTGATAGACTATAACAACACCATGGGAGGTGTTGACAGAGCCGACCAGGAAATTACATTTTATCTAGCAATGAAAAAACAACAAAACAAGTATCACAAGAAGATTTTCGGTCATCTTCTTCAGCAAAGCTTGTGGAATTCCTTCATTCTGATAAAAAAAAAAGGAGTGACAAGCCTGTGGTTCATGCTGACTTTGTTTGGAAAGTCTCTGAACAGATCTTTCTGAACCACCAACGGATGTAAATAGAGGTGGACGTCATGCTTCACTTCATGGACCACATCCCACCAACTGAAAAATGTACCATACCCGGGATGTTTACTGAAGCAATATGACTAGTAATATTGCACCCTTGTTTGGCCCAAAAAAGTCAGTGTTTTTGATTTGATTATATTATTGACCAAAATGTATTGAATAAAATGTATTGTTATATTAATATTTGTTATTATTTATAGTTATATTATAATTTATGATTTTGTGTTTCAAACTTTATCATACCCGGGATGTGTACTAGATCTGTCTTGGACAGATTTAAATGAGTTATTCCTAAGAATTACAGACCTACAATATAAAATGCCAAGTTTCTATGCAAAATAATTGTACCGCTTTCAGCATCAAAAATCTGACATAATCGTACCGCCAGGGAGGTTAGAGGTCAGATTACCACAAGAAAATAAAGGAAAAAAGAAAAAAAATGGCAGTCACAATATCTAAGGATTTGTAAGCTGAAATACATGACATTTTTGTTTTGGGGTTTAATACCACATGTATACTGTACTTTTTGTTGTAGTTAGGCAAGACGTTATGGTACAGTCACAAGCAACTTTGACCATTGGGCAAAGGATACATTATGAACTATCGACAATAACTGATGGCTGATGGATAGGCCTGTTTGGATTTCTGGATGTTTATCTGGGATAGTCCTGTGTTCATTTGAATGTTGAGCAATCTCATGACTCACACCAGCTAGCTGGCTGGTGGTGGCGAAAGTATACAGTAGGTCCTAATATATCCCCTAGCAGTAGATTGTTGTATGTTTTATAAGAACTTTTCTCTTTATGTTGAACTTATACTTTATATGCCAACCCTTTGTGTTGAAAATGACTGGTGGTATACTATTTGTGCTTAATGCCTTGATATTCCACCTGCATTGTGGACCTTATCCTTGATGTCATTCTTTGCAAACAATTTTTGTCCTCTTTGGAAAAAAACCTTTTAATAAATATATTGAAACAGAATGTTGAGCAATCTTTCACAGAATGTTCACCTACACAAATTTTATGGGACAAAGTGAACATTTTGTAAAAGTTTTCATTTTATTAACCACTTCAATATAGGGCACTTTCACCCTCTTCCTGCCCAGGCCAATTTTCAGCTTTCAGCATTGCCGCATTTTGAATGACAATTGTGCATTCAAGCAACACTGTACCCATATGAAACGTATCATTTTTTTACAACAAATATGGCTTTCTTTTGGTGGTATTTGATCGTTGTTGGGTGTTTTTATTTTTTGCTAAACAAATAATAAAAGGCCCAAAAATTTAGGAAAAAAATGTATTTATTAGTTTCTGTTATAAAATTTAGTAAATAAGTAAGTTTTCTCCTTCACTGACGGACACTGATGGGCACTGAAGAGGCGACACTGATGGGCACTGATGATGAGGCACTAATATACAGCACGGATAGGTGGCACTGATGGGCACAGATAGATGCCACTGATGGGCACAGATAGGCAGCACTGATAGGTGGCACTGATGGGTACTGATAGGCACCCCTAACGGGCAATGATGGGCATTACTGATGGACACAGGTTGGCATCCCTGGTGGGCATCCTTGATGGGTCTGCACTGATAATCAATACGTTGATTATCAATGCAGACCCCCCCCTTTCAGGAGAGCTGCTGATCTTCTCTCCTCTACCTGCTCCTTGTCAGCGCTAATAGAGGAAAAGCCCATAAACGGTACTTCCTGGTTACCAGCTGTGGGGCTGCGCGGCCCCCCACCCCAAAGCACCTTGTCCCCATGTTGATGAGGACAAGGGCCTCTTCCCGACAACCCTGGCCGTTGGTTGTCAGGGTCTGCGGGCGGGGGGCTTATCGGAATCCGGGAGCCCCCTTTAATAAGGGGGCCCCCGGATACCGGCCCCCCACCCTATGTGAATGAGTATGGGGTACAATGTACAACTACCCATTCACCTGTCAAATAAAGTACAAAAAAAAACACAACACACAAAATAAAATAATTTATTGCACAGCTCCGGGGGTCTTCCGTATTCGGGGGTCTTCTCGCCGGACTCCTCCGCTATCTTCTTGTAGCTCTTTTACTAGCGGAGGAGCCCGGCATTCTTCTTCGTCGCTGCGGCCTCTTCTTCCGACTTCGGGGGTCTTGTCCCCCTCTTCGGTTCTTCTGCCGGGCCACTGCGCCTTCTTCTAGCTCTTATACAGGCGGTGGCCCGGTCTGCTGTCGCTGCCGCACCCTTCTAGCTCACTAGGTAGGGGGTTGAAGGCTCCCTCAATCCATGTGACCAGCCTCCTCTGCATGCTGCTGTTGGCCACGGTCACATGCTCACCCTACCACATACAATATATGGTACATGCTGACACGAAGGCTCCGCACATAAACTTGAGCTTTGGGGAGACAAGCAAACATCATAGTCAGCTGGAGCGGGGAGTCGGGTAAGTATTGCAGCCTCTTTTACAACCCTCTTAAGCATTTAACCCTTGCAGTGCAAGGGGGCCCCACTGCAAGCGTTTTTTTGTTGTGTGTAAAAATTAGTTTTAGACCACTTTCACACTGAGGCGCTTTTCAGGCACTTTTGCGCTAAAAACAGCGCCTAAAAAGCTCATGAAAACGTATATTTCCATTAAAATCAATGAATGCTTTCACACTGTGGCAGTGTGCTGGCAGGGCTTTGAAAAACTCCCCTCTCCATTAAAATTAATGGAAAGCACTTCAAAAGCGCCTGAAAAGCTCTTCAAAAGCGCTCAGTGTTTTTACTGGCAGTTTAGAAGCTCCTCAGTGTGAAAGTGGCCTTAATGTCATCCCGTTGGGATTTACCTTTACTTTAAAGTGGATGTAAACCCCATTCATGTCCTTTTTACATTCCCTGGGACTGAATAGTTTATCCCAGTATAAGGCCCCTTTCACACTGAGGCACTTTGGAGGCACTAGAGTGCTAAAAATAGCGCCTGCAATGCGCTCTCAAACAGCCGCTACTATCTCTCCAGTGTGAAAGGCCGAGGGTTTTCACACTGGAGCGGTGCGCTTGCAGGACGCTGAAAAATGTCTGGCAAGCCGCATCTTTGGAGCGCTGTAGAAGCGGTGTATTTACTGCTCCTAAAGCGCCCCTTCCCATCGAAAACAACGGGGCAGCGCTCCAAACCTGCCTGCAAAGCGCCGCTGCAGCGGCGCTTTGCGGGCGGTTTAAACCCTTTTTCGCCTGCAAAGCACCACTAGAACAACGGTAAAGTGCCGCTAAATATAGCGCCGCATTACCCCCAGCGCCTCAGTGTGAAAGTAACCTAAGAAATAAACAATTCATTCCCAGGGAGTGTAAAAGGACACGGGGCAAACAATGAGACTGAAGGAGAAGCGGTTTACCTTAAACACTTGCTGACCGATGCACGCCAATGTATGTCAGCACAAGGGCAGCAGTGGGCAAATGGGCGTACCTGTATGTCCCCTTTAAGAGCCGGGGCTAGTAGGCGCGCGCACGTGTACAAAAAAATGTTTATGTTTATATTTAAAAAATATATATTTTTGGGGATATTTATTATAACAAAAAGTCAAAAATATTGCGTTATTTTCAAAATTGGCGCACTTTTTTTGTTTATAGCGCAAAAAATAAAAACCGCAGAGTTGATCAAATGCCACCAAAAGAAAGCTCTATTTATGGGAGAAAAGGGACGTCAATTTTGTTTGGGTGCAACATCGCACGATTGTGCAATTGTCAGTTAAAGCGACGCAGTGCCGAATCACAAAAAGTGCTATGGGCAGGAAGGGGATAAAATCTTCTGGGGCTGAAGTGGGTAAACTGCGTAGGGGGCTCCTCACTGTTAGGGCTATAAGAATGTGGAACTCTCTCCCATAATTGGTGGTGGCTGCGGGGAACATGGATATTTTTAAAAGACTTGTATGCCGCGTACACACGGTCGGACTATCGACAATCTGCCCGTGTGTGGGCTCCGACTGACGTTTTGTTCTAAAAAGTCTGGCGGACTTAGAAAGATGTTTTGACTCAAAATTGTCCGCTGGACAATCCGCCCGTCTGTGTGCTAGTCCGCTGGTCACAGTCCCAGCATCCTCCGGGACTGTGACATCATAAGGGGCGGGGTCACCATGTGACATCACCCGGTGACCCCTCCCCTTGTCCCTATATAAGTCGCCGCACAACGCGTCCCTGCCATGGCGGCCAGAGAGAGTGTCACGTCAACATCGCAAGGAAGACAAGAAGGTGGTGGCAGCGACAGCAACAGAAGACCGGGCCAATGCTAGTAAAAGAGCTATAAGAAGATAGCGGAGGCCCAGCAAGAAGAACCGAAGAGTGGGACAAGACCCCGAAGAAGACACCCGGACGGCGGTGACGGCGAAGAAGAAAGCCAGGCTCCTCCGCTAGTAAAAGAGCTAGCAAAAGAGCAGAAGATAGCAGAGGAGCCTGGCGAGAAGACCCCCCAAAGACGGAAGAAGACCACCGGAGTTGTCTAATAAATTATTTTAAAAATTTGTGTTTTTTTATTTACACTTTTTTCACCAGGTGAATGGGTAGGGGTACAGGGTAGGCGCCCGCCTCATCAACATGGGGACAAGGTGCTTTGGCGTGGGGGGCCACAGGGCCGCCCCTTCCCCAAAGCACCCCCACCATGTTGTGGGCACGTGGCCTGGTACGGCTCTTGAAGGGGGGCCGCTCACTCGTCCCCACCCCCTTTCCTGACCGGCCGGGCTGCGGGCTTCGTGCTCGGAAAAGGGTCTGCTATGGACTTTGGGGGACCCCCACGCCATTTTTTCGGTGTAGGGGTTCCCCTTTAAGTCAATACCAGGTTATGGGGCAAGCAAGGTGTCAATCCCGCTGATGGAGGCGTCGACATTGACTTCCTTTGCTAGTCCCATCTACCTGGAGTCACGTTCAAAATGAATGTACTTTTCTCCGTGTGTGGGCAAGTCCATTCATTTCAAAAGTCCGGTGGACTCCCGCCATAGTCAGGCGGATTGTCCGCCGGAAAAATCTGGTCATGTGTGGGCAGGTCCGCTTGTTCAGAAAGTCCAGTGGACCTCCGCTGCAAAGTCTGGCGGTTTGTCCGCCAGACTATGTCCACCGGATAGTCCGATCGTGTGTTTGCGGCATTAGAGGTACATCTTAAAAGGACACAACATACAGGGTTATAGGAAATCATTATAGACACTGATACACATACACCTACACAGGTTGAACTGGATGGTCCATTGTCTTTTTTCAGCCTTACCAACTATGTAACTATGAAATCTGACCTTGGCACATATATCTGTTGTGTTTACTTATCTCTCTCCAAAGCACTAAGTCCCAGGTCTTTCTGCTGCTCCGTTCCTCTGTTATCAGCCTGATAACTACTGACAAGTTCTCAGACACAGGAGATAAAAGCAGCTGGAAGTTTGTGTTGGGGAAGGTGCTTAGAGATAGATAATCAGAGAGCTTGTCTATTCACAGCTCTACAAGTATATTTGTTCCTCCGCCTATGTGGAAGGGGTGCCTTTCCTCCAAGCAACTCTCACACAGTGTCTGCCAAGTCTCCACACCCACTGCTGAATGAGGAAGAAAGATCTCTAACACGATGTGCACTTTCTAAAGAGTCTAGAAAGCTGAAGACAGCAGATATACATGTAAAACTTATGTAGGGAGCTTTGTTTCATCTCTGTGTATCATTTGAGACTGTTCGCTTCATTGGGTATAGGAGAGGGTTTATATCCAGTGGTGACCTGATCTTAACTGAGTTGTCACATCTTTGTGTAGCTCACAGATCTGTCCCGATCGAGTCTTTTTTTTATGCTTTTTTATTTTTTTATTAAGCCTTTCTTATCTGTGCTTGTGTGTACATTTGTTTTTATTTGCTCATTTTTTTCTTTGATGAGAAGCACAGGTTATTGCACTAAAATTGATTAATTAGCCAGTGTTTAGAATAAAATGTATTTTTTTTTTTTATTCAATAACAAAGTAACTGATATTCCAATACTGAAAATATGATTTTTAAAGAAAAATTTTCTGCAGAAAGGACTGCGATTTTAAACAAATGCAGGTCCTGCCAGCTGTATCTTTCAAACGCTCCTCAAGCAACCAGGGACCCCTAAAATGTAAAGTGCTCCAATATGCGAATACTGATGCTGGAAAGCTGGCATGCCCCATGCTGTGCCTAACTGTCGGTCCTTAGACAAGTAAGTAAGGCAGGAGGAGGCAGCGCTCAGCTGCAGTTTAGTCTGTAGCTGGAGACATCAGTTTATTATCTTCTTTTTTTTTTTACAGCTGGAAATTAGCTGTTAAGTAAAAGTGATCTGGGTGTCTCTAACCTCCGTTCCTCCTGGGAACCCGGGACTGTGGTAAATGGCCAGGATTGCCAGATACAGAGGAAATTGAAACATCCGATCTCCTCTGTGACTTATAAAGCTGGAAGCAACTATGATTTCATCACTTCCAGTTTCAGAGCTGTCATTGTCATTGTATTTGTGTGCACTAAAATTTATTTAGTAATTGAGGATCTTTCAGAATTTACTTCTAGACCCTGAGGACGAATATATTTCCAAACATGTTGTTCTATTTCCGCACAAGAATGTAGAAAGCTTCTGCTATATTGTGATCTCATGTTATAGGAATATGAGGGTATAATAGTGAATAGTGACAAGGCACAGTGATTTTTTTTACAAGCACATTGCAATGTAAAAAATAAAATGCTGTGGATTTTCACTAAAATATTATGTTTGATTTGGCATGCCTAAAAAGTCAAGTTTTTCAAATGTAACCATTTTATGCTCCTAAGGGCATATATGTCACTTCACATATATTCAAAGTTAAGACATTAGCACACATTAGATTATTTAAATCAAATAATCCTTTTTACATGAATATCCAGAGATATTGAAAATGTTTGAATTCCTTTTCTGGATATCAACAAAAGAAAGTGAGAGCTTCAAGAATTTCAAGTTTTCAAGTAAATGGAAAAGAAAATAGAAGAAGATTTGTATATTAATCCGTTTCCATGTTCTTTCGCATGCAATGAATGGCAGATTCCTCTAATGAATCAGACTGGTAATTAAACATCCAAATCAGTGCATAACATCTCCCTGTTCATGTGAGTTATTTTTATCTGTGCACAAAGGAAGGATCCTAATTACAATATTCAAGCATATCTGGCTTAATGAGCCGAGGAAATGATCTGTGGCCAGGCATTTTAAACAGGCTTTTCTGTTCCATCTGGTAGTCAAATCTGTTACCTTTCAGCAGCCCGTGGTGGAAATTGACTTTATAGGGTCCCTGTGTAGATAATATTGGGTAGTACAAACACCCAAATGTTTTCCACATGTGTCTATACACTTGGCAGTATGTTACCCAGCTGGTGTATTTCAATGCTTAGAGCAGCCTTTCTCAACCTTTTCAACACAGAGGAACCCTTGAAATAGTTCTCAGGTCTCAGGGAACCCCTTTTGAAATCTACAACTCATGATACATTAGTGTGATGGTCAGTGAGAAGAATGGTCCTAATACTTGTGGTCATTGGGAAGAATTACCTCCTTACAGATAATTAAAAAGATCAATGGTATCAGTGGGAACTTATCTGAGAGGCAGAAATTGCCCAATGCTGAAGAACCCCTAGCAACCTCTGGAGGAACCCTGGTTGAGAATAACTGGCTTAGAGCATTATGAGGGGCAATATTTCAGAGCATTGCCCTCACTACTAGCTGTGTCCTTCTACTCACATTATCATTTACATCAGATAAATTATCTATCTCATATCATGCGGTATTGTTGACCCAATAAACATACTATAATGTCCCCCTGGACTCCTAAAGAGTTCTGATGTAGGTCTGGACTCTGATGATATAAGGCTGAAGCTGGCCATACACTGTGGAAGGAGGCCATATGAGGTGGATGGAGGATTTCGCCCCACCAGAAAATTGTATTCTGAAAGCTGCACTTGCAGTTGATTAGTTGCAGTCACTGATCAGGAAAAGTTTTCCAATATGTCCTTTCAACAAAAGTTGATCAAACAATCAACTTCTGTTGAGTGTGGACTGCCACATATTGATCAAAATTAGGTCGGTCCCTGCTAAATGGGCCAAATGGTGATCAGTAAATAACCATCTTTAAAATATAAACAATAGTACAGCGCTCATAGTGTAAAAATGATTAGTGTGCAATGAACTCAAATAGTGTAATAAAATAATAGAACTAATAAAATGCATACAAATAGCAAAATATAGTCCATCAACAACAATTGGAAAGGTAAAATCAGTGCTGTGATCAATACCACAAAAAATGATGAATGCATGAACATTCAATAACTTAAAAAAAAAATTGAAATCCTTGAGGTGGAGATGAATATACTCCAGATGATGTCCAATAGGACAAAACATGTCGGTGACGCTCGTGGAGTCATTGCAATCCTCTGATTTTTCTCTGAGGCTTTTTAGCGCTATTCAAGTGGATTTGTGTAAGTGTACACCTGTTTTACGATAAAATAAATTGTATACAGTTTTACACTATGTGCGCCGTTTATTCCCTACATATATGTTCAGGAGTGGCCTTCCTTGCTTACGTTTGCTGTATATTGAGAGCCTGTTTGTTCAAAGTGGAACTTCTCCATAACAATCTGTGACGGGGTGTCTATAGACCATATATCTGAGATAGCTGGATAAGGTTGAGGTATTACCTTGCACATGCCATTTGACTCATTACAAACCAGTATATGAGTCCACACTCTCTGGTAAGCGTGCCCATTTTTACTCTATGGTGGTGGATCGCACAAACCAGTGACAAGTATTTTTCATATTATGCTTGGGTACTTTCTTCTTCACTTCAAGGATTTCAATCTCTTGGTGGACTATCTTCTATCAAACTTTTATTTTGCATTCATCATTTTTTGTGGTACAGGAATGCCCCACTTTTAAGTACACAATGGGGTTTTATTTACTAAAGCTGGAAATTGCAAAATCAGGCTCACTTCTGCATAGAAACCAATGAGCTTCCAGGTCTTACCAAAGCTTAATTGAACAAGCTGAGGTTAGAAGCTCATTGGTTGCTATGCAGAAGTGAACCTGATTTTGCACTTTACAGCTTTAGTAAATAAAACCCATTGTGTACTTAAAAGTGGGGTATGCCTGTATTGATCACAGAATTAATTATACCATTCCAATTGTTTGTTGATAGACTTTATATTTTGCTATTTGTATGCATTTTATTCGTTCTATGACTTTATTGTCACACTATTTGATTTCACACTTGTTCATTGCACACTAATAATTTTAACACTATGAGTGCTGCACTTTTGTTTTTATTTCATCTGTCTACACCAGTGTTTCTCAACCTTTTTACCTTGAAGGAACCCCTGGCAAAAAGTTTAAGATCTCAAGGAACCCCTGAAATAATGTTCACATCTACAGCTCATGGAACATTGGTATGATCAGCGAGCTGTAGATAACAACAAATATTTGTAGAAATAGCGTTAAATAAAATAATAAATATTAAAAAGTACCTATTTAATGTGAAACTCGTGCTTTCTTTTCCTGCAGAGCTGATCCACTCAGAGCACATTATACGAATGTAAATAGATTTATACTAGCTATATGCTTTTATTATGCTTTCCATGAAGTACAATATTATTTTAAAAGCACTGAAAGAAAATTACTGAATTGTTAAGCCTCATACACATCATTGGACTTTAAACAAACTTTCCCGTGGATTTCTGTACAAATGGCGTTGGCCGTGAACTTGTTAAGCATACACACAATCAGACTTTTTCAGCCAACTTTCACAAAATCACGTGGGTTTTCTGCTCTTTACCACCACCTTTGGTCAACTTCTGTATTGTTGGCTGGTCTTTTCTATTGGTTCTGAGCATGCATGTTTTTGTAAAGTCCAATTGTTTTCTGTACACATGATCGGACTTTGCTCCATTGGACTTATGTTGTCGAAAAGTTTGTCTGTTCACACAGCCAACAAAAGTCCGATGAGAACCGAAAAAGTTTTTCCAATGGAGCGTACACACGGTCGCATGTTGCTTTAAAACAGCTAATTTGCATGTTTGTTGTCAAAAAGTCTGATCGTGTGTATGGGCCTTTAGACCTCCTTTATGGCCCTGAGTGGAGATTAGATTTGACATGTGAAAAATAGACGGTGAACCAGTTTTAATAAAAATAAGTTAGGTGTGTCTGCGTTTAAATATTGTTTTTGTCTGGGCATTGCTCATATCAGTCCACTGATCCCACAACTCTTCCTTGTGATGCTGTATTGAAGGCAATATAGACTGGCCAGTCCACTGCCTTTACATAAAACACACATAATTAATAACTTTTTTTAGGTTAGGATAAAGTTAAACACACCTGTCCATAGACACGTCACTATAATCTACATTTTTCTGTTACCACTTAGAAATTTGACATTGCTAAAACGTATTTTCCAGAGAGCTTTAGTTTTTCAAATTGGAAAAGATAAGCAGCATTGCATATTACTGTAATAAGATGTCGCCCAATATATATTGAATTGTGGAGTTTGCTGAAAGTATCACTATATTTGCAAGCAGTTAAAGCCCAAAAAATAAGACTGTAGGCAGGTGCAGTGTTCAAAATGGAGGCATTCCCCAAACCTTACAGAAAATATAAATATATACATATAGATTTTCCAGCTCTCAATCTTAAAAAGATTGTAAAGGTTTAATAAATAAATAAACATGTTATACTTACCTGCTCAGTTGCTATCGTTTTTACACATTGCAACCCTGATCCTCCTCTTCTTTAGTTCTCCGTTGGTGCTTCAGGCTCCTTTCCCCCACGAGTGCCCCCATAGCTATCTGCTTACTATGGGGGCACTTGTGCATGATTGCTCATAAGTCCTGTTCTGTGTGTCCATAAGCCCTGTCCCCGCTCCCTCCTCACTGGTTGTGAATGTGTCTGCTCCAATAAAGAGAGGGAAAGCCAGGAGAGCCTATGCTCTTGTACACCTCACTGGATTGAGATCGGGCCCAGGTGAGTATAAGAGGGGCTGCATGAATGTATTAAGGTATGAATGTATTAATGTACAAATCGTTCCCTCCGCTCCTCCCAGGACCTCCTGCTCTCTAGCTCTCTTGTTACCTCCTCCCATGCTCGCCTTCAGGACTTCTCCAGAGCTTCTCCCATCCTCTGGAACTTCCTGCCCCAGTCTGTCCGATCAGTCCCTACCCTGTCCACCTTTATGAGATCCCTGAAAACTCATTTATTCAGGGAAGCCTATCCCACACCCACCTAACAACTACTGTCCCCGAGCCACCCCCATTAAATCATTCTCTGCAGCTATTACCTTTTGTACCACCACCCCCTCCCTTTAGAATGTAAGCTCTATGAGCAGGGCCCTCCTGTAACTTTTGTATTGAACTGTACTGTAATTGTGTTGCCCCCCCCTATACATTGTAAAGCGCTGCGTAAACTATAGGCGCTATATAAATCGTGTATAATAATAATAATTAAGGTGAAAAAAAGTTCTGCCTTTAGAACCACTTTAACGCCAGCAGACTGAAAGTGATCTTCACTGGCGGTTTATTAACTGGTTCATCTCTTCTACCCACTTACAGTGACCTGGAGGAATAAGCCCCGGTTCACACTAGTGTGACTTCTGATGCAATTTGAGTCACAGAGAATCGCATGACAAGGGAAATCACATTGTTTTCTATGACACCAGTCCAAATCAGTGCAACTCAACACCGTGCGATTTTGGAAAAGGTAGCTGTATTACTTTGGTGCGCTAGTGCGATTTCAGACCCATAGACTTCTTTGTTAACTCACAAATTGCACAGAAAGCCACAATCACATTTCATTCACTTTATGTGTGAAAAACACACAAAAACCACAAGTGATAACATGTGTTTTCGCTACACTCAGGTGTGAATGGAATTTGCGTAGGAAGAGAGTTTTTAGGCAGCAAGGTTGTCCTGGGAGGAGAGGTGAGGGATAAAAAGAAAACCACTGGTCTTATCAAAGTCTCATGGGAATTGTTTCTTATCTAATTCTGATGCGACTTCTGTGAGTAAAGTCACATTGAAGTCGAATCAAAGTCGCAAGCAAGTCGCACTACATATTCACACTGGAAATTGCAAGAAAATTGCATCACATTAGTTTGACAAATTGCAACTTAGAAATGCAAATGTATTTGGTTCCTTTATCAAATGATCCTAGTCCCATTTATTTAGCTAAATTTACAAGAACATGCGCCACTATCAAAAAACACTTTGTACTGTAAGAATAATATTCACATATTGGGCTAAACAATGCACCTTCTCTGGAGAGAAACAGATGTTGCAATATCTTTCTTGGAGGACTGAAACTAATAAATCTGAGATTTTACTGCTTTTATTAAAGTGAGCTGCTGCGATCAAGGATAGAACACAAGGACAAGATTACATTTTCTTCTGGGTTCGTCTAGTGCCCTTGAAATCCATTTACTCAGTTTATTAATGGGCACATGCAGACCCCTAGCACTAAGCTATCTCATTACAATGTTCCAGAGAGCTTGCAGATTAGCAAATTGAACCAATGTGGCATGCTATAAGAACCTTGCTTCTTTTCCTTATGGCAAAAGACAGGAACATTTTAATTAAAGTGAGTAGTGAAATTTAAGTTCAGTTATTCTGAATGGTAATTAGTGCAGAATTCAAACATGAAATGACTTGTTCCAAGGAAGCAGTCACTGGATTATTTGTATTAGTATTGCCAAGTTCCAATTGAATACTGCAGAGAGAAAAGTCATATTACAATATAACGTGGTAGGGGTTGGATATTTACCACAAAGGTATGTGTAAAAAATGAAGAAGTATGTGTGCTATACAGTATTTACTGTCTGGGAAAATTTCAGATCATGACTTAACCTCCATTCAGGGGAAAAATATTTTGTCATTTATTACAGAACTGCCGATAACAAGTTCTTTAAAGATCCTGCTGCTTGTACATGACATTCCATGGGTAGAAATTCAGAAATTGTTTATTATAAAATATATATAAAGACTACATACAGTATGAAGCAATGGGAAAAGTGAGCCCTTTCCCTCTACAAAACATGTCAATTTTTCCATCACCTCCGACTTTAAAAGCTGGACTTCAGATAGATAAAATATTAAAAGAGAATTTCAGGAATTAAAAAAAAAATGATATTCACCTAGGTGGATGCAGCATCAATCCATGCTGCATCTGTCCTCTGCTGGCACTAAGCCCTAGAACTGAGTGATCAAACAGCGCTGATTGCTTAGTTCTTTATCTTCAGTCTGCAGAGAGCTGGTGACTGTCAGTCACCGACTCAATGCTCTGCCTCTCCAGCTCTCACTGAAATGCCGGGCTGTGGAGGGGCAGGAGCATCTGGCTCAGCCTTTCGGCGACTCAATGAAAGCCTGAGCCAGCTGCCGGTCCAGACAACTGGGTGGACCCTGACTTTAAAGTTGGGACCTTTGCAGCGCCTGAGAGTCGGCTGAAACTGGTCACAGGAGTCCAGAACAAAGTGCGATTTTGTGATCCATAGGAGTATAGCCAAAATAGCTTTAGACATACTTCACCTTTAATGAATGCAGACATGTATTAAAACAGTTGCATTTTTGTAAGTAGTTGAATGCCTACTGTAGTAGCCTCTTGTAGGCCTGGTTCACATGATTGTGGGTTGTTGTGGGATTCGCACCTGTTCCTGTACCATTTACAGCCAAAACACGCTAAAAATTAGTTGGGCTGCTATTCATTCTTAATGGCAAACCACACATCTAAAAACACAGCATTTATTGCTTCTTTTCCCCCAACGGTGAAAATTCCAATTTCTTATGCTGGCACAACACAATAACCCTTTCTTGCGACATTTCACTGATTTTGAATCTCTATTATATCAATCTTCTAGGCCTAAACATTCCTATCTCAGATATATCAGATCTTGCTGAGGGAGTCGCACCTGGGCCCACCTACATGTCTTTGGGAATGGGAATTGCATGTCTGTTCAGATGATATGGACAAAACACTGCCAATTACATATAAGATGTTTATGTCCACTTATGTGCAAGAGCTTAGTTACAGTATCTTATTTAGGTGGTATCACTGCCCCACGCCTCTGCATAGAATCGATTCTACTATCCCAAACACTAGTTGGCCCTTTTTTACGGTGTCCTGACAATATGAAACCTATGGGGTACTTGCTTGATAATTTTTCCATTTTGGGATAAAATCTTACACTTGTATGATAAACTAGATGATATTCTGATATCGACCCCAGATTACTGTGTTATCCATGGTGCCAGACTCCCAAAACAAATTAAAAAGAGCTTAATTAGACACTCTATGACAATTACAGCAGCCATTTCTGTAATCACTAGGCATTGGCGTTGTGCTAAAGCTGCATTGTTGGCTGAATGGGCCTGTGAAGTGAACCATATAGACTATGTGGAATGTATGATTGCATGGGATGATGACAGCTCTGAATCCCACAACCTCATGTGGATGGTGTGGTCCCATTTCAGATATTCTCCTGCTTTTGGCTCCTTTGTTTCTGCAACAACTTAATAATCAATTTTTTTCCAGGGGCTTCCCATGTGTACTGGCCATCCTTTCCTTTCCCTCTATCTTTTTTTTTTAAATCTTTTTTGTTTTCTATTTTCCATTTCTTTTTCTCTTATACTGTTCTCCTTGATATACTTTTTTCTTTTTCTTTTTTCTTTTCTCCCCATTATTTTATATCAGGTACTAGAACAAATTGCTTGCAACAATGTTAATGCAAGTGTATCCTTACATTCTATGGATGTATCTATTATTTCTTCTGCTTACTGTATTTCTGTATTTTCCTAATGTTTCTTCTGCCATCTAAGCAATGACCACTCTAATGTCCTGTACACACGATACGATTTTCCGACAACAGATGTTGGATGTGAGCTTGTTGTTGGAAAGTCCGACCGTGTGTATGCTCCATAGAACATTTGTTGTCAGAATTTCCACCAACAAATGTTTGAGAGCATGTTCTCAAATTTTCCAACAACAAGACTTGTTGTTGGAAATTCCGAGCGTGTGTACACAATACCGACACACAAAAGTCCACGCATGCTCGGAATCAAGCAGAAGCTGTTTTAGAGTCTATGCAGCAGACAGAGTCAGAGAGTTAACAGGTAAGCTGTCCTACTCAAAAGATGGGCAGGGGTTACATACCCTGTTTCCCTGAATATAAGACCTAGCGTGATTGTCAGTGATGGCTGCAATATAAGCCCTTCCCCCAAAATAAGCCCTAGTTAAAGTCCTTGTAGGCCTTATTTTCGGGGGAAACCGGGTAGGGCTTATTTGGGGGGTATGGCTTATATTGCAGCCATCACTGACAATCACGCTAGGTCTTATTTTCGGGGAAACAGGGTAGTGGAAGGAGCAGCAGCAGTTCCATTGTAGCAATTAGCTCAACTTCCTCCAGAGACGTTAACTCTTCCTGGCCCAGCCTCGAGAGAATCCTGTCACCACACAGCAAGTATCACTCATAGACATCTGGATGATAGTGGGCCATCTGAGGATAACTCAGAAGAGCTCAGCCCTTGGACTTCAACGTCCTAGTTCAGCCCTATGTTCATGCTATAAAGCCAGCTATTGGCTGGGAGGAAGTCAACACTACATCTGAGAAGTCAAAGATGTACTTCCCATTTCTAAAGAAGCAGGTTTCTTTCTTTCAGCTCGGTTTCCACTAGTGAGACTTGTCATGCGACTTGGGACTGCAGCGTTGCATGACAGGTCATACCCCATGATTTCCAATGAGTACCATTCATATCTGTGTGATTTCAAGACTTTCAGGTCGCGGTAGTGGAAACATAGGCTTACTCTGATGGATGATGTCAGGGATATTGTTGAAGGAAAAAAATATATTTTTTTTTCTCTCAATTGCCTAGGAATAATGTATCCACTGTCAAAACAAGATTCTGCAATGCCAGACAGTCACCAGAGGTAGACATGGCAGGGGTTCGTATAACAAAGAATTTCATCTCACCAATCAAGGATTCAGCCTCGATTGAGGATCCTTTAGACAGACGAGTAGTCCCCAACTTAAAGGAACTTACCAAATGGTGGTTAGTCAGGGCTTTGAATGAATTATGGCTCTCAGAAGACTTCACCAGTGAGATGACAATGGATACAATTCGATACTTCGCAAGATCAGTGTCACTACTTGTGATAGCCATATGGGTGTTATCAGAACTACGAGCAGCTGACACCGTGTCAAAACAAAATTAGTATAAATACTGTTTTTTTTTTTAATGGTAAATCACTTTTTGAAGAAAGGTTACAGAAAGAAATTTCCCGCATCACAGGAGGAAGTCAGACTTGATTCCCCAGAACAGCAGAATTAGACGTACCCAGGGATTCAGGGATGCTTACTTGCATGCACCCATACTGCAACTGTTACAGAAGTGTCTGAGAGTTTCGGTCGACCAGGTCTGTCTACAATTCCAGAGTCTCCTCTTTGGACCATGTACTTCCCTCAGAGCCCTCACGAGGGCTCGGATCACTATCCAATCTTCTTTCTTCTGGGTCTCAGTTCTTATCACTAACAAGACCATATCCTCCTTTTATTAAAAGATCCAGCCCAGCTAGTGGAATACAGGTGGATGCTGTGGCCTACACTATCAAGATATGGTTGGATAGTAAATCATCAAACGAGTCATCTTTTCTCCAGTTTAGGCGCCTTAATCCAGGTCTGCAAAAGGGACGGCGTCCCTGCCATCTCAGAAAGTGTGGGCGATCATTCAGAAAGTAAGGAGAGTGAGGAACATGGTCCTACATAACAGCCTCGAGCTAACTCAGCTTAATAGGGATTTTTGTCTATTTGTATCCAGATGGTCCCATGGACACGTGGATACCTAAGGCACCTTTTATCTAGAATTCCTGAAGCAATGGAGCAAACTGTCTATCCTAGTTCATATATCAAACAAGTTTGATGCACAGGGATCTGCACTAGTGGACAAAGAGGGAGATGCCTGTAAAGCCCCGTCCATTAAGGCATGTCTTCTGGACCACAGTTACCACAGACACCAATGCAATAGGCTAGGAGGCACATTGCAACCAGATGTTGGTTGAATAGAGATGGGTGTTCAGTGCAGCAGACATCATCACAAATATCCTGGAAATACAGGCGGCTTATGTTGTTCAGCGGCAAGTGAATGTATCTCTGGCACACAGCGTTGGTGCCAAGATACATCTGACCACAGACACGTGATCTAGCAAACACGGGCAGGGAAGGTATATAACTTTTACTGCCCACTGGGTGAACCTTCTGACGGCCGTCAAGCATGTAACCCGTGTCACCCGTGTAGATTTGGTTTTACCGACACGGATTGCATGCAGGCTTGGCTCGACAGCATTTTCTCTCTCAGATCAAGGACAAATCATTTCTGTTTCAGATAGACAGTAGAGCTTGCAATGCCATACATACATCACCAAGGTGGAACCCACAACAGTTCCTTACTAAGGGGAATGGAAGCCATCTTAATTTGGGCAGAGAGGAATCTGAAGGACCTAAGAGTAGTCTAACAGCCCACATAAGCACAGATGCCAATTAGTGTTCCCTTTGGAAGAGACCTCTTTATTACTTTTCGTGGACAACCCAAAATGGGTTTTCTTTTACTTTCACTTTCAATGATAATGGTAAACAGAGCAAATAGAGAGGGTGAATACAAACTGTATGGCTGAAATCGCATTGCATTCACATCAAAATGGTGCAGGACCCTTTTTTGGTCTGCACTGGAATCAGATCGCATGAGTGTTCACACCTTTTCAAATTCGATTCCTGCGCCATTTGACAGTTCACACTGCAATCTGTGAACCAATCTGGGGATGTGGTTAACTTTATATTGACACCCGCAGTGGTTCACAGATCTCAGTGTGAACGACTGTGCTATTCAGGTTCAATGCGGGAACCCACACTGGATTTGCAGGGTTCTCGCATCGCACTAGTGTGAATTGGGCCTTAGTTACACTTTAACGTCATGCTGTACCCTAAAGGACTCTGCACACGATTGGATTTTCCGATGGGAAATGTTCGATGTCAGGCTGTTGGCAAAAAATCCGACCGTGTGTATGCTCCATTGCAGTGTTTCTCAACTCCAGTCCTCAAGGCGCCTCAACAGGTCGTGTTTTCAGGATTTCCCTCAGATGAAACGGCTGTGGTAATTACTAAGGCACTGAAACTGATCAAATCACCTGTGCAAAATAATGGAGAGTCTGAAAACATGACATGTTGGGTTGCCTTGAGGACTGGAGCTGAGAAACCCTGCTCCATCGGACAATTATCAGACTTTCTGTCAACAAATGTCTGCTTGGAATCAACCATGCTTGGAAGCAAGGATGAGCAAGAAGCAGTCGGTCTTGTACTTGTAAACTAGTGTTAGTAATGGAGAATTAACATTTGTGACGTGGCAAATTATGAAATCTTCAAATACAGCACACATTCTTTTCTTTTTTTAATGGGATAATAATGAAGCTGCTTTGCTGGTGATACTGATGGAGTTATTGCAAACAAATTTTTGAAAGGCTTTTTTTTTCTAGTTATATCAAGAATAATATTGTGCTTTTTTATTTTTATTTGGGCAAGTTACCACAACACCATTATCCTGTAGCTTTTAAGATCAAAGATACAACTATGTTGGTGTCCCTTGTTAATTTGACATTGTATTTTTTAAAATGTAACTGCCTACTCCCAAAATGTCATTTGAAGTAAAACATATACAGTGCCTTTCAAAAGTATTCACCCCCCTTGGCATTTTTCGTGTTTTGTTGCCTCACAACCTGGAATTAGCATGGATTGTTTGAGGATTTGCATCATTTCATTTACAGAACATGCCCACAACTTTGAAGATTTTTTTTTTATTGTGAAGCAAACAAAAAATAGGACAAAATAACTGAAAAAATCAGTGTGCATAACTATTCACCCCCTACAGTCATTACATTGTAGAGCCACCTTTCATGGCTATCACAGCTCCAAGTCGCTTTGGATAAGTCTCTATGAGCTTGCCACATCTTACCACTGGAATTTTTGCCCATTCCTCCCTGCAAAACTGCTTCAGCTCCTTCAAGTTGGATGGTTTGCACTTGTGAACTGCAATCTTTTAGTCTGACCACAGATTTTCTATTGGATTGAGGTCTAGGCTTTGACTAGGCCATTTCAACACATTTACATGTTTCCCCTTAAACCACTGTTGCTTTAGCAGTGTGTTTGGGGTCATTGTCCTGCTGGAAGGTGAACCTCCACCCTAGCCTCAAATCACACACAGAGTGGTACAGGTTTTGCTCAAGAATATCCCTGTATTTAGCACCATCCATCTTTCCCTCAACTATGACCAGTTTTCGAGTCCCGACTACTGAAAAACATGATGATGTTCTTTATGTGATGTGCTGGGTTTGTGCCAGACATAGCATTTTCTTTGATGGCCAAAAAGTTCAATTTTAGTCTCATCAGACCAGAGACCCTTCCTCCATACATTTTTGGAGTCTCCCACATGCCTTTTCACAAACTCAAAACGTGCCATTTTGTTTTTTTGCTGAAAGTAATGGCTTTCTTCTGGCCTCTCTGCCATAAAGCCCAACTCTATGGAGTGTACGGCTTATTGTCATCCTATGTATAGATACTCCAGTTTGCTGTGGAACTCTGCAGCTCTTCTAGGGTTACCTTAGGTCTCTGTGCTGACTCTCTGATTAATGTCCTCCTTGCCCGGTCCATGAGTTTTGGTGTGCGGTCATCTCTTGGCAGGTTTGCTGTTGTGCCATGTTCTTTCCATTTGTTTATGATAGATTTGATGGTGCTCCTAGGGATCATCAAAGATTTGGATAATTTTTTATAACCTAACCCTGACTTGTACTTCTCAGCAACATTTTTCCCTTACTTTTTTGGAGAGTTCCTTGGTCTTCATGGCAGTGTTTAGTTAGTGGTGCCTCTTGCTTGGGTGTTGCAGCCTCTGGGGCCTTTCAAAAAGGTGTGTATATGTAATGACAGATCATGTGACACTTAGATTGCACAAAGGTGGTCATCATTTTACTAATTATGTGACTTCTGAAAGTAATTGGTTGCACTGGAGCTTTTTATGGGCTTCATAATAAAGGGGGTGAATACATACGCACATGCCAATTATCAGTTTTTTTTATTTCTGAAAAATAGTTTTATGTATATATTTTTCTAATTTTACTTCACCAACATAGACTATTGTGTTCTGATCCATCATATATAATTCAGATTAAAAATACATTGAACTAAAGACTGTAATGTAACAAAATAGGTAAAAAGCTGAGGGGGGTGAATACTTTTGCAAGGGACTGTAGCCAAGTATTATTCTACACAATTTTTTTTATTGTGCATTAAAAAAAGAAAAGAAATAAAATTAGACAAAATTAGACATGCTATCTGTCAATAGAACTTAACCAAAAAGTACATTCTATGCATCCAAAACATAGAAAATATACCACATCAAATCATCAATCAACCAAAAAAATAATGTCAAAGTACTCCAAGGCCAATAATAAAATAACACATTATCTCCTCCGATTCCAGCTGACGAATGGCCGTTCAGAAACGAACTGAAAAGTGCGGACTAAAAAGTGTAAAATGAAAAGTGTGAATCAACACTCACTAAACTTCTACTAACACAAAATTAGCAGAAGGAGCCCAAAGGGTGGCACTAAAGAGCTGAAAAACAACTTAGTATGTCACTACGTACATAATTGTTGGCCAGCAATTGTGTGGCCGTGTGTATGCAAGACAAATTTGGGCCACCGCCCTTCGGACAAAATTCCACGGAAAGTCCGATCGTGTGTACGAGGCATTCGTGTTTTGCTCTAGTTATATGGGTGTTTTGCTATATTGTTGGAAAAAGATACATGTATTTTTTTTGATTACCTGTAATGCTTTAAAACTCTAAAAAATGCAAACATAAACATAAAAACGCAGCACATTTGCAGATGAAATTGTATTGTGCAAAAGCACCACTCTAATTTCTAGGCCACTGCATATTTAAAGCGGTAGTAAACCCGCACATTTTTTTTTTTTTTTAAACCTGCAAAGCAAAAGGCATAATGAGCTAGTATGCACCGCATACTAGCTCATTATGAAATACTTACCTTAGAACGAGGCCCCGACATCTGGCCCGATCCACGCCGAGGGAGCTGACATGCTCCCTCGACGTTTCTTCCGGGTATCGCGGCTCCGGCACTGTGAGTGGCCGGAGCCGCGATTTCGTCACTCCCGCGCATGCGCGCGGGAGATTTCAGTCCGGCCACTCGGCTGCTGCCGGATTTTGACGGCGAGAAACCCCTTGTGCGCATGCGCCGCTGCAGTCAGCGGCGCATACCGAGGGGAATATCTCCTAAACCGTACAGGTTTAGGAGATATTTTTTTTACCTACAGGTAAGCCTTATTATAGGCTTTCCTGTAGGTAAAAGTTAAAAATGTGGGTATACAACCACTTTAAAATGGTGCAGAAAACTTTTTCCTCCATGATTTTGGTGCAAACACAGCTCACAAGGCTGCAATAGTGTGAACCAAAGGTCGTAATCCCCTGTACAGTGGCACTCGGAGCTGACAGGGGAAAGGACAGTACTAAGAGCCAATCAAGTGTACTGCAAGCACATGTACTAAGATGCTGATAGGAGGAGTGAGCAGTATGGTCATTTGCTTGTCTGCAGCTTCTTCTTCCCTGTCCAGTCACACGGAGTTGACTACATTGTATTCCTTTATAGCAGCAGAAAGAAGTCAGGTCTCCAAGCTGTGTTGTTTGATAGGGTTGTGTAAATCTCAAGACTGGATAGGTGGAAATACAAATCCTTTGATTTAAAATATATATTCAGTCATTTGCTTGGTGTTCAGCTTTAAAGTCCAGCTCCATTTACAACAAAAAAAAAAAAACCCTTGCAATAGGACCCCCTTGTAATGCAAGAGTTAAATGCTTGTTAAGTCCAAGGGGTAGAACGAGAGGCTGCATTAATTACCTGGCTCCTGGATCCAGTGGGCTACCTGCTGTTCTTTCCTTCCTGGAGCCCCAGGCTGTAGGTCATGGGTGCTCAACCTGTGGCCCTCTAGCTGTTGCGGAACTACAAATCCCATGAGGTATTGCAAGGTTGAACAGTTACAATCATGACTCCCAAAGGCAGAGGAATGGGACTTGTAGTTCCGCAATAGCTGGGGGGCCACAGTTTGAGCACCCATGCTGTAGGTGCTCCATCAACATCATCATGTATAATGCAGGAGTTTCATATAGAATGCAGCAAATCAGACAGAGCCCACCTCATCCCCTGGCTGGAGAACATCCTGCATCATCTAGTTCTTACCTCCCAGACCTCACTGTCACTCTCATTCATTAGATTTCAGTTCTTTCAATCATAGATCCTTAGCAACTCATGTGGCTGTACCTGATGCATGCATATTGAGCCTGCCTAGGAACACCCACTGCTTTAGACTTCTTCTAGGTCTTCTTGCCTCACCCATTTAGTGACCACTAATGAAGTAACTCCTGTGCATGCATACTGGAGTTACATTATCCCAGATAATGGCTGCATACTCTGCATGTTACAGATGTAGGGAATAGGCCTGGGATGTACTCTGCACTTTACATTCACTGCAGTCAGTGTACAGATAACAAAAATTTTCTGGCAGGCAACTAAAAATGTTTGTTTACTGTGTTAAGTTCTGTAGACCCGAGGAGCCATGGTTGGTTATTGCTATATTATACACATTTGGGCTAACCACCAACTTTAATTTAAAATCTAAAACATCACATTATTTAACCACTTGCTTACTGGGCACTTAAACACCCTTCCTGCCCAGACCAATTTTCAGCTTTCGGTGCTCTCACAATTTGAATGACAATTACTCAGTCATGCAACACTGTACCCAAATTAATTTTTTGTCCTTTTTTTCCCACAAATAGAGCTTTCTTTTGGTGGTATTTGATCACCTCTGGGGTTTTTATTTTTTGCGCTATAAATGATAAAAGACCGAAAATTTTGAAAAAAAAACGCAGATTTCTTTGTTTCTGTGACAGAATTATGCAAATTATTAATTTTTCTTCATAAATTTTGGCCACAATTTATACTGCTACATATCTTTGGTAAAAATAACCCAAATTAGCGGATATTATTTGGTCTTTGTGAAAGTTAGAGAGTCTACAAGGTGTGGTGCGAATCGCACAAAATTGATCACATCTGATGTACTGGTGGCCTATCTCGCTTCTTGTGACCCGAACAAGTCAGGAAAGTACAAATACCCCCCAAATTACCCCTTTTTGGAAAGTAGACATTCCAAGGTATTTAGTAAGAGGAATGGTGAGCTTTTTGATGTTGTCATTTTTTTCCCACAATTCTTTGCAAAATTACGATTTTTCTTTTTTTTTTTTCTCCACAAAATTGTCATTGTAATAGGTTATTTCTCTCACGTGACATGTGTATACCACAAATGACACCCCCCAAAAAATTCTGCTACTCCTCCTGAGTATTACAATACCACATGTGTGGGACTTTTTCACAGCCTGGCCACATAGAGAGGCCCAACATGCAGGTAGCGCCATCATGTGTTCTAGGAACATAAATTAAACATCTAACTTGTTGACTATTTATTACACTTTTGAAGCACCAGGACAATGACACGTGACACTGATGACAGATGGCACTGATACGTGGCAATGATGACACTTATACGTGGCACTGATGACAGATGGCACTAATATGTGGCACTGATGACAGATGGCACTAATATGTGGCACTGATGACACGTGGCACTTATACGTGGCACTGATGACACGTGGCACTAATATGTGGCACTGAAGACACATGGCACTAATACGTGGCACTGATGACAGATGGCACTAATACGTGGCACTAATACGTGCCACCGATGACAGATGGCACTAATACATGGCACCGATGACGCGTGACACTGATGACAGATGGCACTGATAAGTGGCATTGATGACACGTGACACTGACAACAGATGGCACGTGACACTGACAGGTGGCACTGATGACAAATGGCACTGATACGTGGCACTGATGACAGATGGCACTAATATGTGGCACTGATGACAGATGGCACTAATACGTGGCACTGATGACATGTGGCACTGATGACAGATGGCAATTATACGTGGCACTGATGACAGATGGCACTGACGACAGGTGGCACTGACAACAGGTGGCACTGGGGTGGATGGCACTGGGGGCAGGTAGCACTGGGGTGGATGGCACTGGGGGCAGGTAGCACTGGGGTGGATGGCACTGGGGCGGATGGCACTGCTGGGGGGAGGATGGCACTTTTTATTTTATTTTTTAACTTTTTTTTTTTCTTTTACTAGAGGCAGAACGGCTGCCGCTGCAGCCGTTCATCTCTCCCCTCTCACACTGTCTGTGCAAGGAGGGAGAGCGGCGCTGAGAGATGATCTCATATGTTTACATATGAGATCATCTCCCATTGGACACGCCGATCACGCTGTAAACGGCCGCTGTGATTGGCCGTTTACAGCGATCTGTGTTTGCCTGTCCCCGGGGGACACGGCGAACACAGAACTTCCGCGATGCGCGCCCGCGGCGGCGCGCATTGCGGAAGTAAACATCAGGACGTCCAGGGACGACCACCCGGACGAACGCGCCTGCTCTACGGCCGTCATTCGGCTATAGGGCGGGCGCGAGGTGGTTAAACTCTTAATGCTCATTGGTAAATAAAAAAATTGTGACTACATCAGATATTGCAATTTGGTATGCATCAGATTATCAAACAATACATTCTATTTTCCTCCCAAATGCTTTTCACTTAATTATTTTTTTCATGCTCCTCATATAATAACAATAATAGATTAACCTAATTGAAAAAAGAAAGATTACTCAGCAAAGTTGTTATTAGTCCACAGCGGTAGCAATTAAAATAATTAATCGAACTTAAATATAGCTGGCAATCAGGATCAGGGCCAGAGGTGACTTTAGTACTTTTTAATTATTTGTTTAACAGTTTTTCACAAGGTATTAATGCAGAGCATTATATTTACTTCTTTCCCCACATTCGTATATAATGTCGCGGAGGTCTATGTCTCCTTTCAAAGCTGTATATAACGTGGGAGGTCTACATCTCTTGTCACAGCTGTATATATGTGTTGGAGGTGTACTCCTATATTTACCATTGTATATAATAGGGGGTTTCTACATCTGTATACACAGCTATACGTATATAATAGGGGGTCTACTTCTGAATTTGCAGCTGTATATAATATTGGGGGTATCCTTCTGTCTCCACAGCTGTATATAATGTGTGTGTGGGGGGGTCTACTTCTCTCTGCTTGGCAGTGTATATTGTGAGGGAAGAGGAGGTACGCAGGAGCGTACAATGGGAATATTTTTCCTTCAACAATAAAGTTTTAAACCACAATTAAACCACAATAAATGGATAATGAGGGTTATCACTTGACCAGGAACCACATTGACAGGTGTTTTTACTACAAGAATGAGGAGACCACAGATGACACAGTAGCATGAAACTGGCCAGCAGTAGGTCCATTTTAAATCAAAGTCTAGACCTAAATTTACCAGCTACAAAGAGAAAAGCCTGGAACTATAGTCAGTGGCGTAATGTAGGTTTTCAGTGTCGGGGCAAGGGAAGTCATTTGCACCCCCTAACATGTGGACTTTTAGCACTCCCTCTATCCCCAGCCCTCTTTCTTTTTTATTCCATTACTTCTTCTCACCCCTTTTCGCTTTTTCTCTCCCTCCCTTTCTAGCATTTATTCTCTCTTTTCCCCCTTTTCTCTCCCCTTCTTTTCTTCTCCTCATTTTTTCTCTTTTTGTTCCTTTTTCCTTTTTTATTCTCTCTCTCCTCTGTTTCACTTTCCTTTCTCTATCACTCACTTGTTCTATTTCTATTTCTTTATCTGTCTTTTTCTTTGTTTCTCTTTTCTTCTCCCTCTCTCCCATGTATTCTATCTTTTTTTTCTCTCTCACACTTTATCCCTATTCCTTTGTGCTCTCTCTTTCTTTTCCCCTCTCTATCTAATTGTTTTCCCTTTTATCTCTCTCTTTCACTATTTCTTGTTTTTTTCCATCCCTCCATCTAGCTTTCCCCTTTCTCACTGTCTATCCATCTTTTTTGTTTTTTCTATCTCCTCTTCTTTCTCTCCTTTTTTCTGTGTAATTGTGTGTGTGCCAGCATTTGTTTGTGTGTGTATGTACAGTATGTGTGTGTTCAGTGTGTATGTGTGTGTGTGTGTCTGCAAAGTATATGTGTGTGTTTGCAGTGTATGTGCCCAGTGTGTGTGTTCATAGTATGTGTGTGTGTGTGTGCATAGTATGTGTGTGCGCACAGTATGTGTGTGTGAATGCACAGTATTTGTGTGTATGTGTGTGTGTGCGCATGTGTGTGTACAGTATATGTGCATGCACAATGTATGGGTACAGTGCGTGTGTGTGCACAGTATATGTGTGTGTGTGGGCAGTGTGTGTGTGTGCGCATGTGTGTGTGTGTTCATGCACAGTATGTGTATAAGTATGTGTAGCACTGACCCCCGAAGGATCGGCTGAATTTTTCTGGACTTACCGATTACCTCTACCAGCTCGTCACTCGTTATTCTTGTCTAGGGGTTCCCAGAGTTGATGACCCAGTAACTGTAGAGACCGACACTTGAGTTCCTTTTTAGGATTTTTATTTTGCATAACACAGTTGAACAAACTCAGTCTCTTTGTTGGGAATAGAGGGTATAAGGATAAAGTTTAGCTCAGGTGCTTGGAACTGCTAACTTCAATAAAAGTCTCTCTGTATACAATCCAGGGAATAGCCATTCGCAACTGGATTCTTTAACTGTTGGATAAATCCTTGACCTTGAATCTAGCAGCCAACAAGTAATTCTAGCCTTGCAAAGTCTCTCACACAGACGTAACCGGAAGGATAGAGGTAGGAACTTTTCTTACTGTACCAGAATCTTGCAGCTGGTCTGGCGATACCTTAAGAAATGTGGATTCAATTAATGTCCATGGCAGCTCAGCTTTCAGGCTCTTACCAAACAGCCAACCTCGTGCATGACCCTCTAACTGAAGAGTCTTCCCCTGGTTGCATGTAGAGTTGCTGGCCCTCTCCAAACCCGAGACGGCACTGGAACACCTTAGAACCCTCCTTCCAGTTACTGCGCCTTGAACTAGCCAGTTCTGAGGCTTGGAAAAAGATGCATCCACACCCCAGGTCAGGAGGACCAGGACCATGGAGTCAGCAACAACTTCTGGACCGGAACTCAGAACCACGTGACTTCAGCATCTTAAGTACCCTCTCCCGGAATACACAGCGAGACAGCATGCCCACTGATTGGCTCAGAGAAGAGATTGGTACCCAATGCGTCAAACCAGACTGCGTTCAAATACCTCTCAATGGTGCAAACCCCACCTATGACCAGGCAGAACCTCAATACAGACCAGCCAAACTGATGCCAAAGCATAATTTAGAACAATTAACCCCAAAACTCAACTACAGTTGAGGGAAAAAACAAAATTTACAGACATAGCGCATACTCATCAGGAGTACCGGCGCTACACACAGTGTGTGTGCACAGTATGTGTGTGTGTGTCCACAGTATATGTGTGTGTGTGCACAGTATATGTGTGTGTTTGTGCACAGTATATGTGCACAATATATGTGTACAGTGTGTGTGCACAGTATATGTGTGTCTGTACAGAATGTGTGTGTGTGCACAGTATATATGTGTGTGTGTGTGCACAGTATGTGTGTCCACAGTGTATGTACAGTGTGTTTGTGTGCACAGAGTGTGTGTGTAAGTATGTGCTTATAAACTGTTTGTAATTATGTTCAGCTAGTCTTGTGATCCAAGAACTCCAACCAGGCAGCATAACTAGATCCCAGACCTCCAGAGTGAAAGAACATCATCCAGCCTACTAACTGGTCAATAACGAAGCAGCATCATAACAATGAGCTCATCCATGTGCTCCTCCCCTACCCTGAGAATCTCCATAGTCCATAGACTAACAGCAAAGAGCAAAGCAATAAAATCACTCTAGACTCAAATGCTGCCACCTTCCTTCTCCTAGTCCTCCAAGTCCTGCTATGCAGGAGATTAGGGGGGAGGCATATAAAAGAATTAAAGTTTTTATAACATTTGGAGGTGTTTTAATTAATCTGTTTCTGGCTTAATTTTTGTTTTGTATGTACATGGAGTTAGGGCTTTTGTAGTACTCACCACCCAAAGTAAATGCTGTATTATAACAGGCTGTCCTGCCTTTCATAGTGGTGACCTATCCTGAAACTATGCCCAACAACACACTAACCCACCACTGGCAACAATCCACTTCCCTTGGCCTTCCGGGCCAGCAAACACATTACTCACAGACTGCTTTTTTTGTCTCTCATCTGCTATGAGGCCTCTTCCAGACACTACCACAATGATGAGGAGATTCGGAGCAGAGGATACACAGCGTGCCAGTGGAGAGGGGGCCAGACAGCTAGGCGGGACTCCAGGGGCAAGTTGCACCGACCACAATTTTCACTCACAGGCCAGCCCTGCGGCCGTACATGATCGTATCAGGCAATCACAGGGTGGCGGTCAGAGCACAGTGACAGTGGAGAACACCAGAGCGTAAATTAAGGAAAGATGGAGTGACTTTGTGGATGGTGGGCACGGGGTTGGGGTGAATGTAGTGAATGGCTGGTGTTATAGTGAAAGCCACTTCAGAAATCCTTTACATGTTGCCCCATATTTACAATAATTGTGCACCACAGGATTGCAACATGTATCCATCCATGGATTTGAACTATTCTCCAGACTGGGAACATATTCCAGCAATACGCTTCACTGGTTTCACTCCCCCCCCCCATGAATGCAGCTTCAGTGACTGTCCATTACCTCCCTCTCCCCTCATCTCCTTCTCCATCCACTTTCCATCTCCACCTCCAGTGGCTCGAGCCCCCAGGGACCTCTGTACAAGTGATTAAGCCACCAGGTGCAGTGTGCCACTTGCTAACCAAAGCCTGCCACCAGATGCAGTGCAACATGCCACCAATAGCCTTCCACCAGATGCAGTGTGCCACATTCTACCCATAGCCTGCCACCAGATGCAGTGTGCCACATTCCACCCATAGCCTGCTGCCAGATGCAGTGTTACTTGCCGCCCATAGCCTGTCATCAGATGCAGTGTGCCACTTGTCACCCATAGCCTGCCACCAGATGCAGTGTACCACTTGCCACCCGTAGCCTGCCACCAGATGCAGTGTACCACTTGCCACCCATAGCCGGCCACCAGATGCAGTGTACCACTTGCCACCCGTAGCCTGCCACCAGATGCAGTGTACCACTTGCCACCCATAGCCGGCCACCAGATGCAGTGTGCCACTTGCCACCCATAGCCCGCCACCAGATGCAGTGTGTCACTTTCCACCCATAGCCTGCCACCAGATGCAGTGTCACTTGCCACCCATAGTGTCAGGAAAGGTTTCACCTGCTGGTGGCGTGCTCCCAGATCTTTAGGCTGCAGTTTTCTCTTGGCATTTAGGAGCTGACATCATGCTCTGCAATCAGGCATCAAACTCATCTCTCCCTGCAGTCAGTGCCTCACAATGTTTCTTCTGTATGCTGCCGGAGAAGATACAGGGAGGAGGGGGGTGGAACTAAGCACTAGGCGCGGAGGAGGAGGAAGCTAAATCCTCCTCCGCTGTGAATGTTGGGCCCTCTGCATCTTTCCTCCTCATGACGTCACTGGTTGCTAGATGTTAGGCAGGCTGTGGCTAGCAACCAGTTTGGGCTGTGAGCCAGAGGCCAGTGGTGAACGATGTAAAGCGAGTATCCGCCGGCTAGAAGCCCAGCACAGGCTGACAGTGAGTGACAGCGGCTATACGAGGGCCATTTTAGGGGGCATCAGATCCTAGGCAGTCCGGAAACATGTGGTCACCCTAGATGTGCCCCCCCCTAGATGTTTCCCCCAGGGCCACTTCCCTCTCTGCCCCCCCACGCTATGCCACTGGCTATACAGTATATTCTCAGGTTGTCATCATAGTAAGACACAGAAAAATACTTTATGAACAGCGAAGATAAGTAAAATCCAACATTAGAAGAAAACAGCATTACATCAGGCAACAAATGGCCTCAGGTTAAAGTGGTTGTTAAGCCACTACAATATAACCATACAATCACTTCTGTAAAATAACATTGTGTTTCCCAGTGTTATATAAAGAAGATGCCGATTTCTACCTTATATCAGTGTCTCCCAGGGCTCATGTGACTCCTCTGCTCTCTCCTCTCCCTGGCTGACAGCTATAGCGGGAGGGGCTGGGAACTCCCGCTGACATCAGCCATTGAGGAGAGAGAGCCGAGGAGTCACAGGAGTGCTGGAAGACGCTCTGATATAAGGTAGAAATCGGCATCTTTTTTATATAACAGACACTGGGACACATAATGTTATTTTACAGAGGGGATTATATGGTTATACTGTAGTTATAATAGCAACAGGAGGGGAGGGCTGGGAGTGGGCGGAGATGACAGGCAGGGAGGAAAGGACAGGGGAGAGCAGATAGGAGAGTTGAATGATAAACTGTGGTCAGTTTACAGGGCAGAGTGTTCAGAATCAGGCAGGATCAGCCAGGTATTTTAGGTGATAGCACAAGCACTGCTCATGCTTTAAGGGAACAGGATCTTTTTTTTGTTTAGGGTAACAAACGCTTTAATATCCAAAAGTTAAATGTACTATCCATCATCATCAAGAAATAAAACAAATAGGCGTTGTCCTAAGCACAAATGGGTCCGAGAGTAAACATTTCCTATTGGTAACGATGAATACAGCTATGTATGATGGAGGGCAGGAACAAAGGCATGCTACATGGGAACAGAGGGGGGGGGGGGGGTAAGAATATAATGGGTACAAGACAGTTTAAATTATTTAATTAGGGATAATAGGCCTAACTGGTGTATGCCTAACTTCTACTTTAACTGTAGGGATTGGGGGGATGGTGAATGTGAGTGTTATTTTGTGGTTTTAGGTGCACCCTGATCTTGCTCTTTTATATACATGCAAATTATGCAGTGCCGCGCTTTGAACAAAAAACAGCTCCAAGAAGAAATACCCCATCAACTTAAAATTAAAACATAAAAAAGCCAAAAGGATTAAAAACACCAAAATGCCACCACTGAAACAAAAGGCAAGTGATTCATGCTGTCATTAACTACAGTAGGGGTGAGGTTTGGGTTCTCCCAGGCGAATCTGCACAACAGACACCTGAATTTGAAATCTCAAACTGGTTGGATTTGCCTTGAACTCATGGTGGTGGCGAACCTGAAGCTCATCCCTAATCAGATTTTTTTGTAGAGTTAAGAACTTTTACTTTCAGCTATCTCCCACTCCCTTTTTTCACCTACCCAATATTGACTTAAAATACATAGAGGCTTAGGACATTTCCTATTAAGTCATGGTACATGATTGTCTTAAGACAGTTAAGTGTGTAGACATTTCCTATTAAGTCATGGTACATGATTGTCTTAAGACAGTTAAGTGTGTAGACATTTTTTATGTTTTGTTGAAAATTGCATTACCTATTTCCTAGGCTAAGCACAAGATTCACAAATTAAATAAAACAAAAAAACGATGGACAATGATTTCCATGGGCAGCCTCTAATGTCACTATCAATATCAGTCAGCACAAGTGCATAGTGCTTGGTGTTTAACAGTTGCACTGAAAGTGTGTCTTTGCCATGTAACATTTCCCTTTGGTGTTATATACAGTACATGACACAGTGATCCCTGGAGTTACGTAACCTTAATGAGAGTACTTAGATTCTGGCTATCTGGTTTTCAGTATATAGCAATTTTTTAAATTTTGCCCTTGACTTTTTAAAATAATTGATGGAAGCATATTTCTGAAATTCACATTTCTGTGAAATATCTAACATAAATAGTCACCAAAAAAGGATATACAGTAACACTTTATAAACACATGCTGTGACACTCTTATCTTGGAAAACAGTAAGCTATGCCTTCAATAATACTAACTAATTAATTGCATTTTTCTCCTAGGATGTCTGATGAAATTCTGAGTATTAACACAAAGTCTAGTAGTTATAGTTCTTTTCTGTTGAATTCGCAAATATGAAATGAAAATCTATTTGTAGTGAAAGTATTCAGCCAAACAAAGTCTAACGTAGTTTGAGTGAGGAAAAGAAAGGTCTATTTTTATATCATGGTAATACATTGCTTAATTATAATATATAACATATTTCCAGGAATCACACAGATGGGGAACAAAGTCAAGATAACGACAATGAAAATACAAGGCATGGGCATGGATCTACCAATGATGGATCTGTCCAAGAGGTCCACCATTGCTTCCTAAAGAAGTCACCAAACTGCGTGCGAGACCGTCTGTCTACATCTACATGCAGTCAGCCACCAGCAGTGAGCAGGTCCAATGGACAGTTGACTCCCCATGTAAGCGATGCACATCAACATTCAAAATGTTGTCATTGCAATCACCAAGAGCGCAAGTTAAGTTACACAGTACCAGAACTGTCTAGTCATGAAGAAAGACGAAAATTGTGTTCTCATCACTCCAGTGTGAATGCTTCAACCAGCACCTCACATGATACTGCAGGATGTATATGGAAGCAGTGGTCTACTACCCAGATGACGACGGGGCATCCAATGCAGCATCATGTAGTGACTGTAAGGTAATTGCCATTTAAAATTTTAATTGCACTTTCGGTCTAATAAAGTATGCCCATGCATTATCATCCTCAATTTATCTATTGTGAATACTTTTTAAAGCGGTATTAAACCCAAAAGCAAACATACATTTTATTGCAGCTTACCAATCCTCAGATGTGAGAGTTGCATTCCTGTTTTTTTTTTCCTGCAAAATGTATCAGTTAAGAGTGTTGAGACAAACCATTTAGCACTGACAGGGGTGCTTACAATGATCGACCTTTATTTATTCATGTAAAACCTTTATCACAAAAGAAAAAAAAAAATTTGCTGTAGCTTCTTGTGTAACAGCAGTGTGAGCTGGAGTTTGGCTTCAATTTGTTAGCTTTTTTAAATGCTGCTGTCTGCTGTGGCCCCTGTACTCATTCATCCAGAGTAGGGGCACTGTATTATAGAAGGTGTGTTACTGGCCAGATCACTAGGTGAAAACAGTGTGAAAGAAAACAAATGCAGCCACCACATCTAATGTAATATATTACATAGTTACATAGTAGGTGAGGTTGAAAAAAGACACAAGTCCATCAAGTCCAACCTATGTGTGTGATTATATGTCAATATTACATTGTATATCCCTGTATGTTGTGGTTGTTCAGGTGCTTATCTAATAGTTTTTTTAAATTATCGATGCTCCGCACTGAAACCATTACCTGTGGAAGGGAATTCCACATCCTTACCACTCTTACAGTAAAGAACCCTCTACGCAGTTTAAGGTTAAACCACTTTTCTTCTAATTTTAGCGAATGGCTACGTGTCTTATTAAATTCCCTTTCATGGAAAAGTTTTATCCCAATTGTGAGATCACCAGTACAGTATTTGTACATTGAAATCATATCCCCTCTCAAGCGTCTCTTCTCCAGAGAGAATAAGTTCAGTGCTAGTATCCTTTCCTCATAACTGAGATCCTCCAGTCGCTTTAATTAGTTTTGTTGCCCTTCTCTGAACTCTCTCCAGTTCTAGCACATCCTTCCTGAGGACTGGTGCCCAGAACTGGACGGCATACTCCAGGTGCTGCCGGACCAGAGTCTCGTTGAGCGAGAGAATTATCGTTTTATCTCTGGAGTTGATCCCCTTTTTAATGCATGCCAATATTTTGTTTGCCTTGCTTGCAGCAGCTTGATGAATGAATGAAATACTTGCATAGCGCACAATGCGAACTGATTCACCTCAAGGCGCTTGGTATTGCATGACATTGCTGAGCCTATCATCTACTAGGGCCCCTAGGTCCTTTTCCATCCTAGATTCCCCCAGAGGTTCCCCCACTAGTGAATAGATTGCATTTATATTTTTGCCACCCAAATGAATTAGTCTACATTTTTCTACATTAAACCTCATTTGCCATATAGTTGCCCACCCCATTAATTTGTTCAGATCTACTTGCAAGGTTTCTACACCCTGCAGAGAAGTTATTGCCCTGTTTAGCTTATTATTGTCTGCAAATACAGAGATTATCATCCCCTCCAGGAGCTTGCATACTATTGATGTTAGGCTAACTGGTCTGTAATTCCCAGGGATGTATCTTGGCCCTTTTCTAAATATGGGTGCTACATTTTTGGTTTTGGGTTTAATATCGCTTTAATCCCCTTATATGCAGGGGTGATTGAAAACCTTCTTAATATGGACCAACTGCTTAGCATACCACAATGATATTCATACTTCTTTTTAGTACATATTAAGCCCCATACACACTATGAGTTTTTCTGCTGAGGTTTTCCTTCAGATTTACCAAAACCATATAATATGAGGTCATACCTTAGGAGTTTCAATTTGTATGCAATCAGGCAGGCCCTTGCACTACATGGTTTTGGTAAACCTGAAGGAAAAAATCAGCAGAAAATCTGAGTGTATGGGGCCTTAGACTTTGTTTTATTGATTGTTTTAATATTCTGAATTTATTTTTATTACAAGCATGAACATAGTTTTTAAAAAGAACAGTATTAACTTTTTAAATGCATACCATTTCAAAATGTATTATTAATAATATTTCAAATAATTTTCATGCAATATTTTCTTCGATTTGTTCTGATTACATTGACACCAAATATAATGATAATGCTAGTATATGGTTATAAAAGAAATTGTGTTATCTTTTAGACTTTCAAGGTGTTAAACTTTCTATTTACCATGTTCTGAGTGAAATGGTTTAAACATCCTAGTAAAATCATCTTATCTAGAAAAATAGATATCATAAAATATTTTGCAAGTAGTGTATTGCGAAATTGGTATCCATTTTTGTTTTTTAAACAAACTTTACTAGACATTTTTCAATGAGCACCCCATAGGAATGCTTTACCTGCTGTTTCTACAGCTCATTGACCCTAAATATATTTGGGCTTCCAAGCTACAACATTCAGTGGTTGGTTGTTTGACACCATATTTGTAATGGAAATTAACCCCCTTAAAAATACACTTTAGGCTGGGTTCACTTATGCAAATTGAATGCGGGATATTGTGACCGACTCTATATGAAGGCGGTTCACACATCTCTGGGGCGGCCGTGGAGCCTATTGCACAGGAGTCCTGTGCATCCTTGGCTCCATTTCAGGTCTGAATTCAGGCAAAAATTCGGGCCTGATTCATCCTTGAAATGGAGAACAGGGATGCACCGGACCACTGCTGTGAGCTGCATCCATTTTAAGTATGAACCCAGTCTTAAGGGGTACTGTGCAATAGTGGTCTTTATCTGTTTCTTTCAAGATTTATTAGAGATGATAAAAAATAAATATTTTACCCTTTTTTACTGAAAGTCCACATAGGTTGGTCTTGATGGACTTGTGTCTTTTATCAACCTCACCTACTATGTAATAAAGATGACACGGTGTGACAGTGAGTGCAACATAATTAACTAGAGGATGAACTTATAAAAAGAACATGGTGGGTCTCAGTATTATGCAAGCCATTGGAAGATAAGTAGATATCCTAGGTTGCGTTTACGTAAGCATTAGAAAGAGATGTGTGAACACATACTGTAAATGGTATTGAAATGTGTTTTTGGCCCATTTTTATGCATTTGGGAGACATTTGTTAAGCACTGTCAAAAGCTTTCAGAATGCATTGGTAAGCAGTTCTTTTTGGAGGAAACTTCATTAAAACATCTCTGAATGTATGGCAAGTGTCCTAGTTGTATTTGGCATGCTTTTCAGTGCATTTTTTCAACCTTGCCTGTATCACTGAATGGAATTACAAGAAAAGCAACACAAATGCATTCTGAATTCTATGTGTGTACTGGGCTGTTAATTTTTTGTTACAGAACAGGCATTGTCTGTACAATGCCATTAAGTATATTTAGTAATGTAAAGGAAATGATACGCCTTATGCATAAGTAAATGAGACCTTACTCTCCATTATTTTTTAGATACAGTATCTACATGTTCACAGGCTACAGCCATTGTAATTGGAATACAGAATATTCTGATCACAAATATATAATTGTATCACAATTTTGACCTTCATGCTAATCTTCTTCTCTGCCAAGGAGAGGGAAGATGAATCATTGCTGCAGAGGGAAACTTTATTACTGCAACTAAGTAATATACTGTATTTTCCCTTTAGTCACCATTGGCTAATCATGGTCATCACATGGTCAAAAATGCCTGGTCCCACAGACATCGAGTGTAAAGTGTGATTGAAAACTTTGTTTCAGAGTTATCATGATTGGCTAATTGTGATGATCACGTGACTTGCAATCACGTGCAGAGTAGTTCCTGATCTCTTGTATATTATCCAGAGCTACTGCTCTGCCAACACAAGGAACTTGCTTACAGAATATTAACTTGAAACCCAACAACCTACAGAAGATGCTATTATATGTCATGAGACCCTCCAACATTTTCATGGTATACTCATGAGTTGTTTTAGGATTACTATTTGTTTTTTGTTTGTTTTTTTATTGTTTAATTTATTGACTGCAATACAGAGCATAACTGTGTCATATGTATAGAGAGAAAGCCTCAAACATCTACATGGGCAATTTCTTCTTTATGTATGCTGATTGATAAAATGAGGAAAATATACATGCAAGATTGTTTTTCTGTCTTAAATGTTTATCAGTTGTAATGTTTGTAATTTGTGTGATAATGCTTCTTGGTAATATGCCTAATTGTATCTTGCATAGCTCTCTCAATTCTTTCTATCTCCTCACTAATATCAGGCATGATTCATATTAATTTCTGTTTATTTATTTTGCAAGACACGATAAAGCATTTAGGATGCCAAAAAGGTATGTACAGAATGTCAGTCCTTCATCTGTAGATATACAATTAGACAAAGACCTACATATCTCAAAGTTAGAACAGCAACAGTTGCAAATTATAAACGGTGGCAATAAAAGTCCAAAAATTACAAGCAATCAGAATGATTCTCAAAGTTGTATTTAGAATTTTAGTTGCCCTTGGCACATGTAGCTGTTCATTCCTTTTTTGTACAAGCCTTACCTCATATGTCCTCAAATGTATGATTACTTCTACAAAAATAAAAAGCAGCTATGATTGTTAATGTATTTTCTATATTCTGTACTGCAGAGGCTCTTAATTAGGAACCTTTTAGAGAAACAGAGAACAATGGGTGTTTCATGAGTGTCTTGTGACTCCTCTCTGATGTCTCCACCCCTGCAATTAAATTTGATTAACACTTGTGTCCAGACTAAATGTGATTGTTTAGCAATCTAACCATATGAGCAGTTTTTGTAATGGTTTCCCACGTGACCTGGAGGTCGTCAGATGACAGGATCAGTCAGATTTGGCCCCATGTATTATGTATGGCCTAGTCTGCACAAGTGCTTATAGTTGGTATGTTAATATGAACACTGACCATACTGTTACTGTGATTTGCTTACAGTTACTCTCAGATGATAACTGACTGGCCTCTGCCTATCCTGGCCATTTGTTTGCTTCTTATGCTGGTGTGCACTCTGGCAGGACTACTGGTTGGACAAATGCCAGACTTTTCAGAGCCTTTGATGGTGAGCCTTCTCTAGCTGAAATTATATTGTCAACTAAGAAAAATAATATCTTCAAAGTGACAGAACATAGATTATCATTATTGTCAAGATAAAACAGAACAGTGTGATCTCCACTTAGAGGTAACTCCAGTCAACTAGTGAAACTGCATTTGATGTCTTGAAAGTCTTAGCGCTGTATTAAAATCTAAATATCCAATCAGCCTATATTTAATGTACTGTATATACAGTATATTTTTTCAGCCCATCTATAATATAGATACAGGAGTGAAGCATCTGTCTCAGGGCGGACTGACCATTCGGGCACTCGGGCACTGCCCGAGAGCCCCATCCCACTAATGGGCCCCATCAGGGTTGGTGGCCTCAATAAAACCAGGGACTGGATGTAAAAATTGTTGTTTAAAAAAAAAATGATTATAGCTGCCCCTCCTCTCCAGTACCTTTTCAGTGTGTGTATGTGTATTCTGTGTGTGTATACTGTGTGTGTATATTGTGTCTGTGTATGTATACTGTATATGTGTGTGTGTATACTGTGTGGCCCTATGATCTATTGCCTGGGGGCCCATAATCTCCTATTGCCTGGGGGCCCCATAATCTCCTATTGCCCAGGGGCCCTATTATCTTCTCCTATTGCCCGGGGGCCCATGAATTGTCAGTTCACCCCTGATCTACCTCCAATAAACAACAAAGTGACTAAATAGGTTGGGTTAAGAACACCTAGCCAGAATGGCCACATAACTCAAGAAAAGGTAGAACACCAGGTGTGGAACAACAATGCCATAGGTTGAACCGGTTAGGCTTGCTTACCTGGATCACTATGGCAAATATTGTGGTGGGTTTCTGAACATGCTTTCACCTTTTTTCTTTGATGAGGTAGTTTTATGAACTACAGCTATGCCTTGTGTCTTAGACAACAATGCCTTTTTTAAGCACTTTCAGAAGCTGATTTATTCACTTACTGAGCATGCAGCTTCTTTAACTTTTAATCCTTGTCTATAGTCCAGTTTAAGCTGGTGGCATGATCACCTGGGTTTCCTCTTTTAGGGTGGCTCCTTTTTCTTGCAGGATCCTATACAGCCACGCTTGCATGCCAGGAGTAGAGTTGTGTCACAGTGTGCTTACACTGTGTGCATTAATAGAAACACACAGCCCTATAATCTAGGAAGGCAAGGCACTCCCCTGCTCTTCCCTCGTCCTCACCCATACCTTCTACAAGCTGACAGCCTGACTCAGGACTGCACTGTCCACTATCACTTCTATTTTTTCAGGACTGGATGTTCAGGACTTATTCACACCAGAACGCGGTGTGGAAAACCGCATTCTGTGCTCATTTCCCAAACAAAATCAAAATGCACTGCAGTTTGCAATCTGCAGTGGGTGTCAATGTTATCTTAAAGTGGAGGTCCACCCTAAAGTGGACCTTCCGCTCATTGGAATCCTCCCCCCCTCCGGCGCCACAATTAGCACCTTTCAGGGGGGAGGGGGGTGCAGGTACCTGTACAGTACAGGTATCTGCACCCACTTCCGGCGTAGATTCTGCAGAAGGTGCGCCCCTTTCCGCAGAATCTACGCCCTTTTTTCGAAAGTCCCCGCTGCCTGCTGGGAAACACACGGATCCCAGAGACAGCTGGGACCATCCTTATTGCGCAGCGCATGCGCAGTAGGGACCCGGGAAATGAAGCCGAAAGGCTCCACTTCCTGATTCCCATACCCAAGATGGCGGCGGCAGCACCCGAGAGACGATCGAGAGATCGCCTTCGGGTGCCGACATCGCGGGCGCGCTGGGCGGGTAAGTGTCACTATTTTAAAAGTCAGCAGCTACAGTATTTGTAGCTGCTGGCTTTAAAAAAAAAAAACGGCGGACTCCCGCTTTAAAGACACCCCAAATTCAGGTTGCAAACACAGTGCGGATGCCTGCACCGGATCGCATGGTACAGTAGTACCATGTAGTCTGGTTGTTTTGCATTTTCTAAAGTAGTGCATGCTCAACTTTTGGTGTGGTCTGGCATGATTTTAGCTCATTAATATGAATAGGCTGAAATCATACTGCACCTCAAGGAAGCAGCTCAGACAGAGTAGAAGCCAGCAGCACTGACAGATAATGTACAGGAGAATGTTTATTTTATTGTGTTTAATGTGTTTAAACTATAAAAACGCTGATGGTTTAACACTATTATAATTATCTAGCGTACTTTCAAATTTACTTCCAAAAACTCTAATTTGTTTCATGCTTTATCATCTGACTATTGTTTAAAGGGATATCTATGAATATTCCTGATATATTTATCACATTTCAAATGCAACTAAAGGCCCGTACATGCGATATGAAAATTGGAAGTAAAATTTGGTCCGACAAACGATCTTAGTATGCTGCTTACGACAGCCGATTCAGTTTTTTCGACAGACAAAAGCTGGATGTGCAGACTATAAATTTTTTGTTGTACGTGAACTCAACGTCCGATTTTTGTTTAATTAGTACGGTTTTCATACAAAAAAAATCGTAAGCGCAAGACTATACATGCTCAGAAAAGAAAGAATACATACAAAACTAGTCAACACATTGTGTCACTTATGAGGTTGTATTCTGTTGTACAAGAATTTTCATATGGTGAGTAACCTCTTCACTTGTGACATGAGACTAGCATGCAACAAAAAACAGATGAACGTTCGTCCGAAAATCTGATCGTGTGTACGAGGTTTTAATATCTGGAATCAAACATCTAGAGCGCTGCAGGCATATAAACCAAATGTAGGGCATTTGACAGTAAATTCACTATATTCAGTTATGCTGATTCTCTGTATTTCTGTTATGAGACTTGATGACTTTCTGTTCTTTGCCTGTCATAGGGATTTGAGCCAAGAGATACAGAAATTGGGAGGAAGTTAATGGCCTGGAAAAATATGCAGAGCAGTACAGCATACAGAAGGTCATTGCCTGTCTATCCACACAATGAGAAGAACAGGTATAATGACAGTTTTATTGTTGATTCACTTCTACGCCATCTGCCTGCCAAACATTTCACACAGCATGGAAGCTGAAATTTACAGCCTAGGTAAATAAACGGTGAAGATGCTGCAGCTAAACAGAATGCTAGTAGATGGGTGGAAAGCTGGACCAGCTGGATCACTCTAATGTTTTAAAACAGGGTAGTGAGTTTTTAAATACATAGCCTACCTTGTTTTATTCTTCCTTATAAAAACTGGAATATATATATATATATATATATATATATATATATATATATATATATATATGTATATATATATATATATATATATATATATATATATATATGTATATATATATATATATATATATATATATATATATATATATATATATATACACAGTATATATTTGTAGTACAGCGTGGTGCAGCAGCAAAGAAAAATCAGAATCCAGTTGCAGATACGGAACTGTATAGGCAGAGATGAAGTGAGCTGGACAGCTTTAAGTAGGCAGGTCAGAAAAGCAGGATCAGGAACAGCTGGGTGACTGTGGAGAGAGAGGAGAGCTGGCAATTAGCCGACAGCTGAGCAGTCAGCCCAGAGAACACTGACACCACACCCGCCAAGCCTGCAAGCCAGAGTCTTAAAGCGGGAGTCCACCGGGACTCCGCGTTTTTTTTTTTTTTTTAAAGCCAGCAGCTACAAATACTGCAGCTGCTGACTTTTAAAATAGTGACACTTACCTGTCCAGCGCGCCCGCGATGTCGGCACCCGAAGCCGATCTCTAGGTCGCCTGTCGGGTCCTGCCGCCGCCATCTTGGGTATGGGAATCAGGAAATGGAGCCTTTCGGCTTCATTTCCCGGTTCCCTACTGCGCATGCGCGAATCGCGCTGCGCAATAAGGACGCTCCCCGCTGCCTCTGGGATCTGTGTGTTTCCCAGCAGGCAGCGGGGCACTTGCGGGAAGGGGCGGGCACTTGCGGAAAGGGGCGTAAGTTACACCCCTTTCCGCAGAGAGCTATCCCGGAAGTGGGTGCAGTTACCTGGATTATCCAGGTAACTGCACCCCCCTCCCCCCTGAAAGGTGCCGATTGTGGCACCGGAGGGGGGGAGGGTTCCGATGAGCGGAAGGTCCACTTTAGGGTGGACCTCCGCTTTAAATATGGGGTGCCAGCATCTAGTTGGATGCTGCCTCTCTGTGCCCAATGAGGCACTTTTGACAAGTGTCTGTGACAGCTCTCTTAGTTCTATTAACCCCCAAAACACTGGAATATTACAGTGAAGGGGATAGGGATGGGTATTGAAGGAGGAAGTTTTCTGAATAACGAGGACACAATAGCAGAAGGGACTCATCTCACTGAAGTAATATCCCTTGTGCTAAACTAAACTTAGGCTTTAATTGTGAAAAAGGATTCATCAAGAGTGATAAAAATACATTGTGTATGATGTTTAGGCATGCCGGAAAGCGTTTGTATTTCAAATGTTCTATATTGGAGAATATTTTTTTTTACATTGAAAATGTATTCATATAGTCATTACAAAAGATCTACAAGTGTCATTTCTTTTTGTCAGTTTTAATGACCTGGATTTCAGCAGAAGAAAGGAAAAGCTTCTACAGATGTCCAGAAAAAAAACACGATATCGCAGAATGGTGGAACAAAATGATGGGGTAGATGGCTTTTTCTGTGGTCCACCAGGTTAGTATGATTTATTTACAGAGGAAAGAGGGGATTTTTGGCGGTGCTTTAATCATGAATAGTACCAAGAGGTAGTTAAAAGTTTAGCAAATTTCATTCATACATATTTAAAAATATATCATACATCAAAAAAGGGGGGTTAGCAGATTGTCATATCACATCATAGATGGCATATTAAGAATAGGTGATGATAAGATGTTATAATCCTGACATGTTTCACCCAGAAGGGCTTCCTCAGGAGATTAATTCAGACAATCATCACTATAAAAGGAAAAAAAATACCACAACAGAGGAAATAATTATTGTACATATTACAAACAGTGCTGAAATTAACAATTCAAAAGATATTATTTACCATGTCCAACCATTCAGTCGCTTACCTGAGCCAAGTGTCTGCACCACCAAATGAAAGGTCACCAGGACATTGCAGGAGGACCCAGGACAAACTGTGCAGCCACAGAGGGCCCACAAAGACCAAGCTACAACATATATAAATACATTACTAAGGTGATATGGATGTTAGAAAGGGGGACTTCACAATATCCCACCAAGAAATTGGATAAAATATGCGTAATCACACAGTGGACTGCTAACATAAGATTAGAGGAGGGCACCAAATATGGAAGGAACTTGTGGCCAGCCAGAGAACAGGTTAGAGTCAAAATTGAGATAAAGAGAAGTGAAGAAAAATGGCAAAAAAAATCCCTGTAAAGTTGCACAAGACATTATCCATAATACTTTATCAGCCCACAGAGCAGGCCGCAGTATTTAGGGAGGAAAAACTAGGTATAAAGAGGAAGGAACTAAATAACATAGAGATTAAGTCTGAATTCCTTTGACAAGGATTATACAAATCACTAACATTAACTGCTGCTGAATGACAGTGTGCTAATAAAGCATCTAGTCTGCAGGATTGAGACATTTAAATCACCATAAGGAAGATGCACTGCACAGTTAAGAGTAAATGTGATAGCAAAAACACTTCCAAATACTTAGATATGAAAACTGAAATCAAAAAATTCAAAGAGAAAAGGAAGGGAAAGCCAAGATAAAAAGAGTAAAAAACAAAAAACAACATAAATGGAAAATCTATTAAAGCAGAACTTCACCAAAAGGTAAAATTCTGCTTTAAGTCCTCCTATAGCCCCCACCTCCTCTAGCATATATAGTACATATATAGTACATTGTTTATTTCCTTTTTTGGAGGGGGAGCAGGTACCTAGTTTAGGTATACGCTCCCACTTCTGCTGGGATCAGAGCATAAGTTCAGCCCCCCTTTCTTTGCCTGCAGCTTTCTGGGGCACGACATAGGTGCCAGAAGGCTGCAGGACCACTCACAAAGAGCAGTGTAGCTTATGTATGAGCATTGGGAAGTTGCCTGTGATGCTGAAAGGAGTCACAGCAGGCTTCCCACACTAAACATTATTATTATTATTATTATTATTATTATTATTATTACACAGGATTCATATAGCATCAACAGTTTACATAGTGCTTTACAATATAAAGGGGGACAGCACAATTACAATAAAGCTCAATACAGAAGGATTGGGAGGGCCCTGCTTTTGGGGATTACATTCTAAAGGGTGGGGGAGGTGGTACAAAAGGTAGTAGCTGCAGGGGATGATCTGATGGTGGTGACTCAAGTAGAGTTTTTAGGTGGAGGTGAGGTAGGCTTCCCTGAATAAATGAGTTTTCAAGGATCACCTAAAAATGTATAGGGTAGGAGCTGACTGGACATACTAGGGCAGGGAGTTCCAGAGGATGGAAGAGGCTCTGGAGAAATCCTGGAGGCGAGTGTGGGGGTAAATAAGGGGAGTAGACAGCAGGGTGTCTTGGGAGGAGGTTTTGACAATATCTACAGATGAGGTTGGTGATGTAGTTGGGGGCGATGTTGTGGATGGCCTTGTATGTTGTGGTTAGTATTTTAACTTTTATAGGATGGGGTAGGGGAAGCCAGTGACAAGATTGGCAGAGAGGGACAGCAGTCAAGGATCAGTTAGTAAGGTGAACTAGTCTAGCAGCAGCATGCATAATAGACTGAAGGGGGATAGCCTCTGTAAAGGTAGACTAGTAAGGAGAGAGTTGCAATAGTCAAGGTGGGAAATAACCAAGAAGTGAATAAGTTGTTTTGTGGTGGTGTTAGTCAGGAAGGAGTGAATTCTGGAAATGTTGTGGAGGTTAAGGCAACAAGATTTAGCAAGTGATTGGATGTGGGGGCTGAAGGGGAGGTCAGAGTCTAGGATTACACCTACCTGTAGCACTCTGGCATGTGTGGAGGGACCAGTGGTTGTGACGTTGATCTCAATGGTAAAGTAATGAGGAACGGATTGGGGAGGAGGAAATATTACAAGCTCAGTTTTAGAAAGATTGAGTTTGAGGAAGTGGTGTAACATCTATACTGATATGCCGCTCAGTAAATTTGTGATATGTGAGGAGATTGAGGGGGTGAGTTGAGAAGTTGAGAGATAGATCTGAGCACACAGGTGGTCAGCACACAGGTGGTATTGGAAGTCAAGGGAGATTATAAACTGGCCCACTGTACAGACCTCAGAACAGTGGGGCATATGCACAGCATTGTGTCCCTCAGACTCCCTCCTCCTGTATAGATGTAAACAGAGAGGAGGGGGATGGCTTTGGTCTTCTCTGCTCCGCTGTGTGAGACAGGGAGACAGCCGGCAACTCGGCGAGAGACGCAGATCAGTGTAGAAGTGCGGTGTTAGCGGTAGCACTGCCCACAGGTGTCACACCTCTGGTGAGTGTCATCCCCTTAGCCAGTCCACTGAGATGGGTCATAAGTTATTCAAACAGGTGGGGTCCAGTGAGGGTTTTTTAAGTATGGGGGTAACCAGTGCATGTTTGAGCAAAGAGGGAAAGTTGCCAGAGGAGAGGGAGAGGTTGAATATATGGGTTAGAGAGTTTAGAATAGAGCAGGAAGGTGGTCGCAGGAATTGAGGGGACAGGGTGGTTAGGTGAGTGAGGTGTGCCATGGATAACAGGGTTGAAGAAGGAAAATATTGAGTGTGGTGTTGGATCTGGTGTGTTGGTTGGGAAAGGAAGCTGGACGCTGGATATCTCATCATAAATTGTGTTGAATTTGTTTTGGAAATGCTTAGTGATCTCCTGGGCAGTAAGCAAGTTTGAGGGTGGAGGCAGTTGAGAGTGAAGTAAGGAATTAAGGGTAGAAAAGAAAAGTGGGGTAGTAGGTTCTTTAAGCAGTGTTCCAGCAGGTGTTGTATTTGAGAAGAGCAGATTTGTAGAGGGTGAAGTCTTGCAGGGATTTTGCTTTATGCCATGCTTGCTCAAGAGCATGACTGCATTAGTCTTCTGGTGTCTTCTATTGGCTAGGGCTGTAGCAGGCAAGGCCTGGTTCTGCTTGTTGAGAGAGAAGCTAATGCGTCCAGGGATGATAACAGTATGTTGCTGTAGACAGAAGTGGCCAGGTCTGGGCAAGACAGGGGTGCAATATTATGATCATCATTATCACGGCAGTCAGTAGCAGAATGAATAAGGGAGGGGTTCAGGTGGTAAGGTTCCTGTGGGTAATTGTTTTTAGGTTGGCAGCGTGGAAGGTAGTATACGGAAAGTGTGAAACTGATAAGGTTGTGAACAAAGAGAGGAAAACGGTTGTTAGAGAGGTTGCAGGGAGGGCAGAGGTGGGAGAATATGAAGTAGAGAGTGTTGCCATTGGAGTGAGTGGTGGTTTATGTCCATTTGTGTTAAAAAAAATAGGTTAATTTGAATAGTTGAGAAGTGGCTGACGTGTTAACTTTGATTGGAATGTTAAAGTTACAGGATGATGGAAGATATTTCAGAGGAGAGAAAGTAGCCATCAAGAAAGTGTGACACTGGGCCAGGAGGCTGGTATATTATTGCAATCCTTTGACAAAGTGGAGAAAAAAAGACAAATGAGTGCACTTCAAAAGGGAAAGAGAGGGAGATGTACGAAAAACCTGTAAGGTGCTTTGTGAGGAGAGGAGAAGCCCTACTCCGCCTCCTGTCAAGGCTGAGCTCAGCCCTTCCTTCCTCCGCTCAGCTGTTGGCAAATTGACAGCTCTTATCTCTCCTCGGTGACCCATCTTTTGATATCCTGCTCATCAGTCTAGCCTACTTAAGCCGTCCAGCCCAGATGATCTCTGCCTTTGCCTCACAGAGATTACTGTTAAAGACTTGCTTGGCTGACATTTCTTCTGGCTCCAGATCCTGCTTGCTGTTCCACTATGCTGATCTCTGGCTTTCTGACTTTCTGGCTTGTTGGACTATCCATTCCAGTTACCAAACTTTGGCTATGTTTTGACTATGTTTGTTCTATTTACTTTTATTATTAAACAGCTGTGATTTAACTGTACTTCGGTTTTGGTCTGATTCATGGTTTCTGACAGTAGGCGAAGGCCAAGGAGTCAGAAGATGCAGTCAATCCACTTGTTTGTAATATTTTTTCCAGATTGGATGAGCAGGATCACTGCATGGATCAGTTTTCCATGGCCTTACAAAAACGCTCCTGAGTCACACAGCTCACCTGGAATCTCCCACCGTGGCTGCTCCAATGTAACCTGTGTTGCAGGCCATCCCTGCTGCAGCTCCAGTCTCTGTGCAGGCACCCGCCTCGTGTATTACCTCTATAAGAGGTATGTCTGGTTCTGTTCCACTTCCCCACTGATTTGGGGAAATCCAGTCCAATGCAGAGAGTTTCTCAACCAGGTTGAGATATACTTTGAGATGCTTCCCCTGGTGTTTCCCACAGACAGAAGCAAAGTAGGTTTCGTGATATCTTTGCTTTCTGAGAGAGCCTTGGCCTGGGCAAACCCTATATGGGAGAGGCAAAAACCTGTTGTCTTGAGTTACCTTGAGTTTGTGGCTTCTTTTAAAAGGGTATTTGATGTTCCCACATGCTCCGCTTCTGGAGCCAAGTGCCTCATGTCCATCAGTGTATGAGAACTGTTGCCATTTACGCCATTAAATTCCATCCTCTGTCAGCAGAGGTTGCTTAGAACAATGAGGCCCTCGTGGCTGCTTTTTCTCATGGTGTCTTGGATACCATCAAGGATGAGATAGCAGCCCGAGATATGACTACTGAGCTGGAGAAGATGATCATGTTTGCCATCATCATTGACTCCAGACTCAGAGAAAGACTCTCTTTTAAGGAGCACTTACAGAAGCCTCCTTTACATTTGTCTCTGAGCTTTGGAGTCCCACCTTTGCCTCCCTCACCGCCCACCCTTGCCTCCTGGTACCAAGTCGGTTATTGAAGGTGAACCCATGCACTTAGGCTTCATGTGTCTCTCTGTGGATGAGAGAACCCTTAGGAGGAGGGAGAGATTGTGCCTTTGTTGTGACCAGGCAGGTCACTTTTTGAAGTCTTGTCCTACCCGTCCAGGGAATGGCTGAACCTTGAGGTCCTGTCACTGACAGACCTTAAGTGGTGTTGTTTCATTCCCAGTTATCCAGAAGGATAAGCCCCTGGTTTTCGGTTACCCTTTCTTGGGCTGAGTCATCCGTTGAGATACAGGCTCTAATTGACACTCCACTTGCCATTGAGTCTCTTGACAGGAGACCTCTACAGCTTGCCCATGTGACTCATGAGACTGTCCATGGCTGTAGGTGCTCTTCACTATGAGATAATCCAATTCCAAGTTATTTCCTCACTTAAGTTTCTGCTGGTTATTGGTTATCCTTGGTTACAGAGGCACAACTCCTCTTTTGATTGGCTCTGTGCTGAGGTTCTCTCCAGGTTGCCACAATGCAGTAAGACATGCTTCCAGAAGGTAGCCAAGGTCCTGTGCACCTCTTCACTCTCCTCCCTCCCGGAGGAGTACCGCAATTTTAGCAATGTCTGTCACAAAGGGCAAGCCGGTAGTTTTCCTCTACACCGGTCGTATGATTGTGCAATTAACCTTTAACCTGGTGCCATACCCCCTTGGCCCGGGTTTACCCTTTCGGTCATGGAGGATAAGGCCATGGAGGAGTGTGTTGCAGATGCAATCTTGAGGTTTCATCCACAAATCCTCATCTCCTGCTGGTGCTGATTTCTTCTTTGTGAAGAAGAGTGTTGAGTCCTGTATTGAGACCTTGTATTGATTATAGTGGTCTCAATGGTTTCATGATTAATAATACCTATGTTGATTACGGAGCTATTTCACTGCCTCAAGGGAGCAACGGTTTTCACAAAGCTTGATTTGAGAGGGACATCAATCTCATGAGGATTAAGGAGGGTAATGAGTAGAAAAGTGCCTTTAATACCAGAACAGGCCATTATGAGTACCTCATAATGCCTTTTGGCCTTTGTAACGCCCCAGCAAATTTCCAGGAATTTATTAAGGATGTCCTACAAGATTTGTTGCAGTTATGTGTGGTGGTTTATCTCGATAATAGCCTCATATTTTCCAAGTCCCTGGAGAGCTAACACACAGATGTCTGTCATGTGCTTCAGAAACGAGGAGAGAACAGTCTCTATTGTAAATTGGAGAAGTGCGAATTCCATTGTGAACAGGTTCAATTCCTGGGTTATGTCATTTCCACTGCTGGTTTTTCGATCCATAGAAACTTTCAGCAGTCCTACAATGGCCCTGACCCATGGGTTTGTGTCCTCTGCAGCGTTTTCTTGGTATTGCCAACCATTATCGGAAGTTTATTTGTAACTTCTCGTCTCTGGTCAAGCCCCTGACTGATGACCAGAAGGGATGGTAACCCACACAGTTGGTCACCGGAGTCCATTAAGGCCTTTGAGAGTCTCAAGGCTGCCTTTGTTTCTGCTCCTGTGTTGGCACATCCTGATCCTACGTTACCTTTTATCCTTGAGGTCAATGCTTCTGAGACTAGAGTTGGCACCCTTCTGCCTCTGAGAGCGCTATGCATCCTTGTGGCTACTTTCCAAGAAATTGTCACCTGTGGAGTGCAATTACAAGATTAGTGACAGAGAGCTGTTAGCAATCATTTTAGCCCTGAAAGAATAGAGACATCTCCTCTAAGTTACCACTGTGCCAGGTCTCATTCTTATTGACCCCAAGAATCTCACGTTCATGTCTGAGGCTAAACGCCTCTCTCCCAGAAGGGCGCGATGGGCTCTTTTCTTGTCTAGTTTCAGTTACATGTTCTCATTCTTACCCGGTACTAAATCTTGCTGCTCAGGTCCATGCTCCTCCTGAGAAACCTTGTGACTGCTGCTTTGTCCCAGAGAGTCTCCGTATGCTGTGCTTCAGACTTACCATTCTCCCAAGGCTGCTGGCCACCCTGGGAAAAATCAACTCTTTTGGGCCATTTCCCAACAATTTTGGCCTAGTCTACATGCTGATGTAACCGCTTTTGTAGCTGCCTGTTCTGTGTGTGCTCAGAGTAAGACTCCATGACACCTTCCAGTGAGCCTTCTACAACCCATACCGAATGGTGAGAGGCCCTGGAGCCACATGTCTATGGATTTCATTGTGGAGTTACCCAACTCCCAGGGCAACACAGTTATCCATATGGTGGTTGACCGGTTCTCGGAAATGTCTCTTTGTATTCCACTTAAGAAGTTGCCCACTGCAAAGGAACGGGCTTCCATTTTTGCTCGGGAGATCTTTCGCTTACATGGGCTACCCAAGGTGATTGTCAAGGGTAGTCAGTTTGTGTCCCGGGTTCTGGCGAGGCTTTTGTGCACAGTTGGGAATTCAGCTTGCTTTCTCCTCTGCATATCACCCGTAGTCTAATGGGGCCACAGAACAAGCTAATCAGTCCTTGGAGCAAATCTACCTTGCTATATTTCTGACCATCGTAACAACTAGTCAGACCTCTTACCATGGGTGGATTTTGCTCACAATAGTGCCTTGAATTCTGTTTGCCGATTGTCCCATTTATGGCCAACTATGGTTTCCAACCTTCCATGTTGCCTGACTCATTTGTTCCGCAGAGTATTCCTGCATTAGAGGAGCATCTCCGTGGTCTTTGTTCCACTTGGGCACAAGTCCAGAGGCTTTGCGACATGCAAATGACAGGTACAGACTCCATCCTGACCCCCTGTGCCTTTCTACCAGGTTGGGGACAGGGTCTGGTTGTCTATGTTTTGACTACTTATTGAGTGGTACTGATAGTAAGACTATGATAATGTACCGTCGTCCTATAAATTGCATTTCCTATGTTTTGTCTATGTTTCTTCTATTTACTTTTATTATTAAACAAGTGTGATTTAACTGTAATTCTATCTCAGTCTGATTCTTGGTTTCTGACACCTCCTTTCCATCTGCTGGGTCTGGGTGAGTGAGTTCAGATGAGGCCAGCATGGGAGAGGGCAGTCGGAGAGGCAGCGTCGGATTCCTGGAGCCAGGTTTTGGTAGGAAGTTTGAGGGAGTTGGAGAGGAAAGTCATTGACAGAGGCAAGCTTTTTTAGAGACTGAGCAAGCATTAGAGAGGGCACACATACAAGGGGGGGGGGGGGGGGGGGGTTGACTCATGGAATCAGGGGAATTGAGATAAGAGTGAGGGTTATGGCTACTGTCAGAGAAGGTAAGAAGATAGACTGCCAATTCTGGGGGTGAGAGTTAGCTGGGGGAGGGCCAGAGTTTGGGGCAATATCCCCAGAAGTTAGAAGTAGTAGGAGGATGAGAGGCTAAGGTGAGAGATTTATACGAGGGCAGGTGCTTCAGTAAATTGGAAGTGGTGACATTGTGTGGGCTCAGAAAGAGCAGGAGGTGATAAGTGCAGTAATATTGAGAGGGCAAAAGTGATGGAGATATTTACAGGTTGTGGGCTGGAAAGGGGGGGTAAAGAAGTGAGCGTTTGAGGAGAGAGGGCGTTGTGGCAAAGAAAGAAGATTAGTATGAGCATGTTGGAGGGTGGAGATAGGGAAAAAAGAAGGCTGAGGGAAAGAGAAAAGATGAAGGGGAACTTCCAGATGACTTGGAGTGGAGCACTAATGTTTATTCTTGCTTTCGTAGATGTGACTTAGATAAAGTGCCGTGTTGAAAGTGTCAGTAACACCGCAGTGGCACTTTTTGCAAGAAGTGGCAAGTCTAACCTTGCAAGCCATCCTAAGAGCTGAACTGAATTTATACTGGGATGGGGAAGGGGGAGGGTAAACAATTATTCAATTAAGAGCCAATAAAACATCATCTGCTAATGAGCACCTGTACTATAATTGGGGATTTTACTTAATTATCCTATTATCTGTTTATTATTTTATATTACAATTTTTTGAGTTTTAGTATATTCTTAGCGCCGCACATTGGGTATATAAGCTAATGAAACAGGCACATAATGAAAGTGGAGGTTTTCTTCTATAAACAGATTGCAAAGCCGGATAGAGACAGGATAAGAGAAGATAAGACAAGATAAGGCTGGGTGTTTGATCATGGTCAAAGTGAGTGTAAGTCAATATAGACAAGTGTAAACAGCAGTTTGAAAAGTCCTAGCAAGGTAAATGTGTACACACATAACAAAGTTATCAATTATATTTTGAGAATCAATTTATTGATGTTTGAGAAAACACTCTTCACTTGTGTCTCATTTCCTTATTACTGTACTTCAGGGCAAATCTTCAAAACTTGGGCCATCGCAATCTAATAACCTTCACATGAAATGTTTACCCTATATTTTCTTAAAATCCTCCTAAATTGTAATCAAAATAACAGATGTAACATTCATACTTATTCTTATCCATCACAATCAAAATAATAGAGGGGGTCTGGTTATTTAAAATAAAACTCTAGGCCAGCCATTCTCAACCAGTGCTCTGTGGAACCCTAGGTATCCTACAGAGGTTGCTAGAGGTTTCTTGAGCTGTGGCTGGTTGACCTCAAGTTTAATGCATAATTCCAGAGTCCACACCACTTGGCAAAGCCAGAAGCATGACATCAATGATGTTTTTAGCAGTCTGGAAAGGTGGCATTCTGACCCCCATTGTAAGGGGGGCATTTTTCATATTGGTCACCAATGTAAGGGGCATTTTCCCATTATCCCCCAATAAAATGATTTTAGTTGGGGTTCCCCGAGAACTGATAAATATTTCTAGGGTTTCTCAGAGGTAGAAGTTGGGAAAGACAGCTCTAGGCAGATATAAAATAATAGGATGAAGACAGTTCTGTATTAATTAGAACATCAGTAAAGGCTGTAGTCACACTGCTGTAAACTGAGACATGTTGACTGCTGAAGCCTCATTCAGAGTAGTGTTGACTAGTATTTATGATTATGTACATACCCCTCAATCATTGTAGTAGTATGGACATATACATATCTAGATCTGAGAGATCTTGTACAAAAGAGATAGTTCAATCAGCAATACACATTCATTTATAGGGTTACATAATATATACAAATTACACACCAGACAGTATGTACATCACAATATACAGTGTAGGTCCCCTGGCTTACATGATATTTACAAATTACTCACAGAATCGTATTTACAATACAATATAAGGTGCAAGTTCAGAGTTAGGTTACCTGTTAACTTCAGGTCAGCCCATGGTGACTGCCGTGTGCTCCCACACCAGTGTGTCTTGGCTTGCTCACAAAGCATTATATCCCCCCCCCTACTTTCTGTAGTGTGGCTAATACATTCTCCCTAATTGGTCACTGTACCTAGTCAATGTATATTGGGAACAGCCTGATTGGATGAGTCAACGAAAGCTGTTGTTTACTTCCCAGGTGAGATGTTATCAGGGAAAACAAAAGGCCAAGCTTTGAAGTTGAACCAATTACAGTAACACCAACCCAACACTCAATACTTTACATATATATTTAAATCTAATGGAAATATATTTCTAATTACAATATTGTACAGGTATTAATGGAGATTTCACATAAACTCATAAGGCTACAGATGGCCCCTTGTGGCCAGTTGAGAATATGAGACTCGGCCACACATAGAATAATGGTTTATGTGCAATCTTCTTTAATATTTTGAACGTTTGGCTTTGCCCTCTGAAATGAAATAAAACTCTTTGAGAAGAAAAAAAAAACTTTTAAAATCCCCATATCTACAGTTCACATTTCTGGATCCCAGTATCGGTAGTCCTCACTTGTTCTGAATGTAATAAGTCCATAATAAAAATCATAGGATACAAAATACAATAAAAAAAACAAGAGGAATAAAAAAAAAAAAACATGAGGATCCTTGTTCTCGACCGTCCAATAATGTTAGTGCGAAAGTCAATAATGTCAATCTGGTCATGTTGCCCTTGCTTCTGGGACAGCCTTCCATGGTGATTCCCGTTGGATACCGCGTACAGTAATGGCCTTTGGATCAGCTTTCCCGGCTAAGATTATACTTTGTTAATGTGGACAGAGGTAGAGAAAGAACACCACAAGTACATTTGAGACACATGCATTCAAATTAATGCTTGTCTGGTAAGTCTGAGCAGTTAGGACCTTTTATTAGAATTACCATAGATATACTGCGACATATTAATAAGACCCCTTTCTCAATGACGTGTAACAATTTGGTTACGCCCTTCAGCCAGGTGTCTGATTTCCACCCCCCATCTTTCTTCCTCCATGGTCATATGCCTGCAAGTAACTTCTGCCGTATACCACTGTGTGTCTGTGTATGACCCTTCAAGTGTGCAGGGGGTTCTTGTTGCCATCGCAACTCACCACTAACTCCTGTTACTGAAGCTATGTTCAGTGCTGGTCCCAAACCTTGGGCACCGTCCTTGGCTACCATGTGTAGCTACTGCACGAGCCCTGCCTTTAGCAGGCTACGGAAGAGGTCATCACTTTAAGAGTTCTCATTGCAGATTAGGCAGTGTCGCCTACGCAGACAAACATGACTGGATTTCAGAATACAGATAGGTGTGATGTCACCAGTCACTAGTGGCTTCTGGAAAAATCTAAATAAAATACTCTTAAGTACAAATGTACTATACTCCCTGCTATTTGCCAATCACTATGAGTCTCACCAGTCCCAGTATATCTATATGATATTGACGCAATGCTCTTTGAACTTATTATGGCACAAAAAGAAAGAAATGAAAAAGAAAAATATATATCAATGACCACATCTGATGACTGCCCAACATTAGAACTGTAGAGAGGATTGTATGTCACATATACACAGAAAATAGTCACATGGCTGTTGCTAAAGCCTTATGTTACTATTGTCATGATAATAGCTACAATGACCTAAAATTATATAAAACAATTATCCAATGTCATAAGAGAAAAACAAAAACTGTTGGATACTCGACCCATCCCCAAAATGCTAAAGGGAAGCTTTTAATATTCTATATCAACATTTGTAATTGCTTTAAATGTTCTCCATATAATGTTCCCCATACTCCCCTCTTTTTTTTTTTTTTATTTCACCATAGGCAAGCCAAACTGAAGAATCACCAAAAAAATTAAAATAAGGTGATATAGGCAGTAAAGAAAAAAAAAAAAAATAGTTTTCTTTAAGAGAAAAAGTTGAAGGAGAAAAAAAACAAAGAAAAAAACTATTCAGATTGAATGCTGCCTCAACCTTTAATTTGTTAAAGAGCCTTGAATCTGTAATTGTGTTAAACAAAATGATTGAATCTGCTTTCAAACATTGCGCAACACCCTCTCTCGGTGGTGATTAACATATTAATTGACTCTTAGTGCAAAACAATTTGCAAGTCAAGCAGGCCACAAAAATTTGTATTAGAGAGAGCAGGACCTCTGTTTATTGAAACAGACCGCCCTAAAGAAGTTAGAATTTAGTAAGGCCTGACTGTAATTAATTCCATTCAAGGCTTCTCCTTAAAACCAACATAAAATTGTTTTAAGGTCCTCATCTGTGTTTCACAATACTTTGCCCCATCTGCGTCCGATCATCCATCCTTGTTTGGGCAATTACCCTAAAATACAAAACTTAAAAATCATTAATAACACCTCACTGTACCTCTCTGAGAGGTTCATAATGGTCTACAATAGTAGTGGATGCTTGGAACAGACTTCCAGCCAAGGTAATGGGTCCATTAACCGTAAGTACAGTCAATAATGTCCAGGACCCACCCCCATATCTATACTCGGACAGACCAAAAATTATGGAAAAACTGGGAGGGTTTGTAAATACTTAAATTCTAAACGACAACATGTAGATCTATAACCTTCACACATATTAGCATCACATGAGTTAATTTGGAAGGAAAAACAAAACAAAACACAAGACCTACTGAATCCATAAGATGCCACAAGGTGCAAAGTAATGTATCGTGGTAGTTTCCGAGTGTCAGAGTGAAAGAACCTTCACTCTAAACCACAGGAAAGGAGAAAACCAAGATCTACACAACATCCCTACAGTTCCTCATAGTTATAGGGATTGAAATTTCATATTTTTGCACAGGTTATTTATTCGCAAGTACATTTAAACTTGTAAAAAAAAAATTATAAATTTAAACTGGTACCAGTATTGAGCTCATTTCCAATGAAAAAAAAAAATTATAAACAGTACAACGCATGCGCATTAGTGTGATCACACTTATTTATGGCCATAAAGCAATGTTAAGTACAAAAAAGAAAAATATCTTTGTTTACACATGGACAGTTCATACCCATGCATTCCATCACTCAAACATACACATTCATTTCGATTGCATCCCATACATCCTGGATAGCACCTTGGTAATTGCAAATTAATTGTTATGTGTTTCTGCAAACGGGAGAGAGAGAAAAAAAAAAAACAACAACCAAGAACAAAAAATAAAAATAAACTGAAGCAAGAGTAAGATTCTGTACTAAGCAACACTTGTACCCTATACCTTTGAATATTTATGGCAGTCTTCTGATCCTTTGGGGAAGATAAACACCTATATTACAAATAACCATGTTTGAATACCTAGCCTAATATACATTACCTTAGGTGTATGTTATTATGTATATACATCTATATTGATACACCTGCTTAACATGTAAATACTTTTTCATGAGCTCCCTGCACCTGGAAAATATAACTTATACAAAAGTTATTACCCTTTTCCCTTTCGTTGGCACAAAGAAAGCAAACACTACCACATTGTTACATTTACATATTTACATTGTTATATGTTCACTGACATCCGCACTTGGATCTGGTGAAAATAAATTACTCAGATCATAGACATCTGAATGACACATTAGATCTGGTACTTCTTTCACTGTTTCTACATTGCTTATATTTAAGTTTTGTTCCCCGTAAGGGGAAGTCCTAGCAGATAATATAGATAGATTGGGCCTCCCTCCTGTATTTTCTGTTTGAATGGAATAGACGGTTTTCTGTGGGGTCTTAACAATTTGATCAAAAGATTGTTTTATTTCTTTTAGTTCTTTATTACACTGTACCACATCTGCATGGCATGCTTCATATTTTTCCTTAAGAACATGTTGTGATGTTTCCATTATTTTATTGGTATTTTCCCAATTATGAATATGTGCCTTCAGTAGCTTAATCTCATTTTCAAGAGACGTAATTGTGGTTATTAACTTAAGTTCTTTCAGAACTGATCTCCTGTGCTGTAATCTGAGATCGCTTTCCATGGTATTTACATTCAAAGGGGAGCATGAGGCTATTTGCCTTTGACTAGTAACTGTGGAGCCATGCCTATAGATCTTATCTTTGGAGGCATTGTAATTGTAATGATGTCTCTTTCTGTTTGAAAAGGTGGCCAATTCTCCTGTAGTGTGGCTTGCTAAATAGGTATTTTTGTTTGTAGGCTGGTGATAAATCTTTGATTTCACAGAATTAGACCTTCTGGCTACATGAAAATAATTGTGCATACAATCCATGATACTTTGATATGAATCTTTAAGAGGATTTATAAAAAATCCACATTGAATTTTAAATTTTGGATGGGCATTAGATATTAGGAGGGTTTTGTACTCTGGGTCCTCTCTGTTTACATTTCTCCGTTTGCCTACATAGTAAGCTGACCATAGCCTGTTTGCATAAAGAAGTGGATTCTCATTATTTTCCTGTTTTGTTCTAAACGCTGCTATTAAGCCTAGGTCAAAGGGATATAATATTTTTAGCAGTTCATCTACAGTTTCATTGTAATCTGCTCTTCCTTCTTTAACATGGTCTGGTAAGGAAGACCATGTGTCTAATTTAACTGTTAATAGTAAAACTTTAACCTGATCTCTGGAGTTGGCAACTCCCAGCAATTTACATTGTTGCAAGACATTATCTGCATGAAATGTTATGTGCACTCCTGGCAATAGTTTGCCAATATTGTTAGCTACAAGTAGCACATTTTCTAAAGACTGTCTGTCCTCCCTATCCATCTTTTGTGCTGTACTCTCAATTCCTGTTACATGCACTTCATCCACTGCAGGAATCATCTTTCAAACCTTTTTTTTTTTTTTAAATAGACTGAATCTTCATGCATATAAACATTGGGCAACAGCTCTTTTCATCTCCTTCTAATGTATCTGGACTCTTCATGTACAAATTCTATAATATATTTAGCTTTTAGCATAAATGATGTGTTCCTTAGTATACTAACAGTAGGCTTCCTAATGATTACACACTGTACAACACAGCTATTTTTTTATAGCCCATTTCTATATTGAGCACCTAGATCACCCAATGTTACTTTTTAGCATTCAGATGAAAAACCCTTTCATAGTGTGCCTTTTGTAGATATTGTAACCCCTTGAGATATTGCTGAAAGAGACCACCAATTTTTCCTGTCCCTTCGTCGGTCGCCATTTGTTGACTAGTATTTATGATTATGTACATACCCCTCAATCATTGTAGTAGTATGGACATATACATATCTAGATCTGAGAGATCTTGTACAAAAGAGATAGTTCAATCAGCAATACACATTCATTTATAGGGTTACATAATATATACAAATTACACACCAGACAGTATGTACATCACAATATACAGTGTAGGTCCCCTGGCTTACATGATATTTACAAATTACTCACAGAATCGTATTTACAATACAATATAAGGTGCAAGTTCAGAGTTAGGTTACCTGTTAACTTCAGGTCAGCCCATGGTGACTGCCGTGTGCTCCCACACCAGTGTGTCTTGGCTTGCTCACAAAGCATTATATCCCCCCCCCTACTTTCTGTAGTGTGGCTAATACATTCTCCCTAATTGGTCACTGTACCTAGTCAATGTATATTGGGAACAGCCTGATTGGATGAGTCAACGAAAGCTGTTGTTTACTTCCCAGGTGAGATGTTATCAGGGAAAACAAAAGGCCAAGCTTTGAAGTTGAACCAATTACAGTAACACCAACCCAACACTCAATACTTTACATATATATTTAAATCTAATGGAAATATATTTCTAATTACAATATTGTACAGGTATTAATGGAGATTTCACATAAACTCATAAGGCTACAGTAGGTGTATTTAATATACAAGCCTATTCATTTTAGATATAAGCATGGAGAGCAGCACAGCATAGCACAATACATAGTGTTGATTTGAAAAGAAATTGCTCTGAGTAGCTAGGGAGAACAATACAATTTATAAGTTTTACCAAAAGGGTGGGAACTAGCTAGCTATCTAAAGTTTCTTTGAAATCAAATCTTAAAGAGGAAGTAAACTCTCCCACTCTAATGCTTCTTTTCATTTAGTCCATTATAATAAGTCATTATCAGACTATAGTCACTGTAATCCAGCCCAAATCGCATATTACTTACTGTTTAAAGAAACTATAAAAAACTTGTTTCCAGGGGTTAGGCAGCGCCATCTTAAGTATTGTTTTCTGAGTCCACCGTGGAGTGTATTTCCGCCCTTACATTGAGCACTTCCTGTACTGTTACCCAAGCCTCCTTCTCAATCCAACGTTTCTATGGCAACCCTGCTTCCCTGTTCATAGCTTACTTGTTTATTTCATAGTATTTACTTGTGCCAATGTCTAATGTTTCCCTTTGTCAGACTTATCAGCTTCAGCTGATAAGACTGCTGTATTGGCTAAGTTTAGACTGTATGTCATGTCACATGGTCACATGGTGTGTAGGAGGAAGCTCTGAGTGATTAGCAGAGTTCAGTGTTGTGCAGTAGGAAGTCCTGATAACAGATAGATAAGACATAGAGAGTGTGCCTTAAATCAGGGGAGATCTGGGCATGCTCAGTGACTTCATTCTACAGAACAACAAGGATTACAACAATACTAAGCAAGTAAGGCAATATCTACAAGCAGTGTTCATTAGGGTTTTTTATGCTGATTTACATGGGACAAAGCTGTGGGGGAGGGTTTACAACCACTTTAATACTCTGGTGATATTCATTGATATGCGGATGGTCATTCACATAAGCTTGTCAATTTTATGGCTATCTTCAAAGGGCCTGATAGCACTCTTTGGAAATGAAGGCGTAAATAGCCTTTGAACACAGTCAAGACAATTGTTACACAATGTGACTTCTAACAGAATATACAACCAAAATATATACTAAATCAGGAATACATGTTTTGATAATCATAAATAAATTATAGAAAATATATAAAAAGCCCAAATCCTAAAATCAAGAGTCCACTAATTATATATAGCAGCGCTCAAACATGCGAGTCTTGTTCAGAAGACATTCATTTTGTGCTCATGAAACAATGGTGATTGGATACAGTCCAGTTTGTGAAAAGGAGAGAGATACAACCAGCTTCCACCTCACATTCCACCTTTCGTGCTCCAAAACAAGAGCCCCCTTTGGGGGTGCACTCACCAAAATTCTAAAGCATTAGAGCCTTATATCAAACCAATTACTCCTTAAAAGAAGTAATTAAAGTAATTAAAGTAATTAAAGTAAAGTAATTAAAAGAGCGTCAGTTTTGAAAAAAAAGCAATATTTTTTTACTTTTTGCTATAATAAATATCCCCAAAAAATATAAAAAAAATATGTCACTCTCAGTTTTGCCCGTTATCTAGTCTTCTAAATATTTTTGGTAATTAAAAATTGCAATAAGCGTATATTGATTCGATAGTTTGCTCAAAATAGGGGCTATATTTATGGCATTTTTATTATTATAATTTTTTTTTTATTAGTAATGGCGGCGATCTGCTATCGTGACTGTGACAAAGCCACAATTTAAAGGGGGCGTACCTGTACGCACATTTGCCCAGCCGTGCCATTGTGCCGACATATATCGACGTGTACTGGTTGGCAAGGGGTTAAAGAAAGGCAGATAAAATTACAATTCATAGCAATCCCTTCTAAATTCCGACATCTCCCTCTAACTGCCTAATCTTAGTTTAAATATTTATTTTTCACATTCCTCCTTATTTATGTACCCAATTTACTTCTGCAGAAAAATCTCATTTTGCTTTGTCAAGTCTAAAAAAATACAAAAATATCTAAAAATTACATGATGGTCTAATGCCCCGTACACACGAGCGGACTTTTCGACATCCAAACTCCGACGGACTGAGTCCGGCGGACTATCCGCTCGTGTGTGGGCTGCAACGGACTTTAGCTTCGCAAAAGTCTGACGGACTTTAGAAATGAAGCATGCTTCAAATTTTCCCGACGGAACTCCGCCGGACCCGGTCCCCTTCGAAAAATTCGCTCGTGTGTGTGCTACTCCGACGGACTAAAACCGACGCTAGGGCAGCTATTGGCTACTGTCTATGAACTTCCTACGTCGAATCCAGTCGTACGTCATCACGTTCGACTCCGTCGGAGTTTGGTGTGATGGTGGACGTGGTATACTTGGATTTTGCAAAAGCATTCGATACAGTTCCGCACACACGGCTCATGTGTAAGGTAAAGTCTACAGGTTTGGAAATATCAGTTTGTAAATGGATAGAAAATTGGCTAGAAGACAGAATTCAAAGAGTCGTGGTTAATGACTCTTACTCTGAATGGTCTAAGGTTATCAGTGGTGTACCCCAAGGTTCAGTGTTGGGACCCTTACTTTTTAACATCTTTATAAATGATATTGGGTCTGGCATCAAAAGTAATATTTCTGTATTTGCAGATGACACCAAGATATGCAGTGGAATAACGTCTTTACAGGATGTCTCCAATTTACAAGCCGACCTCAATACACTGTCTAATTGGGCGACTATGTGGCAGATGAGGTTTAATGTTGATAAATGTAAAGTTATGCACTTGGGGCCTAAGAATATGCATGCATCATACATGCTAGGGGGAGTACAACTGGGGGAATCCATAGTGGAGAAGGATCTGGGGGTTTTGGTAGACCATAAGCTCAATAACAACATGCAATGCCAAGCTGCTGTTTGCAAAGCGAGCAAAGTCCTTTCTTGTATTAAGAGAGGTATGGACTCCAGAGAAAGAGATATAATTTTGCCCCTGTTCAAATCATTAGTAAGACCTCACCTGGAATATGCCGTTCAGTTTTGGGCACCAGTTCTCAAAAAGGATATCGGGGAACTGGAGAAAGTGCAGAGAAGGGCAACCAAACTGATAAGAGGCATGGAGGAACTCAGCTATGAGGAGAGATTAGAGGAACTAAATTTATTCACTCTTGAGAAGAGGAGATTAAGGGGGGATATGATTAACATGTTCAAATATATTAGGGGTCCATATAGTGAACTTGGTGTTGAGTTGTTCTCTGTACGGTCAACCCAGAGGACACGGGGGCACTCTTTACGTCTAGAGGAAAAGAGATTTCAGCTTCAAGTACGGAAAGGTTTCTTCACAGTTAGAGCAGTGAAAATGTGGAATAGACTCCCACCAGAGGTGGTTCTGGCCAGTTCAGTAGATTGCTTTAAGAAAGGCTTGGATACTTTCCTGATGGTACATAATATAACTAGGTACTAACATAGGTAAAGTTGATCCAGGGAAAATCCGATCGCCTATTGGGGGATCAGGAAGGAATTTTTTTCCCCTGCTGTAGTAAATTGGAGCATGCTCTGCTGGGGTTTTTTTTCGCCTTCCTCTGGATCAATTGTGGGCATAAAATTGGGTATCTGGATTGTACGATTATTTTTTATTTTATTTATTTGTTTTTAAGGTTGAACTGGATGGACTTGTGTCTTTTTTCAACCTGGCTAACTATGTAACTATGTAACTATGTAACTATGTGTGTGGTCAAGTCCGTTCGGTCGAAAAGTCCGCCAGAACTCCGGCGGAACTCCGCTAGAACTCCGTCGGAAGTCTGTCAGACTTAATCCCTCTCGTGTGTACGGGGCATAATAGTGTATGAACGCTAAGTCTTGAGTTGTTTCCTCCGCTGTAACTTTGACAGCTAGTTCTCCATAAGACTCTACTGCAACACATAAGAACACATACAATGTTCATATATAATATTATTTTCTTCAGGACTATCGCAGTAGGTGTGCAGATCTTTTTGCAATTATAGCAAACTGAGCTTTGACTTTTTCAGGCAGCTGACATGATAAGTATCAAAGTTCTTTAGACATCAAAAAGCTTTTGGATGCACACTTCTCCATCAATCCTGTTTGTGGCTGATGTCATAAAACCAAGGAATGAGGAGTATATCTTTGAAGATGGCACCCAACCGTCATCCAAGCTAAACTGTCTACACTATCCTAAATTCAATTAAAACGTTTATCGTGAACAATAGGCTTCTTAAAGGGGGCCTATCACGTATGGCTTGGATCAGTGATCCTACAGTTAACCAGGAACATGTAAATGCAGAGACAAGAGACTTGGAGAGCACAGAATACAGAATTTACAAGAATGACAGGAGTATAGTGTAGCACTGAGGTTCTGGTCTTACAGGCAGGCAGGAAACAAAATGCTAGTAAGAACCACTTGCAGCACTGAGGTTTAGGGGCCCTTGCAGGGGCTGAGGCACAGAGTCTAAGGAACTGCATTGTTTTCTCCAGAGTTCCTGATGGTGGAGATGGGTTGTGCTGCAGACAGTTCCCCTGTTGTGGACACACACTGTTTAGTGGTTTGGGTAAATTACAGTCTTTTTTATGTGGTTTAATTTTTTTGCATGATCCTTTGAATGAATCTAATTAGGAGAGATCACACAGAGTTGCCCAACATGGATTCAAAGTTAGACACAACTAAATAGTTTGCAAGAGCCAAAGCATTTTTGTGAAATGTCTCACTCAGAGATAAATTTGAAACTTGACGTAGCATTTTCCCAGTGTGAGTGCACCAGCAGTCTTATTTACTGCACATGTAACTAATTGTTGTACATAATAAAATTTAAATAAACTATCTGTGCTTAAAGAAGAGCTATTATTACTGTTTCTTATACTGTTCTGCCCCCCCCCCCCCCCAATGGTACCAAGTACATGTAGTACTTGGTCCCATGATCCTAGGTGTGTCCTAAGTCCAGTTATGAGGTCCAACCTGCCCCCATAGCTATTAAGGTGATGAATGTTGATAGGGTAAATGGAATAGCCATTTTATTTATCAAACATTTATTTATGATTTAGTGTGTGTGTGTATGTATGTGTACATATATATATACGTGTGTATATATATATATATATATATATATATATATATATATATATATATATATTGTGAGGGGTTAGCTTGGTAGCGGGTGTGTGTGACCCCCTGGATGGGTTCACAACACAAAGTCAGGCACAGCAGACAGCGGTGTAGGTGCAAAAAACAAAAGATCCGGTTTATTTAGGCTACATGCAGTGATACATATAACAGCCAAACAAAATAAAACAAGAAAATAAATCCTGGTCAGCTTGACCTCTAACTACACACGTAGACTCCCTGTCTAACAACTGGGTGCAGCCTTGTGCTGCCCCAGTCCCTGTCTCTATTGTAGGGGTTTGCCACACAGGCGTTAACTCACCGCACAGAACAGATCTCAGACTCCCCAGTCTATACACACAAAACTGGTTCCAGGATGGAGCATCTCCCTATGCATGCTGGGGTTTTTTGTAGAGGCCTTAATGAGCCCACTTACTTCAGCTGGGCTCATTAACTCTTCCCCTCTAATTGTAAAAGTCTGCATAAAGCCTGAATCTAGGACACACATATTTACCATCCTGGATACAACCAGGTGACTTTACCTGCCTGCTGCCACATACCCCCCCCCTCTTGTTTCAACCTTGGGGTTGTAACACCAGCAGTCAGACACGCATGTATCCGAGACAAAGCATCCACATTCCCCATTTTAACACCAGGGCGATGCTTAACTGTAAAGTTAAATTCCTGTAGGGCTAGGAACCACCTATTTACCCTTCTATTGGTCTCCTTGTTCTGAGCCATCCACTTTAAAGGAGCGTGATCAGTCACCAGGTCAAAGTGCCTACCTAGCAGATAGTACCGAAGGGAATCTAGAGCCCACTTCACTGCTAAACATTCCTTCTCAATCGTGGAGTAATTTACCTCATGGGACTTTAACTTCCTGCTGAGGTAAATGACTGGGTGCTCTTCCCCGTTCCAGACCTGGGATAACACTGCTCCTAACCCAACGTCTGAGGCATCAGTTTGTACAACAAAGTCCTTAGAGAAGTCTGGTGAGTACAACACTGGCTGGCTACATAAGACTGTTTTTAAGGACTGAAATGCTTCCTCAGCCTCTGGGGACCATTTAACCATAACAGACTCTTTCCCTTTTGTCAGGTTGGTGAGGGGCACAGCCTGAGAAGCAAAATGGGGAATGAAGCGTCGATAATAGCCAGCGATTCCCAGAAAGGCTCGTACCTGTTTCTTGCTGTTGGGACGTGGCCAACTCTGTATGGCCTCGACTTTATTGATTTGGGGTTTTATCACCCCCCTCCCAATAGTGTACCCAAGATATTTGGCCTCCTCCTGTCCAATGGTACACTTCTTTGGATTGGCCGTAAACCCAGCTTCCCGGATAGAGTCTAGGACTGCTTGTACTTTTGGCAAATGTGAGACCCAGTCTGTGCTATGGATAATCACATCATCCAGGTAAGCTGCAGCATATTTCTGATGGGGCCTCAGAATCTTATCCATTTTCCGTTGGAATGTTGCCGGTGCATTCTGTAACCCAAACGGCATTCTCTTATATTGGAATGCCCCATCTGGGGTTACAAACGCAGTTTTCTCCTTGGCCGATTCGGCCAGGGGAATTTGCCAATACCCTTTGGTGAGATCAAGAGTTGTCATATATCGGGCTGTTCCCAGCCGGTCAATCAACTCATCTATATGCGGCATGGGGTAGGTGTCAAATTTTGTAACTTTATTCAATTGTCGAAAATCGTTACAAAACCGCCAGCTCCCATCAGGTTTGGGCACTAGTACGATAGGACTGGACCAGTCACTCTGGGACTCCTCTATCACACCCAATTCCAACATCCTTTGAACCTCCCCACGTATTGCCTCCCGTCGGGCCTCTGGTATTCTATAAGGTTTTAGTTTTACCCTTTCTCCTGGCGGGGTGATAATGTCATGCTCTACGCCAGATGTTTGTCCCGGAAGATCAGAGAAAATCTCTTTGTTACGAAGTACAAACTCTTTAACCTCCTGTTGTTGGGGTTTCGATAAGGTGTCTGCTATTCCAACCTCAGGAACTAAGCAATTAGGCTGTACTTGTGACAAAGTCTCTGCGACTAGGGATTCCCTATCCCTCCAGGCTTTCAGCAGATTGACGTGATAGATCTGCTCCGGCTTTCGCCTTCCTGGCTGTCTAACCCTGTAGTTCACCTCACTAATTTTTTCAATTACTTCATATGGACCTTGCCATTTGGCCAGAAATTTGCTTTCAACCGTAGGGACTAGCACCAAGACCCTATCCCCCGGGGAAAAAGTACGTGTCTTGGCCCCACGGTTGTACACTCTCTGCTGTGCTAACTGCGCTTGGGTTAAATGTTCCTTTACAATTGGCATTACCTGTGCAATTCTATCTTGCATCAGGGCGACATGCTCAATCACACTCCTGTGAGGAGAACTCTCATTTTCCCAAGTTTCCTTGGCGATATCCAGCAGCCCTCTTGGGTGTCTCCCATAGAGCAACTCGAAGGGTGAGAAACCCGTAGAGGATTGGGGTACCTCCCTAATGGCAAACATCAGATAGGGTATTAGACAATCCCAATTCTTTCCATCTCTATCCACCACCTTCTTTAACATTTGTTTTAGGGTTTTGTTGAATCTTTCAACCAACCCATCTGCAAAAATAGAAAACTGCGCCAACCCTATACTAATGAAATTAATAATACTAAAAAATATATATTAGAAAATATTATAAATAAAATTAAAATAAAAAATGAAATATATTATCAAAATGTGTGAGTGATTAACACAAATGATTATAACAATAAGAACACCTTAAGTGCAAAATAAAACACAAAAATGCATCAAGAGATAGTGTCATAAACAAAAAAGTCCCATCGGAAAAAGTTCATATGTGAATCTGGATAAACGTTTGTGACACCGCAGTGATTCAACACGATCCAAAAGAGCATAAAAGTGCCCGTCACCGTATATTAGATGCGCTTACCAGAAAATAGGCAAGTTAGGGCGTTTATATAGACTCAATGGGTCCCATCAGAAGATATCCTCCTCTTTAGTGGGTCAACTCTTCATCTCATACTAGTGCCCTCCAGATAATAATGATCCTTCGTGATCCCAAATGGGGAGCTCAGTGATGCCCAAAAAAGAAAGGAGCTAACATGGCATGATATCGTTTGGATACTTTATTAAAGGAAAAAAGGTAGCACACTTACATGTGTATGGATAGTTTACAGCTTGTATAACGGTATAAAAGCAGCCGGCCGGCAGAAACAGGAGCCCGTCCTCCTCTCAAACAGCGTGGATAGCGTCACTACGTGCCCTCCCAGACGCGTTTCGTCACATCTGACGTTGTCAATGGGGGTGTCATCTGTTTGGAGGTGATACACAGATGTACGCAATTGCTTCACTTTGTACAACTTGCATAATTCTTTCATAACCCGGGACATAAAGGGTGTACCTTGGTCCGTAAGCAGTTCCTTACAAATACCCACGCGGCTAAAAACAAGAGATAGCTCTTTGGCTATGGTTTTGGCCGAGGTATTTCGGAGAGGAATTGCTTCCGGATAACGGGTGGCATAGTCCAATATAACCAAAATGTACTGATGCCCCCTGGCGGACTTCATTATCGGACCTACCAAATCCATTGCGATCCTTTCAAAGGGGACCTCAATGATAGGAAGAGGTACCAGTGGGTTACGGAAATGTGGCATAGGTGCCGACTTCTGACACACAGGGCAGGAGGAACAATAATTTTCTATTTCCTTCATGACCCCAGGCCAATAGAATCTCTGCAATACCCTCTCTCTGGTTTTCTCTGTCCCCAGATGACCTCCCAGAATGTGCCCATGGGCCAATTCTAACACCAACTTCCTGTAAGGTTTGGGCACTACAAGTTGCTCAATGGTTTCTTCTGCCCTTTGAGCCACTCGATACAGCAGGTCCCTTTCCATAGTGAAGTAAGGATAAGTGCAAGTCTTATCTGGGTTCACTAACTCGCCTTGTATTTTCACCACATTTTCCCGTGCCTTTATTAGGGTGGGGTCTTTTAACTGTTCTGTGGCAAAATTTTCCCTGTGAACCTCAAGATCCGAAAACTCCACAGATGGCATGTTTTCATCTGAGGATGTTGGCTCCTCCCCAGTTTCTCGAGTTTCCCCCGCCAATACCGACAAGGGAAATTCAGGAGAGTCCTCACCACCCCTAGAGGAATTCTGGTCATCTTCCTGGTTTATAGGGGCACCAGTGGGGGGCTCAGGACAATCCCAGAGTTCCCAGAATTTTGGAAAATCCCTTCCCACAATAGCATCATGTGGTAAGTGAGACACTAACCCCACCTGATGAGAAAGGTTACCTTTGGGGGTCTCAAAAAAACACTGAAGTTACAGGATACTCTCGGGTGTCCCCATGCACACAAATAACAGCCACCCTGTTCTTCCCAGAGACCTCTGTAGTAACTAATTCAGCTTTTATCAACGTTACCAGGCTACCTGAATCCAGCAACACATCAACATTTCTACCATTAATACACATTTTACATAAATGTTTCTCAGGTCCCCGAATGGCAGTGCATGCAACTGTCGCAAACAGCAACTGACGTCTCTCCCTTATAAAGTCACATTGCATAGGCTCATCCACAACTGGGCAATTGGCTGCAATATGTCCCTCTTGCCGGCAGCGGTAGCAAATAATCTTTTTCGCTGCCTCTTGCAGCATGGGCTTCCTGGGCTGCTCCCGCCAGACCTTAGGTAGAACTCCCACCCTCTCACTCTCTCCACCCTCACCCCTTGGAGTCATCTTACCCGCCACTGGGGATGATCTGGTCTTAGGGGGGAAAGTCCGTGAGTCCCTGGAAGAGGTGGTCAGGTTCTCTGTAGCCAAGTACCTCTCAACCAGATCCACAAGTTTATCTGCATTTTCTGGGTCTCCATGGCTTACCCATTTTTGGATGGCAGTAGGAAGAGCTCTCAGGAAACGATCCATAACCACACGTTCCACAATGTTTGGTGCGGTCAAAATCTCTGGCTGCAGCCACTTCCTGCTCAGGTGAATGAGATCATACATTTGAGATCTGGGGGGTTTTTCAACCTGAAAAGTCCAATTATGCACACGCTGAGCCCGGACGGCCAGGGTGACACCCAGCCGTGCCAATATTTCTGTTTTTAGTAGCACATAGTCTTTTGCTTGGTCAGGCTCTAGGTCATAATAAGCTTTCTGCGATTCCCCAGTTAACAGAGGGGCCACCAGTCCAGCCCACTGCTCCTTAGGCCACTTTTCCCTTTCAGCAGTCCTTTCAAATGTGGTCAAAAACACCTCCGGATCATCCTCTCCAGTCATTTTTGTCAGTAAACGGCTCACACCAAAGGATGCGGTATTATTGTAACCACTTGCTTCATTGGTCTGCGGACGTTGCTGTATCAATGTCTCTATTTGCTGTTGAAAGCTCTGCTCTTGCTTCTGCAACAGGTCTATGAAGCGGGCTTCAGATCGCTGCTGGGCTTGTTGCTGAGCTTCCAAACTCTGCTGCAAAGTTGCATTTATCTGCTGCTGATTTGCATTTGTCTGCTGCTGGGCTTGTTGCTGAGCTTCCATACTCTGCTGATGAGCTTTCTGCTGGGCTGCAAGGCTCTTTTGTAAAGCCGCATTTGTTTGCTGCTGATTTGCATTTGCTTGCTGCTGATTTGCATTTGCTAGAGCCAGCTGTCTCAGTATCTCCTCCATGCTGGCCTTTTAAAAAAAAATTGAAAAAAAACTGCCCGCATTCTCCACCAACTGTGAGGGGTTAGCTCGGTAGCGGGTGTGTGTGACCCCCTGGATGGGTTCACAACACAAAGTCAGGCACAGCAGACAGCGGTGTAGGTGCAAAAAACAAAAGATCCGGTTTATTTAGGCTACATGCAGTGATACATATAACAGCCAAACAAAATAAAACAAGAAAATAAATCCTGGTCAGCTTGACCTCTAACTACACACGTAGACTCCCTGTCTAACAACTGGGTGCAGCCTTGTGCTGCCCCAGTCCCTGTCTCTATTGTAGGGGTTTGCCACACAGGCGTTAACTCACCGCACAGAACAGATCTCAGACTCCCCAGTCTATACACACAAAACTGGTTCCAGGATGGAGCATCTCCCTATGCAGGCTGGGGTTTTTTGTAGAGGCCTTAATGAGCCCACTTACTTCAGCTGGGCTCATTAACTCTTCCCCTCTAATTGTAAAAGTCTGCATAAAGCCTGAATCTAGGACACACATATTTACCATCCTGGATACAACCAGGTGACTTTACCTGCCTGCTGCCACAATATACAGAGAGAGAGAGAGAGAGATCTATCTATATATCGATATATATATATCTATATATCTGTATATATATATATATATATATATATATATATATATATATATATAAAATAATGTGTTGTATATTCTGTTAGAAATCACATTGTGTAACAGTTGTCTTGATTGTGTTCAAAGGCTATTTATGCCTTAATTTGCAAAGAGTGCTATCTCGCCCTTTGAAGATTGCCTTAAAATTGACATGCTTATGTGAATGACCATCCGCATATCAATGAAAATCACTAGACTTGTGCACAACGGAAAATTTTGTTTAGTTTCGGTTCATTGTCATTTAGTTCTGTTATATTTGTTATGTTACGTTAATACGTTTTTGGATAATTCGTTATTATTCATAGAGTGTCGAATTCATTCGTTCGTATTCGTTGAAATTGAATTCGTTGAAATTCCCTATTTATGTATGTATAGACATTCATGATAATGATTCGTAGTTTGGAAAGTCGTTTGTTTATTGAATCTTTTAACACACACAATAACAACGTCTCTTCTCCTCGGCTCAGATACAATACAACACCCTTCTAACTCAGTTCTCAGGAATGCACTTTGCCAGTAATCCAACCTCCGGCACAAAATGAATTAGCTGATTGGACTATAAGATTTACTTTGAGCTGACCTTTTGTTTCATTAGATCTTTAAAGAATTACCGAATCATGTCGAATTCATTTGAATTCATTCGTTATATTTCTTTCGTATTTGTTGTTATTCGTTATTTTTTTATTTGGACATTCGGATGCATCCGAATGTCCGAAAGATGCAAAATTCTGCCAAATTTCGATTCGTTACGAAACGAATTGCACAAGCCTAAAAATCACCTGAGTATTACGATTTTACTTCAAAGGAACTTTAGATAGTTAGCTAGTTCCCCCCCTTTTGATAAAACATATAAATTGTATTTGGTTATTTTCCGGTCAGGTCAAGTCACTGTGTGCTCTCTGTGGCCACACTCAACCCCTCTTTTGGTTGGTTCAGTGCTCACCCCATTTTTCAGGCAGTGGTCTTTTCATTGGAGCTTTTCTGATTTGGTAAGTTTCACCTCCTTTGCTAGGGCAAACGTGATGACAACGATACTTTGTTCCCTGCTATTTTAACAATGTTACTCTGTATGTATATGTAATTTTTGTTTTTGCTTTTCAAGTGTTGTTTAATCTGTGATTCTTTATACTTACTGTATAGTATTGAAGTTCCTATTTCATTTGCATATCCCCTGATGAAGCAAATATGCAAAACATGTCGGGTTAACATGCAAATCCTCAACTAAATCATTACAGACAGATTTGTGTTTACTATGACCATCTAGCCTATGATTTGTTATTCTGTAACTGAATCAGTGTGAGCTTTTTAACCGTGAACTTTATTAAAACTTGTTATACCTTTTTCTTATATATATATTTTTTCTATCTATAAGCACCGCAAAAATCCCCTATCCCTCTACTCTATTTATCATATAAATTGTATTATTCTCCCTAGATACTGAGAGCAATTTATTTTCAAATCAACACTATGTATTGTGCTGTGCTGCTCTCCATGCTTATATGTTAAACTATCGGCTTGTATATTAAATACATATATTCTGAAGGTGGCTTCAGCAGTCACCATGTTATTGAACTGTCCTAATAACCTCCATTGCCTCCATTTTGCACCCAGCCACTTCTCAAAGCTAGAAATAATAATTTGTACAGCAATGAAAACATTTTTAAGGAGATCAAATACTACATGATAGGGATAGTGAAAACTTGACAAACAACCAGACATGCTAGCATTAAGTCATCTCTGGGTGTGGCCAAAAAACAGCACAAAACAGGGACAAAACACACAACAATAAAATACAAATAAACAATCGTCCGGACACGAAGAATCTATATATGGATGAACATGCCACGACAATGTTGTATAAAGTTAAACACAAATTTGTGTAAATAATAATAACGCATGGGCATCCATATAGGAGTCCCTGGAGCCCACGGAGTAAATGGGAAAGGAAGGGAAGAAAAGGGCAGGGAAGGTAAGGGAAAAGAAGGGGAAAATTGCTAAACCTCGAGAGTAAACTGACTATAATAAAGGGGAACCCCCGATAGAGTTAATATTTGCTGATGATGAAAAAATAAGAGGTGAAAAAATGTTGCACCAGAAAAACCGTTGCTACTGGAGTATAAAGAAAACGAGTCCGTAATTATTCCTAATAGGTGGCCAAAGACACAGTCCTATGTGGAAATGATGGGGATGACACCCCTATTGTGGCCAAAGAATGAGGTCGAAACCATACCATAATGCACCTAGTTATAAAGGATTTTGAGCAATCTTTAAATGCAATCACCTCCTTGTATTCTCCTGCAATAAGGTAAAACCTTGATATTAATCCTAAGAACCGGTGTATAATATAGATACGTAAAGATCTCAGGTATCTATTAGCAGCGACCTCCTCTGTTTTGCACAGTGTCACAAGCAAGTTGGAACATGGTATACGATACCCTCCTTTGGTGATGCGGTCTATATCAATTCTGTATCCAAGGTACTGTTTAATGTGTGTCCTCCATAGTGCTTGAAACCGCTCTGCAATGCAAGATGCAGACACCATCTGATGCGTGTTTTTCCTCCGAGTATGAATGGTCTTCACTTAAACGGCGACTATCGGGTTCCCCCAGTCTCTCCTGCTCGACATGGGTTTGTTTCCGGGTGTCAGGAAATGTTCCATCCGCTGATAATATCTGTCTTTTGGCATTCAGTACTGAGGTCCACCAGCAGGTGTCTCCTGGCAGTTTGGAACTGTCAGGAGAGCTTTTCCCTGCTGATGTTATGTCATCTTTGGGCTGCAGTACTGGTGTCCACCAGCGGATGGATCCTGGCAGTGTGGAGCAGACAGCACCTCCTGCAATCAGGTGTCACTTGAGGCCAATCACAGGCTTTTAAATAGCCGGAAAGCACTCACATGTTTGCTTTGGTTTTGTCCTTGAGCCCTGACCTGCATCCTGTTACCTGTTACCCTGATCCTGAACCCTGATTCCTGCATCCTGATCCTGTTGTACCTGATCCTGTTCATTCCTGCATCCCTGGAACCTTGTCCTGCTACCTGATCCCTTTCTCCTTGTCCCCCCTGCTGACCTCCTGTTTATGACCCTGGCCTGGCTTGACTATGATTCTGGAATGCCCTTTGTTATTATATATACTGGTTGGTTGTCACTGTTATTCGGTTTTCTCACTCTGTTTGGTATTGGTGGTGTATTCACATTATATGCATTTATATTAATAAAATCACTTACGTTCACTTACTTATGTTTGGTTTACTCTGTCGCAGTCACACAGTTCTGGTCACATCCGGTTTATGACACCAGGACACAGTGGAAAGCAGGCATCACGTGACGCTGGTGATGTCAACACGCTTCACAATACAAATCACGTAGCTTCGCCTGGACGTATGGGCGAACCTCTGACTGTTCCTTGTCACGGCTCCACGCCGCAGACAGTAACCACCCCATTCAAAATGTTAAAGGAACAACGTGCATTATGTCCAATGTCCTATGGTCTTAGCTTATCTTCAATTTGAAGTATTTTTTATACAATGACAAAAAATATGAAGATTAAATATACAAATAAGGTGAAATAAAGGAGAATGCTCGGAAGAAGGGGAGGGAGCAGAGGAAGGAGAGGGGAGAAGGGGGAGGTAAGATGGAAAAGTGAAGAAAAACGAGGAACAACAAAAGCGATACTGAATTCTCATTGTGACACACCCCACACATACACCCACTTTAATCCTTCTTTAAAAGATGCTACATAAGCCCAGAACATAATAAAACTGCTAAAGTAAAAACTGCATGAAACTCCTACTGAATATCCATGGTGCACCCCAAATGGCATGCCGTACCGCAGTGGGATGGGTAAAACCAAAACCCTGTGAAAAGACTCCCCTGAAATGCCACATAATTCAATGAATTCCCCTGGAATTATGCGGCATTCCATGGGAGTGTTTTCATTGTGATAATTCCTGAAAAACACATATATTCCCAATATGCATGTGCCCAGGAAGAATAAAAACAATAAAAGCATTATAGAGGTTCTATCTGTTTGCACACTACAAAAATAGGGAAAACAGGGTTTTGATTTTACCCTTCCCACTGCGGTATGGCTTACCATTTGGGGTGCACCGTGGATAATCAGTAGGTGTTTCATGCAGTTTTTACTTTTGCAGCTTTATTGTGCTCTGGGCTTATGTAGCTATACATCTTTCATAGAAGAATTAAAGTGTGTGTATGTGTGGGGTGTGTCACAATGAGAATTCAGTATCACCTTTGTTGTTCCTTGTTTTCCTTTGCTTTTCCATCTTACCTCCCCTCTTTTTCCTCTCCTCCCTCCCCTTCTTCCCCGAGCATTCTCCTTTATTTCCCCTTATTTGTATATTTAATCTTCATATTTTTTGTCATTGTATAACAAATACTTCAAAATGAAGATAAGCAAAGACCATAGGACATTGGACATAATGCACATTGTTCCTTTAACATTTTGAATGGGCTGGCTACTTTCTGCTGTGTGGAGCCGTGATAAGGAACAGTCAGAGGTCTGCCCATACATTCAGACGAAGCTACGTCATTTGTATTGCGAAACGCGTTGACATCACCAGCGTCACTTGACGCCTCCTTTCCACCATGTCCTGAAAGCAAACCCATGGAGAGCACGAGAGAGTGGGGGAACCCGATAGTTGCCATTTAAGTGAAGATCGTTCATACTCTGAGCAAAAACACGCATCAGATGGTGTCTGCATTGTGCATTGCGTAGCGATTTCAAGCACTATGGAGGACACACATTAAGCAGTATCTTGGCTACAGACTTGATATAGACAGCGTCTTTTTTGTTTATATCAAAAAATACATGCCTACTTTATGTTAGCAGGCAGATGCATCTTTGATCATATGTTTTCTAAACTTGACAGCATCCTTAGATGCAAATATACAAGGTACGCAGATGCACAATCTATGCTACAGCAGCAATCAACTAATAAAACATTATGTGGAATACTGCTGTCATCTAGAAGTAAACGTTTCATTAAGCTATTGTCTTACCATTTCCTATATTTCGCCATATGTATATTCTACATCTGCCATACTCACAAACATATTATCTATTTTCCAGCAAAGAGCTACTCGCAACTTGTATTTATGTCAAAAACAGCAGGCAGCTTGTGGAACCTGCAAGCAATTCAATCTATGTGCCGCATAGAGAAAGAAAAGGTCAGTATAACATAGGCTTGATATTAAAAACCCAAATGTTGTCACGGAAGCAGATATTCAGATAGATAGACATTGTGCTAATAGCCCCCATTTTCATAGTCCTACATATATTTTCCTGCTATCGCAGTTGTGCATTGTGATTAATTATGACTGTACAGGCCAAAAGGCACCAAACTAACCACATGGCCCAGTGCACTTCATAGTCTAATCAATCCAGTCAAATGCACCCTCACATTGATGCTACAGATCTATATAAGGATGCTTGTAATAAGGGGGTGGCTGTTACTCACCTAAACCAGCACACAGCACTGGAGTGTGAGGGCAAGAATTGCATCTCCAAAGGAATGCAGCCTGTAATAAGGAATACGTCGTTCATTTATTTTTTAAAAGAAAGCAGTGTAAGTGCCTAAAATTTCACCTGGTATTAGCCTCTTGCAGTCTCTGTACAGTAAGGCTAGAATGAGAGACAGAAGATGTACAAGGAGCCAATCAGTTCATGTGCTGACAAGGAGCATGCTGATAGGAGGAGAAAGCTGAGTGACAAAGAGATGACCTTATTATTGTGTCGCTTCTCCTTTCAATGTCCAGTAACAGACTGGGACAGACCCAGGACAACCTGGATGCAGAACAAGTAGGTTTGAGGATATCTAGCAGCAGAAAAAAGGATTGTTGGAGAAATCTTTTAATTGAAGCTAAACTTTTCAGAAAAAATACTGTATATTTTTCTTTAATATGCTGTTCGATCTTGTATTGTGGATGTAGTTATGGAGTTATGTTCTAAAGCATTTCCCAGTGAAAAATCACAAAAATTAATGACATTGAAGTAAACCTCCTGTGGTTGGGCACAGCATGGTGTGGCGACAATAACACACACACACACACACACACACACACACACACACACACACAGTCTAGGTGCGAATAGTGGAACTTGTATTGAAGTAAAAGCAAAACTGTTCACAACAAACCTGGTAGGAGGAAAATGCAGCCAAACCATTCCGAGCCCAATCAGGAAGATGTCCAAGGAGTTTGCGGAGCCCTAAGCTTTCCCTACTTGACTGAACCTTTCATTGCTGCTAATACTGTCCCTGACTGTCCCTGACCTATCCCTACCCTACCCACATGCAAATGTATGCCAAACCCAGGGGTCAGGGTCTTAAATAGACTCTGCCACACACACCTAGGATGGCCTCCAGATTCCCAAGGGTGGCCAGAATCCAATCAGATCACTTCTGCAGTGACTCTGGAAACTATAGAGGAACCATGTTCCTCCTGACTTCTTCTGCCTCTGCACTACCACTGTGGTAGAGCGCCATCTGCAGTGGAGACAACAGACTGGGCTTTTAGTTAATGTGGACAGAGTATAATTCCCAATCCCCATTAAATTAGTGGGTACGATGCCCAGCGGGTGTGGAGATGCAACTTGGTGTACATCTTGCGCCATGTATGCATTCCTTGATCATCCGATCGGGGGCGAATACTGCTGTGCAAAATGTAAGCACGTTGTTTCCCTGGAAGCCCAGGTTCTGAATCTAAGGAAGAAACTGTCAACACTGAGAAGACTCTCTATACCAAAGGAGATTTGGGATCGTACCCGGCAGGGGCCAGCACAGAGGCAGGTGGAGATGAGTGTCAGGCAACAAAGCAGAGTAGATAGGTGACAGGAAGGGTAGAGGGGAAAGTGCCCGGGAGGCGGGTACTGGGCTTGAACATCCCAATAAATATGCCCCGTTAAGTGACACTAGTAAAACCAGTCATGGACCAGCACTGCTCTAGCTGAGTCACTCCCTTAGCTGCCAGGGGAATAACTCCTCCAGTGAGGTCGGGAGTAAAGCCAAGGGAAAGGAAAGACAGATTTTGGTGGGAGGGGACTCATATCTTAGAAGGACAGAGAGGGCAATCTGTCACAAAGATCTAAAGTGGTGAACTGCTTGTTGTCTACGGTGCACTTGGGTTCGGCACATCATGGATCTGGTGGACAGATTACTGGGAGGGACTGGGGAAGACCCGGCTGTCATGGTGCACATTGGCACCAATGACAAAGTCAGAGGAATATAGAGTGTCCTAAAAAACGATATTCGGGACTTAGAACTAGATTGAGGAAAAGGACCTCCAAGGTAGTATTCTCAGAAATACTGCAGGTACCTTGAGCCACACCAGAAAAGGCAAAGGTGGATTAGGGAAGTAAACAAGTGGCTGAGGAGCTGGTGTAGAAAGGAGGGGTTTGGATTCCTGGAGAACTGGGCTGACTTCTCAGTCAGTTTCCAGCTCTATAGAAGGGACGGACTGCACCTAAATGAGGATGGTGCAGATCTGCTGGGATTGAAGATGGCTGAAAAGTTAGAGGGGCCTTTAAACTAGGTGACAGGGTGGAGGGTCCAGAGGTAGAGACAGAACATATTCCAGAGGGTAATATTGGGGGCATTAGTGGTAGGTTGATTAAAGCCCTTACCCGTACACCCTTACACGTAATTATAGTAACAAGTCCTATTTGCAACCTCAGAACACCCAATAAGGAGATAGTATGGGACTGGTCTAAACTACTTGGCATGTTCACCAATGCCAGGAGTCTGGTGGACAAGATGGGAGAACTAGAGCTACTGTTGTACGAGGGGGATTTAGATTTTGTAAGAATTTCAGAGACTTGGTTCAACAGCTCTCATGATTGGCTGGCAACCATTCAAGGGTATTCCCTATATCACAGGGATAGAGAGGGTAAAAAAGGGGGAGGGGTGTTTCTGTATATCAGTGATTTACAAGTGAATGTGAAAGATGACATCACTAAGGGAGCAAGGGAGGAAGTGGAATCCCTATGGGTAGAGCTACAAAGGGAGGAAACTAAGAGGAAAGTAATACTGGGAGTATGTTATAGTCCCCCTAACCAGAGGGAGGAGGCGGAGGTGGACCTCCTATCACAATTTTGTTTAGCGGCAAGGATGGGAAGTGTTGTCATAATGGGGGATTTTAATTATCCAGACATAGACTGGGTGGAAGAAACGGTGCATTCATCTAAGGCTTGCCAGTTCCTAAATGTCTTGCAGGACAATTTCATGGGTCAGAGGGTAAGCGCCCTGCCCCCCTGGAGGCTGTGTCATTGGATTTGATTGACAGCAGCAGGAGCCACTGGCTGCACTGCTATCAATCTATCCAATCAACAGCCGAGAACCCCCTAGCAGAGAGAAGGCGTAGGACAAGTTTGAGGGTTCAGGTAAGTAAAAATGGGAGGGGCTGGGGGCCAGTCATTGACAGGTGTTTTTTCACCTTAATGCATAGGATGCATTAAGGTGAAAAAACACGAACCTTTACAACCCCTTTTATTTTCCATAGAGCCAACTTCCCTAAACTATGATCCATGCTAGAAGATACTAATTGGCATAAAATCTTAGGAACAAAGAACACAGAGGAAAAATGAGTATGCTTTAAGAGCATATTGAATAAGGGCATTGGCCAGTGCATCCCAATGGGAAATAAATTTAAAAGAGCTAATAAAAAGTCCTGGGTGGCTTAACTCCAATGTAAAAATGCATATAAAAGCAAAGGTGAAGGTGTTCAAAAAATACAAGGCTGAGGGATCATCATCAGCATTTCAGCTTTACAAAGAATGCAACAACAAATGTAAGGGTGCGATCAGGGTGGCTAAAATAGAACACAAAATGCACATAAGGGAGGAGAGTAAAAAAAATCCCAAGAAATACTTTACCTACACAAATAGTAAGAAAGGGAGGTCAGGTCCCATTGGTCCCATAAAGAATGATGAAGAGAATCTGGTTACTGAGGATGGAGAGATGGCGAAGGTATTGAATTTATTCTTCTCCTCAATCTTCACAAGGGAATCGGGGGGGGGGGGCTTCAGTAACCAAAACTGCAATGTTTATCCTCAAGACATGTCACAGGAAGCACCCTCATGGTTAACAGAGGACAGAATTAGAAATAGAGTTGAAAAACTCAACACTAATAAGTCACTGCGACCAGCTGGCTTGCCCCCGAGGGTCTTTAACCACTTTCAGACTGGACCATTTTGCTGGCTTAAGACCAGACCACTTTTTGCAATTTGGCACTGCGTCGCTTTAACTGACAATTGCACGGTCGTGCGACATGGCTCCCAAACAAAATCTACGTCCTTTTTTTCCCACAAATAGAGCTTTCTTTTGGTGGTATTTGATCACCCCTGCAGTTTTTATTTTTTGCGCTATAAACAAAAATAGAGCGACATTTTTGAAAAAAACGCATTATTTTTTACTTTTTGTTATAATAAATATCCTCCAAAAATATTTAAAAAACCGGAAAATTGTATACTTACCTTTCCGTAATTTTCCTTTCCTGTCGCATCTTCATGGCAGTATACACTCTGGGTTGTGACTCCGCCCCCACAACCTGATAGGACCACATAGCTATAAGATGAAGATATGCCCCCCACCCCGGTATTCTCTGTATGTATGAATCACCTTTGTGGGTGGGATATTGTATGCTGCCATGAAGATGCGACAGGAAAGGAAAATTACGGAAAGGTAAGTATACAATTTTCAGGTTTCCTGTCGCATCATGGCAGCATACACTCTGGGGATTAACTCGCAGACTGGGTGGGAGATGCAAAGGTAAACGTTTATTAGCAAGGAATAGAAGAGTTGGCTTGAATAATGGACTTTCCCAATTCTACTGTTGATAGCTGAGCTGAGTCCACCTTGTAGTGAGAGATAAAGGTGTTCCTGGAGGACCAAGTGGCCGCTCTGCAGATGGTTTCCGCTGAGACCCTACAATACGCTGCCCAGGAGGTGGCCACTGCTCTGGTGGAATGAGCCCTCAGGTCTTCAGGAATTTGCAACTCACTCAGCAAGTAGGCCTTCACCAACCAGGAGGCAATGGTTTGGGCCGACGTTGCTTGACCTCTCCTAAGGCCATAGGGAATGATGAAGAGGTTCTCCGATCTTTTAAAGGATTTGGACAGGGTAAGATATTTTATGATGTTGCCCCTTACATCCAGAGGATGAGGGTCACCCTGGTCTGTGTTAAGAGCTGGCAAGTTGATTTCCTGGTTGAAGTGAAAAGAGGATGCCACCTTTGGGATAAAGTGATCCAAGGGTCTTAGAACTACCCTGTCTGGATGAATGATCAGATACGGCTCCTTAATCAGTAATGCTTGCATCTCTGAAACTCTCTTCGCTGATGTGATTGCGACCAGGAAGGTGACTTTTAGTGTCAGGTGCCAGAGGGAGATGTTTTCCAGCAGAAAACAGGGTTCTTTGGATAGTACCTCTAAGATGACTGATAGGTCCCATGTTGGAAAGGAAGGCTTCCTAGGTGGTCTTAGTTTAAGACAGGCCTTCTGAAATTGCATAACAAGGGGATCGTGAGCCCATTTAACCCCTGTCAGGGCAGATAGAGCTGACACCTGAACTTTCAGAGTACTAGAGGTAAGACCTTTGTCTAAGCCTGATTGCAGGAACTCTAGGATCAGAGGAGCCGAGAGGACAGATCCCGGCCAAGGTCTTGAGAGAAGGCAACAAACTTCTCCCAGACCCTGCGGTAGGTGCAGTTGGTGGTAGGTTTTTTGGCCTGGAGCAGGGTATCAGCTACCTTCTGGGAGCAGCCCTGACATAGATACCTAGCCCTCTCAGCCCCCAAGCCATCAAGTGCAGCTTCCCTGAATCTGGATGTAGTAGCTGGCCCTGGAAGAGCAAGTCGGCTGACAGGGGAAGAGCAAGAGGGTCTGCCGTGCTCAGTTGTAGGAGGGTGGTGAATCATGGCCTCCTGGGCCAAAAAGGAATCACCGCTATCACCAATGCCGTTGATCTCTTGAGCCTTAAGAGAAATCTCGCTATCAGGGGAGTCGGAGGGAAGATATACCCGAGATGGAAGTTCCAGGGATACTGGAGGCAATCTGTCCCCTCCGCTAAGTGAAAGGGAAACCTCGACAGGAACCTTCGGCATTTGGAGTTTGCCGGAGTCGCAGCAAGGTCTATGTCTGGTTGACCCCAGGTCTGGCAGATGAGGGAGAAGGCCTGAGGGCTCAGGGACCACTCGTTGTTGGAGGCGAACTCCCTGCTGAGCGTGTCGGCTAAGATGTTTTAGACCCCTGGGATGTAGGTCGCCCTCAGGTCTGACAGGTTCAACTGTGCCCATTCAATCACAGGGAGAACTTCCTGCATCATAGAGGGACTCCTGGTCCCCCCTGTCTGTTTATGTAGGTGACAGCAACCTTGTTGTCCATCCTTAAGAGGACCTGCTTCCCCCTTAAAAGAGAGCTGAAGGCCAGGAGAGCCTGGATGGCCGCCCTCATCTCCAGCACGTTCGATACCGAGTCCCGTACTTCGAAAGGCCAGCGGCCCTGCGCTGCATGGGACTGGTAGTGGGCTCCCCAACCTTCTAGACTGGCGTCCGTGGTCACTACCTCCCTGAGGAGGGATGACTATGTGTTTGCAATTGTTTAAGTTGTGGGGACGAGTCCACCAACGCAATGAGCGCCTGACTGGCTCCGAGATCTGGATCGTCTGGGTCATGGATGAACCATCCCACTGATGTAGTAAGGAGTTCTGCAGAGGTCTGGTGTGCCACTGAGCCCAACGGACCACAGGAATGGTCACTGATAGGGAGCCTAGAAGGCTGAGGCATACTCTGGCCGACAGGGATCTTGCTAGAATGGCCTTCTTCACCTTCCGGGCCAACAGGGAAGACTTCTCCGGAGGCAGCTGCACTGTATTCAACTGGGTATCTAGTTGGGCTCCTAAGAAGATCATTCTCTGGGTGGGCCGAGTCTGGCTCTTCCCCCAGTTTATGAGCCATCACAGATTCTGCAGAGTGGAGACGAGGATCTTTCGATGCTGTAACAGCGACTCCCGGCTGTCTGAGAGGAGGAGACTATCGTCCAGATAATGGTGGACTCGCAGCCCCCCCTCCCTCAGATGCGTGATAACGGGAAGAAGGACCTTTGTAAAGGTTCTGGGAGCCATAGAAATTCCAAACGGAAGACTTCAGAACTGAAAGTGTCTGTGGTTTAGCGAAAAACTAAGGAATTTTTAGAGTTCTGAATGGATAGGGATATGGAGGAAGGCGTCCTGTAGATCTATGGAGAGCATCCGGTCCCCCAGATTTATGGCCTGGAGGATAGACTGTAGGCTCTCCATTTTGAATGCTTCTACCTGGACAGAGTGGTTTAAGTTTAGATCCAGGACCGGACGTAGGTCCCCTGATTTATTTTTTACTAGAAATAGAGGGGAATAGAACCCCCGACCTCTTTGGGATAGGGGCACCTCGGTAATTGCTTCCTTTTGGAGCAGATCCTGAACGTATCGGGTCAAGGCTAACCTCTTTTGCCGGGATGACGGGAGGTTTGTTGGGCAAAAATGGTCCCCCAGGGGAAGTCACCTGAATGACCGTCTGTGCCCGACGCAAACGGTGGTTAACATCCAGGGGTCGCTTATCGTTTCCGCCCAGACCCGCGTGAACTTTGAGAGTCTGGCCCCCACCACTGCTGGCTGGGTGGACGCACCTTCAAAAGGACTTCTGGTCAGTAGATGCCGAGGTCCTGGGCTTCTGGAACTTCAGGAAGGACGTTTGAGGGGCCTTCCAGTTCCTTCTGTACTCCCTACCAGGCCTGTAGGACTTGGCATCCCTGTACCTGTCCGGGAGGTTACGCTTAAAGGGAGGAGGCCTCCGAAGCTTTGGCTTTCTATCCGAGGGGATAAGCCCTGATTTTCTGCCAGTGACCTTAGAAATAGCAGAGTCCAATTTTGCGCTAAAAAGGTTCTTGCCATCATACAGGATGCGGCACCAATTGGACTTGGAAGCAGGATCTGCCGCCCAGGGTTTGAGCTAGAGAGCCCGTCTGGCCATTACCGAGGACAACATAGCCCTGGATGTGGACTGAATAGCATCCACAGATGCCTCTGCCACAAAATCCCCTGCAAGGCTTAGTTCTTGCAGGGCCCTAACTATCTGGTCCCGATCAGCGCCTTGGATACAAGCTTTTTTGTGCTTGCTGACCAACTGGCAATAGCCTTACCCACAGCTGCAAGAACCACTGCTGGCCTGCATACGCCTCCTGCTGCTAGGTAAGCTCTTTTGGGATCAGTATCGATCTTCCTATCCAGGACGTCCTTGAATGACACGGCATCCCCAATAGGGAGCGTAACGTGCCTGGCCAGGCGCATGAGGGATGCATCCACCACTGGCGGAGACACGAGAGATTTAATTTTAGCCTCCTTTAGAGGATATAGTTTGGCAAGACGATTGTTGAGACTTGCTTTCTTCTCGGGTCTCTACCACTCGTCTCTGATAAGATCCTCCAACTCATCAATGAAGGGGAAGGCTTTGGGTTCTCACATCAGGTTCGGGAAATATTTTCTCCTTTTGGGTTGGGCCTCCTGGGGTTCCTCCCAGCTAATGGCCCCCTTCACTGAGCTCACAAAAGGCTCTATTAGGGAGAAGGCAAAGCCCGCTGAAGCCTCTAGTTCTTCCTCATCTAAAGGAGAATCATGCTCTCTGGAATTACTTGGGGGAGCTGGTCGAAGCACCCCGTGGAGATAACTCTGTGTCCGGAGCGACACTTGGGGCACAAGACTGTGAGCTCTCTATGTTCTTGCCCTTTCTCTCTGATGGCTTCTTCCAAGCATCTGCGGCATGCCAACATATCTGGAAGGGCAATGGCCCCGCATACCCAGCAGGTATTTTCAGAAGGATGGGAGTGGCGTGCTGGTGAATGGCGCCTCCGGTCAGGGGATCTTCTTCGGCGGGAATGGCTATGTGAGATGATCTTGCGGACCTGGTGGGGCTAACCATTTAGGTAGCGTTAGTGCGTCCTGCTCTCTTTTTCGATATTCTCTACTTACCAAACTCCTCCCCTCTTACCTAGTATGCAGGTGGTGATCTGCTGGAGCAGTGGTCTCCATGGATAGGGAACAGAGGAAGCCTGAAGACACAGGTAACACAAAAAGGGTAAGGAAGATAAAGCCACAACAGAAACAAGAAAAAGAGAGAAGAAAAATACAGGAGAGATACTTACCAAACAGAGAGGCAAACAGAAAAAACTGAAATTCAGCAGTCATGAAAATCAGCTGAGCACAAAAAACAGGCAAAAAAGGCATCTGCGTTAAAAAAAGGCATCTTCCCCTTTTAAAATTGGAGCCGGGGTCATGTCCCACCCGCACATGCAAAGTAGCGCCATGCGGCCGTCGGCGCCATCTTGGAAAAGGGAAAAGACATAGATAGACATACACAGGCTGCCCAAGTGCACAGTGAGCATGTGCAAAGCGACAGAGTGACCAGGAAGAATGCTGATGCTGCTGTGAGACTACAGAGTTCAGCAAAAGGAAGTAAAATATGTCAGAGAGGCAACACTGGGGGAAAGGCACCAGACAACCTAAGGTGACAAGAGATACTGAAGGCAGAGAGTGACACCAGGGAGGAAGAGGAAACCGGAGACCACCGCAGGTACTAAGCCTGTTTAAGGCTTAAAGACTGATCTTTTTATTCTATGCCTTCAGCCTGTTTAAGGCTTACTTCCAACGGCTATAGAGGCAATGCTCTATTTGCAGAGAAAAAATATTCATACCCCTGAGATCACCAGAGTGGGGTTCCTTCCATTTAGCTTCCTTTAGAAGCTGTACTGGTAAGGACTTCCACCCAGGAGAGGCTAGAACCTGGCTGGGGCAAAGCGGTAAGAGGGTGATGATCCGTGCGGTCCCAACAGGTGAGGAAAAATAAGAGAATACCGGGGCGGGGGGCGTATCTTCATCTTATATCTATGTGGTCCTATCAAGTTGTGGGGGCGGAGTCACAACCCAGAGTGTATGCTGCCATGATGCGGCAGGAAATATTTTTTTCCCGCAGTTTAGGCCGATACGCATTTTTATTAATAATTTTTTTTTTACTAGTAATGGCGGCGATCAGTGATTTTTATTGTGACTGCGACATTATGGTGGACACATCGGGCAATTTTTGACACATTTTTGGGACCATTGTCATTTATACAGCAATCAGTGCTATACAAATGCACTGATTCCTGTGTAAATGACACTGGCAGTGAAGGGGTTAACCAGGGGGTGGCAGTGTAGGGGTCAAATGTTCCTAGGGGCGTGTTACTAACTGTGGGGGGCTGGGCTAGTGAACACTGATCTCTGCTCCAATCACATGGAGCAGAGATCAGTGTCACTTGTTGCTAGGCAGAACGGGGAGATGCTGTATACAACGGCATCTCTCCGTTCAGCCTCCCTGCGAGACGATTGCGGGTATCCCCACGGCGATCGAGTCCGCGGGACCCACGACTGGACTCACGGGGGTCCCGACCGGCACGCGAGTGCGATGGCAGGGCAGAAAATAGAAATGGACGTACCTGTAAGCCAATTTGCCTGCCCGTGCTATTCTGCCGACGTACATCGTCGTGTGCCGGTCTGGAAGTGGTTAAGGAACTCAGTCAAGTAATTGCCAGACCATTGTTCCTAAATTTTACAAACAGTCTACAGACTGGAATGGTACCAGCTGATTGGAGAAAAGCCAATGTAGCACCAATATTTAACCACTTGCTTACTGGGCACTTAAGCCCCCTTCCTGCCCAGACCAATTTTCAGCTTTTAGTGCTCTCACACCTTTGAATGACAGTTACTCAGTCATGCAATGCAGTACCCAAATTATTCTTTTGTCCTTTTTTCATAGAAATAGAGCTTTCATTTGGTGGTATTTGATCAACTCTGGGTTTTTTATTTTTTGCACTATAAATGAAAAAAGACTGGACATGTTGAAAAAAAAACAAATTTTTCTTCCTTTTTGTGATAAAATTTTGCAAATTAGTAATTTTTCTTCATAAATGTTGACCACAATTTATACTGCTACATATCTTTGGTAAAAAAATAACCCAAATTTGTGGATATTGTGTGGTCTGTGTGAAAGTTATAGCGTTTACAAGCTATGGTTTGATCAAATTAATCACATGATGTACTGGCGGCCATCTAATTTCTTAAGACCCTAACAAGCCAGGAAAGTACAAATGTTCCCCAAATGACCCCTTTTTGGAAGTAGAAATTCCACGGGATTTAGTAAGAGGCATGGTGAAGTTATTTGAAGTTGTAATTTTTTCCCACAATTCTTTGCAAATTAAGATTTTATTTAATTATTTTTTCACCAAATTGTCATTGTAATAGTTTATTTCTCTCACATGGAATGTGCATACCACAAATGACACCCTTCTGCTAATCCTCCTGAGTATTACGATACCACATGTGTGGGACTTTTTCACTGCCTGGCCATATACAGAGGCCCTGGAGCACCAGGACAATGGAAATGCCCACAAAATGACCCCATGTTGGAAAGCTAGCACCCTGACGTATAATCCGTGAGGCATAATGAGTCTTTTGAATGGTTAATTTTTTTTCCAGAAGTTTTTGGAATATGTGGGGAAAAAATTAAAATGCATTTTTTTACACAAAGTTGTCTGTTTATAAGATAGTGAGATTTTTACACAGCCTGACCACATACAGAGGCCCAACCTTGAAGTAGCACCTTTAGGTGTTCTAGGAACATAAAATACACATCTCATTTCTAAACCACCTATTACAATTTTGAAGGCCCTGGAGCACCAGGACAATGGAAACACTCACAAAATTACCCAATTTTGGAAAGCTAGCACCCCCAAAGTATAATCTGTGAGGCATAATGAGTCTTTTGAACGGTTCATTTTTTTTTCCAGAAGTTTTTGAAAAATGTGGGAAAAAAAATAAAAATGCTTTTTTTTTTTCACAAAGTTGTCCGTTTATAAGATATTTCCAACACATAACATTTACATAGCAAAAAATGACACCCCAAAATACATTATGCCACTGCTCTTGATTATGGCGATACCAAATGTGTGAGACTTTTACACAGCCTGGCCACATGCAGAGATTCAACATCCAAGGAACACAGTCAGGTGTTCCATGGACACATAGCATGCACATACTTACATAGTAGGTGAGGTTGAAAAAAAAACACAAGTCCATCAAGTCCAACCTATGTGTGTGATTATAAGAATTAAAAGAATTACACCCCAAAATACATTATGCTGAGCAAAGGGAAAAACAAAAGATTACCTGTGGTTTTAGTAGCACAGTTGTCCAAAGGGAAAATAGCCCTGGTCCAAGCAGCAAGCAGGGACTTGGTTAGCGAAGGCAAACACAATTGTCCAGCCAGAAGGCAGGTATATTGTCCATATACAGTCCAGGGTCAGTACAGGCAGAAATATTGTCAGCAGTGCCAAAAATATTGGTCCTGGTAGTAGGTAGGAACATGGTCCATGTGCTGTGGTCAGTGCGACAGGCAGAGGCACGATGGAAGTAAGTCTTACAGGCAGCAGGCAGAAGTAGGGCCTTGTTCAGGACAGAATTGGGACAGGGGTAGAGGCTTCTCCCACCCAAATCTCTTTGAAGCCCTCGAGTCTCCAGACCCGAATCTAGGAATGAGAAAACAAAAACACATTTTTTCTTCATCCAGAAAAACTATTCTGGAGCCCCTCACATATGTGAGACCCCAGTGTTGAATCCCATTATTCCAATAGCAGGGTAAAAGATCAGTCCAAGCGGCAGGCAAAAACATAGTTAAATAGTCCAAGGTCAGTTCCAGCTCAGGCAGAGGTACGTACAGAATCGTTAAGCAGAAGCATGGTCGAATAACAGTCCAGCGTCAATTCCAGATCAGCCAGAGATATTTACAGAATCGTCAGGCAGAAGCGTGGTCAAATAACAAGCCAGGGTCAGTTACAGAGCAGGCACTGGCATAAGGGGTGTGAAGTTAAATGGCAGGAACTGAGGATTATGTTTACCATACTTCACTAATAATTTACTGAAGTATGGTAACGGCGCGAACAGTCACCTGTGCAGAGGCCTAGTTGGGAAGGACAATGGGGACAATAATAAGATGTGTCTCTTCTGACTCCTCCACTGGCACACATTTGACTTTTTTTTTTTACGTCTTTGGCCTGTTGGTTTGGGAGGGATTTTATCGGGAAAGTGGCATTCAGAGAGTCGACTAAGAACATCTGATTGGATGTTTTCTGGTGGGCTGTTCGGGAATATAAGGGCAGGGAAAATTTCCTCCTGGTAGGCAAGGAAGGGTTGTGGGGTTTTGGGTGGAGTTGCGGTAAATTATATAGGAGTTTTATATGGCCAAATTAAAAAAATAAATTGCTACTTTTTTATACCAATGGTATGTCCATCTTGTGGCAAGGTATGGTTTGAGCATTTGGTTGTTGAAGTAGACTCCCCCCATGAACAAATTGTATTTATTGACACATGTTGGCCTTTGGATGGGGCCATTCCTTTTGGGGATTTCCACAAAGGTATTATTGTGGATTGAAGACAGCATGTAGACATCCCTTCTGTCCCTCCACTTCACTGCCAGAATCTCATTGTTTTGCAGACTTGCTGTCTCTCCTCTTCTCAACTTCATATTGACAAGCCTTTGAGGAAAACCCTTCTGGTTCTTTCTTATGGTGTCAAATGCTGGCGTCTTCTTCCTGTGAAGGTTGTGTAACAAGGGCAGACTTGCGTAAAAGTTGTCTACATACAAATGCTTTCCTTTCTCGAGTAGGGGGTATATGAGGTCCCAAACAACTTTCCTGCTTGATCCCAAGTAGTCTGGGAAATTAGGGGGGTGCAGCTGGGTGTCCTTCCCTTTGTACACTTTGAAGGCATATTTGTACCCTGTGGCTCGGTCAAATCATTTATACACCTTCACCCCATAGCGGGCCCTTTTGCTGGGGATAAATTGCTTGATTTTAAGCCTGCCACTCCTGCCACTAAATTTAACAAGGGACTCATCCTCATCCGAAAAAAAGAGCTCCTCTTTGATTTTTGCTTTGCTGTGCTTTTTGCTTTGCTCCTCTTTGCTCGGCAGAAAAGCATCTTTTGGACATGGTTGCTTGTGGTGATAATGGGGGAAAAGTGGTGTAGCGCTGGTAAGTGAATTAGTGAAAAACTCAAAAAAATATATATTAGAAGGGGATAATAATGAAACCGATACTACAACGCATACATGTAACATAATGTGCGAAAATACGTGAGATCAAAAAATGAGTACAAATAATAATTCACTAAGTGTGTAGATACCATATATATATATATATATATATATATGTGCACGTGAATCTTGGTGGATATCAGTAGCTGAAATATAAGTTCCAACAAAACAGTCCACATATATTGGGTAATGAAAAGTGTCAGTGTTGGTCTTCCCAGCGATAAAATCAGGCAACCGCACAATTCAATTGGACCTGGAACAGCGACTTGTCTGGAGTGATTTAGAGAGAAATAAATACTCTTACCAGAGAAAATGGACACATCTGTCATATGACAGTGGGTTAAATGCGCTTGTAATCCCAGGTGATGTCAATCAGGTGTTGTGCGTTGTTGGTAGGTCCCCGTTGATCACCGCACTGTCTCTGGATTTCACGGACTCCCGATATCAGTGGCTGAAACTTACGTCTCCAGGGTCAGCAGAGTCCAGTTATTCAGATTGGGGTGCCATCCCAAATATGGTAGATCATAGAAAAGGGGTTAAAAAAAAAAAAGAAGCTCCAAATGGTGCAGGTCAGACGGTAACCAATAGGTTTATTAAAAGGGTCATAAAAACCATGACATAAAAACAATAAGTGATCACGAAATAAAATTAAACATAGAAGAGCAATGTGGGGTGCAAAATGTGAGCCCGACGCGTTTTGACAACAAGAGGTCTTCAACAGGGGCATATTGTAACCCTCCACACTGCTGCTGAATTTATAAAATAACCAGTATCAGGCCCGCCTATTAAGGGGTGGAGCCACAATTGAAATCGAGGTGTGTGCCAAGTGATCGTCCAATGAGTGCACATCAAGAAACTGATGGATGATCCACCTAGCACATCATAACCTATGGGTATCAGGCCAACAATCCTATGCTCCCTCCGTTTGAACACAGATAAGCCCCACACATTGTGGAAAGTGTAAACACCACAGCTCAAGGAATAAAGTTAGGATGCAACATTCACGGTCAAACCGAAAATCCTATATCTCACTTGCACCCTGTATCTCAAAGGATCTGTCTGTCAGTGGGGTTATGCATCATCCATCGGAGCATGAAAGAGCAGGGAGAGTTGCGGGTGTATGAGTGGTCAGTTCATCAGCTGATCCAGATCTGACAAGCCAGGCACTGGGAATATAATGCGGCCGTCCGGACCCCTCTCATACAGGGGTTGGACACCCATGTGAATCACAGCGGACAGCCTTCACTAGGTCAGCGGCAATCTTACCTCATTAGGCAGATGTCGATGTGTAGATCCTACGGCGTCCGTAACATGTGTTTTCCCCGTTGCCATAGCAATGTGCAGGACACCGAGCAAACATTTCCTCGTTCTGAGTCACATGACTCCCGACGTCAGAGTTCTGTGTATTGGACACAGGCGCTCTGCACGTATCGTCACTGATAGTGAAGTAGGCGTCACCACAGCCTGTGTCCCCATATATAACTTTAAACAGACGGAACTGGATTGCACAGCATATGAAGGGAACAAAACCAAGTAAATTAGAATAAAAATTATACAAATTGTGGCCAGAAATATAGTCTATCATGCCTGTAATATACAATGGAACAGGACAGAAGCAGGATCTGGATATAACCCCATAATTACAGCGAAATATAACTCTGCATAGAAAATAGAACATAACGATAAATGAAACCAAAGAAAAAAGGGATGGAAATAGAGTATATAGCACCCAATATGAAAACATTGGGATATATGGATAATATGTGCAAAAATTCAATCGTGTAAAAAAGGAATGTGTATCAACGTGATTATGTTTCTGTTGCAAAGTGCATAGAGCATAGCAACAATAACTGTATACAATCAATGTGGATTTGTGTAGTACCATATTAAAATTATATTGATATTAATTTTGGAACACACGTTGTGTGTCCCCACGGGTTAGTGCCGATAGCATGTGGCCCGCGGGTACTAAAGAAATATAAAACACAAAAAGGATAGGAATATAATAAAAATATATAAAGGGCATATTCGTCTAATAAGGAATGCATATCTCTTTTGAATACAGATTTAAGCTTGATTAATAAAACAATTTATAACCCAGTCGGTGTTCATGCCGTGGGGTGAGTAGCACCTCAACTCATGTATCCAAAAAGTTTCAAGGTGCAATACACCCCGTAGGCATGAGTCACCTCTCCAATTAGGAATGAATCTGTCAATAATTTGAAACTGGGTACCCGTCGGATCTCTACCGTGGTGCTCCAAAAAATGCCGGGGGACGGTGTGTTTGTCACAACCCTTTTTTATTTTTGCGAGGTGTTCATTAACCCTGATCAAAAAGTTTCTGATAGTGCGGCCCACCTAATGATATGGGATGCAGGTGTACAGGGCAGATACGTCAGCCGTAACCAAGATCAAATATCATGATATTGGACCCTCTCTAGAAGTCTGATCGTGTCTCTAGTATCTTGTAAATATGATGGGATGCGTCTCACTAGGAGCTGGAGATGGAAATCGATATATTTGCCAATTCAGGAAGTCACCGAATCGATGCCGCTAACTATTGGATGTCCGGGCGGGTTGACAGGGTCTTTGTGTATTTTGGGTAATTGGTAAATAATGGGGATACGTGGTGCCAATGGAATCATAAACTCTTTTTCTTTTTGGTTGAGTATGTTGAGAGCAAAACCTTCATTTACAATTTCAATAAGTGCCTTCTTGTATTTTGAAGTGGGATCCCCAGGTAGGGGGCTATAAGTGGTGCGATCTTCAAGTAACCTGTTCATTTCCTGAATATAGCATTCTTTGTCCAATACTACTATCCCGCCCCCCTTGTCGGCGGGACGGATAATAAGATCCTTCTTTTCACAGAGGGATTTAAGGCCAGCCTGTATAGCTGGATCTTGGTGGATTCTTTTATTAGGCAATTTGTCTAAATCATTCAACACAAGATTGCGGAAAACATTGATCGATGGAGCTATATTACCTGGGGGGTTAAATAAAGAAGCATTTGCTAATCCTGAGTGCCTATCGATGTTCCGATCTGGGACTGCAGTATTCCCAGATGGCATAGATAGAAAATGCCTTTGAATATTAAGTTTACAAATGAATTTTTGCACATCTATAAACGTAGCGAATTTATTCAACTTCCTGCGTGGGACAAATTTGAGACCTTTATCGAGAATGCGTTTTTCACTTTCAGACAGAGTCACTGTACTGAGATTGAAAATGCCAGCTCCTATTGTGTTCGCTTTCTTTTTCCGTTGGATGCGCCACCCCCCTCTGGAGCCTCGTTTGGTTTTGTATTTCCTGCATGGTTGGGGGTGGGCCTGTGAAAATCCTCTTATTGTGATGGTCCAGGGTAGCTATGATTATAGTTATATGGAGTCCTGGGGATTTGTTCATCTTCACGGGTCATGTAGGAATAGGGGTCACGATAGGTGTCATATGGGCCTTCATCCCTAAGGGGCATATAGCGATTGTGTGTATGTATAGGGGTGCTATATGAATAATTGTCCCTCCTATTATTGAATCTATCGTCACGCCAAGGTCTTGTGGTATCTCGGGGGGCCTCATGGTGGTATCCATTATTGGTTTCACCATGATGATTATCCCTACCACGATTGTGGTTACCTCTACCTCTATTTCGGGATTGGTGCCTGCCTTTTGGACCATTTCCCTGATAATTGGAGTACTGAGCCTTATTCCGTGGTGTGTGGACATATTCCCCAACGCCTATAGGGCCTGGAGGGGGTGGAGGTGGAGGGGGTTCGTAAATTAACCTCCTATCTGTGTTTGGAACCCTGAGTTCTGCGGTTTCCATCGGCAAAACACTCCCTAATTCGGTGGCAATCTTTTTTTGCCAATTGAAAACAAAATTGGTTTTATAATCCTTAATGTTGCGATTATACTTTTTTTGTTTCTTACTTCGCTGCTCTTTATCCTCTTTCTCAAGGTGATTTTTTAGATTTGTAGATAATGTAATATACTCTGATGTACCTAACGAGGGAGTCAGTTTTTCTTTCAAATCTCTTTATCAATAGCAGGTAATCTGGCTTGTTTTCTTTCTACAAGAAAGTCTAAAAGTTTGATCCCAGCCTCGTTAAAGTAATTAAACCATACATCAAAGTCCAATTTGCCTTGTTGCAGATAGACTTCCCAACGAAGTCCTCGTGGGACCATTTTTTCTTTAATATATTGTTCCAAGAATGCGATGTCCCACTGGAGGTGTACCTTGGAGACCATCACATTCTTGAGTCTCAAAAAGAGGCCACTGACTTCTGTGTCAGTGGAATTGGCTATAAAGACACCATCATTATTGAAGGACCTGGAGGTCTTATATTCAAAAACATCCATGTATAAATAGGTGTGCTAAGCTGCAGTGAATAGTATGTCAGAGTCAGGAAAGAAATTGGGGGAAAGCACTGCGCTAGGGCTAAAGGCTGGGGGTCAGCAGCTAACACCCAAACAAACAAAGTTCAGTGGAAATGGGGGAAAAGTGGTGTAGCACTGGTAAGTGAATTAGTGAAAAACTCAAAAAAATATATATTAGAAGGGGATAATAATGAAACCGATACTACAACACATACATGTAACAGAATGTGCAAAAATACGTGTGTAGATACAATATATATATAAGTGCACGTGAATCTTGGTGGATATCAGTAGCTGAAATATAAGTTCCAACAAAACAGTCCACATATATTGGGTAATGAAAAGTGTCAGTGTTGGTCTTCCCAGCGATAAAATCAGGCAACCGCACAATTCAATTGGACCTGGAACAGCGACTTGTCTGGAGTGATTTAGAGAGAAATAAATACTCTTACCAGAGAAAATGGACACATCTGTCATATGACAGTGGGTCAAATGCGCTTGTAATCCCAGGTGATGTCAATCAGGTGTTGTGCGTTATTGGTATATGAATGTGAATGTGAATAACTGGACCCTGCTGACCCTGGAGACGTACGTTTCAGCCACTGATATCAGGAGTCCGTGAAATCCGGAAACAGTGCGGTGATCAACGGGGACCTACCAACAACGCACAACACCTGATTGACATCACCTGGGATTACAAGCGCATTTGACCCACTGTCATATGACAGATGTGTCCATTTTCTCTGGTAAGAGTATTTATTTCTCTCTAAATCACTCCAGACAAGTCGCTGTTCCAGGTCCAATTGAATTGTGCGGTTGCCTGATTTTATCGCTGGGAAGACCAACACTGACACTTTTCATTACCCAATATATGTGGACTGTTTTGTTGAAACTTATATTTCAGCTACTGATATCCACCAAGATTCACGTGCACTTATATATATATTGTATCTACACACTTAGTGAATTATTATTTATACTCATTTTTTGATCTCACGTATTTTCGCACATTCTGTTACATGTATGTGTTGTAGTATCGGTTTCATTATTATCCCTTTCTAATATATATTTTTTGGAGTTTTTCACTAATTAACTTACCAGCGCTACACCACTTTTCCCCCATTTCCACTGAACTTTGTTTGTTTGGGTGTTAGCTGCTGTCCCCCAGCCTTTAGCCCTAGCGCAGTGCTTTCCCCCAATTTCTTTCCTGACTCTGACATACTATTCACTGCAGCTTAGCACACCTATTTATACATGGATGTTTTTGAATATATTCAATACTGATGGTGTCTTTATAGCCAATTCCACTGACACAGAAGTCAGTGGCCTCTTTTTGAGATTCAAGAATGTGATGGTCTCCGAGGTACACCTCCAGTGGGACATCACATTCTTGGAACAATATATTAAAGAAAAAATGGTCCCACGAGGACTTAGTTGGGAAGTCTATCCGTAACAAGGCGAATTGGACTTTGATGTATGGTTTAATTACTTTAACGAGGCTGGGATCAAACTTTTAGGCTTTCTTGTAGAAAGAAAACAAGCCAGATTACCTGCTATTGATAAAGAGATTTGAAAGAGAAACTGACTCCCTCGTTAGGTACATCAGAGTATATTACATTATTTACAAATCAAATCACCTTTAGAAAGAGGAGAAAGAGCAGCGAAGTAAGAAACAAAAAGTATAATCGCAACATTAATGATTATAAAACCAATTTGTTTTCAAATGGCAAAAAAACATTGCCACCGAATTAGGGAGTGTTTTGCCGATGGAAACCGCAGAACTCGGGGTTCCAAACACAGATAGGAGGTTAATTTACGAACCCCCTCCACCCCCACCCCCTCCAGGCCCTGTAGGCGTTGGGGAATATGTCCACACACCACGGAATAAGGCTCAGTACTCCAATTATCAGGGAAATGGTCCAAAAGGCAGGCACCAATCCTGAAAAAGAGGTAGAGGTAACCACAATCGTGGTAGGGATAATCATCATGGTGAAACCAATAATGGATACCACCATGAGGCCCCCCGAGGTACCACAAGACCTTGGCGTGACGATAGATTCAATAATAGGAGGGACAATTATTCATATAGCACCCCTATACGTACACACAATCGCTATATGCCCCTTAGGGATGAAGGCCCATATGACACCTATCGTGACCCCTACTGCTACATGACCCGTGAAGATGAACAAATCCCCAGGACTCCATATAACTATAATCATAGCTACCCTGGACTATCACAATACCAGGATTTTCACAGGCCCACCCCCAACCATGCAGGAAATACAAAACCAAACGAGGCTCCAGAGGGGGGTGGCGCATCCAACGGAAAAAGAAAGCGAACACAATAGGAGCTGGCATTTTCAATCTCAGTACAGTGACTCTGTCTGAAAGTGAAAAATGCATTCTCGATAAAGGCCTCAAAATTGTCCCACCCAGGAAGTTGAATAAATTCGCTACGTTTATAGATGTGCAAAAATTCATTTGTAAACTTAATATTCAAAGGCATTTTCTATCTATGCCATCTGGGAATACTGCAGTCCCGGATCGGAACATCGATAGGCACTCAGGATTAGCAAATGCTTCTTTATTTAACCCCCCATGTAATATAGCTCCATCGATCAATGTTTTCCGCAATCTTGTGTTGAATGATTTAGACAAATTGCCCAATAAAAGAATCCACCAATATCCAGCTATACAGGCTGGCCTTAAATCCCTCTGTGAAAAGAAGGATCTTATTATCCGTCCCGCCGACAAGGGGGGCGGGATAGTAGTATTGGACAAAGAATGCTATATTCAGGAAATGAACAGGTTACTTGAAGATCGCACCACTTATAGCCCCCTACCTGGGGATCCCATTTCAAAATACAAGAAGGCACTTATTGAAATTGTAAATGAAGGTTTTGCTCTCAACATACTCAACCAAAAAGAAAAAGAGTTTATGATTCCATTGGCACCACGTATCCCCATTATTTACCAATTACCCAAAATACACAAAGACCCTGTCAACCCGCCCGGACGTCCAATAGTTAGCGGCATCGATTCGGTGACTTCCCGAATTGGCAAATATATCGATTTCCATCTCCAGCCCCTAGTGAGACGCATCCCATCATATTTACAAGATACTAGAGACACGATCAGACTTCTAGAGAGGGTCCAATATCATGATGATTTGATCTTGGTTACGGCTGATGTATCTGCCCTGTACACCTGCATCCCACATCATTTGGGTCTTAATGCAGTAGAATGCTTTCTCTCCAGAGATTCTACGCTCCCTTTCATTCACAGGAATTTTGTTATGGAACTTTTGAAATTTGCCACAAGACATAATTATTTTTGGTTTCAGGGTACCTTTTACTCACAGATTAAAGGGGTAGCCATGGGAGCCAAATACGCTCCAAGTTTGGCCAATTTGTTTAAGGCCCAATGGGAGGAGGATGTCGTCTATGCCCTAAACAGGCCAGAGTTGGTCCTGTGGGCTAGATATATAGACGACATCCTCCTCCTATGGAAAGGGAGCAGGCCTTCCCTAGACTCTTTCATGGCAACTCTCAATGATAATGATCGTGGCATTATTCTAAACTTCGAAGCTAGTACCACCAGTATACATTTTCTGGACTTGGAAATCACTGTCACTCAGAAACGTCTTGAGCTCAAAACTTTTTTCAAACCAACCGATAGGAATGGCTACATCCCTGTGAATAGTTGCCACCACCATCAATGGCTAAAATCGGTTCCACGTGGCTAATTCCTACGGTTGCGTCGTAATTGTACCAATGACAGTGATTTCAAATCTCAAGCCTACATTATCAGGCAGAGATTTATAGATAAGGGATATAAACCATATGACCTGGATGCCGACATAACAGCAGCCCTACAGATTGATAGAACCTCTCTTCTTGAAACAAAATCTAAAACTAATAAAAATGACAAATTTAAATGGTCATTCTTCACAACCTTCTCCATTCAACACAATAAAATAAAGAAAATTTTCAATAAACATTGGAAAATACTCTGTAACAATAAAATTATTGAAAGTCTGATCCCGGAAAAAGCAGGAGTCATCTACAGGGGGGCACGCTCTATTCAGGGCGATATTGCCCCCAATGCGATTGATATCCCGAAACCTATTCAATTCTTTCCACAATGTAAGGGTTTCTTCCCATGTAGAAAATGCAATGTGTGTATACACAATGCTTTAGGGAGAAGAAAGAGTGACACCTTTACATCCACGGTCATGCAGCGGGTATATTCTATGAAGCATTTTACTACTTGTACAACCAGATTCATAGTATACCTCATTACGTGCCTGTGCAAAAAACAGTATGTGGGCCGCACTATCAGAAACTTTTCGATCAGGGTTAATGAACACCTCGCAAAAATAAAAAAGGGTTGTGACAAACACACCGTCCCCCGGCATTTTTTGGAGCACCACGGTAGAGATCCGACGGGTACCCAGTTTCAAATTATTGACAGATTCATTCCTAACTGGAGAGGTGACTCATGCCTACGGGGTGTATCGCGCCTTGAAACTTTTTGGATACATGAGTTGAGGTGCTACTCACCCCACGGCATGAACACCGACTGGGATATAAATTGTTTTATTAATCAAGCTTAAATCCGTGTTCAAAAGAGATATACATTCCTTATTAGACGAATATGCCCTTTATATATTTTTATTATATTCCTATCCTTTTTGTGTTTTATATTTCTTTAGTACCCGCGAGCCACATGCTATCAGCACTAACCCGTGGGGACACACAACGTGTGTTCCAAAATTAATATCAATATAATTTTAATATGGTACTACACAAATCTACATTGATTGTATACAGTTATTGTTGCTATGCTCTATGCGCTTTGCAACACAAACATAATCACGTTGATACACATTCCTTTTTTACACGATTTAATTTTTGCACATATTGTCCATATATCCCAATGTTTTCATATTGGGTGCTATCTACTCTATTTCCATCCCTTTTTTCTTTGGTTTCATTTATCGTTATGTTCTATTTTCTATGCAGAGTTATATTTCGCTGTAATTATGGGGTTATATCCAGCTCCTTCTTCTGTCCTGTTCCATTGTATATTACAGGCATGATAGACTATATTTCTGGCCACAATTTGTATAATTTTTATTCTAATTTACTTGGTTTTGTTTGCTTCATATGCTGTGCGATCCAGTTCTGTCTGTTTAAAGTTATATATGGGGATACAGGCTGTGGTGACGTCCACTTCACTATCAGTGACGATACGTGCAGAGCGCCTGTGTCCAATACACAGAACGCTGACGTCGGGAGTCATGTGACTCAGAACGAGGAAATGTTTGCTCGGCATCCTGCACATTGCTATGGTAACGGGGAAAGCACATGTTACGGACGCCGTAGGATCTACACAGCGACATCTGCCTAATGAGGCAAGATTGCCGCTGACCTAGTGAAGGCTGTCCGCTGTGATTCACATGGGGAGCGTCCAACCCCTGTATGAGAGGGGTCCGGACGGCCGCATTATATTCCCAGTGCCTGGCTTGTCAGATCTGGATCAGCTGACGAACTGACCGCTCATACGCCCGCAACTCTCCCTGCTCTTTCATGCTCCGATGGATGATGCATAACCCCACTGACAGACAGATCCTTTGAGATACAGGGTGCAAGTGAGATATAGGATTTTCGGTTTGACCGTGAATGTTGTATCCTAACTTTATTCCTTGAGCTGTGGTGTTTACACTTTCCACAATGTGTGGGGCTTATCTGTGTTCAAACAGAGGGAGCATAGGATTGTTGGCCTGATACCCATAGGTTATGATGTGCAAGGTGGATCGTCCATTGGTTTCTTGATGTGCACTCATTGGACGATCACTTGGCACACACCTCGATTTCAATTGTGGCTCCGCCCCTTAATAGGCGGGCCTGATACTGGTTATTTTATAAATTCAGCAGCAGTGTGGAGGGTTACAATATGCCTCTGTTGAAGACCTCCTGTTGTCGAAACGCCTCGGGCTCACATTTTGCACCCCATATTGCTCTGCTATGTTTAATTTTATTTCGTGATCACTTATTGTTTTCATGTCATGGTTTTTATGACCCTTTTAATAAACCTATTGGTTACCGTCTGACCTGCACCATTTGGAGCCTTTTTTTTTTCTTTGTCTTTTTTGAACCCCTTTTCTATTATCTACCATATTTGGGATGGCACCCCAATGTGAATAACTGGACCCTGCTGACCCTGGAGATGTACGTTTCAGCCACTGATATCGGGAGTCCGTGAAATCCGGAGACAGTGCGGTGATCAACGGGGACCTACCGACAATGCACCACACCTGATTGACATCACCTGGGATTACAAGCGCATTTGACCCACTGTCATATGACAGATGTGTCCATTTTCTCTGGTAAGAGTATTTATTTCTCTCTAAATCACTCCAGACAAGTCGCTGTTCCAGGTCCAATTGAATTGTGTGGTTGCCTGATTTTATCGCTGGGAAGACCAACACTTTTCATTACCCAATATATGTGGACTGTTTTGTTGGAACTTATATTTCAGCTACTGATATCCACCAAGATTCACGTGCACTTATATATATATTGTGTCTACACACTTAGTGAATTATTATTTGTACTCATTTTTTGATCTCACGTATTTTCGCACATTCTGTTACATGTATGTGTTGTAGTATCAGTTTCATTATTATCCCCTTCTAATATATATTCTTTTGAATTTTTCACTAATTCACTTACCAGCGCTGCACCACTTTTCCCCCATTTCCACTGAACTTTGTTTGTTTGGGTGTTAGCTGCTGACCCCAAGCCTTTAGCCCTAGCGCAGTGCTTTCCCCCAATTTCTTTGCTGGTGGTGATAAGACTGCACAGGTGTGTGCTAAGCCTGCACTGATGGGCACTGATGAGGTGGCAGTGATGAGCAGTGAAGGTTACGAGCACTGAACTTGTTTTCTCTGGAGAAGAGACGCTTGAGAGGGGATATGATTTCTTTATTATTATTTCTTTATTTTTGAAATTTTCATAAGGTTACAAACAGCTATAATTCCTATGTAGACCATTTCACATGATCCTTCATACAACATCATTTCTTATAAAAATTATCTCCCTTGAGCCACCCTCCCCCCCCCCCCACCCACCCCTCTCTCACTCGCTCCTCCTCCGTGGGGATCCTTTCAACTAGCACTCCACCATCTTCAAATAATTTTCAGTTTTAACAAATAACACCCAGAGACGCCATTTATTCTGATACCTTTCTTCCATATTATCCAGTTTATACATTGACTCTTCAATAATTCGGATCCTTTCAAGTCTTTCTGCCCATTCCCTCATCGAGGGAGGGTCAGATCTTTTCCATCTTAGCGGTATCAATGATTTGGCAGCATTCAATAAACAGGGAATCAAGGAATACCCGTACTCTCTCTCTCCTTTATCTATATCATGAAATAAGCAAGCCCACGGATCCCTTCTAATCCTTTCCCCTGTTATTTCAAAAATAAATTCAATTACTTTATCCCAAAATGTCTGTATCTTAGGACACAACCACCATATATGAGCAAATGACCCCACCCCCAAGCAGCCTCTCCAGCATGACCGAGGGGTCGCGCTGCATATTTTATTTCCTTGTTGTGGGGTTATGTACCACCTTGTTAAAAGTTTATATGACATCTCTCGAGTCTGTGTATCTACGGCCACTGAATAGGTTCGTCTTATTATCCTATTTCTATGATAGTCATCCCTTAAAGACCCGATTTCACTTTCCCATTTTTCTAGATAGGGGGGATAGTTTTGCTCTACTCTTTCTATGAGGATTTTATAAAGTTTTGAGATCCTTTTTTCTAGGCAGTGACGGTTCACTAGTAGCTTCTCCAATGGTCTGAGTTGTTCCTTACCCCGTAATGGCTGTGATAAAGAGTGAATAAAATAATATAATTGGTAATATCTCCATTTATCTAATGGTTTGTGACCCCATTTCCCTATAATTTCCTCATATGTGCACATCCTATTACCTTCCATCACCTCCTGTAGTTTAATATTGTCTTTCTTACCCCACCTACTATAATATAAATATTCATCTTGACCTGGGATAAAAAATTTCGTGTCTAATAGTGGCATTAATGGTGAGTTGTGATCCCAGTTATGTCGCTTATTTATTATGTCCCATATCTGAAATAAATTTTTTGTGAGTGTGTTTGTGCTAAGACCTAATTCTCTGTGCTTTGCAGGGATCCATACTATTTCCCCTAATTCCCTGCTACTTAACTTAATTTCTAATTCAACCCAATCCTTTCCCTTTTTATTATGTATCCAATCTGGTATTCGTGAAATTGCTATAGCCTCATAATATTTTTGGAGATCCGGCATTGCCAGGCCACCCCTCTCTTTACTTCTTATCAGGGAATTCCGTGCCACCCTCGCCGTTTTTTTTTTCCATATAAATCTATTAATCAAGATTTTTAATTTATTTAGATAAACCTGTGGTAAAACTATTGGGATCATTTGGCATGTATAGGTGAAAATTGGCAATATAAACATTTTGACTACGTTTATTCTCCCTGTCCATGATAGGGCTTTATGTTGACACCTTTCCAGATGTTGTTTAATTTTATTTAGTATGGGAATATAGTTGGCCTCAAAGAGATTACTCATCTCCGAAGTCAATCTTATTCCCAAATATGCCAATTCCCTCCCGCACCATCTAAAGGGGAGTTTGGATTGAAGGATACTCTGCTCAGTTATGGGCAAATTTAAATTCAAGATTTCAGATTTAGATATGTTAACCTTAAAATTAGAGACCTTCCCATAATTTGATAATTCTTCCATTATTGCTGGTATGGAAGACCCGGGGTTGGTGATATAAAGCAAGAGGTCGTCCGCAAATGCTGCCACCTTGAACTCCCTCTCAGCAGCCCATATCCCTTGAATGTTACGGTTCAACCTAATGTTCAACAGTAGGGGTTCAAGCGATAATATAAATAATATTGGGGACAACGGGCAACCCTGTCTTGTCCCGTTGAACAACTCAAGGGGACAGGACAGGGTCCCATTTACTCTTATTTTAGCTCTGGGGTGGGTATATAGGGCTTCTATCCAGCCTCTCATCCGCTCCTTCAGTCCATACCTTTCTAGGACTTCAAACAGGAACCCCCACCCCACCCTGTCAAATGCCTTTTCAGCATCAATTGACATGAGTACCGTGGGGGTCCCCCTTCTAACAGCTTCTTGGGATAGCATAATGGTCTTTAGTGTGTTATCCCGACCTTCTCTCCCTTCAATAAACCCAACCTGATCCTGCCGTATCCACTCTGGCACATGCGGTCTTAATCTTTCAGCGATGATTTTTGCAAACAATTTAATATCTGAATTTAGTAAGGAGATTGGCCTATAGCTTTCTACTGCCGTTGGGTCCTTTCCCTCTTTCAAGATCAGGACCACATGTGTCAAGAGTGTTTCTTCGCGAAATTTTTCGCCCCTCCCTACTGCATTAAAATAGTCGCATAATTTTGGGACTAGCTGTTTTTGGAATTGCTTATAGTAGGAGATCGGGAAACCATCGGGCCCCGGGCAGCCTCCCTTAGCTGTATTTTTAATCGCCCACTCAACCTCCGCCCTTGTTATTGGGGCTTCTAGTGCTTCCATTTCTAACTGCTTGGCTCTGGGGATATTTATCTGATTTAAATAATCCTCTATCTCCACCCTAGCTCGATCCTTTGCCTTATCCTGTTGCTCGATATTGTACAGACCCCGATAATATGTAAAAAATGTATTCACAATATCATCTGGCATATTTTGTAGGTCCCCCTCGGCATTCCTTACTTTTGGAATGAAAGTTCTATTTTTCTTTTCCTTCACCCTCCTAGCCAACCATTTACCTGATTTATTCCCCCATTGGTACCTTTCTCTTCCCAAAGTATGGTAGGCCATTCTCCTATCCTGCTCCAAGCAATCATCTAACTCTCGTCTTTTTGTTATTAAATCTTGGGAATCCCGAATCCCCCCTGGTCGCCCCATCTGTTCCAATCTCTGAATTTCTTCGTACAGTAGGGTTTTCTTCCTCTCCCTCTCTCTCTTTTTCCCTGCGCCAATCCCTATTAATGCCCCTCTAACAACTGCCTTATGCGCTTCCCATAATACAGGGCTAGAGGTTCCCGGGGTATCATTCAAACTAAAAAATTGTACAATCTCATACTCAATCCTTTCAACTGTCTCTTTATCCTGTATTAGAGATTCATTCAGTCTCCAATTCCCCATCGGTCCACGGTCCCCCCCGATCTCAAGCTGGATCAGCACAGGTGCATGATCTGACACTGTTCTTAACTTTATTTCCGCCTTCCTGAGCGCCCTTAGAAATGAGTGTTCCAAAAAAATATAGTCTATTCGGGAAAAGGAACCGTGGACCGAGGAGAAGTATGTGTAATCCCTGTCCCTTGAATGCAGTGTTCTCCAGGTATCATATAACTGATATGCAGTCAGCGCCCTTAAAAGCGTTCTCTGTTTATGTTCAGAAATCCTGGGGCCCACCCCTGTAGTGTCCATTTTAGGGTTCATACTCCAATTGAAATCCCCTGCCAGGATTAGTTTCCCTTCTTTAAAATCTTCTATTTTATTCAGTACTTTCTTCAGAAATCTTCCCGTATTCTTATTTGGGGCATAGATACAAGCAAATGTACATTTAAGATTAAACAGTGTGCCCTTTAAACACAGGTATCGACCCTCCGGATCCACTAGACGCTCATCTAGAACAAATTTCATCGTTCTACTAAAGCCTATCGCAACCCCTCTCGAAAAGGGGGATGGGGAATCCCCATAAAACCACAACGGAAAACTAATCGAATTCAATCTAACCCCAGAAGTACATGTTATATGCGTCTCTTGCAGGCATACTACATTTGCATCCATATATTGCAGTTCATCATTTATCCTATATCTTTTCCTTTTGGAATTTAACCCCCTAACATTATAGGTGATGACATTAAGAGCTACCATACCTCTCTACCCCGGGGTAGTTCCCCCTCTCTTTTTTTTTTTTTTTTCCCTTCCTTTCCCCCACGTTTACCTTTCCTTTTTGAGCGTCCAGTGGATCCAGTGGTGCCCATCCCCGCTAACCCCTTGGGGGGACCGAGTGAGAGGCCCAAAAAACAACCAAAAACCCTTCCCCGCCCTCTCCCTCCCTCCCTCCCCCTCCCCCCCTGTCCTATAACGGAACGTCTCGTAAGACTGGGTAGGACATCCCCCTTCCCGTTAAGCCTATGGCAATGGTGGGCCGATCTTTGTGTTCGCCTCACCCCCATAGTATCCCTGGGGCTCAGACCCTTATCCGCCCGAAGCCCCCACACACCTTCCCTCCTCCCCTCCCCCCATCTCCCCTCCCCCACACTCCCCCGCTCTCCGCATGGCCGATTAATTCACCTTAAATCCCATAGTCTATTTTCGGCTCCGTCTATTTGGTTGACTCTGCCATTTCCTCCCCTGGGTACTATTCCCCTCGCCCCCCAATACATCCTCAACTCCCCATTCTATCTTCGGGACGGGGTGTATATTTAGCTGCTCGCAGAATTCTGGGAGGTCTTCAGGGAAGCGTAGAACCGCAGATCGTCCCTCTTTTTTCCCTATGAGGCATGCAGGAAATCCCCATTGATATGGGATGTCCGCCGCTCGCAATAATTCAGTGAGTGGTTTTAGGCATCTCCTTCTACCCAGTGTCTCACCCGCTAAATCAGGGTAAATCTGCAGTTCCGTCCCCTCATAGACCACCCCAGACTGTGTTCTCCCTCTATTCATGACTTGCATTTTATCTGCAAAATTATGAAATCTCACTATGACGTCTCGAGGTGCTTCTGTTCTAATCCCCTGGGGTCGGGTTATTCTATGTATTCTATCAATTTTCAATGGGGCTGAGTTTTCTTTATCTAGTAGAGGATTAAAAATCTGTTGGGCTATCTCCTCAAGGGCGGACCCACTATGTGTCTCAGGGAGACCTTTTATCCGTATATTCTTCCTTCTACTTCTATTTTCTAGGTCCTCCAACTTATATCTAATTATTCTGTTTGACCTCCGGAGGGTTGTTATCTGCTCTAATATTCCTTCCATCTTACACTCTTGAGTTTCCACTCTATTTTCTATCTCCTCCACTCTTCCCAAGACCAAACCTATATCACTTCTTATTGTTGCTATATCCGCCCTTAGGGAGATCTCCATTCTTGAGAACATCTCAGAAAGCATCTCCCCGATTTGTGGGGACTGGGGGGTCTCTTTATGGCTGTCTAAAACCACTTCTTCTGCCTCTCTATTACCCATCTCTACCTCCCCCCGAGGATTATTCTGAGCTACCCCTTCTTTCTGCGGGCTTACTACGCTTTTTTTTTTAGGCTCACTTGACTTTGTGGCGGGATTTTTTACCCCCCTACCTTCTTCCCCCTTCTGCCTACTAGGGCCCACACGAGTTCGTTTTTCTGTTCTGGGGCTACCCGACCCTTCATCCTCTCTAATACTGGAATTTGCAGCCAGATATTTTTGGATTCCAACCGGACTTGTAGCCGGGGTAATCGTCTTATTTACTTTACCTGCCTTACCCCTCATTTTGGTGAAACCAAAACCCCCCTCTCCTTATCTATCAATCACTAGGGGTTTCTCTTTGCTCCTTCCCCCCCAATCTAATATACCTCCCACCCGAACCCTTAGAGATCTCAAGAGGTCTAAAACAACTCACAGTAAGGCCCAGTTAAAAAAAAAAAAAAAAAAAAAAAGCAGAGTGGGGCCCAATTCAGCTGCTCTCCGCACCACAGGTAAATCAACTAACCAAACAGTAACGTATATCACAAAAAGTTCACCTATGGTGCAAAAGCATAAACAGCGCAGGACTATTAATTATTGATATTATTACAGCTATGACACTGAGTTCATTTTATATTGAAGATGAATTACCCCACTCCGACACCAAAAAAAAAGAGGCACCAAAAAAAAAAAAAAAAAAATTTTTTTAAATCAGGTATGTCCAGTCCTTTAACTATTAAATGGTAGCATACGAAAACATTCAAGCAACCAGGGAGAAGTTTTTTTTTTAGAAGGTTTTTCCTGCCAAGGTATCGCTTGCATCAGAAATCCAAAAATCAAGGAGCTTCCGATACCTATTGTTCACAGCCGCAAAACCTTCCTCCTTTGACCATACAAATACACTGTCCACTTGGATTTTCTATTTGAAAACCACAGGAAAGAAAAAAAAAAGAAGCTGGGAGGGATTAGCAGATAGGACAGGTTCCAGCAGCAGACAAATTGTTACTTTTCCTCTTCTTATCTCTTTCCCTTCTCCTCTCTGCTTCCACCTATAGCCTGGCTACAGCCGGGTTGGGGTATACGGGAGAGATACTGTCCTTCAGGGTGCAATTTCAGGCACATCCAAAACTATCCAGGAACCACCTTCTTATTCCCAATGGGGGGGGGGGGGGTAGACACAGGTAAGCCCAAACTATGACCGAGAGATATGCACCTTCTTATCTGGTATACAGTCCTGTATACTATCCTTAGCCACTTCCAGCTTTGGGTTGCCCCTACCCCCGTCTGAGCGCTTGTCTTACCGCAATTCCACCATCATAGATCAGCCGCGGAACGCCACCAGGCACATACGTAGCACCACGGATCCACAGCACCTTTTCTAGCACCAGGTTCCAGACTCCTCTGTCTTCTGATTAGGGGGTCTCCCTCGCTGCAGGATAGGCATCTGTCAGACCTTCCACCGATTCACTGCCCCAAACAACCGGCTAGCTATCAGCGTTCGTCCCAGCGTTCGTCTCAACTGCGCCTGCAAGCTGACTAGGGAGGATCTCGGAGGCCGCCGGAGCCTAGTTTAAAACAGCGCGGCACTGCTGGAGCTCTCCGTGGGCCAATGGCGCTGAACGCAGCCCAGCATCGAGAGCACGAGGAGAGGGAGACGGAGCGAGGCTCTCACAGGGGATATGATTTCAATTGACAAATACCGTACTGGTGATCTCACAATTGGGATAAAATGTTTCTACAAAAGGGCGGCGACAGAAGACCAGGCCACCACTAGTAAAAGAGCTAAAGGAAGAAAGCGGAGGCCCGGCAAGAAGAACCCAAGAGGGGGACAAAACCCCCGAAGTCGGAAGAAAACCGCCGGGCGGTGACGAAGAAGAAAGCCGGGCTCCTCCGCTAGTAAAAGAGCTAGCAAAAGAGCAGAAGATAGCGGAGGAGCCCGGCGAGAAGACCCCCCAAAACAGAAGAAGACCCCCGGAGCTGTGCAATAAATGATTTTGAAACCTTGTGTTGTGTTTTATTTACATTTTTTTCACAGGTGAATGTGACAACCAACAGCCAGGGTTGTCGGGAAGAGGCCCTTGTCCTCATCAACATGGGGATAAGGTGCTTCCTGAAAGCACCCCCCTATGTTGAGGGCACGCGGCCTGGTACGGCTAAGGAGGAGGGGGCGCTCGCTCGTCCCCACCCCCTTTCCTGACCGGCTGGGCTGCGTGCTCGGATAAGGGTCTTATATGGACCTCAGGGGGGACCCCCATGCCATTTTTTCGGCGTAGGGCTTCCCCTTTAAATCCACACCAAGTGACGGTACCAGCGACGTATAAATCTCGCCGCCGGATAGTTTGTTCGTGTGTACGCGGCATTAAACTGCGTAGAATGTTCTTTACTGTAAGAGCGGTAAGGATGTGGAATTTTCTTCCACAGACAGTAGTTTCCGCTGGGAGCATTGATAATTTCAAAACAACTATTAGATAAGCACCTGAACGACCATAACATACAGGGACATACAATGTAAAATCACACACACATAGGTTGGACTTAATGGACTTGTGTCTTTTTTCAACCTCACCTGCTATGTAACTATGTAACTACCCCTACCCCCACCCCGCCATTGACAGCAGCTATCCTCAGCATTGCAACACAGTATATAACAGGAGCAAAACAATGAACATAGTTAAGGCATAACAGGAAAGTGTTCAAACAACATAATCAGAGTATCTTGCAGGAAACTGCCCGCAGTTGGACAGCATAGGACGACAGTAACAGCATCCTTCCAGGGAATCAGACTGCAGATAATCATCTTCTGGTTAGGGTTCCGGGGTGGCCGTAGAAAAGTGAGGGCTACCTGCATTCCCAACACCCGCTGACCCAAATTGACTTCTCAGTTAGATGTGGACATCTGTAGTAGTGATGGACGAACTTCCGACGGGACATTTCGCGAACGCAAAACGCGAATGTGGCCGATAGTTTGCGAACCGTAACGTTCGCGGCGGGCCCCATTGACTTCAATGGGAGGCGAACTTTACCAACCTACAGGTCAAATTTGCAGCCACAAAATAATTACTAGCTGTGCACACATAGTCCCACCACATGGCCAATGACATAACACATGTATGAGGTGAATCTGGGATCGACAACTACAAGCATTCTTTTTTCATATGTGAAATTCTGACAATTCAGGACTCAGGAGCGCAAGAAGGCAATGGAGGAGAGGGAAGGTCAGGGTAGGCTAAGAAGAGGGTGCAGGAGATGATAACCAGCACCGTGATATCGAGCACTGACACCTGCACCGTGATAAAGTGATCTGACACCAGCACCGTGATAGAGAGCACTGACATCAGCACCGTGACATAAAACACTGACATCAGCACCGTGATAAAGAGCACTGACACCTGCACTGTAATAAAGTGATCTGACACCAGCACCGTGATAGAGAGCACTGACATCAGCAGCGTGACATTAAGCACTGACACCAGCATCGTGATATACAGCACTGACACCTGCACCATAAGCAGCCCCAGGAGGAAGTCAGCATAGCACAGGGATGGTGGGAGCCCCTCATAATGAGCATAGCACAGGGATGGTGGTAGCCCCTCATAATATGCACAGCAGAGGTACAGCCCCAGGAGTAAGTCAGCATGGCACAGGGATGGTGGGAGCCCCTCATAATAAGCAGCCCCAGGAGGAAGTCAGCATAGCACAGGAATGGTGGGAGCCCCTCATAATGAGCATAACACAGGGATGGTGGTAGCCCCTCATAATATGCACAGCAGAGGTACAGCCCCAGGAGTAAGTCAGCATGGCACAGGGATGGTGGGAGCCCCTCATAATAAGCAGCCCCAGGAGGAAGTCAGCATAGCACAGGAATGGTGGGAGCCCCTCATAATGAGCATAGCACAGGGATGGTGGTAGCCCCTCATAATATGCACAGCAGAGGTACAGCCCCAGGAGGAAGTCAGCACAGCATAGGGATGGTGGGAGCCCCTCATAATAAGCAGCCCCAGTAGAAATATGACACCGCTCAACCTCTTCAAACAGGAGGGTACGGGCATATAGTATGGTGTGCTTTTTTTGTACAAGAAAGTGAGCCAAATTAAGAAAGAAGGTCTGTGTGCTCGATTAAAAAAATTGTTTATAGACATATATATGATCTACTGGACACATGTGTTGAATTCCTCTGAGATCCATGCCTCATTCATTTTTAGAAATGTGTCGTGAGCTAGGCGAGTACGCTTATCGGTCACGATCCCCCCTGCTGCGCTGAACATCCTTTCGGACAGGACACTGGACGAGGGGCAAGCCAACAGTTCAATTGCAAATTGGGCAAGCTCTGGCCAGAGGTCAAGCCTGCCCACCCAGTAGTCCAGGGGTTCATCACTCCTCAGAGCGTCCACATCGGCCGTTAACCCGATGTAGTCGGACACCTGACGGTCTAGGCATTCCCTGATGCTGGATCCGGATGACACCTGTCGATGGGTCGGCTGAAAGAATGACCTCATATCAGGAGTCACCAACACATCTTCAAACCGGCCTCTTCTTGCAGGCGCTGTTGGATTGGTACCCGCAACTCCTCTGGGAGTGGGAATTGCTCCTCTGCCAGTGCACGCAAAAGCAGAATGCAGCATTTCTCGAAGCAAGGCCTGGAAGTGCTCCATTCTGACAGCCCTCTGTGACGGCGGTAACATTTCCGCCATTTTGTGTTTGTACCGGGGGTCTAAGTACGTTGCCACCCAGTACTGGTCCTTGACCCTTATTCTTTTTATACGGGGGTCCCTATTAAAACACTGGAGCATGAAGGCCCCCATTTGCACTAAACTGGAAGCGGGGGGGTGGCCTGGCTCCTGCTCATCATCCAGGATAATGTCGTCCTCTTCATTCTCCTCTCCCCATCCACGCACAACAACAGGGATCCCAGAAAGGTTTAAAGCATGCTCTTCTTGCTCCTCCTCATCCGCCCTGGCACCATCCTCCTCTGACTCCTCTTCAGACTCCTGTTGTTCACTTGTCTCAGATAGAGTAGCCCCCCCTGGGAATTCATCCAGCATTGCGACTTCCTCATCTTTACGCTCCTGCTCCTCCACAGCTTGATCAATGACACGACGCAATGCATGCTCCATAAAGAAGGCAAAAGGTACTATGTCACTGATGGTGCCATGGCTGCGACTGACCAGTTTGGTGATCTCCTCAAATGGCCACAGAAGTCTGCATGCGTCGCGCATGAGCAGCCACTGGCGTGGTGAAAAAAAGCCCAGCTCCCCAGAACCTGTTCTGCCGCAGGTAGATGTTAACTGCACGTTACTGCTGGAGCAGCCTATCAAGCATATAGAAGGTTGAGTTGCATCGCATCGGGCAATCGCAAATAAGACGTCTGACCGGCAGATTGTGTCGCCGCTGAATGTCAGCAAGGCGAGCCATGGCTGTGTAAGATCTTTCTGAAATGAGCCGAGATTTTCCTTGCCTGCCGTAAGATGTCCTGGACCCCAGGGTATTTGACAACGAATCGCTGCACGACCAAGTTTAAGACGTGTGCCATGCATGGCACGTGCGTAATTTTGCCCTGTTTCAATGCGCTAAGCAGATTGGCACCGTTGTCACACACCACTTTACCAACTGTCAATTTGAGCGGTGTTAGCCACTGATCTGCCTCTGAACGCAAAGCTGAAAGGAGCTGAAAGGAGTGCCGGGCCAGTGTGGCTCTTGGCTTCCAGGCACAACAGATGCAGAACGGCATGGCAATGTCTCACCTGGCATGTCGAATAGGTTCTGGGGAGCTTGGGCGGCGCAGCGGAAGAGACGCTAGCAGCGGAAAAGGAGGAGTCAGGCGAGGAGGAGACGGAGGAGGATGGAGTAGGAGGAGGAGGAGAAGAGGAGCCAGGCCTGCATGCAATCCGTGGCGGTAAAACCAAATCTACATGGGTGCCACAGGTTACATGCTTGACGGCCGTCAGAAGGTTCACCCAGTGGGCAGTAAAAGTGATATACCGTCCCTGCCCGTGTTTGCTAGACCACGTGTCTGTGGTCAGATGTATCTTGGTACAGACATTGTGTGCCAGAGATACATTCACTTGCCGCTGAACATGGCCATATAGCTCTGGGATGCCCTTCTGTGAGAAATACTTCCTTCCTGGGACCTTCCATTGTGGTGTTCCAATGGCCACAAATTTTCGAGTCCACCAGTTTATATGGCAGTAGTTGGCGGGCTATCAGTTCTGACAAGCCAGCCGTCAACCGTTGGGCAAGAGGGTTATCCGGCGTCATAATTTTTTTTACGCTCGAACATTAGGCCCACGGAAGACTGCCTTTTTTCAGAAAAACGTGAGCTTGGCGTGATGGAAGGTGGAGTGGAGGACAATTGTGAGGAGAAGGAGAAGTAGAAGACGAGGCTGGACGGTGAGAGCCTGGAGTGTGGCTTTGTGTGTTCCGTTGCTCCCACTGGGCTCTGTGATGGCAGCTCATGTGCCTTCTTAAGGCGGTCGTCCCTAGGTGAGTGTTGGGCTTACCGCGATTAATGCGTTGACTGCAAAGATTGCAGATGGCAACACTATTGTCAGTAGTGGACACGTTAAAAAAAGCCCACACTGCGGAGCCATGTGCCGGCGTCCTGGGAGCGCCAGATGTGACCGTACATGGTCGATGACTCGCTCCTGATACATTAGCAGTCTGCTTTGTCCCTCCTGTGCAATGTAAGTTATTCCTGCTTCTCCTCCCTATCTGATGGTCCATATCTCCCTCTGAACTCCCCTCCTCTTCCTCTCTTGTGGGCACCCACGTGACATCACTAGACACGTCATCATCGACATCACCTTCCCCACCGCTATAAGTAGAGATCTCGGAGTAGGCAGCAACACCAGGGACCAACCTCCTCCTTGAGCTGATCTCGGTACTGTCGTCAGACTGCTGAGTGGCGGTTGTTGCTACCTCCTCTTCCTGATCCAATGCCAAGAGTGGCTGCGCATCAGAAATGTCTTGATATGGATCGGAAAATAATTCCTGTGTCTCAAGCGGAAGGTATGTGGTGGTGGTGGTGTTGGTGGTAGTGTCTTTGGGGATGTACATAGCAGAGAGTGAAGAAGAGGGTGCAGATCGAGAGGATGAGGAGGGTGCAGAAGAGTAAGGCTGAGTGAGCCACTCAACCAATTCTGGTGCTTCCTTTGATATAATCGCACGCACCTTCTGCAATTTCCCACTTTGGCTCAAGCCTGTTGCTCCTGTCCTACCCCTACCACCCCTGCGGAAGGGCCTGCCTCTTCCTTTGCCTGTCATTTTTTAAATGACCCTGTGACAAAACTCTCTACAGAAGTGCAGTATGTATGTGGAAGAAGGTATATAACACCCCGCCTCAATCTGTTGTTTTTGGGGCCCACTGGTCTATCACACCAGTTACAATACTTTTTTTTGGATTGCGTTTGTCACTCTTTGTAGTATCGCTGCAGAACCGCTCAGCAGTCACAATGCTGCACAGTGGAAACACACTATACTATGCTTTCTATATGTGCAAGTATTTTATACGTGTATTACACAACTATATACTGCACACCAAATAGTACACCTATACGAGTCCTTAAGGACCTTTGTGGAACTAGTAGGTTGTGATTAGCAGACTGTACCTCAGTCCCTATACTGATAAAGGACTGCTGCAGAATAGGGCAGCAGTCAGCATTAGTGCACCTCAACCCTATATATTGTGGACCTATACCAGTCCTTAAGGATTAGCACACTGTACCTCACTCAACCCTATATACTGTAGTACGCTATACCTTACCAGTCCTTAGAAAGACCTTTGTGGAACTAGTAGGTTATGATTAGCAGACTGTACCTCACTCAACACTATATACTGTAGTACACTATACTTTACCAGTCCTTAGAAGGACCTTTGTGGAACTAGTAGGTTGTGATTAGCAGACTGTACCTCAGTCCCTATACTGATAAAGGACTGCTGCAGAATAGGGCAGCAGTCAGCAGTAGTGCACCTCAACCCTATATATTGTGGACCTATACCAGTCCTTAAGGATTAGCAGACTGTACCTCACTCAACCCTATATACTCTAGTACGCTATACCTCACCAGTCCTTAGAAGGACCTTTGTGGAACTAGTAGGTTGTGATTAGCAGACTGTACCTCACTCAACCCTATATACTGTAGTACACTTTACCTTACCAGTCCTTATAAGGACCTTTGTGGAACTAGTAGGTTGTGATTAGCAGACTGTACCTCAGTCCCTATACTGATAAAGGACTGCTGCAGAATAGGGCAGCAGTCAGCAGTAGTGCACCTCAACCCTATATATTGTGGACCTATACCAGTCCTTAGCCACTTGCCGACCAGCGCACAACGATGTACGTCGACAGAATGGCACAGCAGGCAAATGGGCGTACATGTACGTCCCTTTAAATTTGCCGCCCTGCCATCGGAAACGCGCCGCCGCGCGCGCGCTCCCGCGCTCCCGCGCTGGTTGGGACCCCCGTGAGTCCGGTCGCGGGACCCGCGGACTCGATCGCCGCGGGCATCCCCGCGATCGTCTCACGGAGCGGCCAAATGAAGAAATTCCATTGTAAACAGCATTTCTTCATTCTGCCTAGCAACTAGTGACGCTGATCTCTGCTCCATGTGATTGGAGCAGAGATCAGTGTTTACTAAATGAAAGCCCAACCCCCCACAGTTAGTAACACAACCCTAGGAACACTTAACCCCTACACTGCCACCCACTGGTTAACCCCTTCACTGCCAGTGTCATTTACACAGGAATCACTGCATTTGTATAGCAGTGATTACTGCATAAATGACAATGGTCCCCAAAAATGTCTGATGGGTCCCCCACAATATCGCAGTCACAATAAAAATCGCTGATCGCCGCCATTACTAGTAAAAAAAAATAATAAAAAATTATTAATAAAAATGCTATAAAACTATCCCTATTTTGTAAACGCTATAACTTTTGCGCAAACCAATCAATAATCGCTTATTGCGATTTTTTTTACCAAAAATATGTCGAAGAATACGTATCGGCCTAAACTGAGGGAAAAAAATGTTTTTTTATATATTTTTGGGGGATATTTATTATAACAAAAATTTAAAAATAATGCGTTTTTTTCAAAATTGACGCTCTATTTTTGTTTATAACGCAAAAAATAAAAACCGCAGGGGTGATCAAATACCACCAAAAGAAAGCTCTATTTGTGGGAAAAAAAGGATGTCAATTTTGTTTGGGAGCCACGTCGCACGATCGCGCAATTGTCAGTTAAAGCGACGCAGTGCCGAATCGCAAAAAGTCATCTTTTTGACCAGCAAATTGGTCTGGTCTGAAAGTGGTTAAGGATTAGCAGACTGTATCTCACTCAACCCTATATACTGTAGTACGCTATACCTTACCAGTCCTTAGAAGGACCTTTGTGGAACTAGTAGGTTGTGATTAGCAGACTGTACCTCAGTCCCTATACTGATAAAGGACTGCTGCAGAATAGGGCAGCAGTCAGCAGTAGTGCACCTCAACCCTATATATTGTGGACCTATACCAGTCCTTAAGGATTAGCAGACTGTACCTCACTCAACCCTATATACTCTAGTACGCTATACCTTACCAGTCCTTAGAAGGACCTTTGTGGAACTAGTAGGTTGTGATTAGCAGACTGTACCTCACTCAACCCTATATACTGTAGTACACTATACCTTACCAGTCCTTAGAAGGACCTTTGTGGAACTAGTAGGTTGTGATTAGCAGACTGTACCTCACTCAAACCTATATACTGTAGTACACTATACCTTACCAGTCCTTAGAAGGACCTTTGTGGAACTAGTAGGTTGTGATTAGCAGACTGTACCTCAGTCCCTATACTCATAAAGGACTACTGCAGCAGAAGGGCAGCAGTCAAGTATAATATTTTTTCTATATTTGGAAGAAAGAATATTATACGTGTACAACCCTATTACCATACCAGTCCTGAAAAGGACCTTTGTGGACCTAATAGTAACAGCTAATGATTAAACTGACTGTCCCTCACTGCTACACACAGCTTCCTGTCTGTCCCTATTTAAACTGACAAAACACAGGGTGCTGCAACAATAACTTGAATAGCACTGCACTCAAACCTATATCCTGTATTACTACACCATACCAGTCCTGAAAATGACCTTTGTGGACCTAATAGTAACAGCTAGTGATTAAACTGACTGTCCCTGCTGCACACAGCATCCTGTCCCTCTCTGCACTGACAAAAGACAGGCTGCTGCAACAATCACTAGCACAGCAGTACACTCAACCCTATATCCTGTACTACACCTATACCATACCAGTCCTTAAAAGGACTTTTGTGGACCTAATAGCTAGCGATTTGGGTCACTGCAGTCTCTCCCTTCTCCACACAGCAACCTCTCCCTATAGAAAAATGGCCGCCGGATCGGGTCTATTTATAAGTTAGGGGGTGTTAGGTTCCTGGTGATGAGCCTGACTTGATGGAAGAAGACTTCTCTTACAGCTCTGGTTCAGGGACCACTGGAATGGAGACAGTGGCCCCGTGAGCGCAGCGGGGTAGGAGTGTCTGACTGGAAGCAGCGGCTGGTTGCTTCTGGATGCTGGAACTGCAGAGAAGTTGGTAGACAGGCAGGCAGCGATCAGCAGGCAAGGCAGTGGCAGCAAGAACCGGGTGCAGCACACTTGAACAGCAGAAGAGTAGTCAGGCGGGCCGGGTCACAATGGATAAGCAGACAGGTAAGTACAGCAGGCAGAGAGTAGTGCAGGCAGGCAGAGGTTCGGCAACAGAGGTACAGTCCAAAGCAAGGTCAGGCAGGCCGGGGTCAGAGCAGGAGAGGTCAGCGAGGTCAGACGGTAGCCGGGTCAGATATCACAACAGCAGGCAGATAGCAGGTAGTTCGGGTACAGAGCTGCAGACAAACAGCACCGAGTAGATGCAGCAGCCTCCTTTAAATAGGCCCACTGGCGCCAAACCGCGCTAACGCGCACGCCCCGTAGTGTGCGGCGCGAACGCCACGGTCGCGAACGGCGCGTACGCGAACACCGCGCACGCGTACGCGCACCCATGCATCTGCCTGTTCCATGCAGGAGAAACCCTGACATTGCCCCCCCACAAGGGGCAACCTCCGGGTGCCCACAAGGTGCCTCATTTCCGGATGAGCCGAGAAAAAGGCACGGACCAGTCTGTTGGCATGCAAATTACCATCGGGTTCCCACGAATTACTTTCTGGACCGTACCCCTTCCACTTAACCAAAAACTGTCTCTGACCTTGTCTCCTTCTACAATCGAGGATAGCCTCCACCTCATACTCTTCGCTACCATCGATAAAAACGGGTTGAGGGGGTCTGGAACTTCTACCCGGGAAGGGATCGGGCAACGAGGGCTTCAGCAAGGACACATGAAAGACCGGGTGGATTTTCATTGAATCAGGCAAGACCAACTCATACGACACCTCATTAATCCTTCTCTTTACAGGAAAGGGTCCCAAAAATTTGGGCGCAAGTTTCTTAGAAGGACAGGCTAATTTAAGATTGTTCGTGGAAAGCCATACCTGATCTCCGACCTGCAGGTTCAATTCCCCTCTTCTCTTACGATCAAAGGCCTTCTTGCTGTCTGCTTGAGCTTTGGATACCGCCTCTTGTAACACCCGATTGTTATGACTGAGGAAGGTCTCTGTGTCCTGGACTGCTGGAACTGGTGACTCTGGAAGAAAGTCAGGCAGAAAGGTTAAGTTAAACCCGTAATTAGCAAAAAACGGGGACTGCCCTGTGGCTGAGTGACTAGCGTTGTTGTAGGCAAACTCCGCAAGGGGCAGCAGAGATACCCAATCATCCTGGACAAAGGATGTGAAACATCTAATGTACTGCTCCAGGGTCTGGTTGGTACGCTCAGTCTGTCCATTGGTCTGGGGGTGGTAGGCAGATGACAGAGCCAGCTCGATCTTCAAACACTCACACAGGGCCCTCCAGAGCCGGGAGGTGAATTGGACCCCCCTGTCAGACACGATGTTAGCAGGTACTCCATGCAGTCTGACTATCTCCTTTATGAAGACACGGGCCGTCTCTGGAGCAGATGGAGTCCCTTTCAAGGGCAAGAAATGGGCCATCTTAGTCAGTCTATCTACAACCACAAAAATGGCCGTGCAACCTTCAGAGCAGGGAAGCTCGACAATGAAGTCCATCGTGATCATCCTCCAAGGCCGATCAGGTGCAGGAAGAGGCTTCAGAAGTCCCCAGGCCCGATTCCTTGTTGCCTTGCTCCGGATTCACACAGGACAGGAGTTGACATACTTCTTGCAGAAATCCTTCAGGCCGGGCCACCAGAAGGTACGCTGTACCAATTCCAAGGTGATCAACTCCTCCAAAGAGTCCGGGATACCGACACGGGCCAGTTCATCTTTCAGTCCCTCAGAGAGGCCCATGCGGAACTGATGTCTTAGAGCAGAGTCATTCCATTGGGTGTCTGTGCTCCAGCGCCGAAAGTCAGTAACATAGTCCTTGGCCGCACGGCGGCCCTGCTGGAGCGCAGACAGAGCGGATTCAGCTGTGGAAGTTCGCTGAGGATCTTCATAAAGCTGTGCCATAGCCTCAAAGAATGAAGAAAGGGAATGGGTAATAGCACTGTCACCCTCCAGGAGACGGTGGGCCCACGTCTGGGGTTCTCCCTGTAGTAGCGATATCACAAACCCCACCTTAGTAGCTTCAAGTTAAAAAGTCCTGGGTTGGAGGGCGAAGTATAGCTGACAGGCATTACAAAAGGCCCGGAACTTGGATCGGTCTCCCGAGAACCTTTCTGGAACAGGTACTCTCGGTTCAGGAGGGAGCATCACCACTGCAGGCTGGGTAGCAGGCTGAGTATGAAGAGGAGGTGATGCTGAGGTGGAAGGTCTGGTACCGGAAAGGTGTTGAACTTGCTCTTCCAATATGGTATATCCCTCTTGGAGCGACTTCACAGCCTGTGTAAGGGCCGCTAAGTGGGTGCAGATCTCTTTCATGGCAGAAGCTTCTCCCGCAGGCTCAGTCATGGCTGTTTGTACTGTTAGGTTCCTGGTGATGAGCCTGACTTGATGGAAGAAGACTTCTCTTACAGATCTGGTTCAGGGACCACTGGAATGGAGACAGTGGCCCCGTAAGCGCAGCGGGGTAGGAGTGTCTGACTGGAAGCAGCGGCTGGTTGCTTCTGGATGCTGGAACTGCAGAGAAGTTGGTAGACAGGCAGGCAGCGATCAGCAGGCAAGGCAGTGGCAGCAAGAACTGGGTGCAGCACACTTGAACAGCAGAAGAGTAGTCAGACGGGCCGGGTCACAATGGATAAGCAGACAGGTAAGTACAGCAGGCAGAGAGTAGTGCAGGCAGGCAGAGGTTCGGCAACAGAGGTATAGTCCAAAGCAAGGTCAGGCAGGCCGGGGTCAGAGCAGGAGAGGTCAGCGAGGTCAGACGGTAGCCGGGTCAGATATCACAACAGCAGGCAGATAGCAGGTAGTTCGGGTACAGAGCTGCAGACAAACAGCACCGAGTAGATGCAGCAGCAGCCTCCTTTAAATAGGCCCACTGGCGCCAAACCGCGCTAACGCGCACACCTGTGGAGTGTCAGGAGCTGGAGGCTCCAGTAGTAGAGGAGACAGGTACCATTCCAAAGGCACATCCTTGACTGGTAGGAAATCCGTAGAACTGAAGGGCGGACACACTGTCTCCACTGTCTGAAGATATCAGCGATCATGGTGCCCGATCACTTGTCTGTTTTTTAGGGTTGGGACCATCACTGCAAAGTGGTCAACAAAAACCAAAGCATATTGATATCCAGAGGACATGCCGGATATCATCAGGAAGATCAAGACTAGGTGGTGGATAGAGTAGGGGTAGTGGTGACTTGTGGGCCAGTAAATTCAGTAATACCTATTGTTCTGGGCATGAACATGTTAAAGGACTAGGACTTAGCCTGCTTGCTAGCCAAATTTGAGCATTCTTTCCGGCGTGCATGGGGCTGTGGTCTGTGAGTTGTGTGGTTCAACGTAACACGAACCTATGAAGCTCACCAGAGGGCAGCAAGGAAAGGGACCAAACGGGTGGGGTTTTCCACAAGCCTCTCAGACAAAACCTACTCCTGGCACCCCTCTAAGATGTAGCCTCGTCTCTTCCCATCGGGCTCACAGGAAGTTTCAAGAGTTCACAGTAATGGTGGAATCCCACAAGGACTCAGTGGCACCAGGAGAGTGGCTAGTTGCTCACATTTTATCCCTAGTCCACAGAGGGAGGGTCCTGGTGCCGCTCATCAACCTGGGGACAGCCCCAATTTCATTCCCCAAACATGCCACCCTTGCAGACCTGAACAGAGTGCCTTGTCACTGTATCTCAGAGGCTCAGGCCAGGGTAGAATCCATATTTGCCCATCTATAGGCAGCCATGGCTTCATTAGATGAGTCCCAATACGAGCTACTGCTTGAACAGCTGCACATCCCTTCTGGGACTATCCTCTACCACAGCAATGACTGCTTCACCAACTGCTGGAAAAACATCTACTGTTTTTTTCTACCAGCCCAGAAGATTACAATTACATAGAAGATTTTGACCACCCAATCCATACGGGGGATGCTCCACCCACCTGGAAGCGATACTGTCACATTCCCCCAACCCTGTGCCCAGAGATAAAGGACTTGCTCTGCAACATGCTACAGAGTGGGGTGATTCTGGAAAGTTGTAGCCCATGGCCCTGGTGTGAAAGAAAGATGGGAGTCTGCAATTCTGTGTACAATGCTTATACATTCCCATGATGCCTACCCATTACCCTGGGTAGAAGAATCACCTATGGCACTAGGTCGGGCTAGATACGTCTTCATACTTGACTTGGCAAGTGGCTACTGGAAAGTCTGATTGAGAGACCAAGATCTCAAAAAGACTGCCTTCATCGCATCCTTCGGACTATTTGAATTTATCCGTGTGTACTTTGGACTAAGTAATGCCCCCTGCACGGTCCAGCACTTAATGGAGAGATGCCTGGGAGACTTCAACTTTGAGACTTTGATAGTTTACTTCGACGATATCATAATTTTCTCCAAGATCTTTGAGGACCGTGTTAAGCACTTGGACCAGGTATTCACCCGCCTAGCAAAGTATGCATTGAAACTCAAGCCCAGTAAATGCAGCTTATTGAAACAGAGGATCCACTATCTGGGGCACATTGTGGAAGCTGGAGGGGTTTCTCTGGACCCAGCTAAGGTACTGGCTGTACAGGACTGGCACCCCCGAAAAACTGTCTCTGAGCTACGCTCCTTCCTGGGTCCAGTGAGATATTATCGGCTCTACTTACTTAGGTGCTGTGCACCACCCAACAGAAAGGAGGATCATCACCCTCCATACAAGCCCAGTGAAACCACCCAACAGAAAGGAGGATCATCACCCTCCATACAAACCCAGTAGCACCACCCCCAGCAACAGGCACTTTTATTGGCCTGTGCAGACTACTCAAAACCCTTCCGTGTGTATACAGATGGGAGTTTACAAGGCCTGGGAGCTGTACTGGCTCAGGTATAGAATGGCCGTAAACAGGTGACTGCCTATGTGAGCCCCAGCTTGTGACCTACTGAAAAAAAACTCCATATTCACAGCTCCTTCAAATTGGAGTTATTGACCTTTGATATGGGCCATCACCGAAAAGTTCACGAAGTACCTCACAGGGGCAGACATAGAGTTTTTCAACAACCTCCTGGCTTACTTGGACACTGCAAAACTAGGGGCATTGGAGAAAAGGTGGGTCACCCACCTGGCACAGTTAAACTATAAGATCCACTACAAGCCTGAAAAGCTTAACGGGCACACTGACTCTCTGTCCCACTATCCTGTGGAATGCCCAAGTGAAGATGTGGACTCTAGCTTAGAGGATGTTGAAGTAGCCCCTGTCCTGCCCACGGCAGCCATCTCATGCTCCCTCAAGGAGCAAGACATGGTCCCCCGGGCAGAGCCAGCCAAAATCTAAAACCAAGTAGAGTGGGCGCTAATTCAACAGAAGGATTCCAATCTCATGTACATGCAGTGCTTCCTCTCTTGGCAGTGCAAGCTGTAATCCCGTGAGTGCCAGAGACTGTCCAACACAGCCCAAGTTATCCTGAGACAGTGAAATAATCTTGAGAGGCGGGACAGTGTGCTTTATCGCCAGGCTTGCATTCCGAATAGTGGGATATCCTACAGATTGTGGTCCCCCGTTTGCATGTCCTCCAAGTCTACAGAGTGCTACATACTGCTAGTGGACACTTCAGAACTGACAAAATGGAGTCCCTGGTAAGCAGGTACTTCTTCTTCTTCATGGTCTTGGTCTACAATAACACAGGGCTTTCCAGAGAACTTGAGGCTCCAGATGCCTAGCACCTGGGTGCAAGAATGTTGCCATTGGTTACATAAAACCAAGCAAGTTGTGTTGGGTAGACACAAGGGCTTAGCCTGAAGACTGCCATTGTGACCAAGGTACTGGGTATTGGTGAAAAATACCAAGAATTAAAGAGGCAGTAAACTGGAGCCTAAGTGGGAGCGTACTCCCTATCGAGTTGAACAACAGCTCTTTCCTCCAAATCCAGTATATGATGTAGTTTCTGGCCCAATCCCATTAACAGACATCTCCACAACAACCTGCTGAGACCCTGTGTGCTAAGTGGCGACTGATCCACCAAACCAGCCGGAGACAAAGAACTACTTGACTAAGTGAATGGCCCACCAGTGCAAGTGGGTCCTGTTGAATGGTGCTTGCCTCCTCTCTTGCTTGAGCCTTCATCCCCTACAGACTCAGAAGTAGCAAGCCCCAGTACAGCGACTACAGACAGTCCAGCAACCCCTGTGAGTACAACAGACTGCCAAGACATGTCGGAGGAATCAGTCTTTGCCCCAGGTGAAGGGAGTATGGAGGGCCTGGCCGACACCCAATCACATGTGGCCCCAGAGTCACAACTAAAAGATGATTACTTGCGACACTTGTTCTCCTCCCTTTGGGATCTAACTGTGGGCAGCTCCTTGCAAAGTACCCCAATTATGTTGTTTGAACTTTTTCCTGTTGTGACTTTAACTATGCTCTTGCAGTTCTAATGTTGTTCTTTAGCTGTGGGGGATGAGCTGATGGAGGCAGTAAAACAGTGTCAGTTAGAAGCAGGATAGGCTTCTTTAAAGAAAAGGGTTTTTGGGGATCAGCTAAAGATAGATAGATTAGGTTACAGTCGGACATATTGGGGTAGGGCGTTCCAAAAGGATGGGAGAAGCTCTGGAAAAATCCTGCAGGTGAGCATGGGAGGAGGTGACAAGGGAGCTAGAGAGCAGCTTGGTTGGTATTTTAGAACTAGGTTTAGGATGTAGCCGGGGGCAGAGTTATGGATGGCTTTGTAAATTATTGTTAGTACTTTGAATTTTATTCGTTGGGTGAGTGGAAGCCAGTGGAGGGATGGGCAGAGAGGGGTGGAGGACACTGAATGGTTGGTAAGGTAAGGTGGATGAGTCTTGCAGCAGCATTCATTATAGACTATGGGGATAGTCTATGTAAAGGTAATCCAATGAGGAGGGTGTTGCAGTAGTCAAGGCGAGAGATAAACAGGCAGTGAATTAAAAGCTTGGTGGTGTCATTAGTTAAAAAGGGGCATATTCTGAAAATGTTGCGAAAGCTAAGGCGGCATGATTTGAACAGGGAATGGACGTGGGCTTGAAAGCGCAGTTCAAAGTCTAAGGTTACCCCTAGAACCCTGGCATGTAAGGACGGACTGATAGATGTGCCATTGATCTCGACAGAGAACTCAGGGGAAGGGGCACGTGGGGGAGGAAATATTAAGAGCTCAGTTTTAGATTTAGTTTGAGAAAGTGGTTTGACATCCAGGCTGATATGTCTGTTAGTAAATCAGTGATGTGTGAGGAGATTGATGGGGTGAGCTGAGGGGCAGAGAGATAGATTTTGGTGTCATCAGCGTATAAATGGTAGTGGAAGCCATGGGAGGATATCAGCTGACCCAGTGAGGACATGTAGATCAAGAATAGTAGAGGTCCAAGGGCAGAACCTTGGGGGACCCCAATGGTAAGGGGAGTTGGAGAGGAGGAAGTGGAGTTGTAAGAATCCACTGTAAATGGAGAGGAATACAGTTTACAGCTTACCAATACTTAGATGTGGTAGCTGCATTCATTTAAAAAATGTAGGCTTTTTATTTTCTGTTTTCACCTTATGATCTGGTCAGTAACACACCTCCTGTATTAGAGCGCCCCCACTTTGGATGAAGGAGCAACAGAGACACCTTTGGACAGCAGTCTGAAGGGCAGGGAGGTGTTAGATTTACTAGCTGTTTTAACTAAACTAAACAAATTGTAGCCATTCTCCAGCTCATACGTTATAATCAGTTACAGCAAAAAAATATTTTCCTTTTGGGATAAAGGTGTTTTATGAATAAACTGATCATTGTAAGCATCTCTGTGTCAGAAACCACAAAAGCAGACTGAGATAGAAGTACAGTTAAATCACACTTGTTTTAATAATAAAAGTAAAAAGAACAAACGTAGTCAAAACATAGCCAAAGTTCAGTAACCGGAATGGATTGTCAGCCAAGCAGAAGTCTGGAGCCAGAAGGGATTTTAGCAAAGCCAGTCTTCAGTGAGGGAACACGAAGTCGGAGGTTATGAGATGACAGCCAGACCTTGTCCCCAACCTGTTAGGAAGGCACAGGTAGGCGTCTGCGGTCAGCATTGAGTCTGTACCTATCATTATCATGACGCAAAGCCTCCTGGACATGTGCCCAAGTAGAACGAAGACCACGGAGATGCTCCTCTAATGCAGGAATACTCTGCGGAACAAACGAGTCAGGAAACATGGAAGGTTGGAAACCAGAATTCGTCATAAATGGGGAAAATCTGGAAGCAGAATGCAAGGCACTGTTGTGAGCAAACTCTGCCCACGGTAATAGGTCTGACCATTTGTTATGATGGTCAGAAATATAGCAACATAGGAATTGCTCCAAGGACTGATTGGCTTGTTGCTTGAATTCCCAACTGTGCACAAAAGACTAGCCAGACCGCCACACAAACTGACTACCCCTGTCCGAGATAATCACCTTGGGTAACCCATGTATGCAAAAGATCTCCCGAGCAAAAATGGAAGCCAGTTCCTTAGAAGTTGGCAACTTCTTAAGTGGAATCCAGGGACACATCTTTGAGAACCGGTCAACCACCATAAAGATAACAGTGTTGCCTTGGGAGTTGGGTAACTCCACAATGAAATCCATAAACAAGTGGGTCCAGGGCCTCTCTCCATTGGGTATGGGTTGTAGGAGGACCACATGAAGTTGTAGTGGAGTCTTACTCTGAGCACACATGAAACAGGCAGCTACGAAGGCAGTTACATTAACACATAGATTAGACCACCAGAATTGTTGGGAAATGGCCCAAACGAGTTGATTCTTCCTAGGGTGGCCAGCTGCCTTGAGAGAATGGTAAGATTGGAGCACGGCAGTATGGAGACTCTCTGGGACAAAGCAGCAGTCACAAGGTTTCTCAGGAGGAGCATGGACCTGAGCAGCAAGAATTTTGCCACCCAAAGGAGAAGTGAGACGTAATGTAATGTAATGTGCAAAATGTAGACAGAATACGATCAGGAGGTATCACAGGAACCGGAACCGACTCCAGCTCGGAAGTGGAGGAAAACTGTCATGACAAGGCATCAGCCCTTCCATTCTTAATACCGGGAAAGAATGAGACAATGTAATTGAAAGTTGACTAGAAAAGAGCCCATCGTGCCCTTCTGGGAGAGAGGCTTTTAGCCTCAGACAAGAATGTGAGATTCTTATGGTCAGTAAGAATGAGAACCGGAACAGTGGTCCCTTCGAGGCGATGTCTTTATTCTTTCAGGGCTAAAATGATTGCCAATAGCTCTCTGTCACCAATCTCGTAATTGCACTCTGCAGGTGACAATTTCTTGGAATAGCGCTCTCAGAGGTAAGACGTTGAGACAGAAGGGTGCCAACCCCAGTCTCAGAAGCATCAACACAAGGATAAAAGGTAACATAGGATCAGGATGTGCCAACACAGGAGCAGAAACAAAGGCAGCCTTGAGATTCTCAAAGGCCTTAATGGACTCCGGAGACCAACTCTGTGGGTTACCGTCCCTTCTGGTCATATCAGTCAGGGGCTTGACCAGAGACGAGAAGTTACGAATAAACTTCTGATAATAGTTGGCAAAGCCCAGGAAACACTGCAGAGGATGTAAACCCTTGGGTCGGGGCCACTGTAGGACTGCCAAATGTTTCTCTGGGTCCATTGAAAAACCAGCAGTGGATTTGACATAGCCCAGGAATTTAACCTGTTCATGATGGAACTCGCACTTCTGCAGTTTACAATAGAGATTGTTCTCTTTTAGTTTCTGAAACACATGACAGACATTTGTGTGGTGGCTCTCCAGGGACTTGGAAAATATGAGGATATCATCAAGATAAACCACCACACATAACTGCAACAAATCTCAGAGGACATCGGTAATAAATTCCTGGAAAACTGGCGGGGTGTTACAAAGGCCAAAAGGCATTATGAGATACTCCACTTGTTCCACTCGTCACCCTCCTTAATCCTCACGAGATTATATGCCCCTCTCAAATCAAGCTTTGTGAAAATTGTTCCTCCCTTGAGGCGGTCAAATAACTCTGTAATCAACAGAATCGGATAGGCATTCTTAATCAGGAGACCCCTATAATTAATACAAGGTCTCAGTTCACCGCTCTTCTTCTTCACAAAGAAGAAACCAGCACTTGCAAAATACTCCTCCATGAAATATATAAATACAGCGCTCGCATAAATATATGTGAGAAAAAATTATATATAGGGTGAACCAACATAAAGTCCAAGAACAAATCACTTAAAGTGCTCTAATCCAAAGTGAATAAAAACCTCAGGTGCACAACACCCCCTTGAGAGTCCCCACTCACCAGATCCACATGACCCCAAGCTTTTCAGTCTGGAGGGTCAATTCAGGCTTGGTATAGATGTCTTTATGATGGTATGCGGAAAGCCAGGTCAGCAGATCCAGGGTTTCTCAATGAAGAGTTTAAGCCAAATAGACATGTACCCAGAAAGTGTAAACTAATAGTGAAGTACCATAAAAAAAAGATTTATTTGAACAAAAGATGGGTTCTTACAAAACAAAGGGATTAACAAGCATCAAGCATGGAACAGATCGTATGAAATCATCGTTAGTAGCGTGCGTTCCAAACGTGCATTCCAAACCACCTGAACTGACGTCAGTGTTCCCGGAAACAGCGTCAACTTTTCGCCCTCGCACAGGGCATTGTCAAGGACCTAGGTTCTGGTAGACTGAGCCAACTTAAATAGAGGGCGGAGCAGTAAACGCTCCTCCATATACCCAATCAACATGAGCACGACGGCCATATTGTTGGTTGGATAAAGGTGTCGCTCCTATGGATCAAAAAATGTCCATAGGAGAGACAAAAACGCCATGTTTCTGGTTTGATCACACCAAACAATTTTCAAGGAAACCATAGACGTCAATTCTGGTTTACTATTGGAACTAATAGTAAATACATAAAAAAATACATGAAAAATGAAATTAAATAAAATGACAATAAATAAAAATAAAAGTAAAATAAAAATAATAATAATAATAATGAAAACAATACAAATAATGTATATTATAAAATATTTACAATAATAAAATATAAAGAATTGGACAGGAAACAATTCAGATCTTGTTCAATATTCAGGCCCAGGGGGCTCATCGTTTTGAGACAATGGATCCACTGGGTCTCATTACGAGAAATGGCTCGCTTCAGATTCCCACCTCTCCAATGCCCCTCCACTCTTTCAATGCCACAGAAGATAAGACCACTAGGGTCCCTTCCGTGGAAAAGTCTAAAGTGGTTGGACAAACTATGGTGCTTATACCCCTTTCCGACCCTAGTCACATGTTCTCTTAGTCTCACTCCCAGTGCCCTAGTGATCCTTCCCACATACTGCAGCCCACATGGACAGAACAGAAGGTAAGTGACATGGGTAATGCCACTCGCGATGAACTTGTTGATTTTAAAAGACTCACCCGTAGAATTCTGTGGTTTTCCTCAACCTGTGTTTAGATGTTCTACAAATAACACATCTCCCACAGCTGAAGAAACCTGATCCAAGAAAGTGCACAACTTCCTTGGAGGGTCCACAACATTAGGTGCCACTTTGAGCCTTAAAGTAGGAGGTTTAGTATAAATAAACTGGGGTTTGTTAGGTAGAACCTTAAATAAATCATTATCTTTAAGCAAAAGATGCCAATATTTCCGAATGATACGTTCTACTTGTCTATGTTGGCGGGTATAACCAGTCATAAAAGCATGACTGGTTATCCTCCAAGACCGACAAAGGGTAAACCTGGCCACGAGGGGGTATGGCACCAGGTTGAAGGTTAATTGCGCAATCATACGGCTGGTGTGGAGGCAAACTACTGGCTTGACCTTTGTCAAAAACATCGCTAAAATTGCAGTACTCCTCCAGCAGGGAGGAGAGTGAAGAGGTGCACAGGACCTTGGCTACCTTCTGGAATCGTGTCTCCCTGCATTGTGGTGATCAGGAGAGAACCTCAGCACTGAGCCAATCAAAAGAGGGGTTGTGCCTCTGTAACCAAGGATAACCAATATACAACGGAAACTTAGGTGAGGAAATAAATTGGAATTGGATTATCTCATGCATGGTGAAGAGTCCCTGCGGCCATGGACAATGGAACCGTCTCATGAGTCACATGGGCAGGCTGTAGGGGTCTCCCATCAAGAACCTCATTGGCAAGTGGAGTGTCACGCAGCTGCAGTGGAATTGAGTGCTTCGATACAAAGACAGCATCAATGAATAGGCCTGCAGCCCCAGAGTCGATTAGAGCCTGTATCTCAATGAACAACTCAGCCCAAGAAAGGATGACCGAAAGCAGGGGCTTATCCTTCTGGATAACCGGGGACGAAACAACGCCACCTAAGGTCTGTCGGTGATGGGACCTCAAGGTTCAGGCATTCCCTGGATGGGTAGGACAAGACTTCAAAAAGTGACCTGCCTTGCCACAATAAAGACATAATCTCTCCCTTCTCCTAAAGGTTCTCTCATCAGCAGAGAGATGCGTGAAGCCCAAGTGCATGGGTTCATCTTCACAGACCAACTCGGTACCAGGAGGCATGGGAGGTGAGGGAGACATGGGTGGGCCTGCAAAGATCTGAGGCAAACGTACAGGAGGCTTCCTTAAGAGAGTCGTTCTCTGAGTCTGGAGTCAATGAGGATGCAAACCTGATCAACTTCTCCAGCTCAGTTGGTATATCTCGAGCTGCTATCTCATCCTTGATGGAATCCAAGAAACATGAGAAAAATTAACCACAAGGGCCTCATTGTTCCAAGCGACCTCTGCTGCCAGAGTATGAAATTCAATGGCATAGTCGGCAACAGTTCTCGTACTTTGTTTGATGGACATGAGGCACTTGGCAGCAGAAGCGGAGTGTGTGGGAACATCAAATACCCTTTTAAAGGAGGCAACTCAGGGTAACTCAAGACAACAGGCTTTTGCACCTCCCATAGAGAGTTTGCCAAGGCCAAGGCTCTCTTAGAAAGCAAAGATATCACGAAACCTACTTTGCTTCTGTCCATGAGAAACGCCTGGGGCAGCATCTCAAAGTAAATCTCAACCTGGTTGAGAAACCCTCTGCATTGAACTGGATCACCCCTGAATCGCTTGGGAAGCGGAGCGGAACCAGACATACCTCTTATAGAGGTAATACTTGACGCTGGGATGGTCTGCAACTCAGTCTGTACCAGAGCAGCCACAGTGGGAGATTCCAGGTGAGCAGTGCGACTCAGGAGCGTTTGTAACGCTATGGCAAACTGATCCATGCAGTGATCTTGCTCATCCAATCTGGAAAAAATATTACCAACAACTGGATTGACTGTATCTTATGAATTCATGGCTTTCGCCTACTGTCAGAAACCATGAAATCAGACAGAGACAGAAGTACACTTGTTTAATAATAAAAGTAAAAAAAACAAACGTAGTCAAAACATAGCCAAAGTTCTGTAACCGGAATGGATAGTCAGCCAAGCAGAAGTCAGGGATCCAAGTAGTGGAACAGCAAGCAGAATCTGGAGCCAGAAGGGATGTCAGCAAAGCCAGTCTTTAAACAGGAATGCAGGAGATAGTTTCTTGTGATGTTACCAAGGCAAAGGCAGAGCTCCTCTGGACTGGATGGCTTAAGTAGGCAGGACTGACGAGCAGGATCATCAACAGCTGGGTAACTGTGGAGAGAGATGGGAGCTGGCAATTAGCCGACAGCTGAGCAGTCAGCTCAGAGAAAGAAGGGCTGAGCCCAGCCCTGACTCTCTGCCAGTGTTAAATGGAGGAACAGGACAGAAAGAGAGGGAGGGAAGGGAAGAGAAGGGGGGCAGAGACAGAGGGGTGGAGAGGCAGGGAGAGGGGGGTGAGAGAGAGAGTGCAGGGAGAGAGAGGGGGAGAGAGAAGAGGGCAGAGAGAGAGCAGGGAGAGAGGGGTCAGGGAGAGAGTGGAGGGTTGGGGGGTTAGGGAGAGAGGGGTGCTCAGGGAGAAAGAAGGGGTCAGGGAGAGAGGGGGTTAGGGAGAAAGAGGGGTCAGAACCTGGTCACAGTGCTCTCACGTGGATGGTCCCGGGGGGCTCTCGATCAGCAGCTTCTCTAAATGTGACTGTCAGCTCCTTAATCTTCCAGCCCGCACATCCCCTTCACAGATGCAGCAACACACTAGCAGGGAGAGAGGGGCAGGAGATGGGATGTCTGTCATGCAGCTCAGGCATGCTGGAGGGGACAGAGCAGCATGGTGATCCCCTCCTTGCAGGACAGCTGCACCTTCCGAGCTGCCTGTCACTGCACACTGAGCCCAGGGACGGAGCAGCTCAGCGGCCATTAAAGAAGAAGGAGGAGAGGAGCAGGTGGACTGAACCACTGGTTTTCTGGGGGCAGGGGGGCCAACGGGCGTTTCTGTGCCCGTCAAGCTCACCAACTGACAATCCCCCTCCCCCCGGGATGCTATGCCACTGGCAGGGAGTCAGGAGCCAGTGCAGCAGGCGGCACCAACGGGAGTCAGGACTACTGTAGGGGGAGGAAAAGATCAAAGGGGGGTGCCAACTTGGGGCCCGACGCCTTAAAGGGACCAGCCCTCGGGACGTCGGGCCTCTCAGGATGCGCGGGCCCCTTATAATTGTATGGGCTGTACCCCCTTGATGGTGGTGCTGGATCTCTCCAGCAGACAGCTTCAGGGGAGATAAAAGTGCATCGATAATGGATGAAATGCCTGGGTATTGAAACATTATGGGGCATCCATTGTTGGCTGTCCTTCCTCTCCCCTGAAGTTTACTGCTGCGAGTCGATCACATGACCAGACCAGAGTGTCCTGAGAATAGGTAAGTATAAGCATCTTTCTTCTATAGTCTAGTTAATATAGGTGTTAGAAGGGGGATGGGAGCCATTTTAAGCTTAGTTCCATCCCAGACTTCTACTTTAAAGATTTATTAAAAATGTTTCCCTTTAATGGGTTAACTAGATGAACTCTTTTCAACCTGAATAACTATGTAACTGTGTAATTTGTTAAAGCGTAACCCCACTTTTGTTGAGAAAAAAAACATTCCCCTCCGGGTGATCTAAGTTTAAAGGATTTTAACACTTTGTTGCAGATTCCGACCTTTTGTTATTCTGAAGAAATCCCTGTTTGTTCCTCTGTGCCCCATGTGCTAAGTGGGTCTAATAGGAGTTGTTTCATAATTATCAGCTGTGGCACTTGCGGGTCTCTAATGAGGAAAGCTGCTGGGCCTGCATCAATTTAGACGTGATTTCCTATGGAAAGTATCTCACCAAAAATTTAAAAATGTTTGCAGGGGATGCCTGAAATCTGACTTGTATCTTAGTGTAGACTTCAGGGGAAAACCAGTGAGTCAATCACACAAGCAGGAAATTATGTTTCAGGGGGGGATTCTGTACATATTTTGCCATATTGCATTTTCAGAAAATTACAGAACTGCAGATTGAAAAGGAAAGGTAATTTTTAATAACATTCAATTACAGTATGACTTGTGTCGCAGTTGTATACACTGTATTATTTTTTCTTTATTTGCTATTTTTTTCCCCACAAAAGTGGAGTTACCCTTTTAAATTTTAAGTTTCTAACTTGAGCTTTCTTTTGGGAAGCAATTAAAATGGTGTATTGATTTCTGCCAATTACTGCTAAGCTATGATTTAAAAAATGTAGGCTTTGTAAATTATAAATTAAAGTGTTGAAGTACTGTATTTTTACTTTGGTTTTGTACCCACTCATGCATATAGCCAGTAATTAGGTCTTCTCGTTGCTCACACTGCTCTCTCCACTCTCTGCCGGCACATTTGCATGCAGCACACCTGATTGACTCCTAGAGGTTTAATTATCTTGAAATGTCATTTGGTCTATATGTGATTATATAGACCACCCATTCCAGCAGTATTATAAAAGTTGTTGATATTTCTAAATGTGCATATACATAAAATGTGTCCACCTCTGTGTGATCCAGGCACTCTGCATGCATGTACACTTATTATTTTGACTCGTAGGGGTTGATATACTAAAACTGCAAAATCTGGTGCAGCTGTGCATGGTAGCCAATCAGCTTCTAACGTCAGCTTGTTCAATTAGGCCGGGTTCACACTGGTGCGACAAACGCTCCAACATTGGAAGCTCATGTCACATGACGTATGAAAATCAATGTTTCCCTATCGGAGCCATCTTAACTGGTCAGACACAAGCCGGTCCAACTTTGAAAATGCTCCCTGCACTACTTTGGATCGACTTTGATTCTACTTCAGCCCATTGAATATTATTGAAGTCGGATCAAAGTCAGATTGCCATCTTGCTTGATCTGACTTTGGCATGCGACTTGTGCTCTGATGATCTTGAGGGGGAACTCCACGCCAAATTTTAAATAAAAAAACAGCATGTGTTCCCCTTCCAAGAGCATGGATTTTAAGGGGGACCCCCTATGCTGAAAAAATGACGTGGGGGTCCCCTCAAAGTCCATACCAGACCTTTATCCGAGCACACAGCCTGGCCGGTCAGGAAAGGGGGTGGGGACGAGCGAGCATCCCTCCTCCTGAACCGTACCAGGCTGCATGCCCTCAACATATGGGGTGGGTGCTTTGGGGCAGGGGGGCACACTGCAGCCCCCCAACCCAAAGCAGCTTGTCCCCATGTTGATGAGGACAAGGGCCTCTTCCCGACAACCCTGGCCGTTGGTTGCTGGGGTCTGCGGGCGAGGGGCTTTTTGGAATCCGGGAGCCCCCTTTAATAAAGGGTCCCCAGATCCCAGTCCCCCGCCCTATGTGAATGAGTATGGGGTACATCGTACCATTATCCATTTAACTGGGGGGGAAAAGTGTCAATAAAATAACACACTAGACAGGTTTTTAAAGTAATATATTAGGCAGCTCCGGGGGTCTCTTCTGACTTCTCCGCTCTCTCCAGCCTCTTCTCAGCTCTCTCTGGCCTCTTCTCGGCTCTCTCTGGCCTCTTCTCTGTTCTCTCTGGTCTCTTCTCCCGCTCTCTGTCCTCTTCTCCCGCTCTCCGGTGTCTTCTGCCTGGCTCCTCCGCTTTCTTCTGCTCTTTTGCTAGAGTTGGCCCGATCTTCTCCATTGTCTTCTTCCCTCTTCTCTTCTTCTGTTGACACGATGCTCTCTCCAGCTGTAATGCTGTGTGTGCGGTGCATAACGACTTTTATATAGATATGGGGCGTGGTCACCGGGTGATATCATCCGGTGACCTCGCCCCTTATGATGTCACCACCCCATCATGCCCTGATCTGACGTCACAAGGGGCAGGGTCACCGGATGACATTACCCGGTGACCACGCCCCATGCCTATATACTGTAAGTCGTTTTGCACCGTGCATGGCATTACAGTGGGAGAGAGCGTTGTGTCAATATCGGAAGAAGAGAAGAGGGAAGAAGACGACGGAGAAGATCGGGCCAACGCTAGCAAAAGAGCAGAAGATAGTGGAGAAGCCCGGCAGAAAAGGCCAGAGAGCGGGAGAAGAGGCCGGAGAGAGCTGAGAAGTCAGAAGAGACCCCTAGAGCTGCCTAATAAATTACTTTAAAAACCTGTCTACAATGTACCCCATACTGATTCACATGGGGTGGGGGCCAGGATCTGGGGGGCTCCCTTATTAAAGGGGGCTCCTGGATTCCGATAAGCCCCCCGCCTGCAGACCCAAACAACCAAGGGCCAGGGTTGTCGGGAAGAGGTCCTTGTCCTCCTCAACATGGGGACAAGGTGCTTTGGGGTGGGGGGGCGCCCCACCCCCTTTCCTGACTGGCCGGGCTGCGTGCTTGGATAAGGGTCTAGTATGGATTCTGGGGGGACCCCCAAACCGTTTTTTTCGGTGTAGGGGGTTCCCCTTAAAATCCATACCAGAAGGAAGGATCTGGTATGCTCTTGGAGGGGGAACCCATGCCGGTTTTTTATTTAAAATTTGGCATGGAGTTCCCCCTCAAGGTTCATACCAAACACAGTGCCTGGTATTGGCAGAGATCCAAGTTGGATCCCCCTTCTACTTGAAGTCGGATGCATCTCTGACTTCAAGTTGCAGGGCAAATTCGGATCCAAAGTAGGACAAGTGTTGTGTCGCACCAGTGTCTACCTGGCCTTAAGCTTTGACCAAAAAAAATAAACTGGAATCTGATTCCTGGTTTCTGTGCACAGCTGCACCTGGTTTTTCACTCTCCAATTTTAGTAAATCAACCCCTAGTGTTTTATCAGCGGGATTCCTCTTGCTATCCTATCAAACAATGCATGTGCTTAGAGGCTGTTGTAAGCTAGCAATGTCTAGATCGCGTCCATTTTACCTACCTTTTATTTCCCTTTCTTCATACTTCTCAGGGCCGCTCCTGGGTGGGTGCACCCGGGTGCTGTGAGCTGAGGAAGAGGAAGGGGAGCCGACACTCAAGTGGCAGTGGCGTGCCAACCGGGGGCGTTCCGCCCCGGGTGCCACACATTGGCGGGGTGTCATCCCGGTGCACCCTTGTCAGAGTCCTCCTCTCCCTCTCCTTCTGTGTGTCATGCAGAATGGCGATCTTTCACTGTGTCATAGAGCTTGGATCTGAAACGTTCAGCAGCCGCTGCAACAAAGTTCTGCCACCTAGACTGGCTCCTGTGATAGACGGCACACTGATCCAGTGCCGGGAAATTGAATCAGTGTAATGTGTATCGTAGGAGCTGGTCTAGGAGGCCATACTTTGTTACAGCAGTCGCCCAGGCAATTCAAATCCAAACTCTGTGATACAGCGGGAGATCGCCGCTCTGTGTGATCAAGGCACTGGTAGGCTGCATTTGATGGGCACTGACCAGGCTGTATTTGATGAGTGCTGATGAGGGTGCATTTAATGGGCACTGATGAGGCTGAATTTGATGGGCACCAATAAGATGACCATGCCCATGTGGGGTGCCAGAAATATTTCTGCACCCAGACATCTGCTACCCTAGGATCAGCCCTGATCCTTCTTAACCCATTGAGCGGAATGATTTTTTTTTCAAATGGATATTCTTAAACAATAAAAAACAGCCAGTTGGGAAAAGAGGAGTAATGTCATTGTATCCAGACAGTGATGGAAGTGCTGGATCCAAAGCAAGTTTACTTTTGCAGTGCTGAATGGAAAAGAGGAGTGCAGTGGCTTGTGTCTCTGAGAGGTACAATGGACAAAACCAAAGAGTTTTAGGAGAGCAGGAGTGCCACATCAAGGGCTGAGAATCCAATTAATTTTTTTTAAATCATATTATTTACGAAACACACCAATTGTGATGCTAATCATTCATTTCCTAATCAGTACTCAGTTTACTGGTAAAAGTTTTACTGAAGTGATGTTGAATTCAAATGGGTTAAAAAGTTCAAGAACAGGTTCAAAGGCATCTAAATTTGTGGGTTTAGGAAAAGGGGTTTTCCCTAGCCTACATAGCCCCATTTTCATGTATTCTATATGTAAGCCCAATTACTAAATTGTCATATACAGCATGTTTGAACATACAGTATTAATATAATTTTAAACGGTCATTAAAAAAAAATCCTGCTTAGCCTACCTTCAGTGTGCTTTTCGAGGTACTGTGCTTCCCTGTTTACAGTGGAAATGTTGTGCCCCTGCCTCCCAATTGTGCTCCTGTATTGTCTCATAATACATTTAATAATAGTACAAAAAAATTACCGAATAAATACCCCCAGTGCTCACCCATAAACATGACAGCATGAGCAAAAAAATCAAGCTATCCAGACTCTGTGGCACATGTACAGAACACCCCCTTTCCAGAGGGATACTCTCACTGCGCCACCTGAAGTACTTGCCAGGTGCTGAGCCTAAGTGCAAAGCCCCATTACCTGGCTTCAGTGCAGCTAGTGATCAACTCCCAATTTCTGGCGTATCATTCCCTAGTGGAGGCAGTCTGGCAGCATGATGGAAAGGAGCCGAGGAACCCAGATGTGATGATGTCACATGTTAACACATTTCGCCAACCCTATGATGAAGTCCATGGCATAGGGCAGGCAAAACACATCAACGTCATTACACATCAGGCTTTGAATGGCCAGCCTATACTGTATATAATAATGTGAAAAAAAATAATAATACAGAAATCAGAATAGAGTTGTGGATATTCATTCAGACATGTTTCTAATTCCTTGTTTTCTATTGCAGATTCGCTCACACCCTAGTTTCTCGGAGCTATGTGAACGTAATAACAATAAGGAATGTTGTCCCAGTTGGTCACTTGGGAACTACATATCAGTTCTGTACAATCGGTCTTCTTGCATGGAAATCACACAGAGTGACATCTTCCACACACTGGTTCTACTTCGTTCCTGTGCTCCAGACTACCACCGTGGTGCTCTTACTCCGATGTGTATAGGGTCAAGATCGGAGAGGGAGAAGCATTCCCAATGTGCCAAAGTGCCTGAAAAGTGTACGCGATCTACTGCGGTATATCAACTGCTTCATTTTCTAGTTGATAAAGACTTTCTGAGCCCTCAGACAACAGACTATCAAGTCCCATCTCTGAAGTACAGCTTGCTGTTTTTACCAGCTAAGAAAGGGCCAGATATGATGAATATTTATGTGGACAATTTGCAGTCATATGAGCTTTTTGATAATTACACGGCTATCACTGGAATGGACTTGGGGTTAAAGCAAAATCTTTTTCATCACTATCTTGTTTTGGATACTGTGTATCCAGTCCTAGGGATATTAGTTATTTTTCTAAGTATGTCTTTTTATCTACGTTCTTTTTTTATTACTTTTATGGTTATGTTGTCAGTTATTGGTTCACTGATGATTTCATTCTTTTTGTACAAGCTGGTCTTTAGAATAACTTTCTTTCCTTTCGTTAACTTGATAGCAGTTATCATCCTCAGCAGTATTTGTGCCAACCATACCTTTGTGTTCTTTGACCTATGGAACCTCAGCAAAATACAACACTCTGCAGCTGGCATGCTGCAGTGGGTGAAACAAACTATGCATCATTTTGGTTATCTTATGCTAGTATCCTGTTTGACTACTGGAGTTGCTTTCTATGGCAGCTATTTGAGCAGCATTACCTCTGTTCGATGCTTTTCTATATACATGGGAACCTCAGTATTAGTCAACATGGCATTTATGATAACCTGGCTGCCTGCTACCATGGTAGTATATGAGAGGTATATTAAGGTCAACTGTACCTATAAATCAGAAGATTACTGGAACAGCAATGGCCATAAAAAGTTGTTTCTGTCTCTTTACCAAAAGTTAGGTGGTTTACAAAGTACTTTGTCTGAAACATCAAAGCTCCTCTTTGAGAAGCTCCTACCTTGCGGGGTGATAAAGTTCCGTTACATTTGGATCTGTTGGTTTGCTGCTCTTGCAGCAGGTGGTGCTTATATTGCCTGTATAAGTCCCAAACTAAAACTGCCATCTTCAGATCTTTCATCAGTTCAGTTGTTTCGGTTGAGTCACCCCTTTGAAAGATACGATGCTGAATACTGTCACCTGTTCATGTTTGAACATCGGGAATATGGAGAAGGGCAACATATGCCAATTAGACTTATATGGGGCATTAAACCTGTGGACAATGGAGACCACCTCAATCCTAAAGTAAACGGAACACTTGTAGCAGATGCTACTTTTACTATCCGCAATGCTGATGACCAGAGATGGCTTCTTGAACTTTGTAACAAAGTAAGAAACCAAAGTTTTTATTACTCTGATCAGGAGAAAAAGCCAAACATTTGCTTCATGGAAGATTTTCACCGTTGGATGGAAAGTCGACAATGTTCACAGAGTGACCAAAACCACAATCTATGCTGTAATCAATTTTCATTTCCTTATGCAAGTGATTTGCTTCTCCATTGCATAAAAATGATGGTTAGAGAACAAGGAGGTGATGGACCTGAGTCTTATGATATTGGACCCAGATTTAATGCCGATGGAAACCTGACTGCCTTGGTTTTGGAATTTCAAACTACATATCACTATAGCTTCAATTACAGCAAGACCAAGACTTTTTATAATACTTTGAACCAATGGCTAACCAATGAAATAAAGAATGCACCACCAGGTCTTCAAAATGGATGGTTTACTAGCAAACTTTCTCTTTTTAACCTCCAGCATACACTAAGTACTGAGATCATGATGATAACTGGTTTCTCCATTGCAATTTCATTTGTAGTTCTGCTGCTAACCACTTGGAATGTCTTGCTCAGCTTATTTTCAGTTGCCTCCATTGGAGGCTCAGTTCTGGTTACAGTTGGTCTCCTGGTTCTATTGGAATGGCAGTTAAATGTTGTGGAATCTTTATTTGTGTCAGCTGCAGTGGGCCTCTCTGTTGACTTCACAGTAAATTACTGCATTTCATATCATCTGTGCCCGCATTCTGACCGTCTCAGCCGCGTGGCATTTTCCCTCAAACAATTGAGTTGTGCTACTGCAATGGGAGCCTCTACTATGTTTTCTGCAGGAGTAATAATGTTGCCGGCAACTGTATTGGCATACAGAAAGCTTGGTATATTTATCATGATGATTAAATGCATCAGCTGTGGCTTTGCCAGCTTTTTTTTCCAGTCTATATGCTGTTTTTTTGGCCCTGAGAAAAACTGTGGACAGATATTATGGCCTTGTGCCAACTTAATAAAAGAATATCCAGATAACTCCAAGCCAAATGGCACATTTACATGCAGTGGAAATGAAAAACAGAACCGACTAAGAAAAGTTCCAGAAACCAACACAGAAAATGAACAATATGAGCTACAGCCTTTAGCCAGACACCTTAGTGACAGTTTTGACAACAGCACTACCACTAGTAGGCTTTCCAAACGACCTTCTATTTTGTCTGAGGACATGCAGTTATCAGACAACAAGTGTGCTAGAACAGGAGCACAGCATATTCAAGCTGAAGCCCAAGAAATCTGTGATAACACTACCAGCCACAAAGTTTTTAGCCATTGCTCTGCTTTGCAGACTTCGTCTCCCTACAGAAATTTAGCAACTGAGATTGAAAAGCCAGAAGAATCCTGTAGACAATGCATTTGTCAGAGAATGAACAGTAAGGCATGGAATGGATCTGTGGTGGACCATGTTCATGTGCACAACACACAGGCTCAATCCAACAGCTTGCAAAGCCCTAAAGATGACAGTCCAATACATTATTCTCCAGAAAAGAGCATTCGTATGTATGAATATTCTAGATGCCTCTGCTCTATAGGTAGCTCGTTTGATGCTCTTGACTCAAATGAAACATGTCTAAGTGATATTGATCAAGGCACTAAGTTGGAGTCAGCAAGATGCTCACCAGATTTTCTTGATGTTCCTGATTCCCCCTTTCATGATGAGAGGGGCAATTTAAATGGGAAAAGAGAAACTCTAAGACTGGCTTTAAGGGAAACTGTTTTTGATCCACCGACTTCTAGCAAGCAGACTAATATGTTATGGAAAATACAGTCAAATCAAGATGATGATCACCCTGTTGTTCTCCCAAACAGCAAACCAGACATGCCAGACATTTGGATTAGGAGATCGAGTGAACACAGTTCTGGCTATATCAGCTGAAATGTCTTTAGTTTCAGAAAAGAACTGCAAAATAGTTTCTTAATTTCCATTTGAATTGTGAATTATGGTTTGTGTTGGAAACCCATGTGATGTGTTCAAAAGGACCACCTGATTTTATTTTTATCAGTGTGTGCTAGCTGGTTTGGCAGGTCTTTCATATCGAAGTTAAAGAGTATCAACACTAAAAATGGGTTATTAATGCACATACCAATCATTTACACTGACTCTAAAGCTTACAAAATCTATCCTTTAAAATTGTTAAAACAGCTCATTATGATTCGTACAATGTTGTTTGGTGGAAAAAGTAGGGAGGCCAGCAGCAGACATTTCAATTTATAGACTTCATTATTACTGTTGCTGATTATGCCTTTGGTCCATGGGTAGTTTAGCCAAACAGGTGAAAACATTTGGGATTTTGAAGATATTAAATCCGAACCACATTGAAGTGAATTAGGAAAAATTCTAGTTTTTTATTTCTGACTTCTGGAGGGTAACTACTGCAGCCAAATGCAATATAAAGACATGAAGCATCCACCACATGTCCGAGGAATTTGCTGCTGTTTAAAAAAACAAAAATATTGTGTACAACATGGAAAAGATGCAAAACCTTAAAGTGACATCTTTGTGGGGTCCTTTAGGCTAGGTTCACACTATAGCGATGCGGGAACGCCGCGAATCCGCGGCGTTTTCCCGCATCGCATGACTCCCGCCGGCAGTTCACACTGCCCTATGCGGACTGCTGGGAGTGTCAATGAAATCTTAATGACACCCCCAGATCCGTCCGCATATCGCAGTGCGATCTGCACACTCGCACAGGAATCGGATCGCATGGTGTGAACACCCATGCGATCCGATTCTGCTGCGGACCAAAAAAAGGGTCCCGTGCGAGTTTGCTGCGGGAGCGATGTGAATTCAGCCATACTATCTGTATGGCTGAACTCGCATCGCTACAGAGATCCGATGTGATTTGCACTGCAGTGCGGTGCGAATCACATCCGGATCTCCCCCCGCAGCAGTGTGAACCCAGCCTTAATGTACATGATGTTACAGAATCACTAGGGACTTGTTTACAGTTTCAGTTGGGGATGGTAAAAACAAGTGGTTGATATGCATTTTTACCTGCCCCTTAAGCTGCAAAGGCATTCAGATGGCAGTGTACACATGCTGCAACAAAAATGAACCCACCTGCATTCAGCGGCAGTACCTGTGCCAAACACAACCCATTCATGTGAGTGCAGCCACTCTACAACACCATGTAATGCATGCGGTTGTAGCTAGGTAGTGTGCCATTTACAGGATCAAAACAGAAGGTAAGGAGACCTTCATATGACTGTCAAACACTTCTGAAAAGCAATCCATTCGGGACAGAATTGTGTAAACCTAGCTTAAGAGTCATTTCTGGGACTCCTAACAGTGGCAACCTTTTTTGCAATACCCCAAAATATTTTTGAAACAAATTTCACTCAAATTAAACAGCTTTTTTCTTTTATAGTATGAGCCTCAACTGGTGTCAGTTCAGCAAACAGTGTTAGCTATGCATTGGTTTGTTCCCCAAAAAAACCTTATTTGAAGTAAAAATTCTCTTCACAGTAACCATCTGTCATGGTAACCAAAAATTTACAGATTCAGATTTGCAGGTTAAAAAGTATAACATGGCAAGTGTCATCCCTTTAGCTATATATAGGTATATTTTTTCAATTAGACCCGTCAGGTACCACATTTGAATGGCAGCACCTGCAAACCTGAAAGGTTAGCTAGAAGGCCCTTGAAGACATCTTCAGAAAAAAGAAAATAACATTTTTAATTTGTAAAAACTTCAGAGAATTGTATTGTTTCATTATTGATTCATTTTGTTTTTGGTGTGGCAGGAGAAGGTGATAGATTGGAAGAAGACATGAATTGGGTACGTTAGCTCGGGGATTGGAGTCACCATTAATTTAGAAATTAAAATTATTACAGATATGCTGTAGCAAGAGGAATATAAAGGCAGATGTAAAAACAGTAGTAGCAGCACAGCCACCTAGCTTAGTGTATGTCTTAATCTTGTAAGTACAGTATATGCTCCATCACAGACACACGTCTGCATGCATCACCTAATCAGTTGAAGTTACCAGGGGGTGTGGAAGGCAAGGGAGATCCAAGCCAGGATGCTTTTGATAAAACTCAGGTGGTCACCATTGCCTGTGGACAGGTGGCTGAATCTGTCAGTCATCACCCCTCCAGCTCTACACTTTTTCTGTTAAGACACTTGTAGTAAGGCAGGCCAGCACCCCTAGTGCATGGCCTGTAAGCTCCTGCTACCGATCCATCTTATAGGATGGATTTCGCTGGTATTCGTACTGGAGCCAACATACTTGTTTACCACATTGGACAAGCCATGTGAGAGCTACATAATGCCAGGCAAGAAAATCTGCAATGTCACTCTTAGATGTCATGTGTGGGTTGTGGTTCTGCTGTTTTTGCCTGCTCATTTGTCTTGGCAAGCAGAGCTCAGACAGATAGCAGAGGCTGCCATTGGGAAAGGGTTTGTGCAAGCACATTAAAAGAACCTCCTCATAGTGACACAGAGGATGGCAGAAAGCTGATGGAGGGGTCTTCCCCAAAATGAGGCTTCAGTTCTGGGCAGAAGGACCTTGTAGTTGGTGGAACCCCCCCAGGAATGAGTGCTACCTGGAGCCAAGTCCCCCTGCTGTGGGTTGGCTGCTGAAGAGACTCAAAGCTTAATGGAGTAGCCTGTTGCATTTTATGACAAACATTGCAGTTGTTCAGTTCAAACATTCCTAAATCAAATATGCAATATTAAGGGAGAATTTCACCCTTACCCAAACATGAACATCAGTATTGTAAATTCACACATGACAGCATGCACAGTGTTGGTTGGAGTTATCTTTAAAATATCTGAGGCTATATATATAAATATATATATATATATATATATATATATATATATATATATATATATATATATATATATATACAGTATCTCACAAAAGTGAGTACACCCTCACATTTTTGAAAATATTTTATTACATCTTTTCATGTGACAACACTAAAGAAATGACACTTTGCTTCAATGTAAAGTAGTGAGTGTACAGCTTGTATAACAGTGTAAATTTGCTGCTGCACAGCCATTAATGTCTAAACCGCTAGTAACAAAAGTGAATACACCCCTAAGTGAAAATGTCCAAATTGGGCCCAAAGTGTCAATATTTTGTGTGTCTGCTATTATTTTCCAGCACTGCCTTAATCCTCTTGGGCATGGAGTTCACCAGAGCTTCACAGGATGACACTGGAGTCCTCTTCCACTCTTCAATGAGAATATCACGGAGCTGGTGGATGTTAGAGACCTTGCACTCCTCCACATTCCATTTGAGGATGCCCCACAGATGCTCAATAGGGTTTAGGTCTGGAAACATGCTTGGCCAGTCCATCACCTTTACCCTCATCTTCATTAGCAAGGCAGTGGTCGTCTTAAAGGTGTGCTTGGGGTCATGTTGAAATACTGCCCTGTGGCCCAGTCTCCAACGAGAGGGGATCATGCTCTGCTTCAGTATGTCACAGTAAATGTTGGCATTCATGGTTCCTTCAATTAACTGTAGCTCCCCAGTGCCAGCAGCTCTCATGCAGCCCCAGACCATGACACTCCCACCACCATGCTTGACTGTAGGCAAGACACACTTGTTTTTGTACTCCTCACTTGGTTGCCGCCACACATGCTTGACACCATTTGAACCAAATAAGTTTATCTTGGTCTTATCAGACCACAGGACATGGTTCCAGTAATCCCTGGCCTTAGTCTGCTTGTCTTCAGCTGTTTGCGGGCTTTCTTGTGCATCATCTTTAGAAGGGGCTTCTTTTTGGGATGACAGCCATGCAGACCAATTTCATGCAGTGTGCGGCGCATGGTCTGAGCACTGACAGGCTGCAGCAATGTCTATTTCCCAAAGACAACATCCGGATATGGCGCTGAGCATGTGCACTCAACTTCTTTTGTTGACAATGGCGAGGCCTGTTCTGAGTGAAACCTGGCCTGTTAATCAGCTGTATGGTCTTGGCCATGGTGCTGCAGCTCAGTTTCACAGTCTTGGCAATCTTCTTATAGCCTAGGCAAGTGATGGCGAACCTTGGCACCCCAGATGTTTTGGAACTTAATTTCCCATGATGCCCAGCTACACTGCAACGTGCAAGGGAATCATGGTAAATGTAGTTCCCAAACATCTGGGGTGCCACGTTTCACCATCACTGGCCTAGGCCATCTTTATAGAGAGCAACAATTCATTTTTTCAGATCCCCAGAGAGTTCTTTGCCATGAGGTGCCATGTTGGACTTCCAATGACCAGTATGAGAGAGAACTATAAAACCATTTTTAAGACACCTTCTCCCCATTCACACCTGAGACCTTGTAACACTAATGAGTCACATGACACTGGTGTGTGTGTGTGTGTGGGGGGGGGGGGTGGCTAACTGGGCCAAATATGGACATTTTCACTTAGGGGTGTACTCACTTTTGTTGCCAGCGGTTTAAACATTAATGGCTGTGCGTTGAGTTATTTTGAGGGGACAGCAAATTTACACTGTTATACAAGCTGTACACTCACTACTTTACATTGTAGCAAAGTGTAATTTCTTCAATGTTATCACGTGAAAAGGTATAATAAAATATTTACAAAAATGTGAGGGGTGTACTCACTTTTGTGAGATACTGTATATATACATATATACTCTTATTTATCGTGTGTGTAGTGTGTAGCCTCATTTATACCCAAAATTCCTTCTCCAAATTGATATACTACAGGTGACTGGTAATCATCATTATTGGATAAAGGGAGACTGGAGACCACAATCAGTTAATATAAGGAGAACCCTTTTGCCCTCTCTGAAATCCACAATAACTATGAATGCAGATCCTGCACCAAAGTGGTCGTATCATTGGTTTACAGCAGCCCAGTACACTGGCTTTACATAAATACTATACATTTTTCATTATGATCTTGGTTTTGAACTTAAACTTCAGTATCTAATGAAGCAATCACAATACATGGTGAATACACAAATCCCAACGAGTCCTTGAACCCTGGGCTTTATTTTTGCTATCTGCAGCATTACCACTGATCAACCATACAGTACATTAATTGGCCATCATACTCCATTTTGTTATAAGGGTAAGTCATTTCAGTATTGTAACATTTTCCTTCACATAATTTAAAGGGTCATTAATACTATTCTACTGTTCAGAAACATTCTCATATCTGTACTAAACTTGCTGTTCTATTGCCATTTGTTATTACAACTACTGTTGCTGTATGTACTATGTTATCAGGTATTTTAATGCAATCCTGCCATGACAATTACTCATTTTGCTTCTGTTATCGCTTGCCTTTATCCAAAAAATGACAGTTTTCTGTCAGTGTCTAGTGTCAATACTTCAGACACACAGTCCCGGAACATGCATACAGCAAAGAAAGTCGGAGAAAGGTCCAAATTCCTTTCTTGATACTTGTTCCAGGCCAGTGACTTAGGTAAAGCATCAATATTACAGCCATGAACTAGCATTTTTTCAGAAGTAGAGGTCAGCAGTGGCAACCCAAATATTTCTCTCATGAAAGGGGTACTTAAAAACAATATTTTGGAAAAATGGAAAATCGTAAAAATAGCTGCATCTGTAAAGAACCTATTACATGCTTACCTCTCCCACTGCCTGTGCCACTGAACACTACTCCATTGCAGGGAGAAACATTTCTGAACTCAGGAGGCCGAGGACAATTTCTCTTCAATGTAGCGGTGTTCAGTAGCACAGGCAGCAGAAGATGTAGGTATACATCTTAGTTTTAATTTTTAGCGACAAAGTTGCTTTAAGCTAAACAAGGCTTTCACAAGGACAATTTGCTTATAAAACAGTTGATGAGTAGAAGTGGACTACTATCAGGTTTTGAATGTGAAAAAATGACTGTTCGTCTTGAACAGAGATTTTACATGTTGGTCAGAAGCATTAAAAATGATCCCTTAGGAGAATCATACATTATATGATCCTTAATTGGCCCAAGAATGACCATCCTAAAAAAAAAATGTGATAACCAAAATGTGAATTTTTTTGATTTTTGTAAATTTTTCTTTCAGATATCTGTAAGTGTAACAAATAACTTATATATTTAATTTAATTGTATACAAAGTATTACCATTTTTCTTCTTCAATTTATTCAATGATTTTTAGATTCTCATGAGTCAAAGTAAAAGAACAGTACAATCTGATGTTAAAAAGGGTCAACTGTGACATATACGCAGTTATAGATTCAATGTATAGACAAGTTGGTTACCAGCAGAAAACATAATTTCATGTATCATATTAAGTTAACAGGAGAAGGAAAAATTAGATCACCAAGTAAGACATGCTGGTCTACCATTGTAGGAAGCCAGTGAGAAGACAAATACAGGATTTTTTTTTCTTTTATTTAAACTTTAACATTTTTATCAAGGTCAGATCTCAGCTCATCTTCCATCTTTTCACATCAAAATATTTCAGTGGAAATGAGCAAACTTTAAGACAAATCCATTCTATAGACACTGCATCAGGCTATTTCATATATCGTTTTGTCCAGACCAGCTTTTTGCACTGTAGTCAGAAAAGTTAGTCAAATATAAATCATAACTCCTACTATACTTTGCTGTATGACAAAAACAGGTCTATCCTATTACCTACCTACCCTTCACATTCTGAAGATACATTAAAGTGATAGCAGGAGATCACAGGCCATCATGGAGAGACCACGGGGTGCTGGGAGAGGTCCTTTTTATGGTCCTGCCTTGGACCTAAATCTTTTCTCAACTCTGAGACTGCGTTGCCCAGCAGCGACCATAAAAAGGCATAATAATCAGGCTGTTTTGATGTTTTTGACAAGCATATGTATTCTCAGTGTTTAAAGGCCACACATTAGTGCAATGCGGTCTAGAATCCGAAATACAAATGTTTTGATAAATAGCAACTACATTTATAGTGAACCAACAAATGTCTACGCACAAATTTATATCGTATTGAGCTAGATATGCAATCTTCTTTAAAATAATTGATGAATATTTCCATACAAATTGTATTGCTAGTGTATTCTGTATATATGATTTTATTTATAATTTAACAATTACTTTGTGTACTTGTGTAATATCAAACCAGAAAAAAAATTGTTTTTTGTGCATTGCAATCTAGAAATAAATTATATTTCAGTATGCAGTGTAGGAAAACGTGTTTTTTGGCTTAAATGCATGTATTGAAAGTGCTTCCCATGATATATGAAAAATATACTTAAGTCTGGCATCACTAATCTGTTGATAATCTGTCGAGTGTAACCTGTGTGCCTGATTTGTTTGCTTCTTATATCCCAATGTGGTTATAATGAAAAATCCCCCATGTATCATTCATCTTCATGTCCATGATGTCACTTTACCATATGCAGTGCACTTACAGTAAGCCTGCCATGATAAAAACGCAGGTTGTCACTGATATGGTCTCCTTCTGGAAAAGCTGGATGCCCAGCTATAATGCTGGACCTCATGCTTTAATATTTGAATCACTGGCCAGAACAAGTATCCAGATACTTAATATTCCTGTTTCAGGTTTTTGAGTTGATTTTAGTAAACATTTAGAGCATGTTCACTTTACAAATACATTTCCATTTAGCTTTGTATTGAGGTGAATCTGTGCAAGCAAAAAATCTTGTTTTTTTAACTTCTCCTTGCACATAATTGGGTAATTGGGTATTCTTTGCAAAGTAAACATGCTATTCACTTTCAGTAAATAAACACCAAATGCTCAATGTAGTAAAGGTAAAGGGTCTGCAAAACAGCCAGTCAGCTAGCATTGTCAGAAGTAAGTTGGAACTCGATGGCAGCAATCCCTTGTTTTGCTCATAAAAGCTTTCGTTAAAAAAAAAACAAAAAAAACAGCTTTGTCAGCTGGGTTGGATTTTTGCTTCATAACCATAATAGTTTATCTTGACTAGGACATCGTCACCCCCCTCCTGAAACATCAATTCAGCGCTAACCCCGCAGGGACCACCTAATTTAATTAGTTCCTTCAAAAACTGTGATGTGCACTCTGGCTCCAAATAGCTAGTCTAGGGGTTGTTATTTTTGTATTTTATTGCCAGAAGAATTGCAAAGTGGTTGTAAACCCTCCCCCACAACTTTGTCCCATGTAAATCAACATAAAAAACCCCAATGAACATTGCTTGTAGATATCTCCTTACTTGCTTAGTATTGTTGTAATCCTTTTTGTTCTTTAGAATGAAGTCACTGAGCATGCCCAGATCTCCCCTGATTTACGGCACACTCTCTATGTGCTTATATATCTGTTATCAGGACTTCCTACAGCACAACACTGAACTCCCAGGAGACTTCAGAATCATTCAGAGCTTCCTCCTACAAACTATGTAACCATGTGACATGACATGCAGTGTAAACTTGGCCATTACTGCAGTTTTATCAGATGAAGCTGATAAGACTGACAAAGGGAAACATTAGACATAGGCACAAGTAAATACTATGAAATAAAACAAGTCAGCTATGAACAGGGAAGCAGGGTTGCCATAGAAACGTTGGATTGAGAAGGAGGCTTGGTTAACAGTACAGGAAGTGCTCAATGTAAGGGCGAAAATACCCTCCACTGTGGACTCAGAAAACAATACTTAAGATGGCTCTGCCTAACCCCTGGAAACAAATTTTTTTAAAGTTTCTTTAAACAGTAAGTAATATGCGATTTGGGCTGTATTACGGTGGCTATAGTCTGATAATTACTTATTATAATGGACTAAATGAAGAGAAGCATCAGGGTGGGAGAGTTCCCTTCCTATTTAAGTAGAGGACCCTCTTCTCTCAGTAAAGACAGCACAGCTTAGCTCTCAAAGCAGGGAACTATGAGATTGCTTCAGATTAGAATAAAGTCTCATAGAATTGGACCATGAAATAACTTCAAATTAGTTTAAAGTCCCATAGCTGGGAACCATGAGATAGCTTTAGGAACAGTCAATAGCACTGCAGTTTGCTTTGGCCCTCATGCACCTTCCTCAGCCTTTCTAATTTCTGCACAATTGTGCCGGAAAGCTCTACCACTAACGCAGAGCTGCAGAGATCTCTACTAAGTATGAGCTTGGGTGCCATCTGAACTCATCTCTATTTTTTAATTTCCTCTTCCACTCAATGTTATTGACTAAATAAGGGCATGTGTCCTTTACAACACATTCATATAGGGGCACTGACATCACCAGCATCCCACCGTTTTGTTTAAGTGTACTGCGGGATAGAGAATGACACAGCCCTCAGCTGATTAAACTAATGCCGTGTACACATGATCAGATTTTCCAACGGGAAATGTTGGATGTGAGCTTGTTGGTGAGTCCATGCATGCTCAGAATCAAGTACGAGCCAGAAGCACTCGGTCTTGTAAAACTAGCGCTCGTAATGGAGATATCACATACATCTTGTACGTCACTACGTTCGTAATTGTTGGCCAACATTCGTGTGACGGCGTGTATGCAAGACAAGTTGGAGCCAACACCCTTCGAACAAAAATCCACGGTTTTGTTGCCGGAAAGTCTGATTGTGTGTACGGGGCATAAGACTTACTGCAAACTCTAAGTTTGGATGAAGATGAGTTCATTGGACAACCAAGCTCATCTCAAGTCTCTATGAATATTGGGAGAACCATTGGGCCAAGAGCTCCAAACTCAAGTAACCATGTAAGCCTACTATCACCATATCTATTTGGAACTGATTGGTGGAGTTGTTTTTTTTTAAAAAAGTGGTATTGTCAAAAGACTAACACAGAACCATAGCCCATAATAAAGACAGAGAAACAGTATGAAATTGTTGCAGGATTTTAAACTTGACATATTTTGTGGCTTTGAGAAAGGGTTAGCTATTCATAGCCTGAAGGGCCTAAGTGGCCAAAGTTTCCAGAGTTTTTAAACTTACTGGCGTTAACTCTTTTCGTTTCATTATTTTTTCTTTGAATGCAAAGGTGTTATCATTAGCAGTGTTGCGTGCCTACGTTGAGAATGGAATGTAAATTCAGTATACTCACTTTTTTCAAACATAAGAGAGATATAATATGAACTGTTACAATGAACATTGTCACAAGACATAAAATCAATAAATCTCTACAAAGTTTGTCCAGTGTTCTTTGGCTAGTTACTTTTGTTCTGACTTCAATATGAAACATAAAGATTTCACTGCACATTTTAAATACTCATAGAACCATTTTGCACCAATTATTGGAATGTTAATACCACAGGCACAAAAAATTATTTGTGGAATACATTAAATCTTAATACAATAAGTGTCATAAATCTGCAGTAATGTTTCATGCCCTGTCTGTGTGCTTACCTCTGGTCTATATATCAGCTTAGGGACCGCGCTCTCACACCTGCATATTTAAGTAATCTTCTCCCAGCATGGCCCCACCCAAGCCTCTAACAAGAAACACTATTTAACACCGTGCACTGCAAGACAGCCTTGCCTGAGTAATAGGGTGTTTAGGCTCCCCTGTGTGTTTCTTGTAGTGTGCTCTACGTTTGATTCATGTACCAAATTGGCTTGTTCTCTTGATTACCCCTGTCTGCTTGTTACCCTGGCCTTTGGCGTGTTCTCCTGACCTTCCCTGTCTGCTTGTTACCTGTTTCCTCTCCATCCACCAGAGCCTACCGTAAGTGTGAGCTGGGAGACCCTGGAGGGCCGTGACCTGGATCAGCTGCAGTGAAGTCCATCCTCACCATCAGAGGCTCTGGTGAAAACACCTGCTTGATCTTATACTCCACGCCATGGGGAATCTATGCTCTACCTCTCTGTTCGATCTGTGTCAGTGCTCAGGTGGAGCTGCTTTCCTGAATCAACCAGAGCTCCATCTGCAGCACTCAGCCAAAGGGTCTACAAGCTTAGTGGTGCACTCCTGACCCCAGTGGTGTGCATCTGTCACCTGGCCTCGGGTGTCCTGACAATAAGGGTGGGCAACAAATTTTTACTGTAATAACTCAGACACTAGATACTATTGTCTTTTCACCATCAGCACATATGCTACACCTACTGTCGAGATCATACGTAAATCATAAATTGAGAATATAATATTTATTTTTTTCAAAAGATATATGCTCCAGTCGATTTCATTTTGGCACAGACCAATTGACTTTAGACATTATGCAGGTATCTCAAAAAAAATTGAAAAAAATAAAATAAAAACATTGCTAAACCACTAACATCAGTGCTTTCATTAACTGCAAAGGCTAAATAAAACTGCGTCCAGAAATTAGTTGATCTTAGATAATTGTAGTGCCCCCCTCTAGGCTGGATAAATTTAGTTTCTGGTTCAGTTTTTTCTCAGTTGAGCAGCAATTTATTTTTCACTTCTGGACAGAACTATCTGTAAATCAGGTGGTTGTTTGTTCCTGTCTGATTTTGGAAGAACCTTCCTAAATTAAAAAAGGAGGGTCAGCAAATGGGTTATGTATTTTAGTCTTACCTCCGCCAATCCCCCAGAAGGCAGTCTATTGAGAAGAAAAATGTTTGGTTGGGGCTTTTCTTCTGACTCTGCCCCTGGGAAGCCGCCTGTGCTGCGGAAGATCTTTTGCTGTTAGGCCTCAGCATGTGCTTGGCTGAGTGCCTAAAAGAAAATCTGCTGGAGGACACTATCTTATGAAGCTGGACTGGATAAGTACCCCTTTCACTGAGGAGTGTCATAAAAAATAGCGCCTGCAAACCAACCTGAAACAGCCGCTGCTGTGTCCCTAGTGTGAAAGCCCAGAGGGAGCGGTGCGGTGCGCTAGCAGGACGGTAAAAAAGTCCTGCTAGTAACATCTTTGGAGCAGTGTGTATACTGCTCCTACGTCGCTCCTGCCCATCGGAATCAATGGGGCAGCGTGGCTATACCACCAGCAAAGTGCCTCTGCAGAGGCGCTTTGATGTGGTTTTTAACCATTTATCGGTCGCTAGCAGGGGGTAAAACCACCCCGCTAATGGCTGTATAGCGCTGCAAATATGATGGTAAAGCGCCACTTTACCACCGACGCACCTCCCGCCCCAGTGTGAATGGGGCCTTATTATAACAGTGGAAGGTGCACTTGTCAACTTTTATCCTATGAAATATGACTTCAAGGATTTCTTGATTTGTTTTGGACACTTTATGGACAGATCACCATTATTTATTTATTTTATTTTGTTCATAAGTTAATAGAGCGGCAATCTTTTCGTTTTTCCTGCCATTGGAGGGCATCAAGGGAAAAATATCCTGACATCAAAGGTCTGTGTGGGGAGGAATGCTTGGAGGTTGCTGGACAGTGTGTGGGAAAAATACCCTAGAAATAATGATCACCTGGACAAAGAAAGGCCCTGGCATCACAGTCAGGGGGAGCAAAAATATATGTCTTATTAATGGAGGGTGTTGGAGGAAAAATATGTCATTGGATTAACCACTTGCCTTTTAAGTACACACATGTGATCAGAGCATGTATGTAAATCGAAAATGTACTTAAAGCGGAGTTCCACCCAAAAGTGGAACTTCCGCTCACTCCAGTGCCACAATTGGCACTTTTCAGGGGGAGGGATCCTGTTCCCACTTCTGGGAGTCCGCAACGTGGCTCATGACGTCACAGCGGGGCTCCCCCCTCCTCCCTTGTCGCCGGGCCAGTAGACGAGAGAAGCGGGGCCTCACGCATGCGCAGTAGGGTTCCCGGCTTGAAGCCATAAGGCTACCCACAATGATGGTGGCAGCACCAAACAGTTGATGGAAACATCAGCTGTGGTGCCGACATTGCTGGACTCCAGGACAGGTAAGGTGTCCTATTATTAAAAGCCAGCAGCTGCAGTATGTGTAGCTGCTGGCTTTAATTTTGTTTTTTTGCCAGACCTCCGTTTTAAAGTGAAGCAATAACTTTTTTCACTTTTGGGGTATCAGGGGCTGTAGTGGGGGTTCAGGGGCTGTAGTGGGGGGATCAGAGCCTATAGTGGAGGACCATAGGCTGTAGTGGGGGGGGCGGGGGGTTAGGGAGTGAAATCTGGGCTGACTGATTGGCAAATCTGAACTTTGCCTCTTTACTTTTGGCCTCTCCACTGACAACTCTGGGAGGCTGCTCTGCCTCTTTCAGGCCATACTGCTGCTGCGCAGTGTGGGATGTCTGTACTTGAAAGGTACTTTACATACACTCGCGTGTATGTCCGTACTCGCAAGTGTACATAAAGTGGTATATACAGTGATACCTCGGTTTGCGAGTAACGTGGTATATGAGCGTTTTGCAAAACAAGCTATATATTTTTTGTAAATCCTGACTTGATTTGTGAGCACTGTCTCGCAAGATGAGCAGGACTCAAGCCGCTGGTTTTATATTACCGTATTACCGTATGTGGCCAGAGGTCCAGGGGCGCTGGTGGCTCCCAGTGCTTCCTGGAGAACTCAGACGCTCAGAGACACTCGGAGACATTTCTAGCTGGGTGGGATGGGCGTAACGTGACACATTCGAAGTACCGGAAAGCATCAGCAGCTCCTGAGTGTCTCCAAACGACACCAGCGCCCCTGCACCTCTGGTCACATACAGTACTGAATATACCCGCGGTGGTTATGGAACTGATCATTTGAGTTTCCATTATTTCTTTTGGGGAAACTTGCTTTGATATACGAGTACTTTGGATTACACGCATGCTTTTGCAATTAGTTCTGCACTCCTGTGATCCGTATTCAGATGACAGCGGGCTAAAGTCTGCTGTCGGCTGACGTCACTCAGCCAGTCCAGGCTCTGAAGAGATCCTGACCATGTGGTTGGGCTAACAATTAATCCCTTCCCCACCCTGGGCAGCCAATTTACCTAATTTACCTAATTAATACACTGTAGGTGACATGCCTACATAAGTATCTTTATTACCATTTATTATTAGATTATTCATTTAATAACCTTCAGTGCCGTTAACACTGTAGCAATGTCAGCAATGTCAGACATCGCATGTGATTCGCACCGCACCGTCTGTGTGATGCAAATTCAGCTATACAGATTGTATGGCTGAATTTGCATCGCATTTAGGCCAAAATAATTCAGGACCCTTTTTTTTATACGCACCACAATCAGATTGCATGGGTGTTCACACCCATGCGATCCGATTCCTGTGCAAATTTACAGTTCGCACTGTGATATGCGCCATAGACAGCGGTGGCTGTCTTCAGGTAAATATCTCCTAAACTGTATAGGTTTAGGAGATATTTCTTGGACCTACAGGTAAGCCTTAATCTAGGCTTACTTGTAGGTCAAAGTAGTTTGTAAGGGTTTACAACCACTTTAAAATCCTGTAATACACTGTCTCACTCTGCTCTGCACATGTTCAGTGCTCTCTGTTCTTGGCATTGTGGAAAATCAGAGCCACTAGAGACTGATCTGTTGACAGCCTAAATATTTACTGCGGTTTAGGGGCTCTGGACTTCAGCAAAATGGCAGCCTCCAGCAAGAAGAAACAGGGGCAGTGCTGGAGGCAATTTACAACACATACTAATTTTGGTAGCATAATTATTTATATTGAATAAATGTTCCTTGCTAAAGAACATCATTTTTTAAATAAAATTGTTATAGGTAAAGCTTTACTTTAACCATAAAAGAAAAACGAGCGCACTGGCTCATGGGGTAATAACGTTTGTTTAATTGAATTGGAAGCTCTTTTCCAGTTTATTGTCATCTGGCAGTGTGAGTTTTTCTTGTCTTTTAGCCTACAGCAATTGACCTTTTACAATTTTAATACTTTTATTATTATATTTAGCATCTTATTACTTTTACTTTTATATTTACTACCGTACCGTAATCCATACATACAAGCACAGCTTTGCACCCCTCCCTATACAGGGACAGCACTGTACATGAACGATATGATATCACAGCGCGCCTACAATGCACTCTCATTGCGCTGTAACCCCGCCCATTCTGCTTGATCACGTATGTGGCGCCGCTCCTACGCTAATATGATATCAACATTCAGCACCTGTGCTCCGCCATTGTTCTGGAGTCCAAACCACAAGAAAATGGAGACCCCCATACATAGTCGTAGCATCCGGAAGTGACGTTATGCAGGTTTGAAAATAGCCGCGGAGTGAAAGAAGTGGCCGCTGGTGTGATCAGGTAATGTTTATTATTACAATCAGAGAGAGACGTGTCCTGATAACAGCCATTGCTCCGGGTTAGCGCGTACTTGTGTAGGCGCCGGGCTATGGCGAGAGGGCGTTATGGTGACATTACACTGTCCCTTTATATCCTATGAATGCAGGTGGAGTAAATTGTGAAGCTGCTCAGAGCTTTCCAGCTTCCATGTCACTCCTGTGCCCCATTCACGTCACAGGCAGTGTTGTAGGAAAATAAAGACTTGCAGCATTTCCTGGGGGGAGTTTATCTCAGACACTGCTCAGCTATGGTACATAGATGTGGGAGAAGTAGCACAAGAAGACCGTCACCTCATGTGATAATCCCATCACTACTGGGAGAAGGAGAGAGCAGAGTGTCGGAGAGGTTAAAGTAACTAAAAACCAAACCACCTTCTTTTTTTTTTTTTTTTTTTTTTTTCATTTTGGGTAATGTAAGAGAGGGTTATAAGGCCTGTCAGTTTTTATTGCCCTCTGTAGGGATGAGCTCCATCGTGTTTGCATGCAGAACGTGCAGAGCCCGCAAGGAAGTCGGCTCTGCGCTAATCACAGGCAGTGAGACATTGCCTGATCTCTGCAGCTGTGCATCGGGCCAATGTCTCACTGCCTGTGATCAGTGCAGTGCCAACATCCTGGTGGGCTCTGTGCATCCTATAGACCTTTCCCCTCACCCCATGGCCACAACAGGAATGCCCTCTAAAGTGAAGGAATCCCAGTGTCCCCAGAACTAGTATTCCCACTTCACGTTCTGGTGGGGTTTTCTTTTACTCTTTGTGACAGGGTGGTTCTTCTTAACAGGGCACAGACAGCAATAAAAACTGACCGGTGTTCTAATCCATCTCCATTCTATCTGAAAAAAAAAGAATTTGTCTTTAGTTACACTTTTAACATCATTGTGATGCTTGTCCTTCAATGTCTAGTCATGGGGTGAAGACGAGACCTAGAAGTTTTAGTGAACTACAGCAAAGGTCCCCAAGTCCCGCCTTTGGCAGGTAGATGGCTCCCATGTACATCGATCGACAACTTTCTGACTACCCACCTAATCTTGTGTAGAACCTCTTCTTAGCGTCAAACCCATCAAGTCATGAACACCACTAGACCTCTGAAGGAATGTTGTGGCATGGGATGGAAGTCACTTTCGGTGGGGGGCTCATGGAATCCAGCTTACTTTTAGAGAGGTTGGGGAAATTCCTGTCTCAGCTCTCCACCCCCCTCTTATGTGTAAGTGACCCTGTGTCTATTAGGGGCACAGGGTGACCAAGAAAATAATGGACAACTACCTAATGGATGCTGGAATGCGGTTTGGATTACTTCAGATGGGACAGTAATATTTATCAACAATATCCCTCAAGAAATCCTAAAGGCTAATTAACCACTTCAATACCGGCCTATTCTGGCACTTCTCTCTTTCATGTAAAAAAAATTAAAATTCTTTGCTAGAAAATTACTCAGAACCCCCAAACATTTATATATGTTGTGTGTGTGTTTTTTTTTTTTTAAGCAGACACCCCAGAGAATAAAATGGCGGTCGTTGCAACTTTTTTATCTCACACGGTATTTGTGTAATCATTTTTCAAACGCCTTTTTAAAAAAAAAAAAAAAACGGTTTCATGAATAAAAAAATAACAAAACAGTAAAGTTAGCCCAATTTTTTTGTATAATGGGAAAGGTGTTACGCCGCGTAGATACCTAATATGTCACTAGGGGTGCAACGGATCGTCACCGATCCGTGATCCGAACGGGTCAACCCGCTCGGATCGGCACATGCCGCGATCCGCGGAACGCTCCACGGTCTCGGCCTTAGGAAAGGCCGTGGGTTCGGCCTAGCTCCGAAGCGGCGGCCATCTTTCTATAGCCAGGCTGTTTACACTGATCGCTCCGAAGGAGCGATCACTTGTAAACAAACCGGCGTCATGTCATGACGCCGGTTCCTCTCTCCCCTCTCTGTACTAACCTGTACTGTGGAGGGGAGAGATCCTGAGATGGAAGCAGCCATCCCTCCATACCCTGCAGTACCCAGCAATACCCTGCCAATACTTTGCAGTACCCAGCAATACCCTGCCAATACTTTGCAGTACCCCAGTACTCTGCAATACCCCAATACTCTGGCAATACTCTTGCAATACCCCAATACTCTAGCAATACCCTGCCAATACTCTAGTAGGGCTGAAACGATTAATCGATATTATCGATAATGAAAATCGTTGTCAACATTTTTCATTATCGATTAGTTGGTCTGCACCATGTGATCCGCGGAGCGGGCCGCGGCCTTAGGAAAGACCGCGGCTTCGGCCTAGCTTCGGAGCTGGCGGCCATCTTGGTACACCCGGCGGCGGCTAGCTACGCGCTGACGTCACCCCCAGCGCGGCGTTCAGCCTGTCAGCCCAAGTGAATGAATTCTGGAGGAGTCACGGAGTTCTTCTGTCCCCGCACATCCCCCGTCCTCTTCTTCTGTCCCCGCACATCCCCCGTGGCGGGACTACCGGTCAGTTCTCCCTGCTGTCTGTCAGTGTTATTGTACGGTGCACGAGCGGCCTGCGTGCCCCCTGAGGGGCGTGCGCGGCGCGCTCTGTGATCGGCGAGTCTATGAGACTCGCCTGATCACCGATCCGTGCAAGGGGTCGATCCCGACCCCTTATCACGTGATCAGCTGTCAGCCAATGACAGCTGATCATGTGATATAACGGAGTCGGTAATCGGCTATTATTCCTCCTCGCGCTGACAGCGCGAGGAGAAAAAAGAAAAAAGCCGATCACATCAGTCCCGATCACGGCCAGCCCTGCCAGTGCCCCCCGTCAGTGCCACCCAGCAGTGCCCACAGTGCCACCCAGCAGTGCCCACAATCTGCCTTAACAAAGGTGCTGCACCCCAGTGCCACATATCCGTGCCCATCAGTGTCATCTACCAGTGCCCAGCAGTCCCACCTATCAGTGCCCATCCGTGCCACCCATCCGTGCCACCCATCTTTGCCCATCAGTGCCGCCTTATCTGTGCCTATTAGTGCCGCCTTAACTATGCCCATCAGTGCCCACCAGTGCAGCCTATCAGTGCCGCCTCATCAGCGCACTTCAATGAAGGAGAAAAATGACCTGTTTGCAAAATTTTATAACAAACTATTAAACATGATTTTTATTTTTTTTGCATCTTTTTTTGTTTGTTTAGCAAAAAATAAAACTCCCAGCTGTGATTAAATACCCCAAAAGAAATCTCTATTTGTGGGAAAAAAATGATAAAAATTTCATTTGGGTACAGTGTTGTATGCCCGCGCAATTGTCATTCAAAGTGCATCAGCACTGAAAGCTGAAAATTGGTCTGGGACTGAGGGGGGTTTAAGTGCCCAGTAAGCAAGTGGTTAAAGAAGACTGCTCAGGTCTGAAAGATTGATGTTTTATTATGCAGCCAGAGGGTCCTAGGAAGGGACAGGCAGCGTTGAAATTCACTTTTGCTAAGTGGATTTGGCAAGTTATAATTCAGGCCTAATGGTTAAAAGTAGGGATGCAAAGAATGGGTTTTTTGGTGCCGAAACCGATACCGAAAACGAAAAATACACTAGGCCGAAAACCGATACCGAAACAGCACCGATACCGAAAATGGCTGTTTTCAAAAAATATTTTTATACAGGAGGTGGTCAGAGGCTGGCGACACGGTACAGGAGGTGGTCAGAGGCTGGCGACACGGTACAGGAGGTGGTCAGAGGCTGGCGACCTGATAAAAGAGATAAGTGCAGCCAGTGTTGCCCCCTGTGATGCAGACAGCTATGCCCCTCTGCAGTGAAGAGAGCCGTCTGGTTGAATAGAGCGCCGGGAACATCACAGTTTTAATTTCAATAGCTGTGTGTTTCCCGTCGCGCGCCGTCACACACAGCCCCTCCCCCTTGTCCAGGCACTTTGATAGACAGATCACCCGTCCAATCTGGACAGGTGATCTGTCTATCAAAGTAACCCTGGACAAGGGGGAGGGGCTGTGTGTGACGGCGCGCGACGGGAAACACACAGCTATTGAAATTAAAACTGTGATGTTCCCGGCGCTCTATTCAACCAGACGGCTCTCTTCACTGCAGAGGGGCATCGCTGGCTGCATCAGTCCTGCGCTATTCACCCCCATCATGGGAGGCACCAGGGGCGGGGCGGAGTTCCGCCCAGGCCCCGCCCCATTTCCTGCTCAATTATCGGCCGTTTTTTCCTTTCGGCAAATTGCCGAAAAGGGCATTTTCGGCCGATATGTTTAGGCGGCCGAAATTTCGGTGCATCCCTAGTTAAAAGGTAAGATTTCACCTTTTCATGTCAAAGCACACTCTACTAGAGCAGTTAGTGCTTCTGGGGCAGTGCATCACAAAGCCTCCATGGCTCAGGTCTGCAAGGCTGCAACTTTGTCTGCAGTCCATTCACCAGATTTTATCAAGTGGATGTAAAAAAGGCATGAGGATATCGCCTTTGGGCGCAGTGTGCTGCAGGCAGCAGTATAGGTCCTCAAGTCTGTTCACGCCCTACGTGTTGTCTCCTTCCCCTCAAATAGCCATGCTATGGGACTTCCTACTTAGTACCGTATATACTCGAGTATAGGCCGACCCGAATATAAGCCGAGGCCCCCAATTTACCCCCAAAAAAACTGGCAAACTTATTGACTCGTGTATAAGCCGAGGGTGAGACATGCCTGTCCATCCCTGTGTGTGTGTCCGTCCATCCCTGTGTGTCCGTCCATCCCTGTGTGTCCGTCCATCCATCCCTGTGTGTGTGTGTGTCCATCCGTCCATCCATCCCTGTGTGTGTGTGTGTCCATCCGTCCATCCATCCCTGTGTGTGTGTGTGTCCATCCGTCCATCCATCCCTGTGTGTGTGTGTGTCCATCCGTCCATCCATCCCTGTGTGTGTGTGTGTCCATCCATCCATCCATCCATCCCTGTGTGTGTGTGTCTCCATCCATCCATCCATCCATCCCTGTGTGTGTGTGTCTCCATCCATCCATCCCTGTGTGTGTGTGTCTCCATCCATCCATCCATCCCTGTGTGTGTGTGTGTATCCATCCGTGTGTGTGTGTGTGTGTGTGTGTGTGTCCAGCCTACCTGTGTCCCGAGCCTTTGTCCCTTGCCTCCGTCCCGTGCCGTGCCTTGCCTCCGTCCCGTGTCGTGCCTTGCCTCCGTCCCGTCCCGTGCCGTGCCGTGCGTTGCCTTGCCTCCGTCCCGTGCCCTCTTCGTCGGCGCCTCGGCGGCCATTGTAAAATTCAAAAGCCGCGCCTCCGCCTTCGCCTGTGATAGGCGGAACACTGAATTTCCCAGCAGCCTGTGTTCCGCCTATCACGGACATCGTATCATCCTCGTCCGTAGTACGAGGATGATACGATGTCCATGATAGGCGGAACACAGGCTGCTGGGAAATTCAGTGTTCCGCCTATCACAGGCGAAGGCGGAGCCGGAGGCGCGGCTTTTGAACTATAGAATGGCCGCTGTCTGTCTGCTCGACACGCTGATCGAGCGGGCAGACAGCGATGACTCGAGTATAAGCCGAGGGGGGCACTTTCAGCCTCAAAAAAGAGGCTGAAAATCTCGGCTTATACTCGAGTATATACGGTAATTACTATGGTGCTCTGTGTCCTGTGATGTACTCCCAAGAAAAGGATTTTACAGGTAAGCTGTTATAAAAATTCTATTTTTGCTTGGTTTTTCTCCTTTTAAAAGCATTCCTTGAACTGTAGGATAGTTGATGAATGTGTAATGATGGGACCTTTTTAGTGGATAATACCTTACCTTTAGCTTAGCTTTATATAGTTCTCATTGGCTCAGATAAAATATTTATTTCAAAACAGTATACTTGTAAAGCTTTAAAATTGTACTGTAATGTATAGTAAATTGTATTTTCATGATGGCAGTTCTTTGGATTTACGAAGGATCCAATATGCAATGATGGAGAAGTCCAGGCTACCTGTTCCGAGACCCCAGACACAGAAGTCATCAGGTAAATCTGGCTTATCTGTGTTTTTGTTTTTTTCCTGCTGTATAGTCATACACTGATACAATAATACTGGAGTGAAAGCAGTATAGAGGCTTCACATGTTGTTTTTTGTCTATTGGTAGTGGCTCTGCAGTAGCCTGCCCTTCACTCCGCTCCAAGGTTTTCTGGCTGGAGGTATACTCTGACAATGAGATCTACCTATGTACAGTATTGGTCAAAATGTCGATATGCCAGAAGCATTATTGAATCTGTTTTGCCCAACACTATCACAAAAGCACAGATGTCCCACAGTATGATTAGACAGACAGAAACCTCAGGAAAGATAGCTTGGTTGCAAATCCTGAGCGTTAAATGCCTATTTATAAAATGAACAGTCCCTTGATGTTTGAAATGAAGAACTATATAAAGGTATGGAACAGATGGCAAAACAGGATGGAAAATATTTTGGTGAGTATAATGAGGACAGCATTGTTCATTTTAAGTTCTCTTGTATGAAGCAACATTTTAGTTCTCATGTTGAGATACACAGTGCAGCAATTCACCATCATGTATGTCTGTGTGTATGTCTGTGTGTACATGGCCTTTCTGGAGGCATTCACTGAACAAATGAAGTCCTAATCATGCTTGTGTCTTTTCCAGAAGTGCAACGAGCCTTTCAAGTTGAAATGTGTGTGTGTGTGTGTGTGTGTTTGGCGTTTAGTGTTTGTGTTTTGTGTGTTTGTTTTTTTTTTTATTTGTTTTTTTAATTGCTGAATAGCTTTGAGCTGTAGCTCCTTCAAATTCAGTGTGAGTTGATCCATGCACCCGCCCCTGCACGCATGTCAAGTTTTGACATGCCTCTGTCCATACAGGCTGCTGTGTCTGTGGCCATTTCTGCAGGCTGCCAGCGCATAGCTGGCAGAAGATTGGGAACAGATAGGTACATTTTTGTTGTCAGAGACTTGCAGAGCTGTCCTGTGATACGGCAAGCTCTCTGGTTTTATCATAATTAACGGAGAATTCTTCAGAAGATATCAGGCTGATAACGGAAGAACGCAGTAGGAAAGCCACGGAACTTAGTGCTTTGAAGAGAGTCAAGAAAATACTACAAATATACTGTATCTCACAAAAGTGAGTGAGTACAGCCCTCACGTTTTTTTGTGAATATTTTATTATATCTTTTCATGTGACTACACTGAAGAAATAAACAAGATATTTGGGGGGCATACCCTAAAAAATGCATTAAAGATGGTGCTGCCATAAGACCATAAAACAGAACAAAAATAGTACAGAAAAAAAAAAACATGCACATACACATGCAAAACTGATATTTACCTCCAGCAAGGCTTTTTTTAAAACGCCTAGACATTTTCAAAAAATATGTGGATTTGGTCACACCATATTGCTATATGGTGCTTAAGCCCACTTACTGCAACAAAGTACCCCATTGTTGGTGGTTCCTACATCCATAGATCGGGAGATCCCGCTTCTCTGAACCATGGGAGCAATACTCTATATCAGGGGTGTCCAAACTTTTTTCAAAGAGGGCCAGATTTGATGAAGTGAACATGCTTGAGGGCCGACCATTGGTTTCTTTGAACCATTAAAATGCGGTCGTTCGAGCACTAATACACGGCCCAACAAGAATTCTCTTGCCTTTGTCGCGCTCGTTCCCCACACACAGACGAATGCTCTGCTCTTTAGGGGTACCGTAAATTCTTAACGGTACCCCACACATTGGAAACGTGGGGTGCTTTTGGTTCAGTGCAATTAAAAAAAAACATACAGGCATACATGCGCGCGCGCGCGCGCGCACATACAGGCATACATGCGCGCGCGCGCGCGCACATACAGGCATACAGGCATGCGCGCGCGCGCACATACAGGCATGCGCGCGCACATACAGGCATACATGCGCGCGCGAGCGCACATACAGGCATACATGCGCGCGCGAGCGCACATACAGGCATACATGCGCGCGCGAGCGCACATACAGGCATACATGCGCGCGCGAGCGCACATACAGGCATACATGCGCGCGCGAGCGCACATACAGGCATACATGCGCGCGCGAGCGCACATACAGGCATACATGCGCGCGCGAGCGCACATACAGGCATACATGCGCGAGCGCACATACAGGCATACATGCGCGCGCACATACAGGCATACATGCGCGCGCACATACAGGCATACATGCGCGCGCACATACAGGCATACATGCGCGCGCACATACAGGCATACATGCGCGCGCGAGCGCACATACAGGCATACATGCGCGCGCGAGCGCACATACAGGCATACATGCGCGCGCGAGCGCACATACAGGCATACATGCGCGCGCGAGCGCACATACAGGCATACATGCGCGCGCGAGCGCACATACAGGCATACATGCGCGCGCGAGCGCACATACAGGCATACATGCGCGCGCGAGCGCACATACAGGCATACATGCGCGCGCGAGCGCACATACAGGCATACATGCGCGCGCGAGCGCACATACAGGCATACATGCGCGCGCGAGCGCACATACAGGCATACATGCGCGCGCGAGCGCACATACAGGCATACATGCGCGCGCGAGCGCACATACAGGCATACATGCGCGCGCGAGCGCACATACAGGCATACATGCGCGCGCGAGCGCACATACAGGCATACATGCGCGCGCGAGCGCACATACAGGCATACATGCGCGCGCGAGCGCACATACAGGCATACATGCGCGCGCGCGCACATACAGGCATACATGCGCGCGCGCGCGCACATACAGGCATACATGCGCGCGCGCACATACAGGCATACATGCGCGCGCGCGCGCACATACAGGCATACATGCGCGCGCGCGCGCACATACAGGCATACATGCGCGCGCGCGCACATACAGGCATACATGCGCGCGCGCGCACATACAGGCATACATGCGCGCGCGCGCACATACAGGCATACATGCGCGCGCCCATACAGGCATACATGCGCGCGCGCATACAGGCATACATGTGCGCGCGCGCATACAGGCATACATGCGCACGCGCGCGCATACAGGCATACATGCGCGCGCGCGCGCATACAGGCATACATGCGCGCGCATACAGGCATACATGCGCGCGCATACAGGCATACATGCGCGCGCATACAGGCATACATGCGCGCGCATACAGGCATACATGCGCGCGCGCGCGCATACAGGCATACATGCGCGCGCGCGCGCATACAGGCATACATGCGCGCGCGCGCGCATACAGGCATACATGCGCGCGCGCGCGCATACAGGCATACATGCGCGCGCGCGCGCATACAGGCATACATGCGCGCGCGCGCGCATACAGGCATACATGCGCGCGCGCGCATACAGGCATACATGCGCGCGCGCGCATACAGGCATACATGCGCGCGCGCGCATACAGGCATACATGCGCGCGCGCGCATACAGGCATACATGCGCGCGCCCATACAGGCATACATGCGCGCGCCCATACAGGCATACATGCGCGCGCCCATACAGGCATACATGCGCGCGGGCGCGCCCATACAGGCATACATGCGCGCGGGCGCGCCCATACAGGCATACATGCGTGCGGGCACGCCCATACAGGCATACATGCGCGCGCGCGCCCATACAGGCATACATGCGCGCGCGCGCCCATACAGGCATACATGCGCGCGCGCGCCCATACAGGCATACATGCGCGCGCGCGCCCATACAGGCATACATGCGCGCGCCCATACAGGCATACATGCGCGCGCGCGCACATACAGACACGCATGCGCGCGCACACATACAGACACGCATGCGCGCGCACACATACAGACACGCATGCGCGCGCACACATACAGACACGCATGCGCGCGCACACATACAGGCGCGCACACATACAGACACGCATGCGCGCGCGCACACATACAGACACGCATGCGCGCGCGCACACATACAGACACGCATGCGCGCGCGCACACATACAGACACGCATGCGCGCGCGCACACATACAGACACGCATGCGCGCGCGCACACATACAGACACGCATGCGCGCGCGCACACATACAGACACGCATGCGCGCGCGCACACATACAGACACGCATGCGCGCGCGCACACATACAGACACGCATGCGCGCGCGCACACATACAGACACGCATGCGCGCGCACACATACAGACACACATACAGACGCGTGCAAAACGTGGGATGCTTTTGGTTCAGTGCAATTAAAAAAAAAAAAAAACCTCCTGCATGCACACACATACATACAGACACATGCATACACATACATACAGACATACATGCGCGCACACACATACACACACAAAGCCTTTTTAAAATGAATGTAGCTTGTAGTACAGTACCTTTCCAGCTTCCTCATTCAGCCGGGTACTGCACTGTAGGGGGAAGCAGAGAGCACAGCACACTCCTCTGCACTTTTGAAGCTGACGGAGCTTCACACTGTGCTGGGATCAGGCTCATCTGACAGCCCTGATCCCTCAGCACACCAGGCGGGCCGTTAAAAACCGGACCTCGGTGATTGGCCGCGGGCCGGACTTTGGACATGCTTGCTCTACATGGGAAAACATGAGGTCTCCACCATGACACAGGTGCTCACTAATGAGGGGTACTTGCTGAGGGAATGGGGTGCTCCACACCGAACAGGATTTGGTCAGAATCCATACAATAGACAAACAAGATATTTTGGGGGGGGCGCACTCTTAAAAAATGCATTAAAGATGATGCTGCCATAAGACCACACAACAGAACAAAAATATTACAGTGCACGCATGCAAAACTGACATTTACCTCCAGCAAGGCTTTTTTAACCACTTTCAGACTGGACCATTTTGCCAATGACTAGACCACTTTTTGCGATTCGGCACTGCGTCGCTTTAACTGACAATTGCGCGATCATGCGATGTGGCTCTCAAACAAAATTAATCCTTTTTTTCCCCCCACAAATAGAGCTTTCTTTTGGTGGTATTTGGTCACCCCTACGGTTTTTATTTTTTGCGCTATAAACAAAAAAAGAGCGACGATTTTGAAAAAAACGCATTATTTTTTCCTCAGTTTAGGCCGATACGTATTCTTCTACATGTTTTTGGTATAAAAAAAAAATGCAATAAGCATTTATTGATTGGATTGCGCAAAATGTATAGCGTTTACGAAATAGGGGATAGTTTTATGGCATTTTTATTAATTTTTTTTTTTTTTTTTTTTACTGCGACTGCGACATTATCGGACATTTTTGGGACCATTGTCATTTTATACAGCAATCAGTGCTATACAAATGCACTGATTCCTGTGTAAATTACACTGGCAGTGAAGGGGTTAACCAGGGGGTGGCAGTGTAGGAGTCAAGTGTTCCTAGGGGTGTGTTACTAACTGTGGGGGGCTGGGCTGTGTGTTAGTGAACACTGATCTCTGCTCCAATCACAGGAAGCAGAGATCGGTATCACTCGTTGCTAGGCAGAACAGGGAGATGCTGTTTACAATGACATCTCCCCGTTCTCCTTCCCCGTGAGATGATAGCGGGTATCCCCGTGGCAATCGAGTCCGCAGGACCCGAGACCGGACTATTGTGCTTTTTAAGGACATTTTCCCGCACAATATTTACTAAGTAATTTTTAACGAAGATATTTTTAAGATACAGAATCAATCTACCGTATATACTCGAGTATAAGCCGAGATTTTCAGCCTCTTTTTTGAGGCTGAAAGTGCCCCCTCGGCTTATACTCGAGTCACCGCTGTCTGACTGCTCGATCAGCGTATCGAGCAGACAGACGGCGGACATTAAAATTCAAAAGCCGCGCCTCCTTCTCCGCCTCCGCCTGTGATAGGCGGAACACTGAATTTCCCAGCAGTCAGTGTTCCGCCTATCACGGACATCCGTTCATTCTCATACTACGGACGAGTATGAGAGGATGTCCGTGATAGGCGGAACACAGGCTGCTGGGAAATTGAGTGTTCCGCCTATCACAGGCGGAGGACGGAGGCGCAGCTTTTGAATCGTAGAATGGCCGCCGAGAAGAGCGGCGATCCATCGGCACGACACGGGACGGAGGAGGCACGGGACGGAGGAGGCACGGGACGGAGGAGGCACGGGACGGAGGAGGCACGGGACGGAGGAGGCACGGGACGGAGGAGGCACGGGACGGAGGAGGCACGGGACGGAGGAGGCACGGGACGGAGGAGGCACGGGACGGAGGAGGCACGGGACGGAGGAGGCACGGGACGGAGGAGGCACGGGACGGAGGAGGCACGGGACAGAGGAGGCACGGGACAGAGGAGGCACGGGACGACGGCGGCTCGGGACACAGGTAGGCTGGACACACACACAAGGCTGCACGGACACACACACACACACACACACACACACACACACACACACACACACACACACACACACACACACACACACACACACACACACACACACACACACACACACACACACACACACACGGATGGATGGATGGATACACACACACACACACAGGGATGGATGGATACACACACAGGGATGGATGGACGGACACACAGGGATGGATGGATGGATGGATGGACACACACACAGGGATGGATGGACGGACACACACACAGGGATGGACGGACACACAGGGATGGACAGCCATGTCTCACCCTCGGCTTATACACGAGTCAATAAGTTTTCCAGTTTTTTGGGGGTAAATTGGGGGCCTCGGCTTATATTCGGGTCGGCCTATACTCGAGTATATACGGTATATGACACAGTCTATACATGTGAAACGTATTCACGGAGACAAGTGATCATACAAAATAGTTACATTTATTGGTTGACAGAAAACGAATATTTACATGAAATTAACATACAGATTGCATTACTTGATCATTTGACAATTAATGGAAATACCCTCAAAATGGGAGTGTCGTACTTTGGACTTAATCATCACCATTATCACTTCTCGGTAGAATCAATAACCTTTTTTGATAATTGACAATTAAACAGAATGTCTGTATTTCACACGTCCAACTGTTACTATACTGCAGGTAAGTAAGTGGTTAACAATGTGAAATAAATTAGACATTAGTTTGTCAATAAAATTGGCATCTATGCAAAAAAAAGAAATTTATAATGAAAAATTACATTTAGAGAAAAATCTAACAGGCGGTTATTCGGGAGAAATATTTTTAATAACAGAATATTCAAAAAAAATCAATATTTAAGAAAACATAGAAGAGATGATAAACATATACATTTACTCATTCCGATTGGCTACTAGTGTGGATTGTTGGTTACCAGGAATTTTAAGATGGCTGCCGTGGCTTTCAACCTAGATTCTCTTACAGAGGAATTACTTTGTGTGACCTCCGAGATCCAAGGAGCAGGGATCTTCATGAATGTAAAAATGTGTATTCATGCATGGTGCATGAGGGTCAGTTGTCTGGGAGTCTTCCAGTGTCCCTTCTCAGGGGGGGTCCCTAAGCTTCCCCCTGAGCTCTCTCCCCTTTAGCCCTCATGGCATCTTTCCAGTTTCTTAAATATCCTCTTAAGATCATAAAATTATACTAAGTTCTGCCCAGAGGGTATGTGTCCCTTTCCTATTGGCAGGCAGGCTTAATGATCCCCTTTCCCAGTAGTCTCGTGATTTTAAGGTAATAGCACCTTCAACCACCAGGTGTCTCACATGTGTTTGGTGTTTTATCTCTTTAACCACTTTCAGACCACAATCAGTACTCTCCGATAGCAATTACTGATACCTACCGCAAATGTTTTGCTTTCAAATCAGCTGTCAGCAGTGGTACGAAGCATTGAAACATTTTATTTATTTTTATTTTTTTATTTTTTTTTACAAATGAAAGAATTTTGATGATTTTTTTTTTTTGGCGCTTTTTCAATGTGAAATATGTTAATACAGATGTATAAAAATATTCACTAACAAACCAAACAAAAACAAGTTTTAATTGTTTATCATTTATTAAAATAGACATAAGCCAAAAAAAGCAGGAAAATTATTAAATAGAGGAGATTAGGGAGTTAAGGCTGATTTGAGCAAATTAAGGATTAATAGGGAGCTAAAGAGAGGAACATTTGTTCATCCCTTTGATCTGCAGATGAATAAATGGATACAAAAAGAAACAATGTTTCTGGGTTTACTTCCTCTTTGATTCCCTGCAAAGGTAAAGCATAATGGACTACTATGTATCGCATAGTAGTCCATTATGTGTCACTTAGCTGACACAGGAGCCAGCGAAGTCACCGCTGTCCCCTTGTGTAAGGAGCCTCCATCTTCTTGGTGGGTCTCGCTGCTCCGGCGCTGTCATTCGACGGAGCCACGATGATGTCACTCCTGCGTATGCGCACGGGAGCCGCCACTCGCGGCATATCGCCGTTAACAGCAGCACACTCAGTGCGCCTGTGTGCCCCTGTCTATGGCGCATGCGCCGTAGACAGCGGTGCCTGTCTTCCGGCAAATATCTTCTAAACCGTGTAGGTATAGGAGATATTTCTTGGACCTACAGGTAAGCCTTAATCTAGGCTTACCTGTAGGTCAAAGTGGTTTGTAAGGGTTTACAACCACTTTAACACTTCAGCTGTTAACAGGGGAGGGGATCCACTGACAGCTCAAAGAACCGTGCCTGAAACTATCGGTTTCAGGTGTCGAGGTATTTGCACGAGTACCGATACTTGTGCAAATACTCTGTGTATTGGCACCGATACTAGTATCGGTGCAACCCTAGGGAGAACCCTTTTGCCCTCTCCAAAATCCACAATAACTATGACTGCAGATTCTGCACCATAGTTGTTATCTCATTGGTTTACAGCAGCCCAACTCCTTTGCATATGTACTGCTTATGTTCTTGTATTACTATTTTTGAAATGTTCTAGGATGCTAATGATTCTTCACTGAGTTTGTAATATTTTTTTTTTTTTTTTTCTTTAGACATTTTTATACCTTGTGCCAAGAAAACCTGTCCTCCAAAACCAGTTCTTCCACTTTACAGCAAGGACCCTAACATTGCTTTTGCATCTACCATTCCTGATTTTACCATGAATAAAGATGGCATCAGTGGGTAGGCATTACAAATGACTACTGTTCTATATTAGAATTGTTGATGGTTTACTGTTAGATGAGTTTAATTGTAAGCCCTTTTTACCTCTCCTCCAACAAATGTTTTTATATTGCCATGTCATTGCTGAACGATTGGTTTAAACGCTCACCACAGACCGGGGGCCAGTGGCCCACTCCTTTTATTAAAGTTCATTTTGTTTTGACATATTTTTTTGATGTCTTGTCAGATTACATCACAGGGTTTCAGGGCTGAATTAGACTGTATTGGCATATGCTGTATTCACTTAGGCTGTATTAGCCATGCCGTGAAAGCCAGCAGCAATATCTATTGCTTCCTGGGGCTGGGATTGATGTCCGGAGAGTTGCAGTGATTTGCACACAGTGTGTCCAGCCCAGATCACTGTAAGTAATCTGTAAGTAATCGCTGGAAGCACAGCTATCCACACACAGGTGCTGATTCCAGCTACAGGAAGATTCTTGCTGCTGGATTCATTGCGTCGATAAATGCAGCCTTAACCACTTTCAGACCGGACCATTTTGCTGGTCAATGACCAGAGGTCTTTTTACAATTTGGCACTGTGCTGCTTTAACTGGTAATTGCGCGGTCATGCAATGTTGTACCCAAACAAAATTTGCGTCCTTTTCTTCCCACAAATAGAGCTTTCTTTTGATGGTATTTGATTGCCTCTGCGATTTTTATTTTTTGCGATATAAACGTAAAAAGACCGCAAATTTTGAAAAAAAATGATATTTTCTACTTTTTGTTATTAGAAAAATCCAATAAACTCAATTTTAGTCATACATTTAGGCCAAAATGTATTCAGCCACATGTCTTTGGTAAAAAAAAAGTCAATAACTGTATATTTATTGGTTTGCGCAAAAGTTGTCACATCTACAAACTAAGGTACGTTTTCTGGAATTTACGCAGCTTTTAGTTTACGACTGCCTATCTCATTTCTTGAGGTGCTAAAATGGCAGGGCAGTACAAAACCCCCCCCCCCAAATGACCCCATTTTGGAAAGTAGACCCCCTAAGGAAATTGATAAGTGGCATGTTGAGCCCATTGAATATTTTATTTTTTTGCCTCAAGCGATTGAATAATGACAAAAAAAAAAATTTTTTTTTTTTTTTTTTTACACAAAGTTGTCACTAAATGATATATTGCATACACATGCTATGGGCATATGTGAAATGACACCCCAAAATAAATTCTGCTGCTTCTTCTGAGTACGGGGATACCACATATGTGGGACTTTCTGGGAGCCTAGCCGCGCACGGGGCCCCGAAAACCAAGCACCGCCTTCAGGCTTTCTAAGGGCGTAAATTTTTGATTTCACTTCTCACTACCTATTACAGTTTTGAAGGCCATAAAATGCCAAGATGGCACAAAACCCCCACAAATGACCCCATTTTAGAAAGTAGACACCCCAAGCTATTTGCTCAGAGGTATGTTGAGTCCATGGAATATTTTATATTTTGCCACAAGTTGCGGGAAAATTACAAACTTTTATTTTTTATTATTTTTTTTCACAAAGTTGTCACTAAATGATATATTGCTCACACATGCCATGGGCATATGTGAAATGACACCCCAAAATAAATTCTGCTGCTTCTCCTGAGTACAGGGATACCACATATGTGGGACTTTTTGGGAGCCTAGCCGCGTACGGGGCCCCGAAAACCAAGCACCGCCTTCAGGCTTTCTAAGGGCGTTACAGTTTTGAAGGCCATAAAATGCCAAGATGGCACAAACCCCCCCCCAAATGACCCCATTTTGGAAAGTAGACACCCCTAAATTTAGGGGTACACTAGTGAGACTAGGTAATAAATGGCGGGTGCCCTGAAACTATAAAAAAATAACTAACCAACCAGCGTCACATGTAACAGTTATATGGTGATCACTGGTGAAAGGGTTAACAAGGGGGCAATCAGGGGGCTTTATGCGGTAGTATATGGGGGTCCCTGGCGCTATAAAAAGCTGCGGCGAACCTAAATACCTACCTGCCTAACTAGCGTCACCTGTGACACTAATACAGCGATCAGAAAAATGATCGCTTATTAGGCTGGGTTCACACTGGAGCGATGCGGGAACGCCACGAATCCGCGGCGGGTTCCCGCATCGCATGCCTCCCGGCGGCAGTTCACACTGCCCTATGCGAACTGCTGGGAGTGTCAGTGAAATTTTAATGACACCCCCAGATCAGTTCACATATCGCAGTGCGATCTGCAAACTCGGATCGCATGGTGTGAACACCCATGCGATCCGATTCTGCTGCGGACCAAAAAAAGGGTCCCGTGCGAATTTGCGGCGGGTGCGGCGCGAATTCAGCCATACTATCTGTATGGCTGAACTCGAATCGCACAGAGATCGGATGTGATTTGCACTGCAGTGCGGTGCGAATCACATCCGTTCTCATAAACCGCTGCAATGTGAACCCAGCCTTAGTGACACTGGCGACGGGGGGTGATCACGGGGTTAAACCTTTATTGGGGGGGTTAGGGGGGTACATTAGAACTAAAGGGGGCTAACCCTAACTGCCCTAACAGTTATTACAGTCACAAATGACACCAATGCAAAAAAAAAAAAATGCAATTGGTGTCACTGTGACTGGGGGGGCAGGGGTAATTGGGGGGGTGAAGGGGGGGTGTGAGTGTGCCTGGCATGTTCTACTGTGTAGTGTCGTGTTGGTGCAACTCACCGATCCTCGGTGCCGGAACGAAAAATACCGACACGGAGGAGAGATTACATCACTTCCTCTCCTGTGTTTACATTACAGGAGAGGAAGTGATGTCACGGAGCATTTCCATTCGTCGGGAGCGATCGCGAGGGGGTGGCCATGAATGAATGGCCGCCCCCTCATCCCGGATCGCTCCCGAACGAATACCGACCGCCGCAGGCACCGGGGGGGGGCCCGATCGGGCCCCCCACCCGCGGGAAGGCAGGGACGTACAGGTACGCCCATATGCCTGCCCGTGCCATTCTGTCGACGTACATCGTCGTGCGGCGGTCGGCAAGTGGTTAAAGTGGATATAAACCCTACATTTACCCAGTGAAGTGAACAGCCTCAGATGATACACAGGGATGAAACAAATCTCCCTATATAAGTTTTACGTGTGTGTGTTTTAGTGTGTGTGTATGTGTGTGTGCGCTCTCTTCATTTGTATATATCCTTTAGAAAGTGCTCTTCGTGTTTAAAAATTTTTTTTATTTTTATTTTTCTCTTCCTGGTTACCACTGGTAGTGGATCATTGGAATACAGCCAAGGTAGCTGATTGGAACAAAGTCGCGCACACACCCCCTCTCATCATAGGCAAAGAAAAGAATGTGCATAGCTCTTTTTTCTTAGATGGTGTTCTGTCAAAAAATGTGTGACATCAACACAGCGCATGCGCAGATCGGCTGAGGCTAACAGTGGTCGGCAAGTGCCTGTCCACTTTCCGACCAGCCGCTGTCATTATACTGTGGCAGGTCAGGTCATTCCTGCAAATCGGCGTAGCTGTACATCGGCTCTTTTAAGAACTATAGCAGGTGCGCAATGTCCACCTGCCACCCGTGACCACTCGGAGCCAGAACGGGGATCTGTCAATGTAAACAAACAGGTCCCCATTCTGACAGGGGAGTAGAGGGTGATCGTCTGTTTCTAGTGATCAGGAACAGTGATCTCTCTCTTCCAGTCAGTACACTCCTCCCACCCCCCCCAACGGTTGGGAACTCATTTAACGCCTAGATCACCACTAGTGTTAACCCCTTTCCCTGCCAGTGTTATTTATACAGTAATCGGTGCATTTTTATAGCGCTGATCACTGTATAAATGTCAGCGGTCCCAAAAAAGTGTCAAGTGTCCGATCTGTCCGCCGCAATGTCGCAGCCCCACTAAAAATCGCAGGTCACCTCCATTCGTGTTTTTTTTTTTTTTTTTTTTTTTTTTAAATGCTATAAATCTATCCCCTGTTTTGTAGACGCTATAACTTTTGTGAAAACCGATTAAATATACGCTTATTGCAATTTTTTTTTTTTACCGAAAATATGTAGAATACATATTGGCCTAAACTGATGAAGAAATTTAGATGATTTTTTTTTTTTGCTATTTCTTATAGCAAAAAAGTAACAAATATAATTTTTTTTTATTTTTTGCAAAATTTTCTTTTTTTCTCAAATCGCCTTTCAGGACAACCCTGGAGAGAGCGCAGCTCCGCCCATTTCAACAGGAAACACTTGCAGACCTTTAAATCCCTCCTCTTCCACCATGGCTTCAGTTATTGTGTTTCCTCCGTCATGGTGGTAGCACTTGCGGGAACCATGGGGCTGTGTCTCTCCAGGGTGGAGTTGAAAGGCCTTACCTCGGTGAGGTGTTTCGTACGACCATCCCAGCTCCCTCTTGGTACGATCGGTGGGCGCTCCGGAGCCTCCAACCTTTTCCAGCTCAGGGGAGCAATGGCCGACAGGAGGTCGAGGCGTCCGAACGTCCGGAGCTCTGTTTGCTGTCCGTGCTGGTAGGCTTCCGGACGTTCTCTCTGGCAGGCGGATGACGCGGCGGCCAGTGACGCGGCTTTCCTGTTCGGGCAGAACGACGAGTGGTTCTGGTCGTTTGGAACGCAGGGGTTCGGAGGCGGGTCTTTACGACTGGTGCTTTCCGCTTCCGGGCAGCGTAGTGACGTCAGACCCGGCTGTTGATCTTAGTCCCTGCTGCGCTCTCTGCATGATGGAGGGTTCGTCAGCATCGGTGAAGGCAGGCACCGGTCAGGCCCAGGTAAGAGGGACACAATGGTGCTCTTTATTCTTCTCCTTATGAGCTGTAAATTTTTTTTTGTCTTATGTTGCCTCCTTTTGGGGTGCCTGCCACTACAGTTTTCCAAGGTAATTTTTTTTCTTGGATCTGTAGTCATCTGGTGGTGGCACTGGTGGCTTTGAGGGCTGGTGTTTTCTTCTGTGTGCTGGTGATTGGTTGGCGTTATCGGCGGTTACAGTGGTTGTAAGACTTTGTCCATCTGTCTTTTAGGAAATTGTCTCGGGGAAACCGAAACGTTCAAACCCGCCAGGCCAGAAGAAATGCCCCTCATGCAAGAATCCACTGCGTGAATCTTGGCCAAAAACCTTATGCAGATCATGTATTAAGGAGCTGGTTGAGGAGGAGTCCTCTCAACAGTACAAGGACCTGTTTTCCTCTGTTCAGGAGCTTGAAAGTTCCCTGAGCGCCATTAAGACACTGCTGGTCCAGAACCCTTCGGGTCCAGCCAGTAGTCAGCAACCACCACCAAGTCCCAGGGCATCTACCTCCAAATTTGGGGAGGATTTGGACTCGGGGGACGAGGGGACAAGCACTCTTCCTTCGGGGATTCTGAGGATGAGGTGGAAGAGGAGGTTGACAGCCGTAGTTCCGAGTATAAATTGTCCTTTGAGGAAGTGGACGATCTTCTGAAAGCAATTTACACAACGTTGGATATCCAAGAAGAGAAGGTCCAGTTGTCAATTCATGACAGGATGTACCAGAGATTGGATGACACCAAGTCTAGAGTGTTTCCAGTCCATAGGGAACTGTCTGAAGTCAAAAGGGAGTGGAAGTATCCGAAAAGAGCTCATTTCCTTTCCAAATCCTCGAAAAGGCGGTTTCCTTTTGATGATAATGACTCAGAAGTTTGGAACAAAAAGTCACGGGTTGATGCCGCTTTTTCGCAGGTGGCACGCCGTACTGATTTAGCCTTTGAGGACATGGGGGTCCTCAAGGATGCAATGGACAAAAGGGCAGAATCCCTCTTGAAAAAAGCCTGGGATTCCGCGTCAGCTAGCCTCAAACTAGCTATGGCATCCAGTGGTGGCTAGAAATCTTAAATGCTGGGTGGAGAAACTAAAAAGTCACGTTGAGACAGGAACATCCCGGAAGCATCTTCTAGAGTCTTTTCCGTTGATCTTGAAGGCTGTAAAGTACATAGCTGACGCTTCGGCCGAGTCCATCAAGATGGCTGCCAGATCTTCGGCCCTAGTAAATTCCACTAGGCGGGTGGTCTGTCTTAAAACTTGGTCAGGTGATACAGCCTCTAAGGTTAGACTGTGCGGCCTACCCTTCTCAGGGGATCTTCTTTTCGGTCCAGACCTAGAAACGATTCTAGATAGAACAGCGGACAAAAAGAAGGCTTTCCATGCCAAAAAGAAACAGGCAGTTAGGAAAAAATTTTCGTGCTGTTCAGCAGCCCCGAAAGGGTAGTGAGGACAATAAAAGCCATTGGGGCCCCCAAAAGGATAAGGGTAGAGGAGGGGTTCTTTTCAGATCCCCCTCCGAGCCATCTTCAAAAAGCAAATGACAGTCCAGTTCCAGTAGGAGGGAGGTTGTCTGCTTTCCTCCTGCAGTGGAACAAAACATCTTCAAGCCAGTTTGTGAGGAACGTTATTGCCCAGAGTTAGAGTTTAGAGTTGCTGGAGCCCCCTCCAAACAGGTTTTATGTTACGGCCCTTCCGAAAGATCCAGACAAAGCCTCTGCAATGACGAACCTGTTACAGGATCTGATCCAGCAGGAGGTAGTTGGCCAGGTCCCAAGACATCAGGAAGGGCAAAGTTTTTACTCCCTCAGGAAAGTACCGGTTGATTCTGAACCTAAAGGTCTTGAACAGGTCAATCTGCTACAAACACTTTCGAATGGACACAATCCATTCGATAACAAAGTTGGTAACCCCAAGCTGCTTCATGGCATCCCTAGACCTGAGGGATGCCTATCTACATGTCCCGATTGCCCAGGCTTCCCAACGCTTCCTTCGGTTGGCAGTCAACCTAGGGACATCGATCTGGCACCTTCGGTTCAGGGCCCTGCCTTTCGGGCTCTGGTCTCACCCCAGGACCTTTACAAAGATCATGGCGGAAGTTCTGGAGCCTCTAAGGTTGAGAGGGATTCCTGTGTTTCCGTATTTAGACGACCTTTTGTTTTTTTGCGGACTCCAGGAAGCAGTTGTTAACAAACCTGCAAGTAGCTCAGGTACACCTCAGAGATTTAGGTTGGCTCCTCAACCCGGAGAAGTCAAACGAGTCAGGAGGTGACCTTTCTGGGATACGTAATCAATTCTGTGCTGCAGAAGGTTTTCTTACTGCAGGCAAAGTTGGGAAAAGTCCAGATGGCTGTGAAAACACTTCAAACATATTATGCCGTTTCAGTCCGCTCAGCCATGGCTGTGTTAGGGCTTCTCACGGCCTCTATCCCAGTGGTACAATGGGCCAGGTTCCTCTCCGGGCCACTTCAGTTGTGTATCCTACGAACTTGGTCTCACCAGGTTTTGTTGGAGGAAAAGATCAAACTTACCTCAAAGGTAAGACGAGCTCTGTGTTGGTGGAGGGATTCAGCCAATCTAACGAGAAGCCTACCTTGGATGTTTCCGGTAGACAAACATCTAACAACGGACGCAAGTGCCTGGGGTTGGGGAGCCCATCTGGATGGTCTAACGGCCCAGGGAACTTGGTCCAAGGCGGAGTCCCAGAGATCGTCAAACTGGCGAGAGCTCAAGGCCATTTTTCTAGCCCTTCTAGCCCTTTACCATCTGGTGAAGGGACATTATGTCCAGATCCTCTCGGTCAATATGACTGCGGTGGCATATGTCCTAAAGCAGGGGGTAACCAGGAGCAAGGGTCTCATGGATCTAGCCAATCAGCTTTTATGTTAGGGAGAACAGAATGTAGCCTCCTTATCGGCAATTCACCTGAAGGGCTCCCAAAATCTGTTAGCCGATCTGCTCAGCAGAAGACTGGTTTTTCTGATGATTACCAGGAGGTGGGGGCTCCCTCAGGTAGACCTTTTCTCCAGTCAGCAGAACGCCAGGGTCCCCAGGTTCTTTTGTCTTCACCGAGAAGACCAGGCCTTAGGCATAGATGCTCTAGCGCATCCATGACATTACCGCCTGTGTTATGCTTTTCCCCCCCTTCCCTCTAATCCCGATGGTCTTAAGGAAATTAAGGGAGGAGGAGACCAGTTTGATCCTAATCGCACCGTTTTGGCCAAAAAGGCCTTGGTTCGCAACGCTACTAAACCTGTCCTCAGAGCCTCCTTGGAAACTACCGTTCAGGGAGGATTTCTAATATAAGGATCAGTGGTTCATCCAGAGGCAGACCGTCTACACCTATCTGCTTGGCTTCTGAGGAAGATCTTCTAAAAGATTTATCTGACCAGTTAGTAAAAACCCTACTCCAAGCAGGAAAGAGGTGACTAGGGCCATATACCAGAAGGTATGGAAGAAGTTTAATTCCTATTGTACCTCCAAGGGCTTCCAGGTGAAGAGTGTCATTTCGGTCCTCGAGTTTCTTCATGATGGAATGGAGAAAGGACTGGCAGCCAGTACCTTAAAAACTCAAGCGGTGGCTCTTTCAGTTTATTTTGAACAGACTCTATCTAGAGAAGTTCTAATTTCAAGATTTTTTTAGAGCATTGGCACGAAATAGGCCAGTATTTGTCAAAAGTTTTCCCAGTTGCGATTTATCTATTGTTTTGCAGGGTCTCACGGGAGTGCCGTTTGAACCCTTACAAGATGCTTGTTTGAAAAAATTTGTTCTTAAAACAATCTTTTTGGTGGCCATTACGTCAGCAAGGCGAATCAGTGAACCTCAGGCCTTGGTAATCATGGAGCCTTTTCTGAAAATCTTTCCAGATCGGGTAGTCCTTCAAACAGACCCAGCATTCCTTCTTAAGGTCTCCTCAAATCTTCACCGTTCTCAACAAATGGTGTTGCCTATATTCTCCTCGGCTCCTGCTAATGCAGGTGAGGAAGCTTTCCATACATTGGACGTAAGGAGGTGCCTTCTTCATTTTCTTGTCAGTCACCAAAGAGTTCAGAAAGTCGAACGCCATGTTCATAGTCTTTTTCTGGCCCTCGTAAGGGTGAAAAAGCCTCCAAAAGCACTCTGGGTAGGTGGCTCAGAGGGGCAATTACAGAGGCCTACAGAGCTAAAGGAGTAATACCTCCCGCAGGGATTGCGGCTCATTCCACAAGAGCAATGGCAGTTTCCTGGGCCGAGAGGGCAGGTGCTACGCCTGATCAGATCTGCAAGGCGGCCACGTGGTCAAGCTACTCGACCTTTCTCCGACACTACAGATTGGACTTAAAGAGGGATCCCACCAAAAAAAAAATATTAAAAGCCAGCAGCTATAAATACTACAGCTGCTGACTTTTAATAAATGGACACTCACCTGTCCCGGGTTCCAGCGATGCCGGCAGCTGAGAAAATCTCTGCGCTGTCACTGGGACCCGTGTGTGTCCCAGCAGACAGCGCGGCAGGGCAGGAAATGGCGTAGACTCCCACGGGAGTCTATGCCCGGAAGTGGGTGAAAATACCTGTCTTTGACAGGTATCTCCACCCCCCTCCCCCCTGAAAGGTGTCAATTGTGACACCGGAGGGGGGGAGGGATCCGATCAGCGGAGGTTCCACTTTAGGGTGGAATCCCGCTTTAATGTCAGCTGCGGATAAGGCCTTTGGCAGGAAGGTACTGCAGGCAGTAGTCCCACCCTAGGGTAAGCTTCTCGGTAATCCTCTCCAGGGTGGTCCTGAAAGACGATTTGAGAAACACTTAGTTAGACTTACCGGTGACGGTATTTCTAAGAGCCTTTCAGGACAACCACTATTTTCCCTCCCTTTTTTTTCTAGCTTAGAATTGGGATAAGTATGTATCGTGGTAGTTTTAGTGTGTTTTTGTTTTTTTTTGTTTTTTTCTGTGCTTTATTTTCCATAATGCCGGAGGCCACAATAACTGAGGCCATGGTGGAAGAGGAGGGATTTAAAGGTCTGCAAGTGTTTCCTGTTAAAATGGGCGGAGCTGCGCTCTCTCCAGGGTTGTCCTGAAAGGCTCTTAGAAATACCGTCACCGGTAAGTCTAACTAAGTCTCTCTTTTTTTTTTTTCTTTTTTTTTTTGGTTTATCGCACAAAAAATAAAAACCAGAGGTGTTCAAATGCCACCAAAAGAAAGCTCTATTTGTCGGGGGAAAAAAAAGGACAGCAATTATGTTTGTGTACAACATGTCACAATTGTCAGTTAAAGTGACGCAGTGCCATATTGCAAAAAAATGGCCTGGTCATCAAGGGGGAAAATCTTCTGGTCCTTAAGTGGCTAAAAAGTCTCAAGTGTTATCCTGTTGACTATCTATTTTTGTTTTTCTCAAACAGCAGGTTAACAACGCTGTTGCTCTTTGTCAGTAAACTTTCTCTGCCATGCTTTACATTTGAATTTAGGTTTTGACGTTACCATGCACAGGAGTGTGAAAATTATTAAAAATTCTACTTGTCCAAGGGATTAAATTGGGGTCCCAATCTACTTATCCCTTATGATAATTTACTTTATCATGATAAAAAAAAAATTCCCAGGTTGGAAAATATGAAGGATTGATATTGTTAGGCAGATATACATCTCAGAAACCGTAGAGAATACATTGGTGGGCATTGCAATTTTTTTATGTCGCATGATATTTGCGCAGTGATTTTTCAAATGCAATGTTTTTGGAAAAAAATGCACCTTTTTGCATCAAAAAATGAATAAATGCAATACATAACCCAATTTTTTGGTAAAATATATAAAAGATGTTACGCCATGTAAATGGTTACTAAACCTGTCACGCCAGTGCAACGGCAGAAAAGTCCTTAAATTTTACTATTTATAGGCGATGCTTTAAAAGCCCTTACAGGTTACACCTTTAGATTTCTACAGGAGGTCTTGTACTAATGATTGTGGTGATGTCTCTCATGTATGGGGATGATCGCTGTTTGCGGGACCAATGCGTGCGTTTGCGCAAACGTACACATTGATTTTTATTTTTGCATTGTCGCTGTAATGTGTGTGTGTGTGTGTATATGTGTGTGTGTGTGTATATATATATATATATTATTTTAAAAAATTCTGTCCTATAAGGAATATAAATATCCCTTGTGAGAGGTACTCTTTATGGAGAGATCTGGAGTTAATAAGACCACAGATCCTCCTCCTGCCCTTAAAAGCGTTTGATTGGTGTGATCAAATGCTTTCCATTCTTAAAAATGGCTTATGGGAAAGTGGGTGATGTATGTTCATTGCCTCCTTTTTTCTATTGTCCTAGTCTTTGTCTGCCTCTGTGATCAGCTGGCGAAATTGCCAGCTGGTCAATAGGGTGTCCTGGTGGCGGGGGCGGCCTCTCCCACTGCTTTTAAAAGTGACCCAGCGGCTATTTAGCCGCTGGTATTGCTTTTACAAGAGAGCCAACAATCGACTCTAAACCGTTGCCCACAGCAGGGCTAAATTTAAAAAAACTTCTTGCTTGGCACCCGGGACATTCAGTACGATAGGAATTGGACATTCCTGCATGCAGTGATTTATTTTTTTCAAACTCTATGGAGGAAATGCAAGTAGAACTGAAAGCAAAACTCTGTATTCCTCTGATGTGTACACATTATATTAGTGTACATTTTACCAGAAAGTTTCTTTTGTCGCACCTGATCCACTGCTGGAAGTCTGCTCTATAGACATGGAAACTTGAGACGTACAGCTCAACCCCATTCCCTGTGGTAAATGCTCTCTACTTCAAACACCAAAATCTGTGTGTTAGAAACCCTGTATTGCTATAGCATTATAGCAAGTGGCTAACTGCATTACAGGAAACCAGTACAAAGGCAGATTGATTCAAATGTAAAAATACAGTTATGCTTTAAAAATTGTATTAATTGCCTTCGGCCCCATACACATTATCAGATTTTCTGCTGATTTTTTTTATTTATTTTTTCCTTCCGATTTACCAAAACCATGTAGTGCAAGGGCCTGCCTGATTGCATACACATTGAAACTCCTAAGGTTTGACCTCCATATTATTTGGTTTTGGTAAATCTGAAGGGGAAAATCTGATGGTGTGTATGGGGCTTAAGTGTCTGAACCAAGGGACTTGCATTAGTTTACACTATAAAGAAAACCTATTCTGGGAATACACTTGTAGATTGCCATTCTAGTAAAGCCATTTTCCTCTTTTTTTTTTAATCTACAGAAAAAAAACTGTTCCTTTTAAGAAAACTGTCCCGCTTGCTCGTGGGTGAGTAATTTTTATGTATTCATATTATTTTATTTTGAATTAACCCTCTTCCTTTTTTTTCTTTCATAGTAAGCAAGTTTTAACCAGACTGGGCCATAGCCGAATAACAGCCACAGCTCACTCAGATAACTCCCAGAATCGCACAACCACCCCCCGACCTCACCCCCCGTACAGGGATAGGGACAATTGTAGACACCCACTCAGGTTGAACTGGATGGACTGGTGTCTTTATTCAACCTTACTATGTAACTATGTAACACCTGATGGTGCTCCCTGCATGTTGGGCCTCTATGTGGCCAGGCTGTGTAAAAGTCTCACACCATACTCGGGAGGAGTAGCAGAATGTATTTTGAAACAATATGGGAAATGATTCACCATCCCTTTTACTAAATACCTTGGAATGTCTACTTTCCAAAAAGGGGTAATTTGCGGGGTATTTTTACTGTCCTGGCTTGTTAGTGTCTCAAAAAATGAGAATATCAGGTGTGATCAATTTTCAGAGATTGGCTCCATAGTTTGTAGACTTTTCACAAAGACCAAATAATGTACACTTATTTGGGGTATTTTTAACAAAATTATGTAGCAGTATAAATTGTGGCCAAAAGTTAAGAGGAAAAATTACTAATTTGCAAATTGTTATAACCAAAACGAAGAAAAATGCATTTCTTTACATTTTGTCTGTCTTTATAGCGAAAAAATAAGAAATCCAGTGGTGATCAAACGCCACCAAAAGAATACTCTGTGGGGCGGATCGGGGAGGACAGAAATTTCATGAGTAATTGTCATTCAAAGTGTGAGAGCACTGAAAGTTGAAAATTGGTCTAGTTAGGAAGGAGAAAAGTAAAATTTATGAAAATGTTAATAAACATGTGTACCCAAGTGTGGATAAGTGCAGATATAAATATACAAAGCAAACAACATGTAAATAAAGTCCAAATGTGCTGAATGTTCTGATCTGGAATGGGGAAAAAAAACATTTGAAGTGCAATGGACCACAGAGCGTATGTGGTCCATTGCATTTTAAAGTTTTTTTTTTTACATGTTTACATGTTTTTTGCTTTGTATATTCACATCTGCACTCATCCACACTTGGGTACACATGTTAGCACTTTGCATGTGGCAGCTGCTTTGGTTTTCTTTTTCATTGTTTTTTTCAACATTCAGCGCGATTTTTTATTTTTATTTTATTTTATATTGTTCACTGGTTAGAAAGGGGGTTTAAAGTGGAGTGCCACCCAAAAATGGAACTTCCGCTTTAAGTGCTGGTGACCCCCTGACGTGCTATATTTGGCATATCATTTTTTTTTGGGGGGGGGAGCGGGTACCCTGTTTTTTAGAGGCACCCAGCTTCCACTTCCTCCCCTGGTGCCGGAAGGAAGATCCCCTCTTCCCCCCCCCCCCCCACGCAATCTTCTAGGACATGTCACAGGATCCAGAAGGTTGCCTTGCAATTTGCAGCGTGGCTCGCTCATGAGCAGTGTGCGCCTGGCTGTGAAGCCACAGCCGGGCATCCACAGTTAGAATGCTGGCACTGCAAAGAGAGGGGGAAAGAGGGGTGAGGCTTCCTGTACCCGCATCGCTGGACTGTGGGACAGGTGAGTGTCTGATTTATTAAGTCAGTAGCTACGCTTTTTGTAGCTGCTGACTTTTAAATGGGTGGAACTCTGCTTTAAGTGCCAAGTGGGCAAGTGGTTAACAGGCTGACCTTACAGCCGGCAACATGAGCATACCAAATCTGCTTTCAACCCCCAATTAATCTTTCTGTTCGAGACCAGCAAGGCTTTTGTTTAGATTATATTTTCTTGCAAAAATTACTTTTAATGCAATCTAATGACAAAAAAGTTAAAAAAGTAAATTCTCCTTGGGTCAGCATTGCTGTACATAAAGTGTCAATTTTATTCTAGAATTTTTACTTTTTATAATAACACAAAAATTTTGTTTCTGGCACAAAGCATTACAAAGTTATTTTAGAATTAAATAAAGGTTTTTTTTTCTTTTCTTACATCAGGGGACACCGAGCCATAGTAGTTACTATATGGGTTATTATGGGAATCAACAGGTGATGGACACTGGCACGCCCTTAAGGCAAGACGTGTACTCCCCTATATAACCCCTCCCATTACTGGGAGTCCTTCGTTTTTTGCCAGTGTCTAAGGTGTTGGTCACAAGAAAAGATGTGCTGTGCTGAGCTCCACTGGAAGCAATCCTTTTGTCTTTTCATGGGCTAAATGAATGGTACCCGGGCCTCGTGTCCGAAGAAAGAAACAAGGTTTTGCTTGCGAAGGCTTCTCTTTAGAGAGATGGGCCCTGGCATCCAGTACTTTTTGGTAGTGAGGCCATAAAGTTTTTACTGGCAGGGTGCTGTCGCAGGTCCAGTGTTGTGGGTAACCCGAAGTTCCCCAGTTCCTGAAGGTTTCCTAAAAGGTCTCGTAGCCCACCGTGAAGGGTGAAGATAGAGTCTTTATCTCTGATAAAACTCTCCTGCGAGGATAAGGCAAATTAGATTTTCTCAGGAATTTCTCCTTCTATGTGTAATATTGTCATGCCTATGTGTCACCACTTGGGGCTGCATTTGTGTACTCACCGTCCTGATGCTGGAAACAGCACAGAAGCCTTCATTCGCCTCTCCTCCAGCCGCAACAGATCCTCCAGTAAGAAGGGGGTTCTGGTCTCCTCCTGTGCCCCCAAATTGTTCTTTTGAAAAGTAAGGGGGTGTGGCTAACAGCGTCAGCCGCCGCCCACACGTACAGGAAGTAATTTAAGCACTGTGTGTATAGCTGCTGCCTGGCTGTGGAGGGACCGAGCAAAGCGGTTGGCTGGATCAGGTTTGGTGACACAGGCATTTCCCTTTCTCACATTGTACTGTAAAGAGGCTAGGATTAATAGCCGCTATTACACTGTACTATAGCCTAGCAGTTTACATTCTTTTGCTGGTAGTGCCTCTGCTAAGTGCTTTAAAGCTATCAGTGGCAAAAGGACCAGGAACTCCTCTAAGGGTTCTAAAGGGTCAGTGGTTACACAACAAACTAAAACCATTTCCAAAAGAATACCATCCTCTTCTGAGAGTGTTGCGGCCGGTCAGATTGAGCCGTCAGGGGAAACTGTGATTGCAGTCACGCAAGACACTTCAGCCCCTGAATAATTCACACAAGAGGTTTTGTTTTCTACCATTGCTGGTTTGGAAAAGAAGATTGATGCTATTTTATCCCTCCATAGGGGGGGTCAAAAGTAGCAGATCCCCCATCTAGTGCTCAAGACCCTCTTTTGGAGATTCAGGATGCTGGGGATCAGGTAGATCTTCCAAAAGATTTGGAAGATACTGGTTTATCCTCTTCGGAGGATCCTAATATAGAAGGAGTAACCTCACAAGACAGGTTGCTTGTGCTCTCTCTTACTAAGTTGCTTCTTTCAACCTTTTTTGATGATCCCACCTCTAAAATTAGGATCATTAAAACCTCCTCCATCTGAGGATGCCTTTCCTATTCATGCATGGCTAAGGAAGCTTATGTATGCTGAATGGGAACATCCGAATAAACAATATTATCCTCCTAAGAGATTCTCCACACTTCTATAAGAAATGGGGGGGTTCCAGCAATTGATGCTGCGATTGCCTGGGTGAATAACACATGTCCCATAGATAATGCTCTGTTAAAGCCACATGGCTTTAGCAAGTTCAGTAGCACAGCCGCAATTGGCGTATCCCAGTCCATTAAGGAACAGTTTGAGGAGATGCTTAAAGTTTTGCCTGATGAACAGGCCCAACATTGCGCTGATGTATCAGACGCACTATGTTTCACAGTAGATGCTATGAGGGATTCTATCATTCAAATCTCACGGCTTATGCTTGGACTAGTGCATTCTCTCAGAATTCTATTGCTGAAAAGTTGGTCAGCGCAAAGCACCGTGTAAAAAGCTCTTGGCTAGCTTCCCTTTTTATGGTGAACGGTTATTTGGAGATAATTTGGATAAATACCTACAAAAGATCTCTAATAGTGAAAGCTCTCTTTTACCAGTAAAGAAGAAATTCAAACATTTCTCCTTTTTATAAGCGTGCTTCTTTTGTGCCAGGGGCATCAGCCTCTAGGCAGTCTCGATGGCCTCAACCATCAGGTTCAAGGGGAAAACCCCAAGGGCGGCACCAAGGTCAGAAGAGATCTTGGGGCAGAAAGCCCACAAAACAGAATCCTAAAGCCTCCTTATGAAGGGGCGCCCCCACTCACTCGGGTGGGGTGAAGGCTCCTGCAATTCTCAAGGATCTGGCAGGAACAATGTCGAGACAGATAAGTGGCTTCTGCTGTTTCACTAGGTTACACACTAGAGTTACGAGATTTTCCATCTCCTCGGTTTCTAAGGTCAAATGTTCCCAAGGACCGACAGAAGAAGGCTCTCCTTTTAGCTCTGGATCATCTGTTATCCAAGTTGGTGATATCAGAGGTTCCCTTAGAGGAACAGAGCAAATGTTTTTATTCAAACCCTTTTACGGTTCCAAAACCAAACGGAGAAATAAGACCTATTCTAGATCTCAAAGATCTGAATCGGCACTTGAACATCCAGTCCTTTCGCATGGAGTCAATCCGGGCGCTTGTTGCCATCCTCCAAGGAGGGGAGTTTTTGGCTTCTATTGATACCAAAGATGCATATCTCCACGTGCCAATATTTCCCGCTCACCAGAAATTTCTGCGCTTCAAAATAGAAAATCATAATTTTCAGTTTGTGGCCCTGCCATTCGGTCAAGCCACAGCACCACAAGTTTTCTCAAAAATTCTGGCACCTCCTCTAGCCAGATTAAGGGCTCAAGGCATAACGATCCTAGCCTATTTGGACGACCTGCTTTTAATAGATCGTTCAATTTCAGGTCTAAACCACAGTTTGGTCACAACTGTAAACTACCTGGAATCTCTAGGCTGGATTCTCATCCTAGAAAAATCCTCCTTAAAGCGGGAGTCCACCGGGACTCCGCGTTTTTTTTTTTTTTTAAAGCCAGCAGCTACAAATACTGCAGCTGCTGACTTTTAAAATAGTGACACTTACCTGTCCAGCGCGCCCGTGATGTCGGCACCCGAAGCCGATCTCTAGGTCGCCTGTCGGGTCCTGCCGCCGCCATCTTGGGTATGGGAATCAGGAAATGGAGCCTTTCGGCTTCATTTCCCGGTTCCCTACTGCGCATGCGCGAATCGCGCTGGAAGAATTAACCCCTGTCTTGACCAGGCCATTTTTTGCGATATGGCACTGCATCGCTTTAACTGACAATTGCGTGGACGGTTGTACCTAAACAGAATTTACATCCTCCTTCTTTTTTCTTTTTTTTTTTTATGGGTGGTTGTCTGATTGCTTTTACTGTGAAGAGAATCTCCGGCCTAAAAAACAATATCTGAATTAGGGCTGAAACAACTAATTGATTATGAAAATAGTAAATTGATAAATTTCATAATCGATTAATCGACCAGTAACTTTATAGTACACAAAGAGCAAATAATCGCTACTGTAAATATTAATTTCACAGTTCTACAGTTAAAAAAGAAAAAAGAAACCCATTACAGTAGTGATTATCTACTTTTGTTTGCACTATAAAGGGCTAAATTTATTAATTTTTTTTGTCTCAGAGTCCATTCACACAGGGGCAATACGACTTCCAGTGCGACTTTGGGAGGCAACTTGGACACGACTTGCGTATGAATCACAGCTCGACTTGGGGCGACTTGCAGCGCGACTTCAAGTCGCCCCCAGGGCAGGCAACTTTGTTCTGTGGTTGGCCACAGCCAATCAGCTCTCGAGGGGGAACTCCACACCAAATGTTAAATAAAAAACCACCCCAAAGCACCTTGTCCCCATGTTGATGAGAACAAGAGAATCTTCCTGACAACCCTGGCCGTTGGTTGTCAGGGGCCTGTGGGGGGCTTATCGGAATCCGGCCCCCGTCCTATGTGAATGAGTATACGGTACATCGTACCCCTACCCATTAACCTGAGGGAAAAAGTGTCCATAAAAAACACACTAGACAGGTTTTTAAAGTAAGTTATTAGGCAGCTTCGGGTGGTCTTCTTCCGACTTCTCCGCTCTCTTCGGCCGCTTCTCCCAGTGTCCGGTTCTTCTCCTGCTCTCCGGCCTCTTCTCCAGGTCTCCCTTCTTCTCCCAGTGTCTGGTTCTTCTGCCGGGCTCCTCCGATATCTTCTGCTCTTTTGCTAGTGGTGGCCCTGGTCTTTTCCACCGCCTTCATTCCTCTTCGCTTCTTCTGATGTTGACACGACACTCTCTCCCACTGTAATGCCGCCTGCGAGTTGCGCAACGACTTATATAGGCATGGGGCGTGGTCATCGAGTGATGCCACCCAGCGACCCCACCTCTTATGACATCACAGTCCCAGCATGCCCCGCAGGGTGCCCCCCTTCCCCCAAAGCTCCCACCCCCCCATGTTGAGTGCATGCGGCCTGTTACGGTTTAGGGAGGGGGGCACGTGCTTGTCCCCACCCCCTTTCCTGACCGGCTGGATTGCGTGCTCGGATAGGGGTCTGGTATGGATTTTGGGGGGACCCCATGCTGGTTTTTATTAGAGAGGTGACATTTCCTGTAAAGTCGCTTCAATATAGATGGAGATCCGACTTAGAGGCAACTTCCATTGAATTCTATGGGTACAAGTCGCCTAGAAGTCAGTTTGAAGTAGTACAGGAACCTTTTCTGAAGTCGGAATGACTGCAGTAGTGTGCATTAAGACGGATCCATTCACTTACATTGATTTTTTTCATGTAGCGCGACTTGGAGTGACTTGACGTCGGATCCAAAGTTGACCCTGTGTGAATGGACTCTCGGACCTGGTTCACATCTATGTGTTTTTTGCATTTACATTGTTTCCTATGGGACACGTTCATACCTATGCATTTATTTCACACACTGCAAATTTGGAAAGGGTCAGGGGCTTTTTTTGAAATTTTTTTTATTATTTTTTTTAACACAACGGTGCTTTTTTGGTTCGATATACTTCAATGGTGAAGCTGCAGAAAAGCACGCAATGCGTTTTTGCAGCAATTTGTGTTTTTTTTTTTTTTTTTTTTATCTGCCCAAAAAAATTGGCCAAAAACATTGCAAAATCGCAACAAAATCACGTACACAAAAATCAAAAGCACAGCATTCAGCACTGCAGAAACAGATCAAAAGCAAACTGCATAGGTGTGTACCGAGCCTTATGCTGACCACACGGATCAATTTTCAGATGAGAATATTCATATGAAAAATCTTTGTACATTCGCTGAATGAAAGAATGCTGTTTGAAACTTTCACTTGTTTTTAACATTCTGTTCTAAAATTGAATGTAATTTCTGAACAAAAACCACATACACTGTCTGAAAATTTCCTTTGACCAAGAAGTTTTCTATTTCCACATTTTCCTGTCGCTGTGGTTGAAAATCAATGTTGATTTGACCCCACTAATGATGAGAAAATCGAACGAATGTTTAAAATGGCTTTTGTTTTGTTTTGTTTTTTTAATAAAAAAAAATTGATCTCAGAGTCTGATTTACCCTTTCATAGTGTATATACCGTATATCTCTCCTCTAATAGTATATACAGTATATCTCTTCTGTCTGGTATTCTCAGAGTGGATTAGATATTTTGTTCCCTAACCATATAGTTGGTTGGTTATATTTATCACTGCATAGAGATATTTAAGAATAAATTGCCTTTTTTTTTAAAAAAAACGTTACATATTAACCACTTCAATACAGGGCACTTTCGCCCCCTTCCTTCCCAGCCCAATTTTCAGCTTTCATCGCTCTAGCGCTTTCAGTGACAATTGCGCGGTCATGCTACACTGTACCCAAATGAAATTTTTATCATTTTGTTTGCACAAATAGAGCTTTATTTTGGTGGTATTTATTCACGACTCCGTTTTTTATTTTTTGCGATATAAGCGCAAAAATGCGGAAATTTGGGGGGAAAACAATATTTTCTTTTTTCTATTTGAAAAGAAATCCAATAAAATCAAATTTTGTCATAAATTTAAGCCAAAATGTATTCTGCTACATGTTTTTGGTAAAAAAAATTCTGTTAAGTGTATAATAATTGGTTTGTGTGATCACGGACATATGTACGCAAATGATCATGTACATATGTGTGCAGGTGATCACGTATATATGTGTGCAGATAATCATTGGAACATGTGATTTTAGTGGGACATATGTGGGGGACATGTGTTTTTATTATTAGGGACATGTGTTTTTATTATTTGGGGACATGTATGTTTTGGGGACATATGTGGGGACTGTGTTTATACTGTGTGGTGTGTTGTGTATTACACTAGACTGGTGATCAGTGAGTAAAAAGCTGTAAAAAACAGCTCATACTCACTGATCATCAGCCGGCTGCAGCGATCTGCTCTCTCCTCAGCGATGACTTCTGTGTGAGGAGAGGAGGAGCCGTTTGCCTAGCAACCGGCTGTTTGTATACATCACATGACGGCCGTGATTGGACACGGCCGTCATGTGATCAGGAGGGCCAATCAGAGAGCCCTCCTGCCGATCTGAGATGCACCGTGTCCGGGTGACACGGGCGCATCGGGATCGCGCCGCTGCGCGGGCACGCGCGCGCGATCCCGCTCCTGATGGACGTTCCTGAACGTCCTATCAGAAGTAGACGGCTCCCACCCGGCCGTATATGTGCATTGGCCGGGTGGGAAGTGGTTAACTAACTTATACACCACTTTTTTTTCTTTTTTAAAGGTTATTAACCAATCAATCGAAACAACAATTGGCCAAATTGATTATGAAAATAATCGTTGCAGCCCTAATCTGAATGATATAAAGGCATTCAGATATATCCACTGAAAGCCCAGGACGTCATATTTCATTTTTAATTTTGCCAAGCGCCGCATACCTGCACATTATTACACAATCATCTCATGGCTTTCTTCCAGCGATGTGAGGTCAGAGCCCCTCAAATCCATTGACTCCATCCCCACCTGGCATGTTTTCTTCTGCTTATTCCAGTTACATTATCTTGTCATCTGGATCAATTGGATTCCCTGTGCATGTGCCACAGTACAGACCAAAACAAATTGCTAGAGTGATAATCGGAGTAATGGGCTGAATATATTTGTCCTACCCATTTATGCAGTGACAGGGAAACCCAAACCCATGATGTTCAGTAACATTTTGACCTGTGAACAGCTCTCCTGAAAACACTTAGTCTTTGGTCTTGCATTGATTATATTTCTGCCCAATATGTATATAGTATGTGTAAGGTGGTGAGCGTTTTTTCTACCATGCATATACTACATACAGTGGAAGGGAATTTGTTGCAACTATAATACTGAAAAGCAGCTGTCATATCTAATTTGTTTCTGTGCACTTGGGTGGTTCCCCAATGCTGGGCAGACTATCCATACAGGTCCTTAACATCTTTGGTTTTAATTGAAAGCTCTCACCTCCCCCTAGCCATCCCTTAATTTAATAGGCTCATCATTATTGTCCACTTTGGCATAGTTGCTAAACTGTGCAGGGGCTATTGGTGTGGCAAAACTGAATTGAAGAAGAGGCATATGGAATAGCACAACCATGTGCGTGATGCGTAACCCGACAAACAGAAATCTCAGTTTCAATACAGTTGGTTTGTACAGAAGATCGATTCCCAGTAAGCGTTATCATTTAAATTTAGGCCTCTTGCACATGGATGTACTAATTTACTGAGGTTTATACTCCAGGAGCTTGTTAATGAAGAGTAAAGACCTTGCATAAAGCCCGATTTGAGTTGCTAGTGTTGTAATATGTGTGTACTCAAAAATAACATGTTGTATTAATTTTTACTCCTGTCTGCAAGAAACCTAATATCATATTAATCATTGATCTTTTATGTAATAATCCTTTAACTATTTATTATTGTTGTGAATATCATTAAAATGTTTGTTTGTCTTATACAGGCAAGTAACCCGGTATAAAATGGAATCTGACCTACGGGATCAAAATCGGTTATTGGAGGCAGCAAATAGCACTTTACATAGCAGGTTGCTCATTGCGCAGGTTTGTGTAAAAATATATCTATATGAGATGATGACTCGTGCATAGTTAAAGAAGTTCAGAGGTTTTGTCAAATCACTTATGGGACCCAGTACACATAGCACTTTATCCCACTCTACTCTGTACAGCGGCTGTGGAGCAGTGTGGTCTGATTGCTTGTCCCGCTGCCATCTGACCATGGGGAACATGAGTCATATTCCTACTATAAACTACTTTATTTTTTGTTCTTGGGCCCATCTCCCAATATACCTTTTTTTCGATGTCTTGAGGATTTAAAGAATAATATTTTTAGAGGTCTGTTGCGTATGGGGACATGTAGTACTTTGTCCCATGTTCATGTCTTATTTTAACCTTTCTGGCAGTGAATCCTTCCATTTGCATTCCCAATAATTAAGAAAGTGCATAAGTGTAGCGCTAAAGTGAGTTATTGGCATAGTCAAACGAATGCCATTAAATGTAAATGCCATAATTAAGATGCATACAATCTGTAAACAGTAGTTACTAGTGAATAGTGACAAAAATTGTGATAAAAATAATATATCATACCAAATTTCACATGTGAATAACTAAATAATAAAAAGAAAATTTTTAGTCCACAGTGTATATTTAAGAAACTTGAAGATCTTAAAACCACCACGTTGGCAGCAAAACGTCAAAGCTGAAACTTGAAGACCCCAGTGTAGCAGCACCACCACCAAAGTAGATGTAGGCTTACCGGATAATTTGAACCCAAAAGAACGTACGTTCTATGAGTCAACCAGGCTTTATATTGTCAACCAACAACCAAGATGTAAGCCTCACTGACTTGAGACCCAATGCGTCCCAAAACTTATGGAAAGTCCATCTCCATGCAAAGGTGGTTATGCATCAGATGGTGCCAGATTTCAATCAATAGGTAGGAGAAATAGAGAAATGGGGCCCATAGCATTCCGTATGACTATTAAAATGTATTAAAAGTAAAATGCTTACATTTAGGAAGTGATTTAACGCGCTTATATAAAAACAAGGACGGCAGAGTGCCCGATGCATTTTGTCTCATTAGACTTTGTCTAGTTCCCAATAATTGCCTCACATTTCCTGTTGAGGAGGTTCACTCCTTTTAAGGATTCTGTTGGTAGGTATTGAAGCCCTCTTAAAGGCCTTATTTGCACTTGCAGGCTCAACCCTCTATCCAGTAATTGCTTTCATGTCTATTTGCTAGACTGTCACTGACTGGTGGAAATGCATGAACAGCGACTGGGGACCCTTTGAAGATCCTGCACTCCTAGAACAATTACAGCTCTCATGAGTACGTGATGTGATACTGCTTGGCTGGGGGTGGGGCCTGAACATGGCACCAAGAGGGAGCGCGGGAGGATGATCCGAGGAAGATCGGTGAACTGTAGTGTGAGGCTGCGGCCCCCCTCACTTCGGACAGCCCTGAACCACGCTGATCCCTGCTGACCCCCCACCCCACATGTTGGCTTGTGGCGAAAAATGATTGTAGCTGTGACTGGGAGTGAGTGCTGAGTGGCTGAATAGAAAACAGTCACCCCCCCCCCCCTGTATGGAGTGGCACTAACAGGCTGGGAAAGGGGGAGTTGAGCCGGGGATTTGTATGAAGGGGTGACCTGGCAGATGGATACCTCAGATCTTTCGATCAGTGTTCCAGGAAGCGAGTAAGTGGAGGAGAGCTGAGCGGAGTGGTGACTGAAAACGGAGGCTCACGCCGGCTGTTGTGGCAACGGAGGAGGAGGAATAGTCGGGTAGAGAGAAAGCAAAGTGCCGTGGGAAGGAGTGAGCAGTGAGTGCTATATTGTGAGAGATGGGGGGGGGGGGCGGGTCCAGAGTATAAGTCAAACAGCTTAAAGTATACACAGCCTTGCACCCCTTGAGGGCTTTTGGGCTTTTATTGGTGCTTCTGCTCTGTGCTGTGCTCCTTTCCCCCCCCCCCCTTTTTTTTTTTTATCTCTGCACCTCATCTGTTCATCTAAACCCTCTACCCCTCTCACTGAAGATTTTGGAGGGGGAGAGGAGAGGCAGTGACATCCTACAGATGCATCTTGAGAAGCTGGAAAGAAGGAAGTAAGCGGAGAAGGGTGATAACTTACATCTAAAGTGACAAATTGAATGCTTTACTCGGGGACGAACTGCCTTTGAAACAGCTAAGATCTGTTGTGAAAATGCCTTTGACCTGCTTATGAAATTGTCTTTGAAGTACTGCCTTTGAAACTGTTTAGGAATTGCATAGAAATCACATATGAAAATAACGGAGGAATTTAGCAAGAATCTGCACATGATCGGCAGATGAAACACTAAATATAATAATAATAATATATGAGTTTTGTTTGAAACTGCTTATAAACTGCCCATGAGCCACTCATGAAATAATCCATATTCATGAACTGTCAATGAAAATTATTGATCATCTGTCTATAAATGGTATATGATCGGTTGGGTATAAGGCAGTTTCTTAATGGTCCTATATACTTCTTATTCAACTGTGGTAATAGTGGCTTTGCACTTGTTTGAAACAATATTTTAACCGTTAAGAAGCAGTTTATGAATTGCATATGAAGTTGCGCATAGATTGTGGACGAAACTGCAGATGAACTACCTATGAAACTGCTTATGAACGGTAGTTGGCAATGTGTATGAATAGCCTATCAATTACCTAAGAAGGGTCTATAGAGAGGCATTCCCTGAACAAAATTATATACCTCCTATGGAACTGTGCAACAAGCAACTATTAGTAGTATTAAATTAGGCCGGGAGTAAAGAAGGGCTTCACAAATCGCTATATGTACGGTGTTGAAATTCTCTGTTAAAAAGCTGACGGCATATAATTATACAGTTTTCAGTAAAGTGATAGGTACATCAAGTTGAAAAATCAACCTGAGGAAGCGAAAAATAAGGGGGAAAAAAAAAACACGAGAGGCAGATCTATAAAAGGCAATGAACCAAAAACTCCAAAAGAGAATGCAAATACAAGCATGATCAAGAAATATTTGACAAAGGATGGGAGCCCAGGACCAGATAAACAGCAACAAGGGAATAAAGACAAGAAAAAAGACCCGGGGGAACAAGGAGTGGGTTCACAAGTGCCAACAAAATTTGGAAATGACAGATATGTTCATAGGATTAGAGAACTCTATTAAAAACGGAAATTTCTACATTACGAGTCGATCTATGTCAGTTGTTGGCATGGGTACAGGAGACAGAAGAAAAAAAAATGGATAAACAAGCTCAAGAAGTAATAAAACTAAAAGCGCAAGTTAAAGATCTGCAATTGGAGCAGAGGAGAATACTATATAAATTAGTAGATCAGGAGAACCAAAATAGAAGGAAAATGTAAGGATTCCTGCTCTACAATAAGAAAGAGAAGATCTACGAAAAACGAGAAACAAAATATTTAACCCTCTCGATGGACAATATGGCTGAGGATGGCCTCAAGGTAGAAAGAGTTCATAGCATAAGAGAACCTTAGAATATATCAGCAAATCTACCCCTAGACGTTTATAGTGAGATTCCAACTGTATGAAGAAATGGCTCAAGTTTGGGGGAAAATGAGAGAACAAACACCATTAAAATATGATGGAGTAGATCTACAAGTTTTTACAAACCTAGCACCATAAACGCTGGCTAGGCGAAGACTTTTTAGATCTTTACTCCAACAAATGCGAATAAAGAACATTAAGTACAGTTGGTTTTCTGGCAACAATTTTAGACTTACAAGTTCCAGTTATCCCAGGATGGGTAGAAGAAGAAAGATCAACACAGAAGGAAGATGACCTGTGGCAAACATTGCATAGTCGCTGGGAAGACTTAATTTTTTTTTTTTTTTTAAAGAATTCTCCTAGAGACTGAAAAGTAATAGGTTTATATAGAGTGGGATCAGATGGACAGAGGTTAAGTAGAATGAGCAGAAATAGAAAGAAGTGGAAAATGTATAAACAGAGGGGAGTATAAGGGAGTGTAGAAGCGGAGGGGGGAACCAGCGACAGTGGGAAGGGAGGGGGCGGAGAGTCGGGACACCTGGATCACTGACACGCACCAGGCCCATTCCCCCCCCCCCTTTTTTTTATTTCCCTCTGTGGATTTGGGGGGGGGGGGTGGAGGTGAGGCATGGTCAGAGACTCATCGGTGGAAACTGAATATAGTTTCATAGTTTCATAGTTTGTTAGGTTGAATAAAGACACCAGTCCATCCAGTTCAACCTGAGTGAGTGTCTACAATTGCCCCTATCCCTGTACATTGCACACTCACATCGGTCCCTACCCTCAAGGAGCCCACAATCCAAGGTCCCCATTCATATACTAGGGACAATTTTAGACAGAAGCCAATTAACCTACCTGCATGTCTTTGGAAAGGAAGAACCTATATGAAATGAAATGTACCCTGGCAAACCTCTATTGCCCCAATAAGAACCCAACAAATTATCTGAATCAGGTCATGGGGAAGTTAATGGATTTTAAAAAGGGAAGTGTGATTATGACAGGAGATCTAAATTTTTGCTTGGAACCAGGAATTGATAGTAAGTCGCGGGCACAGGGGACTAGAAAAGTACAGTTGAAAATAAAGAAATTGCATCAGTGTCAATTGCTGGATATATGGAGAGTGCAGGATGTTCTGCTCCCCTGTGCATGCAACGTACTCCAGGATCGACTACATAATCGTCGAATACAGGTTACTGGAATTGGTGACCTAGACAAATATTGAAATGGCATTGTCAGAGCATTCCCCAGTTAGTATGGAAATGAAGATACCAGGTGCCCAAAGACAAATAAGTTCATGGAGATTAAACGAAGAACTAATAGAGTATTGAAGAGTAAAATAAAAGAGGAAATAGAACAATATTTTAAAATGATACAAAGAAGATAACGAAGGCTACCCTTTGGGAGGCCCATAAAGCCTATATTAGGGGTATCCTGATAGAAAAAAAAAAAAAGGAAGGGGGGGAGGGAATATGGAAGTATTAATAAAAGAAATCTATGAATTAGAGCAGGGGTAAAAATAAAAGGGGGGGGGACGACTCCAGGCATTAGTAATTAAAAGGAACAAACTAAAAGACCTATTGGACCAGGAGATGAGAAGGAACTTCAACAAAATCGCAAAAGAGATGTACGGGGAAGCACCCAAATATTGAAAAAGAAAAAAAAAACATTAAACTACTGGTAGAAAAAAATCAGAATAGAACCGAGGAGATTGTATTTTTAAAAGAAATGGCGAAAGTGACCCATAATAATTCTGGAACATTCTACTTCATAAAACAAAAGGGTCAACAAGAAGACTGGAAAAGATACGTTTAAAAAAAATGCTAGATTACCCCAAGTAACCGAGAACAAGTTATCTACCTTAGAAAAAACCATAATGCTGCCTACAAACGATCAGACTATCCGGCGGACTTTGAAAGAAGTCTTGACTCAAAATTGTCCACCGTCTGTGTGAGGAAAGGGATGAGCGAGCACCCGAGCCCTACCAGGCCCCCTCCACCCCAGAGCACCTTTTCGCCATGTTGATGAGGACAAGGGCCTCTTCTCGACAACCCTGGCCGTTGGTTGTCAGTGTTTGCAGGCGGGGGGGCTTATCAGAATCCGCTTTCTCCTTCGTCGCGGCCGCCGTTCGGGAGTCTTCTTCAGACTTCGGGGGTCTTGTCCCGCTCTTCAGTTCTTCTTGCCAGGCCTCCGCTTTCTACTTCCAGCTGTTTAACTAGCGTTGCCCCCCCCCCCCCCCCCCCCGTCCCTATATAATAAGTTGCCGCACAACGCGTCTCTGCCATTAAGGCTGGAGTGAGCATCGTGTCAACATTGGAAGGAAGAAGAAGGCGGCGGCAAGACCGGGCCAATGCTAGTTAAAGAGCTGGAAGAAGAAAGCGGAGGCCCGGCAAGAAGAACCGAAGAGTGGGACAAGACCGGGCGATGAAGGAGAAAGCCAGGCTCCTCCGCTAGTAAAAGAGCAGAAGATAGTGGAGGAGCCTGGTGAGAAGACCCCATGAAGATGGAAGAAGACCCCCGGAGCTGTCTAAGAAAGTACCTGTGGTGTGTTTTTTTTTTTCTTTGTACGCTTTTTTTACATCGTACCCCATACTCATTCACATAGGGTAGGGGGCCGGAATCTGGGGGCCCCCTTATTAAAAGGGGCTTCCGGATTCTGATAAGCCCCCCTGCCCACAGACCCCGACAACCAACGGCCAGGGTTGTTGGGAAGGGGCCCTTGTCCTCATAAACATGGGTACAAGGTGCTTTGGGTTGGGGGGGCCGCAGGGCCCCCTCCTTCCCCAAAGCACCCCCCATGTTCAGGGAAAGAGGCCTGGTACGCTCAGGAGGGGGGCGCTCGCTCGTCCCCAACCCCTTTCCTGACCGGCCAGGCTGCATGCTCAGGTAAGGGTCTGCTATGGACTTTGGAGGCAGCGACATTGACTTCCTTCGCTAGTTCCATCTACATGGAGCCACGTTTAAAACGAATGGACTTAACTCCGTGTGTGGGCAAGTCCATTAATTTCAAAAGTCTGGCGAACCCCCGCCATAGTCCGGCAGATTGTCCGCCGGAAAAGTCTGGTCGTGTGTGGACAGGTCCGCTCATTCGGAAAGTCCGGCAGACCTCTGCTGCAAGTTCGGCGGGTTGTCCGCCGGACAGTCTGATCGTGTGTACGCGGCATAACAGAGGATGAGATCAACGCAGCCTTAAAAGATTCAGCATCGGGAAAAGTCCAGGTCCGAACGAGTTCACGACCTATTATGCTAAAAAATTTCAAGAAAATCTATTCCCTAAACTATTCAAATATGAACGGATTGGGAACAAATTTTGAGATGGGAAGAGAAGCTCTGCTGGCCTCAATCACAATCATTCCAAAGAGGGAAAAGCTAGTACCTCATGTTCAAGTTATAGACCAATATCCTTGTTGAACGCTGACACGAAACTATTTGAAAAAATATTGGCTACTAGGATGAAGGACCTGATGACCGATTTTTGGTACATGAGGACCAAGTTGGGTACATCCCCGGCAGAGAAGGGAGAGACAATAGGGAAAATAAAAAAACAAAAGGACTATGGACTTTTTAGGCACCATAAACAGAGAGGCATCATTTATGTATAAGATAATTTTATTTCTGAAAGTATTTTCTTTATATAAAACCGCATTGCGCACCAGTAGTCACATCAATATACAACATCTGATTTACCGCTACTGTACCCTGACCAATTTTCAAATGGAAGCTGTAGACATATAAAGTTGTGAACAATTCATTGTTAAACCGACATTCCAACAGAAAAATGGAGATACAGAATTTGCGGTATAGTAAGTATATTTCAAGAAGAATGGCTCGACATGTTTCGGGTGCAGACACGCTTCTTCTGGAGCTTGTATTATTGTGACTAACGGAAAAGAGACAAAATCAAATAAATATTTATATACATAGAAACATATAATAATTCATTAAAGAATATACAAACAATATATAATAAAGGTGTCCAAGGTATTGAAGGGTATTAGGCACGCCTAAGGCAAAGAGGGGAAGGGAACAGAGGTCACCATGGGGGCGTGTATAACATGGTATGTATTATATAGTGTAATCAGTTATTATAGTATTAACTTACTGGGTAAACTGCTTATCGTTGTATGGATAAAAAGGTTCCTAAGATTCAACACCAGGGGGAGCTCAATCTCAATGGACATCCAATGGCAGAGGCACCGAGTCACAAGATGTTCAAAAAATATATCTAGCACCTGGTCCCGAGATTCTATGAATCATCAGGGTAGCCTATAAAAGAGTTTTTTGCATGATTGCATTTTATTTTAATAATCCTATATTTTATTTAATTTAAATTTTGCTTCCCTTATTACAATGTATACAAGCATAGCATAAGTATGTTATGCCATCCATTACCAAATAATCAACCAAAATACTTCATAAAAGCCACTTGCCCAGGTGTAGACAAATCTAATAAATAACTCACCGGGAATAAAGGCCAAACAGTGATGAAAAATTGGCCCCCCTAGATTTTAAGTAAAAGGGAGATATAACCAATCCTGGAGCGACAGATCCAGGAACCACAATGAAGTTGTTGCAGTAAGGAGGGGATGATATCCCCACCAACATCCAGATGATAAAAGGCCAGCCAACCGTCTGAAATTAAATGTAACAGACAATGAGCCAAACTATAGACAGGGCAAACAGCCACTGTGCTCACAAAAGTAATTAGCCATGTCACTGATAGCTTACCTGCGCAGCCTTAGTGGATAGTAACGTCCGTGCGGTAAAGAGCAAGATATATAGTAGCTGTGGAGAGCTCGAGCAGATGCTATTTGTATACACGTCCCGCCCGTAGTCACCCAATCAGCAAAAAGCAGACGTGACGTCATCCGGACCGGCCAATGAGTCACTGCGCATGCGCTCAGCCAAACGGCGTGCTTGCGTACAATCACACATCGCGCTGAACAATAGAGCGCATGGAGTGACAGGCACAGGTCAAAGGGGCAGCGGTAACCAGCCCCTCCTAGTGGACCGATGCCTGCGCCACATCTGCAAACAATGTTGCAGTCTGTGAAGCTGGGCGGTGGCATGGTGCCGAATTCCAACCTCCCAACCGCCGCAAAGTGCCAAAACGCTCAACAACCTAAGAGGACACCTTCTAAGTAGTCAAAATAACATGTCTTTAACCACTTAAGGACCGCCGCATGGCAGTGTACGTCGGCGCAATGGCACCGACAGGCACAAGCACATACATGTACGTGCTTGCCTTCCAGCGGGTGGGAGGTCCGATCGTACCCCCTCCCGCTGGATGAAGCGGTCCATTTCGCATCAGAAGTGATCCGGGATGAGGGGATGGCCGTTGGTTTCTGGCCATCCCCTCTCGATCGCTCCTGGCGAATGAGAAGCTTCCCCCGCCTGTGTATTGTAAACACAGGCAGGGAGGAAGTGATGTCATTTTCCTCGGGGCAGTCTTTTTGACAGGACTGCGAGGAGAACACAATAGTAAGTGCACCAACACTACACTGACATGTAGGTACACATAGGCACACAAATCACGCCCCCCCAGTCACAGTGTCACTGATTGCAGTGATCATTTATTTACTGATCACTGCATTTAGTGTCAGTTGTGACAGTAAAAACTGTCAGGGCAGTTAGTGTTAGGTCCAGGGTAGCCCCCTACCCGCCCAATAAAGGTTTAACCCCCCTGATTGCCCCTAGAGTTAACCCTTTCACCCCCTTTTGCAAATGTCACTAAGCGATTGTTTTTCCGATCGCTGCATTAGTGTCACTAGTGCCGCTAGGTAGCTAGTTATTTTTTTAGGTTCACCGCCAGGTTTTTATAGCGCTAGGTACCCCCATATACTACCTAATAAAAATTTTAACCCCCTGATTTCCCCTAGTTAACCTTTTCACCAGTGATCAACCTATAAGTGTTACGGGTGACTCTGGTTAGTTAGTTTGCTTTTTATATCATCAGGGCACCCACCATTTATTACCCAATAAAGGTTTAACCCCCTGATCACCCGGCGAGTGATATCAATTAGGTTTTAGGGTCAGGGTCTGCGTCGCCCCAGGCAGCGCTAGGTTAGTGCTAGTACCGCTAACACCCACGCGCAAAGCATAAACCTCCCGTAGTGGTATAGAATCTGAACAGATCAATATCTGATCTGATCAGATCTATACTAGCGTCCCCAGCAGTTTAGGGTTCCAAAAAAACACATTGTTAGCGGGATCAGCCCAGATACCTGCTGGCACCTGCGTTTTGTCCCTCCGCCCAGCCCACCCAAGTGCAGTATCGATCGATCACTGTCACTTACAAAACACTAAACACATAACTGCAGCGATCGCAGAGTCAGGCCTGATCCCTGCGATCGCTAACAGTTTTTTTTGGCAGCGTTTTATATTTAAATCCTGAAGGCAGTGCTTGGTTTTCAGGGTCCCGTACGCGGCTAGGCTCCCAAAAAGTCCCCCACATGTGGTATCCCCGTACTCGGGAGAAGGAGCAGAATTTATTTTGGGGTGTAATTTCACTTATGCCCATAGCATGTGTGAGCAATATATCATTTAGTGACAACTTTGTGCAAAAAAAAAAAAATTGTAATATTCCTGCAACTTGTGGCAAAATATTAAATATTTCATGGACTCAACATGCCTCTCAGTAAATAGCTTGGGGTGTCTACTTTCCAAAATGGGGTCATTTGGGGGGGGTTTGTGCTATTTTGGCATTTTATGGCCTTCGAAACTGTGATAGCAAGGAGTGAAATCAAAAATTTGCACCCTTAGAAATCCTGGAGGCAGTGATTGGTTTTCGAGGTCCCGTACGCGGCTAGACTCCCAAAAAGTCCCACATATGTGGTATTCTCGTACTCGGGAGAAGCAGCAGAATATATTTTGGGGTGCAATTCCACATATAACTATGGCATGTGTGAGCAATATATCATTTAGTGACAACTTTTTGTAAACTTTTTTTTTTTGTCATTATTCAATCACTTGGGACAAAAAAAAAAAATATATATTCAATGGGCTCCACATGCCACTCAGCAATTTTCTTGGGGTGTCTACTTTCCAAAATGGAGTCATTTGGGGGGGGGGTTGTACTGCCCTGCCATTTTAGCACCTCAAGAAATGAGATAGGCAGTCATAAATTAAAAGCTGTGTAAATTCCAGAAAATGTACTCTAGTTTGTAGACACTATAACTTTTGCGCAAACCAATATACGCTTATTGACATTTTTTTTTTACTAAAGACATGTGGCTGAATAAATTTTGCCCTAAATGTATGACTAAAATTGAGTTTATTCAATTTTTCTTATAACAAAAAGTAGAAAATATTTATTTTTTTCAAAATTTTCGGTCTTTTTTCATTTATATTGCAAATAAAAATCGCAGAGGCAATCAAATACCATCAAAAGAAAGCTCTATTTGTGGGAAGAAAAGAACGCAAATTTCGTTTGGGTACAACATTGCATGACCGCGCAATTACCAGTTAAAGCAGTGCAATGCGAAATTGTAAAAAGACCTCTGGTCCTTAGGCTGACAATTGGTCCGGGGCTGAAGTGGTTAATAAACATAGTACTGTATTATTATTCAAGGTATATTCATTCATCCTATAATTAGACCCCACCAAGAGGTCAATATGACAATATTAAATAGATCAATTAAACTGACATTAAAATATATCAGTTTATTGCCTAAAATATAGGAATCGCTTAATTTTTTAGAAAAGTCATAAAGAGGTAGTAGAAAAAGGCAGCTAAGACTGGAAAATACCAGGAAGACAGAATCGTCAAACATTTACAGAAACGACAAAAACGGAGAGCTTTATCTTTAGTTATTGTTTCTAGTTGTAGATGTGAATGTGATTCTGTTAACTTCATTTTTGATACATAAAATATTAACTAATAGGTTGGGCAATTGACTTTAGACCACAACATTTTACAGAAACGGTTTGTATGATTGAGCCTCATTAATACTAGGGGCTTGAGTGGCATTGAGTCGCTCTATCCAGGTAGTCTCTTTTCTAAGGATTTGTTTATCCCATTCACCTCCTCGTGGGTCCCTAGGTACCACAGCGAGGGCAATGAAGGAGATTACTGATTTATCAAATTTGTGATACAGATCCAAATAATATCTTTGCTGTATTAATTTATCCCTAGCAGAGGTAAGTGTCTGGATATGAACTGCACACTGCTTTCCAGTCCTCAATATTCAGATCAGGTATGCGAAGTCCCTCACCCACTTAGCATGAGTCTTCTCTAGTTGGGGTGATGGTTTGTAGATTAGAGGGGCATAATAAGTGGAAACAAGTTTGGAGTGGTCAGGTAAGAGAAGTGCATGGTCTAGCTTAGAATCACTGAGCTGCACCCCCCTGAGTCCCAATTGAGCCTCTGTCGCATAGTGTAGCTGTAGATATCAAAAGTGCCATGTGGTAGATATCCAGAGCTCCTTTTTGTATTTATATAAATGTTTTGAATACCCCATGCACACATAGAACTAGTGAAGATTCTAAAAGCCATATTCTGCCCAATGTAAGCAATCTCATAGTAAAGCAAAATGGGGTCAATAAGGATTAAACCACAAAGTGGTGAGTGGCTTCGTCAAGATCGTAATGAGGTTTTCAGGGTTACATTACCTCATGTAGTATTATTCATGCGTCTATAAATAGGATTACCCAAAGCCTCATAGGAAGATACAACAGCAGCTTCAGCACCTACATTTTTCAGTTGCGGAAATGGACACCAATGAAAATAAATCAGTTGGGCAGTGACATAATAGAGGTGCAGGTTAGTTAGCGCTAATCCACCCCTGGAGGGCAGAAACTAGGGTCTCCAGAGAGCCTAGAAGCCCCTGAGTGTTCCAAAAATGAGAGGTGAGACTAGCTTGAAAGGGATTTTTTTTTTATTTATTTTTTTTGGAGATAAACCGTGGAATTAGCTAGGAGATGAAGGAACTTGGTAGAAACACCATTTTAAAGGGGTTTACGGTCCCCAATAAGGTAGTTTTGGCCATTGAGTTTGGTGCGAAAGGAGGAGATACAGGGTAAAACATTTATTATCAAAATATTTTGCCAATGGAACCTGAATCTCAATTCCCAAATATCTGAATTTACTTGTAACTTTTAGAGGGCAGCCAGGTGATGGCGAAAGTGGTGGTTCTGTGTTAATGGGGAAAAATACATGACTTTGTCCAATTGACTTTGTCAGTATTGCATTATATATCCCTGTGTGCTTATCTGATTTTTTTAAACCATCAATGCCCCCCCCCCACCCCCCCTCTGAAACCACTGCCTGTGGAAGGGAATTCCCCATCCTTGCTGCTCTTGCAGTAAAGAACCCTCTAGGCAGTTAAAGGTTAAACCTCTTTTCTTCTAATTTTAATGAGTGGCTACATGTCTTATTAAACTCCCTTCTGCAAAAAAAGTTTTATACCTATTGTGGGATCACCAGTATGGTATTTGTAAATTTGAAGTCCTATCCCCTCTCAAGCGTCTCTTCTCCAGAGAGAATAAGTTCAGTGCTCGCAACCTTTCCTCATAAATAGTATCCTCCAGACCCTTTTATTAGCTTTATTGCCCTTCCCTGTACTCGATCCATTTTCCATTACATCCTTCCTGAGGTTCTCCCCCTAGTGAGTAGATTGCATTCATATTTTTGCCACCCAAATGTAGTATTTTACATTTTTCTACATTTGCTATGTAGTTGACCACCCCATTAATTTGTTCAGATCTTCTTGCAAGGTTTCCACATCCTTCAAAGAAGTTATTGCCCTGCTTAGCTTAGTATTGTCCACAAATACAGAGATGAACTGTTTACTCCATCCTCCAGGTCGTTTATAAACCAATTAACTAGGATTGGTCCCAGCACTGAACCCTGGCTCCAACGATCTTCCCATCAACTCTAACCCAGCTTCCCTGTCCCTGCTGAAGGAAAGCACCCCAACAATATAATGCTGCCACCACCATATTTCACGTGTGCAGGGTGATGTGCAGTGTTAGTTTTCCACCACACACAGGGTTTGGCTTGTATGACAAAAAGTTTAATATTGGTCTCATCTGACCAGAGCACCTTCTTCCACATGTTTGCTGTGTCCCCCACATGGCTTCCCGCAAACTGCAAATGGGACTTATGGCTTTCATAAAGGTCAGATTGTGGAGTACACGACTAATCATTGTCCTGTTTACAGATTCTCCCACCTGAGCTGTGGATCTCTGCAGCTCCTCCAGAGTTACCATGGGCCTCTTGGCTGCTTCTCTGATTAGTGTTTTCCTGGCCCGGCCTGTCAGTTTAGGTAGATGATAGCCATGTCTTGGTTTACAGTTGTGCTATACTCTTTCCATTTTCCAATAATGGATTGAGCAGTGCTCTGTGAGATGTTCAAAGCTTGGGATATTTTTTTATAACCTAACCCTGATGTAAACTTCTCCACAACTTTATCTCTGACCTGTGTGGTGTGTTCATTGGACTTTGTGATGCTATTTGTCCACTAAGGTTTTCTAACAAACCTCTGAGGGCTTCACAGAACAGCTGTAATTATACTGTGATTAAATTACACACAGGTGGACTCTATTTACTAATTAGGTGGCTTCTGAAGGTAATTGGTCCCACTAGATTTTAGTTAGGGCTATCAAAGTAGCATGGGCTGAATACAAATACATGCCACACATTTTTTAGATAAAAAAAGGTAATAGTGTTGCGCTGTAAAAGGAAAGGGGAGGGGAAGGGGGAAAAGGAAAAGAGGGAGGGGGAGGGGTGGATGATCGGGGGTGGATAAAAAAAAGTGTGTGTGTGTGTGTGTGTGTGTGTATATGTATATATGTGTGTGTGTGTGTGTATATATGTGTGTGTATATATATATATATATATATATATATATATATATATATAATATATATATATGTGACTTCTTCAGGGAATAGATAGAAAGAACTGTCCTTTATATACCCTAATTTTGCTTATTACGGCGGCCATTTTGTTGTAGCCCGCTGGCCGGAAATATTATTGCGGCCATTTTCTTGTCTATCATAACAGGAAGTCTGACCGGAAGTGTCAGCGTGGCCATTTTCTTGTCTCCCAAACACTGGAGATCCTACAGTGAGAGTGAGTAGATGATAATCTCCATTTTGTTGTGGTCCGTGTACATACTGATCATCATTGTAACAATCGCCAGGTGTATTAATGAACTTATACACGCCAGCCAATATACACTATGTGTATACCGGAACGGGCAGAGGTAGAGTGACACCGGAAAAGTGAGCACCGCTATATTACGTGACTTAAGATACTATTAATAAAAACATTGCATAAAAACACAATATCTAGATAAGAAATGGTAAATGATAAAAATAAAAAATTCTGAAAAAAATGGTCTGAAAAAATAGATATTCTAAAAAAATAATAAACTAAAAAAACAAAAAAAAACAAAGATACTAATACCGTATATACTCGAGTATAAGCCGAGATTTTCAGCCTCTTTTTTGAGGCTGAAAGTGCCCCCCTCGGCTTATACTCGAGTCATCGCTGTCTGCCCGCTCGATCAGCGTGTCGAGCAGACAGACAGCGGCCATTCTATAATTCAAAAGCCGCGCCTCCGGCTCCGCCTTCGCCTGTGATAGGCGGAACACTGAATTTCCCAGCAGCCTGTGTTCCGCCTATCACGGACATCGTATCATCCTCGTACTACGGACGAGGATGATACGATGTACGTGATAGGCGGAACACAGGCTGCTGGGAAATTCAGTGTTCCGCCTATCACAGGCGAAGGCGGCGGCGCAGCTTTTGAATTTTACAATGGCCGCCGAGGCGCCGACGAAGAGGGCACGGGACGGAGGCAAGGCAAGGCACGGCACGGGACGGGACGGGACGGAGGCAAGGCACGGCGGCGAGGCAAGGAGGCAAGGCACGGGACGGAGGCTCGGGACACAGGTAGGCTGGACACACACACACACACACACACACACACACACACACACACACACACACACACACACACACACACACACACACACACACACACACGGATGGATACACACACACACAGGGATGGATGGATGGATGGAGACACACACACACAGGGATGGATGGATGGATGGAGACACACACACACAGGGATGGATGGATGGATGGACACACACACACACAGGGATGGATGGAGGGACACACAGGGATGGACGGACACACAGGGATGGACGGACACACACACAGGGATGGACAGGCATGTCTTACCCTCGGCTTATACACGAGTCAATAAGTTTGCCAGTTTTTTTGGGGGTAAATTGGGGGCCTCGGCTTATATTCGGGTCGGCCTATACTCGAGTATATACGGTATATAATGTGTTCACGATTAATTATTTTTATGGTGTAAAATATATATATTTATCCACCCCCGATCATCCACCCCTCCCCCTCTCTCTTCCTTTTGCCCCTCCCCTCCCCTTTCCTTATACAGCGCAACACTATTACTTTTTTATTTGTTTTTATTGGGGTCAGAGTTTTCCCCTTTACCAGTGTATGCAGCAGTGGCCCATCTTCCCTTTGTTATACCTATAGGGTTCAGCGCAGAGGTACTATACACAATACATTTTTTAGATAGTTTGAAAAAAATGTTAACCATTTATCATTTTCCTTCCACTTCACAATTATGTACCGCTTTGTGTTGGTCTCTCAAAAAAATCCCAATAAAATACAATTATGTTTTTAGTTGTAACATGACAAGATGTGGAAAATGTCAAGGGTTATAAATACTTTTTCAATGCACTGTATACAGCAGCATTATCGTCTGCATATAAAGATACTTTTTCCTCCAGTGGACCATTCCATAGCCCCTTGAGCTGAGAGGAGATTTAGTAGCTGTGCCAGGGGTTTGATAGGCAAACAAGAGAGGGGAAAGTGGGCATCCCTGTCTCGTGCCACGCTGAATGAGAGAGGGGTCGGATATCTTGCCATTAACCTGTATGTGGGCCCGTGGCAGGGTGTAAACTAGGATCCTAATCCAAGAAATAAGTGTCTCCAAAACCAACGTGTTGCAACACTTGTATTATTAAATAAGGCTAATGCATTTTTCTTAGTTCCTGCTATATAATTTTGCAAATAATCTTTCTTCAGAAATTTTAAGTGAAAATGTACTCTCCTACATTTAATTGGTAAAAAATAAACTAAATCGGTGTACATTTAGTGTGTGTGAAAGTTAGTCTACAAACTATGATATGTATATTTAAAAATTGATTAATCCTGATGTACTAACTGCTTATATCATTTCTTGGGGCCCTAAAATGCCAGGACAGGAAAATTAGCCATTTTTGTAAAATAGTCCAAAGTATTCAGCTGCATGGTCAGCCCCCTTAATGTCCAGGACTTTTTTTGCACTATAAGCAAAAAATAAAATAAATAAAATGTAACTTTCTGCTATAAAATATATAAAAAAAATGTATTCATACATTTAGGCCAATATGTATTTTGCTACATATTTTTGGTAAAAAAAATCCCAATAAGCGTGTATTGATTGTTTTGGGCAAAAGTTATAGTGGAGGAAGATCTCTCTTCCTCCGTGACAGAACGACAGTCTGCCTTGTTTACATAGGCAGACCACTGTTCTCGTTCTGCCTTTACAACGAATGATCAGCGGCAGCACCCTGACCCGCAGATTAGCTCCTGCTGTGTCTGACCACAGCGAGAGACCGTCTCCGGCGGCGCATGCCCCATAACAGGAAGGCAAAGCGTACAGGTACATTGTTTTGCACAGCCAGGCCGCCCTGCCGCAGTAAATGGGCAGTCCCAAAGCAGTTAAAGTTGCAAAATTGTATTTATTTTTTGGAAACGGACAACATTTAAATAAGATTCGTGTTTGTTTTTTTTAGTTGGTTATTTCCCACACACTGCATAGCCAGTCTTCTATTTAGACCCCAAAACACATGCTTGGTGATATATAGATAGATATATATATATATATATATATATATCTATATATATATACACTACCGTTCAAAAGTTTGGGGTCACCCAAACAATTTTGTGTTTTCCATGAAAAGTCACACTTATTCACCACCATACGTTGTGAAATGAATAGAAAATAGAGTCAAGACATTGACAAGGTTAGAAATAATGATTTGTATTTGAAATAACATTGTTTTTACATCAAACTTTGCTTTCGTCAAAGAATCCTCCTTTTGCAGCAATTACAGCATTGCACACCTTTGGCATTCTAGCTGTTAATTTATTGAGGTAAGCTGGAGAAATTGCACCCCACGCTTCTAGAAGCAGCTCCCACAAGTTGGATTGGTTGGATGGGCACTTCTGGCGTACCATACGGTCAAGCTGCTCCCACAACAGCTCAATGGGGTTCAGATCTGGTGACTGTGCTGGCCACTCCATTACCGATAGAATACCAGCTGCCTGCTTCTGCTGTAAATAGTTCTTGCACAATTTGGAGGTGTGTTTAGGGTCATTGTCCTGTTGTAGGATGAAATTGGCTCCAATCAAGCGCTGTCCACTGAGTATGGCATGGCGTTGCAAAATGGAGTGATAGCCTTCCTTATTCAGAATCCCTTTTACCCTGTACAAAGCTCCCACCTTACCAGCACCAAAGCAACCCCAGACCATCACATTACCTCCACCATGCTTAACAGATGGCGTCAGGCATTCTTCCAGCATCTTTTCATTTGTTCTGCGTCTCACAAATGTTCTTCTTTGTGATCCAAACACCTCAAACTTGGATTCATCCGTCCACAACACTTTTTTCCAGTCTTCCTCTGTCCAATGTCTGTGTTCTTTTGCCCATCTTAATCTTTTTCTTTTATTGGCCAGTCTCAGATATGGCTTTTTCTTTGCCACTCTGCCCTGAAGCCCAAAATCCCGCAGCCGCCTCTTCACTGTAGATGCTTACACTGGTGTTTTGCGGGTACTATTTAATGAAGATGCCAGTTGGGGACCTGTGAGGCGTCTGTTTCTCAAACTAGAGACTCTAATGTGCTTATCTTCTTGCTTAGTTGTGCAACGCGGCCTCCCACTTCTTTTTCTACTCTGGTTAGAGCCTGTTTGTGCTGTCCTCTGAAGGGAGTAGTACACACCGTTGTAGGAAATCTTCAATTTCTTTGCAATTTCTCGCATGGAATAGCCTTCATTTCTAAGAACAAGAATAGACTGTCGAGTTTCAGATGAAAGTTCTTTTTTTCTGGCCATTTTGAGCGTTTAATTGACCCCACAAATGTGATGCTCCAGAAACTCAATCTGCTCACAGGAAGGTCAGTTTTGTAGCTTCTGGAAGGAGCTAGACTGTTTTTAGATGTGTGAACATGATTGCACAAGGGTTTGCTAATCATCAATTAGCCTTCTGAGCCAATGAGCAAACACATTGTACCATTAGAACACTGGAGTGATAGTTGCTGGAAATGGGCCTCTATACACCTATGTAGATATTGCACCAAAAACTAGACATTTGCAGTTAGAATAGTCATTTACCACATTAGCAATGTATAGAGTATATTTGTTTAAAGTTAGGACTAGTTTAAAGTTAGCTTCATTGAAAAGTACAGTGCTTTTCCTTCAAAAATAAGGACATTTCAATGTGACCCCAAACTTTTGAACGGTAGTGTATATCTATATGTATATGTACCATATTTATCGGCGTATAACACGCACCCCAAGTTTAGGAGGGAATTTAAAAGAAAAAACTTTTAGGAGGCAAGTTAAAGGAAAAAAACTTGCATTTAAATGCCCATCAATGCAGCCTTGTCAGTGTCATTTGCAGCCTTGTCAGTGTCTTTGCCGTTTAAAAATGGCACCTTTTGAGATGCAGAACGGATGTCCTGTGTATCTCGGTCGTTCTCGGCGGCTTTTGGCTATTTTCGGCCACACTTGGACGTTCTCGGCGGCTTTCTGAAAATAACTGAGAAGGGCCGAAGATGGCCGAAACCGGCTGAGTGTGCCCGAAAATATCCGAAAGCCGGCGAGAATGGCAGAAAAGGTTAGAAATGGCAGGGGATCGGCGTATAACACGCACCCCCGATTTTCCCCTGATTTTAAGGGGGAAAAAAGTGCGTGTTATACGCCGATAAATACAGTATATGTGTGTATATTTATGTATGTATATGTGTGTGTGTGTGTGTGTGTATATATGTATGTGTATAAAATATATATATATATATATATATATATATATATATATATATATAGATAGATGAATATATATATATATATATATATATATATATATATATATATAGATAGATGAATATATATATATATATATATATATATATATATATATATATATATATAGATGAATATATATATATATATATATTCATCTATATCTATATATATATATATATATATATATATATATATATTCATCTATATCTATATATATATATATATATATATATATATATATATATATATTCATCTATATATATATATTCATATATATATATATATATATATATATATATATATATATATATATATATATATATATATATATATATTCATCTATATATATATATATATATATATATATATATATATTCATCTATATCTATATATATATATATTCATCTATATATATATATATATTCATCTCTCTCTCTCTCTATATATATATATATATATATATATATATATATATATATATATATATATATATATATATCCACAAGTTTTTGAAAAATGCAGGAAAATTTTTTTTTTTTCCACAAAGTTCTTATCGCCGATAAATACAGTATATGTGTGTGTGTGTATATATGTATGTGTATAAAATATATATATTCATCTATATATATATATATATATATATATATATATATATTCATCTATATATATATATATATATATATATATATATATATATATATATCCACAAGTTTTTGAAAAATGCAGGAAAGATTTTTTTTTTTTTCGCAAAGTTCTTAATTTTAAATATAATTTCTCACGCATGTGCGTACATGGAAATTCATCCTAAAATACTTGCGAGGATCTGGCTGCAGACTGGAGCTCAACAGTGTATTGCTGTCCATGTTCCAGCAAAGTATTACTACTATTACTTTCTAGAGGGCATCACTGGCCTCTGCAGATTATCACCGCTATTTCTTTCTGCAGAGTACTACCTCTATTTCTTTCAGCGGAGTATTACTGCCAATCACCTGCGTATTACAAGAGATGGTTGACTAAAATTAAAAATAAACCACTGTCTTTAGTCACTCCATTGGGATAAGTCTCTACTAACTTTGCAACTCTAGATTGTCATATTTGCCCACTCTTTGCAGAAGTGCTCGAGTTCCATTAAATTTGATGGTGACCGTTTTGTGGACTGCAGTATTCAAGTCATTCCACAGATTCCTTCTGTCCTGCTCCAGTCCCTGCTGTAGAGAACTCCTATAACAGGATATTACCATCGCAATGCTTTACTGTAGGAATGGTGTTATTTGGATAGTGAGCTGTATTGGATTTCTATTTCTGTTTTTGAAAATTTTTTTTTTCTGACAAAGCAACAAAATGTCATCATTTTAAAGGGGGCGATTCTTTTCTATACCGTGTGTATGTGTGTGTGTGATTTATATATATATATATTTTTTTTTTAATCTCTGACATTTTGATATGAAGACTATTGGACAGACTGATTTTATTTGCACTTAAAGCTTTCCCATTTTTTTCCTCACAATACAGCCTTTTGTGTGAGGCTTTTGTGTCCTCAATAATAGGCCTGCAACTAACGATTATTTTCATAATCGATTAATCGGCCAATTAATTTTTTCGGATAAAATCATAAAAAAAAAAAAAAAAAAAAGCAATATGCCATTTTTCCATTTATTTAAAAGTAATAATGAAAAAACTGAGTGTTACACTCAAACTGCAGGATAAAACACCAATGATGAGGTACTATTCCTCCATGCGACACACATGGGGCAGAGAGAGTTACCAGCAAAGAAAGTATGGTGAATGTCAGATTCCCTGATTTATTCATACAATTATGTGTATATATAAAGAGAATAATAATAGACATTATATATATATATATATATATATATATATATATATATATATATATATATATATATATATAAACACACACACACACGTCCCCTCCAGTATAGATGACACATTCCTCCCCTCTCACATGGTGTCACTGCCCCACCTCCTCTCAGTGCTCCCCCTCCGGTGTCTCGGGTTCTCTCACCCCTTCATGGTGACATCGGCTCTTCCTCGGTGTGCCGGGTGGTATGGAGTGGAGTCACAGTCCGGACCCGCCACACATGACTGGGCCGACTCCTACGAAGGGCACCCCGAAGCCAGGAGATGGTTGCACGCATGTGCAGAGCACACCCTCCAGTCATGGCAGCGCTGGAAAGCCAGGGCTTGTCGCGCCTGCGCTCTGCGCAGGCCTATTGGAAGATTGCTGGGTAGAGGGGGGAGGAGGAGCCGAAAGCAGCGCAGGTGTGTTGCTGGCGGGACGTCAGCTGGGTGGAGAATGCGAGCAGGCATAGCTGCGTGCTCGCAGACGTGGCGCATGCGTAGGACACAGGAGGATACACAGGATTCTAACGGACCGGCAGGGAGGAAGGTGCGGACCAACTAATCGATAATAAAAATTGTTGACAACGATTTTCATTATCCATTATTATCGATTAATCATTTCAGCCCTACTCAATAACATGGCCGACCCTCATCCTGGGCCTCAGCACAGGGCATATTCTCTAATGTCCGGGACACTTTCTCCCACTACATGCAATGCAAATCTGTCCACCACAAAATGGCCACCGACTGTTGGAGGCCCTGTCAGGGACAGACTGGCTGTTAGTGCGAAAGGTGTCTGGCTTGTTACATTGTCTAGAGTGGATCTTGAGTAAGTGGCGGTCACATGTTTCATATGGACGAGTGGAGGTTATGTTTTCTGTCGAGTGGAGCTCCAGTCTGCAGCCGTTGGTTGGTTACATTAAAGAGGAAGCAAATCCTAATGGGTTTTACTTCCTCTTTATTCCCCTGCATGCATCGCATACTAGCCCATTATGTGCCACTTGCCTGCAAATGAAGCCTTCATTGTCCCCGCTGAAGGAAGCATCCATCTTCGCCCCTCTTCCTTCCGGGGCCTGCCGACTCTGGCTCTGACTGACCGGAGTCATGTGATGTCACTCCCACACATGTGCACAGGAGCCAACGGTCATGGCACGGGCCTTATAGACTTATAGAAGCAGCCGCTTTTATAGTGCGCATTCGCTGATGACATTGTGCAAGCGTATATGGTAAATATCCCCTAAACTGTGGAGATATTTCCAGTACTTACAGGTAAGCTTCTTTTCTTACATCAGGGAACACAAAGCCATAGTACTTACTATGTGGGTTATAGGGCCAATGATAGGTGCTAGACACTGGCATGCCCTAAGGCGCGAAGTGTACTCCCTATATAACCCCTCCCACTACTGGGAGTCCTCAGTTTTTTCCGCCAGTGTCTAAGGTGTTGGTCACGAGTAAAGATGTGCTGTGCTGAGCTCCACTGGAAGCTTCCCTGCTGGGGCTAGCCATGCTGACCGTATCCGTTCTGATGTCCTTGATGGGCTAAATGGATGGTGCCCGGGCCTCGTGTCCGAAGAAACAAGGTTTTGCTTGCGAACGCTTCTCTTTAGAGAGCTGGACCCTGGGATCCAGTACTTTTTGGTAGTAAGGCCATAAAGTTTTTACTGGCAGGTTGCTGTCGCAGGTCCAGGATTGTGGGTATCCTGAGGTTCCCCTGTTCCTGAAGGTTTCCTAAAGGTCTCGGAGTCCACCGTGAAGGGTGAAGATTGGGTTTTTATCTCGGATAACCCTGCTGCGAGATAAAGGTAAAGGTTTTCTCAGGAATTTCTCCTCTTATGTATAATGATGTTGTGCCTATGTGTCACCACTAGGGGCTGTATTGCGCACTCACCGACCTGATTCTGGAAACAGCACAGAAGCCTTTATTTTCTCCTCTACTCCGGCCACAACAGATCTTCTGGTAAGAAAGGGGGGGTCTGGTTCTCCTCCTGCGGCCCCAATATTGGTCCTTTTCCCCTTCGGGGGATTGATATAAAAGCAGTTTCCTTTTAGAAAAAAAGGGGGGGGACAGAACGCGTGACCGCTCAGCGGAGGATTTATCCCCCCCACCCCCCCCCCCCCCCCCCCCCCCCCGCTATGTCTGCTGTTTTTACAGAACGCCTGAGCCACCGCTCACGTGGGAAAAAAATTTCCTTTGAAAGGAAAAGAGGGGGGTGGCCCGTTATTCGCGCGTGGGTTGTGGCTAACGCCGTCAGATGCTTGCCACACAGGAAGTGTTAAAGTGCTGTGTATGTGTAGCTGCTGCTGACTGTGGAGGGACACATGAGCAGGATGGCTTGCTCAGGTTAGTGACACGGGCATTTCCCTTTGACACATTATACTTTACCAGGCTAAGATTAATAGCAGCTAATGGCGCTGGACTATAGCCTAGTAGTGTACATTCTTCTGATGGTAGTGCCTCTGCTTTATGCTTCAGGCTATGAATGGTAATGGGACCAGGAACTCCTCTAAGGGTTCTAAAGGGGTCAATGGTTTTCACTATAAACTAAATTAATTTCCAAAAGAATGTCGTCCTCCTCTGAGAGGGATGCGGCTGGCAGATTGAGCCGTCAGGGGAAACTGTTGTTGCATAAACACTTCAGTCCCTGTATACTGTATATCATACAGGAGGTTTTTTCTTCTACCATTTTTAATTTGGAAAGAAGATTAATGCTATGATGTCTCTCCATAGTGGGGCTAAACATAGCAGAACTAGTGCTCAGGACCCTCTTTTTGAGGTGCAGGAGGCTGGGGATCAGGTAGCTCTTCCCAAATATTTGGAAGATACTTATTTATCCTCTTCCGAGGATCCTAATATGGAAGGAGTAGCATCACAAGACAGGTTGCTTGTGTACTCCCTTACTCAACCTTTTTGCTGCCTGCCAAGACAGATGGATGGCTTCTGCATTTTTTTCTATAGGTTACGACTAGAGTTCCACGAGTTTCCGTCACCTTGTTTTTTTCTAAGGGAAAATGTTCCCAAGGATCCAGAGAAAAAGTCGTCTCTCTTTCTGGCTCTGCATCATCTATTAGTCGTGATATCAGAGGTTCCCTTGGTGGAACAGGGCACAGGGTTTGATTCAAACCTTTCACGGTTCCAAAACCAAACGGAGAGGCAAGACCCATTCTAGATCTCAAAGATCTGAATCGGCACTTAAACATCCGATCCTTTCGCACAATGTGATCGGTTGTGTCCATCCTGCAAGGAGGGGAGTTTTTGGCTTTAATCAGTATCAAAGATGCATATCTCCATGTGACAAATTTTCCCGCTCACTAGAAATTTCTGCAATTTGAAATATAAAATCATCATTTCAGTTGTGGCCCTGCCATTCGGTTTAGCCACAGCACCACGGGTGTTCTGAAAGATTCTGGCACCTACTTTAGCCAGATTAAGGGCTCAAGGCATAACAGTCCTAGCCTATTTAGACGATCTACCTTTAATAGATCATTCAGTCTCAGTTCTAAACCAGAGTCTGATCGCAGAATCTCTGGGTTGGATACTCAACCTAGGAAAATCCTCCTTTTAAAACCATCAAGGAGATTACAGTACTTGGGGCTGGTTATGGATACTGTACAGAAGAAGGTATTCTTACCCCAGACGAGAATCGGTTCCATGGTAGAACTAATTTAAATGATCAAAACAAAGAAAAATCCTTCCATTCGGCTGGGCAGGAGATTGTTGGGGGAAATGGTGGCCTCCTTCGAGGCCGTCCCTTACACGCAGTTTTCACTCAGGACTGCTTCAAAACACCATCCTGTCGGTCTGGAATAAAAGGATTCAGGTCTTAGTTTTTTCCCAAATACGCTTGGCTCCCGATGTAAGTCAAAGCCTAAATTGGTGTTTATCCAGCAAAAGGGAAAATCTTTTATATCCGTGTCCTGGAAAATGTGCCAGCCTTCTAGGCTGGAGAGCAGCCCGCGAAGAAGATTCTGTCCAGTGGAGATGGTCCAGGTTAGAGGACCTTGCCTATCAACATTGTGAAAAATTCTGGCAGTACGTCTGGCCCTAGAATCTGGGACGGTCAGACTACGGCTGTGGCTTGCGTCAATCACCGGGGGGGGGCACGAGAAGTAGTGCAGCCCAAAAAGAGGGGAATAATGTTCTAGCTTGGGCAGAACACAACATTCCTTGCCTGTCGGCAACTTTCATTCTAGGAATAGAGAGTTGGCAGACGGACTACTTGAGCCAGCAACAATTATTTCTGGGAGAATGGTCTCTTCGTCCTGACATGTCAGAAATGGGGTGTTCCGGACATGGACCTATTCGCGTCCAGATTCTACAAAAAAGTTGACAACTTTGTGTCGGGAACAAAGGATTCGCTAGCAGGCAGAACAGATGCATTAGTCCTCCCATGGGATCAGTTTTTTACTGATCTAGGCGTTTCCTCCACTTCTGCTACTTCCGCGCCTTCTCCACAATTTCAAGCAGGAACAAAAGGAGGCGATTCTGGTGGCCCCAGCATGCCCCAGAAGATCTTGATTTACCGAGATCATAAGATCCTTTGGCCTCTGCCATTATAGACAGACCTTCTCGCACAAGGTCTGGCATTCCATGCTACCTTGTGGACGACGAAAAATTTAACAGGTTTAACTGTTGAATCCCACTTTATAAAGTATCGTGGGTGATCTCCTTCAGGTAGTGTCTACTTTGATTAATGCCAGGAAGCCGGCTTCCAGAATCATTTACTATAGAGTCTGGAAGGCATATGTTTCTTGGTGTGGATCCAGGGGTTTGCACCCCAGGAAGTATGTCATAGGCAGGATCCTTGATTTCCTGCAAATGGGATCTGAAATGAAGTTGGCCTTGACTTTCATCAAGGGTCAGATCCAGGCCTTGTCAGTGTTTCCTTTCAAAGGCCTCTTGCTTCCCAATCTTGGTGTGTAGCTTATTCAGGGGGTAACACCGATTAATCCCCCTATCAAGGCACCTCTATTCCTTGGAATTTTAATTTGGTCTTATTTGCTTTGCTGAATCAGCCATTTGAGCTTTTACGAGAAATTATCTTGGTCCTTTTTGACAAGAAAGATAATCTTTCTGATTGCCATTTCTTCTGCTAGAAGAGTATCAGAACTAACAGCTCTGTCTTGTAAAGAGCCATATTTGATCATGAATAAGGATGAGGTGGTATTATGTCCTCATCCCGAATTCCAACCAAAAGTGTTAAGTTTTCATTTAACCCAAGATTCTTCCGTCTTTATCCCCAGAGCCTCAATCTAGGGAAGAGAAGGCACTACATTCCCTTGATGTAGTAAGAGCGATCAGTCTCTTTTAAAGGCGACCGCTCATGTTCACAAAACACATGTTTTGTTTGTACTGCCAGAGGATCCAAAATGTGGACAGGCAGCGTAAAAATCCACTATTTTCTAAATGGATTAGTCAAGTGATTGTTCAAGCTTCAGCTTAAAGAAGAAAATTCTTCCTTCTCATGTTAGAGCACACTCATCCAGGACGATTAGTGCCTCTTGGGTGGTGCATCATCAGGCCTCTATGGCTCAGATCTGTAAGGCCGCCACTGGGTCTTCGGTTCATACGTTTATCAGATTTTATCAAATCAATATTAAAGGTCATGAGGATATTGCCTTTGGCGCAGTATACTGCAGACTGCAGTATGAGTCCTCTGGCCTCCTGTTTTTTGTTGTCTCCCTCCAGTTGCCATTGCTATGGGACATCCCCCATAGTAAGTACTATGACTCTGTGTCCCCTGAAGTAAGAAAAGAAAACAGGATTTTTAAAAAGGCTTACCTGTAAAATCCTTTTCTTTGATGCACATCAGGGGACGCAGAGGTCCCTCCCCTCTTGGTATACACCGGTATTGCTTGGCTACAAAAATGAGTACTCCCAGTAGGGGGAGGGGTTATATAGAAGTACACTTCTTGCCTTAGGTGATGGACACTGGCATGCCCTATCAGTGGCCCTATAACCCACATAGTAAGTACTATGGCTCTGTGTCCCCTGATGTACATTACTGAAAAGGATTTTACAGGTAAGCTGTTTTAAAATCCTGTTTTTTTTTTTTCTTTTGTATTGTATATGATGGAGTGGAGAGGGATTAGAACCCCTCTCTATTTGTCCTGTTTACCATTATCAGTTAACGTTAAAGTAAAAAAATCCCAAATTTTGGGTTGTCCCCAGAAAAGTAATAGACGGGAAATCTTCCAATGAAGATACTAATTCCAGTGACCTGAGGGTCTCCAAGGAATTCCCTTAAAGCGGTTCTTCACCCTAAAGGGGAAGTTCCGCTATTCTGATCCCTCCCCCCCCTCCGGTGCCACAATCGGCACCTTTCAGGGGGGAGGGGGGTGCAGTTACCTGGATAATCCAGGTAACTGCACACACTTCCGGCCAGACCGCCGCAGAACCCCCGCAGCGCCCCCCCCCCCCCCCCGTTGTGTTCTGGGAAACGCACAGTTCCCAGAGACACAGCGGGGGACCATAAGAGACGCGCGGCTCGCGCATGCGCAGTAGGGAACCGGGCACTTCCCGATTCCCTAACAGAGGATGGCGGCGGTGGCAGCAGCGAGACGAGCGATCGCTCGTCATCTGCCGCCGACATCACTGGAACCTGGGACAGGTAAGTGTGATTTTATTAAAAGTCAGCAGCTGCAATATTAGTAGCTGCTGGCTTTTAATATTTTTTTTTTTTAGGTGCAGCTCCTCTTTAATTTACAGGGATTTTCTTTCACTTCCTGTTTGGCTATGAGACAGGAAGTGAAAGGAAATCTTCGCAATATGACAGATGACGAAAAAAAAATCTGACAGGTTATAACCCTCCCTTAATCTATCCAAAATAGGAAAAGTTTTCCTATAGTCCTACTTTAACCACTTCAATACCAAGCTTTCAATGCTGCTGCACTTTAAATGACAATTGCACAGTCATACAACACTGCACCCAAACTAAATTTCTATAACTATTTTTTATTTATATTATTTTGCTAAACAAACTAAAGACCAAAATTTTAGAAAAAAAAAAAAATCTTTTGTTACTGTTATAAAATTGTGTTTTCTCCTTCACTGACGGGCTTTGCTGAGTTGGCACTGAGGAGGCACTGATAGAATTGATGAGCACTGATGTTCAGCACTGATTGACACCGATGGGCTACACTGATAGATGGCACTGGATAGGCAGCACTGATGAGCTACTGACAGGCATTACTGATGGGGCACAGACTGGAGCTCCATGGGCACCTCTCATGGAGGTTGCACTGATAATCAATGTGCTGATTATCAGCACAGACCCCCCTTACCCCAACAGGGAGAGCCGCTGATTGACTCTCCCTGTCAGCGCAAACCGGTGATTGGTCACGACTGATCAGATGGTATGGTGCCTCCGTCAGAGGCTCCTTTAACACATTCGGAGATGCACCAATGATCGCTGTGCTGCGTGCCCCCGCATATGATCCTGCTGGACGTCCTACGACGCCCAGTCAGGATAGCAGAACCACGGGTCGGGCATTATTCTGCTATAGGCCAGGTGGGAAGTGGTTAAATTTTATTTAAAAAAAGTAGTTCCTTGTGGGGATCACATGTTTTCTGTCTAAAATGGAGCTCCAGTCTGCAGAAAGACCCCCTTGAAATACATGCTACTCTTCCTGAGTATGGCATTACCATAGGTGTGAGTCTTTTTCAATGTTTGGACTGATTTATGTCCTGGATGTTGTATCATGTGTATCACACAAATCAACCAATTGTATCAAAACCAATGTACTGTAATGGTCACCTCTATACAAGTGGTCAGGGAATATAGCTTGGTGTAGAGTCACCTATAGCATCCCAGTTCCTTTAAGCCAAGCAGTCCTAGCCTCTTGGTATATGGCTGCCCCCAGAAACGTCATGTCTACTGGCCAAGAAGTACAGTAGCGAAAGAAGGAACACAACTGTTCCTGCGGGACCACAAGGGCAGTTGTCTGCAGGGAATGACTGGGATTGGTGTCCCGTAGAAACATAGTCAGTTGGAAATGGGTCAGTTCACATGGCAGACAGACACGTGGTCAATAAAGAGGTCATGGTTCGTGTGAGCAGAGGCAGCACTGATGCTGGCTTGCGTTGGTCTGGGGACTAGTGTGGCAGCAATCAAACACTGTTGCTGATTTAAAATGGGACTGGTGTGACGACAATCAGACGCTGTAACTGGCGTGGCAGTGATTAGGGACAATATGACTGATGTGGTGGTGGTCAGGGACACTGTGAGTGGTGTGGTGGGTGATTAGTGACACTGTCAGCACTGCAGGGTGTGTCATTTTTTTTCCCCCACAATGTCAATGTCTGGTGATAATTGTATAGTAGTTGTAATAGACCCCTTTTTGAGAAACGGTAGCTGGTGCGTTGGAAAATAAGGCAGTTTAATATGCTTTTCTAATTTTTTTTTTTTTTGACAGCATACAATTCAAGAGATGTCTGAAAACCAGGATACCGCACAGAAAGAGCTAAAGGAATTAAAACAGCGTTTGGAGAAAAATCTGTTTATTCTGGAAAGTCGAAATATTGACCCAGGTAATAGATATAGAAGGTAAAATGAAGCGATAGGTGTGAGTGAATGAAGGTATAGAAAGCCGACCAGTGTAATCTGTACACATGCATTGTGAATTTTTATGTTGTACAATGGGCAATTTTTGCTAAATCAATAAAGTTAGTTTTACCCAGGGTGTACCATGGGGCATTTTTTTATACCTCTATCTTAATACTGCTCAAATTTTTAAAGATATTTCTCTCCCATTAGTTACAAGTGAACAAATCCTAGCTGATGAAGAAGAGACACGTAAGATCAGGGAAAAGACCAAGGTACGAAATTTCATTGAATAAGCCAAGCATAAAAAGTGATATTGACCATCTTGAAATCTAAAAGTATAAAACATTTTTGTGTCTTTCAGTGAAAATAATAAACCTAAATTTGCTTAGATTTTGTCATTAAAGTGGAACTTTATAAAACCAGGCCTCCAGTACCATAATGTGCACGTATGCATATGTAGCACCCCTAGTTAGGTGCTAGGATTAGTTTGATTTAGTGCTGGCTCACTGTATTCAATGTGGCTGTAATTATTGTTAAGTAATTTAGTTGTTCTCACTATAGCCAGTGCTACAGATTAATTAGGTCAGCTCAGTGTTCAGAATTCTCTGGAACATAGGTGTGGAGCTATGCAGCTGGCAGTATGAATATTTATGCAGCCCTGGCCAATCGCAGGGAACAGGGCCCTGAAGACTGCTGGAAGTCTGTATAAATTCTATGAGGCACTGGGCTTCTCGGTCTTTTCCTGCAGAGGATCATTCAAGTCTGGAGAGCTGCTGCCCTCCAGGGCAACACTGCCATGTGCTTGCTGTTCATGAGGCCTTGGGTGGGAGACCAGAGGGCTTGAATGCTAAAGCTACAGAGAGCTGACTGAGGGTCTGTCTGTTGAAGATCTAGTCTGGTATCACTGCAGAAAGGTGCTTGGAAGTTGGAAGGAGGCAACCAACTGTCCCTGGACGTTTTGTGCGCACACACTGCTGTGAGAGTTCTTAGATGTTTGGGCTGCTGCCACCCCTCATATGCTAGAAAGTCAGCTGTGTGTTTGCCTAAAGGGGACATCTGCTGGTGTCCTAAAGAGCTTAGCCCATCTAGTTCTCTGCAAAGGCAATCTGCTCTTTGTACCCAAAATGAAGGTGTGTGTGTGTGCGCGCATGCGTGCATACGTGCTGTTAGCTATGGAAGCAAATCTTTTCTTTGTTGCATGAGAGTATCTATGGGAACAGCCGTGACACCTATGGAAACATCCGTGGCGTCTATGAGAACAGCCATGGTACTAGCCCTGCATTCTGGAGTGGAAACCTGGATACCCCATTTAAACCCTGTAAAGGGAAAAAGCACATCCAGCCAAACACGAAAGTGTGAGGCATATACAGCGGGTGAGTGTAATCACATAAGGGGAGAGGAGTCACATCTAGAGCGGTGTGGTGGAGGAGTGTAGATGGAATCTGCTGTTTATTCAAGAGACACTGGTTAAACGTTTTTTTTTTTTTTTTTTTTTTTTTTTCACTATTCCATTATTTGGATTATGATCTGAAGATTCAATGTATGGACTATGATTTTACTGGGATACATTATATTCTCAGGAGCTTTTCACAGTGGTGTTTAACAATGTTTTTAGGAAGTGGACATTGTTTGATGGAACTTGAAACAATTCATTTGATTCTCATTACTTGTTTATTTATTTTTAGTGTTGAATAATATTTAGTCACAGGATATTTTTTTCAACAGATCGTATATATTTGTTATCACTATTCATCTGGTGATATGTTACTATATAATAATTTGTGTTAATTAATTTCGATACAAACTATTAATTTTTTTCTATTTTCTGTATGCTCGGGGCAGGGCTTGCACAGTGTAGTAACATTTAGTAATTCATGTTCACTGGATTGGGTCTATTATCTTTAATATTTTTGAATTCACTGGTGGGGATTTATATTCAGCGCCGCTTTTTCTATTGTTTAGATAAGGAATACTGTACACATTTTGTTTTTTTAAAGTGGCGGCTTAGTTTATAGTGTTTTGTTTAGCGCAGTGGTGATACACAATAGATGGAGGGAAAGAGTAAGTGTGTCCTTGTTTTAAATAAGTATTTATGACCAGAAGTAAACTGATTTTTCTGCCATAAAAACTTCATGCTAGCATTTAACAAAAATACTTTAGAGTGCTGCTTATGTCTTGTTGGGGGTGGTTATCACTTGAGTTAATTTTAAAACGTTAAATACTATGATTTTTAAATAGTTTAAACGGAGGAGATAACATTTGAGGCAAGATTTATAAAATGTTCCCTTTTATTTGCCTTTGCAGTCTAGACACATGTTTAACAAATAACAGGAGATAAGATTGGGTGTTTTGTCATGTGTTTTTTTCAGAATAGCCTTTTATATAAAATACACATTTTAAACATTGATGACAGTGTGGCTGATTTACTCAAGTAGACCCTGTTCACTTACAAAGTGATATTGATTATCTCATATCAGTGCTTAACATGTGCATCATTCTTTAACCAATAAATGTCATACAACACCAAACATATAATTAAAGTGACCATCCATAAATTGTGTCCATGCAAAATATTTAAAAAAGTGCTCGTGCTATGCAAAAATTCCTCAAGAAATATTATGCCATTTGTTCTATTGCTTTCTGTGCTTATCCATGAATAGCATCCCTGATCCTCCACGCCAGAGAACTCAATAGATTACCATGGGCACCTTTTTTGATCTGGTAGGTCATTAAGCGCTTATTTTTATCCAGGGGTTACACCTTTCAGGGCCACTCCTAATCCATTTTTTTTAACAATGCGTCTCCATACACAGTTTAAATGGAGAGAGCAAGAAAGGCCTCTATAGTGGCAAGATAGAAAAAAGAAACCTCCTCACAAGGGGGTACTGTGGATACAGATATGACAGGAGGGTGCCAAGTCTGTAGTAATGGAAAAAAATGCCATCTGAATGGATGTATGATGTTGAGGTTCTTGTGTACTCCCTGAATTGGTTTCACTTCGCTTGCTGGAACATGTGGCCGTCCTAGTACGGGTTGAGGCTACTTTTTATGCAAATTCGAGTTCCTCTGTTTACCCTGCAGATAATCTCCCTGTCAGTGTTCTGTTCCAGTTGCATATCTATTCCAGTTCGATTACTCCTTTTGTTTACTGCTATGGACCTCTGTATTTGAATCACAACTGACATAATCCTTAGCCTGTGGCTCACACTACCAGGGTACCCCATTGGCATGTTATTATCTACTGTAACTCTTATTTCAAGGTCCTGAAGAAGCACGTCGGCGCAAAACGTATGGGGTAGAGAAGCTCAAGGCTTTACATCAACCTACACTAGGCCCAGTCAAAACACTGATGACTACAATTCAGCAAATATATATATAAATCTATAGTATGACCTATGGGCATGAACGGTGATGCTTATGGGGGAGCTTACTAGCATCTGGTGCTAGTATTTTAACTTTGACCCTCTGGCTATAACCCCTCAGCCTGCTTCCTGCGGCTCGGTTTTTTTCTGCCTAGAAGGACCTAGGCTCCCTGCCGGGACCATTGGATTTTGCCTTTTGCGCAAGATACTGATCCTGTGATCTTATATCAACAGCCGGCTGGGTGACAAGCTAGATAATATAGATCCTTTATTCTCCCCAGCCTGGCCATCGAGCGTGTGCAAGCGCTAACTACATGCTGGGTTGGCCACGACATACCCCTCCGGTTCCAGGGGCGGCCTGTGAGCTACATGTCCTGGGGCACACATATAACCGGACTACGGATGTCTTTGTCACAGTGTGCCGTTGGCCAGCAGCCACCCCATTCTGCTCGGGTGTGGGTCTGTGGTGAGATGCCTCCAGCTCATCCGTACGGTAAGTACAGCTCTCCCTGCCTCAGCAGGACAGAGCAGCTGGGCATTCCCTGGGAGGTCGATTAGGGGGTCCCTCTTCTCCCTTTCCTCTCTCCGTCCCGTCCCCCCCGCAGAGGATGCTGCATGGCTGGACTGTGGTGTGGTGTATGTATCAGGAGTTCTTCGGGGGCATTTTCCTGCCATGGTGCAGAAAATGAGCATGATTTTGGTCAATAATGCACTACATACATTAGTTACAAAAACAAGGTGTGTGTGTAGCAGACCCACAACATAATAACATTATCTGAAGAAGAGACTGTCCCCTCATCTCGCTCTGAACTTGTGTTTGCACTGTTGGTGAAAAAGGCACAACTTGAAAAAAACTAATTATACCTAGGAGACACCTAAAACCAAGCCAAGCAGTAAATGAAGGAGTTTCAGATAAAAATGTATTCTTAAAATGCCGCTCAGACATTGTCTGGCATATCAATGGTCCCCCGACCCACAAAGTAGTCCATGTATTGTGTTCTAACCTCACGGGCGCTTTGGGGGGGCAAGCCAGGATGAGTATGTTCAAGGCCCATGAGGTTATCTTCATTTTCCAGCAAGTCTGCTTCTTGTTGGCCAACTGAGACCGCATAGTTCACAGAAACTTTTTTCATAAAATTGTGCAGAACACAACACGCCAGCACTATGTGATTCAGTTTGTATTTCGCCATGTGAATAGGCGTAAGAAAAAGGCGGAATCGGCTGGCCAGTATACCAAAAGTGTTCTCCACCACTCTTCAAGCTCTGGACAGGCGGAAATAAAAAATCCTCTGGTCTGGGGTGAGGGTCCTCATGGGGAAAGGCCACATCAGATGGTCTACCAGGGCAAACGCCTCATCCACGACAAAGACGAACGGGAGTCCTTCCTGATTCTACTCTGGGGGTGGCAAGCCCAGACTGCCACTCTGGAGACGCCAGTAGAACTCCGTCCGTGAGAACACTCCACCATCCGACATCCGTCCATTTTGCCCCACGTCCACATACAAAAACTCATATGTCGCAGACACAACCGCCAACATCACGATACTATGAAACCCCTTATAATTATAATAGTACGACCCCGAGTTGGTTGGTGGGATGATGCGGACGTGCTTACCATCTATTGCTCCTCCACAATTGGGAAAGTCCCAACGACTGGCAAAGTGGGAGGCCACAGTCTGCCATTCCTGTGGCGTTGAAGGACACTGTGGAGTGAAACAAGAACAAAAGAACAATTAGTAATTTGACAAATCAACATTGCAAGCAGATTAGACACCAACATTGTTGGTCAAAATTAGTCAAACATTTTGGGAACTGAGTATTTAAAGCCTAAAGTCTAATGTCCCCTTATGAGAGTCATCACCCCCATATCCCCCATCTGATGGGCCCTTGCTAAAAAAATGAGGGAGGGTGTTTAGGACAGGTAACCCTCTCCACTTGATTGAAAGCTGAATGGCTAAATAATGTGTGATACTTTGGGAAGCCCCTCTTTAGTTACACTATTGGCAGCCCACCAGACAGGTAAGAAGTGTCATAATAACAAAAAGAAACCAAAATGGAAGCACTTTTCGACATTCTGCTATTACATATCCAGATAATTGGTTAAAAAATAAAATAGCATTTGAAAGTATTAACGCAGGCCCTTGCACTACATGCTTAGGTGAATTTATCCATAAATGTGAGCATCAAAAAGGTAGGTATAGTGTGTATTGGGTTTGGTAAAGTCAGCAGATAGAGGATTGCTATCAGCTGAGCTAGCAGTTGGGGGGAGGGGGGTTCCTAATGAGTTTGGCACAACCCCAAAAAAAAAATGTCACTCTGCATGAATTGAAGCACACACATAACATTTGTAGACATTTTAGGGGGTGTTTAGGCAAAAGCGATACTATGGAGCTGACAAGACATTGGTAAGTGACTATAGTTTTATGGGCCAAGAAGAGCATGGTGGGGAAGTTAGTGAGGCAAATCTGCATGAGGACAAAGGGGCAGAGTATATGAATTAGAGCATATTGCAATGATGGTAATTGGGGAATGAGGAAAGAAATGCAAGACATTAGCGAGCATGAAATACATAGAATGTGATGTTAAAGGATAAAACTTACCTTCATATAGTCCTTCTGCAGGACCAGAATGATGGCAGAACAGGTCTCTGGAATAATGATCCCCAGAGCCTGGGGTGAGATGCATGTAGAGAACTTGAGGTCCTGAAGGCTTCTCCCAGTCGCCAAGTAGCGCAACGTGGCGATGAGCCTCTGCTCCGGAGTGATGGCTTGCCGCATGCAGGTATCCTGCCTGGTGATATAAGGGGTCAGCAAAGCCAGCAGACGGTAAAAAAAAAGGGGTCCGTCATCCGGAGATAATTCCTGAAATCATCAGGATTATTCTCGCGGATCTCACGGAGCAAAGGCATGTGCAAGAACTGGTCACGCTGGCGCAACCAATTCTTGGTCCACAAACGCCTCCCCTCCCTGTTCATGGACCGGGCGTGTGTCAAAGTAACAACCCCAACACGAAGCCCCCGCACAGCACAAACTCTATGACGAGTACGTAGACGAAACATGGTCTGAAAACGGTCTGCTCGACAAGCACAAACCGAAGAGCAGTAGCGATCTGAATCACAAATCTAAAAAGCGCGTATCGTCTCTCACCAAACTTCTACTAACACGCGATAGACACGAGATCAGCAGAAGGGGCCCAAAGGGTGCCGGACGTGGTGCTGAACGTCCCTTTTTCTAGTCCCGCCGTACACGGCTTACGTCTCCGCTTTCTTGGCAACCGCAAAATCCGACAACTTGGTCCGTCCGTGTGTATGCAACAGTTTCGGACAAAATCCGACGGATTTGGTTGGCAGAATGTCCGACCGTGTGTACAGGGGCTTAGGGTATATCTGTCTGCCACGGCTCCCTTCCGGAAGTCAGGTTCTCTGTTCATTTTGGTAACTGGTCCGAAAAAAGGGCTAGTGGTCTCGTCGACCACCATTTCACGTTGGATCAGACAGATCGTGGTCCAGGCTTACGCCTTGAAGGGGCAGGTGCCCCTCTTTCCTGTCACGGCCCATTCAACCAGGGCAATTGGGACCTCTTGGGCTTTCCGACATCAAGTGTCTGTCTCCCAGGTGTGTAAGGCGGTGACTTGGTCGTTCTTTCACACTTTAACAAAGTTCTACAAAGTTGATGTAAGCGCATCTTCGGATGCTTGCTTTGGCCGCAAAGTTTTGCAGGCGGCCGTGTAATCGGTGCAATTTACACTCTTGCTTCTTGTTAGAGAAGTTACATTTTGGTTGTCAATGCATTCTGATGCATATGTTGGCCGCAGGTTCTGATGTGGTCAGTTCAGATGGTGACTCCTTCGTTTGAGGAGCACCTCTGGTTTGCGGGTGAAGTTATGTTTGCTGTTTCCACCACTCGTTCTGCCACTGCTTGGGGATGTCCCTACGGTCAAGATTGTAGCTTTGCCTGTCAATGAACGAAAGAGAAAATAGGATTTTTGTACTCGCCGTAAAATCCTTTTCTCTGAAGTTCATTGACGGACACAGCACCCACCCCTCCTATTTTACGCTATACTGCTTGTTGACGTACTGAGCTGCAGGAAGCGGGCTGAGGGGTTATAGCCAGAGGGACCACCCCCTGGACGGAACTGTACAGTTCTGTTGTCTTCACATGTATTACATGTTCTGCCTAGTCCTCTCCTGAAGGTGGCATAATAACCCTACGGTCAAGATTTAATGAAGCGGTGTCCATCAATGAACTTCAAAGAAAAGGATTTTACGATGAGTACAAAAATCCTATTTTTATTTTATTTTTTATTTAATACTTTCCAAGTAAAAACAATAATGGGTCACATTAAGTGCTTTTCTCTGCACAAAGGTAAAGAAGGCGTTCTCTTGTGGGAGACCAGCTCCACGATCAGCCTGTGCAAGCTGCTCCCTATTAAGTAAGGCCTAACTTCCAGGTGTAGCAGCATTCCTTCCAGGATTACCATGCAGGATGTCACTTCCTGCTCTATTGTGGCACATTTCGTCATTTCGTGGTTTTAAAAGGTGTAGCACTAAGCTCCCACCCTGCTCCTTTTTATACACCGCTATTAACCCTTGGTTGCCTCTCTTCTGACAGATAGGCAATCCAATCGCTAACACCAGGGCTTGACAAATTTGCTTGGAATCTAGGAGCCAGCTAAAAAAGTTAGGAGCCAGGTCGGTAACGGCAATCCAGACCTGTCCCTGGCCTGACATGGAGACGAGTGAGGGGAGGATAGCGCGGCCCCCCCACCTGTCTCCATGTCATTGCCCATAGCTCTTAGAGGGACATTTTTTATTTATTTTTTTTTTTTTTCAAATGACAATTTTTTTATTTTTATTTTTTTTTTTTATTGCATTTTAGTGTAAATTTGAGATCTGAGGTCTCTCTGACCCCAGATCTCATATATTTAAGAGGACCTGTCCTGTTTTTTTCAATTACAAGGGATTTTTACATTCCTTGTAATAGGAATAAAAGTGACAATTTTTTTTTTTTAAAAGCACCGTGAAAAAAAAAAAAGTTAAAATAAGAAAAAAAAAAAACGTTTTAAATGCGCCCTGTCCTGCCAAGCTTGCGTGCAGAAGCGAACGCATACGTGAGTAGCGCCCGCATAGGAAAGCGGTGTTCAAACCACACATGAGGTATCGCTGCGTTCGGTAGAGCGAGAGCAATAATTCTAGCCCTAGACCTCCTCTGTAACCCAAAACGTGCAACCTGTAGAATTTTTTAAACGTCGCCTATGGAGATTTTAAAGGCTAAAAGTTTGTCGCCATTCCATGAGCGGACGCAATTTTGAAGCGTGACATGTTGGGTATCAATTTATTCGGTGTAACATTATTTTTCACAATATAAAAAAATTGGGCCAACTTTACTGTTATATTTAATTAAAAAAAATAAGACTTTTTCCCCGAAAATGCGCTTGTAAGTCCGCTGCACAAATACGGTGTGACAGACAGTATTGCAACGACCACCATTTTATTCTCTAGGTTGTTAGAACTCCTAAACACACACACATACATATATACACATATATATATATATATATATATATATATATATATATACACACATACACACATACACACACACACACACACATTTTTTTTTTTTTTTTTATTCTAAGTAAAGGTGAGATGGGTGGGCAGTGAAAGCTTCATTAGCATCGCTGGCTGTCATACCAACAGCCACCACTAGATGGCGCCAGATTACAGAACTAAACATAGGACCACAGAAGGCCTCAAAGCCGCGGCCTCAATTACCGGCCGGCGGCGGCGCGGCCCGACACGATCACGCCAGGGGGGGGTGGAAGGAGACAGGATACCCCCGCTGTGCTGCCCCAGGCGCCAGATCACAAATTCTAGTCGCCAATGCGATCTGGCGCCTGGGGTTTGTCGAGCCCTGGCTTACACAATGACCATGTATGGATACCACTAGGTATATTGCATAGAACAATCCCTCCAATTGCAGCCAATTCCTACAGTTTACATTTCTTTATTCTTATGAACCATAATGAACCAATATACGTGCAGATAATTAATATAATATAAACGCTTTCAAAGAACAATACATAATACTAAAATATTCAGAATAATAAAAAAACAAATGCTTAGTAATTCATAGTAAACAATATCAATATTCAAGCCAAACAGTGTTAATATGTCCAAAGTATAAATTTATTTATTTTTTTCCAGTGATACCCATTTTCTTCTGTCTTGCTCTCTCCAATGACCTTGCACGTTTATCAATTCTATCAATTCTCTAGCATCTTTTTTTTTTTTTTTTTTTTTTTTTTATGCTATTCCTTAACACACCATGTTTGTCGCATCCCTTTTTTCATATTGTTAATATGCATTCCATGGGTGTTACAACAGGAAAGGGCTCAAAAAAAACAAAACATTGGTTTCCTGTGTGCCCTGTTCACACCACATCATGCAGATTTTTTTTCTGCGCGGGAATCTGCAACGTGTATGCAGTTTTCTGCACAGCAGCTGAAATCTGCTTGATTTTGCCATCGGTTCCCATCATTTTTTCATGCAATTCTAACCATTTGCCCCTTGGGTATGTTGTTCACCCATTTTGGGTGGTGGCACCTATAGGGGGGTAGGAAGCGATTTTCTGTCCGTTTCTTTGAAATGCTTTTTCTGCACAACAGTGAATTTTGCATTTTTATTTCCTTCGACTATTTTTTGCTTTCTCTTTGACAAGACGTTTTACAGATATTACCCATATTATTCCCTTTCTTTGAGCTTTCATGGAAGAGCACCAGTGTAAACTATCTACATACCAAGGGATTCCTCAAATGTTAAAATATTTTTTGTAGTGGGTTTTGGCACTTAAAAATGTGGACAATAATGTGTGTGTGTAAAATGGTAAACTTCTTTTTATTTACCTTTCAGACTGCCACAGAGAATCTTTTAAAGGAACTTGAGCAATTTAGTTTGACGACCAAAGAACAGAAAGCGCTTGTCCAGGTATATGTTTAACAGTAGATGCAAAGAAGTATCAAAATTCCAGGTGTAACTAGCTTGTGACAATATTTCCTATGAATTGGTCAATGCATTGAACAGATTGTGGAGAAAATCTCTGTATTACATACTTTAATAGTAGAGATTGTTTGCTACAACTGGATGCAGAAAAAATGAAAACCTGAAGATGTTTTCTTTCCAAAATGAAACTTGGACTTGGTAGGATGGAGGCAATGGAAGAGCCTAGATTATACTGTAGAATGCCTTTTATGTATGATAATTTTAGGGAAGGATGTGCTGGCTTTTTTTAAAGGCCATGTTCACCTTTTATCAAAAAGAAACAAAATTAATAAATGCACCTTTTTTTTTTTTTTTTTAAAGGACGCAAATGCACATTTTTTCACAGGAGCATTGCACCTGCAACCACTGGATCGCTGGTGCAAAATCCGGTTCCTACAAACTCTTCCTCCAGCTCCCTGCCTGCACCTCTGTATGGGCTTTCAATTATAGAGTTGGAGAAAGTGTCAATAGACTATGGGTGTGGTGATTGCCACACTTTTATTCCATTGAGCACTACAAATTTGTCTGCCACGGTGGAAGACAGGACTTCATTTACAGATCTCTGGGAGTACCATAAATAGTCAAGATCAGTGGGGCAAGGTGGATGTAAATTTTTTACATCCCTTAAATCTATATGCAAGCAAGCCCGTTTACAACAAGAAAATATTAACATTTTGCTTACTAAGAAACTGTACCCCTTTTGGCCTGAGCTGGGCAAGCTATCATTGTCAATGACCAAAAGGTGAATTCTCCATATTTTCCTGCATAGAATAGGGTTTTTGTCTCTCGTGTCATTTTGGTAGATTTTCTAAAGCAATATGGCAGCAAAAACCTTTGGTTTTCTGAGTATGGCAAAAGATCTCTTGCTAAAATCCTGGATGTAATGAATACCCAGCAGAATACCCACCACCCAACTGCACTTAACTAGAAAGAATAAAACTTTACATCCAAAACTTGTTTTTGCTGCTGCTGTCTATGTCATTTTAGAGAGGTTTCCCTATACCTGCCTTTCCTGGAGACACAACATGAAGTGAAATTCCCTATTGGACAGATGTTGCTGGAGCAGATGTCCCCATGTTGAAATGCCAACTGTACAATTTTTGAATTTTCTTAACACTTTCTGTTCATTGACAATGCTTACCTGGATAAGTAGGGTTGATAAAACCGCAATGTCTAATCAAATAGCTGAGGCATAATTTGGAAATCTAGTGCATATAAAGCCACCCTATATTGGGCTTCAGTTCCTCTTCTTCAGTTTCAAATGGTGCACCATATGAAGTAATATTTTGGTCTTACTGGCTTTACTAGTCAATCTTCCCAGAACTTATTGACAAGCAGAACAGTAACTGTAATGCTACGAACACACGAATGGTCTTTCCAGCAGACTAGGTCCGACTGTCTTCCCGGCGGACTTGCCCACTCACGAACGGACGAAGTCCTTTCGAAAGTCCGTTCGCGTCGTGTCTGGTCCGTCGGATCAGCATACAGACTAACGGTTTTCCCGATAGGAATTGAGTGCATCGGACAGATTTGAAACATCTTCTATTTATAGGTCCGTCTGATTTTTTTAAATGGAAAAACGATCGGATTAGCCCACACACGATCGGAATGTCTGGACTGATTTAGTCAGACCTAGTCTGCCGGAAAGTCCAGTCGGGTGAATGCGGCATAAGAAGAAACTTTGAGGGTTTTGTGAACACACATTTGTCATTGTGGCTTGTTTTCCTCCTGTTTTTTTATTTTTTTTTTTTGTAACCTGTCATACCAACAAACACTTCGAATTTTTTAAATACTTACTGTTTGCCTTATTCTTGACCTGAAATCTTTCGGCAGACTGTCAAGGCAAAGTGGGAGGAAGATGAAGAGCGCAGGAATCGGTTTCTAGAGGAACAGAAAGCTTTCCAAATTGAACTGGAGAAATTCAGATCAGCCCTTGAGCAGACTGAGCAGGGACTTGACTTGTGAAAAGACATGCCCAGGATCTTCTTTCCACTTTGTATTCCAGGACATATACAGCATTGCATTTTTATTGGAATGGGGATGGAAGTTCCCAGGATATGCACCTTTTTGGATTATTTGAAGTCAACGTGAAGTAAACTGTTTAAACAGGCTGTTACTAATTTTTTATTCTGAATTCAGTGCTATGACTAATGGCAACCCTCCCTTCCCCCATATAAAGGTTAATAAAGCTTCAGTATTTATTATAAAATATGTGCTGTCTGTTATTGTCCTCTTGAACTATGAGTATTTTTTTTAAAGTTAACTTATTTTGAAGTAAAGTAATGCTAAATAGTGAGTTTAGGCTTGTGTTATTTTCTGATTGTTATATCTGTGTAAAGTTAATGCTGGGTTTCTGTCTCTCTAACTCTTAGTGAAGTTGTCCTTTAAAAAGGGAGTGCAGCATACAATATATGCATAGCTGGCATACTTGCCTTTATCCACACTCCCAAACTCTTCACGATGCTTACCTGCTTGCCACTGCATCTTTTCAAGAAAAACGTCTCAGCCGCATCTTCTTCCTAGTGCATACTTGTGCAGCGGCCCCCCTTCCTTTGGATTGTAGGTACTCATGGTGGCTCCCAACCATCTATAGGAGTGCCGACCAGCCATAGAAAAGATGGAGTGTGCAGTAGGCGCAGGACCGGGTTCTGATGTTTTTCTCCTAAAGGCTGTGGGGCACTGATTTTTTATTTTTTTCCATTGTTATCTCTTTTGAATTTGCTGGTTGACCAATAACTGAAATACATTGTGAATTATTGCCCTGGAACAATCAATCACGCAGCAACTAAAGTCGTTTTTAGGGGTCCTGAAGACTATTTCAGTGGCTCAGAATTATTTAAACCATGGAATTGGGACAGCAAGGCAGTCTGCATTTTTAGGAGTGGTCAGAAATGACAGCCTACATATTCTCACTACAGGCTTCCTTTTTAACCACTTGAAGACTATGCCTATTCTGACGTCTCTCCTACATGTACATCTGTATTTTCTTACTTGAAATTTTACTTGGCACTCCCAAACATTTTTAGATATATATTCTAGCAGAGGCCCTAGAGCATAAAACAGTTGCATTTTTTATGTCACGTGGCATTTGCACAGTAGTTTTTCAAATGCAATTTTTGGGGAAAAAATCCCGAGATAGAGCTAAAGATAGATCTCCCAATTTTTTGGTAAATTCTAAAAGATGATACACAGATTAAGTATATATCTAACATGGCCACATTTTTATACAGAATACAGCACCTGTACTGGATGGCATATACCCATGTGTCCTAAAAGACTTGAGCTCTGTCAAATCAAGGCCATTGTTTTAATTTTGTGTCTTTTAATGACTGTCATAACAGCTTCCCACCCGCATGCGCGCTGGTCCCATACACATACATAAACGGTGATCGCACCACACGTGAGGTACTGCTGAGAATGTCAGAGCGAGAGCAATAATTTGAGAACCAGACCTCCTTTGTAACTTTAAACTGGTAACCTGAAAGCTTATAAAACGTCGCCTATGGAGCGTTTTAAATGCCGTTGTTTGGCTCTATCGCACAAGCATGCACAATTTGAATCACCTCGCGCTCGCTGGCCTCTCGTTCTGAGAGGCCATCATATGACGTCCTCTCAGAATGACCAAAAAAAATGGGCACTGTGATACCGGAAGTGACGCCATCGAGCTCGCTGCTCAATTTTACACTACCTTTTGCTTATTTGTTTCTATGTGAGTACCTGTCTTATGTTATCTTTTATTGAATAAATACTGGTTTAATATACTACACTATGGGGCAACCTTCCTGGGCTTAATCTCTGCATATGGCCTATTGGTGAGACCCTTCCATCCCGGATTTCCCAAAGATTACCACTTAAGGGGGAAGCTTACACCGATTATAGGCAGGATACCTGTAACAACAAGATCCTGGGGCTACCATCCCACACTAAGACAGTCACCAAGGACCCATAAAGTTATATGCTGTTACCTTACAGCAGTAAGGTAAGGGGACACCCATATATCTAACCAGCACAGAGGAATTCCCAAACCACCTACCACTAGCAGCACCTTATTGAAGTTTGATTTCCAGAACTTGCACTTTATTTTTTCAAGTGTCACTATATGTTTACATTCCACATATTGTTTACAGAAGGAAGAATTCTATGGACACTGTGATATGTTTTTATGGACTTATTTATTTTTTATGCATGAATTGTTTGCACTACCCGCTACTTATTTTTAAATCTGTTTTATAATTTATTTTCACTTGGGATATATGCACTTTAGTTCACGTATTGCAACTTTGTTAGTTGCTAACACTGCATTACTTATAATTTTTTTTGCACATCGCTCTCTGATCTTTCTGATTTACCAGTGCTGTGTTTTTTCCACACAATTTTGAGTCTAGTAATTGCCAGCTACTGATTTTGGGATATTTGTTCCCTAATAGAAATTTTGCTATTATCATACTTAATGACGTTATTACTTGTCCACCATTAGCAAGTGTCACGTTGTTGTTTGGTTACGGCCAGCACGGATCTTTAATACTGGCCTATTAGGATTCTGCACATTTCCACTTTATTGTATACGTATAGCGCACCACTACTTTTTTTTTACCTCTATCACATTGGGTTCGGACATTTCCCTCATGTGCAGGCAGCAGTACATGCTTTATAGCCATTTGAGTTGGCGCAGGAATACCCCCCCTTGACTAGGCTGTGAAATAGTTTCACACGGTATCGGCATACTCAGGAGTAGCAGAATGTGTTTTGGGTTTAATTGCAAGTATGCCTATGCCGTGTGTGAGAATTAACTTGTTAATGTGAAGTTTTTGTGAAGTAAAAAAAACAATTTTATTTATTTTTCATCAAAGAATTGTGTGTGGGGGGGGGGGGGGGTTACAACTTCCAAAAACTTGCCATGCCTCTTACTAATTACCTCCTCCTGAGGCAGTTGTCCCTTTTTGCCCCCTTATAAATCCAACACCGTTCCAATCAGTTGTGGGGTGAATCCTTTCCTGCCCCACAGCCCATTGAAGCTGGGGGGATTAACCAGGCCCCCAGCTCACTGGAGTACAAAAAAAAGCAGGTATTCTGAGTTTTGGAGTCCTCCAAACTCATATATAATCCAATCTCATTTCTAGTGCCTAAAATCCACTATATGTAATTTCCTGGCCATGTGATTGGCGCCATGCGTTTCCCACCCCGACTTGTCTTATTACAACTGTGAGACAGATAATGTGATTTATAATAGGTAGCCCCTCCCACTTAGCCATCTGCAAAAAGAGAGCAGCTGGAAAGCTTTTACACTCTAGTTCACATATGTCAAACACAAGGCCTTGTCATGTGGCCCTCCACTGCACTGCTTCCGGCCATCATTCTCCACTCCTACTCACTGCTGCTTGTAAACACAGGAGCCTTCTGTTTTTACAAGGGACAGCTTTGCTCTCAGCAACTCCTGGATCTAACAGATGCAGTACCTGCACACACTGATGGTGGGGACAGATCTCTAAAATCTGAGTTAGGATGATTTACTACTTGTAAGGCACCTAAACAGGGATTTATTAGAGTTGAATACACAGGTAGTAGGGCCACCCATCTTTAACACAGGGCAAAAGGGGCAGCTGCCCTGGGCCTTGTCATGGTCGGGGGGCCCGCCAAAGTTGCTGCCCCTTGAGCCCACGCTGCCCGAAAATTGGGATCCCCTGATAACCCCGCTGAGCACAGAAAAAACATTACTATATTTCCCAGCCAGCAGGGCGGGGCTGGGAGCTCCACTGTGGCTCTGACCCCGCCCCATCCAGCCTGTATGCTCAGAGCTGAGATTGGAGTAGGAGCGCTGAGAGGCCCATCTGCTGACCTCTTCAAAACCTGCCCCCAGACCTTTGCGAGCCCTGCCTCCAGACCCTTGAGGGCCCTGCACCTTGATGTCTGAGGGATTTTGGGGGTGTTCATACTGTTTTGGCATTTTAGGGCCTCCGAATAGCACAAAATGGTCTGGTCGTGAAGGGGGTAAAGACTTCTGGTGGTAAAACAAACTACTGAGCTGGACAAAATCAGTTTTTACGGGAGTATATTCCAGTGTTAATTTTGTCAAGTAAAATATTTTAGTTGACTGAATTAAAGTGGTTGTAAACCCACTTCGAAAAACAAACTGCAAGACAAAGGCATAATGAGTTAGTATTCATAGCCCGTACACAGCACCGGCCGGCGACAGCACTCCCGGGGTTTTTTTCCAGGTATCGTGGCTCCGGCATTGTGATTGACCAGAACCACGATGACATCACGGCACACTACTCACGGTAACGCCATGCTCACTGAAGCAAATGGCACATATGTGCCATTGCTTCGGTTTGCATGTGCTGATGACATCGGCACATGCAAATACCTGCACGGTTTAGGAGATATCCTGGGTAGCTACAGATAAGCCTTATTATAGGCTTACCTGTAGCAAAAAGTAGTCTGTAAGGGTTTACAACCACTTTAATACTATTTTAGTCTACTAAAAAACGACTAAAACAAAAACAATTCAGGTGACTAAGGACTAAAACTAAATTGAATTTATATCGCAACGGCTAAATATGTGTCTGTAGTGCATGTTCAAACCTTAATACCATAAATAATAAACATGTTATCGAATATTTACTCCAGGAGTATATATAGTTTGGCAATTCTAAAGAAATAATGCATTCAAATTTAAGTAAACTCATTCGATATTTTTTTTGCAAAATCTTTTTTGAGTTTTCTTAGCATACAAAATTACCCATGTAGAGGCAGAATCTCTGATGCAGCAACAGGACACATCATATAACAAAAACAAATTGCTACTGATGCAGCAGCAGGGCAGACCATACAACATAAACAATCTTACTTATCTATACCCCAATGTGGGAAGAGGTTTAGTTCAGGAGAATCTGTGCTCAATATTCTAATGGCAAGATAATGTGCCATGAGAGTAATTGGGTCAGTATACTACCATACTATATAACCATAATGTTAATATAGGAATTGGTTACTGCATCAGTTGCCATGGTGTTATCATCCAACCAACAAGTCCATATATATATATATATATATATATATATATATATATATATATATATATATATATATATATATATATATATATTATATGGGCTGTTACTGATTAAAAGTTTCATGTTTGATTAATCGTTTTTTTGTTTTTTTAATCGACTAATTTCAATAAATTATAATGCACTTGCTGATCCAACTACTTTTAGCTGATCTCCTTGCATTGCAACTCTGCGTTAGTTAGTGGTAAACACTATATACAATCACCCAACACTAGTTCGTTTCCACAATCCATGACTTAAAGCAGAGGTCCACCCTAAAGTGGACCTTCCGCTCATCGGAACCCTCCCCCCCTCCGGCGCCACAATTGGCACCTTTCAGGGGGAGGGGGGTGAAGATACCTGTACAGTTCAGGTATCTGCACCCACTTCCGGGATAGCTCTCTGCGGAAAGGGGCGTAGATTACGCCCCTTTCCGCAAGTGCCCGCCCCTTTCCACAAGTGCCCCGCTGCCTGCTGGGAAACACACAGATCCCAGAGGCAGCGGGGACCGTCCTTATTTCGCAGCGCAACTCGCGCATGCGCAGTAGGGAACTGGGAAATTAAGCCGAAAGGCTCCATTTCCTGATTCCCATACCTAAGATGGCGGCGGCAGGACCCGAGAGACGATCTAGAGATCGGCTTCGGGTGCCTACATCGCGGGCACGCTGGACAGGTAAGTGTCACTATTTTAAAAGTCAGCAGCTGCAGTATTTGTAGCTGCTGGCTTTTAAAAAAAAAAAAACGCGGAGTCCCGGCGGACTCCCGCTTTAACTTCACAGTTCACACAAATACGTTTTAAATTCAAACTGTAGTACTGACGTAAGTAATTTTTTTTCCCACAGTAGCGTGACAATCCCTCCACCTCCGGTCTAACTAATCACTGACTGACACGGACCATAAACTTCTCTCACGTCTCCTTAGATCTCAGCAAGGACGCCAGGTCATGGGTAGAAAGAAAAGATCTAAGTGCTCACCGCTTAAGTATAATTAATTTTTGTGTTCAAACACAGACTACTCACATAAAGATGATAAAAACACAGCATGTAAAGCTGACAATCGTGTAAGTTCCATAGGGCAGCAGCGGGTGACGTCATGCCTAGCTCCTCCCCATACGCATTACGTTCAATCAGAAATTCAACGTCACTGGACTCCTCACCCCTTCCCTTCGTTAGCAGAAGGAGGCACTTGAGGAAGGGGGGAGGAGTCCAGTGATGTAGATGTCTGTGATGTCACTGGATCTCCAGCGGGACTCCCTGAAGGCCTGGAAGCCAGCAGAGAGGCGAGTACCGATCAAAAGAATTTTGATTGATCAAAAAAATAATCAATTAATCAAGGAATTATTCTTTAATTTCCACAGCCCATATATATATATATATATATATATATATATATATATATAAAATATATATAGTTCTGTGTCCTTTTTTTTCCCCTGACAGTCCTGAAGAAGGGGGAGTCTTTTCCCTCAAAAGCGTTGGCCTAACCATGTTCTGAACTTTCATTGATTATAGGGCACTCCTTCCTCTCCTCCCCCCTCTATTAATATGGGAAATAACCTTTAAGGCCGTACCCATAGGCAGAAGCCCACTCCCTTAAAACAAAAAAAAAAGTGCTCACCATCTTTTTCAAACTGTAGTGGGGAACTCTTCCACCCTACTACTATCATCACCCAACCATCTACTCATGATCAATTGAGTCAGTCCAGCGCGGTCTCTACCCTACTTAAAGCAGAACTTCAGTCATTTTTTCATCTATTAACCACTTTCAGACCGGACCATTTTGCTGGTCAATGACCAGAGGTCTTTTTACAATTTGGCACTGCGCTGCTTTAACTGGTAATTGCGCGGTCATGCAATGTTGTACCCAAACAAAATTTGCGTCCTTTTTTTTCCCACAAATAGAGCTTTCTTTTAAAGGTATTTGACTGACTCTGCGATTTTTATTTTTTTGCGATATAAGACTGTAAATTTTGAAAAAAAATGATATTTTCTACTTTTTGTTATTAGAAAAATCCAATAAACTCAATTTTAGTCATACATTTAGGCCAAAATGTATTCAGCCACATGTCTTTGGTAAAAAAAAAAGTCAATAACTGTATATTTATTGGTTTGCGCAAAAGTTGTCACATCTACAAACTAAGGTACATTTTCTGGAATTTACGCAGCTTTTAGTTTATGACTGCCTATCTCATTTCTTGAGGTGCTAAAATGGCAGGGCAGTACAAACCCCCCAAATGACCCCATTTTGGAAAGTAGACACCCTAAGGAAATTGATAAGAGGCATGTTGAGCCCATTGAATATTTTATTTTTTTGCCTCAAGCAATTTTTATTTTTATTTTTTTTACACAAAGTTGTCACTAAATGATATATTGCTCACACATGCCATGGTTATATGTGGAATTGTACCCCAAAATACATTCTGCTGCTTCTCCTGAGTACGGGGATACCACATGTGTGGGATTTTTAGGGAGCCTAGCTGCGTATGGGGCCCCAAAAGCCAAGAACCGCCTTCAGGCTTTCTAAGGGCGTAAATTTTTGATTTCACTCCTCACCACCTATTACAGTTTTGAAGGCCATAAAATGCCAAGATGGCACAAAACCCCCACAAATGACCCCATTTTAGAAAGTAGACACCCCAAGCTATTTGCTGAGAGGCATATTGAGTCCATGGAATATTTTATATTTTGCCACAAGTTGCGGGAATATTACAAACTTTATTTATTTTTCACAAAGTTGTCACTAAATGATATATTGCTCACACATGCTATGGGCATATGTGAAATTACACCCCAAAATAAATTCTACTGCTTCTCCTGAGTACGGGGATACCACATGTGTGGGACTTTTTGGGAGCCTAGCCGCGTACGGGGCCCCGCAAACCAAGCACCGCCTTCAGGATTTCTAAGGGTGTAAATTTTTGATTTCACTCCTCACTACCTATCGCAGTTTTGAAGGCCATAAAATGCCAAGATGGCACAAAACCCCCACAAATGACCCCATTTTAGAAAGTAGACACCCCAAGCTATTTGCTGAGAGGCATGTTGAGTCCATGGAATATTTTATATTTTGCCACAAGTTGCGGGAAAATTACAAACTTTTATATATTTTTTTTTTTTTTCACAAAGTTGTCACTAAATGATATATTGCTCACACATGCCATGGGCATATGTGAAATGACACCCCAAAATAAATTCTGCTGCTTCTCCTGAGTACGGAGATACCACATGTGTGGGATTTTTTGGGAGCCTAGCCGCGTACGGGGCCCCGAAAACCAAGCACCGCCGTAAGGATTTCTAAGGGTGTAAATTTTTGATTTCACTCCTCACTACCTATCGCAGTTTTGAAGGCCATAAAATGCCAAGATGGCACAAACCCCACCCAAATGACCCCATTTTGGAAAGTAGACACCCCAAGCTATTTGCCGAGAGGTATGGTGAGTATTTTGCAGCTCTCATTTGTTTTTGAAAATTATGAAAAAAAAAATAATGTATATTTTTTTTTCTTTTTTTCAAATTTCAAAACTTTGTGACAAAAATGAAGGTCTGCAAAATACTCACCATGCCTCTCGGCAAATAGCTTGGGGTGTCTCCTTTCCAAAATGGGGTCACTTGGGGGGATTTTGTGCTATCTGGGCATTCCATGGCCTCCGAAACTGTGATAGGCAGTGAGGAATGAAATCAAAAATTTGCACCCTTAGAAAGCCTGAAGGTGGTGCTTGGATTTTGGGGTACCGTACGCGGTTAGGCTCCCAAATGGGGTCTCACACTTGTGGTATCCCCGTACTCAGGAGAAGCAACAGAATGTATTTTGGGGTGTAATTTCACATATAACCATGGCATGTTTGAGCAATATATCATTTAATGACAACTTTGTGCAAAAAAAAATAAAAAAATAATAATAATGTATTTTTTCCGCAACTTTTGTCAAAATATAAAATATTCCATGGACTCGACATGCCTCTCAGCAAATAGCTTGGGGTGTCTACTTTCTAAAATGGGGTCATTTGGGGAGGTTTTGAACTGTCCTGGCATTTTATGCACAACATTTAGAAGCTTATGTCACACATCACCCACTCTTCTAACCACTTGAAGAAAAATCCCTTTCTGACACTTTTTGTTTACATGAAAAAAAAATTTTTTGCAAGAAAATTACTTTGAACCCCGAAACATGAAGTATTTTTTTTTAAAGCAAAGGCCCTACAGATTAAAATGGTGGGTATGCCCACCATTAGAATACCTCCCTTCATCCACCCACTTCTAATGGTGCATACATGCACCATTTATATATGCAGAAGCATGGGGGCATCCTCCCGCAAAAGGTAGGAGCAAATCGCTCCTCCACCCCTTCTGCCCCCATGCTTCGGCATATATGCTCTTTTTTAACTGTGGTGGTGAAATCACCTCCGACAGTGCTGGAGTCACGGCTTTATGTATCGTGGGAGCAAAACGCTGTTGCTGTCAAGATAAATAAATCCGCGCTGCAGCAGAATGGCGTACCTGCTAAGCAAATGATGGTTAACAATAAAACAAAGTAACATTACAGTATAACAGTAGGACTTACCATACCTGCAAAGCAAATACAAAAAAAAAAAAATAGCAAAAAATAACACATTTAACACAATCTGTGCCTAAAATATATATATGCCGAAGCATGGGGGCATCCTCCCGCAAAAGGTAGGAGCAAATCGCTCCTCCACCCCTTATGCCCCCATGCTTCGGCATATATGCTCTTTTTTTTTTTTTTTTAAACATGTTTTTATTGAGAAAATTAACAAAATACATTTATACAGGTTACCATCATTCTTTTTCCGGGTAGTACTATGCTCTTTTTTAACTGTGGTGGTGAAATCACCTCCGACAGTGCTGGAGTCGCGACTTTATGTATCGTGGGAGCAAACGCTGTTGCTGTCAAGATAAATAAATCCACGCTACAGCTGAATGGCGTACCTGAAAACAAAAAATGGTTAACAATAAAACATTGCAGAATAGAATACAGTACAAAGGAGCAGAACAATAGAGAGAGAATAGAGAGAGAGAGAACAATAAAACGACAACTATTTTTGTTTTTTTTATTTTTTGTTTTTTTACTTTTTTTTTTTTAAACACTTTTTTATGTAACTTTAACACTTCTGTTGTAACGTTTCCAGTGGTTTGGGTCTCTCAAAATGCGATGGCATCTTGGGAGACCCTGTGAACGTGTGCCTAGCCTGTGCAATGCTGTACCCTACGCTAATACTCAACTAGTGAATGGGAGCGTTCAAAACATTCACCAATGCAAAGACCAGGATTGTCAGGACAGCGGGGACAATATTGACGGGTGTCACGCCTATATCCGCGCTTTCTGCAGACACGACATTTTCTTTGGGGGGCTCGTTGGGTAGGGGTACTCGGGATGTCATAAGAATAATGCCTCTCATGCCGCCGGCTTACTGCATCTGGTTGGGGAAGGTGAGGTGGAGCACCGCCTGGATACAGAAGGGCTCTGACGATATCCTCCTGGAATTTAAGGAAGGATCCAGTCCATCCTGAAGCTTTGTGTAGCACATAAGCATTCAGCATAGCCAATTGGAATAAATAAACAGACACTTTTTTGTACCAGCGTCTGGCCTTACGGGCAACTAGATATGGCGCCAACAACTGGTCATTGAGGTCCACCCCTCCCATATTTTGGTTATATTTGTGGACACAGAGGGGTTTCTCCACAACACCAGTCGCCGTAGGAATTTGGACCGTCGTGTCTGCATGAAGGGAGGTAAGAACAAAAACATTCTTATTATCCCTCCACTTCATAGCGAGCAAATTATTACTCCGCAAGCAGGCTCTCTCCCCCAGCCTAAGACGGGAATCTACAAGCCCCTGGGGAAAGCCCCGGCGATTAGGTCGCACGGTGCCACATGCTCCAATCTGCTGATCAAACAAGTGACTAAACAGTGGCACGCTTGTGTAATAATTGTCCACATATAAATGGTACCCCTTTCCGAATAAGGGTGACACCATGTCCCACACTATCTTGCCAGCGCTTCCTATGTAGTCAGGGCAGTTCTCCGGGTCTACGTGACTATCTTTACCCTCATAAACCATAAAACTACGTGTATAGCCTGTGGCCCTGTCACAGAGTTTATACATCTTGACCCCGTATCTGGAAAGCTTATTGGGAACGTATTGTTTGAATGACAAGCGACCAGAAAACTTAATCAGGGACTCATCAACGCAGACAACTTGATGGGGAGTAAACAAGTCTGCAAAACGTTGGTTGAAGTGGTTTATGAGGGGCCGAATTTTGTAGAGCCGATCGTATTCAGGGTCTCCACGAGGACGACAGAGTTCATTGTCGCTGAAGTGCATGAACCGCAAAATCTGCTCGTATCGTGCCCTGGACATGGAAGCAGAGAACACGCGCATATGGTGAATTGGGTCAGTGGACCAATATGACCGCAACTCACTCTTTTTGGTTATGCCCATGTTGAGGGAGAGGCCCAGAAAGATCTTAAATTCGGAAACTGTAATTGGTTTCCATTGTCTGGCAAGGGCGGACTGGGGAACAGTGGCGATGTGTTGACCAGCGTACAAATTGCTTTGGTCCACAATAGATCTATAGAGATCTTCGGTGAAAAACAGTGAGTAAAAATCAAGTGTCGTAAAATCAACTGTTTCCACGTTAATGCCAGGTTGGCCAGTGAATGGGGGAAGTACGGGTTCTGCAGAAGTGGTGGGCACCCAATCAGGATTGGCGAATTCTGCAGGAAGGGCACTATGGGTACGACGGTCCTGTCTTTGTCTTCATCTTGGTGGCAGCGGGACACTACTTGTGCTTGCCACCTCGCCAGCTTGAACTGCACTTATGGGACTCGCCACGTCACCACGTGCTACTGCAGTGCTGGATGTACGTCCAGGGTGTACAAGGCCGCTGGTGCTTGCCAGTTCACCAGAAGGATGAGTGGCTCTAGTACGTCTCTGCTCCATATGAGGGACCTGCGGTTCCTCCACCTAAACAACAGAAAACATTCGGGATCGGGTACACCTGCCCTTAACAGGGACCTCATCTCCGTCGCCAGAGCTATCTGTCATGGAGTCGCTGTCCTCTACAGGATCGTATTCTGAGCCTGAATCTGACAGATGAGTGACGTCCTCTTCACTATCTGTCATGCTCAGAAACATGTAGGCCTCTTCACTAGTGTACCTTCGCTTTGCCATTTTGGGCTCTAAATTTAGGGGTACACTAGTGAGACTCACAGGTAAAAAAGCACCTAGGCTGTCAGCGACTGTATCAAAACGCTACAAAAAAAAAACTGTTAGCGATCGCAGGGATCAGGCCTGACTCTGCGAACGCTGCAGTTATGTGTGTTGTGTTTTGTAAGTGACAGTGATCGATCGATACTGCACTTGGGTGGGCTGGGCTGGGCTTGGCGGAGGGGCTAAACGCAGGTGCTAGCAGGTATCTGGGCTGATCCCGCTAACAATGCGTTTTGGGAAACCTAAAATGCTGGCAACGCTAATATAGATCTGATCAGATACTATATTACTAAGGGGGGTGTATGCTTTGCGCGTGGGTGTTAGCGGTACTGGCACTAACCTGACCCTGCCTGGGGCGACGCAGACCTTATCTGACGCTCAAACTTATATCACCCGCCGGGTGATCAGGGGGTTAAACCTTTATTAGGTAATAAATGGCGGGTGCCCTGAAACTATAAAAAAATAACTAACCAACCAGCGTCACCTGTAACAGTTATATGGTGATCACTGGTGAAAGGGTTAACTAGGGGGCAATCAGGGGGCTTTATGCGGTAGTATATGGGGGTCCCTGACGCTATAAAAAGCTGCGGCGAACCTAAATACCTACCTGCCTAACTAGCGTCACCTGTGACACTAATACAGCGATCAGAAAAACGATCGCTTATTAGTGACACTGGCGACGGGGGGTGATCATGGGGTTAAACCTTTATTGAGGGGGTTAGGGGGGTACCCTAGAGCTAAAGGGGGCTAACCCTAACTGCCCTAACAGTTATTGCAGTCACAAATGACACCAATGCAATAATAAAAAATAAAAAAAATGCAATTGGTGTCACTGTGACTGGGGGTGCAGGGGTGATTGGGGGGGTGATCGGGGGGTGAAGGGGGGGTGAAAGTGTGCCTGGCGTGTTCTACTGTTAGTGTAGTGTGTTGGTGCAACTCACAGATCCTCTCTCCTCGGTGCCGGAACGAAAAAGACCGACACGAGGAGAGATTACATCACTTCCTCTGCCTGTGTTTACATTACAGGAGAGGAAGTGATGTAATGCTGCCCATTAATTCGTCAGGAGCGATCGCGAGGGGGTGGCCATGAATGAATGGCCGCCCCCTCATCCCGGATCGCTCCTGCACGGAATCCGGATCGGGCCCCCCACCCGCGGGAAGGCAGGGACGTACATGTACGCCCATATGCCTGCCCGTGCCATTCTGTCGACGTACATCGTCGTGTGGCGGTCGGCAAGTGGTTAAATCCTCTGCCCTTGTTTTAACTTTGGATAGTAAAACATTTTTTTTTCTGCCAGTGAATACCTTATACAGCCCATTTCTTGTCTGGTAAAAAGCCTAGGCTTATGACATCATGCACAGCTCTCGCTCTCACCCATGAGCCATAAATGGGCCAAAGATAGCTGCAGGTGGCCTCTGTCTAAGTCCAGGAAGTGAACAGGCTGCAGCTTTAGCTGCCCAAAGTTAAAATGGTTACAGCCAGACTCTGTGGAGGGAGATTTCTGCAGAATATTTGGCAAGTACAGAATCCCAGTATACATATATAAAATAATATGCAAAGCGGAGGGAAGCTTTAGAATGGCAAAGATGTTTTTATTACAAATTATGTGAACAGACTGCAGTTCCTCTTTAAACCTCCCTGGCGGTATGATTATTTCAGATTTTTGATGCTCAAAGCGGTACAATTCTTTTGCATGGAAATTTGGCATTTTATATTGTAGGCCTCTAATTCTTAGTAATACCAAACCTTTAAATCTGTCGAAACAAGAGTCTAGTAGACATCCCGGGTAGGGATGAGCCGAACACCCCCCTGTTCGGTTCGCACCAGAACCTGCGAACAGACCTAAACTTCGTGTGAACTTTAGAACCCTATTAAAGTCTATGGGACTCGAACGTTCACAATCTAAAGTGCTCATTTTAAAGGGTAATATGCAAGTTACTGTCCTAAAAAGTGTTTGGGGACCCGGGTCCTGCCCCAGGGGACATGGATCAATGCAAAAAAAAGTTTTAAAAACGGCCGTTTTTTCAGGAGCAGTGATTTTAATAATGATTAAAGTGAAACAATAAAAGTGTAATATTCCTTTAAATTTCGTAGCTGGGGGGTATCTATAGTATGCCTGTGAAGGGGCGCATGTTTCTGGTGCTTAGAACTGTCGCTGCACAAAGTGTCATTTGTGCAGGAAAAAAAGTCTTTTAAAATCACTTGCGGCTAAATTGTTGGGTCTCCGTAATACAGAGAACACTCAATGAGTGTTCTCTGTATTAGCCGACAATTCATTCATTCATTGATTAAAAAAAATAAAAAATAAAAAAAAAGCGTGGGGGTTCCCCTAAATTCAATTACCAGGCCCTTCAGGTCTGACATGGATATTAAGGGGAACCCCGTGTCAAATTTAAAAAAAAAAATTTACGTGGGGGTCCCCCCAAATATCCATACCAGACCCTTCAGGTCTGATATGGATATTAAGGGGAACCCCGCAACAAATTAAAAAAAAAAAATTGACGTGGGGGTCCCCCTAAAAATCCATATCAGACCCTTTATCCGAGCACGCAACCTGGCAGGCCGCAGGAAAAGAGGGGGGGACGAGAGAGCGGCCCCCCCTCCCTCCTGAACCGTACCAGGCCACATACCCTCAACATTGGGAGGATGCTTTGGGGGTCTGTGACCCCTCAAAGCACCTTGTCCCCATGTTGATAAGGACAAGGGCCTCATCCTCACAACCCGGCCGTTGGTTGTGAGGGTCTGCGGGCGGGGGGCTTATCAGAATCTGGAAGCCCCCTTTAACAAGGGGACCCCCAGATCCCGGCCCCCCCCCCTGTTTGAAATGGTAAGGGGGTACAAAAGTACCCCTACCATTTCACAAAGAAAGTGTCAAAATGGTTAAATAAGACAAACACACTTTTGAAAAATTCCTTTATTAAAAATGAAAAAAAAAAAAAAAAGATTCCAGCGGTGCTAATCCACTCTTGCTATCCAGCGACGGATCTCCGGGGTCCAGCGATGGATGATCATATCCAGCGACGGGGGAATCTCTCAGTCCAGCGCTGTCCATACATCCTTCTTCTGTCTCCTCTCCGGAGACACTGCAGAGAGCACAGCGCTGACGTTTCTTATATTGGGAGGGCGGGGCCACCCGTCAGGTTCCCCAGTGACGTGTGGGTGACCCCGCCCCCTCTGATGTAACGCAGGTTTCCGTTACATCAGAAGGGGCGGGGTCACCCACACGTCACTGGGGAACCCCTGGCTTCCCTCTCCAGCGTCAGAGGGGCGGGGTCAGGTGACGGGTGGCCCCGCCCTCCCAATATAAGAAACGTCAGCGCTGTGCTCTCTGCAGTGTCTCCGGAGAGGAGACAGAAGAAGGATGTATGGACAGCGCTGGACTGAGAGATTCCCCCGTCGCTGGATATGATCATCCATCGCTGGACCCCGGAGATCCGTCGCTGGATAGCAAGAGTGGATTAGCACCGCTGGAATCTTTTTTTTTTTCATTTTTAATAAAGGAATTTTTCAAAAGTGTGTTTGTCTTATTTAACCATTTTGACACTTTCTTTGTGAAATGGTAGGGGTACTTTTGTACCCCCTTACCATTTCAAACAGGGGGGGGCGGGATCTGGGGGTCCCCTTGTTAAAGGGGGCTTCCAGATTCTGATAAGCCCCCCGCCCACAGACCCTCACAACCACCGGCAAGGGTTGTGGGGATGAGGCCCTTGTCCTTATCAACATGGGGACAAGGTGCTTTGAGGGGTCACAGACCCCCAAAGCATCCTCCCAATGTTGAGGGTATGTGGCCTGGTACGGTTCAGGAGGGAGGGGGGGCCGCTCTCTCGTCCCCCCCTCTTTTCCTGCGGCCTGCCAGGTTGCGTGCTCGGATAAAGGGTCTGATATGGATTTTTAGGGGGACCCCCACGTCAATTTTTTTTTAAAATTTGATGCGGGGTTCCCCTTAATATCCATATCAGACCTGAAGGGTCTGGTATGGATATTTGGGGGGACCCCCACGTCAATTTTTTTTAAAAATTTGACACGGGGTTCCCCTTAATATCCATGTCAGACCTGAAGGGCCTGGTAATTGAATTTAGGGGAACCCCCACGCTTTTTTTTTTTTAATCAATGAATGAATGAATTGTCGGCTAATACAGAGAACACTCATTGAGTGTTCTCTGTATTACGGAGACCCGACAATTTAGCCGCAAGTGATTTTAAAGGACTTTTTTTCCTGCACAAATTACACTTTGTGCAGCGACAGTTCTAAGCACCAGAAACATGCGCCCCTTCACAGGCATACTATAGATACCCCCCAGCTACGAAATTTAAAGGAATATTACACTTTTATTGTTTCACTTTAATCATTATTAAAATCACTGCTCCTGAAAAAACGGCCGTTTTTAAAACTTTTTTTTGCATTGATCCATGTCCCCTGGGGCAGGACCCGGGTCCCCAAACACTTTTTAGGACAGTAATCTGCATATTACCCTTTAAAATGAGCACTTTCGATTTTTCCCATAGACTTGTATAGGGTGTTCCGGCTTTTCGAATTTGCTGCGAACAGCCCAAATTGTTCACTGTTCGCTGAACAGGCGAACAGGCAATGTTCGAGTAGAACATGAGTTTGGCTCGAACTCGAAGCTCATCCCTAATCCCGGGTATGTTAAAGTTTTAAACACAAAATTATAATATAATTTACTATAAATAATTATAACAAATAATAATATAAATGATTCAATAATGTAATCAAATCAAAAACACAGAAATTTGCTCAGTTGCAGAATTGTCGCTGTCATTACTTTCAGTGTTTGATGACAAATTTCCTCACAAATCAGTATCGCACAATTCTGCGAGTGATTCTAATTTATTATTGCAGTTTTCTAGTTGGTCTAAAACCACTTTTGATGTAAAGGGACGGTTTTGGTTGCTATGGACAATCTCCAGTTTGCAGGCAAAAAGAACAGTATTCATAATATAAAACTGCATGCAGAGCACTGGACAGACCACTAGGGACAAAAGGGTTGTGAAATTATTTGATACAGTAATGTAATCTGTAAGATTACATTACACTGTATGTATTGTGTGTGTTTCACTTTTTGAATTTGGCACCTTGCTCCGTCCCCGTGCGTCACAGGGACGGAGCCTGGCTCTGTGGTACATCGAGCGGGGGCACAGCCGCCGCACACAGCGGAAGGACATCGCAAGATCCTGAGGACAAGGTAACTGTACCTGGATCCTGCAATGCGATTCCGAGTGTGGCTTGGGATTACCACTTTTGGTACTGAAAATCCATCCCGAGCCACACTCAGGAATACCGTCAGGGATGTTAAGATAGAAGATAAGCAGTGGAAGTATTTCAAGTGTCTCCAAAGACAGATTTGTAATTTCCCTATGGTGACTGAATTAAAGCTCATTCTCTTTCTCTCAACCAGGCGCACAAAGTTTGCCAATGACACTTGCTGCCGTCGGCCTGCTCATTAGGTGACGTGATGACACGGGACGCGTCCTGGCTGCCATGACACCACTGTACGTCGGTGGGCCGATGACGCAGGGCTCAGCCACAAAGCTGGCATTCGTATGATGTTGGTGCGTTCTTTTTCACCGCGTTGTGTACCTGGTGTCTCGTTCTATTTGGCCCTGCGACCCTCCTGTGAGGGACAGTGCCATGCTCTGCCGGCTCAGGTGCCATTACCTCTGCCCCTCCCTCTTGACGCCCATCTGGTCAGGGACCTCATTTCCACCATACCATTTTTTAGGCAGATGGATTTGGGCAGCTCACTGCAAGCCGCCCTTCAAAGCACTCAATTTCTACCACTGAGAAATCCTGATAAGGTAACTTTCTTGGGCTGCCATGCCTGCAACTACCCATTTTTATTGATATTGCTAATTCTCATCAGCTCTGTTTTATTTCATTTTCTTTTTAGCTTTCACCTAGAGGCTATGTATATCCGTCGAGATACCATCTGATTGTATCAGCAGAGCTTTTTCTACATCTGTCTGTTGCTATTACTTTACGTAAGTTTCTCACCCATTATGCATTAAGGAAAAATTAGTGCTACTAAGCCAATCCTTCCAGCTCACCTGATACCATTGAATCTTCACTCTTTTTAGATCCCATATCTGAAATCGTTATTTCAATATTCCAGTGCTCTGGAAAGCCACTATTCTAGCCTACTTCACTGAAGGCCAGTGTGGGTACAACAGAAAGCTATTTTGAACAATTATTTCACTACAAGCCAAATTACTGATCACAGTGTTTTGTACTATTAGATGCCCCTGGTCCAATAACCTTGGGGCGACTTTGGTGGTGCCCTTTGTGAGTAGCCTGGGTCGGGGTCCACAACTTTCCACTTTTATGGACTTCTGGTGTCTCATGGCAGCAAATTTCTTTGGTTTTAAATGATGCGGCTATTGAGGATATACCACCTTATCCACATGGTTAGTAAATGCCTATAAATAAGACTGTTCTATGAATAAGATGTCTGTGTACATTTCTAATTGTATTTCCCTTTTATTCCTAATTTTCTGTACTATAGATACTACTGTGTGTGTATATATAAAACTACTTAACCCTGAAGAAGATTTATGCAATCCTTTTGAAACATGGGGTATTCTGTTTTGGCTGTACCATTTACAGTTAATTGTGGTTATCATCTTTTATTTTTGCACCTTATGTATTTACTGCAACCATATTAATATGTCCATGTTTTAATACAGCATAAATCCCTTTACTATTGGTATTAATAAACTTTGTACTTTTAAACTACTTTACTTTTATATTTGGAGTCTATGTCCCCTTAAAGTCCTATTAGAGGGTTTTTCCAGGTATTTTGTCAATTGGGGATGTGGGCATTCTCTTCTAATCCCTTCTACAGCAAACACTAATCTATATTTTAGAAGAATTACGCAAAACTCGTCTTTTCACAGCAGGATGTCAAAGTTATGCTCTTGTGAAGAGGAAGGTGTCCAGCATTTGAAGTCACTCCTTTTTTGTCGGTATGTCCCTTATGGGATTGGCCAGTTACATGATTTTATCATTAGAAGATGTGTCCCTCAAGGAAGAACTCATTCACTGCATTGCCCATAAAAGATAAAGCTTAAGTTGACACCAAGGTTCTGTGACTGTGGATAGCCTGGCTTCCTGCCTCAAGGCAAATGTCTGAGTCAATGGAGACTGCAGTGCAAAAGTCAGTTTCCACTGGAGGTTAGCCTCTGGAATCCAGGAAAAAGTGAAAAGCCAATCATCCAGAAGTTGGTAAGAGCTCCATGTAAGGATGCTTCCTGGTATTCTGGGGATTGTATCACCCATACATGTCTTAGGGCCCTTGGTTACTCCTCTTTCAAAATGGGTGCCATTTTGGTTGCTTGTGCCCTCAGGCCATATTTGAAAGGGCAGCCATCCTTCTCCTCTCAAGTTGTGCTACAAGAATTCTTTGCTCAAGCAACTGGGGAATAATAATTCCAATCTCAGCAGACGAGGTCTTAGGACAAGTGTTTGGCTGGTTGACAAATAAAAAACAGAGTCATCTGACCCCTACTCAGTTTGTTTGTAATTAGAAGCCCAACTACTGATGGTTCAAAGTATGCCTATCTCTGCTGAAGAACAAACAGTGGTAATGTGCTGAATTGTCCTAGCGTTCCTCTATTCACCTTTCAGTGCCTGTATGCATGATTATCGGGACCATGGTCTCTCCTGTCTGTGTATTGAGTGGAGAAGGCACCCTTTCCAGGTTTTTCTTCAACAGTGAACATGCACCAAACTATTCACATCTAACAAGTCACATAGTACAAAATCTTCTCAGTCGCCAGTCCAGTCCAGTTTTATAAAAGGCTTCAGGAAAGCAGTCTGGGTTTTAAAAGGTGAGAGTTTGTGGATTTAGGTTGCTCTTCGGGAGTGGTAGATACCCTCATGAGAGCACAGAAGAGCAGCATAAACTAAGTCTGCAACAAAGTCTAGCAAAAATTCCTAGAATATGCTATGCCAGAGAAGTTTTCTCCAGGGAAGCCAGAGTTTCTCATGTCTTCGGTTTTCTTCTAGAGGTCTCGACCTGGGTCTGAGCGCAAGCCAGCTAAAAGGCCATGTATCCGCCATCTCTGCTCTCCCCTGGACTCAGTGGGCCTCTGATAGTCTGCTCCAATAATCTACGATGGAGCTGTCGCTTTGGGATTTGTTGTTAAAAGATGGCTTTCCTGGTAGCAGTAGCCTCAGTCAGGAGGGTTTCTGGTTTGACGACCCTAGAGTACAAAGAATCCCATACTTACTTTTGGGTGGACAGAGTAATTCTGCACTTGATGCTAGATTCTATTCCAAAAGTGGCCTCAAGATTCCAAGAAATTGTGTTGCCTACTTTTCATCAGGAAGATGGACAAGAAGTTAGTACTTTGGATGTTGGGGAGACACTGAAGACTTTTATATCAATGCTACCCTGAGCTTCAGGTCATCGGATTGCCTATTTATGGTTCCCAGAGGTTTACGCAAGGGGACCAAAGCTTTGAGCAGAGTGATTGCTTCTAGGATTGTGAAAGTGATCTAATTCTCATATCAGGATAGGGGTTGGCCCTTTCAGGAGAAAGAACTGTACACTCCTCAAGAAGCGTCCCAACCTCCTGGACAGCTGCCTATAGAGTCTCACTGGAGTGAATATGCACCCAAACTCCCACCCAGGTGAGGAAATCTAGCTACATAACCACCGTGGGAGAAGGAGTCAACCTTACGAATTAGGTCCTGCAGGTTGGGTTATGGGCGGGGCATACTCAGTGGTAGACTGACATGGAGCACACAAGGAAAGGAAAATTTGCAGTAAGTATTTGACATTCAATTTTCACTTCTGACCTCCTAAAATTCAGTTCTAGTTTCCCTGAGAGGGGCTTTTTAAGGAGTGGCTGTTGTAGGCTATACCAGAACTTATACAAAATACCTGCATCGCTCTCTCTCAGGGCTCTCCAATCCCACCGGAAGACCAGAGTTACTAGCTGGCAAATCCACCGTCTAGTCGGAGACCCAGAATCAGCTTTGATAGGGTCTCCGCTATGGTAACCCAGAAGTGATAACAGGACTTCACTTTTGGTTTACTGGCATCTTAATAAAAGTGATAAAAAAAAAAAATTAAAACATTGTAAAAATAAAATAATAATGTACATTTTTTTTTGTTTAAAGTGCACCCATCTCCCCGTGCACTTTAAACCTGCAAACCTGTGCACGTTGGTCCCGCACACAAGCAAACAGCGATCGTCCCATGCATGTAAGGTATCACAGCGAACGTCCAATCGTGGGCAGTAATTCTAGCACTATGCCTCCTCTGTACATCTAAAGCGGTAACCTGTAAAGGATTTTAAAATGTTGCGTATGGATAGTAAAGTTTACGTTGTTTGTCGCCATTGTGCAGGAGTGCACAATTTTAAAGCATAACATGTTTGGTATCTATTTATTTGGCATGGCATCATTTTTAGGTTTTACAAAAAAATTGGGTTATGTATTGTCTTCTTGCATTACAATTTAATAAAAGTATATTTTTTCCAAAAATGTATTTGAAAAACCGCTGCGCAAATACCGTGTGACATAAAAATTAAAACCCAACAATTTATTCTCTAGGGCCTCTACTTTAATAAAATATATAAGGTTTTGGGGGTTCTAAGTAATATTCTAGCAAAAACAATGGTTTTCACATGTGAACAAAAGGTGCCAGAAAATGTCTGGTCTTCGAGAGGTTAATTCTATTTTATTCCCTGTTTAATCAACATTAAATTGTTATTTAAATGTGATGCAAAAACAACAAGATTTGATGATAATGCAAAATACCAGTTCCATAAATAGATTGTTCACAGATAAACAATAAATATTTTTTTCTCTTGTAAAAACATTTCTATCCAATAGTGTTTTTAATTCAGATTATATTGTATGGCTATGAAAAGTCTTTTTACTTTACGATCAAGTTCCAGTATCTGGACTATAAGAGCCATCTACTGCGCAAGTTTAGGAATTACACCTTTCTTTCCGCTGTTGTAATTATTCAGAATGTATTTATTGCCAACAGTTTGTGCAGTGCTTTACGACATAAGGGCAGACAATAATGATTACAATACAATTTAATACAGGAGGAATCCGAGGGCCCTGCTTGTTACAGTTTACAATCTAAGAGGGAGGGTCAAGAGATACAGAAGGTAATAACTATGAGGGATGAGCTAATGGAGAAAAAAAAAGTATAGTTGTTAGGTGGAGGCGGGATAGGCTTTTCTGAAGAGTGGACAGAGTAGGAGATAGTTGGACAGATTGGGGTTAGGAGTTCCAGAGGATAGCAGAGGCTTGGAAAAAGTCCTGGAGGTGAGCATGGGAGGAGGTTGCAAGAGAGTTAGAGGGCAGGAGGTCTTGGAAGGAATGAAGGTTGGTATTTTGAGTTTAGGTTAGGGATGTAGCTGGAAGCTGCGCTGTGGAAGGCTTTGTAAGTTGTTAGTATTTTTTATTAAATTTTTTGGGTGAGTGGAAACCAGTGGAGGGATCGGCAGAGAGGGGTACCAAACACTGAGTGATTAGTAAAGTGAATGAGTCTGGCAGGTATGCTCTGAGTTTTTATCTCGAGAGAAGAGCCTGCAGTTTACCCCAGGGAAAATCACCTTTTCATGGTGTACTTTTCAATGCAAGCACACATTCTCCTTATACAGATTCAACTTTAAAGTATGCTGTATATATGTAACAAAATATCAACTACTGTAGGTTGTAAAAATGTAAAGCAGAACTGACAGGGAGGTGGGAGGGGAGAAACAGGCCACAGTCAATACCAGCAGCCACGCAAGTAATGACATGGCCGATATTAAGTGATACAACTTACCCCATCTAGTTCTGCCAGGGCTGCCCTCTGCCCCAGGCTCACCTGAGCCATTTGGCTGGCTCTGGCAGTAGTTCTGACCTGACTTAAAGCAGAAGTGGAAGTTCTGCTTTAAGAACTCCTGCACCCCTCACATACCACATTTGGCATGTATTTTTTATTGAGGGAAGCAGGTACCTAGTTTTGACAGGTACTTGCTCCCAATTCTGCTTGGGTCGTCTAGGCAACTCGAGCAGAAGTCCCCCCCCCCCCCCCGCAATCTTGTCCCAGAAGATTGCCTGGCCATTGAAGAGTCGCAGCGCAGGCGTACCCAGCTGTGATGCCACAAGCTGTCGCAGCCGGGTGCCTACACTTGTGATGCCGGGGAGAGGCGAGGGAGAGGACCAAGGGTTGGGGCGGCCTCATTGCTGGATTGTGGGACGGGTGAGTGTGTGGTTATTAAAAGTTAGCAGATACACTTTTTGTAGATGCTGACTTTTAATAAACACAAAAACGTCTGAAACTCCACTTTACAGTTAAACATTTATTTCTTTAAATAACATGCTTGAGGGATGCCTTAGAGTTGATGTAAACTCTCTCCTACACCCAGTGAAGTGAACAGCCTCAGATGATACACAGAGATTAAACAAATCTCCCTACATAAGTTTTACATGTATATCTGCTGTCTTCGGCTTGCTATATTCTTTAGAATTATTACATCGTGTTAGATTTTTTATTTCCTCATTCATTGGTAGTAGTGGATTCTTGGCAGACCCTTTAGACCTGGGATGGATTTTAAGGAGGAGATCCATGCAAAAAAAAAAAAAAGCATAGCGTTCCCTCAAAATCCAAACCAGACCCTTATCCAAGCAAGGAGTCTGGCTGGCCAGCAGAGGGGGGGCAGGGAGCATGCACCCCCTTCTAAAAAATACTATGCACGTGCCCTTAATGTGGGGAAGGTGTCGAGCCAGGGGAACTCTGTGGCAAACCACCCTATCCCCATGCTGGTGAGAACAAGGGACCCTTCCCCATGACGCTGTACCAGTGGTTGTGGGGGTCTGTGGGCAAGGAGATTATTAGAATCTGAAAACCCCACTTAAAATAAGGAGGCCTCCAGATATTCGCCCTGCATCATTTAAAGAGGGCATAATTTAGAATGTACATAAACACAATAACACCTTAGAGAAAGTCTTTTATGGAAATAAGTGTTCTCAACCGTGTGAAGAGCCATGTTTGCCTGGATTCCTGTGCATGCACGTGCAGGCAGTCCTAGTGCTGTATTGGGAAGCAGCGGCTGTACAGACAATGGTCTCTTTTCCCAATCTGACATGAGTGTGGGTCCTGAACACAGACAGTGTGAACTCACACTGCACCCACATAGATGTCAAATTGTCTGTGCAGCCCCCACATCCCTATAGATATGAATGGGACTGCCTGAACACCTGAGGCCACAGACACTGGTAAAGTAGTCTTTATTGGAGAAAAATAACTCCCCCCTTCCTCACAGCACACACAACAAAATAAAGGTTGAGTGTTGTACATCCTCCCACTGGTCACGAAGAGGACAATCATCAAAGTGATCTGTCCGCAGTCCAGCACTTGAAACTTCCCTGGCCTCACATTTCTGGATATTGACCGAATGTATACAAATGAGGGGGATGGGGGGGGACGACGACGATGACATAATTGGCTGTATATGGTAACTGACATCATTGACACAATTGTCACATTCAGATGACATCAGGACATTTATCATTACATGTTATATGGGGTGGACAAGTAGGACTGAAGAGATGTGAGGATGTTTTTTCCATGTAGAGTATTTTCTGCACAGTTTACATTTTTCTTTGCAGAGCTGTGGGGAAAATGCTGACAGGCTGCATAATACAGCTCTACATTATACCGGTGTTTTGGTGTGAAAAGGGCACATAGAAAACAATGGCTGCTGTGATGCTTTCTAGATGCTAGCAGCTTGACATCCAATGGCGCTTTCCGACCAGCTAGCATTCTAACAATCAATGATGCTTTCCAGCCGTTAGCGTCTTAACCAATGAGACTTTTTTGGTCGCTAGCATCTATCTTTCTTTCCAAGCAATTAAAGCGGTTGAATAGTTAAATTTTTTACTTTGACCTACAGGTAAGCCTATAATAAGGCTTACCTGTAGGTAAAAAGAATATCTCCTAAACCTGTACCTTAGTGGCGCATGCACACCAGGGATTCTTGGCTGAAATTCCGGCAGACGCCAGACCCTGCCGGGAAGAAAACTCCTGCATGCATGCGTGGGAGTGACAACATTGCGGATCTGGCCACTCACAGCGCTGGAGCCGCGATACCTGGAAAACACGCAAAGGGAACATGTCAGCTCCCTTGGTGTGGACCGAGTGAGAAGCCAGCACCTCGTTATAATGTATTTCATAATGAGATAGTATACAGTGCATACTAGCTCATTATGCATTTTCCTTTACCAGTGTGTGTAAAAAAAAAAGTCACTCTTTAAGGTTCCTGGTTGGTAGCATCTTAGCAACCGACTATGCTTTCATCCCTCTAAAGTCTTAGCAACTAATGATGCTTTCTTTCCACTTGCATCTTAGCAACCAATTATGTTTTCTGGTTGCTAGCGTCTTAGCAACCAATGACACTTTTTAGCCATTAGCATCATAGCAATCAATGTTTTCTTTCCACTAGCATCTTACTAACCAATAATGGTTATGAGCCACTTGCATCTTAGCAACCAATTATGTTTTCTATTTCTGACTGTCTGCAACATAGCAAACAATGCCACCTTCCAGCCAATAGCATCTTAGCAACCAATCACACTTTCTAGAAACTAGTGTCTTAGCAATCAATGCTGCTTTCTGGCTAGTGTCTTAGCGACCAATGATGCTTTTTATCCCACTGGAGTCTTAGCAACCAGTAATGCTTTCTTGCCACTTTCATCTTAGAAACCACTAATGCTTTCTTGCTGCCTTCATCTTAGCAACCAATGACGCTGCACATTGGGAAGAGGTCATTTATTAGTGGTAGTAATCCCATGAATGAATGGATGAATGAGTTCCTGCAGCTTCCAGCAAGAGATTCAGCCAGCAGAGGGTCAGTGCAAACTGTGCTCCGATGTGACCCCGGACTCCATCCCTAGGTATATGTCTGTACACAATTGTATCACACATCCCGGTGTGTACAGATCAATGATGGAGAGCGCAGTCCCAGCAGAAGAGGTCAGGCAAAGCTCGGATCTGACAGCACTCCGGTATAGATATGAATTCTACACCCGGACGTCACATGACATCTGTGTGCTCCAATCTCCTCCAAGGTGAGCCGCCTCATGTGACCAGAGGGAGACGTATGGATGGGCGGGGTTATCTATCAGCTGCGATAATCCGATTGGCTCATATTCCCCACCCCCTTCTCTGTGCGTTCTTATTGGACGGCAGGCTCCGGGACCTTCCTAAAGATCATGGCTGTTCTCCTTCGTAGAGTGGTTGTAGGTTGTCGCCGAGGATGGTCTGTGCTGGCTCCGAGCAGCCGGGGCTGTTCCGGGACCTCCGTGCCCATAGATGACACTGTGAACGGGCTCAGCGATGAGCAGAGGCAGGTGCGGCACCCCTAATCATTGTTCATCATCGGGGCTACCTGACAGCTATATATAGAGCGAGAACTGTACGATGTGTAGACGGAGCTTCTATGTAATAGGAGAGTACAATACGATCTATAGATAGAGCTTTTATGTAATAGGAGGAGAACAGTACAATGTATAGGAAGAGCTTTTATGTAATAGGAGGAGAATAGTACAATGTATAGCTAGAGCTTCTATATAATATGAGGAGTACAATACAATGTATAGGAAGAGCTTTTATGTAATAGAACAGTACAATGTATAGGAAGAGTTTCCATGTAATAGGAGGAGAACAGTACAATGTATAGGAAGAGCTTTTATGTAATAGGAGGAGAACAGTACAATGTATAAGAAGAGCTTCCATGTTATAGGACAACAATACAACGTATAGGAGGGATACAATACCATCCATACATAGAGTGAGAATAATATAATGTGTGTGTGTATGTATGTATATATATATATATATAGAGCTTCTATGTAATAGGAGGAGCACAATAATACAGTCTAGTACAGGGGTGTCCAGACTTTTTTTCAAAGAGATCCGGATTTGATGAAGTGAACATGCGCGAGGGCCGACCATTTTGCCTGACATTCTTTAAACCATTAAAATTTGGGCTAAGTGTGTTCATCCGAGCACTAATACACTACCCAACAAGAATTCTCATGCCTTTGTGCTGTGTGTGGTGAATAGATGAACTTGGGCGTGTTATTTAGATATACTGTAATTATCTGCGTATAACACGCACTTTCACTTTAAGAGGGAAGTTTAATTTAAAAAAAAAAAATGTAATTAAAGAACTGGGAAGCAAAATAAGGGTCAGTGTCCATCTGCAGCCCCTCCATTGCCATCAGTGCAGCCTGATTGATGCCATCTGCAGCCTCGGAGGGGACAGGGAGGGGGCGGAGCGAATGCCGCCAGATTACATACAGGAGAATCTCTTTGCTCGCCAGCCTCTTTAATACAAAGTCCCGCCTCCTATTATAGACAGAGCAGTCGTCCAATGGCAGCCCAGGAGACGGGACTTCCTATTCTAGAGGCCGCACAGTAAACGGAAGATTCTCACTGTATGTAATCTGATGGTGCTCGTCCCGCCCCCCTCCGAGGCAGCGCCCATGGGGGCCACAAAAGATATAGATTTCTCCAAATCAAATCACCAGGGGGTCATATTAAACTGGAACGCAAGCTGCGATTGGTCCACGGGCCAGACTTTGGACATGCCTGGTATAGGAAGAGTTTGCATGTAATAGGAGTACAATACAGTATAGGAAGAGCTTACATGTAATATGAGGAGTATAATATATATATAGGAAGAGCTTACATGTAATAGGAGTACAGTCTGGGCCTATTTTGTGCCCTAGGCAAGACCAGCTACCGGCACCCACCCAAAAAAGTAATCCTTTTGCCATCCGGTTCAAACTCTCCCCCATCAGGTCACACCCCTTTCACATGCCCCTATTATCCTCACCATATCCTCAAAACAGGGACTTGGCCCACCCCCACATCTGTCAACCTCCTTAGTCACACCCACCTATCAAGTTTAAACCCAGGGCCGCAAATTTTGCTTCTCAGTGCGGCCTCAGCTAGCATAGCCAACACTCTGACATCCTTCTGTCTGGTCAGAATTCAGGGCCTATGCAAGGATTTTTGTGTACAAAGGCGAAGGTGCATATTGGTGCATGCATAGAACAGAGCTGGGGAGATGCTGCAAAATGTATGGGTGCTCTTATGGATGGGATAAAAGCACCTTTTTATAAACAAAGTAAACCCATCTATCATATAAGTGTGAACCACAATAAAGTGCAATGTGATATCAAGAATAATGAATATACTGTATGTACATTCCAAAGTGCTAGTACAATATATAATATGCATAAAACATACATATCATACAAAAAGTCCAATAATATTGTGCCATGACAAATGTGCAGATCCACTACAAGCTGTTTGCAGCAACTTCAGTGTGCCATCACCAAGACATAACACCCATCATCTGCTTATCAAAGAATCTGACCTCTTAAACTTATGAGGTCACATGCACTTGTCATCTGCTGGATATTTGCAGCCACTTCACTCAAAGTGACAATACAAGTATAGCTTTTTTCCCAAAAGCAGCCTTTCACCACTCCACCCGGTCTGGTACCAACCTAGTATATGCAAAGCATAAAGCGCACTATAGAGCAAAAGTTTTAGGTCAAATTTTTGGATAAGCAGATGATATGTATTCTGATGACACATTAAAGTTGCAACTGGGGCTCTTTCTCAAAGTGGGGTTATTCTATAATTGGGAGCACTTCTGACCCTTCAGCAAATGCACAAAGCAAATGAACACATAAACATACTTTGAAAAATACCACACAGACATCAGGTGACCTTGTTTACCCCTTCAGCTCTTTCTTCTTGCACTCTCTACCACTCCATTTAACAGCTCTGTCCTGTATCCTTGCACCCACCAACTCCTGCTAATTCTAAATCCACACTCACAAAAAATCTCCAGGGCCTTAGTGTATGTCCCTTCGTATAAATCCCACTCCCATATTACTTCCCTCACCCTCCTACTTTTAACCTCTGAAGATATATCCCCAAATCCCGGGCCTCCATCATTTAACTGTACCCCATGCGCCTATCGCCCTGCACCCTCTGGCAGCAGCTGCAATCAACATAATTTAGTTCCCATTTCTATTCTTCCCAAGACCAGACTCCCTTTCTCTTGTGTTCTTTGGAATTCCTGCTCTGTCTGTAACAATCTCACCTATCTCCACGACCACTATCGCCAACTCATTTAATCTACTCGCCATTACCAAAACCTGGCTTCATGAATCCGCGTCTGCATCTTCTGCTGCCCTGTCCCATGGTGGTCTTCTCTGGACTCACTCCCCCAGATCCAGTGGACGTAAGGTAGAAGGTGTCGGAATCCTTCTAGGCCCCACATAGCACCTTTCAGGTACTTCAACCACCTCCCTCTCTGTCACTCTCCTCATTCGTCTTTTCACTCCAGCTTCTCCAAGGATAGATGTGATCTGCATCTGCAGGCTCCCTGGACCAGTATCAACCTTTCTTGATGATTTCCCTGCTTGGCTACCCTACGTTCTTTCTTCTGAAATCCCCACAATCATTCTGGGTCACTTCAACATCCCTATTAATACTAACACTCCTGCCACTGCCAAACGTCTCAGCCTAACCTCCTCCTTTGACCTGAATCAGTGGATACATGCTCCTACTCACTCTCAAGGCAATAGCCGTGATCCTTGTTTTCTCTCACCTTGGCACTCCATGCAACCTCTCTAACTATCTATTCCTTCTCTCTGATCGCCACCTTACTAGTTTTACTCTCGCTCTCTTCCACCTCCTCTCCCTCCAACCCCCTAAAAGTTACCCACAGAAACCTACGTCACCTCAATCCTTCTCTTCTCTACTCTGCTACCGACAACCCCTACGACAAAATCTCACCCCTATCTGCACCAACCTAGCCATTTCTGTCTACAACACTTCACATCTAGCCTCACTGGCCCCCCTCACTACACACAGAATCAGGCCCTGACCCCTTCAACTTTGGCAAACAGATGATACTAGAAGTCAGAAAAAAAGTTGTGCTCATGAACGCCTGTGGCATAAGACTAAGTTTCAGATTTCAACCAATATATATTTGCCCTCCAAAAATACAACTCCAGCCTCCTCGCTGCCAAGCAGACCTATTTCATCACTCTCATTAGCAACTTATCATCCCGTCCCCGTCAACTCTTCTCTACCATCAACTCTACTTTGTCCTCCACCCGCTAACTCGCTCACTGCCCAGGAGATCGCCAATCACTTCAAACAGAAGATTGATACAATTTGTGATGCGGTCTCTACTGTTCAGATACCCTCCACGATTTACACTTCATGCCCACAGGTACAATCATTACTTCCCTCTCTCAATCCCACCACTATAGATGAGGTTGCTAAACTACTTGCTAACGTCCACCTTAACACCTGCCCTCTGGATCCTGTTCCCTTGCAAATGCTACGTTCACCCTTTGGCTCTATGCTACACTCTAACCCACATATTCAATCTCTCCCTCTCTTTTGGCATCTTCCCCATCTCTCTAAAACATGCACTTGTCAGGTCTATACTTAAAAAGCCCTCACTGGACTCATCTAATTTGAACAACCTATGCCACATCTCCTTGCTCCCCTTCTTATCCAAACTCCTTGAACATCTGGTCTACAACTGATGGTGTGTCCACCTTGCTGATAATGGCAGTCTTGATCCCCTTCAGTCTGGATTTCGTCCTCAACACTCCACAGAAACTGCTCTCCTAAAACTAACAAACGATTTGCTAATGGACAAAACCAATGGAAACTATTCTGTACACCTACTCCTGGACCTCTCTGCTGCCTTTGATATGGTTGACCACCCCCTCCTCCTCATAAAACTCTGTGCCTTTGGTCTCCGTGACTGTACTCTTTATTGGTTCTCTTCCTACTTATCCAACCCCACCTTTAGCGTTTCTTACATTTCTACTTCTTCTCCTCTTCCTTTCTCTGTTGGTGTCCCCCAAGGTTCTGTTCTTGGACCTCTCCTATTTTCAATCTACACCTCCTCCCTGGGTCAGCTAATAGCCTTCGATGGCCTCCAATACCACCTCTACGCCGAGGACACCCAAATTTATCTCTATACCCCTCAACTCACTCCCTTTGTCTGCTCACGTATCACTAATTTGCTATCAGATATATCAGTCTAGTCCATGTTCTCAAATGCCATCTGTCCAAAACCGAACTTATAATTTTTCCTTCCCCTTCCCCTGATCTTTGTCAAAATTGATGGCACAACTATAAGCCTATCCCCGCATGCCAAGGTTTTAGGTGTTTTAAGCACCACATGCAATCACTGTCCAAATCTTGCCGCCTCAAACTCCGCAACATCTCCAAAATATGCCCCTTTCTAACAAATGACACAACAAAGTTCTTAATTCACTCACTGGTCATCTTTCGTACTGTACTGTATTTTCATTTTGTTCATCAGCTCATCCCCCCCTCCCCCCACAGTTATTACCTTTTTGTTCCACCTGACCTTCCCTTCTAGATTGTAAGCTCTAACGAGCAGGGCCTTCTGATCCCTCCTGTATTGATTTGTATTGTAAGTGTACTGTCTGCCCTCATGTTGTAAAGCTCTGTGCAAACTGTTGGCGCTATATAAATCCTGTATAATAATGTACTAGCACAGATCCCCTGCTGAGCAAAGTCCACTCTGTGTGAAAGGGGCCTTATTGTTGGTGTCTTCTGTTTTGTCCCCATCTCCTTTGCTCTGTCCTCATGTAGCTTATTTAACTGCCTCCATGTTTCCCTTTTTTTTTTTTTTTTCCCCCCCCCTTGCTCCCTTCTCTGTTCCCATTTATTGATCATGTGGTCAGCATGTCCCCATGATGTACATGTAGCAGGCTCTACAATTAAAGCACAGACAGACAGAATAACCTACTTTCCATTGAGGATCGTCATCCATGCCATGCCATTCCTGTGCCTTGCTGGTCTCACTCGGCTCTTCACTTTGGTCTAACTCCAGCCCTCCCCCCCCATCTCGCTTGCTTCCAGTTCAGCGGCGATTGCCTCTGTGCTGGACTGGATGCAGGACTCCACGGGGGGGGATTGGGCATGCTGGAGGGAGCGCTTAGAAACTAAAGGCGATAGTCTACCCTGCGTCTGATAGAGGGAGGAAGGTGTTGGGAGAGCAGATGGAAGTGTGTGGAGGCAGCAGCTGAAATTTACAGCACTGGGGCTGTGCTGCCTCTCACCGTGCACTATGTCTGCTGTTGTGAGCTAGGTAAAGCTGCATCACTGATGATTCCCTACTTCCTCCCCCCCCAGCAGCCGTGGCTGCCTTGTTTGCCTGGCGGTAGCGTACAATGTTCAGGAAGAAGAAGAAATATTGCGTATGTGATGGCATGAGCAGATTTACTGGTCCTCTTCTGCATTCAGGGCCATACACTCACATGACAAATCAAGTTGGGGGCAGTGGCTGTGTCTGTCCAGCCAATTTGTCCTAATTTACATCAATGAGACTGCCTGCATGGGAATGCACAGAAAACCTCTGTGGGCAAACCCTCTCCCGGCCCCCACATTGCAAAGGCTTAAAGCTTGATTTTGGCATAGTGTACACTTGTGGTTTTAGGGTTACAGCTGTGTTTTTGCCACCCATCTTAAGATGGCTGGATGGGGTTACCTACATGTTTTGCTTCTAAGCATTGCAAACATGGGTGTACTTGAATATGGCTGCACAGCAACCACAAGCCAAACCATGTTCAGCTATCAAAAAAGCAGGCATTGCGTTTTAAATGCATATTAGCTGCCCCTGCACCGCTCTGAATAGCGATCTGCCGCAGACTGTCCTTTAAAGAGCGTTGCAAGTATAAACAAGCCCTTTTGTGTAGCGTTGTTTTATAGGCTAGTTTGTGTGCATTTGACAGGTGGCGAAGAGATGTTGTATCGCCTCCTTTCCTCTTGCTCTAAATCAATGATGTTCAAACTGTGGCTCTTTGCTTGCCTTTATCTGGCCTTGGTGTGCTAATCCTCCAATGTTAGGAAACCATTCTTCCCCCCCTGACACCATAGACGAGAAACCATTCCTCGCCTTGACTCCGTCAATGGGGCACTATTCCTCACCATCAATGCAGTGTTTCTACTCCCATTGGTCACAGTCCGGTCCTCCTAAAACATGCACACATGGTACTCAGGGGGCCACTTCCCTTTGGTGCTCCTTCCTGCAGCGACACTCATGACCTTATCATGTATAATGCAGGTCCAGCAGTCCCTTATTGTAAGTGAGCATGCAGAAGGAGTAACGGGATGGTAAAACTGCAATTAAGGGAACCCTACCTAAAAAGGATAATTTACCTCTTGCAGTGCTTTAAAGGAGAAGTCCAGCCAAAGCTCGTTCACGGAAGCTCATTTTACACTCCTGTGACCCGCTTTCAGCAGAGAGGGGACTCAGGTCCCCTCTCTGCTGATATCACCAATGTCAGTCCAGGTACCACATCATCTGGACATCATTCGGGATCTGCCAGGTGCCTGGACTGACAACTGGCTCAGCCTCTCAGTGATTCGCTGAGAGCCTAAGTCGCCCGCTATGCCCCCTCCACTGCTCAGTGCTCCAATGAGGGAGGAAGGAGAAGAACAGAGAGCTGTGAAAACTGAGTGATTGGCAGTTTTCGATTGCTCGGTACCCAGGACAGATGCCGCATCGGACCCATTCTGCATCCACCTAGGAACAGGGGAAAAAAAATTCCTTTACTACTCTTTTAAAGGGTAGTTTAATTATTCCCCTGGAGTTCTGCTTTTATAAACACTTGTGGTTTATTCAGTAATTTATTGGAATATTAATTCTTCGTAGTCCACTTAAAGCGTAAGTAAACCCCTTATGGTTTTCAGCCAACGAAGCTGCCATCTTTGCCTCTGTTTTAATCTATAATTGTTATGATGCTGCACATGTGATCAGTTATGACACCAGCCATTGAATGGTTTGACAGTTTGGTTGAGAGTGCAACCAATGGTAGTGTAACATTTCCTGCATGTGCCGGAAATGAAACTGTTTTATGGATGGGTTTACTTCTCGGGGTGTGGAGGAGTGTGTGTTTGACCACATGCTTTGTGCTAAGCCCTCCTTCACACAGGTAACTAGGGGCATACACCATATTCTATCAGCTAAAATTAGCGGATTCTTGCAGCTGGGATTATGGGTGTATGCGAACAATGGCTGGGACAAATGTCTGAGCTTGGATGTATCTTTCTGCATCCAATGGCAATCGCCTGTTCCTGACCACAGCATGTTTAGGCCAGGTTCACACTGGTACGACACAACAGTCGTACCACTTTGGATCAGACTTTGCCCTGTGACTTGAAGTCCAACATGCATCCGACTTCAGTGAACAGGGATCCAACTTTGATCCCTGACAATACCAGGCACTGTGTCTGGTATGAATCTTTAGGGGGAACTCCATGCCAAATTTAAGAAAAAAAAAGCATTGGTTCCCCCTCCAAGAGCATACCAGGTCCTTCGGTCTGGTAAGGATTTTAAGGGGAACCCCCCCCCACGCCGAAAAAACTGCATGGGACGAGCAAGCGCCCCCCCCCCCCCCGAACTGTACCATGCCCTCAACATGGGGGAGTGGGTGATTTGGGGCTGGGCTCTGCGCCCTACCCCAAAGCACCTTGTCCCCATGTTGATGACAGGGGCCTCTACCCGAGAACCCTGGTCATTGGTTGTCAGGGTTAGCGAGCGAGGGCTTATCGGAATCTGGAAGCCCCCTTTGACAAGGGGGACCCAGGTGCATTGTACCCCTACCCATTCACCTAAAAAAAAGGTGTCAAAAATAAAATGCAGCACACAGGGTCTTAAAGTAATTTATTAAGGCAGCTCCGCCGTCTCTTCCGACTTCTCCCCTCTCTGGGTCTTCTCCGCTGATGTCTTCTAGCCCTTTCTGGTTCTTCTCGCTCTAATGCTGGGTGGGTGGTGTGCCACTACTTGGCATGAGGCGGGTGCGATGGGTGGTGTCATCGTAAGGGCGGGTCTCCGGTGACCCCGCACGATGCCTATAAAGTAGTGGCACACCACACACCCAGCTTTAGAGTGGGAGAGAACATTGAGTCAACATCGGAAGAACAGAAGAAGACAGCTGAGAAGACCCAGCAAAAGAGTGAGATGATAGCGGAAGAGACAGCGGACAGGGGGGGAAGAACCGGAAAGAGGGCTAGAAGGCTTCAGCAAAAAAGAACCGGCAGAAGCAGAAGACGTCAGTGGAGAAGGCAGAGGAGCCGGAGAGGGGAGAAGAAAACTGAAGAGACGACAGAGCTGCCTTAATCAATTACTTTAAAAACCTGTGTAATGTACATGGTGTTTTTTTTTTTTTTTTTTGTAAATGGGTAGGGGTTCAATGTACCCCATACAGAAACAGATGCGCACCCGCCCACAGACTCCCACAACCAATTGGCAGGGTTATTGGGGAGAGACCTTTGTCCTCATCAACATGGGGACAAGGTGCTGTGGGGGGCGCAGGGTCCTCCCTGCCCTAAAGCACCCCCCCATGTTGAGGGCTGTGGCCTGGTACAGTTTGGGGGGGACACTCGCTCATCCCCAAACCCTTTCTTGATCTGCCGGACTGTGTGCTCGGATAAGGGTCTGGTATGCACTTTAGGGGGACCCCAACACCTTTTTTTTGGCATGGGGGGTCCCCTGAAACCGAAGGGCCTGGTATGCTATTGGAGGGGAACCTATGCTGTGTTTTTTGTTTTTTTTTTTTGGTAAATGGGTAGGGGTTCAAAGTACCCCCATACTCATTCACATAGGGTGGGGGGCCGGAATCTGGGGGCCCCTTGTTAAAGGGGGTTTTCAGATACAGATAAGCCCCCACCCGCAGACCCCAACAAACAAAGGCCAGGGTTGTTGGGGAGAAGCCCTTTTCCTCATCAACATTGGAACGAGGTGTTTTGGGGTGGGGGGTGCAGGCCCCCCTGTCCCAAAGTACCCCCCCCCATGTTGAGGGCATGTGGCCTGGTACACTTCAGGGGGTGGGGGACTGCTCGCTCATCCCCCACCCCCTTTCCTGATCTGCCGGGCAGTGTGCTTGCATAAGGGTCTGGTATGCATTCTGGGGGGACCCCAAAACCGTTTTTGTCAGCGTGGGGGCGTTCCCCTGAAAATCCATAACAGACTGAAGGGCTGGGTATGCTATTGGAGGGGAACCCATGCTGTGTTGTGTGGTGTGTGTTTATTTTTGGGTAAATTGGTAGGGGTTCAATGTACCCCATACTCATTCACACAGGGTGGGGGGCCGAAAATCTGGAGGCCCCCTTGTATAAGGGGGCTTCCAGATACACAAGTCCCTGGCCGCAGACCCCGACAACTAACGGCCAGGGTTGTCGGAATGGCCCTTGTCCTCATCAACATGGGGACCCCAACGCCATCTTTTGGTGTGGGGGGGGGGGTTCCCCTGAAAATCCATACCAGACCAAAGGGCCTGGAATTTTGAGGGGAACCCATGCTGTGTATGGTTTTTAAATTTGGCGTGGAGTTCCCCTTCAAGATCCTCAGAGCGCAAGTCTCATGCCAAAGTCGGGTCAGTTAAGACATGCGACCTGACTTTGATCTGACTTCAGTGATATGCAGTGGGCTGAAGTAGGATCAAAGTAGTGCAGGGAGCATTTTTAAAGTCGGACCGACTTGTGCCAGACCAGTTAAGAAGGCTCCCATAGGGAAACATTGATTTTCACATGTCATGCGATATGAGCTCCCAATGTCGGAGCGTTTGCCATACCAGTGTGAACCGGCCATACCCACGGACAGCCACAGCTGCTATTAACTTGTTATTCACACAGTCAGAGTGGCTGCAGCTAAACATAAAGGTGATTCTGGCTCCAAGAATCCACTGATTCTTGCCACCAGAATTTGCATACCAGCCCTAATCATGTGAATGAGGTCTTAAAGATGTCCCTTTCCTGTCAGAAAGTTGGAAGCTATGGGATTGATATATAAAAATAATCCCCGAAGGTTCTGGACCCATTTAAAATATGTACATCTCCTTAAAATGAGATAACCATTGAAATTGAGCTAATGATAGACAGTGCGATCTTGAATCTGTTAGGTTGAAGAATGGGCGGATGAGAAGGAATGCACACATCGCAGGAAAACACAACTCTAGTCCCGAGGGATAAAAGATAAAGACGCTGCATACTAACTAAGTGATTAAATTAGCTGCTAAAAGTCCAGAAGGTGTACAATCACTTTAATAATTTTTTAACCCTGGAGGAACCTTTAGCCCCCGTTCACACCAATGCGAATTAGATGTGTGTTTCCCCGCATCTAATTCGCATAATAGGAGAATGTGACTGGCTCCCTATGGAGCCCACTGTAGAAAAAACGCGTGCGTCTTTGGCTCAGTTTCAGGGCCCAATTCAGTCATAGAATCGGCCCTGATTCGTCCCTGAAACGGGGAACGGACGCACATCGCTCCTGTGTGTTCCGCAGCGGGTTATAGTGTGAACCCGGGCTTGATAAACTCTTGGGTGATCGCTGCTGCTAAAAGTGATTATACCTACATCACATGATGCTTTATCGGTAGGTTGTAGAAATATGTTTATAAAAGAGTAATGCCGCGTACACACGTCCGGACTTTCTGCCAGACTAGGTTCGACGGAATTCTCATTTTAAATCATTTTAAAGATCAGACGGACCTAGAAATAGAACATGTTTCAAATCTGTCCAACGGACTCAATCCCTATCGTGAAAACCGTTCATCTGTATGCTGGTCGAACGGACCAAATACGGCGCTAGCTATTGGCTATTGAACTTCCTTTTTTAGTCCCGTCTTACGTCATCACGTTCAAAACTAACAGACTTAGTCCATTCGTGTGTGGGCAAGTCCGTTCGGAAAGTCCGTTGGAACTCCGCCAAAAGTGCATCGGGAAGGCCATTGGACCTAGTCTGCCAGAAAGTACGGTCGTGTGTACGCGGCATAAAGGATGTGGCATATCTAAAGCACTAAAGGGCAGATCATTATTATAACGCCCTCCTTCTGTATATGGCAACATTTATATTCAGTAATAAAACAAGCACAACAGAAATAAAGAGTTTTTTTCCTTTTCATATGTTTAGTGTGGATGTAACCCATTACATCAGTGATATGTTGAAAATTTGTAACCTTTGTAGGAACCCTAAAATTCTACCAAAGGCTGGTCTAGGCTAGTCCCCTACTGGAGAGTTTTCCTATAGCTGTGATTAGTAGGGGTAGGTAAACTGAGCAGCCGGTATCCACCTAGAGGCAAAATGAAGGTGCATATGTAGTTGATGTATTGAAAGTAGCAAAAATAGATCAAGCCAACATGTTTCGGGGGAACAAAGACCCTCTTTCTTTGGGGCTGGACAATTGCTGGTTCGTTGGGCGGTGGCAGCAAAGGCGGGAGACTTTGTTCCCCCCCAAAACGTGTTGGCTTGATCAGTTTTTGCTACTTTCAATAAAATGACTACATATTCACCTATATTTTGCTTCTAATTCAATATAGTTTACCTACCCCTACAAGTATCCGTGGAAACTGCCTTGTGGCCATACCCAGAGGTAGCAGCCCAAGCCCCCCAAAAGGACCCACCGCTACCCTTCCCTTAAGTTGGCCCAGAATTGTTGGGAGCGAACTCTCCCAACTCACCCCCCCCACCATCACCCATTCACAGATCCTCAACTGAGTGAGTGCAGTGCGATCTCCAAACTTTAAGAGCTACCATTGTGATTAAGTCCTTCAGGGATGTTCTTGGCCATGTAGGCACAGAAGTCTATTGCCAGAACATTTCACCATGTAGAAAATGCATACTATGGGGCATAACAAGTTTTTGGATTTTGTTTTATGTTTCTTATTTTTGGTATTCAGTAAAGCATTTATTTTCCTATTCCTGAGAGTTTCTAAATTGGACTTTCAGCTGCATAGTTAATCCAGGTGAAAAAGACACTTGCCCATCCAGTTCAACCAACAGCTGTTTCTTCATGTTTTCATTGGTCAGTTTGCACTGGTTTCAGATTGCAACTGTAGATAAAAAGTTTAAGGCTTAAAAACCCATTGGCTTTTTTATTTTTATTCAAGTACTATACAGCTCTTGCCTTAGAGCAATACATTTTATACAGAAACTACAGAATGATACAAAAACTATTATCCTACAGAGGTGTAGGAACAAGGGCAGCAGAGGTTCCAGGTTCAACTAAGCTGTTAGGACCTGGGCTTGAACCTGGGACCTCTGGTGTGTCTGGCAGTGACTCTGCTTGCTGAGCCACTCGGAATGCTGGACAGCTCTTTGGACAGCTCTTTGGACAGCTCTTTGGACAGCTCTTTGGACAGCTCTTTGGACAGCTCTTTGGACAGCTCTTTGGACAGCTCTTTGGACAGCTCTTTGGACAGCTCTTTGGACAGCTCTTTGGACAGCTCTTTGGACAGCTCTTTGGACAGCTCTTTGGACAGCTCTTTGGACAATTCCTTTAGTGATCATGTCTTGAATCTTGTTTGCCTTGAACCTTGAACCCTTTGCTCCTCCCATGAACTTCCTATATAAGCCATGTCTCTGCACTTCCTCCTTGCCAGAATATTGTGCCATCTCCAGCCTGTATCTAGCTCCCGTCTTCTCTGCTGCCACTTATATTTACTACTGCTCGTTATCGACCCTTGGCCTATTCCACGATTACGCTTCTGCCTGATCCCAATCTGCAACAACTCGTTACCGACCTTTTGGCTTGCTTACTGACCACGCTTCTGTTTAATCCTTACCTGCTCATCCACTACTGAACCCCGGCTTGCTCACCTCCTGGTGGGGCGATCCTGAGGACTGCGACCTGGTACTAACACGCAGCTAAATCCATCTCTACCATCTGGAGCTCTGGTGAAGACCGGTTAGTACTTAGACTCCGCACCTCAGGTGAGCCTGTGTCATCTGCCAGGGTGACGGCCAGTGTTCCTATCCTGCTGGTTAGTGGTAATCCTGCAACTGCTATAGCAATTGGTCTTCGAGCCTGACCCCTGATCGTGACATAATATTCTGGCCAAAGACATGGAGGCCGCTATAGCAAATGCCGTGGCTCCGTTCAGGCAGCAAATTGCTGAGCTGCAGCAAGAAGTCCGCTTGTTTAGAGGCACAGTACATCCAACCCCAGAACCGGTATGTCCAGAACCGTTTGTCTTGATGCCTGAGAAATTTGATGGTAATCGTGCATCCTTTTGTTTTAAGATGGATTGTGAGCTGTTGTTTTCCCTTAAGCCTAGGACCTATGCCACTGACTTTATTAAGATTCGTGCTTCCATCAACCTGCTCACTGGACAATGCAAAACATGGGCTCATCAGCTTTTACAGGAAAGGAGTCCAGTCTTGGATAGCTGGGAGGCATTCATGTTTGCTCTGGACTCTTACATTCCTGTTTCTAAGAAAACCAGAGTTCCCAAGTCTGCTCTTTGCTCACGTGGCCTGCGGGCATCCAGGGACAGCAGTACCTGGTACAGATATGACTCCATGCCATCACAGTATGTTCCAAGCCATGAAGCTGAAGTCCTTACCCCACAACGCCTAGACCCTCCTAATGTCACACGCACACCTTCCCTGGGAGACGTGGAACCCATGGAGATCGGGGCCATCCGGCCCAAGCTATCTCAAGGTGAAAGAGAGCGGAGGAGAGACTGTGGTCTTTGTTTTTACTGTGGGGGGAGAGGGCATCTTATCTCTCTCTGTCCAATTCGCCCACCTCGGCCAAAGGTTCTCCAAGTGGGTACTTCTAGGATCCTTCCTGCTGTCCCTGAATCTCTGCCTGCTATCCAGCTCGAAGTTCCAGTGTCGGGTTCCCCAGCCGAAGTTCCAGTGTCGGGTTCCCCAGCCGCAGTTCCAGTGTCGGGTTCCCCAGCCGCAGTTCCAGTGTCGGGTTCCCCAGCCGCAGTTCCAGTGTCGGTGTCCCCAGCCGCAGTTCCAGTGTCGGTGTCCCCAGCCGCAGTTCCAGTGTCGGTGTCCCCAGCCGCAGTTCCAGTGTCGGTGTCCCCAGCCGCAGTTCCAGTGTCGGTGTCCCCAGCCGCAGTTCCTGTGCCGGTGTCCCTGCTTGAAGTTCCTGTGCCGGTGACCCCGCTTGAAGTTCCTGTGCCGGTGACCCCGCTACCTCCTGACTGTACGTATGCCTCAAATGGCACCATAGTCCGTAAGCAGGACCTGAAGACTTTCGAAAGAGCCTTGCGAGCGATGAAATGCTCAACAACTGGAACTTCTAAAACTAATAAAGCCCAAAGGAAATAGAATGTTAATGCACCTAGATTAACAAGAGAATTCCACCAGAGGTTCCCTCACAAACCGGGCCCTAAGACATCCAGTGGACGTCCTGGGAGGAGGGGAGTACTGTTAGGACCTGGGCTTGAACCTGGGACCTCTGGTGTGTCTGGCAGTGACTCTGCTTGCTGAGCCACTCGGAATGCTGGACAGCTCCTTGGACAGCTCCTTGGACAGCTCCTTGGACAGCTCCTTGGACAGCTCCTTGGACAGCTCCTTGGACAATTCCTTTAGTGATCATGTCTTGAATCTTGTTTGCCTTGAACCTTGAACCCTTTGCTCCTCCCATAAACTTCCTATATAAGCCATGTCTCTGCACTTCCTCCTTGCCAGAATATTGTGCCATCTCCAGCCTGTATCTAGCTCCCGTCTTCTCTGCTGCCACTTATATTTACTACTGCTCGTTATCGACCCTTTGCCTGTTCCACGATTACGCTTCTGCCTGATCCCAATCTGCAACAACTCGTTACCGACCTTTTGGCTTGCTTACTGACCACGCTTCTGTTTAATCCTTACCTGCTCATCCACTACTGAACCCTGGCTTGCTCACCTCCTGGTGGGGCGATCCTGAGGACTGCGACCTGGTACTAACACGCAGCTAAATCCATCTCTACCATCTGGAGCTCTGGTGAAGACCGGTTAGTACTTAGACTCCGCACCTCAGGTGAGCCTGTGTCATCTGCCAGGGTGACGGCCAGTGTTCCTATCCTGCTGGTTAGTGGTAATCATGCAACTGCTATAGCAATTGGTCTTCGAGCCTGACCCCTGATCGTGACATAAGCCTTGGCTACTGGTAGGGTTGATAGCCACCTAACAATTTTCAGACACCTCCTTCATTGCCATCACTCTTAAAAGTGCACTTCCCAGAGTCAAAGTCAAACTTACAGCTCCTCTGTGGTGAACGATCAATATGCTGTGCACTCCCACTCTCTGACTGGCTAACACAGCTAGAGATCTGTAAGAAAAGTGTCAAAATGGACCTATTTTTATGGAAAAATGCACTTTGAACGGCAGAATCAATTACTACTCCTTATGTCATTAGAGGTGGTTGAACGCTGAAAGATGCTTCCTGTGAAGGAGAAGACATGTTGTGGGGAGTTGGCTTATAAAAGTTGAATGAGGAGTAGAAGAGGGGTTATGAGGGTTTTACGTTGTAAGGTACAGGAGGCAATGAAGTGGATGAGCTTGCTGCAGTAGGCTTATAGTAATTGAGCATGTTAAAGTTGAATTCCAGCCCTACCTTCAATCTTGCACAGTTGTACAGACTCCTTTCTTGTACTGAAAATGCTTCGCTGATTGCACTGCACACTACAAGCTTTCCATTATGTTATTTATTGCTTTTATGTTCCCTGTTTGATGAGATTCCCTTCCCTAACAGTAGGTCATGAATAAGAAGTGCTGGAAATTCAGTCCTGCAGGGTCACCCTAACAAAATGTTGGAAGTTAATACTGTGGTGGTTATCTAGACAAGAAGTAGAGGAAATCTGTCCTGTAGGGTCACTGTTACAAGAAGTAGACAAAATCTGTCCTTTAGGATAACTGGGACAAGAACTACAAAAAGTCTGTCCTGTGAGGGTCATCAAGATCAGGCATGCAGGAAATCTGTTCTTTGTGGTCGTCAGAACAAGCAGTGCAGGAAAGTTGTCCTGTGGGGTCATCAGGAAAAGAAGTTAAGGAAATATATCCAGTGGGGTCATCAGATGTAGTGCAGAAAATCTGTCCTATGGTGGCAAAATCTTGCACTGAACACTCTTATCATCAAGTGCAGCTTTTCTCCATATCAATGTTGTAGAAAAAGGCGAGGATTTAAAGCAAGGTTGGCTAAAGTCCTTGTTAGGCCTCATGTGCACTAGATGTTTTCACAGCTGCTGTTTTTGGCTTAAGACATTTTTTTTTTCTACAGTCAATAAACTCACAATCGTGTTATCCTATGTATCCATGCACACATAGGCTGTTAACTGTTTTTGAATGGGGTGTTTTTTGGCTGTAAAAAAAACCCCTAAACTAGTGGGTTCTGAGAGCTGTAAAAATGCTCAAACGTATTGTATGCGCCCTGCATCCACCATGAGCTCTCTAAAGTTCTTTACGTGGAATGTCAGAGGTATGCGGAATAAGATAAAACGAACCGCCGCCCTGGCATTCCTTAAGTCCCAGCGTGCTGACATAATTGCGCTCGTTGAGACCCATGTTACTGGCCATCTTCAATCCTCTCTCAAAAAGCCATGGATAGGTTGGGCATACCATGCCACCCACACCTCATTCTCCAGGGGGGTTTCGGTCCTAATTGCTAAAAGGGTGCCGTTTGACCTAGTGCTGCTCCAGACGGATCGGCAGGGCAGATATGTGTTTCTACACGCCACCATTAACGGATCCCCTATTTTGATACTAGCCTGCTATGTCCCCCCTCCCTATAATACGGTTGTAATTAAGGAGGGCCTTGCATTTATGGCACAATACCCCTCGGTGCCGGCAGTGTGGATGGGGGACTTTAATATGACCCTCACTCCCGCTCTGGACCGAATGGGCACACCGGACTCCCCTACTGACCCACCAGCCCATACTAGACTACATCGTATATGGACCGACTTTGTCCTTGTGGATACTTGGCGACACAGGTATCCGCATGCTAAAGCATATTCGTGCTTCTCCGCTAGCCATAACACAATGTCCCGGATCGACTTCATCCTTATTTCACAGACCTTGACACCCAGACTGGGAGATGTGGGCTTCGCTCCAAGAATCCTCTCGGACCATGCCCCCTACTGGATCACGATGCGGCTCCTGAAGGCCTCTCCCCCTCCTGCTTGGCGGCTTAACCCATTTTGGTTGACCGCCCTGCGGGAGCAGGAAGACATCCCGACGGAGTTGCAACACTATTTTACCGTTAACAGGGACTCCGCTACGCACGACATAGTGTGGGAGACGTTTAAGTTTTACGCCCGCTCCCTGCTCACCACGCGCATTAACAGACTTAAGCGGTCGTCCAACCTTCTTGTCCAACAGGCTACGGATCACCTACAAAGACTAGAGGAGGCGTTTCATCGAGACCCCTCACATGACACAGCAAATAATCTTAAGATTCAGTTACGGCAGGTCTCCCAACTGCATACGGAGAAGTCCAAGCAGCGCATTTTTTTTCTGTAGGCAAAGGATATTTGAGTACGGAGAAAGATCGGGCAAACTACTCGCTTACCTCACCCACTTAGATTCCCGTCCCCCAGTTGTGGTATCACTGAAAGACATCCAGGGGAATGATGTTACTGATCCACAACAAGTGGCGGAGGAGTTTGCGAGATTTTATCGCGCACTCTACGCCACCCGGGTCACTCATACCCCCCAAGACACCAGAGACTACTTAGCGAGAATTACATTTCCCAAACTGACAGATGCCCAATGCGAGCTCTTAGAGGCCCCCATTACTGAGGAGGATATTTCCGGGGCTATCTCCTCTCTGGCCACCTCTAAAGCACCTGGACTGGACGGTCTACCGCTTGAATTTTATGCCACCTACTCTGAAATTTTGACCCCTAAACTTCACAATCTATATGAATCGATATTTGACACGGGAATCTTACCCCCCTCTATGAGAGAAGCTCAAATAGTAGTAATTCCCAAGCCCGGGAAGGACCCACACTATCCGGAATCATATAGACCCATCTCCCTACTACAGGTCGACATTAAAATATTGGCTAAGATTCTTGCCTCCCGCCTTAACCAGGTCATCCTTTCACTGATCCACCCAGACCAGACTGGCTTTATGCCAGGAAAAAACACTGCCATGAATATCCGCCGTTTACTCATGAATATTCAGGGATCCCATGATGAAGTCGGCTCGCGGGTCGTGGTGGCTCTAGATGCTGCCAAGGCCTTCGACTCCGTGGAGTGGAACTACCTGTGGGAGTGCCTTTCGGGATTTGGACTTGGCCCCAATTTTATTAGATGGGTCCAACTCCTGTATCAATCCCCTAAGGCCAAGGTGTTAGTAAATGGCTGGCTCTCTGACCAGTTCCCGCTGGAGAGAGGGACCAGACAAGGCTGCCCCCTCTCTCCCATGCTATATGCTTTGACTGTGGAACCACTTGCTATTATGGTTCGCGCAGACACCAGAATCCGTGGCCTTAAGATAGGGAGTCTGGAGGAAAAGATCGGGATGTATGCTGACGATACACTCCTCTACTTAGCCGATTCGGGTCCCTCCCTTCTTGCAGCCCTTCACACCATTGACAGTATTGGTAGTCACTCGGGTCTGAGTATCAACTGGTCCAAATCGCAGATCCTCCCACTCGATCATTTCCCCCCTGTACCCACTTCCCCTCCTCTGAATCTCCCTAGAGTCTCTGTGATCAAGTATCTAGGAGTGCAGGTCACTAGATCACTGACAGACTACGTGCCTCTAAACATTGAACCCCTGTATACCCTGATCAAGAACAAGACACAAACCTGGGCCAGACTACCTCTAGGTGTTATGGGACGCATCAGTCTGGTCAAAATGATACTTCTACCTAAGATACTTTATTTGGTGTGGCATGCACCCCTATACATACCACAAAAGTTTTTCAAAACAATCGAGTCAATCCTTAATTCATTCGTATGGGTTCACAGCAGACACAAATTGTCTTGGAACATTCTGAAGAATCCAACGACATTGGGAGGGGCTGCTCTTCCAGATTTCCAGGATTACTATCTTGCCTCCCAATTGTCCCACTTTTATCATTTTGACAAGAGCGAGCTACCAAGATACCAGACACTACTTTGCCAACGTCCGGGCGACCCGGCCCATACCCCACTTCAGTCGGTCCTTCGGGCCCCATTGTCAGGACATTTCCCCCATCACAAAGTAGACATGCTCACACATCACCGGAGGATCTGGCGGACGGCCCTGAAAAAAATCGGGACCCCGCAGGTCCATTCCTATACACCTCTCTGGTTTAACACTCATTTGCCCGAACTGTTGTCCGTTCCAGACCCCCGCAGTCTGGATACGTTATGGGATCCTATACGTGCACCAAACTATGACTAACGCTGGGCTCAAATCATTTCAAACGTTAAAGGAAGAATTCTCACTCCCTAACCATGTCCTTTTCAGGTACTTACAGCTCCGACATGCTTTACAGACTCAATTAGTCGGCTCCAACCCAACCCTGACAGTACCTCCTATAGTTGATATAATTAAAGGTGATGAGCCAACCAGGTTGATTTCTACCCTCTACTCCACCATCCGTCTCCCAGGCACCGTGAAATTGGCATATGCTGCTAAGACCCGATGGGAGGTGGATGTTGGAATAATTGAGGATGAGGAGTGGGATGAAGTCTTGGGGGATGTGAAGAGTTTCCCCCAAGCTGTCGGACCGCCTTACGCAGTTGTACATCATTCATAGGACATACTTGACTCCCCAGAGGATAGCACGGTTTAAACCAATGTATAATCCGGGATGCCGCTTATGCGACCACACCCCAGGCACCTTCTATCACCTCATATGGTCCTGTCCGGTTATCCAAACATACTGGATACAGGTGATTCGCTTTCTCCATGATCAGATGGGCTCTCCTGCTAGCCTTGACCCGAAGATGTGCCTGCTTGGTCTGTTGCCGGAGTTAGACGCTAACAAACCTCTTCGCACCTTTTTACATGAAACGCTGTTCCTGGCGAGAAAAGGGATTCTGGATGCAGGCCCCCCCCCCCCCCCCCCCCCCCCACTGTCCAGTGCTGGAAGAAGGCGATTAACGATACCCTTCCATATAAGAAATATATTATAATTTATGCACATAGAGGATGTCCACTTAAATATGAGCAGATCTGGGGTAGATGGTTGGAAGATGGGGAGACATGTACCTGATTTGCTGCTATATTGATCCCTTACCCCCCTCCCCCCTCTGCCTCTCCCTTTCTGTGTATCTTCCACCCATTGGGCCTCCTCTTATTATTTTCCCCTCCTCCTCCTCCTCCCCCCCCCCCCCCCCCCCCCTTTTCAGTCACTTTTGTATTAATTTTCTCTTTTTTTTTTTTTCTCTCTCTGCTTACTCCCCCTACCCCGGCTGATACACAATGGCTCTATAATGACTTTGCCAATGATGAGTGTTTATTTTTCTACAGCACAGCTAATCTAATGTACTCATATAGGCAATACTGCCTTAGCCATGTTGGCCTATGTTACCCTCTGTACCGTTGGCATGTTTGCTATGTCTGCTTTTTACCCTGTTTTCTGCTCCTTTCAATAAAGTTTGTTTTTCAATAAAAAAAAAAAAAAAAATGCTCAAACGTCAAACGCTGATAAATGCGGCTCACCAGCGTTGTTTAACGTCTTTTGATACATTTTTTTTTTTTTTTTTTAAACGCTAACATGGATAAACGTTGAACACTATTGCAAAAACGTTGAAAAACCCACTGCAAGGCTACTGGCGTTTTTTCAGAACATTATTTTAACGTCCAGCGTGCATGAGGCCTAATACTTCATAAAGTAGTAGAGCACTATTTATCTGGAACAAGGTTTTGCTTTGACTATTTGCAACTTCCAGATCAAGGGTCCTAAAACTTTGTAAACAAATAGTAAATTCACAAATTTTTGGCAGTTGGGAGTAGAAAATCCTGTGGAGCTTGTGGAAGTACACAAAGTTGGCGAGCAGTGTAAGTAGAGCTGCACGATTAATCGTTTAAAAAAAAAAAAGCGATCTTGATTCAAACACCCCCCCACAATCTTTACCCAGCATTTCCACGATTCATACAGTGCAGAGCTGTTCTCTACTCACAGCTGTCCAAAAAAAAAAAAAGCAGACAAATGTTTATCAACAATTTCAATGCTGAAAGATAACAGTAAACAAAAGTATCTTTTAATTCTTTGGCCCCTTTCACACATGCAGACCATTCGTTAGGGATGCACCGAATGGGTTTTTTGGTGCCGAAACCGATACCGAAAATGAAAAATACACTAGGCCGAAAACCGATACCGAAACAGCACCGATACCGAAAATGACTGTTTTAAAAAAAAATTTTTTATACAGGAGATGGTCAGAGACTGGGGACATGGTACGGGAGGTGGTCAGAGACTGGGGACATGGTACGGGAGGTGGTCAGAGACTGGGGACATGGTACGGGAGGTGGTCAGAGACTGGGGACATGGTACGGGAGGTGGTCAGAGACTGGGGACATGGTACGGGAGGTGGTCAGAGACTGGGGACATGGTACGGGAGGTGGTCAGAGACTGGGGACATGGTACAGGAGGTGGTCAGAGACTGGGGACATGGTACGGGAGGTGGTCAGAGACTGGGGACATGGTACGGGAGGTGGTCAGAGACTGGGGACATGGTACGGGAGGTGGTCAGAGACTGGGGACATGGTACGGGAGGTGGTCAGAGACTGGGGACATGGTACGGGAGGTGGTCAGAGACTGGGGACATGGTACGGGAGGTGGTCAGAGACTGGGGACATGGTACGGGAGGTGGTCAGAGACTGGGGACATGGTACGGGAGGTGGTCAGACTGGGGACATGGTACGGGAGGTGGTCAGAGACTGGGGACATGGTACGGGAGGTGGTCAGAGACTGGGGAGATGGTTCGGGAGGTGGTCAGAGACTGGGGACATGGTTCGGGAGGTGGTCAGAGACTGGGGACATGGTTCGGGAGGTGGTCAGAGACTGGGGACATGATAAAAGAGATAAGTGTGTTGTCCCCATGCAGCCAGTGATGCAGCGAAGAGAGAGGAGAGCCGCCTCCGCCGTCTGGTTCAGTAGAGCGCCGGGAACATCACAGCTTTAATTTCAATAGCTGTGTGTTCCTCCGTCGCGCGCCATCGCATACAGCCCCTCCCCCTTGTCCAGGGAACTGTGATGGACAGATCACCTGCCCAATCTGGAAGGGTAATCTGTCTATCACAGTTCCCCGGACAAGGGGGAGGGGCTGCGTGCGACGGGGGAACACACAGCTATTGAAATTAAAGCTGTGATGTTCCCAGCGCTCTACAGAACCAGATGGCGGAGGCGGCTCTCCTGCGTTATAGATCTCCCATGATGGGCGGCACCAGGGGCGGGACAGTGCTCCGCCCAGGCCCCGCTCAATTATCGGCCGTTTTTTCCTGACGGCAAATTGCCGAAAAGGGCATTTTCGGCCGATATATTTCGGTGCATCCCTACCATTTGTCCATTTTTCATCTATCCATTGACGGATGAAAAACAGACCTCAGTGCATTCATATGAAGAAACAGATGGCAACGGATGATCATTAATTTTCATCCACTTGTGTCAACATCCGCCTTTTTTTTTATTTATTTATTTATTTATTTATTTTAATGGATGAAGGCCTTATTTTTCATTAGTCAAAAAACTGGATGCTGGCTGTAGACACACAAGTATGTCAGTAATGCTGTAGTTGTCGGGATAGTATATCTACCAATACTCCTTTATTAACCAGGAGGCCCTTATGTTTCTCTCCCATTCAGCTTCGGCACACTGTACACAGGTTCCTCCAGGACCATCTGGCACCTAAAGCCAATGAAATTGATCAACAAAATGAATTCAAAGACCTGAGGGTGAGTACTACTGTTTTTACAGCTGGAGCAGTGTTCTTAATGGTAGCTACTACTACACTGATTATGCCTTTTTACTGTTTAGAATTTTGAATGTGGGGGAATACCGGTAACTAAAATACACAGAAGTTTTCTCCATGTGTTATTTAGCTGCCTTTGAGTTACTATTATATATTTTTATGACACTACATTGACACTACACTACAGTAAGCTATATTCCCTGACCATTGCAGTTCAATTGTTTTGTTTTTGACACAATTGGTTCATTTGTTTAATACGCAAGATACAATGTCTGGTACATAATCAGTCCAAACAGTGAGTCCTGATTCACACCTATGCATTTTTAGTGCTTTTTGCATTTTTCAGATTTGCACTAAAGAACATGTTCCATAGGAAAACCATGTAAAATGGACTGCAGTGCAAAATGCACTAAAGAATACATAGGTGTGAACCAGGCCTGAAAGTCTCATACATGTGGTATCGCCATTTTCGGGAGGAGTAGCAAAATGTGTTTTGGTAAGTAATTCTAAGTATGCCCCTGCTGCCTGTGCGAGGGACAAAAATGCCCCTTAAAAAATACCTTGGGGTAGTTACTCTCCAAAATGTGGACAGTTGGTGGGTGTTTCTACTGTCCTGATGCTCCAGGGCCTCAAAAAATTGTGATGGGTATTCGGGAAATCAGATACGAGATTTATGTTCCTATGACACCTGAAAGTGCTCCTTGGATTCTGGGCCCCTCGATATGGCTAGGCTGTGAAAGGTCTCACATGTGGTATCGCCATACTCAGGAGGAGAGTCAGAATGTGTTTTAGGGGTAATTCTAAGTATTCCAAAGATGTGTGCATGAAATATCTTCTTAATTGACAACTTTTGTTTAAAGTGGAGTTCCAGGCTTTATTTTTATTTTTTATTAAGTCAGCAGCTACAAAAAGTTCAGCTGCTGACTTTTAATAAACAGACACATACTTGTTCCACTGTCCAGCCATGCGACTGCATGGAGGCCCGCTTCTCTCCCTCTCCTCGGCGTATCTATTGAAAATAAGGGCACCCAGCCGTAACAGCCTGCAGCTTCACGGCCAGGCACGCACTGCGAATGCGCGAGTCGCACTGTGCTCTCCCAGTGAACAGGCAATCTTCTGGGACCTGTCACGTGTCCCAGAAGATTTCTGAGAGGGAGAGACCTAGGCGGAGTCGTCGCCTATGCGATTCGTGGGCAGAAAGAGGAAGTGGGACAAGATTCCCCCCCCCCCCATTAAAATGTACTCACCAACACCCCCCCCCCCTCAAAAAATGGGGGGGGGGGTTGCTTAAAGCGGAAGTTCCACTGTTTTGTGGAACTCCACTTTTAAAATACATTTTTCTTTTTCTTTCCTGCATTTTGTAAAAACCTGTGGCAAAAAAAATGACATTTTCAGAAAATACTTTGGAGTGTTTGCTTTCCAAAATTAGTTAATTTTGGGGGCGTTTCCACTGTCCTGGTGCTCCAGCAACTCCAAAAAATGTGATAGGTTGTCAGGTAAATAGATGCGTAATTCATGTGTAATGTATGCTCCTTGAAAGCCCAAAAGTGCTTCTTGGATTTTGGACCCCTCTGTGGTTAGGTTGTGAAAGAACTTGCGTGGTATCTCCATATTCAAGAGGCATCACAGAATGTGTTTTGGGGTGTAATTCTTAGTATGCCTATGCTGTGTGTGAGAAACAACTTGTTAGAATGGCAACTTCATGGGTAAAAAACTTTTATTGGAAGTGTAAAAAAAATAAAAATAAAACTCATCATGCCACTTACTAAATATCCTGGACTGTGTACTTTCCAAAAAGGTATCATTTGTACTGACCTGGCTATTTAGGGCCTTGCGAAAGTAAATTGTCAGTCAGTACATCAGGACTCGTTTCAAATGTAGATACCATAGTTTGCAGACTCTATAAGATCTCTTTCGCACTTGTATGTCTGTTTTCACAGACTCTGTTTGCTCAGCAGGGATCGCTCTGTTGATCCCCGCTGAGCCGGTGGATGACAGGTCGGTCTGTGCAGAGATGGACCTGTCAGAGCTCCGCTCTCCTCTCCTCTATGGGGGATCGGATGAAAATGTATCCGCCTGTCCATTTTCATCCGATCCACCAGACGAATGGAAAATAGGGTTTCCATCTGTCTGTATTTAGCGGATCAGATGTTAGCGGACATGTCACCGCTGACATCTCACTCCATAAAGGTGAATGGATCGTCTGTTCAGGTCCGCCTGAAAAAAATGACAGGCGGACCTGAATGGGTCCTAACTTTCACACAGATTAAATAATATACACTAGTTTGGGTTATTTTTCCCAGAATACATTTTGGCCTAAATTTATGACTAAAGATTATTTTCAAAATTACATAACAAAAACAAGTTTTTATTTTTTTGTTTATATAACAAAAAATAAAACAGTGGTGTTTAAATGCCACCAAAAGAGAGCCCTATCTGTCTCAAAAATATTATAAAAATGTCATTTGGGTACAGTGTTGTGTGACAGATCTGAAATCTAAAAATTGGTCTCGGAAGAAAGGAGATGAAAGGGCGACATGGTTTGAAGTAACTGATCAATTCAATCTATTATTATTATTATCAGTTATGTATTCCTTCGTCTAGTCCCTATAGTTCAGCTAGTCTATCAATACGCCAAGCATATGTTATCGTTAATATCACAATACTATCACCATTGGCTATGAAATCAATACACGGTCTAAGATCAATTAAATCGCATTTATTTCCCAAGGAAATAAGAAAACGTGCATCAAGTACCAATAGAAGTTACAATAATACATAGCATACAATCAAAGTACAATATAAGCCTTATACTTATCGACCTTCGCAGCTAAGCCTCATGATGGAAGTGAGAGAGAGAGAGAGAGAGAGAGAGAGAGAGACCAAACTCATTGTTGCAACCCTTTTTGTTAAACATACCTCAGCCATACCACACCCCATAGTCCACCCTGCTTTTCCCGTGGACCAATCAGCGTCTCTGGGGCGTTTCTTCCCCCAGGCTAATCACCTCGGACAGTCCTGCCATACTTGGCCTCTGGGGGGCAGTGTCTGCCCATGAATTGCAACTGCTCCGACTGGGTTCCTATCTTGTGGTTCGATCTCGGACGCCCCCTCCCGCTCACGAACTATCTTCTTTGTTCTTGCAGACAGGCCGGCACCATATTTTCTTTGAAGTTCAGTACATTCCAGGTGGGCTGAATAGAACTCATTCTGCTATTCAAATTGTGTCTCGGTGTCACATTCCTTGCTTTTAAACATGTGAGACTGCATGGTATCAATATGACTGAGTTCGGCTGTACAAACAGCTGTGTAGATGTATAATATTAATTCCTGTCTGATTCCAACATGGTTAAAAACCTTTTTATCCTATTTATAGCAACATAAAAATTTAATTTAGTACAAAATGCAATAGATTTATTCTCAAAATAAATTGTCATGCAACAATTGTAAATAAATGGAGGGGGGGGGGGAGGCGAGAAGGTGTGTGTGTGTGTGTGTGTGTGTGTGTGTGTGTGTGTGTGTGTGTGTGTGTGTGTGTGTGTGTGTCACTTCAAATAGTTGAACATATATTGTAATGTAAATCTGAGCTACCTTGCAAATCTGTTTTTCAGAACTTTTGGAAGAAGCTTGGAGACTTAGGAGTTCTTGGAATAACTGCTCCAAGTAAGTATACAGGAGTTATTAACTAAAAAATACATTATTAAAGGCACAAAATGAACAGGGGAATGTGCAGACAGTCTGCTGTGGTGTCGTGTGGTTGTTTTTTTTTTTCTTCTTATCCCAGCCAATCCCGTCTGTGTAAAGTCATCTTGTTTAGGAAAACATAGTAGTTCTGAACACTAAGGCAATTTTGATGCGATTTTCAGTGCAATTATACATTACAACTTTAGATGTGATTAGCATATTCAGAGTCAAATCACACTTTTTTTTTTTTTTTTTTTTTTTGTCTTGCTAATTACATTATGATACTTGGCATGTGTGATCAACTACAATATGCTACCAGTGGAAATGGTTGCTGGCAGAATTGCTGCTGTCTCAGACACTTCTGCTACTTTTTGCATTATTTGAATGTTGGAAGCCTGAGTCTTTGGATATGATCACAGACATGGATTGATAGAGTGGACAGACCCCTTAGCTCAGTGTGGGAGCTTTTAGTGCTTATTAGATTGCAGTATTAGTCAAGCTTTAGGCTGGGTTCACACTGCAGCACGGACGGCTCACAGCAAGGGTGCAGCGCATCCTCGTTCTCCATTTCACGTCTGAATTCAGAACGAATTTTTGGCTGAAACGACTCCATAGAGAGTTGGTCACAATCTCCTGATATGTGAATTGGATGTGGAGAAACCGACATCCAATTCGCAATAGTGTGAACCCAGCCTTTAAATACCTTCTATCCTAATATAATCTTGTTTCAATCATTTTACAGCTGAATATGGAGGAGCTGGCATGGGTTACATGGAACATGTTTTGGTAGTGGAGGAAATCTCGCGTGTATCTGGAGCCATTGGTCTAAGTTATGGTGCCCATTCCAACCTCTGTGTAAACCAGCTGGTGAGAAATGGGAGTGAAGTCCAAAAAGAAAAATATCTTCCTAAGGTAGGCTACAGTGATACCCAACGTTAATATCTAAGGCTCCATGCACACTAGCTTAAAAAAAACGCTTCTAGCAGCAGCTTTGGAACTTTTTTTTTTTTTCTCCTGCTTATAGAAGCAAACAGTGTTATCTTGTGTCCATGCACACTATTTTAGTTTAGAGTCATTTTTTAAGCTTCAGAAACTTGCGGGCAGAAAAAAAACCTGGCAGTTCCTATAAGCTCCTTTTTTGCAGGCAGCTGCCAGCGTCCTTAACTACCAGGGAATAGCTGGTTGTTGAGGTGCGGGCTGGCAAGCTGGCCGTGCCACCTCCTTAACAACGGATGACTCTTCAGCTGAACATAAACCAAAGAACTTTGATGTTATTGACCAGGGCATGCTGGGTCGATGATGTCACAAATGGGGTGGGGTCAACCAATGACATCATCAGGTGGATCCTCCCCTTAGTTTAGCAGCGGAGTTGTGTTTTTGGTAAGAGTTTGTTAGTGTGAGGGCCTAATGGAGATCCATATTCTACACACTCCACACCTTAGGGGGCACCAGCCCAATATATATATTAGAACGAAAAAGTATTGTAAAAAATGGGCTTTTAAAACAGTAGTCCCTATGGTTAAGATAAAATAATAAATAAATATATATATATTACACACACACCCCCATAAGTTTACATATCCTGTCAGAAGTTATGATTTCTTGCGCATTTTACAGAGAATATGAATGATAACACACAAACTTTTCTTTCACTCATGATTAGTGTTTGTTTGGCTGAAGCCATTTATTATCCATTTTGTTTACTCTTTTTAAATCATTATGACAACAGAAACTAGACAAATGATCCTGATCCAAAGTTTACATACCCTGGTGATTTTGGGCTGATAACATGCACACAAATTGATTAAAAGGGGTTTGAATGGCTATTAAAGGTAACCATCCTCATCTGTGATCTGTTTGCTTGTGTTGCATAGTTACATAGTTAGTCAGGTTGAAAAAAGACACAAGTCCATCCAGTTCAACCACAAAAAAAATAGGTGTGTGTGTGTGTGTGTGTGTGTTTGTATATAAAAGGTCAATTCATTTCTGGACTCCTGAGAGACCCTTGCATCTTTAATTTTGTACAGCTTGTATAACAGTGTAAATTTGCTATCCCCTCAAAATAACTCGACACACAGACATTATTGTCTAAACCGCTGGCAACAGAAGTGAGTACACCCCTAAGTGAAAATGTCCAAATTGGGCCCATTTAGCCATTTTCCCTCCCTGGTGTCATATGAGTCGTTAAGGCCCATACACACGATCAGACTTTTTGACAACAAACATGCAAATTAGCTGTTTTGGAGCAACATCCGACCGTGTGTACGCTCCATCGGACAAACTTTTTTGGTTTTCATCTGACTTTTCTTGGCTGTGCGAACGGACAAACTTTCTGGCAACAAAAGTCAGATGGAGCAAAGTCTGATCGTGTGTACAGAAAACCATAGGACTTTTGTACAAAGTACAAACGGGCATGCTCAGAACCAATGCAAAAGATCAGACAACAATACAGAAGTTGACCAAAGGTGGCGGTAAAGAGCAGAAAAACCACATGATTTGGTGAAAGTTGGCTGAAAAAGTCCTGCTGTGTGTATTAGAGCTGCAACTAACGATTAATTTGTCTGTCGACTAATCTATCGATTATTTCTTCGATTAGTCAACGACTATCCGATTATTTTTTTATTTTTTAATGAATCTAGTGTTTTTTTTTGGATTAGCTATGCATTGCAGGGCAGGGCAGAGTATTGCAGGGCAGGGCAGGGCAGAGTATTGCAGGGCAGGGCAGGGCAGAGTATTGCAGGGCAGAGTATTGCAGGGCAGGGCAGGGCAGAGTATTGCAGGGCAGGGCAGAGTATAGCAGGGCAGGGCAGAGTATAGCAGGGCAGGGCAGAGTATAGCAGGGCAGGGCAGGGCAGAGTATTGCAGGGCAGGGCAGAGTATTGCAGGGCAGGGCAGAGTATTGCAGGGCAGGGCAGAGTATTGCAGGGCAGGGCAGAGTATTGCAGGGCAGGGCAGAGCATTGCATTGGCAGGGTATGGAGGGATGGTGACGATCCGTTGCACCCCTAGGGACGGCGGCATGGAGGGGGAGAAGAGAGGGGGACGGCGGCATGGAGGGGGAGAAGAGAGGGGGACGGCGGCACGGAGGGGGAGAAGAGAGGGGGACGGCGGCACGGAGGGGCAGAAGAGAGGGGGACGGCGGCACGGATGGGAGCGGTAAATGCTAAGCACTGCCCCCACTGTGACGCATCGACGCCCTGCACGCACGTCAACGTATTTTCTTAGTCGACGTAGTCGATTACGTCGCCGCGTCGTGGCAGCTCTAGTGTGTATGCAATACAAGTTCAGGGCCGACGCCCTTTGTACAAAAATCTAAGGGAAAGTTTGTACAAAGTCCTATCGTGTGTATGAGGCTTTAGTGTTACAAGGTCTCAGGTGTGAATGGGGAGCAGGTTTGTTAAATTTGATGTTAGCGCTCTCACTCTCTTATACTGGTCACTGGAAGTTCAACATGGCACCTCATGGCAAAGAAGATTTCATAGACCCTGAAACTGAGCTGCAGCACGGTGGCCAAAACCATACAGTGGTTTAACAGGACAGGTTCCGCTCTGAATAGGCCTCGCCATGGTCGACCAAACAATTTGAGTGGACATGCTCAGTATCATATCGGGAGGTTGTCTGACAAATAGTCAAATAATTTCTGTCAACATTTCTGCAGAGGTTGAAGGGGTGGGGGGTCATCCTGTTAGTGCTCAGACCATACGTCGCACACTGCATCAAATTGTTCTGCATGGCTGTTGTCCCAGAAGGATCCTCTTCTAAAGATGATGCACAAGAGAGCCTGAAACCGTTTGCTGAAGACAAGCAGACTAAGAACATGGATTACTGGAACCATGTCCTATGGTCTGATGAGAACAAGATAAACTTATTTGGCTCAAACAGTGTCAAGTGTGTGTCAGCAACTAAGACTAGTGTTTCTTGCCTACAGTCAAGCATGGTGGTGGGAGTGTCATGGTCTTGGGGTGCATGAGTGCTGTTGGCACTGGGGAGCTACAGTTCATTGAGGGAACCATGAATGCCAACATGTACTGTGACATGCTGTAGCAGAGCATGATCCCCTCCCTTCAGAGACTGGGCCACAAGGCAGAATTCCAACATAACGACCCCAAACATGACCACTGCTTTGCTAAAGAAGCTGAGGGTAAAAGTGATGGACTAGCTAAGCATGTCTCCAGACCTAAACCCTATTGAGCATCCGTGGGGCATCCTCAAATGGATGGTGGAGGAGCGCAAGGTCTCTAACATCCACCAGGTCCGTGATGTCGTCATGGAGGAGTGAAAGAAGACTCCAGTGGCAACCTGTGAAGTCTGGTGAACTCCATGCCCAAAAGGGTCAAGGCAGCGCTGGAAAATGCTGGTAGCTACACAAAATATTGACACTTTGGGCCCAATTTGGACAGGTTCACTTAGGGGTGTACTCACTTTTGTTGCCATTGGTTTAGACATTAATGGCTGTGTGTTGAGTTATTTTGAGGGGACAGCAAATTTACACCGTTATACAAGCTGTCATTCAGTGTTGTCACATATATATTGGTATTCATGAAAGAGAAACAAACAAAGGAGCCCAAATATATGTTGAAAGCATATCACACATATATCAAATTTGGTATCATATGACTTGTACGGAATCTGCCAACATGTTTCTGAGCCATTAACACTTCAAGGCTTAATCCTGCATATGTGAATCACAAAACATCTATATAGTTGGGTGTGTTCAGGCTAAAGGGAGCCCAAGAAAGGAAAAGACATTTCACACTTCCTTCATGGTGGACTAATGGGCTCTCGGGAGACCCAGACGCACATCTCCTGTGAAGCTTCTTTGATGCCTTGGATGCTAGTGCAGATTTGCCCACACTTGATGGCCCGAACATTGAATTGAACACTTCCTGTTTCGGGTTTGCAGGTGCATCAATGCTGAATGATTTTTCATCCAGATGTGTACTCCCAGCTCGTTTTTCATCTATTAGAGTTTGAACCAATGTGCCTTTTCCACCCCTCTTTGCAGGTGTGCTATTTTATTATAATCTGCACAATATAGGGTGGCCAAGTCTCATATATGCTCCATATCAGTGAGAAGTGTCTTTTCCTTTCTTGGTCTCCCCTTAGCCTGAACACATCCAACTATACCAATGTTTTGTGATTCACATATGGAGGATTAAGCCTTGAAGCGGTAATAACCATGAAGCATGTTGGCAGATCCCGTACAAGTCATGTGATACCATATTTTTATATATGTGTGATATGCTCTCTACATATATTTGGGCTTTTTTTGTTGTACCCCAGGGACTGGTATGAATTTTGAGGGGGACCCCATGTGGTGTTTGGGTTTTTTTTTTTTTTTTTTTTTTTTTGCGTATGGTTCCATCAAAATCGGTACTAGACCAGGACCTTGTATGGATTGGGGGATATTTTTTTTGCAATTTTTAATGCCAGATTTCTTTTGTTTACATTCAGCTGTCAGCGGGGAATCCCACTGACAGCTGATGAGTCATTGGTTATTAAGGAAGCGGTGGCTGCCAGCTCCTTAACAACTAGTTAATCGCTGCTAAATGACGGCACAAAAAGTGCTAAACGCTGGAACACAGAAAAACTAAATATGAGCGTTTTTTATTTTTTTGTTTTTTTCCAAAGTTTTTCTGGTCTTTATAAAGGCTTCTAGTGTGCATGGAGCCCAATTCTTTAAATTGTATAAGTAAACCTGACACTGGTAAATCATTGTAAAAACCATCTTAATCATATTGGTGTTACCTGCTTCAGTAAAAACTGTGTCTTCAATTTCATTCCATGGATTTTCCAACTTCTTTGACATTTTGCAGTACAATCTGGTTGACTTTCCATAAATCACTGAGATGATGACTGATGATTTATGGTTTCATTGTGACAACTTTTTTGCTCTAGTACAGTTTACTGTGGAATATTAAGAGTAGGACCAAGCTGAAGTATCTAGAAGGAGTTTGTGAATGTTGATACATTTCATAAGGATTTCAGCTGTCTTTGTATATATGTAATGTGTTTCTTTAATCTAAATCTATATTCTGGATCCACATCAAATGTAAAGGTGCCAGTCTCCTTACCAACATATATTTTAGGCATTCTGTCCTGAAAGAAAAAGTAAATGCCAATATATTTTAAAAGAACAAACTCTTGTAGGGATAACCACAATTGGAACAAATGGGATGTTATGAAGATATTTGCTGTATAAAAGATAACATTTGTGGATGGACAAAGCTGACTGTTCTCTGTTGTGGCTTTGTGTACAGCCTGTATATGTTTCACATACAGTATGTTTAGGTAAGTAGCAGTAACATCTGTATAGTCAGTTCTATCAATGCTGCCTAACTGTTTGGGAGACAAGCATCTGGCTTATGTATGCTTTGCCCATGGTATTCATTATCAGACTTTCTCATCTAAGTTCTACCACCGCCTGTCTGTGGAGTACAATCTAAAATTATGTGCATTAAAGTGGTTGTAAACCCTTACAACCAACTTTGACCTACAGGTAAGCCTAGATTAAGGCTTACCTGTAGGTCCAAGAAATATCTCCTAAACCTACGCGGTTTAGGAGATATTTGCCGAAAGACAGGCACCGCTGTCTACGGCGCATGTGCCGTAGATAGCGGCGCACCACGGTCAGTGGCGATATGCTGCGAGTGGCGGCTCCCGTGCACATGCACGGGAGTGACGTCATCGCTGCTTCGCTGAACGACAGCACCGGAGCAGCAAGACCCACCATGAAGATGGATGTGCCGGACTACAGGGGACAGCAGTGACTTTGCTGGCTCCTGTGTCAGGTAAGTGACACATAATGGACTACTATGCGATGCATAGTAGTCCATTATGCTTTACCTTTGCAGGGAATGAAAGAGGAAGTAAACTCATCAGGGTTTACTTCCTCTTTAATAAGGTATTTGTATTCTAAAATGTTTATTAAATTATTATAATTGATTATTCCTTTCTTAATTATATTGTCCCGTAGTAACTGTGCAATCCAAATCTTTTGTGTTCAGTTGCTGGTTTTCCACTTATTCACTGATGTTTTATCACCAGCTAATCAGTGGAGAACACATAGGAGCACTTGCCATGAGTGAGCCCAATTCTGGTTCTGATGTGGTGTCCATGAAGTTGAAGGCTGAGAAGAAAGGTTGGTTTCACTGAAGAAAATGTAACTTTTTTTTTTTTTTTTTTATTCTCTTTTAAGCTTGCGGTTTATACTTTCCACGAGAGTACTGGAGCCTGCCAAGAAGCAGACAGACTTACAGCGGAGCTAATGTTCAGTTTCGGGGCTCCAGCTCGTTGCACTGTTTTTTTTATTTTTTTATTTTTTTTGCCTTCTTTCTCAATACCCGCCAGCATGTTATTGGGGTACTGGTGTAGGGGACAAATTAGTGCTGGCGTAATGTTGTCTTCCATTGTGTGTTGAAATCAAACACAAATTGTTGAGAATCAATTAAACATTTTTATTAAATTTAGATATTGGTGGGGTTAATACTGTTGTCAAAGTGCAGACTAGTAGTCCTGATCAAATAACAAGTCTAAAGGTTTTTTAAAGCATTTGCCAGTGTTTACTACAAGGTGTTACATAATCTTGAGGTTTGCAGCATAGATTGGCCTCGACGGGTTGATTAGGCTGTGCATTAGTCAGTATACTAAACTGTCCCTGTCAAAACTTGCCAATAAAAGTGTGAGTACCAATATTTAGGTTGGTGTTTTAGGAAATCATACAAAATGTTCCAGTTTAGCTGATGGCCTGTACAAACCTTAAAGGCTTTTTACCAGGGATCTAGCATCACCTTTCCTACCTGAAATGTCCGTTAACCATTTTACTTGATCTGGTCCTATGTGAATAATAATCTCACAAGATCTCACAAAATCCTAAAAAATGTATGAATTTTTCGTCCATTGAGGAACACAGGAAGACTTTCACTGGTTTCCACGTCACACTGCATAGATAACTCGGTAAACTCTTGAGTGGCTCCGCATATGGATATAAAATGATAGAGGAGGGGGAATCGCATCATTCTATGTAGTATTAAAAGGCAATGTACAAAAAATTAAGAAGTATGGGAGTTGCAAAACAATTCATTCTAGCCTAGATAGCTGCAGCACGGATCCTAGCTGCATCTGACCCCACTGGCCATACTTCTTTAAATTAAGACATTTACTCATATGAAGGTAGTGACCTTCTGATGGTCACCAATTGAGATGTATAGAGGGTAGATGGGGAGCTGCTCCTGGTGGATGGTCTCCAAGCAACAGGCAATATACCAAAAACTTCCAGACAGTGGTATTATAACGTTCTTGCTTCCTGATAGCCATAGTGGCCTCCAATCATACACATCAATGTGGGTTCTTCCTGGTTCTCATCCTATGAGAAACGAAATAATGCTTCTTGGCATACTTATTCACCTATGACTGGCTATACATTGGGACCCATGATATAATGCCACTGGCTGAACGTTTTTGCTATATTCCTTGTTGCTTTACTTACTAAATGTGAGTGCAATTTTATAATTTATTTTTTATTTAATAAATATCACTACTTGGAGCAACCCACACTCCCTTTGGTTTATGCCACCGTACTTTAAATCCACTGATGTGACCACCCACCAGGAGCAGCTCCCTATCCACCCCCTATACATTTCCATTGGGGACCATCAGAAGGACACCACCTGCTGGACACATTGAGTAATGCCAGTGTTACATGAAGATAGTGTGAGTGTACAGCTTAATACATTTTTTTTTTGTACATTGCCGTTTAATAATACTACACTGAGAGTGGTGTGCTTTCACCTCTCCTCTTATCATTTTATATCCATCATCTTAGTATTCTTAAGAAGCTGACATCCATTGATGTGTTCACTGAACATACTGATATGCTGTGTTTTATCCATGTATATGTGAGTGCAATATTTTTCATCCAGTTTTTTTTTTTTTTTTTTTTTATTGACTTTCCTACTACTTCATTTAAACAGTGGGGTGCTTCCCCTCCCCTTCATAAACATTCCCTTGAGGTTCACTACTAATCACTCCTGGCCCTTTCACCTCTGAGGGTTGAATACTGGTCTTGCTCCTTTTGCGCTGGGTATATATTTAGGGGTGATATGTGGATATTTTCAATTTAAAAAACTTTATTTTATAGCTGTCTATTTTTTTTTTTCCCCCCTCCCTTTCTGTCTGGGTTATGGATGTCGGAGCAGTATGTGAGGTGAAATCTCCCCAACAAGGACACAGGTGGTAATAAGGACTATTTTTTTTCCAATAGTGTTGAGGAAGCGGTAGAGCTTTTTATGTTTTATTGATGCCTGTGTCCCTGATAGGAATATTTCTCTCTTCCTGCCAAGCTGGAAGGTTTAAGATATTATATATATATATATATATATATATATATATATATATATATATATATATATATATAATTATTAAATTTAGTAGAAGTTGATCTGTAAATATATTTTTGTATTTTGCTAGGTGACTATTATATCCTTAATGGCAACAAATTCTGGATTACAAACGGGCCGGATGCAGATGTGGTGATCGTCTATGCCAAGACAGACAGCAATATTAAACCAGCCTCACATGGCATTACTGCTTTCATTGTAGAAAAGGTACTTTTTTTTTTTTTTTTTTTTTTCTTCTCCTTTGCCATCTGATCCTCTGGAAAAGTCAGCCGCCTCCCGGCATGGTGTGCCATAATAATTTTGTAATTATTACTAAATACTCTCTGGGATTTCACAGGATTCCTGGTGTGTCTGTGTATTTGTTAAAGGAAACCTGTTGTGAGAATAAGACAGTAGTTGCCAATGCTGACCCCTACTTTAAAAAAATAAAAAAAATGTAAAAAAGTGGTTGGGTGTCAGGCTGAACCCCTTATCAGAAGGTTAGCAATTGACGACCCAATAATTTCTCACTACATGTTTAATTACTTTCATTTCTTTGTAGGGTACTCCAGGATTTAGCACAGCCCAGAAACTTGACAAACTAGGCATGAGAGGGTCAAACACTTGTGAACTGGTGTTTGAGGACTGCAAGATTCCGGGTGAGTTGATCAAAGGAATGGTGTTTTAAATTTGGGGAAAAACCCTTAGTTTCACTCACACACTCCAAAAGAAGAGTCTAGCGACCCATACATGGTCATTTACCATGCATGTCTGGACAAAAATAAAACGAATCATGTGATCGATGCAATACATAAATATTTCCCCCTGCCGCAAGTAGAGAAAAACACCTGATCTGACAAAACACCTGAGCAGAGCATAAGCAGGGCATATTCCTAATGCTTTTTAAAGAGTACTGTGTGGGCTTTTTTACAATCAGGGTGCCTTTTTTATTTTTTTTTTTTTTTTTTTTTTGGATGTATACTAAGCTTCAGGTATTTGTTTTGAGTCTTGAACAAAGGCAAGAGAGCAGTTTTAAAGGAGGGGAGTTATTCAGGTGCAACAAATATGTGCAAGCCGGAGAGAAAAAGCAGATGTGTTCTAAAAGCCAGAAGTGGAGAACTTGGGCGCTACGTGAGATTTTAGTGCAGCAGAGATAGCCTTGTTAGCTTACTACAGCAAAGAGCTCATTGGATTTCTGGTAGGTATTCATTTGTACTTACAGCATTTTTTAAAAGCAAAAACGTGTGTGTGTGTGTGTGTGTGTGTGTGTGTGTGTGTGTGTGTGTATATAAAGACAAAACTCTTTTTGTCCAATAACAGATGCACTCTGAAAATATTATTTCTACCAAATGTTACCGTATTTATTGGCGTATAACAAGCACCTTAATTTTAAGAGGGAAGTTTCAGGAAAAAAATGACATTTTAAATAAAGAATTTTGAAGCAAAATAAGGATCAGTGCAGTCTCGCCATTGCCCATCATTGGAGCCTGATCAGTGCCCATCATTGCACCGGTCCAATGGTGGGACATCAATGTTAGGTGGCGGGACTGGACATGACTGCGAACAGAGCCGAGTACACAGGAGATTCGGCTCTGTCTATTTCGGTGGTGCTCGTTCCGTCCTTCCCCTCCCAGGCAGCTGTTCAGCATATAACACGCACATGTGATTTTCTCCGATTTTAAGGGGGGAAAAGTGCATGTTATACACCGATTTTAAATATGGGTATTTCTACCAGGGAACATTTAAATGTATCTGCCTTTTTTCCTGGCTTATTAGAGACTTTCAAAAAGCAGTGGTGTGACCGCAGTACATGGAGCTATTTCTGCTCCATTAAAGCCATAGTAAAGGATATTATATTTGTGTTTTTTTTTATTTCAAATAAAGATGTTATACGTACTTGCTGTTTGCAGTGGTTGCTTACATTCCATTCTCTTCTGGAGTCCCCCCGCTGGCACTCCCCAATCCTTCCTACGAGTGCTTCCTAAGCAAGTCCGTAACTCCCACTGCTGCCTTTGACTCTTGTGGGATCAGGAAGAGAGGAGAGAGATAATGCAACTGGCTTTGTGTTTCGGATCGGTGAGAGGAGGCAAGTAAGAGTTTAGGAAATGGGGGGCGGGGAGAAACCTACTGGGCACTTTGACCCCTTTCCTGCCCAAGCCAATTTTCGGCTTCCAGTGCTGTCACAGTTTAAATGACAATTGGCGCAGTCATACAACACTAAATGTTTTATCATTTTTTCACACAAATAGAGCTTTCTTTTGGTGATATGTAATCACCACTTGGTTTTTTATTTTTTACTAAATAAAAAAGACCAAAAACTTTGAAAAAAAAACAAACCTTTTTCATAGTTTTGTCATAAAATTTTGCAAACAGGTAATTTTTCTCCTTCACTGATGAGGCTGCACTGATTGGCAGCACTGTTGGGACTGCACTGATAATTAGGACACTGATTATCGGTGTAAATGTCCCTTTTACAAAAGCCAGTTATCTGCTCTCTTCTCCTCTAACCAGCTTCTGTTTTCATCATGATCAGCTGTGATTGGACACAGCTGAATACATGGTAGAGAGCTGCTGATTGGCTCTTTACCTCAATCTGCAGGTGCAATCATGGGAGGATGTTAGAACTGGCTATAGCGCTGTCAGCAAGGGGTTGATGCAGGGAATGCATTTTGGTTATAAAAAAAAAAAAAAAAACTCTTAGACTATGGAACCCCTTTAATCAGAGAGAAACCTCTGTTGGCTGCACGATGCGGCCTGAATTTCTAAATGGCCTAGCCATGGTGTGTGCGTGTGTTTCAAAACCTGAGTAAAACAGAGAGCAAATTGGCAATGTCTGTTTATAAATGAGCCTTGTAGAGGAACCTCTTTTTGTTTTCCTTGTTAACCACTGTGACTGGCAGAAAAAGTGATGGGAGATGCAGACTATTACAGCCACCACCAGGACAGGAGGGGGGGAAGAAAACATTTAAAATGGGACATCTGTCCTGCTGACTTTTAAGAAATCTCTTTTCTAAGAACAGGAACTTTTGCATGGTTTTGTATAGTGCATTGCCCATATGCACCTTTCCACTCTTTGCTTCTTTGAAATTGATCAGAGCAGCTTCCATGTTGCACCTTTTGACTATAATAGTACCAATTTAATTGAATGGCTTTGCAAGCAATTTCAAATGCAGGTGGGGTTGAATGGGAGCCATTCTTCCAGCCAGGGCAAGAGAGTAGAGGAAGAGGCAAGCTGGCCAGATCATCAGAGAGGGGACTGCCCACTGTAACAGATTTCTTTTGAATTGCTGGGTGTTCCCGTCACTCAACGTCACACAATCCTGCCTCCTGGTGCGGCGCATGCCAGGACATGTGACGTCATCAAAGGCACCAGCCCAGGAGGTAGGACTGTGTAATGTTGAGTGTCGGGAACACTCGACAATTCAAAAGAAAGTGGGCAATCGCTGCTCTCTGATCAGGCCGGCTCAATTTTATTCTGCATAAAACATTTAAGTGTAATTTCGTGAGATAATTTAGGGGCAGGGCATGGTAAGGGTTGGGTGGGGTAACTGGGGGCGAGTAACCCTTAAGGCCTGGCTAGTAGCTCAGGACTTGAAATTTTGAGCCCTGCATTATGATATTATATAAGTAGGGGTTATAGAGAGTGCAAGTGTTGTAGGTGGGTAGAGGTAACCCAAGTGGACACAACTTTGTACTGAAATCCCTGAAAGATTCCGACACAAAGCCGCAGCTTGGCCCTGCCCCTCTGTCTCCTCACTGGCTCACGGACTTCGGCAGCAGTGGATCAAATGGTGCCCACTGCCGTGTCTCAGCCAATCAGGAGGGAGAGTCCCGGGCAGCCAAGGTGCCCCTGGATTGAGATGGGGCTCAGATAAGTATTAGGGGGCTGCTGCACACAGCGAAGGGAAGAATAGAATGCAATAAGATAAAAAAAAAACCTTCTGCCTTTAGAACCACTTTAATTTTATTTTAATTTTTTTACACAGTTGCATAGTAGGTAAGGTGGAATAAAGACAATAGTCCATCTAGTTCAGCTTGTGTAGGTGCACTTGTCAGTGTCGCTAATTTCCCATATCCCTGTATGTTGTGTTCTTTAAGGTGCGTGTCCAAGAGATAAAAATATCAATACTCCCTGCAGACGCCACCAATTGTGGAAGAGCGTTCCACATCCTTACCACCCTAAAATTGAAAAAAAACCTGCGCAGCTTAAGGTTAAGCCCCTTCTCCTTTAATCTCATTGTGTGGCTCTGTGTCCTCTTACACGCCCTGAGACTGTATAGTTTTTTTTTTTCCTATGCTGGGATCACCATTGAAGTATTTGTAAATCGCTATCATGTCCCCTCTCAAGCGTCTCTTGTCCAGTGAGCATACATTTTAAATGCTCTTTTCCTAATATTTATAGCGTGCAGTAGGATTGGCATATCTTACTCATGCGTAAAGTTTTGATGGGTGGGGCAACCAGGGCAATATGTGAAAATAGGTGGGGTAATAGATTAATTGAGATGTACAAAAAATTTGGAGGCATACTCCTAGCAGAATTGCTTCATACCATCAAGGAAGCACATGTTAATGACTCCTTACCAGACTCCATGTACGAGGCAGTGGTAGTGGTCCTGTTGAAGCCCAGGAAGGATCCGGACCAACCTGAGTCATACAGGCCCATATCGCTTTTAAATAACGATCTAAAATTGATCACTACACGGTTGTCCAAGGTAATGACAAAAATAGTGCACCCAGATCAATCAGGATTTATACCTAACAGGTCCTCAGAGCACAATCTTCACAAATGATATCTAAATATGCAGATTCCAACAGATAATCAAGGTCAAAGAGCTAACCTTTCACTAGGTGTCACTAAGGCATTTGATGGTGTAGAATGGAATTACCTTTGCAGGGTGCTAAAGAAATTCAACTTGGGGGTGACATTTATTTCTTTGCTTAAACTATTATATAGGGCACCAAAAGCTTGCATTAGAATTAACACATTGTCTCCCTTGTTTGCTCTTTGCTCTGGCCATAGAGCCTCTAGCCGCTGCTATCAGGGGGAACCCGGCTATATGTGAGTTTAAAAGGAAAGATTTGGAAGATAAAGTAGCCCCCAGACGACACGCTAATTTTTTTGGGCGACACATCTGCCTCTTTAACAAATCTCAGTGAGTTAATCAGTAAATTTGGATCCTTCTCGGGGTTCAAAATAAACTGGGACAAATCCACACTGTTACCATTTGATCCCCTTGTATCGCCTCTTCCCTCAGCAGCGGACCAGATCAGGGTGGCAGATACATTCCGGTATTTAGGCATAGTTATTCATCCCAACCTAAAACTATATGTTAAACTTAATGTAAATCCTCTGATTCAAAAATTCCAGGAAAAAACAGCTAGTTGGATTAAACTTCCCCTCTTGGTAGCGGGTCGATGTAATCTAAAAAAAAAAATGGTTTGGGGACCACAACTCTTGTATGCACTCCACAATTCCCCCATCTGGACTCCTATCCATGTTTTCAAAAAATGCAACACCATATTCCGCTCCTTGATATGGAGGAACAAGTGGCTCATATTAAATTGGAAGCATTACAGGAGGCAAAGGACTGGGGGGGGGGGGGGGGGGGAGACGTGGGGACTAGCAGTCCCGAACCCATACTATTACTTCACAATGGCTCAACTGCAGGACTTAACGGGATGGGAGCAACCCGGGTCCTCTGCCCCCACAAGCAATATTATACGCACTTTACTACTTTCAAGCGAAGGCCTTGTGGCGTGCATAGAAGCGGGAGAACTCCGAAAAATACCTGAATACCAAACTATGGTGCTTATAGATAAAATATGGAACAAGGCATAACACCACTTTCAATATGAAGGATACTCTGAATGGTCTCTTATCTGGAACAATAGCAACTTTCCAGAATTCTGTAAATTGCAAGGCTTTTCTGCGTGGTCTAGAAGCGGGGGGGGGGGTGTTATACGTCCCGCAGCTATACTACCGAGGCGGACTTCTATGGGATTTTCAATCCCTGAGGGAGGAATATGGTCTACCAAATGTATTGTTTTTTTTCAATACCTACAACTTAGACATGCCATTTTAGCACAAGCTGTACTGTCCACATGGGAATTAACTGGACCCTCGGTGCTCACATAACTAGTCACATCAACGTCTAGGAAAGGACAGATATCATCTATATATGACTTCCTAATATCTCAGGTATCCAAGGCTATGACATTAAAATGCAGGACAAGCTGGGGAGAAGATATAGGTCACATAACAGACGAGGAATGGTCTGCTATAATGGAGAATGTACCCAAGGTGTCCCTTTCCTCTTCCCAAAAACTCACACAATTATTCATTCTACACCGAACATACCGTACCCCATATAAACTACACAAATGGCACAGAAGAGATGACCCTTTTTGCCCTCGTTGCAGGGTAGATAACGGTACCCTTATCCACATGCTGTGGAAGTGCCTGAAACTGCAAAGGTACTAGTCTGAAGTAATTAACTCTAATAAAATATGGAATCTTACATTTGCAGTTGACCCCAAGCTGCACGCCACACACCTACATAGTCATTGTCAGTCTTGTTTATTGCTAGAAAACTTATCGCTAGAAAATGGCTTTCGGTGTCGTCGCCAACACACACGGAATGGGTTAATGCCATGAACGACACCCTATTGAGGGAGAAGTTGACATACCAACACAGAGGTAGCCCAACAAAATTGGAAAAAATATGGGCTCCTTGGTTGGAGGTACCTGGTTTAGCCCCCTTCCAATTGGTCAAGAACATAGTACTTGGTGGCAGGACATAGTCGCCCACCACCTCTTATGAGGAAGGAGGCTGTTTATACTAGGTGGGTAAAGGATGAGATTGTGACATAGAGACTCAGAATGGGGATCACTTTGAAACAATATTCCTGGTGAGAAGATGTCTTGCTCTGCAGTGACGAGTTATATGGTTTACTTTATATAAGATAGTTAATGGAAGGACACTGGAAATCCCCCCCCCCCCCCCCCCCACCTCTACAACGACCAATTGTCCTTTTTAGGAGTGGAGTAGGGGTACAGAACACTAAAAGGGCACGTTTTACAAAAAAAGGAAATATACAAAATGGTAGACACGGGTATATATATGTAGAGATTTGTCTTCTTCAAGTGGTTGTAAACCCTTAAAAAAACATGCAGGCATAGGGGGATATCTCCTAAAGAGTACAGGTTTAGGAGGTATCCAGGGTAGCTACAGGTAAGCCTTAATATAGGCTTACCTGTAGTATAAAGTTATAAAAATGGGTTTACAACCACTTTAAATTGACTGTAATTTCACATAAAATAATGATGCAGTAGAAGCAAATCCGATCGGCTGTACATCTAGATAATATGTCCTTTACAATGCTATTTGATGTATGTTTTTGTTTAATGGAAGAGCTTTTCTCTTCCTATGTTTTACCAATAAAAAAAAATCTGATTAAAAAAAAAAAAAAGAGCATAACCTTTTTTGAATGTACCATAATATGCACCATAGGAAAATGTTTTTTCTTGTTTTGAAGAATGTTTGTTTTAATTTGTATGATTATCTAAAAATAAAATATATATTTTTTAATAATATACAATGTGTAATGCAAGTCCCAGCATGTCCTTAACTTGCTCCACAAATTCAAGTATAAATAGTAAAGGATATTTTGCATTGACCCAGTAGACCAGCTTACATTTTTATTTATTTTTAGAAGAAATCCAACAGATTTAGTTTTAGTAGCTACTACCAACTACTCAGCTTCATGTGTCATCTCCCTGTCTGGCAGAAATTGATGGGTATTTCAAACCACTACTTTTTTTTTTTTTTTTTTTCTTAATTTTGGTTATTTTTATTTATTTATTTTTTTTCAGAAAAGAACATGCTTGGACACATTGGAAAGGGAGTCTACGTACTGATGAGTGGGTTGGATCTTGAGAGAGTCATTCTCAGCGCAGGCCCACTAGGGTAATATTGATATGCAGTATAATGCTTGTCATCTTAGATGGGTGTTGATGGGTCTAAATATGTATTGATGGCATATTATATGGTGACGAGGGCTGGAGTATCCTGTTCATATTTTCCCTGATTTTATTAGACCTTGTAATCGTAACACAGTCTATTGATGACCGTGTAATAAGCTATATCAGGGGCAGCATTATTCATACTGTTTTTAAACCTCAGAGAAATCATATGCCACTAAATGAAACCCTTATCTCTATTAAGTTTGCTTGGAAATAATTTTATATTAGCAGCATCATGCACAGAAGATGTACTGTGAACACAATGGATTTTGTGGCCTTTTGAAGAGTGTGTGTGTGTGTATGTATGTATGTATGTATGTATGTATATGTGTGTGTATATAAATATATTTATTTTTTATCTGTATTCATCTAGCATCATGCAGGCTGTTATGGATCATGCATTCCCCTATCTGCACACAAGAGAAGCCTTCGGTCAAAAAATTGGATATTTCCAGGTAAAACCACCTTGTTATTGCTTAACCACTGCCTTATTTTCATGAATGCCTCTAATGTCTGACTTGTTTAGAGCCAAGCACTAATCTTTACAGGTAGCAGTAGTGCACCACAGAGCGGCTGGAGGAATATCGGGACATATTTTTAAAGACGTGAATGATGGATACAGATTAATCTTCCTGGTGCATGCCTTTTACAGTGATTGATTCTGAACATTTTGGTGAATTAATAATTTAGGGTTTCATAAATATGCCCCTACTGTATGCAATTTACAAATCACTTTGAAGGTAAAGCATAGTGTATTTTCATTGAGTTTATAATTTCAGCTATTATTGCAGCACTTCTTTTCAACGCAAATTTTCTTTACCACATTGCAGAAATTTATGGTAGAAAAAAAAAGGTTGCCATCCAGATGTAGTATACACAGTATTCAAGATAATGCCTCTGGACCAAGCAGAATTAAAAAAAATCTATTCAAAGTGGAACTTGGAAATAAATATAGAGAAATGTAAATGTGCTACTAAAGGGAGCTCTATGGAAGAATCTTGACCAAATGGAAAAATGCAACATATCTCAGAAAATTATTTCTTATAAAACCCGTTTAAAGTTTATATCATGGATAGAATATGAGTATAACAACATTATTGAAATGAGTGTAATATCAGTAAGTTATGGCCTCCATTCATTGCTATGTGTTGATGTTCCTTAGATCTGTTGGATAGGCCGCTAAATTAACATACTAAATCTGTATTCCTTTGGGTCAGGCCAGCCTATCATATTCCATTTTGATTAGAGTCAGTCAGTCTATATGTACCTCTGATTTCTTTATCAAGGATTCCAATAAGATATCTGTTATGGTTCTTCCAAGGTCTTCTCTGAATTTCAGTTTAACATGCAAATTCTGTGAAAGGAACATATTTAAAATCTGGAATCTAGTTAACCACTTATGGACCACCCGCCGCAGTTTTACGGTGGTTGTTTAACGGAGGATATTGTTGTTATGGCAGCAGCTAGCAGCCATAACCCCGGTATCCCCTTCTTCAGCGGGCTGTCCGCTGAAAGATAAAAGAGGTCTCTGCGGTGGACTCGCCACAAGATTACTTTTATCAGTGGCGGGAGAGGGTCCCCACCTCTCCCGCCATGATCCGGTCCCTTCGGAGCTGTCGGCAGCGGCGGAGGCGATCGTGTTCTGTCTCCTGTCAGGTATGGAGACGAGTGAGGGGAAGATGACCCCCACCTGTCTCCATACAATTGCTGGGCGGAAGCGACGTCAATACGTCACTTCCGCCCACAGCTCTTAAGGGGCCATTTTTTTTAAATTACAATTTTTTTTTAAATTATTATTGCATTTTAGTCTAAATATGAGATCTGAGGATTTTTTGACCCCACATCTCATATTTAAGAGTCATGCATTTTTCTATTACAAGGGATGTTTACATTCCTTGTAATAGGAATAAAAGTGTCTTCTTTTTTCTTTTTTTCTTAACAGTGTAAAAATTAATAATACTAAAAAAAATGTTTTAAAGGCACCCCTTCCCGCAGAGCTCACATGCAAAAGCGAACGCATACGTGAGTAGCTCCCGCATATGAAAATGGTGTTCAAACCACACATGTGAGGTATCACCGCGATCAGTAGAGCGAGAGCAATAATTCTAGCCCTAGACCTTCTCTGTAAAGAAGAAACTTGCAACCTGTAGAATTTTTTAAACGTCGCCTATGGAGATTTTTAAGAGTAAAAGTTTGCTGTCATTCCATGAGGAATGTTGGGTATCAATTTACTTTGCGTAACATTATCTTTCACAATGTAAAAAAGAAGAATTGGGCTAATTTTACTGTTGTCTTATTTTTTTATTCAAAAAAGTGAATTTTGTTTAAAAAAAAAAAGTGCTCTTGTAAGACCGCTGCGCAAATATGGTGTGAAAAAAAATATTGCAATGACCGCCATTTTATTCTCTAGGGTGTTAGAAAAAAAAACAATATATAATGTTTGGGGGTTCTAGGTAATTTTCTAACAAAAAGACCTGTTTTAAACATGTAAACACCAAAATCTCAAAATGAGGCTGGTTAAGGGACGCAAATGACGTTAAATAATTGAAGCTTTAAAATACATCTAGTATTGATTCTTAAAATGTGTTGCAGAATGTTCAGGTTTTAACTGATAAGCCAAAATAGACATTTCTGTGACGTTTATCAGTGTTGCAAATTTCATTTTGGCTGTTTAAAAGGAGATTCTGTCAGCGGCCAAGGGACATTGATCAGCATAAATCTAAGAAAATTCTAGGAACAAGGAGGAAGTGTAGAGCTTTACTGTCTTCTAAACTCCTTAAAGTGTTACTAAAGCATGCTTGTTATACTCACTGTGGATCCTGTATGCTGAGTTTGGTGTGTATTGGCAGAGATTTTTTTTTTCCTGGCTGAGTGCATGTGATCAGCACAGGGCCAATAACCGCTGTCCAGACAGGTCAGGGGTCCTGATTCCTGATAGGACAGCTCAGTGCAGTATGAAAACTCCTCCTACAAGCTTTAATCAAGAACTGATAGAAGTCACAAGACTGCTATATACTGCTGAGAAAAGGTGTTTAGCAGTTTACTAACACAATTTCATTTTCATGTTCTGTGTAGTGTGGGAGATCAGATATAGTGAATGCCGGGTTCTGGGTTTAGTAACACTTTAAGAGTTTCAAGATGATTCGGTCAGAAGAGAAAAAGAGGATCTCAGAGTGTCTTGGCCACTCTTCCGCTGCTGTTAATCAAAGACAGTTAGCCAATCAGGTGAGAGAGGGAATGGGGCCGAACCGCAGCTATGTGTCTGAATGAACACATGGAGCTGTGGCTTGGCTCAACAGGAGGGAGGAGCCAGGAGCACAGAAGAGGAACCTGAGAAGAGGAGGACTCGGGCTGCTCTGTGCAAATCCATCTGCACAGAGCAGGTAAGTATAACATGTTTGTTATTTTAATAGAAAAAATACAAGACTTTATAATCACTTTAACCACTTCCCGACCGGCGCACGCCGATGTACGTAGGCAGAATGGCACGGGCAGCCATATTGGCGTACAGGTACGTCCAGTTTTAAATGCCGGTCGGGACCCCCGTGAGTCTGGTCGCGGGCCCCGCGGACTCGATCGCCACGGGCATACCCGCGATCGTCTCAAGGGGCGGCTGAACGAGGAGATGCCGTTGTAAACAGCATCTCCCCGTTCTGCCTAGCAGCAAGTGATGCTGATCCCTGCTCCATGTGATTGGAGCAGAGATCAGTGTTCACTAAAACAAAGCCAGGCCCCCACAGTTAATAACACGCCCCTAGGAACACTTAACCCCTACACTGCCACCCACTGGTTAACCCCTTCACTGCCAGTTTCATTTACACAGGAATCACTGCATTTGTATAGCAGTGATTGCTGTATAAATGGCAATGGTCCCAAAAATGTCCGATTTGTCCGCCATAATGTCGCAGTCACAATAAAAATCGCTGATCGCCGCCATTACTAGTAAAAAAAAAAATTATTAATAAAAAATGCCATAAAACTATCCCCTATTTTGTAAACGCTATAACTTTTGTGCAAAACAGTCAATCGCTTATTGCGATTTTTAATTTTTTAATTTTTTTATTTTATTTTTTTTTACCAAAAATATGTAGAAGAATACGTATCGGCATAAACTGAGGAAAAAATGTTTTTTTTAAATATATTTTTGGGGGATATTTATTATAACAAAAAGTAAAAAATAATGTGGTTTTTTTTTTTCAAAATTGTCTCTCTATTTTTGTTTATAGCGCAAAAAATAACGCAGGGGTGATCAAATACCACCAAAAGAAAGCTCTATTTGTGGGAAAAAAAAAGGATGTCAATTTTGTTTGGGAGCCACATCGCACGACCGCGCAATTGTCAGTTAAAGCGACGCAGTGCCGAATCGCAAAAAGTGGTCTGGTCTTAAGCCAGCAAAATGGTCCGGTCTGAAAGTGGTTAATGAATGAGGTGAAGCCCTGCTGACTCCCATCATCCTATCATGTGCAAGCAAAAAATGTTTATTTTCTTTGCACAAGATTGGGCATTCTTTGCAAAGTGAAATTTAATCACACTAGCTAAGCTCTTGGAAAAATTCCTTTGCAAAGTGTGAACAACCTATTTGCCTTTAGTAAATCAAACCCTAATGCCCTGTACACATGACGGTTTTCCTGTCGGAATAAACTCTGAATGTTTTAGGGCTTAGGGGGGTACAGTGGTGTAGTGGTCATCACTCTCGCCTAGCAGTAAAAAGTCGCTGATTGGAATCCCAACCACAACACTACTTGCCTGGAGTTTGCATATTCTCCCTGTGCCTGCATCCGGTTTCCTCCCACACTCCAAAGACATGCTGGTAGGTTAATTGGCTTCTGTACAAAAAAATAATTGGCCATAATATATGAATGTGAGTTGGAGACCTTGGATTGTGGGCTCCTTGAGGGTAGGGACTGATATGGGTGTGTGACGTATGTGTGGAGCGCTGCATAAATTGATGGCACTATATTGGTACCTTTAAATAAATAGGGATCATTTTAGACACACACCCACACTCGCTCAGGTTGAACTGGATGGACTGATGTCTTTATTCAACTTTACTAACTATGTAACTCTGTTTTTCGGATGGAATTCCGGCGCAACTGTCTTGCGTACACACGATCATACCAAAGTCCGACCATCAAGAACACGGTGACGTACAGCACGTACAATGGGACTAGAAAAGAAGTTCAATAGCCTCTGTCTCGTACTTGCTTCAGAGCATGCGTCCTTTTTTTGGTCTGTCGAAACAGCATACAGACGAGCGGTTTTCCCGATACAAATTGGTTCCATCGGAAATATTTAGAACATGTTCCATTTCTAGGTCCGTCAGAATTTTCTAAGTAAAAAGTCAGATGGGGCATACACACGATCGGAATATACGATGTAAAGCTCCCGTCTGACTTTTTCTGTCGGACATTCTGCTCGTGTGAATGCGCATAAGGATACAATCTCTGAGGCTGAGATCATTTTACCTTGAACAATTATGCAGGTCAGGAGCTTTTTAATGGCTTTTTCCAGGTCCATGACCACGAAATATTGAAAAAATAATAGTGACTGCCCTGGAGCCTACAAATTCAGGTAGAAGCTCCTATAATTCTATCCTGACATAATGTCCTTCAACCAGTTGTGGGCTTTGGGTGCACCAGAATGCCCTAAGAGCATATTTAACTACTATGTTGTAAGCCCTGTTCCTCCTTCCCAGCAGACCTATGATCTGCATACTGTATGTCATTAGTTGAAGTAGTAGTAAACACTACTTGATTGTACCAGTGATTTGTACCTACTGGTAGGCTTATAATAAAGCTTCCCTGTCGGTACGAGAAATATATGTCCTCAATGTACACAGAATAGATATTGTCTATTTTTGCTGCTGGTGAGGTCACTGGCACATGCACAATGCACTTTGAAGGGATGGCATATTCTATACCAGTGGTCTCCAAACTGTGTCCTGTGGGCCGGATGTGGCCCTTTGCTTGCCTTTATCAGGCCCTTAAGGCACTTTTGCTTAAATTGACTCCAAAGATGGGGCATTATTCCTCCCACTGACACCAGCAATGTGATACTATTCCTTCCACTGATCTAAAAATTGGGGAACTAATTCTTCATTGACACCAATTATAGGCCACTATTCCTCCCACTGACACCAATGATGGGGCACGATTCCCCCCACTGATGCCAAAACCTATGGCATTGACCAGGGCATTTTCTACTCCTACTGACTATAGTCCAGCCTCCCTAAAGTTTGAAGGCCAGTAAACTGGCCCTTTGTTTTGAAAGTTTGGAGACCCCTGCTCTATACAGTAATTTTGCAAGATAATATTGCTAAAAGAGCCTGGTTTTAACCCAAAAAAATATGTATTGTTATCCTAACCCCCTTCACTCCTAAGTGCTCATGCACACGGACGTTTTAAAAAACTGGCTGCAAAGCTAGCTCCGACGCCTGGAAAAATCGTCGTTAAAAACTTGATTTTTACAGCGTTTTGCATTGGCGTTTTTGCGCGTTTTTGCGCTTTTTTAACGTTAGCGTTAAGTAGCTGTTTTTAAGAAACACATCTCTTGGCTATAGGACTCAGAAAACAAAGAAAATATGTTGCGCGTTTTTGCGCGTTTTCCCGCGATTCGCGTTTTTACAGCTCTAGCTCCACGCCACGGAACGCACTGGTCCTGGGTTTTTTTTACAGCTTAAAAACGCCTATGCCATTTGCAGCTCAAAAACGCCTAGGTGGGCATGAAGCCATAGACTAACATGGACAGGCCTTTTTAAGCTGCAAAAAAAGCTCAAAAAAGCGGCTGTAAAAACGTCCGTGTGCATGAGGCCTAAGGGTAAAACGAAAGTGATATTTAGAGTTTTTGTGTGTTTGTTGTGTGTTTTTATTTTTTATCAATAACATGTCAAACTTACCTGGTCTGTGCAACAGTTTTGCACAGAGCAGCCCAGTTCCTCCTCCTCTCGGGTTCCCCCCCTGGCCTGCACAGCAAGCAGCTAGTTATGGGGGCACCCGAACTGAGCCGCTGCTCAGTGTGTCCATTCAGCCGCCCCCTCTCACTCCTTTATTGGCTCACTGACTTTGACAGCAGCGTGAACCAATGGCGCCCGCTGCTGTCTCAGCCAATGAGAAAGAGTCCCGGACAGCTGAGACCCTCGTGCAACATTGCTGGATAAAGATGGGGCTCATGTAAGTATTAAGGGGGAGGGGGCTGCTGTACACAGAAGGGTTTTTGTTAATGCATAGAATACATAAAAACCTTCTGCCTTTTAAAACCATTTTAATACCTAAGCACAATTTTGCAACTTTGATATGTTACTAAACTGGCACATATCATCACAACTACTTTGTGTATAGGGGTGGATTATATGTGTTGTATATAGTGATTTTTATCAATGTTATTTCTATTTAATAAAATTTAATATTTTTTACACATTTACTGTGTGACATGTGTTTGTAGTAATAAGCACCTCTAAAGTCCCATTCCTCCCAAGATCTGTGTTTGTACTTGTGTCAGTTTGTGTGGTTGAGCATGGGCAGGTGTCTACTAGTTTGACCTATGGTCACTTTCTAGTGAAACCAGCTCTTGCTGTATGGAGAGTCGAATAAACTTATTGGATCAGGATCTAGTGTGACAAAATTAGAAAAACATGGATAATGGTGAGCAGCTGGCTACACTGTCCTTTTATGCTGATGAGATGTATATACCGTATGTGCCAGTGATTTTCTTGTGTCCTAAACAGATAGGTGGGACATCGGACATCATCTGCATAGTTTCATAGTCTTATTTGTCAAGAAACAGTTGCTGTTTTCTAAAGGTTACAGTTAAAACTTCAATCATTGAATTGAATTGTGGTAAAATATATTTGGGTTACTTTAGAATGGACTTGTAGGCAAGATATGGTATCATACTAGATGTGATCAAAATGGGGTAATAGTTTGCTGGTTAATCATCCCATTTTTGGAGTAACTCTAAATATGTCAAAAACATTTTTGTTTGGCAGCTGATGCAGGGAAAGATGGCTGACATGTACACACGTCTGACTGCTTGTCGTCAGTATGTTTATAATGTGGCAAGAGCCTGCGACCAGGGACACGTCAATGCTAAGGTAAGCTGATTTTTAATGCTTTCAAGAATTCTTTCACGTCTAATTTTTCCCTAATGAACAACCATTAAGGGTTTAAAGCTGAACTCTGAGCATTTTCCAAGTATCTAATTTCCACTCAATAATTTTCCATTTGTGACATATGGCTGAATCCATCACTTCATCACCAGGCTTTGGGAGTGATTATTGTGCCTTTGCCACTGTAAGGTACAAAATAAGTTATGCTGGTACTATGTTTCTTGATGTTCCGTTATTAACTTTAGCAACCATTAGCAGTGCATGGGTGTTGCAAGGGAGGAAACTAGATGCAAATTGAGGTGTGGGGTTTGTCTAACCCCTAGATGAATCAAGAAACTAGGCATGTTATGAATGGTAAACAGCAGCTGTACATACCCATGAATAACACATATTAATGTGTAGTGGTGATGCAAGGGTGTGACACCTAGTGCTGCTTCAATGAGGCCATGGCACAGGGGTATTGCTCACTCCAGGAAGTCCCTGCAATAGCAGCCCTGATAACAGGTCACAAGAATAACCTGTTTTCTTGATTAAAACAAATATGAAATTGGACTGGAGAGACCTTTTTGGGATTGTGAAAATTCTTTGTGTCTGGAGTTTAGCTGACTTTGACAGCAGCGGGATCCAATAGCGTCACTGCTGTGTCTCAGCCAATCGGGAAGGAGAATCTGGACAGCTGAGACACTAGACCCCCGGATGGCGGCGGTGACAACGAAGAAGAAAGCCGGGCTCCTCCGCTAGTAAGAGAGCTAGCAGAAGATAGCGGAGGAGTCCGGCGAGAAGCCCTCCGAGACGGAAGAGAAGACCACCGGAGCTGTCTAATAAATTATTTAAACTTTTGTGGTTTTTTTTTATTTACACTTTTTGTTTTTCACCATGTGAATGGGTAGGGGTACATCGTACCCCATACTCATTCACATAGGGTGGGGGGCCTCCTTATTAAAGGGGGCTCCCAGAGTCCTATAAGCCCCCCGCCCACAGACCCTGACAACCAACGGCCAGGGTTGTCGGGAAGAGGCCCTTGTCCTCATCAACATGGGGACGAGGTGCTTTGGGGTGGGGGGGGGCGCAGGGCCCCCCCTTCCCCAAAGCACCTTGTCCCCATGTTGTGGGCACGCAGCCTGGTACGGCTCGGGGGGGGAGCACGCTCGCTCGTCCCCATCCCCTTTCCTGACCGGACGGGCTGCGTGCTCCGATAAGGGTCTGCTATGGACTTTGGGGGGACCCCCATGCCGTTTTTTCGGCATAGGGGTTCCCCTTTAAATCCATACCAGGCAACAGGGCCAGCGAGGTGTCAATCTCGCCAATGGAGGCGGCGACATTCACTTCCTTCGCTAGTCCTGGCTACCTGGAGCCACGTCCAAAATGA